>NC_140070.1:28910309-33710309 GCF_964194135.1 Talpa europaea | reverse complement strand
TTTCAAATGTGTCCATGTATGCTAACTTTATTATTACTATTATTTTATTTCCAAAGTGCTAGTCTCAGAAATCTGCCTGGGGCAACTTAAACTTTGATGAATGGCCATTTAACATGCTGATTCTGAACAATGCTTAGCAGCAGCATCCAGCAACTTCTCTTCTGGTAAAAACTGCTTCATGAATTATTCTAAAACATCTGCCTTGAGCTACTTTCCACTCTCTAATAATGTATTACTTTGGAGATGATAAATGAGATTCTACTTGCTGTGGTCTTTCTCTTGACTAACTCACTTTATCCCAAGCCCCTCCCACCATTATCATGCCCCCTTAGCAAATAGCTACTATGACCCAGGAAAGGAATCAGAAGATGGGTTCCTCAGCTGCTCGAGATGGAAAGCACACAGACAACTCTACTACAAAAATGAACTGGCATTTTGGTAATTTCTTGACCCTCAGATGAATTTCATGTTGCCATAAAGGATCAGAGAGGTAGCCCTCCTAGTATAAGGCCACTGGATTCATTATTCATCAGAGCTACCAAATCAACCTGTGCTGGTTTGCCTTCTGGTCGAATGCTCATAACCTCCACCAAGTGAAATCAGTCAACCAAACAACTTCCACCTTTGTGTCTAGAACTCTCTTCTGCCCACTGGGTATGATTAAAAAAAAAAAATCTGAGAAGGTCCTTGGTTTGGAAAAGTTATAGTCTAGTAGAAGAGAGAAAATACACAATTAGAAAACAAAATTAAGCTACACTTAAATTCTGTGACACCTTCTATAGAAACAATGGGAATCCAAGATGGATGACTAATCTGAAAAGTTCATAGAAGCCTGGAGGTTTATCTCACCAGATGGATGTGAAGGTGGGAACCTGCATAGCAATGCCCTTAAGACTCCAGAGTCTTCTTTTTTCAAATCTCTTCTTCACTGCTTGTGAGCTGTGTGGCATGAACACATTACACAAACCTCTCTATTTCAGTTGCCTCATCGATAGCAGTGGGGACAATAATATCTATCACATCAATAAGAAAGTCTGTGTGGAATACTTGCTATTCAATACAATGACTTAATATAGTGATAGCCTACCAAGTGTTAGTTCTTTTTTTCATTTCCATCAAATAAAATACTAAGTACTAAAACAATTTATAAATTTCAAAGCTTTCAAGAAGGAAGAGATTCTTTTTTGTAGAGACAGTGGGGTGAACTGAAAAATATACAGTATTGGTCTCTATTTTAATCCTTTATTCAACACCAATCTGTTCTGTTACTCAAGGCAAAGACTCAACCTCCAGAAGTCTTGGTTTCTTCTGTACTTAATATAAATAAAAATGTGTCCCACCTACCATACAGTCCTGAAAATGAACGAGATTATCCATGTGAAGTTATTTTTCAAAGTACAAATGCTTTACAAGGGACAGGCATTAATTAGTTATTATCATCACTGGTATATTAAAGAACCATGCTTCATTATGTGTGATGGTCAGAATGAATACTCAATTCATTAGAAATGCTTTTACCACATCTCAATAGCATTCCCCCCAAATCTTATTTGCACATGTTCCATGATTTAATTGCCTCTGAGGATGTTCAGTAGCCCCCTGAAGAGAAGTGAAGTCTTAGGTTACTTTACATTGGCTGGGTTTTGGGAAAGCACAGCAGTGACTCTGAATAGAATCACTGTTGAGCTTTACACTTTTATTATTTATTTTGGTTAGGGTAACCAAACAGGTGGGGGTGCGATTTGGTGGGAGGGCTGTGTGTTCAACTACATTTCCAACTCTGATCAGTCCCTTTGGGGAAAGCCCCAGCCCTCCTCATTTCTAATCAATGTCCCTCAGAACTGAATCTTCTGCAAATTGACTACCCTGGCTCTCCTGGGTGCAGTGAGGCTGTGTCGTTAGTATGGATGGTGTATATAAAAACAAAGCTTTGAAAGGCAGGACAGGAACAAATTCCAACTAGACCTCAAACTACTCCTGAGGCCCAGGGTTCATGTCCCCACTCCACACATCAATCTCAGCTCCCCAGGCTGGCAAGCTGGGAGCAGAGTTCGCAGTGCCCTTCAATCAGAGTAAGGTTTCAGGCAGCGACGACAAGCCATTCATGATGTGAGCTCATTAAGAGTCAGTAGAGTTAGTCTGTTTGTACTTCTTGACAGAACTTAGTGCTTGAATGGCCTCGGACCAGCAGGAAGCAATGATGAAGTTTAAATCAACATCACCTCTATCTAGCATTTTTGAAAGACATCCCTGGCATCCCAACCCTCTCTTTCCTTTGCTTCCATTGTTTGTTTGTGTGGCTTTAATTTTTTGGAGATTACATTCTTTGACTCATAAGTTCATTTTAGGTATTGGAAATTCTAGTTGTTACTTGCAAAAAGGGCACAAGACTCCAAACTTTTTCTATCAAAATCCACTTAATAGCCACTGTGCTAATTCCTCAGTAGTGGGAGCAATCTGAAGTCAGGGATATATTTCTACCCACAAGGTTCAACGTACAGCTTCACAAACAAAGGCCCATCCTCCTGGCCTGTGGCAGTAACAGTAGATTGTGTTGGCTCCAGTTCTGGCTCAGGCCTTGGGGCTCTGAGCAAGGGACTTTGCCTTTCTTTTTGGCGCCAACGAATCCTTATATCAGCAACCTATGTAGCACTTTTAGGGCATCTGAAAAATAAAATGTGACTGTGCTATCAGGTGGGTTTTTTTCTTATACTTCTCAGAGTTTTGAGGTGTGATGTGGAAATCATAATTAAAGTACACTTTGGGTGCTGTTAATATGGACTTAAAAGGTAAGAACTAAATAAGTTCTTGCCAATATTTTACAACAGAGACTATTCATCCTTCCCAGATTTTTATTTAGTGAAGGCTGAGGGTCAGAAATCTGCCTTTCGTTCTAAAAGCACTGATATTTTTTTTCTTGCAAATTAGGCAAAGATTCTGATTCTGTGAGAAGTGTGGGGTACATATCAGAACCACATGTGAAGCTTTATCAAAATAGACATCTCTGGCCTTACCTCCTGAGATTCTTACTCAGTAAGTCTGCTGTAGGGGCAGGTATACACGTCTTAAAAATCTTAGGAGAGTCTGGGAGACTTCTGTGAATGACAACCATAACTTAGCTCAGAAAAAAAAAATTAGCTTTAGAGAAATTGATCATAAAATGAAAAAAAAGAAGTTATCTAAAACCCTATGAAGCCAGCCCATTTCTATCCTAGCTGGGCACCACTGGCCAAAAGCCCTCTCTTTCTTCTTTTGCTGACTTGGTAACAAGAAGTATTTGTGACTGGCCTGCTGAATTTGCACATGGTAGCAGCCTTGAATTCCAGTCAATGGCAGCATTCAAAATTCCGGGGTTGGGGTGGGGTCACTGCAAAAGCGCTCCATACTTCCTCTAAAATTTCATCCCCCTGGCTTGTCCTTATAGCTCTCTACCTACCAGTTATTCCAACCTCTGCAAGGAAGACTCTGGCTTTGGGGATGGGCCCCCATCCAGCATTTCCAAAAACAATGGCAGCTGGCAGGCCTTGGTGGTGGCCTCCTCCTTCTTGATCTGATTGGCAAGGATATCACCAGCTGGCTTGCCACAGTCTGGTGGCTGGTCCTGGGGGTGGACTGTATCCCATCTGCTGTGTGTCTTGTGCTAGGATCACCATGTCTTGCTTCCCAGGGTTGATGAAGTTTTCATGCCCTTGGTGATGCACTGGCCATGGTGCTGGCCTCTAGAGTTGTCCCCTCCCTACCCCTCAGTCTCCATTGGAGGTTGTTGCTGCTAGGGGCCATGTGCCCATTCACCAGAGAAGTTGGCTAGTAGCTATTCTGGAGCTTCTTCTTGCCAAACCCTTTCTGAAAATGGTGGCAGCCCTGGTGGATCCAAAATAGCCACCATCCACACTTGCTTTTCCAGGCTCCCTACCCCACCTCTGCCTCCTCATCTTCCACCACTGCCCACTGATTCCTCTTCATGTTGCCCAGAGGTGGTGGCTACCCCAAAACTGAGGTAATTTATTCAAAGTGAAAATGCACATAGCATTTGGAATTTAACTCTGTTTAAATGAATTAACCACATAACATCTGATGTAGTTATTTTACAGCAGTGTACCTGAAAATGAAGCTGTGGTTTTGTATTCTACCTAGACTCCTCAGCAGAGTGGATTTAGATGGAAGCAAAGCAATTTAAGCAAAACAATTTAAGCAATTTGTAACAAGATCCCATTTCTCTTGCAACAGGAGATTTTCAACAAGGGAAACTGCACCTTTTTGACATTGAATATAATTACCTTGTAAAAATTAAAAAACCCTGAGAAACTTTAGCATAAAAGTTCTGTTAAGTAGCAAAATAGCAAAAACAATTTGGTCCAGTGAACTCTTTCATATCAATGTTTCAGACTCAGCTCTGCATTCCCAGTAAATTCAGAGAAGTGGGTTTCTTGCAAGGACAGTTTTTTTTTTTTTTTAAAGATTTATTGATTTATACAAGAACCGGGGTACAGGCCAGATGCACGGGAGGGTGAGAGGATTCACCAGAGACAGAGCAGGGAACAGAACAGGCAGACGACAGAAATACACTGCTGAGGGGAGCAGTGGGCGTGATAGGAGAGGTCCACTGCGCCATGTGGGACCCTCGCCTGCAAGGACAGTTTTATACAGAAGCAACTGAACTCTTCAGTTACTCTCCAGTCCAAGAGCCACAAGATCAATCCCATCAATTTGACACCTTGAAGGATTTGGTTATATATATCATTCTACTCTAATGACTGAACACCACCTCATTTCAGGCAGTCAGACAGAAGATAGATGGTAGTATCCACATTCAGTCACTGTGAACCTGTTGTCAGGGATGAAAAGGGAAAAGTTCTCTTTCTTCCCAGCTCTCTCTCTGTCTAGTTTACTGAAATGTTCATGGTCCTCAATAGGCTTAGAAATGGAAAAAAGAGTGCTTCCTTTGTTCATGCCACGGTTGTTACTTCATCATTTATGGGGCATTTTGAAGAGTTTTAGGTAAGGGCTGTGTGGTGATGTTTTAACTTCCACTTGGATAATTGGCACTCAGGGATTATGCCCCCCCAAAAAAACTTAAAAATTCTCATTGGTCTAATGTCCTGTGTATCTGAAGTGACCTGTGAAGCTCCTTTGACTTTCTGGGACTCTAAAGGCCTGTACCCATTCACATAGACTCTGGACCAATCAGGTCAGCTACTGGGACGCTTTTCCTCTTTGGGGGCTTGGGCGGCTTTGCTCACCTGATCTGGCTCTTGAGTCTGGTGTGCCTAGGGTGAGGACTCCAGGGCCGTGTGACCAGGAAGTTCTGCCCTGCCTCCAGTCATCTGAGAGTAGACTGCAATATTTCAAAAACCATGAACTTGGTGAAAACAGGACTGCTGGTCCTCCCTGGAAGCATCCCCGTTGTCCTTTATTTTCAGCACAGACAGTCCTGACCTACTCCCAAACAGGTCCTGTGGGTGACTACAGACCAGTCTATGTTACTAATGTTTATGAGCTAGGAAGCTCATGTTAGACTAGGTTGTGCTCTCATAAAAAATTAACCCCAGGCCCCAAAGCTGAAGGTGAGAAAGATTTACTTTATGCATATGCTACATAGCCACTATAAGGCAAGATGAGAGTATGTGTGTGTGTTGAGAAAGTTCTGCCCCATCAGTCACTCAAGGACCCAGGATGATGGAGAAGTTACCACCTAGGACTGCAACATATTGCTCCTTTGCTCAACTGGATATCCCCTCCCACCTGCTCTTCAGTGCTCAGTGACAGATGTCATTTTTTGCACCTCTATTGGCCTAACCCAGTCACATGGCCCCACCAAATCGCACAGAGCTGGGCAATTAAGTATTTATGTAGCTCAGAGAGAGGAGAATCAGATATTGGTGAGTAATAGTAATATTTACCACAGTGCCACAAAAACAATGCTTTTGTTTCATACATGAATTGTTTACTTCACATAATGAAGAAACACCTTGTGCTAGAGGGACAGGCATTAGTTACCATCTAGACATGAGATGTTTCATGAATTCCAGGAAGTTTGCTTCTATAGTCACAAGCAGGTATGCGCAGTGTTCAGAGGACTTTTTTCCTCCCACTGGAGAGGTCAAAAATTGAAAATGTTTTGAGGAGTTCTCAAGCTACATGGCAGCAACTAGGCCCCTGAAGAGCGGGGCCTGGCTGCATTGAAACAGCCTCCAGCAAATTAACCGCATGACAGTTTGTGGTCCCATTCACCACAGGCATGCAGATTCAGCCTGAGTCTGCACGCAGAATTCATCTTGAGCATGGCAGTCTGTGCCAGTTCTGAGATGCCAGAGTTTAACTTACTGGAACAGAAACCACATCAAAAAAACAGTCACATGACTGCACCAAGGAACTCAAACCCCACATCAGAACACTTTGGCTAGTGTAGAAGTCCTGAAATGCAATGTCTATTCTTCACTGGGAATTAAGAACATGTGGGTCCAATCTCCTAAGTATAGTCTCCCCTCAAAGTGTTTTTAATTAGGAATTGAGACACTTGGGCTTTAGTGGCCAGAATTGATCTAGCTACAAGATGGAAGCCACATTTACTATATGTCTAACTTCTAGAGACTTAAATAACCTGCACATAGTAGGTACTCAGCAACATCTTTCTTCATGATGATAATATGTTGTGTGGCACCCAGTGCTAGGAACAAATCGTGGTTGAATTTACTTTCTTGAAGATAATTCTTAAACTTTGGAAAATATACTGGGGTGGAGGGGGCAACAGGAGGAAGGAGATAGGTTATTGCACAGGAGTTTTGATGGAGGGTTAGTGAAGCATGGGCATATATGGAGGTGTTAAAATGTATCCCTGATGTTATATAGTTAGTTAAATGAATAAAATTTGAGGGACAACAAAAGAATTTAATCTCCTGGTTCTTTAGAGCATATGTCGCACATAGCCAGTTGTCACCTTAATTCTTGGCAGTGAATCTCTTCTAGTTTGCCACCAACCCTTCAGAAAAAGGTGGTCATTTTCAGGTCAGAGAAACACCTGCAAACTTTTGTTATCAGTAACAACAATAATTATTATTACCACTAAAATCATTGCCCTCCTCAATTATTTTTTTACCGTTTATTATATGCTACTCAATTCTAAGGTATGTTTGAAGAACTCTACGGATTATTTTATTTAATCCTCACAACTACCCATTAGTAAGTTATGATTATTATTCTTTTTATACAGATGAGGAAACTGAGGCTCAAAAAGTTACACATTTAAGTGTTGGAGCTGGACATAAGCCATGTCTAATTCAAAGTAATTTCCTCTTACCACACAACTAACAAGAAAAAATGCTAAACTGCAAAAATGAAGAGGGAATGAAACAAATAATGTTTGTAATCCACTATCCAGAGATATCTACACCACAATTAGGTATATGCATATTTGTACCTTTTCTGTTCACATATTACAAGTAACCAGAATTTCCTTAGCGACAGTTGTTTGTGGCCCAGATGTACCTTAGGTGGACACCAACATTTTCTGAAATTGGTCCCCAAAGAATAGAATCCAACCAGATTGTCAAATAATGCAGACTTCACTGAAGAGTTGGTAGCAAACTAGAAGGGACTCACTGAAGCCCACACAGCAAAATGATCCAACCCCCATCTATGAGCAACTCACCCTCTCTGCTTTTGCCTTCATCAGATACTTTTCATGATTTCACTTTTTCTAATTTGCTCCCTCACTGATCACTTTGCTCAGGAAAAAAAACAACATGTTTTCCAAAGAGTCTGTCTTCTTAATAATAGAGGTCAGGATTGTAAATAAGAAAAACGTTTACTCTTGTCTCTCACATTTTCTTCCAAAAATGGGTTTATACTTTTTAGTAACCTTCTTGATTTTCCTCAGGAGTAAATTATGTTACATAGTAGAAATCTTAAAGTTCTGTTGTGATTATTTGACTTAACTAATGAGAAAGGAAAAGCAGGTATCAGCCTGTGCAGTGGGAACTTTCTGGCAGAACACAGCCACCATTATATCCTTTTGAATCATAAAAACCATTGGGTTGTATTTAGGTTCATTCAATATATTTTGGTTTAAAGTATACTTTTGTAAAAGAGATTATTTTTAACAGACCCAAGACCTGGCTAGATAAATATTTTCCTTCTACTATTAGTTAGACTGTTTTATTAAGCAAGATAAAGCAATAGCACCAATCAGAGCTAGATTCTATCTCCCTTTCCATGATCCTGCATATATTCTTCTGACTATGCATTTATGTAAATGAGCCACTGAGAGAAAAGCCTGAATCTAATTTCTGATGAAACAACTTAGGGGAGGTACCAATGTGAGCAGACCAGCTTCTGATGACTAGGGTTACTTCTATAAGAAAGTCTGGGGGTGTGGGGGGCTGTTCATCTAAATTAGTGGTCTTCAGTCATTTGTGGTGTATTAAAGATGGCCACAAATTCTTCAGATTGCTCACTGTAGGATAGGATGTGTGCCTCTACTTCTTGAACTTTGGATGGATTCTTGGACTGCTATGACCAATAGATTATGATGGAAGTAACACTGTGGTATTTTCTTGCTCTGGGTCTTAAGAGACTGGCACCTTCTACTTTCAGTCTTTTGGAACATTCCTTCTTGGAACCCAGCCACCATTCCATGAGGAAGTCCAAGGAGCCCAATAGAGAAGCCATATGGGAAAGAACTGAGACCTCCCCCTCCTCCCACCACCCACAGTTCTGGCTGAGCTCCCAGCTGATAACCCAGCACCAACGGAGAGATATTGTGAGGAAGCCATCTCAGAAGTGGATCTTCTACAGCTTCTAGTTGAGCTGTTCCAACAGATGTTGTTTGGGCCAAAGATAAACTGCCCAGGTGAGTCCTCAAAAATTTCTGATACAGAAAATTGTGAACAAAATATAATAGTGTATATATATGTATATTAGATTTACTTTTTTAAAAAGATTTATTTATTTATTTATTTATACAATAATGGGGGTATAGGCCAGATGCGTAGGAGGGTGAGAGGCTTCACCAGAGACAGACTGGGGAACAGAACAGGCAGACTGACGAAATACACTGCTGAGGGGAGCTGCAGGCGAGACAGGAGAGGTCTGCTGCTCCATAAGGGACCCTCGCTGGCCGCCTGGGATCCAACTGGCGCTGCAGAGGCTGCGGACAGTTTCCCAGTGCTGCGCTCAAGTGCCTGCACCACCAGGGGAGACCCAAGTAACAATGAGATTCACTTTTATTTATGTATGCATATAAGAACTGGGGTATAGACCAGAGGTGCGGGGGTGGGGGTGAAAGGAATCACCAGAGACAGAGTGGGGAGCAGAACAGACCAATCTACTGAAATACACTGCTGAGGGGAACAGCAGGTGAGACAGGAGAGGTCTGTTATGTCATGTGGGTCAACTCCTTGCCAGGGATCAAATTCATGCTGCAGTGACTGGAGATAGCTTAACAGCGCTGAGACTTTAACCTCTGGGCCACCAGGGAGACCTCCAAAATATAACAGTATATTAAGGCACTAAATTTTCAGTATGCTTGTTACACATTGTAGGGTAAATGATTTTTAGGCTTTTCTGCCCTCTGCCATTAGGATTGCCCTGCCTGATGGGGCACCTGCATTTGTTACATTGTTATAAGTTGTATTATTTACTCCTGTGGGCCCTGACTGCAGTATTGAGATATTCCCCAAAAGGAGCAGAGGCAGGAGAGAGGCAGGAGAGAGAAGGGGAGGCAGAATGCCAGAGAAGCCCAGAGTGGAGACTTGCTGGGGGCTTGGTCTCCTGGCCTGCCATGTACCTGGTTGTTGCACTATATGCAAAAGCTCAATAAAAGCCTGAGAAAAATACTGGATGGTCTCACTCATAGCAGGAATTTAGAAAACCTAAATAAGAGACCAGGAAAAAACCTAATTACAATAAAGTAAAAATCAAAATCAACAAGCAACTGTAAAGGAGAGACACACTACAGTGGTGGGGGAGGAAGGAGTAAGATCAAAACAAGAGGGGTGGGAATTGTATGGGGACTATAACCAAGATGAAAATGCATACTTTGTGCAAAAATGAAAAATGATGTAAACAATGTATTAAAAAAAGAATTACACCCCCCCCCAAAAAAAAAAAAAAAGCCTGAGACAACCCACCAAGGATTCCAGGACTCTCCTTTACCCGGTCTGCTGGGATCATACATATCCTGCTCTGTGGCCTTCCTGCCACAACATCAATAACCAGAACATACCTTTATCATCAAAAACATTTTAGCTCTTTGTATACTTATATACTATCCTGTTACAGTATGTACGTTATAATACATCAGAAATAGAAAGTAAAAAAAAATGGGGGCCTCCCTGGTGGCGCAGGGGTTTGAGCCCAGCACTGTGGAGCTGTCCGTTGCCTTCTGGTGCGAGTTCCATCCCCGGCCAGTCAGGGAACAACCCACATGGCGCAGCAGACCTCTCCTGTCTGCTGCTCCCCTCCGCAGTGTATTTCGTTACATCTGCCAGTTCTGCTCCCCGCTCTCTCTCTGGTGAATCTTCTTACCCGCCCCAGCCCCAACTCTGGCCTGTAGCCCACTTCTGGGGAAAAAAAAAAAAAAGTAAAAAAAAAAAAAAAAAGGATTATCTGTAAATAGAAATTTTAACATTTTCTTCTTACATGTCCATTGTTTCTTTTGAGCCCACACACATTTTAGTGACCATTGGTCTGGAAAAGATGCTCAAGGCCCAACTCACTGTAAAGAAATAATCTCCCAGGGCCTCCCCGGTGGCGCAGCGGTTGAGCGCTGGGTTGCGAAGCTGCCCGCAGCCTCTGCAGCGCCGGTTCGATCCCCGGCTGCTCCCCGGCCACCGGAGGAGGGTCCCACATGGTGCGCAGACCTCTCCTGCCGCCCGCTGCTCCCCTCAGCAGTGTACTTCGGTCCTTCTGCCTGCTCTGCTCCCCGCTCTGGCTCTGGTGAATTCTCTCACCCTCCCGCGCTTCTGACTGTACCCAGTGCATGTATAAACAAAACAAACAAATAAATAAAAAACATGCCTCTATTAAAAAAAAAAAAAAAGAAATAATCTCCCAAACCTAGTCAATGGAGAGTATATGGATAGCACATTGTCCATCCAAGAAAGGATGATTAACCACAAGTGTGTGGAGAAGTCAATTTGACTGAAGCAAGTGTAGATGGTCAAATTTTGCTACTTTTATTTCAATAGACATTTTATTTGTTTTTTTTAAATACATTGGGTTAAGAGTGTACAATTTATTTTAATGTTTAATATTTCTGTGGCCTAGGGAGAATTTAGATGTTCCACAAGATGGGAATATTATTCCAGCTTTGTAATTTCACATTATTTTAATAAATACATGATATTCCAATGAGTGACATATCACTGCTTTCCAATTTGAGGTGATTATAATAAGCACTCTTATAACCAAATCTTTACATAGAACCCTTTTTATTTAATTATGTCCTTTAGATGCATTCCTGAAAGTACAATTATTGATGGCTATGGACAAGCAGTGGATATAAATAAGCATTGTCAAATTTCTCTCCAGAAAGTTTGTAGCAATTTATAAATCTCCAACATTTCCCAACACCCTCAATAATACCCAGTTTTATATTTTTAAAAATAATTTTGCCAATTCAATATAAAAATGATATTATACATATACATATTTTATGGATTAAATTTACTCTTTGATTTTTGACTCTCTGCCTATTTTTCCTATTTATTTTTGTAAACTGCCCCAGATTTTTTGTGGGGGGGATGAAATAAAAGATACTACAAATAACCAGTTTCAAAGAGGTAATTTCCTCATTCGGGGAGAGACAGAAATGGCAGTTTTATTAGTCAATAACTCCTTTCATTTGCAGATGTCATAAACACAACTCCAATTGGCTTAAGCAAAAAAAGAGAATTTATTGGTTCAGAGAAGAGTGTAAAGCACAGCTGGACCCAATAGTTCAAATAACATCAGGACTCTCTCCATCTCTCAGCTCTGGTTGCCTCCACTTCCTTCATTACTGTCAGACCTTTGCTTCATTTCAGTATGGAAGCTGAGAAAGAGAAAGATGGGCCACCCGAGTGGTGCAAGGGGTTAAGTTGCAGCACTATGAAGCAATCCACAGCCACTGCAGCATGAGATCAATCCCCGGGCCAGGGAGCTAACCCACATGGTGCAGCAGACCTCTCCTGTCTTGCCCGCTGCTCCCCTCAGGAGCAGATCCTGAGGGGATCTGCTGATCCTGAGCAGATCCTGAGGGGATTCCGCAGATCCACCTGTTCTGCTCCCCACTCTGTTTCTGGTGAATCCTCTCACCCCCACACTTCTGGCCTACACCCAGTTCTTGTATGCATAAATAAATAAATCTTTTTTAAAAAAGAAAGAAAGAGAGCTCATCTTTCCCAAGAGCTTTTACAAAAAGTCTGGAGAAGACTGATTGTATAGCTTAGGTCATGTGCCCAACCTGAGGTAATCATTTGGCCAGGATAATAGAATACTCATTGATCAGGTTTAGTTCCATAACATCAGTAGCGACTAGGGACATGTTATAGAATTGGGGGCTGGTGAGTCCCAAAAGCAGGGATGCTGGACTTAAAAAAACAAACAACGCACGCCCATCTGAACAAATTTGATGGGGTTCCACGAACCCACAGTTCTCTCTGGGTCTTAATGAAAGGTAATTTGATGCAATAGGGTCTAGGAGCCAGAAATCTTGGAGATTAGTTCTACCTTTTCACTGCTACCAATGGGAACTGAGTTTTAGATATCTCGTTCATCAAAGGAAAGCTTAATCCCTGCCCCCCTCCCTTCCTCCAAGGGTTTTGGTGAGGCTTATATGAATGTGAAAGTACTTGCCAAAAATAAAGTATCACCAATAGATAGGTTGTGTACAAATAAAAATAAAACCAGGAAAGTTTGTATGTTCCCAAATGCAATTTTGCATGAGCACCCTCTTGAGATGTCAAATTTAAAAATCAGTGCACTGTGGCTCTAAGACCTACCCCTCCCTCCTTGATCTTGGCTCTGTCTAAAGCAGTTCCTGTAATTGTGCCCAAATCATGTTGAACTAGTGTCCTCCGGAAGCAGGAAAGGGTAGTGGCCATTATTGCCACTGAAAATTGGAAATACTACTGATGTCACACAATGTTAGTGTTTTCTAGGAAAATCTGTATCCTGTCTGTCTTTGCTTTCCATCTAATTAACAAGCCCCTGACCTTCCTTGGCCTGGGAATGACCCACAGTCCAGCTTGGAGCAGCAGGAAGCAACGAAGTATGACTGAACAGCTTTGAGATTGCAGTCCTGCTGAATCCCAGTTTTGCAGCAGGCCTGAGGAAGAAGACAGGCTTGGGGACTCTCTGAGAAACTCTGGTTGGGAAATTTGCTTGGAAATAGCCTCTTGCAGCCGGGGAATGTGCCCAGAGAATTATACACGGAGGACTGCTTTTCATCCAGTTACCGGGGGAAAGATGCACTAGTTGTTCTCAGTCACCAACGTAGAAAGTTCATGCTCTGTGCTAAGCAGGACAGCAAGACTTTCCTAGATATACTGTTCACACCTGCCCGGAGATGGTAGGAGATGTGAGGCCCCGCCTGAGGAAGTCACAGCAGCCTCAATGCGCATGTGCAGGTGACTATCAGCAGAATGGTGATTTAAGAAAGGTACCAACTGGGGCCTCCCCGGTGGCGCAGCGGTTGAGCGCTGGGTTGCGAAGCTGCCCGCGGCCTCTGCGGCGCCGGTTCGATCCCCGGCTGCTCCCCGGCCACCGGAGGAGGGTCCCACATGGCGCGCAGACCTCTTCTGCCGCCCGCTGCTCTTGCGAAGCTGCCCGCGGCCTCTGCGGCGCCGGTTCGATCCCCGGCTGCTCCCCAGCCACCGGAGGAGGGTCCCACATGGCGCGCAGACCTCTTCTGCCGCCCGCTGCTCCCCTCAGCAGTGTACTTCGGTCCTTCTGCCTGCTCTGCTCCCTGCTCTGGCTCTGGTGAATTCTCTCGCCCTCCCGTGCTTCTGACTGTACCCAGTGCATGTATAAACAAAACAAACAAACAAACAACCAAACAAACAAATAAATAAATAAATAAAAAACATGCCTCTATAAAAAAAAAAAAAAAGAAAGGTACCAACTTCCCAAATGCAGTCTCCTTCCCCCTCAAACCCAACAGGTTGCTGCCTAAAATTTCCACAACTCTGATGATTCTTTTAGGGGCGTCATCTCCCAAAATTCCTGTAAAAGTGCAAATGTGGGGAGAGGTTAGGGCAGATTAGGAAAAAGTAGAACAAGGCCGTTATAGTATTATTCTCTGAGAGCAGTAATCTATGGGGGGGTGCAGAGGGTGATTAAACAGGAGACCAGAATGAAAGAACCAAGTACTTGAGGGGGATGAAGAGTCTTGAAGATAAAAATAGCCTCTCTGGGGCTGGTGTCTATATGTTAAAAATTACTTAACATGCATTACCACACACTAGCACATGTCCACACACTTGATCACGTCTAACCTCATCTCTTGATTTCATTAAAGACAACAGCCTTCTTCTGTCATTTTGAGTGCAGATTCTGCTAAATGATTGTTTATATTTTAGTGCCGTGTTGGAGACTTCTGAGATTTGAGGTTCCCTGGCTGGAACTGGTTTTCAGTACAAATCTGTAAAAACAAAATATGAGTTTTGTTGATTTCCAGATGGTATCTGTTAACATTAACACTACTGCTTCAGGAACACTTTCAAGCTTATTTTCTTCTCCTAAACAAAATGAAGTTCTGCGCTCGAGGGCAGCTTCTCTCCATTTTGTGATACTTAGACTCTTTGGCTTTTTCTTAGCAATTCTTGCCTGATTAGTGACTAGAACTATATTTGCTGGCTGTCAAGTCGCCGCTCTCATTGGCCATGGTGCCCCCATTCAGAGAATCTGTATTACTTCATGACATATGGCACAGTGCACACTTTGAAAGCTAAGAACTGGAAAGTTTCTCCTTTGGCAACGTTTCTCCCAGTCGCCCAGGCAATTTCCACATGCAACACTTTCCATATTCATTGAGCACAGACTTTAGAGGGTTTGAAATAAAAGATTTCTCAGGTTTTCAGGCCTGGCCAAAAAACAAAACAACAACAACAACAAAAAAAAACCATTACTACCGGATGCCAAGACCACTGGTCAGTTCAAACAACTTGGGCTGAAGCATCAGTCAAAGCAAAGGAATTCAAGGGGCTCATGTCTCATTTATGGGTTGCCTTAATTATAGACTTTTTTGCCATGCTGACATTTAGCCCAGTTATAAAATCAAGCAATAGAGGGTCAGCTTTTGTAACAGCAGGACTTCTGTTGCTGAATAGAAATGCAACTGGCAATGTTGTTGGGAGGAGGACAAGCTTGTCTTTGGGAAGGGTGGTTCTGTAGCCAGGACCACAAGGTAGAATCCTGGGGCCCAATGGCATGCAGCAACAGGACAGCCAAGCCATCCTGTTTGTGAGTAATTTGAGGTCTGGTCAAGCCAACAGGCCAGACTGCATCCTAGACATACATGTTGAAGGCCCCTTCACCTGAGAAGGGTACCATGGCAAGTAGCAACTGGGAAGATACTGGAAAGCTCGCTGGACTCAGAAGATGATAAGGACAAGTCTGAGGCCTTCTCCATATAAGCCACACACAGGTTTTCCTGTGTATCCCACTCTCTGTCTTAGGGTGACAGGTAGGGGGATGAGTCTTTTTAGCTGAGATACTAAACTCTCCCCAAAGGAACTGTTTCAATTATTAAAACTTTAAACTAGATTTTCACCTTCTAGCCAGTGGTTGAGGAAGACTCAGAAGAGAGGCCAGCAAAGTTATAGACAAAGGAAACTACGGGTGACCCATGGATTTAAACTGATGGGGTCCACTCATGTGAGGATTTTGTCAATTCCTCCACTTCCTCCTCCTCCTCCTCAGCCTGCTCAAGACAATAAGGATGAATACCTTTATGGTGACTCACTTATGGTTGTCTTTATGGTTATCTAAATAACATTTTCTTTACTCTAGCTTATTTTATTGTATGACTACAATATAAAATACATATGGCACATACATAATATACATCAATCAACTGCGTATGTCATCAGTAAGCCTTCTGGTTAATAGCAGGCTAGAAGTAATTAAGTAGGGGGGGGCATCAAAAGTTATATGTGAATTTCCAAGGGGGTTGCCACCCAAAGCACCCTGTGGTTCAAGGGTCTTCTGTAATTACATCTTCTCTGAACAGCCTTGCTGCAGATGAATTAATCTTGTCATCTTGCTACATGAAAAGCAGAACCAGGCTTCTCTGCCCCACAGCCCACACTGTTTTATACCATGACCTGCAAGCAGAGTTCTCTGGGCTTTTGCTCCTGTCCAGATCCTCCCAGGTGACTGGCTATGATGGCATCAATCTTCACCTGAAGACTTGGGCTCTTCAGCACCTACACCCAGGCCTGGCATCTACTGCAAGTCGATCACATATTTGGCTTTTCTTATTTTTCGTCTGCACTTTCTCTTCCCAAGATGCTACCCCCACCAAATTGAGTCCTTAAGGGAGTTCACACTTATTCTCTTCCACAGTTCCAAGAGCAGGGCTCCACCTGAAACTCTTGACTCCAAAGGAGAAAACAGAAATTCCTGAGCAGTTTCTCAAAGTTTTGTGCAATGACAGAAAAGCAATGCCACCCGGACATCTCATATCCAAGCAGTATATCTAGAACTAAGTCAACAACAGATCCAGAGTCAAGGCCAGAAAAGAAGAAATGGTCTTTTATGTTTCTAATTATCCCCTGCTAAGAACAGTGATGCTTAACATCATCCCCTCTCTCACTCCACCCTCTCTGGCATATATTTCTTCCTTTTAGTTTGCGTATTTTGTTCCTAAGGGTCTTCATGAATAAGAATTATAACAAGAGCTAACACTCATTGAGCACTTACTATGTGCCTGGTTCTGTGTTAAATGCTTGTCATATGAAACCAAATAACACCCTCTGAGGTGGAAAAAATACTTGGGATTGAAAAATAAGCTGAGGAAACTGTGGTAGGGGATGTGGAAAGGGGGACGGAAGCTGCTGGGCTGGAAAATGAACAAGACACATACTCACAAAAAAATAATGCTGTCTTTTTCTCCTTTCTAGCTAATTTCCAGACTTTCCTCTTCCTTTGGTTGCCAAATCCTCCACACTGTGGCCGACACTCAATGCCTCCATCGCCTCTTCCCTTAACCACTGACTTCCACCTCCACAATTATATTGAGATTTCTCAAGGTCATTATGATTTTCTTCTGGCTGGACACAATGATGTGTACCCTTCGTCCTCACCCTTTCTGACATCAAGTCAATATTTGACATTGTTAATTACCGACCTCCCCGGGCAAGCTTCCCCACCCACTCTCCTGCTGGCTTATTTTTTGGGTCTTCCAAGCATGCCTCCAAGTGTGGGTATTCAACTGAAGCTCAGACACTTAACCATCCCTTCTTTCCTGATTTAACTAGCAGATCTCTGCATGACTCCCCAATTTACTTCTCTGGCCCAGACTCTGCGCCTAGGCTTGCAGACGCTCTATGACCTTCCCACACTCTCTGTGCCCCAAAATAAATGTCTTCTTCCCTCAAATTCAGTTCTCTTCTAAACATACCCATTTCCACTGCATGTTCAAGAGACAAATGCAATCCCAGTGCTTGGAGTCATCTTCTCCTTCCCCTCTTCCACTGGACACAGGACTCCCCAAATGCTGCTGCTTCCAAACACCCCTCACTTCTGCTCCTTTCCCCCACCCTATTGCTATGGCCTAGTGCAGACCCTTCTTGCCTTATACTTCTTGTGATAATGACTTCCTACCTAATTCAGAGCTTCCACCTCTTTAGCTCCTGAGATTTTCCTTAAACATTTCATTTGAAAGCAATTTTTATTCATCAACACCTTTATTTTTTATTTATTTATTTTTTATAGAGGCATGTTTTATTTATTTGTTTATTTGTTTTGTTTATACATGCACTGGGTACAGTCAGAAGCGCAGGAGGGTGAGAGAATTCACCAGAGCCAGAGTGGGGAGCAGAGCAGGCAGAAGGACCGAAGCGCACTGCTGAGGGGAGCAGCGGGCGGCAGGAGAGGTCTGCACGCCATGTGGGACCCTCCTCCGGTGGCCAGGGACCAGCCGGGGATCGAACCGGTGCCGCGGAGGCTGCGGGCAGCTTCGCAACCCAACGCTCAACTGCTGTGCCACCAGGGAGGCCCCATCAACACCTTTAAAATAATTTTTGATCTAGAGATTCTTCTCACAGAAATTTATCCTAAGGAAATAATGAGAGATGTGTGAGGACAAAGATGTGTATATACAAATATTCAGTGAGAATAACTTAAATGGGCAAGAATGGGGGAGTAGAGAATACCTTACAGTGAGTCTACCACCGGGGAATATCGTCCAGTTGTTGAAAATTGTGCTTTGGAAGGATATTCAGTGATGTGGGGAAATGTTCGTCTTATGTTGTTCAATGAATAACAGGCTACAAAACCAAATGTGCTTGTGACTCCATCTCAACCCACTCTCCTTGCTCATTACTCCCCAACATTTCTCTTCTTTAGTTCTCTGATGCTCTTCCCTTCCCCAGGGCATTTGCACAGGGGAAACTGAAAGTCTTTGAAATGCAGGGAGAGGAGGAGGGTTGGGAGAACTTCTGGTGTCCTGCCTGGCGTGTATACCCTAGTTATCTCTTGCATTTTCTCTGAGTTAATTTACAATTCTATAAATTGTAGTGTTAGGAGTTGGCACCTCAACTCAGTCCGGGGTTCCCAAAAACTACACGGAGCCAGAGATGCAAAAGCAAAAAGGCTTTATTGCTAGCTTAAGCTAGGGTCCGACTCTGCCTGGTGTACTGACACAGCAGTCTCATCAGGTTGAGAGAAGGACCCCTTTAAGGGTGACAAGCTGTTGTTTATGCTCTTACAGCAGAAAAAGGGGACCTTTCATATCAGAAAATGGGGACCTTTCACAACGGGGACCAAGTTCGATCTGATTATGTACCTTTCTTTGGCAACCTTTAAGTTTTGTTCATCCTTGTCTTGTGGTTCTTGTGGTTTTACCCTGCAACGGACAGCTGTGCTCTTCAAAACGGTCATTTTCCTTAAAATGGCTGCTGTCTTGCTATGCTTAGTCCTTTAACATCTTATAGTAGATAACTAGAGTAATGTGACTGATTATTTTCTATCTGCCAGGGAGTTCTATCTACAGGGGAAAGACAGCTGACTTTCCTCCCCCCAGTGACACATCTATGTATATATTCATTTCAACAGTCCTGATTGGTAAGTGCTGTACTTTGAATTCTCTTTTAAACCAGCTCTAACATCTTACTGGTTCCCTCACTAATTACTAAGTTAAATACAATCTTTGACATGTGCTCATTTTATATTGGTATGAGAATATGGTTTACCTATTTAAGAAATAGATCCTTTGACACACACTTGTCTGTTATGCTTTATTACCTATTCATTCTCCAGATCTCAGCTTAAATGTCAAATCTTCAGAGAGACCTTGATTCTAGATCAGGACCTCCATTATTTCTTCTCTTATTTATCTGTTCCTTCATAGCACTTGTTACAGTTTGTAAAGATATAGACTATGTTTAAGGACGTCTAGAAGTCAAATTACCTGAGATTTAAATTCTCTTTTTCATATATCTCTTTATTTTATAATTTTTCTGTAAAGAGTATACTTGCATATTTTTACATATATACTTGCATAATTTTTAAATATTATCTTTACTTACTTTTGAAAGGGGAAAAAAAGGAACCACAATAGGTTTCCTGTCAATTGCCTCTTGCATCTCCATTGAAATCCTTTCTTCTAGCTACTCCAGCCCATCCAGATTGCTCCCTTATATGAATTTCTGTTGCAATTATATTCTGCTCCACACGATTATACTTACTGGGCTGCTCAGCCACAACATACTGACACCTAAATGTGTATATCACACTGTGCTAGAAGTTGTGTGTGTGTGTGTGATAAGATTCTGAGAAGGGTAAGTTGAGCTTCCTACGCAGAAGAAAACTAAAACCAAAAGAGTGGTAAGGGGCAAGAAAGAAAATTCAAATGCCTGTGTGAGGCATTATTTAACACAGTGCCATAGTCTATATAAATACTCAAGTGTGAGCTCACCAGGACTATGTTTTAGTATCTTTAATTGGCCCACAGTTCCAAGCACAGCCCAGACACATGGCAGAGTCTCTTGCCTTTTGATGGACCTGTTGTTGGTAGTAACTGGCTGTCTAGGAAATGGAAGGTTTGTGGAGCAGCCCTCTCCAGCAGATGTGTGTCCGTGTTTACCACATAAACATCTAAGTTGTTGCAAAGTTAGACAACTGTGATTGCTGATTCCTACTGGAACTGCTTACAGAGAATATGGAGAATCCTGCAGAGGCTGGTAAAGCAGAAGTCTGAGCCTAAGTGAGAAATTTCTTGACCTCGATCTTTGGGCCCCTTCAGTGTGGTCAGTGGGGAGTATAGCAATGGCTGCTCTAGCAAGTGGTTTTGTTACAGGAGCCTAGAACCCAGCAAACATGTTTCCAGGAAGACCAGCCTTTGTTTCATCAGATGTTGGAGACCAACCACTTTCACATGCATGGTCAGGCTCTTTACTCTTTGGTCTAGTCACAAGGGTGTCAAATATTGGAAAACAACTTGCTTAAGATTCTGGTTCAGAGGCAGTGAGGCCAGAGCTCTGCAATGCCACTGTTGTTTCGCATTGCGCATCCCAAGAGACTCCGCAGTGACCTTCTTGAAAATGTCCCCAATGTCTACACTTGAACCTCTGGAATGGAGACTGAACCCCAGTCAATTTCATGTTTGGATTTACAGAATAACGAGTAACAAAATTGGAAGACTAGAGATCTGAGAGCAGTTACTATAGTATTCTATACATTGTATACCCTGCCTCTTCCAGTACTTAAGACAGTGGCCTAAAATTTATTTTTGACTTATTTATTTTTGACTGCAATCTCCTTTGCTATAGCCTACATCTTTTCCCCCTATCTTTCTTAATTCCTTGTCTACACACGCTAACTTTCCTTGTGGAAGGAGACACCAAGAGCCTAGTATCTCTCCATTTCTCTTTTTCTCTTAGTTTTGGAGGCATCCCTTCCCTTTAAGACAGACATCAAAGAAGTCACTATATCATCTCCCAAATTCTCTGTGATGCTGTTTTTTTGGGAAAGTCTCTTGGACAGGCTGAATCAGGGCCTAAAGTAGCTAGTGATTCCTGATCTGGAAGGCCACAGCCTGCACAGCAGCCGTAGGCTCTAGGTTGTGGCCGAGAATGGCTGTAGGGGTCCCAACAAGTGGATTCAAAGGCACAGTTGGAATGTCAGTGCCCAGCATGTCTCAAGAACATTGTGGGTTGTCTCTTCGTGAATGTGAAAGTCTAGAGTACTGCAAGAGCAGCCAGATGTGGGTCTGGAATGCCAGGGCAATTGTGCTCTCTACTCACAGTGGGACCTTTCATCCCAGTCCAGGAAGGGATAAAAAATTGTCATGTAAGTTCTGCAACTTGACTGTGATGATTTCCACGCATGCATGTGGGCCGCATTGTTCTGCCTCTCCTGGCAGATCTCTGGCTCTCAAATGGTTTGGCACTCACACTCCTGCCTGGCTCCCTGCAGGCCTCCCAGAAGCTCTGCTTCGGGGCCTGTATGCAGCGGCCTGATTAATGCAGCCCAGCTTCTCCCAATGATGCCTGGGGGGAATTTAAGTTGTTCTAACAGCCTAATTGACTGATCACTTTTATTTCTCCTTTGCTGTTGACTTCCTGTTTACTGTTCCTTCCAGCTTAGACAAGCCATTTGCAGCCACATGATGTTTTAAAATTCTCTTCTTCATTCAGGGAGAGCCAAGAGACGAAACTGCAGTCTGCCTGAGAAAACAAAAGAAGCAATGGCTCCAGAGGCTGGGACTCTGTGCTACGTCTGATTCCCTCTTTGCGGGGGTGGCTGCCGACCGACCGCTTTGCCCTGCGATGTGATGATTGCCAGTTATTAAGCCTGTCTGGTGGAGGGGGAGGCCAAGTGAGGAACAACAACAATAAAAGGGAGATAAATGACTCTTAGGGACTAAGAATCGTGCAGACCAAAAAAGAAAAAAAAATCCCTGTACTCCTTTTAGAGTTCATAGCCAGGAGGATAAACACCATTTAATTTGCAAATGATTGCCATTTGGAGATGATAAAAAAAATTAAAATGTCACTGGAAGAAAAGTTTACATGGAAATCACAAGAGCCTGTACCGAGTACATTTGTGAACTCCTCCTTACCAGCTCTTGAAGCACAATTCACGACCAGGCTCCAGGACATCTATTCCGGGGGCAGTTTGGCTGTATTTTTTACAACAGATGAGGCATTGATTCTCAAAGCAGGGTGATAGGGTGATTTTATCCCTTTCCTCCTAGGAACATTTGGCGATGTCTGTAGGCACTTTGGTTGTCATGATTGTGTGTGTGTGTGTGTGTAAGGGAGTGAGGTGTGTATACTACTGGCAACTACTGTGTAGAGGCCAGGGATGCTATAAAGCATCCTGTAATGCGTAGGACAGTCCCTTCACAGTAAAAAAAAAAAAAAAAGAAAGAAAGAAAAAGAAAGAAAATGCCAGCCCAGAATGTCAGTAGCATGAAGTTTCAAAAACATGGGTAAATGAGGGTCTCCCTGGTGGCACAAGGGGTTAAGTCTCAACACTACGAAGCTGTTTGCAGCCACTGCAGCACAAGTTCGATCCTCGGCCAGGGAATTGATTCACACGGAGCAGCAGACCTCTCCTGGCTTACCCACTGCTCCTCTCAGCAGGGTATTTCAGTCAATCCACCTGTTCTGCTCCCCACTGTCTTTGGTGAATCCTCTCACCACCACCCCCCTCCCCCCCCGAAAACTTCTGACCTGCACCCCAGCTCTTGTATGCATAAATAAATAAAATAGACTTTTAAAAACACACACACACACACATACACACAGAGGTAATAAGGTTTCTGAAGGCAGAAAGGAGCAAAGATCTATTGGTTTTAATGCTTCCTTTTCATTTGGAAAAAACGGAGCCAAGGCAGGGGGCCTATCCAGGAAATTCCAGGTTTTCTGAAAGCACACAATTAATAAGATCTATGAAACTGGTATTAGTCTTGGTGTGATCACTGTCTCGAGGGTCTTCTAAAATCTGATGGCGTGGGCACCCAAGGACATGGTGACCACTACCTTCGAGTGGGCCAAATTTGTCAGACGTCCATGTGCAGGCACTGCCCTCTAGGGGAAAAAATGTATGTATGTTTCAGGCTAGTGTGACAAACCCCCCAGGGCCCTTCTGATTTTATGGATGTTAAAATCAGATACACTCATCCTAAGTTGAAAATATCTTAAGTTGAAAATGTATTTAATATATTTAAACTACATAACACCAAAGTTTAGCCTAACCTAACTTAAACATGCTCAGAACACTTATATTTGCCTAGAGTTGGGCAAAATCCTATAAATCAAAGCCTATTTTATAAGTCACTGTTGACTAGCTCAGGTAATTTATTAAATACTGTATTGAAAGAGTGCAGTTTTAGGGCCTCCCCTGGTGGTGCAGCGGTTGAGCGCTGGGCTGCGAACCTGCCCGCAGCCTCTGCAACACTGGTTCGATCCCCGGCAGCCAGTGAGGGTCCCACATGGTGTGCAGACCTCTCCTGCCGCCAGCTGCTCCCCTCAGCAGTGTATTTCTGTCGGTCTGCCTGTTCTGTTCCCTGCTCTGTCTCTGGTGAATCCTCTCACCCTCCCACGCTTCTGACTGTACCCAGTGCTTGTATAAATAAATCTTTAAAAAAATAAAATAAAAAACATTATCTTTAAAAAAAAAAAAGAAAAAGAAAGAGTGCAGTTTTAGACTGTCAGCTGTTTACACTGATGTTCTTGTGGCTGGCAAGGAGCCGTGGCTTGCTGCTGCTGCCCAGCATCACAAATTTAGTAAAATTTCTTTAAAAATTTTCCAGCTTTATTTAAAAACTCTAATTAAAAATTTTCATATTTACTAATTATAAAATATATTTGTTTACTTTTAAATAATTTTGAATGTTTGAGAAAAATAACTTCTAAAAGCATAAGTGAGGATCATTTTAATTTTTCATATTTAATCTCAGCTATACTTTTATTTTTTTAAAGATTTATTTATTTATGCATACAAGAACTGAGGTACAGGCCAAAGATGTTGGGGGGGGAGAGGATTCACCAGAGACGGAGTGGGGAACAGAACAGGTAGATTGACTGAAATACACTGCTGAGGAGAGCAGCAGATGAGACAGGAGAAGTCTGCTGCGCCATGTGGGTAGCTCCCTGGCTGGCCGGGAATTGAACTCATGCTGCAGTGGCTGCGGATAGCTTCATAGGTTGCATCTTAACCCCTTGCGCCACCAGGGAGGCCCTCAACTATACTTTTAATGACAATCCATTAAATTTTGTAGACTTTGAGGACTACTGTATTTTTATATCTCTTATGTCATTCATCTCAACAGAAAAGCTATTTTAAAATGAGTGTCTTATTGATTTTACTTAAATGAAAGCCAAAAATGAATTTCTGTGAAATAAATAAGTTATGAATAATGTATTTTCTATTTTCTTACTCATTCAAATATCACCAACCAGCCAACAGAGCACTCAAATATGCATGACAATAATTAAATTCACTTGTCTTTTATACTTTGCATTTACAGTCATAAAAACCATACATTCACACATATTTTTTAGTTTTGTCATTATGAAGGCATTTGTCATGGTAAGCGGATAGAATACATCTTTTTTAAAAAAGATTTATTTAGTTATGCATAAGAACCGGGGTACACTCCAGCCGAGCGGGGGGGCCAGGGGAGAGGACTCACCAGAGACAGAGTGGGGAGCAGAACATGAAGATTGACTGAAATAACACTGCTGAGGGAGCAGCAGGTGAGACAGGAGAGGTCACTCTCCATGTGGGTCACCTCCCTGGCCTGGGATTTAACTGGAGCTGCAGTAGCTGCAGATTGCCTTATAGTGCTGATGCTTAACCCCATGCACCACCAGGGAGGCCCTAGAATATATCTTATGCAAGTTTTTAGTGGCAAGTGGGCCTCCATTGTACCCTTGTCCTAGCTCCCATTCATGTGGGTTGGTCTGCGTATAAAAACCTGGGGAAGGGACGATAACACTTCCAAAGACCCTGACAAAACAAAATTTTTGGCATACTGGAGGAACAGAAAGACCACTGTTGCAACTTGGGAGGTGAGGTCTGCGAGGTGGCAGGGCCTTGCCTGCCGCCTTGGTAAGTATTTGGATTGTCTTATACTAGCAGTGGGGAGTCACTGGAGAGTTACAACTGGAGATGATTCTGGCTGCTGCAGGGAGAATAACGTCTTGGGTCATAAGAGTAGAGGAAGGGTCCCATGAGGGAGGCTCTAGCAAGTTGACAGTGATTTTTATTTGAGTTCTAGCAGCAGAGGAGGTGAGAACTAGTCAGAAGGGAAGAAAGAGAAAAGGAAGAGATGATAGGATTTACTGATGGATTGTTGTAAATGGAAGGAGAGAATGAACTCTGGGTTTTTGGTTTAAGCAACTGGTGTATGGTGGAGGGAGTCCTAGAGAATTGAATGAGAAAGTGGAGAATACCTTGTATTTGGAACAGAAGTTCTCTTTCGTAGGAGTGCTTATGTTAGTGATAATGGCTAGAGGAGAAACTAAGAAGGTAGGAGAGATTTTATTTATTTTTTTAAAATTTTTTTATTTATTTATACAAGCACTGGGTACAGTCAGAAGCGCGGGAGGGTGAGAGAATTCACCAGAGCCAGAGCGGGAAGCAGAGCAGGCAGAAGGACCGAAGTACACTGCTGAGGGGAGCAGCGGGCGGCAGGAGAGGTCTGCGCGCCATGTGGGACCCTCCTCCGGTGGCTGGGGAGCAGCCGGGGATCGAACCAGCGCTGCAGAGGCTGCGGGCAGCCTCGCAACCCAGCGCTCAACTGCTGCGCCACTGGGGAGGCCCAAAGGTAGGAGAGATTTTACTATCCTACTTTCTTGATTCCCTATCAATAATTTGCCAGCCTTACTGGTGCTTATTACCCAAGGTACCAGTCAGAACTTGTCCACTTTAGCTGCCCATCCACTATCTCTCTAAGCTTTTGACATTGTAACACATTTCTAGCCTTGAATGTCTATGGTTTTAAGGTAATATCATACTTTATGGGAATCAGATATATTTTTAAAGTATTTTAAAAGACAGAAGAGGAATCAATTTGTGGAGGTAGAGTGTTTGCATAATAACCTTCCAATAGGCCAGCCCCACCACCTCAGCCCACAGCCAGAATCCTTATTCACCATCCATCCCTATCTCTGAACACACAGCCACATCCTATTTTTAGAAAGAGCAAATTTGGCTAGATGTCATCATGGCTTTGTGAACACACAGCTCCATGCACTCAAAATAAAGTCGCAGAATATTAGAACAAGAGGAAACTTTATGGAACAGTGGATCTGACTTTGTTGCCCTGAAAAGGGAAGCAGAGGCTAAGCTGCTGTGTGCGTCAATGACACGCTCACTCAGCTCCTGGTGATAGGAATGGCCCCAGAGCCCAGGCTTTGGGGGTTCCAGCCCAGCGTGTTTCCCACAAGTAGAGTTTGTGCCCCCTGGATGAAACAATGGGTCGTGCAGGATGAGGACATGACATCAAAATAGGTCTCAAGACTTCCTCTTGTAGTAACTGTTGATTTGCAACATTTTCTGCTCCTTAGAACCTTGTCATAACTCCCAAGAGCTCAAAACTCTCTCATAAAAACAATAACATCGACTCCCACTGCCATTCATTCAACCAACATTTATTTGAGTGGCAAGTTTGGGGATGGGTAGAAAAGGCAGCATAGTGTGAGCCGACTCTATGAATTGATCTTCCTCTCTACAGCATTGGGGGCAGCCACCTCCTTCTGTATCTTAGTTTTGCCTTAACCAGTGAGTCTCTGGTGTGTTGCCAGCCTGAGTAGTGTGTGGAGCCTGAAACGATCCCTGAGTTTATCCCTAAGGATGGCACAGGCTCAGTGAAAGACTATAAGCCTATTTTATGGTTTCAGGTCTTATGTCTAGTTCTTTAATCCATTTTGAGTTGATTTTTGTGTATGGTGTGAGGTGGTGGTCAAGCTTCATTCTTTTGCATGTAGCGACCCAGTTTTCCCAGCACCATTTATTGTACAAACTTTCTTTGCTCCAATGCATAGTCTTTGCTCCTTTGTCAAAGATTAGTTGACCATAAACCTGTGGGTTTATTTCTGGATTTTCCTTGTCATCAGGGAAATGCAAATCAAAACTACCATGAGATACCATCTCACACCAGTGAGAATGGCACATATTAAAAAAACTAGCAACAACAAATGTTGGCGAGGGTGTGGAGAAAAAGGAACTCTTCTGCACTGTTGGTGGGAGTGCAAACTGGTCCAACCACTGTGGAAAGCTGTGTGGAGATTTCTGGACCTACTAAACATAGAGCTTCCATATGACCCAGCAATTCCACTCCTAGGTATTTACCCAAAGGACACAGAAACATCAATTCCAAAGAACACCTGCACCCCTATGTTTATAGCAGCACTGTTTACAATAGCTAAGCTTTGGAAACAACCCAAATGCCCAAAAATAGATGACTGGATCAAGAAGATGTGGTACATATATACCATGGAATATTACTCAGCATTCAAAAAAGATAAACACATGCAATTTGCTGCAACATGGATGGCGCTGGAAGGGATCATGCTCAGCGAAATAAGCCAAAAAGAAAAAGAAAAATACCGGATGGTCTCACTCATAGCAGGAATCTAGAAAACTTAAATAAGGGACCAGGAAAATGAATAACTATAAGAAAGTGAAAATCAAAATCAACAAAAAACTATGAACCAGAGACACTTTTAGGGGGGCGGGGGCGGGAGGGGAGGGATTGGGGTCAGAATGGGGGGCTGCAATTGTATGGGGAATATAACAATAAAGTTTATAAAAAAAAAAAATAAAAAAAAATATACTAACAAATTAAAAGAGAATATTTTTATTTGCATATTATTCATTTATTTATAAATATTGTTGAGTATTTGTTTCAGGCAAGATACAAAGATTAAACAAAACTGAAAAAAAAAAAAAAAAAAAAAAAAAAAAAAGAAAGACTATAAGCCTATTAATCACCAAACATCTGGCGCATAGTAGGTACTCAGTATATCTTTATTCTATGAATGAATTATAAGGATGCATCAGGAAGGATTCCTGGCTTCATATATCTCCCCCACCTCCAGACTTTTTCCTATTTGCCAGACCTCAAATCTGGTTGACCCTGGTTGGGAGAGAGGACCCTTAGAGGCCAAGCATGCTGTGAGGTACTTGACACCTCGTCTTTTATCCTCACCAGTCCTCACAATCAGGATGACAAGTCCATGATATCATACGCAAAAGCCTTGTGTGCTCAGCTTTTTCAGATTTTAGAGGGGTGACACTGCATCCTATACCTTTTAGCATATCAAAACCTCAGTAGCAAGTGAAACCTTTTTTTCAGGGAAAGGTAAGAATTTTCACACTGAGTTCATAGTGTAGGTCAGGTCTTGCTGTCAAGTGAGTTACCAAATGCTTCTGGTTTTCAGTGTAGGAATCTGGAAAAGTGTACAAGAAACTGTGGACCTGTGAAACCCTTCCTTTTGAATGAGGTAATTGAGGTTCAGAAAAGACAAACAAGTGCCAAGGTCACTCTATGAAGGGAAGGAATCCAGATGAGGATGCAACTTTTTCTCCAACTCCAAAGCCCAGGCTTTTTCTACTGCATGATTCTAGGTTACTTGTCCTGTCTGCTACCCAAAGCAAAAAGGAGCAAATGGCTGTTGCTTCTAATGCTTAGCTGCCAAGAATTTCGAAAAGATGAAGTTTAGAGAGTATTCTCTCTGGAACAGCAATGGCTCCATCTACTGGACACATTTGAGAATGACATCTGACCCACACTGAAATGGAAGTTTATTGTCCTGGTAATGAATTCTAAAGAAGAGCAACTGAATTGTCTTTCCCTGTTGTACCAGCACAAATCATATTTCAGGGACCAGAAAGCTGAGACTGAATTACCCCTACACAGTAATTCCTTAAAAGAAAACCAACAATAATGAAAACTCTTACCCAATGGCAGAACTTTGAGAGCAAAAGTGCCAGTTCACCATTCTCAGTATCTCCAGAATATCTCTTCTGAAGCACACTTCCTTGCTTCAAACTTTAGGAGTCCCACCAATTACAGTGAAGTGACTCCACTGGCCTCCTAGTCACCACATCTGCCTCTTGAGCTGTTCCACACATCATGAGCTACTTGCCCTTATGGACCCTTCTCATAGCGGCATTTTCTATTATAGTGCTGGAACCATCTACGCTGTTTGTTTGCCTGCCTTCTCTGCCAGACTCAGCTCCTGCACCTTGCAGAGCACCTGGAATACAGTTTGAATATCTTCTAAGAGATGAAAAGTTAGAGTTGATTTATTTCATTTGCTTAAAATAATAAAAAATGTGTTAATTCATTAAATGTATACATAGTAATTGTGAGGCTTCTAAGTATCAGTGTTATTATACTTCAAAATAATTTCTTGAACATGAATTTTGGTATAGGGCAGGCTGAAGAGAATAGGGATACTGTCCTCTGGAAAAGGGAGATTACCAAAGGGTGCAATAATCATTTGTTCCTGTAAGATATGATTCTTTCCTTGACTCTCCCACATTACCTTTTCTTTTCTCAGTGTCTTAAAATACTCGAAATAATACCTCAAAATTAGCCAAGGAAACAAGAAGTAGTTCATGGCATATGGCACTTTAGAGGTTGGGATGGTTTACAAAATAAACACATGTAGTTTTTGTCTTCAGGTATTGTATTGTTTTTGCAATAGTTTTGTTTTTTACATAGGATTTATATTCCAAAAGTTCACTGATTTAGACAATACAATTCAGTGATTTTCAGTATACTAACAAAGTGGTGCAACTATTGCCACATGAAACTTTATAACATTTTCATCATCCCCCAAGAAATCCCATACCCTTTAGCTTTCAAGACTCAAGCTTTCTACTTCATCATTCTAGCTCCTGGCAGTCACTAATCTACTTCCTGTCTCTAAGGATTTACTCATTTCAGACATTTTATGCCAATAAAATGTTATTATATACAGTGTTTTTAACTAGCTTCTTCCACTTAGCATAATGTATTTAAAGTTAATTTATATTGTAGCATGTATCAGAACTTTGTTTTTTTTTTTTCTTATTTATTTATTTATTTATTTATTTATTTATTTATTTATTTATTTATACAAGCACTGGGTACAGTGAGAAGCATGGGAGGGTGAGAGGATTCACCAGAGACAGAGGGGAGAGCAGAGCAGGCAGAATGACGAAGTACACTGCTGAGGGGAGCAGTGGGTGCGGCAGGAGAGGTCTACGCACCATGTGGGACCCTAGCCTGGTGGCCGGGTATCAAACCTGCGCTGCAGAGGCTGCGGGCAGCTTCGCAACCCAGCGCTCAACCACTGCGCCACCGGGGAGGCCCAGAACTTTGTTTTTTATGGCTAATATTCTTACTTGTAGCTATATCATATTCTGTTTATCCATTCATCAGTTGATGGACATTTGAGTTGCTCCCACCAGCAATTAAAATGCCTAGTGCTATTATGAACATTTGAGTACAGTTTTTTGTGTGAATGTACATCTTCTCTTGGGCATATACATCAGAGTGAAATTGTTTCATTAAATGATAGAGGTATATTTATTTATTCCCCCTCCTAGATTAAAAGCATCTGTAGGGCAGGGTTTGAAGTATTTGTCTCTTGATCCAGTACTACGTATACAGATATTTAAAAAATATTTATTGACTAGAATGAATGAATGTATGATGTTTGTAACTAACGGTAATAATAATAACATGGTAAGGGGTGGGGGACTGGGAAGACAGCGTGAATAAAATGAATATTTTGCAAAATTTTCATAATTCCAGCTGTCCTTCTGTAAAGAGAGCAACAATACTTTTCAGAGTTATTATAGTAAAGTTGTTTTCATCTGGGGAGGCATCAGACCTGGCCTAAACACTAGGAGCTCAATCGAGGCTCTCTGACTCATTAAATTCAGAATTGTCCCTCGCCCACAATCGAACCTAAGATTTGGCCTTCTGTGAAATATTGTCTAGTTTTGACCTTGAAAAGACTGAGTCTTCATCTCATCTTTAGCTGTCTTTTGTTACCCCATGTGAGATGGTTGTGCCTGTGTCTGTATTCAGCATATTGACGCAGCTGGTTTAACAAGTGAACAGAGGTGACTAATCTAGTGAATCTTGCTCTCAGGATGAGATGAGGAAGTGTCACTGCACCCGTTCTGCCTGGCAACGTCCTCATGTGCCTGTGGCTGGATGTACCCGCTATGTTCCACCATCCAGTCTGGAATTAGGCTTTTACCCTCAAATGGGGGCACCATCAATCCTCTAGACATGGCTTTGTCTTTGGGTATCAAATAGTATTACTCTGTATACCTCTTTTTACAGTGATCTTTGGGGCACAAAAGCTGAAGTGGGGCCCTCCCTGGTGACGCAAGGGGTTAAGCACAGCACTATGAAGCCATCTGCAGCCTCTGTTCTATCCCTGGCCAGCCAGGGAGCAACCTACATGGCGCAGCAGGCCTCTCCTGACTTGCTCGCTGCTCCTCTCAGTAGTGTACTTTGGTCAATCTGCCTGCTCTGTTCCCCACTCTGTCTCTGGTGAATCTTCTCACCCCCTGGCATCTCTGGCCTGTACCCCAGCTCTTATATGCATAAATAAATAAATAAATCTGTAAAAAAAAACCAAAGTGAGGGAGCTGTCCACATTTATTTTACTATTATGTTTAAATATGTTAAAAATAAATTTAAAGTAAAAGTAGACATTTAATTAAATACTTTTTTAATGATGGGTTAAATTTTGTTGATTAAGATTACCTCCACACTAACACAAGTTTAAATTTCAGAATATGAATGTATTTCAGTTACTGACAAGTTAGAAAAATATCACCCAGGTCAGTGTTGCTTCATTGACTAGATAAAAATAATATGTAATCAGTGTGCAATCAGTTCAACAATGTAAAAATTGCTATCCTCAGTCTATTATGTATGCAATATGATTTTAATAAATAAAGGATACTTCCAAAACATTTGAAATTTTCTGAAATGACAAATTGGCAAGAATCACTTTTCTTATCTTGCATACACTATTAATTTGTTTATTATTCACTTTCTTTTAATAAATAGAACAGAGGAGACATTCTCATTTCCTGCCTGTGAACAAATCCCCAATTAGCACTGTGAGAACCACCAAGTTTTATTGCAGGGATCTATAAGTACCCTAAAGGGTCCCAATTTGTGGTGGCTTTTGACAATTCACAGCTACTCAGGTGATTACCAATAACTGAGTCTTATCATGGGGCTCTCACCCCTAGGAAACCCCACCCCACCCCATAGCCTACCAGAGCCACAAACAGGAATCTTCCAGTCTCCATGGGCTGGGAGGGCAAAGGAGCAGAGTTTGTAACTTAGAACTGGACCCCATTTGGGAAAGGTAGCCAGTTCCTGTGTCATCAGCATACAAAGACCTAGAATTAAGGGAGGGCACGCGAAGACCTTAATTACTACACATTGTGCAGATGGGTGAGTTCCTGAATGTGGAGAAGATGGCCCTGGGCAGGACTCTATGAGCCCACAGATGAAGGCCATTTTTACTGCAATCTTTTATATTGCAACCAATTATTATTGTGATTTTTCAATTAGAAAGAATTAAAAGTCAGGAGGGGTATGTATGTGTATGTATTTCTTAGAATCTGGAGATTCAGGAGGAGGCGGATCCATCAAAAATGTCCCCAGTACAAAAGTTGGCAAAACAAATAGCTCTCTTTTTTTTAAAGTGAACTTTATAACCGGAGAAAGTCTCCCACAAGGAGAGTGTTCCTGAGCCAAGTTTAGGCAGAGGAAAATTTTTCCAACATGTCAGGAACGAAGCTGACATTCCATTAAGGGGAAAAAAAAAAAAAAACTGCTGGAGGAAAGAGAAAAGGGTGGGGGGTGGGGGAAGGCACCAGAATTCAGACGGAGTTTTAAATTCCAGACGGGCCACAGTTGAAAGCGCTGGGAAAGCTCCCCCTCCTACGGGGGAGACCGTGGATTTCTCCCTTTAGCACCCAGCCCCAGTGGACATTTCCTGTCCTGCCTCTGGAACAAGCCAAAACTTACAAAACATCCTTTCCCTCTACCCAAGCGCCAAACTCAGAGACCATCTCTCTCCACGTCGATGAGCTCAGCGTCTGCCCTCCCTTTCCTTCCTCGGAACCCCTCCCTGACCAGCAGCTCCAGGCTTCCCAAGGAGAGCTGATGGATCCTCTGTAGCAGGTGGTGCAGAAGGGACAGAAAAACAACCCTGGAGACCCCGGACTGAAGAGGTAGGGGGATCATTGTGATTGACATCTAATGAGTGAAACGAGGCCCTTGTCCTTTAAGCCTTGAGCCTATGGCATTTACTGGCTGCTAAGTGTGTGTGGTGGGTGGGTGGACGCAATGACTTTTCTTTCCCTCTCTTTCCAGTTTAAATCTTGGGTCCCTGGACACACAGATTTTGTTTGCATTCTGGCATGGAAAGTGTTATGACAGAATTCTGGAAATTCCTGATTTCTTTCTTCTTTTTTTCCTCCTTTTGAAGTGCCTGAAATGTCAGTGAGCATTCATAAATACCTTCAGTTATGAATAAATTCAGAGAGAAATGGCTGAAGGGAAAGGGGCTGGGAAAAGGCACTTTCATGGTGATCAGCCTGGGTCCAGCTGTTTCTGGGGACCTGCACCATGTGTCTTTCTACCCTCAATGCTCTCTCCTTCCTTGTCTGGGCCCACCATCATGGGGCCATGAACCTGGGTTGTTCCTGCAGGTGTAGGATGTGACCCATGGTGCCTGGGGACCTTACAGTGTCGGTGCTATGGGTTTGGGGACAGAAACCAGGAGCATAACTGCTGGCAGCAGAGCTAACTGGTCAATCCAGAGCTAACTGGATGTGGCCATGACTTCCTTAGGGAGCGGCTTCCAGCACTCAATTTCTTCTAGACCGGCTTTGGCAACTCTCTTTGTCACATTGAATTGACTCAGAACTCAGCGTGACTTCTGCCCGAGGAATACTCACAGATATATGGTGCCTTCACAAATGAAGCATTTCCAGTGTCCTTCCTCTGAACTCCTATGGCTTTTACTTATCTGTATCGAACATTTCCTCCTTAGCTACACACTGCCATGCCCTGTTCACTAAGAGGCTGTAGTAAATTAGAAAGTGAAATAAAACAAATCATAACTACTCGTTGAGGATCCCAAGAATGGCAACTAACCCTTGAACATTTGCTGTGTGCCAGGCCAGTAGATAATATCATTATTATCCCCATTTTACAGATGAGGGAAACTGAGGCTGGAGACACAACTAGGAAGTGGCAGATGAGGGCACTGAACTGAGGTCCCTCAGTCTTAACCCCTGCTGCCATGCTCTGAAACCAGGGAGACTGGAACTTGAAACCTGATCCCGCATTGTCCAATTGGGTGACTTTGGATAAGTTTCCTCTTCTGTAAAATGGGATAATAGTAATTCTACCTCATAGAGGTGTCATGAGAGGGAAATTAATTTGAAAAAGATATTTCACTGAGGCAAGTGAATAATGCAAGTGTGCTATTCCCTGTCCCTCCAGCGTGCAGTATAAATGCGGAGGGATGCCTTGCAACTGAAGATCCACAGGGCTCTGTAAGAGGTAGCAATAATGCCTCATGAGGATTCGGACCTTCCTTGAGGAATGCTAGCATTCACTAGACAAGCAGTACAAGGCTGTAGTTGCCCACTCACTGGACTCTAAGCTCCCTAAGCACAGGGTTTGTGTTTTATATACATTTTGTTTGTCTTCGAAAATGTTTTTCAAACTGTGGTCTAAGGACATTGTTTTTGGAAGGGGCTCAATGTCCCCTCTGGCAGTAGTTCAAACTGGGTGCTCCAGGACTGTCTTCATCCCACTTCCAACAAAGCAACTCCGTCTTTACCTGTCTTATATGTTGGGGTACCCAATTGTCTTGAAAACAATTTTTAAATTGCTAACTTGGAACTAGGAAATGTCTAGGTTGAAAATGACTACTTATGGAAGGGAGTTGATTTATGGAAGGATTATATTAAAACCTGGCTTATCTCTGGGTCTATAGTCCCTTCTCAATTCTGCTCATAGTTATAGACTGTGATTAGAAATGATAGTAGTTATTAAGGACCTTCCTTAATGATAACAGTGTACTTATTGAGTCAAGTCGTGTATGTGCTGGGCATATTCTACAGATAAACTCACTTTCCCACAAAAGCCTTAGAGGCAGGTTTCAGCATGCTCCCCACTCTGCAGATGTATCTAAAGGCAGAGATGTTAAGGGATTTGCTCAAGGACACCGGCCAATAGTGGTAAAGGTGACGGAAGCCCCATCCCCTGAGTTTGAACCACTGCCTCCAGTATTTCTGCAGCCCTGTTTGACAGAGGTAAGAGGGATATTGCCGTGAGTGTGGTTCTTTCACATTTTTGACAAAGGATGCCCCTGAGAATAAGCTGGGAGGAACAGAGTGACAGAGCCAGGACTGAATGTTCAATGGAGGGAAGGGGGCAGCTTGAAAAGTGGAATCTGTATTCTTGATCAATTGTAGCCCTGAGAAACATCCCCTCTCCTTTGGGTGTTGGTCTGGTTTAGTGAAAAGATCCAGCTCTGTAGCCAGATTACCTGGGTTCAAATCCCACAGCGATCACATACTAGCTAGTTCATCTTCTACAGTTATAACTATCTGTGCCTCAACTTCTTCAAGATAATGACATCCAACTAGAGTAAGGCTAATACAGTATCTATTTCACAAAGATCTTAGGATAAAATTACTTAATCTACATAAAGAATTTAGAACTGTCTAACACATAGTGCACACTGAATAAATATCTTTTGTATAAAGAGTAGGGTGACAGTTTGGAAATAAAAAATAATAGGTCTTTGAGACCGTAGACACAATTAAAAATATATATATATAATTTATTTATTTATATATATTTTACATCATTGTTCATTTAAGTAGACACAATTTTAACTGAGCTGAACCCTAGCCAGGAAGGACCCAGGGCCCCTGAAGGGCAACTTAGGACCTAGGAGAAAGAGCTTAGATGCTTTCTTCCAGGGGTAATGAGGTAGAATGAAAACTAGTCTATAGTATTGGTCTTGCGAAATTGGATCCTTTGATTAAATGAAATATTTATTTCTTTGTAGCTATATCAATTAGTCCCACCTCTGACCTATTGTTATTAAAAAATGAACAAAAATATTGCTTGGCTTTTTAAAATAAGTAAATGTCATTGGCTGAACTACTTGTATTTTAGGAAGGATGACTTTAAGATTTCAAGCTGAAAGATAAAATGTAAGGCCTAAATTTTGGACTTATTTTGTGACTTTTTCAGAGAACAAATTTGTGAGCGTGACCAAAGTGTTGATCAAATTTGTAATGACCTTGAAAATAGTGTACATCTGCTTACCAACATTTTCATAGAAGTCAAAATTAGCAAGAAATAAATGAATGACTGATGTTAATTAAACACTTACTATGAGCCAGACTTTGTTTAATCCTCATTTGTTTAATCCTCATGACCACCTGTCAGGTAAGCACTATTATCCACAGCTTAGAAATGAGGACAGCAAGGTTTAGAGGAGGAAATAACCACACAGCTGTTAAGTGTTAGGGTTGGGTTTCTAACTCAGGATTGCCTGATTTGGGGATGGCCGCTTACGTCTTACCTTGTGGTTCTAGTGAATCTAATCATCCCTGATGTAAGCCATTTCTTTCTGAAGAGTGCTGCATTTGGAAGTGGGTGGAGGGAACAGCAACCCTCATGGCATGGTGTCTGAGGAGAGAGAGGGTCAGGAGATGCAAAGGCAGCTGATAGGAGAGGTACAGGGCAATCACATCTCAAACTGAAAACTTTGTCAGGCAGGGCCAGATGTGAGGAAACTTGTAAAGTAGGTTGTCTGCTTTACCTTTCTCTGGGCACCTCTGTGCCAGGGATTTCTACCTCCTTTGGTCACGTGCAGACAAAACAGGGCCCAGTGATGACCTCCCACTGAGCCCCACTCAGCATGGGATAGCATCAGCATCCCATCCTACAATTAATGCTCATATTTGTTGTTCATCAGAATGCCCGTTGACCAGTGCTTGATTCTTAGCAAGTCATTGGAAATTGATTCATAGAGGTTTGGTAAGCAGAGGCAGCTGTAGTGGGGGACTTGTGGAGACACTCAACATAGGTAGGAGAAACATCTTGGAGTAGGGAAAGTCACAAAACAGCCCCTCACTGCTGCCTGCAGTTATCTATTCCATTGCTGGGAGGCAAGCTCCTTTCTAAGTGGGTCTGAGGTGTAGATGACAAACTCTCTGTGTGTTATTACATAGAGAAACCGCTATTCTGAATTCTCAAAACATTAGCAGGCACAGCTCAAGGGAGCAGTGTAAAGTGGCTGATGTTTCCCTTTGGTGCCCAGAGCCCTCTCTTTCCACCCACCTTCTCAGCCTCTCACATCCACACTCTTTCTCATCAATAGTAAGGCCTTTAAGCCCTTAATTCACTGAACAACCTTCAAGCACACATCTCTGAATTGTGGGTGTGTTTACAACAAGAATCAAATTGTTTTTCTGGAAAAAAAGATGGCATTCGAACTTAGGAATCAGCAGTTTGGGGGAAGTTTTTAAGGATTTTAGAATATGTCTTTTCTAGCAAACTGCCCTCCCCCTCACCCCATTCCATACTACAAATTAGTGTTCATGTGGGGCCCATCAATAGTTGTGGAGGGTCCTAGTTTAATGACTGGGGTGGAGTTAAGGAAAGGAAGGAAATCTGTTGAATATCCCAGGCCACCCAAGATATGTGGGGGTGAGGGGGATAGGGAGGGGCTCCTGTTTCTTATGCATGTTCTGCCCTGAAGGGGGAATGAGTACATTTTCTTCCTCAGTCTCACCCTCTGTTTTCAAAAGGAAGTTCCAAAGAGACAGAAGCAGACAGGAATAGTTGAAAAAGTAGACACAATACAGAACAAAATACCCCAAGGCGGCAAGGGGAGACTCGGTATATGTTCAATGTTCAACACGTGGGGCCCTCCTGGACTCTTGGAACTTTCCACAGTTTGACTTTCTGGCTAATTATTACCATCTGCTCTGCTGGGTTTGCCAGTCGAGTTGCCAGGCCAGCCTGGAGGCTACGCCAGCCTCTGCCAGCTGCTGAGACCCTTGGTGTTTTGCTCAGGAACAAGCAGGCGGGTCCACTGCGGAGGGGCTTGCCTTCTGCCCACTGCTTGGCTTCTCACCTCTGCTTGTCCAGAGCTCAGTCTTGTTTTCCTTTCCAATGTGCTTGTTACATGTCTGCACACTTGAATGAGCACAGTTGCTCCTTTCCTCTGAGTGGACTGAAAACCAACGCAGAACTGCACACCCTTGCTGAGACTCAGATGCGTCATGGAAAAGAAAGGCCTGCCTGTACTTCAGTAAATAAACAGATGTCAGGGTTCCAGGCACGTATCAGCCTTAACCTGATAAGGCACTTGTCTGCTTCTAGGAACATAAGTATTAGAATTGAAAGGGAGCTGAGAGACTATCTAGTCTAAACCCTTTATTTTACAGATGAGATGAGGTGGCCTAAAGAAGAGGTAACTTCCCAAGGTCACAGAGCTAGGATCTAGGGGGCTTTTTATCTCATGGAACCTGTTATATGGAGAGGCTTGAGAAGAGATTACAATTGGATGGATGCTGGATATTTCCACTTGCCCTTCTGAATCCACTCTTCACCCGTCTCCACTTTGCTCAGTGTCCAGGAGGCTGACCTGAGTAGCTCCCTTGCATTTGGCTTCCAGTTAGGTTGAGCCAATGGAGGCGTGGCAGGAAATGAGGGAGGGAAGACAATGAGTGAAGGTACTTATTCCCCTTTCCTGCCACATTGCCTTGGGCTGGTTGTGGCATCTGTCAGAGGCCTGGGACAGACCCCTCTCCACAAACCTCTCTCTCCCTGACCCCTCAGGCCTAGGGCATGTCAGGGCCCACCCCACCATGCAGCCCTAGGGGACACACTCTATCTGAGGTTTCCCAAACTCCACTTAGATCTTCATAAACAGTCCCTTGGTTAAACTCTCCAACTGGAGAGTGTCACATGCGAGACCCTGACTGATACATGTGACTTTGCTTATTGAAAGGGGGAAAAACCTACATGAAAAAAAAAAAAGATATAGCTAAATTTAGGAAGAGGATCTATTTCTCATGGCTGCCATAAAAAATCACCACACATATCGAAACAAAAAAAATCAAATATTTGGGAATAAATCTAACAAAAGAGGTAAAGGACCTATACAAAGAAAACTATAAAACACTGTTAAAAGAAATAGAAGAAGACACAAAGAAATGGAAAGACATCCCCTGCTCATGGATTGGAAGAATAAACATTATTAAAGTGGCCATCCTACCAAAAGCAATATACAGATTCAATGCTATTCCAATCAAAATTTCAATGTCATTCTTCAAAGAAATAGAACAATTATTGATGAAATTCATATGGAATCACAAAAAACCCCGAATAGCCAAAGCTCTCCTGAAAAAAAAAAAGAAGGGAATGGAGGCATCACACTCCCAAACTTCAAACTCTTCTACAAAGCCATAATCATCAAAACTGCATGGTATTGGAACAAAAGCAGACACACAGACCAATGGAATCGAATAGAAAATCCAGAAATAAACCCACAGATTTATGGTCAACTAATCTTTGACAAAGGAGCAAAGACTATGCATTGGAGCAAAGAAAGTTTGTTCAATAAATGGTGCTGGGAAAATTGGGTCGCTACATGCAAAAGAATGAAGCTTGACCACTACCTCACACCATACACAAAAATCAACTCAAAATGGATTAAAGAACTAGACATAAGACCTGAAACCATAAAATACATAGAAGGAAATATAGACGAAACACTACGTGATATGAACATCAAAGACATCTTTAAAGACACATCACCCAAAGCAGTGATAGTGAAGGCAAAGATAAACAGGTGGGACTACATCAAATTAAAGAGCTTCTGCACAGCAAAAGAGACAATAACAAAAACAGAGAAACCTCACCAACTGGGAGAACATTTTTGCGCACAACACTAATGATAAAGGACTGATCACAAAAATCTGCAAAGAGCTGATGAGACTCAACAACAACAAAGAAAATAATCCAGTCAAAAAAAAATGGGCAGAAGAGCTAAAAAGAAATTTCTCTGAAGAGGAAATGCAAATGGCCAACAGGCATATGAAAAAATGTTCAACATCACTTGTAATCAGGGACATGCAAATCAAAACTACCATGAGATACCATCTTACACCAGTGAGAATGGCACTTATTAAAAAAACTAGCAACAACAAATGTTGGCGAGGGTGTGGAAAAAAAGGAACTCTCCTGCACTGCTGGTGGGAGTGCAAACTGGTCTAACCACTATGGAGAGCTGTGTGGAGATTTCTGGACCTACTAAACATAGAGCTTCCATATGATCCAGCAATTCCACTCCTAGGTATTTACCCAAAGGACACAGAAACATCAATTCCAAAGAGCACCTGCACCCCTATGTTTATAGCAGCACTGTTTACAATAGCTAAGCTTTGGAAACAACCCAAATGCCCAAAAATAGATGACTGGATCAAGAAGATGTGGTACATATATACCATGGAATATTACTCAGCATTCAAAAAAGATAAACACATGCAATTTGCAGCAACATGGATGGCGCTGGAAGGGATCATGCTCAGCGAAATAAACCAGAAAGAAAAAGAAAAATACCGGATGGTCTCACTCATAGCAGGAATCTAGAAAACTTAAATAAGGGACCAAGAAAATGAATAACTATAAGAAAGTGAAAATCAAAATCAACAAAAAACTATGATCCAGAGACACTTTTTGGGGGGTGGGAGGGGAGGGATTGGGGTCAAAATGGGGGGTTGCAATTGTATGGGGAATATAAAAATAAAATCTATTATTTAAAAAAAAAAGTATTTGAAAGACAAAATGAAAATAAAAACTTGCACATGACATAAAAAAAAATCACCACACATTTGGCATTTTTTTTTATTCTTATAAAATATTAATTTATTTGTTCATGCATATAAGAACTGGGGTACAGGCCAGAGGTGGGGGGGCGGGGTGAGAGGATTCGCCAGAGACAGAATGGGGAGCAGACCAGGCAGACTGACTGAAATACACTGCTCAGGGGAGCAGTGGGTGAGACAGGACAGGTCTGCTGTGCCATGTGGGTCACCTCCCTGGCCAGGGATGGAACTGTTGCTGCAGTAGCTGCAGATTGCTTCATAGTGCTGATGCTTAACCCCCTACGCCACCAGTGAGGCCCCATTTGGCAGTTTTAAACAACAGAAATTTATTCTCTCAGGCCTAGAGGCAAGAAATCCAAAATCAATATCAATAGGCAGGAATATGGTATCAACCTAGTCACACTCCCTCCAGACATTCTGGGAGAGAATCCATTCTTGCTTCTTTTATCCTCTGAGGCTGCCACTATTTTTTAATTCATGGCTGCATCCCTTCCCCATCTACCCCATGGTCTTTTGCTCTTCTACATGTGAGACCTTTCTCAACCTGCCTTTTGTAAGGACTCTTGTTACTGAATTTAGGGCCTACCCAGATAATCCAGGACAATCTGCCTATTTCAAAATTCTGAAATTAATCACACTTGGCATTTTCTCCTCTATTATTTTTCAGGAATTTTATAGTTTCGTGTTTTGTTTTGATCTATGAGCCACTTTATGTTAATTTTGTAAAGGGTTTCTGTGTCGTCTTTTCAAGTTTTTGTTTTCATTGCTTTTGATTTTGGAGAGTTCTGTTATATCAATATATCCTTTAGCTTTGAGATTCTTTGCCCAGTCATGCCCATTTCATTAATAAGTACATCAAAGACATTGTGTCTGTTGCAGTTTTTTACCTCTAGGATTTCTTTTTGGTTCTTCCTTATGATCTCCTTCTCTTTACTTACCATTGTCCATCAGCTCTTGCTTGCTGTCTGCTTTATCCCTCCAAGCCCTTGGCATAGGAATATAGTTGTTTTAAATTCCAAGCCTGATAATTTCAACATTTCGTCCATGTCTGGCTTTGATGTTTACTCTACCTCTTCAAATTGTGAAGGTTTTGTTTGTTATGCCTTCTGGTATGCCTTGTAATTTTTTTTCCTTCATAACTAGACCTGATGTACTGAGTAAAAGGAACTGCTATAAACAGACCTTTAGTAATGTGATGGTGAGATGTGGGGGTAGGGACCTACTCTATAGTCCTATAATTAAATATCTTTTTTTTTGTGAAACTCTGCCTCTGGACTGTGAACTTCACAAGTGCTTCTCAACTACCCCACTTAGGTGTGACAGGATGTCTAGAGTGAGCTGGAGTTGAGTATTTCCCTTTCCTACATTAGTAAGGCTCTGATAAGACCCCAGCAATTCAGGCTTTGGTTAACTAGTTTCCCCCTAAGGCCTTGTTAAGAACAGAGTGCTCTGATGTATTTCAAAATGGTTCCTTTTCTCTTGCCTTCCATCCAGCCCCCACTCCCTACTGCTAAAAGCCTCAGGAGATTTTTCTCAGACTTTTCCTATGGGAATCTGATTGAACTCTCTGAGATAAATCTTAAAATACTGTGCTCCCCGGCCCCCACTACTGGGTCTCCCTGGAGCTTTTAACTCTAGATTTGTCTTCACTGAGACTCTGACAGTTTGTCAGTTACACTTCTGGTTATCCCATCTGACTATTGGAGGATAACCTAAAGGCATGGTTGTTCCACTTACAAGTCTCTGCTACAAGCTGTGATGACCTCTACTTGTCTGTCTGTCCCTCTAATCTTGGGTGCAATAGTTTGCCCTGTGTCCTCCCTTCTTATGGATCCAAGAAAAGCTAGTTTTTCAGTCTGTTTAGCTTTTGACTTGTTAGGACAGAATCATGACTTCCAAGTTCCTTAGCATGTAGAACTGGAAAACCCCAAAACAATTCTAATGGCACACATTTATTTCCTAACAAAAGCATTGTCTGATCTTTGGAGACACATACTGTTGAAGATGCATTTCAGTCCCTGGACTCTCTATTTCTCTTATCTTTGGACTAGTAGTTGGTATCACTATGACTTTCCCATTGTGAAGTCTTACTCACTTACTCACTCACTTACTCACTAAGCTGATTAGTCACCAGGGTAAGCACTCTGGGAAACAAATGTAGACACAGGGTGATGGAGACCCAAAAGTTGTATGCAGGCTTTGGCTAGGCACATTTGTAGGTGAAAGTCATTTGACTCAAAGGGCTGAATCCGAAAGCACGTAAGCTGAAAGCACTCCTGTACCTAGCTCCATCACCTCCTGTTACAGACCAGGAGAATGAGGTCCAGAGAGGAAGATTTCCTTACCCACAGCTGGTTAAGCACTGATTCATGACTAAGAAGTCTTAAGACTCAACCTGATGATTTTTCCACTTCATCACCCTATCCCACCTTCTGATCAACAGCCCTTCTTTTGGGAAATTCTCTGTAGGATCTCCACCCTTAGTGATTCCATGTACTGGGAGTTGGCAGTAAGAAATGCACTAAATATTGACTGTATGTTACAGCCCAGAAGATGGAAACAAAGCTGACAATTGTGGCTACTTCGAAAGCATCTGCAAGAGATGAGGGGCTTGTGCCAGAATACAAACCAACACACAGCTTCCTTCATTAACAAAGGCTTACTATGGAAACTCGTCACCTTAACTAAGCAGTGCACTCAGTAATGCAGTCAGTTCATAATGCAGACGTTCCTAATCTCATACGGACCAGTGTGATGAGTGCTAGCTAGAGGACAAGAGTAAGAGCGCTCACTCTTCACTGCTTAAGCCACCCTACCTCTAAATAGGCTCATGTTGATGGAAGACACCATCAGAGAAGATAATAGTCCCTCTGTCCAAATTGCATCTAGTTAGTAGAGTTCAGATGAGGGACCATTCTTTAAGAGGGATAATGACATTCCAGAGATCACCTAACAGTACTTGGCTCAGAGAGCATTAATCTTGTGAGGATAAAGGAGAAACTGTTTTTAGAAGTAGTTACTATAGTACACAGCACATGGTAAAGAACTAAATAAATTTAAAAAAATTTTTATTACTATATCTTCATCTAATACAAGTGACTGTGTCAAGTTAGAAACAGGTGAATAGTCTAGAGATTTCCAACTTAAAGTAAAGTGGGAGGAGTTCAAGTTCACATATTTGAAGAACTTGTCATATGAAAGGAAGTAAACCATTTTTTTGGTTCATTTAACTGATATATATTTTTTGATTACCCACTGTATTTCCAGAATTTTTTTTAGGTAGTTGAGAAGATCACTGTGGCCAAGATTGGTGAGGTCCCAGGATTGGGGGTGATTATGAGATAATACACAGCATCAAAATAATTTCAGAAAAAAAACAGATAAGATAAGACGATGGGACAGGGATTGGGAGATGCATTTGCAGGCTGGATAGTGAGGAAAACCCTGCCTGAGGGGGTGATGTTTGAGTTAAGCCTCCAGTGACGACCAAGGTCAGCACATGAAGATCTAGGATAGGAGTGATGTATCCAGAGGGTCATCGAGAGAGTAATTATTGGCAGGCAGAAGTTAGCTAAATATAAGAAAGTTAATCTTAACAATTTAAGAGAGCGTTTTTAAAACAAGTTTTTGTTTTACAACAATTTTAGATTTACAGCAGAGCTGACAGGATGGCACAGAGTTCTGAGACAACCCACATCCAGAATCTCCTGTTGGCGACATTTCACATTTGTGTGGAACTTATATCAGAAATAATAAACCAATATTCATGCTAAAACCCAAACTTTATTTAGATTTCTTCAAATTAACAAAAACCCATACTTTGCTTAGATTTCTCTGTTTTTGCCTACTGTCCTCTTTCTTTTTTTTTTTTTTTAAGATTTATTTATTATTTATTTATACAAGCATTGGGCACAGTCAGAAGTGCGGGAGGGTGAGAGAATTCACCAGAGCCAGAGCGGGGAGCAGAGCAGGCAGAAGGACCGAAGCACACTGCTGAGGGGAGCAGCGGGCGGCAGGAGAGGTCTGCGTGCCATGCGGGACCCTCCTCCGGTGGCTGGGGAGCAGCCGGGGATCGAACCAGCGCTGCGGAGGCCTTGGGCAGCCTTGCAATCCAGCGCTCAACTGCTGTGCCACCGGGGAGGCCCTGTCCACTTTCTGTTCCAAGATCCCATCCAGGATACAAGGTCTCTCAACTGGGGCTTGTCTGATATTTCCCTCATGATTGCCCTGGGGATGAGTGTTCTTAGGTGAAGGCCTCAGAGTAAAGTGCTATTTCATAGCATCATACCAGGGATATATACTTTCAACTTGACTTACCACCTTCAACCTTAATCACTAGGGTGAACCACAGTTTGCAAGATTTCTCCACTGTAATGTTATTCTCCCCAACCCCTCATCCCCCCACCCCCTTCTTCCACTTCACACCCCTTTCCCTACTGTATTCTTAGGAAGGAAGTCACACAATGCACAGCCCATGCTTAAGGAGTGGAAAGTTAAGTATTTGCTTCACTGAGGATGGGGTATCTGCATACATTATTTGGAATTCTTCTGGGAAGATTTGTCTCTTATTTATTTGTTCATTTGACTCATGGATATTTATTTTATACTTTTACATTTAATTTTATTCCTCAAATTGTTCTAGTTTTGGCTATTGGGAGTTCTTTTAGTTAACTTCTGTGTTCCTTTGCTCTACCCCATCACTGTGGGATTTGCTGTTTTTGTTTGCTGAGGGCTTCTTTGCTTCTTGCTATTCTGAGATGCTCCAGGCTCACCTTGTATATTTCTTGCCCTAGTCTTAGAATCAATCAGCCATTTCTCCAGCTAGCCTTAGTTCCTTTTATTGAAGATGGTATTGACAACCAAGATCTTCATTGTTAAATTGCAGTTACATCTACAGTTGTCCTTGCTATTCATGGGGGATTGGCTCCAGAGCCCTTTTGGATACCAAAATCTGTGAATGCTCAAATCCCTTATACAAAATGCATATAACCAATGCACATCATCCCGTGTACTTTAAATCATCTCTAGATTACTTATAATACTTAGTACAAGGCAAATGTTATGTAAATAGTTGTTATACTATATTGTTTAGGAAACAATGACAAAGAAGGGGCCTCCCTGGTGGCGCAGGTGGTTGAGCGCCACACTATGAAGCTGTCTGCAGCTTCTGCAGCATGAGTTTGATCCCGGCCGCTTGGAGACAATCCCACATGGCGAAGCAGACCTCTCCTGTCTCACCTGTTGCTCCCCTCAGCAGTGTACTGCATCAGTCTGCCTGTTCTGTTCCCCACTCTGTCTCTGGTGAATCCTCTCACCCTCCCACGCATCTGGCCTGCATCTTGTATAAAAATAAATAAATCTTTAAAAAATGACAAAGAAAATAAAGTCTATCCTGGGGCCTCCCTGGCGGTGCAAGAGGTTAAGCACAGCACTATGAAGCTATCTGCAGCCTCTGCAGCATGAGTTCTATCCCCAGCCGGCCAGGGAGCTACCCACATGGTGCAGCAGACCTCTCCTATCTCGCCTGCTGCTCCCCTCAGCATTGTATTTCAGTCAGTCTGCCTGTTCCCCATTCTGTCTCTGGTGAATCCTCTCACCCCCTGCACCTCTGGCCTGTACCCCAGTTCTTGTATGCATAAAAAAATAAAAAAGAAAAATGTCTATCTGGTTCAGTACAGAGACAGCCCTCCTAGGCTTAACTACAAGGTAAGGATCTTTCATCTACCATTGATTGAACCCCCAGATGCAGAACCCGTGGATATGGAGGGCCAACAGTGCAATGGTATTGGAATCCTTAACATGTACTTCCCCATGAGAAACAGCCTTCTCAGCCAGAGTGCAATGCTTCTGAACATTTTCTTTTCCCTTTAGCCTTACAGACTTCAATCATGTCCAAAGTTACTTGGGTCAGAATGACCCCTCCTTCCCAGTGCCTCACCTCCATTACTTCTGTGAAGGTATTTCATACATTTGTAATACAATTAGATTGTTGTTTTTTTTTTTCCCACAGTCTGCATTCCATCCTTCTAGCTGATTTTTCTTTAATTTACACACATACGGGTTCACTCTTTGTGTTGGAAAGTTCTATGTGTTTTGACAGACATGTAGTACCATATCTCCACCATACTAGTAACATAGAGAATAGACTCACACCCTAATAAAATCCTTTGTTCTTCTTGTATTAGGGCTTATTGAAGAATAGCACCTGGGTAAGGAAAAGAAGAAAAAGTAAGATGGGGGAGAACTTTTAATGATGACACATGTTTGTCACCTCTAATCATGGGCAGGTGTCTCTGCCATGCCAGAGGAGAGCTCTGAAGCAGAGATTGCTCATTAGAGGAGTCCGATATTGGGTAGAAATGATAAAGCCTTTATGCTACCACCTTGCTCAGCCATTGGCTGGAAACTGCCAGAGAAGCAGACTCAGCTCAAAAGCAGATGCAGACCCCAAAGGCTCTGACAGCTGGGGATTATCAGCTAACCATAGTCTTTGAAGCTGGGTTACTAAATGGTTTCTTTGAGTGAGATCAGAGTGCTACAACTCTGTGTCCAGAAATATCTTTGAAAATTCCAAACAGAGGTTGACTGACCACTGGTTAGGAATCTTGAGCAGAGGATTCCTGCATCAGGTCGAGTTTGGAACCAGGTGATCCTATTGGTTCCTTTCAGATCTTGGACTCTATGACTGCTCAGCCTGTTTTGATCCAGGCAACCTTGGTTTTCCATTTCTGACATTCATTCCCCTTGCTCAAGCCTCTCCTTCCTTTCTTGCATTTACCATCTTATGCTCAGCTCTGTCCTAGAGTTAGGACCAGAAAGGACTCCTTCTTTCTTCCAGGCACGATCCATAGAGGTGCTGAAGAACCAAAAGATGAAGTCTGTGTCTCCCATGTCTGCTGCCCTCACCTTTGTTAGATCCCAGATGCTAACCCACATGGCTATGGTATTGCTAACAATTGCATCACTGACTTGAACATAGACAAAAAGCTTTTGAATATAGTCAGGAAAGTTGAAAAACTCAAAGTTAAGACAACACAAGCCAAATTCCATCTGATAGGTCCCTCCTTGGAACACGGAAAAAGCAAATCAACAGCACTCTCTACTGATCTATGCACACACCACACCTGGCAAAGTGTGAGATTTTCACTTTCTTCTATCCAAACGCCCATGCCCTCGTACCTCTCCTCCTCAACCCTCGCCCCAGCCCAAAGAAAACCTCATTCCCATGGATGCCACTGGATTTTCATCTGCAGGCACAGAATCATTCAGTGCAATGTTGCCCTTTTTCTGCTAGAAAGTGGAAAATGTCTAGACTTCCAGAAGACAGAGAGGCTCAGATGTTCTGTTCTACCTGTGCTTACTCTTCCTGCCTGAGGTTAAAAGCATGTTTTATTCTTGTAACTTGGCAGCCTAAGTTAATGCCCTAAGATAAATAATTAAGGTCTCTATATGGCCTCTGAGGCCACTTAGATGTGATCTCACTTTGAAGCCAAAAGAAATGTTCATATTTATTTTTCTCTGTTTAGAGATTTCCTTTGAATATTTGCTCCTGCTTTGCAGCACTTGCAGGCTCCATAGACCCTGTTTGTTTGGCCCAGTCTGAGAACAGTAGCTTTTTTTTTATATATATATATATATATCCATGCTGCTATTTTTATGCAATGAGCCATGGGCATGCACGCTGATTCTAATTCCCAAGGCTAACAAATTAAAGCATTTCCTTGAACCCAATCCCTCAGGATTCTTGCCAGCCTTTGTTTTCCTGTCTGCTTTGTCATTTCTCAATGGATGACTAAAGTGGGAACCTGTTGGGTCAGAGAATGGAAATAGAATATAGGTGAATGAATGCTCACTACCCTCCCACCCCCAGGAGGTTGCTGTGTCCCGTCAATATGGCAAAGGTGGACATGATCCAAAAGTGCTAAGAGTGAATATTAGCCACTAAGGTGGCTCCTGAATCCAAGATGTTTGAATTATAGGCAGGTTCTGTCTCTGAACACAGTGCCAGGGCACAAAGATAGCCTGCTTTTAAAAAAATCAATAAAAGCACAAAAGGGGTGTACTGTCTCTGAACCATTATGTAGGACTAGAAATAACAACTAAATGAAATAAAAGACAAAAGAAACTTTTTTTTAAGTGCAAGTGAGATTGTAGTAAATGTGAACTTGATAGCTCTTTCCTTAGTCCGAGCACAGGGTAAAAGGTCTGAAGTATGAGTTTTCTTCTGGAAACTGCTCACTTGTAGGTGACAGTTGCATCACCCTGGAACAGGGAACACAAAGACTGCTTTTTTTTTTAAAGATTCATTTATTTATGCATACTAGAACTGGGGTACAGGCCAGAAATGTGGGGGGTGAGAGGATTCACCAGAGACAGAGCAGGAAACAGAACAATCAGACTGGCTGAAATACACTGCTGAGGGGAGCAGTGGGCGAGGCAGGAGAGGTCTGCTGTGCCATGTGGGTTTCTCCCTGGCCAGCGGGATCGAACTTGTGTTGCTGCAGAAGCTGCGGATTGCTTCTTAGTGCGGTGCTTAACCCTTGCACCACCAGGGAGGCCCACTACTTTTTTTTTTTTTTTGCCAGAATTCAGCTTTACTAGCATAAATTGTTAACATACAGAGAATAGTTAACATACAGAGCAACTGGTGGAATTATAGCAGAATTTCTGAGTATTAACCTTAGGCAAAAAAGCATTTGATTGAAAATTTGCACTGAACGCTAATCTTGTAAGCAGGCATGTGATTTTCACCTGACCTTATTTTCTTCAGTCCAGAGGGTTCCAAGGCCATAGAAAAGATCTTGGTCTCAGTTGCTGGCATGTTCACTTCTCTAATTTGAGAATAAATGCACAGAAGAAACACTAAAGGTAATTTCTAGCCACTGAGTATAATGGGGATAGTGTTTAAAGTAGAATTTTAAAATTTTTCTGTTCAAAATAGCAGCCATGCAGGGCCTCCTTGGTGTCACAAGGGGTTAAGATGCAACCTATGAAGCTATTCACAGTCACTGTAGCACCAGTTCAATCCCCAGCCAGGGAGCTACCCACATGGCACGGCAGACCTCTCCTGACTCGCCCACTGCGATTGATTGAAAGTGTATTTCAATCAATCCGCCTGTTCTGTTCCCCACTCTGTCTCTGGTGAATCCTCTCCCCCCCAACACACACACCTCTGGCCTTTACCCCCAGTTCTTGAATGCATAAATAAATCTTCAAAAAAAAAACATAAAAAAATAAAAATAGCAGCATGCAATGTTTGTATTTGGATCATGTGTGAATGGAGGAAATAAGGAATTCAGGAAAGAACAGGGCCTGAGTAGTGGTGGGGAAGTCTGAGTCCTTCTTCCAGCTTTGTCACTGCCTCAGCAATCTCGGGCAAGTATTTTGCATGCCAGGGTTTGGTTCGTTTATATTAATACAAGAAGGTGAACTAGTGGCCTCTATTGACCTTCCCAGCTCTGTTCTAGGAATCGATCAGTCTCTTAGTTTTGATTTTTTTTGTAAGTAGGCATGTGACTTTTGGTTTTTGATTTTTTTTTTGTAATGTAAGCAGTAATAAACAAGGATGTGTACCGTGATTAGGGTGCAGATTTGCAAGGGAGTCATCTTGAGGCTGATAGCAGGCTTTGGGAAACTCACCTCATCCAACATTTTTGCAAAGATGATTTCAGATTCAGACAGACATCAAGGTAGGCATTTACATATATTTGCCGATTGAATGAGTGGGTGAATGAATGACTCAGAGCAGCACTGAGGAAGAAGGGGGTGGAAACACTCAGCCAGAGGAAGTTTATTTGGGATTGAGCATAGATTTGCCTGCCTCTCCTGGATGGGAGGGAGGGGGAGAGTTTTATGGATAGATTCAGCCATAGCCGAATTTCAGGCTTGGGAAATATTAGCATTAGGACTAAATTATGTAGAACTCTTTAAAGAGTAGAATGGAGTGAATGCTGGTGGGCTGCTGAAAAATGCAATTCTTCTAGGTACAGGTGATTTGACTAAGAAATGGGACTCTTGGGCCTCCCCGGTGGCGCAGCGGTTGAGCGCTGGGTTGCGAAGCTGCCCGCAGCCTCTGCAGTGCCGGTTCGATCCCCGGCTGCTCCCCGGCCACCAGAGGAGGGTCCCACATGGCGCGCAGACCTCTCCTGCCGCCCGCTGCTCCCCTCAGCAGTGTACTTCGGTCCTTCTGCCTGTTCTGCATCCTGCTCTGACTCTGGTGAATTCTCTCACCCTCCCGCGCTTCTGACTGTACCCAGTGCTTGTATGAATAAATAAATAAATAAATCTTAAAAAAAAAAATTAAAAAAAAAAAAAAAAAAAGAAATGGGACTCTTTTTTTAATCTCAATTTAATGACCAGAATATTGATTAGGATTTGCTTTGACTGGGTTGCCAGAAATCTAAATAATATATAAACCATGGACTTTGAGTGATAATGATATGTCTGTGTAGGTTCATTTGTTGTAATAGAGGTACCATTCTTATGTATGGTTATATCATACAGAAGTATATTATTCTGGGCTTCCCCGGTGGCGCAGCGGTTGAGCGCTGGGTTGCGAAGCTGCCCGCAGCCTCTGCCGCGCCGGTTCGATCCCTGGCTGCTCCCCGGCCACCTGAGGAGGGTCCCACATGGCGCGCAGACCTCTCCTGCCGCCCGCTGCTCCCCTCAGCAGTGTGCTTCGGTCCTTCTGCCTGCTCTGCTCCCCGCTCTGGCTCTGGTGAATTCTCTCACCCTCCCGCGCTTCTGACTGTACCCAGTGCATGTATAAACAAACAAACAAACAAATAAATAAATAAAACATGCTAAAAAAAAAAAAAAAAGAAGTATATTATTCTATGGCAGAGACATAGAGAACTATTAAATAAAAGCTATTTGTTTTAAAGTGTTTTCTGTGCCCTGGAGCTTGCCTCCCTGGATTTGAATTCTATCTCTGCCTTTTTTTTTTTTATTTTAAAGATTTATTTATTTATTTATGCATACAAGAGCTGGGGTGTAGGCCAGGGCAGCAGAACCAGTCAACCCAAGCATCGCTGCAGAAATGCCCTTTGCCCACATTGACAACTTTTCACATTATTTTGCAGGCTCATTGTTCCCTTCTCCAAGTTTTTCTGCACCACAGAGTATGGCTTCACTTTTTTCCTTTGCTTCAAAATCATTTTAGCAGCACTACCCTATGCCTTTCTACACTAATCACAACAAAGCTCTTCCTAATAGCCCAGCTTGTCTACCCAGTAGAATGAACACTCCCCACCCCCTCCTGTCAATTCCCCTCCCATTTCCCCTGGGGAATGATCCACTGGGAATAAAGCTCTTTCTCACTGGAAAGGCTGAGTGGTCCTTTGGAGGAAACCACAGTTCCCGCCCGACGGGGTTATGCTTGTGTTATCAATGGCACTTTAATCGCATTGCCAAAGAATCCCAGACTAAATGTATATAGAATTTGAATTTTTCCCCTTATCTGTCAAGAGTCAACTTTTCTTCGGCTACTTGAAAACCTTCCCACAAAATCTCAATTCCAGTCTCAATTCCTACATTTTTTACTAACGTTTGCAGTGTGGCAGCATGTTGAATCCCAGGCACTGTCTAGCTCTGAGAGAATAAAGATCAAGTACAAAGCAGGGGGTCCAAGTTTGACATGCAAAAGAGGTTCATTGTAAATATAAACCTCTAGTGTGAGTTTTCTTTTCTTTTTTTTTTTAAGATTTATTTATTTCTGCATGCAAGAACTGCGGTACAGGCCAGAGGTGTGGGGATGAGAGGATTCACCAGAGACAGAGTGGGGAACAGAACAGGCAGACTTACTGAAATACACTGCTGAGGGGAGCAGCAGGCGAGACAGGAGAGGTCTGCTGCGCCATGTGGGTATCTCCCTGGTCTTGGATTGAACTCGTGCTGCAGTGGCTGCTGATAGCTTCATAGGTTGTGTCATGATCCCTTGTGCCAGAGAGGCCCTCTAGTTTGAGTTTTCTGACTGTTTCTGGAAACATTAGAATCTAGCTACAAATATCTTTATTCTCCTACAGCTTTTGGTCCAGAATGAAGTGAATGTTGAACACTATTTGGTGTGCCTAGCCACTGACTCATTCATTCATCGCAAATATTTATTGTAAATAAGCCAGCAGATAGGCACTGGGCCAGGCACGGAGCTTGGATACAGAGGTAACACAGCATCCGTGTCGCTCATATTCTAGTGGAAAGACAGACCTGTGAAGAGATAATTACCAAATAAGACTCTTAAGTGTGTATTAGGAGAATTAACAAGTGCCATATATACACTGGGACGGAAGGTGATAACATGTAGGATAAAGGCTTTTTATCAACAATTATGAATTCTCCTAAGTGCCAAGCAGTGTTAGAGCAACAGTGACAATAACAACAAAGTCCCTGTCTTCTCGGAACTTATATTGCAGCAAAGGAGATAAACAATAACAAAATATGATGCAATATCAGGATACTTGATAGTTAATGGGGAAGTATGAGTCTGGAAACAGAAAAGGGCGTTCCAAAGTTTGTAAACAAACAAAACAAAAGACAAGCCGAGATGGAGAGCTGGTTGGAGAGAACGGAAGTGGGAGCGAGAGGGTGAGAAAGCCCAGAAAATGTTCTGAAAAGGCTGTTATTGGGTGTATTATTGGTGGAGCATAGTTGCAGTGGGGGTGAGGAGTGGGGTGTATCTACCCCTTAAGACAGAGCTTGGAAGAGAATGCATTCCTTGGTTGTTAGAACAGGAACAGGGACATTAAGCAAGGTAAAAATGAACGCATTCCTCATTATTCGGATGAAGGAAACAAGACTCGGAGTGAAGGAACCCAGTCGGGGGGGGGGGGGGGCAGCACCAGGATAGCTCAGTCTTCTGCACAGCTCAGCCGGGGCTTCCCTCCCGGGGGGTCCTGCCCTCGGGCTTAGAAGGCAGCCGGGGTCCTGCGATCCGGGCCCACATCGCCCCCTACTGGCGCGTCTCTGCAGAGCCGCCCTTTCAGCCTCGCGCTGCAGCGGCTCCGCGAGCGCCGCGGGACACCGGGCGTGGCGGGCAGCGAGGGCGACGTCTAGGGTCCGCGGGGCCGGGGAGTGCGCGCAAGCCCCCCGCTCCCTCCACCTGTTGCCCTCCACCTCCGAGGGGCTCCCCGACTGCTGCCCGGGGCCCTCTGCAGCCCCGCCGCGCGCGCCGCGGGACCAGGGCGCGCACCACCTCCCGGCGGTGCCCTGGGCGGGCGTAGCCAGGCAGTTGGCAGCTCCCGAGCAGCATCCTAGGGCCGGCTCTCCCGGCCGCTGGGACCCTGGGACTCTCCGTCACCCCCGCCCACCCGCCGCCCCACCCTCCTCCCCGCCCCGCCGCCTCCTCCCCGCCTCGGGTCCGGGTCGAGCCAGCGAGTATCGAGCTCCGGCGGGCGCAGCCTGGGCGCCAAGTTGCAAGCATGGGAGGGTCCCACTCTCAGACCTCGAGGGGCCAGGAGCAGACCGGGGAGAGGCCCCCGAGACCCCGAGAGACCGCGTGAGTCCCAGGGCCCTCTCCGGGGCCGCTGTTTGGGGGATGGAAGCGTCCGGCGCCTGTGCACAACGGCTGGGACAGTGGGGTTCCCTCCCGCGCCCACTGGGGCGTAGAGGCTCAGGGTTGGCCTAGGGGGGCATCCCCCCCCGGAACTTCGCCCTACGGGACTCTGGGGGCGCCGCCGGCGAAGCTCCTAACGCGCCAGAGTCGCGCCCGCGCGGGGCTGCTGCCTGCGCCCGTCCACGCCGCGCGGGTGGGAGCGGACGACCCTGAGTGTTTCCGGACACGTCTAAGCAGGAAAACACGTGTCCTTGGGTTTCTGAAACATTCACGAGACAGAGCTGTTTGCTGGGAGGTGAAGGTATTCAAAAAGGACTCGCAAAGATAACTCAGTTCTTGATGGCCTTTGGTGCCCAGGAATTTTGCTGCGGTGCCCACTGCTCACCAGGACGCCCTTTGTTGTTTGCGCCGAGGGCTTCCAGATGATCTCAGGAAAAAAGGGCTGTATTGTAGCAGCAGCAATTAGGCTTTTGTTCTGGGACAGCAACAATTGGGGACACCAAGTACTGAAGTGCAGGCTGTGAAAGGAAATTTTTAGAGAATGTGATTTAGTGTAAATTCCACTGTTTGAAAGATGGCCATGCGTCTTCCCAGAAAGAGGATGTGTTGATAACTGAGAACTCAAACTATATTTGAGCATTTGATTTAACATTTATGAGAGGGAGAGTGCTGGAGTTGAAGTGATGTCAAAGAATTCATACTCTATTTTAATTCAGCCAATTACAAAGCTATTAAGTTTGAGAAAGATACACCTAACCATCCTGTCCTAGCAGGCGGGGCCTTAAGAGGACTTTTTTTGATAATGTTTTCAAGGCAAAGCAACTTCCCATATATCCAGTCCTTGATGTAATAGTTGTACTTCTTGATTTTTGCATATGATCAGTAATCTAAACGTAGTTTGGCCATCTTATTTATCATTAAAAGCTGAGAATTATTGAGCAAGTAAAATGTGCAAAACAGTTATTTCATTCTCAAGAACAATGAGTTAGTTTCTATTTTTGCCTTCATTTTACTGGGAATGAAACAAGCACAGAGAGGTTAAGTGATGTGTCCTAGGTCACACAGCTTGGAACTGGTGACCTAGGTCTAACTCCAGAGCTCCTGCTGCAACTGCTTTGCACAGGAGAATTGGAACTAAACTGGGAAACAAATTTGTGTCTCAGCTGGCAGAACATATTCTGCCGTTTTTCTTTTTTTTTTTATTTATTTTTTATAGAGGCATGTTTTATTTATTTGTTTCTTTGGTTGGTTGGTTGGTTATACATGCACTGGGTACAGTCAGAAGTGTGGGAGGGTGAGAGAATTCACCAGAACCAGAGCAGGGAGCAGAGCAGGCAGAAGGACCGAAGTACAGGAGAGGTCTGCGCATCATGTGGGACCCTCCTCTGGTGGCCGGGGAGCAGCCGGGGATCGAACCGGCGTCGCAGAGGCCGCGGGCAGCTTCGCAACCCAGCGCTCAACCGCTGCGCCACCGTGGAGGCCCTGCCGTTTTTCTTTTAATTCCACCTGAATAATGGAGAAAACTGAATTAGTAATGTTTAACACTGAACAAGAGGAAATCGCCAAAGTTGTTAACTTTTAAAAAACAAACACAAGAGGCAGTATAATCTTGAGATGAAGATGAAGTTAAGAGTTTTGGAGACAGACAACTTTGGCTTAATGCTGGACTCTATTCCCTAACACTGGGAGATCTTTTATCTGTTCCTTAGCCTCTCTTTTCCTCATTTGTAAAATAGGGGTAACAATATCTACTTCATGAGCTGTTTTGAGGAGGATGTAAGATCATGTATGTGTAAATAACAAGTTATAGTTCGATTGCTGAGGAATATACTGTTTTAGCTAAGCATAAAGGTTGACTCACCTTTGTGAATGTGTGGCTGCATTTATTGTGTAATTTGAAAGTATGCTGAAGAAGTGAACTCTGTGCTTTCTGTTTGGTTCAGTGTTTAGGGGAGGACTTTGATTCTCAGTTGTTAGATTATCCAGTGGGGTGGCAGTCGTTGGAGGATCTCCCCAATGAGGTTCTGCATGTACCATATGTATTTAGAAAAACTTGCCTAAAAATGATCAATATAAATATTCATCCTTGTTCTTCACCTGGGAATATAACCTTTGATGCCCTTCCTTGCTAATGTGAATACATTAAGAAGCATATGAATGCTTTAGGCAATGTTGGGTTTGATGGATTATACAGGCTGTCCTTATATAAGTCAACCCTACCAACCATTTGACACTCACGAGGTAAAAGACCCTTTAGGAATATGAATCCACGCCTTATAAACACGAAAAGCAAAAAGTATGCCTTGTTCAATGTACAAGCCACAAGTCTTGTCTCTCTATGGTCTAAGAAAGTGGGAGATTATTGTTAATGTCACCCAGCTGCAGACTTCCTACCGGATATATGGCTGTCCTGGATAACACTGACCTCAAGGAAGTTCTGGGGTATTGCCATTTCATTTTCAAAACTATTGTTTCTTTATAAAAATATAAGCAAGTCACACAAATAATGCATTAATACTGGCATTTGTCTTTTGAGGGAGAAATTATCTTTCACAGTGTTCACATGTTATATTGTAGAATAATATAACCAAGTACTAAAATTAATCAGATAAATCTTTCAGAGCTCTTTTATGAAATATAAACCAATTGACTATACATGAAAATAAATGTCTGATTTTAAGAAGTCTCTTTATTGTTGAAAAATTGTAGATGTCCACCTTCCCCAAACCCAAGGAAATCCTTGAGCTAGCTTTGGTAAAAGCTAGGAGAAATTTCACTTTTTTTTTTTATTCAGCGAGGCTGCACAATCTGGTGATTATCAGCAGCATCTGTGGCATCAGGCAGACCCAAGTGGAATTCCAGATAGATTGCTGGCTAACTTAGTTTAGAAAGATTTGGAAAATACTTTCAACTCTTCAGGTGAACAAATTTTTGCATCTTTAAAATGGCAATTGTAGTCTTGCCTACTTTTTCAAGTGGTAATTGTTATTCATGCAGGGCCTAGTACTTTATGAGTGCTCAGTGCCTGAGTTATTAATACATTCACATGTATATGTGCCTGTCAGCCAGATGCTGTACTGATTTTTAAATAATATTTTTAAGTGTATATTTTATGTGTGTATTTTTAAGTAAGTCAGAGTCTCTTCTAAAAGGATGGTTGACTTGTGTGCTAATTCAGCAAGGTCTCTTAGGGAAGAAGCAAGGCAATAACTTTTGATTTAACTTTTTTCCTCAGTTAATTTCCATTTTCCAGGCAAATGCACTTATCAGGAAGATGAAAATATGTTTTGCAATTGGTTGAAATGTTTGAAATCACTGATTCTATAGTTGATCCTTTTTGGTGATGTAACCAAGAAGGGTTTTCTAAGAGCAGTTAAGTCATTTATTTGTGGAAGGTTTTGAAGAATGATGTAATGCAGAGCCTACTTTTCATTAAGAAATACGGTGTGTAACTAATTTATCTTGTGTATGTTGAGCTTGTTTGCTTGGAATGCAAGATATGCACCTGTTATCAATTCATAGTAAGTTTTTGAATCAATCTTTGCATTTGGAATATAACATAATTAGGTCAGTGACAAGTCAGGAGCTTTTGAGGTCTTGAGTATTTTTCCTGTGTGTTTTTTTGATCATGTGCACTAGATGAAGCTTCTACAATGTTCTAGTGAACTACAAAGTCAGCAACGACTAAACTCAAGTGCCTCTTGATGGGCAAGTCACTGTGGAACAGAAACCCCTGACTTGAAGGAGGTGCTGCCTTTGAAGTTTTAGACACAGAAAATGTGTCTAAAACACTAATTTAGTAAACTTAAGGAACAATATTTCTGAAACCCACCTCTTTCACATTTTTAGTATTGTTCATCACTTTCTTACCTCACATTTTTGTCAATGAAAACTTCCAACTTCCCAATTGCTATAGAAGTTTATAAAACATTCATGTAAAATGTTTTAGTTTATAATTAAATGACAGATTTAGAAGAAAGTTTTGTGGAACAGACCCAGACAAACCAGTTTTGTGCAGAAAAGTTAAAAGAATTATAGTATTTAACTTGGAGAAGGGACTTAAAAGATATGGAAATATATAATTTTTAGAGTCTGTGGGCTATCTCCACCTCCGGTGAAGCCAACCAGAAAGGAAATGGTTTGACTTGCATGGCAAGGGAATTGTTTGTGTGTATGTGTTCAGTTTGGATATTACAACTTCTAGATTCTGAGTGTTGTTGAAATAGTAAAAAGAATTAATAAAGGAGGGAAAATCCCTTTCTGCAAATCATTAAAAGATAAAAGATTCTCTGGGATGGAAACTCTAAGGGGGTTCAGGTATAGTTTGACTCCACATTGTCTTCCCTCTTTTACATTTTGTGGCCAACTCTCTCCCTCCCTGACTCCCCTGCCCCTCCCCCCTCCACTTACAGCTTCTCTCAGCTGTAATACTGTTTTTCAGTATTAAAGATCCCGAAGAGAAGGGGAAGGAAAAAAAAGGGCATAGCTGCTGTGCTCGCTTCGGCAGCACATATACTAAAAAAAAGGGCATAGCTGCTTGTGTCCTGAGCTGTCAAAGTGGACTGTCTAACATCTGAGTTGGTATGCAGACAGAGTGGGCCGCAGGACACAAGAATTTGTTAAATGAAGGTCGGGAAATGAATTGGTACCATCCGGAATCACTGTGGAACATGGAGATTTGTTCTCTGAGGAAGACAGCTTTTATGATGTGCTTATTTTGCATTTTGCATAGAACTGAGGTGTAGGCCAGGGTTGTTGGGGGTGGGGGGGGGCTGGTGAGAGAATTCACCAGAGACAGAGTGAGGGGCAGAACAGGCAGATTGACTGAAATATACTGCTCAGAGGAGCAGCAGACAAGACAGGAGAGGTCGGCTGCACCATATGTGGGTTAACTCCCTGGTGGGGGGATCGAACTCAGACCGCTGCAGACTGCAGGGGGCTGTCATGGTGATAGTGCTGAAACTTAACCCCTAGGCCAACAGGGAGGCCCCATTTTGCTTGTTGTTTTTTTTTAATATACATAACACAAAATTCACCATTTATTTTATATAATTTTAAAGTATACAATTCAGTGGCCCTAAGTACATTTATAGTGTTGTATAACCGTAACAGCTATCCATTTCCAGCACTTTATATCAAAACAGAAAATCTGCATCCATTAAACAATAACTGCCCATCCCCCCTCAGCTAGCTCTTTCTGTCTGTCCATATCTGCTTATTCTAGGTCCCTCATATTAGTGGAATCATATAATAGTTGTCCTTTGTGTCTGGTTTACTTAACTTAGTACAAGATTCATCTATGTAGTAGCATGTATCAGAGTTCCATTCTTTTTTATGACTGAATAATATTCCATTATATATATATATATATATATATATATAAAATCTTTCTGTTTATTCATTCATCTGTTGACGGATCCTTGATGGTTAACCCCACCATTTGGTTATTATGAATAATTGTACTTGAACATTGTTGTGTAATAGGGTGGTCCCCAGAGGGAAGGAATAGAAGGGGCTCAGCACATTTGGGATGAAAGGAGCAAAATCAAGATGAACGCTGCCATTGTTAACCTCCCAATTGGTCTCTCACCCATATCTGTTTAAACCAGTCCTGGACCAAGAAGCCATGGGTAGACTTCCATGCAGGACTTTCCAGGTTTTCCATATCTTCACACTAACATTATTATTTTCTGTTGTTAGTAATATTAGTAGCTGTTTACATGGGTGTGATGTGATTTTTCATTTGTTTTTGTTTTTTTTTTAAAGACCTAATTATTTGTTTATTTATTTTTTAAGATTTATTTATTCATGCATACAAGATCCGGGTACAGGCCAATGTGCAGGAGGTTGGGAGGATTCACCAGAGACAGAGCAGGGAGCAGAACAGGCAGACTGACTGAAATACACTGCTGAGGGGAGCAGCGGGCGAGATAGGAGAGGTCTGCGGCGCCATGTGGGATTCTCCCCAGCCAGCTGGGATCGAACCCGCGCTGCAGAGGCTGCGGACAGCTACATAGTGCGGCACTCAACCCGCTGCGCCACCGGGGGAGGCCCTAAAGATTTATTTATTTATGCATATAAGAACTGGGGTACAGGCCAGAGGTGTGGGGATGAGAGGAATCACCAGAGACAGAGAGGGGAACAGAAAAGGCAGATTGATTGAAATATACTGCTGAGGGGAGCAGTGGGCGAGTCAAGAGAGGTCTGCTGCGCCATATGGTAGCTCCCTGGCCAAGGATCCAACTCATGCTTCAGTGACTTCGGATAGCTTCATAATGCTGCATCTTAACCCCTTGTGCCACCAGGGAGGGAGGCCCCTCATTTGGTTTTGATTTGCATTTCATTTGTGATGTTCATCATCTTTTCAAGTGCTTTTGGCCATTTGTTTATCTTCTTTACAGAAATGTCTATTTAAGTCCTTTACCTCATTTTGAATTGGGCTGTTTTCTTGTTGTTGAGATATAGGCATTCTTTATATATTCTGAATATTAACCCCTTATCACATAAGTTATTTGCAATCATTTTCTCCCATTCTGTAAGTTACCTTTTTCACTGTATTGATAGTGTCATTTTACAAACAAAATTTTTAATTTCAATGAAGTCCAATTGATTGATTTTTTTCCTCATATTACCTGTGCTTTTGATGTTACAGCCAAGAAATCATTGCCAAGTCCAATGTTGTGAAAATTTTCCCATTTATTCTAAGACTCTTAAAATTTTTGCACCTAATTTTTGGTCTTTGATCTATTTTAAGTTGTTTTGCTTGTGTTATACGGCATTCCATCATTCTTTTGTATGTGGATCCAGTTTTCAAGACATTATTTGTTGCAAAGATTATCAGCTCCCACTAAATGGTTTTGAAACTCTTGTGAAAATCAACTGACCATATACATGAGGGTTTATTTCTGGGCTCTATTTTATTCCATTGATCTATATCTGCCCTTATGAAAGTAACATGCTGTTTTGGTTGTTGTAACTTTGCATAAGTTTTGAAATTAGGAAGTGTGAGTCCTATAACTTTGGTGTTTGTTTTTAAATTGTTTGATTCTGGAATTTATTGAGTTTTATTGTTTATTTTGTTTTTAACCTTTCTCTCTCTGGCTTTTCCTTCTTGAGTGGTGACACTCAGCCAGCCTTGCATGAGATAATGTAGTCTGTCTTCACTGGTGGTATCCTGCCCCGGAAACTCTCCTATCCTGTGGTCCCTTTATTCCACCTCCAGCCAGACTTATCACCACAAGATACTGAAAACTTGCTGTGAGCCAGACATTTGTGCACCAAATATCCAGTGAGAACCTGTGTTTAGACAGGAGCCCTTGTGAGGGTCAGAGATCCCGAGAGCTGAGCAGCAAGGAGCCTCCAGTGAACAGACTAACCCCTGAAGGGGTCTTGAAGGGTGAGAGCTTCGCCAAGGTAGGGGAAGAGCAGCCTAGGAGGAAGGAAAGCATGAAGGATGAATGACCTGGTGGTGTCAGAGGCTTGTTATATCTGGGCAGCAGTGAGGAGTTAGAGTTAGGGTAGATGTGGAGTTTACTGGTGGGATTGGAGCAGTGAGCCTGGAGAGGTGCATAGGACTCGGCTTGCGGTCTTTGTGGCTATGTGGGTGTTTGGATTTAATTCCAGGAGCTGTAGATGGTGATTTTCAGTGGAGATGTTGCCAAACCACACTGGGCTGAACTGGTGAGAAGTATTCTCAGAGAGGGCCACATGGAACTGCAACTTTCTGTGACTCCCCCAGTACCTTACTTCCCACCCAGGCAGCATACCTGGAAGGCTACATTTTCCTTTTTCAACCCTTTATCTTCATTTTGGTTTATTGGTGATTTAGTAGCATGTCTAAACATCTTATTTTATTCATTTTTCTGATTTTCCAAATTTTGTATTGCAAGCATGTATTTCTTTTGTAAAGTACATTTCTTAAAAAGTCTGAAAATTTAGAAAACTGAAGAAAATATAAACCACTCACAATCTTATTGTAGAAAATATAAACCACCCATAATCTTATTGCCCAGAGATGACTGTTAATATGTTGGTACATTTTATTATAGCCTTTTTTTTTTTTATTTAGCAAAAATATTTTTCAAAAAAAACCTCACAACATATGTTTTACATTCTGATTTTTAAATCTAACATTATAAACATTTAAAAAAATTTTTTTTAAAGATTTATTTTTATTTATTTATACAAGCACTGGGTACAGTCAGAAGCATGGGAGGGTGAGAGAATTCACCAGAGCCAGAGCAGGGAGCAGAGCAGGCAGGAGGACCGAAGTACACTGCTGAGGGGAGCAGCGGGCCGCAGGAGAGGTCTGCGCGCCATGTGGGACCCTCCTCCGGTGGCCCGGGAGCAGCCAGGGATCGAACCGGCGCTGCAGAGGCTGCGGGCAGCCTTGCAACCCAGCGCTCAACCGCTGCGCCACCAGGGAGGCCCTTAAACATTTTTACATCTCACTATACTGAGTTCAAAAATACCTTAATACTTGTTTATGGCACATTATCTGGTTGTACTATAATTTATTTCCATTAATTAACTTTTTCCTAAATGTGTGACACTTAGGTTGGATATAATTTTTGCTCACATAAATAACACAGTTAATAAATATCCCTATAATTCTTTGTGTATCTCTGATTAATAATTTAGGATACAGGGCCTCCCCTGGTGGCACAGTGGTTGAGTGCTGGGCTGAGAGGCTGCCCGCAGCCTCTGCAGCGCCGGTTTGTTCCTGGCCGCCAGTGAGGGTGCCACAAAAAAATAATACTATTAATAATAATTTAGGATACATTGTGAGAAGTTTAATTATGGGCTTAAAGAATGTGAGCATTCTAAAGGTAATATTTTGTATATTTTATTACATGTTACTATATATTTTCAAATTATTCCCCAAAATGTAGTCAAATTTTACTCCCACCAGTAGTTTAGCATCCTTTCCTTATGTCCATAGCAACCTGCCCAATGCTGAGAACTATCATTTTAAATCTTTGCCAGTTTGGTAACAGAAAAATATGATCTTGTTTTCAGTTTCTTTGTTCATTAACAGTGAGAGTGAAAATTTTTTTTTTTTTTTTTTTTTTAATTAATAAATTTTATTTTTATATTCCCCATACAATTGCAATCCCCCTATTCTGACCCCAATCCCTCCCCTCCCGCCCCCCACCCCCCAAAAAGTGTCTCTGGTTCATAGTTTTTGTTGATTTTGATTTTCACTTTCTTACAGTTATTCATTTTCCTGGTCCCTTATTTAAGTTTTCTAGATCCCTGCTATGAGTGAGACCATCCGGTATTTTTCTTTTTCTTTTTGGCTTATTTCACTGAGCATGATCCCTTCCAGCGTCATCCATGTTGCTGCAAATTGCATGTGTTTATCTTTTTTGAATGCTGAGTAATATTCCATGGTATATATGTACCACATCTTCTTGATCCAGTCATCTATTTTTGGGCATTTGGGCTGTTTCCAAAGCTTAGCTATTGTAAACAGTGCTGCTATAAACATAGGGGTGCAGGTGTTCTTTGGAATTGATGTTTCTGTGTTCTTTGGGTAAATACCTAGGAGTGGAATTGCTGGATCCTGTGGAAGCTCTATGTTTAGTAGGTCCAGAAATCTCCACACAGCTCTCCATAGTGGTTGGACCAGTTTGCACTCCCACCAACAGTGCAGGAGAGTTCCTTTTTCTCCACAACCTCGCCAACATTTGTTGTTGCTAGTTTTTTTAATATGTGCCATTCTCACTGGTGTAAGATGGTATCTCATGGTAGTTTTGATTTGCATTTCCCTGATTGCAAGTGATGTTGAACATTTTTTCATATGCCTGTTGGCCATTCGCATTTCCTCTTCAGAGAAGTTTCTTTTTAGTTCCTCTGTCCATTTTTTGACTGGATTATTTTCTTTGTTGTTGTTGAGTCTCATCAGCTCTTTGCAGATTTTTGTGATCAGTCCTTTATCATTAGTGTTGTGGGCAAAAATGTTCTCCCAGTTGGTGGGGTTTCTCTTTGTTTTTGTTATTGTCTCTTTTGCTGTGCAGAAGCTCTTTAATTTGATGTAGTCCCAACTGTTGATCTTTGCCTTCACTATCACTGCTTTGGGTGATGTGTCTGTAAAGATGTCTTTGATATGCAAATCACGTAGTGTTTCGCCTATATTTCCTTCTATGTATTTTATGGTTTCAGGTCTTATGTCTAGTTCTTTAATCCATTTTGAGTTGATTTTTGTATATGGTGTGAGGTAGTGGTCAAGCTTCATTCTTTTGCATGTAGCGACCCAGTTTTCCCAGCACCATTTATTGAACAAACTTTCTTTGCTCCAATGCATAGTCTTTGCTCCTTTGTCAAAGATTAGTTGACCATAAATCTGTGGGTTTATTTCTGGATTTTCTATTCGATTCCATTGGTCTGTATGTCTGTTCTTGTTCCAATACCATGCAGTTTTGATGATTATGGCTTTGTAGTAGAGTTTGAAGTCTGGGAGTGTGATGCCTCCATTCCCTTCTTTTTTTTTCAGGAGAGCTTTGGCTATTCGGGGTTTTTTGTGATTCCATATGAATTTCATCAATAATTGTTCTATTTCTTTGAAGAATAACATTGAAATTTTGATTGGAATAGCATTGAATCTGTATATTGCTTTTGGTAGGATGGCCATTTTAATAATGTTTATTCTCCCAATCCATGAGCAGGGGATGTCTTTCCATTTCTTTGTGTCTTCTTCTATTTCTTTTAACAGTGTTTTATAGTTTTCTTTGTATAGGTCCTTTACCTCTTTTGTTAGATTTATTCCCAAATATTTGATTTTTTTTGTTTCAATAATAAAAGGGATGGTTTTTTTGATTTCTTCTTCTTCAGATTTATTGTTTGTATATAAGAAGGCTACTGACTTTTGCGTGTTGATTTTGTATCCTGCCACTTTACTGAACTGATTGATGAGTTGAATTAGTTTTTCTGTGGAGTTTTTGGGGTTCTCTATGTATATTATCATATCATCTGCAAAGAGTGATATTTTGACTTCTTCTTTTCCTATTTGTATTCCTTGGATGTCTTTCTCTTGTCTTATTGCTCTGGCTAGGACTTCCAGTATTATATTGAAAAGCAGTGGTGAGAGTGGACATCCTTGTCTTGTTCCAGATCTTAATGGAATTGCTTTCAGCTTTTCACCATTGAGAATGATACTGGCTGTTGGCTTGTCATATATGGCCTTTATGATGTTGAGGTACGTTCCTTGTATCCCAAGAATTTCAAGGGCTTTTATCATGAATGGGTGTTGCACTTTGTCGAAAGCTTTCTCAGCATCTATTGATATTATCATATGGTTTTTATATTTCTTTTTGTTGATGTGTTGGATAACGTTGATTGATTTTCGGATGTTAAACCATCCTTGTGTCCCTGGAATGAATCCTACTTGGTCGTGGTGAATTACCTTATGGATACACTGTTGGATTCTGATAGCTAAAATTTTATTGAGGATTTTTGCATCAGTGTTCATTAGGGAGATTGGCCTATAGTTTTCTTTTTTTGTGTTGTCCTTGTTCAGTTTTGGTATTAGTGTAATGTTGGCTTCATAGAACGTGTTAGGTATTATACCTTCCTTCTCAATTTTTTGGAAGAGTTTGTGAAGGATAGGTACCAATTCGTCTCTGAATGTTTGGTAGAATTCATTTGTAAATCCATCAGGTCCTGGGCTTTTGTTTTTGGGGAGGTTTTTGATTACCATTTCAATTTCGCTAATTGTAATTGGTCTGTTTAGGTGTTCTATTTCTTCTTTATCTAGCTTTGGGTGATTGTAGAGTTGTAAGAATTTGTCCATCTCCTCTAGATTGTTAAACTTGTTTCCATATAACTGTTCATAGTAGTTATTAATAATTCTTTTGATTTCTGCTGTGTCCGTTGTGATTTCTCCTCTTTCATTTATTATCCTATTTATTTGTGCTTTCTCCCTTTTTGCCCTTGTGAGCCTGGCAAGGGGTTTATCTATTTTATTTATTTTTTCGAAGAACCAGCTCTTGGTTTCATTGATCTTTTGGATTGTTTTTTTAGTTTCGATTTCATTTATTTCTGCTTTGGTTTTTATTATTTCTTTTCTTCTACTGGTTTTGGGGCTTTTTTGTTGTTCTTTTTCTAGATCTTTGAGTTTCGAGATTAGGTTGTTTCTTTGAGTTCTTTCTTGTTTCTTGATGTGAGCATCTATTGCTATATATTTTCCTCTTATTACTGCTTTTGCTGCATCCCATACATTTAGGAAATTTGTGTCCTCCTTGTCATTCAATTCAAAGAATTTTTTAATTTCTTCTTTTATCTCCTCGTTAGTCCAGTGGACTTCCAGTAGTGTGGGTTTCAATCTCCACGAGGTAGGAGAATACCTTGCCTTCTCTTTATGGTTTATTTCTAGTTTGATGCCTTCATGGTCAGAAAAGATGGTTGGTATGATTTCAATCTTGGTGTATCTGTTGATATTTGTCTTGTGCCCCAGTATATGATCGATCCTAGAGAATGATCCGTGTGCGCTTGAGAAAAATGTATACTCAGATTTTTTTGGGTTTAGTGTTCTATATATGTCTGTTAAGCCTAAGCACTCTAGATCCTTATTTAGAGCTTTAGTGTCTTTATTTATTTTTTGTCTTGTTGATCTATCCATTGTTGATAGTGGTGTGTTGAAGTCTCCCACTACGTATGTGTTTTCTCTGATGTCTGTTTTCAGAGATGCCAATAGTTGTCTGATATATTTTGGTGCTCCTTCGTTTGGTGAATATATGTTAATGAGTGTTATTTCTTCTTGAAGTATTATCCCCTTGATCATAATGTAATGACCACTGGGGTCTCTTTTTATCTTTTTAAGTTTGAAATCTGTTTTATCTGATATGAGTATAGCTGTTCCTGCCTTCTTTTTTGGTCCATTTGCTTGTAGAATTGTTTTCCATCCTTTAACTTTGAGTCTATTTTTATCTTTTGCAGCTAAATGTGTTTCCTGGAGACAGCAAAAGGTTGGGTTTTGTTTCTTAATCCAGCCTGCAACTCTGTGTCTTTTTATTGGAGAGTTTAGTCCATTTACATTTAGAGTTAGTATTGATATGTTAGCATCTGTATTTGCCATTGTGTTTGTCTTTCCTTTGATTTTATTTATTTATTCTTTTAATAACTTTCTTTGGCCTTCTTTTGTTGTTATTCGTCCCTCTGAGGTTCTGGCTTTAGGACTCCTTGTAGTATTTTTTGGAGTGGGGGTTTAGTCGCAATGAAATTCCGGAGTTTCTGTTTGTCTGGGAAGGTCCATATTCTTTCTTCAAAGAGGAAGGAGAGCTTTGCGGGATAGAGTATTCTTGGTTGGCATCTGTTTTCTTGGAGTCTGTTGACTATGTCCCTCCACTCTCTCCTTGCCCGTAGTGTTTCTTCAGAGAAGTCTGATGTCAGTCTGATTGGTTTCCCTTTGAATGTTATCTGTTTCTTCCCTCTTGTTAGTTTCATTATTTTTTCTTTGTCTTGGATTCTTGGGAGCTTTACTATTATGTGTCTTGCTGTATTTTTCCTTTTGTCATGGAAGTTTGGTGTTCTTCTTGCTTCTTGTATATCAATTTTCAGATCCTTCTTAGCGTTTGGGAAGTTCTCTTCAATTATATCCATGAATATTTTCTCTGTTCCTACATCTCTCTCCTCTCCTTCTGGGATTCCTATAACTCTTATATTTCCTTTCCTCATGGAGTCAGATAGTTCCCGAAGTCTTTCTTCGGTCTTTTTCCTTCGTACTTCTCCTTCTTTTTCTGTTTTTGTTCTTTTTATTTCTGTGTCTTCAAGAGTACTTATTCGTTCTTCCATTTCATCTATTCTGCTTTCACTGCTTTTCCCAGAGTTCTTTAGCGTCTCCATTAATTCTTTGATCTCCTGCATTTCTTTTACTTCCCTCTTTAGGGACTCAATTTCATTCTTCTGGTCATTAATTATTTTCCCCTTATCATTGTTTTCCTTTATGACTTCTGTCAGTTTTTTAATCACAGCAATTTTAAATTCTCTATCTGGAAGGCTCAGAAGTTCTTCCAAGTTACTGTCGTTGCAATCTGGTAGATGGTTTTCTTTTTGTGGTGTGCTATTTTGCTGAGGAGTTGCTGGGTTGCATGTTGTTTTTCTACTCCCTACTGCCTGTTTTCTAATTTGCCGTATTCCTTGTGACACTGTGTTGCTGGTACTGGCCGGCATCTTGGGCGACCTTCCCAGCTCACCACTGGCTCCTCTGGGGAACTTCTGCTGGGTTCACAAGTCTCCAGCAAAGACAGGTCCCTGCTCTGTCTCCTCGGTGAGCCTTCTGCTGGGTTCACACAGTCTCCAGCAAGAAGGGTCCCTGCTGCAAAATGCCAGTGCCGGGGACGCGCTCCCCTGCACGCCCGGTCTGCCCCAGCGGTGGGTGCTGCTCCCCTCTGGGCTGGAACTGCAGGCTAGAAGGTGCCCGGTGTGGGCAAGCCTCCCAGCTTAACCTCTGTCTCCTTGGTGAGCCTTCTGCTGGGTTCACACAGTCTCCAGCAAGAAGGGTCCCTGCTGCAAAATGCCGGTGCCGGCGACGCGCTCCCCTGCACGCCCGGTCTGCCCCAGCGGTGGGTGCTGCTCCCCTCTGGGCTGGAACTGCAGGCTAGAAGGTGCCCGGTGTGGGCAAGCCTCCCAGCTTAACCTCTGTCTCCTCGGTGAGCCTTCTGCTGGGTTCACACAGTCTCCAGCAAGAAGGGTCCCTGCTGCAAAATGCCGGTGCTGGCGACGCGCTCCCCTGCACGCCCGGTCTGCCCCAGCGGTGGGTGCTGCTCCCCTCTGGGCTGGAACTGCAGGCTAGAAGGTGCCCGGTGTGGGCAAGCCTCCCAGCTTAACCTCTGTCTCCTCGGTGAGCCTTCTGCTGGGTTCACACAGTCTCCAGCAAGAAGGGTCCCTGCTGCAAAATGCCGGTGCCGGCGACGCGCTCCCCTGCACGCCCGGTCTGCCCCAGCGGTGGGTGCTGCTCCCCTCTGGGCTGGAACTGCAGGCTAGAAGGCGCCCAGCATGGGCAAGCCTCCCAGCTTACCTCTGTCTCCTCGGTGAGCCTTCTGCTGGTTCACACAGTCTCCAGCAAGAAAGGTCCTGCTGCAAAATGGCGATGCGGGAACGAGCTCCCCTGCACGCCCGGTCTGCCCCAGCGGTGGGTGCTGCTCCCCTCTGGGCTGGAACTGCAGGCTAGAAGGCGCCCAGCATGGGCAAGCCTCCCAGCTTACCTCTGTCTCCTCGGTGAGCCTTCTGCTGGTTCACACAGTCTCCAGCAAGAAAGGTCCTGCTGCAAAATGGCGATGCGGGAACGAGCTCCCCTGCACGCCCGGTCTGCCCCAGCGGTGGGTGCTGCTCCCCTCTGGGCTGGAACTGCAGGCTAGAAGGTGCCCGGTGTGGGCAAGCCTCCCAGCTTAACCTCTGTCTCCTCGGTGAGCCTTCTGCTGGGTTCACTCAGTCTCCAGCAAGAAGGGTCCCTGCTGCAAAATGCCGGTGCCGGCGACGCGCTCCCCTGCACGCCCGGTCTGCCCCAGCGGTGGGTGCTGCTCCCCTCTGGGCTGGAACTGCAGGCTAGAAGGCGCCCAGCATGGGCAAGCCTCCCAGCTTACCTCTGTCTCCTCGGTGAGCCTTCTGCTGGGTTCACACAGTCTCCAGCAAGAAAGGTCCTGCTGCAAAATGGCGATGCGGGAACGAGCTCCCCTCGAGTGAAAATTTTTTCATATGTTTATTTGTAAATTTGTGACTCTATTTTTTCTTCTTTTTTTCTTTTCTTTTTTAAAGGTTAACAAAAGGTTTATTTACAAGGGAAGGGGAATGAGGAAATTCCCCTCAGGGAACAACTCAGGGAGAAAAGGAGATAAATTCTTAAATGTGTCCTACTTGTTCCCACCAACCTGGAATCCCAAATGACCCACTGAGACCAAACCTGCCTGACCAAGAGCACGAGCCCAGTGTGCCTGACCCCACTAACATGGCTGGTTTTTATTTACAAACAGATAAAAGGGCTGCTTAACTCTGCCCTTAGGTCCTTGCAACTTCTCTTTGAGGATCTTGGGATTTGTAGTTCCCGGTGTGTGACTCTTTATTTTCCTTTTCCAGTTTTGTACTGAAGTATTAATTTTTCTATTTTTGTGGGAATTCTTCATATGGAGAGGCCAACTAACATCTATTGAGTACGTGCTAGGAAATTATTAGTGTCTTAAATGCATAGTTCATATAATTCTCAAAATTACCGATGGGGTAAGAAGTGATTTAAATTCCCATTTATGTGTAAGGAAGTGGATACAGATTTACTTGCACACAGTCTGATAGCTAAAAAATGATAAAATTGAGATTTACACCAAGACAGTCTGAATCCAGAGACTTATATGGCTTAACCATTGTGTCATAGAAATCTATTAATCCTTGTCCACCATTTTTTTTTGGTTTGGTTTATCTTGAGGAGGAGGTATTCTTTAAATTTACTTTTAATTTTATTTGGCAGTTGATGACAAATGAAATTTGTTACATAGCCGTTCTAAAATTATATTTGTGAAGTATACAAAAAATAGATTGATGTGGTTAGTTGTTATTGAAAATAAATTTTAAGTTTTAGATTTATAAAAAAGTCAGCAGACCTACTGAGAGTTCTCATAGATGCCACACAATTTTTACCCTATTTATTAACATCTTATTTTTGTATGATACACTGTTATAATTAATGAAACTGTTAGGGGGAAAAGGATGTCCCAAAGCAAATTCCATATAAGCTTTGTGGACTCCACCCCCACCCCAGGTCAAAGCCAAAGACACTGGGAACTCCAAATCCCATCACCACCAAAGGGAAGGTGGCTGGGACCTAAGGTTGGGGTAAGCAGCCAGGTGGATACAAAAGGCAGACACGTGGGCTTTGGGGGCTCTCCATTTTTGGGCTCTCGGCCAGCTCGCAGCGTCTGGCCAGCTCTGAGAGTGACTTTGGGTTTCCAGGTCGTCGGATCGGGTAGGACGCATTAAAGACTTTATTTCCCTATTTTCTCCCTGAGTTGTACATTTTCCTTATTTCTTTTTCTCTTGTAAATAAACCTTTTATTAACCCTTTTGTGTGTGTCTGTAGTAGAGTATTCATAAGTCCCTTTAAAGCGTGCGGGTGAGGACCCACAGGCAGGAACCCGTTTAATATCGGGGTTGCTCTATAACAAAACCATCATTGATATATCATTAACTAAAATCTGTGCATTATTCAGATTCCCTTAGTTTTTCTCTGCCATCCCTTTTCTTTTCCAGAATCCCACATTAAATTTAGTAATGTTATTTTTTAATATAAGTAAACCATTTATATTTTCTGTTGGGGGTCTCTTCCTTTATGCTTAGTAAGCTCTTTCCTATCTCAATAATTTTTTTCTAGTTGTTTTATGACTTAATTTTCTTTATAATAAACTATTTATTCTGTCTGAAATTTCTAGAATTACTAACATAAGAAAAGGCTCTAACTTTTTTTTTCCAAAATAGCTAACTGGTTACTCTAGCACTAGTATTAAGTATTAAATAATTCTTTCTCTTTCCATACATTTTTTAATACCATTTTTAAAATTCAGTGTTTAATAAACACTCTGTTTAATGCTTGATAGATTTTCTCTTCACATTCTCATTCATACATCAAATATGCCTTCTTGTGTTTAGGTACTGTGAACCCTGAATGTGTTATTTATGTGGAATCTTCATAAGCAGAGAAAAGCATTTCTAAATGTATAAAATCTGAATGTTGATTTACAGCATTGGGGCAGGACATTTAACAGACCGGCAGATAAGTGGTGGTAACCTGTGAATGGAGAAGGATGGGTGGAACTTGTCATAAAAGGGATATTATAATTGAGCCTTCCTTGTAGATTTTATACAACATAAGTCAGTCAGCCATCCATTTTGAACAATTTAGCATCCTATGTGGAAATGATGGTGCTTTCAAATGCTCTAATGTCTTCTGCATTTTTTGTCAGGCTTACATTTTGCATGGGTAGCCTAGACTTTAGTTTTCACAGCAGTATGATACAAAGTACTAGCAGATTTATATGAGGAAGTGAAAATGGTGAATCACTACTTTCTATTCTTCCTTTCTTTTCTACCTCTTTTACCTGTGCTAAATTGGAGAGTGAGGAACCTCTCATTTTGACATTTCTTCATTCTCAGAATGATCACTGTTAAGGATACTTTGGATATAATTTTTCTTGTACCTAGTACAGTTTTGCCTTGATCAATCTTATGGTATGACTGCTGCAAATGTTGTTAATAATTCTACGCAAGGGCCTTCCTGTTGGCGCAAGGGGTTAAGACACAGCACTATGAGGCAATATGCAGCCACTAGAGCACGAGTTCGATCCCCTGCCAGGGAGGTGACTCACATGGCACAGCAGACCTCTCCTGTCTTGCCCGCTGCTCCCCTCAGCAGTGTATTTTAGTACATCTGCCTGTTCTGCTCCCCATTCTGTCTCTGGTGAGTCCTCTCACCCCCATACCTCCAGCCTGTACCCCAGTTCTTGTATGCATGGATAAATAAATTAAAAAAAATAATTCTAAGCCAAAGAATTATATTTAGCTTGCCTAACTTCAGGGTGTTTATGAAGAACCATTAGCATCATATCTATTTTCTGAGAGCAGAATCGTTCTGCTTCTAATATAATCCCTACATCTGTCTCAGATTGTCTTCACATGCTATGAAAGTCTGACAGGGTGGCATGTCACTAGTAAGGGTGAGAGCTCCCAGGCATCTTGCAAAGATGCTTTGCAATGGAGCAATAGCTCTGAAGGCTTCTTCAAATCTACAAATCCCTTGATGAAAAAACTTTTATAGGTGCTTTCCACATGAAAATATGCAGGCACACATCTAAAAGTTAGGAGTATCAGAGACCCTGAAGCTTACATATCACCTCATTTAATCCTTTCACAGACCCTATGAAGTAAACATTAATATTTCTGCTTTATAAATGAATAAACTGGACTGGTAAAGTGGTGAAATTGAGACTTAGATCTAGTGACTCTGACTGACAACATTACCAGTTTTGTCCAGAGTGGGTTTGCCACGTAGTCAACTCATTAAGCCACACAGGCTTCTGGTTGTCTGCTAGAAAATAAATTTTTATGGTCTTTCCTCTACTGATAACAGTGTCAGTAAAATAAATATTTGAGGAAATGCCATCTGTATTTTCTGTAGATGAGTCTGTAGATACTCAGAAACTTTATTGCGTTTACATGGACTGTTCCTTTGCTGAATTATTTTTGTCTTAGAGTCCTGCTTTAACAACTGACAAATGTTATGTTTCTATGGCTACAACACATTTGGTCTTAAATTGGGGTTTAAGGATACAAACAAGAAAGGCTTAGGCAAGATGTCATGGTGTAAATATGACTGACATTTACCTGCCAGACATCACCTTCTAGACATTTCTTTTAGTCCAACAGTGCTTCTTTTTTTATGATTTATTTATTTATGCATTCAAGAGCTGGGGTGTATGCCAGAGATGTGGGGGGTGAGAGGATTCACCAGAGACAGAGTGGGGAGCAGAAAAGGCAGATCTACTGAAATACACTGCTAAGGGGAGCAGCAGGTGAGGCAGGAGAGGTCTGCTGTGCCTTGTGGGTTAGCTCCCTGGTGGGGGATCAAACTCGTGGTGCAGGGGCCGCCAGTAGCTTCATAGTGCTGAGAATTAACCCATTGTACCACCAGGGAGGCGCCCTAATAGTGACTTCTCATCTCTGTCCCGTTCCCACTCCCTGCCTTTGCCTTTGGAAACATGTGTCTCCAGTGGCCTCAGAAGGTCCTTGAGCCATTACTAGACCAAATGATATCTAGAATGTGGTGCATCAGGACAAATGTGTTTGATGTCCTGATTTCTCATGAATGTCCAGTGGCCTGTAGCGATATGTGGGAACATAAATCACATACCGATTAACATCGATACCTTTATTGTTCATATCTGAAGTAGAGGTTGGTAGGTTTCCTTGAAGGTAAGAACTAAGAAATTTTAGGAATAGTTGACAATAATGGAGAGGAAGAGAGACAGATGTAGTATAGTCTGGAGTGGGCCTCTTCCTGATTTTCAACCTCTCGCCTCAGGGCACCTGGTAAAAGGCATTATTCTCTAGTCCCGCCAGGGGGCGCCAGCCACCACCTGCTTAGTTTTGGGACAGAAATGAACAAATTTCTGCAGCTCACTTTACTGAATAGTATAAAATTAGAAAGTCATCCATTACTAACTGATAGTGTATGTAGGAGAAAAAATAGATCAGATAACGAAGGAGGACAAAATAAGAATTTTTTGGATACTCCATTTCCTTCTGCTGGGTCTTACCTCTCATTGGATGTGAGCACATGGTTTCAGAGAGTAGATTTTGTGACTTCTGAGAAGTCCGAAGCTTTACCCTCCTTTATGTTGTTTGTTCACTGGTGCTCACTGGTTGTATTACAATATAAACACCCCCTGTTGGATGCAGAGGAGGCTCATTCAGTCATTTGTTGACTGAATGTGTGACAGAACTTTCTGGTGCCCCCTGGTGGCTACTGTAGCTCCTGGCCAGCAAATCTGTGCAGATCAGAGGAAGGTTTTCTTCACAGAGAAAGTGGGGGACTGGATTTTCCCCATCCCGGCAAGGATGCCAAGTTCTTGTTAATCAGAGTGGGTTATCACAACTCTGAGGAACATTATTCAGAGACCAAACCCCAATCAATTCCAGTACTTACTTAACTGGCTCTTCTGCCATCTCCTTTTCTTATTCTTTCAGGCCTAGTTGCTCTAGGCCTAAACTTTTATTAAATAAAAATATTTTATTTTCTTCTTCTGTTTTTCATTTGGCAGCCCTTTTCAGCTTATGAATTTTTTCCTCTAAGTGAAAGTTGTTTTTATAACTTGATACTTGTCTGTCTTGTTTGATTGATTCCATATCCCTGTTTGAATGACTAGTGGGCCTGGGAGAGGTCTTGTTTAAGGACTTACATGCTTGAGGGAGTTGTGTGTGTGATTGTGTAGGTGTTTATACATGGATACGAGGTGTGTTACTGTGTCTGGTGGTGTGTATGTGTGTGACTGTGAGTGTATGTGTGACTGTAGGTTGTGTGGGTGTGTGTGACTGTTTAGGGGGTGAGGCTATGTATAGATGTGTATATATGTAAGTGGGGGTGTGAAAATGTGTGGTCATTTGTATTGTGGTGTGGGTGTGCGTGCTTTTTTTGTGTGCATGTGCACCCTCCACTACCAGTCCTGACTTTCCCACAAGTCCTCACAAAGCAGTGTTAGTCACACACATAGAGACTAAGGGTCCCTTAGTTCTTCACTGAGCTGAAGAACTTCATTCAGGCCCTCTTGTGTGTCTAGTATCGAGTGTGAATACTCTAGCTAGACAGCATGGTCCAAGATTTCTCACATTCTTTACAGAGCAGAGAGGGTTTTTTTGATACTGTATTGTTTATCAGCATGGAAATATCTCCCAGGAGCGGCAGCTTTCCTGTCTTCTGAATAATCTTAAGGGGAGTGTGGATTTCAGTTCACATTCTCTAGCAATCAGAAACATCACCACCCTCAGGTTCTCACTCCCTCCTGCCTCCTCCCTCTCGCCCATGCTTTTTTCCCTTTTGCACAATTGAAAACCCTCTATGGAAACTGAATCGTGCTGTTTCCTTTTTTGGTCATACTTAGGCTTTCCCCCACTTCCATCACTCTGGCTGGGAAGATGTGAAACAAGTCGGGTCCTTGCCTAGTGCTGCCTGCAATGTGCCTGCTCTGAATGTGGGGTTCCGAGGGAGTCAGCAGTTCCCCAGTGCCTTGCCACACAAGATGTTCTTGAATATGCCGATTTAACAAGTGAATACTGAAGATAAAACAATTCTATCTTATTTGGGGAAAATATCAATAATGAAAGGGAGAAAAGACTTGACGCACGAGGACACTTTATATCTCTGAGAGTTAGGGGATTTCTTTTAAACTGACCTTGATGGTGTTGGCATTCTGGGAACATCTGAGGCTGCTTTTTTTTACGGGACAGATATACCAGGGGCTGCGGAATGTGGCTGAAGAATGTTGCCACACAGTCGCTGTTGCCACATAATCTCCATTGCCACCAGCCTGGGAAATGTGTCTACCAGCTGTCACTTGAGGCTTACAGAGCAACTGAAACAAAGGGGTTATTGAATGCGGAGACCAGTGACTAATGAAAATGCCCACCGTGGGGGCTAATTCCTGCGCAGAGTCACATTTCTGCACATGCTGTCCACTGATACTACTCAGACTCAGCCTGTCTGGGGGTGCCTGCTGGCTCCATTGCAGTTACCAAGATCAAGGCCATCTCACCTCCAGGTGGCCCTGCTAGGCAGATTTTAGCTTGTCTCCCTCTCTGATGATGCTGAATTTCCTTTGGAATCCTGCCAAAGGACCCCAGCTTTGAGGCAGGAAAAAGGAAGGATTGGGTGAAAAACCTTGGAGGGGTTGTCAGGGGCTGTAAATTAAATGTGCCCTTCACTAAGCCAAGAAGGAAGGGGTGATGGTGAAATGTCCTATTTGATCAGGCCTGAATCACTTTCCCACCCTACATCAGAAACCATGATGTGAAACTACAAGCCCAAGAAGGTAGCTGCTCCACAAAGAAAATATGAACTGTTACTCAGACAAAGGGGAGTGGTGTTAGGTAGACAGGAAGAGAGAGAACCTCTTACAGCGCTAATTCACCTGCTGTGAGTTAGATGCTGGTGATGCTAGGGACTTATGAGTTTTGTCAAAGTAATTTAGAATATTTTAGACAAAATGAAATAGTAAATGATGTTTTCAAGGGGAAATATTGAACATGTGGCTGATCACAAGGCTTTTTGTCTTTAGTTTGGATGTGAAAGACACGTTTCCTATATGGAAAGGGAGGTCCAGAGTAAGCAGGAAAGAACCCACCACAATGATTTAATGCACTTGAGCATGCTGTGCCTCAACATTTCCCGAGGGGACACCTGGACTGCCAGACCCACCCCTAAAGTTTCTGATTTGGTAGGTCTGGGGTGGGACTCAAGAATTTACATTCTTAACAAGTTCCAAGGTGATGCTGAAGGTACAGGTCCTAGAACCACATATTTGGTGCTACTGATTTAAGGCAAAGAATGTACTCGCTGTACCAAAAAAGAAAGAAGGAAAGGAAGAGCAGGAAGGAAGGAAGTCAGCCAATGGTTTGGTAAATACATTAAAAAATGTTCAAACTTCATTCATAATCAAATATGTTCAAATAAAATAAAATGTGTTCAGTAAATACATTAAAAGATGTTCAAACTTAATTCATAATCAAATATGTTCAAATAAAAATGTGTCATTTCCAAAGGTTTGCCAAGGATTTAGAAGATTGACTAACTCAGTATTAATTAGGGTTCAGGGAAAAGGCTGTTTTTTGTAAATTAGTGCCACCTTTCTGGAGAGCAATTTGACTACCAAAATACAAAATGTATTTGTTTTGAACACTATGATCCACTTCTAGAGTTTTACTTAAAGAAATAATCATGTGTGCATGTGAAAAGATACATACACTGGGTTGTTTCTGGGAGTTTCTCTTATAAGGAGGAACAGTGAAACATCTAGTACCTCTCCATGGGGAACAAATTCCGTAAATTATGTGGCCCCACAAAAGGCTTGTTATGAGCTAAGAGAAGGCTATCAGCTTTGGGGGCTCAGGAAGGGACTAGACTTCCTCCCCTGGGAGGCAGAACTTAAGACGAAAATTGAAAAAACGGGCTAAGTCCTCAACTTGACAGAGGACAATATATATATTTATATAAAGTATCTGTTTACCTATCAGCGTTTCCATCCTCATGAGTACATTCTTGCATATATGTAAGAGAAGGATTTAGAAGGTTTTGTTTTGTTTATTCATTCAGTCATCAAACATAGGACAGAACAAGATGAACCAGGTGCTTTGCTCATGGAGTGGGAAAATAGGTAATAATTAGAAATAATTTGATTTCATACATTAAAAGTGCTTCACAGGGGGCCTCCCTGGTGGTGCAAGGGTTAAGACGCAACCTTTGAAGCTATCTGTAGCCAATGCAGCACTAGTTAGATTCCTGGCCAGCCAGGGAGCAACCCACATGGTGCAGCAGACCTCTTCTGACTCACCCTGCTGCTCCCCTCAGCAGTGTACTTGGGTCAATCTGCCTGTTCTGTTCCCCACTCTGTCTCTGGTGATGCCTCTCACCCCCCCCCCCACCCCACCTCTGGCCTGTACCCTGGTTCTTGTGTGCATAAATAAAAAAATCTTTAAAAGGAAAGTGCTTTGCAAAAGATAAAAATAGGATAAATTGTCCACCAACATTTTTATTTTATTTCTTTTAAAGATTTATTTATTTATGCATACAAGAGCTGGGGCACAGGCCAAAGGTGGTGGCGGGGGCGTTTGGTGGGTGGTGGTGAGAGGATTCACCTGAGACAGAGTGGGGAACAGAACAGACAGACTAACTGAAATACACTGCTGAGGGGAGCAGCGGGAGAGACAGGAGAGGTCTGCGGCGCCCTGTGGGCATCTCCCTGGCCGGGAATCGAACTCATGCTGCAGAGTGGATAGCTCCATAGTGCTGTGCAAGGGGTTAAGTCACCAACATTTTAAAACAGTGGTTATTTGTTAAAATCAAGATGATGGGCAAGTTTTCCTTTCTTTGTAGTTCTTTGTATCATCAAAAATTTACTTTTCAGGGCCTCCCCGGTGGCGCAGCGGTTGAGCGCTGGGTTGCGAAGCTGCCCACAGCCTCTTCAGTGCCGGTTCGATCCCCGGCTGCTCCCCGGCCACTGGAGGAGGGTCCCACATGGCGCGCGGACCTCTCCTGCCGCCCGCTGCACCCCTCGGCAGTTTACTTCAGTCCTGCTTCCTGCTCTGGCTCTGGTGAATTCTCTCACCCTCCCGTGCTTCTGGCTGTGCCCAGTGCATGTATAAACAAACAAACAAGCAAATAAACAAACAAACAAGCAAATAAATAAATAAAAATAAATTAAAAAAAATTTACTTTTCAAAGACAAGTGTTAATCTCTAAATCAGGAGGCAATTAAAAGGCAAAAGCACCTTATTTGGAAACAAAGGATTGTCATTTAGATTCAGCTCAGACCCCAAGCAGTGTCCCATGGAGGAGCAAAAGTTAGGGGTATTTATGAGAGGAAAAGAAGAAGACTAGGTTAGTGTCTTAAAAAGAGTTTTTGGGTGCTGACCAGCTTAGGCTACCCTTGGCTAGCTGTAATTAGTTGCTGATTCTATCATCAGGCAAACAAGATCCACAGTGTCAGTTCTTGAGCTCAGGCTGACTTCTCAAGCAGTTGTGGTTTGGCCCCATCCAGAGGTCTGGCCTGGTCCCAAGATTCAAGGAACAAGATGAACAAGGCAGTTTCTCTGAAATGCTTGCTCCAGCACCATTTTAAAATGGCTCCACTTATATCAACTTTTCCAACCAGTAGTCCTTAGCACAGCCCTGGAGGGCCCCTGGATAGCCTGTGCCTTCCCTGCTTCATCAACCCAGGCATCACAGTTCCACCCCCTCTCTCCCCTCATTTGGCTTTAATTGTGCTTGCTGCAAAGCAGACCAGGTTGTCACCCTTCTGGATGCTGTTACCCCCAATCTTCCATTCATCCCTCATCCCTGGCTTGCCTCCATTCACCCCTCCCCCCATCCCTTGGCTTTTCTCATAGGCAACTGTGTTTTTCTTATATATCCGGCATAACAGTCTGTAAGCGGCTTTCTTTGTTTTTGTCCTTACTAGACTCACTAATAAGCTCCATGAGGGTATGAACTGAACTGGTTGAAAACTTGGTCATTTGTAAACTTTGTGGAATAAATGAATAAAGAATGAATATATGTATCATTTTGCCTTAGACAATAAAGGTATTGAAAATACTTTTAAAACAAAGCACAATGTTATTGATTACAAAAGAAACTGTTCATGTTACCTTTTTTTAAAAAAAGATTTAGGGCCTCCCCGGTGGCGCAGCAGTTGAGCACTGGGTTGCGAGGCTGCCCGCAGCCTCTGCAGTACCGGTTCGATCCCCTGCTGCTCCCTGGCCACCAGAGGAGGGTCCCACATGGCGCGCAGACCTCTCTTGCGGCCCGCTGCTCCCCTCAGCAGTGTACTTGGGTCCTTCTGCCTGCTCTGCTCCCCACTTTGGCTCTGGTGAATTCTCTCACCCTCTTGCGCTTCTGACTATGCCCAGTGCTTGTATAAATAAATAAATAAATGAATCTTTAAAAAAATTAAAAAAGATTTATTTATTTCTGCACGCAAGAACTGGGGTACAGGCCAGAGGTGTGGGGGATGGTGAGAGGATTCACCAGAGACAGAGTGGGGAGTAAAACAGGCATATCTACCAAAATACACTGCTGAGGGAAGCAGCGGGCAAGACAGGAGAGGTCTGCTGCGCCATGTGGGTAGCTCTCTGGCCCGGGATCGAACTCATGCTGCAGTGGCTGCGGATAGCTTCACAGTGCTGTGCTTAACCCCTTACACCACCAGGGAGTCCCTCATGTTGCCTTTTAAAATGAGATGAAGGGGGCCAGGGAGTTGTAGCTCTATCACAAATGTCAAATGTGCATGTTATAGGGTTGTGTATGTTCTAGGGGTGGGGAGGAAATCTTGACCTCAGACATTCTACCCAAGAAGCATGGGTCTTTGACATACTCCCCAGGTAGTTCTTAATGTCTCAAGGAGTCATCTGCTCATCTGAACACAATACTATTGGGCCCAAGGATCTTTCTAACTAAAAAGATCCTTTCCAAATAAAAATTCCTGTGGTTCTGTGAGATCCAGGGTGGATGCTTAGGTTTGGAGTCAGTGATTTACCATTTGTTCAGAAAACAGTTTAAAACAAGTAGTTTTTACTTAGAGCTATCTTTATCTCTGCCAAAGGTTAACAAAATACACATTTGTTATTACTATGTATGACATTATTAAACATATATTACTATATCATGTATGAGGTACAGGGAAGGTCAGAAGTAATGACAGTTCCGTAAGATACTAAAACAAAGTAACTGAACTGATTATGAATCAATAACAAAATAGTTACATAAATGATTTTGTAGGTGGGTTATGGAAATTTTCACTAAAACCAGTTAGTGGTAAAGCAGAAGAGGAAGAATAATTAATTCATTCATAGAATGTAGATCTGTTATTATATTAGCCTTTGAATTAGGAAAATACTCATTTACTATATAGCATTTCTACACTTGTAAAGTCATATTATTGTCAAAGAAACCTCTCTGAAGAAGATAATATCCTTTGTGCTGTATCTAAATCCATTCTGCTTGGCAGATCTGGACTTTGTGGGAATCTAAGTATTGACTCCTTACCACTTAAGTGTTTTGTCCGCACCGTCTTCTGGAAACTGCTGAATTTCTGGAAAGGCAGTATTACAACCCAAGCCTTCATGGTATGGTAGATGAAATGGTGACCTCAGTCCTGATTTCAGGACAATTAGATCACCCCATCCTCTTGGCAACTTGACACTCCTGAAGCATAAGATGAATTTTTGAAGGCGTCCAAATATAATATAAAGGGCACTACTGAGATAGAAGATGAATTTTGAAGGAGTCTAAATATAATTTTGCTGATGATGAAGTGGAATGAATTTTAAGACAAGTTCTTCACATATCTCCATCTAAATGAGCTTAGATGCTAAAATGTCCCCAAAGAGGTTTTATTGCTCAGAAGTGACACTGCTATACCCAGGAGACCGAGCGGCACAGTAGTGCAAAGAAGAGGGAGGGGCTTTTATTTCTCTCTGACATCTAGTCCAATGGGAGTTAGACTAGGGTGGCAGGCTCCTCTGCTTGGCCCCATATGTCCTGTTGCTCTAGCATCTCCCTAGAGATGCTCTAGCATGTCCTTATCCACACAATAGAGCTGACTCACCAGCAATCCATAGGCTGGGGGTAGGACTGCACAGGAAGACAGTTTTCTTTTTAAAGACATTGCCCCAAAGTTGCATCCACCACTTGGCTCACATCCCACAAGTTAAAACTAAGTCACAAAGCCACACCTAGCTGCAGAGAAGGCGGGGGATGTGGCCTCTAGCTGGGCAGCCATGTGCTTAGCGTAAACTGAAAGGGTTCTTATAGCAGAAGAAATAAAGGAATAATGGGGTAGGAGAGCGGGGACAGATTTATTTTTACCATGGTGATCTTGTGGAAACTCAAAGGATAAGGGTGCATAAGGGACACAAGCTAGAGAAGCATTACAGTTTTCTTTTTTATCTTAATTAAAATTGTGTGTGTGTGTGTGTGAGAGAGAGAGAGAGAGAGAGAGAGAGGGAAAGAGAGAGAGAGAGAATAGGAGAGAGAGAGAGAAAGAGTTTATACTGGTACAGAAGGAATAGAGCCCTGAGTTGCACTTGACAATTTGTATAGGAGGTATTTTTTGACAGTTTTATCAAATTTCCAACAGTTAATTTTTTTTTTTTTTTCATTTCCTCTAAGAAGATAGAGGAGGTCAGCCTTGACTCTTGCTAACTCAGTGTTTTCACTCACCCAGCAGAAGCCACTGGACCACTTCTGAGCCAAAAGCATCTCTTTTTTGCTCTTTAGGCGGAGTTGAGTTTCCCAGAAGCTAAGAGAAGCTTTGAACTTCAGGAGCCATAGCTAAGCAATCCTAACATTGTATTCAAGGGGTCCTTTTGTATTTTTCTTAAAGAGAGCTCTTCAAATTCTTAAGCTTTCTGTCCAACTTATTCCATGCCTCCTTCCCTCACAGAAACCCACAGGGTTCTATCTTTTCCCAGATGGGAAAAGGCTCCTAGCAGTCCCATCTGTCTCATCAACATAGTTTCTTGGAGGAAATCACACTAAAGGGAAATGCACCAAAGCAAGAGAAGTGTTAAAATTGATTCTTTGTATCTTCCACATAATGCAAACCTTGTATATCCTGCACAATTTTTGTGTCCTTGAGGATGGTCATCTGTGTCATTAGGAGTCCCGTGGGAAATCTATTTCATGACACCTGACTGCCCAGGTAAATCCTTTGTCTCGAGGATGTCATACTCTACTCATCAGACAGTCACCTAGATTAGACCCACAGGTTGCCTTCTAGGTGTTTCTCCCCATTGCACTCACTGCATGTTATCCAATATGCTTTCTTGTATTAATTTCTGGCAGGTCTGGGTTCTCTGTGTAAAGGTCCCTTTGGTTTGAACTTCCTTGTGACTGTTAGAGAAGGGGAATTGCCTATTAATTCCTCTTTCAGATTAGAAAATTAATCTTTAATCAGCCTGAAGTACTGTTGTTGGAGTGGAACTTGCTGTATATGGGGACGAAGAGGGGGAGAGATGAATGCAAAAATGCACAAACACATCATTTTGCATATAAATTCAAGCAGCTCAGGATCTTTTTAAACCTTTCCTTGGTAAGATCAGATCAGGAGACCCTGATTGAGAGGTTAAAAATGTAGCCAACTTGACTTGTTTATTTGAAAAACAAAACAAAAAAACAAAACCATAATAATACCTTTCTCATGAGACTGAGGCAAAGGGTTGGGGATTAACTGAAATAATTTGTGGATGCAGTAAGTAGTTAAAATCCTTCTCTGTTGGAATTTGGATCTTACTGATTTTCATGAGTTCCCTTAGTAATAACAATAGTAGTTTTTGATTACTAGTATTTTACCCAATGTGCCATTTTGTCTCTAATTTGAAGGAAAATATTTAGAAGCTTTACTTTTCTCATGTAGCCAAGTCTGCAATCTTTATTTTGTATGGGAATTCATTAATTACTTCTAAGTTTGGGCAGTCATCCTTCCCACAGAGCTTTGACAGATTCTGTTGCTTCTAGATTGTTTTCTTCCCTGGTTTGAGTTTTGTTATTTAGCCATCTAATCCATCTGTAATTTATCCTGGTATATGTTCTCAGGTAAGGGTTTAACTTAATCTCTCCACCCCATTGCCAGCCAAGTATTCTCCAACCACTTCTTAAACAACCTTCCTTTCTCTACTGCACTGTAACATCTTTATCATATTGTCGTGGCAGGATGGGATGGAGCAGGTTTTCTAAGATCCTGTGCAGACAGGGTAAAGGAGGAGTTCTGGAGCCCTTGTCTTTCTCAGGCTTTTATTGAGCTTTTACATGTAGTGTAGCAACCAGGTACACGGTGGGGGTGGGGGTGGGGGTAGGGGTGGGGTGGTGGTGGTGTTGGGTGACCAGGAGGCCTGCAGGCTTCCAAGCCCCAGGCAAGTCTTCACTCTGGGTTCCTTTTTCCCCTTCTCTCTCTCTGCCTCTCTCTCCTGCCTGCACATATATTGACAAGTTCTAAGGAAAGTTCCCTAAGAATTGACTGAAATTGCTTTAGTCCTACATATTAATTGGATACTATTGTCATCTCTACAATATTTAGTTTTACCAACTTGGAACATTGTTATGTCTTCCAATTTATTCAGCTAATCATTTTGTTTATAGTTATTTGTGAAGAAAACAAGCAATATGTTAACATTTTTTTTTAATTGAACACAAAAAGAATAGACGTCCCCTCTCTACTTTATACTATTGCAGAAAGAAAAGGACACATTTCCCTGCACATATATTTAAGAGCCAATATGGCAGTTAAACCTTTATTGTAAAAATATCAAAGCTAGAAGTAGCAAGAAGCTTCATATCATGTTATGGAGTTGGCTTCTTGGTGTCCCACCTTTTTATTTCTAAGGAACATAGGAATACTATTTAACAAACACATGAATTATTGTAGTAAAATCCTTTCAGTTTCCCAAAGCAAGCATTTAGATGGGATCCCAGTTGCTTTGGAAAGCTTTTTGTGATTTTATTCTTTTTTCTGGGTGGATTCTTCTCCCTCCACTCTCTCACCAGTGTCTCTGCTGTCCTTTCCAAGTGCCTCGTAATCTGTTACCTTCTAACTTCTTAGTGACAGTGTTTCATAAATCAAAAAATGGTGCATGTGGTCTCCTGAAGACTCACTAATTTACAAGGATAGTGGGTAGACTATTTGAAATCAGGATGATCTTAGAAAACCCGGATTGTAACATGATCAATGTTCTTCTAGTCATCCAAAAGGATTATTTAGGAATTTATTTAATTTTGGAGGTAGGGTAGAAGAGAGGGATAAAATGCCTGTGGGAGAAAGACTATTCTATTTTAGCTTCTTAAATTCCTTCAGCCTCTTTTATTCAAGCATTAGATTCCACTCTCCCTTAACCAGGTCAATGAAGTAAAGCAGATCTCTCAAATTTGGAGTAAAGTTCATTATTAGAAACTTAAATTCATAAACAACTGAGAGAGGGTTTCAGTAGTTCCCTTATCTGTGGTTTTATGTGTAACCTCTGTAACTTGGAGGACCTATTTTTTTTAATACCTTTCAGCTAAAAAGGAATGTAAGACCAAAGGAAGAAAACAAAATGTGATAAATCAGTAACAGTGATTTTGCAGGATAGTATTCCTGTTTAACAGGCTCTGTTAGTTCAGTAATGCTGTTAAGCAGGAAAAACTAAACTTATATCAACTGGAATAGACGATATTTCAAAATTTAAAGATAGTTCACTTTTTTTTTTTTTTTTAAGATTTATTTATTTATTTATACAAGCATTGGGTACAGTCAGAAGCACGGGAGGGTGAGAGAATTCACCAGAGCCAGAGCGGGGAACAGAACAGACAGAGTGATGAAGTACACTGCTGAGGGGAGCAGTGGGTACAGCAGGAGAGGTCTGTGCGCCATGTAGGACCCTCACCCGGTGGCCAGGGATCGAACCGGCGCTGCAGAGGCTGCGGGCAGCTTCACAACCCAGTGCTCAACTGCTGCGCCACCGGGGAGGCCCAGTTCACTCTTTTTAAGGGATCATTTGTGTTTGTTTGATTTTTGGTTTGCTTGTTTTCAACTTCAGATTTGTGGTAGTTGATGGGAAGAATTAAGGATACTCTTGGGGTTATTTTCCTCACTTACGAAGAACAAACTGATCTTTTATATTTTTTGTACTCAGTAACTGTTTCTTTAATATTCTTTCATTCCAGTGTGGAGAATTGTACTTGGTTTTTAAAAATAAAGTTATTAAACATATAGTTGTGCCATCTGATGGTGATAGAGGTGGCTCTTAAATGACACTTGTTTAATGTAAACATCATAAAACATAGTTGCTTTCTTCCCCTACTTCTCTGAAAATGAACACAGTATAACACTGCCATGGCAGTTCTGCTGTAGGTTGAATAACATACTTTCTGAGGAAGTCAAATTGTGCTTTTGTGACTGATGGAACATAGGGGAAATCTTCTCTACCCCTCTGAGTTCTTTTGGGGCTTATGAATGAACACATTACCATCAGAAAGACTAGTGGAGGAAAAAAAAAATGGCAAAATGTAATAACATGTGGAGAATTGACATTGTAAATTCTAAAGTAAAGTGGGGCAAACCGGGGGTATATAGCCTGTGCTAAGGGACCTAGGGCATTGAGAGAGGAGTGGGTTCTCATTACCAGGAGGTGATGACTTCCTCTTTAATGCTAAAAAGGTGTGTTTCCCAGAGGGAGAGCACATGTTCATTGGTAAACTTACACCAGGGTGATACCCTTCAAACTACATTCTTCTAGGTCAGTAGAAGGAGGTGTGAATACTTCTTTGATTAGGGGTAAGGCAGAGGCTAAGGGGAGGAGCAAGAGCTTCACCTTAGCCTCTAGGTCCTCTATTGACCTTCAGTCCACATTCCAAGGTGACCTGTATTAGAAAAGGCCTACTCTGGGTGCCTTGGAGAAAGCCTATCTAACTCCTTTGTAGTGCAAGAGGGAGGAGCAGGATCTCTATGATCCAAGCAGACGGGTAAAGGAGGAGCCCTGGAGCCCTCAGTGGCTTTTTCAGGCTTTTATTGAGTTTACCAGGTACACAGCAGGCAGGGCCGCCCAGCCCCCAGCAAGTCTTCACTCTTTATGGGCTCTGTGGCATTCTCTCGTGGTCTCTGCTTCGCTGCTGGTGCTGCTCTGGTTCTGTTGTGCTCTTCTTCTTTCTCTCACTCGTTCTGCTGGCGTCCCCATGACGCCGCCCTTATAAGCCCTGTCTCTGCCCAGGTGTGCCCACATATGCATGCCCACACCTTACTAAAGGTCTCCACCATCAGGCATGCTTTTAGGACTACTGGGATCCATCATTAATCCTAATGGTAGGAGGGCAGAAAAGCCTGATAATCACTTACTCTACACCCTTTTGGGGAGACCATTCCCACATAACACAGAAAAAAGTAGATCAAATGATGGATCTGATAGGAGGTGTTCACCAGAGCAAAGCCTGGGCAAGCATCTTTGAGCAGCTCCTGGGTGGGGAGCTCTGCTAAGTTCTCAGCAGACGCAGTGTGGATCCCTGATAATCTCCTTGGATTCTATTCCTTGAAATAGAATTAGCTATGTATGTACGTTCAACTTTTCTCTTTTAAAAAATTAGAAAGGAGTTTCTCCTTAAGATAAAATTTTTGGTATAAACATGTGGTACAAATTCCCTGATTTGGATTTGTTTGGCTGGTGGAGAGATTATAATACTATAGGCGATTATAACACGCAGGTAAAAGGTAACATCTGATCTGGCAAGGTTAAGCTGTAATGTAACAATATTTGAATATTGTCGGATGAGGTTATTGACAACTTTGTCTTATGCAGACATCAGCATGTTCTTACCTGGGTAGACTGAGTTAGATTAGAAAACCAGGCTTCTCATTGGCAATGGCAGCTCTTCACTGATCTGGAGGCAGGGATTCCTAGCTGTGACTTTGCAGCCTTGCCAAGAAAGGAGGCCGCTGGAGCTGTAGCAAAGCAGCAAGAATTTAAAAAGAATATCTAGCTCCTAAACTGCAGGAGGGCCACGAATCATGCTGCTTTTTCCAGATTGATAAGCACAAAGGGAACTGGAAGTCAGGAAACTAGGGTTCTAGATTCAGTTCTAGCCCTAGTTATCTGCATGATCTTGGGCAGGTGGTTCCATTTTTTGTTTCAGTTACCTCATCAGTAAATTGAGAATGAGAAATTGCCTGCTACCTGAGAGAAAAGATGCTAAGGAACAGATGAAATTCTGTTGCTATAAGGTGCTACTGTCATTCCATTTGAACACCTTCTACAATTTAAATATCCTTGGTGGGGGCATAAAATTTGAGAGTGTAAAGCCTGGTGAATGGGGAGTAACAGGGGAGGGGTCAGGGTGATGGAGTAACCACATTCAGGGATACCCCACTATATGGTGGAAACCTCATCCAGTGAGCAGGCTGGCCCTCAAAAGCAGCTGGGGGAGTGGGGGGTTGCCACTGCCATTTAAATTGTGTGTGGGGGGGGCCTCCCTGGTGGCGAAGGGGGTTGAGCGCCACACTGTGGGGCTGTCCGCGTCCTCTGCGGCGCAGGTTCGATCCCGGCCAGCCAGCGAGAATCCCACATGGCGAAGCAGACCTTTCCTGTCTTGCCCTCTGCTCCCCTCAGCAGTGTATTTCTTCAGTCTGCCTGTTCTGCTCCCCACTCTGTCTCCGGTGAATCCTCTCACCCTCCTGGCCTGTACCCTGGTTCTTGTATTAAAAAAAAAAAAAAATTGTGTCTGGGTTAAAGCTTTTACTGAGCCCTTCAGAGCTGCCCAGCCATTCTGGTTACATCATGAACCTGGCATTTAAGCTTAAGTGGAATTAGATGTGGGGTTTTTTGCTCATCAAATTCTTTAGTTCTTAGAAAATATAAATAAGTTGATGGGCTTGCCTGCTTGCTGCCAGATCTTTCCATTTTCACAGTGGTTTCTTTATTTCTGTGATTCCTACTGCCACCCTGGTTCAACTCCTTCCTGCCTCTTCCACCCTTCACATCATCTTAGGCCCACATAGTTTCTCTTGTCCCTGGCTGTCAGAAACTCAGTTTTCTACACTAGCAGTTTTCCTTCCATTGTAAACTGGTCCCATCGTGCTTGGCTTACTTCCAGCTCTGATATTGCTCCAACAAGTAGGGTGAAAGCCTAGGATACTAATTCCAGATCTGAAGTGAAACTGTCTCCCTTCTCTAAGCAGCTCCCAGCTGAGAAAATAGTATGACAGGTTTCCTAATCTTTATACTTCCATTCCTTCCCTAGACTGTTGCCAGACTGATCTTTCTAAATGGAGATGTTACTTACTTGCTCTACAGTCTGTTCTTCATTGCCCACCAGGGTCCCAGGGCTGAGCAGGAGCACAGATGGCTTTGTTTGTCCTGCAGAGTATTGGGCTCTGCAAGGTTTTAAACACTGTAAGTTAGAACGTTAAAGATGAAATCTTTAATTTGGGTTTCTCCTGGAAGATTGTTAGACAACACTGGGTAACAGGAACTAGGTGGGGCTTCCCTTCAGTCACAGCATGAGTTCTCCAGAGAGCACAGCTACCACTCATTATCCAGGTAGGTACTTGTCTTTGCTCCCCCACTACAGGATCAAGTTCTAAACTTTTAACAGGTGTGCAGGATCCCTTCTAACTAGGCTCCATGTTGTCCTTCATCTCTTGCCACATTCCTATCATGGCTGTGCTCTGAAATGGTTAGATCATGGCTGTGCTCTGAAATGGTTAGTTGTTTGCCTGTTTGAGTTGCTTACTATTTTAATTAAAGAGACCCATTTTGCAGATCTTTGTGAAACATCTATTAACAGCCAGGCATATGCCTGACCTCCAGACACCATTGCAGAGTGTCTCGAGAGTTACGTTTTAGATTTTCATGGTTTATTGATCCAAAGCTTCTGTGAAGAGCAAAAACAGGGAATAGAACAGATGGGGCTTTTTCTGTGCTTTTATGGTCATTTCCAAAACAAATACGTTTCATTTGGTTACTTGGTTATGTATTTACAGACAATGTGCTCCAGTGAGGTCTAGGGCTTAGCAGCAAGATGATGGTTTACCTCAGCTAGGATATCTGTTGTCAAACATTGCCCATTCTTTCCCAGAATTACAGGAAAATTGATATGTCAGTTAGCCTCATTACTTGTACTTCCAGATAACAAAATCAGTTTGAGCTATCGAGTAGTTACTTCATTGCTGTCATGTTAAGTCTGGAAATTTGCAGAGGAGTGGTTTTTAGAAACCTGGGCATTTGCTTCTCAAGTTTTAAGAAATTGCTGTTTAGGTCGGTTTTGATCTTACTGCTGTCATCACTATTCTGGTTCGGAAACCTGATTTCCCTAGGAGGATTTAAGTTTGGGGAATTTCTATCACCTTAACCAAACTCATCAGGTCTCTTTGTGAACTGGAATATCTTTCTTTGGCACATTTATTGAACACCTATTGAACACCAGTGTTTAGCCCTGTCCTAATATCTGGGGAAATGAAAATGAATCGTAAATACAATATGTCCTTGTTGTTTAGAAGCTTGTAGTCCAGAAACGGATTGTGCTCTGTGTAGATTCACCTTACCTCCTGGGACATCCTGCGTAATCCTGTTGTCCTGCTGTAACTATTAATGTTGTCCCTTGTGGACCAGGAAAAAGACAAATTAATACAAAGTAAAAATCAAAATCAGCAAGCAACTATAAACTAGAGACACACTGGGGGAGAGGAAGGGGGAGAAGTAGGATTAGGGTCAAAATAAGGGGGTGGGAATTGTATGGGGAATATAACCAAAATGAAAATGCATACATTGTACAAAAATGAAAAATGATGTAAGAATTATATAAAATAAAATATGTAAAAAAATATTGTCCCTTGTGAAAACTAAGGGTCATAAATAAAAGTCTCTATGAATATCCGGGTATAGAGTTGTTTAGAAAGGAGAGAAAAATCAACCTGTTTTTCCAGAATAGACATGAGCTGGTTGATGAAGGATGTTTGGGGCAGTCAAGGTTTGAGAGATTAAGGTGGGGGTGGCGGAGGGGAATGTGAGTAGATGCAAAAGGGAGACTCCTGGAAGCAGCAATTAATTGGTTCAAGCTAGTAATTGTTTTCAAATTTATCCCGTGGGGGAATAATTCCTTAGAACACTTGGTAAAAATTCAGATTTCTGGATTCTGCTGGCAATTTGGATTTGTGTCTTTAAAGAAATGTCCCAAATAGTTCTTGGACATATAAAAGTTCCCAACTGGTACTGATTATGGCTAGGAATACAAAGGGCCAGGAGCAGAGAACAGGTACAGCTAGATGAGAGCACAAATCAGGGATCAGCCAGGTAGGGTGACCCAGGTCAGAAACTCTCAGAGGTAAGTGTTACAGTAGCTCCATTAAAGAGGGGGAGAGTCAGTCACAATTAGCATGCAGAAGAATGAAAAGATTCCAGAACTACTTAGGAGAAAGAATGACCAAGTATGTGCCAGTTTCTGATTTACATAGGGTAGTATTATTTCCAGGCAACAAAACACGTGTCAAATCCAGGACACCCTCACCCCCCCCCATGCCTTCTGAAGTTTTACATGGTGAGCCATAAACCAAAAATAAGGTACAGTTCAGTGGTATTGTGGCATATTTCATGTGGATACTGCCAGAACGACTCCTGCTATTTTATTTTCCATCTTTGTAGTCTCCAGAACACCTGTGATGGTTGTTTTTAATCTTTGGGAAGGAGCTGGATGAATTCTCAAGCTTCCTGACACTCCAACCCTCTATTAACCCCTGCCCTTCTGTTATGATAAGACTATCTACCAGGCCTTATCTCACATTATTACTGCTTTTGTTTTTGTTATTGAATCCCTAAGACGTCATGGTCATGATTCATCCACAATATATGTACCAACCCTCCTCAAGGGAGAAAGTCTGCCTCAGCATAATTTTGTACCCAAATTCTGGAGCTGCTCTCTCTGTGGGAACCTCACAGATTCACCACAGTCTTGGAAATTACAATAGTTTAAGAAACACCTTGTCTGGGCAAAGATATCATTACACCGGTGTTTGAGGCAGTCGATTCACCTGAAAGAAGTACATTCTGAGAGGAGCAATCCCTAAATGGAATCCCTACATGGAGAATGAAGACAATCCTAGGCGAGCTCTGCTATCTCCCCCTGCCTTCTAACAGAGACGGTTTTTATTTTGAAGGCTGCCGTCTTCAGGCCTGTTGGCATACTTCTGATGCAGCAAACGAAGTCTGAAATCAAAGACTTAGAAGTTATGAAAAGAGAGCCTCAAAAAGGAGTGGGAAACCGATCAGGCTACAATTTCACCGGGTAATTTAGCACACTTTACCCAAGACCAGGCCACAGAGCTTCCACGAGTGCTGTCTGGGGAAGGGCGAGGCATCTAAAATTCCAGCCCCTGGCTCTCTTGCAGCGTTGCTGAGAGATTTCCAAATCCTGGGAGTGCTAGAGAGGGTTGAAGGTGAACAGGCTGAAACCGTCCACGCTGTCAGTGTCAGGGAGGGGGAAGTACCAGTTAATAGCAGCCTCAAGGTTTTTTTTTTTTTTAATTTTTAAAAATTTATTTATGCATACAAGAGCTAGGGTACAGGCCAGAGATGCGGGGGGTGAGAGGATCCACCCAGAGACAGAGTGGGGAGCAGAACAGGCAGAAGACAGAAATACACTGCTGAGGGGAGCAGCGGGCGACACAGGAGAGGTCTGCCGCACCATGTGGGTAGCTCCCTGGCTGACCGGGACTCGAACTCGTGCTGCAGAGGCTGCGGACTGCTCCACAGCGCGGTGCTTAACCCCATGAGCCACCAAATGTTTTTTTTTTTTTTTAAAGTAAGAGGCTTAACTCCAGTGCGATCCAGTATCTCCCACGCCACAGAGGCAAGATGAAGAAATGAAAATTAAAAGAGGAACAGCCCGGCGTCACCGACGCGGAAACCGGCTCTTCGCCGCTCCTAACGCCGACGCGGCGGTTGGGGGCGCCCGGGTCCTCCGCGGCGGCCGGAGTCGCGGTCGGGACGCCCCCTCCCCGCAGTCCAGGCGCGACCAACGCGGCGCCGCGGCAGGGGGATCCGGCGGGCGCGACGCTGACTTCAAAGGCCCTGCGCCGCCGCCGCCCCCGCCCGCGCGCGCCAATAGTACGGTCCGAGGGGGCGGCTCCTGGGGCGCGGCTCCCGCCGCAGCTGATGCGCGCCCGCCGGCCGGGAGGCGGGAGACGGAGACCCCGAGCCGCCGAGGCCGAGCCGCGCTGCCGGGCGCTGCGGGCCGGGGCCCTGAGGAGGCGCCAGGAGAGACGTCTGCCCGGCGGGAGGCGCCCGGGGCGAGCGGCGCCGAGGCCGCGCCGCGGGGGACGGAGCACGGAGAGGACGCGCGCTGCCCGCCGGCCGAGAGGAAGCGCTCCGCCCGCGCCCCCGACGGCGCCCGCTTCACCACATCCGCGCCTCGGCTGAAAGCGCTTCCCGGCGCCTGTCACCGGTTCCCTCCATTTTGAAAGGGAAAAAAGGCTCTCCCCTTCCCCTACTCTTAGGCGCCGGAGCCGGAGCAATGGCGTTCAGCCCTTGGCAGATCCTGTCCCCCGTGCAGTGGGCGAAATGGACGTGGTCCGCGGTGCGTGGCGGGGGCGCCGGAGAGGACGAGGCCGGAGGGCCCGAGGGCGACCCCGAGGAGGAGGACTCGCAAGCCGAGACCAAATCCTTGAGTTTCAGGCAAGTACACGCATCCCAGTCGAGATGCAGACGTGCTGCCAGCCATCCATCCATCTGCGGCTCATTCTGTGCGTGTGTGTGCTCGCCCACCCGCGTAACCATTTTCATGGCAATGTTGCGTGCCTGCCCTTAACCAGGTCCCCGCTGTGCATTCGAAAGTTCAGAATGTTCTGGCTTCCCGTGTGTTTTCTATCCCCCCAGTTTCAGTATGAGCTTTCGGAACCCACCCCAGAATCTGCAGTGGCTCCGCATCCCCATCCGCCTTGGTCGTTTTTTCGCTAAGCTTTGCTCCTCCCGGTCCTTGAAACACACACGCGCATACACACACACACACATACCTGGTGGAATTTAGGGTCCTCCCTGTAAGGAAGCAGTCTCCCCCCACACCCACGACTGTGTCCCGAAAAATGCAGCCTTGGTTCAAAAAAAAAAAAAGGTCGTGTGATGACAGGCCCCTGGCAGCTGGTGAGAAATGGTGGTCTCTGCTGAGCTGTCACCCGTATGATTGCAAAAGGCAGGTGACAGCATTCTCAGCCTCCAGCCAAGTCAGTACTTGCAGGTAGAGAAGTCTTCCGAAGAAAAAGGCATCGAGAAGAAATTGCCTTACATTTTTTAGGGGGAGAGGGACAATATTAATTTTTTAGCCTCTGGAAAAGGGCTCTTACAAAAGGGCTCTGGTGAGGTAAGGAGTCTGTTGGAAAGCACTTTTTTTTCCGGGTGTCAGAGGGAAGGATGACCTCAAAAATAAATGGTGCTGAAGGAAGAGAGATTTCAGGGAGACAGGTTGGCAGACAGAAGCCTGAGGAGGACACTGCTAGAAAATCCACTGCAGCTCCTGCAGGCCAATCCGTGCTGAGACTCTCGGGTTGTAAAGTTAGAGACAAATGCTGGACTTTAGTCTGTGTGGATACATAGGTTATAAAGGGTGTCGGAAATACCGTTGAAAGTGGTAATTCCTCATTTTTCCCCCTTGGCAGCTCGGATTCTGAAGGTAATTTTGAGACCCCTGAAGCTGAAACTCCCATCAGATCTCCTCTCAAGGAATCCTGTAATGCACCGCTAGCATTGACACCACCTGGGGCCAAAATCCAAGGTAAAGCATGACTTGCTTTCTCTGTCTCTTTTGTTTTAATGTTTTGAAATGTAAATGAAGGGAAGTAGTTATAACTTAAAGCCATTTAAAAGGGTTTGTCTTTTAGGTAAAACTGAGAAGGAGCAATATTAAAGGTCCTGGCCTATTTGAAATGTTTGTTTTGGGATGGTACTCTTAGAGGCTTTCTTCCTTAAGTACTTTGTACCTTTGCAGTATAAGATTATCATTACTAAATATTCCTGCTGGACCCTCTGATTCCCTGAGTATCCCCGCCTCCCCCAAAAAACCCCTGTATAGGGCCTCCCCTGTGGCGCAGCAGTTGAGCGCTGGGTTGCGAAGCCGCCCGCAGCTTCTGCAGCGCGGGTTCTATCCCCAGCTGCCACCGGACAAGGGTCCCACATGGCCCTCAGACCTCTCTTGCCTCGCCCACTGTTCCCCTCAGCAGTGTGTTTCGTCAATCTGCCTGTTCTGTTCCCTGCTCTGGCTCTGGTGAATCCTTTCATCCTCCCGCACCTCTGGTCTGTACCCTGGTTCTTGTATAAATAAATAAATAAATCTTTAAAAAAAAAATAAAAAACAAAACCCTGTATAATAATGCAGAGGTAAGGTTATATTTAGATTTGGCTTCACAAATTTCTCAAGCTAAATTCTTTTGATGGGTGTGGCTGGAGACAAAATTATAGGTAAGAGTTTTCCTTTTTTTAGATAAGGAGGAATCTTAAAAGGTTGTTTCGGAATTTCTTACCTCTCCCTCTTCCAGGCATAGATGGTGGTGAGCCCCTCAGTCTATCTAAGAAAACATGACACAGAGACTCTCCTAGCCCCTCAGTGCCCAACCTTAAGCCTGCCCTTCGTTTATGGGAACTCCTGCTGTTCCACTTAATTAGTAAAAACCTTTTTGTCACAAGGCCAGTTTTGAGTAAACTTTCACCTGTCCTGATAAAATACACTTATTCAATCAATAAATAGAATGCACTGTGATTCAGCAATGAAGTCCTGCTGTCATGGAGCTAACATTATAAATCTCTCTTTTAGGACTTAAGCAAAATATAGCTGTCGATCTGTTAGTTATTATGGAGAATTATAAAACATGAGAAGAAGGAATAGGATGTTTGGGGTAAGGATAGGAGGATAGGAAATGCTGAAGGGCAATTAGGGGGAACCTTACTGAAAAAGAATCTTGAGCAAATTGAAGGAATAAACCTTCCCACATTCCTGCACCAGAATCCTTCCAGCAGAGGGAATAGCATCTGCAAAGTTCTTAAGACAGGACCAACCTATGACAGGGAAAGACCTGTAGTGGGAGGATAGCAGCCTGAGAGAGGCCAGTGTGGCTGCAGTGGAGTGACTAGGTGGCTGGTTGAAGTCAGCCAGATAAGGAGAGGTCTGGAATTTATTGTGAAGATGCTTCAATTTTTTTTTTTTCCTCTCAGTGACAGGAAGCCATCAGGGGTGTGTTAAGCTTCCCAGGGCTACCTTAAGAAAGTGCTGGTGGTCTCACTCATAGCAGGAATCTAGAAAACTTAAATAAGGGACCAGGAAAAAAAAATAACTATAAGAAAGAAAATATCAAAATCAAACAACTATGAACCAGAGATACTCTATGGGGTGTGAAGGGTGGGGAAAGGAGGGATTGGGGTCAAAATAAGGGGGTTGTAATTGTATGGGGAATATAAAAATAAAATTTAAATAAAAAAAGAAAGAAAGTGCTGGGTGACTTAAAATAACAGAGCACAGTGATTTAAAAAGAACAGAAATCTATTCTCTCACAGTTTTGGAGGCAAGAAATCTGAAATTAAGGTTTTGGCAGGACCATGTACCTTCCAGTGCATCATGACTTTTCTGACAAACCCAATAGGAAAGAATCCTTCCTTTCTCTTCTACCTTTTGGTGATTGTCATTAATTCTTGGTGTTCTTGGCTTATAACAGCCTAACTGCAGTCTCTGCCTCCTTCTTTACATGGCTTTTTTGTATGTCACCATGCCTTCATGTGGCAGTTGCATAAGGACACCAGTCACTGGATTTAGGGACCACCCTAATCAAGTGTGACCTCATCTTATATTGATTACATCTGCGAAGATACTTTTCCCCAGTAAGACCACATTTGTGTTATAGGGAGTTAGGACTTCAATTTATCCTTCTGAAAGACACAGTTCAACTCACAGCTGAGGCCTTTGAGCAGAGGGGTCATGCTTTGATTTCCTTTTTTAAAGTCTTAACTGTCTGCTATATGGTGAAGGGACTCTGGGATGAATGCCTTCTTTACCTGGGTTTCCATTCCACTGTCTATCACTGTTGACCTCCAGCTTTCCGGTAGAAGCTGGCTTCCAGCTAGCCAGTCACCTTGTTTTTGCGCCAATTATGGTTTTTTTCCTCTTAACAATTACTATATTTTATTGCTTAGTCACTTCTTCACAGGTTGCCTAGGAAGTCATTTTCTCTAGTGATAGAATTCATGACAGAATTATTGGTGAAATGATTTCAGCTTTTGTGATTTGGCTTTAAATTTGGCTTTAATTCCCTTAAAGAGAATTCAGCCCTGGGCTGCTTTTTATCATTGTTTTAGGCAGAGACGGCATGGGAACAGGCAGTATAAATATTGGAGAACTTGTGCATGCATTCTGCTTTGTAGCACTCTCAGTGACGAAAGATGCCTCCTGTTCTTCATGGCTTCCCTTTTTGTCTCTCAAGATGGCACATCAGAAGGGAGATTTCAAAGACTGATATAACTGTTTTGTAGTCTTCCCGTCAAATTTAAATGAAGCTCACAAAATATTTTAAACAGCAATTTGAAAGCCTCTTTGAAATTGCCCTCAGCTTGAGCAACCTCTTCCTTATCATTGTCAGCGGTACAATGATTCATTTTTACAAATTTATTACTAATTGAATAAAGGCCTGTATGAACTATGTCTCCAGAGCCATAGAGACCCAATTGTTTAGTCCTTCCTGTGCAACTCACTTATTATTACAAGTTTTGGTAGCTTTTAGTGGACACTCTCCTTTTCATTCTAAAAGTTTTCCTTTTAGAGAAGCTCTTTGAAGTCATTCATGATTATAGACCGTTTGTATGGTGGTGTGAGTGGGGTGCACAGTCTAGGAAACAACCACTACATATTGTGAAATCTCTCAATTTAGGATCCTCAAAAATAGAATGAATAATTGCTTATCACCCTGAGAGTACCTGCCTTCTTGGACTTTTTCTCCCCAACATCTAGAGCCAGGCCACAGTCCTTTTCATGACCTTACTGTACATACACAGTAATATATATGTGTATACATAGTAAATGTGAAAATACAAAAACCAAGTACAGTTCTAACCAGGGAGGATACCAGTAGTTAGAAATTTTTCGAGAATCATTTTATGTTGAAATTTACTTTCTGGGCCTAGGATGAGTCCATTTCTCCCAAAATTGTTGATTATTTTGCTCCTGATAAGGTTAGTCTTTCTTATTTCCATGGCATTAGGACTTGGTGGTACAGTAGTTAAAGATTATATAACACTATATCTTCCAGAGGGATGAGTTATGATCATTATCCAATCAGGTTGGAGCTTACATAATAAAAAAATCTGTCTTTCTGATAGATAATGGTCCTCAAGTGTGTTATGTCCCATACTCTATACCAACCTCCATCTAATTATTTTAATTCAGGGCAACATCTAAGTCTATTTTGAAATTAATTTTCTTTTTGTTGGAAGTTTTTTAAGGACTTAGAATATCTGACCTCTGTAATAACTTTTTTGCCCTCCAAGTAATGTTTATTGAGGTAAAATTGGTTTACACCATTGTATTTGTTTTAGGGGTTAGAGGGTCAAACCTCTATAAATTCATGTTTTCGTACCATGCCCACCAGCCACCAAAGCCCCAGTAATCTTCCACCATATCCCATTGGGCCCACTCACTCCCCCACACCCACCCTGCCACTCCACACTTCTGTTTGCCTCAGTTTTGCAATCAAATGTGAAGGGTTTGTTTATAATAACTTTATAAAACAGAATTTTTTGCCATTCTAGGAATTACATGGTGGATGAAGTGGTGGATTATTTTTTTCCAATGCCAAAGATAGAAACTGATTTTAGACTAACTGATAAAATATAATTATAGCCAATGAGGTTTCTTGAAAATATCAAAATAGTGGCTATTATGTTTGGGTTATAGTTCTCTCTGCCTTCCCCCACAAAGGGTGTTTAAGCTGCTGCTGTTGCCGTTCTTCCTCTTTGCTGGGAGATGTATCTGTGAGGAGATATCACCTAGGACAGGATTTTTGAAAGAACTGAAATCTCAAATCCTCCCTCCCTCTTGTGTATCTATCTGTGTGTTTACACAGGCTTATGGACTGTGATTTTATCCATTGTTTTAGTTTTAGGCTATAAAGCTGCAGTGGCTGTCCTCTACTTGGTAAGGTCCTTCCTTCTACCCTCCTGCTTCCCACAGTCTTCCCCTTACTTGTAACCCCTTCCCTTTATTTTCCTGACCATTCATCTCTCTTTGAAGGAGAATCCTAATTCTGCACAGAAGCTCTCATATGCCCTTGGAAGTACTGGGTAAACCTACCCACTCTGGTATCTTAATTAATGCCTAAGGTATTTCAAAGACCTATTATAGATGTCCAAAATGGAAAGAAATAGATAAACAGGATCCATTCACACATATTTATTGCTGGAAGCCTTGTGGGAATGCTGAGTTGTTTGTCCATACTGTTTTTTTGGCTGGTTGGTTTGTTTTATAATTAGATCAGGATTCAGCAAACTATGGCTCAGAGACTCCAGTCTATCTTCATTTATTCTTCAGTCCCAGGGCTTAGAAGTGGTTTTACATTTTTAAGTGGTTGAAAACAATCTTTTTATAATGTGTAAAAATTATGTGAAATTCAGACTTTAGGGTCCATAAATAAAAGTTTTGTTGGAATGCAATCCTGTTCATTCATCTAGGTGTTGTCAGTGACTGCTTTTACATTGCAATAGCAACACTGAGTACTTGGAACAGATCCTGAATGGCTGGCAAAAACCTAAAATATTTACTGTCTGGCTCTTTACAGAAATATTGTGCTGACCTAGAGCTACATTTAATGATAGTTTTGGTAAAAATATAAAGTTTAAGTAATTCAGGATGTTGAATTTAAAAAGTCAAGGCTGTAATTGATCAACAAATGAGTGTGGGCACTAGGTACCATTTAGTAGGCTCCTGTGGTCAGGTAAGACTATTGGTCTTATTTGCAAAACAGAGATGATGTAATTGGTCTGTCACTCTCCCTGATTTTTCAGTTGACCAAAAAATCTAAGGAGTTACAAAAAAAAATTAAGGAGGAGTGGGGAGAATTTTTCTACCATTTAATACAAATACAGACATGCCTGCTTTTAATTTTTGCCCATTCATTATGTGAATTTAATGTAACTTTGGGTGTTTAAGAATTTGTAATTTGATTGTTGATATAGTATATTGTTGTATATGTTATGTCATTAATAATGTTGTATCATTGCTATATTTTTTTGAAATGCCTTAGACTGTACATATATAACCTAGAATGAACATCTTGTTAAAATCTTAGTCTTATATTTTTCAATTCTAAGGCATTGAGTTACATGTATAAGCAAATACTATGCAAACATTTTTTCTTTAAGTACATATTGAAATGTTCCAGTTGAATCTACAAGTCTTGTTCTCCTAGGTATTTAAATTAACATCCTATCCCTGCTTCTCCCACAAAGATTGCTTTATTAGAATTTCCTAGAAATAATGGAATTAATAATTCCATTTTATTCCACTAATATTTTCTTGTGGCTCCTTTCAGAACATACTGCTTTTGTTTTATTGTTATTATTTATTATTTTATGTTAATATATTTAAGATGTAAAAACCTCAGAGCATGATATGGTTCCATTTTTTTCTCGTATGTTTTTAACTCTCAGCTTGGAGCTTTTCTTAGTTAGTAAGTGGGATCAGAGCCACGTTTCTTTGTTGCTCTATTTAAACCAGTGTAAATGAACCATGTAGGGAGCACCGTCATTTCAGTAATGGTGCTCCACCCAGAGAATGTCTTCTACAAAAGCATTAAAACTATAAACACAAAGCTTTTCCAGCACAGACCTAAGAGTTCAGAACCACAGTGTTTGAATAAAAAACAAAACAGGGGACAAAGACATAGTCTGCCTGCTGCGAGTAAATATTTTAGTGACTGTCAAAATGTTATTTTCCTTTTAAAATGAATTATAAATTCAGGGCATTCTTAAGAAATATGCATTGTAAGAATTCAACTCATTTCAGACTTGTGCTCCTTAGTTTTGACCTTGTCTGAACATCAAGTAAAGCATTGTAGCTGAGACGGAGAAAGAGGGAAAGGGTGAGTTTTGAAACACTTGGAAAATTATCTTGCTTCCATTTAGTGTTCCATCTAAAAAAATAGATATGTTCTAAAACCATTTTAACATTTAAAGAGTTGCCATAGTATATTTTTCACGTGGCCAGTAATACTGTTAATAGGAAGCCCTGGCAGTATGAACCATTTTGTCATAATCTCTTGAATTCACATTAGTGGTGAGAATTTCATGCATGATTTATCCACCCAAAACAGCTGTCTCAGGGGGCATTTGATAACTGAAGGTTGCTACATCTCCTGATAACTGTTAACATAGGGCCTAGAAAGGACTTTTGCTTTTAAGTTAGAGATTTCACTGTCACCTTTACATGTACAGGAACTTAATTTTATGAGCTTACACAAACATGATCAAATCTCCAGAAGTTAGACAGATGACCAAACTCACAAGGAGGAACTACCTGTATAGAATATTTCATTAATTCACAATTCATTAATTTTCAAAATTGTAATTTTTGACAGTTTGCTTGGAGAGACCCATAATCTCCTTGCTAGTCTAGAAGTCCTTATTCCTTTGTTACTGTTAGAAATGGAATAGCTGGGTCTCCCTGGTGGCGCAGCAGTTGAGCGCTGGGTTGCGAAGCTGCCCGCAGCCTCTGCAGTGCCGGTTTGATCCCCAGCTGCTCCCCGGCCACCGGAGGAGGGTCCCTCATGGCGTGCAGACCTCTCCTGCCGCCCACTGCTCCCCTCAGCAGTGTACTTCGGTCCTTCTGCCTGCTCTGCTCCCTGCTCTGGCTCTGGTGAATTCTCTCACCCTCCCGCACTTCTGACTGTACCCACTGCTTGTATAAATAAATAAAAATAAATCTTTAAAAAAAAAAAAAAAGAAATGGAATAGCTATTTCCCACTGTAAGATTCCCATTTAACAGATTACCAGTTTTTGGTTTCATCTGTATTTATTAGATGTATTAGAAGCAAGTAGGTTTTTCAGACTTTCTACAGATTGGGAAATCAAGGCCGCTGCCTTTAATGCTAATAGTAGAGTCGAGTCTTAAATTCAACTTTTAGGATCACAGATCCAGAACTCTTTTTGAGTATATTATCTATCTTATTTCTTCTGTGAATGTGTGAATCTTTACTGAAAGAAGAGAAGACTTAGCAGTGGAAATAAAGGTTCTTAAAATGTTGCCAGCACAGAGTGTGTAATGGGGGAAAGCATCTTAAGTATCCGTTAAGTGAGAGACAGAGCGGGGAGCAGAACAGGCAGATTGACTGAAATACACTGCTGGGGGGAGCTGCGGGTGAGACAGGAGAGCTCTGCTGCGCAGTGTGGGTTAGCTCCTTGTCTGGGGATCAAACTTGTGCATAGTGCTATGGATAGCTTCATAGTGCTGAGACTTAACCCCTTGTACCACCAGGGAGGCCCTAAATTTTAGAACTTTTGACCTTCAGAAGTTTGTAGCACAACTTTTTTGTTCAATAAATGGTGCTGGGAAAACTGGGTTGCTACATGCAAAAGAATGAAGCTTGACCACTACCTCACACAATACACAAAAATCAGCTCAAAATGGATTAAAGAACTAGACATAAGATCTGAAACATGAAATACATAGAAGGAAATATAGGCGAAACACTACGTGATATGCACATCAAAGACATCTTTACAGACACATCACCCAAAGCAGTGATAGTGAAGGCAAAGATAAACAGCTGGGACTACATCAAATTAAAGAGCTTCTGCACAGCAAAAGAGACAATAACAAAAACAGAGAAACCTCACCAACTGGGAGAACATTTTTGCGCACAACACTAATGATAAAGGACTGATCACAAAAATCTGCAAAGAGCTGATGAGACTCAACAACAACAAAGAAAATAATCCTGTCAAAAAATGGGCAGAAGAGCTAAAAAGAAACTTCTCTGAAGAGGAAATGCAAATGGCCAACAGGCGTATGAAAAAATGTTCAACATCACTTGTAATCAGGGAAATGCAAATCAAAACTACCATGAGATACCATCTTACACCAGTGAGAATGGCACTTATTTAAAAAACTAGCAACAACTAATGTTGGCGAGGATGTGGAGAAAAAGGAACTCTCCTGCACTGTTGGTGGGAGTGCAAACTGGTCCAACCACTATGGAGAGCTGTGTGGAGATTTCTGGACCTACTAAACATAGAGCTTCCATATGATCCAGCAATTCCACTCCTTGGTATTTACCCAAAGGACAAAGAAACATCAATTCCAAAGAGCACCTGCACCCCTATGTTTATAGCAGCACTGTTTACAATAGCTAAGCTTTGGAAACAACCCAAATGCCCAAAAATAGATGACTGGATCAAGAAGATGTGGTACATATATACCATGGAATATTACTCAGCATTCAAAAAAGATAAACACATGCAATTTGCAGCAACATGGATGGCGCTGGAAGGGATCATGCTCAGCGAAATAAGCCAGAAAGAAAAAGAAAAATACCGGATGGTCTCACTCATAGCAGGAATCTAGAAAACTTAAATAAGGGACCAGGAAAATGAATAACTATAAAAAAGTGAAAATCAAAATCAACAAAAAAACTATGAATCAGAGACACTCTATGGGGAGTGAGGGGGGGGAGGAGAGGGATTGGGGTCAAAATAAGGGGGTTGTTGGGCCTCCCTGGTGGCGCAGCAGTTGAGTGCTGGGTTGCGAGGCTGCCCGCAGCCTCTGCAGCGCCGGTTCGATCCCCAGCGACTCCCCGGCCACTGGAGGAGGGTCCCACATGGCACGCAGACCTCTCCTGCCGCCCGCTGCTCCCCTCAGCAGTGTACTTCGGTCTTTCTGCCTGCTCTGCTCCCCGCTCTGGCTTTGGTGAATTCTCTCACCCTCCCGCACTTCTGACTGTACCCAGTGCTTGTATAAGTAAATAAATAAATCTTTAAAAAAAAAAAAATAAGGGGGTTGCAATTGTATGGGGAATATAAAAATTTATTAAAAAAAAGTTTGTAGCACAACTTTCACACAGAGCACATATATTATGCAAAAATAGTAAGAAAATAAAAATCTCTGTAAGTAGTCCTATTAGGTTGAAAATATTTTACTTTCTTAATGCTAAGCTTCAGCTGCTCAATGAGAAATGAAGAGGGAAGGGACACATTCAGAAATAGCTATTGCTTTTTCTCTCACCTGTGAGTCATATGTGGGTGAGGAGAGGAAGATGAATGGAGATGTATGCAACTTCCTAGGACTATGCACCTATTTTGGGGTAGGAAGAAAAGTTTTTAAGAGGCCTGTATTTACCTATTGCTGCATAACAAATCATTCCAAAACTTATTAGCAGCTTAAACAATAAACATTATCTCCCTTAGTTTTGATAGGTCTGAGTTTGGGAGCAGCTTACCTGGGTCTGGCTTAGGGTTACTTGTGAGAATGTAGTCATAATGTTGGCCAGGACTGGAAGCTTGACTAGGGCTAGAAGATTCTCTCCTCAGTTAGTTCACTCATGCTGACAAGCTATTGTTAGTAACATAGACAGGCAACCTCAGTTTACCATGTGGATAGACAGCTCTCCACAGCGTTGCTTGAGTGTTCTTCCAACATGGCATCTGATGCCCACAGAGTGACCCAAGAGCAGGATGATCCAGGAACTGCAGTGCTTATATGACAAAGCCACACAGTTATTTCCACAGCATCCTTTTGGTTATAGAGGTCAGTCCAATGACATGAATACCAGGAGATAGGACTTACTGGAACCATTTTGGAGATTGGCTACCACAAAATCCTTTTCTACTTTGTGGTGGAGGGGAAACTTATACCAACAGGTGTAGTTCAAAGACTACAACTTTTTAAAAAATTACTCTTCCTTTGGAACTTTCCACTGCCTCTCCACCCCTTTCTGCTGCTGCTTTTCTTGGGAGTAGAAAAGCAAAAGGGGACAGGAGAAATGAAATGTGCTTCAGCCATGGTCCCTGTCCTGTTATGAAAGAGACTCATATGCCAGCTTACTGGGTGCTGTTGCTATGTCTGGAGTCTCCTGTTGCTGTACATTCTCCCTCCTTTTCTTTATCACTGCATCAGCTTCTCAGCTCTGTGTGGGTGGTTGCTACTTTGTGAGAGAGGCAGTTGGTATTTTGAATTCTCCAGTAATTATTTCTGAAGCGATGCACATTGTGGTTGTTTGGCAGCACCAGAGTGAAGTTACACAATTTCAGATCTCTGCAAAGGAATCCCATCTGTCAGCACTTGTCTCTCCCCTGGCTTTCCTGCTGCAGTAGTTTGGGGATGAAGGAGAAGACCTGTGGGGAGGGCCTTCTGTGACTTTATCTGCCGGGGGAGAGGGGGGTTTGTATTCTATTTGAAGTGTAACCTCAAACAAATCAGATGGCCCCAAAACTCAGGGACATCTCCTGAGTGAAAAGAGAAAACATACTCATTGTTAGAGTAGCTTTTTGGAGACGATTTTGGCTTCCTGCATTGAGAACTTTCTGATTACAGGACTCCACCCTCTTACCATATGGTAGTCTTGGCCTTCAGAGGCTAGTGCTTGGGTCTTTTTATTTTTTATTTATTTATTTTAAGGATTTTATTTATTTTTGTGTAGAAGAACTGGGGTATAGGCCAGAGGTGTGGGGGGTGGGGCGAGAGGATTCACCAGACACAAGAGTAGGGAGCAGAGCAGGCAGATTTTCTGAGATACACTGCTGAGGGGGGCAGCAGGTGAGACAGGAGAGATCTGCTGCTCCATATGTGGGTTAGCTCCCTGGCTAGGATCTAATTCAGGCCATCAGGGTAATAACACCGATACTTAACCCCTAGGCCACCAGGGTGGACCCTAGGTCTCTTTTTAAATGAAATATCAGAAAGTCTTAGTTTGAAAATTTGAAGTAATTTCTTCATCCTCAGTACAAGTTTTTTCGGTTTATCAAGTGGCTTTCTGATTATTCTTTACCTTTGAATTTTTATATTTTAGAGTGAGCTTCTCTTAGGAATTCAAAGAGCAATGTGGCACTCCCATCTCTTACAAAAATCAGTTAATCTTGCATCTCTTCCCACCCTCTGACTCCCTTTACTCCTGGGTAATGTTTTTGTTTTTGAAGGGTGGGTAGGAGAGTTTTGAGCAGTTACTGTGTTGTCTAAGTTCTGTTAGCAGTGTATGAGTGTTAATGTTGTTTTCTGCTATAAATAGTGAGGCATCTTAAAATTATGCCAGATCTAAAAGGATGTTCTGTCTTTTCCTGCTTGACACTCACCCACTTGAAACCTCTCTGTTATTCCCATGTTTCTGGGTGACCTGGAGCCCCCATGGTTGGTAAGGAAATGTGAACTGTGCAGCTCACACCATAAGTTCTACCCAGCATTCCTGGGAAAGGCCTTCTTGTACTGTTATCCTGGTGTTCCCTCCCTGGACAATGCATTCTGTCCACTTCTCCATTTTAAGGCTGATGCCTTTGATAAGTGACTGAGGTCATACATATACAAATATATTTCAACTTTGGGGTAGTCAGAGGAACTGAGAACCAGAGATACAAAACTGAAAAAACCTCAAGTTTGGACACTTGCCTAAATGCTAATATGTACCTCATTAATATTCTCCTTGTATCAAACCACTTGAACACAAAGGGGTGCCTCAAATGCCAGAATCAGAAGCCCTTGATTCAAACATGAGAGAGTCAGGAATTAGAGGGCAGGCTGAGGTATACCTTTAGAGGAGGAGGGGCCTTCAAATGGAAAATCCAACAGAAGAACAAGTGTGAATCCTGTACAAGGTGATGTAGAGCTGAACAGTATTACTACTTGATTATACTTCTTTTCTGTATAAAAAGATGATCAGGTAAGAAGGAGGGGGTTTATATATCAGACATTTGCTCAGTGGTGGACACTGAGAATATGAACTCTGTTTTAGGTGCTGAGTTTCTGCCTTGGGAATCCAAAGGGGGCTATAGAGAAAAGCCTCCACTGCAGAGCCCAGTCAGAAGGGAACAAGATGTCTTCTATTTCCCAGGCTTCATGGCCTCCCTGACTTCCCCAGAAGTTTTAATAGCTAGTAGGTAGTTCTGGAAAGGAAATGTGTGAGGGAGGAATTAGAAGAAGTCAAATGTTGAAAGTCAGAATAAAAAAGAAAAATACTCTTTCTCCCCCAGCAAATAAAACAAACACCTTTTAAATGTCATGTCTCTAGGATGGTTCATAAACTTGACTATCTGTATTGGAGGAAGAGTGATGTCATTTTTCCACCTTTCTGTAAATAGCATTTATTTAGCACATTGTGGGCTTCCTCAAGAGAAATTTAAATTCCCAAACTGATGTGATAGTGAGACCTACCAACTTTCTCAAGTATGTGTCTCTACAAGTGACACACGTAAGAGACTATTTAAAGCATTTTCTGAAATGTAAGTCTGTGGTGTAAACATTTTATTAGGAACTGAAGAACTTGCTCCTGGTCTGTTACTCTCTGAGCCTTTGTGTTCTTCTCACTCTCTCCCTCTCCTCTCCGCCACCCCCCTTAAATAGTTTTATTGAGATCCAACTCCCATGACACATAGTTCATCCCTTTGAAGGCTATAAAATTTGGGGTTTTAGTTTATTAACAGCCTTGGGCACCTATCAAACTAACACCTCAATCTAGCTTTTATAACATTTTATCAACCCCCAAAGAAACCTTGTACCCATTATAGTGACCTCCCATTCCAACCCCCAGTCTTAGGCAACTGGTAATCTGTTTTGTCTCAATAAATTTGCTTATTTTGGACATTTCCTGTAAATGGAACCGAATGTAGTCTTTTGTGACTGGCTCAGTTCTTACCATAATGTCTTCAAGGTTCATCTATGCTGTAGCATGTAGCAGGACTTCATCCCTTTTTTACTGATTAGTATTCACTGTGTGGATGTGCTGTATTTTATCTATCCATTAATTAGGTGATGGGTATTTGGATTATTTCCACATTGGAGCTATCATGAATAATGCAGCTACGAACATTCATGTTTAAGTTTGTATGTGGATATGTTTTCATTTTTCTTGGATGTATACCTACCAGTGGAATTGCTGGGTCATGAGGTAACTTATTTATAACATTAACTTATTTATAACATTTTTATAACATTTTTGAGGAACTGTCAAGCTGTTTTTCATTTTACATTCCCGCAGCTTTCAAATTTTATTCATGCTCACCAACATTTGGTAACTGTTTATTGATTGTAGCCTTCCAGTAGGTGTGAGATCCAGTAGCGATCTCATTGTGGTTTTGCATTTCCCTGATGTTGAGCATCTTTTCATGTATTTGTTGCCTATTTTGTATTTCTTTAACAAAAAGTTTATTCATATCCAGTTGTAAGAGTACTTTATGTACTCTAGATACAAGTCCTTTATCAGATATGTAATTATAAATGTTTTCTCCCATTCTGTGAATTGTCTTTATACTTTTTTGATGGTATCATCTAAAGTATAAAATTTTAAAATTTTATTCATGTTAGGTTTATCCGTTTATTCTTTTGTCCCTTGTGCCTTTGGTTGTCTTTGGTAGAGAAAGTCAAAGTCTACTCCTAGTCATAAAGATTTATAGTTTGAGCTCTTATATTTAGTTCTGTGATTCTCATGTTGAGTTAATTTTTATATATGCTGTGAGGAAATGATCCACCTTCATCCCAGGTGGCCATCCCTTTGTTCCATCACCATTTGTTGAAAAGACTGTTTTTTTGCTCTATTGAGTTAATTTTGCACCCTTGCCAAAAGTTAACTGCTGATTGTTCTCAACAAACCATACTTTATACCTTCTATCTGGTACCTGAACTGAACAGTAGGAATGGCCTTAAAGGTTGATTTCTGAAATTCTTTTTTTTTTTTTAATATTTACGTATACAAGAGCTGGGGTGTATAGGTCAGAGGTGTGGGGAGGGGGAAGGTGGTGAGAGGATTCACCAGACAGAGTGGTGAGCAGGGTAGAACAGGCAGATCCACTGAAATACACTGCTCAGGGAAGCAGCGGGCGAGACAGGAGAGGTCGTTGTGTCATGTGGGTCACCTTCCTGGACAGCCTGGGAATCGAACTTGCACTGCAGTAGCTGGCGATAGCATGATAGCTCTGTCTTTAACCCCTGTGCCACCAGGGAGACCCTGAATTCTGTTTTCATTTTCTATTTCTTTCCTTATTCAGTCCCACATTGTCTTGATTGTGGTAGCTTTGCAGTAAGTCTTCAAATTGCAAAGTGTGAAATTGCCAACTTTGTTCCTTTTTTTCTTTTTTCAAGATTATTTTAACTATTTTGGGCCCATTGCATTGCTAAATGAATTTAGGAGCAGCTTGTTCATTTTTTCAAAGAAGAAAGCAAGGATTTTGATAGAGATGGCATTCAGTCTGTAGATAAATTTGGGGAATAGTGTCATCCTGAGAATAGTGAAGTTTTCAATCCGTGAATATGGGATGCCTTTTCAGATATTTTGATTTTCTGCAAATAGTGTTTTGTAGTTTTTTGGAGTAAAGTCTTGCACTTTTTTTGTTAAAATTACTTTGAAATATTTTGTTTTTTGAAACTACTGTGAATGGACTTTTAAAAAAAATCTTTTTTTGATTTTTCATCACAAATGTACAAAAATAAAATTGATTTTAATAATTTCGTCTTGTATCCCACACCTTTGTTGAATTTTAAATATTTTTCCCCAATGTTAATACCTCTTTTTCCTTATTCTTGCCTAATATCTATGACTAGAACTGGTAGTACAATTTTGAATAGAAGTGGCAAGAGCTGACATTCTTCTTTTATTCTTGCTCTTAGGGTGAAACATTCAAACTTTTACATTAAGTATGACGTAGCATTAACTGGTTTTTCATTGATGCCATTTATCAAGTTGAGGGCATGCACTTCTATTCCTAGTCTGTTGCGTTTGTTTGGGTTTTTTTAAATCATGAAAGGATACTGGATTTTGTCAAATGCTTTTTCTGTGTATATTAAGATAATCATGTGAGTTTTGTCTCCTATTGATATGGCATGTTATGTTAATTGATTTTCATTCCTGGGATAAATTCCACTTGTTCAGGTTTGCTAGTATTTTTGTGGGATACTTTTGCATCCATTTTCAGTAAAAGGTATTTGTCTCTGGTTGGTTTTTTTCCTTTGGTGGTTGTAGGTTTTTCCATCTGGATAATACTGGCCTGATAGAATGAGTTGGGATGTGCTTCTTCCTCATTTTTATGAGAAATTTATAATAATTTTTCTCTATGTGGTAGAAGTCACAAATCTAGTACAGGTCATTTTTAATCTATATTTTGTGTGGAAAGTTTTTAATGGACTAATCCAACTCTTTACTTACTTTAGGTATAGTCAGATTTTCTATTTTCTCTTAAGTCAATTTCATTTATTTGTATCTTTCTAGAAATTGGTTTTATCTAAGTTTTGTAACTTTTTAACATACATTTACTCATAATTCCCTTTTCCTGTTTTTAAATGGAATTATTAAGCCCTGAGATACCTTTTGTCAATTTGAGACCACTTAGCTAATGTTTCTGGAAATGCTTTGAAAGTCATATAAAAGTGTGAGTAAAGTATTTTATTTGTTCTTCTTAATTAAAAAAACATAACAAGGTTTCTGCTTTCTCTATTTTATATAATTTAACATTGTACTAGGTCTTCCTCTGTGAGTTGCATTTCAGGAGAGTGATTATTGCCCTTGTTACTAAAGAAATATAAACAAAGATTGGTTTGGAAGGGGAAATAAAATGATTTGGGAGCCAATCTCTTCCTATTTTCTGAGGAGTAACAGAACATAGATCCTACACTTGGAGGGTCAGGAACATCAGTGCCCCATTAAAATTAACTCCATGCTCTGACCCAGTCATCTTTCAGCTAGCTCTAAAAGCAACTGTTTTTTCTCTTCTCTGAGGAAATGCTGAGGTTGAGGAAATGCTGAGGTTCAGTCCTGGTTTCCTAATCTCTCCTGTAGCTTTTATGTCTTCCATGCACTGTATTTGCTCATTCCACCTCCTCCTAGCATGAGTCTAAGTAAATAATAAAGATCCATTTAAAATACAACCTTGGGGCCTCCCTGGTGGAGCGGGGGTTAAGAGGCAACCTATGAAAGTATCCGCAGCCACTGCAGCACGAGTGCTATACCCGGCCAGGGAGCTACCTACATGGCATAGCAGACCTCTCCTGTCTCGCCCGCTGCTCCCATCAGCAGTGTATTTCAGTCTGCCAGTTCTATTCCCCACTCTGTCTCTGGTGAATCCTTTCACCCCCACACCTCTGGCCTGTACCCCAGTTCTTGTATGCATAAATAAATAAATCTTTAAAAAAATAAAATAAAATACAACCTAGCTTTCAAAAATAAACAATTGTTTTATATAATGCTTCTTGAAATTCTTTTATGAATATGAGGGCAAATTCGAAGAGGAAATAGCTCATTTAGAAGGGAAAAAAAAAACCGCTTCTCTGGTGGTGGAGGCGGTTGAGTGCCGCACTATGAAGCTGTCCACAGCCTCTACAGCTAGGGTTCGATCCCAGCCGGCTGGGGAGAAACCCACATGGCAAGGCAGACCTCTCCTGTCTCACCCACTGCTCCCCTCAGCAGTGTATTTCGTCAGTCTGCCTGTTCTGTTCCCGCCTCTGTCTCTGGTGAATCCTTTCACCTACCACACCTCTGGTCTGTACCCCAGTTCTTGTATAAATAAATAAATCTTTTTTAAAAAATCACCAAAAAAAAAAAAGGGGGGGGGGAAAGAAGTTGATGTTGTAAGACATTGACTTAAAGTCTGGAGTTGTTTTCTGTGTAAAACCATTTGCAGTGGCAAAATGAGAAGCAGGTGGTAGTTATTTCTTCATGATTCAGTGTTTGTCTTCTGAGGGGGGTTTGAGTATGCTCTTGTCTCCTTAACTGGATTATAAACCCCATGTGCTTATTTTATGGTCCCCTTCATAGTGTCTGATACAGGTCACTAGAACCTGAGGTTAGTTTGTTGGTTGGATAACTATCTTAAAAGATATTTTGTGATTTGATGTTAGGACTTTTATACTGATGAAGCTATCAGTTCAAAATAATTAGGGATTGCTGACATTGAACATCTCGCTTAGATCTTTATGTAGACTGTCTTAGTACATGTTTTCAGTTATACATTTATAAAACTTTACTGTCATTGCTGGGTCTTCCCTCAGTGACAGTTTTGTCTTATTCGCTGTTTATTCTTTATGTATCCCGGAGTAGAAGAGACCTATACTTTAGACTTGCCTTGCTAGCCAGGGTTCTATTCTATAGTTGTTAGTTGAGTTTTATTTGTTACGAGATTTATTACAACCTGAAATAAGGGTGAGGGGGATTGTATGAAACTCATACTGGTGAGGATAGAATCAAATAGTGAGATAAGGAGTAGTTACATCTTTTTGAGGTGTCTAGCCCACCTTGGTCGTATGGATTCCTTATCTCACTTCTGAGCATAGTGTGGCATTGATGTTTCTTTCTAGAGACTGACCACCCCTCTGCTTCCTTCCTGACTCACAGATGCCTACCTCTAAGTGGATGTAACAACACAGAATGATACACAGTTTTGCATCACTTAACAACAGGGATATGTTCTAAGATAGGCATCATTATGTGAACATCATTGGAGTATACTTAACCTAGATTATATAGCCTAATATACACCTAGACTATATATGTAGGCGCCACATTGTATATACATGGTCCCTCATTGATCAGCATGTCATTAGGCAGCTTGTGACTATGTTTGACTGTTATTCCATAGCATTTAACCTCTACCCACCATTTTTCTTCTTTGGTTCATGGTCCCACTTGGTTTTCTCAGCTCTGGAATCAATTGGGGTCCTGTCTAGCATGGTTGAGTGATGAGCCAAAACTAGATTCCACTGCCTATCTTTCCCTCTGTTCTTCCCTCACTTCCTCTGTGTGTGTGTGTTTAACCTTTCTGAGCCCTGTTTTCTTCATGTGTAAAGAAGGGTTGAGAAATACCTCAGAGAGTTGTTGTATTACAACATTGTTAAAGTAATGTATCAAGTTCCAAGTATAATCACATTAGCAATATAATTAAAAATAATATTTTTAGGAGAGAGACACTTCAAAAACAACTCTTAGCAATTAATTCCATCCTTCTCTCTTGGAAACAGAAGGGGTGGGGTTGGTTGAGGTTGGAGTAAGTGTCCTGTGATGAAATGGAAACAAAGGAGAACTGGGTAGAAGAGGATTAGGTTTGGGGTGAGAAGAAAATTGTTGCGCTGAGTCATTTGACTATAAATATATAACATTGGAGTTAATATAATGTTTATCTAAGGTTTATTGTGTGGGAATTGTTACACAATAAAAGTTCTATAAGTAACATTCAAGAAGATAGGACAATGCTATAGTCAGAATGCTTTATAGAAATTGGTTTCTCTAATATATAATGAATATGTTTCTGTGTCATAACTACGAAACAAATTTTATATACAGTGTATAATAACACAATATATATAACATATATTGAATAATAAACATATATATATATATAAATAAATCTCTGTTCTGGAGCTAGATAGCTAGTAATGAGGCAGTTAAACAATGACTGTAAGGAAATGTTTTCTTTGTTCCTTTTGTGGAGGACAGACGTGTGGGTACCCATGCTAGAAATCTTGCATCTGGTTGCAGGGAATTCACCTGGTTTCCCTTGTGAAGATCATCCAGCCTTGGGTAATCATGAAACAAACTGTTTCCCCATCACATGGAGACAGAATCTTTGTTCTTGCTACTAGACGAGACTGTATTTCTCTACTTTTTGTGGCCAGTCTGTAACTTATTAAGTACATGAAAATGTGACCAAATAGTACATGTAGTTGAGAGATTTTTCCCTGATACCAAGTATTTGTTGTCTTTTCAATTACTACTTCTCTGATTTTCCAACACCAACTTGGTGTCCTACAGTTTACGTCTATCCTGATGCTAACTACCCGGAGTTTGCATGTTACTCCACAGAGTTATGGGCTTGGTTCCATGAGACTGCCCTCTCTTGAGACACCAGTTGCAGTCCCAGGTCCCCAGGCTCCACACTTCTGTGCAACTGGACTATATGAATTTGGTAGTTTCCGCAACCCCCTCTTAGGTTCTGTAACTTACTACAGTGACTCACAGAATTCAGGATAATACTCAGGAGAATTCATTCATTATAAGGCTGCAACTCAGGAATAGCCAAATGGAAGAGAATGAATAGGGCATGGCATGGCGCTTCCATGATCACTCCAGCAGCACCATACTCCCACACCTCCAGGTCCGCCCACCTGGACACTCTGTATCTCTCTGTTCAAGAATTTCTGTAACCCAACCTCTCACCTGTTTACCCTCCACAGAGGTGGAGCTGTGGCAGGTCTGAAAGTCCCCACCCTCTAGGTTTAGGTGGATTGTGTGGTCTTTCTGGTCACCCATCCTTAAACTATCCCAAAGCTTACCCTGAGACACCTCATTAGCATATGACTGGTGTGGTCAGAAGGGGCTTTTTTTTTTGGGCCTCCCTGGTGGCGCAGCAGTTGAGCACTGGGTTGCAAAGCTGCCCGCAGCCTCTGCGGCACCGGCACCGGTTCGATCCCCGGCTGCTCCCCGGCCACCGGAGGAGGGTCCCACATGGCGCGCAGACCTCTCCTGCCGCCCGCTGCTCCCCTCAGCAGTGTGCTTCGGTCCTTCTGCCTGCTCTGCTCCCTGCTCTGGCTCTGGTGAATTCTCTCACCCTCCCGCACTTCTGACTGTACCCAGTGCATGTATAAACAAAAACAAACAAACAAATAAATAAATAAATAAAACATGCCTCTTAAAAAAAAAAAAAAAAGAAGGGGCTTTTTGTGAATTACAAACGATTCTGTCACTTGAAATTCCAGGAGGTTTAAGAACTCTGTGCCAGGTACTTTGGGCAAAGACCATTTTTGTTATACCACCAGTTAGTTGCCTAGTGTGAAAAGATACACATAGAAAATGTTCATTACAGCAATGGCTTTGTTAAATGGTTCATGATCAGGCATCCCATCTAGCAAGTTGAAAGGTGCTGCAAGGAGTTGTACAAAACTTTTTTATAGTCAGAAAAGAGGGCGGGCCAGAAAAAGATTATTTCAGGCAAAGACACCTTCCCTTAGGGGAAAGCAAGGGAATCTTACCATGCAGTTTACCTCACTTGTGCTAACAAGGAAATTCCAGATTGATTGGTTTAAAATTTACTTTTGGGAGAATTTGAAACTACAATTAAATTAGGTAGTAAGTCTTGGTGAGGTTTGATATGACTCCTTTTTTTTTTTTTTTTTTAAACAGCATCTGGTATGACTTCCTTGCTTTCCATCATTAGTTTAACTAATAAATGTATATTTTAGAATGAAAGTAGAGAGGAGGAAGTGGGATTATATGTCAAGTGGTAAAAGATGCAAAGAAGAAACAAAGAAACAAAGGTGAATGCAGATGCACCCCCAGCATGCCCTGTGCTGTTCTAGATTTGCTAGTAAGAGAGGAGAGACTGCTGGCAGGTTTCAAGTTGCTCAGACTCCCTCCATAGAGCATTGATTTAGTAAATATGGCTTTGAATTTTGTTGAACTCAAACAAAAAGGTTAGTCAGTTACTGCACCAACAAAATGGATTTTTTTTGGGGGGGGAAACAATAAAGGCACCTATAAAAATGCAGTGACATAGCAAGACATCTGCCTAGATCTAGTCCTTGCACAGGGGCCATTACTACAGCAGCCATTACTATTGGATGTCCTCCTTCCTTCTCCAGGAGTGGGGGAAGCAACATCACTTCCCATCAGAGATGCAAGACATGTTCTACTGATTATGTGGAAACTCTTCTAGCTTCCTAACATTAGGGTTTGTGTATATTTATTTTCACAGATTATGTGATTTGGCACCCCCTAGAATACTGCTTTGTTCAGTAAGGTCACGCATGCCTATTTAAACAAGTTAAAATTTAGTAAGATTAAACATCTGTGTCTTGGTTACATTTTAAGTTCTCCGTAACCACTTACTGTGAATGACTGTCTTATTGCCTAGTGCAGATTATAGACCTTTATTTTTATCATTGCAGAAAGTCCAATAGAACTCCAGAAGTTCAATAGCCCTCAATCCTACTCTGCATGTGAATATCACCTTTTAAGAATCTCCTGTGCCTAGGCCCCTCCTCCAGAGAATAAAACCCAAGTATCTATTTTTAAAGATTCCTAAGTGATTCAGGAGCACTTTTGAAACATTAGCTGTATGCATCCATTTCCACCATAGGAAGTCTGTCCTTCCATCTGTGTGCCAGGCTTTCCTGCTCCCTCCACTACCACCACATAGCCAATTCGCCTCACCTCACTCTCTCTTCTCTACAATTTCTGCTGTTGCATTTAAACTGTCCGCCATTTCCTCACTGAATTTACACTTGTTAATGTATCCAGACTGTGTCTTCCTGTTTCCCTTCTTGGAGACATGTTTTATCTGATTGTATCCTGTACCAGTATTTATGTTAGGTTGTCTCTGACCCCTTGTGTGACAGACTGTCAGTTCTTTCCTTCCTCCCTCCCTCCCATACAGAAACTGGAGTGTAGGCCAGAGGTGCAGCAGAGTGAAAGGATTGTTGGTTATTTCTTGAAAATAAGTTTGAAAAGGGGTCAAGTGCATCACGGCACTGACCTAAGATGGGATGGAATAGGAGTGTGGGACCTCTGTTCCTCTGCTTTGTGTTGGGGGAGAGACTGGGAGAGGGTCCATGGGAAGGCGGAACTGATTGGGCTCACTATTCCGTTTATAAAGTCCTTGAGAATGAGATTCTGTGTCCTAACTCTCCATTTGTTATATAGAGTTTTGTTTGTAAAATGCTCAGTCACTGTGCCTGACGTGTAGTCAATGCTTGACTTCCTCCCTTCTTTCCTCACATTGTTCGCTCACTATATCAGGTCTTGTTGGGAGACAGCTTAGCTGGCATTTAGCCATGACCCCAGTATTTCCTGTTCACCTGGTAGGTAAGCATGTTTCCTAGGGCTTCACAATACCTGGCCTATGATTGGGCCAACCCAAGGCTGAGGCCACCCTGCAGGCTTGAAATTTGGCTCCCCCTTCAAGTGAAAGTTCTATAGATAAAGCTTATATAGAGAAGAGGTCTGTAGACTTAAGCCAGATATGACTGTCTCTTGACCTGATGCTGAACACTACTCAACAAAACTGAACCACCCTCTAGGGAAGGAAAACTGTTGACTTAAGTTGTTCCTTTGGGGTTTGATCCCCTTCCGGGGATAACCTGTCCGAGTATCCCTGCCTACCACACCAGAGTATTGACCAGTCTGTCTCCCCACCAACTTTACCTTGAAGTGATAACTGGTGCCCCTGCGGGACTAGTTCCCAGCTGCCCAGCTGGTCTCCCATTTGGTCCAGTCTTGACATCACCACCTACGAAGTAAGGTGACTGAATTTTGTTTCAGCAAACATCAGAACTTGTGTTTTAGTGAATGTTCCCTTAAAGATTTAGTCCACACTTAAGATTGAACTTACCACACATTCTATTTGAGTGTTCTCAGAGGTAGCAAGCTTTATTCTTGCATGTTGTTATTTTTTTCTGCAGTAGCTAAAGAGTTTTTAAACCCTTATGATTGGGGCTGGGAGGGAAGGTTGAAGTTATGCTACAGAGTAATAAGGAGAGAAGGAACCCTTTTGAGGACTGAGAAATTGGTCCCCAAATAGTCCTCTGGAGCAGTAGTTTCTAATGCCTGGCTGTGAATAAGGCCTTGGATTTTCTCCTCTGAAGCAGGCTCTGACATAATGTTTCATTGAGTTCCAGCCACTTCGTGAACCTTCTGAAAAGTACCTAAGGACATTGTAGGGTCAGGAATGGCCACTGAGCAGGTTTTCTAGGATCCCATGCAGACCCGGTAAAGGAGGAGTTCTGGAGCCCTCAGGGGTTTTGCAGGTTTTTATTGGGATTACCAGGTGCACAGCAGGCAGGGGTGCTGGGGGGCTGGGATGCTGGCAGGGCTCCCAGCCCCCAGCAGGTCTTCACTCTGGGCTCTCCGGCCTTCTTTCAGCTTCTGCTTCTCTTGCTTCTCTCTCAGCTTCTCTTCGGCTTCTCTTTTGGCTTCTGCTGGCATCCCGGTGATGCCGCCCTTAAAAGCCCAGTCTCAGCCCAGGTGAATCCCATCTACCGATGCCCACACCCTATTCCAGGTGCCCGCCATCAGGCATGCATTCAGGACCGCAAGGATCCATCATCTGTCCTGATGGCGGGAGGGCAGAAAAGCCTGACCTTTTTCCTCACCCTACAGACATTGATCTTCATGTATTGGTTCTGAGATTTTAAAACTGTTACACAAGGTGCTTTGTGGTAATACAGTGGCCTGTTCAAATTTTGGCAAATTTCTCACTTTACATGTCAGGTATTTAGAAACCCATAGAAGGTGCCTTCTGTAGCTAATAAAGTAGTAAGTGGTAGACAGGTATAAAAGGAGCTTGCAGAAAGTGTTTCACCATAAGTTATCTGAGGGGAAAAAAGTCAAGGTTATTTGAGAATAAAACCCAAACCTGAAGTGTTACTTACTGTACATTGTTTTCACGTGGTTGCTGTTTTTCTGCTCTTAATGAGATTATACATGTGAAAACAGCTAGCCAAGTAGTAGGTTCTCATCTCAGTATATGTTAGTTGAAAACATTTCTGAATTTCAGGAATACTCAGTGATAATGGCATTTCCCCTCTCCTAAGACTTTGAAGGTTTTTCATAAACTTGTATTTAACTCAAGTAATATTTCAGCATATCAAAGTACAAACCAGAATGTCAAACTGTTACCTCAGTCTTTAAAATTTTGGCATTCTATGCCTTTTCCTTTTAAAAATATTATGGGTGAGGGGAGGGAAAATTTCTTTTTACATTGAGAATAGTCTGTGTCCTGAATAAACATAAAAGGCATCTGCTGTTTTAGCGCTCCCATGGGCAATTCATAAAACCTCTTAGATTTAAGGGAAGCTGATTATTGAAAGGAAGAGTTTCATTAACAGCAGCATATGTGGCAGAAGTGAAAATGTTGGTCTATTTTTGGATTTCCTCTGTTTGCTTTGAATTCATCTACTAATCTAATCTCTCTGTCTGTGTTCATCAAGCTGCCAGGCAATGCTGTGCTTGTCAAAATTGTCCAAACTCATCAAACTCATTTCAGGGAGAGAGCTTTTTTCAGTACCCTGGACAATTTTTAGGGAATATAGGATTTTTGTGAAAATGGAAGGATAAATAGAGGTAGTTAGTTATATAACAGTGTTTTCAGATGAAAGGCAAGAACTGACAGCTGTGGCCAGGACTTTATTGGGAACTGGTGCCTCCTGAGAATTTGGGTATTTTTCTTCTTACTGAAAGTTACTTGTGGTTTGATACCTAAAATTTAGGTACTGTTTTAGGGCGGCGTTGGGCAGGTGGGGTCAACTGGTACTGGAGCGCTGCTGATTCAGAGTGTAAATGTAAATGAAATCATGCTCAAACATATCGTTTTGAGTTATGTAGTTAGATTGGTTTTTACATTGTCAGGACTTCCAAAGCTGGTTTAAGTCAGTGAGCACTTCTGTCCTGTCTGCTCTTTCCCACCCTGTCAGTATGTTCTACTGTTGACTAAAGATATTAGATCAAGGTATTGTCAGCAGTGACTAGCTATTGGGCTGGGTAAGTTTACTTACCTGGCACCTGGCTTGAGCAATTGATAGAAATGCCTGAACAGGGAGTCTTATTGGCGGAGCTTCTTTAGCCTCCTGCTCAGGCTGGGAACTGAAGCCAAATGAGGCGTTCTTCCCCATTCCACCATGGCAGGTGGCTTGCTTTATGATGCTGCAGTCAGGACTCCTAATCCATAGAATTATAGATTGCTGGGACTGGGCCGGGATTAGAACTTGGCGTCTTACACTGAGATATAGGCTCCTTTTTTGTTCCTTCTCCCTTATCATTGTAAGGTACACTCTCCATTTCTTAAGTTTGAGATTCTCAGCTTGGGCAAAATAGCAGATGGGGCAGGGGGAGGGGAGCTCTACAAGGAGCAGGTAAATGCGAAGGAAGGTGGGAAGGTTCTGCCCTTTTCTAATGACAGAAATAGAAAGCTAGGAGAGAAGTAAGTGACCGCCTCCTCTCACAGGATTCCTTTGGTCTTCCAAAGGCTTGAGGTTGATGATGGAGGAGTCTGGGAAGTAGAAAACAGATTGCAAGAAGTGGGTGAGTGTGGGATATAGAAGGAGGGGAGAAGGGCTGCTCAGTTCCCGACCGCTCAGTCTTGGTACCACTGTACTTTCCTTATCTCCCCCCTTACCTTGTCCCTGGAAGTTATCTCAGGCCTGTGGGGGAAGAACACAGCAGGGTCCTGGGGCCCAGGGAGTCTATGAGGGATCAGAGATTTAGAAAAGGAGAATGGGGGAGAAATTATGTAACAAAAGAGAAAAAATTACTGTGATCCACTTCCAGCACCACACAAAACAGAACCTCCACATTCCCACTTCCCAGATTAAACAGTTGTCAAGATTTTTCTGGGCTTGTTTACCCTCCCCCTTTTATCTTTTGTTTCATTGCTTAAGTATTTTTAAAGCAAATTTCAGGTGTCATGCCATTAAATACTTCAGTTTGCTTTTCTAAAATATTTGGACATTTCAAACATAACTATTAATGATACTACTTTTACAGAATGATTAAAATTCCAATATTATTTTAAATACGATGAATTCTTTTTAGGTAAACTTTTAAAAAAGATAACACCTATAATAAATTTAAATTTAAAATAAGGCTTTCAAAGAAAGTCTAGAATGTCTATAACTTATACACTGTATTCATTGTGACTTTAAGGTAGTCACAGCTATATCCATGACTTAAGTTATGTCAGGTGTTATTCACAATCTAGATTTCCTTTTTGAACTTACTGCCTTCAACATCTTTACACAGTAGTTCTTAGCACGTCCAATCCAACCCAGGGCCTCACTCTGACAGCCGCCAACCTCTTATGTTAGTATTTCCTGCATCTCATTGATGGTAACACCATCTTATTCCACAAGCTAAAAATTCCTGCGTCAGCTTTGATGCCTACTTATTTTTTGGTCCTGTATTCAGCCTGTCACTAAACTTTATCAATTTTACTTTACCATCTTTCTCGAATTGCCTTAGTCAAAGTCCCCAGAGAAAGATGCTAACAGTTTTATTTGTTCCTTTTTGACCCCCTTTCAGTCCTTCTCCACATTACAATTAGAGTGAGCTATTCAAAACATAAATCTGATCTGATTGTCCCCTCTTTAAATATTATGTGGCTTCCTGTTACTCTCAGGATAAAGACCAAAAGTCTTAGCAAGCGTTGCAAGGTTCTGCAAAAATACTGCCTTTCTCCTTTTCCAACTTCAGTTCACCCCCACCTTCATTCAGTAATTGTTGAATGAAGGTCTCTCTTTCCTAGTAAACTTTAAACTGCAAGAGAACAAGACCTCATCCTTTCTGTTTGCTTTTGTATCACCAGAGCCCAGTACATATAAAATACATGTTTGTTGAATGACTATTGAGTGAGAAAGAATGAAATGGGTGGTTGAACCATCCAGAAAACATGTTTACAGGTTATAATTTAAAGAATCTGATTATTATAAACCTGTTGAATCTAAATACTTGAGGATTTGAAATCAAAAGGCCCTCAAGGATCTTTTTGCTCAACTTTTCATTTTGTCAATGAGGAAACAGACTCAGAATGCTGCAATAACTTATAAAAAGTCTCTAGATTCTTTAACGACAAAATCAGTAGTAGTTTACAGTTCCTCAGCTACTAGCGCAAACATTCTTTGTACCCAAGTCACGGTTCATGTCCAGAGGAAGGCTCTTTATGTATGTCCTAAATGCCCATTAGGGCCTCCCCGGTGGCACAGCGGTTGAGCGCTGGATTGCGAAGCTGTCCGCGGTCTCTGCAGCGCCGGTTCGATCCCCTGCTGTTCCCCGGCCACCGGAGGAGGGTCCCATATGGCGCGCAGACCTCTCCTGCCGCCCGCTGCTCCCCTCAGCAGTGTACTTCGGTCCATCTGCCTGCTCTGCTCCCCACTCTGGCTCTGGTGAGTTCTCTCACCCTCCCGCGCTTCTGACTGTACCCAGTGTATGTATAAACAAACAAACAAGCAAATAAATAAATAAATAAAACATGCCTCTATTAAAAAAAAAAAAAGGAAATAAATGCCCATTATTTAGCTATTATAAATAATGCTTCTGTGTTCAGAGGCATAGAATTAAAAAGGCCTCAGGTCCCTGCCTTTGCATTGGTATAGAAACCACTCTGAACTGTTACTGATGGATAGGGAGCTGGCTTCTTTGTACCCATTCCATTTTTGGGAGAGAGCTGGCTTCTTTGTAACCATTCCATTTCTGGTTAGTTCTGTTAGTTTTAATAGTGACTTGGGATCTGTTTCCTTCTAACAGTTGTCCATGTGATCCTATTTTTATTTTCTCAAGCTACAATAAGTACAATGCTTAGTTTTCTAAGCTACGTGTCTTAGACTAATTGTTTACAGACATAACTATCTTGATCTACGTTCATATAAGGACGTTGCCTTTTGTCACTGTTTTTTTAAGATGAGCCTTTCAGAACTGAATTAAGAACCCATCTGAATTCACAATTCCAGATGTTAAGTGATCAGCTGAGACTACAGGGAATTATTTATTCTGGTCATCTAGAAATGAATCTAATGTAATGGTTAAATTCTTGGGTCTGGGGTTGGGCAGACATGGGTTTCTATTCTGGTTCTGCTTCTCACTAGCTATGTAAACTTGGACTTAACCTTTCTTAAATTAAGCCTGAATTGACCTAACGACACTTAAAATGAGAGCAAACAGGAGAATCCCTCTTACTGATTTAAAGTGTCCATATACTTTCAGATGTTCTTTTTATTTTTTTAAAGATTTATTTATTTATGCATACAAGAGCTGGGATGTAGGCCAGAGGTGCAGGGGGTGAGAGGATTCACCAGAGACAGACTGGGGAGCAGAACAGGTGGATTGACTGAAATACATTGCTGATGGGAGCAGCAGGTGAGACAGGAGAGGTCTGCTGCACCATGTGGGTAGCTCCCTGGCTGGAGATCAAACTCTTGCTGCAGTGGCTGCTGATAGCTTCATAGTGCTGAGACTTAGCCCCTTGTGCCACCAGGGAGGCCCACTTTAAATGTTCTTGTTAAAATTTTGTATGTAATGCAGTTGTTTCAGATTTTTTTGTTTCTGAGAAGTTTTGAGATTATGTGACAGAAAATGGTACAATGAAAACTACCATAAAACCATCCTGTATTTAAAAATGAAACATAAATTTGACTTATGTTTTTTAAGATCCAAGGATTAAAATGTGCCTACTGCTGGGCCTCCCAGGTGGCACAGGCAGTTGAGTGCCGCGCTGCGAAGCTGTCTGCAGCCTCTGCAGCATGGGTTCGATTCCCAGCTGGCCAGGGAGAAACCCACATGCGTAGCAGACCTCTCCTGTCTCGCCCGCTGCTACCCGCAGCAGTGTCTTTGGTCCATCTGCCTGTTCTGCTCTAGCTCTAGCTCTGGTGAATTCTCTCACCCTCCCGCTCCTCTGACTGTACCCCAGTTCTTGTATAAATAAATAAAAATCTTTTTTAAAAAATGTGCCTACTGCATAAAATTAGGAGCCTGAAATCCTCAGAGCCTAAAGTTTCTTCCAGACCAGTTACTTTAACCTACAGAGTCTTAATATATCAATATAGTTTTGCGGTAGGTCTATGATCTATTTAGCCTTTTCTTAAATAGCTCTATTTGGTGTAATTATTATTTGTATATCTGGGAAAACTCATTTTTGGGTTTAGTGCCAGCTGTTCCCTTTCAAACTGAACTCCCATCCTTGCCTAATTTGAGAGAGGCTTAATAAATGTAAAGAGGAGAACTTGTTGTTTGTCTATGTAATTACTTTTAATGCCCCAAAGATAATTCTTTAATAGTTGACTTTGTGTTTTATTTTAGAATCACAAGAAACTGATGAACGACTGGTAGCAGAAGTGGTTGAAAAATGTTCTTCTGAGACTTGTTCTAGACCCTCAGAAAATGAGGTGTCCCAGCAGGCTATTGGTTCTTACTCAGTCAAGGATTTCAAAGAAGAACCCGAACATGATATGAGCAGAATTTCAGTAGTGAGACCATTCTCAATAGAAACCAAGAATTCCACAGACATCCCAGCAACTCTTGGAACAAAAGCTGCCTATGGTTATGTAACTGCGGTCTCAGGCGAGGCTTTGCCCTCCTGCACACCAGAAGCCATCCAGGACAAGGCAATGACAGAGGGTACCATGGGGGTTACACTGGAAGCTTCCACAGAAGCTGACCTAAAGGCTAGCAACTCCTGTCTGGAACCTGTGCCCAGCAGAAGCAAACTAAGAAAGCCCAAACCTATCTCCCTGAGGAAAAAAGTGAATGGCTGTGAGTTATCAGAAATGGAAGTTGCTCTGGAGGGCATGCCTCTCCCCGAGGCATCCTGTCACTTCAGTGCTGAAGAAGTGGATGGGAGCACAAATCCTTCTTTGCTAGGAAGTGCCAGGATCCAGAAATCTCCTGATGTTAAGGAAACATCCAGGGCTGCCAGCAGTGACACCAGTGATTCAGGGGCTGAGCTGCTAGAGGAGTCAAGGAGCTCACCTCTGAAACTTGAGTTTGATTTCACAGAAGATGTGGAAAATGTTGAGTCCAGGAAAGCCATTCCAAGGAAACTTGGCAGGAAACTGGGTAACAAATTGACCCCCAAGATACAAAAAGATGGTATTAGTAAGCCAGCAGCATCTAAAGATACAGAACAACCTCCAGCTCCAGAAGATGCTCCTCTCTCCCCAGCACCTTCTAAGCTGGATCCCAGTCAGTGGGATAACCCCAACTTTAATCCCTTTGGGGGCCACTCCACGCTGCAGAACTCCCCACCCCTCTCCTCTAAAGGCTCCTACCACTTTGACCCAGACAACTTTGACGAGTCCTCGGATCCCTTTAAGCCAACTACAGCTTTACCAAGCAGTGACTTTTGTTCTGCCGCTGCTAATCATGTTAATGAGATCTTAGAGTCACCCAAGAAGGCAAAGTCGCGTTTAATAACGTGAGTGACGAGGGGTGTGGGATGCGTTCTGTGTATTCTCTGTGAGTTGAGCAGCCAGCTTTTGGTTTTAGGGAACTGAAGTTACCTTGTGTTGCAACAGGGCAGGCAGACAAACTCAATAACTATGTTGCCATCTTCACTATTTGGCCTAACTTATTGGAATCAGAACTCCCAGAGGTTTCATGTCAGATTTCTGCCGGGTTTCTAAATTCTCAGCTTATTCAGCTCAGTTCTTACCCTCGTTCACCCCCTCCTTGAGTACTTTTTTCGGTTAAAAAAATAAAAAGAATGGCATGAGATAGAGACTTGATGGTTTTTAGAAGTCCTATCTAGGCTGTCAATAATCACTTTATATACTGCATACTGAATTCATGTGTCACTGCCAACTGCCATCAGATTGTGTATGGATAAAGCAAAAAATTCCAAGCCCACGAGTTACCTGTGCAGCAACATAACATGTGAGTCTTAGTCTTGTCACTTAAATAGAAAGCTGTGCTTTCGGTTGGAAAAATACCTATCACTAAAAGTTGGTAAAAGTCCTAATGTCTCCATGTTCAGCAACTGGCTCCATCAGTAAGGAAATGAATTTTCAATTAGAATGAAGAATATTATATAACACATTAATCTGACATAAATTATTTGGTTAACCTTTAGTTGTATATCATCACCCACCCCTTCCCCTGGGCCTGGGAAATCTAGAGCCACTTTTGCAAGGTCCTTGAAGTTCCCAAAGTGATGGCCTCAGGCCACAGTCCATGTAAAATTTTGGTTTGGATTTGTTACAGGATTATCACCTTATTGCAAAACTTGTGTTGATAACAATATAGGCCTTTGTGACTTCTGTGACAGTTTTCCCTAAAAATTAGATACAAAGAAGGGTCAGGAACATGAAAAGGGAAGATTACTATATTTTTAGTTACTATACATCAGTTGGAGATACAGTTTCATAATGACTTAGACTTTAAGAAACATATTAGATGGTTTGCTGAATTGTTCTAGAGAACAAGTTTTCAAGAGCAGAAAGTATCTATCAGGCCCAAGAAGCTTGAGTGTTGTCGGAATCAGTTCTTCATGGAATGTCTGCAGAACATCTAAAGGAAATGAAATGTCATTGGTAGTCTTGATCTGTTCTTCAATTACATATGAACAGTAAAGTGGCTGCTAAAAATTGGATGTCCTTAAAGTGCTCTCCTGTGGTTAAGGTTGGTTACTGGTGTCTAGACAGTGCTTGGGGTATGTGTTGGCCCGGTCATTGTCCTGTTGCTTCTGAATATGCGATAGCCTAAACACAGGATGCTTTTGCCTAGCAAGGTTGATCAGGATTCATTTGGAAGCCTTTGTTTCAGTTTTGCATGTTGAAGGCATGTAGCCCATGCATCCATGTTAGGTAAGATTAAGTCTAGGCCAAAAGGAGGAAAATTTACCATAAACCTTATTTTCAGTAGCAACAAGCGCCCTCTCTCAAGTGCTACCACCCTTGCCTGATAGCATTTTCTTCTTGTTCTGTTTTGGTGAGTGAACTTCTTAATCTGTATACTTTGTAGGTTTGGTTTTGTTTTGTTTTGTTTACTCCGTTGCAATCAAATCTCTTTGTCCTTTCTAGAAGAGAAGGGAGCTTGACCTCATATGTAACTCTGGGATTTTGTTTAGCAAATCCCTCATTGGTAGGACAGACTGAAACTACACGTTTGGTGGTAAAACCTAGCGGAGGGTTAGAAGTTCTGTTAACAGGTTACAGTGTGACTTTTTTTTTTTTTTACAGTGTGACTTTTTAAAAGGTGTATCTTAGTGACTTCTCAGATTCTTGTGTAAATGGAGATAGCATTTTATGCTTGGGATTTGTGGACCAAATTAAATTATGTAAAGTCATTTCAAGTATCTTAGTGATGCACACCTACAGTAGATAGCAACAGGTACATTTTCAACGACTATTATTTTCATTCATCCTTTAATCTGGATGACTAGATGTTTAACTATAGTCAGCAGTGACGTATCCTTTTAATGCATTTACAAATATTTGAAAATTTACTTTTCATCTCTAAGTTCGACTATATAGCATTTCTGAGTATTTCTACCACCCTCTAGGTTCCTGATAATCATTCACTCACCAGTGGTAATATTCATAAATATAACATTTTTAGTTTGTATCTCATCTTGTAGAAAGAACTTTGCAGCCTTTTTACATCTACCAGACTAGAGATAAATATTCCAGGCTTTACATAATTTTTTTTCTCCATCTGTCTGTCTCTTTTCCTGTCTCTAATTTTGTTGGTGCATCAGGACTACTGAACAAGTGAAATTTCTCTGTTTTCTGTTGTAAGTACTTCCGCTGTTGTTTCTGTTTGACCCCGAGATGTTGGCACTTTCCTTTCCCGCCCTCCCCAGACCGTCTTTCCATAGCATGTTGGCTGCCACTTCTAAGTTGGACCTGGTGATTTTTTGCATTTCATTTGCCACTTCACAAGTCAGCTTAGCCTTGCAATTGTCTGTACCTAAAGGATGAAGCTCTGCCTTCCTACCTTAGGTGCGAGAGCTTGCGCTCCTCGGCTTGGCACTCCTCAAGTGCGCTTTGAATATTGAGTGCTAGCTTGGCCCTGAAATCGTCCCAGCACTGGTTCAAGGGACTGCTCTGCTATTTATTCTTGGAAATAGGTGACTTTTTTGATGGAATAAGGCTGCTGGCTTAAAGCAGGGGCTAAATTTTACTAAGCTCAATGTGAGTTTGGTGGCAGGGGTTGGAATTTAGTAGGCGTATTAAGAAAGAAAGCCATGAACTGGACAGTATTAATATACATTCTGGTAACTTACATGCTTGTGTGTTCCTCTCCTCCGACCCCTCCTCCTGCAAACACACACACACAGAAGAAGAAAAAATTGGTATTTGGGAAAGGGGGTAGTGAGGGGAGTGTCAGTGACATTTCAGGAAAATTTAAGTGCATTAGAACCAAATTAGAACCAAATCTTTGCAACGCAAATTACATGCCAGTTTAAAAAATAACAGGTGGTTTGAACTTACCCCAGTTCCGGCTATGTTCATTTTCCATCTTACTACTTAATAGGAATGGTATCAGTTTACTTAAATATTTTCATACTTTGTGTTGACCACAGTTCTTCTCTGATAGCAAACAGGTCTGGAACTGCCTTATCAGACTTCTGTGGCTTTTAGTGCAATAAAGAATTTCTATCTAAAGAATCTGGCCCGGCGTGGTAATTTTTCTAATGAATGTCAAAGCCAAGTGAGTAAGAATCAGATGAACCAAATGTCTGTGAGTACTGAGGCTGCTCTCTGAAAGGTTTCTGGTAATGTGCTGTTGAAACTGGGGGGATCAGAGTACCGGCGTTTAATATCCCATAAAAGCAAAAGAGGTGGTCATTTCAGAGAACGAGTTGAACTATAGTCTTTGCTTTATTCTGTTTCTTGGGAGAAGACTCAGGCGAAAGATGTTGCCATCTCTGACGTGTAGATGTATGACTTGTGTGGTGCTTTATGCTTTGGCTTCTATCTGCAAACACTGCTATCTCTGTTCCATTTCATAACCTAGAAAGTGTCTGTTTGATTACTAACCTGCTGAATTTTTTCCTTTTCTTTCCAGGAGTGGCTGTAAGGTGAAGAAGTATGAAACTCAGTCTCTTGCTTTGGATGGGTGTGCTCAGGTAAGTCTGTCTGTCACCAGAATGTCTTTTAAAACCATTTATCCCCAAACTGGAGATTATATTGAGAGTGGGATAGGTAATGAAAACTTTCAGCAGGTATTTGAGTTGTCTGATAAAGAAACCAATTTCCGGGTCCTTAACTTCCTAAACTCATCTGAGAAGGCCCCTGAGGTCAAGGGAAATCTTTCACATTGCCCTTTCCCCAGTTTTTTATCAAATGTCCTCTCTCATTCATTCTAAATCTTACTAAGATGCATCACCATCAAATGTGAAACCTCTGGGTCACCAGAGAGATTGGAAATACTGGTGTATTAGGAAGGTAGTTGTCTCCAATAATGAGATAATATTTTTAAGTTTATATGAGTTTTAATTCATTGCTTTCAATAAAACAGGAGAACCTGAATTAATCAGGTAAAAATAAATTTGGACAATGTTAATGTTGATTATATTTCAATTTAAAAAATAACTTGATGAGGGCCTCCCTGGTGGCGCAGGGGGTTAAGTCTAGGCACTGTGAAGCTATCAGTGGCTGCTGCAGCATGAGTTCAATACCTAGCCAGGGAGCTAAACCACATGGCTCAGCAGACCTCTCCTGTCTCACCCGCTGCTCCCCTCAGCAGTGTATTTCAGTCAGTTAACCTGCTTTGCTCCCCACTTTGTCTCTGGTGAATCTTCCCTCCCCCTCCCCACCTCTGGCCACACCCCAGCTCTTGTATGTATAAATAAATAAATATTTTTTAAAAATTAAAAATAACTTGATGATAGAATTGTTTGCTACATAACTTGGAAAGGGGTTCAAGGAATTGAGAGACATTTTATTTCAAAACTTCCTTGTGTTTCATGTACTTATACATAAGATTTCTTATTGATTATAACTATACAAAAGAAAAATGGGAATAAAATTATTGAGACCCTTATTTCATTCCAGCAATAAATAATATTTGACCATAACTATATGAATTATTGGGAAACAAAAAATTCAGGCCCATTGGGTTTAAGTGAGATCCTTTTTTCTTTTTAGCACTCAGTTTCTGTATAACTATGAACATAGAAATACATTCACTGATTAATAAAATGCATTTTAAGTTTAACTTACCCTATGTGATTTGTACCAAAACTTCGTACATACTTTAAGATTATTTTTAAAAAGGATTTGCAGGGCCTCCCTAATGGCACAAGGGATTAAGACTCAACCAATGAAGCTATCCACACCCACTGCAGCATGAGTTCAATCTCCGGCCAGGCAGCTACCCACATGGCACAGCAGACCTCTCCTGACTCATTCACTGTTCCTCTCGGCAGTGTATTTCAGTCGATCTGCCTGTTCTGTTCCCCACTCTGTCTCTGGTGAATCCTCTTACCCCCCACACCTCTTGCCGGTACCCCCGTTCTTGTATGCATAAATAAATAAATCTTAAAAAAATAGAAAGAATTTACAATTGGATTTACTCTTCATCTATTACAAATATATGAACTATTGACCTTCATTCAGGTGTTGCTAAAACGGGCAACAAGAGCCATAAGAAATTGGTACATGATTTTCTTCAGAAAGATAACTGATACTGTGTATAAAAGTATTAAAACCTGATGCATCAAAATATTGTAGTTTTATATTTTCAATAAAATCTTACTTTTGTGTTTGATAGTACTTGTCAGAAGTTGTAATAAATAATTGTAATAAGTCCCCTGAAGAACAGTGTCAACTAAGTGAGACTTACGGTCACAGAAAAGATTTTTTAAAGTTTTTAACTTTTTTAAACAAAAATATGATAGGAAGTCTTTTTGACAATTTTCAAGCATACCATTGTATTTCCTTGGGATAATTTCCTGGTGGTGGTAGAATAGAAATAGAAATTCAGAGAGGAAGAAGAATGATGTCCAGAAGATTAATGTCACTAATTCAAGAGCATGCACGTGTTCAAATTTAAATAGATCATAGGATATCAAAACATTAGAATAACTAGGTTGAATTAAATAAGGTCACTATTTAAAGTATATCAGATATTATTTGAAATTATTTAAATTTATGCTGGGAAGTTTTTAGATACCTCTTGAAAATACAATGGGGTACTTAGATTTTTCAAAAAATTTGGGAGGTAAATGAGTAAAATATTTAAAACCGTTGCCTTTGGATCACTTAAACTTGTTTATAAGTTTAGGCTAGAGAAGCTGAAATTTTCAATCCTCAGACTTGAATTAGAAAAACTAGTTCTAGAAAACACAGTATTCATGATTAAGAGATTCCAGATTTCTTCTATGATCCATGTATCCAATCTGTGACTATCTTTTATCCAGTGTCCATATGGGATGGTGGTTGCTTCTGTTCCTGAAATGGTGCTTTCCCCATTGTTTGTCCTCCTAAGAGGTAACATCTGATCTACTTCATTTCCTAGGATGAAGAAACAGTGATCTCCCAGATTTCAGACATTTCTAATAGGGATGGCCATGCTACTGATGAGGAGAAACTGGCGTCCACTTCTTCGAGTCAGAAATCAGCTGGGGCCGAGGTGAAAGGTGAGCCAGAGGAAGACCTGGAGTACTTTGAATGTTCCAATGTTCCTGTGTCTGCCATAAATCATGCGTTTTCATCCTCAGAAGCAGGTATGGAAGTATATCTTCATCTTTAATGTACATAAGCACAGAAAAGCCTAAAAGCCTAAAGCAGGACGTGCCTTAGAGTTAATAGAAAATTGGGTCACTTGGAAGATAGATTTAGGATTTGATCTATGCTTTGCTGCTTTTTCTGGAAAAGAGACACCAGTGTCTCCTGAACATCCTGCCACACTTGTCCATCTGTCCCTGGCATTTCAGATGGACAAGTGTGGCAGGATGTTCAGGAGACACTGGTGTATGAGATAGCTTGTATTTTTTTTTTATGACTTATTTTAACGTGGCAACATCCTAAAGTACAGGTGCTTATAACTATATGGTAATTATTATGTTCTTTGTGATTATTATGCTCGTTGTTTAACTTACAAAAATAATAGAAACTAACGCTTGTGCCTTACCACATGCAGGCATTGTTCTAAGTGCTTTACATGCCATTAAAGTACTCATTATTTCTTTCTAGGTATGATTAGATAGGTATTTTTCTCATTTTCAGTGAAGGACAGTGAGATACAGAAGTAACTCAGTCAGGTCACTTGACTAGTAAATGGTAGAAATAGGATTTGAACCTATGCAGTCTGGTCCCAAAGTCTTTTAACCAAAGTGCTAAAATGTGAAAGGATTACCTTCATTACATTAGTATGTTAAAAATTGTCATGCACAGAGTAGTGATAGATTGAAATTGATCAGTGCCCTATAAAATCCTTCTTAATGTTCTAATAAAAACCTCATGTAACCTGTGCTGCAGCTTCTCGCCTTTGGTTTATTCCTAGAACTGAGGTTCTTTTGCAGGTCCCAAGTTACATCTGTCGCCTTAAGCTTGACTTGTGAAATATTTAGAGTCCTGTTCCTGGCTACATTAAATGTTAATAAAAGCTCAGATCTTCAGCAGCATAATTTAATTTGGGACTTTTATACTTAGAATATTAGAATTTTAAAAATCTTGATCTATCATCAAGCCAGGGAAGCAAATGAAAATCCAGACTTTGTGAAGTTATTCCCTTGGCTTCCTCCCTGCTTCCCAGGACTCTGCTTCCCATCCGTAAAGCACATGTGACAGGACTTCACATTTCTTTGCTGGTCTCTCTCTGCTCTGACTTCTTTCCCAGAGACATTGTTTGCCATTCATTCCCTTTTATATTCCGTTTACACAGACTAATCCCAAGTACTTTTATACTTACATTTGCTTCTTCCATTTGAAATGCCTTTCTTCACTCTCTCCTATAAAAATTCTGCACGTCCTCTCAGGTCTGTCTCAGTTGTCACTGCCTCCTGCTGCCTTTACCATTCCTGTTCCATGTAGTGATTTTAGAAGGGTAACTTTTTTGAGGTTATGGACAATCAGTGATTTAGTCTTTGAATTTCCTCTAATGCAGATGCATGATACTTATTGATTTATGTTCTTCTTACTAGGAGGAAATCCCTTCAACAGAAATTTCTACAGCTGGGGTTCTATTAGATGGCAGTGCTATCCTCAGAGTTAGTGAATAGCTAATGGCCTACTGTCGCTGATTAGCTATGTATCATGGGAGCAGGCAGAGGGTAGGGTCATTTGGGTTGGGGGGTGGTGGAGGTGAAGTGGTTATTCTGACTTTGTCAGCTGAATCAGACCATTTCCTGGAGAGAGTCACCTTTGAGCTAGGTCTTAGTGGATGCAAATATAGATGTGCACCATGAGAATCTCACACAGGGATAGGAGGCCACCTGCTATATTAGTAAAGTGCCCAGTAGCTCTGTGTGTGAGTACTGGCAAGTGGGATAAAGAGATCCCACTGAGGAATTGAGCCTATTCCTGTACCTACAAGGGAAGCATTAAAGGTCTTTAGGCAGAGTCACATTTGTGTTTTAAATAGTTCACAGTTGACAGATAGCAATAACAAATTATTATTTTCGTGCTGTGTGGAGACAGCACTTTAAGTTTCTGTGTGATTTCCCATATTTTAAAAATTTCTTCAGTGAGTACATATTCCTTTAGATTGGGAAAAAAAAGCATAGAGTTGGTTATTTTAAAATGTTGCTTCTGGTGACAGTAGAAGTAAGACTGGATATAAGGAAACCAGTTTGAAGTATATGGAGAGGATAATGCATTTAGTTTTGTAGGCTTTGAAACTTATCTATTACATAAATTGGTTTGAGAGTACTCTTCAAGGCTGGAATTTAAGTTCACTCAGACTTGGTAATAAATTTAATAGTATTCAGTTTCCTCTTTCTGAAAAATTGCAGCACTTATTACAACTCCTGTAAAACTTTTTATGGACACAAGGAGGCAGTCTTACTGTTCTTTTCACTTGAAGATCCTTGATATGTTTATGGCTGATTAACCAGTGGCACACTCCTTTTTCTTCTGAATACTTTCAACTTTTAACACAGACAGTACAGCAGTCAGCAGAATGCCAGTGCTTCTTTGAGAATCTTAAAGTGCTGGTCATGTACTCATTGATGTCATTATGGGCCTGCACTGGGGGTTCCAAGAGTCTCACTCAGAGGGAAACTGCTTCTTGGGATAACTATAAAAATGACTCTCTGTGTTTTAGGCATAGAGAAAGAATCGTGCCAGAAGATGGAAAAAGATGGACCTGCCGTGCCTGTAAGTTCCTAAGCTCATAGGAGGGGTGTGGTGGGTGGTAGTAAAGTGCTGTTTTGGGTTTTTTCCCCCCCAGTATTTGTTTGGAAGTCCATGTTAATTCATTAAATTAATTGTCAGCATTTAGTGATGATGATGAAATATATTCACTTGCAGAGCTTATATAATGTCCTGCACAATAGCCCCTAGTTGCATGTGACATTGAGCACTTGACCTGTGGCAAGTCCAAATGGAGAGGTGTCCAGTATGTGTAAAATACAACCAGGTCTCAAAAATGTAGTACCATAAAAAGGAATATAAAAAGTCTCTAACTTTTCAAATTGATTAAATGTTAGGATGATAATATTTCAGATACTAACTATAGTTTTAAAACTAATTTCACCTGTTTATTTTTTTTTCATGTAGCCATTGAAGAATATTAAATTCCGTATGACTTGTATTCTAGTTCTTTTGAACAAAAGATACAAAATATGAACCAATGATAACCTGTGGAGAATGTTACACCAGAATATGTTCCCAGGACTGTAGGAGCCCAGGCTCACTGGCTCCATGGTAGCTGTCGGGAAGGCACCTGCCAATTAAAAACAATATATTAAAAAAAAAAAAAAAAACAACTTTATGACTTACAAAAATAACAAAGAATTCCTGTAAATCTTTCACTCATACTCAAACATTAATATTTTATATAAGCACAGTACAGTATAATGATCAAAATCAATCAGTACTGTTACAATAATATTATCTATAAACAGCATTCATATTTCAGTTGTCCCACAATATCTTTTTTCTTTCTTTTTTTTAAAGATTTATTTATTTATATAAGCACTGGGTACAGTCAGAAGCACGGGAGGGTGAGAGAATTCACCAGAGCCAGAGCAGGGAACAGAACAGGCAGACTGACAAAATACACTGCTGAGGGGAGCAGCAGGCGCAGCAGGAGAGGTCTGTCACGCCATGTGGGACCCTCGGTGGTGGCCAGGGATTGAACCGGCGCTGCAGAGGCTGTGGGCAGCTTCGCAGCCCAGCGCTCAACCCCTGAGCAACCAGGGGAGGCCCCACAATATCTATTTTCTGACACAGAATCCCATATTGCATTTGCTTGTCATGTCCTTAATCTCTTAATCTGTGATCGTTCTTCTTTGTTTTTCCTGACCTTGACATTTTTGAAGAGTATTGCTCAGTTGTTTTGTAGAATGTCTTTCAATTAGGGTTCACCCAATATTTCCTCATCATTCAGTTTATACAGTTTTGGCACAGATACAACAGGAGTGACATGGACATCATTATATTCTGTCCTTGGTGGAGTTGATTTTCATCACTTGGTTAAGGTGGTGTCAGTTAGGTTCCACCATGTGAACTAATTTTTAAAGGAAAAATAGGGTTTTTCAGGGAGATAGGCAGTGAAGGGAATGCCAGACAGGAGAGATGGCCTTTGCAAATGCAGGGAGTGAGAAAAAGCACAGACTTTATATGAGGAATTACAAGTATTAATTGTCTTGTGATCCAAGGACACTGTGCATGTGGATGGGCACAGTGGGGTCAGATCATCAAGAACCATAAGCAGGGCCCCAGCAGATGTAGACATGGAAGGTTAACTATTTTGGGGTTTTAAGTAGGGAACATTGTGACTGGTGATAGTTCAGAGGATGGGGTGGAAACAGAGATTTAGCATGTAGAACCAACACTGCTATGTGATCTTGGGGACATCCATAGTGACTGGGGAAGAGGTGGTAATGAAAGTTGATGAAGATTACTCAGGATTTCTGACCACATCTAGTATGGTCAGTGTTGCTGTTAACCAAACCCAAGGGGACCTCAGTTCAACAAATGGCACCACTGTCTACCTGGTTGTCTAAGCCACAAAATCTGGGGTCACCTTCGACTCCTCTCTCCCCCTTAGTCCCAGAGGTAAGTTTCTATGTCCAGAAGTTGTATATTATAAATCTGTCTACTTTTCTCCAGCTGATAGCTACCACCATTTTTTTAAAAAAATACAGTGACAATTTCTTAACCAGTCTCCCTGCTCCCTGGCTTATTCTCTCATCCTTATACATAAGCCAGAGTAAAGTTGTAAATACAAAACTGACTTTGTTACTTTTTGTTTAAACCACTTTATTGGTTTCCCTTGTCTTTGAGGCAGATTCAGTCTTTTACTGTGGCCAGTGTGACTTTCAGTAGCGGGACCCTACCCCCTTCCCTCAAACATCTGACGCTCCTCTAACCACACAGGATTTCTTTCAGTTCTGTGAATCTACTTTGAAAGTCACTTCCCTGTTTTACCTTCCTTACAAGACTGTAGGCTTGGTGATGATAAGGATCATAACTGTAAATATTGGTAAACATAGGAATCAGCAAATAAAGAATACAGAAGGAGGGGAAAAATTATAGTTCATTTTTTGTGTGACTTTGAGACACCTTGGGACTAGTTTCTGTATAAGTCTGTATATCCAGTAGGCAGTTTTAACTACATAGCATGAGCTCAAGAAAAGCCTGGGTTTGCTTTAGCAGATTTGATGCCCCCTAGGATTTGGGATAGTTGAAGCTATAGGATTAGATGAAGTTATGATTAAAACATACTTTACCAAAAAAATACATTTACACCTGGCTAACATATGTGTATATGCACATATGAGATACATCGTAACATTTATATATTTATAAAATACAAAATATTTACCCTTCTTTGTGTGATTCATTCTGGTATTTTCTATTCTGTTTTACTTTTTTTTTTTTTTAAGATTTATTTATGCATACAAGAACTGGAGTACAGACCAGAGGTGTGGGGAGGTGAGAGGATTCACCAGAGTCAGGGTGGGGAATGGAACAGGCAGACTGACTGAAATAACACTGCTGCGGGGAGCAGTTGGTGCAACAGGAAAGGTCTGCTGCACCATGTGGGTAGCTCCCTGGCCAGCCAGGGATTGAACTCGTATTGCAGAGGCTGGGGATAGCTTCATAATGCTGTACTTAACCCCTTGCACCACCAGGGAGGCCCTCTGTTTTGCTTTTTAAATACAGCTTATTTGTATTAATAGGTTGCTTTGAAGATAGTTTAGGCCAGCAAATGTGAAGGTAGTAGGGTGGAGGAGCCTGTGGAAGAATGAAGAGAAGGAGGGAGGTGCACATAGGGACTCGGATACTTTATCCTTTCACAGGATTGTGCTTCATGCATTGTGATATTTGTCTGACAGAATCACCTTTTATCCTCAGCTTTCTTGGGAGGTAGATAGGTCACCTAATGCAGTCACTCATGGACCTCTGCCTGGGTTTCCTCACCTGTGAGCAAGACAGTATGCCTACCATCTTCACCCATGAGGATGAGACCCCAAACTCCACCATCAAAATAGCCTGCTCGTGCACTGGGGGAACTAGTTTCTTCTGAAAATTTCCAAGTGCTGTGGGAGCACTTTCTAGTATCTTCAGTGTATGAAAATAGCAGAGGGCTGACTGAAGAAGGAAGTGTTGAGAGGACCAAGCATTGGTCTGTGTGGCTGCAGACTCAGGTGATTTACCCAGTTCTTACAACATACTAGTTAAACTTCTGAATTTCCAACTTATGCTCCATAAATTAAGGAGCACTTCTGCATCGTCAGAGTGAGTGTGAGGATAAAATGAAGCAACATGGAAGACTGAAGCTGTGAAGTGCCAAGCTAATGTAAGCTGGTGTGATAATGAAAGGAAAAGCGGGAATACTTGTCTCTAGAACCAGAGGAATTTATCCTGCGTTGTGACCTTTTATTTATTTATTTTTTAAAGATTTATTTATTTATTTATACAAGCATTGGGTACAGTCAGAAGCGCGGGAGGGTGAGAGAATTCACCAGAGCCAGAGCTGGGAGCAGAGCAGGCAGAAGGACCGAAGTACACTGCTGAGGGGAGCAGCGGGTGGCAGGAGAGGTCTGCGAGCCATGTGGAACCCTCCTGGGGGTGGGGGGAGCAGCCAGAGATCGAACCAGCGCCGCAGAGGCTGCGGGCAGCCTCGCAACCCAGCGCTCAACCGCTGCGCCACCGGGGAGGCCCCATTGTGACCTTTTAAAAGTATCCCCAGTTGAATTTCCAGGCATAATTTTTACTTCTTTAGGATGTTGACTAAATTCTGCGTAAAAGAGGGCCTCCCTGGTGGCGCAAGGGGTTAAGCATCTCACTGTGAAGCAATCTGCAGCCTCTGCATCATGAGTTCGATACCCGACTGGTCAGGGAGCAACCCACATGGTGCAGCAGACCTCTCCTGACTTGCCCACTGCTTCTTCCAGCAGTGTATTTCAGTCAGTCTGCCTGTTCTGTTCCCCACTCTGTCTCTGGTGAATCCTCTCATCCCTCCATTATCTCTGGCCTGTACCCCAGCTCTTGTATGCATAAATAAATAAATCTTAAAAAATAAACAAATTCTGCATAAAGCAATTGCAGTATTTAGTTGAGTAAAGAAATCTGTTTGATTTAGCTTTCACTTTTGTAAGCCTCTCTGTATTGCTTTGAAGTACATTCCAAATTGCATTCTCGTGCCCAGGGGTAGCTGGGGCAAAATGACTAAGCTGTAGTGCAGAGCACTGTGGGCATTGAATCTCACCTGGCTTTTCAGCTCTTGATCTGCAGCATTTTTCAGTTAATTTTTTAAAGAAGTATTAAACTTTCTTCAGGATGTTCACTTAGCTGTTCTAACCATGTCTATGTAAAAAGGGGTCTGCCTCAGGGTTTCAAAGACAAATGATGAGATCAGCAGGCTTGGAAGATTTTTTTTTTTTTTAAGATTTATTTATGGGCCTCTCCAGTGGCGCAGTGGTTGAGCACTGGGCTGCGAAGCTGCCCACAGCCTCTGCAGCGCCGGTTCGATCCCCGGCTGCTCCCCGGCCACCGGAGGAGGGTCCCGCATGGCGCACAGACCTCTCCTGCTGCCCGCTGCTCCCCTCAGCAGTGTGCTTCTGTCCTTCTGCCTGCTCTGCTCCCCGCTCTGGCTCTGGTGAATTCTCTCACCCTCCCGCGCTTCTGACTGTACCCAGTGCTTGTATAAAATAAAATAAATAAATAAATCTTTTAAAAAAATTTATACAAGCACTGGGTACAGTCAGAAGCGCGGGAGGAAATTCACCAGAGCAGGAAGCAGAACAGGCAGAAGGACCTAAGTACACTGCTGAGGGGAGCAGTGGGCAGCAGAAGAGGTCTGCGTGCCATGTGGGACCCTCGCCAGGTGGCTGGGGATTGAACCAGCACTGCAGAGGCTGCGGGCAGCTTTACAACCCAGCTGTGCCACGGGGGAGGCCCAGACTGAAAGATTCTTGATGCCCCCTCACTCTCCCACTGCAAGGACATGAGCTGAGAGAATTTCTTTGTGGCATCTGTGCTCACTATATATTTGTAATTCAGAGCTCCATTGCGTTCCCTACAGTCTACAGACAGGTCTTTGTTGGTCCTCAGTTGTAACAAGAGAAGGATTGGTAGACACAATCATGGGACGCTTTTGAAAGAATGTGATTGATGAGCATCTTTATTAAATACATATTAGTTTGTGCAGCCCAGAAAGAGATCACTGGCCAATTCTTTGTGATAGTAGATTTAGTAAGTTTTCTATAGTATTTGATAAGCAATGTGAAGGACTCGGGAATTTAAGAAGTTAAATCCTGTGGGACTGGAAAAGGTGGCTAAAATGAGCCCCAGCATAAATTCCCTTCCCCTTGTCATCTCTAAGAGCTGTTCCATTTTTGAGCCATGACAGGGAAAGGGGAGTGGCCAGGAGAGCTGTAGCTGCAGATCCCACCCATCTGCACTTGTTTGCTAGTTTGCCCCCTTCTGAGATCTGATCTCCCACTTCCAGTCAGAATGCCACCTCTTGTTAGCACTAAGTTGTTGAGTAAGCATGCTGACTAAATTCATTCACCCCCTCAACAAATGAATGAGGTGCTAAACTCTAGAATAGACATTGGTGTTTTCCTCACTAAGAAAATTCTTTTGGCTTATTTCCCAAATTCTTGCTAACATGAAAGTCATGGAGGCTCATGGGGGCATTTCCTAGAGCTTACCCAACTTGGGAATTCTGGCTTGGAATAATAAAAACTCACAAAAGACTCATTTTTTATTAATATTTTATTTTATATAATTCTTACATCATTTTTCATTTTTACACAATATATGCATTTTCATGTTGGTTATATTCCCCATACAATTGCCCCCCCCCCTTATTTTGACCCTAGTCCTTCCTCTCCCCGCCTCTCCCCCCGCACCCCGGTAGTGTGTCTCTGGTTTATAGTTGTTTGTTGATTTTGACTTTTACTTTGTATTCATTACTCTTTTTCCTGGTCCCTTATTTAGGTTTTCTGAATTCCTGCTATGAGTGAGACCATCCCATATTTTTAAAAGACTCGTTTTAAAATGTATTACTGAATAGAATGGCAAATGTAACAGGTGAACCAAATGTGTCAATTTAATCCTGTCACATGGGAGGCAAGATTAGGGGAAAGTTTCTTTGACATGCACAGGAAGTTGAGATGATTTGAAGGTCCAGGGGTATTATCAGTTTCTATGTACAGATTAATCTAAAACAACAAGCATTCATTATTTTATCATTTTTGCACCAGGGATCCTAAGGCAGCTTTTCTGGTTACCTCTGACTTGGGCTCTCTTACAAGCCTCCATCGTGACCTCAACAGGGACAATGGTCTCCTCTAGGCTTGACTCGAAGTAGATCTACTTCCAAGCTCACAGATGTGGCTGTTGGCAAGTCTCAGGGCATCACTGGTAGTTGGCCGAGTCAGTTCCTTGTCACTTGGGCTTTTCCCTGGAGCTTCTCACAGCGTGTAATCTGGAGTCTTATAACCTAACCTCAAGTGACATCCCATTACTTACCATAGTCTCCTCTTTAGAAGTAAGTGAATCACTAGGTCCAACCTGCAAGGGGAGGTTACATACGAGAATTAATATCAAGGGGTAGGGCTGTTTTAGAGGCTGCCCACCACAAGTGGCTTCTTGCTCTAGTGATAGATCTATTCCAAGACACAGAGGCTGGGCTTCTGTCAACATGGGGAGCTACCTTCTTCCAAGTGATGTGGACAGAGGCATTGCCTGTTGTGGCTTTTGCATTACCCTTTTCTGTGGCCTAAGCTGGCAGGTTCTGTATTGGGCCTTTGGATGAGATCTATGATGCTGCATATCTGTTTTTCAGTGTTTTCTTGAGAGAAGGGGTGTGGTGATTATGACCAGGAGAAGTTTAAAAACCACTTGTCTAAATTTTCTTTTTTAAAAGTCCACTTTTTTTTTTTTAAAGATTTTATTTTTTATTTATACAATAGCTGGGGTACAGGCCAGAGGTGAGGGAGGGTGAGAGGACTCACGAGAGATAGAGTGGGGAGCAGAACAGGCAGACGGACCGAAAGCACTGCTGAGGGGAACAGCGGGCGTGACAGGAGAGGTCTGCCATACTGTGTGGGAATCTCCCTAGCTGGCTGGGAATTGAACCTGTGCTGCAGAGGCTGCAGACAGTTTCACAACACTGTGCTCAACCCGCTGCGCCACCGAGGAAGCCCCCACTTTTCTAATTTGAACTGGCTAATTATAGTAACTAATTGATCAGTTACACTGATGATTAAGATTATTATGATTATTCCCAAGTTACATTGGCTGGCATTTTGGATGTTTTTATATCAGCTTTTTCCCCATTCATATAAAACATTTTCTTATATAAGTATAAGGAAATAGCCTCCTCCCTACTCCCTCCAAAATGCCCATTAGTAAGGAAAATAGTACCTGGCCTCCTCAGTGGTGCAGCAGTTGAGCTCTGGGCTGCGAAGCTGTCCGCAGCCTCCGCAGCACCGGTTCAATCCCTGGGCACTGGCAAGGGTCCCACATGGCGCACAGACCTCTCCTGCCGCGCCCACTGCTCCCCTCTCTGGCTCTGGTGGATTCTCTCACCCTCCCGTGCTTCTGACTATACCCAGTGCTTGTATAGATAAATAAATAAATCTTAAAAAAAAAAAAAAATAGTACCAAGCCCATGTTTCTATGAAAGTCACAGTACTGACCAAATATGACTTCAGTATCTGAGTTTATGGGAAAGAGCTGTCACATCAGAAGGTGACTTGTTGCTAGAGGAAAATGAAAGCTTAATAGCAAGAACAAAAGAAAAAGAAATGTAGGCCTAGAGCTTGCCTTTGTGTGGCTGCCTCAGCACTGCCAGGTTAGGACGTCACTACAGAGCATTTGAAGTTCTTGATGCTCCTGGATTACCCTGGGGTGGGTGTGGGCATCAGGAGTGAGAGATAGTTGCCATTTCTGCTTCCTTAGGCCCGAAAGTTAGTAATGCATTTTAGAAACATTTCCATCTGAAGTACTAAATAAAGATAGAAAGCTTCAGTATGTTAAAACACTGACATTTTCTGGGAAATTTTATTTACATGGAACATATCCAGTATAAAAATTAGAGATTAACCATGAATAGTATTCTCTTTTCTACATGTAACTTTTTGGTAACTGACCATTATGATAATTATACTTTCTCATCTTTGAATAAGAAGAAAATTTCTCGAAGCTTCCTGTTTAACAGTAACTAGACCCCTGATAATTCATTAGAACGTTTTCCCTGTAGATAATAGCGTAACTGGATTTTTTTTTTTTAAAGCTTCCCCTGGTTTTTTCTTCAAACCTGTTAAAGGATGTGATCGATTCAGCAATCAGGAAGTTATTAAAGGCTATTTGAGGTTAAGAAGCTGAAGAATGGAGGAATTAAATGTTACCTCTTCTCCCACAGGGGCTGTTGGAGTCCCAAATTGAGAAGGCCCCCGTGTCTGTGGCCTGTGGAGGTGAGAGCCCTCTGGATGGGATCTGCCTCAGTGAGTCAGATAAGACTGCTGTGCTCGCCCTGATAAGAGAAGAGGTAAAGGCTTTTTTTGTCCTGTTCACTTATCAGTCTGTTTCTCTGGCAATGTAGCCCATGTGCCAGTGGGTCGGTCTCTGTTGGCTGGAAGTTCTTGTTTCCTACAGCTTGTGTAGCTCATGTAAAGGGCTTCCTGTAAAACTCCACTTTGATGCTGGAGTCTGACATACTGGTGTAAGGGGAGAAGGCTGATGCTTTGAATTTTGCATACTTTATCTTTCAGCCTTGAGGTTTTAAATATCTAATTTTGTCAACTTTACCCACATATAACTAAAGCAGTATCTTTATTTTACAGAGGATATATGCTCTGCTCCTGCCTAAAAATTGCTGACTTTTTTGACTTGGAGTATTATGAAAAGTATTATAAAAATGTATCCTAACAATTGTCTAACACTGATTTTGTGGCAGTTGTATTTCTCATGCAAAGTAACATTTTTGTTCGGGCATGTACATGGGTTAAGGTGAGTCTCTGTCAGACAGATGGCTCTGCTTTCGGTGTCCTGTCTCAATCAGGATTCTGAACCTACACAGCTGAGAGCCAGACCATCAACTGAGGTAAAATCTTTAGAGACTGTGATTACCACCTGGAATATTCCTGGTGGGTGTTCTGTCCTCGTTTCCTCTGGTGGCCACATCTTGGGTCCTATGGGATTGTCATTTTTCTGAATACTGATGAGCAATATTTTATATTTAGGCTTTGGGACTTAAATTCTTAATATGGATTGAATGTTTGGAGATGAAACTGGTTGTGTCTTGTTCTCAGTCTACAATTTTAAAATCCAGCTATAGTGGGTTGAGTAGGTTAAACCAAGCTTTGTCTCTGTCATAATCTAGATAATCACTAAGGAAATTGAAGCAAATGAATGGAAGAAAAAATATGAAGAAACCCGACAAGAAGTCTTGGAGATGAGGTTAGTCTGGAAGTTGGGGAAGGGGTCGGATACCTTTATGCAATGTTAGATTTAATAGAAATGAAGTGATTAAAATATTTGCGTATCACAGAACCAATTGTTCTGAGCTTGAAGGCTTTGCTATTATACCTTAATTTGTGAATGATAAAATGACTTCATATATATTGCTGACTAGGTAAAATATTTAAATAATGTAGCTATTTTGAGTTGTTCAGAACATTACAAATAACAGAACCCACATTATTCTAGTCTTTTGAAGACATAAGTTTGTTTTAAAATATCCATTTGAAATACAGTATAATAAGTGATATATTTTATAATGGAGGCATTATAATTCACTAATTATAAAATTAATTATACACGGTAACTTCCAATTTCATAACAACCAAATGAATTATAAAAAATGGGTTAACATATTCAGCAATCAAAAAAGATGAAATAATGTCATTCACAGCAACATGGATGGAGCTAGAAGGGATCATGCTCAGTGAAATAAGTCAGAAGGAAAAAGAAAAATGTCAGGTGATTTCACTTATGGGAGGAATATAAAGGAGCCAAATAAAGCATTAGGGAAAAATAATAACAATAAAAAACATAACAAAAATAAACAGATAACTATAAATCAGAGAAATCAGAGACATTCTGTGGGGGAGGGAAAGGGATCAAGATGAGGGAGGGAAGAGCACAAGGGACTGTGGTGGTGGTGCATGGGTGAACTGGTGGTGGAAATTCTATAGGGACTACCCCTGAGAAAAGAAAGCAAACATTGTAAAAAAAAAAAAAAAAAAAAAGAACAATGATGCAAAATACATATAAATAAAAAAAAAAGTCAGTTAACAAAACAAAATTGACTTTAAATTGAAATCCCTTTATTTTTCTTCTCATTCCTTAGAGAGTTGGGAGTTAGGAAATAACTAAAGATGATACTAAAGAAGGGGGAAGGGAAATTGACATTTCTATACTGTGCAGCCATCCCTTGAATGATCAAGATACAATTAAAATATGTCCACTCTAATTTGTGACTTTTGATTGATTTGGCGGTTGTTGTTGTTGTTGTTTTAACATTTACTGGGTATAAAGCCCCATGCTGGAGGGTGAGGGGCAGTCCCTGCCCTTAGAAAGCATACAGTAGCCATTGTAGAAACTTGAGGACCACCCTGGAGGAGTGGGAAGACATCCTTTCTCCCTGAGGGGATCACAGGGAAGAGACTGTCACTGGAGAGGGTTGGGAAAGCATTATTGCACTGCACTAACAAAAGGTTAACACAATAGAATGATGTTTAAAGTCTGAATAACTGGGATGCTTTTGGAATTAGGAGAGTAAAATAAAATGTATAACTGAATAATGGGGCATACATAGACTGTCTGAAAGGGAGGTATGGGGCCAGGAAAGATTGAACTCAGATCATACCTCTTAGGAGGAACCCCAGAAAATGTCATTAACTTAATTTGTAAGAGATTAATTCTAATCTATTACCTTGAGAGTCATTCAAAGAGATGCAAAGAAAAAAATGCCTTCATTTTTTCTTAATTTCTTTTACGATTAAAAAATATATTATAAAAAATTTTGTTACTGTGAATAGGAGTCTTGTTAAACATCAAATCTTAAGGAAATCCTTTTGAATGTTGACAAATCTTACGTAAATGTTAAAAAAGAGAGTCCCAAAGCAGGTCATGTAAATTTGTCATAGTGTGTTAATGTGTTCAGTTATTTGGGGCAGCATTTCTCTAATTCCTGTCCTCTGGAAATTCACTTCTGATAGTAATGTTTTATTTCTTTTTTTAAGGAAAATTGTGGCTGAATATGAAAAGACTATTGCCCAAATGATTGGTAAGGAAAATTCTTTTCTGGGGTATGAGACACAGGATTCATGAATGATCTTCAGTTCAGGCCATTAAGTTTATTTTGTACATCACTCAGACACAGTTGATGCTCATATTTGCAGCAGTTCTGTTCTAGAAAGCTGCTGCAAATGCTGATTTAAGGAGTACTGAAGCTGTGTTCTTAGAGGACTCTTAGCTGAAAATGTGTTCACCAGGTGACTGTTTTTTGCTGCTCTGCACTTGTCCATGAATGACAGGGACATGCTACATCTACTGATTGTGGGGATACAAGTAAACCTTAGTGCCGCGGACCAGCACAGCAGTAGACGATGAGGCCACCTCAGGGTTGAGAGAAGCGTGCAGGGTGGTCAGGGCGTCGGCGAAAGAAATGACAAACAGACACACTTCAAGAGTGAAAATCTGAGTGTAATTTTCTTTGAGTTTGTGACCAGTATATATATGTTTTCCAAAAGCACAGGAATGAATATCAAAGAAATTAGCTTGCCCAAGGGCTCAGTCTGTCACCATCAGGGAGGTGATCTACATAACAAACAATGACCATTATAGAAGAAAGAAGGAAGTTTAGAAAGACAGATAAGGGATTAAAGTTGTAGTTCTAGAAAGACCGGGATAAGATTTTTAGCATTCTTGTAGTGGTTCTTGGTGGTCTTATCTTTTGATAAGCTTCTGCCTTTTCAGGGAACTTCCGCTGCACTTCCTCTGCTTCAGGCTGTTCCCGCCCCCCCCCCTTGCCCAGGCGGATCTAGGGACCATTGCGAAAGCCATTCCTAAAGATCACTGCGGGGGGGGGGGGGGGGGGCAGGTGCAGCAGGTAGGGTTTTGCTGTTCTCCCCCTGCGCGCTGGTTGCCCAGCCGGACCTAGGGACGGTTAGCCCTAAAGGTCACTGCAGGGGGAGGTGCAGCACCTTAGCAAATAGGCCAACTTACAAATAAGGAGTCCACAAATAATGAGGACTGATTATAGTTAGTTTCATTCTAGAGAATAGCAAACCCTTGAATTCTGTGAAAAGTCCTCGCCCAGTACCTAGAATGTTGATGCTTTTGGCCAGTTTAGCCATATCATTAGTATCCTTTTGGGTGGGACCTCTTTGCTTTGGTATCCTTTACACCTCTGCAAATTGTCCTTTCCCTATGTCAAACTTATTGATACCTTTACAAGACAACAGTGGCTCATCTTCCTGAATTTAGAACCTCTCCTAAGGACTATCTTCTAAGGACTAGCACTCCAAGTGGAAGTCAGTTCTTCCTGAACTTAAGCACCAATATGATATTTTCTAACATCAACATCATCTAATGCCTTCCCAGCAGGGTCTTTGCCATACCTCTGTGTGGAATATTCTCCCAGGTACCTCGTGGCTTTTGCCCTTAGTTCTTTTTGGGGCTTGGCTCAAATTTCTGCTGTGAAAGAGATCTCTCTATAAGATGGAACACACACCCCTCGTGCCCTGCTTTGCTTTTTTCTCCTGTCACTATCAACATACATCATACATCTCCCTCTACTAGAATGTAGGTCCTTGAAAAAGTGAGAGCTTTGCTTTGTCCACTGCTGGGTCCCCACCACACCAACCACTGTTCATTCTTTATTGACTAAATATGCCAATGCTTTTGATTGTGATTTACAGAAGATGAACAAAGGACAAATATGACCTCCCAGAAGAGCTTCCAACAACTTACCATGGAGAAGGAGCAGGCCCTAGCTGACCTTAACTCTGTGGAAAGATCCCTTTCTGATCTCTTCAGGAGATATGAGAACCTAAAAGGTGCTCTGGAAGGGTTCAAGAAGGTAGTGTTTTCTTTTCCTTCTGTCCCTTTGCTGGTGTGTTTTCTTGGTAACAGATCTTTAAACATGTGTGCTGGAGGTGTTAATAGTCTTTTAAACAGGGATTCTAGGCACCTTTTGGCCTTGTACCTTCTGTTTCAGTGAAACTGGAGACATATTTATCACCCTTTTTTCTTTATGTGGTTGTTCAGGACATTTGACCCAATGGGTGACTTGTCTTTGGTCCTTCTGTCAGGCCAGTATACCCCAGAAACAACCAGAGTGCAGCCCTCAAGCCTTGGGAGTATTCTAGAAGTGTTCTTTTGGATAATTTATGAAGTCAATATTAGTAAAAGTAAAAGGGATTCTAACCTGAAAAACTCAGGCTGCATATTCTAGAAAAAAGTAAGTGTATTGTTTCAAATTAAGATGCCAGTGGACATCTTGATTTAATATAGTTTACATACTATCAGTAAGACACATTTATAGTAGTAAACTTTATTTTTTCATGTTTCATGAGTTGTCTTTTTTCATGAGACTGGCTAATCAGATTGCCGTTCACTTTTGAATTAACTTCTTTCCTAAAGTAGGTGTAACTGAACCTTACTGGTGTGATTTAAAATTAATACATGGAAAAATTATCTAAAATTTCTTCAGTGAGTATATTTGTGTCAGTGAGATAATTTGATGTTCAAATTACCATGGAGTATAACTTAAAAGACATTTGAATAAATTAGGTTTTCTCATTTTTTTTTTTTAATATGAAAACTCTAGCACATGGCATGTTACTAGTAAAAGAAAAACAAAATAACCTTTTGTTTTAAATTGTCATTTTGGAACAGAATGAAGAAGCCTTGAAAAAGTGTGCTCAGGATTATTTGGCAAGAGTTAAACAAGAGGAACAACGATACCAAGCCCTGAAAATTCACGCAGAAGAAAAACTAGACAAGTAAGAGCTTATGCATATTCAGTTTCATTTTTCGTGATGTGGGGAGATTGACAGAGGCAAAAAAAAATCACTGTTTGGCAATTCTAGATTACATGTGTATGCATGCATGTGTGCACACATGTTAATTTTTTGAATAGGTAGACTATTCACATGATTCAAACATTAAACAAAATAAGAAAATACACTGTATTTCCCTCCCAACCTGTCACCCCTTCCATTGAGTTCCATCTCTCATCTCATACCAGGTACTTCATCTCTTTTATCCTCTAGATATACTTTCCATCCTTTGTCCCCCTGCTTTATTGAGATATAATTGACATACAATATTATGTGAGTTTAAGTGTACAATGTGTTGATTTGATAAATTTATATATCAGAATGATTACCACTTTTAGTATTGGCGGACACCTCCTATCACATCACTTAATACCATTTTCTTATGTGGTAAGGTGAAGCATACCTCACTTTTTTCACTTAACAGTGTATTTTGGAATACTTTCCATATCAATCCATAAAGAGCATCCTTGTTTTTTTAATAGCTGAATGGTATTCTGTTGTCGGACTATATAATTTTTTAGTCAGCCCCTGCTGTACATTTGAGTCATTTAAAATCTTCAGCTACAAGCAATGTTGCAGTAAGTAAAATTGCTGGAGATATCCCTGAAAGTGAAAAAAGCAAGGGAGAGGCTGGTGGTGGCTTGAGGGCAGACAGACTTCTGAGGAAGGTAGAGAGTGCCAGGAGCCAAGAAAAATGTCCTGAGAACTAAATGAAAAATAGAAGGAGGTCTTGCTGAAGATGCTGAATAGTGTGACCCTCTTAGGAAGTGGTTCAGTGTGAGACAGCCTTAGTTTTACTGAACTCTTTTAATGTCAATCCTCTTTCTTGCTTTGAATTGTGATGCTTTGTTCCATTAAACTTGTACCTTATTAAACTCTTGAATGACAATAAATAAGTAACCTTGAATAATGATCATTTGGCATGCTTATGAATTTTCTGTGTGATATAAAAGGAGTTGCTGAGCCAACAAACATATGAATTATTATAATAAATATTATCAAACTGCCCTAACTAGGCTTTTTTTTCCCCTTCAGTTTACTTCCCTAGCCAACGTGCAAGAATATCTCTTTCCCCTACAGCTTGGCCAACAGATCAGACTTTGGTTTTCTGCAGTTCTAATAGATGAAATAGAGTATTTAAATTTAGTTAGGTGTTTTTTTTTAACACTTTTTCTTACTATGAAATAATTTCTAGGTCAGATGGACATCAGTGGTTAGTATCCGGATTGATGACTAACCATGTGCTTTCTTGTCTCCTTATTCTGCAAACAAAACACCATAAACAGAGCCAATGAAGAGATTGCTCAGGTTCGAACAAAAGCAAAGGCTGAGAGTGCGGCTCTCCACGCTGGACTCCGGAAAGAACAGATGAAGGTGGAGTCCCTGGAAAGAGCCCTTCAGCAGAAGGTACAAAGAGGGAGATGGTGGCCTGACTGAATCAGGTGTAGACAACCCAATATATGAAGCCCTTTATTGCAATCTTCCCCTGCAGGGGACCATTGGCAGCATCTAAGTATATTTGGTTGTAACTACTAGGAGATCCTACTGGCATGTAGTGGGTAGAGGCCAGAAATGCTAAACAGCCTACAGTGCCCAGGGCAGCCCTCCCTGCAGACTGAACTAGTAGATAATGGCAACAGCACCATAGTTAAAATCAGTGGCAATATGGCCTCTATTTTCACTGCTCAGCAGTTCTTGGACTTCCTCTTTCATATGCCAGTATTGTTTTTCTTACTGTGTTTCACGTACTCATAATTGTGACATCCAATTCAACTAGACCAGGGTTTTTTCCCCTATGTGGTCTAACAACTACAACAGAGGGATACTCAGTAAGACTATAGAACCCTAGACCCAGGCAATGCTGATGGATTGGGTGAGGTCCAAATACCACAGATAGTTCCTATGATAACAGGAAATTTTGAGAAATAAGAGTTTGTGGATGAGTTGCAGAGGGCTGGCCACTAACCTCACTCCCTATTCAATGTAGGCCTAACTGAGCACATGAACATTTTCTAGGAGAGATGATACATACTTTTCCTTTCTTTAAGAGTCTCTGACATAGCAAAGTTAAGAACCACTGAATTAGGATGTCTAGGTAGAGTATAGCCAGCCTTGGAACTATTTAACTAAAATTGCCTTTGGCTCAGGATACAGAGTGGCCTGCATAATCATATCACTTATTTTTCAGAACCAAGAAATTGAAGAACTGACGAAAATCTGTGATGAACTGATTGCAAAGCTAGGAAAGACTGACTGAGTTTTCCCTGTTAAGCTCAGCAGATCTGCATTTGGCTGCTTCTCGTGACCACAATTATCTTGCCTTATCCAGGAATAATTGCCCCTTTGCAGAGAAAAGAAAAAAAAAAACTGAAAAAAAAGCACATGCCTACTGCTACCTGTCCCGCTTTGCTGCTGACGCAACAGCCCTGGAAGGACCCCTGGAGTGTTGCACAGTCCTGAATGAGTGGGATCTGACAGTCCTCGAGTCTTTCTCAATTCTCTGTCGATAGTTCGGATAGACAGGCTGCTAAGTTTGGGTTTGTGATTTCTCTATCTTCAGTTTGTTTTGGGTCCTCTTTACTTTTCAAAGTGCATTGAGTTTGTGGTTTTGTGCTTACTTGGGGTCATCTCCTATCTATCACCTGTCTTATTTTGTCGTATAACCTATTTATTTCATCTTTCACATTTTATTTTTAGTATTAGTGGTTTTACTTAATTTGACCTATTGTTACTTCCAGTTATAAACAAGTTATAAACAAGGACTCTTGACTACCCATTTACGCACGGACACACATATCTGTATGTGCTGCTGGGTTTCCCCTGTGGCATAACTAACAACTTTACAGTAGGACCTATTTCCATAAATGTAAAACCCTGTTATGAAATAGAATCCTGGCTCAGGATGGCAATTTCAAATTTAGGGGATTAAAGATGGGAAGACCCCAGATTTGTGTCTCTTGTGACTCAGGTTTTGCATCTGGGGAAGTCTTTTCCCCTCGTGTCTGGTTGTCCTGGTATGTGAACAGTTCTCAGTCTTAATCAGTCTGGCCCTTTTGGCATCAGTCCCCGGATTGAAAGTTTTCTGCTTTCCACACACAAAGCAGCACGGGACCCCCTCAGAGCTGGAGTTTGGCAAGTCCGTCCTGGAGCCAGCTAGTCTGCTCAGCTTCCATTTGTTGCTACAAAATCAGCATTTACTGTTTATTATCTTCCTATTTGAAATATGCAAAGAAAAGCTTGTAAAAGGTTTAGATGATCTTATTTAATTAAAAGGTCACTGTACCCCATTAGCAATCATAAGGTGAAGGAACAATGGGTATTTTATAAGTATAATGCATTGTTCTTCAGATGTTTTCTTTTTAAAGGCAAAGAGTCCTTTCAAACTTAAGATACTAAACTTTTTAACAAAGCAGACAGGAAAAATGTGAACCACTCCAAATATCAGCGCATTTTGAATGTTTTTAAACAAAGACCATTTGAATACTGGAGGAGGGGCATACTCAACCAAATTCCTTAAGCTCTTACTGGACTTGGTCCAGCTTGTGGGGGCAGTAACCCCAAGATGGAAATTTCCCATATAATGCAGTGAATTCCCTTCCATTTGATAGGCAAAACCAAATCCATGCAAGTGTTTTAAAGCACTCTTTTGTCTTAATCTTACACCCTGAAAGTCTTCATGGTGATATGCACTACATTCAGTACAAGTAAGTTTTCGTACTTTTCTTGTAAAACTATTGCATGATCCAACTTCAGCAAATGAATTGTGCCTAGTGGAGAACCTCTATAGATCTTTAACAATGAATTTTTCTTTAGGTGTGTATTCACATGGGTGCAATCTTTAGCCCCAGAGAGGTCAATAATGTCCTTTAGCCAGAAGTCATGTTTTACCAGTATGATTTGTCATAATTGGTGCTTAGGCTATATTTGAAAGCCTTTTGTCTTAACATTTTGTATGAAAAAGAACAACAGAAGTGATCTATGTTTGGAGGTGACTGGACAATCATTTGGGCTTTGAAAGCAGTCGCTGTGGTTTAATTGTGAATGCTGTATACTGTAGTCAGAGTATCAATGGAATATTAAGTGTCTCCAGTTGGTGTAACTGATTTCCTTTTTCAGTCCTCCATCACTAGAGAAATTGGCATTTTACATTAAGAACCGTTGCTAAACCTTTTTGCTGCTGTTTTGGTGGAATGCCCATGTTTTCTTATTTTATGTTGACCTGTCTTAAGCATGAAAAGGTTTATAGTGGTCTTCATTATAAGTCCATTGCTTCCTTTAAGCTTCTTGTGTGGCGGGGGAAAAAAGTAGCAATGTGTTAGAGGTGACGACAGTCCTTCCCTAGCACAGTGGTGGAAGAGACCCTGGTGAATGAAGTTTCTGCACAAAGAATATGAAACCAAGGACCTTGACCATTACAAGGAAATGCTCTTTATTCTAATTTAATAAGTGGATATTCTCCAACAAGAATAAAGATACAGCTTGTACAGCTGGCAAATCAGGAGGATATGCTGGGTAGAATGAAGTACAAGTGTTTATTTTCTTTAAAAACAAGCTAGAGAAAGCTCTTTTAGAACTCTGGAATGTAAGAATACAGTCTAGAACTTGGCTTCAAAGCATCTGAGGACTATACTACTTACTGGTTAGGCACTATCGATTAGTACTATTGGTCAGTACTAACTTACTGGTTAGTAAATTCAGTTACAGAAGTGTGAAGGGGCCATGAAAGGAAGCCACTGGCCTAGATAGTGATTTGGGGAGTAATCCGTGATCTGGTTGAGACTCTAGATCCAGAGACATTTTTTAAGATTCTGACTGCAAAAGTGTATATAAATTGTCTTTATGTACAGGTGTTTTAATTGGAGGATTTAATGTAAGACCGAACAGTTTGTCCCTAGATGAGCTGGTCAGTTACAGTCAGACCTTCCAAGACTTACTCTATTTGGAGAAGGCTCTGAAAGCCAGTGACCTGCCCAAACCTTTTGTTCTGTAAAGCTCATCTGGAAATATTGAGAAGCCTCATGTTCTCGTGTGGTTTCTAGCTTCTTCAAACCCAGCCCAAATTGGGAAGTGCAGAAGCACATGATGGTGAAAAACCGAGGGCCTGGCAGCCTTCCAGAATGATATGGAATCTAAGGGAAGATTTCCTTTTCATTTGGTAGGACATCTCAAGTTGAATTCTTTCTAGCCTGTTACCCCTTCTACCTGCCCCACACTTCATACAATTCTCACACACATGCTTCAGTATTTATAAGCAGTCCTGAGTCAGTACTGTCTAAACTGCCCCGGATGTCCATGGGCTGACGAAAAGCAGCCAGAGTGAAGCCCTTATTTTTAATAATGGTAACAAGGAGATTGATGGTGGATTTAAAATTCAAAATGAAGTTTTGAAGAGCAAGATTTGCTGACTAGTTTTAGTGATTCAGCACATCTTAGTGGAGTAAAAAGCTCACAACCTCCCTTCTTGTTTCCTTTTGGTTTTCCACTGTGATTGGTGGCCATCTCATGAATTGTCCACAACTGTTGTCCCATCTTTGTTGTTTTATAGCCTTCTGCGCCTGCTCTCAGATTTGGGATTCTTACTTCATCCGTCTTATAGGAAGACAGAAACTAGATATTGAAAGATTAAATAATTCAGGCAAAAGATTTTAAAGTAAAGATATATATATTCTGAAGAATTTAAAAAATAGTAGATTATTATTTGCTTATTAAAGGACAAATATAGTCTGGAAATCCCAGAATGTCAAACCAAAGGTCTAAGAAGTCTTCTTCACCAATTTTTATAAAGAAGTATTTAAGGAGACTTCTATGCAAAAAGGTTTGACTGGCCTTCGGATTCCAGTCATTTTTAAAAAGCAATTTATCAGTCACACCTTGAGTCTCCCATATAGTGAAGATAAAAGCAATTGCTATATTAGACATGTCTAAGGATCTCCTCTAGAAGATAAAATAAATGCCAGCATTTCCGGTGAAGACCCATTCCCTAGTGCCCAGAGCTAGCATTCTGGAGACTAAAGATTGCACTTTTCGTAGTTCTTCGTCCAAATGCAATCCCATTTCTGTGCCTCTTACTTAGCATGCAATTAGATTTGGACAAACAAGATTCCTAAGGAATGACTATTAACTATAATATGGTTACAGCTATTACATAAATGTGTGTGTGTGTATATATATATATTCTGGTTATAGTTCTAATATGGAGATGTGTGCAATGCTGGCTTGTGGCAGTCTGTATGACGTTTTAAATCCTTTGGAGGAGGCCAGGCTTGGAGCTGAGGTGTGGCTTGAACCTTTCCAGTATTGATTCTTAGGAAGTATAAAGATGCCACTTTGTCCCCTTCTGCCTTGTAGTGGTGTCTGAAATGTACTCCAAAAAAGTATTCGCTTGTCACATTATTAACCAATATTCTGTATTTATGGATAATTTTTATAAGTGGACATACAAACATTTGAACTCCAAAAACACCCAGGCCAGCTACAGGGCCAGACTGTAGATCCCACCCCCCAGCTTCAGCCAGGGCCCTCTCACCCACCAGGACAGGATGCAGGCATTTCTTTTAAGTCTCAGAGGTAGCAGTAAACTTTCAGTGTTGCTGTTAGCAAGTGTGTGTTTGCCAATAGATACTCATTTGTACTAATGTGCCAACCAGTAAACGTTGACTGCACATTTTCCACTGTGTTCCTACGGGTGCCATGAAGTGTGTGAGGAACCTCTCGTCTAGAGGAATGATCGCTGCATTGACTACTGCTGTCAGGATTGTGTTGTGTGGAATAATCATCTACATAAATTTTATATGCACAGTAATTTCCCTTTTATATGTCAGGTAAATATTTGTAAAAGTTATACTCACACAAATGAAATTATTATAATGATTACTAATATATTTTTTCCATGTTTCATTGCCTGAATAAAAACTGTTTACCGCTGTAGATGGTGTGTGTATGATTTTTTCCCTGCTTATAAGTCGTTTTATCCTTGAATGTGAAAATTTATGTCAGCCCCGTTTTTATGAGCTCCATATTTCAGTCTAAAAATAGACAAGATGACATTTTGCTACACTTATTTTGTGGGTTTTATGCATTTGGTTGGGTGTATAATTAAAAACAAAACAAACTTTGGAATTCAGACCTCACGATAGAAATTTCCATGGCTTTGCATCTGTGCAAACAAAGTTTTTAATTGAGCGCTTCTTGGTTTTGCTTAGAGACCGCCTGACTGCCTGGCATTTTTCAAGTCAGAAGGACCCAAGTCACCCCAAGCTGTCTGACTTGTCGAAGGACACAGGATAAGCCAGACTATGTCAACATGCAGAATGACCCACAGAAAATAGGTGACGTTTTATGTTTCTTCTAGGTTAATACCAGGAAAAACCGTTTTCAGCACTAGCCACGTCAGCTCTCCATTAAAGGGGCAGAGGAGTGGGCAGGAAGTTTCATGAGTTTTATTACAGGAAAAATATGTTAAGGGGCTAGTTCAGGCTTCATTTTATAACTTGTGGGGTTGGGGGAGTACTCAGGTAAATAAGAGCACTGTCATTTTCTTACTATTAGTTGCATCATAAGATATTGTTCCTTATAAAGTTCTAAAGAGAATGCTTTTCATTAGTGGCCCCTGAACTTCCAGAAAGGAACCCGTAACATGACTGCAGGGAGGCACTGCCATTTACTGAATGCCACAGACAGTAGAAGGCTCATTTTTTTTTTTTTTTTGAGAATTGTTGCAAAAAATAAGATGGAAACTACCTTTCTACTCTTACTGAATTTTATTTTTGATAACAAACTACTGCAGGTTTTTGTACTTTTAAAATAGAGAAACATTAAGTGCCCATCAGTATTTTTTAAAAACATGACAGTAAATAAAGTGCATTGCACAAATTAAGGACAAATATTGCTATGAAATTTGTTTCAGTTACAAATGTGTGACAAACATAAGTTTCTTGGAATAACCAGTGATGAAGTATGAAAAAACATGATCTAACCAACATTTTACAATTGAAACTGAGGCCCCGAAGAAGTTGATGAGACTCGCTTGCATAGTTTGTGTATTAGTCAATTGTTGCCCTCACTCAAAATGGACAACAAAATTAACAGTCACTTAGTTCTCTGGAGCTCTTTAAATGCAAGTTATCCCGGGTTTGGGTAATATTACATTGTTTTCTAAGTGTATAGGCATTTAAGGACCAATCAAAACAAAATATATTTTTTCTACATTCATTTACTAAAATTTGACTTATTAAACTGATACATGCAAAAATTTCTGAGGCTAATTAGCTAAAAAGAAACTTTTCAATTTTGACAGAAAGTTCATTTAAATATAGATGATATGCTAATTAAAACTAGTCTTTCCCAAGAGAAATCTATTGCAAGTTCTAAGATATGTGCTTAAGGATGGCGAGATAGTGGTCTATACAATCTATTAGTTAAATCTAATCCCAAACAGCATAAGATGGCAGGGAACTGTTGAGGATGGCATAGACTAAGACCAGAGGCAACTAGAAGGAACAGAAGACAGCACAATAAGAAGGAACCACACAGAATGACACTCTGGGCTTGGCCTGGCCTCAGATCCCAGTCTCTGTTATATTTCACTTTGCTGAGCTTCAATTTTCTCAACTCTGGGAATATTAATTTCTACCTCATGAGGGGGTTGTGAGGACTCATAATGCTTGCATGATGCCTGACTTTTAAATCTTTAATAAATGACAGTAATTATCACCTAAAACCTTGAGCTTAAGAAATTTCTCAAATGATGAGGCAAATAATTTTATTAGTTTCATTAGAAATAAAAAAAAAAAAACTGGGGCCTCCCCTGGTGGCACAGCGGTTGAGTGCTGGGCTGCGAGGCTGCCCGCAGCCTCTGCAGCGCTGGTTCATTCCCCGGCCGCCGGCGAGGGTCCCACAAAAAAAAAAAAAATTGAAAAGAAACATAACCTAACTTTGTTCTTTTATTTGAAATTGGTCCATGGTGGAAGACTGGAGGATCAGCTGAAGACGACAGATTCCGAAGTTGGGATGATTGAGCTATTAAGTGGAGGATAGAAATTCTGCATAATAGACCATTCTAAGACTCCCCAGGATCTGTGTGTGCCACAAAATACTAGGTTTCTATGATCTTTATTTTCCTTTTGCCAAAATGTGTATTTCTTTCAAAGTTTGGTTCTCATGGGAATATATACAACTTCCTCTCTCATATGAATGTGTTGTATCTTCAACCTATTCTTGCATATATAGATATATATCTATATAGGATAATTAAAACAATATGAAAGATTAGGCTGAAGATACAATTAATGAATTCAGAAATTCATTTTTCAGTCGGTTTATAGAAAAGGGTAATTGATTACTGAGTCCCCTGTGTGCCAAGTGTGCCTTTACAAATATGTCATGTCACATTAACAATTCCATGTAGGTAGAATTGTGTTGTTTGTACAATGGGGGGAAATGCGACTAAAAGACAATTTAGCGGTTCACTGAGAAGGTGGAGCTGGCATTTGAACCCAGGTCTGATCTCAAATCCCATTTTTTTTAAAGATTTATTTATTTATTTATACACGCATTGGGTACAGTCAGAAGCAAGGGAGGGTGAGAGAATTCACCAGAGCCAGAGCAGGGAGCAGAGCAGGCAGAAGGACCGAAGTACACTGCTGAGGGGAGCAGCGGGTGGCAGGAGAGGTCTGCGCGCCATGTGGGACCCTCCTCCAGTGGCAGGGGAGCAGCAGGGGATCGAACCGGTGCTGCAGAGGCTGCAGGCAGCTTTGCAACCCAGCGCTCAACCGCTGCACCACCAGGGAGGCCCTCAAATCCTGTTCTCACTAATATCTTCAACAGTGCAAAGGAGGACTTTTCACTCACAATTGAATTTTCCTGTTCTTTTCTCATCTCTAGTGGGAATATTTCAATGAATATCTGGGAAGTCTTGCATAAACATGTCACCAAAGTTCAGTAGTATGAGAACATGAAACCTGGTAAAGATACATAATTCATTACTTCCTTTAAGGCATCCTTGTTTTTTTTTTAATAATAAATTTTATTTTTATATTCCCCATACAATTGCAACCCCCTTATTTTTGACCCCAATCCCTCCCCTCCCGCCCCCTACCCCCCATAGAGTGTCTCTGGTTCATAGTTTTTTGTTGATTTTGATTTTCACTTTCTTATAGTTATTCATTTTCCTGTTCCTTATTTAAATTTTCTAGATTCCTGCTATGAGTGAGACCATCCGGTATTTTTCTTTTTCTTTCTGGCTTATTTCGCTGAGCATGATCCCTTCCAGCGCCATCCATGTTGCTGCAAATTGCATGTGTTTATCTTTTTTGAATGCTGAGTAATATTCCATGGTGTATATGTACCACATCTTCTTGATCCAGTCATCTATTTTTGGGCATTTGGGCTGTTTCTAAAGCTTAGCTATTGTAAACAGTGCTGCTATGAACATAGGCATGCAGGTGCTCTTTGGAATTGATGTTTCTGTGTCCTTTGGGTAAATACCTAGGAGTGGAATTGCTGGATCATATGGAAGCTCTATGTTTAGTAGGTCCAGAAATCTCCACACAGCTCTCCATAGTGGTTGGACCAGTTTGCACTCCCACCAACAGTGCAGGAGAGTTCCTTTTTCTCCACAACCTCGCCAACATTTGTTGTTGCTAGTTTTTTTAATATGTGCCATTCTCACTGGTGTAAGATGGTATCTCATGGTAGTTTTGATTTGCATTTCCCTGATTACAAGAGATGTTGAACATTTTTTCATATGTAAGGCATCCTTGTTTTGTGGACAGATCTTGGCCTGGAAGACTGAGGTGTGGGCTCCAGTCCTAATTTTTATCGCCAGCATTGGGTAAACCCCTAACGCCCTCATCTATATTGAGAAGACTAGAAAGTCCATCCTGTGATGTAAGTTACAAATCTCCCTAAAGTGCTAACTATAATGCAAAAGATTCTCCAGTTTCCCTTTCAATATCATTCTGAAATCAATCTTCAAATGTGCTGACAATAGTGAACTTGCCAAGAGATGATGAGTCCACAGGACGTTCTGCGGCACCATGGTGGCTACAGCATTCAGAGGTGAGTGCCAGCCCATGTCAGCATTCACTGGGCCTAAGCTCCAGCCAGCATCTGAGTCTGAGCTCCTTTCTCTGGTGGACTGCAGTTCTTTGGGTCTCAGCTTTGTATGTGGAATGAAGAAGTTGGGCTACATTCTCCGAGGTCTCTCCCAAGAGTGAGAGTGTCATTAACAGCCACTGAACCCAACACTTGTATGAAGCAAGCTGACCCACACTACATATTTTCCCTGCAATATGCCCACGGACTCACCAGTTCCGTTGCTTGCCCTGAGAAGATGGGCATGCCATTATCGTCTGCATTTCTGAGAATTAAATTGACAAGATGTTTAGAGTTCTTAAGATGTACAAACTCAATCACAAATATTCAACCATAGACATTGTATAGACTTCAAAAGGCATTTTTGTTCAACACATCAAAAATGACCGCATAATTACTGAATTTGGTGCATTCAGGTATAATTATAGTATTTCATGTAAAGAGTCCAGACAGCCCCTCATAATGAGGTACAATAATAAATGTGCTTTCTGTTTCACTGAAAGGTTGGCACTTACTCTAATTTGTCTTTTATGAAGTCCTGATTTTTCCAGACACACTTTTTTCTTTCCCCCTTTCAGTTCCTTTTTGTAACATCACAGATTTTTGGCAAAAATATGATGTCTGGTATGTGAAATTATTTTCCTGTATCAGCTTCCAATACAAATGCATGTGAATGGTCACTGGGGGGCTCCATTCCCAAAGCCTTACAATTTTTCAAAATGCAGGTCAAAACCCATTAGAGAGGATATGAACTAGAAGAGCGCTTACTGTAAGATTAAATAGTGAAAGTAACTTTCGAAGCTTTTATTTTACTGAAATGTAGATGTGGTAGCGGGTCAAAAAAGTTAAAAAAGATTTTGAAAAAAGTCTGAAAGCCACTAACTTTAGGTTATGAGGGAGGGGCTATTGTTGAATCAGTCAAGGGTTTTATGGGAGTCAAAAATAACTATTGCAATACTCACATTTTAAAAGTAAGTTACAGAGTTAGAGCACTTAGTAACCAAAAACCACAGTTTATAGTAACTTGAAGAAATCAAAATTTTAAAACGGGAACATGAAGCTACATTCAGAAAACAAGACATAAAATTCCTTCCTAATGCTCAGTTCAGAGGAAAAGAAGAAAAGTGGAAGTTAGGAAGGGGAACATATTAAGAATAAAAGCCAGTGAACCTAAAATTGCTCTAAAAAAAGAATATTTTTAAAAAGAGAATAAAAACCAAATTCTTCTCTGCCTTTCCCATCCTCATCATTTCAAATTCATCCTCCTTCCTGTGGCAGCAGAGGGCATACTACTGAGTTTCAAAGCCCCCAAAGATGTTAGCACAGCCAAAAACTGACTTACATATGGAAAAAAAAGAAAAGAAAAGAAAGCAGCAGCAGCAGCAGCTTCCTGTTGGAAGAAAGAATGCCTCTTGATTATAGGTCTTTAACTCTCTCTGCACTGTTCAGTTCCACTTTATAAAGGTTTGTATAGGCCCTTTTTACATCTTCACTAGATTTGGGTGATTTTCTATTATAATCAATGCCATTCTTCCACTGAGTAACCTGGAGCAATAAATACATGTGTGTTAAATGAACAAGTGACCAAGTCACACAATTACTGCATATTTTCAGAAGTATGATAAAATTTAAGTTTGAATCTGCTAGTTTGAGGTAAGGCTTAGCCCAATGTCACACAGGTAGAAATCAGAATTCTAGAAGTCTGGGGACTTAACTGGTCACAAATATTGAAATATTTGTGAAATAACCACCAGCTTCTCTAAACATTTGAAACTTGTTTTGGAATAATTTTAGATTTCCAGAAAAGTTGCAAGGATTCTCTAAACTTTCCTTCTTTTGTGGTTAGCTATCTCTCCACCATCTCCTATTTCTTACCCCACTGACATAACATTCCAAGAGTTTTTTTAATATATTTGCAGCATTTATCCCATTCTGGGTCGCTGCTCCTGAGGGAGAACTTGGTCCATTTCTTACCACACACACTTCTCTTTTTTTCCAGCACTTATGTACTATGTTGCCTAAAGAAACAAGGAATTACTATTAGTTCTTTGCCTCTAACTTAGAAATGAAAAGAAATGTGAAAAAAGAAAGATAACAAAATGGAGCCAAATGAGTCTGAGTAAAACCAAAACACAGTCATCAGGCTGTTGAGGGCGGTCCTAGGCACTTCCAGACATTTCCGAACACGCTCAGGGTGTCCAGACACCTCCATCTCCAGAAGTAACTGGAAAACAAAGCAGTGGCCGCAAACCACCAAAAGTGAAACTTCACCAATCACTGTTCAGCTTCACTTAATTTGCATATTGCAATGCACCAAGGAGAATATGACTGGAGCATAATTTGCATAATGGACTTGAAAGAGAACTGTCCTGTCCTGTCCTGTCTTTGTGTATAAAAGTCCTTACCCATCCCCAGGCAACCCTAAACACCAACAGAGTTCAAGGGCTCCTTGGGTCTCCGGACTGCAGTACTAAAGCCCAAAATAAACACAATTTCTTTGTGCTAGCTGATAAGGTTGTTATGGCTAAGTGATGCTATCATGGGCAATCTTTATCCATTAAGCTATATATTACCTTTGTCTCTTTTTTTTTTTTTTTTAAGATTTATTTATTTATTTATTTATACAAGCACTGGGTACAGTCAGAAGCACGGGAGGGTGAGAGAATTCACCAAGCCAGAGTGGGGAGCAGAGCAGGCAGACGGATGGATGGACGAAGTACACTGCTGAGGGGAGCAGCGGGCGGCAGGAGAGGTCTGCACCATGTGGGACCTTCCTCTGGTGGCCGGGGAGCAGCCGGGGATCGAACCGGTGCTGCGCTGCGGGCAGCTCCGCAACCCAGCGCTCAACTGCTGTGCCACCAGGATGGCCTACCTTTGTCTCTTTTTAAAGCTGCAAATTGATGTTGTAATAACCGGCTGTCCATGAAAGGAAGGCCCCTTTCCTTTTCCTCCCTGTATCTTCTGTGCACAGAGCGTGGGTCATGATGAGTGGAGCCAGGTTCTCTGACGTGTTCACCTGACCAGGTACCTACCCTGTGACCTGGGCTTTATGTAGTCACACTGTGGACCTCTTTCCTCAACTATCAAATACCAGGAGCTTGACCATTCTTTCTTTTTTAAACTACTTGTCTAGGTAGACTAAATCTTTTTTTTTTAAGATTTTATTTATTCATGCATACAAGAACTGGGGTACAGGCCACAGGTGTGGGAGGTGAGATAGAGTGGGCAACAGAACAGGCAGATTGACTGAAATACACTGCTAAGGTGAGCAGCGGGCAAGACAGGGGAGGTCTGCTGCCCCATATGGGTCACCTCCCTGGCGGGGATCAAACTCGTGCTGCAGTGACTGTGGATAGCTTCACAGTGCTGATGCTTAACCCCTTGCACCACCAGGGAGGCCCCATGCTAACGTTTTTAAATGTGCTTAAAACCCGAATTCTTTTCCAATTTCTGTTTATTTCCTTCTTATTCCAGATATGTTCTCCTGACACAGCTGTTTTAATTCCTTTGGTCATGGTCTTGCATTGAGGAATTTCATACTTTTTATGGAATTCCTATTTGAAAGTCGACCATCCTAATTACCATTTGCCTGAGTCCTATAGAAATTGAATCACAGGCACAAAAAAAGATCGAATTATGAACCCCTCAGCAAAAATATAGCTGTATCTTTGTAAATAACTTTTGTAACTCAGTGTCATGGACACATGATCTCCAGGCAGGAGAGGATTCACTGGGCTGCAGGCAACTGCTTTTGTTCTGTCTGGGAGACAATATAAGTGAGGGGGAGGGAGGCATGTATACCAGGAGGCGAAGCAGGCAGCATTTGTAGATTCCAGCTGGGTCCATTTCAATTCTGTAGGTGGAGAAAATTCTGGTCCTATCTGTGCTTTTGGACACAAATCTGCCAATTCCCCAATTCTGGAAAATTCCAAATTCTGGTCTATGAAATTGACAAGTAACAACTAATATAGACTGACAGTTTTTTTTATGTAATCTCTGGAAAAGGTATCTTGTCATGTGATGCTGGTCACATTTGTTTGATCAGCAGATACAATTTAGATTTACTTAGAATTTTTGCTCTAGAAAGAATTTAAGGCAGTGTGCAGACAGGGTATAAAACCATCAGTGTCACTGATGATTTCAATTAAGAGTGATGATGACAGGACTTGGTGGATACAGTTGGGACCAGTCATTGCCACTCTGCCCACACGGCAGGCGTGACCAAACCCGCCTTCATCCTGTCATCACTGCATATCCCATCTTTCTGAAATGATTTAGCAAGTTTATTCTCATAAAATGTCCCCCTTTTGCTTTTATCCATTTGTTACTTAATTCAATTATTTGAGCCTCTTTTACAAGAGAAGGACCAAATTAAAGTTTAAATGAATAAGACATAATTCTTGCCTTTGAAGTACCTATTATCAAATTAAGGGATAAGCAAACCAGGACCCAGGGCCAAATATGGCCTACAGACTTTTTTTTTATGTGACCCTCAAGCTAATAATGTTTTTCATATTTTTAAATGGTCAAGAAAAATAATAGTCTCTGCCATGTGAAAATTATATTAAAATCAAACCTCAGTGTCTATATGTTAGGATTGATTGTAATACTCATGTCTATGGCACTTTTGTACCACACTGGCAGAGTTGAATAGTTATAAATATCTTGTGGCCTACAGAGGTTACAGTATTAACTATCTGGTCCTTTACTAGAAATAAATTATCAAACTCTGTTGGATTATTCAAGCAATTTACTGACTCTCTAACTATATTCTTGGTGCTTAGGGCCTAATGGTCTCTGTATTGAAATTATAGTTTCCTGATCTAGTAACAATACAGCAAGACAGAATCTAATAAATAAGATAGACCTTAACAATTCTATCATAGTGCTGTAACATAGGTAATACCATGCACTAACACTTAGCAGCTTTCTATGTGCTAGCTACTACTCAAATAATTTTATATTCATCTATGAAGTTTTAAGAGAATTTTTAGAAGACAGTATAACCATGACTTTCTATAAATATATAAACTTTGGTTTGTGTCAAAGATTTTATAAATATCATTAGTTAATGAGAGAACAGTAATATGTTTTAACTGGCTCAAAGAGAACTCAGAGTCTACACATACAGAGAAAAATAAGGAATTCTGAAATAAGTCCATAATCAGATGAATGCAAAACAGGTCTTTCTATCCTCAAGAAATAGTCCATTGCACACTATCTGATAGAGTTCACTTGTATTTCTGTGGCTAAGAATCATTTTATTAATATTCGTTTAGTGCAATTTAGAATTGAAAGGAACTCAAAGATGAAAGATGGAGATAGCACAGATGGGTATAATCATCTGAGCACTCATTAAAACTTTTGGGGTTTTTTTTAGCCTATTTCAAAGTCTTTCACAATTTTTTTTTGATAGAAGTCAGTGTGTCCATAAGATAAATTTTTTATCGATTGAAGATGATGAAGTCCTTGATGACATTATATTGACTTAATGTTTCCAGATTCATGGATACCTTGTATTATTGTCCCCACTTTATAGATAGGGAATCTAGAACAAGTTAACTTGCCCAAGGACAGATGGGCAGCCTCAGAGTTTCTGTGTTTTATTCATGTCATGAACAATGCTCATTGGCACCACATAAGCCCTTGGACAGAACACCAGGATATGCAGATTCTCACAGGGCACTCTCTCCTCTTCCATTAAAGAAAGCACTCAATGAGCTGACTTTATTTGTAGCTTCGTTAACACCTATGGGTCTTCTTAACATTTAACCACACAGATAGGACCAACACTTGACTCTCCACTCCTTGACTAAAGTCTAATGCCCTCTGCCAGATTGCTGAGAATTCAATTCAATGAGAAAGGTGTGATTTCTCATGGTGAACTTTGTAACCAGCTTCCTTCCTCCAGTGAATTTCTCTTCCTAACTCCAAATCTAATGGCATTTCTATATTTCTATACTTGCATTGAGTAAAAATTGTGCCTCAGCATCCTAAAAGCAACAATATTAACAACTGCCTGTGGATGTAGAACTACTGCAGAACAAGTAGCATCACAAAATGCAACAACTTAAATTTGAATATTAGATATGCCCAGTAATATCTTATATTTATTGGATGGTTATTATGGGCTACATACTAGCAAAATATTCATATACATATATAGTAAGCCCCTCCATGAGAAAATATATGGGCTCTAATTTTTTTAATCTGCAAAAGGCAGGATTGCATTATGATGAGGTTTAGTGAACAACTGTGGTTAGCTTGTGCAACTTGTGGCCAGGCATTCCAGAAGTCCAGCTGTGCTGTCTGAATGCTTCCTATGGCTTGGCACCAGCCTCCTACTGGTGACTGGCTCAGATTGTGACCCCATAGGTGACCTCTCAGGCTTAAATATCAAAAGGGTCAATCTCTGGTCTTGTGGTTAGCTGGACTTCTGGGTTGGTAGTGGCAATTTTGGGGCTCCCCTAGTGAGATAGTGCCAAGGGAGATGGGCTGGGGGAACCTGGGAGATAGAGAACACTTTTTTTTTTTGTCTTTTGAGCTTGTTTCATGTTTCCCGTCTCCATTTCTTGTCTCCCAGAGAAAATAAGAGCCTGAGCTGAGCACCACAGTGGGAGTGGAGAGTACTTACTTAATGCTACTCAACTAACTATATACTTAAAAATGGTTAAATAGTTAAGTTTTATGTCATGTATGTATTACCACAATTAACAACAACAAAAAACAATCTTAACCCGGTGCTGGTTAAGAATATGAACTAGACAGGGCATGGAAGCCAAGCACTAATTCTCTCAGCTGTGCTTTACAGTAAGGTGCACCTGAACAGGCTTTATAAACGTGAACACTGATGACTTAACTCTGGAATGCCCACCTCCTGTTACATTGCCTGAGTCACACTGCCATCTCTCTTGCTGGTTTACCTATTTCCAATAATAGCAATAACAAAAAACATGTTGCTTCCTTTTCTTTATGCAGAGCAATTCAATAATTCCTCCATTTTATCTGTCTTTTTAAGCTCTCTTCTCAGTGGCATCTTCTAAAACCTAAATATCCCTTCCGTGTATTTTTCTAAACAAACAAACAAACAAATAAACAAACAAACAAACAAACAAAAAAACCCTTCAGAACGATTCTTGCAGAGAAATTTTAAAAAAGCCCTCAATATTGAAAGATCAGCTTTAACCCACCCTAATTTATATTTTCAAAGCCATCACTTTCAAATGTTGGTACCCTAAGTACTAATAGTAATAAAGTACTTGTGACATACCCCCCAGTGACTGAGAAACACCTGTCTAATTTTACACATGCATTTGATTACAAATCATTTAAAACTTGAGGTTGTTTCCTTGTATCCTGACAAGACTTATTGGATGTAGCCAACTAAACAAAGCCTTCTTTCCCAAACCTTCTTCCAGGGACTTGGTATGGAAGAACTGCTTTGAGACTGGTTAAGAAGTGTTTCTACATGGTGCCCCCCACAACAGGCACTTATGAACTTTGCCAGAATAAGTTGGCCAAGTTGTGATTTGCTGAGGAACAGGAGGAGCTGTGATTTATTCCCCAACAGCCAAACACTTAGAATGGAATGCTTTGTTTCCTCAATTTCTGAAGATATCTGGTCAACTTTCTTGCCTCTATTTTTGTTTTTTTTTTTTTTGCAAAAGTGAGACCCTGAAGGACCACAGCTGCTACATGACCTCAAGTGACCACTTCAGTTGATTCCTCAAATTAGTGCCTCTGGTTTTAATGGTGCAGAAAAAAGTCCAAGCTCAGAAAATCAAGGAAGAGAATTGGCCCAGTGAGACATATTCACTGGACTTCAAAATTTGCAGCATTGCAAGGAGAGAACTGAAGTCAGAACGAAACTGAGCAGCTCAAAACACCCATGTGGCAATGGAAGAAAATGACACATCAAAAGCTCCCCAGGAAGTGACTTTTTGATCAAAGAAATGTCCCTTTCTGCTGTCCAGAAAATGTCATCACCAGAGGTCAAGATCCTTCCAGATGATGTGGGTCTCACTGCTTATTTTACAGGTGAGAGCAAAGCGAATCTCTTCTATGGCAAAGCGATCTGTGCAAGGCCACAAAGGTAAATTTGTGGCAGCACAGAGACTCTAATCCCAGGGTATTTAGGTATTCTTTCCACTCAACTCTCTCACTTTTCTTTTCTTTTTTAAAAATATTTATTTATTTATGCATACAGGAACTGGGGTATAGGCCAGAGGTGTGGGCGGTTAGAGGTTTCACCAGAGAAGAGTGGGGAACAGAACAGGCAGATCGACTAAAATACATTGCTGAGGGGAGCAGCAGGCAAGACAGGAGAGGTCTGCTGTGCCATGTGGATAGCTCCTTGACCGGGGATCGAACTCGTGCTGCTGTGGCTGTGGATAGCTCATAGGTTGCATCTTAACCCCTTGCACCACCAGGGAGACCCCATCTCACCTTTCTTAATGCCTAAAAGAAAAATAAAAGATACCTCTAAAGGTTTAAAGAGAAAAAATGGCTTTTCTTCTGATAATTATATTGTAGTCTATGTGAATAGCATCCCTGGGCTTGTGGCCAGCCCATGTGGCTACCATGAGAGCCCCCATAAAGGGACATGTTTTAAAACTGAGAGATAAAGCAAGTGTACAAGGAAAATAGTAACAAATTAGAAAAAAATTTTAATGACAATGTTAGCAGAAAAGGCATGAGGAGAGCTTACTCTCTTGTAGGTTTATTACAAAGAGCAATCATGTTCTTGGCTAAAGAGGACATCATTTGATGCTTTTTCTGTTTGTGACTGCCAGGCACTGGAAGGTCTCCTAATTAGGAAGCTGCTCCCCTCTTTGCTTGGCTGTGGAGCAAGTTCTCTGCCTCATGCTAAGCCCAGCCCAGTCCCCAGTCCTCATGTGGAATGACTCTGGCCACTGCTGACAGTACCTGTGGGTGAAACTGCCCTCCTTACCTCGGCTAGCTACATTCAGCTTGGTGGACACAGCTTTGGCTGCAGCTGCAGTCCAGGGCAGACAACCTTGAAAAAATGGAAATTCCAGAATGTTGGGGAAATATTTCAACCAACAGTAGAATCAGTTTGAATCTGAATTGTTGAGAAATGGGGAAGTTGTTGAGTGAGAGAGTAAGGTTGGGGTTAGTGAAGGGAACAGAATAGGAATCAGTCTGACTGGACACTTGAGAGATGTTGCCTTAAAATGTGAAAATAATTTGCAAAGGAATGTTTACACAAAAACTAATCTAAAGAAAAAACAACTTATACACCGGAATCCAAATGTCACTTGATTCCCAGAGGGAATGAGCTCAGAAGTTAAAACGGAGAGGCATCCTCTCCAACTATTAACTGTATTTTTTTAAAGACTCCTTTGGGTTTAAATTGATTCCAGGAAGAACATGGGCTCTTATCCCAGGGGAGGGAACTGTGCAGATGTTAACAGGACTGAAAGCTCAATGTTCAGAAGGAGAGTGGCTGGTGCGGAGGGCCAGGGGTCAGTCAGAAATATCCTGTCAATGGTGGTTTCAACTGATAAATTCAACCAGATTCTGAGATCAAACAATTGGAACTTGAGAAATTCCCTGTGGGCCTCTTTTGTTTATCATACTTTCCTGGCCATTGGAGTTCACAGAGAGTGATATCACCGAGAGGACTTAGAAAGTGGGTCCAAGTTTTCTGAGGCACAATCTTAGGAATGGAAAACAGTTATGTGGTCGGTTTGGAAGGGTCATAAATAAACCCAAGTGGACAGTCTTTAAAAGCACTGCCTGAGCATTGAAGGAAGTTGAAAATACAACAGCACCACTGCAGGCAGCTAGCTGATCACTGGAGGAGGAAGGAGAGCCACATTTCCAGATTCCCAGTCTAGTTCTTTTATTAGAAACTTGATCTGAAGTCTATAAGTCAACCTCGCAAGTATAAAAATCACATTTAAAAATGAAGTTGATCTACAAACTCAGAGCAGAATAAGAAGGCTGATGTCTCCAGGTACCATATAGAAGCCAGAATTTGAAGTAACTTGTCACCATTTAAAGCCTTCAAATCAAAAGGGAATAAGAAAGATGCTGCCCCCCAACAAGACAGAAGGGGACTTGGGGAGATTTGAGCTATTTCCCGGGTAGGCAACTCTTAGCAGGGCTGTAATTTCAGGAGGCTTCTACTTCCTCTTTTGCAAAACCTCCAACTTCCTCCCTGCCATGGATCAATGTCTAAAGTTCTACTTCTAAACCTTCATTTGTTTGTTTCCAAACACACCTTTGTCACTGTGCTTTAGGAAAACAAAGGTTGGAGGAGTTAATTTTACTGCAGGTGACTTAAAGGGAATGCTGGTTAATTCCATCCACCCTCTTTTCCATTCCCTCCCCTTATCTTTACCTGCAAGCTCCATCCCCACTTGTTTGGTATCCAAAAGTCTCCAAAGTTGAAGTATTTCTGGTCCAATGTGTGGTCTGCTACCATGTCTTTAGCAGTTTCTGTTCATTCAAGAAACCCTCACTGAGCTCCTCCTACAATCCAGGCAGTGTACTAAGCCTCAGGGGATCAAAAGGTCAGTCCTGGTGCCTCCTAGCCTGGTGGGCTGAGTCCAAGAGGAAAGCACTTAGGACCACAGCTCTGGGAACAAGGGCTCTGTGCCCAGGGGAGGTGCCCACACAGGAAAGGGAGAACAAGGGAGGCTTGCTTCGCTGGGAGATCTAGCAGGGGATGGACGGGCGGGTAGGATGCAGACAGAGGGGTGCAGGAAGGACACTGTAAGCCCAGGGGAAAGCTTGTGCAGAGGACCAGGGTGAAAGAGGTCTGGGAACGGCAGTGTTTAGGGGGTGGCAGGATACTAAGTTAAAGAGACAAACAAGAGTCAAATCATGAAAGGACTGAGAACTAGACTTTCTGGTGAGGAAATGGGGAACCATGAAGGCTTTTAAGCAAGAAGCTGAAATATATTGGGGATGAGGTAAGCCTGGAGGCAATTAAATTGGGAGCCCCAAGTGGTTTCTCAGCAACCTTTGTCTCACTTTGACAACTTCTAAACTCTAGAAAAAGTGGACCCTGGGCCCAGATAGCAGCAATGATTCCTTGAGAAGAATTCTACAGGGGCCTTCTCTGCAGAATGTAAGCCCATTTCCCTGGAGTTTTCTTGAATCCTCAAATGAAGTTCCAGGTGAAAGAACCTGAGGTAAGTCTAACATACCGGTGGTTGTCAGAGTATGGTCCCCAAATCATCAACAGCAGCCATGAGGACTTTGGGGATTCACATTCTGGTGCTCTACCCAATACCTTCTGCATCAGACAGTCTGGCTGCCAACTCTCCAGGTGGCCTCTGTACAAGGCTGGGGTTTGAGGGCCACCTGCCCTTGGAATAACACTCCCAGGGCTCAGTGGGACAACTGAGCACAGCCTCAGAAGATTCTCTTCATAAGACAGAGAAACTTAAAACCTAGTCAAAGTCTAAAACGTAGTCAAAGTCACTAATAAGCCAGTCTCAGACATTCCATGTGACTGACATGAAACTGTGAGAATCATCAATTATTTAACAAAAATCTAACAAATGATTTTGAAGACCTATTACACACATTGTACTCGGGGCAGAAGGAGGAGAAAAATGTAAAAACTACCAGTTTCTGGCTTTAGTAGGATTCATCATCATCTCCAGAAAACCTTTCTTTAATACTAGTGGTTGTTGCTTATAGGAACCCACATATGGGAGCTCACAGGGTTTACCACTCACCAATTTTGCACCAGCCCTGTGCCTTAAGGTTCCTGTCCACAGAGATTTACTGATGAGTTGAGTCAGAATCTGAATACAAGAAGTAATAAAAGTTCCTCAAGGAAGCACACAATCCTGACTAAATTAGCAAGTGAAGAGTCCTCCTCTGGCTTTATTTGGTCCTCATTTTCACTTTTTTCCAAATCCTGTCCCCCCCCTTCCCCCCCCTTCTTTTTTTCTTATGATAGCAGCAATTCCATTCTATAAGATACACAAAAGGCAGGTCTCTTTTTCTTGTTCTCTCTTTTACCCAACAGCAATTTCCACCCTGCTTTTCAAAGACCCCAAAGGGATTATCAAGCTAACCAGATCCCAAATACTACCAGAATGAAGCCAGAGGCTCTCTGGAGTGTGACACACTCCCTGAGGCTATTGAATTAGTTGTGCCCAGGCTGGAGCACCTAGGGCTACTGAGGCAGTTTTTTACTTTTTTTAATAGACTTATTTTTTTTATTTATTTATACAAGCACTGGGTACAGTCAGAAGCACAGCAGGGTGAGAGAATTCGGGGAGCAGCCGGGGATCGAACCGGCACTGCAGAGGCTGTGGGCAGCTTCGCAACCCAGCACTCAACCCCTGCGCCACCATTGGGGAGGCCCCTGAGGCAGTTTTAATGTCAGTAATCAACCATTCTTGGGAACTGGGTTCATCCCATATGGGTGGGAGGAATTGTTCCTTCAGTGTCCTGCCTCCAGAAACCTTGGCCTTTACTCGAGGGCACTGGGGCTCCTCATTTTTCTCCCAAAGGGAGGTCTTTAGGATATGGCAACTGCAGCTTTGACAGATAACTCTAGGAAGGAGAGGAAAGGCTGTTCTATAAATAAGCACACCACTCCTGGATGATGCATGGGCCTCCTCCCCACTCCCACCCCCAATCTCCCTTGTGACTGTCGGAGCAAAGCAGCCTCAAGCCAAGGGATTAGTGCAATCACAAGGTCACAATAGATACCCTGGTCCATAAATACCCCTGGAGAGCTTTAGTCATTGAATAGGAGCCAGGAGGGAAAGAAATGAGGGAGGGAGGGAGCCTGAAAGCCTGCTAGGGCCAGCTTGAAAACCTACAGTTGGGGGGGGGGGGGAGGAAAGCCTGGCTTTCCTCCAGAATAGGAAAATCTATAGAGGGAGTGGGAACAGGAGGGGAAAGGGCGATTTCCACAAAAGTGCTCTTGTTTTAGGGTGGTTAGCCTGAACCTCAGTACACAGATCTGTACCCAAGTTCATTGTAAAAAGAAACCTAAGAGCTTGTACCACCAGAAGTTTCAGGATCTCTGTTAATATCCTTAGCATCAGAATCACCAGAAGCTCAAAGAGAAAGCATTCTGGTCACCTTTGCAGCGGAGAGTTTCAGAGAAGCAGGAAGAGAGAACAGGTTTCCTGTGCTGAGAAAGATAGAGAAGAATCTAGTACCTAGTCTCCTTGAATGCATAGGTCACTCCACCAAGGGCATCACTTGTTGGAGGGGCCTATTCTGTGGGTTCTGAGGACGCTGGGGATTGTTGGGTCCTTTTTTAGGGTGTGCACACTTTCTGTTTCCCAGGCAGATGGAAAAGATGAGGAAATGTGATCAAGTGATAATAAGCTCTGTGTGGACATAAGTTGCCTAAGAGCACTGTACCTAGATAAAGAGGACCACAACTTGGGGAACAGCACCACAGAACCCATACTCTGCATTTTCACCAGACAGAGGGGAGGGCAGAGGGTGGATCAGCCTCTGCTGATCATCAGCAGAGATGACTTCCAGAGCAGATGGATGAATCATTTGGTGTACACACACACACGCACATGCACACACACGCACACACACACGCACACATACATGCACAGGCACGTGCACACACACGCACATGTTCACACACTCAAAATTTTAAATATGGGAAATGGGGGTGGGGAGATATCAACCAACAAACGCTCTATTGGGGGTATATAATTTTTGAAACTGGTGGGTCTAATTCTGTCTTTCATTATTGAATCTTTTGGTTTTTTTTTTTTTAAGTGAAACATTGAATTACCCAAAGACCATTTACTGCAAATTTTATATTAGAAGGCAAGACCTAAGTTATTTTGGGTGACATGACTAATGTAAGAAGCTAATCAAAAAACAAATTAGCTAATTGGGATGTGGCCACACATGTTAATAGCATCAAATGTTAAAAACATCTTTATTTTGCTTTTTAAAACTAAGGTTTATGTTCTTAGTTCCAGAGTGAGCTTATGTTTACAACTGATGTTCAGAAGAAAGATTTGGAACACCACCTGCCCTTCCCACGACTCACTTGGAATCTGTGGGGGTGGGGACCCTGGGGGTGCTGTGTTGTGCACCCCATAGATCTGACACGCTGTGCCGCCTTACCCAGAGAAGAGCTAGAAAATCAAATTCCTCTGTTGCCTTTGAGGAAGCAGCTTCTGTTTCCGCAGAAAAACACAATTAAAGAAGATTGTGATCAAGTATGGGAGAATCTGAGAAACTCTCTGTCCTAAAAGGTTCAGAGGTCAGAAGCTAGCTAAAAATAGTGTCAAAGGCTTTTTATGTGCATCTGGTGCTACGTGAATATGGGCTCCATATTAGGGTTAGTTTATTGATATGGAATATCTTGCTGTGGTCTAACCTGCTATATTGTAAAATGGTCCAGCAACAGCTACTTAGTACAAGCTTGTAATGTGCAGTGAACTGTCAGAGGCCCTGTTCTGGAGACATCCTGTCAGGTGAGATGAACGCATCCAGAAATAGATGTATAAGAAAACTTAAAAAGAAATAGTCAGTTCAAGTTTTGTATCATTAAGTGAGGATATACTGACTTAAACTTCACCAAGAAGTTGCACATTGTTGGTTAAGACCAAATGAAATAAGACCAAATGAAGTCACCACAATTAGGATTTATGGAAGGATGAGCCATCCTAATTTGTTGCTTGATTTCAAGTTTTCAAAATTTCTTCAGAAATTGGTCAGGATTACATCTCATTTGAGGTCCAGCCAGCTGCCCTCTCCTAAGTGCAGCTACTAGTGACCCCTGCTCAGGCCATGACGCCTTCTTGGCAAAGTCTCTGGATAAGCTGCTGCAGCTGCAGCGGTTCAGGGAGCAGAAGGATTTGCTGCCGTCGGTCTTCTCCATGAGGAGCATATTTGCCTTTGGTGTCCCCTTATGAAAATTTTCCGTGAAAACTCACAAAGAAAGTCATCAGTAACTACAATTCCCTTAACCCTGAACAGCTTAAGGCTCACACAACTCCTTATGAGCCCTCCTGGGGCTCAGCAAACTTTGCAACCTGTGTACTCTTCCAGGTCAATTTTGTCTTACTTTGTTCTGAGACACAGCTTCTGAACAGGCAGGAGGATCACACGTTGCAAATGAATGTCTCAGAATGTGGCCAGTTCCTCAAGTAAGCAGCAAACTACTTGAGCTCTTGGAAGAGACATTTTCTGATTCTCTTTTCATTCATCTTTATTGTGGCCCAATCTTTGAGAAACAGAACTAGCTGGTTGAAGTCACATATTGACCTTCAACATCAAGGTCAAGAGGCCCTTAAAAAAACTACCTGCTACTGCCTGTAACACACCATCCGGCATTTGATTATATAATCCTAGGTCCCGTTTGAATTAAGTCTTGTATATCAAAGTGTCAATTGACAAATATCAATTAGTGTTCTCGATTGATAATCATGATCTCTCTTCCCCCAAATATAGGAAACAAATGATTTACTTCTTTATGCTGAGCATTTAGCAGGAAATTATAAAATGACAAGTTCAGTCTCCAGCAGTCTTTTACCAGTACCAGCTAACGGACCCCTTTGTACCATCTGTTTTGGGGTGGGCACTGCAGACACAGTAGGATGATGCAGAAGGTTTAGAGATGCCTGACAAGCAAACAGGTTTCAAAACAACATACGCCCCATCGATATTTTTACCTGCTCAAACCCTTTCCCAATCCCATTCCTTCCCACAAGGATCACTGTGCTGATGCAGCTAATGGAGGGGACCCTAACAGCTCAAAGTCAAGCAGACTTGCTGTAAGAGGCATCTGATATTTTTATTAATATTCTTACTGAGCTTCAAGCATCTGGGCTCCTGTACCTTTGGCAGAACTATTGTATATAACCTAAATATGCAAAACGGAGGGAAACTCATTCTTTCTATAGAATAAACTATTCCAAGATCTATGCTAAGCAGTAGGGGATAAATACCAGTAAGCAAGGCCACCTGTGAACAGGGAAGGATGCATGTCAACTGAGAGGTACTGTAAAGTGTTGAAGGGGTGATGCTGGAAGTTCATGCAGTGCACACTGAAGATGCAATGGAAGAGACAGTCCATTCTATTTGGGGCCAGTGGCCAGGAAAGAATCCACAGAGGAGGGGATATCTGATCTTTGACTTGAGAGATAAGTAGATTTTTGCTTGATAGTGGGGTAGAGAACACTATGCTCGGGAGAGAGGAATCATCAGTACATCACAGCAGAAAAGCAGAATCTATCTGGGCATCTGAAGTTGCTTCAAGTGGCCAGAGTAAAGGGGATAGAGGTGAGGGGAGAAACAAGGATGGCAAGAAATGTGGGGCAATATCAGAAAAGGCCTTGGAGGCTAGGCTGGGGAGTTTGGGTGTTATTGTGTAGGTAAGCTAGTGCCAGTGGATGTTCTTAAAACCTCAGAGAGACAGAATCTGAAAATACACTGAAGGGGGCTGGAGAGGCAGACCCTCTATCCCGCTTAAAATCTTCCAAGTGATTAAAATAAACTTCAGACTTAACTTCACATGATTGCCAGAAGGGCCCTTCCTACTTCTGTATGCCTCTTGAATGACTTCCTTCTCAGGGACTACTCCTCAACTTGGCAAGCTCTTTCTAGCCCAGGATCTTTGTGTTTATTTGCTGTTTATCTTGCCTCAAGTGCTTGAACTTGGCCTCTCCATATGACTCTATGTTCTCAACCATGAAGCCTCAGTTTAAATGTCACCTTCTTCAAGAGAGTAGTTATGACCTTCATCACCCTTTAACACATTGTACACATGAGTCTTTTGTTTGTTTGATTCTTTTGCCCCCTCAAATATCCTTTGTGAGGGAAAGGTTCATTTCTTGTCTCATTCAGCAGTCCAGACCTGGAAAGGATGAATGATACCTCAAACAAGAGATAAGGACCCAAACTAAAGGGGGGAGTAGGGAGGAGCAGGGAAGAAAGGATGGAATAAGAAAAGTAGGGAGGGTCTGTATGGTTAGATAAATTAAATGGATGTGGGTGGAGAGAGAGAAAGAGGGAGGAGTAAAAACAACATTTAGGTTCTCCACGTAGGTGACTGAGTGATTATTCAGAGACAGGGATGTGGGAGTAGGAGATTGTGAGGCATCGTCAAAAAGGTCAGTTGGGACATTCAGTGGTAGAAAACCAGAAAGCAATTAGATGTAGAATTAAGGAGAAAGGTCCAAGCTAACAGTACATATTTTGGAGTGGTCAATATATGGCAGCTGAAGTCAAAAGAATGACATTCATTAAACTGGGGAAGGAAAGGGTATGGATTTGAATGGGGGAAACAGGAGACCAGTACTTGCTCTTTCTGAATATGTCTCATGGGTGGGTAGAAAGAATGTCTGATAGCCAGTACCCTGTAGGCCTCCCCAAGATTTTGTGGGATGGTGTGCCTATTGCTGACCACACTGGTATGCATGATTCTAGAACTCCAAGACAAGTTTCCAGGGAACCCAGTGAGAGACACCTTTTCTCTATGAGAAAAGCACCAAAAGCTTCATTCATATTGCAGACCAACCAAGGAATAAAGTACAGAATAACTTTTAACCTGCTGCTTCAAACATTTAGGCAGGAATTTTATCAATACAATATGTACACCTGAGACCAAGAACAAAACCCTCAGTCTAAACAATCAGCTTCCTTTCTGAAATCTATTCTGTGAGAGTGTATAGGGCCACATAGACAATTCACTATTCTACCTGCTTACTTTAATAAAATATATTTCAAAGAATAATAATTTAAATTCTTTATTAAAGGAGAATATAAATAATAGCCTTCTTCAAAAAGTTGCAATTAGTTTTTCTTACTTCTTGGACTTTTTTTGTACACATTCTTCCACTATTATTGACATTTGAGGCTATTTGAAATTTTGGCTATTTTAAATATATAGAAAAGTCTTTATGTAACAGTTAAAATCATCTCTCTACATAGGTATGCATATATGTGCATAAGTGCATTCACTTCCTTCTGAGATGTGTATAGATACATAATCATATCTTGATTTTTTTCTTAAACATTATCTTATAAACATTTTCCATACAGCCTCAGTATTTTGATAACTGTATACAATATTCTTTCCCTATTACTAAATTTTAGGCTATTTTAAATTTGGTCTATTTTAAATATTTAGAACAATTTAAAAAGATAGTGTATGTTCGTTTACTTGGGATGCCATTAACAAAATGCCACAGGTTAGAAGTCCAAGATCAAGGTGTTGGCATTTTGGGTTTCTCCTGAGGTTCTTTCCTTAACTTGCAATGGGCCCCATCTGGCCATGTCTTCACGTGGCCTCCCCTCTGTGCATGGACCTCTGGTGTCAAAATTTCCTCTTCTGATAAAGACACCCATCAGAATGGATTAAGGCCTACCCAAAAGGCCTCATTTTAACTTAATTACACTTTAAACACCCCATGTCCAAATATAGTCACATTCCAAAAGCACTAGGACTGCAGCGTAGGAATCTGTGGTTGGACACAATTCAGCCCATAACACGTTTGCTTTCCCAAAAGAATGTAACAATTGGTACTGCCCAGTCTGCTTTGAAAATGTTTTTGAACTATGTGAGTGAATCAACTAAAAATTCTGCTCAGCTGTCTCTAACAGAAACTCACCTACAATATTTGTGACTTAAAAGACCGAAAGGCAGCCTAGAGATTGTACAACGACCCATGATGCTACTTCTTGGTCTCTGCTCTCCCATATTCTCCACCTTTTAGCGTGAGGCTTTCATGTCCCTGGGCTCTGCATTTGCTCTTTTCTCTGCCTCTGACCCCAGATCTCCCATGGCTGACTCCTTCACATTCTTCAGATTTTTTAAAAGAGATTTATTTCTATTTATTTATGCATACTACAAGTGGGGTGCAGGACAGAGGTATGGGGGGGGGAGTGAGAGGATTCACCAGAGATAGACTGGGGGAACAGAACAGGCAGATCTGAAATGTAGTGCTGAGGGGAGCCGTGGGCGAGACACGAGAGGTCTGCTGCACCATGTGGGTAGCTCCCTGGCTGGGGATGGGACTCATGCTGCAGTGGCTGGTGATAGTTTGATAGTGCTGAGACTTTAACCCCTGCACCACCAGGGAGGCCCCCTTCAGATTTTTATTCCAATATCACTTTCTCAATGTGACATTTGCTGTTTAGTCTTTTTCAAACGTTACCTCCCCTTTACTTCTAAGTCTTCTTTCCTCTTTATTTTTTCTCCTTAGTACTTATCATTGTTTAATGTTTCAACAATTTATATATATTTATCTTCCTTTAGAATGGAGTTTGTCCTTTTTGTTCATTACGGTACATACACACAAACACACACTTGCACTGTCAGGAAGGCAAATGTGCCTGCCTGCCTGCCTGCCTGCCTGCCTTCCTTCCTTCCTTCCTTGCATCCCTCTCTCTCTCCCTCTTTTCTCCCCTCCCTTCTCTCAAATTATAAGGTGGCTCACCCAAGGTCACACAGAAAATCGGTGATGATGCTGGAAGAAACTAAGCCTGGTGTCCTGAGTTTTCAGCCCTTTCCACTATTCCCAACAAGACTGTCATCAATTTTGAAGAATTAGCCTAATAGGTTTATAAATATAGATTGGAGGTTGAATTTATAATTTACAAAGCTTTGAAAAAGAATGCTGACTTGGCCATATTTGAAAGTCAGTAGGACAATGTTCCTAAATTCTTTAGGACAATTTCTGACATTTCTGGGGGAGGTAGGAGAGAGAAGCTAATGTGTGTATTCCTTCTTCCATCTTGGGTCAAAAGTAGGTTTTTCTTGAACCTACTTTTCCAAAATTTCTTACAAGGTGAAGAACAACAGATGTGGTATATTAATATTTGTGTGAAATAAGATGTAAAAAATGTATTAGAGTGTTCTTACAGATGCACAGAATATCTCTGGAACATCATAGAAGAAACTGGGGGTGGAGATTGGAGGGCAGAGGTGGGAGAGGTAACTGACTTATCACCATGAGACCTAATTACACCTTTGAATATGGTTGCAAAAGATAACACAAACCAAAGAAACGAAACTGTTAATGTCAAGCCATGGTCCCAGGTGTGAACCACTCCTTGTTTCAGATGTAAGATGATGTCCACAAATGATGTGGCCCTGCCTTCCTCTGACCTTTCTCCCCATGGCTCCCCTTGTAGACTCTGCTCAAGCTACCAGGGCCTACTTGCTGTTTCCTCAACAAGTGGAACTTAGTGCTAACAGGACCTAGATTTGTGTTCCTTTTCCCAAGAATCTTCCTCCACCTATCTTTGCATGGCTCACTTCTTAGCCTCCTTCAAGTCCCTGCTCACACATCACCACCACAGAGGAGTTTTTTTTTTTTTAAAGATTTATTTATTTATGCATACAAGAACTGGGGTACAGGCCAGAACTGTGGGGGGCAAGAGGATTCACCAGAGACAGAGTGGGGAACAGAACAGGTGGATTGACTGAAATACACTGCTAAGGAGAGCAGTGGGCAAGAGAGGAGAGGTCTGCTGCGCCATAAGGGTAGCTCCCTGGCCGGCCAGGGATTTAACTTGTGCTGCAGAGGCTACAGATTGCTTCATAGTGCGCTACTTAACACCTTGCGCACCAGGGAGGCCCCACAAAGGAGTTCTTTCCTGAGCACCATAGGGCCTCCCCTCCCCCTCTTCTGATTTCACCCATAGGACCTGCCACACAAGGTCACTCATTGTTTCCTCACTCCTGAAAGCTCTGCAGACAAGGATTGCTTTCTTCATCACCATATCCTGGGCACCTAGAATGGAGCCTGCCACAGAGAAGATCCTCAATATAGATTTTCTGAAAGAATTAGTAAAATGCAGGAATGAATTCCACTGGGGACCTTAATTCAAGACAGTATTACAATTGCTTCATTGAGGAAGGACCAGGGGGTTGCCTTCATTTACCTGATCTGGTCAACCAATGTTGCTGCTTGGAAAGAAGTTTTAGAGACACTGACTTAGGTAATGAGAACCATGTGGTCCATTAGCTATGATAACTGTGTGCACTGGAGGGAAATAATGGCATAAGTGTCACATAACTGCCACCCCAGATCATCTACCAGGTGTGGCAAAAGAAGAAGCAGCCAGATCAAGAGCATTTAGAGTAAAAAAAAAAATTTTAATTGAGATATAAAATTAACTCTCTCTATTAGTTCTAGGTATATGAATGATTCAGAATATAATTCTATTGCAAAATCATCACAACAGTGAGCCTAGTTAATATCCATCACCCCACATAGTTACACTTTTTTTGTGTGATGAGAGAATTTTTAAGATATACTCTCGTAGCAACTTTATAATATGCAATACAATATTACTAACTGTAGTCACCATGCTGTGTTAACAACCTTAAGTCTTATTTATCCTATAAGTTTGTATTTTTTGATCTTAAGATAAAGTAACCATTTCTGGGAAGGTAAATATATGACATTTGAATTTTATTAAATTTAACTAAAATACTACTAAAATTATTCATCTTGACTAATGAACTTGAAAAGCAAATACCAAGACAATACATCACATTACATTATTAGCTCATCACATTTCATACATTAGCTTGCAAACATTATTTCACTGCTATTGTTTAATAATCTATACCAAAAGTTCAGAAAAATAATAAACACCAACTTATTTGATTCACTCCAAAACTGATAGAAATTATATTTTCAATCATGGATTTTTATTAATTACAGGAATGTGCTTGATATTAGAAACTGCAGTAGTTCAGTAAGTGAGACAGGGGCTCTTGATTACAAGTAACAGAAACAATTTATCATAGCTTAAGCTATTTATCATAGCTTAAGCAGGATTAGCTAAGAAGCCTCTAGAACCTCATGTGGAAGTTTACTTTCTCAGATGTTAGGATTATAGGAAACATGTAGCTCAGTAACTTCTACAACTTTGAACATTCAGATTTTTCCTGCCTGTGGGCTTCATTCTCTCAGAGTAACTCTCTCCTTTAGCCAAAGGGAATCTCACATCCAGTTTTGACACTCACAAGAAGATCTGGATTTTTAAAATCCAACTCTAATTTGAAATATCTCAAATAAATTGGTTAATTGACCAGACTTGGGTCACAGACTCATCCAAGGACCAATCAATTGAGCCAGTTGGGTGGGCTCATCTGGATATGCCATGACTGGGTATCCATTGGTGACCATACCAGGATGATAGAGATATGAAAAGCGTGGAGAATTCCCTCTAGAATCAGAGGGAGTTGGAAAGGAAAGGAACATTAGTCAGGATGTGACAGGGGTAACAGGGTGGTCCCCAGGAAACGGGGAAGTTCCAGGTTTCCTGCCCCACCCAAAGGAGGGTGGAGCTAAGCAGGGAAGTGAAGCTGCAGAGAAGAGACTGAGGAAGGAAGGAAGAAGAATGGAGAGCAAGAAGGAGGCTTGGAGGAGGGACATGGAGCAGAGAGAAAATTGAAGAAACTATGCTTGCCTTTTGGTCAGGGACTGGTTGACACAGATGTGGGTGAGACCCGTGGGGAGGTGACAATGGCAGCTTTCATCTTGATTTTGATTTTGCTCTTTTCCTCCCAGACTTGTCTGGTTGTTTCTGACCCTTTTCTGTGGTTCCCCACTGGAAGGTGCTTTAGACTTGTGGCAGGCTTTGGGGCCTTGCTCTGGGCCATTCCCATTTGGGTGGACTTTTACCCATGAGGGGACGGGTAACTCTGGGTGCTTGATTTGGAAACTATATTCTTTGTCTTTTCTGTATTATTTACTAATTGTATTAAAGTTCCTTTCCATTAAAGTCTTGTATGTTTTGTGTTGATATGGCAGATGGCAGAACCTATTTAGAGCAGGCAGGTTTGGGGGTTCTGGGGTGCCCCACTCCCTGCCCTGTAACAAGGAGAGTTGTGGTAGGGGGAGGAAGACTTCTCCAAAGAGGTGTGTACACTGTCCAAGGCCAACTGAACACTGTGGTCAGGACTCCATAGCTGGTAATTATACCACCACTTTACACATTTATCTTCTTCCCACCTCCACTCTTCCCACTCTTCCCAACCCTCACACCAAATGTTTATTGGTTTCTCCCCCCCACACACACATGTAGTTATTAATCTCAAAATCAGTGATTCTTGGAAATAATATGGTACAGTTTTCTGGAATGACTGAAACTCACAGTGAGCATAGTCTATGCAGGTGACTGGAAGCTTCTCACCAGAGTAACCTACAGAGAAATAGGTGGAGGTGCCCTTTTCTTCATGAATTATTCCACCTGCAAATTGCTTGTACATTATCTTACTTCCCTTTTCACATCTGTTGCCTGGCTTGACCCTCCACCACCTGGTGTTGTCTATTCTTCCTGCCAGTCAGGCACTGTCTTTCCGCAGGGCAGCCTGGGCCCCAGACCCCAGCAGTGTGTCCATTCACCTATCGTCATGCCCCCTCCCATGTTAGCACTAGAAGGGACCAAAGCAAATGTAGGTCCAATCATTTTATCTTTGGGAGGGAGGAGAGTGGGGAAGGGGGGATAAATCAAATGCTCACATCTGACTTTCTCAAGTTCATCCAGAATATTCAGGGTAAATTATGGCCAAAGTCTCTGTGATTTCTGTTTCCTAACCCACGGATGTTTCCATGAACGGGACAAAGCAACCAGCAAAAACAAACAAACGAAAAAAAAAAAAAAAGCTGAAACATAAATGGTACAGAGAACCACTCAAGCAGTTCCTTGGGCCCTTTGACCAAAATCCCCCACCATCATTCTGCTCTTTTTTTTTTTTAAGATTTATTTATTTATATAAGAACCTGGGTACAGGCCAGATGTGCCGGAGGGTGAGAGGATTCACCAGAGACAGAGCAGGGAACAGAACAGGCAGACTGACGAAATACACTGCTGAGGGGAGCAGCAGGCTAGACAGGAGAGGTCTGCCGTGCCTTGTGGGTTGCTTCACGGCTGGTGGGGATGAAACCAGCACTGCAGAGGCTGTGGACAGCTTCACAGTGGGGCACTCAACCACCAGGAGGCCCCACCCTGCTCTTTTTATTTTCTTTTAAAATAAATGCAACTTCTTTGCCGACATGTGCATGGCAGGACTTTTCACCAAGACAGTACAGGCCTCTCCTGCTTGCTCAGCAGATAGTTATCAAACCACTATCAAGTTCAGTGGGGAATGCAGAAAATAAAAACCCAAAATAAACCCAAAACCCAACCAACCAACCAAACAAAAAACACATTAGCTATGGTCCCTATCATCAGAAGGTTTTCAACTAGTTTTGGGGAAAAGGCCAAAAATATTTGATCAGGTTTAGGATATAAGAAATATCTACAAACAGGGCATGTTGTTATGAATAGGCAGTAGAGACCAGACTCCCATTACCGTGCTTACACTTCCCACCTTTGTGTCCTCTTATATAAAAGAAAACATGAATAAAACTTCTGCCAAGCTCCAAAATGATGCCCTCAGATTCCTCCGTTTTACTCTAGTGGTTGAACAGATACTATAATTCTTGCAGAAAGGAGTAGATGGCAAGTGCCAGCAGTTCAGAGGATAAGAGTGTTTGGGGACATGCCACCGACAGGGCTGTGATTACCATGCCATTTCGGCACAGAAGGAGCGGGCCACCGTCAATTCCTTCTTTGACAAGAACCTGAGAGCCCAGAGCATCACAGTGGGAGAAGCAGAACTCAGAATGTTTGTGTTGTTGATTTTCAAATTATCATTATGTAAGCAACAGATCCCCACAGTTTAAAAATAATCAAATAGTATTACAAGACTTATAACAAAAAGCAGCTCTCTGCCTTCAAGGGCCACCCTCACCTAAGAGGTAATCCCTTTAAACTCTTAGCTGTTTCTTAGGGTTTTTTTTTTTTTTTTTTACCTTCTTGCTTTCATATATTGTGCTTATTTCCCAGCTCTTGGTTTTTCCTTCTATGGACATTTTACTACGCAATATGACATGTTAGCTATATTACTACTCTCCGTTTCTACTACATAACAAATTTTATCAAATTAGAGTTTTACTGACTACCCCTTAATATGAGGGTCCATTTGCTTGGAGACTGAAAACCAAAAATTCAGAAACCGGGTTTGGTTTAATAGGTCAAGAACTTTATGGCTTGACAAGCAACGCAGGAGAAGTCATGTTTAAACAAACAAATAAAACAAACCTCCCTGAGCTTCAGAGGAGAGTTCCCATTTATTCTGGGGACTAGTACATTATGAATTCATCAGGGTGGAGTCTCAGCAGTCTTTGGCGGAAGGTCTCTGTAGGGTAAGGTAAAAGTATCAGGCTTTTCCACCCTTCCGCCATCAGGATAGATGACGGAACCCTGTGGTACTGAATGAATGCCTGATGGCGGACACCTGGAGTAGGGTGTGGGCATAGGTAGATGGGATTCACCTGGACTGAGACTGGGCTTTTAAGGGCAGCGTCACGGGGACGCCAGCAGAAGCTGAGAGAGAAGCAAGAGAAGCAGAAGCCGAGAGAAGGCCGGAGAACCCAGAGTGAAGACCTGTTGGGGGCTGGGAGGCCTGCCAGCCTACCGGCCCCCCAGTGCCCCTGCCTGCCGTGTACCTGTAATCCCAATAAAAACCTGCAAAACCACTAAGGACTCTGACTCCTCCTTTACCAGGTCTGCTGGATCATAGAAAACCTGCTCTGTGGTCTTCCTGACCCTAGGTCTCCTCCTACACCCAGCAATTTTGAACATGTCCCCTTTTTCTGAACAGCACTTGGTCACCACCTTGGGAATAACCAGTTGGGTCCAATTCTGTGACTATTCCTCTCCTATCTCTCATTCCTGAGAAAAGGCACAGCTTGGTGCAAACATTCTACCTCACAGTTACAAATGATCAGTGTTTACATTAGTATTTATGTCAACACTGTACAGAGAAGAGCCATGTAGTACTTACTTGTTTTTCCTATATATTTAATATTTAAGAGTATGATTTTTATAACTAATAGGAATTAAGAGTTATAAAATACTTTCTACTATTTCAAACACATCAAGCCATCTCCCAGTTTCTTATTTTTTTTTCCTTTGGATGTCACCAAGATCCAGCAATCCTGTATTTGTCCTCAAGTTCTGCTATATGGACTCCACCCCCACCCCAGACCAAAGACATCCAAGACACCAAGAACTACAAATCCCATAATGTCATCATCACCGAAGGGAAGATTACTGGGAATTGAGGGTAGAGTTAAGCAGCCAGGTTTCGTATATAACCAGACATGTGGGCGTTGGAGGGTCTCTTGGTTTTTCACTGGCTCTCAGCGTGTTATAGGGATTCCAGCTCAGCAGAACTGGTAGGAAGCATTCATGAATTTATCCCCCCTCTTCTCCCTGAGTTATTCATTTCTTCATTTCCCCTTCTTTTGTAAATTAACCCTTTATTAAACTTTTTATGTGTGCCTGCAGTTGAATCTTATTATAAGTGCCTTTTAAGCGCACAGGTGAGGACCCATAGTCAGGCAACCCATTTTATATATCGGGGTTGCCCTGTAACAGTAGCATTAATGATCAACATACAGATATTCAGATGTTCAATAAGCTCTTTGTTATCAGTAAATTGTCTTCATTGTATCTTCAGTGGATCCTAGTCTTAAACCTCGAGCCTGTCTCAGTAAACCTCTTAGATTCCTCCTTCATACAACTTTTCAATCCATCAGCCACACCCAGTCACCACCTCCTCCTACCACTGCTCCACAGGTTCAGGCCATCTAATCCCTGGGCCAGTTTTGGCTTGGAGATGCAAAACGGCTGGTTTCCTGTTGGCTTCCAACCCCAGCAGCTCTAGGTTTTTCTGGTCTGCAGGTTAGTTTCCACTTATACATAGCTTTTGTGCTTCTTAAAGTTTTAAAATGTATTGTTGGTTGTTGATTCTTTCACATTTTTTTTGTCCTTGAGGATTTATGTTCCTTTCCTCTAAGTACTGTGGGTTTAGTAGAGATTTTAGAGGAAGCAGGGTTAAAATCATGTGCTCAGTACACCATGCTTAACTGGGATTTCCATTTACTTGTTTTTAAATCCACTTCCAACTTTCTTCCTCGGCTCTCTTTCTCTCACTTTTTCTTTCATTGGCTCACCCTCTCCTGCTCCTCCCCCTCCCCCTGGCTCTTTCCTTTTCTCCTCCCTCTCTCCCCCTGCCTCTTCTTTTAAAATGCTGTATTACCCTCCTTGAAGGGCATTGGAAAGTCTTATGTTCTCTGCTCTTTAATATACTTTCAATATAAATAGCACCTTGGACTCTGGCTTTAATTAGAACACACCAGTTTCTGCAACGGACTTAGTAATACAACAACCCACAGAGTCTATGTTTCTTAATCTCTTCCCTCCTGTGTGCTTGCTGAGAAAACTCTAATATTTCTAGGAAGTAGAGTTTTGGCATTTCATCCACTTCAGGTCTAGCAAACTTTGCTCATCATTGAAGTTCCAGATCTTGGTCCAGGGAAGATAAGGAGAGGTAGCAAATAGTATACCCTCCGCCAACAAGGAAAATGGGGTCAGGATGAAGGTGAGACCAGGTATTGATTAAATGATGAATTAATTAAAAAATATGTATTGAGTATTTACTATATCTCAGGCACTGTTATCGGCGATAGGGGGGGTTATAAAAATGAGTAAGATGTCCAAAGTCTAGTGGGGAAGACAAACAAAAAGGTAAACAAATACAACATGTGATCAGTGCCCTTCACCCTCTACAAACATTAGCTGAGCATCTACTGTATGTCAGTTACTATACCAGGTACTGCATTATATGTATTCCTTATGTAACAGGGTGGTCCCCAAAAAGGGGGGAGGTTCCAGGTTTCCTGCCCCACTGAAAAGAAGGGTAGAGCTGAGCAGAGAAAAAAAAAGCTACAAAGGAGACTGAAAAAGAAAGAAAACAGGATGGAGAGCCAAAAAAAGACCTAAAGGAGGCACATAGAGCCAAGAGACATGTGAAAAAACTACACTTGCTTTTGGATCATGGACTGGTTGACACAAATGTGGGTAAAGAGACCCGTGGGGAGGTGACAATGGTGGTTTTTGTCTTAATTTTGATTTTGCTCCTTTCCTTCCAGACTTGTCTAGTTATTTCTGATCCTTTTCTGTGGGTCCCCACTGAAAGATACTTAAGACTTGTGGCAGGCTTTGGGGTCTTACTCTGGGCCAATCCTGCTTGTGTGGACTTTTACCCACGAGGGGACGGGAAACATTGGGTGCTTAATTTAAAAATTATATTCTTTGCCTTTTCTGTATTGTTTCCTAATTGTATTAAAGTTCCTTCCCATTAAAGTCTCATATGTTTTGCGTTGATGCGATGCGGCAGATGGCAGAACCCATTTAAAGCAGGCAGGTTTTGGAGGGTCTGGGGTGCACCTCTCCCTGCCCTGTAACACTTATAGTAACATTGTATATTAGGCATGCTACGCCCCTTATAATGTAATGAAACCACCCAAGAGGATGAATATACAAAAACAGAGAAGTAAGGGGCCCAAGAATACATGCACTCTGGGCTCAGTGGCCCATGTCGGCAGAACTGAAGGCCACGACTCTGGCTTTTGCAAAAGCTCCTGCCTGAAACTGACTTTTCATCCTTGGACCTCTCCCCTTTTAGCTCTTCTTTCCCAACTCCAAATCTAAGGTGAGAGTCACATGTGGGAGAAGAGGAAGAAAACAGGTAGAAACAGTATTTTTTTTTTCCAGCACTGTCTTCGGTATGGAAAGGACAAGGCAAAAACAAGTCATGAAAAATCTTGAGCTAAAATTATTACAATCCACAGGAAACTCTTAGACATGCGGTATTGAGACACTAGCTAAAGGTCATGATAGAGGGGTGGACATAAAAATATGAGGGGGTGAAGGAGTGAAGACTTTTTAGAAGGACAGAGGAGATGTCCCCCAGAGGAAGAATCAGGGCATCATATGATGATTTGGGAGAGGGAGACACACCACACACGCACACACATCTCACTCTGAACTTAGTTTTTAAAACTCTGAAACAGGAACTTTACCCTGGGAGTCCTGATATGAAAGGCACAGATCTTGCCTTCCCCCTCACAGTTGTCTTGTCTATTGAAGCTGTCCATCCACTGAAGTGAGTGAGGAACTGTTTCCTCTGTGCGGAGGGTCCTTTTTCCTTCAAAACCGAGGGTGGGGTAAGTGGAGGCCGCAAATGCACACGGGATCTGTATCCCTGGGGTTTCCTCTTGCTTTGGTTCTCCCGAGGATCTACCTAGAAAAGGTTTTTTGGGGAGCAAGGGGGTGCCCTGCCTCTCCAAGTAATAAGAAAAAGAGGCGGGGGCAGGGTGCAGAGAGAGGTTTTGCCAAATTACAGATGGAGCCGATGAACAATTCCCAAAGGAGGTCCTCCCACATCCACAGGAAGGCCAAAAAAAGGCTTGAAATTCACATTATTTTTGGTGCCTGGGAGATGAGAGGGGAATGAGAGAGGGCAGTGGTGGTAAATAGAAATGAAGGAGGAAGAAAAAAACAAAAGGTTTGGTTGGGTCTTTCCTAGGGAACAGCTCAGAGGAGCCCCAGATCTTATAAGAAATGTAGCTGGACTTGAATGATATTTTTTATTATATATCCATGGGCTAAACTGTAGAAGAGAATATTCACAAATTTTATATAAATCTGGTTTCTGCCCTGAAAGAAGTGGCTGCTCCCTGTGTTCCTTTTTTCAGCCTCTATTTTTGAGATGACAGGATAGAGGTGTTTTGCCCACACTGTGCCCACACACTCTCCCTGCTCCTCTTAGGCTTGATTCCTTGCCCTGGTTTCCTCCAAAAGCTTTCCTCCTTTTATGAATGCTGTCATTTTATTGTTGTTGTTTCTGTGTTTGTTTTTGCTTTGGGTACGAAGGATGGAAAAATGTAGGGGGAGAGATAGGTGTGGACACCATGGTGAGAAAGCAATAACTACATTTGCTTAATAGGTAGAGGGAGAGATTAAAGACCCCCAGTTTTTCTCATCTCTTAAAAATAATAATTTGGATCAGACAGGGTTGCCAGATAAATATATACTGACCACCCAGTTAAGTTTAATTTCAGGTAAGTAGCATAGAAGTAATTAAAAATCCAACATACAATTCTTTGTGTTTAATGTAATTCTTGAACCACCTTGCATCAGTGATGTTGAAATAATGGAGACCCAAAGTATGCACAGTTATTAGGGAATCAGATCAGCGTGAGATAGACTGAGAGGTAGTTTCTTATTGAGTCACCTCTATTCCAGCCTTTCATACTTGCCCTCTCTTACTTCCAAAAAAGGGAAGAAAGGCATTGCTCTTGGTTGTAAAAATCTCCAGGGTCCAAATAAAGGACAACTAGAGTATTTGTGTTTATGCTGAGAACACAAAAGTCCTTTCTAAGTGATATAACAAATCGTTTCACATGTTAGGTGGTTTCCAACTTACTGCTTTCCATAAAGCTGGAAGAAAACTGTAGTTGAGTTGGCCACTGGTAGATCATTAGAATACTCTTTTTAAGAGACTATTTTTTTTAGAGCAGTTTTAGGTTCACAGCAAAATTGAGTGGAAAGTACAGAGACCTCCCCCATGCCCAACCTCCCCCATAGAATAATTATTAAAGGAAGATTTCAAAGTGATATCTAAAGTATAACTCCAAAGTTCAAAGAATAGAATGACATTGCCAAGTACATCCCTGCTGAAAAACAAACTTCAAGTTCCTTGGAAAAGGTGGACTAGCCAGAAATCTTCTCATAGGGTTTATATTAAAAAAATTGAGTCATTCCAGGCCCCCTTCTGAAGCTACAACACCCAGAAATATGTCTTCCTTCTTGTCAACCCTGGACATTGTCATAACAAAACTCCTTACAGCCCCTTTTACTTGTCAATGTGAGCAAGGTTCCTCAGTGCTTTTGTTCATAAAAATGAGAAGCAGGGATAGTATTAATGCTAATCCTTATAATTACTCATTCTTATAATAAGTAATCAATTGATGGATATTTAAACTAATTACATGAATGGGTAAGTATATGAAAGTGCCTATATTTCAAAATCCATCTTTATCCCTCTCATTAAAAGAATAATTTGCAATAATGTTGCACTATTTTATGTTTAATGGTCTGTGAAATATATATTTATCTTGTTTCTAAAAATTGTGATGATGATTTAGTCTCAAAAAATGCTGTAACACAGAGCCTTATGGTCACAAGATAAAATTTTTTTATTGTAAAATCGATGTACATGTGCATTTTTTGTCTCAGAAAACATGATTATGTAATCCATAAAAGATGACTACATAATACACATTCAAATAATTTAAAAGTCATAAAAATATGACATTTGGAGCTAATTCTTTAGGGCAAGTGGCAAGAGAAGGTAGCTCCAGAAGGACAAAGAATGATTTAGCATTTTTGGTGGTTAAAGAACTACTCATTCATTTTGAAAAAGGAATGATGGTGAGTGTCAGATTACCAGGGCACTTAGATTCTGCTGAACACATTTAAGAAGAGTGATGTAACAGTGTTATTTTAAAACATTCCGTGTTAACAATCTGCAGCATACATCCTTTGTAACTGTTCCAACCTATGATTAAAAGTTACAGATGTCAACTTACAAATGTGTGAAGAGATACAGTTTTTCAGCATTTTAGGGTGTGGAGGGGAAGTCTAAAGACCATTGCTCTGTTATCATTCTCTTGCTGATATTTCTGCTCATAATATAATACTTTATTTCCAGCTCCTTTACATCTTTGAACAATGAAAACTGTAGCCATCATCTTCTACCTTTTCAGAGGTTTCCTCTTCCAAAGTTCTTTGTGCCTCATTGAGCTGCCCTTCTACTCTGAACTGGGTGGTAGTTCAGAGTCATGGCACAAGGGCTTAAATTGCAGAAACCAGAAATAAATCAGCTCCTAGATCTCACAGCTGAACTATTTCAAGAATATGCAGTTACATTTCAGTGGCCATGATTTGAGTCATGGCGTACGCAGTAACATGTAATTACAAGCTCATTCTAACGGACTTCAACTGTGATGCTTGCTTGTCACCGTCTGAACACAGGCGAAACCACAGCAGGATTTTAGGGTTACTAATGAACATGATCTAAGCAACCCTGATGCACACCCTGTCAGAGAGTGACCATCTCAGGCACCATGTGAGGTGCTGGTGGAGTTTCTTCAAGTATTTAAAACTTTCTTTTTAAGGAAGGAATAAAAATGGACAAATAGCATAGGCCCAAATAGCAGAGGAAATGTATTTGAGGTACTTGAGGGAAGCTACGTAATAGGTCAGAGAGGAACAAAACTCTGGTTCTACATATGAGAACTGAAAACGAGTTCTTAGTTCTCTACGGTGTAAGTCCTGCCAGCCATGGTATGCCAAACCACACTCCACCAGTGTGTGGCATTTGGAAGTAATGATGCCCTGGTTAATCTAGGGTCAAGAAGAATATGTTTCATCACTAGTGTTTTGTTTTTAATAGATAATATTTATTTAAACACAAAACACTCAATATTTTTTAGTGTTAGATTTTTAAAATTTAACTTATGTCAAGATGATTGTAGATTCACATACTGTAGGAAGAAATAATCCAGAAGAATCCTATTATCCTTTCTCCAGTTCCCCACAATGAGGTAAACCATGAGTATCACAACCAGGATATTGATGTTGTTCCAGCTGAGAGGCAGAATATCTCCATCAGCATGTGAATGCCTGTATTGCCCTTTTGTAACCACACACGCTTCCCTCTTAGCCTACTCCCTCTTCACCCTTCAACCAGGTCTCCATTACTATAATTTTGTCATTTAAGAATGTTGTATGAATGGAATCAGTCGTAAAGTATGCCATCTTTTGGAACTGGTTTTTCTCACCACAATTCTCTGAATATTTATCTAGGTGGTTTTGTGTACCAATAGTTTTTTTTTTTAATTATTATTACTGAATAGAATTCCATATGATGCATCTACCAAAGTTAAATTATTTACCAGTTGAAGGTCATCTGAGTTGTTTCCAATTTGGGGCTATTATCTATAAAGCTACTATAAGCATTCATGTGCTGGTTTTGTGTGAACTTTAAGTCTTCGTTTCTCTGGGATGGATGCCCATGAACACAACTCCTGTGTCATATGATAGCTTCATGTTTATTTTTTTTAAAAACTGCCAAACTTTTTCAAAGGGCCATTTCACATTCCCACCACCAATGTAACATGATCCACTTTCTCTCCATCCTCACCAGCATATTGCATTGTCATTATTTTTTATTTTACCCATCCTGATAAGTGTGTAGTGCTATCTCTCTGTGGTTTTTCTTATTAACATACAATTCAAAAAAATCATTTTCCATTTGTATTGATATAATTGACCTCTAACATTGTATTAAAGTGTACACCCTAATGATTTGATACATATATATGCTATGAAATGATTGCTCAGTCAATTTAGTTAACATCTATCATTTCACATGCTTACAATTTTTGTGTGAGACAACTTTTAAAATTTACCATCTTAGCAACTTTAAAATGTGTAATATAGGGCCTCCCCGGTGGCGCAGCGGTTGAGCGCTGGGTTGCGAAGCTGCCCGCAGCCTCTGCAGCGCCGGTTCGATCCCCGGCTGCTCCCCGGCCACCGGAGGAGGGTCCCGCATGGCGCGCAGACCTCTCCTGCCGCCCGCTGCTCCCCTCAGCAGTGCACTTTGGTCCTTCTACCTGTTCTGCTCCCCGCTCTGGCTCTGGTGAATTCTCTCACCCTACCGCGCTTCTGACTGTACCCAGTGCTTGTATAAATAAAAAAAAAAAAAATCTTAAAAAAAAAATGTGTAATATAGTATTTTCAACTTATAGTCACATCAAATCCCCAGAACTTATTTTTCTTATAAGTAGAAGTTTGTACCTTTATCCATTTCCCCCACTCCTGACCCTCTGTCTCTAGCAACCACCTATCTGTCTGTTGCAATGAGTTTAGCTTTTTAAAAATCTCACATATAAGTGAAATCATACAGTTTTTTGTCTTTCTCTGTTTGACTCATTTCATTTAGCTTAACGCCCTCAAGGCCCATCCATATTTGTCACAAATAGCAAGCTTTCATTCTTTTTTGTGACAAAAATATTTCATTGTACATGAAGCATATTTTCTTTGTCCATTTATCCATTGATGGGCACTTAGGTTGCTTCCATACCTTGCCTGCTATAAATAATGCTGTAATGAACATAAGGCACAGATATCTTTTCAGGAAAATTATTTTGTTCCTTTTAGATATGTACAGAGTGGTGCTACTGAATCAAATTTCTTTTTAATTTTTTGAGAAAAATTTATGCCGTTGTCCATAATGGCTGCACCAATTTACATTCCCACCAACCAGCATTTGTTATCTTTTTTCTTTTCTTTCTTTTTTTTTTTTTTTAAAGATTTATTTATACAAGAACCGGGATACAGGCCAGATGTGTGGGAGGGTGAGAGGATTCACCAGATACAGAGAGGGGAACAGAACAGGCAGACTGATGAAATACACTGTTGAGGGGAGCAGCAGGTGAGACAGGAGAGGTCTGCTGCACCATGTGGGTTTCTTACCGGCAGGGATCAAACCATGCTGCAGAGGCTGGGGACAGCTTCACAGTGGGGTGCTCAACTGCCTGTGCCACCAGGGAGGCCCTCTCTTGTCTTTTTGATCATCATCATTTTAACAGGCACAAGGGATATCTCATTGTGGTTTTGATTTGCATCACCCTGACAATTAGTGATCTTGAGCTTCTTTTCATATACCTGTTGGCCTCTGCATATCTTCTATGGAAAAATTTCTGTTTAGTTCTTCTGCCCATTTTTAAATTTGATCATCTATTGTCCTTGCTATTGAGTTGCATGAGTGCTTTATATATATTGGGCATTAACCCCTTATCAGATATAATACTTTGCAAATATTTTCTCACCTTTAGTAAGTTGCTATTTCATTTTTGTTGATGGTTTTCTTTGTTGTGCAGAAGCTTTTTATTTTAAAGTAGTCCCACTTATTTTTGCTTTTGTTATCTTTGCTTTTGGTGTCAAATCCAAAAAATAATTGTTGCAATCAGTATCAAGGAGTTTACCCCCAGTGATTTCTTCTAGGAGCCTTATGACTTCAGGTCTTCAATATTTTTAATTTATACAATTTTCTTTTCACAGACTTTATATTTGCAAATTATTTTATATGAGCATCGGTTAATTTTTTTGCTATTAAGAAAAAGATATATGTAATGCATATAACTTAAAGTACAAAAGAGCATGAATGACAATGCTTCCTCTTATCACCCCAGAGGTGATCCCTGCCTAAAGCAGCCACTTCTACCAGCAAAATCACGTGAAACTTTCCACTCAAAATAGAGGCGCTGATCACAGTTCAACCACTTTTTCCTACCCCAAGGTCATTTCCAGGAATGAAGATAGTCTTAAGCACATTTAACCTCTGGGAATAAATTTCTTTCCCCTCTTTTGTGGTTGTCAGCTATTCCATTTAAAGACAAAGGAATGAACCGAATAAAGTTATTTTCCTCTCCATCCCCACCCTTCCTCCATCTCCTGCAGCTTCTCCATTCTCCTGCTCTTTCTGCTGAGGATGGGGAAACCACAAAATTGGAACTTTTGAAATTAGATGTTCAATCAGAATCAATAAGTAAGCGTAAGAAAGTCTCTCCTTAATGCAGGGCCTTTGGCTGTTTGAGGTCCTTTCCCTTTTATTTTGCAAGCACCAGGAATTCTGTTCCAGAGATTGAAGTTGCAAAAAGGGTGACCTCTAGGTCAGGGTCTTGCTCCTATGTATATCTTCATTGAATCAGGACTGCTGGCATTGTCTGCCATCAGATGCTGGTGGGTGCATTTCGCAATTTACCCAGTTAGAACATCCACAGCATCATTAAGTAAGAATAAATTTAGTTTGTTATTGTTTAATTTCTAAATGAAGGCATTACACTGGAGTGGGTTTAATTCTCCAGCCTAGTGTTACACTTAATTTTAATATAGTTTGACAGACATGTGAAGTCGTCATACAAATTATGATGAGGTTTGAAAGAACATTCCTGAGCAAGTTATGTCTCCAGTGACTCATACTAAGTTTCACTAGGTCTTGGTTTTCAAATCGCTAATCAGGTTCTGTATGTCTTTTTCAGTGGCAAGGATTTTAATATGTATGGGTACAAAGTTGATTAAAAAATTTTCAAAAATGAATCCACAGATTGGTAGATATTTCTAAGGTGAGGAGAAAGTTAGTTCTAAGTTTACTTTTTTTTAATCACAAAGCAGTCATGAAATCTCCAAGTTACTTCCAATTTAAAAATGATTTACTTTTAAAACTAATCATAAATCAAAAAATGTTTACTGAAGAAAACTTGGAAAATTCAGAAATCAAAAATGTTTTTAAAAATCACCTATAAACCTACCACTCAGAAATTAATGCTAGCCTTCATAGTTATATCCTTGCAAAGCTGAGTATTTTCATTATTGAACACACATACACATATTGATTACCTCTCAGAAGGAAAACAGCGTTTGGAGGATGAGAGTGGAAGAAACATCAGCTCTTTACTCATAATATTTTATACCTTTTAAACTTTGTACTATGTACATGTACTTCCTATTAACAAAATAATGGACAGATCTAAATCCAAATATCCTTTTTCCTTGTCTTTGTTTGACAATAATCAGCTTGTGTTGAAAATGACTGATATAAAAGTCAACCTACTTAACTGACTACCATAGGCATATCTTGGACTAAAACTGGATAGAGTTTATTTCAGCAAATGATTTTAACTATATTCACCCACAAGTATTTACTAATAACAGCCCCTGAGAAGGCTGAGTGCTGAGGAAATGAATTATGTAACTAGTCTAAGCAAAAATGAAGTAAAATATAGTGCTACTGCATAGTCAAGGATCCAGAGCTATTCATTCTCTCTGCCTCTGATTCCACGGGCCTAGTCTTTCCCATATAATCACAGGGCATACCTTAGAGCCCAGGAATCCTAGTGACGCACTGCACTTATTCAAATGGATGGAAAAACAATGCCATCAGCATGAATCAATAGGAATGGTGCATTTGGCCAGCAGACTATTATTTCTGGGGACAGGATACACACTGGGTTTTGAGCTTTAGCTTAGTGTCAGATTTAGCTACATAGCGTTTTCCAAACTTTGTGAATAATAAACAATTTTGACATATGAATGTGTATAATATAATATTATAATGTGTGTAATATAGTATAATATAATATACTTAACATATATGTGTCTGTGTCTGTCTGTTTTCCTAACAAAATACTATAGAATGGGTGGCTTAAACAACAGAAATTTATTTTTTAATGGTTTTGGAGGATGGAAGTCCAAACCATGGTCAGGTTGTGGTGAGGACTCTCTTCTTAACTTGCAGATGGTCACATCCTTGCTATATCTTTCAGTGGTACATAGAGGGAGAGAGATTGTTTCCTCTTCCTATAAAGCCACCTATCTTATTGGATTAGGACCCCAACCTTATGACTTCACTTAACATTAATTACCTCCCCAAAGCCCTATTTCCAAATATAGTCACAATGTGAGTTAGGTCTTCAACATATGATTTGGGGAAAGATAATTCAGTCCATAGCTCTGTGTGTGTGTGTACAGCCATATATTTAGCACCTATTTCACTATCATAGGCATCGTGGATATATTGTATTGTAATTAAGTATTTATGATATATATCCTACATTAATGTATTGTGTATATCTTATACATAGAATAAGAGAAATAGCAGTAAGGGACAGTAATAAAGTAAAATCAAATATATAAATAGGTATATATATGCACATATAAATATAAATATGTATCTGTGTAGATAAAAATATAAATATGTATCTGTGTAGATAAAAATATAAATATGTATCTGGGGTTCTCCTTAGTGGTGCAGGGGTTAAAGTCTCAGTGCTATCAAGCTATCACCAGCCACTGCGGCTGGGCTTCAGTTAGATCCTCTGCTGCTCCCTTCAGCAATGAATTTCAATAGATCTGCCTGTTCTGCTCCCCACTCTGTCTCTGGTGAATCCTCTCACCCAGCTTCCCCTGTCCCCACCTCTGACTTACATCCAGTTCTTATATGCATAAATAATTTTTTTTAATAAATGTTTGTTTTTTTTTAAGATTTATTTTTTATACAAGAACTGGGGTACAGGCCAGATGGGTGGGAGAATGAGAGGATTCACCAGAGACAGAGCGGGGAACAGAACAGGCAGACTGAAGAAATCCACTGCTGAAGGGAGCAGCAGGTGAGACAGGAGAGGTCTGCTTTGCCCTGTGGGGTTCTTGCCGGCCGGCCAGGATCGAACCCGCGCTGCAGAGGCTGTGGACAGCTTCACAGTGCAGCACTCAACCGCCTGTGCCACCAGGGAGGCCCTGCATAAATAAATTTTAAAAATCTTTTAAAAAGCTAAAATGTAAATATGTGTGTATATATGTATAATATATATGTACATGTTTTTAATTATATGCTTGTATTTTGTAAGTTGGATTTTATACACAAACTCTCACATGTTCTTTTAAAGTTCTATCTTTTTTTATTTTATTACTGTCCCTTACTGCTGCTTCCCTCATCCTATAGATAAAAACTGCCAAGGTTTCTTCCACTCTTCATTTTCCAGTTCTCAAGACTGAGAATTCAGTTAGGAGATAATACTGGGTATTGAGGAAGAATGGCTGAACTGAGATTAAGGACTCATGAATTCAGTTCGTGACAGACTGTAATTCTGAGATTATATCTCTCTCCTTAAAACCTAAATTCTTCTGGGGGCCTCCCTGGTGGAGCAGGGGTTAAAGAACCCGCTATCAAGCTATCACTGGCCAGCAACCCACATGGCACAGCAGACCTCCCCTATTTTGCCCCCTGCTCCCCTCAGCAGTGTTATTTCAGTCAATCTGCCTGTTCTGCTCCCCACTCTCTGGTTAATTCTCTCACTCCCCACACCTCTGGCTTATACCCCTGTAATTTGAGAATAATAATCTATAATCCTGTGAGAATGGGAAGAAAAGACAATTAATTTATCAGGTAATATTAGCTCTTTGTAATAAAAGTTTCAAGATGAAAGTCATGATTTTAATCTAAAAGCATGGTACAGATTTTTAAAATTTAACACATATTCTTAGCACTTATTTACCCTAAAAACACTGACTCATTCAGTCTCAACGCCAAAAGTATGAGATAGGTAATCTGCTTTCACCACCTTCCTCACTTTATAGAAATAGAGTAGTGACTGGCCCATGGCGATAAATATAGTGAATCAGGAATCCCCTGCAGTTTGGTGCTACAACTCAGTTACTATGCAGTCACTATGAAACTGCTTATTCATTTCTGATGCTGTCAAAGACCCTAAGAGGCTCTGAAAAAAGTAATAAGTAATAAGTAAAGTAATAAGTACCTTATTATTTAAACTACTTTGTTACTTGTTACTACTTTATCGCTATATTACTACTTACATTACTAATTCATTAATTTATCAATAAAGATCCTACAGCCACCTTTCCTGTTTTGTTCCTCATAAAAATCCTCACTTTGTCCTCTGCACTCTAGCTGAACTGGATCAGTCATACTTCCCTGAGTAGGACTTCCCTTGCAGTCCTACTTCTATTATTTGCCCTTGAAAATTCCTTTATCTGAAATCCACCTTTTCTCAGAGTGCCATCTCCTTCATACATTTTCTCCTTCACTTTCAACCACAACTGGTTGCAATTTTCCCACAGAATTCTTCTATCTGTATCTGTGTATCGGTTTCTCGGTTTTATGATAGTTATTTCTGTATACGTTAATCCCCTCCCTACTAAGTGATGGACTCAAGGGTTGCAAAATGCTTCCTCGTAGAGCTTTTACATTTTCTTAAAATTAAAAATTTAAATTTTTATTGCCCTCTTTTGATAACAAAGCTTATGCATGCTTATTGCAAAAAAAAAAAATCAAACTACATCTCTTAGAAAGTGAGATCTACCATTATAACCCCTCCTCCAAAGACTTAAGAGAACTGTGGTTAACACTTTGGAGTGCAATGTTCTAGACATGTTCATGTAATGAACATGTATAGTTTTTATTTACAGAAATGGGATTATATCATGTAGACATACAGGTCTGCACCTTTTATTTCACTTCAAATAGTAATTTTCATATTGAGGTGTATCTCAATTTTTTTTTTTAACAGCTGCCTGGTGTAAGATTCTATGGATGCACTAGTATTTACCTATTACATTTAATATTTATTGATGAGCATTAGAGTAAGTTCCAATTTCACCGTTATAAAACTGCTGCAGTCTGATATGTGTGTGTATGGAATATAGATGTATATATATTCCATTATAACATATACCCCTTATATACCTCATATTAATAATATATGACTTTCTGTAGGACACATCCTTGGATATGAAGTTGCTAGGTGAAATGAAATGGATATTGTAAATAATGATAATTATAAAAAATGTGAAAGGGAAATAGTTTGTTTTTTTTCTGTATTCTTCATAAACTCAGCGGTTAAGAGGACAGGTTCTGACATTAGATTGCGTGGATTTGTACCTAGATTTCTTCTCTATGCCTTAGTCACTTCATCTATAAATGGGGATGTAATAGTACCTTGCACCCAGTGTTGTAACATATAAGTGAGATAATACATGTAAGGCAATTTGCATTTATTTACTACCTGGAAAATAAGTAAATGAAAGAGGGGGGGGGAAATGGCAGTAAGTTCAGATAATTGTTGTTGAATGAATAGGACTGATTATAACAATAGTAGTTTGAGTAATCTTTCTGGAAATGGATGCCACAAAAACGTTCATACTTCGTAACTGAAAGCAATAGTACTATTTATTAAAAAAAAAAAAAAGTAGGAGCAGAAGTGTAATATATTAACTTGGGGCAATTTATTTCTGTGCAAAATTAACCAGCCTGAGCCAGGATCAACCAAGGATCTTGGCCTCTTAAGCCCCACACTTTCCCAAATAAAACTAACTGGCCCCAGCTGCAAACTGATGCCTTATATAAGGTGTATCTCTAAGAACAGAGAAGAATGCAGTTCCGGGAGGGTGAACCACTCACTACCAAAGGTTATTAGGTCATACAGTTACACAGCCATTAACATTAAAAATGAATAGAAAGTGCATAAAATAAATGGATAGCATTGAGCATAAGGCTTTCTGTTTAGATTCTTGGTTTCTGGGCTAGAAGTCTTCATCTCCTAGTAGTCCTACATCAACTCAGGAAGAAACTGGGTGTGGTCAACGCTGGGTTCTAAAACCAACTGTCACTAACTAGCTACAAAACCTTGAGCAAATTGTTGAACTTCCTCTACAATGATGTGACAACGGGACCAAAATAGCTGAGGTGAAATCCCTTTTTGGCATTCCTTTTTCCCCAGGCTGTCACATTTTCAGACATCAGGGCTGTTTATTGCATTTTAAAAAATTAATGCATAAAATCAGGCAATGGAAATACTTTCAAAATGTGTCAGTCAAGAGATGGCGAAAGGACGACAGTGGACAAGTGACCTCTGCTCTGTGGTGTGCAATACGGGTGGAGATGGTGGGAGCTGACTGAGGAAGCACCCCAAAATCCAAGGGTAAGGGAGCTGAAGCAGGACAGAAATTTGTAGTGCAACTGGGGTCACGTTCTGGCTAGGGGCAAACAGAGCAGTAAATAAGGCTTCCAGTGAAATATTAGCATCATTCAAAGGACACTGAGCACCCTCTCCTCAGCCCAAGATGTTCTCACTTTCCCTCACCCATAACTGCCCATCCTTTCTCAGTCATTTCAAAGCTCGCCTCTTCTTGAGACATCCCCTTCCCCCCGACCCCCACCCAAGAAGTCACGTTGCTCTAAAAGCTAACAGTACTTAACTCTCAGTGCCTTTCCCATGGCACTTCGAGGAAGGACACAGGCTGCTTCAACTGTCCAGGACACTTGTCTCTTCTGAGCAAGCCCCAAGGCCTTTGGGTCCTCATTGTATGTAATACAGTAGTGCTCAGAAAATATTTGTGGCTCTGTGATGGAGTGACTCAGGCAGGCCCCATGGGGAGTAGAGTTTTATGGGTTTTAATATGAACCATACCATGAAAGCTGAGACTTTTACCTCACTGCTTACACTGGAAATCCCTCAGTTCCAGTTGGAGTGTCTTAGAGTTGGATAGAATTTTGTTCCTTTTCATGCTGTAAACTGTAATTTGATTTTTAAATTAAAAAACATTTTCGTAGGCCCTACTTGATGTTTTACAGTAATCCAAACATTCACAAATGTTAACTCATTTACGCTTCATAATGACCCAGATTTAGAAAGCGGAGGCATGAAAGCTTAAGGAGCTTGCCCAGGGATCAAAGTTAACTAGTAGTATAGCTGGGATTTGAACCCAGGCCATTTGATTCTAGAGAACATGCCCTTCAACATGCTATGCTGCCTGAAATTTATGGGAGTGGCAAAAATCTTCCCAGGCCAAAAAAATAAAAAAAATAACGTTGATATATTTATTTCAAAGGAAATGTTTTTTTTTTTTTTTCCTTGTGTCTCCCTTCCTTCCTCATTCAAAGCAAAATGTTCTCAAAAGCAAACAGCCTTTTTTCACACCTGAGATCTCAGGGTGTTTCATTTTGCTTTGGCAATCAAAATGGAAGAGGAAACTTGTGTGGTTTCATCACTGGAGTTTTCGGGGTGTGTGCAGCCTACAGGTCGTCCTTCAGCCTCCCTCCTTGCTCACAGGGCTTGCCCCCTACTCCTAATCTCGGTTGCCTCAGGTCCTGCAGACTTTGGAAGAGTATGCCTTTCCCCTACAAAACTGGGATGTGAACCAGCCTTTCAGTCACTGACAACACTCAGTCTTCGTCCTTGACCCCTTCTCCTCCCTTAGACACTTCTAGGACTGGGGACCGTCTAAACTGCATTCACATTAGAATCCCCGGGACCTGCATCTCGTGGTCCTGCTTCCCGAGTTGAATCCACTATGTTTCTGCATTTCCGATGTGTGCGCCTGACTTTATGCATATTTAAACGTCTATTGTCCCACGTGGGAAGCCGAGTCAGAACCTGATAGACCTGCCATTGATTGTGGGACCCAGGAAAATTACTTAATGTCTGAGTCTCGGTTTCCTCATCGCCAACGGGATTGATACCCACAAGGATGCTGTGCGAATCATAAACGCAGCAGCTGCGCTGGGCGCACAGTCGTTTTCTTAAGTTCCCTTTGGCTGCAGTTACTTAGTGCTTGCTTGTGTATTTCCCATTCCCCCCCCCCAAGAGCACCCTCACTCCCAGAGACAGGAAAGCGACTTTGGGCCACAGTCTGAAAAAAAATCCCTATATCCTTATTGGAAAGCAGGGCTCCAGTGGGCTCTTGGAGCACCCGCAGGTCGAACCGGAACAATCTGCGCAGCTTCTTTGGACCCTGACTCTGGGCTCAGATTCCTAGGGAGGCCCGGCTGAAGTCGCCGGCTGGGGGCTTCGGGAAGAAGACATGGGGTTAAAGAGGGAGCCCACGCTGCACCCCGCCTCCCACCTTGTAAGATGCCTGCAGCTCGGGACCTCTGTGTGGCTCCGGCCACCTGCTGCCCCGGGCTTGGCGCAAAAGCCAGGGCCTCCCTCCGCTCGGCCTTTTCGGCCGCTCGAGTCCCACCTGCGCCGCGGCCAGCTGCGAGCGAGGCGGCCCGGGTGGGCGCCAGGGGGCCAGCCTCGGGGCAGCCCCTCCTCCGCGCAGCCCGCGGCGCCCGGCCGCGCCCCCTCCCACCCCGCGGCGCCCCGGCACCCCTCTCCCCCCGCGGCTGGCTCCGCTGAGCATTGTACTCACATCCGGGGCTGGGTTTTGCTTTAATGCGAAACGTAATTAACCCGGAAAAAAGAGCCGAGAGACAAGAGAGAAGGAGGGGTTGGGGGGCGGGGGGCAGAGGAGCGACAGGCACCGAGAGTTTGGCGGCGAGATAAAGCGATCCCCCGGGAGCTACAGCCCAGTCCGCGAGAGACGCGCGTCCTGCCCGATGTAACCCACCCTGCCCGAGGCTCGGTCCCTGCACGGCGGGGTAAGCTGGGCGCTCCCGCGGGCGCGGGCGCGGGCACGGGCGCGAGAGTCGCAGAGGGGGCGCGCGGGGGCAGGCGAGGGCTGGGGGCGCAGGGGGAGTCCGGGCGGGGGCGCGCAGGGCGCAGGCGGGCTTGGGTGCGTCCTGCCCAGTGGCAGACCGCGAAGGGGCGAGTCCCTGGAGCCCCCGGCCGCGGACGCCCGTCCCCGGGAAAGCCCCGAGGGCAGCCCTTCCTCCAATACCCCGGAGCGTCCGGGGTGGCCAAGGTCGCGGCCGCCAGGGGTCGGGCTGCGGGGGTGGGGCTGCGGGAGGGTAGGGGCGGGTGTTTTGCTGAGCTGCATTTTCTCACGTTTGCAGCGGCGAAACTTCTCTGCGGGTTCTGGCGCAGGGCACCGGTCCCGCAACGACTGCCCGGGCTGCAGGTAGGGGAGGAGCGCAGAGCACGTCCCAGGCAAGTCCCTTGGCACGGATCGGGCTATGGAGACTCATCTTTCTCGTCCCCTATTACCTTATTACGTGACAGGCCCTGAATACTCCCTTAGGAGGAGCCTCTCCTTTCCTCTGGGTCTGGCCGGGCCCTCGGGCTTCTGGAACTCTGGGCTGTAGGGGTGACTTGAAGGGAAACTATCCAAAAACTGTAGGTTTGGTGCCAGCTTGGGAAAGCTGCTGAAGGGGAGCAAGCTCTCTCTCTCTCTCTCCAAATTCTTCCTTACCTTACACGCTTCCTTTTTCTGCTCTACTTCTAAAGACTTATTTCAAGTGTTTTTTTTTTTTTGTTTGTTTTTTGTTTTTTTGTTTTTGTTTAAGGAGGAAAAAGAAAAAAGCCTTGTGGGAAGGAGAGTGTCCAGGCTTGTCCAGAGAGGAGGCGCGGCTGGGCCACCTCTTGGGAATTACACATCTCCTCCCCGGGGCCAGCTTTGCACCTCAGCCTTTCCCCTTAAGGTTTCCTTCCTTTTTGGTGATCATAGGTTCAAGATGTAGCTTCACCTTCTAAGTTCTTCTTTTGCCTCTCCTTTGCTTCTTTAGGACTCCAAATGTGTGTGTGTTTTTTCCCCAGAGAAGAATAAACAGACAAGAGGGAGGGGGGAGGCTTTCTACAGGGATGCCAGCTGTGGCCCTTGGAGGCACCTCTGAAAGCTGAGGGGTGGTTGCACTCACCCTGAGCTTCCAAAGTCCTACTCCCGTTGTTCTTAATATATGTAACCACGTCCCCCTTTTTTTTCTCCTTTCTGGAGCTTCATCATTCCCCTAGTGGGAAAGCCTTTGGGAAGAGTAAAGCCCAAGGTCTTGGAAGAATAGAAATTTTTGTTTTCTATTTCAGCTGTATTTGATTGCATTTACTGGATGAGGACATGGACCACATGATGAACAAAAAGCTGCCACTTTCTTCAGGGAGCTTAGGTTCTGACGGAGGCCAGGGACAGGCATCCTAGAGTACAAAGCCATTGCTAAAAAAGAGATTAGATTCTGCCTGCTTGGAGAAGCCAGCTTTTAAAAAGCATCATTTCAGATGTTAGGTTTGCTCCACTGTGTGCTGCATAAAGGCAGATGACTTTTTTTTTTTTTCCACAACAAAGGTTTAGCTGTAGGCTAGAATCTGGCCAGCCCCATATAGACATCTAGTAGTTGCTAAGTAAATGTTTGTGGAATGAATGAATGACTCTAAGCACATTGTTTGTACATGTCCAAATGGAAAAGAGCCTTATGGCAGTGCCTCAAGCTTCAGAAGTTAGTTCTACCAACTTGGTATGTGAAGGTTTATTCTGGATGTTGGCATTAGTCCTAAGTAGGTTCTATTTGTAACAACTTTTTACAAAGTGTCAATGGCACACCTAATGGAGTTCTCCATAGCTGTTGAAGAGGAAGACTTGCTCAGTTTATAAATAGGTAGTCACCTAGGTATTGATTTGGAAACCACCTGCTCTTTGGTGGAGAATTTGCAAATACTGCTTTTCCCTTGGTGCTTTCTTCTCTCTTCTGTTTAAGGAAGTAGGGCCTTCAGATCCCCTCATGTCATCAGAGTGAGCTGAAACATTCAGTTCAGTATTTTATAGAGGTTAAAGGACTTGCAGGTTTTGGTCGGTGATTACCTGTGAAGATTCTGCGCAGGTAGGAAGGGAAAAGCATTAACCCTATTGTCCCATATCCCAGAGCAGTTGTCTTGCTGGCTTGCGGGGTATTTGCTGAAAGTGCTGAAAAATTAGGAAGACCCAAGCAACAGGAGTACTGTCTTTGTTGTGTGCATTCAAAGACACATCATTGATTTCCTGTCCTCTTCATGGAGCAGGTGGACAGGTGGGTGATGCCCCCCTTAAAAGACTCAAGACACCTCAAATTAGATCCTGCTATGGTTTATAGTGCCCTGAATATCCCTTCTGATTCACTGAACTGTTGTTGCACTACTTGTTCTGGTGGATATATTCTAGTTCTAGGGCTTGGAAAAGAGGATCTGGGTGCTCAGAGACTAGGTTGCTTTGCTTCTTCTCTTTTCCTACCTCGAGCCCATTGGTTGTCTTACTTTCGGTTTTCCATCTGTCTTACTGAACTGGACAGGACTCCTACATTCTAATTTGTTAAGCTTTGGAAAGGAAGGAAGTCAAGCAAATATTATGTGTGACAGCCTATGGGAAGAGAAGAATCCTGGCTCTGCCCAATATAAGTCCATACTTGAGACACGGAATTGGACAGGACTGGGAGATTGGGCGGCTGAGATGGGAAGGATGGGGTCCCTTCCTTCCTGTTCAGAGGCCTGTGTTTGGTGCTGTGGGGATGCGCTGTAATTGGAAGACTCCATTGACCTTTATTCCAAATCTTGGGTTGTCTGCGCTCCTGCTTCCCCCTCCCCCCCGCCTTGCCTGCCCCATACCCCGACCCCCCATTCAAGCCCATCTCACCATTTAGGCTTTATAACTAATCTTCTGAAATTCTCTTCTCTGTCCTAACCCCAGTTGATTGAATTGATTTGCAGAGGATTAAAGGCTGAATTGGGATTTCTCATCATGGTGGTCCCAGGAGCTCCTGACACTGCCCGTTGTGGGCAAAAGGCTTTGATCTGTGGTATGTCTTTCTGACCACAGAGGGTGGCCAGCTGAGATAAGGAAGGAGGGTGGGCTGCAAAGTCCTTATGCTCTTGAACATGACAGTTAACGGATAAAGGCTAGAACTTGCCATCCCATCAGCTAGGGCTCAGATTTGGCTGTCTGCTTACAAAGTGACTCTCTCTTGTTGTGATTCTCTATTGGATGGAACAGTGTCAGGACATGCCTGATTCTCTTCACTTACAAGGTAGCCTGGCCAAGGTGGAATCTATGCATCTCCTGGAAATTTTTTAACCTTTTGGAAAATTTTTGAGATGTAAGATGTGATGATCCTTGTAGTAGAGGAAAGAAGTCACATTTATGCCATTTTTGTGAGGGATCCATCCTTGTTAAGGCCTTCCCATTGATAATTGCTTGTTGACATTTGGACATTTGAAGCTGGGCCTTTCCTGTGTTAGGTGGCTCTGCAATGGTGATGATAATCTTACACTACTCACAGGTACTTCACACACATGCACACATACACACACACTCACACACACACACACACACAGACCCCTAAACAACATTTACCCAGTGCTTACTCTTTACCAGACCCTCTGTCATGTAATTTCACACATTATTTCATTTAATCCCCACAACAACCTTTGAAGTAGGTACATACCTGAGTTCCCTCTTTTTTTTTGCCAGTGAGGAAATGGCCTGGAAGAATTCAGTAAAGTGAGTCTGATTCTAAAACACATGATCTTTCACTTTACTACCACTTCAGTGGGTAACTGAAATCAGCACCCCTTTTTAATGGTCTTGCAAGACTTTCCTCAAATGCACTCACACTGATCACTGTCACCTGCACATCCTCCTCACCACACCCAGCCCTTCTTCCTTCCCTAAATCCAGTGACTGTGAGCACACGCCCTTTGCAGACATGCTTAGGGCATTTGCACTTTTCCTCAGCACTTAAAAAAAGGCTCATAGATAAGAGACACCATGCTATTTTCTTTTCCTCCTCCTACTGCCCATACTGTAGCGGGTGGCATGGTCAAGTTGAAAATGAAGATGGCTCTGGGACTCCTATGCAGCTACTGGTAGGAGGCCCTACCGTGAAACTTCTAACTGGGGGACTTTTGTGGCTCTGAAAGTATTTGTAAAGCAAATGCAGCTCCTGGTCTGCGCTGGTGATCTTTGTGGGGTGGGGTGGGGGGGGTGGGGATGTGGGGGGGTGTGGGGGGGTGGGGTGGGGGAGTGGGGGGGTGGGGGGGTGGTGTGGTCTCAGGAGTCCAGTGCTGCTGGCAGCCCTTTGTTTCCTACTGGCTCCAACAAGTACATTTTCTCTGAACATAGATGAGACTGCTGTTAAGAGAGGTCATGAGTGTTTAACATATTTTGTTGTTTTTGGCATCTTTATTTCAGTGGTATCCATGTTCTCTTACTTCTGTTCTCCTCTCCCCCCCTTAGTTTTTTCCTTTAAAAACTCCTTTTTAAAAATCAAAATCAACAAACAGCTATGAACCAGAGACACATTATGGGGGGGGGCAGGGAAAGGAGGGATTGGGGTCAAAATAAGGGGTTTGCAGTTGTATGGGAAATACAAAAATAAAAAAAATAAAACAACAACAACAAAAACTTCTTTTTGAGCATCTCTTGCCCTCCACTCAAGGTTCTGGGGTCCAGTGGGGATGGGGCTCTTGGTGTCAAATAGGCGCCTTTTTTGAACCTCCCCTTTGGTTAGCTGCTTGCTTTCCTCACGCTGTACTTCCGCTGGGAACTAGTTCTCAGTACATCCCCTTCTCGCTCATGTTTCTCTTCTGCCTCAGACTGTTTGGAATTTGCTTTTAGGATAGTTTCAGAATGCGGCTCTATTTTAACAGTAGGAAATAGATGCCCCGTACTGGCCAAGTTTACATCCTGGGTCCTTTCTTAGGGATATGCTTGTGTTGCTGTCACTGTGGTTTTTACTGGGCCCTTGGCATTGTTGAGGCTGCACGATGCACTTGAGTGTGCAGTGCATGGACGCCTAGGTGAACATGGCCCCTGTGTATTCTAGCAGCAGTTGAGTGATTGCTCTTAACCTCCACACCCCAGTTCCTGTCTGCTGTATTACAGCCCTCTTTGAGACCTCTGATGTCATTTCCTGGCAAACTTTCTCCTGTAGAAGTTTGGCAATTTCCTGTTGGTATCCCTCTCACTCACCATTGCGCTGCTGTCTCCTGCTTCTTCCTGGGCGGGTAACCAGGCAGCATGCTGCATATGCTGCTGCATGTTAAGAACTGTCCCCCTCGCTTCTTTCTGGAGTAAAATGCCTGCAATTCTTTACGCTCTCCACACAGAGTAACATGAAAGAAAAATCTCCAAATTAAAAAATTTTTTTTTTTCATTTTGAACCTTCAGAGGTTATAGTAGAATATTTCCTACAGGGGCCAATACTATTTAAGACTTTTCCTCTTGCTTTTTTCTTTCTTTTTTCACCTTGGAAGTATCAAGTGGTCAGGCAGATGATCTCCCATACTGCACTTTCTTCTTTCTTGTATCTGTAGATTGTGTCAGCCGTCTTGAAAATGAAGATAGCCAATTAAGGAAACGACACCTTTCATGGATAAATAGCACTATAGTTTTCTTTTTAAAAAGCTAGCTACCTTGTTATTCCTCTCTTTAGTCATTTATTTAAAACATGTCACCCCCTTCTCCCAAGTTTCAAGAAGGAAAATCTCACATGGCGTCTCCGTCAGGGTCCCTGTGTGTTTCCCAGGGCACTGGGCCTTGTGTGACTTGGACATTTGGGCCTCCACTTGAATATCAGCTGTTTCTCTGGTGTTCCTCTTATGAAGACCAGAGAGTATGGAACTAAACCCGCAGGGGAAGAGTGAGCCTCTCTAAGAGGATGTTGCAATAGAAAATAAGAAACCCAACCAGATTGGAGGGTACTACAGACCTTGGGTTAGGAACCTGTCTCATGGGCAATTGTGATGGATGAGATATTGCTTTATTAGGTTTAAGACAGTGGAACACCAAAAAAGCCCCAAGAGATTTACAATTTAAGCAGGAATTTGCTTGTTTGTGGACTCTGGAGCATTGAAACATTTATTCTCAACTTCAAAAGTTATGCATTGAGTTTGTGGGGTATATATATGGAGTCATAGCTTTCCCTTCTGCCAAATAAAATAACACATTCCCTGTAGAATATATGGAAAATACATAGAAGAAAATAAAATTCACCCATAACCCATAGATAACTGCCAGTATTTTGGTGTCTGCATGCCAGTCCTTGTCTATCCAAATATAGGACTACAAAAATAATATTTAGAGCCTTGGGATTATATTATAAATCATATTATATCCTTTAAAAGCTTACATGTGACTTTCTTTCCCAATTCAATAAAATTAATTGAGAACACAGTTTTTTAACGATTATGTAACATTTCCCTGTGTGAATGTCCCATCATTTATTTAATTATTCCATAATCTTTGGGACATTCAGGGCATTTCCAACTTTTTGTTATTATAAATTCTGTTGTAGTTGCCATCTTTTAATCTTTATTTGCATCTTTGTTTATTTACTTGGATGGAATCCTAGAAGTAGAATTACTGGGTCAAAGAGTATAAACATTTTTAACTTGTTTAATATATATTGCCAAATTGCTTTCCACAAAGGTTTTACTCTTGTCTTGGGTGTGCAAGAATCCTAGGAACATTTTTGGAGTTGATGACCTTTTTTTGAAGCAGCAATCTTCGCTTCAGTTTTTAGTCCTTCTAAATGCCTCTGTCTCCCACTGGGACATGTTCTATTTTCTTAGGGTCTTGGTCCCAGCTGTCTTATCTATTAATGAGCCTGATAAAGATATCAGTTGCCTCAGCTCCTAGGGGACAATTTTATTCTTGACACATCTTTTCCAATGATGGGAAGTCATTGAAATGGGCAGTAGAGGAGATTTTTTAAAAATTTTTTAAAGATTTATTTATTTATTTATGCATACAAGAACTGGGGTACAGGCCAGAAGTGTGAGCAGTGAGAAGATTCGCCAGAGACAGAGTAGGAAACAGAATAGGCGGATTGACTGAAATACACTGCTGAGGGGAGCAATTGGGGGCGAGTCAGGAGAGGTCTACCAACCCATGTGGGTAGCTCCCTGGACGGGGATCAAACTCATGCTTCAGTGACTGCGGATAGCTTCATAGGTTGTGTCTTAACCCCTTGCACCACCAGAAAGGCCCATAGAGGAGATATTTTGGACAGACATATCTCCTAGAACTCTAATCTCATTCTACGGTAGGCAATTACTGAACTTTTTTTTTTTTCCTCAAGAGCTTGTGTGATCAACTGGCAAATGTTGGCGAGAGATCTCGGTTTAATTGTCATTTAATTCATTTTCTGCTGTTGGTTAGTGGTTAACGGCCATGCAAATTCACTTTCTCAAAGTTTCACTTTTACCATAAATTCAGTATTTAACATGCTTTCATTTGCAGCATCTACTTAGGAACTTATATCCTGAAGAAATGTGGATCATATGAATATTCTCTTTTCTTTTTTACTTGTCATTAAAACACATCATGTAGTTATTTGGCTTATGGGAGGCTATGTTTTGGTTTGGTTTAGGTTTGGGTTGCTTTGGTGAGAGAGAGAGAGAGACAGAGAGGGACGGAGGAAAGCAGAGAGAGAGATTGATTTTGTGCACACATAATTTTGATTTTCAATTAACAAAGTCCAGGAAGGAAGATGAAGCAGGAAACAAACAAGAAAAAATGTTTAGCTTAACTGAGAATCATTATATATTTGAAATTTACAACAGTTTAAAATAATGAGCACGGGCCTCCCCGGTGGCGCAGCGGTTGAGCGCTGGGTTGCGAAGCTGCCCGCAGCCTCTGCAGCGCCAGTTCGATCCCCGGCTGCTCCCCGGCCACCGGAGGAGGGTCCCACATGGCGCGCAGACCTCTCCTGCCGCCCGCTGCTCCCCTCAGCAGTGTACTTCAGTCCTTCTGCCTGTTCTGCTCCCTGCTCTGGCTCTGGTGAATTCTCTCACCCTCCCGCGCCTCTGACTGTACCCAGTGCATGTATAAATAAATAAATACATCTAAAAATAAATAAATAAATAAATCTTTAAAAAAAAAATAAAATAATGAGCACATTCAGTGTGTGTAAGAGTATAGCGATGAAACAATATATATTGTTGGCTGCAGTATAAACATAAAATATTTTTAGAAAGCAATTTTATAATAGGACTCAAGAATTGTAAAAGATCATAACCTATGGCCTAATCATATCCTGCTGTTTCTGGGTAAGAGAAGAAACATAGCATGAAAATATAAATTGTAACATTATTTATAATAGTGAAAATTGGATATAATCTAACTGTCTAATCATAGAGAAATAGTTAAGTAAATTATAGTAAATCCAGTCCAGTAAAGTTATGCAATCATTAAAAATAATGATTATGAAGGCTTTGTAGCAACATGAAACATGTTTGTGATATAATTTAAAAATTTTAAAAGGCCGATTATGTGGCCAGGGGCATGAAAAAGCATGCAAGAGTAAAAATGGTTGGCTAGAGAGATTTTTTTTTTTAATGCCAGCATTGTTATATTGTGATTTTTGCACTAAAAATGGAAAACTCTACGGAGGTTTGACATACTTTGAAAAGACAGGATACAGAGTGGATTGAACTGAGGTCCCATCCCACATGCATATCCTCTATTTTTTGTCAGCCCTGTGTTGTGAAGGGTAAGAAGCCCCTTGCTGGGTGGTTTCATAATGGTGCTAGAGCAAGGGGAAAGGACTAGCTACAGAGGATACTACCTGGTGCGTTTATCTGCAATTTTTGTCTCAAGATCAACTTCTGAAAACTACTCTAGGTTGCTCTTCACCCCAATAGGTTTACATTGGGGAACTTGGTTAAAATGAAAGTTAAGATAAAGGTTACAACTGTGTAACTGGTGTGTGATGGTTGGAAAGAACATTACAAAGCTTTGCTTTGGTTTTGGTAGGGGAGTTTTGGGGTGACAGCGTGTGTTTGTGTGTAGAGGTGTTTTTCCTCCTTAAGTACCAATTGCTAGCATTTCCTTTCTCCCCACCTCCCACTGCCCAGTTGTCAGTAGAGACCTGGGGTGGCAGAGTTCATGGTATGAGGGGGTCTCTGAGCAAAAGAGAAGGAACCAGCAGAGACTTGGAAGATGGTGACAGAGTTGAAGAACCAGAGAGAGGGGATTTGGGGTGGGGGCCGGGGGCCAGCAATAAGCTCTTTGTAATCCCTTGTCTCTTGTGATGAGGGATATAGAGATGGGATCTGGAATGAACTATCAGGGGATCAGGGCCTCGAGTTTATGTTTTGTGCACCATCTTTTTAGAATGTGGCTTCTGAGTGGGCTGGGAGTTATAACCATGTTTCCGTGTGATGCAGCCCTCCTTCCTCCACCTCCCACTTTCTTCATGAGCGCTGAGCTCTGTGACTCAGCTGCTTCTCAGGACATCTGAGCAGCTCCCCCCAGCCACCCCTTCTCCCCGCCCCGCAGGATAGAACTACAGTCAGGAGATAACTGAAACCAGAATTTTCTTTTTGTTGCCCTTCCATTTGGTATTTGAGTGTCTCTTCTCACCCATGGATCTATTTGAATGGGAAGACCCTGCAACAAGAGACCATTGGAGAATTGTAGAGAGTATTTTCTCTAGCCTGTGACTTGAGGAAAAGGCAGGCACCGATTAATCCTGAAGACTGAAAAGGGAGCATTTGAAAGCCAGCCTTAAGTTGGATGCCAGGTTTTCCAACGGGCTGAGGCAGTCGAATGTGTTTTCCCACTGCAGTTTCAATGCTTTTTCTTAGACGTGTCCCAGGAGTGGCTGCTTTCTGAGACCCCTGGAAATTCTGTCTCAGTGTCTAGGCTTTCTTAAGGGACTTTGTCTAGCTTTCTTGGGGGATGAGCTCCCTCATCTTGACCTGACAGCTGTGCAAGCTGACCGTCAGGCTGATTTGTCTCTGTATGGAATTCCAATTTTCCCCTCATTCCGGAGGGGGGGAGGAGAGATGCGGGATTGGAGGGAGCTGCATTCTTTCTCAGGAATATGCGCCCTCCCCATCAGCCAGTGTCTGCCAGAAGGCGGAAATTTCTCCTGACTCCAAGGGTTGTTCCTAACTCTTGGCTTGTGCCCATCTCTTTTCCTTTTCCTGAAGTCACACTTGCTCCACCGTGAAGCTAGAGCTGGGATAAAAGCTTAGCACTAGAGGGAAGAAAGCTGGCGCAGGGGATCTGACTGCAGGGACTCTGACCGATGGCATACTGCCTTGTGCAGGGATGTTTCTCTCTCACCCCACCCCCAGTCACTATACTGCTACTTCCTTGTGCTCTGCCATCTTTACAAGCCTCTTTCCACTTTTTATCCTTTTACTTCTCCTTTTACTTTCTTTTTCGCTGTGCTGTTTTATCTTTGACCTTGCTTTACTCTTTGTCCCCCATCATTACCCAGTGAATAGTCATGACCTCTGACCAGTCTCCTTTCTCACTGAGTCCTCTGTGCCGACTGGGATCTTGGCATGGCCTTACTGAAACCGAGGACTCATCGTCACTGTGTCACTGTTTACTGATTGCCTTGTGGGTGGGGAGGGGGCAGCCTGTCAACATTGCAGGGGCCCTTGTGGGGCTGAGAGAACTGACCACACCACTGTCACCACCCTTAGGAATATCCTGATCTCCTGGAAATGTGTCTTCCTGCTTGTGAGACTTGCCTCTGGGACTGGAAGGCTATGGGTGTGGCTTATCTGCCCACCCAGGGTAGTCAGCTCTAAGTCAGCTGGCTCATAGCATTGTGTCGCAGTAGACTAAGGCCATAGTGGGAGGAGTCTGTCCTTGAGAATCTGAATGTCGTATGGTGTTTTCTGACCACATGGGACTCTGCCCCACTTCTTCCTATGTTGTGCATCCAGGTTGGGTGTGACTTTCTGGAAGGTGTTCATCCACTTTGGGGAGGACATTAGAGCTCCTGCCCTTACCTTTGACTCTTCAGAGACACTGAAGGAAATCATAAGAAAACATGGAGACTGGCCTGAAGGTGTGGCTTGTCTCGTATCACCAGAGACCCTGTTCTGGAATCTGTGAAAGTGTTCGGGGATTGGACTTTCTTCTCGTCCCTCATTGTTTCAATTACAAGTAACCTCTGGGTTATGGCAACATGAATTGGCGCTGGAACTGAGGGGTTAGCCCTAGCCACACAGCCCCATGAACCATTCTGACTTAATTCCTTGGCTCCTTTACGGATCTAGAGGGACTGATGTTTATGATTGAATTCTTAGCAGAGCTTCTTCCTGATATTTGAAATGAAGCTTAAATCCTTTCTGAGATAGTTCCTTTATGTACAAAATTGGGTTATGACCTACTTTTCAAGGCTTTTGGGAAGAGTGGCCATAATATCCAGTGTTTATGAAGTGCTTAATGTGTGCCAAGCACATAATCCTCACCAAAATCTTCTGAAGTGTAGGTACTATTATTATCCCCATTTTTCAGATGCAGAAACTGAGGCACAAGCAGATTTGTAATTATGCAATAAATGGCTAGAACTGGAATGTGAACTCAGGTCTCTGCCCCAAAGTCTAGGCTTATGTCCTCTATGTATGATGTATGGAAAGTTGCCTACTTCCCTGCCTGGCACAGAAAAGAACCTCAGGAAAGTTAGTTGGCTACATATTTGTGGACTTTATTTTTTTTTAAAGGATTTATTTATTTATGCATACAAGAACTGGGGTACAAGCCAGAGGTGTGGGTTGATGTTGAGAGGATTCACCAGAGACAGAGTAGGGAACAGAACAGGCAGACTGACTGAAATACACTGCTGAGGGGAGCAGTGGGCGAGGCAGGAGAGGTCTGCTGCACCATGTGGGTAGCTCCCTGGCTGGCCGGGGATCTAACTCGGTGCTGCAGTGGCTGCGATGGCGTCATAGTTTGTGTGTTAACCACTTGCGCCACAAGGGAGGCTCTGTTTGTGGACTTAAATGACTGTTCATAGAACAGGATCACTTGAGGTTTCCAGGGTCTGATTGGGGTGGAAAATTTGGTATCTAGGGAAGGAAGCTGACGAGAGACAGCACCAGCCCATCTTCTTGCAGAGAGGACATAAGCCAGAGCCAGCTTCCTGCAGGTCAAAGGCAGGTCCACTACTCCCTCCTCCTCACAGCATTGTCTCTGTCCTGCCCTGCAGGGTGATGTGAGCAGAGCCCAGGAATGCCTTATGTGGATCGGCAGAACCGAATCTGTGGGTTTTTGGACATCGAGGAGCATGAGAACAGTGGCAAGTTTCTGCGGAGGTACTTTATTCTGGATACCCAGGCCAACTGCCTTCTCTGGTACATGGACAACCCCCAGGTGAGCAGCTGGGTGGAAGGTGGCAGGGCAGCTGACTGCCCATCACTGCCTGGGAGGGAGGCACATGGAAACAGCCTCAAGGGCCCCATCTCTTATGGGCAGCACTGACCTGCTGGTCAGTAAATAGGGGAAACCTTACACACACACACACACACACACACACACGCACACATGCACACACAAAACCATCCCTGATCTTAGACTGAAGAGAAAGAAGAAGCTCATCTCTCCTAGCTCTGGGGAGCTTCTGTCTTTTCTCATACTCGAGAATTAAATACTTGCAGAAGTTAGGCAGAGGCTGCCCAGGCTGGATCCAGACTCCAGGGCCGGCTTGCTTCCTCTCACTTCTCTGTTAGGGCTGTGGCTTTGTGGCCATTCCTGCTCTTCCAGTCTGGCACCCTTCCTCAGCAGAGAATGTGACCTGGTTCTCTGTGCTGGACACATGTTGGACTTCTTTGCTCTCCTGCATCTGGGAGTCAGAAACCTGGGTTGGAGGCGACTTTGGAGGTCACTTACTTTTGCATCCTCATGCTACAGATGGAAAAAAAAAAGGAGTATTAAGCAGTGGAATTGACTTTGGCAAAGACGCAGTGAGAAGTAGGGGGATTACTTGGTATTTTGTCAAGCACGAACCTGGATCCCCAAGGATTTTTTTTTTTAAGATTTATTTCTTTGTTTGCTTGTTTGTTTGTTTATTTATTTATTTATTGAAGCACTGGGTACAGTGAGAAGCGCGGGAGGGTGAGAGAATTCACCAGAGCCAGAGCAGGGAGCAGAACAGGCAGACTGACGAAGTACACTGCTGAGGGGAGCAGCGGGCGGCAGGAGAGGTCTTTTGTGCCATGTGGGACCCTTGCCAGCGGCCGGGGATCAAACCTGTGCTGCAGAGGCTGTGGGCAGCTTCACAGCCTAGTGATCAACCGCTGCGCCACCAGGGAGGCCCAGGATCCCCAAGGTTTTATTTCCATGTTTGGGAATCTCTGGCATTTCTCTGGTCTGGGGAAATGTTAGTCTACCCCTGACAGTTTCCCCCTGGCATTGTGAATGCTGTTGGCTCTTTCCCTACCACTGCCTTAGAGCAGTTTGGTGCAATGAGGAACCAAAGACTGGTGTGACCACTGAATGGTAAAATCAGTCCCTGAAAGGCCAGATTATGGGTCATGGTCAATGTGGGTGGCGAGAGGTATGGGGCTGACATCTGGCTGTGGTTCAGAGACTTGTGAAGGGGAAAGTCCGAGTGTTAGAGTCATAGATTTGTGCTACAAGATGTTAAGTGGAAAAAGTGATCCTCTGAACACCTTTGACATTTGTCCTCTAATTTTGATGGCTGAGAAAAAATTTTATAGATATAGAAGACATACTCAGGTCAGCTGCTGCTAATGACCTTTTCCAGGAAAAACTTAACCCTTAATAGAACTGTGCCCTAAGTTTCACTCCACTTCCCTGATAAACTGTTGATTACTTTCATTTAAAGTGCTGAGCCTGCAGAATGAAGCTTCCATGCTTACCTGTAATCCTTGCCTGAGTCTAGAACGCTTGCATAATAAGCCTGGAGCTTTATTAATGGCAGGGTCTTGCGTTTGCCTGTGGGCCCTGCTATGTCACTTTACCAGCTTTTGTTTTGCACAGATGCCCCCAGCTGGGTGAACAGATCCCATTGGGAAAGGCAGTAGCACTTGAAATACTCTTCCCAGTGTTGAAAGAACTTTCGATCAAGTCGTTGTTGTCAGTAGACTTGTTTTCTGGAATGACAGGGATGAGTCCCTGGTGACTTAAGACCTCTGGATCTTTTTATTTCCTTTCCCTTTTTCACCGTTTGTGTGCCTTGTCCCACTCACCTGCTAGATAAGCTCAGGTCATTTGAATGAATTTTTGTTCTCATTTACGTGCTTAATGCTGTGCCTTCTATAAGGGTCATTTTTTTTTTTTTTTTAAGATTTATGCATATAAGAACTGGGGTACAGGCCAGAGGTGTGGGGGGTGAGAGGATTCACCAGAGACAGGGTGGGGAACAGAACAGGCAGATTGCCTGAAGTACACTGCTGAGGGGAGCAGCGGATGAGTCAGGAGAGGTCTGCTGCACCATGTGGGTTATCTCCCTGGCTGGGGATTGAACTTGTGCTACAGTGGCTGTGGATAGCTTCATAGTGCTACTTTTTTTTTTTATAATAAATTTTATTGTTATATTCCCCATACAATTGCAGCCCCCCCATTCTGACCCCAATCCCTCCCCTCCCGCCCCCGCCCCCCTAAAAGTGTCTCTGGTTCATAGTTTTTTGTTGATTTTGATTTTCACTTTCTTATAGTTATTCATTTTCCTGGTCCCTTATTTAAGTTTTCTAGATTCCTGCTATGAGTGAGACCATCCGGTATTTTTCTTTTTCTTTTTGGCTTATTTCGCTGAGCATGATCCCTTCCAGCGCCATCCATGTTGCTGCAAATTGCATGTGTTTATCTTTTTTGAATGCTGAGTAATATTCCATGGTATATATGTACCACATCTTCTTGATCCAGTCATCTATTTTTGGGCATTTGGGTTGTTTCCAAAGCTTAGCTATTGTAAACAGTGCTGCTATAAACATAGGGGTGCAGGTGTTCTTTGGAATTGATGTTTCTGTGTCCTTTGGGTAAATACCTAGGAGTGGAATTGCTGGATCATATGGAAGCTCTATGTTTAGTAGGTCCAGAAATCTCCACACAGCTTTCCACAGTGGTTGGACCAGTTTGCACTCCCACCAACAGTGCAGAAGAGTTCCTTTTTCTCCACACCCTCGCCAGCATTTGTTGTTGCTAGTTTTTTTAATATGTGCCATTCTCACTGGTGTAAGATGGTATCTCATGGTAGTTTTGATTTGCATTTCCCTGATGGCAAGTGATGTTGAACATTTTTTCATTTGCCTGTTGGCCATTTGCATTTCCTCTTCAGAGAAGTTTCTTTTTAGCTCTTCTGCCCATTTTTTTTGGACTGGATTATTTTCTTTGTTGTTGTTGAGTCTCATCAGCTCTTTGCAGATTTTTGTGATCAATCCTTTATCATTAGTGTTGGGTGCAAAAATGTTCTCCCAGTTGGTGGGGTTTCTCTTTGTTTTTGTTATTGTCTCTTTTGCTGTGCAGAACTCTTTTTTTTTTTTTTTAAAGATTTATTTATTTATTTATTTATTTATTTATTTATTTATTTATTTATTTATTTATATAAACACTGGGTACAGTCAGAAGCGCGGGAGGGTGAGAGAATTCACCAGAGTCAGAGCGGGGAGCAGAGCAGGCAGACGGACGAAATACACTGCTGAGGGGAGCAGCGGGCAGCAGGAGAGGTCTGCGCGCCATGTGGGACCCTCCTCTGGTGGCTAGGGAGCAGCCGGGGATCGAACTGGTGCTGCAGAGGCTGCAGGCAGTTTCGCTACCCAGTGCTCAACCGCTGCGCCACCGGGGAGGCCCTGTGCAGAACTCTTTAATTTGATGTAGTCCCAGCTGTTTATCTTTGCCTTCACTATCACTGCTTTGGGTGATGTGTCTGTAAAGATGTCTTTGATGTGCAAATCACGTAGTGTTTCGCCTATATTTCCTTCTATATATTTTATGGTTTCAGGTCTTATGTCTAGTTCTTTAATCCATTTTGAGTTGATTTTTGTGTATGGTGTGAGGTAGTGGTCAAGCTTCATTCTTTTGCATGTAGCGACCCAGTTTTCCCAGCACCATTTATTGAACAAACTTTCTTTGCTCCAATGCATAGTCTTTGCTCCTTTGTCAAAGATTAGTTGACCATAAATCTGTGGGTTTATTTCTGGATTTTCTATTCGATTCCATTGGTCTGTATGTCTGTTCTTTTTCCAATACCATGCAGTTTTGATGATTATGGCTTTGTAGTATATTAAGAGTATTTTATAATAGTGCTACTTCTTAACCCCTTGTGCCGCCAGGGAGGCCCCATATCAGGGTCATTCTTAACTCAAATCTACTTGCTTGGGGCCTCCTCTCTAGCTGTTGCCAGCTACCTCCCCTGAGAGTTGGACTCTCCTTCATACCTTGGGGCACAGACTGAGTCTTAGTGTCACTGAGAGGTCACACATGACCACGGTGTCACCATCTCAGGTCTTTCTTTTTACTCTCTATGTATAACTTTTTTTTGTTTTTCTCTTTTATCCTTTTTTTCTTTTTGATGTTTAAAAAATTAATTTATTTTAAGTAAAACAATTTTTCCTATCTCAAATCTTGAATCAGGATTTCCTTTGCTCTTTCCTGCCCTGATTTGACTGTCCCTTTGTTTCCAAACCCACACTAACCTTCAGTGCCGCCCCTTTGGTTACCTCTCTGGAGTCAGGGTCTGGAGCAAGTCCCCCACTGCCCAGGGCTGCCTCCTATGTTTCCTGCCAACTGAACTGCCAGGGTGCTCTTTGTGCTGCAGTCACTTTGAGTTTGGGAACTTGTAGCCTCTGCTGGAGATGCTTTCATTTTCCCTGGAAGCAGAGGTTTCATCTGGGTTCACTATACTGTGTCTTGCTGTGACATGGCAATAATTCAGAACATTTACTTCTTCAGTTGTTGGCTTACCTCTTCATTGTGTTAATGGTCAAACAGCCACTGTAGACTTGAGAGTGGATATTTTTGTAAGTTGTAAAATGGCATTAGTGAGCATTTGTTGCTGTTTGCCGCACACTGTTCTAAACACTTTGTTGGCTTTTCAGATCATTTTGATAGCCACTTTATTTATTTATTTATTTATTTGTTTTTTTAATTTTCTAGAGGCATGTCTTATTTATTTACTTATTATTTGTTTGTTTGTTTGGTTTATACATGCACTGGGTACAGTCAGAAGCGTGGGAGTGTGAGAGAATTCACCAGAGCCAGAGCGGGGAGCAGAGCAGGCAGAAGGACCGAAGTACACTGCTGAGGGGAGCAGCGGGCGGCAGGAGAGGTCTGCTCACCATGTGGGACCCTCCTCCGGTGGCAGGGGAGCAGCCGGGGATCGAACCGGCTGCAGAGGCTGCAGGCAGCTTCGCAACCCAGCGCTCAACCGTTGCGCCACCGGGGAGGCCCTTGATAGCCACTTTAATTGGTAGGTATTATTGCCCTAATTCTAAAGGTGAATTGGGTAAGGTAGATAGGGCAAGAAATTTGCCCGTGGTTACATAATAAGAAAATGGCAGAGCCAGGAGTTCAATCTAGGCAGTCTGATTCCAATTTCCCTGCTATTATTACTGATAATAGACTGTCGACTTAATGTTGCTTGGGGAGGAAAGAAAGTTCTCTGATTAAGAAAGAGAAGCCAGAAGACTCAGGATTGGGAGGTCCCAGCAGTCAAGGAGTGTTTATCATGTGTCCAGCATTTGATAAATGTAATGCGTATATAAACAAACTAAAGCGGACCAGGGACTATTATCCAAAAGTTAAGAAACAACAAGTGTTGGAGAGGATGTGGAGAGACGGGAACCCTTGAGTGCTGTTGGTGGGGTTGTCAGTTGGTGAAGCCACTATGAAAAGTAGTATGGAGATTCTCCAAAAAATTAAAAATAGAAATTTCATACAATTTCATTATCTTGTTTCTTTATATTTTGCTTGAAGAATATAAAAACACTGATGGTCTCACTCATAGCAGGAATTTAGAAAACCTAAATAAGAGACCGGGAAAAAGACTAATCAATACAAAGTAAAAATCAAAAATCAAAATCAACAAGCAACTATAAACCAGAGACACGCTACGGGGGCTGGGGGGGGAAGGAGAGAGGGGCTGGGAAAGGAAGGACTAGAGTCAAAATAAGGGGGGGGTGCAATTGTACAATTGTATGGGGAATATAACCAAAATGAAAATGCATACATTGTGCTAAGATGAAAAAATATGTAAGAATTATATAAAATAAAACATTTAAATTAAAAAAATTCTCAGATCAAGAAGTAGTAAAAAAAAAGAATATAAAAACTCTAATTTGAACAGATATGTGCACCACCTATTCATTACAACATTATTTACAGTAACCAGGAATTAGAAACAACCTGGGTGCCCACTGACAGGTGAGAAAAATACCTTTATACAAAATGGAATGTTGCACAGCTATAAGAAAAGGTGGAATCCTGACATTCACAACAACATGGATGGATCTAGAGAGTTTTAGGCTCACTGAAATACAGGTCAGGCAGAGAAAGACAAATATTAAATGATCTTACTCATATGTGGTACATAAAGAAACTAAACAAATGAATAAGCAAAACAAAGCAAAAGCAAACTCCCAGACTCTCAGACCAATTAGTGGTTACCAGAAGGGAAAGGAGAAAGTGGGGTGGGTGAACAGGTTAGAGGGGCAGTTGTATGATGAAGGATAGAATAGAATTGGACTTTTAGTGATGAACATAATGTAGAAAATACATGTGTTAATTTTTAATGATCACCTGGAACTTATAATGTTACCATGCAAAGTTAAGTCAATAAAAAATTATTTTTGGGCCTCCCCGGTGGCACAGCGCTTGAGCGCTGGGTTGCGAAGCTGCCCGCGGCCTCTGCAGCGCCGGTTCGATCCCTGGCTGCTCCCCGGCCACCGGAGGAGGGTCCCACATGGCGCGCAGACCTCTCCTGCCGCCCGCTGCTCCCCTCAGCAGTGTACTTCTGTCCTTCTGCCTGCTCTGCTCCCCGCTCTGGCTCTGGTGAATTCTCTCACCCTCCCGCGCTTCTGACTGTACCCAGTGCATGTATAAACAAACAAACAAACAAATAAATAAGTAAATCTTTAAAAAAATAAAATAAAATAAAAAATAATTTTAAGAAAGGGGCAGGGAAAGAGGCCATCAGAAAAGGGGCCTCTCTGAAACTTGGAGGGCCCTACCCACTCTCCTGGGATTAGAGATTGGCCCTCAGCTGCACGGAAGCTCTGCATAGGGGCCAAAACAGAGCACCAGGAGTCGGGAGATGGACCAGAAGTGGTCTCCCAGAGCAAACTGGGGCCTTTGGGTCTGTGCCTGTGGTGACGTATTGGGAATTGTGTTCTGTCACAAAGCGTCTTTTATAGGGAAGAGACACCTGATATGACATCTTAGTTTCTTAATAGGTAAGAAGCAGGTGATTTTCTGTATCCGGGTCTCTGATCTTTGCCTGTTTAATCTACTTCGTTGGTGTTTATGGAGTCTGTTTTTACTATTGCTGCTATTACTGTTATTACTAACGGCAGGTTATACTTCCTGTGTGGTTGCCTTATACCAGCCATTGTGTGAAATTCTTCACATGTATTATCTCATTAGTCCTCTCAGTAACCCTGGGACACCAGAACTGTTAGGATGCTTGTAGTACTCTGGCAAGGTGCAGAGCAGTTCTGTGATGTTGTTCAAGGCTGCACAGGTACCAAGTATGGCACTGGAACCAGGTCTCCCCAACCCCAGAGTCTGCCTCTTCCTCCTGCATCTTTTTGTGTTCAGCCTGCATAGAGTCCAGGTGGCCATGTGGAAGGTGGCAAAGCTTCTTTGCCACCAAGAAGCTTCTGGCTTAGTTTGGGAGGTGAAAACACACACAAAACTATCCTACTAAAATCCCCAGTACATCTTTATGATGAGACAGTACTTTAAATTCAGTGACCCAGATGCCAGTATTTTGGTTAAAAGAGAGAGGGTTGTCGTTTTCTCCTGCTCCTGCGTGCTGGGGAGAACGTTGGGCCTGGAGGAAGAGTGCAGATGGAAAGTTCTCAGACATGGGAGACAAGAGATCAAGAATTAGGTTCTGGGTCTATCACAAACGTCTTCTGCATATTAGGCAAGTGATTCATCCTCTCTGGACTTTAGACACTCTAGGTGACTCTTAACATGACTTTGAGCCCTTCATTTCCTGATGGGCTCAGGATAGAGATCCTAGAGTTGAACACACATTTGCTAGACCTGCTCTGTGTATTGGACACCAGTCTAGATGCTGAGGCTGCAACAGTGAACAAGACCAAGTCTTACCTTCATGGAGCTTGTGCTCAGGTGGGGAGATAGATGGTTAAATAAAATCGTGGCAGGGAGAACTGAGGACCCCTTCAGTAGAGCATTGTATGGGGTTTGAATCATTTCACTTACATTATCTGAGTTGTTATGTACACCCTGTCCCACCTCTCTGGAATAGGAGGTTTTCTGAGTGCAGGGAAATAGCAGTCATTTGGGGTGGAGGCACTAGGGAAGGTGAGCTGTCCTGGCTGGAGGGTGTGTAAGGTTGGGTTCCCCAGAAGACTCTGAGATAAGGATTTGTGGACAATCCTTTATTAAGGAAACACCTGGATTTATTAAGTCTCCTCTGGAGATTGTGAACAGTGCTAGAAAGCAGGAGAGGGAGATAAGGCAGCCGAACAAAGGTGGGGTTGAGGCAGAAATGGCAAAGGGGATGCTGCAAGGAAGCCTGAGTTGTTTCAAGGGACATGGGCTTCTGCCTGTACCTGGGTTGTCACTGGTTCTGGTCCTACAGATGTGGGCACAGTAACCTCAGAGCCATCAGGCAGCCAGTGAGCACCAGCTGTTGAAGCTATTGTGAACCCAGCAAAATGGCAGACAGAGATGGGAGGCCAATGACCATGTGTCTGCTAGTGGGGCATGTTGGAGGTGCATGCTAGGGGTGAACATGTGTAGACCACCTCTAGCAGGGAATGTCTTACAGAATTTAGAATCAATGTGGTGAAGTAAGGAATCAAGAATTTGAATACAGTGATCACGCTAAACTAGTATAGGATAAAGCCCGTTAGCAAAAAAAGACCCCTATAAATGGAAAATGTCAATGTTATTGATGACGGCCACTGATTTGACTAATGCATTTAAAAATCAATATGCTGATATTATCAAGCACACAAATAATTCTTGAATAGAAACAAACAGTGGCTGAATTTCCCTTAAAACACAGCTATGATATTATGGTACTACCACTGGTTCTCAGCGTGTATTTTAATTTGATGTTGGTCCCTGTTATGACAGAGGAGATGAAATTACTTAATTAGGCTGCTCCACTTTATTACCATGACCTACAGAGTAACTATGTTTTAGTTATACAGCAACGCTTACGTTCCAGCCCTCTAATGCCCACCTGGCAAAGTAATCGCAAGACTAAATTATATAGCCTTGAACAAAGGATAAACAGAAGCATGAAAACAATATTGTACCAGGTTGTTCTTGTCAAATTTATTCTGTTTTCTCTTTTGCCAAAAAATTGTCAGATGCTTTTACTTTCCAAAGGCCATAATGTGAATTATGGATCATAATATCGGAAAAAGATTGCTTCTCTCTTGGTAACTCTGAGACTTGAATAAAAGCCCTTCATTTGTACCTTTGGAAAAAAAAATAAGTTGAAAGCAATTCTTTGCACTGAAAGGAGCAAGAACTTTTGCTATACCCATAATAAGACAGATATTTGACTACATTTAATGAAAGAATACAGAAGAGTGGTAGAAAATTTTATTAACATATAATGTATAATAGGTGGTAGTGTTGTTTTTTTTTTTTATAAATTTTATTGTTATATTCCCCATACAATTGCAGCCCCCCCATTCTGACCCCAATCCCTCCCCTCCCGCCCCCGCCCCCCTAAAAGTGTCTCTGGTTCATAGTTTTTTGTTGATTTTGATTTTCACTTTCTTATATTCATTTTCCTGGTCCCTTATTTAAGTTTTCTAGATTCCTGCTATGAGTGAGACCATCCGGTATTTTTCTTTTTCTTTTTGGCTTATTTCGCTGAGCATGATCCCTTCCAGCGCCATCCATGTTGCTGCAAATTGCATGTGTTTATCTTTTTTGAATGCTGAGTAATATTCCATGGTATATATGTACCGCATCTTCTTGATCCAGTCATCTATTTTTGGGCATTTGGGTTGTTTCCAAAGCTTAGCTATTGTAAACAGTGCTGCTATAAACATAGGGGTGCAGGTGTTCTTTGGAATTGATGTTTCTGTGTCCTTTGGGTAAATACCTAGGAGTGGAATTGCTGGGTCATATGGAAGCTCTATGTTTAGTAGGTCCAGAAATCTCCACACAGCTTTCCACAGTGGTTGGACCAGTTTGCACTCGGTGGTAGTGTTGTTTTAAGGCTAAGTATAAAAATAGTTTTTTTTAAAAAATCATGTTTTGCATATCAGAAACCTTTCTGAGCAAAATTTAACTGAAAACCAACAGTATTTGAAAGACTTTAGCATGATACACTTCAACCTGTCAAAATGCCATGAACTTTAAATGAAAGTCAAAATGCTTTTACAAATGACCTATATGTGCACATGGTGCAAAATGTGGGCAAGTTGATATAGTAACAAGTTTCCCCCTCCCACTCCAAACCCCCACCCCAGGCACATGTTCCCCTAGCCAGGACAGTGGTATGACTAGTTTCTTACGAGTCTGTCAGAGATATTCTCTGCACATACAAACATCATAACTTTTGGATCTTGGATCGTGTTTGAGCAAAGTGTTTTTAGTTCTTGACTTTTATATAGCTGCTCTAGTAACTGTATCCCAAGTAGACAAATGCTCTATGTAGATTTCAAGCATTAAGTAGCACTTCTTACATTTCAAGTAACAAGCCTGTACTTTGATCAAAATACAAATTCTACTAAGGGTAAACTATTACTCTTACAAGTTATTAAATTAATGATTTTAGAATGAAAAATTTTTAGAATTTTTTAAGAATGTTTTTAGAATGAAAAATTCTTTTGATTGAGGTAACATTGATTTATGGTGTTGTGTTTTAGAGGCATAGGAACTTCACCTTCAGGCGTTACATACCTTACCACCTCCAGATCACTCGTAGTTCATCTTTGTAGTCCATTGTGCTCCATTCCCAGTTTGTCCCAACTCTTCCCTATATGTGGTCTTTTGAAGAACATAAAATACTGAAAGCACAAATTAGTTTTATATGTTTTCTGCAGTGATTTTATTATTTTAGATAATTTTACTATTTAACAAGATGTACTTTGTCTAAATTAGAAAGAAACAAAACTAAGAAGCACTTTGGGACAATTTTGTTAATAACAGTGAGTGCTACTCAGTTTTAAAATCCAAGCAGCTAAAGAGAGAGAAGCTATAAAACTTAGTACTAGGTTTCACTAATGCAAAACCTTGATGATAATTTTTCTAAGTTTTCTTAAAATTTGTCTTTGGTTACATTGTGATGTTTTGCTTTAGATTTTAACCTTCAGTATTTGTTTAATATATCTACTATATAAATCTATATTTATAATACTTATGTATTTTATATAGAAAACAATACCACTTATTATTAAATATAACATCTCTATTATATTTTGCTTCAGAACCCATTTTTATTAGTTATATCAAATAAGCACAGAATAATTTGATGAATATGTTATTTAGAGAAACATCCTTTTTTTTTTAACCTCCTGTCCTCATCTGTAAAATTTGTGTGATGACAAGAATTCTCTCTTATCTCTGACATAATTTCTGTGAAGATTAAATAATACTCATGAAAGTGCTTTGATGAGCTTTGAGGTACTACAGAGCTGGTATTTGTTAAGAAAGTTTGTTCTGGCAGTGACATCTAAATGGACAGGGAAGTAGGAGCACCTGGAGTTGGAGATGACAGGAAGGAATTTGTACTGGAGCTTCCTGGCATGTCGATGGTGGTGGTAAAGTGGCAGGGAGTGGAGAGCAAGGGACAGATTTAAAGGCCTCATGAAAGAAGAAAATGACAGAGTTGGTGACTGATGAAGGGTGAAGTAGAACAGTAGCTGCTTGACTGGGGAGGGAACGTGGAGAGGCTGACAGAGGTGGGGATGCTGGGAAGGGGACCAATTAAAAAGTGGAGGGCAAATGATGCTAGAGTTTGAGGCCAGCTTTGGAGGAGGGTTCAAGTGTTGAAGGAGTTTATTTACAGAGTTTAAGGCTTTAGAATCACTTAGGTGCCCCAGAGTTGGAGTGTGGAACATTAATGTATCCAGAGGATGATCTAGAATCCAGGTCTGATCATGTCTTTGGTTCACTAGCACCAGCATTGGAAGAGGGTAGTAAAGAAGTGGAAGATATGGTACCCAGAGACTCACACGTCATGAAGTGCCCCCTGGCCAAGCTGGTGCTGGTGTATGTCAACAGGAAAAGACATCCACAGAATAGGATGCCAGCATGGCAGTTTATGACAAAGTTGGCTTGTTAGGAAGGTGAAGATCAAATGCACATTTTATTTTTTTTATTTTATTTTTTTTTTTTATAGAGGCATGTTTTTATTTATTTATTTATTATATTTGTTTGTTTTGTTTATACAAGCACTGGGTACAGTCAGAAGCGCGGGAGGGTGAGAGAATTCACCAGAGCCAGAGCGGGGAGCAGAGCAGGCAGAAGGACCGAAGTACACTGCTGAGGGGAGCAGCGGGCGCAGGAGAGGTCTGCGCACCATGTGGGATCCTCCTCCGGTGGCCGGGGAGCAGCCTGGGATCGAACCGGCACCGCAGAGTCTGTGGGCAGCTTCGCAACCCAGCGCTCAACCGCTGCGCCACCGGGGAGGCCCAAATGCACATTTTAAACTGAAGTATGGGGGGAGTAGCCATGGGTATTTCCACACATTAACTTGAGGTGTTTCCTTAAGTTAGTGTCAGAAGCTGGAGCTGTGGGGTGAAGGGAGATGCGTGTGATACCAGAGCAGCAGGTAAAACTACTGTCCCGGTCACCTAATGCTGGGAAGAGCTAGGTTACTTTCCTTTTGGTTATTCTCACGCCAGGGTGAGGGCTATGGAATGTGGGGCAGAGGGAACTGTGCTCCTCCCCTCCATTCTCGTCACACCACTCTGTCTAGGCAAGTTCTCCTTTTCTGTCTGCTAGGCACCCTGGAGGGACATAAGAAGGAAGGAACTATCAGCATCTCTCCTTCCTCGCTCTACTCTCTAAATCCCTGGTCATTTGGAGTTTGGCTACCAAGATCCAGTTTAACTAGTTCCTGCCCCACCCAGCTTGGGCAACTATATAGGACTTCTTCTGGTGTTACCCTGTTGGTCCTGCTCTTGTATTTACCTTTCATTGATAATCAACTCTTAGGTAATGAGCAAATCCTGTATGTTTGAGAAGAGTCTCATGGGAAGTGGCACGGTATAAAGGAAAGGCCTGAGATTTGAGATTCAGGAAGGGTTAGGTTCAAATATTATTCCAACTACTCACTGCCTATGTGACCTTGAGCAAGTTGCTTCACCTGCTTGACCCTTAGTGTCTCTACCTGCAAAATGGGATTGTTAGGATCAAGTGACAATGTGCAAGAGCACTTAATAGCAGGCCTGGTGCATCATAGACTCTAAATATATATGTTTCTTTCTTCCTTTCTCAAGCTGTGCTTTGCCAAAACACCAGATTGATGTTAAAAGTTAGGAACTCTGTCTTCATTTGACTCCCTTGAGGAAGTTCTTTCCCAAAGTTGAGCCTTTGAATACTTTCGGGGTCAGTGGTGAACCATCAACAGCATCTTCTAGTACTGACTTTCTATGAATTTATAACTCTGTACTTGGTATTCTGGTCATTTCTATGCTCCTTGTTATGCTCACTAGAAGATGAGAAAGGACATAGGAGACACATGGGTTAATTTTTCTATTTCAACAAGAAATAATGTTGCTTGTAGAGAAAAGGCTTACTATGGGAGGGTCTCCCTGGTGGCATTGGGGTTAAGTTTCAGCCCTATGACTGCTCTGGCCAGGGAGCTAACCCACAGGGTGCAGGAGACCTCTCCTGTCTCACCCGCTGCTCCCCTAAGCAGTGTATTTCAGTAGATCCACTTGTTCTGCTCCTCACTGTCTCGGTGAACCTTCTCATTCCTACACCTCTGGCCTACACTCCAGTTCTTACACACACACAAAGGTTTACCATGGGAGGCACCCCACATCTGTGTGGGCATCTCACCCTCTTCCTTGGTGATGCAAAGTAATAACCTCCATGTTTTCTACTAAAGCAGTGGGGGCTTCTTTGAGATAACTGGTAGCAGAAGAACATTTGAGCAAAAAGCAAGGCATTAGCACTATCTTCACAAAACCATCAGTCATTTGACAGTAACCTGCCCTATGTCCTGCTTTGTTCCAGAAAATTTAACAGTTCCAGAAATGTACAGGATACTCCTGATTTACATCCTTATGCATGATTGCTGCTAGCTATGCATGGCACTAGAATCTCCTTTCCTGCTCCCTGCCTACTACCAAGCTCTTCTCTTCCTCCCTCCCCTCTGTTTACTGCTAGTTTGGCAGCCAAGAGTCACTTTGTGGGCTGTGGCTGGGCATGGCCCTTTCTCCCAACAATGCTGTATTTCTAGTGCAAAGTCAGCGGGAGGCACCAGTCAGTCTCTGCTGTGGTAGGCCTCAGCTTTCCAGCACAGTGTAGTCTCTGAGGTCTTCAAAAATGTGCAGGTGCCCATGTCCTACCTAGATCCGTTAAAACTCTGGGGCTGAGCATGGATATGAATTAGTTCATTTAAAACTCTCCCCAGGAGGTTCATGTAAGCGACCTCCCGACCAGCCAGTCTCTGTTTGCCATCTGCTCAGGTGCTCTCATCTCGGCTGCTTCCTGTCTTTCTCTCTAGCACATTCCTCAATTCCTCTCCCCAAGTTTTTGATCTCCCTTTAGTTGGAACTTGGTTCTTTCCTGCTCCTCTATCTGATTCTGTCCCAGGTCATGGGAACTATAAACTCAAGTGACACGCAAGTGCGAAATATGAACAAGTCAGTATCCCAACGGAATTTTGTTTGCTATTGGTGGGTGGGAGCTATGTTGGTCTTCAGGCTTTCATGGACTGGTTTGGGAACTTTACCACCTTCAAATAGTGTTTTCATTTAAAAATTGAGCAATAGACTCAATTGTAGAAGAACAATTCTACTTATATGCTCAATATGCTTAAAATCTACTGAGAAGAGACTTAAATTTACACAAAAATATATGCCAGTACATAATCCAGGGCTAGATTTGGTCATACACCAGTTGTTCTTAAACTTGGACCTAGTGATTGAACACTTGGGAGCTTAAAAAATGTACATATTCTGACCACATTCTGCTTCACTCAAGAAATCTTTTTCAAGTGAGGCTTGAAACCTGATCCTTTAAAAATGAGCTCTCTGGGAGATTGTGATGTGCATCAGAGTTGGAGAAGGACCAGTGCAGATGAATTTGGAGAAAGGGGAGGTAAAGGCAGGCTGTTGAGGTGGACAGGCCTGCCCATGTAGGACGCAGCGCTGCTGTGGGTCTGTGCCTGCTCCTCCCCAGGTGCTGCTTCTTGGCTCTCATGCCCTTGACATCCGGTTGCCAAGGCCTCAGTTCAGGCATGTTGGCACCTTCCTCCTTGACCAGGAAGTGTCTGCTGGGGCTGAACTTTAGCTGTCAACATTAATCTCCTAGGTCCATTAATCTCCTGGGTCCAGTAACTGGAGTGACATGTGTAATTGGAATGATCCATCACTTCAGATCGAGGTTTGGTGATCCCGGGGCTATTTTCTCCTGTCATTCATTTCCCCCTGGGTGGTAAGGAAGGTGGGGAGAATTTTCAGACATTAGTCATGTTTTCCTGTATCTTTCCTTGTGAAGCTGGAGAACTGAAGGGGGCCAGGGGACGGAGGGTGGAGTCTCCTGGAAGGGTGGAGGGGTGGAGGGAATGAAGTAGTTGAAATCTGATCAACTCCTATCTGTCATTACATGTGGGTTAGTGGATGAATGGCTCCCCAAATCCCACTTCATCACTCATAGTTCAGGATAGGGTTCTGGAGGCCTTTGGGCTGTGGTTTGGGGTGAGGAGCGTGAGTTGTGCAAGACCAGCTCTGAGACTTGGCACTTGCATCTTGTCATTAGTGTTGTGGGTGTGGAATGGGAAACACCATGTGCTTGGCGCTCTCTGTGCATTTTCATGTAATTCTAACAACAAGCCTATGAAACAGGCATTATCATCCCCAGTTTATAGGTAAAGAAACTTACCCACTCATGGGGCAATAAAGTCACAGCTAGAATTCCAACAGTTCAAGCCTTTAAATTGCACTGAGCTGCTTCTAGGGCACTGGGGTGGAAGTCAGGAGACCCGACCTCAGTTCAGGTTCTGCCACCTATTATGTGATGTTGGACAAATCCCTTCATACGCAGTTCTCTTTCCTCAACTGCATAAAGGGAGTCTGGGGGTGGGCAGGGGTCAGTGTCCAGCAGAGGCCTGTGGCTTGTGTGTCTCTGGAGGCTGTGCCTGTACCACACCACCTGCTTTGGAGACCTTACTCTGCCCGAGCTAAGTCTTTTGCCTTGAGTATTTCCCGTCCTCTGGGGCAGTATCGACCATCACCCTTCAGGAAACTGACTCCTTTATGGACTCTGATTTAGGAGTTACAAGACTTATTTTTCCTTAAAAATTAGAAGTTTCCTTAAAAATTAACAAAATGTAATTTCTATGTAATTGAAAAAAGTGTGTAAACAAAATCATACACATTTGAAATAGATGTATTAGTTAATTTACTAAAGGAGGGAGCTTGTCCTTTCTAGACTTCTCTCCTCCAGAGAGAGTCCTTTTATTGGCTTATCCCCATCCACTTACTGGTGAATAGGACATTTCATACATTGTATTTGCTTCAAGCTTGTATGTTACTTTAGATAATTGGACCTAAAATGACTTTCCCCTACCATCTAATACATTGCTTAAGGGCAGTCTCCTGGAATGGTCAATTCACTGTTAACCTTCAGCAAATTTACTAAATTTCTTTTTTCCGAGATTCACCTCTTATTTATCATTTTGAGATACCTCAGATAATGGTGGCTTCTTGGTTGTTCTTTGAGACTTATGGCAACAATTTTAAGAGGTGACCAGGAGTTTTAGACACATTCTCAGATGCAGGGGGAGTGAATTTTCCAAGTTATAAATTAGAAACTCCCCAGTTGTGATTTCTAATCATGGCCATTTCTTTGTTACATTACTAGTGATTCTGACTCCAAATCCCAGTGTGTGGGCTCTTCTCCCTCACCAACCAATTCTCCTACACAGGGTGGGTATTGTACAATTCAATTCAATTCTGATACTGTCGACTTGGAGATAGAAACAAATCTCACAGGTTAAGAGTTTGATCCTACAGGACACTCCTCAGACACCAGTGTACTTCTGGCCATCGGCTATAGATTGGAGGTCCCCACATCCCACCCTCCACCCCCCTTTGGTTCCATTTCTAGAGTAGCTCACAGAGCTGAAAGAAACATTTTGCTTGCTAGATCTGCTTTATTAGAAAAGGGTATAACTCAGGAACAGCCAGATGAAAGAGATACGTAAGGCAGGGAACCGAACAAAGAAGTTTGTGTCTTTGTGGAGTTTGGCAGCTGGCGTCATGCATGTGGAAACATTCCTGTTCACCAACCCAGGAACTTCTGAACCCCATCTTTTGGGGGTTTTATGGAGGCTTCATTACATAGGCATGGTAGGTTAAGTCACTGGCTCTATCTCCAGCCCCTCTGTCCTCCATGTAATTGCATGTTTGTTCCTCTAGCGACCAACCCCTAACCTTATGTGATTTGCAGACATTCCCAAAGTTGTCACATTAATTTAACAGAAGACACCTTCATCACTTTCACCACTTAGGAAGCACTAAGGTTTTTAGAACTCTGTGCCAGGAACAGGGAGGAAGACCAAATACATATTTCTTATTATAAATCACAGTGTCACAGCTACTATCCCTGGATCTTCATTGCCTCATTTCTGACAGTAGGGTAATTAGAAAGCCAAAGAGATTAAGCAAAGTAGAAAATTGCCAGACAAGGTGCCTGTGCATTTCTTGATGTTTTAGTAAACAATTTACTTGGTATTTTATAGTGTTCAGATCTTATTCGGTTTGATACTTAGCTGACTTATGAAATAGATGGAGCAACTGTATTTTAAAATTTTTGGTTTGTGTGAATCTGCCCCTTATTTATTATGAAAAGAATTTGAAGTGGCATAAAAAAGGATCAAGCTAGAGCAAAAAAGATCGGAGCAAGCAGGACAGAAAAAATATAATAGCTAACATTTGTTGAGAGGGCACAATTTCAAGTGCTTTCAAGTGTATTAACTCTTTGTTACAATTGCCTTGTGAAGTAGGTCTTGTGCTATTACTTTCCATTTTAACACAAGGGGAAACTGAGGCTGAGTAGTTGAGGAACTTATTCACTATCAAATGGTCACCCTCACACTTAACCAGTATCCTAGAATACCTCTTTGTAATAAACATGGTTAGGGGTCATGTATACCCATCCATGGTAAGAATTAACCATTTATTTGTAGGGAAGCAAAGTGAGCCAAAAAAAAATGGGTAAATGTCTTGCTCAAGGTTACAAAGCCCGTAAGTGGCATTACCAGAACTAGAATCTTGGTCTTCTGTCTCTGAGTGCTGTGTCCACTGCTTCACATAGCATCTTTCTTAAAATGAAAACCATGTGTCTTTCAGAACCTGGCAGTTGGGGCAGGAGCTGTTGGATCTTTGCAACTGACCTACATCTCGAAGGTAACGTTGTCTTGGAGCTCTGGGAATTCATATTCTCTTAAGTAGTTCAGTATCTGAACAGGAGGAAATGTGAAATCTTTGGGGGTGGCATTTGAAGATGTTACTTGGGCAGTAAAGTGCTCCTTCTTCCTCAAGTTTGGCTGTGGAAGTTCTGGGGTGGCATGTGGTTAGCAGGTTCTTGGAGGGAGTACCCACAGCCTCTGACCCTTGGGACATATCAGTCAGCTGTGCTCCTGCAAAGGAGGGGTAGGTTGATTTGGGGATAGGAGTGGGACATGACCCTCTTTGTAATTTCAAAAAAAAGGAACACAGAAAAAACAAAAAGGATTCTCCCAAAGAGTAGAGAAAATAGGAGAATGTTGGGGTTTCACTGGAATTTTATCATTCACCTGGACAGGGTTTCCTGCAGAAGGAAAGCTAAGAATGCGTCAGAAGATATTCACATATGCCAGGAAACCATTTAATAGCCTCCAGATAACTGCTGGAGGGTCTGGCTGTTGGGATAACAGCCATCCCCTGTCCAGTTTGGTGCTGAGAACTGGTGGGGGATGGGGGGGGCGGGCAGGAGGAGGGCTGGCTGGTGAGGCTTGTACTTTGCTAAATTCGGCTTCTTTTAGCGGCCCCTCCCAGAACAGGCACCAGTGCTGACCGGTGATGCAGCAGAGATAAAAACGGCTGGGGGATTTAGAGTTGCAGAAAGAGGAACTCTTTGTCCAGTAAGGACAGCCAGGTGGCACCCAGCCAGGACTGAGGTTCCGGAAGTCCTGCTCTCCCCACTGCACCCCTCACTTCGGGCTTCTTGGAGACCTCTGTTGCTTTGTCCAGGTTTTCCCACCCTCTGGGGATTGAGACAGACTTGAGGGACCCTTAATCTGCACAGGTCCTGTCTCCTTTTTCTAACAAGCTTTGGAAGTGGCTGTTTTCTGTCTTCTTAGCTGGTCAGAGGGTTAGTCGAAGTGGAAGGGCTGCAGGGGCCACAGGCGGTCCATGGCCATGACTGTGAAAAAGCAGCCATGCAAGGCTCTATCTAAGTGGATCAGAGAGGAGACAGTGACCTCAGGGAAACTGAACCAGCTTTCGAAAGATTTCGAAAGCCAGGCTTTGCTAGCATAGCTTTAGGCAATTTATGCAGGTGTTGTGCCTGGCAGGCCTGAGACCTGGGCGTCCCCTCTCCTGTCCAGTCTTGCTCTCTGAGCTCATTAGGTCATTTCTCCAAGGTGTTCAAGGAGCCTCAGGAATCCCCAGCCCCCAGAGGTGGGGGGAGGATCACAGAGAGCCTTAATGATAAAGAAACCCTGAACCCTGTCCTGTTAGACAGGACTTAGAAAGAATTTTCATTAATAAAGAGTGAATACAATCTCCTGCTGAATCATGATTTCTAAACAGAATTCAGATAAGGGTTTTTTAAATTCTTGGTTTTAAGGCCTGTCTCACTTAGACCTGCCTTTTTGCCTTTCCTGGGGGAGGGCAGACCTGGGTGGACATTTTGTAAAACCCGCAGCTGCCACTGGGTCAGGTTACACGGAGCTGAGAGCCTTTAACTCATGCCAGATCCAGTGCCAGAAAACAGGGGTTTCCCAGAAAACATTTAGCGGTGGTACTGGGCTCAAATGCAACATTCCAGATTCTTTGTTGTTAACCCTTAGATATCCCCTCCCAGAGGAAAGTGTTTAACCTGTCTGGCTTGTGGTGTCTGGGTGACCTTTCTGCTGGGGGAAGTGCCTTTGCATATCTGTTTCTTGAGGGCTAGTGTTGGGAAGATGAGGTCCTTCAGAGGCCAGCAGAGATGAAAACTCTCAACTTGAGGTCATCCAGAGCTTTTTTGATGGCAGCAGAACCAGTTTGACGACAAAATAATTGAGGGTGGCCTTTGGCACCACCACCACTTTGCTCATGGCTCTTCTCTTCCACAGTTATCCCCACTATCCCACCCTCAGGTGTGTCCTGTTTGTCTGGCCTTGCCCTCAGTTAGGCATAAGGAAGACCTTCCTAGAACTGTGCTTCTTAATTTTTTTGGGTGGAGAGGGGTGTCATGGATCTTTTTGAGAGCCTGGTGGAAAGTGTGTGTATGTGTGTGCACACTTGGATTCTGCTTGTAGTTTCAGGCTATTGACTCCCTGAAGCAGGTCCAGAGACCTCCGCTAGAACCCTCCTGATCATTCTGCATAGGTGTCTGTTTCTTCTCCTGCTCTTGATGCCAGTTCTTGGGGCAGGGTCCCCCACTGGGCCAGGGCTGCACCAGAGCTCCAAGACCTTGCTCTGACACTGCTTCTGCCAGAGGGCCCCAGCTCCACTTCCGGCCAAGGGCAGACAGGGTGGGGCCGGTGAGCAGTGCCCTGCCACCGAGAGTTTGTTGCTCCTGTGGTCTGTGTTTGATCTGATAAGAACAAGTTCCTGAGAGTCTGCCTAGCTGTGGAGCAGCTTCATCTGCGTCACTCTCTAGGTGACCCTGCCCGTTGCCTCCTCACAACCCCAGCTGCTCACTGCTTGCATTGCCCTGGGGCCCACCAGACTACCCTGTTTGTGCAGCTATTCAGCTGGCCACTTCGGGGTGCACAGATGATTGTGCTTGGCTGTCCTCGCTGGAGTCAGCTGTCAGCCATGCTTCTTTGGGATTCTCTGTTCCTTCTGGCTGACCTGATCATAATCGTGGGGGGCTGGTGGTAGGGGAGAGTGGGTTATATATCCTGGCAGCAGGCATTTTACCTTCACAGTCGCCAGGAGATCTAGGGAGTCCATAGCTGCCTCTTGACAATAAGTGAGAGCCCCACCTTGGCCCTTCTCTCTGAGAGGTGCAGCAATAGGAAGGAGAGATTATATTTGTGACTTTAAAAAGGAGACTAGTAATTTCATTCTGGCTCTGCTGATAGGGAAACTGATAGAGAAATTGAGGGTCTTCCCTTTCTTAAACAGTCCATGAGGGCAAAACTAGGACTAATTTCTGTCCAGTTAACTCAGAAAGGAATTGTTTGAACAAACAATCCTTATGTGGTAAGCCATGAGGCATGAGGTAAGTTGTAGATGTGTACATATGTCATCACACGCCTCATGACTGAAAACTTGGGTAAGTGTATGAAGACAAAAAAAAAACCCAGGCGACCTCTTTGAAAACTTCAGTTTGTAATAAGCAGAGGAGCACAGCATTCTTGCAATGTAGGCTGCTAATGTATGTGATGAGGTGCACCATTCATCATCCAAACAGGGTGAAAAGTGTGTCTGAGTGTGCTCTGTCTAATCAGTGGTAGATGACAGTTTCTAGGAGAGAAAGGGCAACTCTCCTAATAAGTTAGAGACCATCTCAAAGTGCCCGTTTTTCCATGCCATTCTAAAACTGAAAGTACCAGGGGTCCTTGGGAGAGGTAGGTTCTGAGGCCCTCCCTGATGGTCAGAGTGACCCAGGAACCAAGGACAGGTCAAGGAGAAGTTCATGGGTGATGGGCCCTCACAAGAACGTGGATGCCTAGGGACAGAGCCAAAAACCAGTCACTGACAGGTCACAACATCATGCCAGTGGGATGCAGGCATATTCTGTTGTTCAGATTGAACTCTAGGGTCTGAAACCAAAGCCCATGGTGTCATGGAGTTCCAGTGCACAAATCCTGGGAGTGGCAGAGACTTGACTGAATTGGGAAAGTTTGTGTCTGAACTCAAGATATATGGGTTTACCTTTGCTTAAATCTTTATGCTTTTCAGAACTATTTTAAGATTTTCTTAGGCCCTAAGGCCTGCTCCTCACATCATGGTAAACACAGCAGAATGCACCCACATCCCTCATTAAATATAACTGCTTTGCTCTAAATATTTGAAAGGATTTTAATGTTTTTATTCTTGGAATGATTTACCTGTGAGTAGCCCATTTAATTTATGATTGGCTCTGATTTCCCCCCAGTCATCTTGCATACCCAGGGATTCTTATGGAGTAAGAAAATTGAAGCTACTATTATTTTCAAATGTAATGAAATACTTGTGAATGTTTAATTGAAACATTAATGAAGTTGACTTAATGTGACATCTTATAGGCATTTGTTAAGTACTCGCCAATGAGGTCGATATCAAATTCTACAGACATTTAATTAAATATTTATTCATGTTGAGAATTCCATAATCATTTTGTAAGTTGGCATCCATGCATTCTTTTTCAGTTCTACATTTTGTGGGTGCCTAAGAAGCTCACGGTCCACAGAATTTTGCCCAAAATGCCAAGTATGGCACTGCCTGTGTTAATGGGATTTTAAAGGAAGTGAGGTATTAGAAGCTATAAATAGACTCTCTTTGATCAAACAGCTTCTGCTTGACAGGATGTGTTACGGGCCTCCCCTGAGCAATCATATTACTCTTGTTTGATGGAACAGTACATGAGGGTCACACACGGGGATGCTTGGGATTGGAGGTCTGTCTTTCTGGTAACAAAGTCTGGAGTATACTGTCTGTCATTACTTTGATTTTTTTTTTTTTTTAGGCCACTATCTCAATTCCCATCTTGAATATTTGAGTATTAATTTTGGTTGTTAAGAAATCTGGGCAGGTCTATAGAAAGAACTTAAGGCCTAGATAGAGAATCCAGACAGACTGGTGTGTCTCCATTATCAGACCTTTAGTAACTTTGAGCCATGGAAAGATCTTAATTTTCCCTTTCATTTTTCTGTTTATTTATTTAATGGAACTGCTGTTAATTTACATACCTGTCCTTTTTTTCCAAAATAAAGAATTTCTCCCCACAGGTGTTGTCACCATAGTTCTCCCACAAACAAATCACCCATAATTCTTCACCATAGTCTGTTTCTCACCTCTCCTCCCCACCCCCCACCCATGCTTCTTATCTATGATCAGCTTTCAAGGTTTGGTTTTAACATTTGTCTTTCTTTTTTTTTTTTTTTTAAAGATTCATTTTATTTATTTATGTATACAAGAGCTGGGGTGTAGGCCAGAGGTATGGGGAGGGGTGAGAGGACTCACCAGAGACAGTATGGTGCAGAACAGGTGGATCTATTGAAATACAATGCTGAGGGGAGCAGCGGGTGAGACAAGAGAGGTCTGTTATGCCATGTTGGTCAGCTCCCTGGCTGGGATCCAACTGGGGCTGCAGTGGCTGTGGATAGCTTCATAGTGATGACACTTAACCCCTTGGGCCACCAGGGAGGCCATAAAGTTTGTCTTTGTTTGATATTTTGTTTGGTTTTTCAATATTACACATATAAGTGAAAACATCCATTATTTATCTTTCTTCTTCTGGCTTGTTTCACTGAGGATAATCCCTTCCAGTTCTATCCATGTTGTGTGAATGGCATGAGTGTATCTTTTTTTAATTGCTGAGTAGTGTACCACATCTTCTTGATCCATATCTTGGGTATTGTAAATAGTACTGCTATAAGTGGAGGCGGACAGGTTTCTCTTCCAATTAGAGCTTTTGTGTTCTTTGGGTTGATAACTAGGAATGTAATTTCTGGGTCATATGGCAGGTCCATTTTTAGTCTCCTGAGAAGCCTCCACACTAATATTCATATAGCTGGACCACTCTACAGTGTCAAAGGTTTACTTTTTCTCCATATCCTCACCGGCATTTGTTGTTTCTTGTTTTTTGTTTGTTTGTTTTTGATATGGGCCATTCTCACAGGTGTGAAGTGGAATCTCAGTGTGGTTTTGATTTGCATTTCCCTGATAAGTGAATGTGAGCATTTTTCATATGCCTATTGGTGATCTGCAGTCCTCTTTGGAGAAGTGCCTGTTAAGCTCTTCTGCTCATTTTTTAATTGGGTTCTTTGTTTTCTTTTGTTGAGTTTTATGAGCTCTTTGTAGATTTTTGATATCAGTCCCTTGTCAGATGTATGCTGTGTAAATATTTTCTCCCATTCAGTAGGATGTCTCTTCATTTTGGTTACTGTCTGTTTTGCTCTACAGAAACATTTTAGCTTGATGTAATCCCGGTTGTTTATAGTCTCCTTTTTTTTTTTTTTTCTTACTCCTGGAGATGAAACTGCAAAGATGTTTCTGAAGTTTATGTCATGGGGGGTTTTGCCTTTGTTTTCCTCTGTGTATTTTATGGTTTTAGGACAAAACCTTGTATTTTGACTTGAGATTTTTTTTTTTTCCGTTTCTAATATGTCTCCTCTTAAGCAAAAACCACTCAAAGTCCCTAGGATGAGAACCAGTAAGAGAATGTATCTGGTTGGAAAGAAGATTGAGAAAAGTGTCTGAATAGTTCTTAGCCAAGGTCCCAAGGGAAGGAGACTGTCCCCTTAGAAATCTCAGGTACAGTGGTGAAGGCCTGCTGTAGGGAGGTAGATTCAGTCTCCCTCAAAAGTAATCACTAATTTTTTTGTGGGCAAATGATGAAATATGAGTTGCTTTACTTAATTTGTTCAGTGCATTTATCCAAATCCGAGTAAGGTGGACTCATGTATCATGTATATGTATACTCAGGAATGTACATGTGAGGGTAGGATTGAAAAACAAGAAGAAATAACACAGCAGTAAGTGGAAAAGAGTTCTACTTTCTTACACCTCTCCCTTAAATACACACATACGCTCTTTGATTCCATTAGCTCTTCTTTGGGCACATAGAAATTGCTAATTTTTGTGATTAAATAGTAAGCATAGATATAAAGGAAACTGATGAGTGTTTCCAAATGTGGTGGGTGATATACTGCCTCACGTTTGGGAGCTCCGAATGGAAGTTTGTGTATTTGTAACAATACATCTTCAATTTGGAGAACTGTTTAGGAAGTTGGGGTTTGAGATAGGAGTAGAACCTTGCCAAGTGTGGATGGAGTCAGCACAGGTATTGTAGTCCAAAGAGAATTTGGCAGGAATTTGTCAGGATTCAGGATTCAGAAGATGAACACAAGCATCAGGGTAGTGATTATCCCTACAGAGGGGAAGGGGAGCGGCACAGAAGGACTTCTAAGAAATAAGACTGATAGTCATCTTTCATCTGGATGGTGAATACAGGTTTCCACTTAATTGTTATTCTTCAAAATGCCCATGTGTGTTTAGTATACTCTTTTTCTATGTATGAAAAGCTTTACAATTTAAAAATTTGGGAAAAAAATGTTTTATAACCCTGTTAGAAAGATATTTATGTTTCTTTTCTTTTTTTTTTTTTTTTAATTTGATTTAGGTGAGCATAGCTACCCCAAAGCAGAAGCCAAAAACTCCGTTTTGCTTTGGTAAGTACTGAGCTGGAGGGTGGTGAGGGTAAATTTCCCTCCAGGACTTCCTCTTTGGTGTGGAGACAGTCCTGTGACCCCATGTGACTTCTAGCCAGCGCACATGAGTGACTTCAGTCACAGTGCTGTTCCTGGGCCTCAAGTGATAGAAATTGCTTTCCTTGGTCTCACTGCAGAGATTGTTAACAGAGACAGAGGCACAGCATCTAGAAAGTTTTTAGTTTTCCTGACTCTGCAAGGTACAAGGTGTCTTTCAGAAGTTTTTAGGAACCCTCATCTCAGAGCAGAGTAATAGTGTCCTCAGAAAAGGTGGAGACTGGGAGAAGTTGGGGGGGGGGTGATGTCAGAAAGAGGATAGTAGAAATGGAGTATCCTGTTGAGGGCCTCGATGTTGCCAAATGGTGACAGTTTCGGGGTGACATAGGGACTGAGTCGCTCATTTGATGCCTCAAGTCATTGAATTGTTAATGTTGGGGTTCCATTATGTTCTCAGTACTGCAGTAAGTGCTACAAGTAAATGCTAACAAATAGTTTCTCTTGTATCTCTAGGGTGGTTCTGAATATAAGCTCCACTAGGCAGGGCTGTTGCTCTGCTATGCCACTGCTGTATCTTCATTACATAGAACGGTTCCTGGCACATAAAGGTTGTTCAACAAACATTTGTTGAATGAATGAGGGAACTAACAAATTCTATGTCTACCCCATGATGCTCACCTCTTATAGCTCAGACTTATTTATACTAGACAAATAAAAACTGTCTCTTGAACTGTCCTCTCTCCCAACTCTTCAGGTTGGCTCCTACTTCTATGGTACTCTTAATTCCCCCATGTCTTTCAAATACTGCTAAATTCAAAGTGATTCAGATTTTGAGGCCAGCACTTCTAAAACAATCATCATCATCAACCCAGGAGTAAGATGTGTGACCTCATAGAGTGCTCAGGGGAAAAACAAGGTAAAAATGAGGTCAAGGTCACAGATTTGATCTCAGGCAAGTTTTGTTCCACTTCCTAACCACATTCAAGACTCTTAACCAAGCTAACTGTACCAGAGGAAATGAGACACACAGAGTCCAAAATTATATATGTAGTTCATGACTGTAAGTCCAGTAGCTCCTCTAAAATGCAGTTCAAACTCGTCTTGTGGATGGTGGAATAGCAGCCTCATCAGTGCACAACAGCACAGTAAGGCTATTGTCATGTGCTGGGCATCATTCTTGTGGCCAGTGGAGCAGTCCAACCTTATGAAAAAAGAGAGCCCTTGTAGCCTCCAGCTTCTCAAATATTCATGTGAGTGACTTAACACTGTTGGAGATTTCTTCTTTCTAAGGATTTCTGCCTTGCCTACCTGGAGCAGCTGGGTTTTGTGGAGTGTTTTTTATATTGCCTGTGTTCTGAGCTAAGTTTTCTTCCTTCTTCCCCATGACTTTTCAGTCATCAATGCCCTGTCTCAGAGGTATTTTCTTCAAGCCAATGACCAGAAAGATCTGAAGGACTGGGTTGAAGCCCTGAATCAAGCCAGCAAAATCACTGTACGTATGATTCCTTCTCTTTTCTGCAGGAAGTGCCTATTCAGGGTGGGGAAGAACTCAGGTATCAGTAGGGTCATTCCCAAGAACCTATTACAGACCCAGGTCCCCCTGACTCTTCTTACACCTTGGCTAATTAGCCACAAGTTGACTGACAGTTTGTGTTTGAATCAAGTTCAAGGGGAAGTTTAGGGAGCATCCTTTTTGTGCTTCCTAGGAGGACTCCTAGCCAGTCATATTGTGAGTAATTCTGGGATGCTGATTCAGAATGTGGTGGGGTTGGAAAACATATTACTGACTATGAGAAGGGAAAAGCATATGAGAAGGAAGTCTGAATTATTCCCAGCTTTGGTGAGAGGGAGTGGTACTTTTCTTACTGTAAGAAGTTATGGGGCAGGGGGCTAGGGTTTTTAATCAAATCCATCCACTAGTCATGCTTTCTTTAAAAGCATTACTGAACTAGTTCCCTGGCCACTGTATGAGTACTCTCATTTTCCTTGATTTGAATGATAAGAATTCCTCCCTAGAAGTACAGAAAATGCAAGGGGGAAGGGTAGGAAGGAGGAGAGGGAAAACATAAGTTTCGGGGAAAAAACTAGACCTTTACCCAATAATGGGCAGGCTTCTGGCATATAAATAAAGGTCTGTTTGTTGAGAAGTTGAATTTTTTGTATCATACAGTTAGAAATGCTTACATTTTGATAACTTCCAATAATAACCATCAGTGAACAGGAGTGGATTATTTTCCCATATACACCAGCATTCCCATAAAAAATTAATAGAAGAAATTAATAGATATTAATTTATTAATAATAATTAATAAAATTAATGGCACTCTAATATTTAATAATTAAATAAAAATTAATAGAATTAATAGAAGAAATTTCTATGTCTCTCCAGTACTTGTGATTCTGAACCCAAATAGAATACAGTTTAATCATCTAAGCAGCTTTGCTTGTTAGCATGTTATTCTGATAAACATTGGGAAACCTTTGAAAAGAGAGAAATGGTGGAAGGAAGGATTCTGGCTGTTAACTCACATGTCTGCTAACACATATGCTCATGGATATGGCTGTGGAGTGCTGATTTTAGTAAAGATTTTCTAAAATGTTTGGGGTCTTCACCCTTCTGCGTTCTCCACAATTTCCTTCATTGTCCCAACAGTTTGTTCTCATTCAGTGTTTCCTCCTGGATTTCTGCCTCTGTTCCTGCCTGGAGAGTGTGCTGTCCAGCCTGTGAGGCAGAGGGAAGCCTCTTACCTTTCTTTAGTGCTTTGAGCATAGAGTGACTCTACGCCACTGTTCCTCTGCTTTTTTTCTTGGATAAAGAAAATGGAGATCAGAGTCTTGTTCAAAGTCCAGAAGTTAGTAAATGGTATAGCTGGGATTCAAGCCAGGACTCTAACTTCCAAGACTTAAGAGTTTATAGGAGTTTATAAAAGTATTAAAAACAAGTGACGGTTGTAAAATGTGAGATTATATGCCACTTTTACATACATGGCTTCATTTTAGTCTCATAAAAACCTTAAGTAGGAAGGGCAAGTGTTATTATTCCCTTTTATAAATAAGGAAATGGAAGTGCATAGAGATGAAAGTGACTTGCCTAAGGTCATGCAGCCAGGATGGACCCAGTTTTTCTGGCCTCAGATCACTATTCATTTTATGCTAATGTCGTTGAGTCCTCATGACTGAAGAAAACGATTGATGGATGGATTTCAGAAACTGGATTCTCTGGGACTATTCGTACTCTTGTATTACTTTTCAAAGTCTACCCTAACTAATTGGATGACTTAAAAGAGCAGAGATTTATTCTCTTATAATTCTAGAGGCCAGAAATCTGAAATTGGTTAGCAGCAGCACCCTGATCCCTCTGTTTGCTGCCTTGTCCCTTCCAGCTTCTTGTGGCTCCTGGCAATCCTTGGAATTCCCTGGCTCATAACTGCGTTACTCCTTCTCTGCCTCCATCATCATATGGTATATGTGTCTCTGTAGCCTCTTCTCCTCTTATAAGGACATTAGTCATTGGACTGAAGGCCCAACCTAAACCAATATGACCTCATCTTAATTTAATTGCATCTGAAAAGGTTCTTTTTCCAAATAAGGTCACTTCTGAGGTTATAAGTGGCCAGTTTGGAGGGGGTGCATTATTCAACTCACTACCTTTCCAAAGTGAGTTGAAAATTGAGCAGTAAATCATAGCTCTTTCTACCCAACCTCTCAGCAAGTTGTCATTCCTCATAGCAGTCTAGTTATGCCTGTTAAAGAAAGATGAGTCCTTGAAAATTTCATTTCACATTGCAAATTAGATCCAACAGAGAACATTCCATAGGCAGATACAAGAAGAAAGACCTTTAATTAGAATTCTGAGAGATGGATAACCAAAAAGAACAACCTGGCGTTTAAGCCCTGGAGTATAGTTATTGCTGAGTTTGTCCTCCACAGACTGATTCAAAGTCTCAGGAAGTGAGCACAGCTTTGGAAATGTTCTGGTGGCTGGTGGGAAGCAGCCTCCCATGCAGGGGCATGAGCAGTGACCCATTGCGGCTCCCTGAGCAGCCTGGCAAGATTCTGAAAAGTAATACAACAGCCACGCCTCAATAAGTCTGTTTCTGGTCATTGGGAACTTTAAAAGGCTACTTAGCCATTTTTCTGGATTTCAGGAACCCATTAGGGTCATTCGGAGGGGATTTCTGCTGTTCCATGGTAATTGTATCACAAAAACCCTTAACTATAATGAAAATCTCTAAAGAGTCCTATTACGAACTCAAAGTTGGTGGCAAAGCAGGCAGTGGTATTTGACAATGGGGAGGGGTCAGGCAGTCCTAGGGGTAAGTTATTTTATTTTAATGAGTTTTCATTTACTTCACCTATAAAATGGAGACAATAATGCCGGCTTATAAGGTTACTTGAGATCAGAGATAGTGCAGGAATGTTTAGCACATTGTTTGGCACTGAATTGGAGGGGGACAGTAAGGAAGGCAAAGAAGTGGGAGCTACTGTTGTCCTGGGACAACCGGAGGAAAAGAGAAGGTGAATTTCTGGCCCCATCTAGAGAGCTGATGGACAGAGGTCACCCTTGCCTATGCAAAATGAGTGCAGGCCAGAGAGAAGGGGCCTCGTCTTCTTTATGGGGCCCCAGTATAATCACGGTGGCCTTCCTCCTTTGACAGGAAACCACATGGAGTGGTCCCAGCTCTCTGAGCTTTGACACCATTCTCACATGACTCTGATCTCTGAGCTTTTGGTCTTTTGGTCTTTTTGTCTCCCAAGGCTAAAAACACAGCAGCAGAAGACCATAGCTTTTCTCATGAAGTCTGCAGTGACTTTCCTGGCAGATGACACAGGCATTGACTTTTTGTGAAGGAGAGGCTTTGTGAGATGCCGTGGCCCTCCACACCACTGAGTGACAGTGTCTAGCCTATTCAGTTATTTATCATGACTTTGGGCAAATGTCTACTGTTCTAAGCCTCTCATTTTCTTAGACAATGAAAGATTTCACTGGAGTTTGCAGATTCGAATATCAATGAGGTGGGCAGGGAGGAAGAAAGGTAGTGACATCAATGCAGGTAATGGCACCTGACACATGGCCTCCGTATTGGGGAGAATGTGACATACTGAAGAACACGTGCTTCCCTACAGAGGAGATGACTTCTTAGCTGGAAATCTGAATTTTATGTGAAATATACCAAATTCTATGTGAAATATACCACTGTTTAGGACACATAAAACACAAAAAAGGGGCCTCACTGGTGGTGCAGGCGGTTGAGCACTGCATTGTGAAGCTATACGCAGCCTCTGCAGCACGGGTTCGATCCTGGCTGGCATGAATCCCACATGGCGAAGACCTCTCCTGTCTTGCCCATTGCTCCCCTCACCAGTATATTTCTTTAGTCTACCTGTTCTGTTCCCCGCTCTGTCTCTGGTGAATCCTCTCACCCTCCTGTGCATCTGCTTTGTACACCAGTTCTTGTATAAAAATAAATAAAATCTTTAAAAAAAAACACAATAAAGTATGCCTTTGGGCCACCAGTTTGCAATCTGTGGCATGTAGGTCTTAAAAACTCTGTGATTAGTTGATCAGCCATGATACTACAACTTTGTTAAAGAAAGGCATGAAGATAACTCACTTTTCAAAAAGGGCTGTGTTGTAAATGGTAGTAGCCCTGTAATACTTTTATACATGTTTCTGAAGCTTTGGAATATCTATCATGATAACCACATCAACTTTATAACACACTTTTTATTCCTCTTCCCATTTTACTGCGTGACAGTTTGGGTCTGCAGAATGTGGGTCAGACAATTTGCTTGAAGTCATTCAATTAGTCACAGGATCAGGAGTTATATCCCAAGGCTCCAAAGCTCTCACACCGTAATTCTGTACCAATATCAAATGTGTAGGTTCTCCCTGCCCAATACCTTTGCATGCTTTCTTTCATCCCCTGGGTTTCTGTTTTGACATCTTCTCTGGAGACCCCCCCCCCACTCTTTTTCAAGTATGGTTGACCCTTGAATGGCACAAGTTTGAACTGCATGGTCCAATTATATGGGTTTTTTCTTAACCAAGCTTCTTCATCTATGGATTCAACCCACAGCAGATGTTGGCTGGATGAGTCTGTGAATGTGGAACCTGGGAACATGGAGTGACTAAGTTACTCGGAGTTGGACTCTAAGAGCCAGCTCCACAAACCCTAGCTTTGTACAGGAGCCCCTGTTGCTCTCTATCTCAGCTCCCATTTATTTTCTTTGTAGAACTCATAATGACTTGTAATTATCCCGGTTGTTTTGCTGTGTAGTTTTCATCAGTCTCCACACTAGCATGTACACATGGCAAATGGGAGGGCAGGACTCATGTCCCTGCAGTTTGCTGTTTTATTCTCTAGCCAGGGAAGGTCTGGCTCATAGTAGATGCTCAGTACACTTGTGAAATGTGTGCGTGTATGTGAGGGGGGTGGTAAGGTTGCAGGTATCACCTCATCTTTGGGTATGGGTGGGTAGAAGAGCTGGGGAGGCCAGGGATGGCTATGATTGGGAAACTTAGAGTTTCTCACCCTTCCTCCATACTCTTTTGTATTGCTATTTTCCTAAGTCTTTTGTTTCTTGTTGACCAGACTCTTATTCTTTCCAGGTTCCTAAAGTGGGGAGCCTGCCCCTGCCTACTGAAGTTCTCAAAAGCCTAACAGCTCCCCCAGCCCTAGAGAAGAAGCCTCAGGTGGCCTACAAGACAGAGATCATTGGTGGGGTGGTGGTGCACACGCCCATTAACCAGGTGCCAGGGCCTGGGCTGCTGTGGGGGGCAGGGTGGTGTCCATGTGCACTGGGGTGTGCATGGAGGTTGTACTGAGAAAAGAGTGAGTGGGTGTAAGGGAACCAGGGCTGAAGGGGTACTCAAAAAAAAATACAGACAGGAGGATGTGCATTATGGCAATGCAGAAATTGAGGCCACTGCATCTAGAAGCTGTGTGGCCTCTCTCACTGTGGCTCCTGAGAAGACGAGTCTATCTAACTATTTTCTGATGGAGAAAAAGAAAAGAGCAACTAAGTTCTGCTCCACACATAGAGGACTGGTACTGTTAACCCCATGGGAAGAGGGGCTGAGGAAGGCAATTGAGACCTGAAGCCCCTCTTCTGGTTTGAATTTTCTGTCCTTCCCTTTCTCCTGGGTCTGCTCAACCTCCCCGAGTCTTGTTCTGTGAAAGCATGTTCAGTGCCTGCTGGGAGCAAAGTAAATGTTTTCTCATTTATTTCTTCTTTGACTGACATAGTGGGCCACAGGTGGTGGTGGGGGGCAGCGGGGGTTGGGGGGGCTGCATTCGGAGCAGGAAGATGCTAATCCTGATTCTGTTTCCTCGCAGAATGGAGGGGATGGGCAGGAAGGAAGTGAGTCAGGATCCCACGCCATTCTCCGAAGGTCTCAGAGTTACATCCCCACGACAGGCTGCCGTGTTCCTACCGGCCCCCCCCTTATTAAAAGCGGGTACTGTGTGAAGCAAGGGAATGTGGTGAGTGTCAACACTGGGGCTGGAGCAAGTTCTGGTGACTTCTGGGCCATAGCAGGGGGAGAGCAGGCTGGGAGGAGGAACTTGGACTTCCCAGCTGAGGCATCTGCTAAACTGGTACAACTTGGTAGAGACATTCAATCCTTTGAGGCATTGCCCCTGATCGGAAGAGATCTTTGCCTCCAGCTGAATGTAGGGGGAATAGCTTCCACGGACCTTGGTCCCCAGGAATCTTACACCTAGAACACCCTCCATTCGGAACGCTGAGTCCTCTTCCTGATGTCCGGCCCTTTAATTTTATTTTAGCGGAAGAGCTGGAAACGTCGATTCTTTGCACTTGATGACTATACCATCTGCTACTTCAAGTGTGAGCAGGTTTGTAGTAGCTCTGGGGCCCTTCTGTGGGGGGCGGGTTATAGCAGAAAGAGGCTCACGAGGACATACTGAGATGCATACATGAGCGCACACAGATTCAGAGGTGCCCTGTCTTACACTTCCATCCTGTGTGCACATCTTCATGGTGGTGTTAAACTGGCCCAAACATCATCCCTCCTGCTCCGCGGTGAGCTGCTCTGTGCTCAGAGCCATAGAGCATTTTCTTAGATTTTTTGTCCTCTCTCTTGATTATTTTGAGACCTTGCCTTGTTTGCAACCTGGCATTAGTCAACCATCTCTGATGAGAGGAGCCCTGGTCAGCTGTTTGGGATGTGGCATTATATGGAGAGCCTTATTTACCTGACTTTTCATTTATCCCAACAGGACCGAGAGCCACTGCGTACTATATTACTTAAGGATGTTCTCAAAACCCATGAGTGTCTGGTCAAATCTGGGTAATTGTTTCTGCCTATTCTTTTCTGATCAACCCACCCATTTGCCCTCTCAAGTCTTCATTTACTACCCTTCTGAGACTCTGTTCAAGAGTCTTCTTCCAAGGAATGGGTCTGAGTCACCACATCCACACTGACGCAGCTAGGAGATCACACTGGGAAAATTATTCCTTTTCTGTTACCTCATTTCCTCACGGTAGCTCCTCAAAAGATGAGTCTTTCTAACAGTTTTCTGATGGAGAAAAAGAAAGCAATTTAGAGAGTTGTGCTGAGCTACTTTCCTGGGAGGACTGATGCGCATTGAGGACTGTGCTTTTAAGTCACTCAATTTTTTTTTCTTTCTCCCCCTCCCCATCTCTTCACCCCACCCTCCCCTCCCCTAGATGCCTCAGATTCACTAGCTTTTTAGCACTTCTGTCACTGTTCTGATCACTGTTCAAGCCAGTACCTCTTCCCTGAGTTTTCTTTTCTCCTTTTGACAAAGTCCCTGATGTCCCATTAACTCAAGGGTGAGTCATAGTAACTCTGTTATTCCCATGGGTAGGAAGAACAAGTATTGTTCCTCTTTCTGTATGGTTGCCCTCCAAGTGCCAAAGTGAGTGACTGGGTGACATTGGGAGCCCTAGGCAAGGGCTTCCCCATATCAACACCAAGTATAGATACATCTAGAACTAAACTTTAGAAACCCCCAGGGTGTCCTCATTTTGGCCCTCAGTCTGCAGTCTTTTTTTTTTTAATTTAAAGATTTATTTATGCATACAAGAACTGGGGAGTAGGCCAGAGGTGTGGGGGGTGAGAGGATTCACCAGAGACAGAGTGGGAAACAGAACAGGCACATCTACGAAATACACTGCTGAGGGGGGCAGCGGACAGACAGGAGAGGTCTGCTGCGCCATATGGGTTAGCTCTCTGGCTGGGGATCGAACTCCTGCCACAGTGGCTGGTGATAGCTTGATGGCATTGAGACTTTAACCAGTGTGCCACCAGGAAGGCCCTCAATCTGCAGATTTTAGGGACTGTGTGTGTCTCCATCCCATGGAAGGGGCAGGAATAGCCAGCATCATCATGTTAGCTGTGGGTAGACTACTCTCACGTGAAGGTGTGGGAAGTCTTGCACGGAAACAAAATGCTGTATGACCCAGGGAAGCAGGGACTGAAAGGGGACTGACTGAGCCATGAAATTGGCAGTTGGAGAGTGCAGAAGGTTAGAAACATTCCCAGTGACCATTTATAATTTGTAAAAGTAGCTAGAGATGGAAGTTCCAAAGTGTGAGTCCACAATGGGAGAAGGAAAGGTTGGGCATGACTGGATCTTTGGGGATGGTTCCTGACCCCAAAGGGGTTAGGAAGGCCTGTACAGATAGATGTAAAACTACCTGTGCATGTGGGGGCAGCTCAGCAAACTCAGATAAGATTCCATCCTAAGAGTGCTTTGCACTTTGCTCATATCTCCAACTGTCCAAGTGAGAGTGAGCTCTGAGTAAAGAGTGAAGGGAGTTAAAGGTCATTAGGGAAGGAAGTCCTCAAGGCTCAGCAGACTCCAAGGAGAGGCTCTGTGGCCTCTCCCAAACCTAGGCAAGTGGTTTAGGGCAGCTGGTTAGTCAACGGACATTTGTTGAGTTGAAAGGAAGCATGTCGCCTGAGAGTGGATGTGAAAGGGTGGGGATTTCCTCCCTGTCTTGCTTTCCCCTCCTTGGTTGACTGTCTGGTCGTACTATAGTATATGTACCTAAACAGTATGAAAGGTTGAAGCATTTTAGCCAGAAAGAAGAGTCTCTACTTAGAAACTCAGAAAGTCATTTTAATAGTGAAATGTGTAGTAAGGCCACCACTGTATGACATGCATCTCACCAGATGCCATACAGACCTGAGCTTGGATCTTTCTGGTGAGTAGCCCCACAGAGGAGGTCTTCTTATCTCCATTTTACATAGTTTTAAAAATGTTCCTAAAATGAATTATCCCTACCTGGAGTAGGATTTGGCTGCAGGTCCACCCATCCATGTTGTTCTTTAGTCTCCTGCCTGGGTGTCCATGCCACTGTCCAGACATCAGCCATTTCCACCCATATCCTCATTCATGAAGCCATACCTGCCTGTGACCAGTCCTTTCTTGCAACTGGTCTACCCTTGGGGATATATATATATATATATATATATATATATATATATACTCATGGCCCAACATCTGCCTTTATAGTTCTGCATTTTTATAGTCTTTTATTGGGGAGGAGTTATGGTTTTTTTTTTATTCCTTATATATTCCCCACAATGACTGGGTACACAGCAGGGATTCAACACTCAGCAATTTTGATGGATTTGAGGTTTAACACTTAGCGTCAGCTACTTCTCATTCCCTTCCTTGAAGAAGTTGGGATCTTCTAAATCTCATATCCAATTCCAAGCATATTAAAGTAGTCTACCCTTATTGTTTTTTTCCTTCAATATCCTATATCCTCACTATAGTAAGGTTCAAAACAGGAATTGAGTGAAGCTGCTTGGGTGGAGCAAGGCTTTGAAAATGAGCAGTTGGCTTTTTTTTTTTTTTAAAGATTTATTTATTTATGCATACAGGAACTAGGGTGTAGGCCAGAGGTGTAAGAGGTGAGAGGATCCACTAGAGACAGAGCAGGGAACAGAACAGGCAGATAGACCAAAGTACACTGCTGAGGAGAGCAGTGGGCGAGTCAGGAGAGGTCTGCTGTGCCATATGGGTAGCTACCCAGCCAGGGATCGAACTTGCGCTGCAGGCTGTGGACAGCCTCACAGTGCTACGCTCAACCTCTTGCACCACCAGGGAGGCCAAGGAGTTGGCCTCTTTAAGAGAAGTAGACAGTAGTGGCTTAATTAAAAGCATCAGACTTAGGAAGAGCTATGGATTCTATTTCTGCCCTTTACTAACTTCAATGCCATGGATAAGTCACAGAACCTCTCTGAGCCAGGGTTTCCTCATCTGTAAAGTGGAGAAAGTCCTAATTGCTTTATTGGATTATTATGAAGATTGGATGAAACAACACACAAAAATGTACTCAAAAGAACAGCCTGACAGTTGTCAAGGGTGGGGGTGGGCAAAACGAGTAAAGGTGCAAACTTCCCATTATACGATAAATAAATTCTAGGGATACAATGCACAGCATGGGGGCTGTAGTTAATAATACTCTATTGCATATTTGAAAATCTAGAAGAGAGATTTTTACTTTTTCATCACAAGAAAAAGTATTATAACCATATGCAGTGATGGATGTTAACTAGTCTTATGCTGGTCATTTTGTGACGTATACTAATATCCAATCATTATGTTGTACATCAGAAACTAGTTGTAGTTGTCTCCCTCTCTGCATATATAATCAGTAACATTTTCATCTACTTGATCATAAAAAAAGACACAAAAGTTCTCTGCACAGAGCACTTCACACATCATAGCCACTAGAATCACACAACTGTAGGTTGTGTGGAGTGTGGTGGGTATGGAACAGGAGACTTTAGAGGGAAAGGAGCTTTATCTTGTTACAGCTGGTGTGTGTTGGTGGGGGATGTCCACTGGGATGGTGAAACCTTCTAAGATCCTCTAGGAAGTAAAACTAGAGGAAACTCCTGTCATGTTTTTTGAGGGAGGGGTTGAGGGAGGCAAGATCTGGGAACCCCATTTTCATGGTAGAGGGCACTGGTGCTTTGACTTAGTGCAAAGAAAGTCCTCAGTTTGTGCACCTGCTAACTTTATTTCTCTTTCTCTGTCTAGTGATCTCTTAATGAGGGACAACCTGTTTGAAATAATAACAAGCTCCAGGACCTTCTATGTGCAGGTAAAAATATTCCCTCTGAGAAGACTGACATTTCTTCCATATCTATGAGTGATGTGCTCATTGGCCTTGAACTTTCCTTTCCTTTCTCTTTAATTTTTGTTTGAAGTTTCTAGGGGTAAATTTAGCTCTGATAGTCCTATTTTATTCTAAACAGGATGTTTGCCAGAAGCTTCCCAACCATAAAATAATAAGAGTAGGTTGAGCTACTGTATTGGGGAATGTGAGTTTGTACCAGCTGCTCTCAGCTGCTGTATGCCAACTAAGCAGAGAAAAGGAGAACTGGTCACTGGTTTCACTTCTCCTTTGGTGGGTATTTATAAGCCCCCTCTGTGTGTGGACATCAGTGTGTACGGAAGGACAAAAGCACAGAGGGCCCTGTGCAGGCACCAGGTGCAAAGCCCAGCTGCACAGAGGACGCCATTGTTTTGGCTGTGATGCTTCAACTATCAGAAGCTTTTCCCTTCCACCCACAGCATTGGAATTCTCCCAGCTCCTAAAATCATAGCAGCTAAAAAGGCAGATATTCAAGCAGCGCCTAGACTTTTGGGGCCAAGTCCCTGCCCCAGCCCGCTTAGCCATCCGCAGAGTGTGCCTTGATCCACCAGTGGCCTGATAATACAGCATTTCTAACACTGAAACTGCCAAGCAGTGAGTTGGTTTAAATATGGGGCTCCCCAACCAAATCTTTTCAGGGTATCCAGTACTCTTCTTTGTAATTTTTAAAAAGATTTATTTATTTATGCGTACAAGAACTGGAGTACAGGCCAGAGGTGTGGGGGTGAGAGGATTTCACCAGAGACAGAGTGGGGAATCAGACAGAGGCAGATGTAATGAAATACACTGCTGAGGGGAGCAGTGGGTGAGACAGGAGAGGTCTGCTGCGCCATGTGGGTCACCTCCCTGGCTGGGGATTGAACTAGTGCTGCAGTGGCTGCGGATAGCTTCATGGGTTGAGTCTTAACTCCTTGCACCACCAGGGAGGTCCCAAGCTCTTTCTTCTTTGTTCCAAGTGTCGTTCCTCACTAAACGCTCTCCCTTCCACAGGGGTCATCTCTTCCCCTATTTCCTGAGCAGCAGCTTCGTGTTGTCCTCAGTCTCTCTGAGCTGGTCCTCCTGCCTGAGCCCAGCAGATGCTCGAGCAGTCTGCTCATTCAGACAAGCATGTGCATATGGGAAGAGAGGGTGTTAGTAGCTGTGGGAAGGGCTATGGGGGCCTTAGAGCAGGCCCCACTGTTAATTCAGAACAATGTTAAAACTGTAAGTGCCACAAAAGAGTTACCAGTTTTTTGCATTTAGTAGATATTTGTGGAGTATCCTTAGAGTGAGGGGTATTTTGCCTCATCTTGGGTACACTGCCCTGACTTGAGAGGGCGAGATCAAGTCAAGTAAATAGGCAGTTAAAACAGGATGATGGGGTAGGGGAGGGACTGTTGGATAGATGAACGCAGGGGTTTTTAGGGCAATAAAAGTATTCTGTCACAGTATATTGGCAGATGCACAAAAATAGAAATATGTAGCACATGCATAAACCTCAATATATGCAAACTTAAAAAAGCATTTAGGATCTCAGATGATCTCAGCATGGAATGCAGAATATGTCAAAAGAACTGAGATACATTGCTAGTGTGAAACCACCTCATTGAAGGGGGGAGAGGAAAAACAAGCTAAAACAAAATAACAGTATGATAAGTGCTACCCTAAGAGTGAGTAGTGATTGCCATGGGAACTCACAAGCAGGGCACCTCCCCAGTCTCAGGGAGTCAAGGGAGGTGCCCTGAAGGCAGTCACATCTAGCCTCAGTCAGGAGTGGCTCAAGCAGAGGGAACAGCGCTATACCAACTGCCTAGAGAGAAAAAGAAACCGGATCACAAGGGAGGCTGATCCGTGACCTTACATGCCTTCTTAAAGAGCATGTTTTTTGTCCTGAAGGTTAAGACCCTTACAGTTTAAATGAGGGCATGACCCAGTCAGATCTGCCTTCTAAAAATATCCCTTAGGCAAGCGATCTAACTGAGCTTGGTTTTCCTTATCTGTGAAGTGGAGATGATAGGCTCAACCCAGCGCCTCTCATGGATGCTATCAGTGACTGGAGTGCCTGGTGCAGCAGAGAGCCCACAGGGAGGGAGAAGATAGGCATGAAAGAGACCAGTTTGAAGGCTGGTGAGTGGTAAAGGAAGCTTGAATGATGAGGGATAGGAAAAAGTGGAAAATTTAAAAACTATCAAAGATAGAGTGCTTTCTGGGACTTAAGAATTGATTGGATGTGGGTGAAGGGAGAAAAGGAGAGGCAGGATTATGGCCAGATATTTGGTTTAGGCCTCATTCAGAGTGGCTAAGTGAGAAATCGCTGTGATGTGAACATGGAAGAAAGGCTGGTCTTCCATGAAAGACAAGCTTAGCATTGGTGGCTCCTCGTTTACAGTGTCTGTGGAACATTCCAGGGGACTTAACGTGAAGGCCATCAGATTTGTAGTGCTGATGTATTGGTGCTACTCGGCAAATACTTGTCAAGTGAATGATTATGTTGGTTAAGAGTTAAGGATAGAGCTTTGGACTGGAGCTAGTGTTCTTGGAATTTCAAAGCCCAACAACAAAAATATTCAAAAGACATGGCATTGTCTGCATGAATATGTGTACATTTACCATAGCTTTTGCCCTCTTTTGCTTTCTGCTCCCATAGTTCTGGAATAAAAGAACATTACACCACCCTGAATAAATAAATGAGCAAGCAGACAAATCCATTTATAGTACCAAAGTCAAAGAGAATGGAAAGAGAAGAAGCTGGATTAAATCATTAAACATATGCATGAATTCATTTTAAAAGAGCGACTATGAACTTATTTATGTTAATACAGTAATATTTTATGAAAAATAACAAGATTTCTAAAATAAAGCAATAAGAGTAGCACCATTTTTATGTTTTTGCCTATCTCTTTAATGATTAGTTTAATAGAAGACACTGGGGTTCTCATAGCGGGATCCTACCTGTGGTTGTTTGGATTGAAGGATCTGATAGAAATCTGACCTTGCACAGATACAGATTTGGAAAAAATCGTTCATATTTTAATATTTCTTCATATAATTGTGGATATTTTTTATCTGCTTCCAAACCCAAACTTGACAAATGGTAGTTTCTTAATATTTGGGTGAATGTAGAATCAGAAGCCACTATCAATAAACTTTCATACTCTTACATTAGAATTCATTTGCTATTGTCCATTTGTTCGTTTGCCCGTGCATGTTTTTGTAACAGCATGCATTGGTCATTTTAGAAAGTATGCCAGTTTTCCAAGTGACGTCACATTTTATTTCATAAAATCAAAAAATCACACCTTTTAGTTTCACTACCAGTATCATCAACAGAGTTTTTAAGTATGAAAAACTACCCAGAGCATAGAGATGAATATAAGTTTTTTGAAATTCTATATTTGCCTTAAAAGTTGAAAATTTTGTGAAAAAAAAACTTCCATAATTTTCCTTCACATAGAAGGCTCATTTCATTCATTTTTGAGAAAGAGTCTGCCATAGATCTAAGTGAGTTTGACTAACAATTTGTCAGTCATTTGTTCTTAAGTATTGCTTATTTATGTTCTGTATAACATTTACCTTTTATATATAATTTGTAGCCTGATTTATCACACTGTAATAGTCTTTTCTATTAGTAACACCTTATAATTAACAGTGTTGAGCTCATCAGCAGTCTCTGAGGTTGTCTCCATTTTACACATGAGGAGACAGTATCTGATGGTTAGTTATTTGTGGGAGATTATAAACCTAATGAATTATGGAACTGACTAAGAGGCACCAGATGTCAGAGCAAGACTTGCTCATATTGTTTTAAAGCAGCCTTGGGCAGAATCCATGATGTAGAGGGTGTGGCCACAGACAACCAGGAGAGGCTAACTCTGAACGGGGGAAGACCACCTTGGTGAAACTGGATATCTTGGTAGATGGATCACAGTGACAGAGAGCCAGGATCTGGCAATAATATGGTCCTTAAGCGTGTAATGTCAGCAAGTTCATCAGCAGGGAGAAGGTTCTCAATTCTGGGCAAAGGTTCAAAATGAGATTTCACTCTTTGGTAGTTGGGTTCTCCATTTCCCCATTTTCCAGTCATAGAGGGTCAGATATTATAAAGCTTATCAAGAGAAAAAAATGCTTATTTGAAAGGAGAAATGTAGTGCAGACTGGTTTTGGTAACTTCACATAAACCCATCTGTCAGGACTAGGGGTCTATGGCTGGATAAGAGTAACAATAAGAGGAATCACAAGTGAATTGCAGAATGATGGTTGAGAGCTCTTTGGATACTGACTCTTGTGATTTAGACTACAAGGTGAATAATATCATTTAGAACTATGTAGTATACAATCTATTCAATCATAGGGGCCAGGACTGTGTTTAAAGAAGGGTTTGCTTCTTGGGAAGGGGCAGGGGTGATCAGCTGTTGGGAAGGGCAGGCATCAGTGCTGCCTAAACATTTTGGTTAGCTACAATGGAAATAACCAGAGGTTATAATGCTGGGCTCATAGTAGATACTCAATAAAAGCTCTTGGACTATGTACCACATCTTCTTGATCCAGTCATCTATTTTTGGGCATTTGGGTTGTTTCCATAGCTTAGCTATTGTAAATAGTGCTGCTGTAAACATAGGGGTGCAGGTGCCCTTTTGAATTAATGATTCTGTGTCCTTTGGGTAAATACTAGGAGTGGAATTGCTAGAAGGGATCATGCTCAGCAAAATAAATCAGAAAGAAAAAGAAAAATACCGGATAGTCTCAACTCAGCAGGAATTTAGAAAACCTAAATAAGGGACCAGGAAAAAGACTAATTATAATAAAATCAAAATCAAAATCAACAAGCAACTGTAAACCAAAGACACACTATGGGGGAGGGCTGGAGGAGGGGAAGAGGGATTAGGGTCAAAATAAGGGGGGTGGAAATTGTATGGGGAATATAACCAAGATGAAAATGCATACATTGTGCAAAAATGAAAAATGATGTTAAAAAAAATTGCTCTTGGACTATAACAAAACCACAGACTAGAGTGACTTATTTTGATACCTTTTGTTCTTCTCATCTCAAAAACTTCTCTCAATGACAGAAATCCTACTTTTTCTTTTGTACCAATCACTAGAAAAAAATGCACACAGTTGAACACACTAGGAAGAGATGAAGGTATGAGCTTGGCACTGCCCTTTTTTGTTCTACTGAGTTTTAAGTACTTTTTAGTCTCTTAGTGTGTGGGAGGCCAGATATCAACTCTCTTTTCCCCTCTGGTTCATGAATGTAATGTGGTTTTAAGATAGTTTTGAGTTTTTGGTGAAAGTTAAGCACAGGCGTTCCTTAAAAGATAGATATATACATACACTATAATTTTTTGCATACAATTTTTGAGGTTTCACTGAATTTTTATTGCCATTGGATCCCAGTTCTTAAAACACCCAAAGAAACTGTAATTGTGATTTCAATAAAGTAGTACTCTATTTCATCTCATATAGGATAAGTATACTATCTATTTTTCTATTTGAATAATATTTTAAAATAACATTTATTAAACATTAAAATAATGTTTCCTGATATTATTATTATCTTCATTACTGGGTTAACTACCCAGATTATCTCACTGAAAAATGTCCTTAAAGGAAATTAGAGAATTAAGGAAGATATATAATCAGCAAGCAACCTTTATCTCTTTTAATTACTAAATGTTTTAAGAAACATTTGCTTATTATGTTAGCAAAGTTTTTAAAATTATATTTAATTTTAGCATGCCATATATATATATATATATATATATATAAAGATAGATATATCTATATATATGTGTGAGAAATACTTTCTGGCCACATGTAACAGGAGCCTTAGCAGAGTATGTAGTCTTTAGTAATTCCCTGGGAGTTGTATAATCCTAAGTGTGAGAAAAGTTTTACGCACAAAGATGTAAATAGCAGAATTGTTTCTACTAGAGGAAATGATCTTAACCAGAAATGATCTTAACATGTTTTAGAGGATTTTGATTCTTGTGCTTGAGTCCCCAGGTGTTACATCAGGTGGATTCGTAGTTTTCTCTGATCCAGTGACTTCTTGCTAGGCATATGCTAGGGTGAAGACACCTGGGCTTGTGTGGCGGTTTCTAGAGAAGGGGTGAGAGTTTGTTGGTAAAGTCTCCAAGTCTCCACATCAAATAGGTCTCCTGTGACTTACAGGGTAAGGATTAGCACAAGTGTGAAAAAGTAGAACTATCTTAACACCTGGAAGCTAATTATTGCTTTATTGCAGTCTGTTTAATGAAAATCCTGATCTCCTTTGTGTTGTGCGAATCATTCATCTCTCCCTCAGCTACCATCCCATCTATTCTTCTACCTTCTCACATTTTCCCTTACCACAGCATCTTCTGTCTCCCTAGAAAGAAAATCTCTAAGAAATGCTTTTAAACTAATAGATAATTTAATTGTCTCCATATCATTCAAATTAAAAACACCCCCCCCAATGTGGCACCTTATTTGATTCTGACAATTTGATTGTGTAGGTAGGAATTACCTAGTTGTAGTATAAGGAAAGAAAAAAGTCTCAGGGAGAAGATAGTAAACATATTTACAATATTTTTTAAAAGATTTATTTATTTATGCATACAAGAATTGGGGTACAGGCCATAGGTGAGAGGATTCACCAGAGACAGAGTGGGGAACAGAACAGGTAGACTGAAGTACACTGCTGAGGGGAGCAGCGGGCGAGACAGGAGAGGTCTGCTGCGCCATGTGGCTTCCTGGCCGTGGATCGAACTTGTGCTGCAATGGCTGCAGATAGCTTCATAGGTTGTGTCTTATCAAACCCTTGCGCCACCAGGGAGGCCCCATATTTACAATATTGATTGTGAGATTGAAGGCTTCATCTGTGTCCCTCATATCATACACATATCATATAATAAAGGCAGCCACAATAACAGCAATTAATACTTAGGAAGCACTTTCTGTATAGCAGAGAACTATTCAAACTGCTTTCCCCAAACAAGAGCTCATTGAATTCTCCCAGTAGCTTTGCTTGTGGAACAAGCTAGCCTTGACGCTAGTAAAATACCTCTAGATGGCTTTTTTTTTCTTCTGTGTTTTTCTTAGATGTCTGGTTGTCTTATTGGACTAGGGATGGATTTGTCTTTTTCTTGGGAAACCACCAGGTCGTCAGGTAACTGGAAAAAGCCCAGGGAGAGAGATGTACTTACAGCTGTGGTGTGAGATCGGGCATTTTCTGACCTGGCACACCAATGGAATGTGAAACCATTTTCCTTGCATGTGTTTCCTACACACATCTAACCATGCAGGGTTTCTTTGGGGTGACAGAAAAGAGTAGGGATGCAAGGTTGAGAATTAAAAAAAAAAAAAAAAAAGCAAAACTGGTTGTGTTTATCTTGTTATAAAGCAAAGAGAAAGAATCATTTTGGGGATGGAGAAAGTGAGGAGTATGATATATATATATCTAGATAGATATATATGCAGAGACACAAATGTATGCTTGTGATTTTGGGTGTGATAGTAGGGGAAGGTGCATGGGGGCTGAGAAGCTAACAAATACAAATTTCTGGAGCGTGAGGATTCAGTCCTGGTTCCCTCTGTGTGCAGACCCTGATGCCCTGTGTAACACTCTAGGACCTCAGTAAATATTTGCTAAGTTCACTTGAACTCACCGCCTGTAAAGATGGAAAACACTGAGCATTCTGAGAGTGCTGTGGTGTATGGGCCTCAGTTCTTCCTTTCTTTGCAGAGCCTCTGCTGCTCCCTTGTGGTGTTGGTAGGTATTGTGGGGGAAATACTTTTATTTATTTTTTATTTTTTAATTTTTAAAATATATTTTGTTGAACTAGCAGTATTTTTACATCCTTGTTCATTTATAACTGTATCTTAACTTATGAGGACTTTTTTATGGGATTTCATGTCTAATTTCTCAAAAATAACAAGGCAGTCACAAATTATTACCTATTTGTGAACTAGTCTTCCTAATCATAGAGATAAAGTTACTATTTCTGAAAATGCTTTTTTAATATTTATTTTTTTACATCATTGTTCATTTTTAAACAATATTTGCTTCCCCACCCGCTCAGGTGTAGTCCCCATAGAATTTCCTTCCCCAATTGCACCCGTGCACCATCACCTCAGTCCCCTGTGCTCCTCCCTCCCTCCCTCCCTCTCCCACCTCCTCCCCTGCCGCATGTCTCTGATTTATAATTGGAAATACTTTCAAATGGCTCAGCAGTGTTCATGGTTAAGCTTGGATGGAGTCAAGCAGACTTGAGTAGCTTGTGCTTTGAGAGAAGTCCTGTCTGGAGATAATCCATATCCAGGGAGATGTGTAGAGGATTTGGCTTTATGGGACTGGAATTGAAATGGGATTGTCTGGTTCATATTGCTGTAGCAGAAAGATGGAAAGGGAGTGAGAGCAACTGGCATCAAGGCCAACCATGGTTGTGGAGCTTGGCTCCCTGTGACAGTGGAGGCTGGAGCAGGTCATGAGTGTGTTCCTTAGGGGGTGAAATGCTTCAGCAGTGGATGTGCCTTCACTCTCCCTTCCTCATGACCTCTTCTCCCCTGCAGAGCAAACTGTGGAGCGCTTTGACTTGGTTTATATCTTGGTGTGAAATAAAATTTTGGAGGAAAAAAATATCCTCAAAAGCCTGAAAGCCTTTGCACTAGATGATGTCTGAGATTCCTTTCAGCTCTAATGGCATGATTTTATGAACTTCAAATTGAGTCAGAGACTTGGAAGCTGAAACCATAGTGCCAACAATTTCTCTGTAAGTGCTGTGGTGTTTTGCAGGCGGACAGCCCAGAAGACATGCACAGCTGGATTAAGGAGATCGGGGCAGCTGTACAGGCCCTCAAGTGCCACCCCAGAGTAAGTCACTTCCTTTCTGTTCCAGCGACTGTTACTTGGATATTAATTCTTTTTGAGTGGGCAGGTTTTATTTGATGATATAGGCAATAGCCTGGTCCCTGCCAGGAGCTAAATTCCAGGCAGTCTTATTTGTTTTTCTCTTTCTACTGACTTGGCTACAAATTGTTATTTACTTTGGGTTATTAGAGTAGGTGAGGTTGGACTGGATAGAGAAATAGGGTTTCTGATGTGTCCTAGGTGTCTCTGTGCTAGGCAGACCTGGATGTGTCGAGTGAATTCTGTGGGATGTATTTGATTTCTATACACAAGTGTGTCTGGACATGAGGTGGTGTTCCTGAGTGGCATCTCTTCCTGGGGCTCTGGGATTGTTGGGAAAGCCCTTACTATCCTTTGTTTTTTTCTTCTTGTAGGAAATATCCTTCTCTAGATCCATTTCTTTGACTCGCTCCGGAAGCTCCAGTCTCTCTGGGGGCACCCAGTCCATCTTGTACAGAGGGCGGCCACCTGTGGAAGAGAAAAAAGCCCTCTGCAAAGCCCCCTCTGTGGTCTCCTCCTGGCAACCCTGGACACCTGTCCCACCGGCTGGGGAAAAGATGCTTCCAGCTGAAGAGACTCCTGAGGACTCTTTGTTCACACCTCGACTTGGAGAGAGCAACACTGCTGGGGTGCTATCCAGCTCTCGGATAAGGCACAGATCAGAGCCTCAGCACCCCAAGGAGAAACCATTTATCTTCAACCTGGATGATGAGAACATTCGGACGTCTGATGTGTGAAGGACATATAATGTTTGGGAGGGAGGGGGTGGTGGCCAGGAGACAGTTCTCTACCAGCTGGACAGTCAGGCCTTTATGGCACTCATTCTGTAGCTGCTCTGTGGAAGGGGTTCATCAAGCTAGCTTTTTATATTTTAAATATCAAAGTGGCATATTTAATTTGGGACAATCACTAAGGTAGATCAGTAGGCATGTTCAGTGGAAAGCTGATTGCTTCCTGTTGAACTATTCCCAGGTCTTCCTGGTGGGAGGAGGTTGGAAGTCCAATTTCATCCCTACCCAAATTTTAATTCCTTGTCCTTGTTTTAGATTCTTCTTTTTCAGGCCAGTCACAGAATCATAGGCCAGTCATCTGGTTTTATCCTGTTCTTGTTTATTGGCTGGAATTTGACTGTGAAGGAGGGGTGGGGACTGATCCTGCTAAAGAAGGCAAGAGTGGAGTCAGTCTCAGGCGCCAGCTTGCCTGGTATTTATTCAGAGGGGAGGTGCTAAAATCTGGGCCCTGGAGAGAGGCTCTCAGAAAGTCTACCAGGGCACATTTCCCTAGAGGACTTCCATAGGGAAGAAATAGGGACTTCTTGTAAGATAGTGATGATTCAACCCCAGTGCCTCAGTCAGTTTTTGGGAATCTGTTCCCTTCTACATGTTCTTTGATCCCCCATACTATTGATGTGAGTGACAGACCAGCCCACCCCTTTTCTATGTCTGGCCCCAAGGAAGGGTTTATCAGTGTTTGATGTGATGACTGTTGAGCACAGAACAGACATTTTCTTTGGTATGTTGTTAATTGGAGTGTATGGAGAGTTGATCAAGGCATAATTCACATGTGTGACAGATCAGATCTCTTATTTTTGAGTTTTGGGTGTACTTAAAAGTAGGAGAGAGATGCATTAGAGTTAATTCAGCTAAGCTCTTTTGATTCACATTTTCCAGATTAAAGAAAATGTCTGTTTTAATATGTTATATTCAATCTTCTCTGCACAGCTCTTTTTAATGGGCCAATATTAGTCTGATTTTAAGGGTTACATATTATATGCCCTGGCAGACTTGCTTCTTTCCTCTTCTTTGTGTTGCCCTCTGAATGAAGCCTTGTTACTTGCATGATCAAACCTGTAATCTGATGAGGTTCTATGTATTTAACAATGAAAAAATGCGAAGGAATGTAAAGAAAACCTTGAGAAATATTTATATTTCTAATAAAGTAGAAAAATCTGAATAGAAACATTGATTTTGAGACTACGCATTGCTGGCTCACGATTTCCCAGGTAAAAGTATATATAGAAGATATTGCATTTCCCACATAAATTCTAGAGTGTACTTTCTTCCATTTGATAAGAAGATACTATTTCCAGGGGAAATGTGAATAATTCTGGGAGAATTTGTCTATTCAATTTATGTGGTGAACTAACCAGGAACTTACCATGATTTCCTAAAGGGAGACAGAACTTATTTAGCTCATTTTTAAAATTTAAAAAAAAAATTAAAAAATTAATGACTAGAGGAAAAGACTAAGAAGCATTTTTACCCTTGTTCCTTCCCCTCCTTATTGCTAAATCTAATGCTGAGGCAATAAAATGTGTAACCAGAAAATCCTTAATAGCTTGAGAGAAATCTTATGTTTCGTTGAGGCAGTAGTTTTATTGAAGTCTGTGTCCCATTCAGAACCTTTCTTGACTGCAATGTGTCGGAGTGACCCTTCACTTAAAGTTTGGCCTAGGGGCCTCCCTGGTGGTCTTAGGGTTAAGTCTCAGCTTGAGTTCAATCCCCACATAGGGAGCTAACCCACATATAGAGCAGTAGACCTCTCCTGTCTTGCCCACTGCTCCCCTTAGCAGTGTGTTTCAGTAAATCTGCCTGCCTGTTCTGCTCCCCACTGTGTCTCTGGTGAATCCTCTCACTCCCTCACCCCCAGTACCTCTGACCTATACCCCAGCTCTTGTATGCAAAAATAAATTTTAAAAAGCTTCAAAAAAAAAAAAAAAAGTTTGGCCTAGTCATCCTGGTATAAAAAAGGACTCCTACTCCTGGATTTGTCTCTATTTTCTGCTGACCCTTATATACCTTTATCTTCAGAAATCCTTGTTTAGGGAATTATTTATTTAGGAATCATTGAGGTTACAACACACTTTCCATAGCTTGATTTCAAGAAGCCATTCCAGACTCTTCAAGCTCCTTGTCCCTGTTTACATCTTCAGATTTTCCTCAGGAAAAGTTGACTAGCTCCACACAAGCACACAAGGTGATACTGGATGACTGGGAAGAAATTAGGAACTTTGGAGATCTCTTTAACCATTCCTTAACTCATGCAAATGTGTTGTCTTTGATGTGTATTTTTTTTTTTTAGATTTATTTATCCAAACAAGAGCTGGGCTGCAGGCCAGAGATGTGGAGGGTGAGGATTCATCAGAGACAGAGGGGGAACAAAACACGGATTGACTGAAAGACACTGCTGAAGGGACCAGTGGGCAAGTCAGGAGAGGTCTGCTGTGCCATGTGGGTAGATACCTGGCCAGGGATTGAACACGTGCTGAAGTGGCTGCAGATAGCTTCATAGTGCTGCGTCTTAACCCCTTGCGCCACCCAGGAAGCTGTCTTTTATGTTTAAAATGTGAAAATATACCCATTTTTGTCTCTAATAAAACCCTATTACTATTGCTAAATCATATCATTGGTCATTATAGGAACCTGATGTTTCTTACTCAGTAAAGTCTGTTTTGAAAATGTGTTAAACATAACTCATAAATCCAAATTGTATTATCAGGAGAGAGGGAAAGTGAGGACTCTCACTTTGGAGGTACTTGGGAGTTCCAAGTTAGAAAATGGTTAATGTAATTCCAACACCAGATAATGTAATTATTCTCAAAGAAACCTAAAAACATGCTCACTGCCAAGCCTAATTTCAGAATTCCTTTTCTGCCCATATTTCTTAACTTCTGACCAATTTCACATCAAAGCCTTCTAGTATCATTACTCATCTGAGCCAAGATGGTGCATATATAGACAAAACATTTAGTTTTAAATATGTAAAATGGAACCAAATGTAAAACAACAGGGTGGGAATACAGTATAGTTTAGTAGTACTTAGGTAATGGACTAAATCTGAGTTAGGAAAAGGAATCACATAATGTACTGCATTTCTTTGTGGAATAAAAATTGTTGAGTTGTATTTTCTTTAATAAGACTTTTGAGGGCCTCCCTGGTCCTGGTGGTACAGTGGGTTGAGCATAGTGCTGTGAAGCTGTCTGCAGCCTCTGCAGCGCTGGTTCGATTCAATTCCCGGCAGGCCAGGGAAATACCCACATGGTGCGGCAGACCTCTCCTGTCTCACCTCCTGCTCCCCTCAGCAGTGTATTTCAGTCCTTCTGCCTGTTCTGTTCCCTGCTCTGTCTCTGGTGAATCCTCTCACCCCGCCCCCATGCCTTGGCCTGTACCCCAGTTCTTGTATAAAAATAAATAAATCTTTATATAAAAAAATAAGACTTTTGAAGTGGTCTTGACCCACTATGAGTAGCAGTATTTCAGGTCTTCTTTATGGCTGAACTATTTACCATCCACTATTCTTGAAAGCTTTGAAGGATTTGCTTACTCAAGGTGAGTTGATTGTAGGTAAACATACCTTTTGCTTTCTGTGAGACATCCTAAGTGTACTAAGGCTAAGGCCTACGTGGAGGAGGGTGACCGCAGTCAAAATATTGGAGTTCATTACTCATGTATTTTTGAGTAGAATGCTGGGATCACATGAGAAAGAGTAAATTTAAGCTCCAGCTTCTTAGTTTCCTTGAAGCAAAAGTTTTTTTTTTTCCCTTTCTGAATTTAAATATGCTCTAAGGATTCAATAAATAAAAAGCAGGTTCAGGAGTTGAACCGTGGGATTTATGATGTTTGTTTTCACTGTTTACCAGATAATCAGGCATATAGAGGTAACTACATTCGAAAAATTGTGTTTCCTAAGTTGGTTTTGTTTATAAATTCCGAACATGTCAGAAATGAACAGGTTTATTAGATCGTTTCTACCAATACCACTCCCCCCCCCCTTTTTCTCTCTTTGTTATTGCCTGCAGCAGTCAGTTACAGTCACTCATGCTAGGTAGAGTTTAAATAAAGTTAACATTTGGCAAAAACATACTGTTTCACCCTTTCCCCGTCTGCTTATAAAGGTGTGGCATGAGTTTGTGTTTTGAACCAGTATGTTTCAGCTGTGAAATGCACTCTCTGTAAGCACTGAGCTGAGTGCATGGAAACTGTTATGCTTCTCATTTTATGTGATCTAATTGGTGGTATGTAGCAAAAAATAATTTTCTAAATCTGTTTTGTTGCTTGTTTTGTAATAAAACTATGTGAAATACTGTAATATGGTGTATTTCCAATTGCTGACCTTTTGTCCGTGGGTGGGTGATCTATTTTGTCCGTCTGTGCCCATTATTGGTTTTATGGGTGTCACGAGACAGGTCCCTGCTCAGTGTGGGGCTAGGGACTTCTCGTCATTGCCAGCCCGGGGTGGGGACACATGGTGCTGGGTGTGTGTGTGTGTGTGTGTGTGTGTGTGTGTGTGTGTGTGTAGAGGTCTGCCAGGTTCTGCCCCTTAAAGTCGGGGCTGGTGGAGGCGGCACCCTAGCTGGGAGAACGTGTAGCTCCTTTCAGCCCTGGCGAGTCCTGGCTACAGGAGCTGGAAAATTGGGCGCCAAGAAGGAAGGATGATCAGACCACTGTTGTGGCCGGCTAGGCTCGGACAATTGCTCTTGCTCTGGCTGCTGCTCCCCACAGTGCCCTTGGTCAGAGTCGACGCTAGGCGGTCCCGGCCCTCGCTGTCCTGCCCGGTGGTGTGCGAACCCACGCGCTGCCCCCCGCTACCCGTCTGCGCCGCCGGGGCCGCGCCGGGGCTCGACCGATGCCGCTGCTGCCGCGTCTGCGCCGCGGGGGAGGGCGAGGCCTGCGGCGGAGCGCTCAGCCGGCCCTGCGCACCTGGGCTGCAGTGCCGCGCGCCCTCGGGCTCCCGGCGCCTCCGGGCCTCGGGGCTCGGCACCTGCGGCTGCCCGGCGGAGGGGGAGCCCGTGTGCGGCAGCGACGGGCGCACCTATCCCAGCCTGTGCGCGCTGCGCGCCGAGAACCGCGCCGCCCGCCGGCGGGGTGCGCTCGCGGCCGTGCCGGTGCGGAAGGGGGACTGCGCCGACCCAGGTGAGACCCCGCGCCGCGCGCGCTCGCGCCACGGGCCCAGCTTTCTGAAAGAGCGAGTTTCAATCGTCCGCTTTGCCTCGGGCTCGCCCTTTCTCCATTCATTTCAGGAATTCAGCGCCTTGTTCCCGCTTTTCTCCCCGTTACCTGTTGAATTCCGTCTTCCCTTAAACAGGTTTTTTTTTTCCCTCCCGGGGAGGCGGTCTGCGTCCTTCTGGGCACATCCCTCTCGGACTGCAGGGGATACCGAGGAGGGGGAGGCCGGCGAGAGGAAAGAGAAGGGAAGGAAGGAAGACGAGCGGGAGAAGAGGGACTGAGAGGCTGGAGCTAGGGCGCGGGATACGGTCTAGGAGGGACGGTCCCACCGCCCTCAAGAATGGAGCTTTTCTTTCAGGGACTGCAAGCGCAGGTCGTCTCAGGAGCAAGTACAACTTCATCGCCGAGGTCGTGGAGAAGGTGGCGCCGTCTGTGGTTCACTTGCAGTTGTTCCGCAGGTAAAGGTGATAGGGGGAGGACCTCGCCCACCGGGTGACTTACTGAGCAGATGCTATCGCGTAAGGAGCATCATTTAGTCGTAAAAAAAAAAAAAAAAAAAAAAAAATTGGGAGGAAAAGAACGTGTCCAAACCTGTTCAGGGTCCTTGAGCTAAAAAGCAGAGGCAAAGGGAGGCTGAATCCAAGTCTGGGTTACTCTCCTGCTTGTAGATGGCTGGGGTTTCTTTCTCCCCTACCTCCCGCAGACAAAATTGAAAGCCAGAAGTTAGAGCTAGAAGGCATATTGCTTTATTTTAAAATTTTTATTAATTTAGATTTTTAAAAATTGAAGTGACCGTGCATCATTTAAGCTTTTGGTGTGCACCACTATACATTCACGTACATGTATCAAGTTCAATTCACCACTAAAAGTCCAATTCTATCTCTCACCGTAGAAAGCATCTTGATGGTGATCTTACCCAGTCCCTATTTTGCCTGGTAGGAGAGAAGTATTTTGTGCTGTGGCACAAAAGCCAATTTATGGAACCAGAGCAGTAACCAGACTTTTTTGATACCCTCTCCACCTTGATAATGTGGCACTAGGTCTTTTTTTTTTTTTTTTTTTTAGAGTGGAGAACAGAAAAGGCAGATTTATTGAAATGCACTGCTAAAAGCAGCAGCAGCATGACAGGAGAGGTCTGCTGTGCCACTAGGTCCACTTTTGCATATTATTATATTATGATCATTTAGACCTCTTTGAAATTGAGGTTGCTGCCATGAACAGCTCTGAAGAGTGGAAAAAGAGTGTTGGAGTCAGCTCACGGTATGATTCCGAGATGGTCTGGGCACTGTCTCTGCAGAATCTGATTACACTCAGAGAGAGTGAAAACACAGACAGGGAAAAGTAAATGTCTGGGAAAAGTGGTGGAAGTATGATTACATGTAAGGATCTGTGTTTCTAGATTGTGCCTAAGCCCCTGATTTTCCTGCCCTATGCTGATGCTGTTGTCTTCCCGAGACAGGTCACTCCTCAGTGGGGAGGATATTCCTGCATCTAGTGGCTCTGGTTTCATAGTGTCCGAGGATGGCCTCATTGTTACCAATGCCCACGTCATCACCAATCGGCAGCGGATCCAGGTGGAGCTCCAGAATGGTGACCAATATGAAGCCACTGTCAAGGACATTGACCATAAATTGGATCTTGCACTGATAAAGATTGAGCCAAAAGTGAGTATTCCAGGACCAAATCAGTGTCTGCATATGTGGAGATTTTCACCAATTTTCTGTGTTCTTTCCCAACCATTCCCACACCACCTATTTTCTACCTAGTATATGCTCTTTTCTACTTTCTTTCTGTCCTTCATTCCCTCTTTCATTTATTTTCACCCATGCATGTCTGTACACCCCTAACAATTTCTATTAACTCTCCAGCAGTCTTTATTTCTCCTTTGTCTCCTTCTTCAAATGTTACCTCTGGAAAACTTATTTCTCTTCTGGTCTTAGAATGGCAGAAAAGAGTGCAATGAATTCAAAGTCCTTGCTGCACAAAGTGTAGTTTATACACTAGCAGTGTTGCCATCATCTGAGAATTTTTTAGAAATACAGGCTCTCAGGCCTACCCAGGACTACTGAATCTGAATGAATTCTCATTCTAATCACCCAGGTGATTCATATGAACGTTAAGGTTTGAGAAGCACTTCTCTGGGGGATTTCTTCACTGTTTGTGGCTTATTAACTCTGACTAAACTTTTCCACTTGGAATGTTTTTAAGTAAATGGCCAAGGTCAGTTTGTGTTTATCAGCTACTTCATTCATGGCTTTAAGTAATTTCTACAGGCAGTTTTAGATTTTAGAGGTGATCCTGATGACCTTTAAGCAAGCGTTTGATGATAGTTGGAGTTTGAGTAAGAAGCATGACAGTCATAGACCCTATGTGGGTAGGTGACTCGGATTATAAGTGGCAAAATAAAAACTGTTATATATGGCAAAATAAAAACTGTTATATATGTTATATAGCTTTAGTTGTGACCTGCTCAATTATATTCTTGATTTGTTCTTTGCCTCTTCTGTTCTTCCCATCTTTTCTTGCCCATGTGAAGTCTGACCTCCCTGTATTGCTGCTGGGAAGGTCATCTGATCTGCGGGCTGGAGAGTTCGTAGTGGCCTTGGGCAGCCCATTTTCTCTGCAGAACACAGTGACTGCAGGAATTGTTAGCACTACTCAGCGAGGGGGCAGAGAGCTGGGGCTGAAGGATTCTGACATGGATTATATCCAGACTGACGCCATCATTAATGTAAGTCATTTGCATTGGGGGGCATCCTCAACCCATAAGCTATTGGCAGGATAGTAAGAACATTTCAGGGTGCTTTGTTTTCCTTTTGGCTGATCTCTTAGGGAATGTCGTAGAGCTCGCCACTGCTGTGGAAGGTGGTGGTCCTCTTGCTGTTTTTTCTTCAACCACACTGACTTCAGTGTTGGTGACAATAGGGGTACAACATTGACTGCCTTGAAGGAACAGGGGCTCTCTAGTTGGTAAACCTATTTAGGAACTATGGCTAAATGACAAGGATTAAAGGATTAAAGTACTGATGACTTTTTCAAATTTTGTCTTCAGCACGGGAATTCTGGGGGGCCTCTGGTGAATTTGGTAAGTTGCCATTTTTTTGCCACCTCATGTCTTTGCCTAACTTACAAATATTTCACAAATTTCCCTATACAGACTTGGATGTCACTCTTGTGTAGGCATTTGTAGTATGATGCCTTTCTATTGTTGATCTTAAGTAGATGGTTAAGAACAATTTAAGATCTACAATGAATTTATCATCCTGGCATGATCTCATGCAATGGAAAGTCTCAGGGCTTACCTACACTTATTTATACATTTTCAATATAATTTTTGTTTTCAATGGGTAGTTAACAAAATCTTGGCTACTAAACCTGAATTTATGTCAAGTGACCAACTGTATCATGTAAGGTATATGCAGCATGTATATGGAGCATATGAAGAACTGTCCTAATACAAAAATGCTAATTTCTCATGGTCTGTCCAGAGTTTTAGTTGTGACCTGCCCATAGGTGACAGAAAAATCACAAAGAGAATCCATTGCTCTGTCATGTATTTTAATTCTCAAATTTTATTTAGCATCTCTAGTAGAAATGCCAGGGGCTCTAGATGTGAAAATGAGTGTACAAGGCTGATACACAGTCTGTGATCATGCTGAGTCTCTTTAAGTTGATTATTTTTGGTTTCTCTTTACATATTACATTTGCTTTTAGGAGTATGAATTGCATGTACAATTACTGAGCAGTTTTCACTCACAACCTTTCATGTAATTTTTTTGTACCTGCTTTCTCCATTAGACAGTGGATTTAACAGAGCAGGGATGAAATTACAGGCTACACTCCAAACCTACTGAATTAGAATTTGTATTTTAATATGACCAGAAGTCTCTTTTCTGTTCTTTTCATTACGTAACAAAGGCTAAAGGATAATAAAGTGCATGAAGAAGAAAGTATTTCCCATTTGTATCATTAGCTTAGTAGAAACTGACCAAAGGTCAATTTGCTAATTCTTCTGAATAATTTCATTGAAGTGTTGCTGAAAATCCAGCAGCTTTTTGCCTTTCTCATGTTTATTTTTGGTTTCATGTATGGAATAAGAAAGCAAGTATTCTGTGTCAAAATACAAACTCTGGTTCGCCTTTAAAATCAATGTAGCAAAGTTAAAAATGAGCTCAAGATTAAAAAAAAAAAATTCTTTAGCTGAAATTTGCACATATTTGGTCCCCCCTGCTAGCCAACAACGCTATTCATTCTATAAGGTGACATTCATTGTCTATTGAAGAAATCTACATTTCCTCCAGCCTCTGTATTCTGACCCTACCTGATGAGCTTCACTCCTTCCTCTACTTGTTTGGTTTGTGCAACTTAGCTGTGATAACCTCCTTGCTTACCAGGATGGTGAGGTGATTGGCATAAATACTCTGAAGGTGACTGCAGGTATCTCCTTTGCAATTCCTTCTGATAGAATTCAACAGTTCTTGGCAGAATACCATGAGCGCCAGTTGAAAGGTAAGGAGCATGTTACGGCTTTTTCTTCCCTTCTTGTGTTTTTCAGGAGCACTCAATCTTTTGTGGAGATAGCCATTTGCATTCTGTAGAATACTGAGTCACTGGTACCCAGCTCCTATCATAGTGGTTTGGGCTACAGTATTGGGGGACAAGGCACAATATCAGGCATGAGTTGTACCCTGAAATATTTCGATTGAACTATTTTGGAAAGGAAACTGTGGCTGGAGGTTATTGGACGAGCTTGTGCTATTGACAATGGTTATCTGAAGAACCTTTTGAAAGGGTAGCTATGATACTGGGATATTCTATAACTTTGGTGTCTTACAAGCTCTTTCAAAAGGAAAGATGTCTGTTGTTAGTAACACATTATAATTTTCCTTTCCAGGAAAAGCTTTTTCACAAAAGAAATACCTGGGTCTGCGAATGCTGCCCCTCACTATGAAGTAAGCATGTGGTTGAATATGTCTGGGTTGGGTTGTTCTTGAGACAAAAAAGCCATAGCTGGACAGTCTTAACATGGAAGCTTAAAGTCTTTAGATAGCAGTGGGTGCGCTTGTGACTGCAGATCCTATTTGACACAGGCTCTGTCCTTGCCTGTGCTAGCATTGACTGTATTTTTCAGTATAGTTGACCCTTGAACTTTAAGGGCCCACTTATAGCAGATTTTGTTGTGTACAGATGACATGAAAACCTTTGCTTTGATAAATATGGTATAGCATTATAAATGTATTTTCCTTATGATATTAATAATTTTTTCTTTAGCTTACTTTACTTAATAGTATATAATACATGTAACATATAATATGTGTTGAGTGTTTAGATTACCAGTAAGGCTTCTGGTCAACAGTAGGCTATTAGTAGTCAAGTTTTTGGGGAGTCAAATGTTGTATGTGGACCTTTGACTGCATTGGGGGAAGGGGTAGTGCCCCTAATCCCTGTAATTCAGGGGTTGGCTGTAGTTTATTTCACTGTGACTATATGTTCAATGGGTCTGGGCATAGAGAATCAGACCACTCCCAGGAAGGAATAGGTTCTATTGACTACCATGAGCCTTGAGCAGAACAGAATGGTACCTATTGAGAATTGGGTGCTTTAACCAGAGCTCATGAGATAAATTAATTCATTATGCTTCTTAACAATGTTAAATAACAATGAACCAGCCAAAAAAATTAAAGTTCTAATGGGTTTCTAAAAATGAGTCATGACTGGGCAGCATCCTATCTTGCTAGTAGAAAGGAGCTCTAAAGAGGTACAGAATGGGAAAGGTTTTTAAGGGCAGGGCAAGGAAATCATAAGTAAAAAAAAAAAAAAGGGATTATTTCAGGCTTATTATTTAGGCTACCTACAGGGGATGAAAAAGGGTTATGTGGGATTAATTACTGCATTGGGACTAACCAGAGGATTTCAGACTGAACAGGTAAGACTACATTCCTGAGACAGGTTGTAACTGCAATTAATTATCTTGGGTGTTATGACTTAGTGGGCTTAGCACAAGTGACTCCATCATGGGTCTGTCATTTCTTTCTTTTTCTTTTTCAAACAACCATCTGGGTAAATTCTTCTCACTTTTCTTAGCCTTCTTCGAGAAATAAAAAGGCAAGATCCAGATTTCCCTAACGTGCATTCTGGGGTTTTCATATATGAAGTAATTCAAGGAACAGCTGCTGAAAGGTAAGAGAAACTCAGGCCGTTGCCTTTGTTCTAATTAGATGTGTCTTTGGTAAATGTGTGTGGGATGTAGACCAATATGTGGCCTCTACCTACATGTGGAAATTAAACACTGAAGATGCTGCTTATGTGAGGCAGGGACTGAATTTTACATTTCATTTAATTTTAACTTATTTAAATTAATAAACAAGAAACAATATAAAATACTTGTCCACTATACACACCTTTTTTTATTGGATATATGTTGTTTCTAGTCAATTTCAAAGGCTTATGATTAAATAAAATCCTATTTATAATTTAGAAGCTATGACATGTTAAAATACTGTTTTAGATCTATTGAATTAAGATATAGTATTAAAATTAATTTCATTTGTTAAAATTTTTTAATGTAGCTACCAGAAAATTTTAAATTATATATGGCTTGTCTTACATTTCTGCAGCACAGTGCCAATTTAGATTTGTGTACTTATAAAGGTGTTTTTTTTGAAGGGGATGGTTCATGTAGCCCAAGAATTCACGGTATGAGTTAAAGGCATAATTTTAAATTAATTTGCTAGGATTTCCCAAATCTACCTTTTCAGTATCTTAGTTATTAAGAATGAGAAGATTCCAGAGCGTTAAAAGTGTGGGTACATATTTTAGGTACTTTAAAACACTATTCTTTGAATTTTGGATGACAGATCAGAGACCAGTGCTGAGATCTGTGTAAAAAAGCAAAGGCTGGAGTAGCTCTTGAAGATTGTTCAGTTGATTTACTATTGTTTTTAAATATTTACACTATTGAGGGAAGAGGTGGCTTGTCCTATAATTATAAGAACCCATAGGGTTCAGAATAGCTAAATATTAGGTCTCAAGTTACTAAATTTGGCGTGTCACAGGCTTTTCTAGATTTTCTTAATCCCTGTCCAACTCTCCCCACCCCCACCCTAAAGTTTATTTTTAACTTCTGGTTCAAGGCCAAAGCTATTTCTTTCAGCTCTCCAAGTCCTTGCTATGCAAAATATATGGGCTGCAGACCAGTAGCATTTATATCAGCTGGAGTTTTTTAGATATGCAGACAGACCCTACCACTGAATCAGAATATATATTTTAAACAAGAAAGATCTCAGTGAAAAATCAAACAGTGAAATGTAGGATTTACTGCTTGATCAAGTCACCGATAAACTGGAAATCTAGTCTCTCTGGCTTTACCCACTGACATCTACTTATTAATTACTGCAGTAAGAGTCAACATTTACTAAGCGCTTACTGTATGTTGGGTACAAATGAACATGTTTTACATAGTTGTTTGAGCCCCTAGTTGTCTTATATAGGTATTATTTTACAATAGAAGCAGCTGTGTGGTAGAGTGTAATTAACTTGAGAATGACACGGTAAGTCAGCAGAGATGTGGAACCCCAGCATCCCCCTGCTTTGGTGGCTGCTTTTCTTCTTTCTGAAAGGCAGAGGAATGGAGTGACGAGAAGGTTGGGTTTTCAAGTCTGAAAGATCTAGGACCAAATCCTGTTTCCTGTTTTAACTTCTTACAAGCAGTGGGATATGAGGAAAGTCATTTATCCTGGAATGCATTTCCTAGTATTTGGTGTACAGTTTATACTCAGCAATAATTTGCAGGCTTCTTCCTTTCTACTCACAGAACTTCTAAATTCTTTCTTTGTACACTCTGTTACCCTCCTGAGCTGTTCTTGTTCTAAAGATTTTCCTTGTGTTTAGCTTGATCCTCAAACATCTCTTCATATCCTTTGGCTTTAAATTCCTGGCTCCTTCCCTCCACTTTTTTTTTTTTTTTTTAAATAAACCCACATATCATTCTTTTTTGGGCTTCCCATTTCTCTTAAAAGGAATCTCCTGGTGTCATTTGTTGTTCCTTTTCCAGCCTATTTTTGACTTCAAGACAAATCATCAGCATGGCTATATTTTTATTGTGAAAATTTAGAGCTGCTTTTTGTTTCTAGAATATATATTCTGTGTGAAGCTAACATGTTGGAGATTGAATTTCACAACTTAGGTGAAAAAGAGCCTAAAACTAGAATTTAAGTTTAGACTTGGGAGGATGACTTATCCAAGTAGGTTTTCACTTACTGAAAGCAGAGTTTTATCATACAGCTCAATTTACTACCTGGTTCTTCAAGATGAGGCAAGTAAGTGGGCTCTCAAAAATCAAACTGATCTGAGTATAGCTGTCTGGGGAAAAATTTATTGATTGAGCACTTTATGTTTGCTGGTAAGATTGGGGGAGTGTGTCTGAGGTTAACAGAGGTCAGAGTTTACTAGAAATTAAAAGCTAAACTCCCCATTCCAAACCAAATCTAGGATGGGAGATGTGAACCTCTTATATATGATTCTGATTGAATATTAACTTTATGACGGTAAATAGGATTGCTGTTCTCCAGGTGATTCTGCAGTTATGTCTAGAATAGCACTTTATTTCGAGGATTAAGTCTATTCCTGGTTTGAAAAGAGATCAAAATAGTGTTGGGAAGAGCACAAGGGACCATGGAGATAGTTCAAAGGTGATATGGTGGTGGGATATTTATGGGGACTACACCTGAAGGGAGAAATCAAATACTATAAAAATATGAACAATGCAAAAAAGTCAAAAAATTAATAAAATAATAGATTGGATACCAGAAAGGAAAAACAAACAAACAAACACACACCACCACTAACCCTATTCCTGGTTTGTATGTTTAATGCCAGGAAAATATATTCTGGATGGGGACACATTTAACTATTAGTCTCATGGTCCTTCTTTCCCTCCTTCCCAGCTCTGGGTTGAGAGACCACGATGTAATTGTCAGCATAAATGGACAACCTGTTGCCACCACAACTGATGTTATTGAAGCTGTTAAGGACAATGATTTCCTTTCCATCAAGGTTCGCCGAGGAAGTCAAACTTTGATCATGACAGTCACACCTGAAATAATCTATTAAGTATCTTGTTTTAAAGAGAAACTGCGTAACAAAACCAAAGCTGTATTACCTGATTTGCATTGAAGATGTGCTAAAGACGGCAAGGATAGTTTTAGAATCTCTTTCTTACAAAGAAAAATGAATGCTTTCACACACACATACACACACACACACATTCAGGGAACATTAAGTTGGGGATGCTATACTGCTGCTAAGAAGCCTTACTAAAGTAAGTAGGAGGACATGGTGCCAGGAAGTCTGGGGAGTTGACAAAATTTTATTTAAAGATAAGAAAGAATGGAAAAAGCAGGCACAGTTACTAATTTAACCCTGACAAGAGCCCACTTTAATATTTTAAAATTTCTCTATGGCCACAAATAGATACAACACAAACACACAGAGATAGAAGTAGATCTATCCACCAAATAACAAGAAACTACCTGAGTCCAGAGTGCAAAGGAAATCAAATTTTCAATAATACTCCTTTACCCAATCAGCTTTTCAGGTTGTACCACACTGCCCAGAGTTTGTGGATATAGAAGGACTGATATCATTTAGCTTTCAAATTGAAACTGACAACTGCAGATTGCCAGAGGGGGTAGTAAAGATTCTCAAGTTATCACTGGAGTGTAAACAACTTTGATTTCCAATAGCTGTTCTGTGAGGAGGGCTTCCTCTATAACTATACAACAAATAATTTAATAAATTAGACATTTACCTTTTTTACCTAAGGTCCTCCTTTTGACATTAGTGATTTAAAGTCTGAAAGCTGCCAAAGTTATTTTTTTAAGAAAATAACTTTTGATGGGGATTGTGCCTACCCTTAAGGACATTAAAAACAAAACAAAACAGTGTGAAATGAGGTAGGATTTGTGACTTAAAATAGTATCTTATGGGTAAGGTTTTAATTTTAGTTTCTGTTTTCCAGGTTTGTCTTAGAAGTTAAGTTTTGAAAATAATATAGCATCTTTGATCCTCTAATTCTATGCAAAATTTTATGAATGTGTATTACTCTGGGGAGAGGGTATAGTTTCTTCATGATCCACAATTAAATAAGAATCTACCAATTATTACTGTTACAAACAAAGTAAAGGTCAGTGTGGTACAGAATATTCAAGAGAACAGAATGTTTTAATTTTTACACAGTTGCCACCATTTTTATAGTAAGAACAGTGATCACACTGATCAGGGACAATAAAGCTTAAAACTCTTAGGAAAGTTTCTTCAAAATGATAAAGCATATCCAGAGGTTTTTAATTGTGATTCTTGATCTTTAAGTCAATTATGAAACTGAGCAGTTATATCTTGATGGTTTCTAGGATTTATGTTACCTTGAATAGTAGGCTTTTAGACTTGTCTATAATAGTCCCCTTTTACTTTATATTTACCAGTTCTTTTCAACCTAGATTACAAATGATGGGAACTAAGTTTTGAAAACCACTTATAATTTGGAATGTTTCCTTTTATTGCCAGTGATTTGGGAATGCAAAAGCTTGGTTGCACCTCTTTCCCTATGATTAAGTGATACAGCCTACAGTGAGAGTTTTTGGCACCATGCTTATTTTGACAGGATGTGTTCAGTTTCTCTTTGCCCCTGTAAATCACATCCTAACTTTACCCAGCAGTCAGCAATAGTATCCTTTAGTAAGAGTGTTTTTCTTTCCAAAGGCATGAGACTTCTCATTACCTAAATGTTAAGTTTTATAGTTACTTGTATGAAAACTTTTTATCAGCCTATAGCATGGACTCTTTAAATGATAAATACTCATTTTTAGGTAGGAAAATTTTGCCAGGAGGAGAGTTAAACTTAGACATATCTGAGTTGTTGGCTTCCAAAGTTGGCATCAAGAAATTGTTTCACTGTTTTTTACTAGCTCTGGAGCATAGTGAGGGAGAAAGAGTAGGGTTTATTAGTAGGGTGGTTTGTTTTGAATACCTAAATTTTCACAAAACAATTATAATTTTGAGTTCCACTCTACCTATTGAAAAATCCAAACAGGATTCAAGACTGGCAGAATGCATTCTGTAATTTAAATTCAGAAGTTAGAATTTCAGTATATATTAAAATCCATGGTCATTTCCATTTCTGCGGAGGATTTTCATTGGTTCGATTTCAGATAGCCTCTGCATGAAGACTCAGGGTCACAAGTAAGGCTAAAAATATTCACTTTGAATGAAAAAATTCACTTTGCTCATTCTGTTACATCCACTTGTTCCAAAGGACTGAGGATGCTGCAATATACTGAAATAAAGAGTATGGAAGTCCTCTTTAGCTGTTAAGTTAGTGACTATATTGTGTATACAAGGAAAGGTATAAACCTGATTCCCACACTGTTTCCTTGTCATTTCTAGTGTGCAAGGTAAAATCTGGGCTGAAAATCCCAAAGTCACAAGAAACTTTCCTAACCAAACCCATTCTCTCCAAAGAGGGAAAGACCTGATTAGATCTGATATCAAGGAACAGTTCTGAGCATGTAAAGATGAATTCAGAAGACTTGTCTCTCTGGGTTGTAATAGCAACTCTTTTTAGTAAACAGTGCACCAATTGCTGCCATCACTTGGCATTAGCCCTCCAGTAATTAGCAAAATAAGGTCAACAAACCACCAAATCCCAAGTCCTCCAAGCGTCAACAGTTTCCCTACTGCTGTGCCAGTGTGTCCCAGACAGAAACGATCCACTCCAAAACATCCCAGGAAGAAAGAGTAGAGTAAAGTGGTTATGAAGTAGTGTCCGGTATACCTAGACAAAAGGAATTAAAAGGAAGATGCTTACGCATGAAAATTAAACACTTCATGATTAATGAATTTAACCTAAGTGAAAAGATGGTAGTAGCCCCGATATGCCTCTTGTTCCCTTATCCCTCCACAAAAAAAAAAATCTTTAGTTGTTTGAGGGTCTCAAAAGAGTGCTTGCTGAAATACAGAGGACCTATAAGAATATTCCTTTTATTTCCAGTGTCTTGTTACTCTGAAAGTTTTCCCAAACAAATGTTGAGCTGGAATGGGCAATGAATTAACAAACACTTTTGCACAATAGGCGTTTGGTGGTAATGGAGTTGACTCTTCACCTTCCCCCACTCCAGGCTCCTTTCCTGAGAATGTAGTTCTTATGTACTTCTTTAACTAAATGTCTTTCCTTAAATGTACACTGATCTCTGTGGCAAATGAAAATGGGAACTTCTCTCATATACTCTGATGACAACTGCAGTTGTTCTAATGTCACCACTGAAGATAGTCACAGACTTTACATTAGTAAATGGTGTATCAGTAAATTCTGTGCTATCTGGGGCCTCCCTGGTGGCACAAGGGGTTAAGCACAGCACTATGAAGCTGTCCACAACCTCTGCAGCACGGGTTCGATCCCTGGCCGGCCAGGGAGCTACCCACATGGCGCAGCAGACCTCTCCTAACTTACCCGCTGCTCCCCTCAGCAGTGTATTTCAGTTAGTCTGCCTGTTCTGTTCCCTACTCTGTCTCTGGTGAATCCTCTCAGCCCCTGTATCTCTGGCCTGTATCCCAGTTCTTGTGTGCATAATAAATAAATCTTTAAAAAAATTCTGTGCTCTCTGACAGAATTTATAGCAATGGTCCTAATTCTAACTTTAAGATAAACTGATTTTCAAGGAGAGAGACCACACTTTTCATAATAAAATCTTTATTACAGAAATAACAGGAGTATTTTCATAGCAATTTTAGAGCTAGATCATCTGGTCTAAGTCCTTCATTTTACAGTTGAGGAAATAGAGATTCTGGGCACCCAAAGGCACTTAGATTATTGGTAAAGAGACATTTAGAATTTATGGCCTCTGGTCTCAAGTCCATTGTCCTCTACTAAAACTACAATGCCCCTGTACATGGATCAGGCACAGTAGAAATACTGCCTCCTTCACACTTAAGGTAAAAGAAGTCATATCAAGATATGACGAAGAAAATAGGTCTACCTCCCGCCAAGGACCAGTTATCCATCCAGAATGACACTTACTTTATACAAGGTTTATTCTCACGTAAAAAGGTCCTCGGACTGGCACATTCAATTCCATCTAGGGCCCGGCACTGAACTGAAGTGTGTTCTACGTCACTGTAGGCCTGACCACCGAACTGCGGAACAACCACCAAAATGGAACAAATAAACCAAAAGCCCACCAAAGCAAGTAACACAAAATATATCTTTATATTAACTAATTCAGGATAATAATTATTCTAACAAAGTTGGGTAAACATGTAAGGCATATTTCAAGTGTTTTTAATCAGTCTATCTTAAATGTACATTGTTTTAAATAAACTCTTTTATTATCTTCTTTATGACTGCTTTCTTTAATAATGTAGTAAAATAATTAGAATTTATAGTTTCTCTCACTAAATGCTATTTAGAATAGATGGACACAATGCTTTAATTATCCTACCTGTAGAGGTAAAAGAACACATTACTGAGCATTTGGGAATAGGTATTTAAAAAGTCAGTGTGTATTACAGGTCTGCCTTATATATATTACAAATGAACATAATTAGACAAGAATTCAGAGGATCATTTGATTCAGTTCTTTATTGAGATTATAAATGTTTGATTTCCAGCTATCTGTAGTATAGCTATAATATAAATTTAAAATCCAGGAAAAAATTTCAGAACAGGACTTCTAACCTTTTGTGTAAGTGAATTCCAGCAGGGAAAAGTACGGTTGTACATTCTCTACTGGCATCTTGTTAAGTACTTCACTACTACTTTGGCGCAGGCCATGCTACCCATGCTGTCTGATAAAGTCTGGGCATGGGGGAAATTTCTGAAAAGTTATTAAGCTCCATAGCTGGCTCCTGCTACTTCCTTTCATTTGTTTGTGCCAGTTATTGAAACCATGGAAATTTTCCGTAAGCTTTAGAAAAACACAATGACTGTTGGCATCAATGCCAGTTTCGGTAATACACACCTCAGTAGTTTGAGAAATGTACCTTTCAACATGATTGATAATGAAATGGTTTCCAATAATTCTCCATGTCCTCCAATTTGTAATTCAGTTACCATGAGTAACATTGAGTTCTTTTTTTTTTTTTTTTTTTATAGAGGCATGTTTATTTATTTATTTGTTTTGCTTGTTTGTTTGTTTATACATGCACTGGGTACAGTCAGAAGCGCGGGAGGGTGAGAGAATTCACCAGAGCCAGAGCGGGGAGCAGAGCAGGCAGAAGGACCGAAGTACACTGCTGAGGGGAGCAGCGGGCGGCAGGAGAGGTCTGCGCGCCACGTGGGACCCTCCTCCAGTGGCCGGGGAGCAGCCGGGGATTGAACCGGCGCCACAGAGGCTGCGGGCAGCTTTGCAAGCCAGCGCTCAACCACTGCGCCACCGGGGAGGCCCAACATTGAGTTCTTTAACAAGCCACACTTGATAGAACTGATGGAACCAAGTCTGGTAAAAGTCCCTCACCAGAGAAGGCCCTGAAGCACCCCGGGAGGAGAAATGGTCTGGGAGAAACACCCCACATACTGTTCCCAAGGCACCAGGACACTTTGGTTCTATATAGAAAGTAGAAAGCCGCCCTCAATTTTACAATGCCTGCTTAGCTTTGTTTTAGTTACCTAGCTTGACTGCCTGAATCACGTTGTGTGTAGCACCTGTTTCTATTTTCTGAATAACATACATTATCTAGGAAAATATGTAGCCATGCTAATGTAACCAAGCAGCCAGGTTAATCATATACTGGGAAAATTAAGAAAGGGCTGGGCACTGATTGATAAACAAAAATAAGTTCTGAAACAATGTAAAAGTGAAATCACATGATTGCATGATGTAATGAGCATATAAAGAATTTCTGATGTATAACTAAAGGCCTGCTGAGATCCTTAGTAGGAGATACTTGCACCCTATCAAGTGTCTGTGTCTCCTCATTCCCCCACCCTTCATCCCTTCACTTTGCCTACCGCTGTCTCGTCCTTACGGAAACCTGGCCCCGGTCGGAGCTGGACTCCGGCAATACTTTCACTGAATTGTTCTTTAAGTGGGAGTGTGAAGAAAGGATACTCACTCCTTGAACCTTCCTTGGGACCCAGGTGCCTGAGTATTGTCAGTCCCCCAAGATTTCTGGGGGAAGTGATAGTCTGAGTGCCTTGACAGGATCAATTCAGTTTTTAATTAATATGGGCAAAATTAAGTGCTGTCTATACAACGATAACTCAAACTTTTATTCACTAATTATTCATATAACCAAAACTCATTGTATTGAAAATATTTCTTTAAACATGACTGCAGTAAGGTGGTTTTTTTTTGGGAGGGGGTCTTATTACTTTCAGGTTTATTCCTCTGTGTCTGACTTAATGCAAGGAATATTTCTCCATAGTTTTCTTACATCTGACTGTGTCTTGACCTGCAATTATATTGCATAATATAATAATGGTGAGTCCACAGTAGAAAGGAGGTATATGAACTTCAGTGATTTTTGGGAGACTGAGTAGAAAATGTGCACAGAGGTTTAAGAATACTATTAATGGAACTAAATGGCTTCTTTCCATCCCAAGAAGCCATTGTTACCAAGGTTTCTTCTTGAATGCTTTAATCTCATACAAAGACATGACCCTATTTCCTAAGAACATGGTGGAAGCACATGACTTGAAGGATAGTAAGGAGGAGAGGGGGACCATTTTAGCATCTCTCAATTGCAATTACCAAAGGAACCAAGAACAGGTTGGTCTTTGCACCTGGGTAGTTTTGGCAGAGAGACGGTTTCTTTCTAAGGAAAATAAAAATTTTGATCAGACACTACCCTTGCCATGCTAGAAATCTCCACTAATAATCATTTTAATGAATTTTACAAAAAGACAATTTCATATCCTTTATGCTTTTCTGTAACAGCATTTAGTCAGGCTTTTTCTCTATGGGAGAACGAATCAAAAAACCCACCTTGAGACAACCATAACCAAGTTCCTGGGATGCAGTTGTATTTCCAACATGATCCACTGGGGGGTCACAATCAATAAATTCATCAGGTCTGTAAATCAGCAGTAAGAGCATAATCATTATACAGTGTCTGCAAAGGGAGGTTCACAAGTTTATAACTTGGCAAAAGACAATTTCTTCAGAATTCTTCTAGGATTTAATTTCATTCTGACTCTTCCTTGACACAAGAGATAGTTTCAAGTAGACAAAACCACAGCTATCTAAATGACCTATCTAATATGGAAGAGGAATGTTTCTGGTCTTATTTCTACATGGATTCTACTTCTACCATGGCTTCATCTCTCCCCTAGGCAAACAGTCATAAGGCTGTGTGGGTAAATCAAAGCCAAAGGATTCCTAGTTTTCTTTCTATTTCCCAAACGGTTTTTTATTTAACTAAAAAGAGATGTTAAAAATGACTTGGTTCTGCAACGGTAATAATACTTTTTTTTTTTTATAGAGAGTGTCTCATAGGCAGGGACGAGTAATTAACTCCACTCGTGCCTCACTCTATTACCATCATCTACGATGGTTACAGGGAGCAGGAACGGGAAGGCACAATCTCGTACTCTTCTTTCGGAGGCTACTAATGTCACTCCTCCCATAGTTATTTTCTTTAGGGATCACAAAGGATCTGTCACTGACACACATGATTTTCCCCTGCACATTTGAGAGGAATGAGAGACCTGTCATGATATTTTACCTCCAGCGCCCTGACTACCAGGTCCTTAGCTAGAGAGGGTTTGAAGAAAAAAAAAAAAAAAGTGGCCTACTTCCTCTCCCGCCGCCCAACATCCCTGTATCCCAGCCCCATCTCCACCCGTCCCGAGCACTGCGTAGCTTACAGGTAAGAGCAAAGGATGACTGGAGAATGGGGGTCGCCATATTCCCAGCTCTGGGGGCCGGCGGAGCCCTCCGGATGGGCGGCGCCAGCGGATGTGAGCTCGGGCTCTGCGGTCGCGTTGTGCGAGTGGCTCCGAGAGACACAGTGCAGGAGAAGTAGATTCCCCAGTAGCAAAGCCGCCTGGCCGCACAGAAGTAAGTAACTCACCGGGCAGCCACCCAGCACCATCCTCACGGGCCCAGTGGCGGAGACCCGGCCTCGACCACAATCCCAGCCGGGGCCGCCGACCCAAGCCCTGCCCGGCCGGACCTCTCTGCGCAGCCCCTTAGCCAAACAGCCAATGGGCGCGCAACTCGGCGATCCGCCCATCTCCCTGCAGCCAATCCGAAAGGGCTAAGCAGGGGGGCGGGTCTGCGCCTTCCTGGTGCTTCTCTATTCCTCCTCCGGGCCTCGCGCTCCTCCTCCTTTTGCTCCCAGGGCATCCTCCTTTTGGTTCCTAAGACCCCCCCCCACCTGCCCAAGTGGGCGGGCTTGGGTGTAGAGTGGGCGGGGCGGGTAGTGAATGGGTGGGGCCGACTTAGGGAGGGTTTTAGAGTCCGAGACAGAAAGCCAGTTCTCCCGCCAGGGACTGAGTTTTTCCCTACGTCAGCGCGATTTTACCCGAGCGCGATGTCGGGGTGAGCTCGGACTCAGCCGAGTTGCGTCAGAGCCGAGCGCGTGTTCGTCCCCGGGAGCGCGCACCCGGGCCAGCGCGGAGGCCCCGGCAGGGCTGGGGAGTGATGGAGCAGGCGGAGGCAGAAGTGAGCGAGTGCTGAGGGGAACCTGCGGAATCCGCGGAGATGAGATCGGGCGCGGGCTCGCCCTTTGGGACTCTCCGCCTCCAGTGGCTGCTGGTGTTGGGCTTTGTCGGCCCAGTCCTCGGTGGGGTGCCGCCAGGTGGGTGTCCACCCCTGGGGTCCCTTGGGATTGGGGTTTTCTAGAACTGGGACGCTCGGAGTTAACCGGTGGTGACTGGGAGTGGGGAGGCCTGCCCTGGGGACTGGATTTGGGATTGGGAGGAGGAGCCACTCCAGCGGAGTGTGGACAGTGTTCAGACTTGAGGCTCGGGATCTGGCGCCCCAAACCCTCTTGGCACTGTTCTCTTGTCTGGTTCCTGTTCCTGTCTCCTGCTCGGCAGAGCCTTTTGCGGCGCGCCCTACCCCCATCTCGCGCAAAGCTGGGTCCCCCAGACTCTCCCGGGTCTGCTCTGGGTCTGACTGACTGACCTCGGGGAATCTGCTGAGAGCCCCGGAGACCCGGTGCGCGCTGAGCTCCCTGTGTGCCTGTTGAAATTGCTTTGAGAAATTGAGCTTGATTTTGCTTCTGTAGAGTTAATGTCCCTTGCAAAGAGAGACTGGGAGATGGAACTTTTGTTCAGGTCATCATTATTTGACACATATATGTAAAAATATATTTTGTTTATTATCACGGTAATCGGTACGTCCACAAAGCTAAATTTAGCGATGGAATGGGTAGGAGGTTCAGTTTTATTGGACCATTCTGTGGTAGTAAGAATACTTCTTTTTGGAAACAAAGTGCTACATTTCTATAGCCAATCTTTTATCTGCATTTTTACTGGGCTACTAATTAGTCTTATATCCGGCCAAAGAATCCCTGCTCTGATTACTCAGAGGATTTATCCTAAGAATTAAGTCATTTATGTGAAATTCCTTTCGAATGGTGACACCACCTTTGAGTATGTAAGGTATTTGTATTGGAGATGCCTAAACATAGTGGATACAAATCTCCAACACTCTGGCCTCTTTCTGGAAACAACTTTATTTATTTTGACTCGTATTAAAATATTGTTTGCATGGTTGTATTTTCTCCATCAGTAGTAGAGTACGATGGAGAATGGTTTACTTTTGTTTTTTTTTTAAATCTAAATCCTTGCCTTCAGCGTTGTTCAAAGGTGATGACTGAAGATTTCAGTGCAGGACTGCTGACCTTCAGGAAACTAATTACATTTTTAATCTTTTGCTTATGCTTTTTTACAATTAAGTAAATTTTCCCCATTGTGGGAGTTTTGAAGTTCTAAATACTGAAACTTTATTGAATAGGAAGCTACCAATCTTTTCTAGTTAAGACTGTTTTTGTCTGATATTCTAAATGATTAGCGTTTGACTAATATTTTAAGTGAAATAGATTATATATTTGGGGTTTCAGTAATTCATGATCTGTGTTTGCAAATATATTTGACTATTTTTAGTATTTATGTATTATTGCATACCTTCATATAGATGAATGGAATATCCTTAAGTTTTTTAACTGTAGCTTTAACAGTTTATGGTCAGTCCCTCATTTAAGCATGTGTATGCTTTCATAATTTAATCAACATTTATCAAATTACTGTACACACCTTTCTTCATGCTTGTAGAGGGATAAAGGGTGACCAAATATGTTAAGTCTACTTGAGAGATGTTGGTTTTATGAAGGGATTATTTGAACTGATGTATACTGACGAATGTTCAAGTGAAGGGACAGGAGAGCATTCTCATCAAAAGAAAGAGTTTTTGCAAGAGTATGGAGGGCTGAAAGAACATGGCTTGTTGGGGAATGATGGTAATGTTTCCAGGGATTTTTTATGAAAGACAAGCAAAGAAAAAACTAAGGCAGGTTGGTACCAGTTAGGAAAAGCTTTCTATTCTGTTGATACCGGAATTGTCAGGCCTAGTCTCCCAGCCAGGAACGGATCCCAGGCTGCAGGGCAGCGCAGAGCCCCAGCCACAAGACCCCCACCGGTTGGTGTCTCACGAAGCCTCAGCAGGAACTTCGCAGATGCTCAGGCAAGCAAGCGAGAAGAGGCAGGTTTGTTTAGAGAAAGAAAAAGTTTATTGAGAAGAAAAAGAGCAGAAATAAAGTGGGATTCCCACGCCAGGGAACCAGGCCTGGGAGAGGCAAGGAAGCCAAAGTGGAGTTGTGTCTCAGGGAATATATACCTTATTTCCCTCATTATTCTAAAACTCCACCAGTCTTTTTGTGATTGATTAGTCTCAGCTGTCTCACTTAATTTGCTACTGAGTGGGGCATCTTCACATTCCTTATCTAACAGCTTTCTCTTTCCCCATTTGTTGCATCTTTATCTTTATGGCCCAGTCTTCTGGATGGGCATCCCTGCATTGAAGTTAAACAGCTGCCCTTCTAATGTGTCCATAAATTAAACCATTCTCCATTTCTCCAATCTCTGCCTCCCTTTACCACCTGAAGGAAACCAGGTTACCATCGTTAACAATATTGTCCTTGGTTCTGAGATGTTTGTTTTTCCTAGTGGAATTGGTTACATTCCCTTGGTTGTCCTTATCTCTGAAGCCTCCCTGAATTCTTCAGAGGTCCCCTCCTGCACTGTCCCTAAAACTGCCTAATTTCTAGCTTGCCCTGTGTCTCACTGTGATAAGGGGTTTGGACTTTAGCCCATAGGAAAGCATGGCATTAAAGGTTTTTAAAGTAGGAGTGTGACAACAACCAGGTTTTCGGTTAAAATAACTGGCAATATGCTTGAGGACAGAATAGAGGAAGGAGAGGCTAGAGACTGGGTGAGATCATTTAGACTTTTGTTATAGTGTGAAGTGAGTCAACTCATTTCCTTTGGGAATTTTCTGAATAAAGTTTTGCAATACAGGAAGGATGTTTGAGCCATGCACTGAAACATTTTCTGCTGGTCAAAGAGGAATTTCGGGACATAGTACTATGCATACATCAGTTACATTAGGCCAATAGATTTTGGTAGAATTTTCATTACCATTTACAACATTGTGTCAACAAGGAAAGCAGTACAAATCCCAAATAACACACAATAAACTTTTTTTTTTTCAAATGGGGACTGACAAAGGTAACTTTGTATTGTGAAAAATAACAAGGGGTATTGGATATTAAACCACCTACAACTTTCCCCTTTAAGGTACTAATTATGATGTATAGACCTAGGATTTATTACTAATAAAAAAGACTAGCATTCTAAACAGCATGAGTTTTAAAGTTTACGCTTGGTAAATCATTGTAAAGTGAAGTTAGACCCATACTAGTTTTGTTTTTAGGTGTCAGTCAATCATTTGAATTTGGTGTGTTTGTGTTTGTGCTATATAGGGACTTGTAAATCTTTTAAATTTAAGGATAATTGCTTTTAAATAATTAAGTGGGAAATAAAGTATTTATGATAAAAATATGTACAAAACAAGTTTCTGGATTCCAGAAACAGTTTTCAAAAAGCACTTTAGGGCATCTCCGGTGGCTCAGCGGTTGAACACTGGGCTGCAAAGCTGCCCACAGCCTCTGCAGCGCCAGTTCAATCCCCGCAACCGGAGAGGGTCCCACATGGAGCACAGGCCTCTCCTGCCATGCCCGCTGCTCCCCTCAGCAGTGTCCTCTGTCTGCCTCTGGTGAATTCTCTCACCCTCCCGTGCTTCCAGCTGTACCCAGTGCTTGTATAAATAAATAAGTAAATCTTTTTTTTTTTAAAAAAAAAGCACTTTAAATTTTACCTTGCCAAAACTGACTTTATATTTGTTCTTTGTTAAATGTCTTGACTTATTATAAATTCCCTAAAAGAAGTAAGCTCTAAGTAACTGGAAACTTTTTCTTGGCATTTCTATAAGCTTAAATATCTGACATATCCTCGTGATACTTCTTTCATCTCTATGATACCTGGTGTATACCACAGTCCTGGAGTTATGCCATCCTTTCAGTCAGTGTTGACTGGCTGTCTCATCGGTAAAATCTGGACCTCGTGGTATTTCAGTAACTAATCTCTTACTAACTTTGAAATAGGTCTGACTCGGACCTAACTAATGTTGAATTGTACTTTGAATTGTATAATAATCTTGTTTGTGTTTTGAGAGATTAGCAAAGTTTTTATTCTGTGACAGTGTTATTTTAGTCAAAATTTTCCAAAGTGATCATGTTCAGAATACTGCTTAAATCATGTCTTTTAAGAATGAATCAGGGAGCCTGATAAATTTACTTAATATGGTCAGTTTTAAAATAAGCATTATTTTTGTTTATATTTACCTTAATATAAGAATGAGAATATTTCAACTTTTAACAGGTAATGATGGTATCACCTCCAAACAATGTGTCCTACTTTAGGACAGAACCCATTCTTTTTTTTTCTTTTTTTTTTTTATGATTTTTATTTATTTGTTTGTTTTGTTTATACAAGCACTGGGTACAGTCAGAAGCGCGGGAGGGTGAGAGAATCCACCGGAGCCAGAGCAGGGAGCAGAGCAGGCAGAAGGACCGAAGTACACTGCTGAGGGGAGCAGTGGGCAGCAGGAGAGGTCCGCGCGCCACGCGGGACCTCCTCCAGTGGCCGGGGAGCAGCCCGGGATCAAACTGGTGCCACAGAGGCCATGGGCAGCTTCGCAACCCAGCGCTCAACTGCTGCGCCACCGGGGAGGCCCCAGAACCCATTCTTACCATGGAAAAATGCCTCTTTCCCTATGATATATTTGTTCTTTTAATGAGAATTTTCATGGTTTCATGGTTTATTTCATTTTAGGATGGTTTTTCTCTGCTTCCCATTAGGCTCCTTACAACTCTCATGCAATTAGATTCCTGGAGAGCCTGCACCAGAGAAGCTTCTTTGGCACATTAGCATCCTGTTGTGACTGTACCCTGGGCAGAACCACCAATCCCACCATTTTATTTTATTTTATTTTATTTTTTTTTTTTAATAAATTTTATTGTTATATTCCCCATACAATTGCAGCCCCCCCATTCTGACCCCAATCCCTCCCCTCCCGCCCCCGCCCCCCTAAAAGTGTCTCTGGTTCATAGTTTTTTGTTGATTTTGATTTTCACTTTCTTATAGTTATTCATTTTCCTGGTCCCTTATTTAAGTTTTCTAGATTCCTGCTATGAGTGAGACCATCCGGTATTTTTCTTTTTCTTTTTGGCTTATTTCGCTGAGCATGATCCCTTCCAGCGCCATCCATGTTGCTGCAAATTGCATGTGTTTATCTTTTTTGAATGCTGAGTAATATTCCATGGTATATATGTACCACATCTTCTTGATCCAGTCATCTATTTTTGGGCATTTGGGTTGTTTCCAAAGCTTAGCTATTGTAAACAGTGCTGCTATAAACATAGGGGTGCAGGTGTTCTTTGGAATTGATGTTTCTGTGTCCTTTGCAATCCCACCATTTTAGTGGCAGTGGCAGCACTGCCACTAAAATGACAAATGTGTGAGTCATCTGGATTCATGGAGACTAGGTATAAAAGATGTTAAGCATAAAAGATAAAACTTCCTTTAGATTCTACATGATAATGACAATTATGAAATCTTTGTATGTATAACTATAAAGAACAGAAGAAGTGCTTTACTCAACACATATATATTTTTTAAGGTAACACTGGTTTATGACACTGTGTGTGATTCAGAGGTATAGGATCACAACTCTTCAGATGTATGCTGCCCACCACATCCACCACCTGGGTACCTAGTCTTCTACCATAGTCCATTGCTCTGCCTCCTTTCTCCCTTTTCCCTCTATCCTTCACCTCCCTTTGGATAGCCTCAGTTCCTTCTCCCCTCACTTTATTTATTGTTCATTTATCAAGAGAAACTCTTCCTTGGCCCAAATATTCATGTTTCATAGTTCAGGAACACAAGTCAGTGACAAACTTCCGTGGAAGTCAAGCCAAAGAAGTCATTTATGTTCTAAGGATGCACTCTGAAATATCAGGTACCAGCCTTCCTTATTTCCTCAAACTCTTTCATGAAATCATATTTTCTATAGAAATCTGCCTATTCTTTCTTTCTTGGTTCAACCATAGCAAATTACAGAAAGCTGCAAGCCCCAGGGATACAATGAATGCTCCAGCAATATGAAATTAAGGTCACTTAGCTAAAAGACCTCCCATCTGGGGTTTGGACAAATCACTGGACCTCATGGTAGTTACTCTCCCCAACATGGCTATCCTTCCACACCAAAGGAGAAATGAAGCATGCTTGAACTGTGCCCTGGCAGCCTCAGTTTTACAGTCAGATTTCTAGGTTTTGGTTTGGGTTCAATTTTGTTTGACTCTTGTTTTATTTCTGTATATCTTGCATGTAAGTGAAACCATCCAATATGTGTCTTTCTGACTTATTTCGATTAGCATAACCCCCTCCATTTCCATTCATGTTGCTGTTAATGGCAAGAGTTCATTTTTTTTTTTTTATAGCTGACTAGTATTCCATTGTGTATATATACCACATCTTCTTAATCCATTCATATGTGGTTTAACCCTTAGGTTGTTTCCATATTGGCCATTGTGAATAGTGCTCTGAACATAAGACTGTAAGTATCCTTTCAAATAGGTGTTGGACCAGTCTACATTTCCATCAAAAGTGTATGAGGGCTCCTTTTTCTCCACATCCTTGTCTACATTTGTTGTTTCTGGTCTTTTTGATATGGGCCAGTCTCACAGGTGTGAGATAGTTAACTCATTGTGGTTTTGATTTCCTTTCCCTGATGATAAATAATGAGTATTTCTCTTGTGCCTATTGGCCATCTGAAGTCTATGGAGAAGTGACTATTTCATTCTGCTTTTTAAAAAATTTTTATTTTTTTGGTTATTGTTGAGTTGTATGCGTTCTTTGTAGATTTTGAATAGTAACCCCTTGTCAAATGTATGATGTGCAAATATTTTCTCCCATTCCATGGGTATCTTTTTGTTTTATGCTAGTTTCTTTGGCTGTGCAGAAGCTTTTTAGTTTGATGTACTGCCATTTGTTTATTTTTGCTTTTGTTTCCCTTCCTGTTGAAGTGGAGTCCCCAAAGACATACCTGAAACCAATGTCATAGAGTATTTTGTCTCTGTTTTTTTCTTAATTATTTTATGATTTCAGGTTCTATATCCAAGTTTTTAATCTATTTAAGCATTCTTTTTATATAATGTGAGAGAGAAGTATAGTTTCATTCTTTTGCATGTAGCTATCCAGTTTCACCAAAACCATTTGTTATGAGATCTTCCTTTCTCTAGAGAATACTCTTGGTCCTTTGGCATAGATTGTGCCATGTAAGTGTGGGTTATTTCTGGGCTCTCAATTCTATTCTGTTGGTCTGTGTGTCTATTTTTCTTCAATATCATATTGTTTCGATTGTTATAACTTTGTAATATAGTTTGCAGCCTGGGAGTATGATACCTTTTTTTTTTTGGTTAGGATTTTTTTTGCTATTAAGGTCTTTTGTGGTTCCATATACATTTCAGTTATGTTTGTTCCATTTCTTTGAATAATACCATTGAATCTTTGCTAGGGATTGCATTGAATCTATCTGTTGTTTTGGGTAAGATGAGCATTTTAACAATATTAATTCTTCTGATCCATGAGCAGGGAATAGCTTTCCTTTTCTGTGTCTTTTTCTATTTCTGGTAACAATGTCTATAGTTTTCATTGTACGAGTTCTTCAATTCCTTTGCTAAGTTTATTCCTAGGCATTTAATTCTTTTTGATATGATAGTAAATAGGATTGTTTTCTTGACTTTTTTCTCTTCTAGTTTGTTGTTTGCATATGATATGCAAATGATTTTTGCTTGTACTGTAGTGGTTTATTGTTTCTAATAGCTTTTTAGTGGAGACTTTTGGGGTTTTCATATATATATATAATACATATATAAAATGTCATATTCAAATAGTGAATTTTACATCTTCTTTCCCAATTTGGATTCCTTTTTATCGTCCTCTTGCCTAATTACTCTAATGACAGTTTCTAATACTGTTGAATAGTAGTGGTGAAATTGGGTTGATCTTAGAGGAAAAACTTTTAGTTTTCACCACTGAATATGCTAACTTTGGATTTATCATATATGGTCTTTATTATGTTGAGGTATGTTCCTTCTATTTCCGTTTTTGATGGTTTTTATCATAAAAGGGTAATGAATCTTGTCAAATGGCTTCTCTGCATTTACTGAGCAGCTCATAGGATTTTTAGCTTTTGTTGGTATGGTGATTGCATTGGTTGATTTTCAGATGTTGAACTATTCTTGCTTTTCTGGAATACATCCAACTGAATCATGATATACAATCCTTTTAAACTGTTATTGAATTTGCTAATGTTCAATAACAGTTTGCTAATATTCAATTCAGTTTGCTAATATTTTGTTGAGGATTTTTGCATCTATGTTCATCAGTGATATTGGTTTGTAATTTTGCTTTTTGATGTCCTTGTTCACTTTTGGTATCAGACTAATGTTGTCCTCATAAAATGTGTTTGGAAGATTCCCTTTTCCTAATTTTTTTGTAAGAATTTGAGAAGAGTAGGTTTTAATTTGTCTTAAAGTTTCGATATAATTCACTAGTGAAACAATCAATTATGGGTTATTGCTTTTTGGGAGACTTTTGATTACTCTTTCAATTTCCTCACTTGTAATTGTTCTGTTTAGGTTTTCTGTTTCCTTCTCATTTAGTCTCAGAAGGTTGTATGCTTTTTAGAATCTGCCTATTTTTTTCTAGGTTATTCAATTTATTGGCATATAGAAATTCATAGTTGACTCTTATGAATCTATATTCTGAAATGAATGTTGTAATTTCTCCTCCTCTATTTCTGATTTTATTTATTAGAGTTTTCCCCCTTTTTAAAAATTTGTGAGCCTATCTAGAAGCTTGTTTATTTAATTTTTCCCCCCAAAACTAGCTTTTGGTTATTTATTTGAACTCTTTCTCATTTCTTGATGTGGACTTGTTTTGTTATATGCTTTTCTCTTAGTATTGATTTTGCTGCCTCACATTAGTTCTGGTAGCTTATGTGTTCATTTTCATTTTTCTCCAGGTATTTTAAAACTTTTAAATTTTTCTCATTAAACGAATAGTCATTTGGTAGTATGTTGCTGAGTCTCACATATTAGAACTTTTTCCTACTTTCTTTTTGTGATTGCTTTCTAGTTTAATACCATTGTGATTAGAGAAGATACTTGATATGATTTCAGTCTTTATGACTTTATTGATAGTTGTTTTGTGATCAAACTTGTGGTCTATCCTAGAATATGTTCCATGTGCATATGAAAAGAATGTGTGCTCAGTTTTTTTAGGGTGAAGTTCCCTATTAATCTATTAATTCCATATGGTTTAATTTCTTTTTAAGGCTGTTGGTTTCTTGCTGATTTTCTGTTGATCTGTACATTGATGAGAGTGGGGTGTTGAAGTCCTCTACTACTATTATGTTTTACCAGTGTCTGTTTTCAGATTTGTTAATAGTTGCCTTATATATTTGCTATAAATATTGATGAGTGATTTGCATTCTTGATGTATTGATCCTTTAATCATTGTATAATGTCCACCTCTGTCTCGTATTATCTTTTCTAGCTGGAAATATATTTTATCTCATCTCATTTTATCTCATCTAAGTATGACTGCCCCTGCATTTTTTGGGGGTCCCATTTGTTTCTAGGATTGTTTTCCAACCATTTACTTTGAGCCCATGTTTATTTTTGGAGATCAGATAGGTTTCCTGGAGACTGCGTAAAGTTGGTTTTGTTTGCCTGACCCAACTAGCCAGTCTGTGCCTTTTGATTGCTAAGCTCAGTCTATTTACATTTAAGGTGATTATTGATTTATGAAGATTTGCCACTCCCACTTATTTCCTGTTTTCTGGTTATTTCCTTCAAGTTCTTCTTTTTTTTTTTTTTATTTATACAATAGCTGGGGTACAGGCCAGAGGTGCAGGAGGGTGAGAGGATTCACCAGAGGCAGAGTGGGGAGCAGAACAGGTAGACTGGTGAAAAACACTGCTGAGGGGAGCAGCGGGTGAGACAGGAGAGGTCTGCTTCAACATGTGGGACTCTCGCAGGTGGACTGGGATCAAACTCACACTGCAGAGGCTGTGGTAGCTTCACAGCGCTGTGCTCAACTGCCTGCGCCACCAGGGGAGGCCCTCTTCAATTTCTTGAGGATTTTTTTCTCTTTGATTTAGATAGGAGAGTTCCACTCAACATTTTTTATAAGGGTAGTTTCATATTTGCAAAATCCTTCAGCTTCTTTATTTCTATAAAATAAAGGCTTTTATTTCTTCCTTGTAGCTGAAGGAGAGTCTTGCTGTATATTGCATTCTTTCTTGGTTTCTAAATTTAACTATTTTGAATATATATTCCATTCTCTCCTGGATTGTAGGGTTTCCTCAGAGAAGTCAGATGCAAGCCTGATGGCAATATATTTATAGGTTCTCTGCATTTTTCCTCTAGCTACTGTCTACATTCTTTCTTTGTCTTGAAAACTGTGTAGTTTCATGGAATGAACACATATATCTTAAATACTAATAAAACTACTACAGGAAATACATGGTAAGATACTATCCTTTGTCTTAAATTCCTTGTAGAGGATCTTGTATTTTCTAGGGCAGTAAATCTTAAATGGTTTGTGTTTTTCCAAAAGGGACACTTACAAATGACAGCAAAAGTCCTACTTATTTTTAAATCTAAAGGTGGGTAATTATAAAATAAAAATTACAACATTAAAAAAGTATGAAGCCATAGGACATAGCAGTCGAATTTTTAAGTATGCTTGAAGATATTATTAATATATATGTTTGAGATTGACCTTGTGAATGGAATGGAAATATGAGACTCAAAATAACTGTGCTTATGGATCAAATTACAGCAATTTTCTTTAAGAAACCATTTAGACAACAGAATTATTTTATTTAACATGTATTATTTCGTATAGTGCAAGTACTTAAAGTCTGTTTGCTTACATAATAGTCAGGAAGGAAAAAAGAAACGCCCCTGACTGAGAGTTCACATTTGTTTGCTTTGCAATTAGGTGGAATTCTTTTAATTTATTTCTCTCTAGTAGAGTTACCATTATAAAACAGACTTACTTTCTTTAAAACCCAGTGTAGTAGAAGATCAAAGGTCAGGAAGAAAGATGTGAAACTAACACCTTTTCCTGTCTTTTTTTTTTTTTTTTTTTTTTTTTTTTTACTAAATTGAAGACTCTAAATGTCATGTTTCAACTCTTACTTTAATCTCTTCCCCATATTTTCTAGTTATATGATATTTGATTGTGCACTTGGTCTGCCAAATTCAAATATAAGCCTCTATATCCCCCATAGAGTTGGTTGAATTAATATTTTAAATTTTTGCTTTGAACTGAATTTTTTCATACCAGTGGTTTTTAACTCAGAGCAGTTTTGCCCCATAGGGCATCTGGGAAATTTTTTTTTTAAGATTTTTTTTTTTTATATTCCCCATACAATTGCACCTACCTTATTTTAACCCCAATCCCTCCCCTCCCCACCACCCTCATAGTGTGTCTCTGGTTTATAGTTGCTTGTTGATTTTGATTTTTTCTTTATTATAGTTATTCTTTTCCCTGGTCCCTTATTTAGGTTTTCTAGATTCCAGCTATGAGTGAGACCATCTGGTATTTTTCTTTTTCTTTCTGACTTATTTCACTGAGCATGATCCCTTCCAGCTCCATCCATGTTGCGGCAAATTGCTTGAGTTTATCTTTTTTGATTGCTGAATAATATCCATTGTGTATATGTACCACATCTTCTTGATCCAGTCATCTATTTTTGGGCTTTTGGGTTGTTTCCAAAGCTTAGCTATGTAAATAGTGCTGCTATAAACATAGGGTGCAGGTGCCCTTTTGAATTAATGTTTCTGTGTCCTTTGGGTAAATACCTAGGAGTGGAATTATTGGATCATATGGAAACTCTATCTTTAGTAGGTTGAGGAATCTCCACACAGCTTTCCATAGTGGTTGGACCAGTTTGCACTCCCACCAGCAGTGCAGGAGAGTTGCTTTTTCTTCACAACCTTGCCAACATTTGTTGTTGCTCGTTTTTTTTGATATGTACCATTCTGACTGGTGTAAGATGGTATCTCATTGTAGTTTTGATTTGCATTTCCCTGATTACAAGTGATGTTGAACATTTTTCATATGCCTGCTGGCCATTTGCATTTCCTCTTTGGAGAAGTTTCTTTTTAGCTCTTATGCCCATTTTTTGACTGGATTATTTTCTTTGTTTTTGTTGAGTCTCATCAGCACTTTGTAGATTTTTGTGATCAATCCTTTATCATTACCATTGTGTGCAAAAATTTTCTCCCAGTCGGTGGGGTTTCTCTTTGTTTTTGTTATTGTCTCTTTTGCTGTGTAGAAGCTCTTTAATTTGATATAGTCCCAGCTGTTTATCATTGCCTTCACTATCACTGCTTTGGGTGATGTGTCTGTAAAGATGTCTTTGAGGTGCATGTCATGTAGTGTTTTGCCTATATTTAGGAAATATTTTTAATTGTCACACTGGTGGTAGTTCTGGCATATGGTGGGTAGAGGCCAGGATGCTAGTAAACATGCCACCTTGCACAGGATAATCCCCTGCCTCCACCAAGAATTATCTGGCCCACAATGTCAATAGTGCTGAGACTGAATCTTTATAGAAATAATGTTAATGAATTTCCTTTGTATAACATGAAAAAAGTCTTATTTTGATTCCCATGAGATGGTGTTACTATTTGGAATATTAAAGTATAAAGGAAATTTGGGAAGAATCTATGCGAGGTATGAATAGGAGAAAATAAAAAAGAAACCAGAACTAGAGTCAAGAAAGGAATTAAAAAAATATGTGGGAAGGAGGCTTTTCATAAAACTCGTGTTACTATTTTTAAGTGATGTAACCCAAATATGTGCATTTCTTATAATGTTTTGAAACTCTTGTGGGGCTCAGAAAATAAATCCTTGGATTTTAAAACCAAGAAGTCAGTATCAGAGTAATAGTTCTTACATATATGTTATTGGATGCTACAATTTTGAAAGCCTTTTAAAAATAAATGGTTAATTGTAGGTTTTTTTATTTTTTGAAACAATTTTACTTAAAAAAGAATGGAAGGAAAGAATTTGATTATATTCCTATATTGAACTTAATCTTTGCTAGTAATAGGGATAAAAGATACATAGTTTTAACCTTGGTTTGAAACTAGCTGTGTGACCTTATATGGTCACTTAACCTGTTTTAAAATAGGTGCCCTCTAAATATCTGCTTGTTCACTTGTAATTCTCTTCTTTGACGCATTTCCTTTTCTCTGTGATGTTTACTGCTGAGTTATGATGAAAAAATTTTAGGCTAGCTGCATATGATTCAGCTTTTAATGTAACAGTAATGTCTCTACTAACTTGTATCCTTTCCTGTAAATTTACTTAAAAATATTTTAGTTTGAAATAATTATGGAGTGACAGGAAGCTGCAAGTAAATGTCCAGGATGATTTGATTTACTTTTTTTTTTTAAGATTTTATTATTTATTTATACAAGTGCCGGGGATTAGGCCAGATCAGCTGGAGGGTGAGAGGATTCACCAGAGACAGAGTGGGAAACAGAACAGGCAGACTGACTGAAATACACTGCTGAGGGGAGCAGTGGGCGAGACAGGAGAAGTCTGCTGTGCCATGTGGGTTGCTCCGTGGTGGGCAGGGATTGAACCTGCACTGCAGAGGCTATGGACAGCTTCACAGAGGCCCAGGATGATTTACTTTTTGTCACACAGAGCTTCTAATCTGTTACTCACTGAAAACATTTTGTTTCTGCCATCACTTTTAAATTGATTGTCCTAGTAGGTGAACAAATTTCTGTGATCCAGAATGAAATTATTAAGAAATTTATTCTTAATAATTATTAAGGAATTTGAGAATTTTTTTAGGAATTTGGGAAAATTCATTGTCATTGAAACATTTACTTTGAATGAGGAAATAGTCCTGCACTTAGTTATTTTGGGATGAAAGATTTTTCTACCCAGGCATATGAAGTTTGCATCTTTTAAGACCATGGGTTTCTTTTCACATATTTCGCAACTGAAAACTCCAAATGTCTGAGTAATATTTTATCAGAGTGTCCATAAACATGTGTCCATGGTTCCTTTAGTGAGTATGAGAATCCATTTCTGATATCTTATGTAATGACTTGAAGTCACATTTAGACAATATAATAAGCTATATTATAAAGATGTAAGGGGATTGCTGGTAAAGAGTTTGAAAACTGTTACTGTGACACATATTGAATATGATACAAATTGTGTTTTCATGTTTGTATAGCATTTTTTAAAATCTCAAACTCTACAAGTGTGTAGACTTTTATTTTATTTTAATTTTTTTAAAGATTTATTTATTCATTTACACAAGAACTGGGGTACAGGCCGGATGCACGGGAGGGTAAGCGGATTCACCAGAGACAGAGTGGGGAACAGAACAGGCAGACTGATGAAATACACTGCTGAGGGGAGCAGGAAAGCTCTGCTGCACCATGTGGGACCCTTGCTGGTTGGCTGGGATCGAACCGGCTGCGGACAGCTTCACAGCAGTGGCGCTCAACTGCCTGCGCCACCAGAGGAGGTCCGTGTGTAGACTTTTGTATGCAATGTTATCTTGGGAAAAGTTAGTTGTAGATACTTCATCTTAGTCTATCTTTGAAAATTTGAGGGACACTGAGCAATTGGTGAATGAATCAACATGTGATTGAATCCAAAGGAGGAGATAGATAATTGGTACTTTAAAATAGTTTATGCTTTTTAATAAAAAATACCTTTCCCCATTTTATTTAATAAAGGGATTACAGAATGCACACTCATTATAAAAAAAGTTAAAGCAATGCAAACATACAAGAAATAAAAACAGTATATCTTGCAGGAAATGAAAGGTCCAAGACCTTATCTCTTTATTCTTTGACTCTTTCATTGTGGTAGCTATTTTAAACAAATTTGGTACATTTACTTATGATATTTTTATGTTAACTTATGGTACATTTTATAGTTTCACAAATATATATAATTGTAATATTTCATTAATTTTTTAATATAGTAAAAATTAAAAGTAAAAAAGGTAAAAAATATCTTTCTTTTTACCCTACTTCCTATGGATAACTACTGAAGAAATAACTTTTATTATAAACATTTTTAAACATAGCCAAGAGTAGAGAGAACAGTTATGAACTGTATACTTAGTTTTAGTATAATTTCATATGTGTGTCTTCCCACAAACACACTCTAGATTATATTAATGTAAATCTTAGATATATCATTTTGTTTTTGGATATCTGCAAGACATAAGGGCTTTTAAGGGGCTTCCCTGGTGGTGCAAGGAGTTAAGACTCAGCACTAAGAAGCTGCCATAGCCACTGCAGCATGCAGCATGAGTTCAATCCCCCGGCCAGGGACGTGACCCACATGGTGCAGCAGACCTCTCTTGGCTCACCCGCTGCTCCCCTCAGCAGTGTATTTCAGTCAATCTGCCTGTTCTATTCCCAACTCTGTCTCTGGTGAATCCTCTCACCCCCATACCTCTGGCCTGTATCCCAGCGCTTGCATGCATAAATAAATAAATCTTTAAAAAAAACAAGGGCTTTTAAAAAAGAATCGTACCACAATATACTTATTACACCTAAAAAAATTAATAGCAATTCCTAAATATCATTGGATATCTACATTGTATTGTATTTTCCCTGATTATTTCAGAATTTTTTTTTCATTGATTTATTTGAATTAGTATCCAAATGAGTATATACATTGCATTCCATTTAATGAATTTGTTTGCTTTGTTGATCCACTGGATGGAAGATAAAACTGAGTTCTCTCCTTCTTCCTGCCACTCTTAAACTTCTTGTATTTAATGTGGTTTTGATATATAGAGATATGGATATTTCATTCTTGGTCTTTAAAATGGTGGCCATCTACTTCATCAAGTTCACTGAAAAAAATTGACTTCTTAGCAGCAGCGATTCTAGAAGAAGAGATTGTGTTGGATACATTGAGAGACTGTACATTCTCCAACAGGGGGTGTCTTCCTAAGGGATTTGCATGAGTAGTTATGATTATATTCAATTTTTGCTTAGGTTATCACTTTTGTATCTATCCTACTTAAATTATGATTCCACTTTGTGGTAAGAGAATTAGAATTGGGAGTATGTCTGCAAAATTGTTTTGAGTTCTTCACTCAATAAAATTTAAATAAATGTTTTGCTTTTATGATGGAGTAATGGCAGTAGTTTTATTTAACACATTTGTTGAATGTGTATTTAATAGAATCAATCTACCAAGCAGGCCAGGTCACCTTTCCCTTTTACTGTCCTTGTCTATTGTGTACGTTTTCCACTATCCCAGAGGGTGTCATTCATGTTGAGTGAGGGTGGGAAACGGTAGGTAAGTGAGTTGTGGCAGACCCCAAATGCCTTCCCTCTGCTTCCCCACCAAAGCAGTTACTATATTTTCCTGTGTTTATGTCTGAAGATTTCTTTAGAGAAAAAGAGTCATGGTTTATAGCAAAATATATTTGAAAATGATTTCTGTATCTGTACTTTGGGTAAAGACTGACATCCTTTTTTAGGAAGCACATTTTATTTCTCTCATACTTGCCTAGTATATTGTTATTTCCATGCAAAAACTTATGTAAAATATATCTACTTTGACATGGGAATGCAGATTATTTTTTAGTGATTTGAACATTCATCATTTGCTATCCATGTTTTGGTACCATTAAGTTTTTGAGGTTCACTTTTTATATATTTGTTATTCCCATTTCTATAGGTTTGCAGCAGACCTCACATCTCTCTTCTTATGAAATTATAACTCCTTGGAGATTAATTAGAGAACGAAGAGAAGCCCCTAGGCCCTATTCAAAAGAGGTAAGTTATTTTTCTCTCTTTATTTTATGCCTGCATGACTTATTTACTTATAATATAATGGAAAATTTGTACTTTTTGACTTCCTTTCCCCCCTCTGCTCCCCTTTCATTCTCCTCCCCCTTTCCTCCAGGCTGCCGCTTCTGGCAACCACGTTTGTTCTCTGTATCTATGAGTTTGTTTTTGTTTTTCAGATCCTACATGTAAGTGAGATCATACTGTATTTGTCTTTCTCTGTCTAACTTATTTCACTTACATAGTCATCTGAAGGTCCATCCATACCATTGCAGGTAGCAGGACTTCTTTTTTCACTGGCTGAATATTATTCCACTGTGTATGTAAAAAACACATTTTCTTTATCTGTTCATCCATCCATGAACACTTAGGTTGCTTCTATATCTTCCTGGAAATAATGCTGCAGTGAGCCTGGCATGCTTTTATCTTTTTGAGTTAGTATTTTAGTTTTCTTTATCTAAACACTCAGAAGTAGAATTGCTGCATCATGTTGTAGTTCTGTCTTTAATTTTTTTAGGACCCTCCTTGCTGTTTTTATAGTGGCTACACTAATTTACATTCCCACCATGAAGGGGTCTCTTTCCCCCCTATTCTTGCCAACACTTATTCTCTTTTTTGATAATAACCATTCTATAGGTGTGAGGTGATATCTCATTGAAGTTTTTATTTGCATTTCCCTGATGATTGGTGACATTAGTACCTTTTCATGTGCCTTGTTGAAATGTCTATTTTTTAAAAAAAATACATATATTCGAATTACTTCCATTTTTAAATCAGATTATTATTATTATTATTTTGCTGAGTACTTTATATATTTTGGTTATTAACCCTTTGTCAGATATATGATTTGCAAACACTTTTTTCCTACTTGGTAGGTTGTCTTTTCCTTTTGTTGACAGTTTCTTTGCTGTGCAAAAGCTTTCTAGCTTGATATAGTCTTACGTATTTATGTTTGCTTTTGTGTCAAACCCCAAAATTCATTACCAAGACCAATGTCAAGAAGCTTACTATGTTTCCTTCTAGGACTTTTATGGTTCAGGTCTTACTTTCAAGTCTTTAATCTATTTTGAGCTAATTTTTATATATGGTAGAAGATAGTGGTTTAAGTTCACTCTTTCATATGTGGCTATCCAGTTTACCCAACCCTATTTATTGAAGAGATTGTCCTTTCCCCATTGTGTAGTCTTGGCTCCTTTTCCCTAAATTAATTGAGTGGGTTTATTTCTGGGCTCTTTAGTCAGTTTTCTTCATCTATGTGTCTTTTAAAACAGACACTACTATACTATGAAAGAGGTAAATTATCTCATGAGAAATAGGTATTTAAATTTTTCTTTTTTTTCTAAAGACAAGGATATTATTTTCAGCAGTGATTGTTTCAGTGAATAACTTGAATTGTTGAGTAGTCCAACACTATTCATATGGAATGCCTGTTCACTGGACATTATCCTACTAAAATTATAGTATCTTTTTTTTAAAGACAAAATAGTTGATTTGAAATATAGCAGAGTGAATAGTTAGTTGAATAGAACTCTTTGCCAGGGAAAAGATGAAAGAATCTTCATAAAGATTTCTAATTCTTAACTGACCAGTAATGTTTATAGTTTTAATGAGAAATATAATAAGAATTAATCTCTTAATTTGTGATACGTGGAATACTTTATACTGTATCTTCAGTGACACTGGAGAATAATGGTGTGCTATATGCATATATATATCATGTCTGGGGTTATTTACAAAAAAAAAGTGAGTTTTATCTTCATATCAGAAGAAATATACCATGTTGTTAATGGAATACAAAGTACACAAAAACTATCTTTTATACTATTTTCTCTTACTGTAAAGTTGAAAGCTAATCTGTTTGGACTTCAACTGATTTTATAAACTCCCCAGCGTTATAGAAGTAGGAAAAATAGGGAACATTTTGATGATAATATTTGTTGCGTCCTCTCTTTTTTTAATGAAATAAAGAGTTATGGTAAAGTTGAACTTCCTGGTTCTAAAGGTCATGTTAAACATTTCTGGCTAATGAAATAGTGAGGTGCTGGGGAAGTTGTGTCAGTGTGTTTGCAGTAGAGAAGAGGATCCCATGAACTTAAGGATGTGTAAGTTACCTTATTTCAGTTCATTGACTCTGAGATATCATCAGTTGTAAGCCACACTATGAATTAATGTACCACTGATGAAGAGAGAAATGGAGTGCTACCCGTTACACTGCTGTTCCTTTATAAATGCACCCTGATTTCAGAGATGATCATATGAGGGGAAAATGTGTGTTTTAGAATTGATGAAATGTGATAAATTGTGTGAAGAGTCAAAATCTTAAAGGAATATGAATTTTCTTCATCTTTTGGATAACTAGAACTAGGGATAATCTCTTGAAGCTAGGAGGTTCATTTCACTTAAACTTTACTTCTTTATACTGTAGATAATACATGGATGGGCTGAATAAAAATAATTCCTGAAATTCTGGGTAAATTGTAAATGAATTTCAATAGCATTTGGATAAATATGTGATGATTTTTAATAGTAGCTTATTAAAAGATGGCAGGAGTGATCAGAGTATATTTTTATTGTTGGAGCAGACATAAAGTTCCCCTGTAAAACACTTTGAATCAGCACCAAATTATCTTAATTGAAGATGAAATTTCCAGTGTCCTACAAATACCTGTTGTTGAAAAGTATATTGGTCTATTACTGTTCTTTTCTCCCTTTATGCATTTAGGTATCTTATGTCATTCAAGCTGAAGGAAAAGAGCATATTATTCACTTGAAAAAGAACAAGTAAGACATTTATTTTACTTTGACCTTTTAGTGGTTATTTTTCCTTTGGTGGTATAATATTTCTTTTGTAGTTAAATGTTGTTTAGCAGATTGATTAAAAAGTGAGAATGATAAGAGTAGAAACATGGAAAAGTTCATACAATTTTGTATTTGTGTTGAAATAGAGCAAGGGAGAATAAGTTTAAGAGAAGGTTGTATTTAAGAAGAAAACTTTATAGTTGAATGACAGTGAAAAAAAGACTTTATAATTGTCAATCTAGCCGCCATAACAAAATATAATACCAGACATTTAGCTAAATGACTTAGCAGAAATTTTTTTCTTGTAGTTTTGGAGGCTGGAAATCTAGGATGAAGGTACTAGTGGGGTTGGTGTTTTGTGAGGGCTCCTCCCTTGCATTTCAGGTGGCCACCTTCTCCCTGTGAGCTCAAGTGGCCTCTCCTGAGGCTGCGTGCTCGGAGTGGGCAGAGGGAGGAGGAGCAGGTTCTCTTAGGTCTTTTTAAGGACATTAGTCTTGTTGGCACAGAGCCTCACCATATGACCTCCTATAACCATAATCACATCTGTAGTGACACCGTCTCCAAATACAGCCCCACTGAGGTTAGGGCTTCAACATATGAATTTGGGGGAAGAGGAGACATTCATTTCATAAGAATAGTCTCTCATCTCCCCCCCCCTTTATTTTTTATTAATTATTATCATTAATTTAGTGAGATATTCTTACTTTACATCCTTGTAAGTTTTTTACACTATAGGATTTCTTCCCATAAGGTGTGGTAACCTTAGCTCTCCCACCACCAAAGCACCCATAATCCTCCACCATAGTCCATGGTACTCTCCCTCTCACTCCCCCTTTTATTTTATTTTTTAAAAAATATTTATTTATGGGTAGAACTGGGGTGTAGGCCAGAGGTGCAGGTGGTGAGAGGATTTATCAGAGACAAAGTAGGGGACAGAACAGGCAGACTGACTGAAATACACCGCTGAGGGGAGCAGTGGGTGAGATAGGAGAGGTCTGCTGCGCAATGTGGGTTGCTCCCTGGCAGGGCATCAACTCAGGCTGTGGATGTGATAGCGCTGAGCCTAACCCCTATTCTACCAGGGAGGCCTTTCCCCCTCCCTTTTTTTTAAAGATTTTTTTTTTCAAAGACTTACTTATTTATACAAGAACAGGGTATAGGCCAGATGCGCGGGAGGGTGAGAGGATTTACCAGAGACAGAGTGGGGAACTGAACAGGCAGACTGACGAAATTCACTGCTGAGGGGAGCAGCAGGTGAGACAGGAGAGAGAGGTCTGCTTCACCCTGTGAGATTTTCCTAGGCTGGCTGGGATCGAACTCGTCCTACAGAGGCTGTGGACAGCTTCACAGTGCGGCATTCAACTGCTGCACCACCAGGGAGGCCCTCTCCCCCGCTTTTAATCCTTTCTCATTTGGGCATGTTTTCACCCGGTTCCACTTTGGTAATCAGTGTTCTTCGACTGCCTTTTTAAAATGCCAAGTTACTGACTGTGTTGAGTCACTCACTTTCCTGTGGCCTGTCCTGTTCCCTTCTTTTTTCTTATGTAACAAAACTCCCAATATTGTGAGTGAACCACCCCAGGAAAAAAAAAAGCTAACTAATAAACACATTTACTCTGTAGTGTGAATGATGGGCTATGGAATTTTTGTTGTCAGGGAAGTGCTATTCAGAGTGTCCTGGAACCACCACCACCAGCAGCACCTGGGAGTTTGTCAGAAATGCACATTCTTTCCAACCCTGGAATGAATCACAATTTTGGGAGGGGTAACAATAATTTGTGTTTTACTTATTTTTGAAAATGCCTGTTATGATCTCCCAAACCATAAACTTAGATATGCACAGTAGTTTTCCATATAGTGAAGTGGGATGTGTGAAACCAGGCGTAAGCATGCCAGGACAAAACTGCACAAGCAGGTGGCCAGACTCCTGCAGTTACCTTTTTTTGTAGTACCTTTTTTTTGGTCCTGTCCCTTTTTATTGCTTGAGTGTATTTATTCTTATTCCTTGCCAAATTTTGAATGAGAATCTAAAAAAAAAAAAAAAAAAAAAAAAGAGGTCACCAAAGGACTCTGCTCCCATGTGAAAGGGAGTAGTGAGCCCTAGGAGTCTGTTGCAAAGAGTGGTATTTAAGGAATTCTTGTTGGTATTGTATTGCGAGGGTCATTTTTCTTCTGTTCAATTCTTATACATTTTTCAGTCAAAAATTTTAAGAAGTCAGTGTTTTAACAAGCTTTCTGAGATTTTTATGCCTCCTCAAGTTTGAATAGTACTTTTTATTTAGTCCTGATGTTGACCCCAAGGGTTTGAACTTCCCTGGCAGAATTGCAGGCAGTGTGACATATTTTCAGACAGAGAGGCTTTCGTAGCCTGCTACTGTATTTGATGGACTTATTGAACATTTTCTGTGTTCTGTACCAGGTACTTAGAAATGTATCATTCAATGCTTAGAAAACTCCTGAAAGATCCCTCTTGATGTAAATATGTACGGACACCTAATAGATCTAAATATTTTCTCCTGCTCTGCTTTTCCACAAGGAGATGTAAATTAATTAAAATTATTTCAATAAAATATAAGTTCCTTATGTTTGCATAGTTTTCAGCTTATAGAGCATTTTCTTAACTTTATCTCATTTATCATATTGTCATAACAATTTTGTAATAGATCAGTTTTTATTGCTGCCATCTTGTGTCCCTGTATGTGTGTTGGCCAGTCTGTATGTGTGTCCCAGCTAATCTGCCCGAGATCCCTGAGCCAACTCTTTTCCCCCTCGTGCCCCTCTTTCGCTCCAACAAGTTGAAAGAAACTATCATGAACTAGGAGAAACTTGACAAATAGCAGGTATAAATGTGCATTGGTGGAAAGGAATTGCTCAGAGAGAAGGAGGTGGTTCATAGAACAGCAAGTGATATGAAAACTTGTAAACAGAATAGAAGTATTCATCTTTTCTCCTTACCTAATCCCTTCAGAATTAGGAAATTCTTAGAGAGTGTCTTATTTTCATGGCAATTTAGTTATTGGCATAAGTTCAGCAATATTCTAGTCACCTGTAATAGGACACAACGGAAACTTTGGTTATAGTCTTTATACTTTGATTAGCATGTCACATTTGAGAGTGATGAGCATTGAGTCAGCTATGACCATCATAAAGCTTTCAGAGACTCAGGCAGACTTTAAGGAACCAGTGTTTGTAAAGTCCCTCTTGGAAAAATGAGACCATCCTGGGTTTATAGGTTTCCTGACTTATAAGTGAGTAAAAGAGGTCAATTTATGGCAGGTCCAGAATTACCTCAGGGTACTTTGGGGACCTGGAGCAGAGAGAAATTCATCCAAATTTATAGGTATTACAGGCAAAATCTTGTGGTGAGTGCTTGACTTGGCTATCTGTCTTGAGAGGCTGTTAAAAAATGCAATCTGAGATTCCATATGAACATTCCAGCAAAGCAAACTCACATAAGGGCAAAATTGTCAGTTACTATATTTTTCTGCACTTATATAAATAACCAGGCCAAGTTTAATGAGACCAGACTTTGCAAACAGTTAAGTTTTACTTTGAGTATTTTGGGCAGAAATGGGGATGTTCGTAGAGAAAATTTTTTTGTCTCGATAGAATATTATGATGCACCCTTGCCAATTCCATCTTGTACATTTAGATCAGTACTTGCTAAATCCTGAATTCTTTTAGTTTTCTTCAGTACCTGCTTACTGCCATCCAAATTGCCACTTGTGTTTTTCCTTCCTTTGGTCTTGAAATCACTGAGAACTACCAATGCCCTTTTCCTGAAGTTCTACAAACTGCAGCTGCACAACTTGATATAGACTTAGGTAAAAAATGACCACAACATGTCACGGATGGGCAACTGTGCCTCCTACTGTATGGACTACTCAGAATGTTCATAAGACGACCTAGTGCCATCACCAGAGACTTTCAGATTGTGCACCAGGGATGTTTGGGATGTTTGTCAGGTGGCTGATGCTGTCCTTGTATCATCTGAAGATGTTTTAAGCTCCAGTCTAAAAATCTTGATTTTTGCCCTCTGAACTCAGAAACTGAGCTTCTAACCATTTATCTTTGTTTTTCTTTTATTTTCTTAGCAACTTTCCTCATTAAATGCCTGACAGCTATCACCATTCAGCAAATATTCTTTACTAGCAAGTCCCAGTAGGAGATTTGGCTGGTTATTAATGGGTGTTTGAGAAATTCGATTTTTATTGCTCACAGAAAAGAATGTCTCTTTTTCTGTGAACAGGAGGGGAAACTGACCAAGGCTCTTTGTTTGACTAACTTTAGTCAGCTTCCTGAACCTGGACCCATCTGTGCACCTCCTTGTAAAGTCCAGTTTTAGCAAGAACCCTCCATCCACCCTCCATATTTGATCGTGTCTGTTCAGATTCCTCTCCCTCCACCACCTTCCTGGTGATTTCTGTCACCCTGACCTGTCTAGAGCAAGAATTCTGCTAGATCAGTTTAGCTATAACCTCTCTCAACCCTCACATTTCCTCTTAAGTTTCATACTTCATAACCCACATCCTGTAATGTCTACTTGCTTCTGTTGTATCTGAAGTTGAGGCTGATCTCTTTCCCCTAGGGTAATAGTGTACTGGTCTGCATAACTTTTGTGATGACCTTGAATAAAGGTGGTCTCACCATCTTTTTTTTTTTTTTTAAGATTTATTTATTTATTTATTTATTTATTTATTTATTTATTTATTTATTTATTTATTTATACAAGAACTGGGGTACAGGCCAGATGCGTGGGAGGGTGAGAGAATTCACCAGAAACAGAGTGGGGAACAGAACAGGCAGATGGATGAAATGCACTACTGAGGGGAGCAGCGGGTGAGACAGGAGAGGTCTGCCGTGCCATGTGGGACCCTCGCTGGCCGGCCGGGATTGAACCAGCACTGCAGAGGCTGTAGACAGCTTCACAGCGCGGCGCTCAACCGCCTGTGCCACCAGGGGAGGCCCGGTCTCACCATCTTTAACAAGTGTCATTGAATAATTTTTTTCTTTAACAGAGATAACCCTATCTTTATATATATGGCTTAACTGCTGAGCTCTCTTGACATAGAAGGAAGGTGTAGGAGTCTGTAGTAAATGTTTCCTTCAATAACTCTTTTACCTCTGTACTTAGTTTAAGGCAATGAGTGCTACCTGTTTACATATAACTTCTAGAAAAGAGTAAAGCCATGTTTTTTTCTAGAGACATAATGTACTAGAGATGTATTGGAAATTTGAGGTATTACTTATGTGTGTTAAGTTTTTGGCAACCAGCATTCACGGTCTTTCGAACAAATGTGTAGCTTCCCCCTTCTCATGAGGAAGTAATGCACATGATTTCAGGTTCAAGGCCATTCATGAACTTTTAGTTTTATGTTAGCTCCTTATTTAAATAATTTATCAAGTGAAAGTTTTTATTCCTGCCTATTTCTTGTAGGAATAATGCCTTATGAGTTGTATCCTTAGCTGTAAATAGATAAAATAATTTTAAGTGGTATGTTTTGTTCTTTCAGTGACCTTTTGCCCAAAGATTTTGTAGTTTATACCTACAACAAAGACGGGGCTCTGATCTCTGACTATCCTGATATACAGGTAATGTATTTTCCTCTTGATTCTGTAGCAGAATTTTTAAAAATTATAATTTTAAAATGAGTTCTGTTCACATACCCAGGACTGTTATATCACACAACCTCAAGGCCTACTTTTGATGGTATAATAAATGAAGTGTTCCTGGCAGGGGTGAAGGGTGAGGTGGCAGCTACCTTTACATAGACTAAATTGTGTCTTATAGGTCTCTGGGTACTTGGTAGGTTTTTTTTTTTTTTGTTTAAAGACATAAAATACTGTTGTATATAATGATAATCTTTACTAATTATGAAGAGGGCAAGTTAAATACATTTTGAAAATAGTTGTTTTTTGTTTTGGTGAAAGTTGATATCACCAAAAGGGCATCGTACTTCCTATTAAACCATTTGATTTTCCATTAGTATTTAGTACAGAAAAAACACTTGTTTGCTGTTATATGTTCTAATTTTTGCTGAAAGCACTTTCTAAAGAGGTATAGTCCATTTTGCATCAGAGAACAGATTGCTCCTGAGAAAGGAACAGGCTGGGAACACTTAAAATAATCATTATATGTCAAACTTGGCTTTGTGTATTTTTAATTAGAGTATAAGCATTTCTAGTTTTACTTAGGAGGAGTATTTTGCACTTTCTTTTGGCAATTTGGTATTATGTGTATTTTTTCCTTTTGTGATAGTTTTATGAAAAGTCTTTACTCCCATTAAGTATGTATTATATCCCCCCTGAACTTTGTAGTGTTTTGCTGGGTTGAATTGTGTGTATGAATAGTGTACTTTTGCTGTACTCTTCAAATAAAGAGGAGGCAAATATTTAATTTAGATTAATTATAAGTAAATTAAAAAATAAGAAAATGCTGACTGAGCCTTACCCTTTTCCAGTCCACTTTCTATTCCTTTATTTTAGTGTTCTGCTTATCCATTAGCAAATTAATAAAGGAACTTAAATTTACATGGTAGCATAAACTAGATTACAAATAAGCCGTCTTTCCACTCATTTATAGATCCAATCCTCCATCTAAAGAAAACCATGGCACAAGGCCAAAGATAACATAATTTATACCATTCAACAAAACAGTCATCATTTCCTTCTTGGAGATGTTTCTTGTCATGGGATTTGGAGACCTGAATCTTGGCTCTGTCGTTTATTTTTTGGTTAAGTTACTTTAACCGGTTTGTGTCTTAGTATTCCTACCTTTAAATGGGAATAATAACTAGAACTTTGTGAAATTATTGGGAGGTTTAAATTAGTAGTACTTGTAAGCTACTTAGTCTATTTTTAATTCAATAAATATTATCATATAAAGTATATTACTTTAAATTGCTAAAAATAGTAGAAATTTATATAACTGTTATCTTAAAGTATTATGGAATAATGCTTTCCCGGGTTTTTCAGAAATATAAATTAAGATCAGTGGAGTTGTTTGTTCACTAAAGTTATTGAATATTGTTTAGGTAGATTAAAGTGTGATTGTAGATTTGAGATACAAATTTAAATGCTGGTACCAGATTTTTTCTTTTTGCATAAGGCTAAATTGTCAAATATCTTTGATATATAACATTGATTATAAAATCCAATTATATTACATTGATAAAATTTAAATGTTTTTCCTCACAATTCTATTATTTAAGATAAAAGTAATTTGTAAAGCTATTATTTGGCTTTTTGTTATCTGTGTCTTTCACAAAGACTATTGTTTTTTTTTTTTACAAAGAAACAAAGTTTAAATAACCACTTTATGTGAGTTGCTCTGTGAAATAAAATTCCAAATGACTATATCTTAGAACTTTGGGGTACATTGCAACTGCCTCAGAAAATCTCTTAACTAACTCCCCTAATGAACTGATTTTCTTTGTTTCCTCTGAAAAATTCTGGCCTCTTGAGGCCAGAATCTGTTATAATTTCAAGTTTATTCTGTACTCTTCTGCTCCCACTAGTTCATATCGTGCTTACAGTTTTTTTTGTTTCTGAAACCGGCCATTTGTACCTTTACTGTAATCATGCAGTGTGCTTATTTATTTATTAATTAATTAACCATTATGGATTTATTAAGGAACATACCAGGCATGAATATTTAGTAATGATAGCACTAGCTTTCTGAAAATATTGTAATACATAGGAGAGCAACCAACATTTGTTTATATTGCCCATTTTAACACTTAGCATATTTAGTCTCAAAACATTAAAAAAGAAAGAAAGCACTGATCTCTCTAAATAAAAAGGCACGGGCCTCCCAGGTGGCACAGCGGGTTGAACGCAGCCTGTTGAGCTGTCCGTAGCCTGTGCAGCACGGGTTTGATTCCCGGCCGGCCAGGGAGATTCCGACATGGCGCAGCAGACCTCTCCTGCCTTGCTCGCTGACCCCTCAGCATTGTGTTTTCGGTAGATCCGCCTGTTCTGCTTCCCGCTCTGCCTCTGCTCTCTACCCCAGTTTTTGTATAAATAAATAAATCTTTAAAAAAAATAAATAAAATGGCACTTAAAATCTTATTTTGCCACTTCTTAAATATAGTTTAAATTTGTCCTTTTTGATGCACTATTTTGTAAAGGGTGACATGTATTTTCCTTTTAGTATGCCAATTGCCTTCTATTTTATTTTTTTTTTCACAAAGGTAGATGAGTGGAGTTTTTCTTAAGACAACATGTTTGAACATATTCTTTGTGGACAGACTATTGAATAACAATAATGATTTTTTAAAATATTTATTACATCATTCTTCATATTTGTACAATGTATGATTTCCCCGTGAAATTCCCACCACCATTTCAACCGTGCACCATCACCATAGTCCCTTGTGCTCTTTCCACCCCATCCCGACCCTTCTCCATCCCCCTCCCCTACAGAATGTCTCTGATCTATAATTGCCTGTTTAATCATGCAGTGTAATTAGATGTTTTGTAAACTTACAAAATAGGATTAAAAAAAAGAAATGGGATGTTTTGAAAGATTTAATAAAAACAAGTTTTTTTAAACAATACCATCAAGTTGGTAAACTAAATGTCTAAGGCTGAATTTCAGTCATGTCTAATAAGAGAACTTGAACTGTAGTTGAAAGTAGAAACCTTTGAGTGCTGTGAGTCACTGTATTGCCGACTCATAAGTGCTACCTCATCTGTAATAATGGAAGGTATTCATTTTCCTCTAGTTAGTTGACAATATCAAAACACCAGCAAGAAAAACATCAGTGGTTTTCAATTGCCCCACCCTAGAAAAAGTTGTAAAATCTTGAAATTTACAGTCCTTACTAATATTGTTTGTTTCATTATCCCCATAGTGCACTTTATAGCATAAGAAGATCCATGTTTAAGTGTTGTAGTCATTTAGGAGTCCATTTAATTTCCTTGAATTTAGAAATCTTTAGTTTTTGCATTTCAGGACAATGGTATTTTTGAAGAGTAAAGGCCAATTTTTGTAGATGTCCTACATTGAGTATTTTTAATGTTTACTCATGATCACATTTAGGTGTGCACTTTTAGCAGGATTACTACTGAAGTGATAGCAACTGGTTCTCAGTTTATCATATCAGCATTTGCTGCAATTAGTCCAATTGCTGGTGGTGTTCATTTGGTGAGGGGGTTGTCTGCTAATTTCTCTTCTGTAAATTTACTGTTTTCACCTTTGTAATTAGCTTTATGGTTATATGGCTTGGGACTATGTAAATACTTGCTACTTCTTAAATTTTTACCCAGTAATTTTAGTATTTAGTATTTGCCAGAATCAGTTGTTATGTTAAAAGGGTGATCTCCTAATTTTATCAGTGATTCCATATCATCAGTGCTTTCTATAATACAATCAGGAAGAGTTTTCCCTCACTTACTGATATTAGTGCAGACTCATGGGTTCTTATCATGTGAAATTGAAAATATTTTCATTTATGTAAGGGCATTTTTATCTTTTGTGAATTGTCCATGTCTTCTGCCCAGTTTTCTCATCTTTCCCCCTCAATGTTTAAGAATATTTTAAAAGTTAAAGTTAAGGACAGTAATCCTTTATTTAAGATATAAGTCACAAATATTTTGTCCCAGTTGGAATGTATTTTTTTTGGTTTTTGGGTTTATTTCCCTATAGAAATTAAAAAAATTTTTAATGTAGTTAAAATCATCAGTTTTTTACTGCATTGAGTTTTTGAATGATAGTTAGAAATCTTTTTCCATACCCAGCTTAAAGAGGAGTTCACCCATGATTTTTTCAGTTCTTAAATTGTTTCATTTCTTATGTTTAGATTCTTGGAATTTATTTTTTCTTAGGTATAGTGTGGTATGAATCTAATTTTTTTCTTATTCAAATTTCAAACCAGTGGATTGAGTACTATTTATTAAAAACTGCAACTTTGCCCCAGTGATTTGAGATGCCACATGTATAAAATTCCATATGTACTTTTGGTTTATCTTGAGACTTTGCATACTGTTCCACTGGTTGGTCTCAATGACCAGTTCTCTATTATTTAATTAGTAAGGCTTTAATTATATATTTTAATGCCTGGTAGAGCTGATGTGCCTCACCCCTCTTAGCTTTTTTTAAAAGTGTTTTGCAATTGTGTGAAGATGAGAAAATGTTGTATTATACTAAAAAATCTGATAGTATTAGTAATATAAAAAATTCAAAGTGATATTATGCTGTATTTCTACTAGCTAGTGTCTTATTCAACATTAAGAATAATGGTTCTTTAGTTTTTTCTTTTGTACAGAAGTGCTTTGTTATACTGCAAATTACATTTTTCATTCTACATTTTTTTTAAGATTTATTTTTATTTATTTATGCATACAAGAACTAGGATGGAGGCCAGAGGTGGCGTGGGGGTGGTGAGAAGATTCACCAGAGACAGAGTGGGGAGCAGAACAGGCGGCTCTACTGAAATACACTGCTAAGACGAGCAGCTGGAAAGACAGGAGAGTTCTGTTGCACCATGTGGGTTATCTCCCTGCCTAGGAATCAAACTCATGCCACAGTGGCTGGCGATAGCTTGATAGTGCTGAGACTTTAACCCCTGTACCACCAGGGAGGGCCTTATTCTACATTTTTCATTTGGGATCTGTCCATGTTGCTATATATAAAAGTGATTTATTTTAATTTCATATATACTACATATAATTACGTAAAATGATTTAGATGGCTAAATGTATTAACAATTATAATAATAATGATAATAAGTGTACATATAGGAAGAGAGGAAATCATCTATTCAAAATAATTTTTTTTTTGCCAATTTTCATGCTGAATTTTCTTACCTTGACATCAATAGCCTGTCACAAGGTTCTTTTGTGTTAGATGTTAATTGGCCACTGTTGTTTCTTGGATTTACTGTGATATAAAATGTTAACATGACATAATGCTATCTTGTTCTACTTCTAGGCTTAAATATCATTGGGGTAGGGCTGTTTGTGCTTAGCATCCTCTGGAATTTTGTCCTAACATGTGTATTTTAGGGTGATAGTAGGTGGTCTGAAGATTGTCCAAATAATGCCATATAATATGAGATGCCAATGTATAAATAAGATTTTTAGTTTACTGACCTTAAGTAACTTTGCTAGTTCTACCATTTCTTCGATGATTTTTAGCATTGTAACAGTATTTGAAGATAATACAGTTTTTGTCATTTAGAATCATTGTCATTATCGGGGCTACGTGGAGGGAGTTTATAATTCATCCATTGCTCTTAGTGACTGTTTTGGACTTAGGTAAGAAATTTTCTTCATCAGCTTTTTTCTTTCCCTCGTTCCTTATCTCCTTACTTATCTGTTTCCAAATGAAGTAATTTTGGGGGACTTAGAATTAGATTTTACTTTGGTGTTGCTGAAGGTCATACAGCTGTGTTTCTGTTATCATTCTTGGCATGTTTATTTAGGAAAATATTACAGTTTATGAAATAAGATGTTAATATCTAAGTAGAAAATGTCACTTTCCTGAGACTACTAAATAGGTTTTGCTATTTAAAATAAATTATACTTTAAATTTCTCTAGTGCTTTATGTTAAAAAAAATTCAGCTATATTCTTTCATTTGTCATAATGACTGTGAAAAGGGACTCATCTCAATGTATAGGTAAGCAAACTGTATAGGTGAGCAAATGTATAGGTGAGCAAACTGAGATTTAGAGAAATTGTATCACTTATCAAGTGAAGTGCTAACAGTATTAAAATAACATTTCTTGAAGACCTGGCAGAATGATACTGCTGGTTAGTTTGTTGCATGAATGATTAAAGTAATATATTTCAATTTTACTTCTCAAACCAGGTGGCTATTATCTTCCTTTAAGTAATAACTCTGCTAGAACAGTTACTGTGTTTTGCACTTATTAAATAAGTTAGGTTTTCAGGGGTTAAGTAACTGAGTCCCATGGGGAGTAGAGAATATTTGGGATTCAAACTCTGGTCCTCTGGCTCTAGATTCTAGTATTTTAGCAACTCTTTAGTATTGGTTCCCATTATAAGGTAAGCACTCAGAGGTTAAGTAATTTTCAGGGAGTGATGCTTGTTAAGCAGAAGTCTTGAACTTTAAATTTGATCTGCCTCATTCTAGAGCCTCTATATTTTTCTCTACCTTGCTACCCTTTTTTATACATGTTAAGAACTAGGACTTGAATTCAGGTTTTCTGATTTCTTCTGTGTGTTTTTCTTCATCCTTACATATATGTGTGTTGCAACTTTAAGAGGATTGCTGCATATAGAAAATGTGAGTTATGGGATTGAACCTCTGCAAAACAGCTCCAATTTTGAGCACATCTTTTATCGAATGGATGATGCCCACAAAGAGCCTCTGAAATGTGGAGTTTCCAATAAAGATATTAAGGAGGAAACCAAAAAGAATGAAGAGGAAGAGCCTCCTAGCATCACTCAGCTACTCCGAGTAAGGAAATTATTTCTTCATGACTCAGACTAAAGTTTTAAAACAATCATAATTATATATTTATGCATTCAACCAATACTTTTAATTGTGGTTGTGCCAACTATGTGCCAGACATTGTGCCAGACATTCTAGGGGATAAAGAGCAACATAAAGTTTCTGAGCAACATAAAGTTTCTGCTACCAATTTGAATCTATAGCCAAGCTTCTATGTGTTTTGGAAACTAGGGCTTAAATCTTTAACAGTAATTGTGCTTTTTTTTTTAAAATCATTGATTTAAAGAGCCCCATTGCATCTTTTTAGAGAGCAGTAGAATTTTTTATTTGGATAGCTTTTGCACAAACTGAATTGGTGATTCTTGAGTTCTGTGTTGGGGACAGAGGTGGAGATTTAGCCTTAGGATGTTAATTTTTTAGATGTCTTCCAGGGACACTTGTATACCTGTTTTGAGTCTTCATTAGAATTCCTGGACTTAATTTTGACATGAATCTCTTATACTGGAAGGTTTCTAGGACTTGGCCAGTGTATCTGTAGGCAATGCACTTTTCTACATATGAGGTGATACTGCTACTTTGGAAGAGGCCTGTGCCTCTCCTTGTGTATTTTAATTAACTTATACTAGTTTATGACATTATTTTCATTGCCTTTCTACCATTCATTCTTTTGCCTGTTGAACTGTTTTTTTAAACTTTAATCATTGAAAGCCATTAAATTTTAGCTAATCCTATATGTAATAAGAATTTCAATGAAATCACAAAATTAGTCATTTAAAAATTTTTATCAAAGTGTCATTGGCTCATAACATATATGTTTCAGGTTTACAGCATTATATTTTGATATCTATATATACTTCATTATGATCATCACCAAAAGTCTAGTTTCCATCCACTACCATAGAATTGACTCCCTTTACCTAATTCACCCCCCCCAACCCTCTTCTCCTCTGTTGTCACCAGTCTATTTTCTTCAATAGTTTAAAGCTATAGCTAGTCACTTTTTAAAGTTGTAACCTTGTCTCTTCTGCTCTGACTTGTTAATGAATAGTTATTAGTAAATAGTCTTTCTTCCCCACTTACATGTATACTTCATCATGATTGCATAGTATTGGGGTTTTCCACTAAAGTGTGAGTGTGTATAGTATGATATTACAAAATTAGTAAGTCTGCTTTGGAAACTTGGTAAGCCAAATTATATTTCACTAGAATTTTTCTTAGATCAGTACAGATAGCAGATACTACTTTATAGAAAAACATGTTTTGACCCAAAATTATAAAGCTATACACCTGAAACTTAAAGTTAAAAAAAAAGTCACCTCAACATTTATTAGGAAAACAAACAATAAATAAGTCCTAAAACCATGTTTTTGACTTAATTGATACAGGATGCTGTAAGTAAAATAATTTTATGTTGCTAGTAGACATGAAATAAATTACCAGAGATTAGGGTAAGATCATTATATATGAACAACATGACCATATGACTTTTTGTTTGTGTTTATGATGTTTATGTTTTGACAGAGAAGAAGAGCTGTCCTGCCACAGACCCGATATGTGGAGCTGTTCATTGTTGTAGACAAGGAAAGGGTAGGATTGGTGACAGTTTTTCTTCTTTTTCATGAAAAGCAAAGGAGAAGTGAGCATCTCTTGTAGGAAATATAAAAAAAAAATATTCGTGTTGACTTTTCTTAATCTAAAATAACTTATTTCCTTTAAACATACTTAATACTCACAATACCACCAGAAGCTGAATATAGAGATTATCTCTAGCTTTATTTTTTTACTGGTGATATTTTTCTCTGTTTTTTTTTTGGGGGTGTGTGTGATTTATTTATGCTGAATTGCTTAAATGAAATAGTACTGCCTTTCGAGGTCTTGAGACCATTTCAGATGACTTTTTAAAGTACTGCAGTGATAAATCCTAATAATCAGGTGTTGCTTTGTTGCCTAATGAAACTAGATTTTAGGATTTTAGCTTAGAAACTGTTTTTTAAGATTTTAGCTAACCTTTACTTCACATTAAGAAACAGAAAACTTCTAGGTCCTGGCATTCTTTAAGAAGGGAATAGAGTTCATAGCAATTACAGTTAATTTCATTGCACAGAATAACTTCAGGGCATTTTCTTTATTCAAACTTCAGAATTGTGTCTCTCTTAACTAAGAAAATTAATGTGTGCATTTCAGCATTTACAAAATTAGGAGTTTTAGATGTTGTTCTTATGTATTTAATGTACAGATTCTTCCAAATGTTTTGTCTGATTTTTATTGCAAACTTTGTAGAAATTTAATGATTGGCAATTCTTTTCATGTGATCTACAGAAATCATTTTGAAGATTTTTATGGTTTAAAAAGATTATTTATGTAGATATGTAAGGAAAAAAAAGCCGTATTTAAAGAAACTCAAATGTAAGTTCACTATCCTCAAGTGTTAGAAGGAGAAAGCATAGGGAGAATACCAGTGAGCATGAGTTCTGCCCCAGATAGTGGATGAAAAGTTTCTGTAGAGTGTTTGGACAAGTGATAAAAATAGACATTTGAAATGTTTCCCTTTATTATATACCGGAGAAAAAGTTCAAAATAAAAACGGTTCCATTTTAATCAATTCTTGTCAAACTATTATATATATTTTCTTCCCTCAGAGAATCATGATTAAATTCTGTTTAAGATCTGAGATATTCTGACATTAATGTCCTCATCATAGAACAAAACCATACATTATTTTTTTAAAAAGATTTTTATTTATTTTATGCATACAAGAAATGGGGTGTAGGCCAGAGGGGCGTGGGGGTGGGGTGGTTGTGGTGAGGGAGGGTGAGAGGATTCACCAAAGAGAGGGGGAGCAGAATAGGCAGATGGCTGAAATGCACTGCTGAAGGGAGCAGCTGGTGAGACAGGAGAGGTCTGCTGCGCCGTGTAGGTTGCTCCCTGGCCGGTGGGGGATTGAACTGGTGCTGCAGAGGCTGCGGATAGCTTTATAGTGCTGTGCTTAACCCCTTGCACTAGCAGGGAGGCCCTAACCAAGATTTTAGAAATGGTTTATTGGTAATGTTTTTAGATTACAGGGTGAAAGGGTCAGGATATCCTTTAGATTGTCCTTTATTACTGTATCTATACAGAATATAAAGATTAAAGATATCCTGTAAAGATTACTTTGATTATTCTAAGTTCTACCTTTGAAAAATGAATGAAAATTTTTTTATATTAAAATGAATAAAAACACCTTAAGAATAAACATTTTAAAATTGCATTGAGGGCCTCCCCGGTGGCGCAGCGGTTGAGCGCCAGGTTGCGAAGCTGCCCACAGCCTCTGCTGTGCCGGTTCGATCCCCGGCTGCTCCCCGGCCACTGGAGGAGGGTCCCACATGGGGTGCAGACCTCTCCTGCCGCCCGCTGCTCCACTCAGCAGTGTACCTCAGTCCTTCTGCCTGCTCTGCTCCCCGCTCTGGCTCTGGTGAATTCTCTCACCCTCCCGCGCTTTTGACTGTACCCAGTGCTTGTATAAATAAATAAATAAAAATAAATCTTTAAAAAAAAAATAAAAAAAAATAAAATTGCATTGATTTGGAAAAACTATGCTTGTTCACTATTAACACCTGTAACTTATATTTCTTGTATTCCTATTTATTGCTAAAATGCATTGTTCAGGTTTATTTGAAATGCTGGTAATGTCTTAATGAACCAGTTCTTGGTTCAGAGGAAATATTTGGATTCTTATTTTCATAACGGTTGTAGAGTTTTCTTTCCTTAGATTTTTTGATGATTGATTTTTCCCTCTTTGCTTTTCAGTATGACATGATGGGACGAAATCAGACAGCAGTGAGAGAAGAAATGATTCGTTTAGCAAACTACTTGGATAGCGTAAGTTGTATTTTCGATCAGATGGAATTATTATATCTTATTCTATCAGAGTCTCAGAGCAAAATTTAAAAATTATCTTATTTTAACTCTGATTATTGTGGGGCTTAAATAATTCAATCTTTCAGCAATCTGTTTCCTAATTTGTTTTGTAATGTTATGTTTGAAAGAAAAGTAAAAAACTTTGAGACGAGCAAGAGATTTTATAATATAACCTGTCTTCAAAGTAGAGAGAAGAGACTCCGATACTTTGGGATTTATGAAAATATCTTCTAATTTTTACTGAGAGGATCTTAGTTTGAATAAGGCAAGCTTCTGCTCTGAAACCACAGTATGACAGTGTTTATATGTATGTGTATATGTACATGAGATTTGGCTTGAGATTCTGGAGTTCAGTGGGAGATAATGAAAAAATAGGTACATGTTTGTCCACAAAACATTCCCGTAATATGAACATCAATAATAATGATAATGAGGCTTCCCTGGTGGTGCAGGCAGTTGAGCACCGCACTGTGAAGCTGTCCACAGCCTCTGCCATGTGAGTTCGATCCCGGTCGGCCGGTGAGAATCCCACATGGCAAAGCAGACCTCTCCTGTCTTGCCCGCTGCTCCCCTCAGCAGTGTATTTCATCTGTCTGCCTGTTCTGTTCCCCGCTCTTTTTCCAGTGAATCGTCTCACCCTCCTGCGCATCTGGCCTGTACCCTGGTTCTTGTATAAAAAATAAATCTTAAAAAAAAAAACCGATAATGATCACTATCATAGTGTTTTATGCTCATACTGAATTTATATATAAATCATTAGGTGTTATTTATTGTGTGCCACAAAATGAGCCAACTGCACATTTATTAACCTATTTATTCCTTACACTATCTCTGAAATAGATATGAGTTCCATAATTTTGGTAATAATTGGGGTAGCCTTTGTAATCAAACTCATTCCCATTTATAAAGTGTGTGATATTTTTTTACTTTAAGTGAAATAAATATGGACTGTAAATAAACTTGCTTTTATTTAGGGGCAATTTTATACCAAATATACGAAAAACTTAAAATTTATAGAGTTGGTAAGATTCTGGAAAAGAAGATTAAAAGGATTTGAAATTCTATTACTTTTATGAATGGGTTAACTGACATCCTTGAAAGGTTAATTATGATGTTGAAGAGGATATTTTTTTTGGGGGGGTTGGGAGATCTGTTTTTAGTTTAAGCAGTATTGTTACTTTATCATATGGTTAAAAGAGATTCTCATATTTTTTAATGAGGTACTTTGTAACTTTATTTCTGTTCCCTTCCTAGATGTATATTATGTTAAATATTCGAATTGTGCTAGTTGGACTGGAGATTTGGACAAATGGAAACCTGATCAACATAATCGGTGGTGCTGGTGATGTGTTGGGGAACTTTGTGCAGTGGCGGGAAAAGTTTCTTATCACACGTAGGAGACATGACAGTGCACAACTAGTTTTGTAAGTGATTGAAAAAAGGACTTAATGAAATTGTCAGAAAAAAAATTTTTTACTTGTTTTCTTTTATTATAATCATATCCTCTTAAGGTCTTTGAGCCTTCATTTATTTATTTATTTATTTATTAATATATATTTATTTATTTATACAAACACTGGGTACAGTCAGAAGCACAGGAGGGTGAGAGAATTCACCAGAGCCAGAGCGGGGAGCAGAGCAGGCAGAAGGACCGAAGTACACTGCTGAGGGGAGCAGCGGGCCGCAGGAGAGGTCTGCGCGCCATGTGGGACCCTCCTCCGGTGGCCAGGGAGCAGCCGGGAATTGAACCGCTGCTGCAGAGGTTTGCAACCCAGCGCTCAACCACTGCGCCACCGGGGAGGCCTTGAGCCTTCATTTAAATCAGGGAAACTTAGTTCAATACCACAGGACAAGTGACAGTGAGATATAGGACCTCTCTTCTGTGTTGGATTCCCAGTCACCTTTACTCCATGCATTCCTCTTCCATGACTTTGTCTTCTTCCTTGGGTTTACTCCTCATTTTGGTTTAGAATACTTTCTGTGCTTCAGAACTATGGTCAGTTTGCAAGTTTTAGCTTTTTCCTGCAGGGGAGGGAGAGGAGTCAGAAGAGGGGATGGAAGAGCACAAGGGGCTATGGTGATGGCTCATGGGTGCTATCGTGGTGGGAGACTTGGGGAAGCCACACCTGAGGGAAGAAATCAAATGTCCAAAAATGGACAAAGATGTAAGAAAATAAATCACTTTAATAAAAAATAATACTTTCTAGTTTCTTCTAGAAACTAGTCTTTTGACTTCCAGTTTTATTATTTGGAAGACTTAAACTCTTCTGATTCCAGATTCTTTGGATTTGTTGGATTTTTCTACATTCTCTGGGAGTTTGTAGGATTTTCTCTTGTTCTCATGCACTTTGGTTCTCATATCAATTTTTTTGATATGTTTTTGGGTAGTTCTTTTTTAGCAGGTCTGGGGTTTTTCAAATATGACCTCGTTTTTAAAAAGTAACAAAGGCTTTCCTGGTGGTGTAGGCGGTTGAGCGCAGCACAGTGAAGCTGTCCCCAGCCTCTGCAGTGTGGGTTTGATTCTGGCCAGCCAGAGAGATACCCACATGGTGCAGCAGACCTCTCCTGTCTAGTCCGCTGCCCCTCTCAGCAGTGTATTTCAGTCAATGTGCCTGTTCTGTTACCCCTCTGTCTCTGGTGAATCCTCTTACCTGCACATCTGGCCTGTACCCCGGTTCTTATATGCATGAATAAATAAATCTTAAAAAAAAATAAAAAGTAATAAAATGAGAATGTAATGTAGCTCATGGGGGCTGTTCTTCGGTATAGCTCTTTGATTACTCCTTGTGCTTTGTTCTTAGTTGGTAATTTCTATCTTGAAACCGATGTCCTGCTGTTTTAGGAATTTTTCTCAAGTTATTTTGTAGATAATTTCACTCTTTATTTTTAGTCTATTTTTCTGGGATTCCTTTCATTTGAGTGTTGAGTTCTTGGGTTTGTTCTCTAATTTCATGTTTTTCATTTCCTTCTCTTTATCATTTTGTTCCCTTTTCTGGGATATTTTCTTTAATTTTTCTCCTAAAATTTTTGAGGTTTATTGAATTTTTTATTTCCACTACCTTGTTTTTAGTGCTTAATAGCCCTTTTCCCCCTTTAATATTTTTATATAATCAAGTTCTTATTGCAGGTATATAATAGTTTTTAAATACTTTTTGAGATAGTGCTGATGATGTGAAAATTTTACATTTTTTTCATTTCTGTCTATTATTTTTAGGCACCATAATAAAACTTTAGCTTACATAATCACTTAGTGCAAATACATTCTAAAAACTTACAAAAACCCTCAATTAAATATTTAAAAATTTCATTCATTAAAAATTTTCTGGGGCCTCCCCGCTGGCACATCCAGTTGAGCGCAGCGCTATGAAACTGTCCCCAGCCTCTGCAGTGCGGGTTTGATTCTAGCCAGCCAGGGAGATACCCACATGGCACAGTAGCACTCTCCTGTCTCGCCTGCTGCTCCCCGCAGCAGTGGTTTTCAGGCGTCTGCGTGTTCTGCTCCCCGCTCTGTCTTGGGTGAATTCTCTCACCCTCCTGTGCCTCTGGCCTGTACCCCTGTTCTTGTATAAATAAATAAATCTAAAAAAAAAAAAATTTCTGGCTTGATGGGCTGACTTAGTGCAAGAAAAGTTCTAAATTATGTAATTTTTTTGCTTCCCTCAATGTTGATGGTAACTAAAACTCACATCTTTTTTCCTCCTGAGGAGAAATTTCCCTTGATTTTGTTTTCTTTGCTTTGTTATGTGAGTTAATTTAAAGCAAGACACTTAAAATACCTAAATGAATTTTTGTGGCCCCATAATCAAAAAGGCTGATTTTTGACCTTTTTATTAATTTTTAGTAAAATTGTACCTGCCAGTATCTGCATAGCAGTCTGCATGCCATCTAGTTTATAAAAGATCAGAAGGAATAGACTTGGAACATATTTCCTATGCTTTGCCCAACCACGCCTACCAAGCTGCCTTTCCCTCTTATTTGTGGTCTCCATCTGTTATGTTGGAGGCATTTCCTACATGTCTTGTAACATTTGGCTGTGTTGTGGTTAAGAATGGGCATCTAAAGGTTTTTTGTAAATGCTGAGTTTATGGCTGTGGGATTTAGGGACTATTGGTTCATTACGGGGTTATCTGACTACAGCATGTTATAAATCTGGCCTTATCACATCCTCTTCTCCTTGCTGGTGAGATGTCCCAGAGGGATTTATTCATTCTTGTAAATATATTTATTAGGTATATATACTCTTGGTATTGAGGTATAGCAGTGAATAAAACTAACAAAAATTCTTGCTCTCATGCAATTCATATTCTGTGGAGAAGATTTGCCACAAATGAGATATGTGGGTCTATATAATATGTTAAATAATGATAAAGTGGTAAGGATTGAAAATAAAGCAGGGAGGGTAGATGGAAAGTTGGAGGAGTGAGGCTGAAATTTTAGGTCACATTGCAAGAGAAGCCTCAAATAGAAGATGGCTTTTGATTGAAGACTTGAAGGAGATGAGGGCATTAGTTGAGGTGCATATTGGGGAATTCAGTTCCAGGCAGAGGGAATAGTTCATGCCTGAGATACAAGCATGTGCAGAATAAGTGAACCATGTGCAGACTATTGTGCTTCCTATGCTTCCTGCCTGTAGCCTCAGACATGCCAAAGCATGTTGAATTGTTCCTGCCACTAAAATTTTTGAATCAATAAATGTCATGCATTTTAAGAAAGCCTTTCCACCTACCTGAAAGTCAGGAAAAAGCTTGATTTGGTATCTAAAACATATCTTCATTATCTGAAAAATGAATTTGTAATACTGATCTTTCTTTGATAATTAAAAGGGAAAAGGCATATTTGTATTCTGATTTTATTTATTTTTATTAATTTTTTTTTTGTTGAGTTAATGTTGGTTCAGAGCACTGTATGTTTCAGGAATATGGCATCACACCTCTGTATTCTGATTTTATAATGTTACTTATTTTGCCATCTCACCCCCAGTTTTTGTAAGTTCTACTGAGCCAAGTTTAAGATTACCCGAAGTAATCTAGGTAAAATGTGTTCCTTTTTTCCCCCAAGTATATTTACTAACTTTTACCTTTTTTTTTCATTTAGGAAGAAAGGTTTTGGTGGGACTGCAGGAATGGCATTTGTGGGAACAGTGTGTTCAAGGAGCCACGCAGGTGGAATTAATGTGGTACGTTTTGTTCTTCAAGTTCAGCTTTGGATGTACCTTACAATAGTGTCTGCTATTTTCTAACTCTCTACTTCTTGCCCAAAGTCTTTATTTTTATTTTTTTTTAAATAATAAATTTTATTTTTATATTCCCCATACAATTGCAACCCCCCCATTCTGATCCCAATCCCTCCCCTCCCGCCCCCCACCCCCCAAAAGTGTCTCTGTTTCATAGTTTTTTGTTGATTCTGATTTTCACTTTCTTATAGTTATTCATTTTCCTGGTCCCTTATTTAAGTTTTCTAGATTCCTGTTATGAGTGAGACCATCCGGTATTTTTCTTTTTCTTTTTGGCTTATTTCGCTGAGCATGATCCCTTCCAGCGCCATCCATGTTGCTGCAAATTGCATGTGTTTATCTTTTTTGAATGCTGAGTAATATTCCATGGTATATATGTACCACATCTTCTTGATCCAGTCATCTATTTTTGGGCATTTGGGTTGTTTCCAAAGCTTAGCTATTGTAAACAGTGCTGCTATAAACATAGGGGTGCAGGTGTTCTTTGGAATTGATGTTTCTGTGTCCTTTGTTGCCCAAAGTCTTTAAAGCAATCTTTCGGGTATTTTGAAGGATATGGGAGAAGAGGCAAGTGTTCTCTTTCACTACAGACTGGACTGTCATTCTAATACTTATTAGCGCCTTACTTTTTATGAATGACAAAACAGATAACATTTGAGAAAGTTAAACTAGAACCATGAATTTGTCTTCCCATGAACCACCATGTATCATCTATTGGTGCTAAATTAATGGTTTAAAGAGTCTATCTCCATTATAACTATGTTGGATCACACTAGTTTTTTACTAGACTGAAATGTGTAAAGACTGTTGTTGGATGCTTCATTTGTAATGCAGGCTGTCACTTAACATCATAGTGACAAATTAACTTTTTTTTTTTTGTGGGACCCTCACTGGCAGCCGGGGAACGAACCGGCGCTGCAGAGTCTGTGGGCAGCTTTGCAGCCCAACGCTCAACCGCTGCACCATCAGGGGAGGCCCGACAAATTACCTTTTGTGAAAAAATAATCTGAGAAACAAAACCATATCCTTGTGTCCAGAAACCTATTTACTCCTTTTCTTGTGTTGGCACAGTTTGGGCAAATTACAGTGGAGATATTCGCATCCATTGTTGCTCATGAGTTGGGCCATAACCTTGGAATGAATCATGATGATGGCAGAGATTGTTTCTGTGGTGCAAAGAGCTGTATCATGAATTCAGGAGCATCGTGAGTAATTCAATTCTTTCTTCCTAACATGGTACTGTAGATGAATTTTTTAAAAGTCTCTGCAGTATACTCATGTCTATGTTGCAACAACAGGAAAAATTATAGTGCTACCTGTAATTAATTACATGTTACCCCAACCAGAAATCTATTTTTTAATTAAATAAATTATTCCAAGAAACCTGTAGAGGCAGGTATGTAACTACGTTATCTATAAACCAATTGATGGACCCAAAGAATATAAAACCGTAGAAAAATTTGCATCTCAATTAGTAATTAGGGAAGAGTTTCTGGTAGATTCAGTGCAGTTTGGATTAGATTGAAGGACTATATAGCATTTACTCACAAATAAACCCTGTGAGAAAGTGCTGCACTGGCACTGTAAAGTAGAAGAAATCCTGATATATATCCTACTAACATTCCCTACTTTATAGATAAAGCTGAGAGAAAAGATAAAGAGGAAAAAGAATTGACTTTCAACTCTGTGTATCAGGCACTGTTTTTAGCACTTAAAAAGATATTAATTTACTTAATGCTCAATAATCTGATCAGGTATCTTTATACTTCTGTTTAAAATGAGGAAACTGAGGTCACACATATCTAAGTAAATGGTGAAAGTGGGATTTGAAATCAGGAAGTCTGAGTCGAGAGTCTATGATCTTAGATTCCCTCTTTGCCAGGGTTCAAAAATAATTATAATAGAAGGTCTAAGGGTGAACATAAACTGTTGAGTTACCTCTTTTTTGTTTAGATAGGTTTCAAGGAACCTGGGTTCCTTCTTAATTTGGAAGGCAGTAGTGCTAAACAGAGAGGTGGGCATTGTCACAGGCATCTGTGGAGAAGAAGCTGAGCCAGAGAGAAAATTAGATATGAAAGATAGTTATCTTTAACCAACACTGAAGAAGATTTCATTAGGGGAATATCTATGGCCCCAATTCTTTTCTCCCTTTCCTCCTCCCTCAAACTCCTGGAGCACTGAAAAGTGAAAAAAAAGAAAACAACCCAAACTGTTAGCCACTCTTTTATCTTCGGATCTCAGAGTACAATTCTAATCATATTCTGGCTTAAAGAGAAGCTCTCAAGAAGAATTTAAACTCTGATTTTGAGTCAATAACTATGCTCAAAAGTAGATATGATAGAATCAGAACAATGCTTATGAGAGAACTCTACTAATTAAGAAAAAAGTAATTGCATTCATAGGAAGTTATATGTTTGTAAAAGATTTCCTGTAGGAGAGGAAAGTAAACTTAGTGTTTGCTTTGGCTGGGAGTGAAGTTGAGAAAGAGATGAATTCAGAGAATAGGAAATGAATAATCAACAATGAGATAAGACAATAGGATAAGAAAGGAGAACTCAGAGTTAAGGAATGTTAAGAAAATGCTATTGTGGAATTTTATTTTTGATCGGGCTATTTGTATTTTGTTGTTGAATTTTATGAGTTCTTTATATATTTTGGATATTAATCCCTTATTGGACATGTGATATACAAATATTTTCTCCCATTCAGTAGGATATCTTTTGGTTTTGATGATTGTTTCTTTCTCTATAGAAGCCTTTTAGTTTCATGTAGTTTGTTGTTTGTTTTTGCTTTCATTGCTCTTGGATTTGAGTCTCTGAAGTTATCTCTAAGGCCAATATCATGGAGCACATCACCTGCATTTTCTTCTCTGTATTTTATAGTTTTAGGTATAATCCATGTTTAATTAATGTTTATGTTAGATTGTAGTCTAGTATCTTTCTTTTGCTGGTGGCTATCTAGTTTTACTAATGCCATTTGCTGAAGAGACATTCCTTCTTCCATAAATTAGTTGTCCATATACTTGTGGGTTTATTTCTAGACTCTATCCTTTTCTCTTTGATTTCTGTGTCTATTTTTATTCCAATATAAGGCTGTTTTGATAAATATTGGTTTGTAGCATAGTTTGAATTTGGGGAGTGTGATACTTTCATTTTTTTTTTTTTTTTTTGGTACTATTCAGGGTCTTTTGTAGTTACAAATAAATTTCATGGCTTTTTTTTTTTTTTGGGTTATATTTCTGTGAAGAATGCCATGGGAATTTTTATAGGGATTGCACTGAATCTGTATATTGCTTAAGGTAAGAAAATGACCATTTTGACAATGTTGATTCTTCTGATCATTGAGCATAAAATTCTTTCCATTCTGGCCATTTCTTTGTGTTTTATTTTTTTGGTTTTCTATTTCTTTCATCAGTTTCTTATATTTTCAGTACATTTCACTTTTTAGTTTCAGTTAAATTTATTTTAGATGTTTAATTCTTTATGATATTATTATTAATGGGATTTATACATGAGATTATTTTCCTGATTTCTTTGCTGGTTAATTATTTGCATTCAGAAATATAACATAATTTTGTGTATTGGTTTGTGATCTGCTACTTTTTACTATTTCTAATAGCTCTTGAGTTTTTGAAATTTTTTTGTCTATATTGTGTTATTTGCATAGTTTGAATTTGGGGAGTGTGATACTTTCATTTATTTTTTTTAGCCAGGACTTCTGTATTGAACAATATGAAGGTAGATATTTTTTACTTTTTCCTGTTATAATTGTTATAACTTCTCTTTTGTTTCTGATTTTATGTTTGTGTTTGTTTCTCTTCTTTAAGCTGCCTAATGCTTTGTCCATTTTATTTATTTATTTTTTCAAGGAACCAATTGAACTTTTAAAGAGTTTTCTTTTTAATTTTATTTTATTAGTATTCTAATGAAGTTAAAATTTTTCACTTGATGATATAATTGACCTTTATTATGGTGAGGTATGTTCTTTTTATACACAGTTTGTTGAGGTCTTTTTTAAAATTGTAATTGATGTTGAGTCTTGTTAGATGCTTTTTCTGCATTTATTAAAATGATCACAGATTTCTGTCCTGCCTTTTGTTGATATGGGTATATCACACACTTATTGGTTTGCATATGTTGAACCATCCTTGCATCCCTGAAATAAAACCCGCTTGATGTTGTAATGTATTGTTGAGTTCACTTTGCTAGTACTTTGTTGAGAATTTATATCTTTTTTCGTCAGAAATAATGGTGTATAGTTTGTATGTGTGTGTTTCTGTGATGTCTTCTCTGGTTTTAGAGTTAGGGCAGTGTTGACTTCATAAGATGTATTTGGAAGTTTTCCCTTTTCGATTTTTTTGACGAATTTGAGGTTAAATATTAATTCTTTGAAAGTTTAGTAGAATTTACTAGTGAGGCCATCTTATCTTGGACTTTTATTTTTTTTTTTTTGGGAGATCCTCATGTTGTGCTTGTTCAGATTTTCTATTTTTTTCTTGATTCAATTTATTAATGTTGTGTTTTTCTAAGAAATGTCCATTTCTTCTTAGATTGTCCAATTTGTTGCCATATAGGCATGCATAATATTCTTTTATGATCTTTTGTATTTCTGTAATATCTGTTATAACTTCTCTTTTGTTTCTGTTTTTGTTTGTTTTCTTTGAGTCTGCCTAATAGTTTGTCTATTTTGTTTATTTTTTTTTCAAAGAACCAATTGAAATTTTGAAAATAATTTTCTGTTTAATTTAATTTTAGTATCCTAATAAAGTTAAAATTTTTATGTGGGTATACATTTCAAAAAGGGATAGCCTGACTATTCTCTCTAACTCTGTTTCATTATTTTTCAAATTGTCTATTGAATCTCTCTTTTGTTTACTTCTGCTCTAGTATTTATTATTTTCTTTCTTCTACTGATTTTGGATTTTCCCCTTCTTTTTCTAGTTCCTTTAGGGTAGGTTTAGATTTTTTTAATTTGTGATTTTTCTTATTTCCTGAGGTAGATCTGTATAGCTTTTGCTTTATCCTTTAATGTCTGATAGTTTGTGTTTTCATACTCATTTGTCTCTGGGTATTTTTTTATTTCACCTTTGATTTCCTCATTTACCAATAGTTGTTCAGTAGCATGTTGCTTAGTGTAGTGCCAGGAAGGCACAGAGCTGGTTTTCTATGATTGGAGCAGAAGGGTAAAGTAGAGTCCTGGAACCCTCAGTGGCTTTTTCAGGCTTTTATTGAGCTTTTACATGTAGTGCAGCAACCAGGTACATGGCAGGCAGGGGTGCCAGGGGGCCAGAGGCCAGTAGGCCTCTTAGCCCCTGGCGAATCTTCATTCTTTACTGGGCTCTCTGGCATTCTCTCTTTTTGGCTGTGGACTCCACCATAAGCCATGTACCCACCCATTCCCCCAAGGATGGGTTTTTCAGCTCCTCACCCCTACTTGAAAATGAACAGGGCATCATCCCCAGGTGATTTTAAGAGACTCACTGGCCTTCTTTAACATACTTAGGCTGCTTAATAGCCACTCAGGGCTTGCCAATCTCAGCACCAGCTTTTAGCTTTTGCCTTTCTAAGTTGGCTTTTTGATACATCTCGTCTGCCTTGCTGCAGAGAACTTGGTGAGGGCTTCCTCCCTCAGCCTCTTGGGCTCTTCTCATGCCTGCCCCTTCCTCTACTCTGGCCATTGCCTCTCCGGGCTGTGGCCCTTGGAATGCTGGGCAGTACACAGGTTGCTTTTGGCCACTGAGGCCCACTGGCCACCCCCAGATTCCCATCTCCTATAGTGTACAAACAATACCATCCTCCCCCAGGGTCCCCAAAATATAACATTAACCTGCCAAAGTTCCTCAGCCTCTGGCAGGATTGTCAGTCCAAGTCTATCCATTGGTCCTTGTGTCAGCATTGGCGAGTTCCAAATTGTGGTCCTTTCTTCCCCGATGATTCTGCTGCCTCAGGGGTTGTGGGCTGGTCCTCGTGGGCCATCTCCTCCTCCACTCAAGGTCTCATCCCGCAGTTCCCGGACCTTGTCTACCTCCTGTGCTCCTGCAGCATCTTTAGCTCTTCCTGCAGTTTCTGGACTTTGGTTATCTCCTGTGCTGCCATGGCACATCCAGCGTTGTCACAGGCTCACGGTCTGCTACTCCTCAATGCCTCCTGAGGTCTTCAGAGGGCTCCAGGACTCTCCTTTACCTGTCTGCTCCAATCATGGAAAACCAGCTCTGTGCCTTCCTGGCACTACACTTAGTCTTAGAAAACCATATTAATGGTTTTCCCCTTTCTTCTTTTGACTGAGTGCTAATGTCATAACAACTGAATAGATGTTTGAAATGATTATAGTCTTTAAAAACTTATTGAGACTTGTTTTGTTTCCCAACACATGGCCTTTCCTTAAAAATGTTCCAGTGCATTTGAGAAGAATGTTTTTTGTTGTCTTTGTGTGGGATGCTCTGTAAATATCAAGGTAGACTTATTTCAATACCCAAGAACCAATACCCAGAACTATTTACTTCCTTGGAGAATTTGGACTAGTTAACAGAGAGAAGTAGAAAATGTATCGGTGTAGGTTCTCACAGAGAGGATTTTTTCTTAGATTCCTTGAATGACTGAAAGACTCACTTAGTTATCTTCCTTAATGACTATAATGCAACAGATTTTTAGCTTCACTCCTACTCAGTACTGTTGCTTAAACTGATGAAAAAGGGATTCTTGCAGAGCATCAGATTATGCAGATAAAATTTTAATGTGAGTCTGGTTTTCTTAGATTCTTGCAGTATATATGAATTTGTTTGCTACTTGTCTTCAAAAATTAGTCATTAATGAGATTATCTGAGAATAGTTATAGTTATTGAATAAACTAAATTGTTCAATAATTGTTAATTAAACAAAATTTTAAATAATTGTTAAATAAACAAAAAATTGGTCAGTTATATGTAACCTGAGGCTATATTCTCAGTCTTTTCTATAAGTTCTTTTTCTTTACCCAACCATAACTGGTAGATGATGTCACATCTTAGAATTAATATGCTGTACATCAGGGACTTTCGTTAATTGGTTTATATGGTATGCTGCTTACTATAACCCTATGTCTGTTATAGTTATTGAGGAAAACAATAATTAAAAAAATACAACATGTAGGACACACCAAAACTGAATTTGTGTGATTTTTACCTAGACATCATGTAGAAGACCATTTAGCCTTCAAAATATTGAACATATTTCTTAGGAATTATCATAAAAGGCTTTTAAAACTTAAAGTTGAGCTGAAATTTGATACTGTGCATTCTGCTTCCTGATGGCTATATGCTTCCTCACTAGAATAGCCCATTCACCTTGTTTTCATGTAGCTTCTAATAAGTGATCGTGAGAAGAACATAAAATATTAACCTACATTGTACAAAATGATTGGGGAAACATAACTAGTTTCAAATACTCGAAAGATTTTTACTATGGAAAGTACATGAAACTTAATTCTAAATAGACCTAGATGATTTCTAAGGTCTCCTCTGACAGATGAACTCTATGATTTTGTATTTCAAATGTAAGTGATATGTTTGGAAGATACTTTCATAGAAGTAATATATTGTAAATAATGAGTAATTATGCAGCTAACTGAAATAATGTTTTCTATTTATTAGAAATGGTTATTTATTCTCATTTCTTTTTTTGTTAGCTTATTTTCTGTCATTTGAAATATTTAAAATATTATATATACATATACTCATGAAGACATGATTTAAAAATTTTAAAGTAAATAATAACTATGACTTAATATCTTTTCTTATTCTTTATTATAGAGGTTCTAGAAACTTTAGTAATTGCAGTGCAGAGGACTTTGAGAAGTTAACTTTAAATAAAGGAGGAAACTGCCTTCTTAATATTCCAAAGCCTGATGAGGCTTATAGTGCTCCTTTCTGTGGTAATAAATTGGTGGATCCTGGAGAAGAGTGTGACTGTGGGACTCTAAAGGTCAGTTTAATTTTCAATTTTTGGTTTGTGAAAATAATCTTGGAATTTTCAAAAAGTAAATAGTTTGCCTTGGGAACTCTGGCATGGCAGCTAAAGTAAAATTTAGTGGCAAATGAGGGTTGGTATTTTGTCTGTGGGGATATGTACCTGGGATTGGTCATCTCCTTCCCAGAACATAACTGATGGTGTCATCTGTTTTGGTGCCCATGTTTATTCTTCTATGTTTTGCTACCTTCCACCACTTTTGATATGATTATTAGATCATATATTTACTTTAATGAAGAAACCAATTTTTTCACTTGACTTTTTACTTTAATGCTTTCCCTATTTTGCCACTGCCTTTGCAGAAATAAATATTCTTACTAATTTTAGTAATAACAAGTTGAACCTGGTCTATTCTTCAGCATGCTTAATAAAAACAGTATTTTTTTAACCAGTTTTACTCAGTGCCAATCAGTGAAATTCTTATCACTCACAGTAGCATTCTTTCCTTTTACCCTTCAGTTTACCTGCTATCTCCAGCTTTTTCAGACCTGTTGTCCATATTTATTATCATAAGCCCATCCAAATCTTTATGACTATTGCTGTGTATCATAGCCATTCCTGTCTCAAATTGGCCCATTGAAGTCCTTTCTGCTGAGGCACTGCATTAACTTAAAATAAAACAAAAATTGTTTAATTGTTTGTAACCTGAGGTTATATTCTCAGTCTTTTCCATAAGTTCTTTACCCAACCACAGCTGGCTTTTGCAGATGACGTCACATTTTAGAATTAATATGCAGTACATCAGGGACTTCTGTTAATTGTTTTACATGGTGTACTCCTTACAATAACCCTAAGAGATTAATTAGGCCCAACAAAGTTAATTTCTAAATTAACATTATACTGTTATGTTGACCAAGTCTTTCTTTCCAGGCCTTTTCAGATCTTTCTCTTAAAATATTTTGTTTTGCCTTGTTCTGTTAGCTTCACTATTATATTTATTGAGATAGATTGTAATTGCTACTTCATACTGCTAACTTACTCTTTAAAGATCTCCTCAAATATCACTAGTTTTGCTTGGTAAGAAAGTTTCAGTAAGTAAAGACGAAATTCCCCTTTATACTTTTATTTCCCCTCTTCCCCTTCTGCAGTGGTAATCGTATGTAAGTTCAGTGCATTTGTTTTAGACTTTGTGGTGTATATTTATATACATATATAGTGTATGTACATTTGTAAATAGTAGGGTTTGTTTTAGGGTCTTTTCCTCTATATAAATGAAACCAGACTCAGTATGTTGTATGCAGAATTTTTTTTCTATTTAATTTTTCTTGCAAACTTTTCCATGATGCTATGTTATTGCATTATATAGACATACATCTTTGAATTTCCTCATTAGTATTCCAATATAAGGATGTAGTATGATTTATTTAATCATACTCTCATTAATTAATGGGCATTTACTTATTATAATTAATATTTATCTTGCAAACAGTGCTGCAATGTACATCTTTATACATGCCCCATGTGTTTATATACAATTATTTCTCTACAATATTCACATAAGAATAGAACTATTGAAAGTATGTGTGTTTTTAATTTTATTAGAGGCTATCAGGTTTTCTATAAAATGGCTGTGTCAGCTTGCACTTTTACTGACATTCAGTGCCTGCATAGTCTTGCCAACACAGAATAATAAATATCTTAATTTTATTTTTAAAGATTTATTTATTTATTTATTTTATACAAGCACTGGGTACAGTCAGAAGCATGGGAGGGTGGGAGAATTCACCAGAGCCAGAGCAGGGAACAGAACAGGCAGACTGACAAAATACACTGCTGAGGGGAGCAGTGGGCGTGGCAGGAGAGGTCTGTCACGCCATGTGGGACCCTCGCTGGTGGCTGGGGATCGAACTGGGGCTGCAGAGGCTGCAGGCAGCTTCGCAACCCAGTGCTCAACCGCTGGGCCACCAGGGGAGGCCCAATATCTTAATTTTGAATGAACAAAAGGAAGATATTGTTTTAGTGTGTACCTTTTCATATGCTTATAGACTGTATGCATTAAGTTTTGTATATGAATACTCCTTTATATCCCTTGTCAGTTTCTCTGTTGAGACTTCTTTTATTTATTTATTTATTTATTTTTAATAGTAACTCAAGGTTTTTATTTTTATTTTTATTTTTTTTTATAAATTTTATTGTTATATTCCCCATACAATTGCAGCCCCCCCATTCTGACCCCAAACCCTCCCCTCCCGCCCCCGCCCCCCTAAAAGTGTCTCTGGTTCATAGTTTTTTGTTGATTTTGATTTTCACTTTCTTATAGTTATTCATTTTCCTGGTCCCTTATTTAAGTTTTCTAGATTCCTGCTATGAGTGAGACCATCCGGTATTTTTCTTTTTCTTTTTGGCTTATTTCGCTGAGCATGATCCCTTCCAGCGCCATCCATGTTGCTGCAAATTGCATGTGTTTATCTTTTTTGAATGCTGAGTAATATTCCATGGTATATATGGACCACATCTTCTTGATCCAGTCATCTATTTTTGGGCATTTGGGTTGTTTCCAAAGCTTGGCTATTGTAAACAGTGCTGCTATAAACATAGGGGTGCAGGTGTTCTTTGGAATTGATGTTTCTGTGTCCTTTGGGTAAATACCTAGGAGTGGAATTGCTGGATCATATGGAAGCTCTATGTTTAGTAGGTCCAGAAATCTCCACACAGCTCTCCACAGTGGTTGGACCAGTTTGCACTCCCACCAACAGTGTAGAAGAGTTCCTTTTTCTCCACACCCTCGCCAGCATTTGTTGTTGCTAGTTTTTTTAATATGTGCCATTTGTTGAGACTTCTTTTAGGTTGATTTTAGTAACTTATATGTTGTGGGCAAAGTCCTTTGCTATATATGTTCTAATTTTTTCTTCTTTATTTGTACATTATCATTTAGCTTTTTAAAAAAATCAATGAACTTTACTTTTTAGAGTAGTTTTAAGGCAACGTTGAATGGAAAATACTGAGAGTTCCTTACATTGACTTCCCCTCCCAGCTACCTGCTCTCTCTTACTGTCTACCTCCTCCAGCACAGTGTTACATTTGTTATAAATGATGACCACACTGGCACATCATTATCACCCAAAGTCTGTAGTTTATATTATGGCTCTCTCTTGGCATGTAGCTTTTTATATCATATATTTCATTATACTGGGATTAAAAATTTAAATGAAGGTAAGTTATCAATTTCTTTCCTAAGCTTTCTGATCTTTGCTGCCTCATGCTCAATACTTACTTTAGGTTACAAAGCCCTCCTATAATTTCTTCTAACATTAAAAAATTTTACAATGTTAATATTAGCTTTAAAATTGGTGGTGGGAGGGAGTCATGTGGAGTAAGCCATGGAATTAACTGTTTTTAAGTGGTTGCAACACCATTAAAGTGGGCCTTTTATCATAATATAAGTCCTGTATAGTCTACTTCCTGATTCTCTATTCTTTGAAGAAGCCATCTGTCTGTCTTGCACAGTGTTTTTGAAAAAAACAAAATGAAACAAAAACAACAGGCTTATTAAAGTATAACTGAATACACTGTCAAAGAATTGGATTTAGATAAGGAAAAATTTTACCCAGAACGACTATTGTAATAGGGAGAATACTCTGACCTCAGAAATCTGGAAATGTCTCAAAGTTAAACAGACCAGGGTTTTCTTTTCTAAGATAAAGATGAGGGCAAGTAGAGATATGCAGAATCTTTTAAGGAGAAGCCAGAAAGGAAGGGAAAATTACCAGTGAAGTCTTATTAAAAAGAAGAAAATGCCCTTGTGGTCAGCTGATTTTAGGTCAGTTGCTGAGGCGGGAGCAGATTCCACTTTTTTTTTTTTTTTTTGGTGGGGACAAGCAGAATTCGTGGGCTTGTAGGAAAGAGAGAAGTCTTACTAATATTTGGTGAAGACAAAGAAAAAGGTTAAAAAGGGCAATTGTGAGCATTTGTTGAGCGATACATTACACATATTTGAAGCATATAAGTTGCAGAAACATTGATTTACATTTGTTTTAGAGGTATACAATCCCCCCCTTCAGGTGTTACCACACTACACCCACCACCAAGGCACCCAGTCTTTGGGACCCATTATTCTTGCATTACCTTTCCTCATGGAGTCAAATAGTTGAAGAGTTTATTCATTCTTTATTCCTTTGTATCTCTCTTTGTTCTCCCACCTGAATTCCTTGTGCATTTATCATCTTCAAGGGCACTGATTCAGTCTTCCATTAGAGCAATTTTACTTCCAAAAGGTTTTCTCCAGAATTTTTTTTATCTCTTCTATTGATCTTTTTTATATCCTGCATCACTTTTATTTTCTTATTTAAAGCTTCAATTTCAATCTTATCTTTGTTAATTTTACTTCCCAGTGCAGTCATTTATTTTTTTGAATTTTCTTGTATATCTTTGACCACCTTTTCTGTTTTCATCCATTTCTTTGACTTTCTTTGTCATGGCAATTTTGAGTTCTGTATATGATAGGAAGAAAAGCTCTTCCATGTCTTTGTGGTAGGGTTCTGGATATTTGTTCTTCGTGCTGTAGCATTCCCTTGAGGACTCAGGTTGTCTTCTGTTCTATTTTTATTTGCTCATTATTTCCTTTCTGGATATTAGGGGTGCAGAGCTTCCACTTTTCCAGTAGATGGCACTGTATGTCAGGGAAAACCATTAGGTAGCTGGGTGTTCAGTGAGTTGCGGGAGGGTCCTGCAGAAGGATCTGTCACTTGTGAGAGTGCTGTGGGTAGGATTTGCTTGGCCTGTGTCAGTGCTGCTAGCTATGTTCTTCATGACCCTTGTTAATCCCTTTATGTGGACTACACTTGGGGGGAGAAATCAAATATACAAAAATGAACAACAATGTAAGAAAAATAAAAAGTTTAATCAATAAAAATAAAATAAACATAGAAAGTAGGTATCTCTCTGGGTGGTAGTTTAGGAGGGGGCATGGTGGCTTTAAGTGGAGTTAGAGAAGCCAAGCAAGAGAAAAAGTCCATATAAGGTAAAGAACCGCCCAACAGAGCAATTAGACCCTGAGCATAAAGAGAAATACATTCATGGATTATTTATGATTCCCTGTGATCATTAAACAAACTGTTGTGGCCTGAATGAATGTTTGTGTGTCCCCCAAATCCATACATTGAAGTCTCAACCCCCAGTGTGACCATATTTGAAGATGAGGCCTTTAGGGAAGTAATTAAGTTAGGTCACAAGGGTCAGGCTCTGATTTGATAGAATTAGAGTCCTTCTAAAAAGAGATACCAGAGAGCTCTTCCTGAACACACTTACTGAAGATAGGTCCTGCAAGCACACAGGGAAAATGCAGCCAGCATCCTCTGCAAGTCAGGAAAACTGTCCTGGCCAGAAGCTGAATTGGCTAGAACTTTGTCTTCAGATTTCTAGTTTCCAGAAATGTGAGATAATAAATTTCTGTTGTTTAAGCCACTAGTCTGTGTACCTTACTCTGGCATTTCCAGCAGACTAAGATACATACTCTGTGGTATCCAGTCTTTTGAAATACTTTTATACCTGAATAGTTGTGGCTAAAGAGTCAATGATAAGGGCCTCCTTGGTGGTGTAGGGATTAAAGCCTCAGTGCTGTCAAGCTATGCCCAATCACCTCAGCCAGGGAGCTAACCCACATGGCATAGCAGACCTCTCGTGTCATCCACTGCTCCCCTCACCAGTGTATTTCATTAGATCTGCCTGTTTTGCTCCCCACTCTGTCTCTGGTATATCCTCTCACCCCCTGTAACTCTGACCTACATCCCAGTTCTTGTATGCATTAATAAATAAAATAAATCTTAAAAAAAAAAAAGTCAATGATGAGTACTGAAGGCTAGTAACTGTTTCCAGAGAATAATTGCTATAGTCATATTAGAAAGTAGATTTTAGGGCTAAGATAAGAATTTTATCAATGAATACTGATGACAGTAGGATCCATTTTTTTTTTTTTATTGATAGTCATTTTCTCTTCACAGGAATGTGAATTAGACCCTTGTTGTGAAGGAAGTACTTGTAAGCTCAAATCATCTGCTGAATGTGCATATGGTGACTGTTGTAAAAACTGTCGGGTAAGGATGTCGGTTCTATTTGGAAATAAAAATTAAAAAATGCATAATAAAAATTTGTTATCTCAGTCTGTAAGAGAACCCTATCTTTTACTTGATAATATGAAAAATTTTGTTACTTTTTTTGAAGTTTTGAATCACATATGTGATTCCTTTATGACAAATGGTCTATTGAGTTTTTTTTCTAAGTATAAATTTTTTTCCTTGACTTTAAGAGTAATTTACATTTAAACTTAATTCAGCAACACCAACATATAGAAACCAGACAGTGAAAGACTATAATTTTACCCTTTTCAGGGAGTCATTGCTGATGAATTGTTACTAACTTAATTTTTTCTTACACAAATGGGAGTGTATGTGTGCAAGTAGGTAAACAGATACACATTTTATTACCTGTTTTTGTTTTTTTTTTTTAAAGATTTATTTATTTATATAAGCACTGGATACAGTCAGAAGCGCAGGAGGGTGAGAGAATTCACCAGAGCCAGAGCAGGGAACAGAACAGGCAGATGGACTGAAATATACTGCTGAGGGGAGCAGCGCGCGGCAGGAGAGGGCTGCTCTCCATGTGGGACCCTTGCTGACGGCCTGGGGGCTGGGGATCCAATGGGCATGGCAGAGGCTGCTGGCAGAGGCTGCTGGCAGCTTTGCAGCCCAGTGCTCAACCACCACGTCCCCAGGGGAGGCCCACTACCTGTTTTTTTTTTAAACTGGATACCATGGGCTTTCTTGTGTTTATGTAGTTCTGCATGGTTATACAGTCAGTACTCTTTTATATGGCTATACCATAATTTATTTCATCAACTAGTGATAGACATTTAGATTGTTTGCACATTTGGGAACAATAAATGAAACTGTTGGGCAGAATATGTATATTCAAAGTTGTGACACCTATTTTATATACTATCTACAAATGTTACAGTGTATACTTATAATGAGGTGTAATCAAATGCTTATTTTCTACTGCTAGCATTGGTTGCTATTAAGTGGGATTACCTTGCTTAGTTTGTTAAGGTAAAGTGCTGTTAAATTTTTATTTAATTTGTATGTCTTCTGGTTATTAATGAGGTTTTTTTCCCAATTTATTTTGGAATAAATTGGAATTGCCTATTATTGACCTTTGTTCATTTTTCAATCTTCTACTTTTAGCATTTATATATATTTATAAGTGCTGTTAGCATTTAATTTATATATACTTATATATAAATATATGTATATATTTTATACATATACATAATATGTATATATAAATATATAAATACTATGGTTTCAAGTTGGATTAATTTGTGGAAATTGCCCTGATATACCTGCTTAATTAGAATCTACTACTCTAGTTTCTTCCAGGTGGTACTTTATGCCGAGGAAAAGCAAATGAATGTGATGTTCCAGAATATTGCAATGGTTCTTCTCAGTTCTGTCAGCCAGATGTTTTTATTCAGAATGGATATCCTTGCCAGAATAACAAAGCCTATTGTTACAATGGCATGTGCCAATATTATGATGCTCAATGTCAAGTCATCTTTGGTTCAAGTAAGATTTTTTTTATTTATACTTGATTGCTTTTATTTACCTTTTTTTTGCTTTAGTTTTTCTTTAAAATGAAGAACTTTGATAAACTCAAACTTTGATAAAAACAAAAGTTTTCTGTTTGTTCTCTTATATGTCTATTTCTTTTTTCACTGGTAACCATCATCATAAAATTTGATATGTCAAATTCAGTTAATGAATTTTCCTGCTACTCTCTCTTTATTATAACCCCTCTATCCTATGTATATAAACTATATATATGCTAATGTGATATCATATTCTACTTTTAATAAATTCACATAAATAACATGGGGATAGTCAAACAGATATGCTATTTTATTGTTCACTCTGTTTTTGAGACCATATAAATATATTTAGGGTTTCTTTTTTTCCCCTCTTTTTAAGTTTTCATTTTCATCAGTGTTATATATACATGTCATCAAATTACTTATACAGTTAAACAAAAAAATAAAGCATATTCCCTCCTGAGGTCTCCTCCTTGAGGCAGCAACTTTTACCTTTTCTAGCTTATTATTTTGTTAATTCCTCCCAGTGTTTAGATAACTCTTGGTAACTGTTTTTGATTTTTCCATTCTTATTCCCCACTAATTTCTCACTATGGAAGATGAAAATGTAGTTTATTTCTCTCAACCCATTTCAGTTCCCATCAAACTCATTTTCCGTTCTCTAGCCTCTTAATATGGATTAATTGTACTTTCAGAGTAGTGTTGACTGTTGAGTTGATAAACTGTGATTTATTATGAGAAATATAAGTCAGTTCCTGGCAAAGAATTCCTAGAATGCTTGGAATTTCCTAAGGATAAGAGCTATAAAAGTGTCTTTGTTAAGAAAATGAGGCAACCTTTGGCAAACCCCAAGATTACTTAGAGTTGGAATCTGGTTATTTGAAGAACCAGCAATATTTGATTATAGGTTTGGTGCTTTCAACCTCCAGGGAGGGGAAAGGGCCTGGACATCCAGCAGATTACTAATGACTGAATGACTTAATCATGCCTGTCTAATGAAGTGCCCATAAAAGCCCAAAGGACAGGGTATGGAAAGCTTGTGTTCTGGTGAACAAGTAGAGATGCAGGGAGAGTACTGTGCTTAGACAAGGCATGAAGCTCTGAAACATTTCCCTATACTTTGTCCTGTGCATCTCTTCCACTTCACTGTTACTGAATTATACCCTTTTGTAATAAACAGGTAATCTAGGTAATCTAGTAGTGAAATGTTTCTAGGAGTTGCTGTAACAAATTAATGGAACCCAAGGTGGGGATTGTAGTAACCTCTGATCCATAGCCTGTTGGTCAGAAGTACAGGTGATCATTTGGACTTGTGAGTGGCACCTGAAGTGAAGGACTGGGGAGGGAAGAGACAGGAAAGTATGCAGTCTCAAGGTGAGACCTAGTGTTAATCTGTAAGATCTGACACTGTCTTCCTAAAGGTAGTGTCAGACTTGAAGAGAATTGTAGGATACATACCTGGTGTTGGAAAACTGCTTAGTGGTGTGGAAAAAACACATTGCAGATCTGTGTATTTTATTTAGTCATGTTAATGCTATTCACAACTGAGTTATGTAGTGATTTGCAACTCCGTTCTTGCTTTTTGTTTCTGTGAAGACCTCCCTCCCCTCTTGGTTAGTTTTCTATGTTGTTAGCAGTCACTGAACTGTAAAGTATTCAATACTGTCCTGGCCTTGCCTTGCAGTGACTAAAGGCATAAGTTAAGATTGCTAATTTCAACCTGCCTGAAATAGTAGGAGGTCCCTGATTCTCTTGAAAACACACACACACATACACACACACACATCATATATAATGTCCAAAAGAAGAAAATACTAAGGTCACAGTGCCAATTAAAATGATATAACTATCCTGTGTGGTTGTTTCAATTAGTTTTTCCATGAAATCTCGAGGGTTCTCTGTATATTATCATGTCATCTGAAAATAATAGGTTTACTTCTTTCCCAATTTAGATTTCACTTCTATCCTTTTCTTACCTAATTTCTGTAGCTAGGACTTCCAATAATATGTTGAATCATAGCGGTGAAAGGTGACATTCTTGTCTTGTACCAGGTTTAGTGGAAAAACTTTCAGTGTTTCACCATTAAGAAAGATATTAACTGTGGGTTTGTTATATATGACCTTTATTATGTTGCGATATGTTCCATTTATCCCCATTTTTTTGAGGGTTTTCATCATAAATGGATGTTGAATTTCATCAAATGCTTTCTCATTATTTATTGATAGGATCATATGGTCTTTTATTTTTCCTTTTATTGATATTGTGAATTATGTTGATTGATTTTTGGATGTTGAACCATCCCTGTGTCCCTGGTATGAATCTCACTTGTTCATGATATATAATCCTTTTAATGCATTGTTAGCTTCAGTTTACTAAGATTTTGTTGAGGATTTTTGCATCTTTATCCATTAGGGAGATTGGTCTGTAGGTTTCTTTTTTGTGTGTTTCTTTGTTCAGTTTTGGTTTTAGAATAATGCTGGCCTAATGAAATGTGTTTAGAAATATTCTGTCTTTCTCAATTTTTGAAAGAGTTTGAAAAGGAGAACTAGCTACTAGCTCATTTTTTTTTTTTTTTTTTTTTATAAATTTTATTGTTATATTCCCCATACAATTGCAGCCCCCCATTCTGACCCCAATCCCTCCCCTCCCGCCCCCGCCCCCCTAAAAGTGTCTCTGGTTCATAGTTTTTTGTTGATTTTGATTTTCACTTTCTTATAGTTATTCATTTTCCTGGTCCCTTATTTAAGTTTTCTAGATTCCTGTTATGAGTGAGACCATCCGGTATTTTTCTTTTTCTTTTTGGCTTATTTCGCTGAGCATGATCCCTTCCAGCGCCATCCATGTTGCAGCAAATTGCATGTGTTTATCTTTTTTGAATGCTGAGTAATATTCCATGGTATATATGTACCACATCTTCTTGATCCAGTCATCTATTTTTGGGCATTTGGGTTGTTTCCAAAGCTTAGCTATTGTAAACAGTGCTGCTATAAACATAGGGGTGCAGGTGTTCTTTGGAATTACTAGCTCATTTTTGACGGTTTGGTAGAAGTCACTTGTGATGTCATCTGCTCCTGAACTTCTTGTTTTTTTTCCCAGGGAGTTTTGATTACTGTTTCAATTTCTTTGTTTGTGATTGGTCTATCCAGGTTTTCTATTTATTTTCCTACTCAATCTCAGATGAATGTGTAATTCTAAGGATTTGTTTATCTCTTCTCTGTTATTAAACTTATTAGCATATGAATGTTCATATAATCTATCCTCTGAGTTTCCACAGTGGCTGCTGTAACTTCTCTTTTGTTTCTGATGCTATTTATTTGAGTTTTCACCCTCTTTTTCTTAGTGAGCCCAGCTAGAGTTTTGTCTATTTTATTTTTTCCCCCAAAGAACTAGCTTTTGCTTTCCTTTATCTTTTGGATCATCTTTTTATTTCTATTTCATTTATTTCTACCCTTGTTTTTAATATTTCCATTCCAATACTGGCTTTGGTTTTGTTTGCTTTTCTTTTTCTAGTTCCTTGATATAAGGTTTAAGCTCTTTCTTATTTCTTGATGTGGATCTATGTGCAGATTTTCTGTATTCATTTTCATATGATTGTTCCTCTGTCTCTTTTTTGCTCCAACTCCTTTCGACTTCTATCCATTTTCTTGTAAACCAAATAACATAGTACCTGATGTGAAAACTAGGCGAGTGAATTTCCCTTATTAGAAAGTAATAGAATTGTGGCTTAAAATATTTCCCAATAAGATATTTTGAATGAAAATTGATGTTTAATTAAAATGTTAAGTAAATATTTAGGTGAAAAAGTGAACATTAAATGATACATATATAAAACATAAGAAAACAAGTTTGAATTGATACTTTGTCAGCTGTCAAGTTGTTTGACAATCCATCTACCATGTAGGAGTAAATACAGTAAACATCTGTATATATAAAAAGAAGAACAAAATAATAATAGCTGGCAGTGTTGGCACTAGCTTTTCTTAGCCTGATCTAACCAAGGATTTCGTAGAGCAGTTTACTGCACTATTCTTTGTTAAAGAGCATTGAGAATGAATATGTTGAAAATGCTTCCTTACTCTATGGGGTTTTTGATTTAGCTATAATTTTTTCTTGTTTAATGACTTTTTTTAAAAAAAACCTTTTTTTTAAAGATTTATTTATTTATGCATACAAGAACTGGGGTACAGGCCAGAGGTGTGTGTGTGTGTGTGGTGGGGGGTGTTGTGAAGGATTCACCAGAGACAGAGTGGGAAGTAGAACAGGCAGATTGACTAAAATACACTGCTGAGGGGAGCAGCAGGTGAGTCAGGAGAGGTCTGCTGCGCCATGTGGGTAACCTCCCTGGCCGGGGATCAAACTCATGCTGCAGTGGTTGCAGATAGTTTGATAGGTTGCATATTAACCCCTTGCGCCACCAGGGAGGCCCCTTTAATGACATTTCTTTTAGGGATTAAGTTTTTGAATCCAAGGTGACTTTTTTTTTAAGATTTTTTTTTTTTTAGTGTATTTATGCATACAAGAACTATGGTGTACGCTAGGGGTGTGTGTGGGGGGGTGAGAGGATTCACCAGAGACACAGTGGGGAGAAGAACAGGAGGATTGACTGAAATACACTGTTGAGGGGAGCAGCAGGTGAGATAGGAGAGGTCTGCTGTGGCATGTGGGTTAGTTCCCTGGCTGGGTATTGATCTCATGCTGCAGTGGTTGTGGATAGCTTCATAGCACTGAGACTTTAACCTCTGTGCCACCAGAGAGGCCCCCAAGGTAACTTTTATGTATACTCTAAGCTTCATTATTTTGTTGTTAAGGATAAAATGTGGAATACAATTTTTTTATTTGTAAGGCCTGAAACTTTTTCAAAGGTGTTGAGGCAGTTAGTTAATCCAGGAGTGTGGACTGTCATGGGGAATACATTTATTTCTGAAGGAGATTGCCATAACTTTTAAAATATTTTTAATGTTACAGAAGCCAAGGCTGCCCCAAAAGATTGTTTCATTGATGTGAATTCTAAAGGTGACAGATTTGGCAATTGTGGTTTCTCTGGCAACAAATACAAGAAGTGTGCCACTGGGTAAGTGGAGGCAAGGTTGTAAAGCAATGTGAAAGATTATGATAAGATCAGTCATTTCTAGAATCTTTTATAACGCCTTGTGATTACTGACTTTCTCCTCCTTAAATACTTTTTGAATTTATAATTTTGCAATGCAAAACTTCAGAGAGACTCTGATAGAACTGATAAAATAATTTATCTCTTTTGATTTAACTGTCTAAAATCTAATGATTTTTAAATCTTACTTTGTTTACCTTTGTTCTACAATAAACACATTTCCTCTTCTTCCTTTCATAAAAACATAATGTTGTTAAATCTGTAGATGACATTACCTGCAGAATGAATTCTGGATTTCATTATTTTTTTTAACTCAATAATTTTAAGATAACAAATGAAAACCTTTTTTGTTTTTGTAACATTTGCTTATTAAAAAAAGATTAGTAATATAGAAATTACAAATGAGAAAAATGTCATCCATCCCAGTCTATATATATTCATTACTTTCACTGTATTTTTTATTTCTGTGCAGTATGCATCTCACTGACATTTTACATAATGGGAACTGTTCTTTAATATGTGCATCTCTTCTACCCATTCACTCCACCTACTACTTTGCCAATTAGTCTGAGCAACTGTAGTGAATCAATACTTATGAAGAAGAAATAACAGTGGAGACTTCCATGTCACTGAATCCAATAGACATTTTTAGGTCTTCTTGATACTTGAGCTTTCAGTAGCATTCAACTATGTTGAACATTTTGTCCTTCTTGAGGAAATCTTTGACATTTGTGTAGAATCTTCTCCTAGTATTTTTTTCTATATTTCAGAATGCATCTTTAAGTTTTTATGTGTAGACTCATCTTTCTCTCCAGTCATTTAATGCTGTGAGATACTTTAGTTATATCAGCCTATGTGTCTCCACGGGGCTATGTGCCTTTGCACATGCTGTTCCTTCTGCCTGGCATGCTTTGTTCTCCCCTCCCAGATCTCAGATGAAATATGCCTTATGTCAGGTAAACTTCCTCAATTTCCTAAACAGGGTCAGATATCCCTCTTAAAGGTGTTCTTAAACCTATATACTACTCATTTATAAATAATAACCAATTAATTGTGTTCTAATTCTTTAGACATTTATTTTCAGCATGAGGTAAAATTCATAGAATTTCAGAACATACTTTTCTTTTTTTTAATGGAAATATTTAATTTCAGAATTACCTGGGAATGACCTTTTCATCCCTGGGGAAAGAATGTGTTGTGGGGAAGGATGGAGTGTAGGCCAGAGGCACAGAGGTGAAAGAATTCACCAGAGACAGAGTGGAGAACAGAAAAGGCAGATTTATTGAAATACACTGCTAAGAGAAACAGTGGATGAAGCAGGAGAGATTTGCTGCACCCAGACATACATTTCTTGATATATGGAAGAGTAGACTGAGGGAAGTTAACAAAGCAGTACTTCAAAAAGTGATATGAAGATAACTTTTTTGATATCTAATATAGTATCAAAAATGGTTGTAGAAATAAGTAGTCTTGCATTAATGTATCACTCTTTTGGGTGGAAGTTAAACTATTCATAATACACTTTGAGTGTATTCAAAATCCATGGGAAGATTTTATGTCCAAGCCACTGTCTTATTAGCAGAACAACCATTTAAAAATGATGCCTCATAGTGCTGAGACTTAACCCCTTGCGCCATTAGGGAGATCCTACAGTTTGATTTCTCCTTTTATTCATGGATATTGAAAAGTGTATTGCTTAATTTCCAAATATTTTGGAATATTCTAGTTTCTATTTTTTTAATATTCTTTTTTTATGTTGTATTTTATTTTATTTTTTAAGATTTATTTATTTATTTAAGCACTGGATATAGTCAGAAGCGCGGGAGGGTGAGAGAATTCACCAGAGCCAGAGCAGGGAGCAGAACAGGCAGAAGGACCTAAGTACACTGCTGAGGGGAGCAGCGGGCGGCAGGAGAAGTCTGCTCACCATGTGGGACCCTCACCCGGTGGCCAGGGAGCAGCCAGGGATGGAACCGGCGCTGCAGAGGCTACCGGGCAGCTTCACAACCCAGTGCTCAACCGCTACACCACCGGGGAGGCCTCTAGTTTCTATTTTTGATTGCTAGCTAATTCCATTGAGAACATACTCAATGCTTTCCGTTCTTTGCAGTTTTTTTGAGATGTGAATTATTGCTTAGTATATTACCTATTTTGGTGAATTTTCCTTGTGAAATTAAAAAAAGGGGTAGTCTGCATTTGTTGCATATGGTATTGTGTATAGATGTTAAATTAATCTTTTATAATCTTCTATATCTTTGGGGAGTGTGTGTGTTTTCTCTCAATTTCTGAGGAAGATGTGTTAAATTTCCACCTGTTTCTCCTTTTAGTGCTGTATATTTTTGCTGTATATATTTTGAACCTATGTTAATAGGTGCTTGCATTATTAGGTGCATAGATATTTAGGATTCTTAGATTTTCTTGATCTTTTCATTATTAACACATTTTCTTCTTTATCTATGGAATATTCTTTTATAGCATTGTCATGGTTCCATTTGTTTATGTGACTGGTTGTCATTCTTTATCACTAAACTGTAAAATCTAGTGAAGTATTTATCTGAATTAGGAAGAAACAGAAAACTTGACCAGAAAAATCACAGGCACAGATATCAAAACAGCAATCAACAGTCTACCTATAAACAAAAGACTAGGATCAGATGACTTTGTTAGTTTATTCTACCAAGCCTTCAAAGAAGATACACCTTTTTTTTTAAAACTTTAAAAAATCAGAGGGGGGGGGAGCTACTTGAACATTTTACAAGGCTAATATTACCTTTATCCCAAAACCAAAGACAAAAACTAGGAAAAAACTATAGACTGATATCTGTGAGGAAGAAAAAATGCAAAAAATCCTGAACATGATCTTGTCAAATTGAATTCAGCAATATATAAAGAGATTCATCAATCATGACCAAGTAGAATTAATTTCCAGTATTGAAGGTTGATTCAACAAATGAAAATCAATCATTGTCATTCACCACATCAACAGAAAGAAAGATGAAAATCACATGACTATTTCAATAGATGGTGAAAAAGCATTGATAAGATTCAACATTCATTTATGACATAAACAATAAAATGGGAGTGAAAGGAACTTAACGTAATAAAGACCATAAGTGAGAAACCCACAGCCAACATTATACTCAATGGTGAAAAACTGAAAGTATTTCCCCTAAGATTAGGAACAAGACAGGCGATGTGTACTCTTATTACTGTTATTAAGCATTGTATTGGAAGTTGTAGCCAGAGCAATTAGACAAGAAAAGGACATAAAAGAAATCCAAATGAAGAAGGAAGTGAAAGTATCACTATTTGCATGTGACATCATAATATACAAAGAAAATCCAAAGAATTCCACCAACAAACTACTAGAAATAATAAATGAATAGAGTAAAAGGACAGGATCTAACTTCAATACACAAAAATGTGTTTTTATATGCAAACAATGAATAAGAAGAAAGAGAACTTAAAAAAAAATCATCCCATCAATAATTGCACCAAAAAGGATAAAATACATAGGAGTAAAAATAAACAAATAGGATTGTATAAAACTAAAAAGCTTTTGTACCTTGAAAGAACCATGAGCCCCCCCCCCCACACACACACAAAGAGCAATAGACTGGAGAAAATATTTGCACATCACATATCTGACAAAGGGTTAATTTCCAAAATATATAAAGAAATCATACAACTTAACAACCAAAAACCAAGCATCCCAATCAAAAAATGAGCGAAAGACCTTAATATACACTTCTCCAAAGAAGACTTCAGATAGCTTTCAGAGGACATTTATTTCAGATAGATGAAAAAATGCTCAGCATCATTTATTATGAGGGAAATGCAAATCAAAGCCAGGAGACATCACCTTATCCCTATGAAAATGGCTTATAACAAAGTTTCTTGCTCCTATATTTTCTTGGTTGAGATTTCCTTCAGTCAAATATTGTGTCTGTATATAAACATGCAATTTTTACTTTGTTGTATACATGGATACATTTTAAGTTTGAATTATTTTTCTGTATTTATAGGAATGCTTTGTGTGGAAAGCTACAATGTGAGAATGTACAAGGCATGCCGGTATTTGGAATTGTGCCTGCTCTTATTCAGACTCCCAGTAAAGGCACTACATGTTGGGGTGTGGATTTCCAGCTGGGGTCAGATGTTCCAGATCCTGGGATGGTGAATGAAGGCACAAGATGTGATGTTGGAAAGGTAATAAAAAAAATCTTCTATTTACAAAGGAAAATTAAAAAAATCTTTATACAAAGTGATTATTCTTTTCTAACTCTGAAAGAAATTATATTTATTATAAAGATTTTGCAAACTACAAAGCCATCAAGAACAAAATTAAGAATAGCTATAATTATGTTACTCAGGTTTCCTCATCTGGGTCTTTTAATATAACCTATGGCTTCTATGTTGTGAGATACTATATTTCCTTCCCCTATCAATGTGCTATAATTTACTAGTTTGCTATTACTGGGATACATATGTGATTGTGTGTGTGTGTGTGTCTGTGTTTGTGTGTATGTGATGTGAGGGGGAGAAAAAGAAAGGGAGAAAGACAAATAAACATACATGTGAGTCTCTGTATAGAAATGTCAGTGCTTGCTCTGCCTAACCTGCCCGCTATCCTTGCCATAGCTGTTTGGGTTAGATTTAAGCCAAGAGTTAACCAGCCATTGCCTTATCAGTGGTTTCATATTAGAATATGAGCTAGACCAGGTTCCTTTATTTGTTGAATATTTAATCAAAGAAAGACAATTAAGAGTAGTACAGAAACTCAAGCATTCTTTTAGAGATGTAGAGGTGGCAGTAGGGCTAGAAGGGCTATGGCAACATTAGGCCATATGCAGGAGATAAATGGGAACAGGATTGTTGAGCAAGTTGAAGGAACCAAGTCAGAGATGAATAGGGAAAAGAAGGAAGAAGAGGAAGAGGAGGGGAGACAATATAATTGCCTGATTATGTGACACATGAAAAAACAAGTGGACCCTCAAGTTAACTCTATTTTTTCTATGATAAATAAATGTATTATATCTTTCTGCAAGAACTGAAAAAAATTAACCCCCTAAACTTGTTTGTATGAGAATTGTACAGATCTCAGTAATGGGGTAGTATAGCTACATCAAAGTTAAGAAAAACAAGGTTTAAAGAAAAAGTTGAATATTCTTATATGAAAATTTTATGTCTAAACAATTTCTGTTGAAATCAAATTTAAGATACCTAAATTTCTCCAAGTTTTCATTCTAATTCTGTTCTTGTTGCAAAAGACCCTTATGTTTTTGTGGTGGTGCTGTCACTACATAAACTGCAGGTATAAACAAAGCTGATATAAAAGGATTTATAGATAAAATAAAAATAAAAATTTCAGAACATCTGTTTGTTTTCTGAGGTTAAATTGCTGTAGTTTTGTGCACACTTTTACAATTTAAAATATGGTTTTGCGAGGTTTCTTTTGAGAAAAGTTTTACTAATGTACCTTTAAATCAGTTTTCAATAATAAGTGTTTTATTCTCCATACCGTAGTTAAGATTAGCTGCTAATATTTTAAAACATTCCTTGGTAATTTCCCTTTTATTTTAATTTTCTTAAATTTTTTTTTTTTTAATTGAGGTAGCATTGGTTTATAGCACTGTGGGTGGTTCAAACACATAGGATCAGGTCACCACACTACACCCATCAACAAGGCACACTTAGCCCTTACCAACCCCCTTGTTTTTACTCCTCCCCCTCCTCATCTTGTAGCCTCAACTCCACAAGCATATTTTTAAGAGTTTGTTATTGGTTTGGTTTTGTCTGATCCTTTGTATTGTTTTCCCTGCATTCCATTTATGTGGAACTATCCAGTGTTTGTCTTTCTCATTATGATATTTTGCTAAATAGTATTCCGTCCAGTTCCATCCCTGTTGCCGCAAATGCCAAGAGTTAATTTTTTTACTTTAAAAAGAGTAGTAGTCCCATTTCTTTTCATGGGTTTGTTGGCCATCTGTATTTCTCCTTTGGAGAAATGTCCATTTAGCTCTTCTGCCCATCTTTTGATTGGGTTATTTGTTTTGTTTTTGTTGAATCATGTGAGTTCTTTGTAGATCTTGGGTATTATTCCCTTGTCAATATATGATGTGCAAATATTTTCTTCCATTTAGTAGGGTGTCTTTTCATTTTTATTATAGTTAGAGTCCTATCCTTTCTGGCTCTGCTAATAACCGAGGATGAACTTGTGCTGCAGTGGCTGCGGATAGCTTCACAGTGCCTTAACCCCTTGTGCCACCAGGAAGGCCCCCATCTCCTTCCATGGTTGTTGATAATGGGTGTCCATGGGGATGGCTAGTGTTGGAGAGAATCTTTACCATTCTAAGCAGCTTATCATTGTATCCCTTCCATTGTGGTTCTACCAATTCCACAAAGTAAACATGATCAGTCCATACCCTTCTAACAACTTGGAATTTTTCTGCTCCCTAAAATAAATATGCCAGCTATTAATACACTTTATGTTATCTCTGTGATCTTATTTAATGCTTCAAGTGTCTACCTACTGTAGTTATTGAACAGTGTTCTTTTAGCTGAAAAGGAAGCTATTGATATATATATCACCTCAAAAGTTTTATAGATATATGAGAAATGCATTCTGAAATCTGTTCATAAGAACTGTGTGGATGGAAGGCAGATGAGGAGTGACTTTTTACTGTGTAACCATCTGTAGTTTTTGAATTTTTAACTATATGAATGTTTCTTATTTAAAATTTATTGAAAAAATTATTGGAAATAGAATTTGGTAATCCTCTGTACATTACTGTTGAAACCTATATATATATATATATATATATATATATATATATTTAACTATATGTTAAAGTATCTATTGATTTTTTAGAATAGTTAAGGTATCTATTGATATTTCATTGTTTGTTCTCTAATTTCTCTTAATTTCATCAGATCCTTTAAACATCCTGATTTTGTGTGGTAGGTTACTTATTAAAATTTAAAATAGCACTCCACAATCTTAATAAAAAGACTACTCTTCTAGCATTACAAAAGAGCAGTTTTTATAATGTGTCAATTTTCCACAAAATAGAAAAATTTTAATAAGTTCTTAACTTAGGATTTTTAGTTTAATACTTTTCTCAAATACTGTTAATTTTTATATATTTTTCAATATTTAGGACTCATTTCTGTTTCATATCTTATTGCATAAACTAAAATTATTAAAACTATATGAGATCTATGATTTATTGCCAGTAGTGCTTTTAATAGTAATGCCTCTTGTTTTATCATTAATCATGATATAGGAAGACAGGTTTTATCTTACCAACAAAGTATTTTTAATCTTATTTTTTTGAAAACTTTTAAAAATTAAAATGCTTAAGCTTTTTCAATGCCATTTTGATATCTAGTGTAATAGACAATTTTATAGCTATTATAGTAATAAATTTCCTATTAATGAGTATTTTTTACAGTGGTGGGATCACCTATATCTGGTGATTTTTCATTTGAAAAATATCTATTTCTGAATATTTTACTTAGGATATTCACATCTATATTTGTCTAAAAATTTATAGTTTTGTTTTTGAATTTTATGTCATCTTTGATGATTAATTGTATGTTTTCAATTTATAGTGTGGGAATTAACTTTAATAAAAATTAAAAGAAATCAGTTCAGTAGTCTATGGTCTTTTGTTCTGAGTACTTTATTAATGTGTTCAACTTTTACTTATTTATTTTTCAATTTTTTTCCCTTTAGATATGTAGAAACTTCCAATGTGTAAATGCTTCTGTTCTGAATTATGACTGTGATATTCAGAAAAAGTGTCATGGACATGGGGTACGTACTATTCTCCTTTGGCTTGTTCATGAAAGTAGTGCTGAATAATAAGAATTCCCTGAGAGGATTAAGTGGAGACCTCTCAAGATTTTGAGATGTTTAAATATTGGGAAATGTAGATACCTAATTATTTTTTTCATTCTTAAAGAGAATGTTTATGGGTTTGCATCATTTTAATCCATTGTCTTGATTTCCATTTTTGAGTTCATAGTTCAGAGCAACAATCACAATTAACAATAGTGATATTTTGTTTTGAAGGTATGTAATAGCAATAAGAATTGTCACTGTGAAGATGGCTGGGCACCCCCAAACTGTGAAACTGCAGGATACGGAGGAAGTGTGGACAGTGGACCTACGTATAATGGCAAGTAATACAAAGGAAAATTAGTGTGATCTTTACCCACATCAGAAATTGGGCATCATTGTACTTCCCTCTCACTTCCTACATCAGTTACATGTTAAATTGTGTCAATTCTGTCTCCTAAATTCCCCTGAGTGTTTCTGCTTTTTTTAAAAATCCCTGTTAATTACCTTTAATTTCTTGCCTGGATTTACGTAATATTCTCTTAAATATGATCCTCATTTATCATCTTGTTCCCTATAATCCGTATTCCAAACTATGTTATAGAGTTTTAGTATTTTTTTTTTTAAGAATTCAGTTTTAATCATGTCATTGCCGTACTTTTAATTCAGTGCTTCTGAGTTGCTATTAGAATGAAGTCCAAAAATCCTGTACATGGGTTAAACACTCTGAATGATTTGCCTATATATTCACTTTCCAACTTCATTTCACTGTTTAAAACATTGTAACTTCGTTTATTTCCTCTAATAGCCTACTGTCTTTTACCTCTAGTCCTCTGTATTGTATAGTCATAGAGTCGGAGCTTAGCTAATTGCTACTTAGATGCCAGTTTTATGCCTATTTCCTCTATGAAGTTTCCCCTGAATACCTAAATCTAAATCAATATGCCCCTTCTACTTGTTCTTCAATTACTGTAATAATTAGCATGTAATACCATGTAATACCATGCTACAGTAATTGCATATTTTTACTCCTTGATAGACTTGTACACTAGTATCTTCCAAGTGAGAACATATTCTATCTTTCTTTTGGGTAAATGCAAGGTAGAATGGCTGACTCATAGAAATGGTGCAGGTTCAGCATTTTAAGAAACTGCCAAGTTATTTCTGAATGTGGTTACACTATTTTGCAGCTCTCCAGTTGTACATGAGTGTTGCAGTTTCTCCACATCCTTTTGGGCATTTGGTGTGGCCAGTCTTAATATTAGCTATTCTGTAGATATAAAGTAGCATTTTTCATTGTGGACTTAATTTTTATTTCTCTAATTACTAGAGCTGAATTTTTTTTTTTTCATGTGCTTATTTGCCATCTGTATTTCTTCTTTGGTGATATGTCTGTTCAAATCTTTTGCCCAGTTTCTTGTTAGGTTGTCCTTTTGAATTTTCAGAGTTCCTTATTTAGTATACATATCTTTTATGAAATATGTGCTCTGTACATGTTTTATACCAGACTGCTTACTTTGGGTTTCTTTTATTCTTAGTTTTCTAGTTTCTAATGCTGGATGATGAGGTCATTGATCTGAGAGCTTCTTTTCTAATATAAACATTGTAGTGCACTTAGTTTTTTCCTTTGCTTTTCACCTTAATTTTATTTATTTTTATTTAATATATATATATAAACATCGTTGTTCATTTTTTTAAAGATTTAATGGTCAATAAATTTTATTTATTTATGCATGCAAGAACTGGGATGTAGGCCAGAGGTGCAGGGGGTGAGAGGAGTCACCAGAGACAGAGTGGAGAGCAGAACAGGCGGATCTACTAACATACACTGCTGAGGGGAGCAGGGGCAAGACAGGTGAGGACTGCTGCACCATGTGGGTCAGCTCTCTGGCCTGGGATTGAACTCATGCAGCTGAGGCTTAACCCCTATGCCACCAGCGAGGCCTTTGTTCATTTTTGTACAGTGTTTTGTTTTTCCTTTCAGGTGTAATTCCCATAAAATCCCCAACACCAAGTCACTGTGAAACTTCACCTTAGTCTTTTGTGCTCTTCCCTCCCCTGTTTGATCCCTCCCCTCCCCTCCCCTGCTTACATCTCTGATTATAATTTGCCTGCTAGTTTTATCTTATTTTTTCTGACCCCTTGTTTGGTTTCCTTATATTCCGCCTAAAAGTGAAACCATCCGATATAGTGCATTGATTTTAAGAATAGCTTTTTTCACATTGCACACGTTTTGGTATTCTGTGCCTTCATTTTTATTCAGCTCAAAATAATAAAATTCTTTTATTTTTTTCTTTGTTAATTTAGAAATATATTACTCTGTCATGAAGTAGCTGGGAAATTTTCAGATATTTTTGTGTTATTTATTTCTTATATATTCCACTTTAGTCAGAGAACGAACTTTCTATGCCTAGAATCCTTTTTTACTTTTTAAAATGTATCTGTGGCCCAGAGTGGTTTATCTTAGTAAAAGATCTGTATGTATTGGGAAAGAATGTATATTCTGCTGTAACTGGGTAGAGTGTTTTGTAAATAACTAGTTCATGTTGATTGACAGATTTTTAAGTCATCTATATCCTTATGGATACTTATATACTTGTTTGGTCAATTATCAAGAGAGGAATATTGGAATCTCTGGCTTTAATTGCTCATTTGTCTACTTTTCTCTGTAGGTCAGTCAGGTTTTGCTTTTTATTTGTTGTAAAGCTCTATTTGCTTAATTAATTATTATTATTTTTTCCTTATTGGGCAATGTTGTTTTACAAGCACTGTGTGTTATTGTGGGGAATAGGTTTAAACCTCCTCAGAGGTATATTATCACATGAACCCCACCATCAAAGCACCTATAGTCCTTTACCCTAGGCCTTTGGGTCCCCTCTCCCCTTTTCTCTTCTCCTCCCCTCTCCCTCTGGCAGTCTTAATTCTGCAGTCATAGTTTTAGGGGTTTTTTTGGTTTCGTTTTGTCAGCTCCTTTGTTTTTTTTTCTTCCTGTATAATATTCCACACATGAATAAAATAATCTGGTATTTGTCTCTCTCCTTCTGACTTGTTTCACTTAACATAATCCCCTCCAGTTTCATCCATGTGGCAAGCTTTCATCTTTTTTGTTTGTTTTACATAGAAGAGCAGTATTCTATTGTGTATATATACCACATCTTCTTCATCTAATCCTCTGTTGATAGGCATTTAGGTTGATTCTGTAACTTAATTACTGTAAATAGTGCTGCAATAAACATAGGAATGCATATATCCTTTCAATATAGTGATTTTTTATTCCTTGGTTAGATAACTTGGAGTGAAATTGCTGGGCCATATGGTAGATCTATTTTTAGTATTTTGAGGAATCTCCCTACTGTTTTCCATAAGGCTGTACCAGTCTACATTACTACCAATAGTGTATGGGGGTTCCTTTCCTTTTTCTCCACATTCTTTTCAAGTTTTTTTGTTTCTGGCTTTCTTGATGTGGGCATTTATATGGGCATGGGGTGATAGTGAGTTGTGGTTTTGATTTGCATTTCCCTGATGATAAGTGATGTTGAACATTTTTTCAAGTGCCTTTTGGTCATTTGCATGTCTTTGGATAAGTCTCTGTTTAGTTGAATAACGTTTGTTGTATGTTAGCTTTTGTATAAAAAAAGGTTGACAATAAAAAATGTATTTTGTTCTTTATATTTGCATGAAGAAATGCTATAAGATTATATAAGAAACTAATAAAAGTTGGGGAGACAAAATTGAAGTGGGCAGGGCTGAGGTGTGAGTAAGACTTCTCAGTGTATTCAATTTATATCAGCTTGACTTTTGAACAATATGAAAATTAATGAAAAAAATTTTTAATTATCGTGTTCTACTTAGTGTCAGTTAATATCTAATTTATTGACCATTAATGTAAAATTCTTCTCTTTAGAAAAGAATACTGCAACGAGAGATGGACTTCTGGTATTCTTCTTTGTAATTGTTCCCCTTATTGTTTTTGCTGCTTTTGCCTTCATCAAGAGAGATCAACTACGGAGAAGCTGCTTCAGAAAGAAGAGATCACGAACATATGAGTACTTAGAATTTTTCTTTTATACTCATTGTAGTTTGACTATTAATGATGAAAACAATATCATAGGGATTGTTTTAAAAATAATTTCAAAGTTATCTCTTTTTTCTTTTAGAATGACTAGCAGTGATTAAAGGGTAGTGATGACCTAGCTACTTCTTACAATAGTGAAGTAAATGATCACAGTGACCTGCTATATACTATTGAAAATGGCCCTTAGGGTTCATTTTGCTTCATATACAGCGGTTAGTTGAGTTTCGGGCTACAACTTCTGACAGGGATTTTCTTAATTAGAGATTAAAACATGGATTAAGATAAAAACTTAATGTTGAAAAATTTTTTCCAGGTCTGTTTCAAGTATCAATTCATAGAGGAACAGTTTTCAAATCTCGGTTTTGAAAAAAGTTTGTGAATCATAAACAGAAGGACTAATTTTGATGGATGAAAGTGTTGTTGTTACTCAGACACCAGACATTTCTAACATGTGTTAAACTATTGTAGGATAATTTCTGAACTATCACTTGTTACTATCAAGTTGGTATTAGAATGTAGCATACATACATATCATGTCATAATTCAAGTTCCAGATTTGTTATTAGCTAGAATTAGGAACTATAACAATAAATAAAACTTGCAGCATTTTATTTATTTTGTTTAAAATAGGAATAATAATATTACCTATTGGACCTCCCTAGTGGGCTATGGGTTAAATCTCACCACTATGACTGCAGTGGCCTGAGTTCTATCCCCAGCCAGGGAGCTAACCCACATAGTGCAGCAGACCTCTCCTGTCTCACCTACTGATCCCCTCAGCAGTATATTTCAGTCAACCCACCAGTTCTGGTCCCCACTCTGTCTCTGGTGAATCCTCTCACCCTGCACCTGTGGCCTACACCCCAGTTCTTTTACATAAAAATAAATTAAATCTTTTTTTAAAAAATCTTAAAATATTACCTACCTCTGCTTGGTTGTTATGAGGAATAATGAAGAATTATCAAAAATCACCCTATAGCATGATGCTGGCACAATGCAATTACTTAACAACTAGTGGTTACTATGATTTCAAAATGTATACATCTAACCTTGATACTCTTACTTCATTGTCTAACATAACATTTCCTTAGAGTATCATGATGTTATTTTTAATTTTTAACATATCCTAAAATGTTTATCTTCCTGTTCTTTTTTTTCTCTTACTGCCTATCAAAATTCAGACTGACCAGTCCTTGTAGATAACTCCCCAATCTGCACCTCCAAAATGTTAGTTTCTTAACTATAGCTATCTCCCATACATCTCTACCTAGCTGACTTGCTGTCACCTCAGCATGTCTAAAACTTAGCTGGTATATATTCAGCTTGCTTTCGCCTCCAGGATTTCCTGACTTATAGATTGATTGCTTCAGATTTTAACTATGAAGCCTAAAATATGCCTTTACTCTTCTCTAATTTCATGAAAACTTGAGATAAGTTTGGAGACACTTGCCTGATTGTGAAATTGACAAAATTTATGATTTTCTAGAATTTACGTCTATCTGATTATAAAATGGGGTTAAAACTTTTTTTCTAGTATGGAAGGGTCAGCTCCAGCAGGGGTGGTAGGCCCTGGGAGGTTACAGCCTGGGTGGGGCCTGTAAGGGCCTAGTGAGGGCCGCAGAGTATCAGGGGTGGCATGTGGACGTGGATGGGCCTTTAGAACTTTGGAGGAACTTGGGCCACAGTGACTCAGGAGCCAAGTGGTGCTGAATGGGTGGGAGGTGATTACGGACCAATTCCTCCTTTTGTGAATTCTCAGTGACCTTGGCTTACTCACTTACGTGATCTGGTGCCTTCATGTGTAAACTGTGAATTATAAACCCTGTCTGTTAGATGGGACCTTTTTAAGGTTCAGTGGTGAGATCACCTTAGGAGTACCAGGAGTACCAGATAGTTTGCTGGACTGCCTCACCATAGGGTGACTAGTATGTAAATACATATTCTCTGACCCACTGACTATATTGTGATGGCCTACCTGGGTTGGGGAGAGGAACTTTGAAACTATGTTATTGTGGCAATGGACAATTCCCTGTTCTATCAGCTGTTAGTGCACAAAAGGGAGCTGGACTGTAGCTTTTCTGGACTTTGGTTTAATTATACCAAATCATGGAATGTCCATCCAGATGTCAGTAATACCTTCAGCTTCAAGGGACAGGCTAAAGGTAGAAGTGATTGAAGTCTGTAGAGATAGAGTCCCCAATTCCACACCCTTTTTCAGTCACACTTGTTGAATGTAAGGGGAGCTTGCCTCTATAGCAGACCTGAAATGCATAATGTTAAAGATAATACCACTGGCCGAAAATGTAGAAGTGTCAAGAAGGTATTAGTTAAATTCTTGGATAACAGATGCATGTTGATGCCCTGTGGAAAATGCCCTTGTGCTTTGGGAAGAGTTCACTGATGGAGGGGGATCTTCTGTCTATTTTTGGCTCCACCATTAGTACAGTCTTGGGCTGAATGGCTTGTAGAGCTGAGCTAAAATGATGTGTCTCTTTTTCTGTTAGCAAAAACAATTAAAAAAATAAAACTAACTGAATTATTTCAAATCCTAGTACTATAAGGATTAAACGTGTAAAATCAGTGAAAATGCTGATTTTAACTGCTATCGACATCATTATTTTGTGTTTGGTAAAAGTTAAGGTATGTGTAATGTATTGTGAAAATGTTTTAATCTTAATTTAACTCAAAAGTAATTGTGTCTTTCAGATCAGATGGCAAAAATCAAGCAAAAGTTTCTAGACAGCCAGTGAGTGTTCCTCGACATGTTTCTCCAGTGACTCCTCCCAGAGAAGTTGTAAGTTTGAAAAGAAACATTCTTTTTCTTATATTATGGTATTACATTTTCAATGATTAAAACAATTGTTTAAAACAATTGTTCTTTAGCTATGGAAATCAACATAGATAATTTCTTAAGAATTTAGTAGGAGTGTAGTCTCTAAGTTAGTTAAAGGGATGCCAGTAGGGTTGATGTCTCAGAGGAGATGGGAGAAGACATCTGGATATTAACAGTGTTTGACTTCCTGAAGACATGTTACCAAAGACCTGGTACTGAGCTCCTAGAAAAGACTTAATTGTCTCAGCAGTGGGACCAGTAATCACTGTTCTTCTAAAATAATAGAGTGAATCGGGATAATAATATCTTTTTCTCCTATGCATACCTCCCTGAGAAATATATGATATTACTTTATCTGTTTTTAAACTTCGTATGATGTTTTGTTTGCTGTTTTATGTGCGTATTTGCAACCTGCTATTTCCTTTAACATTGCTTTGTGATTTATCCCTAACAACACATGTGACTTTCATTCATTACATTTTCACTGTTGATATTATAACAGGTCCTTGAATGACCTGTTTTGTTGAATCCTAGAGAAAGCTGAACAAAGCCATGTTATTTGAGACCTGTTTTTGTTATTCATTGTTTTGCTTAAATCCACAACGTCTAAGAACATATCTATGCATTGAGGATTTACTGTAAATAAATAATATTCAATATTAAAATCCATTTTCCTATTATCAGATTACAATTTTTCATTACTATGAACAAGGCTGAATTGAACATTCTCTGTATGCCTAAGATCTCATGCATGTGTGAGTTGTAGGACTGTCTTATCTAATACGGTATTTACTATCCATGTGGCTATTAAAATTTTATTTCAAATTAAATAAAATTGAATACAATTAACAATTCCATTCCTCAGTCATCTTTTAAATGATCAATAGATCATATATGGCCACTGACTAATGTATCAAACAACATTGATATAGAATGTTTTTATCACTGCAGAAAATTCTGTGGAGTGCAAGAATTAAACTATGGGTTGAAAGATATGTGAATATTCACTGGAAATTGTTAAGTTACTGTCCAAAAAGTTTATACCATTGGTGTATGAACATTTTTGTTGCTCTGCATTTTCATTAACACTTAGTATTGCCAGGGTTTTTTTTTTTTTTTTCTTTTGACTGTCACCTCCAAATATATGTGAGTTTTTATTGCTCTTTTCTTTCTTTTTTTTATATATATTTTTTACATCACTTTTCATTTTTGTACAATTTATGCATTTTCTTTTTGGTTATAGTATACCCCACAAAATTCCCACCACCCTTGTTTTGATCCTTCTCCCCACCCTGCAGTATGTCTCTGGACTTCTAAAGTCTTTCTTGTGTGTAGGTAAAATAATTAGCTATCCTTCATGATTAATGAATCGATCACCTTTACATATACCTGTTGACCATATATATGTCTTCTTTGGAAAAATATTTATTCAAGTGCTTTGCCCATTTTTCAAATTGTTTGGTTTTTTTGATATTGATTTACATGAATTCTTACTATATTTCAGATATTAACCCCTAATCAGATACATAGTATGCAGATATTTTATCTTCTTTGGTAGGTTTCCTTTCCATTTTTGTTGATGATGTTCTTCACTGTGATGGAGCTCTTTAGTTTGACATAGATCCATGTGTTTACTTTTGCTTTTGTTGCCTTTGTATTGTCAGATCCAGAATATCACCAATATCCCCCATCAAGTTGCTTATCTGTCTGTTTTCTTTTTAGAGTTTTATGGTGTCTGGCCATATATTCCAGTCTTTAGTCTGTTTTGAGTTAACTTTTCTGTATGGTGTAAGATACACAAAGTAGTCCAGTGTCATTATTTTGCAAATAAATATACAGTAATCCTAGCACCATTAAGGAAGAGATGGTTCTTTTCCATTGTAAATTGTAAATTAATTGGCCATATACGTATGGGTGTATTCCTGGGCTCTCTGTTCTGTTCCATTGACCTAAATGTCTGATTTTGTGCCAGTATCATACTGTTTTAAATAGTATAGCTTTGCAGTGTAGTTTGCAATCAGGAATCATAATGCTTCCTGCTTTTTTTTTTTTTTTTCCCCCCACCAGCTTTCTTTGGCTCTTTGGTGTCTTATATTTCTGTAAATATGCCTACTTTAGATACAAGTAGAATTACACAATATTAGTTCTTGTATCTAACTTATTTCAATTCCTCAAAGTCATGCCTATACTAGGATGTATGAGACTTTATTCCATTCTATGACTAACACACTGTAGTGTGCATATACAGTATTTTGGCTATTAATTCATCTGTGTGTGGACACTTGAGTTGTTTCCACAGTTACAGCTAATGTGAACAGTGTTGCCATGAGTATGTATGTACAAGTACTTGGGTTTTTTTTTTTTTAAAGATTTATTTATTTATTTATGCAAGCACTGGATACAGTCAGAAGCGCGGGAGGGCGAGAGAATTCACCAGAGCCAGAGCAGGGAACAGAACAGGCAGACTGATGAAATACACTGCTGAGAGGAGCAGCGGGCGTGGCAGGAGAGGTCTGCGTGTCATGTGGGACCCTCTTCGGTGGCCAGGGATCGAACCGGTGCAGCAGAGGCTGTGGGCAGCTTCACAGCCCAGCGCTCAATCGTTGCGCCACCAGGGGAGGCACACAAGTACTTGTTTTAAATTCTTGTGGGTGTATACCTAAGAGTGGAATTGATATGTAACATATTTATTGTATAAATAATGTTTTGATGCACCACCAAATGGTTTTCTACAGTGACTGAATCATTTTCCATTTCTACCATGAATGGCCTAATTTTTTCACCTTTGTCAACTCTTGTTATTTTCTGCTTTGTTCTGTTTTTTAAATTTTATTTTAGCCATTCTAATGGATGTTTAGTGTTACTCTTTTGTGGTCTGGTTTTGCATTTTCCTAATAATTAGTAATGTTGAGTATCTTTTCATGTGTTATTGGCCATTTGTTTGTCTTTTCTGGAAAAAATGTCTATTCAGGTCCTTCATTTATAACATTGGATTGTTTATCTTTTTTGTAACTGTTTTGTAGGATTTCTTTACATATTCTGGATATTAACTCCCTTATCGGATATGTAATTTACAGATATTGTCTTCCATTCTGTAGGTACTTTTTGACTCTGATAATTTTCTTTGATGCACATAAGTTTTTACTTTGGATGAAATTCAATTTACCTATCTTTGATTCATTTTGAATTAATTTCTGTATGTGGTGTGATGTAAAGATTCAATTTTATTCTTCCGCATGTGGAAATCCATTTTTCCTGGCACTATTTCTTGAGAAGACTATTCTTACCCCTCATTGAATTAACTTCTTTTTAGAGCTTGAATATCAGCTCCTTGTTGGATTTATGGTGTACAGATATTTTTTTTCCATTCAGTAGGGTGTCTTTTTGTTTTGAGGATAGTTGCTTTTGCTGTGTAGAACCTTTTCAGTTTGATTTTTGTCCCAGTTGTTTATTTTCTATTTTGTTTTCCTTGTGGCTGAAGATAAATCCCCAAAGATACCCCTGAAGATTGTAACAGGGAGTGTTTTCCCCAGGATTTCTTCATTGTATTTTATGGTTTCAGGTCTTATATATAAGTCTTTTATCCATTTTGAGTGATTTTTGTGCATGATGTGAGATAGTATAGTTTCATCCTTTTGCATGAATCTGTCCAGTTTTCCCAGTATCATCTATTGAAGACTTTCCTTGTTATTCTTGGCTTCGTCATTGTAGATTAAATGCCCATACAGGTGTGGATTTATTTCTGAGCTCTCAATTCTATTCCATTGTTCTGTGTGTCAGTTTGGGTTACAGTACCAAGATGTTTTGATTATTATAGCTTTGTATATAGTTTGAAGCCTGGAAGTGTGATCCTGCCATTATTACCCTTTTTTGTTAGGATTGCTTTGGCTGTTTGGTATCTTTTGTGGTTTCATGTGAAGAATGCCATTGAAACTGTGAGAGGGATTGCATTGAACCTTTATATTGCTTTGTGTAGGATTGCCATTTTGACAATGTTAATTCTTCCAATTCATGAGCAGGAATTATCTTTCCATTCTTTGTGCCTTCTATTTCTTTTAACAATGCCTTATAGTTTTCATTAGATAGATCCTTCACCTCCTTTGCTACATTTACTCCTAGGTATTTAATTTTTTTTGTATAATTGTAAATGGGGTTATTTTCTTCATTTCTTCTTCTTGCTCTTTGTTTGCACATAGGAAGGCAACTGATTTTTGTTCATTGATTTTGTAACCTGTCACTTGCTGAACTGATATATGTCTCAATTAGATTTCTAGTGGAGTTTTTCTATGTATATTATCATGTTATCTCCAAATAATGATAGTTTTACTTCCTCTTTCTTAATTTGATTTCCTTTTATATCCTTTTCTTGCCTAATTGCTCTTTGTAGGACTTCCAGTACTATGTTGAATAATACTGGAGAGAGTGGACATCCTTGTCTGTACCAGATCTCAGTGGAAAAATTTTAATTTTTTACAACTTAGTATGATATTATCTGTGGATTTGTCATATATGGTCTTTATTATGTGAGGTGTATTGCCGTTATCTCCAGTTTTTTGAGGGTTTTTATCATAAATGGATGTTTAATCTTATCAAGTGCTTTTGCAGCATCTATTGATGTAATATCTGATTTTTATCTTTCCTTTCATCGATGTGGTGAATTTCGTTGCTTTTCAGATGTGACTATCCTTGTTTCCCTGAAATAAACCCCACATGGACACGATGTATGATCCTTCTAATGCATTATTGAATTTGGTTGCTAAGAATTTGTTTTATTATCTATGTTATCAGATAAATTGGTCTGTAGTTTTCTTTGTCTGGTTTTGGTATCAGGGTAATGTTGGCCACATAAAATGTGTTTGAAGTACCTTCTCTTTCAGTTTTTTTGGAAATGTTTGAAAAGAATATTGAAAGGTTTGGCGGATCTCACTAGTGAAATCATCTGGTCCTGGATTTTTGTTTTTTTGGGAGATTTTTGATTATTGTTTCAATTTCTTAAGCAAAGTATTTTTAAATGTCAGCATTTTAAGTAAGTCATCTATTCATTGTTTTTAAATATATTGCTGTTTTTATATGGAAAATAACAAATTGTTATTTGTTATTATTTCCAAGGTAAAAGATATATTTATGAGTATATTGTGGTAATAACTTTTTTTCCTTTTTAGCCCATATATGCAAACAGATTTCCAGTACCAAATTATGCAGCCAAGCAGTCTCAGCAGTTTCCATCAAGGTCTGACATGAATTTTCTTAAATTACTTGATTAAAATAAAATCCAGAGTTAATTAATGTCTAGAATTTTTTTGTATTTTGATTTGATTCAGGGCATGGTATTTATTGCCAACAGTTTGGTAGTATGCGAGTTGCAGAAGAACTTTAAAAGTGATATTTAAATTTTGTCATATTAGTACAATGTTAAAAGAAATTTTAAAAAAGGGTCCTGGGCAAGACAGTGAACTTTTGTTGTTGCCTTTGGTGCAAAATCAAGAGCCATTAAATTATCAAGTATTGGGAAACCAATGAGTTTGGACCAGCATTTCCATTAGCAACAGCTGGAGAAGCTAGACAATATAAGAGAATATGTATTTGAAGGCAATGGAAAACTACCATGGAAGTGAGGAATTGTGGGGCTATGGTCCAGGAGAGGAAGACAGTCTGGAGGTGATTCCAACAATTGGTACCTTTCTCTGTCCTATATGTGTCTACTTTTCTTAAAGTGAGAGGTGAGAGGCTAGGAAGCAGAGGATAGCTATCAACAAACTCATAGGGCAAAGGAAACAAAAATTGGAACTCTTCCAAGGTAGAAGTAATCTGGCAAACATCCCAGGCTTTGGCTGGGACGTGGGGGTGAGAGAGAACTAGATTCTTGACATATTTCTACAAGTATTTTTTATGTTCAGCCCCCAATCAAAAAAGCCAGATATACTAGAAAAGAAAATATGACTAGAACCAAGAAAAGCAATAAAACATAGAAACAGACTCAGAAGATATCCAGCTATTAGCTTTATGAGACAGGAGTTTTAAAATAATTCTGATGATTATGATATTGGAATTCATTGTCAAAATTGTGAATTTCAGTGAAGAACTAGAAATTTTTCTTAAAAAAGAGAAAATGTGAAATCTAGAAATAGAAAACGTAAGAGCTGACATTAAAGATTCAATAGGCTTAAAGTGAACAAGAAAGGAGAAAATTTGTTACTATATTTTCATCACATAAAATGCATTCCCCCTTCCAAAAATCCTTTATACTACACTGAGGAATATCATCATGTATGATCTTTATTATGCAATAAGGGTATATTAAAAACCAACTGACTGTTAAGAGAGGGATATATAAATCGTGAGCTAGATATTAATGTTTTTGTGTGTTATTGGGTTAGAGGTACCCTAGAATTGAATGAAGAGGGTCAAGGAAAGGTATCTACAGGTTAAAATATGAGGATTGGGAAGAATACATATAGAAGTGATAGGTTTTATTCTCATGGTAGATATTATGTTTAAGGAAGTTGGAATTTCAGTTTTATGTATGTAAACAAAGAGCTAGTTTACACTAGTAATTGTTGCCATTAAAACGTAATACCCATAGGGAAGTGCTTAATTCACTCAGTGTGCTTAGTTGTCTTTTACAATTTGTCTTTTCAAAATATATAAACAGAATCTTCATGTAACATTGCTGATTGTAGAAAAACATCAGTTGTATTCCATTTTAGGCTTTGATTGGAACCCTTTAGCTATTGCATACAGATTAATAGTAATCTTAAATTATGCTGTACCCTCAAGAATTATGACTGATGTTACAGATGGTGTTATATTTGACATGTAATGAATGTGGCATTATTTCATAAACATATGATTGACTGTCTCTCTATTTTCTCCTGACAGGCCTCCTCCACCTCAACCGAAAGTATCACCACAGGGAAATTTCATTCCTGCTCGTCCTGCCCCTGCACCTCCTTTATATAGCTCCTTCACTTGATTTTTTTTTTTTTACACCTTTCTTTTGCAGATATCTTCAGGGAACTGAGATAATTTTTATTTTCCTGATATTTTCTTGAACAGCCTTTTTTCCTGCTGCAACTATGAATGAACACTAATTACCACAAAACAAAGTTTACTAACACAGGAAAAGAGAAATTGAGTAGTAGGAATTGAGGGATATAAGAAATGCAGTAAAACCAGGGAATTTAGAATAACATTTCCACTTCTGTCATTGAATAAATTTTTTTTGTCATCTGTGAGGTTAATATACTTGATATGGATTGTTATTTTGATTCTCAAATTGACTCTTGGTTTAAGTTTTCTCATTGTGTATTTCAATGTAATTCTGAATTTTGATCTTAGTTATTATTAATGTAGTTTCTGGTTGAACATGTGGTAATCTAATTTCTATGAATGCTGACTAATTAGTTGCCAATAATATTTAATACTTTTCATCTTGCGGAGATTAATAATCATCATACACTAGAATCTTGTCTATCTCATTTATAACATGAATAAATTAATATTCTATCTTCAGAAGAATGCAAAAAACCCACAATTAAGATATACATTATTTTGAAATTAGATTCTATGAATAATAGAATCTATGGATCTATCTATGGATAATGAATATTAGATAAGTTAATTTAATAGTAGAATTTCTATTTTGAATCATGTTAAAGCATGGCATCCTTTTACAATAGCATTATTTTAAATAAATTATAAACTTTAAGGTACGAAATATTTAATAGAGCTAATTAGATATCCTTTTGATTCATGGTATAATAAAGCAGGAACAATTATAATATCTTCAGTCAATTGAGCTGTCATAAACCACTTGAGAATTTTATGAGCACTTTACATTTAAAATCTGAATTTTCAAAGCTTGTTATTAATATAATTTAGAATGTTTACATTTACTAAGGTGTGCTGGATCATGTCTCTTGATACTAACATTTTCAAAGAAATTGGGCTGGAGAAAGGAAGAAAAAAATTTCTTAGATAAGTATAAAAAAGTTTGTGTGGTGTCTGTAAGTTATCACCCCAGCTTTGTTAAAAATTGAATTTTTACTATGGAAGAAATGGCATGAATGGTAAAATTTTAAACACTTAAAATTTTTTCATGATCTTTCATAATAAAGTTTAATAATAGGTTTATTAACTGAATTTCATTAGTTTTTCAAAAAAATTTTGGTTTGTGTATATATACATATACAAATATAACATTTACAATTAATAAAATACTTGAAATTCTGTTTTGTGTCATCCAGTAAATTCCTACGTACTCAATTATTTACTACCTTATTAATTAAGCATTATACTTTTAGATGACATATTAATCAAACTTTCATATGTGCCATTGAAGTTTTCAAACTTCTGAATTGTGCACAATGATCTTTGTTATGGTTTTGAAAACAGTTTTGAACAAAAGTGATATTTTAGTTCTCTGAAGATAATACATTATTTTAACAACCAGGCGCCAACAATTGCCAACAATTCCAAATGAAGATTTTTCATTTCAGTATATATCTCTGAGTGAATTCATATAGGTCTAAAATATTTGTCTTTCATTCATGTATTCTCAATTTTTGCAATTATAATTCATTTCACTGAAATTTTATAGTTGGTAAGTATAGCTATGTAACCAATGATTTTCTCAGAATAAGGTGATTTCTTGAATTTTTAGAAAATTTATATATAATTTCTCATACTTTATGGTTTTCATTCAGATTTGTCCTCTATTTATTTTGGATTGCTATTAAAAATTATAGAATTCTTGGGCATAGATGTCACTTCAAAATGTGAAAATACAAAAGGTTTCCCTCTTAATGATGTTTTAATAATCAAAGATAAATTACATGTAACTTTGTTGTCACTGTTTGACTATGTCCACATGTCCCTATGTTTAGGATATTGCATTTTCCCTTTCAATCAAGCAGATACCTGGATCTCTAACCATATAATTAAGCACAATCCAGGTTTTCTAAGCACAGATCAGAATTTGTTAAATTCTGTAAATGTGTACTGGAACTGCCATACTGCAGTTAGTACTGTTCGGTACTGTGACATATGTTCTATATGGGACATGCCTCCCATATATGCCGCTGTATGGGACATGTTATGGAGAGAACCATATATACAAGTAAGAATAATACAGATTCACTCCATTAAAGATATAAACAGGGAGAGTTCAGGAGAGGAAAATAAGAAGTAAATGAACAAGAAATTCAGTCAAAATACTTAACCACCAATTGATAAGTAGGTAACTATAGTTGTTCTTCTCGTGCACTGAAACAAGATGAAATCAATTTTGGCTGAAGTACTGCCTTACAAAAAAAATAAAGTTCTAATTCCTTCAGCCTTTTTCCTCCATGTCTATGATTCGAATCCACTCGGAAAATAGTCTTGATATTCCTGAAGCTCACACTTTCTCAAGTAAATCTGCTGAATTACATGATTTTCTTCTGGGCTCCTTGGCTTCTGTCTACATTAGAGCCTCATTTGGCCCTTACTATCTATTTATCTTAGAACCCAAAACAGATGCAACAGCTAGGGGCCAAAAACATACAGCAGGCAAGGAAAGCTGCACAGAATCACATTGCTCTACCCACAGGCCAGCGCACAGTGGGCACTGCAGGCTTGGGATAGGGGCTGGGGGAAGTACTGCCTTACAGTAGAGTTAGTCTAGGATTGGTTATTGCTATTGAAATAAGAGGTTGGTGCCTATATTTGTTGTCTTTTGTATTTTGTTGTCTTGACTTTTGCTCATACTATGTAATTTCAGATCGCCCTATTGAAATCCTGTCAATTTAGATGTGGTGGTTCCCCAAGACAACTTTTATGCCTTCCCAAGAGGCCTTTTAGTCTATTTTTTCTGTTAATTAGTATGAGAGATTAATTCATCTTTGGAATTTGGAAACAGTTAAAAGTGCCTGTAGAGGGAGTTGGGGAGTGAGGTTGGAAGGAAGGAGGCATGTAGTGCCAGGCAATAAAGGCAGTGCGTTCATTCAAGAAAGTCGGAGTGGCCAAAAAATTTGGGAGGAAGTAGGCAATAGTCTGGCTCCAAATTTAGAAATTTTTAAATACTGTGCTGAGAAATCTGGAACATACAAACTACATAGACACTATAATCTTGTCCGTCTCTTAATATGAATGGACGAATGTTCACTGTACTGAGAAGTTATTGTACAAGAGATTGGCTTAACAGGATTTAGCCAAATGTATGTGGAGAACCAGATTGAATGGAGGACAAAAGTGTACACAGCCTGGTTACAAAGTGCGTTGTAGTGGGAACCGGGAAAACAACAACATAGACTTTGTCCAAATATACCAAAACCTACTTCTCCCTTTCTTGAAATCTTTATCGCACATCTGGCTATCTGTCTAGACTTTTCTTTTCTCTTTTTCTTTTTTCAATTTTAGACACCCAACTTTAGCAAATACAAATATGTATATTTAAGTGTGTACATAGTTTTTACTCCAGAAAGTATTATTACACGTTCGCCTTGTAAAGTACAGGGAAGTGTCCTTTGAAGTTCACCATCACGAAGCCGAAGGCTTGTGGGGCACAAAAACCGCTACGGAGGGGTCTGGAAGGTTGGGTAACTCCACAGGAACTGCGGGCGGCAGGGAGTGTGCAGGTTTCAGCCTGGGGCTTGCACCTTTCAAGCCCAGACGTAACTGCAGGCAACCAGGCCTCACGCTGCCTGCACCGGCGCACGCCCAGGTCCCGCGGCCTGGCGAGAGCCCCGCCCTCCAGCGCGCGGGAGGCGCCCCCGGAGTCCGGCCCGCTTCGCCTGACGGCTGGGAGGGCACGGCGGCTCGAACCCGCCCAACGGCTCTCGCCTCTCTACCGGCTTGGAGCCGGGAAGCCACACCATGTTCCCCTTCTTAATGCTGCTTGCGGGGCTCGGTGGCTCGCTAACGTCAAGACTTGGTAAGCCGGTGGAGACGCTGTGACTCCCCTCTGGGGCGGACGAAGGGCTTTCCTTTTATTTTTTTTCTTTCAAGGCCTACCTGCTTCTGTCAAATGGTAGCTCAACTCAGTGAAAAACCTGGTGCCGTCCGTGCTGTTTGGTGCCTTTTGCCCTTTCTGCCCGAGCTGAGACCGAGCTGTGTTTGGACGCTCCGCTGGGACAGAGGAGTGGCTGCAGAGAGGAAGCGAGCCCGAGGGCTGAGCTCTTACTCTGACGTCTGGGTTTGGGGCAGCGTTTCTTGTACTTAAAACTCCCTCGAAATTTCTTGCACGCGACACCCCAGAAACTTCTTGAATTCCACTCAATTTCCCCAAATCTGACTTTCCTTAGATATCATTTGCTCCAGCATAACTTGTTCTGCATACAGTAATAACTTGATTGGCAATACAATGCAATATGCTGACACTGACAGAAAAGCAGTATAGAAATGCAGTATAGAAAAAACAGTAAAAAGAGTCCGTAAAAATTTAAAGGTATCAGCGGAAGTTTAGAAGCAAGTAACATTTTGAGTTCTGTTATTTTTCTTATACAAGGTTCTGAATCTTGGCCATTCTAAGTGCAGGGACTCTCTCCTGCCCCCTTCTGCATTGTATTCCATTATTTGGAGATACCACTGTGTACTCAGACGCATCTCTTATTAATGGCCTTTGGATTGCTTTGGATCCTACTGCTGTTTTAGTGAATTGCTTACACTCGAACAGCCTTCATACCCTAGGCTGGGTAGCTTAAACAACTGAAATTTGTTTTCTCAGTTCTGGAGTCAGGAAGTGGAAGATTAGGGTGTCATCCTGGTGGGGTTCTGGTTAGAGCTCTCCTCCTGGTTAGGAAGCTATTGCATTCTTGTTGTGTACTCACATGGAACTCTGCGGTGTATTTTGCGAATGGGGAAGTCACCGAAACACTCTGGTGTCTCTTATAAGGACACTAATCCCATCTTGAGAACTCCACTTTTATGACCCCATCCACCCTAATTATCTCTGTCAGCTGAATCCCTGCTGTGTAACCATTTAAAGATAATTATTAGATATGCCTTTTGCAAATATTTTCTCACTGTAGTTTGTCTTTTCATTCTCTTGATGTATTTTTCAGAGCAGACATTTTAAATTTTATTGAAATTCAGCTTACCAGTAATTATTTTTATGCATTCTACCTTTGGCACTGTATTTAAAAAGTCATTGCCATGCCTAAGATCTTCTGAGCTTATTGTTATGTTATGATCTAGGAGATTTATAATTTTGTATTTTACATTGAGATCTATGAGCCATTTTGTTATTTTTTGTGAAGTCTATAAAGTTTGCGTCTAGATTCATTTTTTTAAAATGTGGATACCCAGATCTAGCACCATTTGCTCTATTGTGTTGACTTTGCTCCTTTGTTAAAGACCAGCTGTCTATATTTATGTGTATCTTCACCTGGGCTCTCTGGTTTGTTGCATTCACTTATTTGTTGATTCTTTCCTCAATACCTGAGTGTCTTGGTTACTACAGCATTTATACCAAGTCCTTAATTTGGATAATGGCAGTTCTTTCTACTTCAATATTGAGTTTGCTATTTTGGGTCTTTTGCTTCTCAAACTTTGTAATAAATGTGTTGATATCTACAAAAGAACTTGGAAAGATTTTGACTAGGATTGCACTAAATCTATAGGACAGTTTGGGGAGAACTGAAATTTTGACAATATTGACTTCCTTTCCATGACACAGATTATGCCTCCAAATTGATTTAGTTTTTCTTTGCTATTTTACATCAGAATTTTGTAGTTTTTCCACATAGATCTTATCCATATTTTATTAGATTTATATCTAAGTACTATATTTTTGGGGGCTAATGTAAAACACATTATGCTTTAAATTTCAAACTCCATTAATTTATTATTGTTACATAGGAAAATGATTCACTTTTACATGTGTTAACCTTATAGTCAGCAAACTTGCTATCTTTTAAGTGTACAGTTCAGTAGTGTTAATTATATTCACATTATTGTGTCATTTATTTCTAGAAGCCTATTCATTTTGCAAAACCGATACCTTAAGTCCATTATACAGAAAATTAAAAATTGTAGTAAAATATCAATGACATAAAATTTACCATTTTAACCATTTTCACTGATCCTTCCTGTTTATTCCTTTATAAATTGAAATCAATTGAGGGAACTATATTCAGTGTTCTCTTTATTTTTATGGATTAACTTTTTTCATCTTTACCAGTGAGTTACATATTTTCATATCCTTTAATGTTGTTCATTAGCATCCTTTGCTTTATCATAAAGACTCCCTAACATTTCTTCTAATGCTAGTGGTGATGAACTCCTTCAGCCTTTGTCTGGAAAACTTTTTTTTTGGTATTGTTTTTAAATTCTTTTTTTATTTTATATATTTCTTACATCATTTTTCATTTTTGCACAATGTGTGCAATTTCATCTTGGTTATACTCCCCATACAATTGCACCCCCCTTATTTTGACCCCAATCTCTCCTCTCCCTGCCCCCCCTTCTCCCACCTCCAGTGTGTCTGTGGTTTATACTTGCTTGTTGATTTTGATTTTTTCTTTTTTATAGTTTTTAATTTTTAAAAATTTTCTTTATTATAGATATTCTTTTTCCTGGTCCCTTATTTAAGTTTTCTAAATTCCTGCTATGAGTGAGACCATCCAGTTTTTTTCTTTTTCTTTCTGGCTTATTTCACTGAGCATGACCCCTTCCAACTCCATCCATGTTGCTGCAAATTGCATGTGTTTATCTTTTTTGATTGCTGAGTAATATTCCATTGTGTATATATACCATAGCTTCTTGATCCAGTCATCTATTTTTGGGCATTTGGGCTGTTTCCAAAGCTTAGCTATTGTAAATAGTGCTGCTATAAACATAGGGGTGCAGGTGCCCTTTTGAATTAATGTTTCTGTGTCCTTTGGGTAAACACCTAGGAGTGGAATTGCTGGGCCATATGGAATCTCTATCTTTAGTATGTTGAGGAATCTCCACACAGCTCTCCATAATGGTTGGACCAGTTTGCACTCCCACCAGCAGTGCAGGAGAGTTCCTTTTTCTCCACATCCTTGCCAACATTTGTTGTTGCTAGTTCTTTTGATATGTGCCATTCTCACTGGTGTAAGATGGTATCTCATGGTAGTTTTGATTTGCATTTCCCTGATTACAAATGATGTTGAACATTTCTTCATAAGCCTGTTGGCCATTTGCATTTCCTCTTTGGAGAAGTTTCTTTTTAGCTCTGGAAAACTCTTAATGTGCTTTTGTTTCTGAAGTACAATTTTGCTGGCTAAACTATACTTGGTTGGCATCTTTTTCTTTCAGCGCTTTGACTATATCATTCTACTCCTTTCTGACCTGCAGTGTTTCTCCTGAAAAATTCACTGGTAATCTTGTGGGATTTACCATCTATTGGGTTGTTGGAAAAGTCATGACACATTTTTTCTGTTTTTGTTTTTTTTTTAATATTTATTTATTTATGCATGCAAGAGTTGGGCATAGGCCAACTCTTGTGTGTGTTGGGGGAGAGGATTCACCAGAGACAGAGTGGGGAACAGAACAGGCAGACTGACTGAAGTACACTGCTGAGGGGAGCAGCGGGCGAGACAGGAGAGGTCTGCTGCGTCATATGTTGCTCCCTGGCCATCTGGGGATCGAACTCATGCTTCAGAGGCTGTGGATTGCTTCATAGTGCAGTGCTTAACCCCTTGCACCACCAGGGAGGCCTTCTATGTTCTTCGAAGAAAGAATACATCATGACTTTTCCCACAACCCAATATTAAACAAGTTCCTTTTCTCATCTTACTTTTAAAGATCCTCCTTTTTCTTTAACTTTTAACTGTAATTATAAAATGTCTTAGTGTGAATCTTTCTTTTTTGGGTCCACCATATCTGCTTCCAGTTTAAATTCTCTATAAGATTCTTTCAATATTGATGACTATTTATTCTCCACAAAATTCTAATATGTGTTGTAGGGGGGAAAGACAGTTAATGAACGGTGTCAGTAATGGTTTCAAACTGGGACAGTATATAAAAGTCCAACTACCACAACAGAAGACTGTTTTTGAAGAAATAAGACTCATTAGAGTAGAATGTTTGGCATCTAAATAACTAAAATGCTTTGAGACCAGAAGAATATTTATAGAATTTTGTCTTAGATGGTTTTAAATATTTTACCCTTAATACTCACAGTTTACATTATATGGTAACATGAAACATGAAAATTAAACTTCAGATAGTGCTTTAATTAAAATTTTGAATATATGATATACCCTCATCTTATTCTGTTTTATTAGAAAGGAAGTTTTATTAAAAAGAAAACATTTTTTTAATAGTCTATTTTTTCCTTATGTGTATTAAACTTCTTGATTCTACCTCCACATGCTCACTGAGATGCTCAGAGAAACTGCTTTCAATCTACCTGGATGTTCTAAAGGCACAAGCCAATTCATAATTTCCAAAGTAGGTAGGTAGGTAGAGATATAGATTTTCCCCTTCCACCAAATGACCCATGCTCATACCCTATCTGCTTCCCTCCCCCATTCTCCCACACTTTTCTCTATTCCCTCTGATAACCATTATCTTCCTTTTTCCTGAGTTCAAAATTTTATTTCTTCTATTGTTTGCATGTAATTTTTTTTGTATTTTTGCTCTGCAGATAAATGAAATCATCCAAAATCTGTCTTTTACTTTTTGACTGATTTCACTCAACATAATCACCTCAAGGTCCATCCATTTTGTCCTAAGTCACACTGTTTTGTGCTCACAGCTATAAAATATTCCATTTAATATATTCTCCACACTTTATCCATTTATCTGTTGAAAGTCACTTGGTTTGTTCCATGGTTTGACAGTTGTAAACAGTGCTGCTGTGTATATAGGTATAGATAAAATCTTTTCATATTAGATTTTTCCTGTTGTTTGGATAAATACCTAATTGTGGTATTGCCGGGTCAAACGAAATTTACATAGAAATTCTTGAGTAACTTCCATACCATTTTACAGAGGGACTGTACCAGTTTGCATTCCCACCAACAGTGAATGAGAGTTCCTGTTTCACCACAACCTTGCCAACATTTATTAAATCCATTCTTTTTTAGATGGGCCATTCTCACAGGGGTGAGGTGGTCTCTGTGTGGTTTTGATTTGCATTTCTCTTATAATAAGTGATGTTGAACATTTTTTTTATATGTCTTTAGGCATCGGAATATTTTTAGAAAAGTGTCTATTCAGGTCCTTTACCCATTTTAAAAAAATGGGTCATTTGTTTCTTTGTTGTTAGATTGTGTAAATACTTCATAACTTTTGGAGATTAATTAACCCCTGGTCAGATGTCTGGTATGCAAATACTGTTTTCCATTCTATAGGTTGCCTTTTGTTTTTTGTGATGGTTTCTTTTGAGGCACAAAAGCTTTTAAGTGTGATATGGTTTCTCTTGTTTATTTTTGCTTTTGTTTCCCTTGCTATTGGCATTGTATTCCCAAATACATCTTTGTGGTAGGTGTAGAATACAGCTGTGCATAAATCCTTTCAATTTAGTGTTTTTGCATTCCTTGGGTAAATATCTAGGAGTGGAATTGCTGTGTCATACGGTGAATCTTATTTTCTTAAATTGAGGTAACTTTGGTTTACATCACCATTTGTATATTAGGAATATAAGATCCCGATCCCCATCCCTTCTGCAGCTCAGGTAGTGTTACCACACTGCACTCACACCATGACACCCATAGTTCACCACCATAGTTCATTGTGCTCCTTCCTTACTTGCCCTTGCTCCTCCGCTACCCTTCCTGCTTTGATAGCTTCAGTTTTGTGGTCAATTTCTAGAGTTAATTCTTTGTTTGACATTGTCTCACCCTTTGTTTGATTTCTCTATATTCCACATATAAAATGACACATTCCAATATTTGTCTTTCTCCTTCTGACTTACTTTATTTAGCATAATCACCTCCAGCTCCATCCATGTTGTGCAAATGGCATGAGTTTATCTTTTTTTGATAACTGAGTAGTATTCTATTATATATATTCACCATATATGCCTCATCAAATTGTCTATATTTGGACACTTAGGTTATTCCTTAGGTTGGCTATTATTAATAGTACTGAAGTGAACATGGGAGTTCATGTTTTCCTTCAAATTAGTGCTTTTGTATCTTTTTTGCAGATACCTAGAAAATGAATTGCTGGATCATAATGGTAGATCTATTTTTAATATTTTGAGGAACCCTCATACTATTTTCCATAGGGGTTGGACTAGTGTACATTCCCATCAACAGTGTAAGAGGGCTTCTTTTTCTTCACATCCTTACCAGAACTTAACTGTTTTTTTGTCCTTTTGATATGGGCCATTCTCACAGGTGTGAGATGGTATCTCATTGTGGTTTTGATTTGTATTTCTCTGATAATAAGTGATCCTGAGTATTTTTTTCATGTGTCTGTTGACAATCTGTATGTCTTTGGATATCTGTTTAGCTCATCTGTCCATTTTGATTGGGTTGTTTTCTTTTTGTTGAGTTTCATGAGTTCTTTATATATTTTGGATATCAACCCTTTGTCAGATGTCTGATGTGCAAATATTTTCTGCCATTCAGTAGGGTGTCTTTTTGTTGTAGATAGCTTCTTTTGCTGTTCAGAATCTTCCTAGTTTGATGTTGTTCTATTTGCTTATGTTTTCTTGATTTCTCTTGCCATTGCAGATGCATTCACAAAGACAGCACTGAAGCCAGTGTCATGGAATGTTTTGCCCATGTTTTCTTCAATGTACTTTATGGTTTCAGGTCTTACATTAAAGTCTTTAATCCATTTGCAATTAATTTTTGTGTAAGTTATGAGAAGGTGATTTAATTTAATTTTTTTGGATGTGGCTGTCCAGTTTTCAGAACACTATTTTTTGAAGACACTGTCATTTCTCCAATATATGCACTTGACTTCTTTCTCATAGGTTAATTGTCCATATATATGTGGGTCTATTTTTGGATTCTCAATTTTATTTCATTGGTGTGTATGTCTGTTTTTTTCCCTCAGAACCATACTGTTTGACTATTTGGAGTCTTTTGTGTTTATGTATTAATTTCAGTAATATTTGTTGTAGTCCTTTGAAGAAAGCCATTGTTGCACTGGTACAAGAGAATAGCCTTTGATCCCATATCAACTACAATCCATGCCCAAGCTCATCAGTCTCAATATCTCTTTATAATCTTGTATTTCTATTCAAGGCTACATAACTCTGGTACCAACAGCACATTCCAAAGTTCAAATCCCTGAATTTACTGTAGGTGATCCTCTGGTGCCCTACTCCCTCTGTAGAGGCAGGTTGGGCACAGAGCAGGATCCCTATGACTGGAGCAGATGGGTGAAGGAGGAGTCCTGGAGCCCTCGGTGGCATTTGCAGGCTTTTATTGGGATTTTACCAGGTACACAGCAGGCAGGGGTGCTGAGAGGCCAGGAGGCTGGCAGGTTTCCCAGCTACCGGCAAGTCTTAACTCTTTCTGGGTTCTCCGGTGTTCTCTCGTGCCCTCTGCTTCTCTGCTGGTTCTGCTCTCCTTCTCTCTGCTCTGTTTCGCTCTGCTGGCATCCCGATGACACTGCCCTTATAAGCCCAGTCTCTCAGCCCAGGTGTACCCCCCTATGCATGCCCACACACCCCACTCCAGGTGTCCGCCATCAGGCATGCATTTATTCTAATGGCAGGATGGCAGAACGCCTGATACTTTACTTACCCTATGCCCCTAGTCCTCTCTTATACATATTATCCCTTGCTGGTATTAGTCCTCAGATTATTTCAACAGGTTCAAAGACAACAATCTGAAAAACTCCTTATTAAAACTCATAAAAGATTTAAAATGAAGAGACAGAAGAACATATCATAAATGTCAGACCAAAAATCTGCAAGGAGCCCCACCGACTCAGTGGAACTGCAGAGCATGATAGGAGGGGACTTCAGAGAAACAGTTCTGGTAATATATGGGACTCAAAAGAACAGCAACAACTCAGAGGATATAAAATAACAGAATAAAGATAAGGAAAATCTGAGGTAACTATAATTAGAAATAATGAAGCTAAGAAACACTATGGCTAATTTAAAAATACAATGAAAGCCTTAATAGACAAACAGAAGCAATGAAGAAAATTAAAGAGCTCAAAAGCACAATTTTAGATAACACAAAAACAGAACAAAGTAGAGAAGACAGAATTAAAAAAAATAATGTAAAAGGCCTTTGGGACAACTTAAAGAAAAATAACATCCACATCAACTTAAAAAGAAAGAATATCTGTGTTAGAAGAAGAGAAAGAGAAAATCAAAGAAAATTTATTTAAATAAATAATTGCTGAAAACCACTTAATTTGAGAAACCAGACATTGTGATCCAAGATACCCAAAGAGTTCAAAATAAAATAATACCAGACACACATATACCAAGACAGATACTAAGTTGCTGAGAAACAATGACAAGGATAGAATATTAAAAATGCCAAAAGAAAAACAAGTAACTTATAAGATGCTCACTGGACTTTTCAGTAGAAACATTACAAGCACATGGGAACTGGAAGGAAATATTTAAAGTACTTAAAAAGACTTCCTGCCCAGAATTCTTTATGTAGAAAGATTATCATTCCAGACAGAAAGGAAGAATAAAAAGCCTTACTGAAAAGAAATTATCAACACCAATGTGCACATGAAAGACTTAAAGGGGTTATTATAAAGTAACAAAACAATGACTTTTAAGCCAACAGACACCTAAATCACTTAACATGGATGAGAGAGGAGGAAAACAACAAAGTACCCCATCAGAATGAGTCAGATAAGACTGTCCACCAGGTCATAGAGCAAGATAAGAAGCAAGAGCGAATGACCAGCAAGAGCAAATAAGTTTAATATAGACACCTACAAAATACGCCACTGAAAACCTGCTACATACACTTTTTTTTCAAGTACACTTGGAAAATTTTCAAATATAGGTCAGATGCTGGGACACAAGTCAATTGTCAATAAATTATGAAGACTGGGGCCTCCCCGGTGGCGCAGTGGTTGAAGGCTGGGCTATGAAGCTGCCCGCAGCCTCTGCAGCGCCGGTTTGCTCCCTCGCAATTGGCGAGGGTCCCACATGTCACGCAGACCCCTCCTGCCGCGCCCGCTGCTCCCCTCAGCAGTTCAGTCTGCCTGTTCTACTCCCAGCTCTGGCTCTGGTGAATTCTCTCACCCTCCCATGCTTCTGACTTGTATAAATAAATAAATGCTTGTATAAATAAATAAATGAATATTAAAAAAAAACAATTATGAAGACTGAAATTATACCCAGTATTTTCTCTGACCATAATGCCATAAAATTAGAAATCAATTATAAGGGAAAAAAACAGGAAAAAATATGAGTATATGAAGATTAAACAACATGCTACTTAATAGCAGTTGGGTGAAAGAAGAAATCAAAGCAGAAATTAAAAAATACCTCGGGACAAATGAAAATAAGACAGTCTACCAGATGTATGGGATTCAGCGAAAGTGGTTTCAAGAGGTAAGGTAATTACAATATAAGCCCTCATGAAGAAGCAAGAAAAATTCAAATAAATAATCTGCTATCATACCTAAAGCAACTTGGTAAAGAGGAACAAACAAGACCCAAAGTTAGTAGAAGGAAGGAAATAATAAAAATAAGAGCAAAAATTAATGAACTAGAGATCAAAAGATGGCACAAAAAATTAATGAAACTAAGAGCTGGTGTGGGTTTCTATGAGCTGACCAACTCATGAGCAACTGTGACCTATTTGCTATCTACAAATCACAGCAGAACATTCCTTGACTACCTATGGAGTATGGCGAGGCAGTCCCGGTGACACCTAGGCTGCTTGGCCTGATTACGTGACTATCTTCATGGCGGTCTTGCAATAACTCTGCCTGCCATAACATAATTTGGTGACACAAATGTCTTTTGACATGTCGTCACGATGTCCCCTTCCCTATCCCTTGTAAAACTTTGTAAAATCCCTTGTGAAAAAATCCCCACTCCTATCCTTCCTTCTGGACCCTATTCCTCATACCATTGTCACATGATCAGCTTTTACTATCCTCTATGATTTCAATAAATGGCACAAGAACATCTGCTCAAGTAGCAGAGCCTTTCCTTGCAAACCTGCTTTATGACTGTTGTACCCCTCATCATGTTCCTGCCGCAAAGCAGCAACAAAGTTCCTGTTTCAACAAACTGGTTCTTTAAGAAGATAAACAAAATATATAAATCTCTAGCTATGCTAACAACAAAAAAGAGAGTGAACATTAATAAACACAATCCCAAATGAATGAGAAAAAATTGCTATATATAGCACAGAAATGTAAAAGATCATAACACCTTACTATCAATCAATGTGTGGCAATAAATTTGATAATCTTAAAGAAATGTATATTTCTCCATCAATATAATCTACTAAGACTAACCCAGAAAGAAATTGATGAATTCAGCACACCAGTTACAAGCACTGAAATTGAAACAGGAGGGCCTCCCTGGGGGTGCAAGGGGTTAAGCACAGCACTGTGAAGCTATCCACAGCCTCTGCAGCAGGAGTTTGATCCCCACCATCCAGGGAGCTACCCACATGGCACAGAAGACCTCTCCTGTCTCATCCGCTGCTCCCCTCAGCAGTGTATTTCAGTGTATTTGTTCTCTTTTCTTTTTCAGGAGTCTTATCCTGGGTTATTGGCTCTGGCTACTGGTAGGTGCTTGAGTTCTAGTTTGTTCACGCATTTCTTTGTTTCGGTTTTAGCCCTGGGGAAAGGGGTGGCAGGAGTTTTGGATATTTCAGCCTGGGCTTCAAGTAGTAGACTCTTCTGTAAGGAAACCAAAGTTTAGGATACAGCTGTCAAGTCAAAAGCACTCCCTATGTGCCCTAGCTCTCCAACAATGTACCCTCCATCCTGGGTACCTGCTCATACAACCTATTATACAGTGCTGCTATGATAAAGCAGCCCTGACCGTAAAATGGGGAAAAGACTGTGTCTTTAACAGATGTTGGTGGAAAAATTGCATAGCCACACATAAAAGAATGAAGTCAGATTATCACTAACACCGTGCAAGAAAACAAACTCCAAATGGATTATAAGTTCACATGCAAGACCTCAGTGATAAAATACACAGAAGAAAACAATGGTGATATAGTCAATGATATCAACAGTAAAGATATTTTTGGTGACTTGAACCCTATGATAAGGGAATTAAGACAAAAACATTTGGAATTACCTCAAGTTTAAAAGCTATACAGCAAAAGAAAAAATAAAATGATTAAATGGACATCTTATTGAATGGGAGAAAGTTTAATATATCCAATAAGTGATTAATATCCAAGATATATAAAAACTCATATAATTCACCACTAAAAAAAACCCAATTTAATAAATGTGCAGCAGATTTGAGCAATTAATAAATGAGATATCCACAAAGTCAAAAGAAACCAACAAAAAACCCATTTGTTCCACAGTGTTCATGGAAGCATTATTTAAGATAGCTAGGATATGAAAGCAGCCTAAATGTCCATTGATAGCAATTGGGCCAAGAAAATATGGTATAATCACACCAACGAGTATCATATAGTCAAAAGAAAGGATGAAATGCAGCCATTTTTATTTTTTAATTTTTTATTGTTTTTTTTCCCAAAGATTTATTTATTTATACAAGAACTGGGGTACAGTCAGAAGTGCTGGTGGGTGAGAGAATTAACCAGAGCCAGAGCAGGGAACAGAACAGACAGACCGACAAAATACACTGCTGAGGAGAGCAGTGGACACAGCAGGAGAGATCTGCGCGCCATGTAGTACCCTCACCGGCAGCCAGGAATCGAACCGGTGCTGCAGAAGCTGCAGGCAGCTTTGCAGCCCAGAGTTCAACCGCTGAGCCACCAGGGGAGGCCCTTTTTTATTGTTTTTTTTAAGATTGATTTATTTATACAAGAGCTGAGGTACAGGTTAGAGGCACGGGAGGATGAGAGGATTCACCAGAGACAGAGCAGGGAGCAGAACAGGCAGATGGACTGAGAGCAATGCTGAGGGGAACAGCAGGCGAGACAGGAGAGGTCTGCCGCGCCATGTGGGTATCTCCCTGGCTGGCTGGGAATCAAACCCGTGCTGTAGAGGCTGAAAAGCAGCCTTTTTTTTTTTAACAAAATGAAGGCAATTTGAGAGAATGCAGCAAAGTAATACAGAATGGTAAAAATGAATACTGAACATTTGCAATTTGATAATGTAAAATCCTTTCAGAAATCAGTGGCTATTAATAAACATTCTAAGGGCTCTGAGGTTAAGAGAGAGGAGGGAAAGATAGGGAATATAAGTGGAATACAAGGAAAGGTGGTGGGGAAAAATCTTCAGAAAATAATAATAGAGAAATCAAAGTTTATAATGTTTATTACATGTCAAGTATTTTTAAAAAATAATATTTCTCGGTGCATACTTTTCTTGATTTTTTGGGACTTTTTAAATCAATTTTTAAATGCTTTTGAATACTGCTATTAAATATTCTCAAGTCAGCTTGCTTTTCTCCCTAATGCACATTATGATTTTCTTGTTTTTCTTTTTGCTCCTAGGACTGTAGGATTCTTTATCTTAGTCAACTGACACCTTTACTAGAATATGTTCCAGTTTTGATTAGTTATTATCAGCTATTTCTGAAATTAAGAGTACTTCCTAGTGTATTGTTTCAAATCTTTTATTTCAGGAGTATTTTCTTGAAGTATACTTTTGAATTTTGGGCACCTATTCTATTTTCTGCAGGAAAGCAAATTATGTAATTTGAACAAATATTAAATTTACCCTGCTTTTTTGGGTTCTTTCATAATTATCTTGTCTGTTTTTAAATTAAGCATTTAAAGATATTTTTTATGAATATAAGTGATGACTCATTTGTGTATGTGAACCTTGTAAAAAACTGGAACAAAGTTTTAGTCTTTCTAAGACACTGTAATTTTTTTTTCAGGTTTTCAAAATTCATTTCTACAAATCATAGTTCCAGAGAAAATTCAAGCAAATACAAGTAATTCAAAAATAGAAAATGTAAGAAATGTTTTTATCAAAAATATTATATAAAATTTCTTGTTTTTATTAAATATCAATGAAATGTATACATTCCATTATGATATGTGTATAGTTAGTAATACTACTGAATAGGAATTGAAAAATTTCATGGATAAAGTAAATATATACATCATACTGGTATGTTTTGTCTATCATTTGTCATTTCTTTATGGTAAAGCTTTTTTTTAAATTCAAAATCAGAAAATAATGTAAAAGAATTAGGGTCTTGAGCTATCTAGATGATTCAGATTAATCACAATTTTCTCCACAATGGTTAAGGAAAATCACTTTTAATTGCAAAGCCTCCTTCCTTAATCTTCCATCCCTGTGCCTAACAGTTCTTAGGAGAAACACTTATTATTTTTGTTAGAAAAGGGGATTCTTACTCTTACTCATCAATTTATTTAGCAGATATTTCTCTGGAATTATGTGTATAAATATGTGCTAAGTATCAGGGGTTACAGATATATAGTAAAGCAAGTATGAAGTTGTCAATCTTTTGATAAAACCTTATATATTTAAGCTTTATTGAGGTATAATTTACACACCACAGAATTCGCCCATTGGAAATGTATGGCTCAGTGATTATTAGTACATAGAGTATGTGAACATCACTGAAGTTCAATTTTGGAACATTTCTATTCTCCTAAAAAGTTCTTTCATAACTATTTGTTTCCACCCCAAGCCTGTGATAACTGCTGTTCTGTGTTCTGCTTATATAATTTTGCCTTTTCTGGACATATCATTTAAATGTAAACATACTATTTATATAGACTTCTGCATTGGGCTTCTTTCACTTAGGTTTATCTGTTTTGTAACATCAGTACTTCATTAATTTTTATTACTTAATAGATGTAGGTATATCATGTTTTGCTTGTTTTTCCATTCAGCAATTGATGGTTGGGTTATTTTTCATATATTGTCTCATGAATACTTTTTTTATGAACATGTATGTGTGGATATATATTTTTCTTTACTTTGAGTTGATTCTAGGAGTGAAATTGCTGTGTCACATGGTAAATTTATGCTAAACATTTTAAGAAATGACCAAGCTGTTTTCCATGGTGACTGTATCATTTTCATGTCCCATCAGCTCTTCCAGCTGAAATGAACTGGTGAAAATACACATATTTTTAAGTTGATAGTTGGAATTAAAAAACTGTTTTTAGAGTAGTGCTTTGATTATAACATAAAAACTAAAGGAAAAGAGCATAAAATATACCTACTATGATTTGGCAACAAGTTCACATTTATGCTCTTATGTTAAGATGTGTTGCATTTACCCTCATTTTTTGAGGGTTTTCATCATAAATGGATGTTGAATCTTTTCACATTCTTGGCATCTATTAATTTGATCATATAGTTTTTATCTTTTTGTTGAAATGGTGAATTACATTGATTGATTCTATCTGTTGAACCATCCTTGTGTCTGTTATAAATCCCACTTGGTGGGTGTATAGTCCTTTTAATGCATTATAAGATTCTGTTTGCTAAGATTTTGTTGAGGATTCTTGCATCTGTATACACTAGGAAGATTGGTTATAGTTTTATTTGTTTCTGTTTTCGGTAGTATAGTCATGTTGGTCTCATAAAATGTGTTTAGAAGTATTCTTAAACTCAATTTTTTGGGAGAGTTTGAGCAGAATAGGTATTAGTTCCTCTGTGGAGGTTTTGTAGAATTTTCATGTGAAGCCTTCTGGTCCTGGCTTTGTTTTTGGAAGAGTTTTGATTACTGTTTCATTTTCCTTGCTTGTGGTTGGTTGTTCAGGTTTTCTATTTCTTCACTATTCAGCTTTGGATGATTACATAATTCTAAGAATTTGTCCATCTCATCCCAAAGAGTTTTCAAATGTAAAAGAGAAATGAGAAAGCTCACGTTGCATTTGAGTATCTTATATGGACTCTAACAGGTTTTTGAATTTGTTTCCATGTAATGTTCATAATAATCTCTTATTAGCCTCTGGATTTCTGCAGGGTTTATTGTAACTTTTCTGTAGTTTTTGATTCTATTAATATTTAAGCTTTCTCCCCTTTTTTTTTGATGAGCCCAGCTATAGGTGTGTCTGTTTTATTTTTTCAGAGAACCAGCTTTCAATTTCATTGATCTTTTGAACTGTCTTTTTGATTTCTATTTATTTCTGCTCTAATTTTTAGTATTTAATTCTTCTACAAGTTTTTGGTTTTGTTCTTCTTTGGCATATTGTTACAGATTTTAGATAACATTCTGATTCATTTTAATCAAGACATTTTAAGGATTTTTTGGGAGGGGATAATTTATGTAAATTGCTATTTTTCTTCCATTACATTGTGTTCATTCATAGTTGTTCTGGATTCTCTAGGAACAGATATCCTATATTATTCCAATAGACGAGAAACCATATATTGTGCATCTTAAGCAAAGGTAATATCTTATATTTAGTTTTGGATTTCACTTTATTTATATAAATTTTTAAACTTATATTAAAAATGAAATATTAAGTATTAAAATATATTAGTTATTAACATTTTTAGTTGTCTCACATGCTCATCAGTTCATTAATTAAAATTTTGGTCCTTATACCTTAAGTAATCTTTTGTGAATGGGGTGGTTTAGAATAGAAAATGCAGGGATTTGTCTCCTGAAGATTATGATTTTAAATTGGCAGAATAAGTAGGACCTGGTAATCAGGGCAGAGTGTCAATATAAGAAGTAAGGTAGTGAGTGAATATATAGTTGGGATTTGATCAGGGAGGCAGGTCCATCATGAGGGATATGAATAAGGGATTTAATATGCAAAGCAAATCATACACTGTTATGGGAACTGATGAATAATTTATGGAAAATAGTAGTAACTTTACACTACTTTTCAGAGAATTGAGAAAACAATTGAAATAATTTTCTGCATGATTTACTTATGTGATGGAAACTCAGTTGAGAAAGGTTGACTGAAAGTAATTTGTGACTTTCAAGAGGACAGCTTCAGTTAAATTTTGGGTGTAAAGCTAGAGAAGATGAATTGTGTGTAGCCAGAAGTAAGTGTAAGACACTTTTCCAAAGCATTTGGCAAAGAAAGAAGAAAGGGATTCTCAGATGAATGCTTTTTTAAGAAAGAAAAAGCAAAGTTTTTTTTGACTAAGGAAAGTTTTCTTTAAGACAGATGTGTAAACAAACGATATAATGTGTAAGATGCCAAAGAATGGTATTGAGGAAAAGGATAGTTAACCTCTTTTAGGCAGAAAGGAAGAATATGATGAATGACATCCCAAAGAGTTTTCAAATGTAAAAGAGAAATGAGAAAACTCACATTGCATTTGAGTATCTCATATGGACTCTAAACAGTGTAAGAAATATAGGGGCTGGCGTTTGGGAAATGGAGAGAGCATGTGTATATTGTTTTCAGAAATCACCTATTAATTATGACAGTGCAGTGACAGGAAGTTATTGTAAATAACCTATATGAAAAATAATGAGAAGAACTATGGCTGAGTGGAGGTAGGTGATTTTTTTTTTTGAGACCTGAGATGGCAGAAAAAAGATTAGCTGACAGATTGAATATAGTGGTAGCAGAGATTTGGTGGGGCAGTGAAAGAGAAAGGAAATATAACTGAGTCATTGGAAATATGGGATCATTTCTAGAAGAAATATCCTATTGATAGATGTAGTTTCGAACATGGGAGAAAGGTGTGAATTTCAATGTCATCTTTTTATGTAGGTATAAATGAAGCAGTAAAAATGAATAATGTAAATCCATAGAGGTAGGGGTAAATATTAAAGGTGAGAAGAAAAAGCAACCCAGAACTGAATACTGTGGAAACATTTAAGAGAAAAAACAAGAATCTAGATGAAGGGACTTATAAAAGTAGAGAGAAAGATATGAGGGAAACCATGGGGAAGTTCAAGAACAGATGTTTTAGGAATGGGGGAGATTGTGGTCAATAGTATGAAGTGAATCAGAGTAGTTTTACTTGACTTCAAAGTGCCTTTTGTATTTGACAACTGGGTGGGGAGGGCCATAAGTAAACCATATAATAGCAGTGTTAGTGGAGAATTTCCAGCAGTAGATAGTCTGAGTGGTCATGTTAACATTACGTTGGATACAAGAGTGAGCAATAAGTATGGAAGCAAAATTAAAATGGCAAACTAAGTATAGAGAATAATATCAGAGAAGACTGAACTTAAACTTGTAGTTTTAGTACCTATATTCAGATTAATGGCTTTTGTACAATACTCTTCCACCTCATTATAAAGATATTCATAGTAGTAAAATTTAGGAAGAATGAAAGAAGCAATACACATTGAGTAACTGTGTATTGCTTTGAATAAAAAAATACATGCATACATATATACACTACCTTTGTCAGGGGTTGGCAAACTTCTTCTCTATATCCATATTATAGTGACTACTTCAAGATTTTTAGGACCATACTATCTTTGTCAAAACAACTCCACTTGTCACTGTAGCCTGAAAGCAGCCATAGGCCATACATAAATGAATGGGTGAGGCTCTGTCTAACAAAACTTTATTTACCAAAGTAGAGAGTAGGTCAGATTTGTCCCAAAGTTGTTAGTTTACTAACTGATACTTTACATATTTGTTTTTTAAATATACTTTTAAGAATTAATATTTAAAAAAAATATATTTTAAAAAACTCTTACTCTTTTTTATATTCAGATTATTTTTAGCAGAAAACTTCATGGTTTATTTGTATAATCGAGGATCTTTGACTTCTCATCATTCAGATACCCAGGTAAGTTTTAAGTTCCATGTTTTATCGGATTTTTAAACCTATTCAAACGATATTGAATAGATGCTTTCCTAACATAGAATCCCAGGATTCATTGGGAAAGCCTTTATTGCAACAGGGATTGATTTATTGTCTCACTTCCCTTATTACACTTTTCTGATGTCTTGGTAAATTAAAGCGAACTAGATAGAGTTAGCACCTTCCGTATTACCTAGAACACAGCCATTATTTAATTATTTTATTAATTTATATTTTGCTGAATAAATAATTATAAATTAATTAAAGAATAAAAAAAGCAAACAAATGTTCTGGACACAAAAATGTTAGATGAAAACCTTTCCCTTTTTTTTTTAATTATTATTTTTTAGAGGCATGTTATTTATTTATTTATTTATTTATTTGTTTGTTTGTTTGTTTGTTTGTTTGTTTTGTTTATACATGCACTGGGTACAGTCAGAAGCGCGGGAGGGTGAGAGAATTCACCAGAGCCAGAGCGGGGAGCAGAGCAGGCAGAAGGACCGAAGTACACTGCTGAGGGGAGCAGCGGGCGGCAGGAGAGGTCTGCGCGCCATGTGGGACCCTCCTGTGGTGGCCGGGGAGCAGCCGGGATCGAGCTGGCGCCGCAGAGGCCGCGGGCAGCTTCGCAACCCAGCGCTCAACCGCTGCGCCACCCGGGAGGCCCTTTCCCTTTTTTTTTGACTTCCCATCCAACCCATTTACAAATCCTGTTGACTCTATACTTCAAATGATATAACCAGAAACTATCTTTTCCCTTGTCTCCATCTGCTGATACTACTCTTTTCAAGTAGTTTGGATTATTGCCATATATTTCCTGAATCATTTCCCTACTCCTTTACCTTGCCAACCTCTCACTCAATTCTCAACATGGATCTTGTTAAAACCTCTTCAAATTATTTAGCTTTTCTTCTCAGACCCTCCTGTAAATGACCTCTCATTGCTCACAGAGTGAAAACCAAAGTTACTTTAATATCCTAATATCTCTACACAACCGTGTCCCCTTTTACCTCTCTGACCTTATTTTTTATTCTCTATCTTGGTTACTGTATTCCAGTTACATTGGTGTCCTTGCTGTTTTTCAAATGTACCAGACATGTTTTCCTTTTATAGACTTTGCACTTCCTATTTTTTCTAATCCAGATTCTTGTTCTTTGCTAAGAACTCACTTTTTGCTCACTCCTCACTTTTTTCTACCTTATTCTCTAAAGGTCTTTGTTCAGAATTACTCTATTACATAGTTCTTGACTAATCTTCATTTTAAATTACAGTATTGTACTTTGTACTCTATTTTCCTTACCTGTTTTGTTTTTCTCTATGGTAGTTACCAGTTCATTATGTGCTGTATATGCGTCGACTATTTATTTTGCTTCCCCAGTGCAATATAATTTTCATGAGGGAAGGACTTTTGGTTTGTTTATCCACTGATGTATCCCTATTGCTTAGAAAAATGTCTGGAACATAGTATATAGTAAAAATTTATTGAAATATTGAACTCCATATTATTTCACTTATATTGGATAGGACTATCAGTTTCTTTTTTTTTGCTCCTCCTACCCTTATTTCCAACATTAAACAATGTGATAATAAGAATTCTTACATTGATTTCTATCAGTGTTTATAATTTCACTGAATCTTCAGATGTAGTCTTCTGGTTTTATTTTTGTTGTTGTTGTTGTTTGTTTCTTTGATGATGCTTGCTGTATCTCTAGTTTATTTTTACCATGGTCAAAGACCAACAGTTGTATGATTTTAGTACTTTAAAATTAATGCTGTGCATCATGGCCCAGAAGGTAGTTTCATTTTTTAAAAAGATTTATTTTATTTATTTATGCATACATGAGCTGGGGTGTGAACCAGAGGTGGAAGAATGGGAGGGGTGAGCATATTTACCAGAGACAGAGTGGGGACTAGTGGGCAAGAGGAGGAGGTCTGCTGAGCCATGTGGGTTAGCTACCTGGCCAGGGGTTGGACTTGTGCTGCAGTGGCTGCCTAACCCCTTGTGCCACCAGGGAGGCCTTGCCTATAGTTTCATTTTTGTAAATGTTCATATTCTTTGAAAAAATAGTGTATTCTACAGTCTTAAAATATGGTATTTTACCTATGGTAGGTTGTTTACATACTGTCCAAATTGGCTCTAGATTTCAAAAGCTTGATTTATCAGTTATTGACAGAAATGCATATTAAAAATTTTATTATGATTATGCATTTCTCTACTTTCAACTTTGGATTTATATATTTTGAAACTGTATCACTAAACGAATGCAAAATTGGAATATTTATGTCTTTTTGGTGAATTGAAACTCATCATTATGTAATGCCCCTCTTAATTTAAAGCCTGCGTTTTCTGAATTATTTTATGTTGGGAATCATCCTTTTCATTTGTGTTGGCATGCTGTAACTTTTTCTAGCCTTCAATATTCTTGTGCCCTTCAATTTTTAGATATTTCTTTTAAGCCAAATATTGGGTTTTTAAGGAAAAGCAGAATTCATAACCTTTGTCTTTTAATTGATTACCTAAATTTTTTGTATTGGAAAATAATTTTATCTAAGATATTAGATAATTTAGAAACAGCATAAAATAATCCTGGGCATTAATCTGAAGAGTAGTGAATGTAGCAAATATAGGGAGATTGTTTTCTGAATGTCATGTTATTCACAAATATAAACTATGTAGCCTATCAAAAGTATTTGGAAAGTTTTACTAAGTATAAAATTAAGAAATCATTAGAAATTATTTTTGTCAATTGCTAAGTGGCTTTGCTTCTTTTCTTTCCTAGACTCAGTGCTATTACCAAGGATATATTGAAGAACATCCAAATTCTGTTGTCACACTCAGCACATGCTCTGGACTGAGGTTATATGTTTTCTACCATTGATATGTGAATACCACAGTTATGATATTTGGCTTCAGTAAATTTATTATGTTTTTATTATAAGTGGAGTTAGAAGAGGATTTCTATGTGGAAGATAGTCCTCTAAAGGTCTTCTCTAATGTCTTCACTTTCCTCACTGACTAGAGACACTTCTAGTTTCCTTGAAGATTTAGAGTTCCTGGTCTCCTTGGTCTAGATCTTGTTTCTTCTTAACTACAGAAATGACAATTAAATAGACCTGTGTACAGCGAGTTGGAAGAACTAAATTTCGTATAGCTTATTTCTAGCAAGTGGTTTTGATATCTACCTTATATTAGCCTAGTGTTTGGAGATAAAAAGATACAGATAAAGGTATGCTTTTTCTAAAGGAAAACCATCATTAAAAGAAAAAGGCAAATTTTTTGTAAACAATTATTAATATTATACTCATGTTTTTCTAATAATATCATTGTCTTTAACTCCCTAAGAATTGTAGGTTTTACTCCGAATAGAGTTTTCCATTTTGTAAGGAAATTTTTCACTTATATCTTGTAGTCTGGGATCCTTGTTTTTACAAAGAAATGAACTAATACAACTGATTAAGGGGTGAATAGTAATAACAGTTGTTTACTCTTTAAAATCTTGCTATTCAGACTTGCTTTTCTTATTCAGATGATACAAAATAAAGTTAATAAGAAATACCTTCTCTTAATTACTGCCAAATTTTATTTTCAGAAATAAAATGGCTCATCATATATCTTTTTGTTATACAAGCAATGTAACCATTATTCAAAGGCAGTATAATCCAGAGACAAATTCATGATGCTTTCTATTTACTATTGCTTTTATTAAGTCATTTATTTGGAGGCCAGAGGAATTATTTGATCACTATAATGTTGTATATTTGTACACCTAGCAGCTGGTTACATAATTTTTGTTGCATTTATAACCATAGAGAAAATAAAACAGAAATTTAGTTCTGGGAATTATGGACATCTTTGTCTCTTTAGAGTCTGCAAAACATAGAGAGTCTGGGTCAGAACAACTCAGATATGTTCTGTATCTTTTACCTTTGTCTTTGCCCTCCATCTTTCCCTTTTACTATCTTAAAGTTTTATAACATAGAATTGAGGAAAAGCACTCACATTTTTATTCTTAATTTTACAGAGGAATACTACAATTTGAAAATGTTTCATATGTAATCGAGCCTCTGGAATCTGAAGTTGAATTTCAGCATCTTCTTTATAAATTAAGGAATGAAAACAATGATTCTACAATTCTTACTGCAAATAACAAAGGTATAAAACAAAATCCAATGGACTATAACATTTTTATAAGTGGAAAGGTGAGTTGCGTATGCTTTATTATTAATTTCAAGGAAGTTATTGCTTTTATTAAATATAGTTTAAAAAGAAATTTATTAAACTATTACATACCTATAACCTCTCCTTGAGACTAGTCTTACCTTTTCTTACCTTACAATTTTTTTTAAACCATGTAGCACTATTTTTCTCTTTGTAACATTTAATTATTTACATTTTTTTCTGGTTTGGCAATGACTTTTTAAAAATTGAAGTAACATTGGTTTATAACATTTTATAGGTTTCTCTTGTACAACATTAAATTTGACATTTGTCTCTACTACATTATGCTTTCACTGAAAGTCCACCTTTCACATCTCTTTTTCTTATGATTTGTTTTTTTAATTTTTATTTTATAGTTACATACTTACAACTTTTAGAAAATTAACTTGTGTATATTCAGTATAAACTTAAAAATTTCAGTTCATACTTTTACCATTATATTCTGGAAGTTTAATTTGATAAAGCCAATGTTTATGAAGGGTTGCATTAGTAACTAAATAGTCAGCATTAGTTTAATTATAAGTATAATTAAAGCTGATTATACGCAGGATTGTCACTTGTGGCTATGCAAATTGTTCATTATACACCCTGTACATGTGTTGATCCTCATAAAAGTAATTGTGAAAGATTTTTTTCACAATTTTTATGCCAAATGGCATAAGTATGTATAATTTATATAGGAGGTATAAGCTTAACTATTCCCAGTAAATATGCTCCCATCTTCTGTCAGTTTACAAAAAAATAAAATCCATCATAATTCATCTAGGTGAAAGAAGACTTCATTTTTAAATTTCCCTTGCCATGAGACAAAATTATGGCTAACTATATGTGAGCATATGTAAATATGTGTCATATCTGAATTAAATTATAAAGGAAGGGAGCTTATCCTCTTCTCCTTTTCCCTTTCCTGTTACCTACAGTGACGACATGTTGATACACGATAGGGAGATACCATAAGTTACAGAGCAATGAGGCAGAATGAGCTTGTCAGACTTTAATATGAAAGGAAAAAAATTCCAATCTTGTTTGATGCCCTGTTATTCTTATGTTTTTGTTTTAGTTTCTAACCCTATATCCTAAATAATACAGGACTAAAATACAGGACTATGTAATATCCATGTAGCACCAAAATATTAATGCTATCACACATGTGTTTAATTAAAAAATATTTTGTTGACTAAATACAAATTTACTTTTCCTTCTAAGAATTTATGGGGATAATTTACAATTGCTTAGATTACCAAGTATTGTATATAGTATTGATGCTGTTTCCAGATTCCCTTAGAAGCTCTTTTACCATATTATTGTGGATATTAGGCAAGAGGTTGGTGCACCCCGTCTTTGATTATGCTTTTGCTTTCAATACCTAGAATCTGTGACTCTTTGAAAAAAGTTACTTGTATATAAATTTTTCTTCCAGTTTTATTGAGATGTAATTGCCATATATGTAATATTTCATTAAAGTACATTATATGATTTGATATATGTCTATATTGCAAAGTAATTATTACTATAAGTTTGGTTATCATCAAGTACTTCGCAAATATCTTTTTCTTGTGATGAAAATTTTAATCATTTACTCTGTTAGCAACTTTCAAATATATATCACTGTATTGCTAACTGTAGTCACCATTGTACATTATAGTTCCAGAACTTGCTTTTCTTTTATCAGGGAATTGGTATCTGTTGGCCACTATCATTCTTTTCCTTTTGCCTCTGGCAACCACCAGCTTGTTTTATATTTCTGTGAATTCATTGTTTTTTTGTTTGTGTTTAACATCTCACATATGAGATAATACAGTATTTGTTTTTCCTTTATATGATTTATGTCACTTGGCATAATGCACTGAGATCTATTGTAGTTTTAGATAGCAAGATTTCCTTCTTTTAATGGCCATCATAACAAAATGTTACAGACTAGGTGGTTTAAACAGCACAAATTCATTTTCACACAGTACTGGAGATAGAAGTCTAAAATCAGGTTGTTTGATTTCTTCTGCGGCCTCTCTTCTTAGCTTATAGATGGGCATCTTTTCCCTGTATTTTCACACGGTCTTCCTCTAGCCTCTAGACACCAATGGCTGATTGGACCAATGGATATGAATGGACCATTATTTCTTATGTCTAGAATGTCAGCTCAGGTTTGTACAGATGTTACATAGGATTGCAAATGTTGGGGTGGTAGCATGCAAGACTTCCTGAGATTCAGGTTCACAACTAGCACACCAGCACTTACAATGTATTTATTATTTAATGCAAATAATTCATACAAGGCTTAGCCTATATTAAAGGGAGAAGAAATAGATTCATATCTTAATGGGAGGCACATGCAAAGTCGTGGATGCAGGAAGAAGTGACAAAACAAATATTTTTTCTATTTTCCACCTAAATTATTTTTAGAACAGAAATTTAGTTTATTTCTAATATGCATATATGAAAAAGATGATTATACACTAGTTGTTTTATCTTAAGTCACAAACTTAAAAACTGTATTATCTAATGAACTTTATAACTGATTATCTTATTCCTTGAGTAAACTGCAATGAAACTTAAAGCACTATGTATTGATATTAACCAATTGTAAAGCAAATACCAGTATATCCTGTAAGTACTGGAGTAAAATAAAGATTTAAAATGTTAAAGCCTGAAAGAGTAAAACTCTTAAAAGAAAATATAGGTAAAATAGCTTGTTTTTTTTTTTTAATTTTTTTTTAAGATTTATTTATTTATTTATACAAGCACTGGGTACAGTCAGAAATGCGGGAGGGTGAGAGAATTCATCAGAGCCAGAGTGGGGAGCAGAACAGGCAGAGTGATGAAATACACTGCTGTGGGGAGCAGTAGACGTGGCAGGAGAGGGCTGTGTGCCATGTGGGACCCTCGCAGGCGGCCGGGGATCTAACCTGCGCTGCAGAGGCTGTGGGCAGCTTCGCAGCCCAGTGCTCAACTGCTGCGCCATCAGGGGAGGCCCGGTAAAATAGTTTTTGACATTAATCTGGACAATGATTTTTTTTTTTGATGTTACCCCAGAAACACAGACAACAAAAGCAAAAATAAATGGGAATGCATCAAACTTAAAAGCTTCTGCACAGCAGAAGAAGCTGTCAACAAAATAAAAAGGCAACTTAAGAATGAAAATATTTGTAAACCATATGTCTGATAAAAGATTAATATCCAAAATGCATAAGAAACTCATGTAACTTAATAGCATAAAACCAAGTTCTTTGTAAGTGATTTGACAAAGAATGAAAAAAAAAATGGACTAAGGAACTTAGATCCATTTCTAAAGAAGACATAAAAATGACCAACGGGTACATGAAAAGGTGCTCAGCATCACTTATTATGAATTGCAAGTCAAAAACCACAGTAAGATAATGCTTCACACTTATTAGGAAGGCTATTAGCAAAAAGACAAAAGATAACAAGTATTGGCAAAGATGTGGAGAAAAGCAAATCCTTGTGCACTGTTGGTGGGAATGTACTTTGGTACAGCCACCATGGAAAACAGTGTGTAGGTTCCTCGAAAAAAGAGTTCTATATGATCCAGCAATCCCATTTCTGTATGTATATATACATACATATATACACACATATGCACACATGTGTGTGTATATATACACATACATACATACGCACACACACACCGACACACACACACATATATATATCCCCACAGGAAATGAAATCAACATTTTGAAGAGATATCCCCACTGTTGTGTTCAAGGAAATATTTTTCACCTTGGTGAAGATATGGAAGCAACCTCAATATCCATTGATGAATGACAGAAAAAGAAAATGTTTTATAAGGCATTTATTTAGCTGACAAACCTGGAACAGTTGTTTGCTGCCAAGGTTTCCACTACAGACGCAAGAAAAAAGTGCTCTTGCATTGTCAGATTATGGCAGCAAAGATCGAATAGGTGAAATACAGCAGAAAAGCCTGGAGAGAATTTTTGCAAGGCAGAAATAATCTTGTAAACAGTAGAGTCTGGGGCAGCCCTGGTGGTGCAAGGGGTTAAGTCTCTGCACTATCAAGCTGTCAGTCATTGCACCAGGGAGGTGACCCACATAGCACAGCAGACCTCTCCTGTCTTGCTCGCTGCTGCTTCCCTGGGCAGTATATTGCAGTGGATCTGCCTGTTCTGCTCCCCACCCTGTCTCTGGTGAATCCTATAAACCCCCCAACCCCCTGCACCTCTGGCCTGCACCCTGGCTCTTGTATGCATAACTAAATAAATCTAAAAAAAAAAAAAAACCAACAGTAAAGAGTCTGTTTTGTTTCCCCTCTTAAAAAAACAAGTTGTGACCCCCCCCCCACACACAGAGGAATATTAGTCTTTAAAGTGAGGGAAATTCTGCCATTTGTGACAATACTGTGTACCAGAGGACATTATGCTAAATGAAATAAACCAGAAATAGATTAATATTGCTTGATCTCACTTAATATGTTGGATTTGAACTGTCTGCCTTATAGATGCAGAGTAGAATGGTAGTTGTTAGTAGCTGGAGACAAGAAGAAATGGGGAAATATTTGTCAAAATGTACAAAGTTTCAGTTATGCAAAGTTCTGGAGATTTAGTAAGTAACATTACTATTGTTAACAATACTGAATTATAAACTAAAATTTGCTAATAGAGTTTGATCTTACACTTCATTACCATACAAAAAAGGTAACTTTGTGAGGTAATGCTATATTGATTAGCTTGATTTTGGCAATTATTTCATTGTATGTCTGTGTGTGTGTGTATACCAAGATATCAAGTCCTATATTTTAAATATACATGATCTTTGTCAGTTATGCTTTCAGTAAAGGTGGGAAAAGATTTTAAAAGTTCAAATAATTTGTGAAAGTTTTTATATTTTTAAATGCTGCTTTTCTTTTCTTTAGTCAGAACCAGCTGTTTCAGATTTAATTCCACTTTATCTAGAAATGCATATTGTGGTGGACAAAATTTTGGTATGTGCATTGTTTTTTTCTTTGCTTTTAAATATTTGGTGAGAATGTATGATTATCCCTAACTGGAAAAGATCTTAAATATTCTGAACCTACTCAAATGTCATAGAGAGAACAATGGAAAATTTGCCTTCTGAGAAACTGAATATTCAAATTTATACTAGTTCTGTCAGAAATGTTTTATTTGAAATCTTTATATAGCAGTCCTGCATAACAAATGACTTTTTGCTAGTACATCACATCTTTAGGGTCTATACCAATACACAATATTTGTTGTTAAAATTTAAGTGAAATTCTTGAAGCCTTTAATTCTTGCTTTTGAAGTATGGAGAAATTTGTTCTAAAAAATATTTATTGGCACAAGAGTGATGACCATATAACTACACAATAGCTGCTTACATTAATCTGTCAAGAATTATTTTTCAGCAGGTTTTAATGGTCCACCTTTTCCAGTCTATTATTTCCTGGTTTAAACATGCTTCTAGATTTCTGACTCCCATAAACTAATTTGAGGACCTGGGAACTTCAGGATCTTGGGGTAATAATGTAATTTGTACTCAACCAGGTGTAACTTTATTTTCCCTCTATTTCAAACATATCAGAAAACAGATATAAAAATGTACTTTCCGGGCCTCCCCGGTGGCGCAGCGGTTGAGCGCTGGGTTGCGAAACTGCGCGCGGCCTCTGCGGCGCCGGTTCGATCCCCGGCTGCTCCCCGGCCACCAGAGGAGGGTCCCACATGGCGTGCAGACCTCTCCTGCCGCCCGCTGCTCCCCTCAGCAGTGTACTTCGGTCCTTCTGCCTGCTCTGCTCCCCGCTCTGGCTCTGGTGAATTCTCTCACCCTCCCGCGCTTCTGACTGTACCCAGTGCATGTATGAACAAAACAAACAAACAAACCAGCAAACAAATAGGTAAAGCATGCCTCTATAAAAAAAAAAAAAAAAAAAAAAAAAAAGTACTTTCCAAGCTTTCTTCTGATAATAAGCATTTTTTTAAAGATTTATTTATTTATTTATACATGCACTGAGTACAGTCAGAAGTGCAGGAGGGTGAGAGAATTCACCAGAGCCAGAGCGGGGAGCAGAGCAGGCAGAAGGACCGAAGTACACTGCTGAGGGGAGCAGCGGGCGGCAGGAGAGGTCTGTGCGCCACGTGGGACCCTCGCTGGCTGCCGGGGAACAAACTGGGCAGCTTCGCAGCCCAGCGCTCAACAGCTGCGCCACCGGGGAGGCCCTGATACTAAGCATTTGATTGCCACACCTACAAAATAACAAAGAGAATATGAATCATACTATCATCAATGACATTAATAAGATTGTAGATCATGCCAGAAAGCCAGAATTGAGAATCAGAGACAGGAGAGATTTCAAGAAAGATATGAATGTATTAGAATATAGGAAAAGGGCAAAGGAACATTTAAGAAAAAACTAAGGTATTTCTAGGAAAGATGCCTAAATAATATTTTGGATTATGCAAATCATTTTTTTAAATAATAATTTTATTTTTATATTCCCCATACAATTGCAGCCCCCCCATTCTGCCCCCAATCCCTCCCCTCCCGCCCCCGCCCCCCCAAAAGGGTATGATACCCTTTATGGTTTCAGGACTTAGATCCAAGCCTTTGATCCATTTTGTGTTAGATTCCTGCTATGAGTGAGACCATCCGGTCTTTTTCTTTTTCTTTTTGGCTTATTTCGCTGAGCATGATCCCTTCTAGCGCCATCCATGTTGCTGCAAATTGCATGTGTTTATCTTTTTTGAATGCTGAGTAATATTCCATGGTATATATGTACCACATCTTCTTGATCCAGTCATCTATTTTTGGGCATTTGGGTTGTTTCCAAAGCTTAGCTATTGTAAACAGTGCTGCTATAAACATAGGGGTGCAGGTGTTCTTTGGAATTGATGTTTCTGTGTCCTTTGGGTAAATACCTAGGAGTGGAATTGCTGGATCATATGGAAGCTCTATGTTTAGTAGGTCCAGAAATCTCCACACAGCTCTCCACAGTGGTTGGACCAGTTTGCACTCCCACCAACAGTATGCAAATCATTTTATTTCAGGATTAGTTTACAAATTTTGAGTCATTTTATTTTTTATAGCAGTAAATTTTAATTAGAAAAATTGATCAAATGGATATTTATAAAGCATTACACCTAACAACTGCAAAATCTATATACTCCTAAAGCATACTTGGGTATATTCCAGGATTTGAATCATGTAGGGTTTTAAAGAGATTCTGAAAATTTTCAAATCGAAGAAGACATTCAGAGTAACATTCTCTATTTTCAATGAAACTAAACTATAAGAAAATCCCAGAGATATAACTAGAAAGTCCACATATTTTTGGCAGTTTTTTAACCTATTATTGAGATATTTTATTTTTTGAATGTGGACTTACTTATTCATTTTTAATCGAGGTAACATTATTTGACAACACTGTGTATGATTTATAGATATAGGCACACATCTCTTCAGATATATGTTACCACATCTCACCCACTAGCAGCACACATAATCCTCCCCAAGTCCGTTGGATCCCTCTCACTTCACTACCCACCTCCTGGTCTTCCCCTGGTAGCTTCAAATCTACAGTCAGAAATCTAGGGTTTATTTTGGCTGCATTATGTCTCTTCATTTGTTTTTTTTTCTTTGTATTCTATATATGAAATCATCTAGTATTTGTCTTTGTCCTTCTGACTTACAACATTAAACATAATCCCCTCCAATTCTGTTCCATGTTGTCCCAAATTGCAAGATTTAATCTTTTTTTTTTTTTTTTTTTTTTTTTTTTTTACAGCTGAGTAATACATTCATTTGTCATTGGTCACTTTAGTTCTTTTCCATATGTGAACTATTGTAAATTGTGTTGCAGTGAACATAGGAGTGCAAATATTCCTTTGGAGTAGTGTTTTTGTATTCTTTGGGTAGATGACCTAGCAGTGGAATTACTGCATCGTATGTTTAATCTACTGATATTTGGAGATACCTCTATACTGCTTTCCATAGGAATTGGACCAGTCTGCATTCCCACCAACAGTGTACAAGGGGCTCCTTTTTCCCCACACCCTTGCCAGTACTTGCTGATTCTGGTATTTTTGGTACAGGTCATTCTCATAGGTGAGAGTAATTATATCATTGTTTTGATTGAAAAGTGATGATGAGCTTTTTTTCATGTGACTGTTAGCCATCTATGTATTTTTTTTTTTTTGGTAAAGTTTCTATTTAGCTGCTCTTTTGCCTGTTTTTTGAATGAGCTATTTCTTTTCTTTCTGTTGAGTTATATGAGTTCTTTGTAGATCTTGGATATCAATCATTTGTGCAAATATCTTCTTCCATTCAATAGTGTGCTTTTTTGCTTTAATGATAGTTTCTTTCAATGTGCAGAAACTTTTTAGCTTGATCTTAGTCCCATTTGTTTACTTTTACTTTTGTTTCCCTTATCTTTGGAGTTGAGTCTCCAAAAATATCTCTGAAGCTAGTGTTGAGGTATATGTCTTCCTCTAAGAATTTTATGGTTTCAGGACTTAGATCCAAGCCTTTGATCCATTTTGTGTTAATTTTTGTGCATGATCTGAGTTGTCTAGTTTTTTTCTCTTGCACATGACTATCTATTTCCCCCTATCTTTGTAGCTCAGGTGGCCATGTTATCCCTGAGTTCAGTACATTTATACTGCAAGTGATTATTGTAAATGAGAATTTGCTACTGTCGTGTTTTCTTTAATTTTGTTTGTATCTATTTTCTTATTCAATTCCATTTTAATGTTTCTTTTTTAAAAAGATTTATGTATTTATACAAGATCTGGGGTACAGGCCAGAGGTGCGGAAGGTGAGAGGATTCACCAAAGACAGAGTGGGGTGCAAAACAGGCAGATGGACCAAAAATACTGCTGAGGGAAGCAGCAGGTGAGACAGGAGAGGTCTGCTGCGCCATGTGGGCATCTCCTTGGCCAACCATGAATCGTACCCATGCTGCAGAGGCTGTGGACAGCCTCACAGTGCTGCACTCAACCTGCTGAGCCACCGGGGAGGCCCAAATCTTTTTTAAAAAGAGGTCTAGCGTTGGCAAAGTGCTTCAGTTTCTATTTTCCTGGGAAGATCTTTATTTCTTGCTCATTTCTGAAAGATATAGTATTCTTGGTGGCAGTTTTTACCTTTGAATATTTTGAATATGTCATTCTTCTCAGTTGGGTCATATGCTAAGTCCATAATTTGTCTCCTCTCCCCTGACCTCTGCAGTATTTTTTTTTTTTAAAGATTTATTTATTTATACAAGAACCGTGGTATAGGCCAGATGCGCCGGAGTGTGAGAGGATTCACCAGAGACAGAGTGGAGAACAGAACAGGCAGACTGACGAAATATACTGTTGAGGGGAGCAGCGGGCGAGACAGGAGAGGTCTGCTCGCCATGTGGGTTGCTCCGAGGCCGGCGGGGATTGAACTGGCACTGCAGCGGCTGCGGACAGCTTCACAGAGCTGCACTCAACCGCCTGCGCCACCTGGGAGGCCCCGCAGTATTTATTTTGAACAAAATTGCTAGACTACTTTCAGTGTAGCTGCATGATTTTACATAGCTACCAGCATGTATAAGTGATCCAATTTATATCCATTTTTTAAATTTGTTACTGGCTTATTTTAAACGCAGCATCAAATCTCTGAGAGTAAATGGAGAGTAAATCTCAAATACAGGGGCCTCCCTGGTGATGCAGGCGATTGAGCGTGGTGCTGTGAAGCTGTCTGCAGCTACTGCAATGCAGGTTTGATCCCGGCTGGCTGCGGAGATACCCAAATGGCCCTGCAGACCTCTCCTGTCTCGCCCGCTGCTCCCCTCAGCAGTGTATTTCTGTTGATCTGCCTGTTCTGTTCCCTGCTCTGATTTTGGTGAATCCTCTCACCCTCCTGCACATCTGCCCTGTACCCTGGTTCTTATATGCATGAATAAATAAATCTTTAAAAGCAAATCTATGAAAATCTTATTAAAAAAACCTCAAACACATTACATAAGAAATTGTATTTAAATTTAAAATTAATTTTGTTTTTCAGTATGATTTCTTGGGCTCCGATGGCATGATTGTAACAAGTAAAGTCACTGAAATTATTGGCCTTGTAAATTCAGTAAGTAGTTTGCATTTCATACTAGTTAGAAAAATTCGTATTAGTTTTGAAATTACACTTTAACTTGATATGGCATTTCTGAATAATAGTCATCCATATAAGTTAAGTTTTGATTTGTCAAAATACTGAATTTCTTAGTTATTATAAATTAACAAAGATTAATTTTTCAAGTATTTGTCTTTTCTGTTTTTAGATGTTTGCCCAATTTAAAGTTACTATTGTGCTGTCGTCACTGGAGTTTTGGTCAGATAAAAATAAGATTTCTACAGCTGGAGAGGCAGATGAATTATTATATGCATTTTTAGAATGGAAACAGTCCTATCTTACCCTAAGGCCTCATGATATTGCTTATCTATTCATGTAAGAATAATGTTTCAGTATTCTTAGAAAGAAAACAAAGATATGTGATTATGATGTAGCTTAATTTAGGGGATTGTTATTCATTTCTGACTTCACACTTTGATTAATCATTATGTACTTTTTTCAGGCCAGGTATTTTCTTTTTTGTTATCAGATAATAAAGATTGCTAAAATTTATTTTTGTGCTTATCAAACCTTTACCACTGAGGAGATTGATATTTCATGAAGCTGAGCCACCTTAGGAATCTTGGATCTAGTAGTATGTAGTTTGAACCCAGTTTGTAACTCCAGAGCCCATAATCTTAACTACTACATAAAGAGAGGGGATTTGTCTTGTGAAGTTTATGTTTCTGTTAAGAGTTTTTATCAAAGGATTGGTAATTTATATTAAAAATTTATCCTAAAGAATTTTTCTGCATGATTTTAAAAAGTTAAATTATTTTTTGTCTAAATTAGTTTATTTGTTCACACCGATTCTTTCTTTACATTGAATAAATGTATCTGAAAGTAGCAAATTTGCCTCCGAATGAACAAACTTGGTATGTTTTAAATATATAGCCACAGTATCCTTCATTTCATGAGTTTAGAATTTCTGTAATATAGTTTATCTGTGGAATAAATAAATTCTGTTATTTCATGCATACACAGTGATTAAATAAGGTATAATATGCAAAAAATCACCCAGGAAAAAAAACTGTAGTATTATTATTTTTCTTTTTCTAGGTTTTTCTAATTAATTTGTTTATGTGTATTTTATGTCATTGTTCATTTTTGTACAATGTATGCTTTCTCCTCTCAGGTGTAGTCCCCGTAAAATTTCCAACACCAATTCACCCGTGCACCATCACCATGGTCACTTGTGTTCTTCCCTACCCTGTTTTGATCCCTCTCCCTCCCCTCCCCTGCAGATCGTCTCTGATTTATAGTTGCCTGTTAATTTTGTTTATTTACTTATTATTATTTTTTCCTGATACCTTATTTGGTTTCCCTATATTCCTCCAATAAGTGAAACCATCCGATATTTTTCGTTTTCCTTCTGTCTTGTTTCACTGAACACAATCCCTTCCAGCTCTGACCATGTTGCTGTGAATGGCATGATTTTATCTTTTTTGATTGCTGAGTAGTATTCTATTGTGTATACATACCACATCTTCTTGATCCACTCATAACTCTTAACAAGATGGGAGCAGGGCCTCCCTGGTCGTGCAGGTGGTTGAGCGCTGTCCGCAGCCTCTGCAGCGCTGGTTCGATCCTGGCCAGCCCGCGAGGGTCCCACATGGCATGGAAGATCTCTCCTATCTCACCCACTGCTCCCCTCAGCAGTGTATTTCAGTCAGTCTGCCTGTTCTGTTCCCCACTCTGTCTCTGGTGAATCCTCTTACCCTCCTGCACATCTGGCCTGTATCCCAGTTCTTGTATAAATAAATAAATCTTTAAAAAAAAAAACAAAAAATAACAAGATGGGAGCAGAAGGAAGCTATCTCAATATAAGAATGATCATATATCACCTACTTACAGTCAATATAATATTTATTATGAACAACTGAGAGCTTTTTCTTTATTATCAGGAACAAGGCAAGGATGTCTGCTTTTACCCATTCTCTTTAATTTAATTTTAGAGTTTTACCTAGAGCAATCATAAAATTAAAGGAATCTGATTGGAAATGAAATGAAACTATTATTATTTGAAGGTGTTATGATAGCATATGTAGAAAATCCTGAAGACTCCTAGACACCAAATAGCTATGAGAAACAATATAAAGGAATACAGTAAAATGTCAGGCTGAAACATCAACAGGATTTATTTCCATACATCTAATTCACTTATTTATTGTTATTTTAAGTTTTATATTGAAGTAACATTGGTTTACAATATTGTATATGATTAGGGTCTACTGTATAAACCAGCAATCTCATCAGGGTTCTCTGATATTCCTTTTGTTGAGTTCTGTGAGTTTTTGAAGATGTTACATACTAGCCCCTTGTCAGATATATGATTTGCAAATTTTTTCTCCCACTCAAGGATGTTTTCATTTTAATGAGTTCTTTCATTGCTCACTTTTATATACAAATAATGAGTGAGACTAAAAAGAAATTAAGATTGAAACCACAACTTGTAAAAAGATACGCTACAAAGTGTTTACTGCAACATTGTTTACAATAGGTCATGGAAACAACTGAAGAGCCCACTAATAGAGTTTTAGATTAAAAGATGTGCTATATCTAGACAATGGAATACTTTTCAGCTATAAGGAAAGACAAAATGTCACCACTTACATCAAAATGGAAGGGGTTTGAGGGATTATGCGTAGTAAAGAAAAAGATAAAGACACATATTGGATGTTTTCATATATATGAGTAAATATATGGAATCATAGTGATCGATAAAAAAATAATTATAAACTAGCAGACATCAAAAATGAAATGGTTTCTGATTTCAAGAGGGGGAGGAAGAAAGGCAAGGGGCAGAGTGTGGTTTAGGAAATGGGAAAAAAGAAAATGGAAAGACAAACCAACAATCACAGACAAACCAAATAATCACAGACAATATTTTCAAATCACACATCTCATAATAGACATGGACCTTAAAGTTAAAACAGCAGTTAAAATTCAATAATTAAAAAAAGCCTATTAAAAAGCGGACAAAATATTTGAAGTCAGTTTACCAAAGGAGAATATGGATAGTAAATAAACACATAAAAAAATCCTTAACATCATTACTCATTAGGGAAATGTAAATTAAAACCACAAGAAAATAATGGCAATTAATGGCTAAATCAAAGTGAACAAAACAATTAAAAAATTCTCCAGTGCCACCTTCTGGAGATTATGTAGAACAACTGGAATTGCCATGGCTGCTGGGAACACAAAATGACACAGTTCATTTGGAAAATGGCTTGACTGTTTCTATGAAATTAAACATATATTTAGCATGTAACCTAGTAACTCCACTTTGAGGTATACCCAAGCATAATAAAAACTTTTTTTAACATAAAAAATATGTAAGAGCATGTTTGTAGTCGCTTTATTCGTAACCACCCCAAGCTGGAAATATCCCAGATGTCTTTACTGGTATAAGTAAATTGTGATATTTATACAATAAATTAATACTCATAAATAAACAGAAAAAACTACCACTATGTATAATACCATAGCTGAATCTCAAATTTATTTTGCTGAGTGTAAGAATCCATTGTTTATATACAACACACATAGATACAGGTAGGACATAAAAAAGTATTTTTTGGAAAAGGGAACAAAACAAGATAGAAAACAGGTCAGAAATTTCCAAGGGATTGACATGGGGGGAGTAGTGTAAAGGGGGGTTGATAAAATTGCTCTATATCTTAATTTTGGCAGTGATATTCTTTGGTCAGAAAATACTGTACATTAAACATTGTACATTTTGCTGTAGTTACACACTTATTTTTAAAATAAGAGTTAAAATTGTGAATTTATATAGATAATTCTTTTTTTTATTTTATTTTTTTAAAGATTTTTTTTTTATTTGAAAAATTTTTTTTTAATAATAAATTTTATTGTTATATTCCCCATACAATTGCAGCCCCCCCATTCTGACCCCAATCCCTCCCCTCCCGCCCCCGCCCCCCTAAAAGTGTCTCTGGTTCATAGTTTTTTGTTGATTTTGATTTTCACTTTCTTATAGTTATTCATTTTCCTGGTCCCTTATTTAAGTTTTCTAGATTCCTGCTATGAGTGAGACCATCCGGTATTTTTCTTTTTCTTTTTGGCTTATTTCGCTGAGCATGATCCCTTCCAGCGCCATCCATGTTGCTGCAAATTGCATGTGTTTATCTTTTTTGAATGCTGAGTAATATTCCATGGTATATATGGACCACATCTTCTTGATCCAGTCATCTATTTTTGGGCATTTGGGTTGTTTCCAAAGCTTAGCTATTGTAAACAGTGCTGCTATAAACATAGGGGTGCAGGTGCTCTTTGGAATTGATGTTTCTGTGTCCTTTGGGTAAATACCTAGGAGTGGAATTGCTGGATCATATGGAAGCTCTATGTTTAGTAGGTCCAGAAATCTCCACACAGCTTTCCACAGTGGTTGGACCAGTTTGCACTCCCACCAACAGTGTAGAAGAGTTCCTTTTTCTCCACACCCTCGCCAGCATTTGTTGTTGCTAGTTTTTTTAATATGTGCCATTCTCACTGGTGTAAGATGGTATCTCATGGTAGTTTTGATTTGCATTTCCCTGATGGCAAGTGATGTTGAACATTTTTTCATATGCCTGTTGGCCATTTGCATTTCCTCTTCAGAGAAGTTTCTTTTTAGCTCTTCTGCCCATTTTTTGACTGGATTATTTTCTTTGTTGTTGTTGAGTCTCATCAGCTCTTTGCAGATTTTTGTGATCAGTCCTTTATCATTAGTGTTGGGTGCAAAAATGTTCTCCCAGTTGGTGGGGTTTCTCTTTGTTTTTGTTATTGTCTCTTTTGCTGTGCAGAAGCTCTTTAATTTGATGTAGTCCCAGCTGTTTATCTTTGCCTTCACTATCACTGCTTTGGGTGATGTGTCTGTAAAGATGTCTTTGATGTGCAAATCACGTAGTGTTTCGCCTATATTTCCTTCTATATATTTTATGGTTTCAGGTCTTATGTCTAGTTCTTTAATCCATTTTGAGTTGATTTTTGTGTATGGTGTGAGGTAGTGGTCAAGCTTCATTCTTTTGCATGTAGCGACCCAGTTTTCCCAGCACCATTTATTGAACAAACTTTCTTTGCTCCAATGCATAGTCTTTGCTCCTTTGTCAAAGATTAGTTGACCATAAATCTGTGGGTTTATTTCTGGATTTTCTATTTGATTCCATTGGTCTGTATGTCTGTTCTTGTTCCAATACCATGCAGTTTTGATGATTATGGCTTTGTAGTATAGTTTGAAGTCTGAGAGTGTGATGCCTCCATTCCCTTCTTTTTTTTTCAGGAGAGCTTTGGCTATGCGGGGTTTTTTGTGATTCCATATGAATTTCATCAATAATTGTTCTATTTCTTTGAAGAATGACATTGAAATTTTGATTGGAATAGCATTGAATCTGTATATTGCTTTTGGAAGGATGGCCATTTTAATAATGTTTATTCTTCCAATCCACGAGCAGGGGATGTCTCTCCATTTCTTTGTGTCTTCTTCTATTTCTTTTAACAGTGTTTTATAGTTTTCTTTGTATAGGTCCTTTACCTCTTTTGTTAGATTTATTCCCAAATATTTGATTTTTTTTGTTTCAATAACAAAACGGATTTTTTTTTGATTTCTTCTTCTTCAGATTTATTGTTTGTGTATAGGAAGGCTACTGACTTTTGCGTGTTGATTTTGTATCCTGCCACTTTACTGAACTGATTGATGAGTTGAATTAGCTTTTCTGTGGAGTTTTTGGGGTTCTCTATGTATAATATCATATCATCTGCAAATAGTGATAGTTTGACTTCTTCTTTTCCTATTTGGATTCCTTGTATGTCTTTCTCTTGTCTTATTGCTCTGGCTAGGACTTCCAGTATTATATTGAAAAGCAGTGGTGAGAGTGGACCTCCTTGTCTTGTTCCAGATCTTAATGGAATTGCTTTCAGCTTTTCACTATTGAGAATAATACTGGCTGTTGGCTTGTCATAGATGGCCTTTATGATGTTGAGGTATGTTCCTTGTATCCCAAGAATTTCAAGGGCTTTTATCATGAATGGGTGTTGCACTTTGTCGAAAGCTTTCTCAGCATCTATTGATATTATCATATGGTTTTTATATTTCTTTTTGTTGATGTGTTGGATAACGTTGATTGATTTTCGGATGTTAAACCATCCTTGTGCCCCTGGAATGAATCCTACTTGGTCGTGGTGAATTATCTTATGGATACATTGTTGGATTCTGATGGCTAAAATTTTATTGAGGATTTTTGGATCAGTGTTCATTAGGGAGATTGGCCTGTAGTTTTCCTTTTTTGTGTTGTCCTTGTTCGGTTTTGGTATTAGTGTAATGTTGGCTTCATAGAACGTGTTTGGTATTGTCCCTTCCTTCTCAATTTTTTGGAAGAGTTTGTGAAGGATAGGCACTAATTCGTCTCTGAATGTTTGGTAGAATTCATTTGTAAATCCATCAGGTCCTGGGCTTTTGTTTTTGGGGAGGTTTTTGATTACCATTTCAATTTCGCTAATTGTAATTGGTCTGTTTAGGTGTTCTATTTCTTCTTTATCTAGCTTTGGGTGATTGTAGAGTTGTAGGAACTTGTCCATCTCCTCTAGATTGTTAAACTTGTTTCCATATAACTGTTCATAGTAGTTACTGATTATTCTTTTGATTTCTGCTGTGTCCGTTGTGATTTCTCCTCTTTCATTGATGATCCTGTTTATTTGTGCTTTCTCCCTTTTTTCCTTTGTGAGCCTGGCTAGGGGTTTGTCTATTTTATTGATTTTTTCAAAGAACCAGCTCTTGGTTTCATTGATCTTTTGGATTGTTTTTTTAGTTTCAATTTCATTTATTTCTGCTTTGGTTTTTATTATTTCTTTTCTTCTACTGGTTTTGGGGTTTTTTTGTTGTTCTTTTTCTAGATCTTTGAGCTTCGAGATTAGGTTGTTTCTTTGAGTACTTTCTTGTTTCTTGATGTGAGCTTCTATTGCTATATATTTTCCTCTTATTACTGCTTTTGCTGCATCCCATACATTTAGGATATTGGTGTCCTCCTTGTCGTTCAATTCAAAATTTTTTTTAATTTCTTCTTTGATCTCCTCATTAGTCCAATGGTCTTCCAGTAGTGTGGTTTTTAGTCTCCATGAGGTAGGAAAGTTCCTTGCCTTCTTTTTATGGTTTATTTCTAGTTTGATGCCTTCATGGTCAGAAAAGATGGTTGATATGATTTCAATCTTGGTGTATCTGTTGATGTTTGTCTTGTACCCCAGTATGTGATCGATCCTGGAGAATGATCCGTGTGCGCTTGAGAAAAATGTGTACTCCGTTTTTTTTGGGTTTAGTGTTCTATAGATGTCTGTTAAGCCCAATTGCTCTAGGTCCTTATTTAGAGCTTTGGTTTCTTTACTTATTTTTTGTCTTGTTGATCTATCCAATTTTGATAGTGGTGTGTTGAAGTCTCCCACTACGTATGTGTTTTCTCTGATGTCTGTTTTCAGAGAGGACAACAGTTGTCTGATATATTTTGGTGCTCCTTCGTTTGGTGCGTATATGTTAATGAGTGTTATTTCTTCTTGAAGTATTGTCCCCTTGATCATAATGTAGTGACCATTGGGGTCTCTTTTTATCTTTTTGAGTTTGAAATCTGTTTTATCTGATATAAGTATAGCTGTTCCTGCTTTCTTTTTTGGTCCATTTGCTTGTAGGATTGTTTTCCATCCTTTAACTTTGAGCCTATTTTTATCTTTTGTAGCTAAATGTGTTTCCTGGAGACAGCAAAAGGTTGGGTTTTGTTTCTTAATCCAGGCTGCAACTCTGTGTCTTTTTATTGAAGAGTTTAGTCCATTTACATTTAGAGTTAATATTGATATGTTAACATCTGTATATGCCATTGTGTTTGTCTTTCCTTTGATTTGGTTTATTTATTCTTTTAATAACTTTTTTTTTTTTTGGCCTTCTTTCATTGTTATTCGTCCCTCTGAGATTCTGGCTTTAGGACTCCTTGTAGTATTTTTTGGAGTGGGGGTTTAGTTGCAATGAAATTCCGGAGTTTCTGTTTGTCTGGGAAGGTCCATATTCTTTCTTCAAAGAGGAAGGAGAGCTTTGCGGGATAGAGTATTCTTGGTTGGCATCTGTTTTCTTGGAGTCTGTTGACTATGTCCCTCCACTCTCTCCTTGCCCGTAGTGTTTCTTCGGAGAAGTCTGATGTCAGCCTGATTGGCTTTCCTTTGAATGTTATCTGTTTCTTCCCTCTTGCCAGCTTCATTATTTTTTCCTTGTCCTGATTCTTGGGAGCTTTACTATTATGTGTCTTGCTGTATTTTTTCTTTCGTCGTGGAAGTTTGGTGTTCTTCTTGCTTCTTGTATATCAATTTTCAGCTCCTTCTTCACATTTGGGAAGTTCTCTTCAATTATCTCTTTGAATATTTTCTCTGTTCCTACTTCTCTCTCCTCTCCTTCTGGTATTCCTATAACTCTTATATTTCCTTTCCTCATGGAGTCAGATAGTTCCCGAAGTCTTTCTTCATTCTTTTTCCTTCGTACTTCTCTTTCCTTTTCTGTTTTGGTTCTTTTTATTTCTGTGTCTTCAAGAGCACTTATTCGTTCTTCCATTTCATCTATTCTGCTTTCATTGCTTTTCCCAGAATTCTTTAGTTCTTCCACTAATTCTTTGATCTCCTGCATTTCTTTTACTTCCCTCTTTAGGGACTCAATTTCATTCTTCTGATCGTTGATTATTTTTCCCTTATCATTGTTTTCCTTTATGACTTCTGTCAGTTTTTTAATCACGGCAATTTTAAATTCTCTTTCTGGAAGGCTCAGAAGTTCTTCCAAGTTACTGTCGTTGCAATCTGAGGGCTGGTTTTCTTTTTGTGGTGTGGTTTTTCTCTGGAGAGTTGCTAGGTTGTGTGTGGTTCTTCTCCTCCCTACTGTCTGTTTTCTAATTTGCCGTATGCGTTGGGACACTGTGTAGTTGGGACTGGCCGGCATCTTGGGTGAGCTTCTCTGCTCCCCTCTGGTTCCTCCAGGAGTCATCTGTCAGTTTCAAGCAGTCTTTATTGGAGAAAGGTCCCTGTCCTAAAATGTCGATGTGGGGACACACTCCCCTGTGCGCCTGGTCTGCCCCGGCGGTGGGTTCCTGCTCCCCCTCTGGGCTTGGACTGTAGGCCAGAGGGGGTCTGGTGTGGGCGAACTTCCCCCGCTCACCTCTGGCTCCTGAGGAAGCCTTCTGCAGGTAGTCTTTACTGAAGAAATGTCCCTGTTCTAAAATGGTGATGTGGGACACACTCCCTGTGCGTCCGGTGTCAGGCACACTCTTCTGCGTGCCTGGTCTGCCCTGGCTGTGGGTGCTCGCTCTCCCTGTGGGCTCAGACTACTTGTTCGGAAGGGGCCGGGTGTGGGCTAACTCCCCAGCTGGCCACTAGCTCCTTCAGGAGCCTGTGCTGGCTTCAAGTCGCTAGGTGGCGCCAGAGATCTCTCCTAGAGCCCTTGGGGAGCTGATTTTCCACCCCGTGGGACAGGGAGCAGAGCGGGGATGGTAGGGTACACCTCAACGGCTTTGGGGTGCTGTGTCTGCCTTGTGCCCCACCGTCGTGGGGAACCCACGCCCCTAATTTCGTGCCCCGGGTCTCAGTTCCAAAGCCCTCAGTTCCAAGGACGCGGGCTGTAGCCCAGTTCAGTGGCGCGTGAATGGCGCCTTTTGCACCGCTCTGGTGCCTGGGCACCTGGTTCCTGCTTACTCAGGGAGGGACCTTCACCTCAGTGAGGACCTCCGAGCGTCTCCCCGCAACCCTAGGTCGTCTCCCAAGCCTAGGTCGCAGGCGCGGGGACCTGGGCAGCCGCGATCCTGGTCTGCACTTGCTTTTCAAGAAGCCGAGCGCGCAACTTTCCGCGCAAGCTTACCGGCAGCCCGGGCTGTGTGCGCGTCTCCCGGGGTCTTTGTTCTTCTCTAATGGCGCCCGGAGCCGTTCGCTCACCGCCGCGGCGAATCCTGCAGGGTTCGCCTCAGCTCCCGTTCACGGGGTGTGGTGGCTGCAATAGTTCCTTTCCACTCACAGTCCCGCTTGCTGCGTTGTTTGTTCTTGTTGGCCGTTTTGGTTTGTTGTTTTCCTCCTCTCTGCCGGTTGGAGAGTGCCGCCTCTGTGGGCGGGGGAGGGGAGCAGGGTTCTGGGCTTCCCTCCCTTCTAGTCCTCTTTTATGGCCACTTTCTTCTTCGGGTAGTTTGCTGGAGTCACCCGTTTATCTTCCGTGTCCCAGTTCTCACTGGGACCTGCCGCTTTTCCTCCCTATTAACTTTTTTTAATGGGAGATCTTACTCGCAGCGTCTCCTCGCAGCCATGTTGCTCCTTTTTTAAAGATTTTTTTATTATTTTATTTATTTATTTATTTATACAAGCACTGGGTACAGTCAGAAGCGCGGGAGGGTGAGGGAATTCACCAGAGCCAGAGCAGGGAGCAAAGCAAGCAGAAGGACCGAAGTACACTGCTGAGGGGAGCAGCGCGCGGCAGGAGAGGTCTGCGCGCCATGTGGGTCCCTCCTCCGGAGGCCGGGGAGCATCCGGGGATCGAACTGGTGCTGCAGAGCCTGCGGGCAGCTTCGCAACCCAGCACTCAACCGCTGCGCCACCCTGGGGGCCCTTATATAGATAATTCTAATTAGTTTAACTGATTTAATCATAATTAACATTATAGCATTTTTACATAAATTCTTTAATTTTATAATTGTGTTCTTTCTTTTCCCCTAAAAATGTAGGCTTCTCATTTCATTCTTGTGAATGTATTATGCTTTATACGATAATTGTTTTTTGAGTGTATCTCATAAAATATGTCCAAGGAAATTTGTCTTCAGATAAATTCAAAGAAATAAATTATTAACAAATTTATATTAAATCAGTTTGATTTATTTAGTTTTGTTTCTAAAACTTAATTTTACAACTTTGAATTGGTAACACATTTGCATTATTAAAAAATCAAACCTATTTAGAAAACTATACGCAGAAAACTGCTAAAAACATTTTTTTCTTACAATCTTCTTTATTACCTGTGCATTACAGAATAGTTATCATATCTACTCCCTGAAAGAATACTGTTCTCAATATAACAAGCATTAATGTAACCATCATTACAGAAAATTCTTGCTTCCAGTCTATAATCGCCATTCTTGCTTCTTATTTCCAAGGAGTAAAATGATTTTTTTTAAAGATTGATTTATTTATGCATACAAGAACTGGGGTACAGGCCAGAGATGGGGGGGTGAGAGAATCCACCAGAGACAGAGTAGGGAACAGAACACACTTGTTAGTGCATCAATATGTTAATCAATAATGTTTGAGAGGGTCTCCAGTGTTGCCAAGAAAATGTATAATATACAGTCAGTCATATTTTTCTTTTTGCTATTACAAGTGGGTCTTTTATCTACCAAATACATATTGTTTTTATGTATAAAAATTATTTAAATTTCTAATATTGACCTTATTTCCTACTGCCTTACTAGATTTCATTTTTAATAATTCTTAGATTCATTACCTTGGCTTTTCATTCATACAAAATATACCATCTATAAGTATAGATTGTTGATTTTTTTTCTTAATTTATGTCTTCAATTTCTTTATTTTTATTGCTTTGGCTAATTTAGTACAATGTTAAATAGCAATGGTAATAATGGTATATACATATGCGATATACATAAAGTGATACATACACATATACATGTATGCATGAATTTATTTTTCAGTGGACCCTTAAGAACTAGACTTTTTGGGCAGCATTCTGCATTTATTGGGGGCACTCTTTATGCTCTCATCTGCCCTTTGGGAGAAATCATGGCTCAGGTTGTCTCTCATAGAACTAAGCCCTGTTTGGGGAATGGTAACATGGGTAAGAAAACTGTTCTTACCTTCTGCAATGTGTCTGTCCTTGAAAATTTCCACTCCAAATGGAGTGTTGGAATCTGCTCTCCTGGGTTCCTATAGTGGTACTCTCACCCATAGGTAGTTGTCAAAAATCATTGTTTCCATTTGTAGATGAAGACTGGAAACTCCTGCCATTTTACTAATGTCACTCTGCAAGATTAGTATGTTATCTCTATTTGCTCATAATTTACAGGAGAAACCAAGAATGAGTGTGAGACTATGTGTATGAACATTAGAGGGATAAATATGGGGGTGGGGGTGGAGAGAGAGAAAAAGAAGGGGGAGGAAAGAAATGCATGATATGATGGCCAAATTTAAAAAGTGCTAATTCAATTAGAAGTGGGCACCTGTACCCCTATATTTATGGCAGCACTACTTATAATAGGTAAAACCTGGAAACAACCCAAATGTCCAAAAGTAGATGACTGGATCAAGTAGATGTGGTATATATACACAATAGAATGTTACTCAGCAATCAAAAAAGATAAACTCATGCCATTTACAGCAACATGGATAGAGCTAAAAGGAATTATGCTCAGTGAAATAAGTTAGAAGGAAAGAGAAAAATATCGGATGGTTTCACTTATAGGAGGAATATAGAGGAACCAAATAAGACATCAGTGTAAAAAAAACCAACAAAACAATTATAAGCCAAAGACATCCTGCAGGGGAAGAGGAGGGAGAGGGATCAAAGGGAAGGAGGAAGGAGCACAGGGGACTGAGGTGATGGTGCACGGGTGCATTGGTGAAGGAAATTCAATAGGGACTACACCTGGGGTGGGGAAGCAAATATTGTTTAAAAAAGAACAATGATGTAAAAAATAAATAATTAAAAATAAATAAATAAATAAATAAAAAGAAGTGGGAAGCAGAGATAGGCATCTTTAAATTCAGTAGGTGGAAAAATGAGGGGGGAAAGCAGTCCAGGTAACAAATAATGTGCTTAGAAGCATGAAACTGAATAATTTTGTAGTTCTTTTCTGAGCATGGAATTCATAATTTGCACTGGAACCGAACCTTTGAAGGGAGAAAGGATGCAAGAAAATAATGAAAAAGGCAAGACAGTAGACCTTGACAGCTGATTTTCACAACTGGTTTGATATTCTAGAGACTGGTGATTAGTAATAAGTAAAAAATAACTTTTGAGTGCAGGTCATCAAGAGTATATGTTGCATCTTAGGGGAAATCTTAAAACTTGTAAAGAGGATTCCTTAAAATATCTTTTGGGAGAACTTACTTGGATGAAGAAAGAGTGTAAACATTTAGACATTGGAACTTAAAACCAAAGTTGGGCATTCAGAGTAAATACTAGGAAAAAGTACTGGAGGGGTTAGGAATAAACAATATCAGAGAGACAAAAAGAAAGATAGCAGTAGGGAGATAGTGCAACTGTGAATTCAAGTGCAATTGAGACCAACTGGGGCATTTCAAATTGAGAATTGAGTACCAGCACATCTGGGATCTATTTTTTGGCAGGGCTCTATAATGGCAGGATATGTTTGAAGCACGTATACCTTAGTTGAGAGTATGGCTCTGGATTCAAACTATTCAGGTAAAAATCCTTCCATAGCACCTATTAATTGTGCTGTCTTGAGAAATTTACTGATACTTCCATCTGATGTTTGATTTGTTCACTGAGATAACAATAATATATATTTCACTGGCTTTAATTGAAGTTTCAATTGAATAGCTTATGTCCATCTCTCAGAGTAGTGCTATTATTATACAGCAATTGGTATCCTACTTAACTGGTGTTTTGTTCAAAGAAGAAATAATAACATGAAGTTGTAAAACAATAATGTAATGCTTATCTGTAACTGGTTAGTTTTTCTATATGAATGAAAAATTTTAATCCATTGTCATTTATCAAAATGCTTTTGATCAATAAACTTGATCAAATACCTCTGTAAATCTAACCAAATGTGATAAGAACAGTAAAGCCATCAAAATCTTGGACCCATTGGATATATTTTAGAAATCCAGAGTTCTTAATCTCATTTAATTAAGAATATCTTTCAAATTTGAAACAATTAAGGACACGTGGAAAGATTATATTCTCCATTTTTATGAACTACAATTTTTAGCAGGAATTTCCACATTTAAATTGTTTGTTAAAATTAATTATAAATGTACACTTATTTATTTAGCTATAGGGATTATCCAGAGTATGTGGGAGCAACGTTTCCTGGAAAGATGTGTGTTACTCAGCATTCTGCAGGAATTGTTTTGGTATGTAACTAGTTAATTTTATTATTAAAAATTATACATTTTAAAATTTCCCAACTTCGTAATATGTATTTTATATGGTTCACATCTATATTTATATTTAAGGATTGCATTTCTTTTCCATTTGAAGTGTGTAGAAGGAAGAGTACTTTATAGAATAATTGTTGCATTATTTGGAAGTTAAACTGGATAAAAAATATCACAAATGTACAATCATTTCTTAATATATAGATTAGTGCATGATGAAAAATGATCTGTAAAGAAATTTCTATAACCCAAATAGACTTTTGCTTATAGATACAAAATTGGAGAAATAGTCTCACAGATAAAAATGCTTAAAATATAAAGAAATGATCAACCAAAAAGTGTGATAGTTCTTTTTTTTTAAAAAAAAATTACTTATTTATGCATACAAGAACTGGGGTACAGGCCAGAGGTGCGGGGGGTGAGAGGATTCACCAGAGACAGAGTGGGGAACAGAAGAGACAGATTGACTGAAATACACTGCTGAGGGGAGCAGCGGGCAAGTCAGGAGAGGTCTGCTCCTCCATGTGGGTAGCTCCCTGGCCTGAGATCTAAACTCATGCTGCACTGGCTGTGGATAGCTTCATAGGTTGTGTCTTAACCCCTTGCACTACCAGGGAGGCTCCAAAGTATGACAGTTCTTTAAAATGTTTCAGATCTTCAAAGCACAGTATTTAATAGAACATTTTATGCCTGTTTTGAATACCTTGTGTTATTTATAAATATGATATATATAAATAAATTACTGGCATAAGTAGATGAGCCATTGAAAGATGAAGTAATTCATTGAGCCACCCCATTGATTATTTTAAAAAACAAGTTTAAGTACTCTACATATTAATTACAAAATAATTATTATTCACACCAAATTTTCAAGGTACATGTAAGGAAATTCATATAATCTGGCATCTTCCAGTGCAGAAAGGGGTAACTAAAGTAGTATTTTGATTGATATGTGTATTCTACTTTGTGTTTTTATCTGTTAATGTGACTCTTTCTCTCTTTATATATTGTTATAAAAATGGGTTTTTTTGGCACATATTTTGTATACCCTAAGTTATTTTTTATTATAGAATTTATGCATGTACATGGTAAAACAGTTTCAAACAAAAATTGATAATAAAATCTTCTCCTTTATCCTTGTCATGTACCCTATTCTAGAATTTATAATTTCAATTCCATTCTATTTTTTTTTATTTAAATAATAAATTTTATTTTTATATTCCCCCATACAACTGCACATGCCCCATTCTGACCCCAATCCCTCCCCTCCCAGCCCCCACCCACCAAAAAGTGTCTCTGGTTCATAGTTTTTTGTTGATTATGATTTTCACTTTCTTATAGTTATTCATTTTCCTGATCCCTTATTTAAGTTTTCTAGATTCCTGCTATGAGTGAGACCATCCGGTATTTTTCTTTTTCTTTTTGGCTTATTTCGCTGAGCATGATCCCTTCCAGCACCATCCATGTTGCTGCAAATTGCATGTGTTTATCTTTTTTGAATGCTGAGTAATATTCCATGGTATATATGTACCACATCTTCTTGATCCAGTCATCTATTTTTGGGCATTTGGGCTGTTTCCAAAGCTTAGCTATTGTAAATAGTGCTGCTATAAACATAGGGGTGCAGGTGCTCTCTGGAATTGATGTTTCTGTGTCCTTTGGGTAAATACCTAGGAGTGGAATTGCTGGATCATATGGAAGCTCTATGTTTAGTAAGTCCAGAAATCTCCACACAGCTCTCCATAGTGGTTGGACCAGTTTGCACTCCCACCAACAGTGCAGAAGAGTTCCTTTTTCTCCACACCCTCGCCAGCATTTGTTGTTGCTAGTTTTTTTAATATGTGCCATTCTCACTGGTGTAAGATGGTATCTCATGGTAGTTTTGATTTGCATTTCCCTGATTACAAGTGATGTTGAACATTTTTTTCATATGCCTGTTGGCCATTTGCATTTCCTCTTCAGAGAAGTTTCTTTTTAGCTCTTCTGCCCATTTTTTGACTGGGTTATTTTCTTTGTTGTTGTTGAGTCTCATCAGCTCTTTGCAGATTTTTGTGATCAGTCCTTTATCATTAGTGTTGGGTGCAAAAATGTTCTCCCAGTTGGTGGGGTTTCTCTTTGTTTTTGTTATTGTCTCTTTTGCTGTGCAGAAGCTCTTTAATTTGATGTAGTCCCAGCTGTTTATCTTTGCCTTCACTATCACTGCTTTGGGTGATGTGTCTGTAAAGATGTCTTTGATATGCAAATCACGTAGTGTTTCACCTATATTTCCTTCTATGTATTTTATGGTTTCAGGTCTTATGTCTAGTTCTTTAATCCATTTTGAGTTGATTTTTGTGTATGGTGTGAGGTAGTGGTCAAGCTTCATTCTTTTGCATGTAGCGACCCAGTTTTCCCAGCACCATTTATTGAACAAACTTTCTTTGCTCCAATGCATAGTCTTTGCTCCTTTGTCAAAGATTAGTTGACCATAAATTTGTGGGTTTATTTCTGGATTTTCTATTCGATTCCATTGGTCTGTATGTCTGTTCTTGTTCCAATACCATGCAGTTTTGATGATTATGGCTTTGTAGTATAGTTTGAAGTCTGGGAGTGTGATGCCTCCATTTCCTTCTTTTTTTTCAGGAGAGCTTTGGCTATGCGGGGTTTTTGGTGATTCCATATGAATTTCATCAATAATTGTTCTATGTCTTTGAAGAATGACATTGAAATTTTTATTGGAATAGCGTTGAATCGGTATATTGCTTTTGGAAAGAAGGCCATTTTAATAATGTTTATTCTTCCAATCCATGAGCAGGGGATGTCTTTCCATTTCTTTGTGTCTTCTTCTATTTCTTTTAATAGTGTTTTATAATTTTCTTTGTATAGGTCCTTTACCTCTTTTGTTAGATTTATTCCCAAATATTTGATTTTTTTTGTTTCGATAATAAAAGGGATGGTTTTTTTTTATTTCTTCTTCTTCAGATTTATTGTTTGTGTATAGGAAGGCTACTGACTTTTGCGTGTTGATTTTGTATCCTGCCACTTTACTGAATTGATTGATAAGTTGGATTAGTTTTTCTGTGGAGTTTTTGGGGTTCTCTATGTATATTATCATATCATCTGCAAATAGTGATAGTTTGACTTCTTCTTTTCCTATTTGGATTCCTTGTATGTCTTTCTCTTGTCTTATTGCTCTGGCTAGGACTTCCAGTATTATATTGAAAAGCAGTGGTGAGAGTGGACATCCTTGTCTTGTTCCAGACCTTAATGGAATTGCTTTCAGCTTTTCACCATTGAGGATGATACTGTCTGTTGGCTTGTCATAGATGGCCTTTATGATGTTGAGGTATGTTCCTTGTATCCCAAGAATTTCAAGGGCTTTTATCGTGAATGGGTGTTGCACTTTGTCGAAAGCTTTCTCAGCATCTATTGATATTATCATATGGTTTTTATATTTCTTTTTGTTGATGTGTTGGATAACGTTGATTGATTTTCGGATGTTAAACTATCCTTGTGTCCCTGGAATGAATCCTACTTGGTCGTGGTGAATTATCTTATGGATACATTGTTGGATTCTGATAGCTAAAATTTTATTGAGGATTTTTGCATCAGTGTTCATTAGGGAGATTGGCCTGTAGTTTTCCTTTTTTGTGTTGTCCTTATTCGGTTTTGGTATTAGTGTAATGTTGGCTTCATAGAACGTGTTTGGTATTGTCTCTTCCTTCTCAATTTTTTGGAACAGTTTGTGAAGGATAGGCACTAATTCGTCTCTGAATGTTTGGTAGAATTCATTTGTAAATCCATCAGATCCTGGGCTTTGTTTTTGGGGAGGTTTTTGATTACCATTTCAATTTCGCTGCTTGTAATTGGTCTGTTTAGGTGTTCTATTTCTTCTTTATCTAGCTTTGGGTGATTGTAGAGTTGTAGGAATTTGTCCATCTCCTCTAGATTGTTGAACTTGTTTCCATATAACTGTTCATAGTAGTTACTGATTATTCTTTTGATTTCTGCTGTGTCCGTTGTGATTTCTCCTCTTTCATTGATGATCCTGTTTATTTGTGCTTTCTCCCTTTTTTCCTTTGTGAGCCTGGCTAGGGGTTTGTCTATTTTATTGATTTTTTCAAAGAACCAGCTCTTGGTTTCATTGATCTTTTGGACTGTTTTTTTAGTTTCAATTTCATTTATTTCTGCTTTGGTTTTTATTATTTCTTTTCTTCTACTGGTTTTGAGTTTTTTTGTTGTTCTTTTTCTAGATCTTTGAGCTTCGAGATTAGGTTGTTTCTTTGAGTTCTTTCTTGTTTTTTGATGTGAGCTTCTATTGCTATATATTTTCCTCTTATTACTGCTTTTGCTGCATCCCATACATTTAGGATATTAGTGTCCTCCTTGTCATTCAATTCAAAGAATTTTTTAATTTCTTCTTTGATCTCCTCATTAGTCCAGTGGTCTTCCAGTGGTTTGGTTTTTAATCTCCATGAGATACAATAGTTCCTTGCCTTCTTTTTATGGTTTATTTCCAGTTTGATGCCTTCATGGTCAGAAAAAATGGTTGGTATGATTTCAATCTTGGTGTATCTGTTGATGTTTGTCTTGTGCCCCAGTATGTTAATGAGTGTTATTTCTTCTTGAAGTATTGTCCCCTTGATCATAATGTAGTGACCATTGGGGTCTCTTTTTATCTTTTTGAGTTTGAAATCTGTTTTATCTGATATAAGTATAGCTGTTCCTGCTTTCTTTTTTGGTCTATTTGCTTGTAGGATTGTTTTCCATCCTTTAACTTTAAGCCTGTTTTTATCTTTTGTAGCTAAATGTGTTTCCTGGAGACAGCAAAAGGTTGGGTTTTGTTTCTTAATCCTGGCTGCAACTCTGTGTCTTTTTATTGAAGAGTTTAGTCCATTTACATTTAGAGTTAATATTGATATGTTAGCATCTGTATTTGCCATTGTGTTTGTCTTTCCTTTGATTTTATTTATTTATTCTTTTAATAACTTTTTTTTTTTTTTGGTGTTCTTTCATTGTTATTCGTCCCTCTGAGGTTCTGGCTTTAGGATTCCTTGTAGTATTTTTTGGAGTGCGGGTTTAGTCGTAATGAAATTCCGGAGTTTCTCTTTGTCTGGGAAGGTCCATATTCTTTCTTCAAAGAGGAAGGAGAGCTTTGCGGGATAGAGTATTCTTGGTTGGCATCTGTTTTCTTGGAGTCTGTTGACTATGTCCCTCCACTCTCTCCTTGCCCGTAGTGTTTCTTCAGAGAAGTCTGATGTCAGCCTGATTGGTTTTCCTTTGAATGTTATCTGTTTCTTCCCTCTTGCCAGCTTCATTATTTTTTCCTTGTCCTGATTCTTGGGAGCTTTACTATTATGTGTCTTGCTGTGTTTTTCCTTTCGTCGTGGAAGTTTGGTGTTCTTCTTGCTTCTTGTATATCAATTTTCAGCTCCTTCTTCGCATTTGGGAAGTTCTCTTCAATTATCTCCTGGAATATTTTCTCTGTTCCTACATCTCTCTCCTCTCCTTCTGGAATTCCTATAACTCTTATATTTCCTTTCCTCATGGAGTCAGATAGTTCCCGAAGTCTTTCTTCATTCTTTTTCCTTTGTACTTCTCTTTCCTTTTCTGTTTTGGTTCTTTTTATTTCTGTGTCTTCAAGAGTACTTATTCGTTCTTCCATTTCATCTATTCTGCTTTCATTGCTTTTCCCAGAGTTCTTTAGTTCCTCCATTAATTCTTTGATCTCTTGCATTTCTTTTACTTCCCTCTTTAGGGACTCAATTTCATTCTTCTGACCATTGTTTTCCCTCTTTAGGGACTCAATTTCCTTCTTCTGATCATTGTTTTCCTTTATGACTTCTGTCACTTTTTTAATCAGGGCAATTTTAAATTCTCTTTCTGGAAGGCTCAGAAGTTCTTCCAAGTTACTGTCGTTGCAATCTGGAGGGTGGTTTTCTTTTTGTGGTGTGCTTCTTTCCTGAGGCGTTGTTAGGTTGCGTGTGGTTCTTCTACTCCCTACTGTCTGTTTTCTAATTTGTCGTATGCATTGGGACACTGTGTTGCTCGGACTGGCCGTCATCTTGGGTGAACTTCTCCGCTCCCCTCTGGCTCCTCCAGGAATCATCTCTGGCTTCTGGGGGGGCTTTCTGCTGGTTTTAGGCAGTCTTTACTGAAGAAATGTCCCCGTTCTAAACTGGCGAAGCGGGACGCAGTCCCTGCGCGTCCGGTCTCAGGCACACTCTTCTGCGTGCCCGGTCTGCCCCGGACGTGGGTGCCTGCTCCCTCTGTGGGCTCAGACTGCTGGTTGGAAGGGGCCTGGCGTGGGCTAACTTCCCAGCTGGCCACTGGGTCCTCCAGAAGCCTTCTGCGCTTTTTAAGAAGTCTTAAGAAATTTCTCTGTTCTATGGGGTGTTAGTGACTTTTTTTCTGGTCGCTAGGTGGCTCCAGAGATCTCTCCTATTGTCCTTGGGGGGCTGTTTTTCAACCCCCCCACCCCCGTGGGACAGGGAACAGAGAGCGAGAATGGTAGGGTAAACCTCAACGGCTTTGGGGTGCTGTGTCTGCCTTGTGCCCCACCGTCATGGAGAACCCACGCCCAGAATTTCGTGCCCCGGGGGTCTCAGTTCAAAGCCCTCAGGTCCAGGATGTGGGCTGTAGCCCAGTTCAGGGGCGCGGGAATGGCGCCTTTTGCACCCAGCTCCCGTGCCTGGGCGCCTGGTTCCTGCTCACTCAGTGAGGGACTTTCACCCCCGTGAGGGCCTCCGCGCGTCTCCCCGCAAGCCTAGGTCGCAGGTGCGGGGACCGGGCAGCAGAGATCCCAGTCCGTGTTTGCTTTTCAAGCGCGCCAAGTGCACAGCTTTTCCGCGCAAGCTTACCGGCAGCCTGGGCTGTGTGTGGGTCTCCCGGGGTCTTTGTTCTTCTCTAATGGCGCCCAGAGCCATTCGCTTACCGCAGCGGCGGATTCTGCAGGGTTCTCCACAGCTCCTGTTCACGGGGTGTGGTGGCTGCAATAGTTCCTTTCCACTCACAGTCCCGCTTGCTGCGTCGTTTGTTCTTGTTGGTCGTTTTAGTGTGTTGTTTTCCTCCTCTCTGCTGGTCGGAGAGTGCCGGCTCTGTGGGCGGGGGAGGAGAGCAGGGTTCTGCCCTTCCCTCCCTTCTAGTCCTCTTTTATGGCAACTTTCTTCTTCGGGCAGTTTGCTGGCGTCACCCGTTTATCTTCCGTGTCCCAGTTCTCACTGGGACCTGCCACTTTTCCTCCCTATTAACCTTTTTTTAATGGGAGATCTTACTCGCAGTGTCTCCTCGCTGCCATGTTGCTCCGCCCCCTTCTGATTTGCATTCTTCAGGTTGAAACCTAACAGTGAAATTGCTGCATCATATGGTAGATTTATTTTGAATAGACTGTGAAACCTCCATACTGTTTTCCATAGGGACTAGACCAGTATACAATCTAGATAAGAAATCCTTTGTCAAAGATTAGTTGTCCATAAGTCTGTGGGTTTATTTCTGGGTCTTCTATTAGATTCCATTGGTCACTGTGTTTTTTTTCCCAGTACCATGGATTTTTTTTTTTTTATAGAGGCATGTTTTATTTATTTGTTTGTTTGTTTGTTTATACATGCACTGGGTACAGTCAGATGCGCAGGAGGGTGAGAGAATTCACCAGAGCCAGAGCGGGGAGCAGAGCAGGCAGAAGGACCGAAGTACACTGCTGAGGGGAGCAGCGGGCGGCAGGAGATGTCTGCGCGCCATGTGGGACCCTCCTCTGGTGGCCAGGGAGCAGCCGGGGATCAAACTGGCGCTGCAGAGGCTGCGGGCAGCTTCGCAACCCAGCGCTCAACCGCTGCGCCACCGGGGAGGCCCACCATGCAGTTTTAATTATTATGGCTTTGTAGTATAATTTGAAATCAGGGCGTGTGATTCCTCCATTTTCCTTTTTAGTCAGGAGAACTTTGGCTATTCAAGGTTTTTGTGGTTCCATATGAATTTCATCAATATTTGTTTTATTTCTTAAAAGAATGTTATTGAAATTTTTAGCAGAATACCATTGAATCTGTAAATTGCTTTTGCTAGGATGGCCATTTTAATAATGTTAATTCTTCCAATCCATGAGCAAGAGATATCTTTCCATTTCTTTGTGTCTTCTGTTTCTTTTGACAATGTCTTATAATTTTCTTTGTATATGTCCTTTACCTCTTTTGTTAGGTTTATTCCCAAGTATTTGATTTTTTTTGATTCAATTATAAAAGGGAGGGTTTTCTTAATTTCTTCTTCTTCAGGTTGATTGTTTTCATATAGGAAGACTACTGATTTGCATGTGTTGATTTTGTATCCTGCTACTTTACTAAACTGGTTGATGATTTTGATTAGTTTTTCTGTGGAGTTTTTAGGATTCTCTCTACATATTATCTATCATCTGCAAATAGTGGCAGTTTTACATCTTCTTTCCCTATTTGGATTCCTTGTATGTATTTCTCTTGTTTTATTGCTCTGGCTAGGCCTTCCAGTATTATATTGAAAAGTAGTCATGAGGGCGGATATCCTTGCCTGTTCAAGATCTTAGGGGAAAGGCTTTCAGCTTTCCACTATTGAAGATAATACTGGCTATGGATTTGTTGTATATGGCTTTTATTATGCTAAGGTATCTTCTTTCTGTCCCAAGGATTTCAAGGGCCTTCATCATAAATGGATGTTGAACTTTGTTGAATGCTTTCTTAGCATTTATTCATATGATCATATGGTTTTTCTTTTTCTTTTTGTTGCTATATTGGATTACATTAGTTGATTTCCAGATGTTGAACCATCTGTATGTCCCTAGAAAAATCCAACTTGGTCATAATGTATTATATATATATATTTAAATATTTATTTATTTATGCATATAAGAACTGGGGTACAGGCCAGAGGTGTGGGTGGTGAGAGGATTCACCAGAGACAGAATGGGGAACAGGACAGGCAGATTGACTGAAATACACTGCTGAGGGGAGCAGCAGGTGAGTCAGGAGAGGTCTGCTGCGCCATGTGGGTAGCTCCCTGGCCAGGGCTCGAACTCATGCTGCAGTGGCTGCAGATAGCTTCATAGGTTGTGTCTTAACCCCTTGCACCATCAAGGAGGCACATAGTGTATTATACTTTTTTATTTTATTTTATTTTATTTTTAAGATTTTTATTTATTTGTTTGTTCATTTATTTATTTATTTATACAAGCACTGGGTACAGTCAGAAGCACGGGAGGGTGAGTGAATTCACCAGAGCCAGAGCGGGGAGCAGAGCAGGCAGAAGGACCGAAGTACACTGCTGAGGGGAGCAGCGGGCGGCAGGAGATGTCTGCGCGCCATGTGGGACCCTCCTCCGGTGGCCGGGGACCAGCCGGGGATCGAACTGGCGCTGCAGAGGCTGCGGGCAGCTTCGCAACCCAGTGCTCAACCGCTGCACCACCGGGGAGGCCCCATAGTGTATTACACTTTTGATGCATTGTTGGGTTCTGTTGGCTAAGATTTTGTTGAGGATTTTTGCATCAGTGTTCATAAGAGAGATTGGGCTGTAGTTTTCTTTTTTTTGTATTGTCCTTGTTTGGTTTTGGTATTAGTGTAATGTTAACTTTATAAAACATTGTTGGTGTATTTCTTCCTTCCCTATTTCTTGGAAGAGTTTGTATACAATAAGCACTAGTTTGTTTCTGAACGTTTGTTAGAATTCAATTCATTTGTGAAAGCTTCAGGTCCTGGGCTTTTGTTTTTGGGGAGTGTTTCGATTACTGTTTCAATTTCACTGCTTGTAATTGGTCTATTTAGGTGTTCTTTTTCTTCTATTTTGTTTTGGATGATTGTATAGTTCTAGGAATTCGTCCAACTCTTCTAGATTGTTGAACATATTTGCATCTCACTGTTCATAATCTCTGATTATGCTTTTGGTTTCTGCTGTGTCTATTATAACTTCTCCTCTTTCATTTATGATCCTATTTGTGTTTTCTCCCATTTTTCTTTTGTGATCCTGACTTGAGGTTTGTTGATTTTGTTTATTTTTTCAAAGAACCAACTTTTGGTTTCATTGATCTTTTGGATTGCTTTTTAAATTTTTATTTCATTTATTTCTGCTTTGATTTTTATTACTTCCTTTCTTATACTGGATATTGGGGTTTTTTGTTGTTATTTTTCTAATTCTTTGTGATTGGAGATTAGGTTGTTTATTTGAGTTCTTTCTTGTTTCTTGATTTGAGTCTGTATTGCTATATACTTTCCTCTTATTATTGCTTTTGCTGTGTCCCATGCAATCTGGAAAGTTGTGTCCTCATTGTTGTTCCTAAGTATTTTTAACATTTTCTTTGATCTTCTTATTAATCTAGTGGTCTTCCAGTACTGTGTTTCTGTCTCTGTGACGTAGGAGGGTACCTTGCTTTCTTTTAATGATTTATTTCTAGTTTGATGCCTTTATGATCAGAGAAGATAGTTGGTATGATTTTGATCTTAATGTATCTGTTGAGGTTTGTCTTGTGTCCCAGTATGTAATCAATCCTGGAGAATGATCTGCGTGCACTTGAGAAAAATGTGTACTCAGATTTTTTGGGTGCGGCATCCTATAGATGTCTGTTAAGCCCATGATGCCTAGGTCCTTATGTAGAGCTCTAGTTTATTGTTTATTTTCTACCTCTTGTTTATTTTTTTTGTCTTGTTGATCTGTCAATTGGTGCAAGTGGGGTGTTGAAATCTACTACATATGTATTTTCTCTAATATCTGTTTTAAGGGTACTAATAATTGTCTGGTATATTTTGGTGCTCCTTCATTTGGGGAGTATATGTTGAGTGTTATGTTTTCTTGACGTATTGTCCCCTTAATCATAATGTAGTGACCGTCTATGTCTCTTTTTACCTTTTTTAGTTTGAAGTCTATTTTATCCTATATAAGTGTAGCTGTTCTTGCCTTCTTTTTTGAGACTTTTGCTTGTAGGATTGTTTGCAGCCTTTGCTTTCAATCTATGTTTATCTTTTGTACTTAAATGAGTTTCCTATAGACAGCAGAAGGTTGGGTTCTGTTTTTTAAAAAATTTAGCCTGCAACTCTGTGTCTTTTTATTGATTGAGTTTAGTCCATTATATTTAGAGTTAATATTGATACACTGGTATCCATATTTACCTTTTTGTTTGCCTATTTGTGATTCTATTCCTTACCTTATTCTGTTCTTCCAATTCATTTCTCTGTTGGTTTTGGCTTTAGGGCTACTTGTAGTAGTTTTTGGAGTGTGGGTTTAGTAGTAATGAATTTCTGAAGATTGTTTGTCTGAGGAGCTCCTTATTTTTCCTTCATAGAGGAAGGAGAGCTTTGCAGGGTAGAGTATTCTTGGTTGACATTTGTTGACCTGGAGTTTGTTAATATGTCACTCCATTCTCTTCTTACCTGTATTGTTTCTTCAGAGAAATCTGATGTCATTTGATTGATTTTTCCTTTATAGGTTATCTGTTTCTTTGCCCTCATCATTTTCATTATTTTTTCCTTGTCTTAGACTCTTGGAAACTTTACTATTATCTGTCTTGCTGTAGTTTTCCCCCTTTTCAGGGTAATTTCCTTTTTTGTGGTAATTTCTGGCTTCCGTTGTATTTATTGTCATTTCCTTCTTCACGTTTCGGAAGTTCTCTTCCTTGATTTCTTAGTCCCTCTCCTTACCTTTTTGGGATTACTATGACTCTAGTATTTCCTTTCCTCATGGTGTCAGGTAGTTCTTAAATTGTTTCTTCATTCTTTTTCCTTTGTACTTCTCTTTCCTTTTCTTTTTTGGCTCTTTTTATGTCTGTGTCTATAAGAGTACTGATTCATTCTTCTGTTTCTTCTGTTTTCATGGTTTTACCCAGAATTCTGAGCTCCTCTACTAATTTTTGGATATTCTCCACTTCCTTCAATTTCTTCTTTAGGGATTCATTCTTATTCCTCAATTCATTGTTTGTATTTTTTTCCCCTTTCTACATTTTCTCTTAATTCTTGTATATATAGATATTTATTTATTTATGCATACAAGAACTGGGGTGTAGGCCAGAGGTGTGGGGGGTGTGTGAAAGGATTCACCAGAGACAGAGTGGTGATCAGAACAGATGGATCTATTGAAATATACTGCTGAGGGAAGGAGACAGGAGAGGTCTGCTGCACCATGTGGGTTAGCTCCCTGGCTGGGGATGGAACTCATGCTGCAGTGGCTGGTGACAGCTTGATAGCACTGAGACTTTAACCCCTACACCAGGGGAGGCCCCACCTTTCTTTTAATTCTGTAAGTGTTTTCATTGTGGCAATTCTGAATTTTTTTCTGCCAGGCAGAGATATTCTTCTGTGTTCATATTATTGGGTTCTGGAGGTTGACTTTCTTTCTATGGTGTATTGTTCCCAGAAGGGCCATTTTGATCGCTTGTATTTTTCTTTCTTCCTATTGTTTGCCTTTGGTTTTGCTCTGTTCATAATGCCCCATTACCACTGGTGCTGGCGGGCATGATGTCTGGTGCTGAGGCCTAGATGTGTATGCCTGGTATGTGAGTCACTGTGGCTGGTGAGTAGAGGTGTAGGTGGGGGTTCTTGTATTTCCCCCCCTGTTGTCTTCAGCTGTACCCCAGCTCTAGATAGGTGGTACTTCCTGTTGCTCTTCCTAGGGTGTTGGGGGCAACTGGATTTGGAAGTTGGGGGTTCCTGCAGTTCCCACTTGGGTACATGTCTAGGCACTCTTCTATTGTGGTAGATGTTGTTTTGAGCTGTGATTTGCTACAGGAGCCCTTGCTTTTTTGGTCCCCACTATGTAGAATGGGATCTAAAGTCTCAGCTTGTGGTAGTCAAGAGTCTCTTGTGGACTGCTGTACCTCCAGACACATGCTGCGGCCAAGTCCACTGGAAGGTGTTTCTAGGTTGGGTAGAATGTACTCTGCTGAGCTGCTAGGTTCCTCTAGGCGTGTCTTGGAAAAATACAGGACTCCAAAGAGAATAAGGAGTGACAAAAGAGAGAAGAGGAAAAAAAAGGGTGATAAGGAAATGTAAAAGGGATAAAGGCGGGGGAAGAATAAAAGGGACAAGGTAGGAAAAAGGAGAAGGGAGAGGAGGGGAAGCAACAGAAAGAGAAGAGAAAATAGTAATAATAATGTTAAATGGGAGAGAGGAGAAAACTAGAGTAAACAGAAAACAGAGGTAGTAAAGAGTGAGAGGCACAACACTCAACCAAATGACCCATAAACAAACAAACACTCTCACAGGCTGGGGGAGAGTTGCTCCTCGGGCCTTTGATGGCTCCCAGTGAGCTAGCATCGCTGTTTTAGTCTGTTCCGCTGGGGGGGCGCCGGAGGGCTGTGCGGGATCGTCTTCCCAGGGCCGCTCTCGGTCTTGTGTTGTGTGGAGGGAGGATAAAGAAAGAGCACTGAGTGCGAGGTGTAAACTGTGGCGTGCCCACCAGTCTCTGACAGTGTCCACTGCAGATGCGCGTGTGGGAGGGTCGGCACTCTGGGTCGCTGAGGTAGTTGGGCAAGTGCGGGGGCTCTTGAGGCCTCCTTCCACCTGTGGTCTTGGGGTCTCTAGTGGCCCCCAATGTAGGGACTTGCCCCGTGAGGCGCCATCTGATCCCCTCCCGCTGGTAGGTGCGACCCCTGAAGGGTGTGTCCTTCCTGGAGGCACCTCGGGGACAGCCTCCGGGTTTCCGGGGAGGTGGTTAGTGATGTAGTTCTGATCACTAGTAAACTTAGTAAAAACTCTGGTAAACTTCCAGAACTGCGCAGTTCCCGCCGTCTCTGGAAAAAGGCGGGAGGTGGGAGTGGGGTGTGGGGGGGTTTGGGGGGTGTGTGGGGGTGTGGGGGGCGTGGCGGGAGGCGCCACAACTGAGGGGCTGGCACCCAGCGCTGTGCGCCCACCCCGCGGCCTGGTTTCCCCCCTGGCACTTTCCGGAGTTCTCCGAGGTCTCAGGATTCTCCCGTGGCCTCCAAAACGCCTCGCTTCCTTTTCTGCTGGGTGGACTGGGCCGGCCTCGCGGGTGGTGGGGGAGGATTCTAGATCTATGATTTTCTCCCCTCCCTTCCCCTGGCGTTCCCACCTTCCCTCTGCCTCTGCGCGGGTCGCCAGTGTCCCCAACTTTGTCCAGCACGTCTGGGTCCCACCAGGAACCCGTAACTGCTTCTCCCCATCAGTTGTTTTCATGGGAGAATTTAATCCTAATGTCCCTTCGCCTCCATGTTGGTGATGTCTTCTGTGACTTTTCCTGACACCAGTTAATTGTGTCAAAATCTTGCAGGAAGCAGAGAGCAAACTTAAACTGAACTATTTGGTTATATGACCAATTTGTGAGCTGGGGAGGCAGGGTATCATGTAGGCTCCTAAATGAATATGAGAGCTGTTTATAAGAAATTAGGTAAGTTTAAAGTCATGATCCATATAGCAAAAAAAGTCTAATACAAAAAACAGTGCTTTTATACCAATATGGTAGCTACTTAGAAATGATGCTAGGCATGCTGTTGTTACATTGGGGCAAAACTGGGCATAGATTCAATATGCTTTTATCTCAGAAAATTTCGTAGGAAGAGCTTTAGTTCTCACTTGTCTAAAGAACATTTGTTTATTTTAAAGTATTGGAATAAAAAATGTTAGAATTATAAAAATAATACCACTTTTCAATGAATCACTTTTCATTTGAATTTTCTTTTTTGTTAATGTAGTATACCAAGAGGATAACTTTAGAGGCATTTTCAGTTATTGTCACTCAGATGCTGGGACTCAGTCTTGGACTATCATATGATGATCCAAAGCAATGTCAATGTCCAGGAGTCATTTGTGTAATGAATCCAGAAGCTATGTAAGTTTTTTAAAAAAATAAGGTTTTGTTATTGGTTGTTTTACTTACAACCAATATTTGAAGTGTGAATACTTATAGTATTAATTAGCTATAAATGGACCAAGGAATAGAAAATAGAAACAAAATTTTAAGTATAAAAAGAGTATGGAGGGAACTGTGCCATTAAGAACAGTGAGTGATAACAAATTTACTTTATTAGATACATTAGCAAAGGGATTTTCCTTAGCTGTGTATTTTATGAAATAATTTAGTAAGGATCTCTGAGAATATGTCACTGGCCAAAACAAGTAGCCTTTGTTTTTATTTATTTATTTTCTATTTTATTTTTATTTATATATTTTTTACATCATTGTTCATTTTTAAACAATGTTTGCTTTTTTTTTTTCCTTTCCCCTCAGGTGTAGTCCCCATAGAGTTTCCTTGCTTAGATTAATTTTAGATTAATTATCTTGCTTAGATTAATTTTTCTAGTCTTTAAAATAGGAGTGCTTATGCCTATTCTCTTACTTCACAGAGTGCTATAAAAATAAAATGAGAAGATAAAATGTGAAATAATTTTCAAAACTGTAAAATCTCATGAGTATGTGATGGATTAGTTAAATATTTGTCAATATTCCCCAATTAGTATCTGAAACAAAGGCTACAGGAGGTGTCATTGGTACTATTTTTTTTTTTAATTTGTGGAAAGGACCTATATTAAGTATGACGTATATTCATAACTAAACAATGAAAAGTGAAAAAGGCATTAACTTTGAAAATTTGCTCGTTTCATAATCACTCCTAAGCAGTATTTAAGGGTTAACTTATATAAAATTTAAAACTTGCTTAAACTCACACACATATACATATATATACACATATGCACACATATACCGCCAATTAGTTCTAAGCATATTACATATAAGTAATATTATGTGTGTAAATATATATATATAATTTTATTAAATATATTGAATTAAAATATATGCTTATTGAATCCAATATATAACTTATATAGAGATGAATTATATGAGAATTTACAATTCTGAATCTATTGTCCATTTTGCCAACTATTCTCAATTATGCTGTAATAGATATTTGCATAGGCCACTGAGAATCTAGTATTAATAATAATAATAATAACAAATATTTGCATTGTACTTATTTTGTGCTAGAGATCATCCTGAACACTTACATATATTAATTCATATGATTCTCAAAACCTATCTAAAGGAAAGGTCCTTTTATTCCCATTTTTACAAATGAGAAACAGAATTAGAAAGGGATAGTTATCCATGGTGAAATAGTTAATTTTTGGCAGACCCAAGTTTTGAACCCAGGGGTTCTGGTTTTTGAATCTATGTCAATAAACTTCTAGATTTATATAGTGTTTTATAATATTTAAAATGCTTTTATACATATTGTCCAACTTATAATTGGCTATAATTAGTTCAAAGTCAAAATATTATACAGTTTTTTAAATTTATTTTTTTTCCCTTTACACTGTTGTCCCCACAGTTCTCCCACCACTATATCACCTGGGCATCATCACTATATTCCCTTGTGTTCCTCCCTCTCCCTGTTTCTTTTTTTTTTTTTTTTTATATATATTTTTTTTTTAGAGGCATGTTTTATTTATTTATTTATTTATTTATTTGCTTGTTTGTTTTCTTTATACATGCACTGGGTACAGTCAGAAGCGGGGGAGGGTGAGAGAATTCACCAGAGCCAGAGCGGGGAGCAGAGCAGGCAGAAGGACCTAAGTACACTGCTGAGGGGAGCAGCGGGCACAGGAGAGGTCTGTGCGCCATGTGGGACCCTCCTCTGGTGGCCGGGGAGCAGCTGGGGATCGAACCGGCGCTGCAGAGGCCGCGGGCAGCTTCACAACCCAGTGCTCAACCGCTGCGCCACCAGGGAGGCCCCCTTCCCCTGTTTCACCGCCCCATAAATGTAAATGTATAGGAGGTGACATATAGTCTGGAGTTATTTCCTCTCCTCATAGGACTGAGACCTAGTCTTTGAGCCCCAGATACCCTTCACTCCTCCACCTGCCACCAAGGTGAAAAAAGAAGAGAAACAAACAAAAACTAAGTCTTTAGCACCCCAACTACAAAAAAAAGCAAATAAGACAACAAATGTGTAGGAAGTAAGGAACAGCTAAGAATGAAGCTTGACTACTACCTCACACCATGCACAAAAACCAACTCAAAATGGATTAAAGAGCTACACATAAGACCTGAAACTATAAAATATATAGAAGGAAATATAGGCAAAACACTACATGACATGCACCTCAAAGACATCTTTACAGACACATCACCCAAAGTAGTGATAGTGAAGGCAAAGATAAACAGCTGGGACTACATCAAATTAAAGAAATCAAAACTACAATGAGATACCATTTTACACCAGTGAGAATGGCACATATTAAAAAAAACTAGCAACAACAAATGTTGGCGAGGATGTGGATGTGGAGAAAAAGGAACTCTCCTGCGCTGCTGGTGGGAGTGCAAAATGGTCCAACCACTATAGAAAGCTGTGTGGAGATTCCTCAACCTACTAAAGATGGAGCTTCCATATGATCCAGCAATTCTACTCCTAGATATTTACCCAAAGGACTAAGAAACATTAATTCAAAAGGGCACCTGCACCCCTATGTTCATAGCAGCACTATTTACAATAGGTAAGCAATGGAAACAACCCAAATGCCCAAAAACGGATGACTGGATCAAGAAGATGTGGTACATATACACAATGGAATATTACTCAGCAATCAAAAAAGACAAACACATGCAGTTTGCAGCAACATGGATGGAACTGGAAGGGATCATGCTCAGCGAAATAAGCCAGAAAGAAAAAGAAAAATATCAGATGATCTCACTCATAGCAGGAATTTAGAAAAAACTAAATAAGGGACCAGGAAAAAGACTAATCATATAAAGAAAAATCAAAAGCAACAAGCAGCTATAAACCAGAGACATAGTAATGGGGGTGGGGAGAAAGAGGAGGGATCAGGGCCAAAATAAGGTGGTTGGGAATTGTACGGGGAATATAACCAAAATGAAAATGCATGCACTGTGCAAAAATGAAAAATGATGTAAGAATTATATAAAATAAAATATTAAAAAATAAAACAAAAAAATAAACTTATATCATCATTGTTTTTCTGTGAGCAATAATTTGTAGGCAATCACACACACAAAAATACAGTTTTTCTCTTTGGTAGATATATTTGTAATGCATGTAAAATTAAAATTGATGTGTTCTTAATTTATTCTTGTGATGGGAATACTTGATACTTTTGAAATATGTAAGATATTACTGTTAACTATAGAGACTGTTGTAGAATGAATTTTTAGAATTTATTCATCTTGCGTAAGTGAAACTCCATATTCATTGAACAACCCCGTTTTCCCTAGCTTCTGCAACTACCATTCTACGCTCTGTACTTTTGAATATGACTGTTTTAGCTATCTCGTGTAAGTGAAATCAGGCAGTATTCATCTTTCTGTGACTGGCTTATTTCACTTAGCATTATTATGACCTGGAAATTCATCCATGTTGTTGCTTATGCAGAATTTCCTTTTTTTAAAAGGCAAAACAATATTCCATTGCACATACATTCTACACTTCATTTACCTAAACATCAGTCACTAGACATATAGTTTGCCTCCATATCTTTGCTACCATGAATAAAGCTATAGTGAACAAGGGAGTATAGATTTCTTTGTGAGGTTCTGATTTTAATTTTTTTGATCTGTATCAGAAGTGGAATTTCTGGGTTATAAGGTCATTCCATTTTAGATTTTCTGAGGAATCTCTCTACTGTTTTCCAATTTATATTCCCATCAACAGTGTATTAGAGTACCAATTTCTCTATATTCCAGTCAACAGGTAACTTTTTTTAATGACTGTCTCAGCAGGTATGAGGAAATAGCTCATTGAGTTTTGATTTGTAATTCTCAGATAATTAGTAATGTTGAACACCTTTTCACGTATTTGATAGCCTTTTATATCTCTGTCTTTGGAGAAATGTCTATTCAAGTCTTGTCTGTTTTCTAATTGGATTGTTAATTTTTTGATACTGAGTTGTACTAATTTTTGTACAAAATTTTAATAAGGACATATATTCCAGTGAGTAAAAATCACATGTCCTTTCAAGAGTGATTTTAGCTTGTATTTGTTTTTAAACATTTATGTTAACTACTACATTTAACATTTTGAAATTAATTTGTGTAACAAAGAACTGTGCATATGGAAGTATTCTGTTAATGACATTATATGGATTCATGTTTAGGCAATTCAGTGGTGTGAAGATGTTTAGCAGTTGCAGTTTGAATGACTTTGAAAATTTTATTTCAAATATGGGTGCCAAATGTCTGCAGAATAAACCACAAATGCAACGTGCTCCGCAGCAAGTCTGTGGCAATGGCAGAGTGGAGGGAACAGAAAGCTGCGACTGTGGTAATTTTACAGTAAGTCTGTTAACTAGGAATTGATTAATAAATTTATTGTTTCAGTTAATCTCTTTTCTCTAGCACTATACATCTCAAATATGACTGAATACCATATAGAATATTGGCAGTAAAGGAAATCAGGCTCAAATACATGTAAGACTATTCTGTCTAAATTTTATAGATTGAGGCTTTTTAAGTAAATATAAAATGTGCTCCAAGACAAGATTCCTGATGGGAAAAAAGAGGAGTCCAACGTAACCTTCTAGATTCCAAACCTGTGCTTGATCTTATAAATGTCTTATTGAAGATTAGTATGTCAACAGACCACCGAGTATTGTTGGTATTACACCACATTGGAATCAGTAGTATGGTGAGAGAAGATTGTGTTAATATTAGTCTGAAATTTGGGTGTTTTGGGATGATTTACTTTATAGGGAAGCCCTGAAAAATGTAATTGTTTTATGCCACAGTAATTTCTTTGCCTCCCACCCCCAGTAGTATTTAATTGTTTGGATATATCAAAATCTGTTTCCATTCCCCTGCTAGTGGACAGTTGAGTTGTCAGCAGCATTGAATCATTATGCTGAATTCCTAAAAGAAGGATTTCTGAGTCATGTGATAAGTGTATGTTTGTAACAAACTTTATCCTAAGTGGTTGTATCATTTTACACTCCTCTCATTAACATATAAACTTTTTATATCCCCCATATCCTTTCCAGAATTTGATAATGTCAGCCCTTTAAATATTAGGCATTCCAATGGTTTTGATTTGCGTTTTTTGATAACTGTACCAATGTTGAACATGTTCTTATGTCCTTATTGGCTATTTGTTGTTTGAAAAAATTTTTCATACCTTTTAAAAGTTGGTTTTCGTTATTATTGATTTATAAGATTTTATTTTGGGCCTCCCCGGTAGTGCAGAGGTTGAGCGCTGGGTTGCGAAGCTGCCTGCAGCCTCTGCAGTGCCGGTTCGATCCCCAGCTGCTCCCCGGCCACTGGAGGAGGGTCCCGCAGACCTCTTCTGCCGCCCGCTGCTCCCCTCAGCAGCCTTCTGCCTGCTCTGCTCCCCACTCTGGCTCTGGTGAATTCTCTCACCTTCCTGCGCTTCTGACTGTACCCAGTGCTTGTATAAATAAATAAATAAATCTTAAAAAAAAAAGATTTTATTTTATAGGTTGGATATCAGTTCTTATTTATGTTTATTAGAAATATTTGTTTCCAACATATGGATTGCCTTTTCAGTTTCATCAACATTTTTGAATCGTAGGCATATTTTATTTTTATTATTCTTTTCTTCTTTGGTTATGCTCTTTGTGTCCAAAGAAATCTTTGCTTGTCCAAGGTCATGAATATTTTCACCTATGTTTTTTACTACAAGTTATACAATATGTCTTTCACTCTATTTTGAGTTTGCTTTTGTGTTTGGTGAGAGATTTATTGTAGGTTTATTAACCTCCATATGAATATCAAATTTTTCTAGCAGTATTTGTTTTTTTTTTTTCTAGCAGTATTTGTAAAAGTGGCTATCTTTTCATCATTGCATTATCTTAGCATCCTTATGAAAATAAATTACCAGACATGTATGTGTATCCCTGGATCTTTTTTTAATTTATATGTCTGTCCTTATGCCAATTCCACTCTGTCTTACTTAATGTACATATTATAGTAAGTGTTGAAAACATAGTGTAGATAACTGAACTTTGTTCTTTTTCAGGATATTCTTGCTATCCTAGGACTTTTGTATTTTCATATAAATTGGAGAATCAGTATGTGTATGTAGGAATTTTGCTATATCTATATACCAGTTTTGGGAGAATGACTATCTTACCAGTTTTGAATCTCTCAATCTAGGCACACTATTTCCATATCTTCCCTCCCTCCTTTTTCACTATTATATTGATTATTCTGGGTCTTTTGCCTCTCCATACAGATTTTAGAACCAGTTTGTCAATATTCACAAAACAGCTTTCTGGAATTCTGATTGGAATTGCATTGAATTTATAGATAAAGCTTTATATAGTAACATTTTATGTAATAACTGTTAAGAGTTTGTCAAGTGATTTTTCTTTTTTTTAAGATTTATTTTATTTATGCATACAAGAGCTGGGGTGTAAGCCAGGTGTGTGTATGGGGGTGTGAGAGGATTCACCAGAGACAGAGTGGGGAGCAGAACAGGCAGAATGACTGAAATACACTGCTGAGTGAAGCAGCAGGTGAGATAGGAGAGGTCTGCTACACCATGTGGGTTATCTCCCTGGCCGGGGATTGAACTCATGCTGCAGTGGCTGCAGATAGCTTCATAGTGCTGTGTCTCAACCCCTTGTGCCACCAGGGATGCCCTCAAATGCTTTTTCTACATCAATTGTTACAGTCTTATGATTTTTCTTACCATCCTATTGATATCATTGATTATGTTAATTGATGTTTGTGTGATGAGCTAGCCTTGTATACTGGGGATACATTTCACTTGGTTGTGGTATAATATTCTTTTTATATGTTGTTGGTGTGATTTACTAATATTTTATTAAGAATTTTGTTACCTATGTTTATGAGAGAGACTAGTCTCTCATAAATTTTCCTTTATTGTAATGTCTTTGTCTGGTTTTGCTATTAGAGTGATAATGGCCTCATAGAATGAACTAGGTAGTTGCATCCATCAATGCTAGGAAAATAATGTGTCTGTGATTCCATGGGGTGAAGGCAATTGGAATTCCATGTTTAGTGCTTTTCCTGGATTCTGTCCTTAGTACTTCTTCTTTTGACTGATTTAAGTTTGTATCCTATACCTATAATAAATCATAACTGTAAGTGTAACAGCTTTCAGTGAGGTCTATGAGTGCTTCTAGTATATTAGCAAATATGGGATTGGATTTTGGAATCTGCTAAACTTGTGATTGATATAAGAAATCAAGACAGTCTTGGGGATTGTTTCCTCTAACTTTGCTTAAACTCTGCACACTCTTCTCTCCCCCATCCCCTAAGTTTTATTTAGGTCCTGTTGAAAAATAAGATTGGTATATATTTACAATGTACAACTTGAAAATTTTGATATTTGTATTAAAATACCCATCACCTCACATAGTTATACATTTTTTGGTGTCTCTTGTAAGAAAACTTCACCTGTCCTCTTAGAAAGTTTTCAGTATTACAAATATAATGTTCTTAACTATAGTCAGTATGCTGTACATTATATCCTGAGAAGTATTTCATCTTCTAAATAAAAGTTTGTACCCTTTGATCAATAGATCCCTTTTCTTCCCATTCTCAAGGCTTTGGTAGCTAGCCATCATTCTACTCTGTCATTATTATCCAATTTCTGAAAATATTTGTTTCATCTTTTTTTTTGCCCAGTGTTTTAATTAAATAGAGAATTGGTAGGGTGCCAGTTGCTCTGTTTTGACCTGAAGTAAAATTCCTGCCTTGGTATATTGTTTAATTGTTTAGAGATGCAAAAGTCAACAAATGTCAACAGTATGCATAATCTTATCCTTCCACAGAACTAAAAATGCCCAGTTAATATAACTGCTTCCAAAGTTTATAGTACTGTCATGATGTATTTTTACTTGTGCATTCCTCATCATAGCAATGTGCAGGTAATATCTGTTGTGACCCTCGGACTTGTAAGCTGAAACCTGGAGCACAATGTGATGGAGGACTGTGCTGCAAGAAAGACTGTAAAGTATGATTTAAGTTTTTAATACCTTCCAAATTATGTCAGGGATTCTTTAGAACTCTTGGACCTATATCTGCGAGTCAAAATAAATGAACTTTCAAATAAAATCAGAATCAGTTTCTGATTTTATGAACTTTAATTTGGTCATGGGGTCTCCTTCTAATGCCATTATTCTCCCTGACTTGTTGCTGTCATTTTAAAGCCCTGTTTGAGTGCAATTATAGATTTCTTCAATATAGATGATTCCTATTAAAAGGTACTATTTTAGTTCACACTATCCAGTATTTATATTTTTTTTTAATAAAAATGTTTCCCTAAGTGGGATAATGAAACTCACTAGAAGTAAAACTTTCCAAATGCTGCAGTGTTAGTACAAAAGTCAAGCTATTAACTTACTATGCAAGTTCATTTGACTGAAAGATATTTTAATGGCTCCTGTCACTGTCTTCATTTGATTTTAGTGTCAAGTAGAAGTCATCAAGTAGTGTGAGAGCCCAATATGATTCTTTATACAGATTTCCAGAATTGTATACATAGAGTATTAATGAATTAGAGTATTCAGGAAAAAGGTTACAACTGAGTTCTTTTTCTCCAAAGACTTGTGTAGTTGAAGTGCTTCCTTAATCACTTGTTGGTTTCCCTTTTTTAATTCTCAATTACTTATGTTTCACATCTGTCATAGAAAAACAAATATTTCAGATTTACAAACTGGTTTGAATAAGTATATTTTCTTTGGAACTTGTCAAGTAACACACTGTTTTCATCAAAAATAATAATTATCCCAAGCTAAAAGTGATTTTTCCTCTCGCACTGAAACACAAAAAAAACTTTGACATTCCTCACATCATTTTTGTGCCATAGTTTTCCTTGCACATATATTTTATCTCTTGTTTTAGTTGATAATATTCAAATTTTAAAAATAATTAGTATAATGCTTTATATAAAGAAACTAATAGCCATTATTGAAGAAATAAAGTATAAATGAATTTAATATAATATTGAAATTAATGTTGATAAGCACAGCATTCTTATGTATAGATAATGCTTTTTTTTTTTGTATTCTAATTTCTGTTAGTTTCAAAGTTCAGGATTTGAATGTAGGCCCACAGCGCATCCTGAATGTGATATTACTGAATATTGTAATGGAAGCTCAGGCAACTGTCAGCCTGATATAACTGTACATAATGGACATTTGTGCAAAAAAGGAAAATTCATGTGTTATGATGGAGAGTGCCATGATCTTGATGCACGTTGTGAGGCCATATTTGGAAAAGGTATATGATTCTGTAACATCTAAATAGTTCTTAGCATTTTTACTAACATTACGAAGGCTATGGGCAATTCTTTATTAATATATAGAATTAAAATTTTCTCTATATACAAGTTATTCTCTTTCACGTCTGTTTTTTCAAATTTAGTATGCTATAATATGATTCATTTATTATTATTTATATATATTTGCATCATTATTCATTTTTGTACAGTTTGCTTTCTCCTCTCAGGCATAGTCTCCATAAAATTCTCAGAAACAAGTCACCTGTGAACTGCCATCATAGTCTCTTGTGCTCTTTCTGCCCCTATTTTAATCTGTCTTCCTCCTTCTCCCCTGCAGAATGTCTCCGATTAATAGTTGCCTGCTAATTTTGTCTATTTTCCCCCCATCCCTTGTTTAGTTCCCCTATAATCCTCCTATAAGTGAAACCATCTGATATTTTTCTTTTTCCTTCCGACTTATTTCAGAGGGTAATCCCCTTCAGCTCCAGTTACGTTGCTGCAAATGGCATGATATTTTTTCTTTTTTGATTGCTGAATAGTATTCCTACCAGCAGTGTAAGAGCTTTCCTTTTTCTCCGCATCCTTGCCAGCATTTGTTTTTACCAGTTTTTTTTTTTTTTAATATGTGCCATTCCTACTGGTATAAGGTAGTATCTCATTATGGTTTTGATTAGCATTTCCCTGATTACAAGTGATGTTGAGCATGTATTCATATACCTGTTAGCCATTTGCATTTCTTCTTTGGAGAAGTGTCTTTATCTGGTCTGCCCATTTTTTGACTGGATTGTTTGCTTTTGTTTTTGTGAGTTGTGTGAGCTCTTTGTAGATCTGTGAAATTAGTCCCTTATCAGTTGTGTGGCATGTAAATATTTTCTCCCAATCAGTAGGGTGTCTCTTTGTTTCGGTTATTGTCTCTTTGCTGTTCAAAAGCTTTTTCTGTCCAAACTCTACACAGTTTGATGTAGTCTCAGCTATTTATATTTTCCATCACTTTCTTTGCTTCAGGGGATGAGTCTTTAAAGATGTTTCTGAGATGTATGTCATACAGTGTTTTACCTGTGTTTTTTCTATATATTTGATGGTTTTAGGTCTTATGTTCAAGTCTTTATTTTGAGTTGATTTGTGCATAGTGTGAGATAGTAGTCTAGTTTCATTCTTTTACATAATGGTGATCCAGTTTTTCCAGCACCATTTATTGAATAGACTATCCTTGTCATAGATTAATTGTCCATATATGTTTGGCTTTAATTCTGGGTTTTCAATTTGATTCCATTGGTCTGTGTGTCTGTTTTTGTTCTAGCACCATACTGATTTAACTATTATGGCTTTGCAGTATAGTTTGGGCATGTGATGCCTCCATTATCCATTTTAGTCAGGAGTGTTTTGGTTATTTGAGTTTTTTTTGTGTGATTCCATGTAAATTTCACCAATATTTGTTCTATTTCTTTGAATAATTTGCCCTATTTCTTTGAAAATTTTATTGGAATTGCATTGAATCTGTAAATTGCTTTTGGCAGGATGGCCATTTTGATAATGTTAATTCTTCCAATTCATGAGCAAGGCATGTCTTTCCATTTCTTTCTGTAGTCTTCTATTTATTTTAACAATGTTTTATAATTTTCTTTACATAGGTTGTTCACTTCCTTTGTTAGGTTTATTCCCAGGTATTTAATTTTTTTTTTTTTGGTACAATTGTAAATGGAATGGTTTCTTAAAATTTTTTCTTCTTCATATGGTTTACATATAGGAAGGCTACTTATTTTTTGTGTGTTGATTTTGTATCCTTCTACTTTACTAAACTGGTTTATTATTTTAATTAGCTTTTCTATAATGTTTTTAGGGTTGTCTATATACATTAGCATATTGTCTGCAAATAGTTGTGGTTTTACTTGCCTAGCTAGGACTTCATTATTATATTGAGAAGCAGTGGTGAGAGTTGACAACCTTGTCTTGTTCCAAATCTTAAAAGGAAGGCTTTCAGTTTTTCACCATTTAGAATGATATTAGCTGGGGCCTCCCCTGGTGGCACAGTGGTTGAGTGCTGGGCTGTGAAGCTGCCTGCAGCCTCTGCAGCACTGGTTTGATCCCCGGCAAGGGTCCCACATTGTGTGACAGACCTCTCCTACTGCACCCACTGCTCCCCTCAGCAGTGTATTTCATCAGTTTGCCTGTTCTGTTCCCCGCTCTGGCTCTGGTGAATTCTCTCACCCTCCCGTGCTTCTGACTGTACCCAGTGCTTGCATAAATAAATAAATAAATCTTAAAAAAAAGAATGAGATTAGCTGTGAGTGTGTCATATATTTTTTTTATTATGTTAAGTAATATTCCTTATATCCCAAGAATTTTGAGGGCCTTCATCATAAATGGATGTTGAACTTTAATCAGATGCTTTCCCAGCATCTATTGATATGATTATGTGGTTTTTACTTTCTTTTTGTTGATGTGGTAGATTACATTAATTGATTTTTGGATATTGAACCATCCTTGTGCCCCTGGAATAAATCCTACTTGGTCATGGTGTATTATCCTTTTGATGCATTGTTGGATTCTGTTTGCTAGGATTATATTGAGGAATTTTGCATCTGTGTTCATTAGGGAGATAGTACTATAGTTTTCTTTTTCTGTATATTTTCTTTGTTTGGTTTTGGTATTAGTGTAATGTTAGCGTCAGAAAATATATTTGGTAGTATTCCTTCTTTCTCAATTTTTTGGAAGACTTTTTGTAGGATAGGCTCCAGTTCATCTTTGAATATTTGGTAGAAGTCATTTGTGAAACTGGTCCTGGGCTTTTATTATTGGAAGGGTTTTGATTACTCTTTCAATTTCATTGCTTGTAATTTTTTTTTTTTTGGGTTTTCTGTTTCTTTTTTGTCCAGCGTTGGATGCTTGTATAATTCCAAGAACTTGTCCATATCTTCTAGATTGTTGAATTTGTTCGCATATAAATTTTCATAGTAAATCTCTCCAATTATCCTCTGAATTTATGCTGTGTCCATTGTAATTTCTCCTCTCTCATTTCTGATCCTGTTTATTTGAGTTTCTCCCTTTTTTCCTTTGTCCCATACATTCTGGAAAGTTGTATCCTCCTTGTCATTTGTCTCAGTGTATTTTTTAATTTCTTCTTTGATTTACTCATTAATCCAGTGGTCTTCCAATAGTTTGTTCTTCATTTTCTATGTAATGAGGGGGTTCCTTTCTTTTCATAGTTGATTTCTTGTTTGATGCCTTGTGGTCAGAGAAGATAGTTGGTATGATTTCGATTTTCATGTATTTGTTGATATTTGTTTTGTGGCCTAGTATGTTGTCTATTCTGGAGAATTATCCATGTGTTCTTGAGAAAAATGTGAATTCAGTTATTTTAGGATGCAATGTTATAGATGTGTGTTATGCCCATGTGGTCTAGATCTTTATTTAGGGCTATGTGTCTTTGTTTATTTTTACATCATTGATCAGTCTCTTGGTGAGAGTGGGGTGTTGAAGTCTCCTACTACATATGCATTTTCTCTAATGCATCATGTCTGTTTTCAGAGATGACAGTAATTATCTAACAAATTTTGGAACTCCTTTATTTGGTGAATATATGTTAATGAATGTTATGTCTTGGTGTATATCCCCTTGATAATTATGTACTAACCATTTATGTCTCTGTCACCTTTTTTTAATTTGAAGTCTACCTTATTTTATATAAGTGTGTCTTCTTTTGGGGGCCATTTTCTTATAGAATTGTTCTGCCAATGGGCAGAACTCTGGTATTTTTTCATGAAGTATTTGATAAAGGAGAGTGATGTCAGCAACATGGCTAAATAAAATGTCCCTTGTGTTCCTTCCCCTGGCCCCACAACAATAACTTGGAATCTATCCTTAGCCGAAAGTACATTTGTAGGAGCTCTGTGACCCAGTACCATATGCCACGGGACCTAGGAGGTATCTCATCCCTACCTGTGTGTTGGGTAATAGGTCTTGTGCTTGGACTCTGGTTATGGTACAGCAGTACCTGGAAAGCACTCTTAGATAATCACCAATAGACAAGATAGTTTTTGGGAAGACAAGGTCTCTAGCAGAGAGTTTCCAGTACATCTTTCGAACAAAAAAATAAAGAAAAAGAAAAAGAAAGTGAGTTTGGAGAGCTTTAGTACCACCCTTGGGAAAGCAAAGGCAGACAGTCTGTTAGTATTCAGGCTGGGATGTTGTAGGATGCTTAGAAATCATACAAGCTTAAAAAGTTGGCCACAAGAGGAGCAAGAAGAGGGAAGCAGGTATATCCATAGAAAGTATGAAAATCTCAAGATTCTTGCAAGTGTAATTCATGTCGGAAGTCCTGATTTTGGACCTTATACTCCAGAAAGAAGATAGACTATGGTATATAGTTACCCACAGTGTTGATTTTTTTTATTCAGTTAATATTTATCCCCTTAAATGGGTAAGGCACTCTTCTAACACTGGAATCTAGCAGCAAAAATATCCTATTCTTGTGGAGTTTATATTCCAGTGAAGGATTCAGACAGTAAACCCTAAAAAGTAATAAATAAATAAGCAAATGTAATCATTTTCATTAGTGATGTTACAATAACCGAAAACAACAAATCAACAACAAGCACAAAACAGGGTAGCTGGATGAAGGGAATTTATAGCTTAGGTGAAAGTGGTAACATGAAAAAGGTAGAAGTGATCCTGTTCAAGCTGTTTATAGGACAGAGAATCAGTAAAAATTGGATTAGATATTGAAAGGTAGTGAGGAGAAAGAATCCAGGTTAATTCCTAAGTTATGAGCTGAACATTTACTAATGATTCTTTAAACTGAAATAAGGAAAACAGAATTTATTTTAGAATATGTTCAATTGTAATTTACATATTAGGTCATGAATTGGAGTGAAGATGATGTTAGGTTATGAAAGATGAAATTTTAGTTAACATTTAAGTGGTTTTTTCCAGTTGATATACAGTAGCTTTCTGTTACTCTCTAATAGTTGCCAAGGGCGAAAATAAAGTCAAACTCCCTTTTGCTCATTGCTATTTATGAGAATTTCCTAAATTATTTGCAATAATTTTCCAGCACCCACATTACTGCCCTTACACTAGCCATGTAAAAAATCTATGAAAATGCATCCACCACTTTACTGCCCTATAGCATTTTATACCAGGCAAGAGACTCTAAATATACTATTTGGACAGAGAAAGTTACTTTTCTTTTTCAGTAGACTTGATGAATTCACTAGAGTGAAGAGAACATTTGACATGGGACTTCATCTTTGTAAAATGTTTGCCTTTTTAGTATTTCCACACCACACTGGAAAACTCAGACTTATCTGATAGAGAGTCAATAACACTAATGAGAACGGGGTATTCAAGGAGAAATAAATTCAAGCTAACTTTAGATACAATAAGAAGTCTAATGTTAATTGGTCTATATGAAAAACATAATTTTCAACAGAAATCATTTAACTGTAACTGTGCATATTCTTTTACGTTAACTATCCAAGCTGGACTGAATTATCCAATTTCCCATTTTCCTGGATAACATCTAGGTGTTTAATGAACCCTGTGTTGTCATTTTTAACCTGGTAGCTCAGATTGATAACTGAACTCATTAAACATTGTGAATACTCAGAAATAACATTGTATATTCTCGTGGTATCTATACAATCACCTTTGATGGACCAGTGTTTAAAAATTGTGAATAGAGATAGAATTAGAAGGAAAGAATTAAAAACAATAGAGGGAGAAAAATCAAATTCATGAAAAGTGTAGGAAAACAGGAGAAACCCTCTTGATCTTCAAATGGAAGGTAGATGGGAATTAGCAGTGAAAGATAAATAGTACCTTAGTTTCACACTTGATCTTAGCCAAAAGGCCAAGAAGCGATAATAGTACCTTAGTTTCATAACAATCCATGAGGTACATATAATTGTCTAAAGTAGTTGCCCTTATTGGGGTGGGGGGATGTATTCCAAGACCTCTAGTAGATGTTTAAAACTGTAGAGAATACCCAGCCCTAGATATACTGTTTTTCCATATACATACATACCCATGATAGAGTTTATAAATAAGGAAGAGTAAGAGATTAAAAACAATGATCATAAAATAGAACAATTATAAAATAATAAAAGTTAGGTTAATGTGGTAACTCTCCCACCCTCCCACCACATCCCTCTCACTCTCTCGAAATCTTTTTTTTTTTTTAAGATTTATTTATTTATGCATACAAGAACTGGGGTACAGGCCAGAGGTGTGGGGGATGAGAGGATTCACCAGAGGCAGAGTGGGGAGCAGAAAAGGCAGATCTACTGAAATGTACTGCTGAGGGGAGCAGTAGGCGAGTTAGAGAGGTCTGCTGTGCCATGTGGGTCAGCTCCCTGGCCAGGAATCGAACTCATGTGGCAGTGGCTGCAGATAGCTTCATAGTGCTGTGTCTCAACCCCTTGTGCCACCAGGGAGGCCCTTGTCTTGAAATCTTATTGTAATATTTTCAGTACAGTTATATGGGTAACTGAAACCACAAATAAGGGGAGACTACTGTGCTTCTGTACTTGAGGTAGTTAGGCTTAGAGAGGTTTGTTTTGGAGAAAGTAACTGTATTACTTTCTTCAAAGTGTATTGCTTTTCACTGAATACTAAGACAACCCCCACCCCCTGCCCCAAGACTCTCCAGTGTACACATCTCAGTTTCTTCCCTCTGAGTTGGGGCAAAACCAGTGAATATATGATGGAATGTTATTCATGTGATTATATTATATAGTAAAGATGAAGGGCTTTGAAAAAAATGTAATTAAGGTCTATAATCAGTTTATTTTGATTTAATCAAATGGGAGATCATTTTTAGTGGACTTGACCTAATCATGTGAGCCCTTAAAAGGTGGGAAACATCAGAAAGAGTCTCTTTCTTTGTGATCAGTCCTTTATCAGTTGGATGGAATGCAAAGATTTTTTTCCCAGTAAGTGGGTATCTTTCTGTTTTGGTTAATGTCTCTTTTGCTGTGCAGAAGCTTTTCAGGTTGATGTAATCCCAGGTGTTTATCTTTTCCTTGACTTTCTTTGCTTTGGGTGAACATCTTTCAAGATGTTCTGATTTGGGTGACATAAATTGCCATGCTGTGAAAGGTCTTTGTTATGGAACTTAGGGAATTTCTTAGGAGCTGCTAAGATTTTGGTAATTTTGCACACAGTGATAATAAAATAATACAATAACAAAGGAAAAAAATAGTTTGGTAGTTTTAGTCTTTTTACTTAAGACATCCTAAAGAATCCATGACATTTATTCATTGTGATTTTGTTAAAGGCCTTGCCTATTATGAGTCCACACTCAGAATCTAGAACTAGTATATTTTTATTGTATTATCCATTTATTACCTTCTTTCACAGAGCTCTTTCCTGGTTTACACTTCTATAACTCTCCCCTCTTCTTATTTTATGTTTTATGGTGGAAATGACTGAAAATGAAAGCAAAAGGAGGAATAACCATATGAACATTACCTTTCATTTTCATTCTTTCTCTTGCAAGCTTTCTAGGAAATCTTTTGAATTCTGTAATAGAGATACAAGCAAAAGAAACAGAATATATTAAGGAAATGAAAGATTATGAAATAAAATGGAGTTTTAATTAAAATATATTTCTAATTTTGACAGGTTCAAAAAATGCTCCATTTTCTTGCTATGAAGAAATACATTCTCAAAATGATAGATTTGGGAACTGTGGTCGTAAAGTAGCCGGATATGAAATGTGTTCTTGGAGGTATGCTATACAATTATTAAAGATCCTTTTTATGTTCTAATAATATTCTATTTTTAGTTTTTTCCTCTATGGAACAAAGTCATTTTTTAAAAAAGATTAATTTATTTATCCATACAAGAGCTGCAGGTACAGGCCAGAGATGCAGGGGGTGAGAGTGTTCACCAGAGACAGAGTGAGGAGCAGAAAAGGCAGACTGACTGAAATACACTACTGAGGGGAGCAGCAGGCGAGTTGGGAACATGTGGGTTGTTCCCTGGCCAGCTGGGGATTGAACTGGTGCTGCAGCAGCTGCAGATTGCTTCATAGTGCTGTGCTTAACCCCTTGTGCCACCAGGGAGGCCCTAAGAAAGTCATTTATTACAATGGTATCAAGTATCACATATGTATGGGAGTGAAACTCAAAATAAAATCTGTAGCCCCTATGTCTTTCTTGTGCTGCAGGCTTAAATTTCCATATAATTTTTAAACATTTATTTGTTAATGATCACTGGAGTTCTAAATCCAGTTCAAGGTGGAAACTAGTATTATAGTCATTGCACCTTTCCTCTATGAACCTGATCCTTTTTCTTTACAAAGTTCTACCTTAATTAACTCAGTTGCTTACCCAAGCTAAGGGCTTGCCAGTGTCTATAAAATGATGTTCAATTTCCCCTCTAAAAGAGTCATCTTTTTGATATTTGATCATGAATTTATTTTAAAAAATATTTATTAAGGAATTGCTATGTGTCAGATACAGGACTAGATATTAGTTAGCAGAGCATACATGGTTTATGTACTTATGGAATTGTAGACTGGCAAATATACTTTGTAGTTTTATGTTTTCTTTATTTGCTTATGCTGTTACTATTGTTTAGAAATAACATACTCTGCCTGTTGAAACCTCACTAATTTTAAGATTTGACTCACTCTTGTCTATAATTTTGTACCTAATCCTAAATTAGAATGTGTCCTCATCTGAAATCTCCGTGTATTTCATTTGTGGCACTTTTAATGGATTTTGTATGACCTTTAGTGTTACGCTGTAAGAACCTTGAGGGTAGGTGTCACTGCTCATTCATCTTTCTATCCCTCTACAGAGGAATATAAAATGCTTGAGTGAATAATTTGACAATAAGTATGTAAGTCTTCACAGTGAGTAAATACCACTAGTACCAATGAAAGATAAGCTTATATCATGGCTTTATTTTTTTATTTTAGTTTATTATTTTTTTAAAGATTTATTTATTTATGCGCACAAGAACCGGGGTACACGCCAGAGGTGTGTGGGAGGGTGGTGAGAGGACTCACCCACCAGAGACAAAGTGGGGAGCAGAACAGGCAGATGTACTGAAATACACTGCTGAAGGTAGCAGCAGGCGAGTCAGGAGAGGACTGCTGTGTAGTGTGGGTCACCTCCCTGGCAGGGGATCAAATTTGCGCTGCAGTGGCTGTGGATTACTTCATAGTGCTGCGTCTTAACCCCTTGTGCCACCAGGGAGGCCCCTATGTTTTTTATTTTAAATGCTAGTATTAAAGCATATTTTCTCTAGATATGTTGTCATAAATGGAGAACCATTCTTTATTTTTTTGTTAAAGAAAGCAAATTTAATGCAGTCCTAATCAATACCTGATGTCTAATAATCATATAGTTTTATGATTCCCTTGCAGGAATCTTATGTGTGGAAAATTAGTTTGTACCTACCCTACTCGAATTCCTTTCCAGAAGGAAAATATTTCTGTGATTTATGCTTATATACGAGATACTGTATGTGTAACTATAGACTACAGAGTGCCTGACCGAATTAATGATCCAATGATAGTCCGATCTGGTTCTATTTGTGATACTGGGAGGGTAAGTGATTTAAAATATGTTTTCTTTTTCACTTTTTTTCTCTGAGCTATTTAATTAGTTTTGCTTTCAAATTGACCTTTTTATTTTGAAATCAAGTGTAGATTCACGTACAGTTATAAGAAATAATACAGAGATCTGTGTGCATTTTACCAGTTTCTTCCAGAACTAGAGTACAAGATTACATTTACTGTGTTTACTAATGTTATTCAGGTTTCTCCGTTTTACTTGTTCTCATAAATGTAGTTGTAGTTAGACATGGATCTGCCACCACAGTCAAAATACAAAATTGTTCCATAATGACAAGCATCCCTCTTGTTCCTCTTTTATATTTTAAATGAATTGTCCCAGTTTCCTTTCCCCACCACCATCCTTCATGTCCCTTTCTCATAAACTATCTCTTTTCTCCTTTTAACTGAGATAAATCTTAACTCATTCATTCAAGTCCATTAATTTTTATAAGTAACTTTTGTAATTTGTCTAATCTCCATAGGAATGTCCAATAAATATTTGTCATTTTGACTGCCTTACTACACTAATTCCCTTGAACTCCTTCCATCTTAATGTAAATGGTTCATCTTCCCTTATAGCTGAACAGTATTCCATAGTGTGAATATACCAGATTTAAGTCTTAACCCAAATGTCTATCCATGGGCATTTCTTCAGGTTGCTTCCATGTCCTTCCATGTCCTGTAAACAGTACTGCAATAAACACTGTAGAAATGTAGTTTTTTGAGTTGCTTGTTTCACATTCTTTGGATAGATGCCCAAGAGTATGATTGCTTGGTCATGTGGTATTTCCATATTTAGTTTTGCAAGGCATATCCAGATTGCTTTTCATAATTATTTGCGCTGGTTTACATTCCATCAAAAGTGTAATAGGTGCCTAATTCTCTGTATCATTTCCAGCATTTTTTGGGGGGGTCTTCTTAATACGTGCCATTCTCACAAATGTGAGAGGTTATCTCATTATATGGAAGGGGAGGGAAATGAGGAGGAGTGAGAACAAAGAAGGGAAGGGGAACACAATGTCTGTGGTGGTGGACTATGGGTTTTTTGATGGTAGATACGCTCTGGCAACAGTATCTGAAGTGGGGATTGTACATTTCTATTATGGAAACAATGATGTAAACCAATATTAATTCAATAAAAATGCTAAAAAAAACTCCACAAAAAAAAAACCCTCAAATCAACTGCATCTGTCTTGGTAGAGATGATTTTGAATATTTTTTTCATGTTTCTGTTTACCTTCCAGATACCCTCTTTGGTGAATTGTCTGTTCAGATCTGCTGCCCATTTACAAATTGGGTTGTTTATTTTTCTATTGTTGATTTGTATATGTTTTTAAATACAACTTGGATGTTAATCCCTTGTGTTATGGGACATTAACCCCTTATCTTATTTATGTAATGTGTAAATATTCTCTCTTATTCAATTGGATGCCTTTTTAATATACTTATCTTTTCTTTCACTTTGTAAAACCTTTTTCATTTTCGGTAATCGGTAATTCTTATTGTTTATTTTTGCTTTTATTTCCCTTGCCATAGTTGTTGAGCCTCTAAAGATATCTTTATCACTTATATCATGGAACATATTATAAATGTTTTCTTTTACATATTTTATTGCTGCGAGTTTTATATCTAGATTTATTCCAATTGGAATTTATTTTTGTGCATTGAGAGAATGATTCAATTTCATTCTTTTACATGCGGCCTTAACTTGCCCCAGCACCATTTATTAAAGAGACTCTCTGCATTATATGCTTGTGGCTGCTTTATCATAAAATTAAGCGTTCATATGTATGTAGATTTATTTCTGGGCTTTTGATTCCATTCCATTGATCCATGTGTCTGTCTTTATGCCAATACTATATTGTTTTTTGAATTGTTGTTTTATAGTGGTACAATTCATTTTTTTTTTTTGTTATTGGGATGGAGTGATAACTTCTAAGCTGTTTACATGTAGAATCAGATGCTTGAAACCTGAATCATTTTTTAAAATTTACTAACTTTTAAAAATAGACTTTAATTTGTATAGCAGTTCATATCAACATTTGCAGAAAATACAGGGAATTCCCATATATTCATTACCCCTACACAGTCACAGACTCCTAACACTATCCGCGACCCCACAAAGTGATATATTTGTTGTAATTGAGCAACCTAGATTGAAGCATTGTCAACCAGAGTCCATAGTTTATAGTAGAATTATCTGGAAAATCACAAAATATTTGGAGATCATTCCATACACTTTTTTTTTTTTTTAAAAGTTTTATTTGTTTATTTATTCAAGCACTGGATACAGTCAGAAGCGCGGGAGGGTAAGAGAATTCACCAGAGCCAGAGCAGGGAGCAGAGCAGGCAGAAGGACCAAAGTACACTGCTGAGGGGAGCAGCGGGCGGCAGGAGAGGTCTGCGCGCCATGTGGGACCCTCCTCTGGTGGCCGGGGAGCAGCCGGGGATCGAACCGGCGCTGCAGAGGCTGCGGGCAGCTTCGCAACCCAGCGCTCAACTGCTGCACCACCGGGGAGGCCCCATTCCATACACTTTTAAATAATACGTGTACCATAGGATAAATCTCAAAATAAATATTTAGAACTAAATGAAATTGTAACATAAAAAATTGCAGGATGCAGCACAAGCACACTTAGAAGGAAACTTGTTTTGCTCTGAATGGTTATAATTTTATGTTGTAAAATTACTGATTGTAATGTTAAGATAGCTGGACTCTTCTGACATGAAAAGAATTTATCTGCATTTTTCTTTAGGTTTGTGTGCTTACTCAGTGTGTAGAAGCACGGTGGCTTGAGTATAAAGAGAGAGAGTGTACAAAAAAGTGCAGTGGAAATGGAGTAAGTAAGCACATGATTTGCATTTTCCTATGTGATGTCTATCTTGAACACTTTTTAGCATGGTTCATTAAATTCAGTTTTGAGTTGCTACTATGTACTATATCTAGTTGTATCTAGTGTCAATATAGAGCTAATTGGGTTACTGCATTTGTACTCATATCAGTCTTAGAAAAAACTGAGAAAATAATAAATTTTTATACTTGTTATAATCGTTAAGTTGCTGAAGACTCAACAAATTATAGTTGGGTACTTTTCAGAAGTTGAAAGTATTTCAATAAGTATATTAACCTGTTCATTAATGCAAGATAAGATAATTAAGCTATATTTTGAGTGTCTGAATTATTATGATAATAGGAACCTATTGTTTTCATAGACTTTATTTTGAAAACTATTTTAGGTTTACAGAAAAATTGAGCAGAAAGTACAGAAATTTCCCATAATATTGTTGACCCCAATAGGCACACTTTTCCCCCACCCCCATCGTGTAACAGAGTGGTATATTTGTTATCATTTTTAAATCCACATTGACTCATCATCACCCAAAATCTATAATTAACATTAGGATTCACTTGTGGTGTGTTGTACATTATGTGGGTTTGACAAATATATAATGACAAGTATTTATGCTTATTATTATGATACAGAGTAGTTTCACTTCTTTAAAAATCATTGTGCTCTGCCTGTTTATTCATCCATCCTTTCCATCCCTGAAACCATTGATTTTTTTAGCCATTTTCATAGTTTTGCCTTTTCAGAATATTAGGTAATTGTAATCATATAAAGTGTAGCCTTTTCAGATTGGTTTCTTTTACTGAGTATTTGAAGTTCTCTCAATTCTTTTTTTTTAAAAAAGATTTATTTATTTATGCATACAAGAGCTGGGGCACAGGCCAGAGATGCTGGGGGTGAGAGGATTCACCAGAGTCAGAGTGGGGAACAGAACAGGCAGACTGACTGAAACACACTGCCGATGGGAGCAGCTGGCGAGACAGCAGAGGTCTGCCTCGCCATGTGGGTTTCTCTCTGGCTGGCCAAGGATCGAACTCATGCTACAGAGGCTGCGGTCTCCCAATTCTTTCATTGACTTGATAGCTCATTTCTTTTTAGTGCTAATGATTCCTTGTTTGGGTGTACCACAAACATTTTTTATTTTGGCTTCTTCATTTGGCAGTTATAAATAAAGCTACTGTAAACACTTAGTGGGGGGATTTCGTATGAACATAAGTTTTCAGTTTTTATGGTAAATATCAAGGAATGTGATTCTTGTATCGTATGGTAAGAGTATGCATTGTTTTGTATGAAACCATCGAACTATCTCCCAATAGGGACATTATCATCAGTAGTCCTGTTGCTCCTTATGCTTACCAGCATTTGGGGTAGTCACTATTCTGGATTTGGGCCATTTTAATGGCTATGTAGTGTTACTTCATTATTGCTTTGGAGAGGTGTCTATTGAAGTATTTTGTATATTTTTTAAAATTTTGTTCATCTTATTGTTGAGCACTAAGGTTTACATTCTCCTCATATGTGTGTTACACTCTCACCATCAAAGAAACCATAATCCTTTATCATAGGCCATTAAACTCACTTACCCCATTGTCCCTCCCTCTCCTTCCCTTCTAGTAGCCTCAATTCTGCAGTCACATTTCTAGAGTTTGTTTTGAGAGTTCCTTTTTTTCTCCTCTGTATCCCACTCTGTATCCTAGTGAAATCATCCGGTATTTGATTTTTTCCTTCTGACATTTCACTTACTACAATCCTCTCCAGTTTCATTCATGTGGTTACAAATGGTAAGAGTTTATATTTTTTTTAATAGCCGAGTAGTTTTCATAACTTGGCTATTGTAAATAATGCTGCAGTGAACATAGGAGTGTATATATCATTTCACATTATTGTTCTTACATTCTTTTGTTAGATATCTAGGAGTGGAATTATTCTGTCATATCATGAAAACATTTAAAAAGTAAACTTAATGTAGCCTAAATGGGGGATGATGGCATCAAAGGAGGTTCCTTGCTTCACTCCCAGGAGGATAATCTAAAATGGTCCAGAAGGGCACTGGACTGAGAGGATCTTGTGACTTCAGGCAAATGTGGAGCAACTCTTGCACATTGGAGACCAATAATGACCAGAGTAGAAGGGATAGTGATGAAATTCAACTCTTTACAGCAAAAAGTGTAAAGAGCCACCTAGAGATTGTGGCCTTGGTAGGAGCCTGCCATGCAAACCTTAGAACTGTCCTCCCAAGTTAGGCCAGAAACCCTGGGGAGAGTAGAAATTATTAATGTGGAGGCACGTCAGTAACTTTGAGGATATATGTCTGGAGGTACATGGGTATCATAGACTGGCAGAGTCCCTAGAGAAGAAGACAGTACACAGAAGAGCATTACCTATTCCCAAGCTCTCAGTCTTGAGCTGAACCTTTGAAGTGTTGTGGAAAGCCTGTTCTACGACTGTAGAGACACAGGTTCTGGAAACTCAGAAACTATCAGCGTTACCACAAACACAAGCCACCTTCCCACACTATGTTTATTATTCACTGGGCCCATATACTCACTTAACAGATGCAATTAATTTCTTCCTAACATATAGTGCCATACTGTGAAAAAGTGGAAGTTCTTCTGTACCCTTAGGAAATTAGATTAGATAGCAACCTGGAAAATTATAACATGTGGAGGTGGACCAAAAAAAACCAACAAAAAACCAAAAAACCAAAACCACTCCCCCCCCCCCCCCCCAAAAAAAAGAACAACACATGTTATCTGAATCCTCAGGGGATATTTCAATAGAGACAGAACAAATCACCAGAATCCAACATCAAAGACATGGAAGATCTTTTCTTCCTACCAGATAAAGAGTTTAAATTTGCCATGACAAAAAAAAAAAAAAAAAACATTGGAAGAAAACACAGAAAAACAGATCAGAGTATATACAAGAAAACACAGAAAAAGGAATGTCCTGAGAAATATAATTAATGAGCAGAAGGTAGAAATTTAAGATTTATAGAAGAAAATAATGGAGATGTGGGATGTAAAAAAGCTCTGGAGAAAGCTATGGAGGTAGAATACATCAAATGAAATATCAAATCAGTGGCCTTGAAGCTGGTCTATTACAAAGAATCCAAGAGGAAGAAGAAGAAAATATGATTAAGAAAAACCAGAGCACTGAGAATTTTCTGACTGAACTAAGGCAATATAAGAAAATTAAAAAATACTTTGAGACAAACAATAATGAAGACACAGCTTTTCAGCATTTAAGGGACAGACACAGCAAAAATAGAACTAATTGGAAAGTGTATACTAATATGGGCCCACATCAAGAAAGAAGAAAATTCCCAAATAAATAACCTACTCATTCATCTTAGGGAACTAGAAAAAGAACAAAAAACCCAAAGTGATAGAAGGAAAAAAATGATAGACATAAGAGTAAAAATAAGTGAAATAGAAATCAAAAGAACAAACACAAAGCAGGTTCTTTGAAAAATCAAATTGACAAACTTCTAGATAGGTCATAAAGAAAAGAAGGGAGAAAACACAAATAAACATAGTCAGAAATGAGAGAATTTACAGTAGACATTGAAGAAATACAGAGGATCACAAGAGATTGCTATAAACATCTCTGCCAGTTTGTTGAAAACCTAGAAAAAATAGACAAGTTCTCAGAATACACAACTTTATGAGACTGAATCAGGAAGAAATATAAAGCTGGAACATACCAGTAACAAGTAAGGAAATTGAAGTAGTAATCAAAAGTCCCCCCAACAATAAAATCCAGGACCAGATTGTTTCTATAGTGAGTTCTACCAAGCCTTCAAGATGAACTTGAGAAAGCTGCCGCGGACCAGCACAGCAGTAGGCAATGAGGCCGTCTCAGGGTTGAGAGACTGCGCAGGGTGGTCAGGGATTCGGTTAAAGAAATGACAAACAGACACACTTCAAGAGAGAGTGTAAATCTGAGTGCATCTTTATTAAGCTAGTGGTCAGTATATATATGTTTTTCTAAAAGCATCAAAGAGATCAGTTTGCTCATAAATTTAGCTTAATTGACAGGGCAGTGATTTATGTCCGAAGTTACATCTAGCCTCATTCCTAATTGGACAGGCTATAAATTCTTTTTACTGTTTTATATAATTATTTTCTAGTTGCACTAACTATCATAATTAATTGTCATGGGTGAATTTATTTTATAATGCAGTTAATATCAAAGGTACTAAAGTTAAGCACATAATAGAAAGATTATTAAACTAACAATTCTATTATAACACAGTGTTTAGTAATGTTTCATTTGCATTAACCTAATTATTAAATTAGGTATGTTTTTTAATTAGCAATCAATGACCAGAAAAAGGAAAGATTTTAGAAAGACAGTTGTAGCAGAATAAAGTTTATGGGCCTTGAGAAAGCGAGATAAGGTTCCAAGTGGTCAGCATTTCTTTTAATCATCTTTGTGGCAGCTTCTGGTGGTCGTTATCTCTTGGCAGGCATTCGGCTTCTCTGCATCTTAGGGAGTTTGCTGTTCTCCCCCTGCGCGCATGGTTCCTTGCCCACGCCGGACCTCAGGGACCATGGCAACAGCCATTAGCCCTGAGGGTCACTGCAGGGGGGGGTGCAGCAGAAAGCTATGAAAGAATATTAATTTTTTTCAAACTCCCCCCCCCCTAAATTAAGAGGGAACACTTCTAAATAGATTTTATGAGACCAATATTACCCTCACTAAAGCCAAAGACAACACACGCACGCAAAAACTACCAACCAATTTCTCTGGTGTATACATAGATGCAAAAATCTTCAAAAAATCTTAGCAAACTGAATTGAACAATGCATTTAAAGAGTCATACACCATGACCAAGTGCAATTTATTACACTGACACAAGGATATTTCAACTACAGAAAAACTAACATAATTCACCATCAACAAAAAGGAAGATAAAAATCTTATCAATAGATGCCAAGAAAGCATTTGATAAGATTCAACATTTATGATGCAAAAAATGGATAGATAGAACATAAAATACAATAATTAAGACCATATATTCAAACACTGCTAACATCATTCTCACTGGTGAAAAACAGAAAGCTTTGCATTAAGATCTGGTACAAGACAAAGTTGTCGACTCTCATTACTACTCTTCAACATAGCTTTTAAAGTCCTAGCTAGAGCAATCATTTTAAAAAAATATTTATTTTTATTTATTTATGCATACAGGAACTTGGGTGTAGGCCATAGGTGTGGGGAGTGAGAGGATTCGTCATAGATGGAGTGGGGGAGCAGAACAGGTGCATCTACTCAGTACACTTTTGGTGAAAGAAAAGCTTTTTCAATAAATGGTGACAGAAAAAAAGGACAGCCACCTGTAAAAGAATGAAATAAGGGCCTCCCCCCATGGTGCAGTGGGTTGAGCACTGTGCTGTGAAGTTGTCTGCAGCCTCTGCAGCGTGGGTTTGATTCCCAGACAACCAGGGAGATATCCACATGGCATGGCAGAACTCTCCTGCCTTGCCCGCTGCTCCCCTTAGCAGTGTCTTCGGTCTGTCTGCCTGTTTTGCTCCCCACTCTCTGTCTCTGGTGAATTCTCTCACCCTCCTGCACCTCTGACCTGTACCCCAGTTCTTGTATAAATAAATAAATCTTAAAAAAAAAGTTAAACAAGTTTTCTGTCACACACTATATATAAATATGACTCAAATTGGATAAAGGACTTAAATGTAAGATGTGAACTCATAAAATATATAGAAGAAAACATAGGCAAAACATGCCACAATCAATATAGGCTTCTTTGTGGAACTTTATGATGTCTTTGTGGATTCATCTTCAACAACAAGAAAATCAAAAGGGGAAGAAGTCAAACTATCACCATTTGCAGATGATATGATAATATACATACAGAACCCCAAAAACTCCACAGAAAAACAAACTAATCAATCAGTTTAGTAAAGTAGCAGGATACAAAATCAACATACAAAAATCAGTAGCCTTCCTATACACGAACAATAAATCTGAAGAAGAAATCAGGAAAACCATCCCTTTTATTATGGAAACAAAAAAACCTCAAATACTTGGGAATAAACCTAACAAAAGAGGTAAAGGACCTATACAAAGAAAACTATAAAACACTGTTAAAAGAAATAGAAGACACAAAGAAATGGAAAGACATCCCCTGCTCATCGATTGGAAGAGTTAACATTATCAAAATGGCCATCCTTCCAAAAGCAATTTACAGATTCAATGCTATTCCAATAAAAATTTCAATGACATTCTTCAAAGAAATAGAACAAATATTGATGAAATTCATATGAAGCCACCAAAACCCTCAAATAGCCAAAGCGCTCCTGAAAAAAAGAGAAGGGAATGGAGGCATCACATGCCCAGATTTCAAAGTATACTACAAAGCCATAATAATCAAAACTGCATGGTATTGGAACAAGAACAGATACACAGAGCAATGGAACCAAATCTATTTTTGGAATTTGGGTTGTTTCCATAGCTTACCTATTATAAACGGTGCTGCAATAAACATAGGGGTGCTGGTGTCCTTTTGAATTAATGTTTTTGTGCCCTTTGGGTAGATCTGTAGGAGTGGAATTGCTGGATAATATGGAAGCTCCATTTTTAGCAGATTGGTGAACCTCCACACAGCTTTCCATAGTGATTGCACCAGTTTTCACTCCCACAAGCAGTGTAGTATAGTTCCTTTTTCTCCACATCCTCGCTAACATTTGTTGTTGCTAGTTTTTTTAATATTGCCATTCTCACTGAACACAGTTGTTGTTCTCATCTTGCACCCCTTTCATGTTTTTTGACAATTTATCTCTTTTCATATTGTATATTTACTAACAAATTACAGTCACTGTAATTGTATTTTTATTTTCCTTTAGTTAGTATTCTGTTGTTATGTGTTGAACATACCATCCCATTACAGATTTAGAGATTTCTAAGTATAATTGTGTATTTACCTTTATCAGTATATTGTGTATTAACGTGTTTCTTATTACTTATGTATTGTAGAAACAGTCAATTCCTAATGTTATGATATATATGTATGTTCACATATATATCATAACATTAGGAATGTGTATGTACATACATATGTATGTACATACATATATCTAATTCCTTCAGCAAAGACATATATGCAGAAACCTTTGATTAAAAAATAAACAAAAGTAAACAAAATAAAATCTGATTCTGGTCTAAGACAATGTTATGTTCATAAATACCAGTCTGGGTGAGGGTTAAGTCCTCATATGTAAGTGCAATTACTTCAAACTACCACATGATGTCACTAAACTTGAAGATGGAAGGAGCTGTGGACAATCAACTCAGGGAACTTCTCTTAGCTGACTCCAGGTCCCCACAGGAAGGGTCTCATTTTCATTAGAATTTGTGTTTTTGAAATTACACATTAAATATTCAGCTAAATTTTCTTGATGTGAATCATGGGAGCCTCACTTTATACCTTGTTTTTAGTTGTTTCTAGTTATGTGTATGTATGTATTTCTCTGTGTGTGTGCATATTTTAAGCCAAGAAACTAAACATTTGATTTGTAGGATTATATCTCCAAGTAAATCAAACAAATAAAAGTACACTGATGAAATACAAATATAAACTTGATAATTCATCTGATTATTTTCTAGAGAAAATATTTTTAAAATGTTTGTTTACATTTTTAAAAACAATCCTAGGTGTGCAATTCCAAAGAAGAATGTCATTGTTTTCCTGGCTTCGAACCTCCCAATTGTGTAGTACGCAGCAGAGTATCTTCTGAATTGCCTGGAAAGCATGGCAAGTAATGATCTCTTTACATATTCAGTTAATAAAATTCTCAAATTACATATCTTCAATACAACAGTCAGATTTTTGCTACTTCAAAAGATGCTAATATTTATAATAAAATGGTAGATGGGTTTCCCTGAAGAAATGGAAAACAAATATTCACTTTAAATCATGCTGTCTTTTCTAATATTAACTCTCAAATAGAATTGAAACAGTATTTTTAAAATTTCATTTACTGTTACCATTAGTTTTCTCCCTTAGACTTTCTTTCAACCTTTTCACCTTTGTGACTGACCTTTTAATCTCAGCTCTACACAAAAAAAAATGTACTGTGTCTGAAAGTTGTATCCATTACAGAAGGAATGAAAGAAATTGAAGATGTTTTTACTCTGAAGTATCTTATAGTTAAATGAGAAAAATCCATAAATTGCTTCTAGAGACATGACTGAAGGGATGATGGCACAATGTTCTATTTGTATCTTCGGTCTAATTTCAGTTTTGTCATATATTTATTGATTTAACAAATATTTATTGTACTCTTATATATGCAAGGTGTTTTTCTAGGCACTGAGGTGGTACAGTAAACAAAAGCTCCTCTCCTCATGTTGCTTAAAGAGTATGTTTAGCTTGCCACATTCAGTGCTAATTTGTGGCAGAATTAGGGTTAGGAATCAAATTTCCTAATTTTTGTTGTGGTACTCTTTTATATAAATGGCTTCATATATAAAGATAAATACTTATGTCAGTAATCTAGTAGGGAAAAACAAGATAGGCACAAATATGGTGAAATTGTGTGCTAATGTACCTTGCAGTTTACAAATGCAAATTTGCCAGATAATCTTGCAATCATGTAATCCCACATTACATATTGTCAGATCTTTGGGCCCCACTTAAGTGAATTTTTGCTGTAGCTGCTGAGACTTTATTTCTGTTCTTTAGAATGAGTAGTTCTGGTGATAGTCCTAAGTATTGTGATTTATTGTTATTTTTATATGTTCCTTGAATAACAATAAAATTAAGAACATTGTAATTAATTTGCTGCAAACATGAATGTAAGTTAGGTAGCTTAATTATTTTTTAGTCTGATTTTTAAATCTATTTTTATTTTTAGGTTTAATCATGGAAAGAACTTTTGGGAATAACCCATGGCTTCTAATTGTTTCCACTGTTTTACCTGTCCTCATCATAGCAATCATAATAGCTGTCTCATGGAATAGTCTGAAAAAGTGGTTCACCAAGGAAGAGGAATCCATAAGTAGCAAGTAAATTAAATTTGTGTTCTGAAGTTAAACTTTAGTGCTATGGGAATCTAATCATATATAAAGCAATAGCACAGGCAACAATACTTTACATTTTTTAGGGATATTGAGTACTATATCAGTTATCTCATGTAATCTTGTGAGATAGTTGTGATTATTCCTATTTTAAAGATGCAGAAATTTGAGAGTGTAGTTTAAATAACTTGCTATAGTCATTGCTAGGCAATTTATCCATATCTATTGCTTTCAGATTCCCTACTAGTCCTTAAAATGTAATCAGTTTTCTGAGCACTCTCACAAAGAAGTATTTCAATTTACTTTGCTGTCTCATGTAAGGATAATTTTAAATTTAAAAAATATTCTCTGTGTAAAATCTTCAGAAGGAAAATATAATTTAGCTTATAAAATATTTTTATTAAAATTCGAACACAAAGAATGAGAACAATGACAAACATTCATTTGCACAATACTGGAAATAAATACTTTTGTATTTACAGTTACATTCCCCTTCTAGTGTTATCTCCGTTCCTGCTGAGAACTAGTACTGCACTGGAAGTTGTTGTATATTATATAGTTCTACTTGGCTACATCCATGTGCCATATCTACAATGATCTTATATATATAATTCCTTATATATAATTTTCATCTTCTAATTCTAATTTGTAATGTGGTTTTTATTTTTTATGAGCAGTCTTCTCAGGAATTTATTTTATTAGTAGTTCAGAAAATATAGCTTATTTTGGTTACATTTCTTTTGTATTGTTATTGCTAAGTTTTGCTCTTTTCCTCCTTTCTGCTTTGTTATTTTTTTTTACCTTAGCTCTGTTTTAATTCTAGCTTTCCTGAGTCAAATGCTGTGCTTATTAATTTCAAGCTTTCTTATTTTCTATCATATGCTTTTAAAGTTAAAAATTCCTCCCTTATGTATCATTTCATCCACACATTTACATCTACAGTTTTTGAGGTAGCAGTCAATTCAAAAAAGTAGAAATTTTTGGTATGAATTCTTGTTTAAATCATAAGTAAACTGTGGTCTGTAGTTTCCAATTATATGATTTATTTTTGTTGCTGTAAAAATAATTTTCCATAATCGGAAAGCCTTGGTGCTATGATTTAGACTCTTAAATGTTGGAACCAGTGAGGATCGTAATTTTTAAAATATATTTATTACATTGGGGCCTCCCTGATGGTGCAAGGGGTTGAGACGCAACCTATGAAGCTCCACAGCCACTGCAACACGAGTTTGATCCCCAGCCAGGGAGCTACCCACATGGTGCAGCAGACCTCTCCTGACTCGCCCGTGGTCCCCTCAGAAGTGTATTTCAGTCGATCTGCCTGTTCTGTTCCCTACTCTGTCTTTGGTGAATCCTCTCACCCCCCACACTTCTGGTCTGTACCCCAGTTCATGTATGCATAAATAAATAAATCTTTAAAATATATTTATTACATCATTTTTCATATTTGTACAATGTATGATTTCCCCATGAAATTCCCACCACCATTTCACCGATGCACCATTGCAATAGTCCCTTGTGCTCTTCCCACTCTGTCCTGTTCCTTCTCTTTCCTCCTCCCCTACGGAATGTCTCTGATCTATAGTGGCCTGTTGATTTTGATTTTTACTTTATTATAGTTACTTTTTTTTCCTGATCTTTTATTTGGTTCTTTTTCATTCCTCCTATAATTGAAACCATCCGATATTTTTCTTTTTCTTTCTGTCTTATTTCAATAAATGGTGCTGGGAAAATTGGACTGTTTCATGCATAAGAATGAAGCTAGACCACTACCTCAGGCTATGCACAAAAACCAACTCAAAGTGGATTAAAGAATTAGACATAAGACCTGAAATCATAAAATATATAAAAGAAAATATAGGCAAAAAACTACATGACATACATCTCAATAACATCGTTTAAGACACATCACTTAAAGCAAAAAAAGTGAAGGAAAAGATAAACAACTGGGACTACATCAAATTAAAGATCTTCTGTACAGCAAAAGAGACATTAACTAAAATAAGGAGACACCCAACTGATTGGGAGAAAATTTTTGCACACAATACTAATGACAATGGACTGTTCACAAAGATCTACAAAGAGCTAATGAGACTCAACAAAGACAAAGTAAACCACCAGTCAAAAAATGGGCAGAAGAGCTAAACAGACACTTTCCCAAAGAAGAAATGCAAGTGGCCAACAGGTTTATGAAAATATGTTCAGCATCACTTGTAATCAGGGAAATGCAAATCAAAACCACAATGAGGTGCCACTTTACACCAGTGAGAATGACACATTAAAAAAACAGGAAACAAGAAATGTTGGCGAAGATGTGGAGAAAAAGGAACTTTCATTTCTATACTACTGGTGGGAATGCACACTAGTCCAGCCACTATGGAAAGCTGTGTGAAGGTTCCTCAGTCTGCTAAAAATTGAGTTTCTGTATGATCCAGCAGTTCCACTCCTAGATATTTACCCAAAGGACACAGAAACATTAATTCAAAAGGACACCTGCACCTCTGTGTTTACTATTTATAATAGGTAAGCTTTGGAAACAACCCAAATGCCCAAAAATAGATGACTGGATCAAGAAGATGTGGTATATATACACAATGGAATGTTACTCAGCAATCAAAAAAGATAAACCAATGCCATTCGCAGCAACATGGATGGGGCTGGAAGGGATTATGCTCAGTGAGGATGGCAATATTTAAAAAAAATATAGAGGGCCTCCCCTGGTGGCGCAGCGGTTGAGAGCGGGATTGCGAGGCTGCCCGCAGCCTCTGCAGCGCCAGTTCAATCCCCGGCCACTGGCGAGGGTCCCACAAAAAAAAAAAAAAAAAATGGGTGCTCCAATTATTATAATATAGTATGCTTTTTTTTTTTTTAAGATTTATTTATTTATTTATACAAGCACTGGGTACAGTCAGAAGCGCGGGAGGGTGAGAGAATTCACCAGAGCCGGAGCGGGGAGCAGAACAGACAGAATGGCAAAATACACTGCTGAGGGGAGCAGTGGGCGGCAGGAGGGGTCTGCTGTGCCAAGTGGGACCCTTGCCGGCAGCCAGGGATCGAACCGGCGCTGCAGAGGCTGTGGGCAGCTTCACAGCCCAGTGCGCAACCGCTGCGCCACCGAGGCCCTCTTTGTTTCTTTTTAACAAACTTTTTGATTATGTTGTTTTAAATTATCTTTATACTTACTTTTTTTCCTTGTCTGTTGGTTGATTTATTTTTTGTGTCAGTTGCACTTTCAAAGTAACCTGTGTATCTCTCATTCTTTGTGATTTCCTCATTTCACCAATTCTTCTTCAGTCTTTCTTATAGATTTATGAATTCTACTCTTGTGAAAATCTTTGGAGATTCTAAATATTGTTATATTAAAAGTTCTTTTTTCTTGTTCTTTGAATTTGTTCTTTTGTTGTGGCTTTTAGTGGTTTGTAATCATAGACTCTGCCCATGGTGTCTATGATTTTCCATGAGAATGTATGTATGTTGTTTTATTTTTCTTAAAGAAAAAATATTTAAAACAATTGCTATGCATGATGTCTAGGAATTTATAGGAGTGTGAACTGAGATCCTGACTGTAATTTTTGGAAGCTTGGAATTCCTCCTTGTCTCAGTGATGCATTTCCCCCCTCCCCCATTTAGGTATCTTCATTTCAACGCTGTATTCTTAACCCAATGGTCAGAATTTTTATTATTCCCATGTAATAGGTAGCATGATCCTTCGTGGCTCCCACATTTGGTTAAGTTGCTCATTTAGTTTTCTAACATGCAGAGAAATCTCAACCTCAACTCTTTCTAAGGAAGGGCTATTAAATCTCCAGCCCCAAAGGTTTATCGCTGGTTTGGATTCTCCTGCAGTTGTTAGTTTTAGCTCCTATTTACCATTTGAAATCTCATTTCCTTAAATTTTTTTCTGACTCAGTTATGTGTAGTATGTTTGTGCTATCTTTTTCAGCATTCCCCTATGTGAGGAATGGAAAGGGAAAATTGTCCTGTCAGCTCACTCTGCCAGGTTGTCTAGAAGTCAGTATGGATTGTAATTTACAAAATGTAGCATATGAATAATAATTTAAAAGTTGGGGTATGGAAATCAGAATCAGGCTTTCATCATCAAAACTATATTATGTATTCAGATATATAAGAAAAAGAAAAATAAGTGCCTTCTTGACCCTCTTCTCACTGTGGGATTTAAAATTTGCACTCTCTGAATAAGGTAAATGTGTATATAAGAATGCTGTTTATTTGCATTGTTCAGGGACCTTGGGAATTGTTTTCTTTATTTGTAGCTAGTCTTTTAAAAGAAATAATACTGCTTATAAAATAGCCTGATTTTACTTCATACAGTTGGCAAGATTTCTTAGGACTAACGATATACTATTTTTCCATTTCTTAAAATATCCAGATCAGAAAGCAGCAGTCACACATATACCAGCAGGTAAGTAAATCAGAAGATGTTTTGAGATACATGTTGATAACTAAGAATGCATTAATATCACAGTAAATTTTTAGATATTGTTTCAACAACTACATTTGTAAAATAATGCACTGAAATCCAGGCTACTAACAGGTACTGCTTTGGTTTCTAGTAAATTAGGTTTTTATCCATTTAATAAATGTTTATTGGTACTCTCCTTCAAGGTATAAGAAAATCATTAACTCTATAAGAAATAAGATGGGTATAATTAGTAAAGAACAAAGCTGTATAGTGCCTCAAAATGACCCAACTTGGGTTAAAGTCATGTATTACTTGAATAAAGAAACAAAGAGATCAGTTGGCATGTTCCTGAAATTGTGATAGAGTCTATTTATAAAAATCTATAACAATTTTGGTTTGAGGAGAACTAATTATATTGACCTAACTGTGCTGTTCATTTTGGGGAAGTTCTCTTCAATTATCTCCTTGAATAGTTTTTTGGCTCCTTGGTATCTCTCCCTACCTTCTGGGATACCTATGACTATTGTATTTCCTTTCCTCATAGTTTTGGAAAGTTCTTGAAGTGTTTCTTCATTCTTTTTCCTTTATACTTTTCTTTCCTTTTCTTTTTTGGTTCTTCTTATGCTGTATCCTCAAAGGTACTGATTCATTCTTCCATTTCTTCTATTTTTGTGGTTTTTCCAGAATTCTTGTGCTCCTCCACTAATCTCTGGATATCCTCCACTTCTTTCACTTTCTTCTTTAGGATTCCTTCTCATTACTGAGTTCATTGATTATATTATTATCTCTTCCTGTGTTTTCTCTTAACTCTTTAATTGTTTTCATTATGGACTTTTTGAAGTCTTTATCTGTTAGGTGATATTCTTCCGTGTCCATATTATCAGGTTTTGGAGGTTGACTTTCTTTCTGTGGTGTATTGTGCCCAGAAGGGTCTGCTTGACCATTTGTGTTTTTCTTTTTTCCCATTGTTAGCCTTTGGCTTTGTTCTGTTCATAGTGCCCCTCTACTGCTGGTGCTGGTGGGCATGACATCTTATTTCTCTTGCTGAGACATGGATGTGCCTGCCTATTGTCTGAGCCACTGTGGCTGGTGGCTAGAGGTGTAGGTAAGGCTCTTGTCGTTTTCCCCTCCTCTCTCTTTAGCTGTATCCTTGGTGTAGGCAGGTGGTAGTTCCTGTCACTCTTCCCAGGATGTTGGGGGCTACTGGACTTGGGAGTTGGGGGGTTCCTGCAGTTCCATCTGGGTGCACATCCAGACACTCTTCTATTATGATAGGTGTTGTTCTGAACTGTGATTTGCTCCAGGAGTTCCTGCTTTTCCAGCCCTCTCGGCGTAGTATGAGCTTCAACGTCTCAGCCTGCGGTAGTCTAGTCTCCTGCAGAGCGCCACACCTCCAGACACATGCTGAGGCCAAGTCCACTGGAGGTGCCTGTAGGCTGGGTGGGATGTATTTCTCTGTTGAACTGCTAGGTCTCTCTAGGCATGTCTCAGAAGAATACCAGGATTGAAAGAGAATATGGAGTGAAAAGAGGGATAAGAGGAAAGAGGAGGATGATGCAGAGATGTGAAAGGAATGAAGGTAAGAGAAGAAAGATAAGGACTCGATAAGGGGAAGAGGGAAGAGGAGGAGGAAGAAGAGGGACTATAACAGAAAGAGAAGAGAAAGTAGTGATGGTAATGTTAAAGGGGAGATAGGAGAAAGATGGAAGAATCAGAAAACAGAAATAGGAGAGAGAGAAAGGAACAACAGAAAACTAACTGGCCAATGAATAGACACACAAACAGATGCAGGGAGAATTGCTTCTCACAACCCTGATGGCTCCCAGTGGCTCCCATTGCTGTTTTAGTCAGTTCTGCTGGTGAGCACCGTAGGGCTGAGTAGGATGGTCTTCCCAGGGCCTACTCTCTCCCTTGTAGTGTATTGAGGGAGGATTAAAAAATAAATGAGCATATTTCACTGAGCATGATCCCTTCCGGCTCCATCCATGTTGCTGCAAATTGCATGAGTTTATCTTTTTTTGATTTCTGAGTAATATTCCATTGTGTGTATATACCACAATGGGCATTTCACTCATAGCAGGAATTTAGAAAACCTAATAAGGGACCAGAAAAAGACTAACTAAAATAAAGAAAAAATTAAAATCAACAAGCAATACACTACAGAGGGGGAGACACACTACAGAGGGGGGCGGGGAGAGGAAGGATTAGGGTCAAAATAAGGGGGGGTGCAATTGTATGGGGAGTATAACCAAAATGAAAATGCATACACTGTGCAAAAATGAAAAATGATGTAAGAATTATATAAAATAAAATATTAAAAAATAAATACAAAGATCTTTTTAAAAAAAATGAATAAATGAGCACAAAAGGGGCAGATTGAACTGCAGCTGTGGTTGTGGAAGGATCAGCATTCTTTCTGGGCCCATGAGGTAGTTGGGTGGGTGTTGGGGGTCCTGAGGCCTCCTTCCACCTGAAGGCTTGGGGTGCCAAGAGGCCCCCGATGTAGAGACCAGCCCTATGAGACTCCTCCCTGATGTCCTTCCAGCTGGTTGGTGTGACCAGTTAAATGGTCCTGCTGGTTTCCAGGAGGGGAAAGGGGAGTGAAGCGCCACAACAAAGGGGCTTGCACCCAGCACTGTACACCTGCAATAAGGTTCTGTTTGCTCACCTGTCTCTGACCGGACCTCTCAGATGCCTCAGGCTTCTACAGGTGTCATGGTCTCCAAGCTTTTCCCCTTCTTCTGCTAGACCAAGTGGGCTGGCATTGTGAGTGGGAAAGGGAAGAAGGGGTCCAGATGATTTTCTCTCTTCCTTTCCCCTGTTCTAACTTTCCTCTGTCTCGGCAAATCACCGGGTGGCCAGTTTGTCTAATGCATCTGGGTCTTGTTAGGAACTTGCCATTATTTCTCCCTATCAGTTGTTTTTATGGGAGAACTTGATCCTATCATCTCTTCGCAGCCATGTTGATGATGTCACTCCAGTAATTTACTCAACATGAAGAGAGACACAGGGCAAGGTCTGGAACAAAGCAGCTTGTCCTCATGGAGTTTGGGACCTTGCACAGTGGCACAGTGGCAAGCATTCTAGCTCACCAACCTGGAAGCTATCCCCTTAGTGCCTCTTTTTTTAAAAAAAAAATTGTAAGACTGCCTTAAGTTGTTATGTCTCATGGGAATTCTCTATACCCTGCTTTGTAGAGTCCTTCATGAGATTATTTTGTTTATCCCTCCTAAGTCATACATTTTTGTTATACTTGGAGATCTAAATTTCATAAGAAGCATGAGTTGGTATCATGAACCTATACTGGATTAAAACTTAAGGTTTCTGTTTCTTTATGTAACATTTTTTCAGTTCCTTTCCCTAAGCCGTTTTAAGCACTTGGATTCCTATGTCTCTCTTTCCCATCTATACTGCTGCATTTTAAAGCCTAATGGTAACATTTTTTACTATTTCCATGACATGAGTGGTATGAAGTTTTATGGCTTCCAGACTTAAAGAAGGAAATCATTTCCAGCTTTGTAGGAAGTCTCAATTCCTTACAAACTGATGTTTACAACTCAACTGACCCACCTCTAGAGTCATTAGCTGTAGTTCCTATTTAGCGTTTGTGTTTTCAGTTTCCTTTTTTTCATTCAAACTATTATTGGAAATATTTCTGTCTTCCTTCAAATTTTGGTTAGTATTTTGTGTCATTTTTTCACCATTTCTCTACATGTGGGGTAGGAGAGACATATTACTCTCCCAATATGTCTAATTTTCTTCAAGTCAGACCTGTAATAATTTATCAGTGGGTAAAATATTAGGTTGGAACCCGAAGGCCAAAATGAGACATTCAAAATCGAGCATATACATTGTGTTGGGAAGTGATACGGAGAAAAAAACCTGTTTTCTTGCTCTGCTCCCAGTTGTAGATTTAAAATTTAGAGTTTTTATAGACATGGTATGTGTGTAAATATGCATGTTACTTATTTGTGTACCCAAATTTAGTAATCTTTTGAAATGTTTCATTCATGGTGTTTAGTGATAATCACCATAAAGGGCTTATTTAAGTTATTAAATGGTCTATGGAGGCACTTTTTTTTTTTTTTTTTTTTTTTTTAGTATTAACTTGAAAGCATTATTTTCATTCTGTTCTAGGTCCAGATCAGAAAGCAGCTACCAAACAGATATTACCAGGTAGGTAAATAAGAAGGTATTTCTTTTTTAAATATTGTATTTTTATTTATTTTTTTAGTAAGGTATTGTTGGTTTATAACATTGTTTTTGATTTGGGGAGATAGGTCACACCTCTTTAGATGTATGTTCCCACACCAGGTTCACCACCAAAGCACCCCTAAACTTTCACCATAGTCCATAGGGCTCCCTCCCCACTTTGCTTCCCAACCCTAGCCTCAATCTCTGATAAGCCTCAAATGTGAAGTCAGATTTCTAGGGTTTGTCTTGGTTTAGTTTTATCTGTTCCTTTGTGTTGTATTTTTATCTTGCATAGATGAAATCATCTGGTATTTATATTTCTCCTTCTAACCTATTTTATTATCATAATTCCCACCAATTCCATCCATTATTTTGCAAATGGCAAGATCTCATCTATTTTTGTAGCAGAGTAGCATTCTGTTGTGTATATATGCCATATCTTCTTTAAGCACTCACCTGTTGTTGGGTCCTTAGGTTGTCTCCCTAACTTAGCTATTGTGAGTAGTGCTGCAATTAACACATGAGTGTATATATTCCTTTGAATTAATGTTTTCACATTCTTTGGGTAGATACCTAAAAGTGGAAGTGCTGAATTTTATGGTAGGTCTATTTTTAATATTTTAAGATAATTCTGTACTGTTTTCCAAAGGGACTAGACAGTCTACATTCCCATCAATAGTGCATAAAGTACTTTTTTGTCCAAATCCTCATCAACCTTAGTTGTTTCTGGTCTTTTTTATTTGGCCATTCTTGCAGTTGTGAGATGATATCTCATTGTGGTTTGATTTCTTGATGCTAACTGATGATTAACATTTTTTCATGTGCCTGGTGGTACAGCTGCATGTCTTCATTGAAGAGGTGTCTATTTAACTCTTCTGCCCATTTGAAATTAAATAAAATTAATATACTAGTTAATTTATTCTTGTTCGGTTGTAGATATTGGGTGTTAGCTACTTGTTAAGTGTATGATATGCACATTTTCTCCTATTCAGTCTTTTTTTTTTTAGTGATAGTTTCTATACAGAAGCCTTTAGTTTGATGTAGTTCCAATCATTTATTTTTCCCTTTATCCACCTTGCTGTTGGAGTCAGTCATTAAAGACATCTGTAGAGACAATGTTGTGGTATGTTTTGCCTATCTTATCTTCTATGTATTATACAGTTTTAGGTCTTATATCCAACTCTTTAATCCATTTTGAGTTAATTTTTGTACATAGTGAGATATAGTTTTTTCTACTTTAATTCTTTTCATGTGGCTGACCAGTTTTCCAACTCCATTTTTTGAAGAGATTTTCCTTTCTACAATGTATATCTTGACTCATTTGTCATTGATTAACTGGCCATTTAAGTGTGGGTTTGTTTTTAGGCTCTCAATTCTGTTTCTTTGGGTGAGTGTCTGTTTTTGTATTCTTGATTACTATAGCTTTGTAGTAGAGTTTTGAAGTCTGGGAGTGTGATACCTCCATTTTAATTTTTTTTCAAGATTGCTTCTCCTCTTTTTGGGGGCTCTTTTGTGGTTCCATATAAACATCATTAATGTTCTATTTCTTTGAAGAATGCCATTGAAACTTCGATAGGTATTGCATTGAATCTGTATATCTTTGTGTAGGATGGCCATTTTAACAATACTGATTCTTCAATCCATGAACAGGGATTATCTTTCCTTTGCTATATGTCTTCTTTTTTTTTTAATGGTGCATTAGAGTTTTCATTTGTACACGTCCTTCACCTGTTTTGTTGACATTATTTCTGGTGTTTTATACATTGTGATTTGATAGTAAATGGGATTTCTTGATTTCATTCTTGTCTAGTTTGTGTTTGTATATACTGTCTTTAAGTTGCAAACTGTCAATTTACTCTACTGATTATTGCTTCTAACGGGGTCTAATGGCATATTTAGGATTTCCCATATATATTATCATATTGGCAAATTGTGATGTTTTCCTTCTTTCCCCATTGGATTCTTTTAATATCTTTCTCTGGCTTAAATGCTCAAGCTAGAACTGCCAATAGTAGTGAAAGTTGAATAGTAGTAGTGAAAGTGGACATCCTTGCCTTATACCTGATCTTAGAGGAAAAGCTTTTACTTAGTTACCATTTAATATAATGTTAGTGGTGGCTTTGTCATATGTAGCTTTATTATGTTTAAGTTTTTTCTTTTTGTCATAATTTTTTGACAGCTTTTAAGTGGATGTTGAGTCTTCTCAAATGTTGCTCTCTATCTATTGATAAAGTTTTTATTTTTCCTTTTGTTGATACTGTGAATTATGTTGATCGATTTTTGGTTGCTGAACCATCCTTACATCCTTGGAATAAACCCATTTGGTCATGATGTATGAACTTTTTAATGTACTATTGAATTTGGTTTGCTAATATTTTATTGAGGATTTTTGCATTTTCGTTCATAAGGGATATTGGTCTGTAGTTTACTTTTTGTAATATCTTTGTCAATTTCCTTTTAATTAGTCTTTTTTGGTTTTCTATTTCTCCCTCATTTTGTCCCTCAAGGGTGTATACTTATAACAACTTGTTGGTTTCTTCTAGGTTATCTAATTTATTGAGATGTTTATTGATACTTCTTACTTTTACTTCTATTTGAATATTCTCCTTTTTTGTGAACTTTGCTAAAGGTTTGTCCATTTTTAAAATTTTTTTCAAAAAACTAGACTTGGTTTCATTGATCTTTTGGATTGACTTTATTATTACTATTTTGATGATACTTGTTTTAAAATTTTATTTCCTTCCTGGCTTTTGGTTTTGATTGTTTTTCCACTTTTCCTAGTTCCTTAAAATGTAAGGTTAGATTATTTATTAGAACTCTTTCTTGTTTCTTACTGTGGACCTGTTTTGCCATATATAGCCCACTTAGTGCTGCTTTTTCTGTGTCCCATATGTTCTGGTAGATGTACCTGCATTTTCACTTATTTACAGACATCTTTTAATTTCTTTTTTGCTTTCTTCATTATCCCAATATTCATTAAGTAGTATGTTGTTCAGTCCCACAAAGTAGAGGATTTCTCTCCTTTCTTTTTGGAGTTGCTTTATATTTTGATACCATTGTATTCAGAAAGATACCAATATCTTCATGAGTATGTTGACACTTGTTTTGTGACCCAACATATTGTCCATCTTAGAGAATGTTCCATGTGCATATGAGAAGGGGGTAGAGTATCATACAAATATGTATTAATCCCATATGTTCTATTTCCTTGTTTAAAGATATTTTTTCTTGTCGATTTACTGTCTGCTTGATCTTAAATTGATGAGAGTTGTGTGGTGACCTACAACTGTTGTATGTATTATTGTCAATGTCTGTTTTCAGATTTCTAATGCTTGCCTTATATATTTTGATGCTCCTTCATTAAGTGTGTGTGTATTTTATGTCTTCCTTATGTGTTGTTCAGTATCTTTATAAAATGTCCATACCTGTCTCTTGTTACCTTTCTCAAGTAAAAGTTTGTTTTAGCAGATATGGGTGTTCCTGCCTTTTTGGGAAGGATTGCTTTTGCTTGCAAGATTGTTTTCCAACCATTTACTTTGTGTTTGTGCTAACTTTGGGTCTCCTGGGGACAGAAGAAAGTTGGGCTCTGTTTTCTGCTATAACCAGCCACTCTGTGCCTTTTGATAGATGAGTTCAGTCCATTTTTTCTGAGAGTAATTGTTGATAAATGAAAATTTACTGCTGCCATTTTGACTTAAATTCTGTGGTTTTATCTATTTCCTTATTCAGTTTTTGTGTGGACATTCTTCCTTTCAATATAAATAATAGAATTTCTTTCAATTTTTCTTATAGCGGTTGTCTAGTGTTTGAACATTTCAACTTCTGTTTATGGGAAGGCCTTTGTTTCTCCCTCATTTCTGGAGGAAAGTCTTGCAGGATATAGTTTTCTTGGTGGACAGTTGTTTTCTTTAATATTCTGAATGTTACTGCATTCTGTCTTGGCTTGATGGGGCACCTTTGTAAGTTATCTGCTTTCCCCCCACAACCTCCTTCACTATTCTTTCATTTTCCTTGAACTCTTGGAAATATCACTACTGTATGTCTTGGTGTAGGTCTATCTGCTGTTCACTCAGTTTCATGGATTACTATATTTAATTCTTCCCCATGTTCGGGCAGTTCTCCTTTATTATTTATTGGAATAAATTTTCTAATCCTTTCTCTTCCTCTCTCTCTCTCTCTCTTTCTCTCTCTTTTTCACACCCCTTTGGAACCTCCTTTAATCTTATATATCTTTTCCCGATGGTGTTGGATAATTCTCAAAGTGTTTCTTCATATTTATCTTCCATATGGTGCTTTGTACATTATCATCTTCAAAGTCACTGATTTGATTTTTTATTTGGTCTGTTCTACCATAGGTTTCTTCAGATTTTTAAAATTTCTTCTATTCATTTCTTTACATTCTGCATCTCTGCTATTTTCTTATTTAAAAATTTAATTTCCATTTTTCTTGATTAATTTTATTTCTCAGGTCATTCATTTTTTTTTGTGAGGTTTCTTGTTTCTCTTATTAGCTTTTCTATGTTTACTTCCGTTTTTTAAATTTCTTTATAATGGCAATTTTGAGCTCTATTTATAGGAAGATACAATCTTTCATGTTTTTGTTGTGTGATTCTGGAAAATTGTTCTCTCCTTGTGATGACCTATAACCTTGAGGTCTCAAGATGTCATGTATTGTACTTTTTTGCCCATTTTGCTACTTTAAATTACCCCCCTTTTTTTCAGGTATCTATAACTGTACCTTATAGCAGATTGGCCTTTCTAGGCTTCCATATGCCGGAGACCTTGCTGCTGCTGAATAGGGGCTTGAGAGAGGGACCTGCAGAGGTTTGGTTTTTGGTGGGAGGGCTGGCTCATGTTTGTGGCATCATCAATATGCCTCCTCTCTGGAGTTCCAGATCTGAGTATTTACAGTCTGAATGTTGTCAATGCACTTCACAAGATCAGTGCTAATCCCAAGGGGGTACAAAGAGGAGTGATGCCGAGTGCGTTCTACTTGGTTTTTTCACCAGGGATCTGACCTGCTGGGAACACTTCAACTCCTCTCAACATGTCTCCCTTCTGATATGGGCATACAAGGCTACAAGGCAACAAGGCAGGAGGCTGGATTGAAGTATGGAAATGGCCACCCACTTACCTGGGCTCTGAGACCAGAGAGCCACCAAAAAGCCCCAAAAGGCCAAATTCAAACCAAGGGCTATAGCAATACAGCACCCACACAATAGGGACCTATAGGCTATAGTCTAACAAAGGATAGTGCCCGATAAGAGGACAGGTCACTCTCTGTGGGTTCTCACCTGTGTGCACAATTGCAAGAGGCCCCATGCTCCAGGAGCAACCATGGGGTTTATTTTACAAACAGGGGAAACAAAGAGCTTACTATATCCACAAGTGGCAGACTATCTCACCCAGATACCACCAGTGATGGTCACCACTGGTCACCAAGAGTGTTGGACAGCAATGGCCAGTAGTGATAGTCATTACTGGTCTATCAGAGGCAGTGTCAGAGACACCCAGTGTTAATACCTCTTCGAGAGTTGTTTGGTTATACCAACAACAAACAGCTCTTTGAGACACCAGGCCTAGGGCCTTTGGTGCTCCTTTCAGGCATTGTCAGAGACAGGACTGGAGGCCCAGTTTCTGACAAAGATCTTGGGCTTCTCTTCCCTCTCGGAAGTCGGCTGCTGGATGCTTCTTTTCTTCTTTCTTCTTCAGAGGCCAGGAACAGAGTCCTCCCTTCTTTCTTGCCCTTTGGAGGCTGGCATCATCTCTCTTCTTTGGGGGCTGGCATTGTCTCCCTTAGCTCCCTCCAACCTTTTTCGTATAATTTTCTCTCATCATAAAACCATGTTAACATAATCACCTTTCTTAGAGTCATTATTCAACTCTGTTAAATTAGGAATGGTATCACCAGCCATATGTATATTTTAATTAGAGTACTATAATTTAAAGTATACTCAGCAACCTAGTCTTTTGACTTGGTATGTATGAGGGAAATATTTTTAGTATATTTATTTTAATTTTAACAAATTGCCACTTGACACTACTGCTATCTATTACTGATATAACATCCACTATAGTTTTCAGATATTTTATCTTTGGAATAATCTTTAGGTAGTGAAAAATCTGTGGGGCAGACTATTTGATGTCAAAGAATTTAGAAATGGGATGAATTCCAGTGAGTTATAGTAATATCACTTTATTTTAATTAATTTTAAATTTTCTAAATTCAATACTTATTTTCCAAAACAATAGAAGGACCTTAACACTGCTTAACAGCAAACTCCAGTAATTAATTACTTACATTTTGTCATTTAATCTTCTTCTGAGTTTTGTTAATGTATGTAACTCTGATTAGTTATTGTTATTATTATCATTTTAATATTAAATGAATACTTACCTAAATTTAACAACATATTTATCAATTTCTTTGCTCACTATTCATTCTTCAATCATTTTTCCGTTTTTATTTCAATTTTCTTTTTCCTGAAGCATAACCCTTTTGTTTTAGATAGTTTCTGAGTGTTAAAAGCATTTTGTAGTGCCTCTCCTGGTGGCGCAGCAGTTGAGTGCTGGGCTGCGAAGCTGCCTGCAGCCTCTGCAGCGCCGGTTCGATCCCTGGCCACCTGTGAGGGTCCAACATGGTGCGCAGACCTCTCCTGTCTTGCCTACTGCTCCCCTCAGCAGTGTATTTTGTCAGTCTGCCTGTACTGTTCTCCACTCTGACTCTGGTGGATTTTCTCGCCCTTCTGCGCTTCTGACTATACCCAGTGCTTATATAAATAAATTTAAAAAATTAAAAAAAAGCATTTTGTATTAAATACCTAAAAATGTCTTTAGTTACCTTCATTTTTGAAAGCTAGCTTACATGGCTGTAGACTTTTATTTGAGAGTCACTTTCGATTAAAGAGAGCCCCGCCCCCAGGAGGAGACCAGCACCAGCACACAGCCCCGGCCGCCTGGTAAGCTTGCGCAGAAAGCAGCGCGCTGATCCGATCGGATCATCAGATCGCAGCTGCCCAGGTCCCCGGGCCTGCGACCTAGGCTTGCGGGGAGACCGCGGAGGCCCTCCCTGAGTGAGCAGGAACAAGGCGCCCAGGCAGGGAAGCGGGATTCAAAAGGCGCCATTCCCGCGCCACTGATCTGGGCTACAGCCCGCGTCCTGGAACTGAGGGCTTTGGAACTGAGACCCGGGGCACGAAATTAGGGGCGTGGGTTCCCCACGACGGTGGGGCACAAGGCAGACACAGCACCCCAAAGCCGTTGAGGTGTACCCTACCATCCCCGCTCTGCTCCCTGTCCCACGGGGTGGAAAACAGCTCCCCAAGGGCTCTAGGAGAGATCTCTGGCGCCACCTAGCGACTTGAAGCCAGCAGAGGCTCCTGAAGGAGCTAGTGGCCAGCTGGGGAGTTAGCCCACACCGGGCCCCTTCCGAACAAGTAGTCTGAGCCCACAGGGAGAGCGAGCACCCACAGCCGGGGCAGACCAGGCGCGCAGAAGAGTGTGCCTGAGACCAGACGCGCAGGGAGTGTGTCCCACATCACCATTTTAGAACAGGGACATTTCTTCAGTAAAGACTACCTGCAGAAGGCTTCCTCAGGAGCCAGAGGTGAGCGGGGGAAGTTCGCCCATGCCAGACCCCCTCTGGCCTGCAGTCCAAGCCCAGAGGGGGAGCAGGAACCCACCGCCGGGGCAGACCAGGCGCACAGGGGAGTGTGTCCCCACATCGGCATTTTAGAACAGGGGCCTTTCTCCAGTAAAGACTGCTTGAAACTGACAGATGACTCCTGGAGGAACCAGAGGGGAGCAGAGAAGCCCACCCAAGATGCCGGCCAGTCCCAACAACACAGTGTCCCAAGGCATACGGCAAATTAGAAAACAGACAGTAGGGAGGAGAAGAACCACACGCAACCTAGCAACTCTCCAGAGAAAAAGCACACCACAAAAAGAAAACCAGCCCCCAGATTGCAACGACAATAACTTGGAAGAATTTCTGAGCCTTCCAGAAAGAGAATTTAAAATTGCCGTGATTAAAAAACTGACAGAAGTCATAAAGGAAAACAATGATAAGGGAAAAATAATCAACGATCAGAAGAATGCAATTGAGTCCCTAGAGAGAGAAAACAATGGTCAGAAGAAAGAAATTGAGTCCCTAAAGAGGGAAGTAAAAGAAATGCAGGAGATCAAAGAATTAATGGAAGAACTAAAGAATTCTGGGAAAAGCAATGAAAGCAGAATAGATGAAATGGAAGAACGAATAAGTAATCTTGAAGACACAGAAATAAAAAGAACCAAAACAGAAAAGGAAAGAGAAGTACGAAGGAAAAAGAACGAGGAAAGACTTCGGGAACTATCTGACTCCATGAGGAAAGGAAATATAAGAGTTATAGGAATACCAGAAGGAGAGGAGAGAGATGTAGGAACAGAGAAAATATTCAAAGAGATAATTGAAGAGAACTTCCCAAATGTGAAGAAGGAGCTGAAAATTGATATACAAGAAGCAAGAAGAACACCAAACTTCCACGACGAAAGGAAAAATACAGCAAGACACATAATAGTAAAGCTCCCAAGAATCCAGGACAAGGAAAAAATAATGAAGCTGGCAAGAGGGAAGAAACAGATAACATTCAAAGGAAAACCAATCAGGCTGACATCAGACTTCTCCGAAGAAACACTACGGGCAAGGAGAGAGTGGAGGGACATAGTCAACAGACTCCAAGAAAACAGATGCCAACCAAGAATACTCTATCCCGCAAAGCTCTCCTTCCTCTTTGAAGAAAGAATATGGACCTTCCCAGAAAAACAGAAACTCCGGAATTTCATTGCAACTAAACCCCCACTCCAAAAAATACTACAAGGAGTCCTAAAGCCAGAACCTCAGAGGGACGAATAACAATGAAAGAAGGCCAAAAAAAAAAAAAAGTTATAAAAGAATAAATAAATAAAATCAAAGGAAAGACAAACACAATGGCAAATACAGATGTTAACATATCAATATTAACTCTAAATGTAAATGGACTAAACTCTTCAATAAAAAGACACAGAGTTGCAGCCTGGATTAAGAAACAAAACCCAACCTTTTGCTGTCTCCAGGAAACACATTTAGCGACAAAAGATAAAAATAGGCTCAAAGTTAAAGGATGGAAAACAATCCTACAAGCAAGTGGACCAAAAAAGAAAGCAGGAACAGCTATACTTATATCAGATAAAACAGATTTCAAACTCAAAAAGATAAAAAGAGACCCCAATGGTCACTACATTATGATCAAGGGGACAATACTTCAAGAAGAAATAACACTCATTAACATATACGCACCAAACGAAGGAGCACCAAAATATATCAGACAACTGTTGTCCTCTCTGAAAACAGACATCAGAGAAAACACATACATAGTGGGAGACTTCAACACAACACTATCAACAATGGATGGATCAACAAGACAAAAAATAAGTAAAGAAACCAAAGCTCTAAATAAGGACCTAGAGCAATTGGGCTTAACAGACATCTATAGAACACTAAACCCCAAAAAAACGGAGTACACATTTTTCTCAAGCGCACACGGATCATTCTCCAGGATCGATCACATACTGGGGTACAAGACAAACATCAACAGATACACCAAGATTGAAATCATATCAACCATCTTTTCTGACCATGAAGGCATCAAACTAGAAATAAACCATAAAAAGAAGGCAAGGAACTTTCCTACCTCATGGAGATTAAAAACCACACTACTGGAAGACCATTGGACTAATGAGGAGATCAAAGAAGAAATTAAAAAATTTTTTTAATTGAACGACAAGGAGGACACCAATATCCTAAATGTATGGGATGCAGCAAAAGCAGTAATAAGAGTAAAGTATATAGCAATAGAAGCTCACATCAAGAAACAAGAAAGAACGCAAAGAAACAACCTAATCTCGAAGCTCAAAGATCTAGAAAAAGAACAACAAAAAAACCCCAAAACCAGTAGAAGAAAAGAAATAATAAAAACCAAAGCAGAAATAAATGAAATTGAAACTAAAAAAACAATCCAAAAGATCAATGAAACCAAGAGCTGGTTCTTTGAAAAAATCAATAAAATAGACAAACCCCTAGCCAGGCTCACAAAGGAAAAAAGGGAGAAAGCACAAATAAACAGGATCATCAATGAAAGAGGAGAAATCACAACAGACACAGCAGAAATCAAAAGAATAATCAGTAACTACTATGAACAGTTATATGGAAACAAGTTTAACAATCTAGAGGAGATGGACAAATTCCTACAACTCTACAATCACCCAAAGCTAGATAAAGAAGAAATAGAACACCTAAACAGACCAATTACAATTAGCGAAATTGAAATGGTAATCAAAAACCTCCCCAAAAACAAAAGCCCAGGACCTGATGGATTTACAAATGAATTCTACCAAACATTCAGAGATGAATTAGTGCCTATCCTTCACAAACTCTTCCAAAAAATTGAGAAGGAAGGGACAATACCAAACACGTTTTATGAAGCCAACATTACACTAATACCAAAACCGAACAAGGACAACGCAAAAAAGGAAAACTACAGGCCAATCTCCTTAATGAACACTGATGCAAAAATCCTCAATAAAATTTTAGCTATCAGAATCCAACAATGTATCCATAAGATAATTCACCACGACCAAGTAGGATTCATTCCAGGGACACAAGAATGGTTTAACATCCGAAAATCAATCAACGTTATCCAACACATCAACAAAAAGAAATATAAAAACCATATGATAATATCAATAGATGCTGAGAAAGCTTTCGACAAAGTGCAACATCCATTCATGATAAAAGCCCTTGAAATTCTTGGGATACAAGGAACATACCTCAACATCATAAAGGCCATCTATGACAAGCCAACAGCCAGTATCATTCTCAATGGTGAAAAGCTGAAAGCAATTCCATTAAGATCTGGAACAAGACAAGGATGTCCACTCTCACCACTGCTTTTCAATATAATACTGGAAGTCCTAGCCAGGGCAATAAGACAAGAGAAAGATATCCAAGGAATCCAAATAGGAAAAGAAGAAGTCAAACTATCACTATTTGCAGACGATATGATATTATACATAGAGAACCCCAAAAACTCCACAGAAAAGCTAATTCAACTCATCAATCAGTTCAGTAAAGTGGCAGGATACAAAATCAACACGCAAAAGTCAGTAGCCTTCCTATACACAAACAATAAATCTAAAGAAGAAGAAATAAAAAAAACCATCCCTTTTGTTATTGAAACAAAAAAAATCAAATATTTGGGAATAAATCTAACAAAAGAGGTAAAGGACCTATACAAAGAAAACTATAAAACACTATTAAAAGAAATAGAAGAAGACACAAAGAAATGGAGAGACATCCCCTGCTCATGGATTGGAAGAATAAACATTATTAAAATGGCCATCCTTCCAAAAGCAATATACAGATTCAATGCTATTCCAATCAAAATTTCAATGTCATTCTTCAAAGAAATAGAACAATTATTGATGAAATTCATATGGAATCACAAAAAACCCCGAATAGCCAAAGCTCTCCTGAAAAAAAAAGAAGGGAATGGAGGCATCAGACTCCCAGACTTCAAACTATACTACAAAGCCATAATCATCAAAACTGCATGGTATTGGAACAAGAACAGACATACAGACCAATGGAATTGAATAGAAAATCCAGAAATAAACCCACAGATTTATGGTCAACTAATCTTTGACAAAGGAGCAAAGAATATGCATTGGAGCAAAGAAAGTTTGTTCAATAAATGGTGCTGGGAAAACTGGGTCGCTACATGCAAAAGAATGAAGCTTGACCACTACCTCACACCATACACAAAAATCAACTCAAAATGGATTAAAGAACTAGACATAAGACCTGAAACCATAAAATATATAGAAGGAAATATAGGCAAAACACTACGTGATTTGCACATCAAAGACATCTTTACAGACACATCACCCAAAGCAGTGATAGTGAAGGCAAAGATAAACAGCTGGGACTAAATCAAATTAAAGAGCTTTTGCACAGCAAAAGAGACAATAACAAAAACAAAGAGAAACCCCACCGACTGGGAGAACATTTTTGCACCCAACACTAATGATAAAGGACTGATCACAAAAATCTGCAAAGAGCTGATGAGACTCAACAACAACAAAGAAAATAATCCAGTCAAAAAATGGGCAGAAGAGCTAAAAAGAAACTTCTCTGAAGAGGAAATGCAAATGGCCAACAGGCATATGAAAAAATGTTCAACATCACTTGTCATCAGGGAAATGCAAATCAAAACTACCATGAGATACCATCTTACACCAGTGAGAATGGCACATATTAAAAAAACTAGCAACAACAAATGTTGGCGAGGGTGTGGAGAAAAAGGAACTCTTCTGCACTGTTGGTGGGAGTGCAAACTGGTCCAACCACTGTGGAAAGCTGTGTGGAGATTTCTGGACCTACTAAACATAGAGCTTCCATATGATCCAGCAATTCCACTCCTAGGTATTTACCCAAAGGACACAGAAACATCAATTCCAAAGAACACCTGCACCCCTATGTTTATAGCAGCACTGTTTACAATAGCTAAGCTTTGGAAACAGCCCAAATGCCCAAAAATAGATGACTGGATCAAGAAGATGTGGTCCATATATACCATGGAATATTACTCAGCATTCAAAAAAGATAAACACATGCAATTTGCAGCAACATGGATGGCGCTGGAAGGGATCATGCTCAGCGAAATAAGCCAAAAAGAAAAAGAAAAATACCGGATGGTCTCACTCATAGCAGGAATCTAGAAAACTTAAATAAGGGACCAGGAAAATGAATATAAGAAAGTGAAAATCAAAATCAACAAAAAACTATGAACCAGAGACACTTTTAGGGGGGCGGGGGCGGGAGGGGAGGAATTGGGGTCAGAATGGGGGGGCTGCAATTGTATGGGGAATATAACAATAAAATTTATAAAAAAAAAATCTCTTAAAAAAAAAAAGTCACTTTCTACAAATCTTTTAAAATATTCTGTTGTTGTAAAGTAACATTTACTGTCATTGACAAACCCTCAGTTATCAGTCTGATTTATTTATTCCTTTCCAATTAATCTGTTTTTTAAAAATGGTTTCTTTATTATCATGAATATTTTTGTTTTATTTCAATATGATATTTTGATAGAATTTGTTTTTATTCATCTCGTTCTGGGTTTAATCACATCTTTAGAGATCATCAATCAGGTCTTTAATTCTGGAAAAAAATTCAGTTATTATCTTTTCAATTATTGACTCATCTCCATTCTTCTCTACCTAAAATGACTATATTAGGAGAGTGTCCTCATTTTATTCTCATTTCTTAACTGGGAAGTTCATGTACTTTACTTTTTTACCTCTCTGTCTAGCATTATTTTCCTTCTATTGGTTTCTAAATCACCCATTCTCTTAATGGGTGTCTTTTTTTTTTTAATTTTATTCCCACCTTGATCTCTGTAAAGATGTAAGATATTTCTATTAAAGGTTTTTGTATTATCTATTATCTAATGAGTGAATTTTTTTGTTTTGTTGTGCTGTGGCTGTTGACATTTTCACAGAATTTGTCATTTAGACTTATAAATTTGTCTTCAGGGCAATAAAGCTCTTCCTCATGATAATTCTGGAAGCTCTGAGGTATGGAAAATATAGAATATATATATGTGTTAGAAAGAAGGAAATGTTTCAAATTTACTTCTGGGGCATGAACATTTTAATATTTTCTGTGCTTGCTGGTTTAGGTTTCTGGGTAGTGGAACTGAAGAATTGAGGTCCTGATCCTATACATGGTACAGGCTTGGGGTCCTGCATCTCAGCTATTCAAATGGCTGAGACAATTTGCCTTTTGTGTTCCCAGTGACCATAGTTATCCCTTTTCTAAACTATATGGCTTTGTTTGATCTCTCTGACATCTAAATATCTGTGCTCTCAAATTTTTTTCATGCCAGGGTTATTAAAACCGTATCCCTTATAGTGAAAATAATTCTGGTTTCTTTGGTTGTTCATATGTTGCTTCTGTTGTCTCTCTAAACTTTTTTACTCACACAGGAAAAACCACTTATAACTGTCAATCTCAGCTGTACATTCAATTTTTGTGCTATTTTCTTCACCTTTCTGGTGAATCCTCTCACCCCTCCCACACCTCTGTCCTACACTCCAGTTCTTGCATGCATAAGTAAATAAATCTTTATAAAATGGCCTGATCTTCAGTCTTAAACTAGGCAAATTTCTTAGTATTAATTTTTAGACAATTTTGTTTTTATTTTCATTAGATCCAGGTCAGAATTTAGTACTCACATGGACATCAGCAGGTAAGCAACTTAAGAGTTTCTTTAAAAAAATTAGATTAATTTTTAATATATTTTTTATTTTTAAATTTAAAAATATTTCTTAACTTATTTTTTATTAATTAATTTTTTCCCCTTACATCACTGTAGTCCCCATAGTTCTCCTGCCACCTTATCACCTGTGAACCATTGCCATATTCCCTTGTGTTCCTCCCTTCCCAGTTTTGTCCCTCCTCCTGTGCCCTCCTTTGCTGATTGCCTCAGTTCCATGGTCAGCTTGCTAGTTTTGAATTTTTCTTGACCTTTTTTTGGTTTCTCTCTATTCCACATATAAGTGAGACCATCCAATATTTATCTTTTTCCTTCTGACTAATTTCATTTAGCATAATCCCTTCCAGCATCATTCATGTTGCTGCAAACAGCATGAGTTTGTCTTTTTTGATCACTGAGTGATATTCCATTGTGTAAATATAACACACTTTTTGATCCATTCATCTATTTTGGGGCATTTGGATTGTTTCCATAAGTTGGCTGTTATAAATAGCTCTGCAATAAACATAGGAGTACAGGTTTCCTTTCAAGTTAGTGTTTTTATGTCCTTTGGGTAAATTCTTAGGAGTGGAATTGGTGGATTATACTGTGGATTCATTTTTAATGTTCTGAGGAACCTCCACACAGCTTTCCATAGTTGCTCAACCAGTTTACATTGCCACCAGCAATGTAAGAGGGATTCCTTTATCTCCACACACCCTCTAGCAGTTTTTGTTTGCTTGTTTTTTTGTTTTGTTTTTGTTTTTGGATGTGGGCCATTCTTACTGGAGTGAGATGGTGAGATGGTATCTCACTGTTTGATTTGCATTTCCCTGATAACTAGTTATATTGGACATTTTTTCACATGCCTGTTGGACATTTGCCTTTCATCTTTGGAGAAGTGTTTCTTTAATTCTTTTGCCAGTTTTGACTGGGTTGTTTGCTTTCTTTTTGTTGAGTTCTATAAGCTCTTTGTAAATCTTTGATATCAGTTCCTTATCTGTTATATGGTGTGCACATATTTTCTTCCATTCAGGAGGCTGTTTTTTTGTTTTGATTATGTCTCTTTTGCTGTACAGAAGCTTTTTAGTTTGATGTAGTCCCAGCTTGTTATGTTCGCCTAGCATCTGGAAAAGAATCCTCAAAGATGTTTCTGAGGTTTATATCATGGATAGTTTTGCCTATGTTTTCATTTATATATTTTAGGATATCGGGTCTTCAAGTTTTTTATTAATTTTGACTTGATTTTTTTAATATGGTGTAAGATAGTAGTCATTTCATTTTTTTGCATGTTGTTGTCCAGTTTTTCCAACACCATTATGAAGAGGCTTTTCTTGTTTCAATGTATATTCATTGCTCCTTTGTTGTAACTTAGTTGACTATATACATATGGTTTTATTTCTGGGTTTTTAATTCAATTCCATTGTTCTGTGTGTTTGTTTTTATTCTGGTACCATGCTGTTTTTAATATAATGGCTCTGTAGTATTGTTTGAAGTCTGGGGGTGTAATGCTTCTATTTAAGAAGTTTCTTATAAATTGTTATATGTTAAAAATAAAAAAGTGCTAATAATTGCTTATTTTTTTGAGCAGACACAATTAATACTGTATGAACCAAAACCAAAACTTATTCATATTTCCCATTCTAGGAATGAGTATTAATTTTCAGTTAGTTTTTCTTTCATTAGTTGACTAACTTTATTGCTTGACCATTTTTCTGATCTATAGGGGAAAAACGTTAAATCTAGTAAGACAAGATATGTAATTATTTTATGAAACAAATTCATAAGTAGGGCATTTATGTATCTTTTATGATGGGATATACAAAGGGAAATAATACTTTTAAAAGTTTTTCTTATGTTACTTAATTTGACTGTTAGTATGAGTCAATTTTTTTTTTTTTAATTGAGAGAGTGTTGGTTTACAACAATGTATATGATTTGGGGGAGAATAGTTTATACCTCTTTAGATGTGCTTTAGGACACCAGTCTTATCACAAAGCATCCATAATCTTTCACCATATTCAATGGGCCACTTCCTTTATTCCCCAACTCCATCCAGCCTTAGCCACTGGTAGGCTCAAATCTGTAGTCAGATTTCTAGGGTTTGTTTTCATTTACTTCTGTCTATTTCTTTATTTTGTGTTTTATATTACACAAATGAGAGATATTTTTGAGTATTTGTCTTTCTCCTTCTGAATTATTTCACTTAGCTCAATCCCTCCCAATTCTATCCATGTTGTTGCAAATGACAGAATTTCATCTTTTTTTTTTTTCTATAGCTGAATAGTATTGCATTATATATCTATAACACATGTTTTTTACTTATCAATTGTCAGGCACTTAGTTGTTCCCATAATTTGACTGTTGTAAATAGTGCTGTCATGAACTTAAGGGTAAATAGATCCCTTCAAATTAGTGTGTTTGCATTCTTTGGGTAGATACCTAGGAGTGAAATGTCTGGATCATGTGATAGATCAATTCATATTTTTAAGAAAACATCATTCTGTTTTACAGAGGGACTGGACCTGTCCACATTCCCACCAACACTTCTTTTTTTCTCCAAAAAAATTTCTCCAGAAGTCTCAGTCTAGATATATATATATCTCTTTATTGGTTTGGGTGAGATCTACCTATATTGAATAGGTGTGTTTCCTGGTGAAAGTACTGAGGAAAAAATCTACCATAGGTTTTGAAGATATAAAATAGCAGAGTTAAGAAATGAACAGGAAAGGTAAATTTATACCACTTTTCTTACTGAAGTCTCTCACTAGTCATATTATTTTTTTTTTTGTCAACCTCTTAAATTGTCTTCAATTTATTATTTTTCTCATTATTTTGATGGGGGATTCAAAATAAGAAAGCTGTGGATATAAAAATGGAAAAGAAGCTCAGAATTTGATTCTTACTTTTATTAATAAGTAGTATATACTCAAAATTTGACAGATATTTCTTTTTTACTGTAGTTTTGAAGGGAAAGAGGTGGAAATTGCTTTTACAAGTGTTAGTTTGTTGGATATATTGTATCAAAGTAAAAGTTTTATTACCTTATTTATTTAGATCCAAATCACAGGAGAGCACTTAGACACCTGATAGCAGGTAAGTACATTAGAGGGTGTTTCTTAAATATATGTCTGATCACCTATCTGTTTTCTATTATCTATGAATTCAGGTTTTCTTTTTTTAGATTCCACATATAATTGGGATCTTATAGTAATAATATATATGTGTTTAAAATTAAAATGAAATTCATAATCTATAGTTATGTATTTATTGGATAAATTAATTGGTAGACTAGGACAATAAAAAGTAATAAATTAATCTTTACTAATCTTGTTACTGATGAATGTTTAAAATACTTAATCTTTTTTTCAGTTTAGTAAAGATCTCTGGGTTTTTTCCTTGCACTTCCTCTTGTGGATAAAATGGAATTAAAGCCTTGTCTATTAGTCTATAAAATGAATTCTTAATCAGGGCCACTTTATCCATCATTGTGGCCTCTTTTCCACCTAGGGCTTCTGCATCTGTGTGATGGCCTCTCTATGCACCTATGTGTGTAAAATATTTGGATAAGGCACTCCCCGCATGACTGCCTTGAGACAATGGCCCACATAATGAGGTAGCCAGGGATGCCTAGGTAACCGTTGGCTGATTGTGTGGTCAGGGTCCAAGGTGGTTTTGGAGTAGTGTGAAAATTATACCAAGCACCTGCACTGGAAGTTGTTCTCCCTGTATACGTGGCCAACAAGACCCTTCCTTTTTCCCACAAAGTTGATTACCCTTTGTCTCCCCTGGACCCTGCTCCCATAAAGATGAATACCCTTTGTTCCCCCTGGACTCTCTTCTCCTACCATTGTCACATAATCAGTCATGCTTGTTCACTATTACCAAATAAATAGCAAGAGTTCTGCTCACTCAGTAGCAGAATCTTGCCTTGCAAGCCTGCTCTATGACTCTTCTCTCAAGCATGCCCCCAGGAGCATGCTGGCCACCAGACATTATAGGCATAATGCTTAAGTCCTATAAATGTCCAAATGTAAAAACACTGTTTACAAAATAAAAAACCAAAAATACTTAGCTATAAGATACAGAAAAAGTAAAATTAACATGTATTTAAAATTTTAAAACATGCATACATTTACTTGTAGTATTCATGAATATTTCATTGTATTTGGAATAAATGTTAGAGTTTCTCATTTGTAAATACTTTTAATTAAACATCATGGTTCTCCAGAAATCATGGAAAATTACAGTGAAAAGTTATATATAAACAAATTATTTTATGAGTAAAATTGTAAAAATTCTCTCTAGAATTTATTTTTCTGCCATATTTTCATTTGACCAGCTTTTTGTATGTTTTGCAGTGTAATTGTATTTATTTGTTATCAGTATCTTGAGCCTGTCTTTGTTCTTTTCCACAGTAACCAGTAATTCTTTCAGAAGGCAAAGGATATTACTGAGAAGTGAAAATATCACAGAGAAGTGAAAATACTGCCTTTGCTCCCCTGGTCATAACTGAAGGAAACAATAAACCAAATGTGGACCGATTTGCAGGCTTGCATCTGTTTTTCGCCCCTGAGGCTGTAGTTCTGCCATTTCAGGCCCCATCCCTGAAGATAAGTCATCTCACTTTGGGTGTCTGTATCCCTCCATGGCATCTCGAGTTCTTCTCTGTAGCTCTCCCACCATACTGCCTGGGCCTTCAGGTGCTGAAGAGCTGCCTTAATTGCCCTTACTCAGGAAGGATTTGGGATTGGTGGGCCATGTTCCTCCTCCAGATCCTCCCAGCTAACTTGATTGACTGCATGCAGATCTCAGTAGATCCAGGTATTTGTCCACTTTACTCCATAACCCCTATTTGGGCTTCTGAAGGGAGCTCTGTTTTCTTTGGAGACTGAAGTTTATAATCAGGATCTCTCACGCTCTCCCCCCACCTTTATCTTACCTCTTGACTGGGTGACTTACAGGGCGAACCCCAGAATATAGAAGACCCATAGAACTTGGGGTTGGGTCTCAGGTGCTAGATTAACACTTTTATCATTTCCGTACCAGGATTGTTAAAATGAGTTAATGTTTCTCTCACTTTCCATTTTTAGAAAGAGTTTGCATACAGTTGTTTAGTTTTTCAATTAAATACTTGACAAAATTCATCCATTAGCAAATCTTGGAATTTTCTTTATGGAAAGACTTTAAATTATGGATTCAATTTCTTTTGCAGATAGTGAACTATTCATGCATTACAAATATTGTTATAATATCCTTTGTTAATGTCTATTGAATGTATAATTATGTCCTCTCATCATCATGATACTTGTTCTCTCTCTAGTCAGTCTTTTTTTTTTTTTTTTAAGATTTATTTATTTATGCATACAAGAGCTGGGGTACAGGCCAGAGGTGTGGGGGGTGAGAGGATTCACCAGAAACAGAGTGGGGAGTGAACAGGCACATCTACTGAAATACACTGCTGAGGGGAGCAGCAGGCGAGGCAGGAGAGATCTGCTGCGCCATGTGGGTAGCTCCCTGGCCGGGGAATGGAACTCATGCTGCAGAGGCTGTGGGCAGCTTCACAGGCTGTTTCTTAACCCCTTGTGCCACGAGGGAGGCCCTCTGGTCAGTATCAATAAGAGTTTTCCACTTTATTTAATCTATAAATCTCTTCAGATCACCTCATTGCTTTGCTGTTTTTCTGTATTGCATCTCTGTTTTATGTTTTTTTTTTCCCCCTAACTTCTTGAGGTGAAAGTTTAGATTATTTATTTTAAATTTTTTCTTTTCTAATTCAATAAAGGTATAATTGTGCTCTAAGTACTTCTTTAACTGCATTTTACAAATTCTTATATGTTTTATTTTCATTAATCTTTAGGTAAAATATTTTCTTATTTTCATTTTGACTTCTCTGAGTTATGGGTTATATAGAAGTGTGCTGTTAGTTTCCAAATATTTGGATATTGTAATTTTTCTTACTGATTTCTAATTAATTTGGATATGGTCATAGAACATACATGATTTTAAAGCTTTGAAATATTACTATTTTGCTTCTGACCTAGCCTTTATGGTCTGTTTTGGTGAATGTTACATCTGCACTAAAAAAAAGCTGCTTTTGCAGTTGTGGAACTGTTGTAGAATAGTTGTGAATTAAGTCAAGTTTGTTAGCAATATTTCCAAAATCTTAGTGTTGTTTTCTTCTCTTAGTCTATCTTTTCTTGAGAGAGGTTGTTAAAATTGGTAATTTGTTGGGGTTTTTTTGGGAGAGCTTCTTGGTTAATTAACATGTGAAGACTTAGGGAGAATGGTATACCTTGAGAAGGCATGGAAGTTCAACACGTTTTCCCCATTCCTTGCCCTATGCATGTTTTCCACCTGGCTGTTCCTGAGTTACTTCTATAATAGTAAATCAGTGATCTAATAAGTACATGGGCTTCCTGTGTTTTATGACCCATTCCAGCAAATTAAATATGAGGAGAAGGGTCATAGGAAGCTTTGATTTATGGTCTGTTATAGACACATATAATAGCCTGGGTTTGCTATTGGTGTCTGAAGTAAAGGGGGTGCTCATGGGAGACCGAACCCTTAGAATCTGTAGTCATTTGTGTACTGGAACTGAGCTGAATTCTGGATACCCTGCTGGTGTCTGAGAATTGCTTTTTTGATGAGGAAAACCCCTATAGATATAAATATTGGTAATTAGTTTCAAGACACCAACTACTCATTGATAGAAATAGCCTAATGTTTGGGCCATGTATTATTTTTTTTAATGTAGTCAAGCAAGTTTTTAAATAAGTGTTAAAAGTATGCATGTTTAATATAATTTCTAATACTCTCAACCTTTTGTTATGTTTTTTCTATTTGCCCCACATTTTTGTTCTTTTGATTTCCGCCCTCATTTTGTAGGTTAATGATTAATCCATTTTACTTTCATTTTGACTTTTTTACTGTTGTTTTAAAATATTGTTAATATATTTTGGTTGCTGCTCTAGGGACTATACTATATGTCCTTAACTCATCATAGTCTACCTTGCATTAGTATTATCCTAACTAACAAACAACAACAAAAAATTACAATTGAATAATTACTGTTACTTTTTCTATCCCGTTGTGCTGCAATATTTAATTCTGTATGTTTTGTAAGTTCTACCTCTATATTGCTGTTATTTTTGCCTTAAGTAGTCAAATACTTTAAAAAATTTAAATAGCCTTTACCTCTTTCATTTTGACTCTTTTTATTAGGGTTTTATCTCTTTTTCTCTTAGTGACCTTAGCTGTCTTTACAAATTTTGAGTATCATTTTAAAGAACAAGTTCTTGGTTTTGTTGATTCTTTTTATTTTTTGGTCTCTGTTTCATTTATTTTCACTTCATATATTTTCTTTGTATTTTCTGTGTTTTTTTTTCTAGTCCCTTCAGATATAAGGAGAGATTATTTATTTGAGATATTTCTTGCTTATTGTTATGAACTTACCTCTTAATATAACTTTTGCTGCGGTAGGATCTTATAGCTTTTCTCTTCATTTTTGTTGACCTCCTGATATTATTTCTCCTTTGATTTCTATTGATCCAACAATTATTCAGAAGCACTTTCTTTAGTCTCCATGTGGTTGGATATTTTCCAGTTTTCTTTTTTGTGATTGATTTCTAGTCTTGGTTAGAACAATTATCAAGAGAAGGAGATAAAGGGAATCCAAATTGGGAAAGAAATAAAGCTATCATTATTTTCAGAAGACATGATAATATATGTAGAGAACCCTGAAGACTCCATGGAGAAAATAATTAAAACAACCAATTCAACAAAGCATCAGGCTATAAAACCATTACCTAAAAAAATAGGTCACTCTCTTATATGCAAAAAATGAGCTAAAGAAGAAATTAAGAAAACCGTTCCATTCACAGTTACATCAAAGAAAAATACTTTTTTTAAAAAACAAATTTTATTTTTATATTCCCCATACAATTGCAATCCCCTTATTTTGACCCCAATCCCTCCCCTCCCCACACCCCCCCCCCCATAGAGTGTCTCTGGTTCATAGTTGTTTGTTGATTTTGATTTTCACTTTCTTCTAGTTATTCATTTTCCTGGTCCCTTATTTAAGTTTTCTAGATTCCTGCTATGAGTGAGACCATCCGGTATTTTTCTTTTTCTTTCTGGCTTATTTCGCTGAGCATGATCCCTTCCAGCGCCATCCATGTTGCTGCAAATTGCATGTGTTTATCTTTTTGAATGCTGAGTAATAGTCCATGGTATATATGTACCACATCTTCTTGATCCAGTCATCTATTTTTGGGCATTTGGGTTGTTTCCAAAGCTTAGCTATTGTAAACAGTGCTGCTATAAACATAGGGGTGCAGGTGCTCTTTGGAATTGATGTTTCTGTGTCCTTTGGGTAAATACCTAGGAGTGGAATTGCTGGATCATATGGAAGCTCTATGTTTAGTAGGTCCAGAAATCTCCACACAGCTCTCCATAGTGGTTGGACCAGTTTGCACTCACACCAGCAGTGCAGGAGAGTTCCTTTTTCTCCACACCCTCGCCAACATTTGTTGTTGCTAGTTTTTTTAATATGTGCCATTCTCACTGGTGTAAGATGGTATCTCATGGTAGTTTTGATTTGCATTTCCCTGATTACAAGTGATGTTGAACATTTTTTCACATACCTGTTGGCCATTTGCATTTCCTCTTCAGAGAAGTTTCTTTTTAGCTTTTCTGCCCAAGAAAAATTAAATACTTAAGAATAAACCCAACAAAGGAGATAAAGGACCTATACATGGAAAACTCTTAAATATTGTTAAAATAAATAGAAGAAGACACAAATAAGTAGAAATATATTTCCTGCTTATGGATTGGAAAAATCAACACTGCTAATATGGGCATCCTACCCAAAGCAATTTAAAGATTCAGTGCAATCCCAGTAAAAATTCCAATGACATTCTTCAAAGAAATGAAACACATATTACTGAATTTCACCTGGAACTATGAAAGATACTGCATAGCCAAAGCTGTCCTGACAAAATGGGGGAAAATGACTATATTATACTTCCAGACTTCAAACTATTCTATAAAGCCATAATAATTAAAAGAGCATGGTACTGAACAAAAACAGGTGGATAGACCTATGGAATAGAATTGAGAGCCTAGAAATAAATCCATACATATGCGGACAACTAATCTATGACAAAGTTATGAAGAATATACGCTAGAAGAAGGAGAACCTATTCAGTAACTAGTGCTGGAAAATTGAACTGTCATATGCAAAAGTGAAACTAGATTACTATCACACCATATGCAAAAATCAACTCAAAATGACTTGGATATAAGGGCCTTTTTGGTGGTGCAGGGGTTAAAGTCTCAGCATTATCAAGCTGTCACCAGCCACTGCAGCATGTCAGATGCCTGGTCAGGGAGCTAACCCACATGATGCAGCAGGCCTCTCCTGTCTGTTTCCCTCAGCAGTGTATCTCAGTAGATCCACCTATTCTACTCCCTCACTCTGTCTCTGATGAATCCTCTCATCCCCCGTACCTCTGGTCTAAACCCTAGTTCTTGTATGCATAAATAAATAAAATAAATCTTAAAAAAAATTTGGATATAAGACCTGAAACCATAACATATATAGAAGAAAACAGGCAAAAATCCCTCTATGACATAAAACAGAGAGGTATCTTTGCAGATTCATTCCTAGTACAAGGAAACAAGAATATAAGCATTTAAGACTACATCAAACGAAAAAGTTTCTGCACAGTGAATGACTGTAACAAAACTAAAAGACACCGTACTGAATGGGGGAAAATATTTGCACACCATACATCTGACATAGGACTGGTATCAAAGATCTACAAAGAACTCATACAATTCCACAACAGGAAAACAAATAACCCAATCAAAAAATGGGCAGAACTAAATAGCACTTCTCCAAAGAAGATATACAGATAGCTAACAAACCCATGAAAAAAAGTTCATCATTATTTATCACTAGGGAAATGCAAATCAAAACCACAGTAAGATGCTACCTCAACACTAGTGAGACTGGCTCATATCAAAAATACCAGAAATAAGTGCTAAGTGTAGAGCAAGAGTATCTATTTTACACTGTTGCTGAGATGTAGACAGGTTCAGCACCTATGTTAAGCATTGTGGAGATTTCTCAAAAGACTAAAAATGGAATTGCCATATACCCAGCAATTCCACTCCTCAGTATCTATCCAAAGAACACAAAGCACTAATTTGAAAGGATATGTGCACTCCTGGAGCCTCCCTGGTGTCACAAAGTGGTTAAGCACAGCACTGTGAAGCTACCTGCAGCCTCTGCAGATGACTTCGATCTCCAAAAGGCCAGGGAGCTACCCACATAGTGCAGCAGACGTCTCCTGTCTGCCCACTGCTCCCCTCAGCATTGTATTTAAGTCAGTCAGCCTGTTCTGTTCCTCACTCTGTCTCTGGTAAGTCCTCTCACCCCCAGCACCTCTGGCCTGTGCCCCAGTTCTTGTATGCATAAATAAATAAATCTTAAAAAAAGAAAGAAATGTGCACTCCTATGTTTATTGCAACACTATTTACAATAGCTAAGATTTGGAAACAATCTAAATGCCCAAAAACAGATGAGTAGATCAACTACAAGTGTACATATACACAACAGAATACTAGTTAGTGATTAAAAAAGATAAATTCATGCCATTTGTAGCAACATGGATCCAGCTGAAAGTGATTATATTAAGCAAAATAAGTCAGAAAGATAAATACCAAATGTTGTCACTTAAATATGGAATATAGAAAAGCCAACAAAGGGCCAAATAAAAACATTAAAACCAACACCTGAAAGTTGACCAATAGACCTGAGGCATCCCAAAGGGGAGAGGCAAGGGAGGGATAAGAAAAGTGAGGATGGGTTTGTTGGGGAGGGAAGAGCACAATAGACTATGGTGGAAGATTATGGGTGATTAGGTGGTGTGAGAGCTACTGTGACTACACTGAAGGGGGAAATCCTATACTATCAAAATACTAGCAAGGATGTAAAATAATGGTACTTCATAAAAACAGATACATAAAAATAAACTAAAAAATATAACCAGCAAGCAAAAGATAGATTTACAGTAATTAAGACCCATATACCAATAATCACCTTGAAGGTGAATAGTCTGAACTCATGGATTAAATGATACAGAGTGGCACCTTGGATAAAAAAGCATGATCTCTCTATATTTTGCATACTGGTGTTTCACCTCTGATCTATAGATATATGTATTCTAAAAGTGAAAGGTTGGAGCAAGGTATTTCAAATCTATAAAAAAGAAAAAAATCAGGAAATGCTAAATTTTATATCTGATAAGGTAGATTTTCAACCAAAAGAGAAATCATTAATATGGGCACTATGTATTGATGAAGGGGACAATCCATCAGGAAGATATTACTGCCATCAATATTTATGCACTTAACACTGATACACATAAATATGTAAAATAAATATTAACAGTTCTAATGAAAGGCATTACAGTAATAGTTGGGAATCTCTACGTATTACTTACATCAGTCGATAGATCATACAACTTATATCAGTGGATAGATCATACAGACAGAAAGTAATAATGTTCCTAAACAATGACCCAAATGGATTTCTACATATACAGAATTTTCCATCCCAAAAGAAATGATCACACATTTTTCTCAAGTGCACATAGAACATTTTCAAGGAAATCATATGCTGGACACACAAAAATACCTCAATAAATTGAAAACTGAAATCACACAAAGCATCTGTTCTGGTCTCAATGGTAGGAAACTGGAAACACAAAAAGAAAATGGGGGAGGGTGGTAAAAATCAAACTTGTGGATATTAGCAAAATGATTTTGACTAACTCAGGTCAATAAAGAAATCAGGATAAATAAAAATATTATATGGAAACCAATGAAAATGATTTACAAGATTTACCAGATCTTAAGGGATGTGGCAAAATTAATATTGAGAGTGAAGCTCATAGATCAAAAAAGTAGAAAAACATATTAAATTAACTTCTCAATGAGCTAGAAAAAGAAGGAAAAAAAAAACCCAGAAGAGATCAGTGGGAAGTAAATAATAAAAATTATAGCAAATTCAATGAAATAGATACAAAAGATCAATACAACCAAAAAAATTTCAGAAGTATTAATATTATTAAACACAAATTGACTCACTAGGAAAAAGGTGATATTACCCTAATAAAAGGAAATCAGAAATGAAAATGATGAAGGTACGGTACTGAAGAAATAAAAAGGACCATAGGAGACTGCCATGAATATCTAGAAGCAAATAAAATGGACAACCTGGAAGAGATGGACCAATTTTGGGGAGCATGCAACCTTTCATGACTGAACCAGAACACAATAAATAGTGTGAAGAGAGAAATCACAAACCAGTTATCAGAAGTCACCCTGTGAATAAAAGCCTAGGATTAGATTACCAGTCTTTCAAAGATTTAATACCTATCCTTTTCAAACGCTTAAAAATGGAGGAGGGAGGAGTGTTCCCAAACATACTTTCCGAGGTCAACATTAACTTGACCCAAATCAGACAAGGGCAGCAAAAAAAAAAAAAAATAAATAAAATAAAAGGAAATAGAACAATATCTCTGATGAATATAGGTGCAAAAAATTGCAAAAAAAAAAAAATCTTCATAGATCAAACCCAACATTACATTAAGAAAATCATGCATCATGACAAAGATAGATTTATTCTGTGGGTAGAAGAATGGTTCAACATATGCTACTCAAAATATCATATTTATAACATCAACAAAAGGAAAAATAAAAATCACATGATAATATTAATAGCTCCAGAAAGCACTTGACAAAATTCTACTCCCATTATGATTTTAAAAACTCTCAATAAAATGGGAATAAAGAAATACACTTCAACAAAATAAATGGCATATGTGACAAACCCATAACTAACATCATACTAAATGACAAAAAACTGAAGGCATCTCCAGTAAGGTCATGATCAAGAAAAGGATGACTTCTCTCACAACTGCCATTCAACATAGTATTGGAAGTCCTAGTCAGAGTAATTAGGTAAGAAAAAAACATAAAATGAATCCAAACTGGAAAAGAAATTGAAACTATCACTATTTGCAATAGGCCTGATAATATAAATGGAATACTTCCTTCTTCCCACCTGCAGAATGTCTCTGGTTTATTGTAGCTTGTTGATTTCATGAAGAGAAAAATTTAAAAAGTACTTGTCATGCCAATAAAGAAGGGAAAACGGAATGGTAAAGGATGAAAAGTCCAAAGGAAGGCAAGAAAGGAGACAAAAAAGGCAGGGCAAATAGAAAATCAATAGTAAGATGATATATTACAACCCAATTAAAGCAATATTCTTTAATTTTAAATTGACTAAATGAGTCACTTAAAATAGAGTGATTATCAATATAATTGCAATCAAATATAACCTGTGTGTTTTATATGCTTATTCTTTGAAATTAATTGAAATGTTTTAATATCTAGGATGTGATCACATTTTTAAAAATGTTCCATGGATAATTAGAACTTCTCTATAGTTGATTTTGTTTTGTATGTATGTTTAATGAATCAAGCTTATTTGAGTCATTCAATTCTCTTAATTTTTACTAAGTTTTGTCTTCCTGAGATATCAGTAATTATGAGATTGTCTTTAAATGTCCATCTCTGATCATGCTTTTTGCCTTTACTCCTATTGATTTTCCTTGATATATTTATAGTCTATCTAGTAATATAAATACATATTTAGAAGTTTTCAAATGGAGAAAAAGTAATTATTTTTGCACTTCTCCCTCCATCTTTCCCATCATAACAACAGTATCTAAATATGTGATTATTGGTTATTAGAAATACACATTTTCATTTGGACATTTTTTCCCTGAAGTATACAAAATCTTTCCCAAGATATTTGGTGTCATTTAATTGGGTCTCCTTTTTTGCTTATCATTTGGTCACTTCTACCAAACACCAATAAGGATCTTTATGTCAAACTTTCCTTGGTACTCTATATCTAAAAAAAAAAAAAAAAAAATTGGGTCCTGACTTTTGAGTTATATTTCAAAGTTCTTTTTAGTCAATAACCCACTGATTTAATGCATTCAGTACAGTTATTGCCATTCTAATTTTTATTCATTGATAGGTGATCTATTTTGTTCCTCTGGAACAAAATTTCAGTAATATCTCTTTGCTGTTATTTTAAATTTCATTTTTGTTCAATGCCCAGTTTTTAATATCCTCTCTAAGGTCATTCACTTATTTTTTTTTATTAAGAAGTTTTTCCTTTATCCTATTAAATATTTCCTCCTATTTAAATTTTTTCTCTCCTGGAAATGCTACTATAGGATATTGACAATTCTAGTTTCCTTATCTCTTAATTTATTTTGGTATTTTTTTAGTCTTTTTTATTCATTCTTAAGACAGTTTATGAATCTGATATACCAAATTGCTAATTCATTAAAGTAATTATTTCTATTCTACTATTTATCTTACCTTATTGGAATGATTATTTGTGACTTTATTTAGTTTGATTTTATTTCTGGGCTATTGGGGCTTGTTTTTTTATTTGATTGTGGTAAAGATTATTTGGTACTAGTATATTCTGCTAATTACTTCCCTTAGTTTTTCAGGACAGCCACACAATTTTGAAGTGAATTTTTATACATGTTTTTAGCATTTCAAAAAAATTATAGTTAATAGGGGGAAGGCAGTAACTTAAGGTATATGAAGTGGGGTAGGATCTGCAAAGGAAATAATACCTGTAGACCTCAAGAAACCCATTTATGCTTGATCCCAACAGAGGAAGAACATGAAAAGGATTAAAGAAGTAAAAACTTGGGCAGCAGGATGACCCACAGTGTGGACATAATAATTGGATGATTACAGAGGACTTTCTGGGAAGAGTGTGTATTTGACCAGGAATTGTGTGGGGTTTTCTGCATTCAGTACCTCCCCATTCAAGGGAAATCCAACCACTAGATTTAGAAATGCCGCGGTGTTTGCAACAGTTTTTGCAAATGTATGCGTTTTGCCTCTTTGGATGGTCTGTAAATGTAATAGGAGGAAAATGATTTGATATCAGTAACTTGGAGCATTTTTGTGCCTTCTTACTGGAACCAGAAGTTACTTCAAAAATCACTGTCCTAAGTAAAAAATAGAAACAAAAGCCTCAGCAGGCACTGCCCTAATCTGAGAGCTGAAGGTCAAGCCATTACTTCCTTAATAAATATATGTGTGTCAATGTTAACACTTTTGAGCGCTCCTGTGCAGGCCAGCTCTCAGGTACCCATACCAACTCATCTCCTACGCCCCAGAACCCCCTGCCCGCTCAGACAGCAGAGATCCCATGCCCTGCCTTTTCTTCCGGAGAGAATGCCTTCCCAAGCTGCCCTCTGCGCCCTTCCCCCTCCGGTTGTTCGACTCCAGTACTCAGAGGACCTGCGCGAGCCTCCCAAGAGTGCCTCAACAGCCCCAACTGCTGTTACTTGGCCAACTGGACTCCCAAGACAACGGAGTAATGTTCCTTCTTCTGATCCTTCTCACGGGACTTGGCAGGCTGCACGCAGACACCAGTAAGTCCAGATACTGCTTCTCCTCCCAAATCAGGCTTCTGCGGGACTTTTGTTCACTTAGGGGGCTCGGGTTCCGTGTCCATTGCTAGATATTACCCTGCTCCCTAGCTCCCTTGACTCACTTTTTCCTTGCTCCTGGTATCAAGGTCTGTGGCCAAGAAGGCTGAGAGGTAGCCTTTGAGCAGAAAATCTTGCTTCATTTTCTGTGAAGTGGAACAGAATGAAATAACGTGGTCTTTTTCTTTCAAAATTCTTCTAGAAATAATTGCATCACCATCGAGAAGCTATTTCTCAATGACTTCCTGATTTTGGTGACTGCTGTCCTCCTTTTCCTCCATTAAAAATTGCATCTCCCTAGGGCCTCCCCAGTGGCGCAGCGGTTGAGCGCTGTGTTGCGAAGCTGCCCGCCACCTCTGCGGCGCTGGTTCGATTCCCGGCTGCTCCCCGGCCACCGGAGGAGGGTCCCGCATGGCGCGCAGACCTCTCCTGCCGCCCGCTGCTCCCCTCAGCAGTGTACTTCGGTCCTTCTGCCTGCTCTGCTCCCCGCTCTGGCTCTGGGGAATTCTCTCACCCTCCCGCGCTCCTGACTGTACCCAGTGCATGTATAAACCAAAAACAAAACAAAACAAATAAGTAAAGAAATAAGACATGCCTCTAGAAAATTTAAAAAAAAAAAAATTGCATCTCCCCTCTTATATTCAGTATTCTGTATCTTTTCCCTGAGAATGATCCCACGTTCTAGATGTACCACAGTTTTCCCATTTCCACACTTCTTTCACAACATTTAATCGCTGGAAATTGTTACTCGGTGTTACTTTGTCAAACACTAATTAGAGGTGGTATGTGTATGAGAGAGAAGGAAAGGAGGGCAGAGGAGGGGGGAAGAGGGGAGGGAGACTAGAAACCTGGGATCCAGACAAGATTAAGAAGAAATTTGTAGGTTAGAATGATCAGAAAGAGTGGAAATGAAGACTAGATGCACTGGTTATACAAAAAATACCTAGTATTGTTGGGTAAGAAAGCAGAATTGAATTTTGAAATGAATAAGATTACAGGTTATCAAAATTACTTATTTTTATTTTAGAGCCAAATAAAAAATATCTGCAGATGACACTTCCTGAGAAGATTTCATCCTCTGACACAAAAGGAGATCCAGAAAAAAATGTAATTGGGATTAACATTTTATATCTTAAATTATGCTAAATTGCTTTTGATGTCAAGACCAAAGTCACTGGACATAGGAACTCAGTTCTCAGAGGTGGAGAAATAATATTATATGCATGAAGGCATGTGATTTCTGTGTGTGACTGTGTGTGTGTGTGTGTGTGTGTGTGCTTCTTTTGAAATAGAAGGATTTTAGGGATAAAATCTACTAGGGCTGGGACTAGGCACAGACATGGGAAGTGCTTGACTCAAGCACAGAATTCAAAAGGGTGGCAAAAAACTGGGATTCTCCAAGGAGCTAAGGCTGGTAAGGTTAGTCATGATCACAGCCTCTCTCTTTCAGAATCTCCTGACTTTCAGAAGCTGTCTCTAAGTTGCTAATTTCAAAAGCTATTTATTGGGATATAGCTATTGTCAACTGACTGATTTTTTGATTTTGTGCACAGACCATATCTCCTGGTGTTAGTTACTTGTTCATGACTTGGGGCTTTGACCCAAGAACAGTTTTTTCCTTTCTCAGATATGTCAAATCAGCATTTTTAATTCTCAATCTCCTTTTTGGACTTCTCCCACAAAAGCCTGCACAGAGATAAGGGGTTATACAAATTTATATGTGGCGATATGATCTCCTGCTAGTTGTTAATGAAATAACTGAAGCTTTTTTTCAAGCTAGAAAAAAAAGAAAAGGCACTTACTTGGGATTTTAGGACTGCAACCTAGAAGACACAGACCTAATAAGCCCTTGAGAGTTGTTTTGGGGTTGCCTGGAAGTCAGTAAAAGTTGTATACACAAAGAAAGGATGGAATAGTTCTCATAGGTCCATTATGCAAATTAATTTTCAGTCAGTCAAGTTCTCATTGGTGCAATAATAAGAAAATTCGGTCAAGATTTAGTTGAGTGCTGATTAATCAAGTTCCAATCCTGGGCAGTCTGAGACTGGTTGACTTTATTTCAGTTTCTTCCTGAGGGTGAAAGTCTGGGCTACCTTAGCATGCATGCCAGGCTTGCTGGAAGTGCAGGACTGACCCTAAACAGATTCTGTTTTGGTTTAAACTAGACTCTGAGGGATCTACTACTTTGTTTTCTTTCCTTTTTTTTTTTTTTTAAATATTTCTTGTCATAGTATTGCCATTCAAGTGACTTAAGCATCAGTTAGTTGAGCAGAAAAATAACGTACTGCCAATTTATTTGCAGTTTATTGAAAAAGTGCAGTACAAGACATTTAAGGTATTCTGACAAAGTTCATACAGGAAACACATGAAAAAAATCTTTATTGAGGACATGTCCATATGCAAAGGATGCCTGAATGAAAAAAAAATTTGCATGTTTTATGAGTGTCCCAAATGGCTTTCGTGAGTTAGAGATGGGAATTAAATTCAGCCTAGCCCTGTTCCAAACATTTACATATGGTTTGAGCAAATAGAACACCCTTATTGCCATGAGTAAGAGACCCACTTATTTACTTTATTGGGCAAAGAAAGAAGTAATACTAATTGCTTTTCCTCTTGTTCTCCCTTTCTTGGTTTATGGACAGAAAAACAGCATGCAAATGCATTTTGCCCTAGAAACATTTTAATTACAAGCAGTGGTGTAATAATTCCTTCTGGAGTGTGAGTTGAGTGAATCAAGATTATTCAAAAGGAACTTGAATAGTAATTTAAACCCCATGACATCTGATTTTTTTTAATCTTTTTTTTTTTAAAGATTTATTTATTTATCCAAGAGCTGGGGTATAGTCAGAAGCGCGGGAGGGTAAGAGAATTCACCAGAGACAGAGCGGGGAGCAGAGCAGGCAGACGGACCTGCTGCACCATGTGGGTTTCTCCCTGGCCGGCCGGGAATCAAGCTGGTGCTGCAGAGGCTGTGGACAGTTTCACAGCGTGGCGCTCAACCCACTGCGCCACCGGGGAGGCCCCATGACATCTGATTTTAATAAGGTGTTGTATAGTGTTTCCATTGTGTTTGCTTTTATTTAAGTAATATTATTTGCATAACTTTCTTTGAATCATAACCTCAGAGCACTGGTGGGGTGTTCAGCTCTTGTGATAGGAGACTAGAAGTCCGGCTGAGCTTGCCACACTAGACAATGCATGAAGGGTCAAGGTCCGGCTCCCTAGGCTTCAGGCATGGCTAAAATGGTAGACAGTGGCCTCCTGGGGAGCATTGCCTCCATTTCCTGGTAGATGGTAATGAAGGCAAGGGGTTATTTGGACCTTGCTGGTGGTGGCTAAGGACAGGGTCTCTCGTTACCTGGAGTCTTGGCTCCTGCAACTGGTGACTGGATTGCTGGTGGTCTGATCACTCCCCATGATGTTCTGGTTGCTGGCCTCACATGTGGCTGGCGTGTGGATGACGAGTGGATGGTGGATGCAGCTGGGGCCCATGGATTGCCTGGGGCTTGCCTCTTATGGTTGCTGCATCTTGTGGGCTCTGTCTATAGTGGCAGTAATGGGCACAGTGCAGTTTCTCTATGACCCGAGTAGATGGGGTAAAGGAGGAGAGAGTCCTGGAGCCCTCCGTGCCTTTTGTAGGCTTTTATTGGGATTTACCAGGTACACAGCAGGCGGGGGTGCGGGGGTGGGGGTATGGGGAAGGGGGTGGGGCGGGAGGCTGGCAGGCCTCTCAGCCCCTACCAAGTCTTCACTTTCTGGGCTCTCCTGTGTTCTCTCGTGGTCTCTGCTTCTCCGTTCCTTTCACTCTGCTGTTCCATTCTCTCGTTCGTTCTGCTGGTGTCCCGTAACACCGCCCTTAAAAGCCCCGTCTCTCAGCCCAGCTGAATCCATCTACATATGCCCACACCCTATTCCAAGTGCCCGCCATCAGGCATGCATTCAGGACCGCAGATCCATCATCAATCCTAATGGCGGGAGGGCAGAAAAGCCTGATATCATTTACTTACCCTACAGTCTTATTTAGGAATCACTGAAGTCTTTCCCTAGTACTGAAGCAAAGAGTACACGGAGGAGGTGAGCCTGTGTACTCAGCTCTGCCCCTATTTTGCCCCAGGCATGGGCTATATTTTCTCTTGTTGAGTGAACTCTTGTATATTAGCCCATTTTACCACATGCGATGTGCAAATATTCTGTCCCATTTGGCAAGATGTCTTTTCATTGTAATAATTTCTTTTGCCATGCAGAAGTTCTTGTTTAATATAATCCCATTTTTAAAAATTTGCTTTTGTTTTCCTTGCCCCTGTATTCTTGTCCACATAATGAAAGTCAGTGTCTTGGCGTGTATTGCCTGTGTGTTCTCTATCGTTCATGATCTCAGATCTTACAAGTCTTTAGTCCATTTTAAGTTATTTTTTTATGTATGGTATGATGATAGAGTGGTCTAGTTTTATCTTTTTGTGACTGCTCTGTTTTCTCAACACCATCTGTTGAAGAAACTCTTTCTGCACTATAATATTCTTTATTCCTTTATTGCAAACTAACTGTCCATGTAATTGTGGGTTTCTTTCTGGTCTCAATTCTGTTCATTGTTCTGTGTTGCTTTTTATTCCAGTAACATACTCTTTGGCTTACTATACGTTTGCAGTTCAGTTTGAAGTCTGGATGTGGGATACCTTTGTTCTTTTTGATCTGGATTGCTATGGCTATTTGGGATCTTTCATGGTTTTATATAAATTTCAATAATGTTTCCTTTATTTCCTGAAAGAATGCTAATCAAACTTCGAAAAAGGTACCATTAAATTTGTATATTGCTTTGGGTAAGATGGTCACGTCAATGGTGTTAATTCTCCTAATCCATGAGGCAAGGGAAATCTTTTTATTCTTTGTATATTCTTTTTCTTTTAATATCTTATTTTAGAGATTTATACTTACTAACAAGAAAATATGTTCACAACATATTGCAAGGTGAGAACAAGGGTTCGGAAAGTATTTTAATTATCATTCCAGTTTTGTAAAGCCATATGTATGTATTTGTATATGTATGCATAAAAATATTCTGGAGAAAACACACTCAAGCACTAACTGGTAAACATCTGTGGGCAACAACATCATGGCAGGTATTCTTTTTTACATTATATTTTCCCAACTCCTTTTCATTCTAATCCAGAAATTACTTGTAAAAGACTTTTTTTATTTTTCCCAAATGAAAGATTTAATGTTCTTTCCATCTCATAATTCGAGTTTCAAATTATGTTCTCCATGTTAAAGGTAAAACAGCTCAGGCCTTACACAAAAACCAGTGCTTGCTTTAGATCATTGTGGTGCAGTTCCTCATTACATAAATTACTTCAACATTTTGGGTTCATTAGCGGGGGAAAGGAATGGAAATTCCATACAACTGAAGTTCCAAGGTATAATGGTAGAAACAGCAAGAACATTAACAAAGAAAAATGCCTTGGTAAGAGAGGAGACAAACCTCCACATATTCCCAACACTTATTTGATTCACTCTGGAGGGTCTGCCTTGATTAGTCTATTTTAAAAACTGCTGTGGAAATAAAATTAGCCCTAGCTAAAACTAACATTAAAATGCACAAAATATACAGGAATTCTACTAGCAATGGTTTTAAAGATAGGTTAGGAAAGGTGATCTAATAATTTAATTTTGAACTCTGTTACAAAAGTACCTTTAATCAAAAGCCATCTGTTTCAAATTTTCCCTTTCTATGGGCATAAATTCTCTGTAGCTGTTTATTGTGCTCATTATTTAGCCACATTGCTATTATCTTTCCTGTATTTCTGAAATGTCTGCTGTAGCTAATCCTCTGTCATTTCTGATTATAAGAGTTCTGCATATTTTGTCTCTGTCAGCCTACCTAGATGTCTATCTTTTCAAAGAAACAGCTTTTGGGTGCACTGATCTTTAGAAATGTGTTTTGATTTCTATTTCTTTTTAAATTTTTGCTCTAATTTTTATTATTTCCTTCCCTCTACTGATTTTTTGGCTTCATTTGTTCTTCTTACTTCCATAAGTTGAAAAGTTAAATTATTTATTTGACATCCTTTTTGTTTCTTGATATAGGTATGAAGTATATTAGTAATTACATATTGTTAATTTTGTCAATCTTTTCAAGCATAACTTAGTGAATACAATTATTTAGCATATATTTTTTGGATACTCATGTTACAGATTGCTTATACAATTGAAATAGAAGGAAAACCATATTTTGTCTATCTCAAAAAACAGTAAGTAATTATTTTGTTCTTTTAAAATTTTAGTTGTTTTCTTGATTTCTAAATTAGTCTCTTTAATTCAAATGTATATTTGGAAACCAAAAATGTTTTCAACCATATACTTATTTAAGTCTTGTACAATGGGGCATTTATTTATATTGAGTATAAGTACATTATACTTATAAAAAGACATTGAGTCCTGTACACTGTTTTGGAGGGGCCAAAAGTAGTGATAGGGTGACTAATTTTTGATTATACAATGGTTTAGGGGAATGATGATGGTGGCTTTAAAAATGACATTGGTCATAGTCCTAGAGAGCACAATTTGAAGAAGATTTGGAGAAATGATTGGGGAAAAGCGAGGAGGTAATATGGGCAAGGAAGATATTTATTTGAAGAAAAGATGAATTTGGTTTGCACTACCTATAAGATACCCATTTTTTTTAATCTTTCCCTGCAAGGTATATGAAAATAGGAATTTGAGTTGCTGAGGACAGATTCACAATAGGAGTATTAATTTAGCAGTAATCAATAGTTTGGCTACTTTTTTTTTTAAATGAGAGATTATCAAATGCTTATAAATAGAATATTGGTAAAATATTGAATCCATAGAAAGACTGATATTTCTGTGATAGATAGAATACAAAAGAGTAGTGAAGCTGGGAGGATCAGAGAGGCACGAAGAGCAGTAGAAGTATGATGATGTATGATGTAAATTAAGTGATTAGACTAAGTAGTGACAGTTTTCAAAATTATGTGAGAAGTCCAGTACAATGGTGATTTCAAAATTGTCTTTTAGATTTGACATTCTGGTGCTTATAGGTTTTCTGGTGCACTGTCATTGTGAATGAGAATTATTAAAGTTTAGAAATTGTGGAGATTTACTGCTCTTTTGATAAAATTTGTTGAGAACTGAGAGTATGTAGGGAATAGCCGAAGTAAGAAACAGGGTCAAGGGAGAATGACTCAGTAATTACTTGAAAATAAACTTTTTAATAATATTAAGCTAAAAAAATCAGTACAGAGGAAGATTTCAAAACTGTGGCACTAAAAAAGCCATATTTTCAATATATGGAATAGCATGGAATCCATAGCAAAGTGTGCTTACTTTGTATAAAAAAGTCATTCTCTGTGAATAAAGATAAGGAGGGAGTGTGGGTGCAGGTGATCTGAAAGTGAGGAGATATGTAAGTTACATGGCATGAATCACCCCAGTGGTGTCAAGTTTTCTAATAGTTACTGAAGAGAAAGGGAGAAAATGCTGAACAAGGTTCCTGAGAAGGTCTTGAATTTGACGTGATGCCGAACAAATCTTTCTAAACTCTGTCCTACCTCTACATTTTAATTTTGTCATTCAGGTTAAACCTGAAATCAGTGAGCAATAAAGACAAAGATTTGAAACTTCTATGCTGGGAAGTGAATACTCTGTTATTTCACTATTTGATATATCTAGTAACTTGATTGTTCATTAGCATCCACTTTAGTATTGTATGTCATAATAGTTGAAATGCCTCCCTCAGTACCTAAATTCTTCTAAATGACAAGAAGTATTAGATCAATAAGATATGGCAAGATAATTTGACTACCTTAATTCCTCAATAAAAATAAACTTTATATTATGAAGAATATTTTTTTCTGTTTCACAACTCAGCATGTTTTTGTGATTTCTGCCTAGATCATTTTTTTCTTCAGCTTCTGTTGTTTATTCTTATGACAAAGATGACACCCAACATTCTAAACCTTTGTTAGTTCAGGTAAGACTTAGGTTTTTTTCTTAAAGGTTTCTTGTGGAACTTCTTTAAAATATGAATATTTTGTAATTACTAATATATTCTTTTAAACATTCACTGAAATTGAATAATTTGGGCTAATTTGTATTTTTACCTGTCACAAATTTATTAGGTAATTGACATAAATGTTAAACTACTAAGCTAGCTAAAATAATAAATATGATTAACATTTTTGGGATGTTCATTTTTATAATTTCTACATCTGTTTTTCTTCCTGTATTATTTTTTCAGATGGATTGCAATTACCATGGATATATTGCAGGTTTTCCAAATTCTCTTGTGTCACTCAACACTTGTTCGGGACTCAGGTTGTGGTCTACTTAGATATATTTAATTTGTTAATATTAGTTCCTTATAGTCTATGAGTTGATTTTCATATATCTTTCCTAGTTCTACCATCACCTTTATTTATCTAATTTCCTAAGGAATACTGATAAAATAGAATAGGTTACCCTGGTACCATCTGGCCCTGTAGCTGGATGTGACAGGATCTGCTACCTGAGATTTTTAAAAAATATTTATTTATTTATGCATACAAGAACTGGGGTACAGGCTAGAGGTGTTGGGTGTGAGAGGATCACAAGAGACAGAGTGTAGAATAGAACAGGCAGATTGACTGAAATACACTGGAGCAGTGGGCGAGATAGGAGAGGTCTGCTGTGCCATGTGGGTATCTCCCTGGCTGGGGATTGAACTCGTGCTTCAGTGGCTGAAGATAGTTCATAGGCTGTGTCTTAACCCCTTGCACCACCAGGGAGGCCCTGCTGATGATTTTTGAGCAATTTTGAATGTAGGGGTGTTGGTGATCTCTATGTAGCTACTTTGTTTTTTGAAATTCTTGGGTTGGTTTGTTTGTTTTTGCTGATTCCTTAACTTCCCAGAGTTATTCATAAATGCAGAGTCCTGAATGTGATAGAAACCTTTGTTCTGTTCCCAGTCATTTTGTAAGCATGAATTTCCTCCAGTTCTGCCCACACAAAGAAATGATTTAGGACACTGTCAGAGGAGAGTTAGGAGTATCAAAAAGGAATCTAAGTCTATGCATGAGAGTGCCTATAGAACCTACCGACTGGCTTAGAAAAATCTTTATTAGAGGAAGTGGATTATGCCACTACCATGCTTCCTTTAGATAGTCCAGATATTTCTCTTAGAATATTTTAAATATAAGCAATATACACCCCTGTGGCATTACTGGTCCAGTTCTGGAATAACACCTCAAAGAAAAAACTAAGGTGACGTTAAATGTAAAAAAAAAATATTCTGGGCAAACTTTCTCATTAGAATATTAGATTGTAGTTTTGGTAGGATCATTTCAGACTTGTTTTAATTATTTTAACATTCAGGGGAACAATGCAGTTCAAAAACATCTCATATGGAATTGAACCAATGGAGGCTGTATCAGGATTCATGCACATGATTTATGAAGAAAAAAAAGATAAAATTAAAATTCCTCTGTTAGGAGGAAATGTCACTTACAGCCGTAATGATTTAATGTATGATGTCATAACAAGTATAGAAGTAAGTGTTGACTTTATAATTTTAACTTATTATAAATTTATAAATGAAAATGCCTTCAAAGCAAAATTTGGTGACTTGCAAATTTCTTTTTTTAGTTATTTTATTTTATTTTTTATTTTTTTTACATCATTGTCCAGACTTGCAAATGTTAAGATCATTTTACTTTTACATCATGATCCTGCATGACTTTTAAAATGGATAGAAAAGGCTGCCAAGATTTTTGTTAGGGTTGTTATTATATGAAAATTTTGCAAAGTTTAGATTATTAATCCAGGAAACGCGAATGTAAGATAAAAGAAAACAACAATTTCTACATGTGACATTTGTGTAATTAATCTAATTATTCCTTTTATACATTTATTCTTAATTTAATGAAAGTTAAAGTATCATCTGATCTGGATTTCTAAGTCAAGTCTTTGTTTCATGATAATTCAGATATGAGTACTATCAGAGCCTTACAGAATGTATGTTTATAGGTTTGTGATAAATTCTTCCACAAAAACCTGTACATTGCCATATGTAACATTCTTTGTTATCTGAAATTATCATTTACTATGAACTTCAGTAATATTTTCTAGTATAGTTTGCCAGAAATATTTAGCCAATTGTTTTTAAATTATTGGTTATTAAAAATATAGCCCCTTATGGAAGGTTATGAAAATTATCCCAAGACTGATGAAAGAAAAGCCTTATAGTATAAAGTCATTATTTCCAGTTGTTGCTGTTACTAAAATCAGAACATGGGTTCTATTATAACTTCAGATGTCACTGAAAGTTCTTGTTAACCACAGGTACTTTTTTGATTGGAATTTTCTAAATAGTACATACATTTTGTATTTGAAAACAGCCTTCTTATGTTATCAATACCAATGTGTCTCTCATTTTATTTCTGAAAATAAATCCAATAGAAAGATAAATTTTTGGAAATTCCTCATGACTCGTGTGGTGTGTTTTTCAGAGAACTGATTTTTCCAAGTTATTCCTTCGTTATCTTGAAATGTACATTATTGTGGATAAAAAATTGGTAGGTGTTCTTTTAATACATTGTTATTTAAAAAGATTTAACATTTGACTTAAGCTTGATTTCAATGATGTAATAAAAATGTTAGGCCATTTTTTGATGTTTATTTTGCTTTTGGAATTAATAGATCCTTAAAATTTATCTTGCATCTGGAACATTTAAGCGCTTTTGCAAAGTGAAGCATCTTTTCATTTTCTAAAATTTGTCAACTCTTCTTCTTTCTTTTAAAAGGGCTACATCCTCGGGCCTCCCCGGTGGCGCAGCGGTTGAGCGCTGGGTTGCGAAGGTGCCCGCAGCCTCTGCAGCGCCGGTTTGATCCCTGCCTGCTCCCCGGCCACCGGAGGAGGGTCCCAGATGGCACGCAGACCTCTCCTGCCGCCCGCTGCTCCCCTCAGCAGTGTACTTCGGTCCTTCTGCCTGCTCTGCTCCCCGCTCTGGCTCTGGTGAATTCTCTCACCCTCCCGCGCTTCTGACTGTACACAGTGCTTGTATAAATAAATAAAAAAATAAATAAACCTTTAAAAAAAATAAAATAAAAGGGCTACATCCTCAATGAACAAAACTCTTTCTATGAGGATCACATCAGTTTGAACTGTGCCCTAAGCTCCCTGGCAGTTGGGCGGGGGTCACTGTCTTGGTTCTGCAGATGCAGAGCCACAGAGCTCTCTGCTCAAATGCTGTTGCTGTAATTGGTGCAATATCTCTTTGTGTTGCTGGGAAGCTCTGACTCAGTTTTCTGACTATTTCGGGGGCTGAAGGCTACATGCGACAGTGGTCAGGGTTATAGATTATCTTCCCTGCATGTGAATTTTCTATATTTAACATTAGATGACATATAAAATTAGATATGACATATAGATACCATGTCACACATAGTCATTAGGTATAACATATATATGTAATACATTTGATACTATTGGATTAATGTTGAATTTCTTGAGTTTGATACTGACATAATGGGCAAACAGGACAAAGTCCTAATTCTTAGTAAGTATAGGCTGAGGTGCTTGCAACTTATTATTAAATATTGAGAAAAATTGCTGTTAATAAGAATGAAAGATGTATGAATGAAGCTTTCATTTTAAAGTGTTAATCTACAAAACAAGAGAAGTAAAAGAACAAGAATTAATACAAAATATAAATTAATGATAATAAATGCAAACATTAAAATTGAAAAGTAAGTTCAAGAACTGGCTTGTGGAAAGATGAATGGGGAGAAAGTATAATCAAGTAAAAATGAGGTAAGCATGTTAGGTTGTCAAAAAGAATATAGAAGATGTAACTAGTATTAGAGACAATCACAACAAACAAACAAAATAACAAACATGAAAATTTGTCTCCAAAAAAGGTATGAATTTAAATCAAACCATCACCTTGTATATCTTAAACATACAGTTATAATTACTTGTACATCTTAAACATATACACTTACATATTATACATATATACACACATATATAATTGTCATTTATATCTTAAAAAACTAGAAAAGAATTTGAATGCATCATTGCCAGTAAAAGTAGGTTTACATGTTTGTATCTGCATGGGGGTTATATGTTCCACCTCTACAAATGTATGCTTTCACACTCTACCCACAATTGATACCCCTTTCCTCCCCCACTCCCACCTCAACACCCTCCCCATCTGGTTGCCTCAGTATTGCAGTCAGATGTTAGAGTATTATTGGTTTGGTTTTGACTGACCCTGTTATGTTGCTTTATATCCATAGATAGTGAGAGCATCCAATATTTTTCTTTATTTTTTTTTTAAGATTTATTTATTTGTACAAGCACTGGGTAGAGTCAGAAGTGCGGGAGGGTGAGAAAGAATTCACCAGAGCTAGAGCGGGGAGCAGAGCAGGCAGAAGGACCGAAGTACACTGCTGAGGGGGGCAGCAGGCAGCTGGAGAGGTCTACGCGCCATGGGGGACCCTCCTCCGGTGGCTGGGGAGCAGCCGGGGATCGAACCAGTGCTGCAGAGGCTGCGGGCAGCTTCACAACCCAGCGCTCAACCGCTGCACCACCGGGGAGGCCCCAATATTTTTCTTTTTCCTTCAAACATTTTTCTTACCATTATCATCTCTAGTTCCATTCATGTAGTTGCAAATGGCAGGAACTCTTTTTTATAACTGAGTAGTATTCCACTGTGGTATGCATATATGTATACATGTAACAAAAACATTTTTCAGATAACTCCTCTGTTCTTGGCCACAGCCATGTTTATAATATCTAAGTTATAAAGGAGAGATCTTTAAAATGTTTCAGGTTGACATTATTCATATACCAATAAATTCTAGACTATAAGGAAAACATGCAGCTTAATAATTTTAAATAGTTCTCTACTAAGCAGCATGCATTTGCTGCTGAGTAATAAACTCACATAAACAAATGAACTGCAGACTCAGCTTTCTTAAAGCTACAAACTTTTAAAATACTGTATTAATTTTGGTAGTATGTTGATAGAATGTAACATTTTGATCAAGGAATGTAATGAGGATTTAATATTAAGTAAAATATTAATGAAATTTATTACATCAATTTGATGCATCAATAAGTCAAAAGGCAAATCATTTGGTGTGCTTCAAAATTCATTTGATAAAATTTTAACTCCAAGTTTTATAAAAATTTGTGTACAGAAAGATTCATAAATAGATATTTCTGAACATAATCTAAAACACTGATCTTAAACTGAACACCACTTATTGATGAAAAATGTATAGTTTCTAATGAAAGCAGGAGCAAAGCTAATATACTACTTACATGCTATCAATATTGTCCTGACATTTTAAACTAATTAGATATAGAAAGAGCTTATTGGAATGAAGAAAATTTTAAAGCATGAGTTACATTATGATGTCAATGATGTAATCTGAACAGTTTCCAGATATGTTTTAATATGGTTTTCCCTCTATGCATGCATTTTTGTTTATGATTATATGTATTTAGAAATAATTATCTTATGAAATACCACATTAAAATTATGATTCAATTATCATAAGAAATAAATAATGCCATAATTTGAGTAGATTACAAATTAAAAAAAATCATACTTTTAAATATTTTTATTAAATTGTTTGTACATCATTGTTGTTTTCCTGGATTTCAGTGGGAATATATGGTTACTTTTGAATTTAGTACTTTTTGTATGTAAAGGGTATGTGATATATTAATGATCTCTACTAGTTTTTAAAAAATAATTCATCTTTTTCAGTTTGATTACATGGGATCTGATATAAAGATTGTAACACAAAAGGTTGTTCAGATAATTGGCCTTGTGAACACAGTAAGTTTTAAGACCTTTTTTTAATGTACTTTATGAAAGAATAGCTAATATGAGTATAGTATTTTTCTATGTATAGTTGAAGAGTTTCCTTACTCAAAATTAGATGTCTTAAATATTTTTTTTAAATTTAATACTCTATTAAAAATTTTCATTCACCTTTTTCTTTTAGATGCTTGCCAAGTTAAAAATAAGCATTTTAATATCTTCCATAGAAATTTGGTCAAATAAAAACAAAATTTCTACTACAGGAAATCCAAATCACATATTATTTAGGTTTGTAGAATGGAAAAGAAGCCACCTCTTTGGATCTCATCAGGTTGCATACTTGTTGGCGTGAGTAGTGTTCCATATTTGCTTAGTGTTAAAGGAATTACACAAAATGATTTAATGTTAGTTTAAAAATAGTATATAATATATACCATGTTCTATAAATTTGATAGACACCATGGTAATTGGAAAAAAATGTAATTTTAAAGTCCTTGCCCTTAAGAAGCTAATGTAAAACAAGACTAAAAAATTTTACCAGCCAATATAAATTTACCTGATAAAAGTAAAGTTAAATAATAGTATTGAAATAACCAATGGAGCTTAATTATGGGAGATACATTATCATTGATTTGCCTTGATTTACAAATGTTTGCTGTCTGTTATGGTATCTCTACATTCTTACATGTCATCTGTTTAATTCTTATGTTTTTATTTTATAATAACATGAAAATATTGAATAGTTACATTATCTAGCATCTAATATACTGATAAATCTATGCATCTTTGGTAAATACATGAATAGGGAGGTCACAGAGAATTGAATTTTCAAGGCAATAATTGTAGAGGGAATCAAAATGAAAACTATAACCATTAGTGCAATGGCACTTTACATTAACTATTAGGTCTCATCCTTAAACTTCTGGATGTTTATCAGATTCAAAATTTGACAATATCTATATTGAAGTATTCTTAATATTGGTGGTTTGAAACAAAGGAAATAGTATAATTCAGAGTAGCATGGAGTTTAGAGTATAGTAATTGTCTAATCATGTTTGCTGCTGTGAAAACTATCACTGGTAATACCACTCTGAAATGGAAAATTATTATTTTATTATTAACTGGAAAATTACTGTTTTATTAGCTTTAAAGAAAACCCTAGTTTTATAGGATCCACATTTCCTGGAGAAGTATGTAATAAGGATTCTGCTGCAGGAGTTGCTGTGGTATGTAATTATTTTCCAGTGTATTCTCATGTTTCAAAATTTCCTAAATATTTTAATGCATGAGTAAATATATTACTTAATTTGCTCATCCTTTAATGGTTTTTATATTACTAATTTAGAGTATACAATTTTAACTGTACATAAAAAGAGTATATGAGCTGAGCTGATTGTGAAGTCATATTGTTTTTAAAAATATACCTAAATTAAACATTATTTTGAAAAATAATGGAATAATTTTATCAAGTTTATATAGTCAATGTAATTTTAATATTCTCTATTAAAACATTTTTTCTTTCTAAATTAATAATTGGTATACATGTATTTTTTATGAACTGACATTCTTTTTTTATTTTAATGTAACTATTGCAGCCAGTTCTTTATGATATTTTTGCTGTTATCTTGTTATTGATTTATGTTATAGCTCACCTTTTTTCTTTGCTTTTAATTTCTGCAGTTTTAATTTAGTGTGTTATATAAATATAAATATATTTGTGTATTTACTATATTGAGAATTTTTAGGAGGAATCTATAATTTATGCATTGTTACTTTTCATCAGTTATAGGAATTTTTCTGGCATTATTATTGGTATTCTCATGTACAAAAGTGAAGTACAGATTTTTCTGAATGTTTGAGAAAATGAAGACTATATTACCTTCAAGATGTTATTGTTGCTCCAACGACAAATTATTTCACCTAGTGTTGGTTATTAATCCTTTCTTAATTAAGAGTTTACTTTATAATAATAGTTTTAAGTTCATAGCAAAATTGAAGGAAATGTATAGCTATTTCCCATAACACCACATACCCTTACCCAGGTGTAGCCTCCCACATTATCAACATTCCCCACCAGCATGATATATTTGTTACAATTGATGACCCTACACTGCCATATCATAAACACCCAAAGTTCATAATTTTTTTTTTAATATACTCATTTTTTTTTTAAGATTTATTTATTTATTTATACAAGCACTGGGTACAGTCAGAAGCGCGGGAGGGTGAGAGAATTCACCAGAGCCAGAGCGGGGAGCTGAGCAGGCAGAAGGACCGAAGTACACTGCTGAGGGGAGCAGCGGGCACAGGAGAGGTCTGCGCGCCATGTGGGACCCTCCTCTGGTGGCCGGGGAGCAGCCGGGGATCGAACCAGCGCTGCAGAGGCTGCGGGCAGCTTCGCAACCCAGTGCTCCACCGCTGTGCCACGGGGAGGCCCCTCATAATTTATTTTGAAGTTCACTCTCAGTGATATTTATTCTATCAGTTCATTAGCTTTTCAACTATTTTGTTTCTACACTATTTTCTTCTTTCTTTCAGGTACCCAGTTAAGTATATTTATTATGGAAACTCTCCACAAATGTTCTGTAATTTCTGATCTTAGTTTCTCCCTTTTCTTCATGCTACATTTTGATGTTTTCTTATTGCAATTCAGTATTAATATGATGGCAACTGTTTCTAAACTACTGTTAACACCCTCTATACATGAAAATTTTTGTCTCTTTTTGACTCTAGAATTTATATTGTTTTGTTAGAATTGCTAAATTATTTGGATTTATCTATGAGGTATCCAGAATGTTTATATATTTGTTTAAATGCACTTAGAATAAAATTTAAAGTAAACATAAAATGAATTAGTGTAAAAATATAATCTGAACAGCTTCTTTTTTATTTCATATATATATTTTACATCATTCTTCATTTTTTTAACAAATGCTTTCTCCTCTCAGGTGTAGTCTCCATGAAATTCCCACCACCAATTCAGCCATGTCCCATCACCAGAGTCCCTTGTGCTCTTCCCACCCCTGTTTTGTTCCAACTCCCTCCTCCTTCCATGCAGAATGTCTCTGATTTATTTTTGACTATTGAATTTGATTTTTAATTTATTATAATTACTTTTTCTCCCCCTGAGCCCTTGTTTTCTCTATATTCCTCCTATATGTGAAACCATCCAATATTTTTCTTTTTCCTTCTGACTTATTTTCCTGAGCATAATCTCTGCCAGCTCCACCCATATTGCTGCAAATGGCATGAGTTTATCATTTTTGATTGCTGAGTAATTTTCCATTGTGTATATATACCACATCTTCTTGAGCCAATCATCTATTTTTGGATATTTGGGTTGTTTCCAGGTTTTACCTATTATAAATAGTGCTGCAATAAACATAGGGGTGAAGGTGTCCTTTTGGATTAATGTTTTTGTGTCCTTTGGGTAGATTCCTAGGAGTGGAATTGCTAGATCATATGGAAGCTCCATTTTTAGTAGTTTGAGGAAGCTGCACACAGCTTTACATAGTGGTTGGACTAGTTTGCATTCCTACCAACAGTGTAATAGAGTTCTTTTTCCTCCACATCCTCGCCAGCATTTGTTGTTGCCAGTTTTTTATTTTTTTATTTTTATTTTTAAAGATTTATTTATTTATACAAGAACTGGGGTACAGGCCAGATCTTCAGAAGGGTGAGAGAATTCACCAGAGACAGAGTGGGTAACAGAGCAGGCAGACTGATGAAATACATTGCTGAGGGGAGCAGCAGGCGCAACAGGAGAGGTTTGTCGCGCCATGTGGGACAGGCAGCTGGGATTGAACTGGCACTGCAGAAGCTGCAGACAGTTTCACAGTGCAGTGCTCAACCACCTGTGCCACCAAGGGAGGCCCTGTTGCTAGTTTTTTAATATGTGTCATTCTCACTAGTGTAAGGTAGTATCTCATTGTGATTTTAATTTGCATTTCTCTGATTACAAGAGGTGTTGAACATTTTTTGAATGCTTTCTCAGCATCTATTGATATGATCATTTGCGTTTCCTCTTTGGAGAAGTGTCTTTTTAGCTCTTCTACTCATTTTTTGACTGGATTATATATTTTGTTTTTGTTTCGTCTTGTCAGCTCTTTGTAGATCTTTGTGATCAGTCCCTTAGCATTAGTATTGTGTGCAAAAATTTTCTCCCAATCAGTGGTGTATCTCTTTGTTTTGATTACTATCTCTTTTACTGTACAGAAACTCTTTTATTGATATAGTCCCAGAGGTTCATCTTTTCCTTCACTATGTTTGCTTTCAGTGATGTGTCTTTAAAGGTGTTACTGAGATGTATGTCATGTATTGTTTTGCCTAAATTTTCTTCTACGTATTTTCTGGTTTCAGATCTTATGTCTAATTCTTTAATTCACTTTGAGTTGGCTTTTGTGCATGGTTTGAGGTTGTAGTCTTTTTTTTTATTTTTTATTTTTTTATTATTTTTTTTAAGATGCATGTATTTTATTTATTTATTTATTTATTTGTTTGTTTGTTTGTTTTGTTTGTTTATACATGCACTGGGTACAATCAGAAGCGCGGGAGGGTGAGAGAATTCCCCAGAGCCAGAGCGGGGAGCAGAGCAGGCAGAAGGACCGAAGTACACTGCTGAGGGGAGCAGCGGGCGGCAGGAGAGGTCTGCGCGCCATGTGGGACCCTCCTCGGATGGCAGGGGAGCAGCCGGGGATCGAACCAGTGTCACAGAGGCCGCGGGCAGCTTCGCAACCCAGCGCTCAACCGCTGTGCCACCAGGGAGGCCCTGAGGTTGTAGTCTTGCTTCGTTTTTTTGGATATAGCAGTCATGTTTTCCCAGCACCATTTACTGAAAACACTGTCCTTGTCCCATTGCATATAGTTTGCTCCTTTGTCAAAGATTAGTTGTCCATATGTATGTGGCTTTATTTCTGGGCTTTCTGTTCGATTCCTTTGGTCTGTGTGTCTGTTTTTGTTCCAGTACCATACTGTTTTAATTACTATGACTTTGTAATATAGTTTGAAATCTGGGAGTGTGAAACCTCCATTCCCCTTCCTTTTAGTCAGGAGAATTTTGGCTATTCAAGGTTTTTTGTGGCTCCATATGAATTTCATCAATATTTGTTCTATTTCTTTGAAGAATGTCATTGAAATTTTTATGGGAATTGCGTTGAATATGTAAATTGCTTTTGGTAGGATGGCCATTTTAATAATGTTAATTCTTGCAACCCATGAGCAGGGGATGTCTTTCTATTTCTTTGTGTCTTCTTCTATTTCTTTTAAAATATTTTATAATTTTATTTGTATTGGCCCTTCCCCTCTTTTATTAGGTTTATTCCCAAGTATTTGATCTTTGTTGTTTCAATTATAAAAGGGATGATTTTCTTGATTTTTTTCTTCTTCAGATTGATTGTTTTCATATAAGGCTACTGATTTTTGTGTGTTGATTTTATATCCTGCTACTTTACTAAATTGGTTGATTATTTTGATTAGATTTCCTATAGAGTTTTTAGGATTCTCTATGTATATTATCATATCAACTGCAAATAATGATAGTTTTACTCTTCTTTCCTTATTTTGAATCCCTGTATGCCCTTTTCTTATTTCTCTGGCTAGGACTTCCAGTATTATATTGAAAAGCAGTGGTGAGAGTGGACATCCTTGTCTTGTTCAGACCTTAAGCGAAAGGTTTTCAGCTTTTCACCATTGAGACAAACAGTTGCCCTGGATTTGTCATATATGGCCTTTATTATGTTAAGATATGTTCCTTCTATCCTGAGAATTTCAAGGGCCTTTATCATAAATAGATGCTGAACTTTGTTGAATGCTTTCTCGGCATCTATTGATGTGATCATATGGTTTTTATTTTTCTCTTTGTTGATGTGTTGGATTATATTAATTAATTTTTGGATGCTGAACCATCCTTATGACCCTGGAATAAATCCCTCTTGGTCATGGTGAATTATATTTTTGATGCATTGTTGGATTCTGTTGGCTAGGATTTTATTGAGGATTTTTGTATCCATGTTCATTAGAGAGATTGGCCTGTAGTTTTCTTTTTTTTGTGTTGTCCTTGTTCAGTTTTGGTATTAGTGTAATGTTGGCTTCATAAAACATATTTGGTAGTATCCCATCCTTCTCAATTTTCTGAAAGAGTTTGTGGAGGATAGGCACTAGTTTGTTTCTGAACATTTGGTAAAATTCATTTGTAGAGCAGTCTGGTTCTGGGCTTTTGTTTCTTGGCAGGGTTTTGATTACCGTATCAATTTCACTGTTTGTAATTGGTCTGTTTAGGTCTTCTATTCTTCTTTATCTAGCTTTGGATGATTGTAAATATAGGAATTTGCCCATCCCTTTAAGATTGTTGAACTTGTTTGCATATAACCATTCATAGTAATCTCTGATTATTTCTTTGATTTCTGCTGTGTCTGTTGTAATTTCTCCTCTTTGGTTTATGATCCTATTTATTTGTGCTTTCTCCCATTTTTTCTTTGTGATCCAGGCTAGAGGTTTGTCTATTTTGTTTATTTTTTCAAAGAACCAACTTTTGGTTTCATTGATCTTTTGGTTTGTTTTCTTAACTTCTATTTCATTCATTTCTGCTTTGATTTTTATTATTTCCTTTCTTCTACTGGCTTTTGGGTTTTTTGTTGTTCTTTTCCCAGTTTTTTAAGGTGGGGCATTAGGTTGTTTCTTTGAGTTCTTTTTTTGTTTCTTGATGTGAGCCTGTAGTTATATATTGTTATATATTTTCCTCTTATAACTGCTTTTGCTGTATCCCATATGTTCTGGGTGGTTGTGTCCTCATTGTCATTCATCTTGAGTTATTTTTTACTTTCTTCTTTGATGTCCTCATTGATCCAATGATCTTCCAGTAGTGTGGGCTTCAATCTCCATTAGATAGGAGTGTTCCTTGTTTTCTTTTCATGGTTTGTTTCTAGTTTGATGCTGTTATGGTCAGAGAAGATAGTAGATATATGATTTTGATCTTGATGTATCTGTTGATTTTTGCGTCTCAGTATGTGATCAATTTTGGAGAATGATCCATGTGCACTTGAGAAAAATGTGTACTCATATTTTTTTTTTGGTGCAGTGCCCTATAGATGTCTGTTAGGCCCATGAGGTCTAGGTCCTTTTTTATTTATTTATTTTTAGATTTATTTATTTATTTATGAAAGAACCGGGGTACAGGTCTGATGCACTGGAGGGTGAGAGGATTCCATAGACAGAGCAGGGAACAGAACAGGCAGACTGGTGAAAAACACTGCTGAGGGGAGCAGCAGGTGAGATAGGAGAGGTCTGCCACACAATGTGGGACCCTTGCCGGCTGGCCTGTATCGAACCAGTGCTGCAGAGGCTGCGGACAGCTTCACAGCACTGTCTCAACCACCTTCACCGCAGGGGAGGCTGTAGGTCCTTGCTTAGAACTCTAGTGTCCTTGCTTATTTTTTGTCTCATTGATCTATCCATTAGTGAGAGTGGTGTGTTGAAGTCTCCTACCATGTATGTATTTTTCTCTAATGTCTGTTTTCAGAGATGATAATAATTGTCTGACATATTGTGGTGCTCCTTCATTTGGTGAGTATATGTTGATAAGTTTTATGTCTTCCTGATGTATTGTCCACTTAATCATAATGTAGTGACCCTCTATGTCTTTTTTTACCTTTTCAGTTTGAAGTCTATTTTATCTGATATGAGTATAGCTGTTCCTGTCTTCCTTTTTGGTCCATTTGTGTGTAGGATTGTTTTCCATTCTTTTACTTTCAATCTATGTTTATCTTTTGTAGTTAAATATGTTTCCTGTAGACAGCCAATAGTTGGGTTCTATTTTTAAATCCAGCCCACTACAGTATTTCTTTTTATTAGTAAGATTAGACCATTTACATTTAGAGTTAATATTGACACATTGGCATCCATATTTGCAATTTTCTTTGCCTTTTTGTGATTCCATTCCTTACCTTGTTCTGTTCCTCCTATTCATTCCTCTGTTGGTTTTATTTCTAGGGTTCCTTGTAGTATTTTTTGGAGTGGGGGTTCAGTAGTAATGAACTTCTGGAGATTTTGATGTCTGAGAAGGTTTTTATTTTTCCATCATAGAAGAAGGAAAGCTTCACAGGGTAGAGTATTCTTGGTTGGAATTTGTTGGCTTGGGGTTTGTTGAATATGTCCCTCCATTCTCATCTGAAGTGTTTCTTCAGAGAAGTCTGATGTCAGCCTGTATGATTTTCCTTTGTAGGTTATCTGCTTTTTCACCCTTGTCAGTTTCATTATTTTTTCCTTGTCTTAGACCTTTGGATATTTTACTATTATGTGTCTTGCTATCGCTTTCTTTTCATTTTGGTAATTTGGTGTTCTTCCATCTTCCTGTATTTCTATTTTCATTTCCTTCTTCATGCTTGGGAAGTTTGCTTCAATTACCTCCTTAAATAGTTTTTGGTTCTTTCATCTCTTGTGGTATCCAAAGGCCCCCAATGTAGAGACCAGCCCTAGGAGGCACCTCCTGATGCCCCTCTCACTGGTGGTTAAATGGTATGTCCTTCCTGGAGAAAGCGCAGCTAAGCTTCCCCGTTTCAGGTGTAGGTGGTTGGTGATTTTGTTGTGATCACTAGGTGGGTCCTAGTAGGCTTTCAGAACTGCTTATTGCAGCAGGTCTCTGGGAAAGAGGGTTGGGAGGAGAAATGCTACAACAAAGGGCTCACCAGCCCTATTTCCTATGGAAGTGGAGAGGCTTAGGAGCTCCACCATGGCATGCACAATAATAACCTCAAAAAGAAAAGCAGTTGTAGAAGTAGAAAGTCCAGAAACAAATTCACAGGGATCACTGGAACCCATTTTAGAGACTGCCTACTACCAAAGGAATGCAGAATTATTTAAACCAAATACTTAAAGAATTTTTTTTAACTCAAGCTATAAAATGTGGTATTTAAGACTATTAGATTTGCTAAGATAACTGGTATTGCCTTAAAATAACTGTTATTGCTTATTTCTCTATCTTTAATAAGTTTATCATCCATTTTAATTATATATGAATAATAGATCTTGGATGCATTTATGAATTTTAAAATGAGTTTTATATGATAATTTTTTTAATCATGGTAAGTAATGGTTTTTTTTTTTAATAATTGAATAAGTGTTTTTCTTTTCTTATATGTAGTATCCAGAGGGCTTGTCTTTGGAATCATATGCTGTCAGTATTGTGCAGTTGCTTGGCCTTAATTTGGGATTAACTTATGACAATAATGACACCACCTGCTATTGTTCAGGAGATATTTGCATAATGTCACCAGAAGCACTGTAAGATAATTTTCTATATTAAATACACCTATTCCTTTTTTCTTCTTTTTGGTTAGGAAACCCATGCTACTAATAAGTAAACTGAAGTAATTTGACAGTTATAGAACACTACCCACAACTGCAGAATATACTTTCTCTTCAGGTGCAATGGAATACACGCCAAAATAGTCCTGATACTGCCCCTGGTTCTCCATGCCTAGGGACACACTCTTCCATCTAACAACCTTCCTGAAACTGACATATATATTTTTCTTTTGATCAGATTGAAGGAAACTTCTAGGGGCAAGCCATATGAATTGTGTAATTTAAGTGATTCCACATAAAGTTGAATGTATTGATATTTGCAGATAAAGCTGACATTGGACATTGTACAAACATTACAAATATAATTCATTTTAATAATTTAAACTTATTTTTTCAGACTTTTTATTTTTTTGAATATTTTTTTTTTTAATTTTCTCATGTTGTTGTTCAGTTTTATACAATATTTAATTTTTCTGCTCAGGTCTAGTCCCCGTAAATCTCCCACCACTACATCATCTGTGAACCATAGTCTGTTGTGCTCTACCCTCACCTGTTTTGACCCATCTTCCTTACCCACCCCAGCTTTATGGCTCAGATCTATAGTTTGCCTGCAAGTTTTCTCTCTCTGTTTTTTGACCCTTTATTCAGTTTACTTGCATTCCTTTTGTAAGTGAAGCCATCAATATTTTTCTTTTCCCTTCTGACTTATTTCACTGAGCATAATACCTTCTGGTTCCATCCATGTTGCTGTGAATGGCATGTGTTTATCTTTTTGTGAATGCTGAATAGTATTCCATGGTGTATATACACCACATTCTCTTGATCCTTTCATCTGTTTCTGGGTATTTAGGTTGTTTCCATATCTTAGCTATTGTAAATAGTGCTACAATAAACAAAAGAGTGCAGGTTTCCTTTCAAATTAATGTTTTTGTGTCTTTTGGGTAGAGTCCTAGAAGTGGAATCACTGGGTCATATGGTAGCTCCATTTTTAGTAATTTGAGGAAACTCCCCACAACTTTTCACAGTGGTTGGGCTAATTTGCATTTTCACCAGCAGTATAAGAGAGTTCTGTTTTCTCTATATCCTCATTAGCATTTTTTTTTTTTTAACATGGGCCATTCTCTCTTGTGTGAGGTGGTATCTCATTATGGTTTTGATTTGCATTTCCCTGATTATAAGTGAGATTGAGCATTTTTTTTCATATGCCTGTTGGCCATTTGCATTTCCTCTTTGGAGAAGTGTCTTTTAAGTTCTTCTGACCATTTCTTGACTGGATTGCTTGCTTTCTTTTTGTTGAGTTGTGTAAGCTCTTTATAGATCTTTGATATCAGTCCCTTATCCATTGTGTGGAATACAAATATTTTCCCCCCAGCAGTAGGTTGTCTCTTCACGTTGATTAATGTCTCTTTTGCTGTATAGATGCTTTTCAGTTTGATGTAGTCCCAGCTGTTTATTTTTTCTTTAGTTTTCTCTGCTTCTGGGGAGGAGTCCACAAAGATGTTTCTGAGGTATATGTCATGCAGTCTTGTGCCTTCTTTTATGTATTTCATGGTTTTAGGTCTTACATTCCAGTCTTTTATCCATTTTAAGTTGGTTTTTGGTATGGTGAGAGATAGTAATCTAGTTTCATTTATTTGCATCTAGTGTTCCAGTTTTCCTAACACCATTTCTTGAAGAGAATTTCCTTGTTCTAAAGCACATTCTTTGCTCCTATTTCATAGATTAGTTGACTGTAAACATGTGGCTTTATTTATGGGTTTTCAACTTGATTCCATTGGTCTGTGTGTCTGTTTTTGTCCCAGTACCATGCTGCTTTGAATATTATGGCTTTGTAGTAGTCTAGTACAGAGTACTTCCATTCTCCCTCTTTTTAGTCAGGAGAGCTTTGGCTTCTTGAGGTCTTTTGTGATTCCATATGAATTGAAGCAATATTTGTTCTATTTCTTTGAAGAATGCTGTTGAGATTTTTATTGGATTGAATTCTGCATTGAATTGAATTGGATTCAGTTGCATTGAATCTGTAAATTGCTTTTGGTAGAATGACCATTTTGATAATGTTAATTCTTCCAGTCCATGGGCAGGGAATATCTTTCCATTTCTTTGTGTCTTCTATTTTTTGTAACCATTTTTTGTAATCTTTTTTGTATAGGTATTTCACCTTCTTTGTTAGGTTTATTCCCAGGTATAAGATTTTTTTTTTTTTTTGGTATGATTGTAATTGGGATGGTTTTCTTGATTTTTTTTCTTCTTCAGACTGATTGCATTTAGGAGTACTACTGATATTTTTATCGATTTTGTAACCTGATACTTTACTGAACTGGTTTATTGTTTTAATTACTTTTTCTGTGGAGTTTTTAGGATTCTTTCTATATATTATACCATCTGTAAATAATGAAAGTTTTACTGCTTTCCCTATTTGGATTTCTTGTTTGTCTTTCTCTTGCCTAATTATTCTAGCTAGGATTTCCAATATTATATTGAAAAACAGTGGTGAGAGTGGATATCCTTATCTTGCTCAAGATCTTAAAGGGAAGGCTTTCAGTTTTTCACCATTAAGAATATTTGCTGTGGCAAAAACATTAGTTCAAAAGGATACCTGCACTCCTATGTTTATTGCAATGCTATTTCTAATAGGTAAAACTTGGAAACAACCCAAATGTCCCAAAATTGATGAGTTGGAGTGGGGAATATCTTAGGCTCACAGAGACAAATTTTTTGGCCAGATATCTATTGTTGTAGGTGTTCTACTGCCTGTGGGAGAATGTTTCCTTGACTTTGCTTTTGTTGTTGTAGGACCTCTGTTGGCAATGTGATTCTGCTCCTGGTGACTCTTGGTAGTAGCATGGAGTCAGCAGATCAGGAGAGCAGTTCTTTGGTAAATTATTATTAACAGAAACCCCAATTGATCTGCACTGGTGGTATTTCTGACAAAATTCCAATTTGATGTCATGGAAAGAGCGAGCATATCCAGGGTGCCCTTTGTTGCTAGATTGTGGTTCTGTAATGATTTTCTTTTGTTTGCTGTCTTTCATTGGATAAGAAAATATGAGATATCCAACTAATATGTTCCTCCAGTCTTGGGGTGGGGCCCCAACTGGTTTGCTCAGTCTTTCAACTTTGCAAAATTCTCCTTCATTTGCTGCTTGCCTTACTTTAAAGAGCTTATATGTATACTTAGTGAAGAGAAGCAGGGAATAAAAAGATCTATACCATCTTGTCTGACGGAAAGTGTATATTTTTATTTGAAAAATGTTTCAATTACGAAGAGCAAAAACTCCAAAATATGCACTCAAAGTTACTACAAACGTTTATACTGGCATTTATAAAAAACACAAAATTATATTAATTGATAGAAAAGCATATAGAAGATTGAAAACAAGTTTAAAATTCACTTATTTGGCCCAGAGCAAGTAAGAATAACACTGTTCCTCTATTTAAATATTTAATAAAGGTGTAGCATAGGTAAATAATGGCTCATTTTTAAAGTAGGGTAAAAAGGGGGGCCCTATACTTCTAGAGGACAATGTTGTAAAGCAACATTAGATCCATAAAATAAATAGGATACCAATCAAAAGATTTTGATTTTGTTTTTTTATTACAAGAGTTTTCTTGTTGAAATTTGAAGTGTGTTAAAATGTATTAACAATGCAATAAACATTTTAAAAAGCGTACATATTGTTTTCCATGAAGAATAATGCTCTTTATAATTCTCTTAAATAAACCATACATTAGTTGTAAATGTAGAGATACACAGCTAAAATTTTTGTCATACTTGTGTCTTTTGTATTTTAGGTATTCTGGGGGTGTAAAAGATTTTAGTACCTGTAACTTCGATGACTTTTACTATTTTGGTTCCCATCGTGGCTTTGAATGCCTGCATAAAATTCCTCCTAATGTGCCCGTTTACAGAACTATGAATAGTATATGTGGCAATGGAATACTGGAAACAGGTGAACAGTGTGATTGTGGCACTATAGAGGTTAGTAGAGTTTTTTCAAATAGTTTTTATTCCCTATATATGTGTATAGTTGGTGGAAAATAAGATAAAAACCAGGTCTTTTAGCGGAATGAAGACCCTTTTCAGAAGACCTTTTTGGGAGAGATGGAAGGCTTTAATCTGCTAATTTTGCTGTTTTTTGAAGAGCAAAAGTTCTTTAGATGATGTTTTATTCAAATATTACCTTTTGACAGTCTTTACTGTAAGAAGTAAACTCCAAACTTAAAATCAGTGACCATAAAGAGTATCAAAGTGAAACAGGGACAGTCAGGAAAGGAGGGTGGATGCCAGAATGGCCAGAATGAAGATGCTTACCCAAGCTCTAGAGATCTACCAAAAAGCTCCAGAAGGCCAAAGTCAAAACCAAGGGCTAGAGCAATATGATATCTATACAATAGGGATCTGTAGGCTATAGCTGAACAAAGGACAATGCCTGATAGAAGACAGGTCATTTTCTGTGGGTTATCACCTGCATGCACAATTGCAAGAGAACTCAGGGTCAGGGAACAACCAATGTGAGGTTTATTTTACAACAGTGGAAACAAAGAACTTGATATAGCCACAAATGGCCAGTTATCTCACCTCAGATCCACCAGAAATATAGATGTAAAAGAGTACTGGTCAACTGTCAACAGAGCTGACCAACACTGGCCAGTAGTGATGGTCAGCACTGGTCCCCCAGAGGCAGTGTCAAGAGACACTAAGTGCTAACAACTCTTTGTGAGTTTTTGGACTATACCAACAGCAAATAGCTCTTTGAGACATCAGACCTGGGGCCTTTGGTGCTCCTTTCAGGTGATGTCAGATATACGACCTTAGACCAAGTCTTTGAAAGCAGTCTTTGACTGCTCTTCCTCTTTCAGAGGTTGGCTAGTGGATGCTTCTTTTCTTCTTTCAAGGTTGGCATCTGGTCCTCCTCCTTTTGTCTTTCTTTGGAGGCTGGAACAGTGTCCCTCAGCTCCCCCAGGCCCTGGCTTATATTCTCTTTCAGGGTACACCATCTACAAGTCTAACTGGATCATTTTTCAATCCTGTGACTGATTGGACCATTTAGCACCAGTCAGCTCATAGCTCACACCTGATTGGTCCATTCCACAGTCCCACAAATACACATAAAAAGGAGGTTGCAGGGCTCTGAGGAGCCACAGCCAGAACCAGCTTGTGGTGGAGCAGTAGGGTGAGAGACCACCACTGCTTCTGCCATGGCTCCCACCTCAGTTTCCATATCAAGAGAATTGAAGGAATATACCTTTAATAACAAGCAGTAACACAAACAGGCAAGGACATCTAAAGAATGTACTTGTTTTTCCAATGGGATAACAAAATGCATTCTTTTGCTAATCTAGGGGAAAAATAACTGTTGACAGAAGATATTAAAATATTTTAAAATGAAGTCTATCACTATTATCAATTGTAAAAATTTAGACCTAACATTTGAGTAAAACAAAGATGAAAGATGATAGAAAAGATATTGACAACAAAGTGTAGGAGTCATGTGAAAACTCTTGGAGATAATAATTGTAAAATAGGAAAATTACTATATATAATATAGACTTACATAAAAAATGTATGCACATATGTAATTTAATGGTACTGGACTATGTCTAAAAGAAGAAAGAAGCCAGAGGAGAGTTTACTCTTGAAAAATTACAATTGGAATAGATAATAATTGTTTTATGTCTTTCTAACCTAAGGGTGCTCTCCCGCAGCTGTGGCAGAATTAATAGTTGTGGAAACTGTAGCTCTATTGACTCAATCTGGTACAGAATTGAGTTCAGAGATAAGAATTACTGGAAATTTAAGGGGGAAACTATGAAAGCGAGAGAGGTATGGAATAGGCCAGACCTAAAATATGATTAGTAACTGTACAAACATTTGACTGACCACTGAAATATTCATGGCACATAAAGACCCCATGGCACATAAAAAGAGCATGAGATCCTTGAAAGACATAAACATGTCAAGTAAGTGCTCTGAGTTTTATTTTGTAAGAGATATTTTCCAATTTATACAACTTAGGCAGCGGAAATATGAAGTCTTACTAGTTTTAGGTATCAGAATAGAGAGACTGAGATGGGAACTCCAGATGGAAATTATAGAGGAGGCTTTCAAAAGAAGGAACTTGTAGATAGATTGTTCTCTGAAATCTAAGTGGATTGTCTGCCTAAATACTTAGCTGAAGCCACATTACATCAGGGAATCAGGCTAAAAATTCAACCATTGAAATTCATTTGAATTGAACAGACATAGGTGCTATACTTTGTTGGGCAGATGAAGTTTACAGTTTATGTCTAAGCATCTTAGCTCCCAATATGGGGATAAAAACCCTCCGGAAAGACAGCTGAATATCACCATTGTCTCATTTTATCATTTAATATTCATCCTATTAAAAAATAACCAGAAATTAAGAAAAACAAGAAAGGGTGAACCATTCTCACAAAAATTGGTAGTTCGGGGCAACTGACTCTGGAAAGTCTAAGACATTATATTTATTTATTTATTTATTTATTTATTTTTCTTGTAATATCTTTTTTTTAATTTTTAAACTATATTTGTTTCCCCCCACCCCCTCAGATTGAGTCCCCATAGAATTTCCTTCCCCAAGGCACCCGTGCACCGTGCACCTTCACCTCAGTCCCCTGTGCTCCTCCCTCCCTCCCTCTCACCCCTCTCCCTCCTCCTCCCCTGCAGCATGTCTCTGGTTTATAATTGTCTGGTTTTGCTTTGTTGTGTTTTGTACTGTTATTATTTTTTTACACTGATGTAAGACATCAGTTTAGTAGGTAAAGACTTCACAATAATTTTTTGTATATAGTATAGTATATAGATTCAAGAAAATTATACCCTAATAATTTAAGGAAAAGTTATGTTAATGAGCGAACAGCTAGAGAGCTCAACAGATAGTTAACTATAAAAAATAAAAAGTTAACTATGAATTTATTGAATTGAAAAAATGAGAAATCATACTTCATCAGATTAGAAATTTTTTTCTCTTAGACTCTATTGAGAAAAACAAAACATCAAACTAGGAGAAAATATTTACTACTCATACATATTGAAATATCTATGAATACAGATAAAATATACTCAGAAGCCAATTCAAAAAACTCTTACTCAGATGCATAGAAGAAAAATTAAGAAATAGAGTTTCTGGTTTGACATGTGAGAAGCTTGGAATTGGCCACTCAGTCCTTACAAGAAGTTAAAAGCTAAAAAACTGAAAACTTAGATATAGTAGGTAAGTGACTTTACAGGGCAAACTGCTATCCCCCAAATTGGAAAGTCTGATAGGTGAATACAGAGAATGACAACTTACTGGATAGGGTAGGCAAAGTTAATTGTAATTGATGAATTGCTGGAGACTTAGTGTGTGCACAGCTATGATAGCTAATGTTCCCAGAGAGACCAACTCAGAGGGAGCAACCATACTTTTGTGAGTTTTACCTCCAGGCATTCAACTGATTGCCACATTGAATATTGAAGAAAATTTTTTTCATGCTTCTTGCAGAGGGCAGCGTTCTGTTCTTCTTAATAAAGTCTGTCTTTCCAAAACTAAGTTGAATTGAAAAAAAAGCTGATTAGTAATAACCAAATATCCAAATAAAAGTGACAGTAAGAAAAAAAAGCTAACTAAAGAATATTTAAACTTTGTATACATGGGTCAATGTATGGAATAACTTTTAAAAGCATAATTAATACAGCTGCCTACTGTTCATTAAAGATGTCAATAAAAACACAAGTGATACAAAGACAACAATGGGGAGCTCAAACTTCTGATACTGGTAAAAACATAGTTTAGAAGAAACATGCTACTGAAGACTAGAAAACCTGTTCAAGTCATTGAATCGTATGAAATAAAATTAGTTTGTGCCAGCATTCCAGTGCTATCAGAGGTCTGGAGAGACCAGCCTGGCTTCTTTTTTAAAATTTATTTTATATATATATTTACATCATTCTTCCTTTTTTTTCCTCATTCTTCCTTTTTGTACAATGTATGCTTTCTCCTCTCCAGTGTAGTCCCCATAGGATTCCCACCACCAATTCGCCGCTACACCATCATCATAGTCCTTTGTGCTCTTTACTCCCCTATTTTGATCCTTCTTCCCTCCCCTCCCCTGAAGAATATCTGTGCTTTATAGTTGCCTGTTAATTTTGTTTTTTAATGTATTATAATTACTTTTTTCCCTGATCTCTTATTTGGTTCCCCTCCATTCCTCCTATAAGTGAAACCATCTGATATTTTTCTTTTTCTTTCTGGCTTATTTCACTGAGCATAATTCCTTCCAGCTCCATCCATGTTGCTGCAAATGGCATGAGCCTTTCTTTTTTGATTGCTGAGTAATATTCCATTTTGCATATATACCACTGATCCAGTCTTCTATTTTTGGGCATTTGGGTAGTTTCCATATCTTATTGTAAATAGTGCTGCAATAAACATAGGGGTGAAGTCTGGCTTTTGAGATGGCTTTTTAAAAATAAGAGTAGTTGGGGTTTTCACATTTCAGAGAAATATCAGTCTTTGACAGTTTTACATTATAGAAGCTCTCTATATGAATAGGTTTGGTGTATATGATTTATTATTAAGGCAAAAATATAAGAAAATATGAGAATGGGAGTTACTGAGATGTCTAATAACTATTTCCTCTAATATGTTCCATAGTATGTTAATATGGCACAGATGTTCAAACAGAAGGCAATGAAATAACCCATTTCTTATATAAATTTGGGAATGATATGTGATTACTTTAAATTTCATATAAAGAATGGGATTGCTGAAACTGATTTTCAGAAAAGCTTCATACTTTATAAAGCGGTTCTGTGTTGCAGTTTTATTTGATGACATCTAGTCATCTAGGATTAACACATAACATTTGTTTACAGAATTGTACACACAAATCCTGCTGTGATGCTACAGTATGTGCATTGAAAAATAATGCAGAATGTGGTTCTGGGGAATGCTGCAACAAAGATTGCAAGGTAAGAGGCTATCAGCATTTTGTAACAGCTCATCATTAAATTTCTTGAAATATTTTTTCAAGAAGTTGGAAAACGTCGATACCATATTCAGTTCTTCCAATTATAGTTTCCCTAGCAACTCTGAACCTACTCATACTTTAGTCTTTTCATTAATCTATCATTTCCAGGACTCTCATATATATACTACCTGATATTTCTTTTCCTAACTTCACTTCTGTTTCTGTACCTCACTATAAACCTTTCCCTGGCACATTGAGATTTTCTACTGTAGAAGCTTTCAGTTATAGAAAACATTGTTTTCAACTATAAACATCATCCTGTACATAAGATCGTCAGATTTACTCATATTATAGTTGAAAGTTTGTGTCCTTGAACAGTATCTTTCTATTCCTTCACTTTTCTATCCCCACTATCAATTTGTTTTGATGAGTTTGGGTTTTTAGATATAAGTGAGATATGCACTCTTGTCTGAGTTATTTCACTTAGTGAAATAAATTCATGTTGTTGCATTTGGCAGAATTTTGTTCTTTTTTATTTTGTTCTTTTGTTCTGAATATTATTCCATCATATACACATAGGACATTTTTTTCTTATCAACTCATCCATTAGTAGACACTTAGGGCACTTGGTTGCTGTGAGCAATGCTGCAGTTATGATGGGAATACAGATTGTCTTTTCAAAATACTGATTTTATTTCCTTTACATGTATACTTAGCAATGGGATTGCTGGATGCATGGTAGTTCTATTTTTAATTTTTTTGAAGAATGTGCACTCTGTTTTCCACTCTGTTTCTAGAAATTTATCTGTTTCTTCTTGGGTACTTAACCTGTCAGCATAATAGCCTCTAATTACCATTTTTGTTCATATTACGTATATACTATATGTAATATATATTTTTACATATATGTATACACACACATATATAATTAGCTTTAGGGTTTTCTTTTCAGTTGTTATTTAATTTTATTGAGTCCTGTCTCTTTTTATTTGTTAGTCTAGCTAAAGGTTTGCCCTTTTGTTTATCTTTAAAAAAAAAAACAACTAAAAAACAGCCCTCTGTTTCATTGATTTTTTTTCTGTCCTTCCAATATTTTTGTTTTTAAGAATCTGATTATTTATTTTCCTCTATATTGGGCTCCATGTTCAAAAAAGAGTCTTTTCTCATTATTACAAGATATCAGAAGGTCATGGGGCAAAATAACCCTAGGTTTAAATCAGTGGTAACTTAGTGAACTCTTTCTTAGTATTCTTGTTATCATGGGATACACTTTATTTGATGTTTTAAAAATACTTTTTAAAATTAACATTAGTTACAACACTATATTATTCAGAAATATAGGATCCATTTCTTCAGCTAGTACCACTCCACCCACACATCACCAAGGCATCTGTATCTTGGCTATTGCAAATAGTGCTTCAGTGAACATAGGAGTGCAGGTTTCCTTTTGAATTTGTGGTTTTGTGTTTTTTGGGTAGAACGTAGGAATAGAATTTTCTGGTCATTTGGCAGAGCCATTTTCAGTCTTTTTTTTTTTAAGATTTATTTTATTTATTTGTACAAGCACTGGGGACAGTCAAAAGCGCGGGAGGGTGAGAGGATTCACCAGAGCCAGAGCAGGGAACAGAACAGGCAGACTAACAAAATACATTGCTGAGGGGAGCAGCAGGCCAGACAGTAGAGGTCTGCCATGCCATGTGGGACCCTCGCAGGGGGCTGGGGATCTAACCGGAGCCGTGGAGGCTGCGGGCATCTTTGCAGCCCAGCGCTCAACTGTTGCACCACCGGGGAGGCCCGCCATTTTCAGTCTTTTGAGAAACTTCCCATAACTTTTCATAAGTGCTGGACCAGTCTCAGTCCTACCAATATTGTAAGAAGTTTCCTTTTTCACCACACCCTATTCAGCATTTGTTATTTCTGGTCTTTTTGATAAGGAACATTCTCACTGATGTGAGGTGGCACCTCATTATGGTTTTGATTTTCATTTCCCTGATATTAAGTGGTGATGAAAAATTTTTCAGGTGTGTGTTAGCCATCTATATCTGTTCATTGGAGGAGTGCCTCTTAAATTCCTCTGCCATTTTTTGATTGGGTCGTTTATTTCCTTTTGTTGAATTGTACGAGTTTTTATAGATTGTTGATATGAGTCCCTTGTCAGATGTACAGTTTGCAAATATTTTCTCCCATTCAGTAAGGTATCTTTTTGTTTTAATTAACAGTCTCTTTGTGCAGAAGCTTTTTAGTTTGATGTAGTCCCAATTGTTTATATTCTCTTTTGTTTTCCTTTCTGCTGGGGATGAATCTGCAAAGATATCTCTGGAGTTTATGTCATGGAGTATTTTGCCTGTGTTTTCTTCTGTACATTTTATGGTTTCAGGTCTTATATCCAAGTCTCTTATCCATTTTTGAGTTACTGGAGTCTGAGTCAGTTAATAGAATCTGTGATCGGCTGTGGTGATATACACACTGGTTGCTCTGAATGACCACCCCTCTCTCTTCCTCCTATATGTCTGCCTATTCAGCTGAGCCTATTCTCTCAGTGTTCTGGGTTGGGCAAGAAAAAAGTTGGCTTTTTGTGTTGTATATCACAGTGTTGAGGAACCAGGTTCTCATTATCATTTTCACTTTTTCCTGTTAGAGAAATCACAGGCCAAAATGCTCTCTCTTGTCATTGAACTGTATATGTTGGGGTTCTCAAGAACTTATGTGGGTACAATGAAACTGTTCTTAACCTCTTCTGTGTTTTTCCTATTCTCACATTTTTTTGCTTTATCAGGGAACTGGAAATTTACAGTTGAATTTCTGGGTTTCCATAAAGATAGTCTCATCCATGGTAGTTAGCTACATGATGTTTCTGGTGGGTATGCATTCTGGAATTTCCTGTTTTGCCATCTTGCTAATATCACTGTATTCTGTTTTTCCTTTATTGGTCATATTATACAATGTTAAATATTATTCATTAAGTATAATTTAAAAACTTAACTACCCCATTGAACACAAACATTGTAACTGATTACTTAATTCTCTGTTACACCAAGAGAGAATAACTTTTCTTCTGCATAAGTCATATTTTTTTTAAAGATTTATTTATTTATTTATTTATACAAGCACTGGGTACAGTCAGAAGCACAGGAGGGTGAGAGAATTCACCAGAGCCAGAGAGGGGACCAGAACAGGCAGATTGACAAAATATACTGCTGAGGGGAGCAGTGGGAGCTACAGGAGAGGTCTGTGCACCATGTGGGACTCTCGCTGGAGACCAGGGATTGAACCAGCACTGAAGAGGCTGTGAGCAGCTTCGCAGCCCCGCACTCAACCACTGAGCCACTAAGGGAGGCCCTGTGTATAAGTCATATTTATAAAGTCACAGGATTATGTCAACAACTTTGCTATTGAGACTTGTTGGAGTTGTCATAATCATTAGTACCTGGTCCCAATTATGGGAAATGAAAGTGCCCAAATTGTTTTTTCTGGTACCTACACTACAATCTTTACTAGGTAGTCTAGGCTTGTGTGGTAGTTAGAAGTAATAACTTAATTTATCCATCCCTGTTTCCATTTTGTAAAGGTACATAGCCTTAACCATGAATTAGATGTTACATATATTTATACTGAAAGTCTTAGAAAAAATAAAAATAAATTAATTAAAAACTAAAACAAAAAAATGAAAACAAGAAGGTTTCAAGAGAAAACAACTAGAAACAGAAATAAACAGTTTTAAAGTTTTAAGCTCATTTGAGAATTTGAGAACCAAGGGAAGGAGAATGAATCCTCCTTAATGGAGGAAGCTATAGTATGATGAAACTTGATTCAGAGAATGTTTGAGGAACTAGGTATTTATAATATTGAAAAAAAATTTGGGTGAGGGGTAGACTGCAGGTGCAGGGAAGTGCACTCCTGACTCACCATTTTAGAGCAGGGAGCTTTGAACCCACTGAGACTGTGTGGAACTGGGAAAAGGCTGCCCCCACAGCCAGAGGTGAGCTGAAGGCTCCCACAAGCCAGGCCCCACCTGGCAGTGAGTCAGAGTCCAGAGGGGGATCCAGCAATTTGGAGCCCAGTGGGTGATCCAACCACCACCAGGCAGTCTGTGGGACCTTAAGACCCACCTCTGGAATTAAACAAATACAGACCATTAAAATGTTAATAGTACCACTGCCCTATTTGACTTCTGGCATAACAGTATTTGACTCGATTCGACCACCATTTTCTGATATCCCAGAAAGAGCACACCAAAAAGATGCTGGCCAGTACCAGCGACACAGTGTCCCAGCACATAGGATAAATTAGAAAAAAAGCAGCAGGGAGAAGAAAAACCCCAAGCAAGTCCTCAGGGAAAAGACAAATCACAAAAAGAAAATCATCCACCAGAATGCAACAACAGTGACTTGGAAGAACTTCTGAGCCTTCCAGAAAGAGAATTTAAAATTGCCATGATTAAAAACCTGAAAGAAACCATAAAGGAAAACAATGATAAGGGAAAAATAATCAACCATCAGAAGAATGAAATTGAGTCCCTAAAGAGGGAAGAGAAAGAAATGTAGGAGATCAAAGGATTAATTGAGGAGCTAAAGAACTCTGGGAAAAGCAGTGAAAGCAGAATAGATGAAATGGAAGAATGAATAAGTACTTTCAAAGACACAGAAATAAAAAGAACCAAAACAGAAAAGGCAAGAGAAGTACGAAGGAAAAAGAATGAAGAAAGACTTCAGGATCTATTTTATTCCATGAGGGAAGGAAATATAAGAGTTATAGGAATCCCACGAGGAGAGGAGAGAGACATAGGAACAGAGAAAATATTCAAGGAAATAATTGAAGAGACCTTCCCAAACATGAAGAAGGAGCTGAAAATAGACATAAAAGAAGCAAGAAGAACACCAAACTTCCATGATGAAAGGAAAAGTACAGCAACACACATAATAGTAAAGCTCCCAAGAATCCTAGACAAGGAACTAATAATGAAGCTGACAAGAGGGACAAAACAGATAACATACAAAGGAAAACCAATCAGGCTGACATCAGACTTCTCTGAAGAAACACTATGAGTAAGGAGAGAGTGGATGGACATAGTCAACAAACTCCAAGACAACAAATGCCAACCAAGAATACTCTATCCCACAAAGCTTACCTTCCTCTAGGAAGAAAGAATAAGGACAGTCCCAAACAGAAACTCTGGAATTTCATTATGACTAAACCCCCACTCCAAAAAATACTACAAGGAGTCCTAAAGCCAGAACCAACAGAGGGATGAATAAGAACAAAACAAGACAAAAGAATTAATTAAAAAAAATACCAGAGAAAAGACAAACAAAATGGCAAATACAGACACTAACATATCAGTCTTAACTCTAAATGTGAATGGACTACACTCCTCAATAAAAAGACACAGAGTCGCAGGCTGGATTAAGAAACAAAACCTAACCTTTTGCTGTTTCCAAGAAACACATTTAACTATAAAAGATAAAAATAGATTGAAAGTAAAAGAATGGAAAACAGTCCTACAAGCAAATGGATCAAAAAAGAAGGCAGGAATAGCTATCCTTATTATCAGATAAAACAGATTTCAAACTCAAAAGGGTAAAAAGAGACCCAGATGGTCATTACATTGTGATCAAGGAGACAATACTTCAAGAAGAAATAACACTCATTAACATATACTCACCAAATGAAGGCATACCAAAATATATCAGACAACTATTATCATCTCTGAAAACAGACATCAGAGAAAACACGTATGTAGTAGGAGACTTCAACACACCACTATCAACAATGAATAGATCAATGAGACAAAAAATAATTAAGGACACTAAAGCTCTAATTAAGGATCTAGACCTCATGGGCTTAACAGACATCTATAAAACACTAACCCCCCAAAAATCTGAGTGCATATTTTTCTCAAGCACACACAGATCATTCTCTAGGATCGATCACATACTGGGACACAAGACAAACATCAACAGGTACACCAAGATTGAAATCATACCAACCATCTTCTCTGACCATGAAGGCATCAAACTAGAAATAAACCATAAAAAGAAGGCAAGGAACCCTCCTACCTCATGAAGATAGAAACTCACACTACTGGAAGACCACTGGACTAATGAGGAGACCAAAGAAGAAGTTAAAAATACTTTGAGTTGAATGACAAGGAGGACACCAATTTTCTAAATCTATGGAATGCAGCAAAAGCAGTAATAAGAGGAAAATATATAGCAATAGAGGCTCACATCAAGAAACAAGAAAGAACTCAAAGAAACAACCTAATCTCACATCTCAAGAACTAGAAAAAGAACAACAAAAAAATCCTAAAACCAGCAGAAGAAAGAAACTAATAAAAATCAAAGCAGAAATAAATGAAATCAAAACTAAAAAAACAATCCAAAAGATCAATGAAACCAAGAGCTGGTTCTTCGAAAAAAATCAATAAAATAGACAAACCCCTAGCCAGGCTCACAAAGGAAAAATGGGAGAAAGCACAAATAAATAGGATCACAAATGAAAGAGGAGAAATCACAACAGACACAGCAGAAATCCAAAGAATAATCAGAAACTACTATGAACAGTTATATGCAAACAAGCTGAACAATCTAGAAGAGATGGACAAATTCCTACAACTCTACAATCACCCAAAGCTAGATAAAGAATAACTAGAACACCTGAACAGACCAATTACAAGTAGTGAAATTGAAATGATAATCAAAACCCTCCCCAAAAACAAAAGCCCAGATGGATTTACAAATGAATTCTATAAAACGTTCGTGCCTATCCTTCATAAACTCTTTCAAAATATTGAGAAGGAAGGGATAATACCAAACACATTCTATGAAGCCAACATTATACAATACCAAAACTGAACAAGACAACACATAAAAAGAAAACTACAGGCCAACCTCTCTAATGAACACTGATGCAAAAATCCTCAATAAAATTTTAGCTATCAGAATTCAACAATGTATCCATAAGATAATTCACCATGATCAGGTAGGATTTATTCCAGGGACACAAGGATGGTTCAAATCTGAAAATCAATCAATGTAATCCAATACATCAACAAAAAGAAATATAAAAACCATGCGATCATATCAATAGATGCTGAGAAAGCTTTTGACAAAGTACAACACCCATTTATGACAAAGGCCTTTGAAATTCTCTGGATACAAGGAACAAATCTCAGCATCATAAAGGCCATATATGACAAACCCACAGCTAATATCATTCTCAATGATGAAAAGCTGAAAGCATTTCCATTAAGATCTGGAACAAGACAAGGATGTCCACTCTCACCACTGCTTTTCAATATAATACTGGAAGTCCTAGCCAGAGCAATATAACAAGAGAAAGACATACAAGGAATGCAAATATGGAAGGAAGAAGTCAAACTATCACTATTTGCAGATGATATGATAATATACATAGAGAACCCCAAAACGCCACAGAAAAACTAATTAAACTAATTAGTTTAGTAAAGTAGCAGGATAGAAATCAACACACAAAAATCAGTAGCCTTCCTATACACAAACAATAAAATGAAGAAGAAGAAATCAAGAAAACAATCCGTTTTATTATTGAAACAAAAAAAAAATTCAAATACTTGGGAATAAACCTAACAAATGAGGTATAGGACCTATACAATACTGTGAAAAGAAATAGAAGAAGACACAAAGAAATGGAAAGACATCCCCTGCTCATGGATTGGAAGAATTAACATTATCAAAATGGCCATCTTTTGTTTAAAGATAGGGCCTTTACAGAGGTAATTAATAAATGTAGCAGTTTACAGTGTAAGCAATTTACAGATTCAGTGCTATTTCAATAAAAATTTCAATGACATTCTTCAAAGAAATAGAACAAATATTGATGAAATTCATGTGGAGCCACCACAAACCCTGAATAGCCAAAACTCTCCTGAAAAAAAAAAAAAAGAAAAAGAATTTGGGTGAAAGAAACAAATCTTTAAAGGCTACATACTGTATGATCCCAACTATGTTAATGTCTGCAAAAGGTAAAACTATGGTGAGGGTAAAAAGATCTGTGATTGCCAGGGATTTTAGGGGGGGGCAAATTTGCAGAACATGAAGGATTTTTAGTAAGACAGCGAAAATACTTTGCATGACACAATAATGGTAGATACATGTCATTATTGTTTAAACACACTTTAATGTTATATGTTGGCTTTGAATGATTATGACATGTCAATATAAGTTCATCAATTGTAACAAGCATAATAAATGTATCACTCTAGAGGGAAGTGTTGATAATGAGGGAGGCTTTGTATGGGATTGGGGTATGTGGGGAATCTCAGTACTTGCACCTCATATTTGCTATGGTTTTTAAACTGCTTAAAAATGAAGTCTTAATAAAAAAATGAAATTTGAATAAAAATTAACATTGCCATTTATACAAAAATATTTATAAATGAAGCGCATTCTGAAGAAATATGTATTAGTGATTTCTCATCATGGTTATATGTATTTCTATTTATAAACAATTTTGATGATTTGTTTTTGATTTGTTTACTAGTCTGATGACACAAGTTAAGAGTGTTGTGTTTTGTCTTCTCACCTATAACTTGATGAATTGTGTTTATGAAAATGTGAAGAAATTGTTTACAGAAAACCAATTTTGATTAGGTGAATGTTATACACTGGGATCATAGTACATTTGACAGCTAAAAAATTTTGACTGAGTTTGATTATGATTGATGATAACCATGAGGAACTGAGACTTGGGTTGAGGAAAAGAAACTTTGCTGTGATGATATTTAGATGTTTCTTGGCAAAAGCAGGTTACGGATAGGGAACCCTGGGAACTATCAGCTAAAGGGTAAGTACTGCAGAGGCCATAGGGGATGGGAGAGTTTCCTTTTTATGATTGTTTTCAATGTGGTATGTGAAATAAACTTTCTCTTATGTGTTCTTAAATTATCTTCTTTTAAAATCTATAAGCATCTTTCCTAAATATTTATGATGTATATTTATTGTTTTAAATAATGATGGTGTATGGAGAAACCAGAGACTTTCTGTGTGAGCGTAGCCATCATGGGTTGAAAGTTTTTTCTATTAATTTCTTTGTTCTATTCATAATTATGGTAGTCTGCTTGAGTTTCTCCTTTCTATCAGAAGTATTACCTACTCCTTTATGCACAATAAATTCAATCACTAAAATTTCAGTGCGTTTTTAAAGTAAAGAGATAACTTATTTTTCTCATTGTTCTTTGCAACTTAGGAAAAAATGGAAACTTAATGCCTTAAGGGAACGAAAACTTGACTATCACTGATATATATAATTTTCTCTTCTGTTCCTTTTCCCTCCCAGGTAAAACCAATTGGTGTAATGTGTAGGCAATCATTTGATAAGGAATGTGATTTTGCTGAATATTGTAATGGGAAATCTTCAGTCTGTGTGCCTGACACTTATGTACTCAACGGAATTAGATGTGATTCGGGCGACTCCTTCTGTTATGAGGGACGATGTCGGATATTTAACAAACAATGTAAAAGGTTAATTGGAAGAGGTAATAACAATGATTTTCTTCTTACTTTATAAATTTTCATTATTTCAAGCTGTGTTTATCAATTCTATAACACATAAGTAAATGTAATTTGCATCGAGTGTAGTCTTGCCTAATGTATATTAGTGTTAAAGTAAATCACAATTATCTTCATTCTGAAAAAGAAAAAAACTCAGAATTTATATGGACTTCCTTTCACAAGGAAAAAACCTCAAATGGAAATGCCACTTCTTGTAAGTCTTAAATGAAACAAAGCAGGGTTAATCATTGATAGGATAGATTTCAAGAGTGGGTCTTGTCAAAGGCCTTTGCTGATAAGTGAGGGCTTCAGCTTTTGACATGTATAGCCTAGTTTGATAGCTTCCTATAAATATATAGATTATTAGCTTTATTGAAATATGAAATTTTTTGCACATATGAAGCTCATCTTCCACGAGAGAGTGAAATTTTTCATTCTCAGTCCTCTCTTGGCCTGTCTCAGTCAGATCTTAGGAGAGAACTCTATTGTCTAAATTGATGTAAATGCCAGGAATTTAAGGAGGAGATATGATAGAGGGTTTGGTGATTATTTTAATTTTGTTGTTTTTATATCAGAGTCATAGTTGTCCCATCTAACAATTTAAAATATAATTGGGAAAGAAACAAGCAAATAAGTGGTAAAATAAAGGGGACAGAAAAGTATCACAGATCCATAATTTGATGTTTACCCAAGTAAAACCAAGAATATAAATGTCAATGTTCATCATATAAACTTAGAGCCAACTAGTGGAATGTCTACTAAATGTTATTCATTTTACTTACTGTTTATTTAGAATTTGCAGTGATTTTGACTGATTTCCCTGTGCAAGAACTGAAACTGTATTCATATTACAACCTTCTCTCAAAATAGCACGTATTTCTTCTTGGAGGATAGCATTACATCTACAGTATGTTGATTTGAAGTGATGTTTGTCGGATCCTAGTGATCATTTGTGTTCATGCATCTAAGACATGATGAGTTTGGGCCTATCAATCAACTTTTGTATTTATTTTTGGGAAAATAATTGAGAGGCCACAATTTGTCCTACAGAATACTGTCTAGGGGTTACAGCTCAGGGATAGAATGACTGTATGCTGTTTAGTGTAGAGAGATGAATATAAACACTGATTTCCCCTTCAAGTGATACACTCTCTTATCCGCTGCATCGTCCAGCCAGGAGTGGCAATTTACCATGCCCTGAATGATTAAAAGCTACAGAAAACTCTCAGTCCAAGTACCACTAATGATAACAACCATGGAGAGTACAAGATTCAGATTGCATGAGATTTAATTACTTTAGTTTATCAGAGTTAATCCTAACTAAAATTATATACTTTCTTTTCTTTGCATACTAATACTAACACACTGCTCAGTCATATAACTTCAGCTTGGGCAATCCAAATGCAGGTGTCAAAACTGCAACTTCTTTCTATTTTTACATGGGAGTGTCCTTTTGTCAGACCCTCTGACCCCCAGCCTGGACCTATTTTGTTGTATTTGAATATTTCTAAGCTCTGTTAAACATTTTAGTAATGGGTAGGGCCTGGGATAATTTTATATGGAAGCATTTTATGGGACTCACCATTTTCCTTTTACTGTCTAAGCTATTCAGTCACAGAAGACAAAAATGATACCCCATTTGATGATATTTGCATTGATCCTTTAAGGAGTTTAATTGAGGAATAGCTGTTTGTTATATGAGGGAATATTGGGTTCATTGTCATCAAGTATAGAACAATAGACTCATCTCCTGCAAACAGAAACATAAATTCCTGCCTACTTTATCACAGTCTAGTCCTGGGGATAAAATGTGATGAGAAAGGATTAACAATTTAGAAGAACAATGATATAAAAGTCCACAAAAATAAATGCCTTTCTTCCAATGACTCTAATAGCCACATGAGACAAAACAAAACAAGCCTTCAAATCCAGTCTTTCTGATAAAAGTGGGAAAGTAACAACCAACCAGTTATTGACTTTTACTTGGCCCTACAAGGAGAAAGATTCATTGGCTTGATGCACCATTTTCTTAGGATCACTGCAGGACCATTCCTTGGGAGTTCACAACCTGGTCCTGTGTGACCACCATTGGCATTGTCTGTTTATGATTTTGCACCCTGAGGTTCTTGGATGCACAGTGACTTCAGTGACATTGCAAGAGAATCAAAGTTCTGTCCTAAATGTTTCAAACTTAACTTCCAGTCATTGTCTCTCTTTGATTTTATCTCTTCTTACTTCGGGATTTCCTACTGGCCTCAGTTCAAAGACCAATTGAAGCAAGAATGGGAAAGTTGCTGTGGGGCTTAAATTTCTTCAGCCCCAGGAGAATTAGATGAAGAAACCACTAAAGACATAGTCCTGGGAAGAAAAGAAAATTCTGGGCCTCCCTGGTGGCACAGGTGGTTGAGTGCCTCACTGTGAAGCTGTCTGCAGCCTCTGCAGTGCTGGTTCAATCCCAGTGGGCCAGCAAAAATCCCACATGGCACAGCAGACCTCTCCTGTCTTGCCTTCTGCTCCCCTCAGCAGTGTATTTCAGTCAGTCTGCCTGTTCTGTTCCCCCCTCTGTCTCTGGTGAATCCTCTCACACCCCCCCCCGCGCATCTGGCCTGTACCCCGTTTCTTGTATAAATAAATCTTTTTTAAAAAAAAAGAATAGAAAATTCTGGCCCAGGAGTGGATCATGCTGGTCAGAGGGGCCTTGGGAGACAAGAGAACAGCATGGAATACCTGCCATCCTGACTCTCAGAAGTTGAGCTGAAAAAAGTCACTGGAGAGAATGTTGTTTTGTTCAGAGTAGTAGAACATCTCCCAACACGCATGGTTATAACCCTTGCACCCCTCATTGCTTCTCCTTTCCCTTCTGTGCGTGAGCAGAACAGCTGCTAAGACTTGGGGATGTAGCCGCAGGTTTTACTGACGTGGACACCCAGACTACTCCAGGGAACCGATGACTGATGGGAAGGGCCCATCAATTGGTTTGGTAAAGCAGGGTTATGCAACAAACAATGACTTGTCTCTGCAAAATATATTTTGTTCATCATGTATTTTTCTTGTATTAATTTTGGTTTTTAAAAATAATGCATTAAGATATTATTTGATTATTGAATGTTTGATCATCTAACCCCTTAAGTTTTGTGTCATCCTAGTGCTGACCCTATACAGAATTAAAGGGAATTGACTAGTCTAAATCAGATTTTATCAAAGTGGAATTTTAATTAGACCAAATCAGACAGAAGATAATTACTTTTTGGGTAAATTTAAGAGCAAGTCTCTTCAAAAGAGAATTTCTGGCTATGATGCATTCTGCACAGAAATCTAGACCCGTTTCGTTGTAGCATCCTATATAAGCGTGGATTGTGTGTTTCGGGAGAGAAAGTGAAATTTATAGATCATACTCTCCAACCATAAAAATCTGTGAAATTGCTGAAGAGAATTATCTCATCAATTAATAGTTGTGATAACAAAAGATCTCAGTGATTATTTTCACATGTGATTAACATGATTAACATAACCCATCTTTATAACCAAGTCAAATTGATGTGACAGATATGGTATATATTTGAATTTTCATGCTTTTAAAATTAGACATTGCTAAATATATAAGAGGGCTGAAGTAAATGAACATAGATATCCTTCCTAATTTTAAAATTCAATAATTCTTATTCAGTGATTGTTAGGATACTAGGAAACAGAGATGAGCTCTCTAGAAGGACCAAGAAGAATTAAATCGAATGTTGTTTGGGTTCTTATTCAGTATTGAATTATAGACACTGTTTCTCTCCTGTTTTATTTGGAATAAGAGCAAACTCAGGGAAATAGGGGAACCAAAGGATAAAGAAAATATAGAGGACCACAACTACTTATTTTTCTAATAATGTAGACTCAACTGAATAATGTTGCTGTTTATTTTCTGCATGGTGCAGAACAGTCTATGAGGCTTGACATGAGGATCTCTCTCTCTTTTTAAATCCTTGATCTACCACCAGCAACTTCTTAAAATTAGGTAATTAAAAACTCCCCTAGGGATCATATTATAATTTCCAGAATTAGTCTACTATTCCTATAATGATAATTGGAATTATGTATTGTACTTAATTAAGTTTTTCTTCTTTTAGCTTCTAGAGGTGCTTCATTTGCCTGTTTTGAAGAAATAAATTCAAGAGGTGATAGATATGGAAACTGTGGCAGTCGTCCATGCCGTTTTGAGTGTGTATTTCAAAAATTATAATTGTGTAAAGTAGGATGGTGTTGCTAAGATCCTAGAATATATTAGTATGTACATACAAAAATGTTAGTTTTCTTTGTTTCCTGTCCTGGACCAAATAGTATTACCAACTGCTTATGTATAACTTGTGTTCAATGCCTATAAAATTACAACAGTAACCATAAAAATTGCCTTTATTTTTTGTTCTCATGAGCTAGATATTGTTTTAGGTAGTTTGTATATGTTATAGATTTATTATATAGTATAAATATATTTTTAGAGATAAAGTGTTTATAGCAAGAATTATTTATTCCATTTTACTGATAAAATAATTGGAGACCAGTGATCATTTGCTCAAATATCAGGAACTATTATAAGGTAGATTGTAGGTGTCATATTGCAAAAATAATTAATTTTTCCCTCACCATATTGTCTCACAAAACAAAAAAAAAAATCCACATTATAGGTCATTGTGGTCAAAAAAAATTACTGAGAGCAGATCATGAGCCCTGGATTTAAATTAGTAATATACTTTTTTAAACTTAGCTATATTAGCAATCTGCATTATTTCTGTAAATAAAACAACATTTTTTCTACCTTGTGCTACTAGGAATGTTCTATGTGGAAAATTAGCTTGTGTTTGGCCGCAAAAAGCATTGGTGTTCCGTGCAAATTTATCTGTGATTTATACACACGTACGTGAGGATTTGTGTGTATCTACATTTCGAATCTCAGAAAGTTTGCCGAGACCCACAATTACCACCATTGAGACACCTGAAGAGAGAGATGATACGTTTGTGGAAGATGGCACTGTGTGTGGCCCTGAGATGGTAATTACAACTGAAAAACTACTTTGAAAATTATATTTTTTCTTAGACATATATTGATAATATATAAGCTAATGCATTTTTAGACAGTTTTGTGGAGCTATCATTTACCATAAAAGTCACCCATCATAAGCCTACGATTCATTACTTTTGATTAAATTACAGAGGAGTGCAAACATTCCCACATTCAGTTTCAGAACTTACTAGTGATGGCTTAAATAAATTAAGGCAAGCAAACATTGAGTTTGTTAAATAATTAAGACTGAGGACTTGAGCCCTCAGTCAGTCTGCAGGTAACTGTGGGAAAACCGCCTGAATTCTGAGCCTCACAATGAAAATTTTATACAGTCCACCAGGAAAACATATTTATAAGGATTTTTATAGAAAAAATCCAGGCAATCGTCCAGTTCATGCATTTATTTGATGTTGTCTACGCATTGTGGAAAACAAGGAGGTTGTTAAAATTTACCCTATTTAGAGCCTTGTCTTCTATAAATTGGAAGTTCAAGAAATGTCATCATAAACCTGGATCTGTCTGTCTTTGAAGTTACTGATTTGCCTGGATACAACCTTTTTTTCTGTTGCTGATGATGCATCTTAGCCAACTGTGCCTTGGCTCTTTGGCTTGAACTCCTTAGTTCAGACCAGGGAGAGGGATGCCCATTAAGCTGTTGATTTTAATTTCTGCTAACCAACACAGCTATCTAATAATATTATGGTGCATTTGTTATAATCAGTGAACTAATATTGATACACTGTTATTAATAAAATCTCCATATTAATTTTTGATAATAGTATATGAACACCAGAATACCTTGCTTATTTTTAAACATATGGAATACAAATGTACCCTGACACCTCTCTCCCTCTTGATATCTAAATAATAAAGACTCAACTCTCCATTACAGAGCCCTGGCCATTTTCTTTCTGTATATCTTGTCATTATGATCCAAAGACAAAATATACAAAATACATAACCTTTTCACAAAGTATTGAATATACTGCAATTTTTAAAAACAAATTTTATTTTTATATTCCCCATACAATTGCAATCCCTTTATTTTGACCCCAATCCCTCCTCTCCCTGCCCCCCACCACCCATAGAGTGTCTCTGGTTCATAGTTGTTTGTTGATTTTGATTTTCACTTTCTTATAGTTATTCATTTTCCTGGTCCCTTATTTAAGTATTCTAGATTCCTGCTATGAGTGAGACCATCTGGTATATTTCTTTTTCTTTCTGGCTTATTTTACTGAGCATGATCCCTTCCAGCGCCATCCATGTTGCTGCAAATTGCATGTGTTTATCTTTTTTGAATGCTGAGTAATATTCCATGGTGTATATGTACCACATCTTCTTGATCCAGTCATCTGTATTTGGGCATTTGGGTTGTTTCCAAAGCTTAGCTATTGTAAACAGTGCTGCTATAAAAATAGGGGTGCAGGTGCTCTTTGGAATTGATGTTTCTGTGTCCTTTGGGTAAATACCTAGGAGTGGAATTGCTGGATCATATGGAAGCTCTATGTTTAGTAGGTCCAGAAATCTCCACACAGCTCTCCATAGTGGTTGGACCAATTTGCACTCCCACCAACAGTGCAGGAGAGTTCCTTTTTCTCTACATCCTCGCCAACATTTGTTGTTGCTAGTTTTTTTAATATGTGCCATTCTCACTGGTGTAAGATGGTATCTCATGGTAGTTTTAATTTGCATTTCCCTGATTACAAGTGATGTTGAACATTTTTTCATATGCCTGTTGGCCATTTGCATTTCCTCTTCAGAGAAGTTTCTTTTTAGCTCTTCTGCCCATTTTTGACAGGATTATTTTCTTTGTTTGTGTTGAGTCTCATCAGCTCTGCAGATTTTTGTGATCAGTCCTTTCTCATTAGTGTTGTGTGCAAAAATGTTCTCCCAGTTGGTGGGGTTTCTCTTTGTTTTTGTTATTGTCTCTTTTGCTGTGCAGAAGCTCTTTAATTTGATGTAGTCCCAGCTGTTTATCTTTGCCTTCACTATCACTGCTTTGGGTGATGTGTCTGTAAAGATGTCTTTGATGTGCAAATCACGTAGTGTTTCGCCTATATTTCCTTCTATGTATTTTATGGTTTCAGGTCTTATGTCTAGTTCTTTAATCCATTTTGAGTTGATTTTTGTGTATGGTGTGAGGTAGTGGTCAAGCTTCATTCTTTTGCATGCAGTGACCCAGTTTTCCCAGCACCATTTATTGAACAAACTTTCTTTGCTCCAATGCATAGTCTTTGCTCCTTTGTCAAAGATTAGTTGACCATAAATCTGTGGGATTATTTCTGGATTTTCTATTCGGTTCCATTGGTCTGTGTGTCTGTTCTTGTTCCAATACCATGCAGTTTTGATGATTATGGCTTTGTAGTATAGTTTGAAGTCTGGGAGTGTGATGCCTCCATTCCCTTCTTTTTTTTTCAGGAGAGCTTTGGCTATTCAGGGTTTTTGGTGGCTCCATATGAATTTCATCAATAATTGTTCTATTTCTTTGAAGAATGACATTGAAATTTTGATTGGAATAGCATTGAATCTGTATATTGCTTTTGGTAGGATGGCCATTTTAATAATGTTTATTCTTCCAATCCATGAGCAGGGAATGTCTTTCCATTTCTTTGTGTCTTCTTCTATTTCTTTTAACAGTGTTTTATAGTTTTCTTTGTATAGGCCCTTTACCTCTTTTGTTAGATTTATTCCCAAATATTTGATTTTTTTTGTTTCGATAATAAAAGGGATGGTTTTTTTGATTTCTTCTTCTTCAGATTTATTGTTTGTGTATAGGAAGGCTACTGACTTTTGTGTGTTGATTTTGTATCCTGCCACTTTACTGAACTGATTGATGAGTTGAATTAGTTTTTCTGTGGAGTTTTTGGGGTTCTCTATATATATTATCATATCATCTGCAAATGCTGATAATTTGACCTCTTCTTTTCCTATTTGGATTCCTTTTATGTCTTTCTCTTGTCTTATTGCTCTGGCTAGGATTTCCAGTATTATATTGAAAAGCAGTGGTGAGAGTGGACATCCTTGTCTTATTCCAGATCTTAATGGAAATGCTTTCAACTTTTCACCATTTAGAATGATACTGGCTGTTGGCTTGTCATAATGGCCTTCATGATGTTGAGGTATGTTCCTTGTATCCCAAGAATTTCAGGGCTTTTATCATGAATGGGTGTTGCGCTTTGTCGAAAGCTTTCTCGGCATCTATTGATATTATCATATGGTTTTTATATTTCTTTTTGTTGATGTGTTGGATAATGTTGATTGATTTTCAGATGTTGAACCATCCTTGTGTCCCTGGCATGAATCCTACTTGGTCATGGTGAGTTATCTTATGGATACATTGTTGGATTCTGATAGTTAAAATTTTGTTGAGGATTTTTGCATCAGTGTTCATTAGGGAGATTGGCCTGTAGTTTTCCTTTGTTGTGTTGTCCTTGTTCGGTTTTGGTATTAGTGTAATGTTGGCTTCATAGAACGTGTTTGGTATTGTCCCTTCCTTCTCAATTTTTTGGAAGAGTTTGTGAAGGATAGGTACTAGTTCGTCTCTGAATGTTTGGTAGAATTCATTTGTTAATCCATCAGGTCCTGGGCTTTTGTTTTTGGGGAGGTTTGTGATTACCATTTCAATTTCGCTGCTTGTAATTGGTCTGTTTAGGTGTTCTATTTCTTCTTTATCTAGCTTTGGGTGATTGTAGAGTTGTAGGAATTTGTCCATCTCCTCTAGATTGTTGAACTTGTTTCCATATAACTGTTCATAGTAGTTACTGATTATTCTTTTGATTTCTGCTGTGTCCATTGTGATTTCTCCTCTTTCATTTGTGATCCTGTTTATTTGTGCTTTCTCCCTTTTTTCCTTTGTGAGCCTGGGTAGGGGTTTGTCTATTTTATTTATTTTCTCGAAGAACCAGCTCTTGGTTTCATTGATCTTTTGGATTGTTTTTGTAGTTTTGATTTCATTTATTTCTGCTTTTTATTATTTCCTTTCTTCTGTTTTTATTATTTCCTTTCTTCTACTGGTTTTGGGGTTTTTTTTGTTGTTCTTTTTCTAGATCTTTGAGCTTCGAGATTAGGTTGTTTCTTTGAGTTCTTTCTTGTTTCTTGATGTGAGCCTGTATTGCTATATATTTTCCTGTTATTAGTGCTTTTGCTGCATCCCATACATTTAGGAAATTGGTGTCCTCCTTGTCATTCAATTGAAATAATTTTTTAATTTCTTCTTTGATCTCCTCATTAGTCCAGTGGTCTTCCAGTAGTGTGGTTTTTAATCTCCATGAGGTAGGAAAGTTCCTTGCCTTCTTTTTATGGTTTATTTCTAGTTTGATGCCTTCATGGTCAGAGAAGATGGTTGGTATGATTTCAATCTTGGTGTATCTGTTGATGTTTGTCTTGTGTCCCAGTATGTGATCGATCCTGAAGAATGATCCGTGTGCACTTGAGAAAAATGTGTACTCCGATTTTTTGGGGTTTAGTGTTCTATAGATGTCTGTTAAGCCCAAGTGCTCTAGGTCCTTATTTAGAGCTTTAGTGTCTTTACTTATTTTGTGTTTTGTTGATCTATCCATTGCTGTTAGTGGTGTGTTGAAGTCTCCCACTACGTATGTGTTTTCTCTGATGTCTGTTTTCAGAGATGTCAATAGTTGTCTGATATATTTTGGTGCTCCTTCATTTGGTGAGTATATGTTAATGAGTGTTATTTCTTCTTGAAGTGTTGTCCCCTTGATCATAATGTAGTGACCTTTGGGGTCTCCTTTTATCTTTTTGAATTTGAAATATGTTTTATCTGATAAGTATAGCTGTTCCTGCTTTCTTTTTTGGTCCATTTGCTTGTAGGATTGTTTTCTATCCTTTAACTTTGAGTCTATTTTTATCTTTTGTAGCTAAATGTGTTTCCTGGAGACAGCAAAAGGTTGGGTTTTGTTTCTTAATCCTACCTGTGATTCTTTGTCTTTTTATTGAAGAGTTTAGTCCATTTACATTTAGAGTTATTATTGATATGTTAGCATCTGTATTTGTCATTGTGTTTGTCTTTCCTTTGATTTTATTTATTTATTCTTTTAATAACTTTTTTTTTTTGCCTTCTTTCATTGTTATTCGTCCCTCTGAGGTTCTGGCTTTAGGATTCCTTATAGTATTTTTTGGAGTGGGGGTTTAGTTGTAATGAAATTCCAGAGTTTCTGTTTGTCTGGGAAGGTCCTTATTCTTTCTTCATAGAGAAAGGAGACCTTTGTGGGATAGCGTATTCTTGGTTGACTTCTGTTTTCTTGGAGTCTGTTGACTATGTCCCTCCACTCTCTCCTTGCCATAGTGTTTCTTTGGAGAAGTCTGATGTCAGCCTGATTGGTTTTCCTTTATATGTTATCTGTTTCTTCCTTCTTGTCAGCTTCATTATTTTTTCCTTGTCCTGGATTCTTGGGAACTTTACGATTATGTGTCTTGCTGTTTTTTTCCTTTCGTCGTGGAAGTTTGGTGTTCTTCTTCTTCTTGTATATCAATTTTCATCTCCTTCTTCACGTTTGGGAAGTTCTCTTCACTTATCTCCTTGAATATTTTCTCTGTTCCTACATCTCTCTCTTCTCCTTCTGGTATTCCTATAATTCTTATATTTCCTTTCCTCATGGAGTCAGATAATTCCTGAAGTTGTTCTTTGGTCTTTTTCCTTCATACTTATCTTTCCTTTTCTGTTTTGTTTCTTTTTATTTCTGTGTCTTTAAGAGTGCTTATTCGTTCTTCCATTTCATCTATTCTGCTTTCATTGCTTTCCCCAGAGTTCTTTAGTGCCTCCATTAATTCTTTGATTTCCTGCATTTCTTTCTCTTCCGTCTTTAGGGACTCAATTTCATTCTTCTGATCTCTGATTATTTTTCTGTTATCATTGTTTTCCTTTATGAGTTCTGTCATTTTTTTAATCATGGCAATTTTAAATTCTCTTTCTGGAAGGCTCAGAAGTTCTTCCAAGATACTATCGTTGCAATCTGGGGGTTGTTTTTCTTTTTGTGGTGTGCTTTTTTCCTGAGGAGTTGCTAGATTTTGTGTGGTTCTTCTACTCCCTACTGTCTGTTTTCTAATTTGCCGTATGCATTGGGACACTGTTTTGCTGATACTGGCCGGCATCTTGGGTGAACTTCTCCGCTCCCCTCTAGCTTCTCCAGGAGCCATCTGTCGGTTTCAAGCAGTCTTTACTGAAGAACGGTCCCTGTTCTAAAATTGCGATGTGGGGACACACTCCCCTGCATGCCTGGTCTGTCCCAGTAGTGGGTTCCCGCTCCCCCTCTGAGCTCGGACTCTAGGCCAGAAGTGGCCTGGCATGGGCGAAATTCCCTGCTCCCCTCTGGCTCCTCCAGGAGCCTTCTGCTAGTTTCAGGCAGTCTTTGCTGGAGAAATGTCCCTGTTCTAAAATGGCGATGCGGGACACACTCCCTGCACGCCCGGTCTCGGGCACACTCTTCTGCGCGCCCAGACTGCCCCGGCCGTGGGTGCCCACTCCCCCTCTGTGCTTGGATGACTGGTCAGAAGGGGCCTGGCATAGGCGAACTTTCCAACTCACCACTGGCTCCTCTGGGAGCCTTCTGCCGTTTTCAAGCAGTCTTTTCTGAAGAAAGGTCCCTGTTCTATGGGGTGTTGGTGATTTTTTTCTGGTCGCTAGGTGGCGCCAGAGATCTCTCCTAGTGTCCTTGGGAGCATTTTTTTTCATCCCGTGGGACAGGGAACAGAGTGGGAGTGGTGGGAAAAGCCTCAACGACTTTGGGGTGCTGTGTCTGCCTTGTGCCCCACCATTGTGGGGAACCCACGCCCCGAATTTCATGCCCCAGGTCTCAGTTCCAAAGCTCTCAGGTCCAGGACGTGTGCTGTAGCCCAGTTCAGTGTCCTCAGAAATGGCTCCTTTTGCACCCCGCTCCCATGTCTGGGCGCCTGGTTTCTGATTACTTAGGGAGGGACATTCACCTCAGTGAGGACCCCCGCGTGTCTCCCCACAAGCCTAGGTCACAGGCGCAGGGACCTGGGCAGCCGCGATCCGCGTTTGCTTTTTAAGCTCGCTGCTTTCCCTCACAAGCTTACCGGCTGGCCTGGGGCTATGTGCATGTCTCCAGAGTCCTTGTTTTTCTCTAATGGTGCCCGGAGCCATTCACTCACCTCCACAGTGAATCCTGCAGGGGTCTCCACAGCTCCAGTTCACGGGATGTGGTGGCTGAAATAATTCCTTTCCATTCACAGTCCTGCTTGATGCGTAGTTTGTTCTTGTTGGTTGTTTTAGTTTTTTGTTTTTTTCCTCCTTTCTGTTGGTCGGAGAGGGCCGACTTTGTGGGTGGGGGAGGGTCGCAGGGCTTTGAGCTTTCCTCCCTTCTAGTCCTCTTTTATGGCAACTTTCTTCTTTGGTAGTTTGCTGGAGTCATCCGTTTATCTTCCGTGTCCCAGTTCTCACTGGGACCTGCCGCTTTTCCTCCCTATTAACTTTTTTTTAATGGGAGATCTTACTCGCAGCGTTTCCTTGCCACCATGTTGATCCACCTCTCACTGCAATTTTTTTTGAATAAATAGGAAAGGTCACAGAAATTAATGCCATAAATTAGAACAATGTTCACATATTTAGAATTAGAACAAATTCACATATTTATCATTCTTTTCCTTAGAAGACAATCTCATCACTGGAAGTCTCTCATTTTTCTATTACCTCATATAAATTATCTGTTACCCTTGCTCTTCTTTCTCCTTTTTTTTTTCACATGGAATAGTAAACTATCTTCCTTTGCTGCTCATACTTATGATTTTGAGACCTCAACCTTTCACTTGATAGTTCTCAACACTAACTGCTATAATTGACTAAACCTAACTTTATGAATTTTGATATAATGTTCTAAAGTGGCACCCAGGAATGGGTATTTTTTAAATGCTCCTCAGAAATTTTTGAACTTAAGGGACTAGTCATAATATTTTTCCAGATATTTCTTTCTCTAAAAGGACTTCTGGTGATAGTAAGCAAGTAAAACTTGTGACTTCTTATACATGATAATGTCTTTGCAATCTGAAGGTATGTAGATTATTTCATGTTTATTTCAATGTAATTACATAGTTACTTATTTTTTGTAATTTTTTGGCAGTTCTTGGTAATATGAATTCTGGAATTTTCTTGAATTTTTCTTATGTTTTATTTTTCACTTCTCTGTATTTTAGTTTTGTGTTAAATTTAGGTGTGTAGAGGTTCAGTACCAACCCTATTATAAGGAATGCACTACTTCTATAACTTGCAGTAACCATGGAGTAAGTAATTTTAACTTTAAATTTAGTGACATACATTGAATAATTTGATAAAGAAATTAGAGATTAAAATAATTTGAATTATTTTAAAAATCATTTTTTGCTGTTTGGTGTCATTTAATAATCTATAATTTAGAGCTTCAATCTTTTGTTCGTAAGAAATCTTGTGAAACTATTTACTAGAGAAGATAAAGTAGATATTTAAAATGATACTGGACATATAAAATGTTCAATAAATATGTTAGATGTACTTTATTTACCATATATTGCCATATAGTCAGAATAATCTTATTACTACAAAGAGAAAGCAGAAACTAGTCAAGAATTAAAAAGCTGATTAGAATTTTCTCACTAATCTTGATTATTTAGAGTTGGCGTTGTTCTGTGATGCTAGTAAGTAAATAATAGTTAGTGACAATTTACTAGTAATGGTTAATACTTGGTTCTGGCTAGGTGGAAGAGTTGAAAGAATTAAAAAAAAAAAACTGATTTGGCAGCAGAAGCTAGATATACTTTCCAGTATGAAAAATTTTAAGATAAAATTTGTGGAAAAATGTTGAATTTTGTCTCTTTAAGACAAATCATCTAGAATGAACAAAATCTTTAGATGAATTCTCTGGAATAGCTTCTTCACTGAATGAGTATAGAATTAGTCTCCATTGAAAGTAATCTTTGTGCAGAAAAAATGTTCTACTTTCTGATTATTACAGATTTGCAACAATTTTAAACATTGCCATTGTGAAAAAGGGTATGCTCCTCCTCTTTGTGAACAAAGTGCTGGTGGATTCGGAAGTATCGACGATGGACATTTTGTTTTAACTAGTTAGTGTCTTTACAATTTTATTAATCCAATACAACAGACATTACATGATTTTTCACTTTTTTCTTCCACAGGACATTTTGGTTGCAATCTGTGGATTAGGAAGTGTAATTAACTCAGATTTGTAGAAAAATCAAGAATATGAAAGAGATAGTATGCTTGTTTGTTCCTATAACAGGCCCACACTAATTTAGTGGTAGCTGTTTTTGTCAGGATATGATGCGTTTTTAGGAATTAAGTTTTATTTCTGATATAGGAAATTAAAAAATGTAATTAATTTAAAAGTAATCTCATGTCTTGATCCAGACATTTGAGATTGTTTCCATACTGGCATTTTTATCTCTGTCTCCACCTTATTCAATTCTGCTTTTTATTGCCATATAACTGACATATATCATGTTCATTTCGGGTGTAAAACATAGTGATTCTATATTTGTATACATTGTGAAATGATCACTATAATAATTTTTTTGTGATGGGAATTTTTGTAAGGTCTACTCTTTTTTTTTAAAAAAAAGATTTATTTATTTATGTATACAAGACCTGGGGTGCAGGCCAGAGATGCGGGGCATAAGAGGATTCACCAAAGACAGAGTGGGGAGCAGAAGACGTGGATTGACTGAAATACACTGCTGAGGGGAGCAGTGGGAGAGACAAGAGAGGTCTGCTGAAATATGTGGGTCACCTCCCTGGCTGGGGATTGAACTCATGCTGCAGTGGCTCCTGATAGTTTCATTGTGTTGCGACTTAACCCCTTGTACCACCAGGTAGGCCCCTAAGGGCTACTCTTTAAGAAACTTACAAATATGCAATAATCATTAATTATAGTCACCATGCAGAATATTACATGCCCATTACATTTATTTTATAGCTGGAAATTTGTTTCTTTTGACTCTCTTCACCGCAAACCTGTGATATTTGTCATTATCTGCCCTCAAGGCCAATTCATGTTGCAAGTGGAAAGATTGTTTTCGTGGCTGATTAAGTCCCATTCCCTCTCTCTTCCACATCTTGGTTATTACAAAGAATGGTTCAGTGAACATGGAGATGCACATGTAATTTCTAGTTAGTGCTTTTGTTTTCTTGAGAGATGTGCTCAGAAGTAGAATTCTTAGAGCATATGTTTAATAGTTTTATTTTAATTTTTTTTGAAACCTCCTTGTTGTTTTACTTATAACTGCATCACTTTACATTCCCAGTAGCTGTGCATGAGTGTCCTTTCCTCCACATTCTCATCAATACTTGTAATTTCTTGTCCTTTTGATAACAACCACTGAAACAGGTATCAGGTGATTTCTCACTGTGACTTTGATTTACATTTCCTTGATGAATAGTGATCTTCTGCATCTTTTCATGTGTCTGTGTCATTTTTTTTTAAAGATTTATTTATTTATTTATACAATCACTGGGTATAGTCAGATGTAGGGGAAGGTGAGAGAATTCACCAGAGCCAGAGCGGGGAGCAGAGCAGGCAGACGGACCGAAGTCCACTGCTGAGGGGAGCAGCGGGAGGCAGGCGAGGTCTGCGCGCCATGTGGGACTCTCCTCCAGTGGCCGGGGAGCAGCTAGGGATTGAACCAGTGCCGCAGAGGCTGCGGGCAGCTTCGCAACCCAGCGCTCAACCGCTGTGCCACTGGGGAGGCCCTGTGTCATGTTTTGACTATCTTATTCAGACAAATATTTATCCAGGATTTTTGACTATTTCTTAATCAAGCTACTTGGTTTTTTTTTTTTTTTTGCTAAAGAATTATAAGGGCTTCTTGTATATTTTGAGTACTAGCCTCTTGGCAGATGTATGATTTGTAAACATTTTCTCCCATTCAGTCAGTTGCCTTTTTATTTTGTTGATGAATTCCTTTTCTATGAAGAAGCTTTTTAGTTGCAGGTAGTCCCACTTGTCTATATTAAATTTTGCTGCCTTTGCTTTTAGTGTCAGATTCAAAAAGATATCTCGGGCCTCCTTGGTGGCACAGGCAGTTGAGTGCCGCACTGTGAAGATGTCCACAGCCTCTGCAGCGCGCGGGTTCGATCTTGGCCAGCCGGGGAGATACCCACATGGTGCTGCCCACCTCTCCTGTCTTGCCCGCGGCTCCCCTCAGCAGTGTATTTCAGTCAGTCTGCCTGTTCTGTTCCCCGCTCTGTCTCTGGTGAATCCTCTCACCCTCCCGCATATCTGCCTATACCCTGGTTCTTGTATACATGAATTAAAAAAAAAAAATCTCCAAGACTGATGTTAAGGAACATATTACCTGTGTTTTCTTCTAAGAGTTTTATGATTTCAAGTTATATATCCAAGTCTTTAATATATTTTGTGTTAATTTTTGTGTATAGTGTAAGATAATGGTCCAACTTCATTCTTTTGCTGTGGTTGTCCAGTTTCTCCCATTTACTAAAGATACTATCTTTCCCTTTCATATATATGTGACTTCTTGCCTATAAATTAATCAGCCACATACGTATGAATTTATTTATGGGATAAAATTATTTTTGGCACCTTGTGTAGATAACCTGTTTTTGGTAATAAGATTCCTAATCCAATTGGATGTGTCCTTCCATCTATCAGTAATAGTAGTCTTTTACAAGGGGATAATATCCAAATAATGCATAAAAATTAACAGCATTAAAAAATCAATCACAATGGGCATTATACATTTCTTTAAAAAGACATTTATTTATTTATTTTTTAAAGGATTTATTTATTTATTTATACAAGCACTGGGTGCAGTCAGAAGTGCCGGAGGGCGAGAGAATTCACCAGAGCCAGAGCGGGGAGCAGAACAGGCAGACTGATGAAATACACTGCTGAGGAGAGCAGTGGGCGGCAGGAGAGGTCTGCATGCCACGTGGGACCCTCAGTCAGAGGCCAGGGATTGAACCGGGGATGCAGAGGCCGCGGGCAGCTTTGCAACCCAGGACTCAACCGCTGTGCCACCAGGGAGACCCTAAAAAGACATTTAGATGGTCAACTAATAGGTACATGAAAAGTTGTTCCTCATCATTTGTTATTAGGAATATGCAAAGCAAAACAATGAGAAATCACCTCTCTCCTGTGAGAATAGTTATTATCCAAAGGACAAGAATCATCAATAGCTAAGAACTGAAAACAATGTAAATATTCATTGACAAATTATTGTGTGGACAGTGTGGTATATACACATTGAAATAGACATATAAAAGGACGGAGTGCTGCCATATATGATACAGGGTGGACCTAGAGAGTATAATTCTTAGTGACATAAGTAAGATAAAAATAGACAAACTCTGTATGAGTTCACTCATATATGATAAGTGGATAAACCAAACCAGCAAGTGAACTAAATAAACAATACACTTTAGATTATAAAACCAGTTAGTGGCACCCAGATGAGAAAGGGGAAATGGAGTGGATAAATTGGGTAAAAGGGGCCAATTATATGTGAAGGATGGAACTGGATCTTTAGGGGCCTCCCTGCTGGCTCAAAGGGTTAAGGCGCAACCTATGAAGCTTGCCACAGGCACTGCAGCTCGAGTTCGATCCCCAGCCAGGGAGATACCTATATGGCGCAGCAGACCTCTCCTGACTTGCCTGCTGCTCTCCTCAGCAGTGTATTTCAGTAGATCTGCCTATTCTGTTCCCTGCTCTGTCTCTGGTGAATCCTCTCACCACCCACAACTCTGGCCTGTACCCCAGTTCTCGTATGTATGAATAAATGAATCTTCAAAAAAAAAAGAACTGGATCTTTAGGGCAAATTTAATCTAATGCATATACATGTTGATTTCCAGTGATACACACCTGATATTTGTATGTTATAATGCAGTGTTAACTTCAATTAAATAATAAATAATTAAAAAAACCCAATCTTTTAACCTTCTTTTCTCATGATATCTGGGTTATGATGGTGTCAGTATTGTATTCATTCTGATTTTCATGATCTGAGTCTTAGAAAACATGATTGCTATATTAACAATATGAAAAATCAAATTAGCTCTAAATTGATATAATGCCTAACAGTTAATCCACAGATTACATTAAGATTAAATTAACGCAAGAACTTTAAAACTCTGAAATTTGCATGGAAATCACTTTGCTCTGTGAACCACAAATCATGACCTGGCAACACTGGTGGCCAGAGTTAAAATTAGCAACAACTACTACAGAAGGTGACTAACATATCTTATGTTCACTTGATACCAAAACAGTGTTGTCTTTAGTCCTCCCCCCCCTTTTTTTTTAAACTCCCATATGGATTTTGTTACTTTCCTCTAACCTGCCAAGACTCACTTTGGGCCCTTTAGGCATAAGAATCTTCTCTTATTTGCTGGAGCACCAGCATTTTTGCTTTGTTTTGTTTTACTCAGGCCTCCAACTGATTTGATGAGGCCTATCTATATTAGAGAAGGCAATCTATTTTACTCAATCTACAGATTAAAATGTTCAGATATCCAGAATGTGTTTGAACAGATATCTGAGCACACTCTCTGACCTTGTCAATTTGATAAATAAAATTTACTATCACACAGTCTAATAGTATTTGCCAAAGGGAGGAGGCCAGGAGTTTCCTCTATGCAATGTTTTTGGCAGCATTTACTTATCTGTATATATAGATTATTGTCAATCTGAATTTTTTTGATTTATGGTAGAATAGCCAGTTAGAGAAACTATGCAATCATGTAAATTGTGTAATTAGCACTACAAATGTGAGATAGCTCTATTCATGACCAATATTGTGAGCTCAATATTCATGAGCTCTATTCATGAGCAATATTTATTCAACACTGTCTTTTCTAAACTCAATCTGAATGTGTGGGGGAATAAGGAAAACTTTAGGAGCTGCAGTTGATGTATTCTGGTTTCTCCAGAGAAAAAGCCTTTTTTCTGTACCTGACGTTTGCCTGTAAAGTTGGGTGTGAGTAAGAGCTGTCTCAGGGAGTCTGATTTGACAATTAAACCCTTGAGTCATAAAGGTTAAGCCACTTAATAAAAAGGGGTAATAAAGAGGAGTCCTGAAAAGTTGCACAGATGATTCCCTGAGGTATCTTTGGAAGGAAATAGAAGCTTCTTTGTGCCAGATTGCTGGAAACTTATACTGTTAACCAATGGAAAATGGAGACCCAGAGTAATTAAGAACACCAACCTGAAAGGAGAGTTACAAAAAATATTCTTTTCTGGCTATTTTTGTAGTGCTTGCTAAAATTAGATAGTGTAAGTGAAATAAGTAAGATGAATTTTTCTGGTTCCTGGAAAACCTGTTTACACTTCCAAGGCCACCTAAGCATATCTTACATTCATTTTCAAATAACTTGTGTTATTATTGACTACCTAAAAGACTAAACAGTAGCTGAGAACCAGTTCCTCTGCTTCTCAGCTCCTCCATTGATTCTACTGGCAATGAAGTGTTAGAGCAGCATCCCATATCAAATATAAAGGAGGCATGCCAGCAAATTATGGGGAAAGAAGTGCTTGACATATTATAAATCCAGACAGGTGACTGGTATGTACAAAGAAGTGAGCTTTAAGGAGCCACATAGATCAGATTTGCAGAAATAAATACAAATATCAGCTGAGAAGGAGTAACTTACGAGGACAAATATAACTATTAGCACTGGTTAGTCAGAATTGGGTCAGAACTAGACTTCAGTATATATTCTATATAATAATTGCAATACTCTAGTTTTCTTCAGATTGCATAAAATTTTTGCCTTTATTATACAATAATTCTAGAGTGATTTTTTTTATAATGTCCTATAGCTACATATTTGATGAAAAAACTTAAATAACATACCTCTGAAAAGATGTGCACATATGACTGAATATACAATGTTGTAAGCCAATGTTTCCTCAATAAAAAATAATTCAATATTATTTAGAGACTAATTTTTAAGTTTTAGGAAAAATTATAGTAATATAATAAAAATTGAATGTTACATTTCCCAGGTTTATTTCTCACCTGTATGTTTAATCCCCATATTTGCTTTGTATGTTTGAACTTTGGAGAAGCTGTACCAGAAATGAATACAAGAAATGTTTGCAATTATTGCATATTCTTCATGAAATAACATAACCTTCAGTCAAAGAAATCACCACGTTTTGAAAGAATGAAATCTCGGAAACATCTATAAAGTACTATTAATAGCCCATTTTGTGTGTTGGTTTTTAAAATTTTATTACATTTGTAATACAAATGAATAAAATTTCAAGCGTTTGGGAATAGTGTTAATAGTGATGTTCTTTACTCCTTTTCATTTGATTAATGAAATCTTTGATTTAATTTGAAGTGGATATTTTTTCATTCTAGGTAAAAATTTAATGGAGAAAAGATATAAAACTCTTCCAAAACACCGATTTCTACTCATTTTCTACATTTTTCTACCTGTCCTTCTCATTACTGTTGCTATTTTAATCAAGCGGAATAAATTAAGAAAATTGTGCTACAGGAAGGAAACTGAAAGTGAGAGGTATAGCTATATACTTATTAAGTTAAATAAATCAAGAAAAAAGTATTCATGTTTCATTAAGAATAATCTAAGGCCCTGTATAAGGTCTTATGAGGAGGGGTCTAGGGATACATTTCAAACTGTTTTTTCTTCTAGTTTTATTCATTCCTAAACCCATTCAATTTACCACCAGTATCACTGTAGGAGAAAGATGACTGCCAACATATTGTGGATGTTTATTTAGCTTCATAATCCATACTGACCTTGTGTAAATAATTATATTGTCCACAGGCTTCATGTGCATGGTCACACTATATTTCAAGGGAACTTTCAAAAGTAGTTTTACAGATAATACAGATCCTCAAATCCAGTGGCAAATAAGCTACTTTATTAGATTATTTTTTTCAAGTAAATAACTGTAAACCTACCTCTTTATTTATTCTCCTAAATATTGATATTGCTAATATGTAAAGTTATTCTTAGCTAGAAATTATATGTGAAGTTCAGGTATCAGGTTAGAAGACAGGAAACAGCATCATGTAATGAGGAGGAAATTACATTTAGGTCCAGAAAACTTAGTTTCAATTCCTAATTCTTGCATATAATAGCCATGATATCTGGAATACGATTTCACATTTGGGGGTCTATATTTAATCCCAACAACTTGATACAATGGGAAATAATAGCTTTCCAATATTACAAACTTTTGGATACACCAAATTAATCACTAAAATCACCATATTACCTAATCATTTACATCATTATTGAGCCCCTTAGTCATAATCTTTTTTTTCACTAGCATTATGTACTACTAGTTTCACCTTCCAAGAACTGATGAAAGACATGTATGTATTGTGAGAGAGACGTGTAGAACAATAAGCTGAAACTTTCAGTGCTATTAATTTTGGCTAATTTGACCTGAAGAATTAGGGAAAATATAGAATCAGGTGGGCTATCTGTACAAATTCAAGTTTATAACCTAAATAATTGAAACAGTGTAAAGAGAGGATGAAAGGAATCAATGCACAAAATAAGGTGGCTTATGCGATATTTTCTATTGAGACAATATCTGTTTTTTTTTTTGGGGGGGAGAAGATATTGACTTAATCACTCTGAAAAACATATTTCATTCAAGACATCACTTATTTGTATAAGATTTTAAAATTTCCTGCATTTTAAAATTATATTATGCCAATTTTATAGATCTATGTCAGAAGAAAGCAGCAGTGACAGCAAATTATCCTCCAGTGTAAGGTGAGTATAGAACAGTGTGAGTTATCATTTTGCATTGTATGTTTTGATCACTATTTAGCAGCACTTAAGAATTCTTAATTTTAAACCAAAACTTTTTTTCATAATTTGTTCATAATTTTATCATTATAGGTTATTTTATAATACTAAATAATAAAACCTGGTTTCATGACATCTCAATATCTCCCTGACTTAGACTAATAGAGCAGTACATGTACACTCCCCTGGTATTGATGAACACAGAAATTGTGGGAAGACTAATAAGTGGCATAAAGAAACAAGACAGAAACAGATGAAACCAAACTAAAGCAAACCCTAAAAATAAGACATAGCATATCTTAAATTTTGCTTTCTTTATATTAACTTGTTGAATTTTCTTTGCTATTTGCCATTAGGTCAATTAATAATGATCTATTTCTATAATTAATATGGCAAAATAAATAGAAAATATACAATGTAATTATATGGGATTGGAGACATTTATGAGACTCCATGTGTTGTGAGGGATGCTTTGAATATTTCTGCCTTCTCCCATCTTTCATTCTACTCATTCTTCTGTTATGTAAGTTGGGGATTTGGACTATTTATAAACATTACTCATCTTAACTCCAAAAACATTATGTCATTTTCAGCTTTAAAAAGAAATGAAATCTTGCCATTTGTGACAGTATGATGGAACTGAAGGGAATTGCTAAACACTGAAAATGCTAAACATTTTCAGTGTTGTACTTGTTTACAATAAATATTTCAATTTTATGCTTAACTGGCTTCAATTTTCAAAATTCTGAGGGGAGATTTAAATTTTTAATGTCATAAAGATCCTTTTCTATCCAAAGACCCTGTAATGCCCAAATTTTGTATTGACTCTCTTAATTCATTGTATGCATATGTGAGTGTGATTCATTTTTCTTTATATTACAGTAATAATCATTAAAAATAGTTACAATAATAATGTAACAATCCCTCATTAATCTGAACATCTAGGATGATCATTATTAAAATATTTCTATATATAGTTGTATGCACCTGTGTATGCATGTATGTTGTTTTTAATCTTTAAAATATATGATTATACTTGGAATTACCACAGGTTTTCTTTTTTCTTCTAAATTAAAATCAGTTTATTTATTTAGAATAGAAATCTCAACATAATTTGCTTTATTCACCTAAATAATTAATCAAACATAAATAGGATATTTTAGGTAACTACTACTAGTACAAAACCAAGAATGTTAGCATTTAAGCTAAGAGTTAATTTTCTTTTTTTTTTTTTAAATTTTTTTTTTTAAAGATTTATTTTTATTTATTTATACAAGCACTGGGTACAGTCAGAAGCGCGGGAGGGTGAGAGAATTCACCAGAGCCAGAGCAGGGACCAGAGCAGGCAGAAGGACCTAAGTACACTGCTGAGGGGAGCAGCGGGTGGCAGGAGAGGTCTGCACGCCATGTGGGACCCTCCTCCGGTGGCCGGGGAGCAGCCGGGGATCGAACCGGTGCCGCAGAGGCCGCGGGCAACCTCACAACCCAGCGCTCAACTGCTGTGCCACTGGGGAGGCCCTAAGAGTTAATTTTCTTTCTGGAATTCAGTATCATTTTCTTCATCCTTTAAATTATCCATGCTTTTAAAATTACTTGTGTTAGAAATGTTAGGTCTAAAAAAAAAAGAAAATAAAAAGCAAGAATGAAAGAAAAAAAGAGCAAAACTGGCATTGTGTTTTTATTTTCTCTTGCAGTAACAGTCTCTAACAATCCTGGCCTAGACAGAGGATAGTACCAAACATAGCACCAGACTGACCTAAACCAAGAAGGAAAAAACATAATTTCTCCATCATCTCTGTAGTCACTGCTGAGGATTGAAATTATGAAATAATAAATCATCTGTATCTGAATCATCTGAATTATGTGTGGTGTTTACTCCTGTATGTCAGTCCCAATTTCCACCCTATTTATTCCAACTTGAATCCTGAAGAGGCTCTGAACAAGGTGAAAATAGCTCAAGACCCTCATCTCAGGAAGCCAAGTGGGCTTGGCAGTCCAGCCTGAAGATTCAAACGTAGTCAGTATCCCTATCCCTTCTGTGCTTTAGGCCGATCTGAATTCCATCCCTCAGTATGACTTTCTGCCTTTCTTTCCTCTGAGTCATTAGATAGCCTGTGAACTTGTTCCAGAGGCATTTACTAAGATAGGGACTGACTCCAACCCTTCTTCTTTAAAAAAGCTTCTCTTTGAAAGCTATGTATTTGCTTCAGTGTGTTAAGATGCCTGTTTACCAAAAGATTTATCATGAAGCTAAAGGAACAAAAGCTTTAGTGTCCCACTTACTTGCTAGGGATCTTTTCAAAATCATGGACATAATTTACATAATTTTATATTCTTTTTCTGAGAGAGAGAGGGAGGGGGGAGGGGAAGGGAGGGGGGAGAGAGAGAAAGAAAGAGAGAGAGATCATCAAAGTTTATATAGATTGGGCTCCTCTGAACCTTGATATGCTTGTTTACCAGAATCCTTGGCAGTTGCATGCTGAAGCCAATTTGTACCAGCTCATAAGAGCTGATTAAATATTTTTAAATTTTGCTAGGATCAAAAACAGAAAAACAAGTGTTGGCGAGAGTGTGGAGAAATTGGAACTATTACTGTTGGAAGAAATGCAAAAATAGTGCAACTGTTATGAAAAAGAACAAAATTTAAGTTCCTTAAAAAGTGAAAATAGAATTACTATATATTCTGGATATTTATTCAAAGGCAATGAAATCAGGCTTTAGAAATATTGGCACTTTTTGCTCAAAGTAGCATCATTCACAAAAGCCAAGATGTGGAAACAACGTAAGTGTCCATCAGGAGATAAGTGAGCAAAGAGAATGTGGTATATGTGCTCAGTGGAATACCATTCAGCCAAAAAAACCAGGAAATTCTGCAATATACAACAATATGGATGAGTCTTGAGAACATTATGCTGAATGAAATAAGATAGGCACAGAAACATACTGTATGATTCCATTTAAAAAGGGAAATAAATGCTAACAATATGACAGTGCTGCTAAAATAAAATGTTTTGCTTCCTGGGAGAATACTTCTCTATTATAACTCCAATCAAATTGTTTAAAAGGCCAGTGAAATTTTGTGTAATACTTGGAGGATTTTATTCCTAGTTAGGAAACATAGATTTTAGTAATACTGAATTTATGAATCAAAATCTGCGCTGTTGTGCAAATATACTCTGGTATGAAATCTTTATTTAGATGTAAGTTCTGAAAAATCAAAATGTAAAACCATTTTCTTATTTCTACTACAAACAGACTTTGCTCCCTAAATTTTTTTCTGAAATTATTCTGGCAAAACCATCACTTACCTCTATAGATACAAATCTATAAATTCCATTCAGTCCTTAATTTTTGATTTACTTTTGTTGTCTTACTTGATTGGAAATTCCTCATTGGAAACTTGCACCTTCATTTCTAAAGTGTTCTGTTTTGATTTCCAGTTGTATACATAACTGAGAATTCTTTCTCAATTTGTTTTGTTACATTTATTTGTCCTTAAATGTTGGTGTCACTCATCCTTGATCCATCTCTTTTCTTTTCTTTTTCCAATAAATTTTATTTTTCTATTCCCCATCCAATTGCAACCCCCTTATTTGGACCCCAATCCCTCCCTTCCCCTCACCCCAATCCCCATAGAGTGTCTCTGGTTTATAGTTGCTTGTTGATTTTGATTTTCACTTTCTTATATTCTTTTTCCTGGTCCCTTATTTAAGTTTTCTAGATTCCTGCTATGAGTGAGACCATCCGGTATTTTTCTTTTTCTTTCTGGCTTATTTCGCTGAGCATGATCCCTTCCAGCGCCATCCATGTTGCTGCAAATGGCATGAGTTTATCTTTTTTGAATGCTGAGTAATATTCCATGGTGTATATGTACCACATCTTCTTGATCCAGTCATCTATTTTTGGGCATTTGGGTTGTTTCCAAAGCTTAGCTATTGTAAACAGTGCTGCTATAAACATAGGGGTGCAGGTGCTCTTTGGAATTGATGTTTCTGTGTCCTTTGGGTAAATACCTAGGAGTGGAATTGCTGGATCATATAGAAGCTCTATGTTTAGTAGGTCCAGAAATCTCCACACAGCTCTCCATAGTGGTTGGACCAATTTGCACTCCCACCAACAGTGCAGAAGAGTTCCTTTTTCTCCACAACCTCACCGACATTTGTTGTTGCTACTTTTTTAATATGTGCCATTCTCACTGGTGTGAGATGGTATCTCATGGTAGTTTTGATTTGCATTTCCCTGATTACAAGTGATGTTGAACATTTTTTCATATGCCTGTTGGCCATTTGCATTTCCTCTTCAGAGAAGTTTCTTTTTAGCTCTTCTGTCCATTTTTTGACAGGATTATTTTCTTTGTTTTTGTTGAGTCTCATCAGCTCTTTGTAGATTTTTGTCATTAGTCCTTCATCATTAGTGTTGTATGCAAAAATGTTCTCCCAGTTGGTGGGGATTCTCTTTGTTTTTGTTATTGTCTCTTTTTGTTTGTTTTTTAAAGGCAGTTTTTTTTTTTTTAAAGATTTATTTATTTATTTATACAAGCACTGGGTAAGGTCAGAAGCGCGGGAGGGTGAGAGAATTCACCAGAGCCAGAGCGGGCAGCAGAGCAGGCAGAAGGACCGAAGTACACTGCTGAGGGGAGCAGCGGGCGGCAGGAGAGGTCTGCGTGCCCTGTGGGACACTCCTCTGGTGGCCGAGAGCAGCCAGGGATCGAACCAGCGCTGCAGAGGCTGCGGGCATCTTTGCAACCCAGCTTCAACCACTGCGCCACCGGGGAGGCCCTGTTAGTGTCTCTTTTGCTGTGCAGAAGCTCTTTAATTTGATATAGTCCCAGCTGTTTATCTTTGCCTTCACTATCACTGCTTTGGGTGATGTGTCTGTAAAGATGTCTTTGATGTGCATATCACGTAGTGTTTTGCCTATATTTCCTTCTATGTATTTTATGGTTTCAGGTCTTATGTCTAGTTCTTTAATCCATTTTGAGTTGGTTTTTGTGTATGGTGTGAGGTAGTGGTCAAGCTTCATGCTTTTGCATGTAGCGACCCAGTTTTCCCAGCACCATTTATTGAACAAACTTTCTTTGCTCCAATGCATAGTCTTTGCTCCTTTGTCAAAGATTAGTTGACCATAAATCTGTGGGTTTATTTCTGGATTTTCTATTCAATTCAGTTGGCCTGTGTGTTTATTCTTGTTCCAATGCCATGCAGTTTTGATGATTATGGCTTTATAGTATAGTTTGAAGTCTGGGAGTGTGATGCCTCCATTCCCTTCTTTTTTTTTTTTTTTCAGGAGAGCTTTGGCTAATCGGGGTTTTTGGTGAGTCCATATGAATTTCATCAATAATTGTTCTATTTCTTTGAAGAATGACATTGAAATTTTGATTGGGATAGCATTGAATCTGTATATTGCTTTTGGTAGGATGGCCATTGTAATAATGTTTATTCTTCCAATCCATGAGCAGGGGATGTCTTTCCATTTCTTTGTGTCTTCTTCTATTTCTTTTAACAGTGTTTTATAGTTTTCTTTGTATAGGTCCTTTACCTCTTTTGTTAGATTTATTCCTAAATATTTGAATTTTTTTGTTTTGATACTAAAAGGGATGGTTTTTTTGATTTCTTCTTCTTCAGATTTATTGTTTGTATATAGGAAGGCTACTGACTTTTGTGTGTTGATTTTCTATCCTGCCACTTTACTGAACTGATTGATGAGTTGAATTTTTTTCAACTGTGGAGTTTTTGGGGTTCTCTATGTATATTATCATATCATCTGCAAATAGTGATAGTTTCACTTCTTTTCCTATTTGGATTTCTTGTATGTTTTTCTCTTGACTTATGGTTCTGGCTAGGACTTCCAGTATTATATTGAAAAGCTGTGGTGAGAGTGGACATCCTTGTCTCGTTCCAGATCTTCATGGAAATGCTTTCAGCTTTTCACCATTGAGAGTGATACTGGCTGTTGGCTTGTCATATATGGCCTTTATGATGTTGAGGTATGTTCCTTGTATCCCAAGAATTTCAAGGGCTTTTATCATGAATGGGTGTTGTACTTTGTCGAAAGCTTTCTCGGCATCTATTGACATTATCATATGGTTTTTATATTTCTTTTTGTTGATGTGTTGGATAACGTTGATTGATTTTCAGATATTGAACCATCCTCGTGTCCCTGGAATGAGTCCTGCTTGGTCGTGGTGAATTATCTTATGGATACATTGTTGGATTCTGATAGCTAAAATTTTGTTGAGGATTTTTGCATCAGTGTTCATTAGGGAGATTTACTGTAGTTTTCTTTTTTTGTGTTGTCCTTGTTCGGTTTTGGTATTAGTGTAATTTTGGCTTCATAGAACGTGTTTGGTATTATCGCTTCCTTCTCAATTTTTTGGAACAGTTTGTGAAGGATAGGCACTAATTCATCTCTGAATGTTTTGTAGAATTCATTTGTAAATCCATCAGGTCCTGGGCTTTTGTTTTTGGGGATGTTTTTGATTACCATTTCAATTTCGCTGCTTGTAATTGTTCTGTTTAGGTGTTCTATTTCTTCTTTATCTAGCTTTGAGAGATTGTAGAGTTGTAGGAATTTGTCCATCTCCTCTAGATTGTTGATCTTGTTTCCATATAACTGTTCATAGTAGTTTCTGATTATTCTTTTGATTTCTGCTGTGTCTGTTGTGATTTCTCCCCTTTCATTGATGATCCTGTTTATTTGTGCTTTCTCCCTTTTTTTTCTTTGTGATCCTGGCTAGGGGTTTGTCTATTTATTGATTTTTTCGAAGAGCCAGCTCTTGGTTCCATTGATCTTTTAGATAGTTTTTTTAGTTTCAATTTCATTTATTTCTGCTTTGGTTTTTATTATTTCTTTTCTTCTACTGGTTTTGGGGTTTTTTGTTGTTCTTTTTCTAGATCTTTGGGCTTCAAGATTAGGTTGTTTCTTTGAGTTCTTTCTTGTTTCTTGATGTGAGCCTCTACTGCTATATATTTTCCTCTTATTACTGCTGTTGCTGCATCCATACATTAGGAAATTGGTGTCCTCCTTGTCATTCAATTCAAAGAATTTTTTAATTTCTTCTTTGATCTCCTCATTAGTCCAGTGGTCTACCAGTAGTGTGGTTTTCGATCTCCATGAGGTAGGAGATTTCCTTCCCTTCTTTTTATGGTTTATTTCTAGTTTGATGCCTCATAGTCAGAAAAGATGCTTGGTATGATTTCAATCTTGGTGTATCTGTTGATGTTTGTCTTGTGTCCCAGTATGTGATCGATCCTGGAAAATGATCTGTGTGCGCTTGAGAAAAATGTGTACTCAGATTTTTGGGGCTTTAGTGTTCTGTAGATGTCTGTTAAACCCAAGCACTCTAGATCCTTATTTAGAGCTTTAGTGTCTTTACTTATTTTGGTCTCGTTGATCTATCCATTGTTGATAGTGATGTTTTCTCTGATGTCTGTTTTCAAAGATGACAATAGTTGTCTGATATATTTTGTTGCTTCTTCGTTTGGTGAATATATGTTAATGAGTGTTATTTCTTCTTAAAGTGTTGTCCCCTTGATCATAATGTAGTGACCGTTGGGGTCTCTTTTATCTTTTTGAGTTTAAAATCTGTTTTATCTGATGTAGTATAGCTGTTCCTGCTTTCTTTTTTGGTCCATTTGCTTGTAGGATAGTTTTCCATCCTTTAACTTTGAGTCTATTTTTATCTTTTGTAGCTAAATGTGTTTCCTGAAGACAGCAAAAGGTTGGGTTTTGTTTCTTAATCCAGCCTGCGACTCTCTGTCTTTTTATTGAAGAGTTTAGTCCATGTACATTTAGAGTTAATATTGATATGTTAGCATCTGTATTTGTCATTGTGTTTGTCTTTCCTTTGATTTTATTTATTTATTCTTTTAATAACTTTTTTTTTTTTGGCCTTCTTTCATTATTATTCATCCCTCTGAGGTTCTGGCTTTAGGACTCCTTGTAGTATTTTTTGGAGTGGGAGTTTAGTCATAATGAAATTCCAGAGTTTCTGTTTATCTTGGAAGGTCCTTATTCTTTCTTCATAGAGGAAGGAGAGCTTTTCAGGACAGAGTATTCTTGGTTGGCATCTGTTTTCTTGGAGTCTGTTGACTATGTCCCTCCACTCTCTCCTTGCCCATAGTGTTTCTTTAGAGAAGTCTGATGTCGGTCTGATTGGTTTTTCTTAGAATGTTATCTGTTTCTTCCCTCTTGTCAGCTTCATTATTTTTTTCCTTGTCCTGGATTCTTGGGAGATTTACTATTTTATGTCTTGCTGTATTTTTCCTTTTGCCGTGGAATTTTGCTTCTTGCTTCTTGTATATCAATTTTCAGCTCCTTCTTCACTTTTGGGAAGTTCTCTTCAATTATTTCCTTGAAAATTTTCTCTGTTCCTACATCTCTCTCCTCTCCTTCTGGGATTCCTATAGCTCTTATATTTCCTTTCCTCATGGAATCAGATAGTTCCTGAAGTCTTTCTTCATTCTTTTTCCTTCATACTTCTCTTTCCTTTTCTGTTTTGGTTCTTTTTATTTCTGTGTCTTCAAGAGTACTTATTCATTCTTCCACTTCATCTATTCTGCTTTTATTGCTTTTCCCAGATTTCTTTAGCTCCTCCATTAATCCTTTGATCTCCTTCATTTCTTTACTTCCCTCTTTAGAGACTCAATTTCATTCTTCTGGTTGTTGATTATTTTCCCCTTATCATTGTTTTCCTTTATGACTTCTGTCAGTTTTTTGATCATGGCAATTTTAAATTCTCTTTCTGGAAGGCTCAGAAGTTCTTCCAAGATACTATTGTTGCAATCTGGGGGGTGGTTTTCTTTTTGTGTGTGCTTTTTTCCTGGGGAGTTGCTAGGTTGTGTGTGGTTTTTCTACTCCCTACTGTCTGTTTTCTAATTTGCCATATGCATTGGACACTGTGTTCTTGGTACTGGCCAGCATCTTGGGTGAACTTCTCAGCTCCCCTCTGGCACCTCTGGGAGCCATCTGCTGGTTTCAACCAGATTTTACTGAAGAAAGGTCCCTGTTCTAAAATGCCCATGTTGGGACAAGCTCTCCTGCATGCCTGGTCTGCCCTGGCCATGGGTTCCCGCTCCCACTCTGGGCTCGGACTGCAGGCCTGAAGGGGCCTGGCATGGGCGAACTTCCCAACTCACCTCTGGCTCCTTCAGGAGCCTTCTGCTGTTTTCAAGCAGTCTTTACTAAAGATATCCATCTTTTTTCTTTCCACAACTGTGTATCATTATTATGTGAGGAGGTTTTCCAAATTACTCTTTCTGATGCACCAACCCTAGAGATTCAGCTCCACTAGAATATTTCTCTAAAAATTATGGGTTTTGCCCAGAATGTGCATGTGTGTGCATGAAGAGCTTGTCTGCCTCTCCAGAATTATAATTAGAGAGCAGAACAAGTTCTCAAGGAGCATTTACTCACCTATGATACTTAAAATGATCCCTACTATGAAGCTGTTGCTAAAAACCATTTAGATAAATTCTAATAGATCTCTTGTAGAGGTGTGGCAATTTTTCCTAGCAACAGTGCCTGTCTTTTAGTACATGTCCCTTAGATATCTATTTGATGACTGACTACCCAGGCTTCTTTAGACTCTGACTCTGTTTTCTCTGAACATGGTTTCATGGTTGCCAAAAAATGCTGAAGAAAGTGTGGAAAACTCATACCTGCTTACAGACTATCTCTAGCTGGCAGTGATACATATTATTTATTCTCATGGTCCTCTGGTCCAATCTAGCCACCCTAGATTAACCTAACTTCAAAGGAGGCTGGAAAACATCAGAAGTCCCAATCTATTTGGTGATCAGTATGGTACCTACCATACTGAGAAACAGAAAAAACTAAGGTTGTGCCAATTGTGACTACACCTTCTAAGTCACCATTGACATGACTGGGGTCATTGATTTGGCTAATCCCCTCACTCCTACCTTAATCTCCCACAAATCCCTGTAGAATCAATTTGTTATTTTCTAAGTCGGGTGTCAAATTTCTGTCATAGGCACTAAAAAATATATGGTCACTGCACTGAGAAGGTCTATAGTCATTTCTAACTGTTGGGTACCCTGGAAGCAGACAAGTGTGTGCATAAACTGTGTGCCTTGTGTGGCAGCCATGAGAATGCACCTTGTAGACCCCTAACTTTAAGGAACATGAGTAGTGAAGGATCTGAGCTGCTGCACTCTGAAATGCATCAATGCATTTTTGTTGAGGCTACACTGGGTGGTTTGCTCCCAACCAATGGTAGAACTTCATAAAGATACTAAGGTAAACATTCCTCTGGACTCACTGGTTGGAAGCCACTGTGTTTCCAACAATGTGACATCTTTACAAGGGAATAAGTATCTCCTTTTCATCCTATGAGAGTTTTCTCACCCCAGGACAATAAATAATGTTAAAGCCCATTATAACAAAGGCAGGGGTGTGCTATCTAAATAATAGTTTAGCTGCTAAAATCACCAGCTATTTGTCTGTATCCTTCTGACTTATTTTGATTAGCATAATCCCCTTTAATTCTTTCCATGTTGTAGCAAATTGAAAAAAAAATCATCATTTTTTATAGCTGAGTAGTAGTCCACTGCATATATCCACTTACCTGTCTTTGGTCACTTAAGGTGTTTCCAAAAGTTGACTATTGTATTTACTGTTGCAATGAACATTGGAGTGCATATATCCCTTCAAGTTAGTAATTTTCTGTCTTCATGTTGATACATAGGCATGAAATGGTTAGATCAAAAGGCAAATAGATTTTTAATATTTTGAGAAACCTCCATACTGTTTCCACAGGAGTTGGTTAGCTACATTCTTATTAACAGTGTGTAAGGATTCTTTTCCTCTTCAACATCTTTTCTTTTCATAACTGAATAATATTCCATTGTGTGTATATATATATACACACACATATATATGTGTGTGTATATGTATATACACATATGTATATGTATATATATGTATATGTACATATACATATATTCTTTATCTAACTATTGATATCTATCAGTGGTCAATTAGGGTGTTTCAAACTGTTCATTAATGTGAATAATGGTGTGATGAACATATATCTCTTTGAATTAGTGTTTTCATATTCTGCAAATAAATCCCCAAAAGTAGAATAGGTGAATCAGAGAATTTATATTTTTAAATCACTGAGAAATCTCCATACTGCTTTCCATAATGGCTGCACTAATTACATTCCCACAGACAGTGTATAAAAGAGTTCCCTTTCCTGGATATTCTCTCTAACACTTATTGTTTTCTGTTTTTTGGATGATAGCCATTCTGACAGGTACAGGGTGATATTTTATTGTTGTTGTTCTTTGCATTTTCCTACTTATAATGGATGATGAACACATTATCATGTACCTATTGTCCAACCATATATTTTTTTCAGAATGTTCATTCAAAATCATTTTTAAAATCAGATTTTCTAGGCCTCCCTGGTGGCGCAAGGGGTTAAGCACTGCACTATGAAGCAATCCACAGCCTCTGCAGCACAAGTTTGATCCCCGTGGCTGGCCAGGGAGCAACCACATGGCGCAGCAGACCTCTCCTGTCTCACCCGCTGCTCCCCTCAGCAGTGTATTTCAGTCAGTCTGCCTGTTTTGTTTCTCACTCTGTCTCTGGTGAATCCTCTCACCCCCCACACCTCTGGCCTGTACCCCAGCTCTTGTATACATAAATAAAATAAATATTTAAAAAAATCAGATTTTCTATTGTTGAGCTTTATGATATATGTGTGTGTGTGTGTGTGTGCCCTCACATATATATATATATATATGTCATTAACCCTTGTTGAATATATGATTGCAAATATCTTCTATTCATCATTAATTAGGATGGCTTTTAATTTTAATTTTAATGATAATTCCTTATGCTGTGCAAAGATTTTCAGTTTGATATAGTCCTATTTGTTTATTTTGGCTTTTGATTCCATTATTGTTGATATTAAATTCCCAAAGACATCTCTAAGGCCAATGACAAGGAACACATTAGTTATGTTTTCTTTTATGTATTTTATAGTTCAAAATTTTGTGTTCAAGTCTCCAATCCATTTTTAATTAACTTTGTATATTGTGTTAAATAGTGGCCTACTTTTAATCTTTTTCATATGTTTGTCCAGAGTTTCCAAACATCATCATTTCTTGAAGAGACCTTCCTTACTCCATTGTATGGTCTTGGCTCATTTCTTTAAAATTAGTAGTTTAAATATGTGTGGGTTGATTTCTGGGCTCTCAATTCTGTTCCTCTGATCTGTGTGTCTGCTTTTAGTCTCAAATCATGCTTTTCAAATACTAAAGTAACAGGAAAAGTATTAACATTTTTTTAAAAAACTAGCTTTATCCATTTTTGTTTTGTTTCCACTTAAAAATTAAGAAAATACAGTCATTGGGTTTTGTGTATACATATTGCACATAAGCCATGCAAACACAATTATTTCAAGGAGGAACAAATGAAAAATTTTCTGGTAAGAAAAATCCTTGCAAAATTTAAATTGTCCAAAACACCATCCCATCCTGAACATTAAGTCAGGTCTATATATCACTGCAAGTTCATTCCTAGTTAATTCAATGTGTGAACTCCATTCTGATATGGAAATATTGTTTTTATTAAATCTTTCATTTAGTCTACTTAGCCACAGATTTCTGTGAGAAGCCAAATTAATCTCAGTGGAATTAATAATGTGAAAATAAAGTTGTTCCTCCATGTTCGTTTCATAGTTGTGATATAGTTTGCCTGATACTTAAGTTACGAATCCATATGGAGTGATGAAAACACATACATACAGTTCCTATTTAGTTTTTATAGTTTCTTTTACCAAAAACATTTTCTAAGAAACACTACAGTAGAAGACCTGATTTAGAATTTTTTGTTTTACAATATTTTTTTTTAAAGAGATGTGCATTTTCTTTCTTTTTTTAATATTTATTTATTTATACAAGCACTGGGTACAGTCAGAAGCATGGGAGGGTGAGAGAATTCACCAGAGCCAGAGCGGGGAGCAGAACAGGCAGACTGAGGAGGTACACTGCTGAGAGAAGCAGCAGGTGGCAGGAGAGGTCTGCAGGCCAGGTGGGACCCGCCTCTGGTGGCCGGGGAGCAGCCGGGGAGGGAGCGGGCAGCCGGGGATTGAGTGGGCGCTGCAAAGGCTGCGGCGGGCAGGTTAGCAACCCAGTGCTCAACCGCTGTGCCACCGGGGAGGCCCTTTATAATATGTTTTAATGTATATGCATTAATGTGTAGTTTTGACCAAAAAGTTAAATTAGAAAACTGGAAGTAGACTTGGTTAAAATAGGCAATTGTCTGCAATTAAACATAATTGTGAATTTTTATTTTCTATTTTACTTCACTACAGTAATCCAGCCCTTGCACCAGAAATTTATGATAAGGACTATAATATCACCACAAAATTCACATGCTAATGCCCTACTTCCAGGGGAAAAAGTGCACTTTACAACAACTCTTTCCCTTTAATGCATTTAAAATACCAGGATTTTGGAAAAATAAATCTCAACTGAGCTGGTTCTCATGTGCTTCCTGTTTGCAGTTAGACCCGTGTGGATGCCCCCAGGGTGCAAATTTTGGTGTTGTGGGTCCATAAAGCTGGGCAGGCTCAATAGCAGCGTGCTCCACCCCTCCTCTTCTCCACTTCATCTCCTGCTGTGGGGCCCATGCAGCCCACCCCCACCTCTCAGGTCTAGAGACTAGGTTCAAGTGCCCGCGAGCTGTGACAGTTCAGCAAGCAACCGACATCACCATGGCATGGCCGGCCGCCCACGTATTGCTGTCTTTCTTGCTCATAATTTCAGACCTGGGCTGGCGGACCTGTGCAAAACATTGTAAGCCATGGACTATGCTGCATCAAGGGTCCACCCATGTCAGTGCCCCTGGGAGTGGAGGCTCTCACCTTTCTTAGATCAGAACTCCAAACCCAGCTGAAGAGAGCCCAGCGGAGAGTCAAGAAACCGCTCAGGTTCAGCGTCTGGGTGGACGTTCTGGTTAGTGGGCTCAGACCAGGACTGAACATTTCACTTATCTGACCCTACATCTGCTGAACAGGGCACCCGTCTTCTTGGGAGGTTGGGGATTGACACCCTGGAGGAGATCCAGACACCAACACTTTTTGACCTACTCGGGGCCGAAGTTGCTTCCCAAAGTATCTCTGGATAGTGATAGGGTAATGCTCCCACTTTAGAGGAGACTTTACCTGGAATCCTATAAAGTTTGACTGTGTTGGTGTGTGTATATATGTGTGAGGCGTGGAAGGAGGGCTTGGATTCAGAGTGATATGCTATGAGAGAGCAAGTAAATGAAAAAAAAAAAGATGCTGTTATATACCCTGGGGAATGTTCACACCTCTTTTCCTTACTGCAGATTCTGAAACATCACTTCTAGAAATTACAATACCACGGAAGATTCATACTAACAGGATTGATGGCGAGGAATCAGAAATGCATGTAATTAAGAAATGATTTTTTAAAAAAATATATCTTGCTTTTCTTGAACTATATGACCCAAATCAATTCATGCATATCCCTTGTGAAGCTTTGTGTACTAGTTACAGTGTTAAAGAACTGTTTTAACTAAATGAGAGCAGGTGTTTTGATTTAAAAAAATTTTTAAGACCCAAACTCAAAAAAGTTCCCCAAATTCCTATCACACAAAGTTAATACACAAAGCTGGAATTTTTTTCTGGAAAATATGTACATTGAAATATTTTACATGTGACATCATGTTTACCCTATAATAAGAGTCTAAAATGGCAATATATAAGAATAGCTTTATGCCTATATATGCATATATAAATCTTTGTGAAAATTATAGTAATGTTATTTTTAACTTGATTAAAATAGTAAAGCATGTACAGTTGTCCCTCCTTTATCCTTATGATTTTAAAGTAATATAACTGATATTCCAATTGGTGTCCTCGTACAGGGAGAACGGATTCTTACTAATTTATGTGATTAGATATACATGAAATAAAAATACAAACTTCCCAAATTCTGCAGGGATTAATAGGGATCTAAAAAAATACAACTCATCTATAATACACATAGACAGATCAATACAGAGATGTTATAATTTCACTTAAATTTTTGCTCAGCAATCACATACAAAAACTCCTGTGGTCTAGTTTTTGGGCAAGGAAGCCTTCATATATCTCTTTTATGTAAGGGAAAAATTCTCTACAGATTAAAAGGAGAAAAAAATGTCAGAATAATCTTGGAGATGCTAAGCACAAATTTTTTTCTTTCAGTAGCTGTAAGGTTACAGAAAACTGAACATGAGATTATGAAACAGTTAATTAAAGAGTAGTGAAGCTAAAGTGTCTAGGAATTGCAAAGTGAAGAATTGTTACTAGAAAGAATATAAAAATGATATTTTTGGAGAGAGAGACAAGAAAATGAAAGGAAAATTAGATACACATACTATTAGAAATGAGAAATATACAAAGTTGTCAATAAAAATCTTACAAAATGTATGCCTATAAATAACTGCTTAAACAAAATCATTAACTTCACTCCAAAGAATTAAATATAACAACAAACCTGACACAAGATGAAATAAGAGGTTCTTTGTGGAAGGGGAAGGAAGAACACAGAAATGTGAAGTGTGGAGCTGGCATTAGAATTAGGGAACTTATTAAATGTGGACTGTCCCAGAAAAGTTGTGACTTTGTATGACTTTGTGTGAGGTGAGGTAGCCCTCTTTAAGTGAGGCAATTCCTAAAGAGGATAGAGACAAAGATATCACTTCTGTTAGCGTGGGCATACTACCTTTAATCTTACAAGGGCACTTATATTGTGTTATTTATTTTCAGTTTACTTGTGATAGAAACTGCAAAGTACAAAAAAAGACAAAATCAGAATTTCTTCAAATATTCCTCAGAATTTCTAAATGTACTAATTTGAAAGTTTCATTATGGTACTTAATAAATGCTGATGACTAATGCTTTTAGTTTAAAAATTGATTTAGACTTCTTAATTTTATTTATACTAAATTATGATTAATTCTGTCATATATCCCAAAACTGAAGAAACTTATATATGTGTGTATATATACACACACATATATACTTTCATATGTATGTATAATTTTGAAACATTCATGATTAAATCTGTTTATACTAAAGAGAATATACATGTTAAAAATATAAAAAGAACATTGTAAGGATAAGTGTGATAGGGTAGTAGCACTAGGAACTAAGGGGGAGAGTGGGTGAAGCATGTGTACATGTTGAGGTAGCAGTTGTACCTCCCTAATATATAGGTTTGTAAACAAATGATTAATCAATAAAATATAATATAAAAATTTATGGGTTTGGCTTTTTAGAATTTGGAATTTCTAATATTTACTTTCTCTTTGAAAACTTTTCTGTAGGTAACTTATGCCATCAAAATTGGCAGGAAAATATACACTTTCCATCTTGAAAAACAGTAAGTGACGATTCTTTTTGTCATACAATTTCTTTAATTTTTGCAGTAACTGCTCTAAATTGGGCCTAAAAAAGAATATGAAGCGCATATTATGTCTTCTTTGTGATGCATGTCAGACTAGAATTTCAGTCCTCATCTTGAGATTTTTAATTTGATACGAAACTAAAAAAGTAACCTGAGAGTGAAGATTTACTAGCATAAGTCTTCAAATGGGTGGAAAAAGACAAAGGGGAAAGGAAGATACTTCCCTGATTACAGCAGACTACTTTGCTATTTCCTGTAGAAGCAAAATGTATGCATTTGAGGATTCAGGGTTTATAAACTTTAAAACTAAAGATTTCTTCTTTTAACTATGCTTGTCAGATATCTGCTAATTTTTCTTTTATATTTATGTATTTTTAGTTGTTTACTTACCTATCTCCCCCCTTTTTTAAATTGAGGTAATGTTGACTTACATCAACTTTTAGGATGTATAGAATCCCCCTCTTCAAGTGTTATTACCATAGTGCACTCAGTTTTCACTTCTCATTTCTTCTTCCTGGAAACTGCTCCTGGAGTACTACCACTTCCACTCACATCCTCACAGCTTTAAAATGTGTCTTGACCCTTTTGCCAGAATTTATATCCAGGCACTTGTCCCTAAGCCCGGGTAATTCAGTGTTTTTCTTTGAGTATATGTGGATATGAACTTATAATGTCAGTTTTTCCTGAGAATTTATTTGATTTTTGTTGTTTGACTTTTAAGAAGAGGAAGAGTTGTAAGGTCTGAGAGGCAATGAGCTGATAGGTAAAGAGAAGGCATGTGAAGGGAAGTGCTATCTGAATGGAATAAGTCCCACTTCCACGTTGGCGGTGAAATGCCTCCTGGTCTTTTGAATCCTTGGAAAATCCCAGTCTCCCTACAGCCAATTTTGTTGTTACTGTTCTATAGTAATCACCATCCTTTCTGCAATAATATTATAATTCTGTACCATGTTTATAGCAAAGTTGTCTAGAGAAATCATTTAACTCAAATCATGAAATTTGATTATAACCAAAATGAAAATGTATACACACATTGTGCAAAAATGAAAAGTGATGTTTAAGACTTACATAAAATAAAATAAATTGTAAAAATCATGAAATTTGAGAAAAAAAAATGGTATACTGCTTCTAAACAAAGGATTTAGGAAAGATTCTGTGCTTCTACTTTTTTTCTCTCCTTTTGCGAAAGAAAAGGCATGCTCCCGGTAAGCACCATGCCTTTCCCCAGCTCCAGAGTGAAGACAGAATACAGCTAAATCAATGTTAGACTTGTGAACACCCATTGTTCTTTTAAGGCACTGCACATTTGGGATTGTTTTGACATAGCCAAACTTAGTGGAAACTGATAAAACAACATACAGTTATTCTTGTTCTTATCAATCTATGGCTTCTTGTTAACAAATATTTTAACTAAAATATTTAAGCCATGAATATTACTGATGATTGAATCAGTGAAAACCTGGAAGCCTTGATTTATACTGCATACAGCATCCATACTGTTATCTGAACTATACTAGTTATTATTTTGTCATATATACAATATAATAACAAAAGGAAGCCAGATACTGGAAAGACAATTCCACTTAATTTTAGGATGTTTGAACTCAAAATTTAAAGTGAATTTTATTTAATGATTCTGGGAGTTACTTTCTTGGTGATATTATTACAATGAAATGTTATGTTTTGACTGAATTAGGTCATTTTTAGATCCTCATTTCTTCATTTATTTATACAACAAATCAGGAGCACTGTATCCAGATTCTTCATTTCTAAAGGTAAGTCTTGCTTTTTCTTGTAAAAATTTACTTTTTTATGTGTTTAAAGTTTTATATGGGAAGAAAAATACCTTTATGTGCCACAGAATTATTAGGCAAACTAATCATAAACCCAAGTTACTATAAAAGTATATTGAGTAGAACAACTGATTTTTAAATTTGGAACATAAGAATCACTTATCAAAAAAAAAAGATAATTTAAGCAAGCTGGAGTAACTTGTAGTGGAATTTTTGATGAAGGAAAACTGGTTAACAGAAAGGAGTCATGAAGGTGTTAAACATACTCAGAAGTTTTAATTCAGATATCATGGGACTTGAGCAGCTGAGGAAATGGTAGAGATTATAGAAAGGTCACAGGGAAAGTGTGTCCTTGTTTGGTTGGGATCAGGGTAATGTTGGCCTCATATAATTGCTAAAGAGTTTTTACTCTATTGGATTGTTTTTTGAAAGTTTGAGCAGGATATATGTTAGATTCTATTTGAAGGTTTGATAGAATTTACTGGAGAAGCTGTCTGGTACTGGGCTTTTGTTCTTAGGGAAATATTTTATTACTTTTTCAATTACTGCTCTTGTTATTGACTGCTCAAGCTGTCTCTTTTATCCTGGTTCAGTCTTGGAAGGTTGTATGAATCTCAAAATTTGTCCATTTCTTCTAGTTTGACAAGTGTATTTGCACAGAGATGTTCACAGTAACTTGTTATGATTCTTTCTATTTCTGTCACGTGCTATCATTTTGCCTCCCTCATTTCTGATTCTATTTATTTAGGCTTTCTTTTCTATATAAGTCAAGCTAAGGACTTGCCAGCTTTATTTTTCAAAAAAACTCATACTTGTTTTACTGATCTTTTGGACTGTCCCATGTATCATTAATCACCCTGTATATGAATTACCTGAACTCACCAATTAAAAGGCACACAATAACATTGGGATTAAAAATTTTTGTCACATATATATATATATATATATATACATACATTTTACAAGAAATCTTTTAATTTATTTTAAAAATTTATTATTTTTTATTAATGAAGTACCGTTGTTTTATATTTTTGTTTAAGATACTTTTGTGTAGCTTAGAAAAAAAACAAGTGAAATGTTTACAATTAAAGTCAAATTAGTACTATTGATTACATCAATTAGCAGTTATAGACTATACATTCATAAATGTGGCTGAGAAAGAAAAGAGGTAAGAAGATATTTGGCTGTCAAAAATTTACAATTTTAGTCAGAATTATCTGGGGGAGGATGTGTCATGATATTTCATAGGCAGAGTAGGTTTAAGTGGAAGAGATTGCCAATGGATAATAGTGAAATGGAACATCTGGTGAATACTGTGGCAATGTCTCATTTAATGTATTGATGATGTCTAGGAAGTAAGGATAAAACTGAACATTTACTTATGAATTACTCATAAATGTGTCTTTATACACTTCTGTTTAGGATGATTGCTTTTATCAAGGATATGCTGCAGAGATTCCAAAATCAGTTGTGACACTTAGCGTCTGTTCAGGACTTAGGTAATGGCGTAATCCAGAGATGTTTTATAGAAAATCTTGTGTTCATTTAATTTTCGGAAACTTCTTGAAGAGTAGAATGAAGGCGAAGAAAATATATATTGTGTTTCTTCTCATGTACATTCTTTCCCTCCTGTTCTTATCAATTTTAATGTTTACTTGTCTCTATTCCAGGCTCACAGTCAATTTATGAGAAAACACCTCCACTCACATGAAGAATATTCACATCCCTTAGACCCACTAGAGACACAATAACTCCTAAATGCCATTTAGACAAAGAAAAGTAAAAAATTTGGTTTGAAAGTTAATCCAAGTAAGATGGTATGATTCTTAGATATTAGACCATAAAGAAGATATTTTTATTAATGTTAATTTTCATTCATCAGTAAATTGACATTGTTTGTTATTTAATTTCATTTTTGAATTTAAATACCCAGGGGATTATTGCAGTTTGAGGATGTCAGTTATGGAATTGAACCATTGGAATCTGCAGCTACATATGAGCATATGCTTTATCAGATAAATAATAATAAAGTTGATTTTCCTCCCTTAAGAGGAAATTATCCAAGAGCCCAATTGGTAGATCAGTCCCACAGGATTCTTGTGAAATCAGAAGTAAGTATACTATTTTTAATGAATGTATTCACTTTGACATTTTTGTATTTAGAAAATTTTTTTAACTGTATTGATTAAATTAAAATCTTGTTTTAAGAATTTAATATTGTTTATTAATATATTTAATAACTATAGTAGATGTAAATACACAATATCAAAATTATCATATTTTACTATTCAGAAAATTTTTTGCATATATACAAAATTGTGTTGTTGCTGAATTTGCATGTTACTAATCTAATGATACCCACATTTGCTGATTATTCCCTTGTAAGAGCCTTTTGTGCAATACTTTTTTAAAAGTATTGTGAAAGAAAATGTAAATGTAGAAAAGAGGCAAGAAATTGCACCAAATCTCAGAATCTAGAGATAATCTTCTTAGAATTTTGAACTATTTGTTCCAATTATTTTAAGGTATCTAGTTATAAATGTGGATTTTAAAAAGTATAGCTTTTTCATAAAAATGATCAAACTATATATTGGAAATTTCCTTTCTGCTATAGAAGATGATGCCTATTTTTACTTAATAAATTATGTTTCAATTATTATTAACTTAAATAATATTGGCTAATGTAATATTAAATATGTGCGTAAGAAAGGGTAATAGAAATGGATTTTAATGTCATATTCTAGAGTTAAATGCTGCTAAATCTATTGTAATAATTTTATGTGTAGGGATTTTATATTTTTTCACATATACATATGTAAATTAAATATGCATGTATTTTACAAAATTAGATATAATTTTCTGTATTTATAATTTTACTACAGTCAAAAAATGACTATGAATTACCAATTTTTGACCAATTACATTCTATTTAATTCACTATAAGTTCTTTCATTTAAGGATAAGCATATTTTTAAATGTTTGTTTGATATATAGTTTAACTTCCTCACAAAGAATGTTTGTAAAATTTTATATTTTATATTTTATCATTTGTTTAAATAAATCTCTTTAAACCACAAAGTCTCATCAAAATTGGCTATCACATTAAAGAGAGACAAAAAAGTAATGAATGAAACATTTTCATTGCTATTGAAGTGCCATTATCTTATATTCTTGCTAGTGTGTTGACAGTATAGGACCCTTCTATGCCCACCCCTCAATGCTGTCACCATCATCTTCCCATTACTGAAGCTCACATGGTCTTCCTCCATAGTCTCTTGTGTTCTCCCCAGCCCTCCTCTATTCCTCCCCTCTCTTCCCCTCCCCCTCTGAAAGCCTAAGATTGTTGCTTTAATTTGTTTTTGCAAGGATATAGTTATAAATACAGGTGAATAAAACTGTATTTTTAGAAACTCAAATATAATAAAATATATAACTTGACAAAATTTTTATTTTCAATTAGACTGAGATTTGATCTCAAACTTTATATCTGCTCTGGAAACCTCTGCATGTTGCCATACAGCATTGGACACAATGGATCACAATTTTTACAACTGAAATATATCACTATCAAATAACATAAACTGTAAAATTATAATGGCATGCAAATACTCTTCTGGGGCAGAGGAAAAATCTGAAGGGATGGGCATGCTTTGTTTTAATTGAGCTATTTATTGAAATGGTCTCCAACACTGTTTATGATTCAGACAGTTTCACACCTTTTGTGATAAGTATTACCACGTATCTTCCGTCTTCAGACTGCTTTTGCTCCATCTCAGATTCTGGCAGCTTGTATCCTCATTTCACTAGTCTAAAAGATTTTTCATTTGTTTTAAATTCCTCTGTAATCGAGCTATTAGTAGTATATTGTTTTTACTTTCTATATATTTATAATTTTTCCTATTTTGTTATAGTTGATTTCTAGATTCATGGCACTATGGTTATAAATAGTACTTGTTATAATTTCAACCTCTCTGTCTATATAACTGTGTGTGTATCTTGTACATGATAACTAAAATGACAATTTTTAAAATATTTTATTTAATGTGAACTGTTTTGCAGAAAAAAAAATCAGATGTTGCACTATTCAACAGAATTCTGAAAATACAAATCATTATGGAAAAAGCCTTGGTATGTATTATTGATATATTTCATCATATTTTTGTTTTGTGTTTAAATTCAAATGGAATATTATAAACAAACATCAATTTTTGAATTTTGTTCAAAATATGTATCTTAGCAGGACATCAGGAAATATCAATGCCTTTACATTGACCAAAGAGAACCAATATTTATGGTATTGGTTTCCAAATCAGAAAAGAATTTTAGCAATTGTGGATAACTTTGTATGCATGTATACTATACTAAAATTATAACTGGATGCAGACATTTGTGCATTCTCTTCAATCACAGTGAAAATCTTTTCCTTGAATTGATTTTTTTTTAAAGATTTATTTATTTATTCATACAAACACTGGGTACAGTCAGAAGCGCGGGAGGGTGAGAGAATTCACCAGAGTCAGAGAGGAGAGCAGAGCAGGCAGACTGATGAAGTACACTGCTGAGGGGAGCAGCGGGAGGCATGAGAGGTCTGCACACCATTTGGGACCCTTGCCCAGGGGCTGGGGATTGAACTGGCACTGCAGAGGCTGTGGACAGCTTCGCAAACCAGCGCTCAACTGCTGCACCACTGGGGAGGCCCTCCTTGAATTGATTTCTATTTTAAAACAAGCTATTTCATTTATTGCTCATTTGGAGATACTTGTTATTAAATGATTTCTCTTATGAGATTTTTGTATGCTTTATATTTGACTAAATAATTGTATTTTATCTTTTATATAAAATGTTATTTTATACTTTGTAAAGTTTCATGTTTATGAAAATGGAAAGATTCTTTAATGAAGTCTTTTATTTATGAAAGTTTTTATTATAGCAATTTTAGCAAAGGCATGGGCAGCAAGTTTTTTAAAAAACTGATTTGTCCATTATCACTGATATTTTGTATAAAGTCAATATGTGACTTAATGATACGGATTTTTTTCATAAAAGGAAATATATATAATTTTTATAAAAACAATAACATAATAGAGTATATGGACAAAATAATAAAGAAAAGAGTGCATATAATTTTATCACTGAAGAAAAATATACTCATGTATTTGTCTATATATTCACACATATACATACATACTGCCATGTATGTATTGTCATATTATAAGTATTCACTGCATAAAAGATCATATGTGCTCTCCTTTATAGACTTTTATAATTTCCCTGACATTAATGGAATTTTTTTTTACATAATTAAATTTAATTATTTTCTTACATCACTGTTAATTTTTGGACAGAATTTGAATTCTCCCCTCAGGTGTAGTCCTCATAGTTCTCCAGCCACAACAGCACCTGTAAACCATCACCACAGTCTCTTGTGCTCTTCTTTCCTGTTTTGACCACTGTCCCTCCCTCTCCCCTGTTGTATGCCTCATTATGTTTTATCAGCTTACAAGTTTTGTCCTTTTTCTGACCCTTTGTTCATTTCCTCGATATTTCACATGTAAGTGAAACCATCTGATATTTATTTTTTCCTTTTGACTTATTTTGCTTAGTGTAATCCCTTTCATCAACATTCATGTTACTACAAATGTCATGAGTTTATCTTTGTGAGTAGTATTCCATTATGTATATAAACCACATTTTCTTGATTCATTCATCTATTTTGGGGGCATTTGCATTGTTTCCATATCTTAGGTACTGTAAATAGTGCTCCAGTCAACATAGGTGTTTAGGTTTTGTTTCAAATTAGTGTTTTTGTATTCTTTGGGTAGATTCCTAGGAGTGGAATTGCTGGATCATAGGGTAGATCTATTTTTAGTGTTTTAAGGAACCTTGACACAACTTTCCATAGTGGCTGGACCAGTTTGCAATCCCACCAGCAGTGTAAGAGGGTTCCTTTCTTCCACATCCTCACCAGCATCTGCTGTTTCCAGTTTTTTTTTAATATGGGCCATTCTTACAAGTGTGAGTTGGTATTTCATTGTGGTTTTGATTGGCATTTCCTTTATAATGTGATGTTGAACATTTTTTCATATACCTGCTGGCCATTTGCATTTCCTCTTTAGAGAAGTGTCTGACCATTTTTTTTTGATTGGGCTATTTGCTTTGTTTTGAATTATGTAAGCTCTTTGTAGATCTTTGATATCAGTCCCTTATCAATTTTATGGTGTACAAATATTTTCTCCCATTTGGTAGGATGTTTCTTTCTCCATTTTGGTTATTGTCTCTTTTACTGTACAAAAAGATGCTTTTCTATACAGAAGTTTAATGTAGTCCCAGCTGTTTACCTTCTCCATTTTCCTTTCTTCTGAAGATGAGTCCTCAAAGATGTTTCTGAGGTTTATGTCATGGAGTATTTTATTTATCTTTTCTTCTATATATTATTTGGCTTCAGGTCTTATAGTTAGAGTCTTTCATCCATTTTGAGTTGATTTTTAATGGTGTAAGATAGTAGTCTAGTTTCATTCTTTTGCATGTGGCAACTAAGTCATTCCAACACCATTTATTGAAAGGCTTTCCTTGTTCCCGTGTATATTATTTGCTCCTTTGTCATAGATAAGTTGACCATATATGCGTCATTTTAAATTTCTGGACTTTCAATTCAATTCCATTGATGTGTGTGTCTGTTTTTGTTCCAATACCATGCTGATTTTATTATAATTAATTGAACATATTATCTCAATTCATTCTCAATGCATATAGTATCCAATTAATATGTATAATATTTAGATTTTCATTATTGTTGCAGAATAGTGCTATTGGGACTAAAATCATGATTTTATATGTTGGAATTATATCCTACCATAGCCACCTTCATGAGTTGCTAAAATAAAACCTAGAATTCTGTTTTCCTCTCTCCACTTAGCTGTATACCTTTCTACCAATACAATATAAATAGAATACATTTTCAATGTGAAAGTCATCAGGCAAAAAAAAAAATCCAGAGTCTTATGCAATATTTCATGATTAGTATTTTCTCTTCTTTTATGTTCAACTTATTTGTCTCTAATGTAAAAGTATCACTCTATAAACAGCGTATTGATAGTGTTTTCTTTTCCTCTATCCACTCAGATAGTTCTTGTCTTTTCATTTAGTGAGGCTACAATCAGGAGAGAGTGGAAGGGTAAGGAACAAAGAGGGGTTTGGCCAATGGAATATGGTGGAAGATTATGTGCTTTGGTGGTGGGCATTAGGCAGTAATATACCAGTGAAGCAGTGTGAACTTATCCATATATCTAAATCATACTCAGAATTATAAATCAGTGCCACCTCAATAAAATGATACAGTTGCAAAAAAATTTAAGAGTCCAGCAAGATGACAACAGTGTGGAGATTTGGAGTCACCTACTCCAGACGTGCAAAATGAAACTGAAGCAAAACAAAGCCAAAAACCCCTGAAGATAAAAACTGAGGATCACTATACACAACAAGGGATCTGCCCAACTGAAAGGGGTAGGAAAAATTCTTTTTTTTTAAGATTTATTTATTTATGCATACAAGAGCTGGGGTACAGGCCAGAGATGCAGGGGGTAAGAGGATTCACCAGAGACCGAGTGGGGTACAGAACAGGCAGTGAAATACACTGCTGAGGGGAGCAGAGGGCGCGACAGGAGAGGTCTGTCTCACCATGTGTGTTGCTCCCTGGCCGGTTGGGGATCGAACTCATGCTGCAGAGGCTGCAGATTGCTTCGTAGTGCAGTGCTTAACCCCTTGTGCCACCCGGGAGGCCCCAGGATAGGAAAAATTCTGAGTGAACTTTGTTTAAAGTAATAACAGTGCAACACAACCCACTAGTGGTTATAGTGCAGCACCCCCTACAGCTACTGACTTGGACACACAATGACATCAGGGAGTCTAAGATGTGGCCCTGAAGTGGATAAGGGGGTTTAAGAGAAGGCAGTGTGTTTGGAGGGTGCATTTCAGGATAGCTACAGAGGTGAGGGTACAAAGTGAGGACAAATGGCTTGAATCTGAAGTTCATAACACAGAACAGCTGAAGCCTGAATTGAGTAAGAGTACCTGGACTTCTTTATAGAAAACACTATGAGGGCCTCCCCTGCTGTGCTCTAAAGCTGCCTGCAGCCTCAGCAGTGCCGGTTCAATCCCCGGCCACTGGTGAGGGTCCCACATGGCTCAACAGACCTCTCCTGTCTGGCCTGCTGCTCCCCTCAGCATTGTATTTCGTCAGTCTGCCTGTTCTGTTCCCTGCTCTGGCTCTGGTGAATTCTCTTATCCTCCCGTGCTTCTGACTGTACCCAGTGCTTGTATAAATAAATAAATAAATCTTTAAAAAAAAAAAAAAAAGAAAACACTATGACTGAGTCCAGGCTGGGGTATCTGAGACACCTGCCACTCTCAGGATGAGATATCTAAAGCACTTGCTACCACCCACAAACAAACACACCAAAAACCAAAACCAAAAACAAACAAACAAACAAAACCTAACAAACCCAAAACAATTCACAATAGGAATTTCAAATTGCCGAGTCTACTGGGGGGGATCCTTCCTCCTTCATGTCTGTTGCCCTGCCCTCTTTTATATCCACTACCACTAACTGGCACCAATCTACCGACTACTTCAAGTACAAAAACAGCACTTGAATAATTATCCCTACTGAGACCTATATGGAATTAAAAATGAGGAGAGAGAAGAATACAGAACAAATGCCAAAATAAGAAAACCCTGAAAGGAACCGTGACTCTGGAGTTGCACAGCAGCATGACAAAGAGTAAAACAGGGCAACAGTACTGGCATTGAGGATGAAACTTACAAATAATGAAGAATATAAAACAACAGAATAAACACAATGAAAATATGAGGCAGCTACAATCAGACATAATGAAGTTTAGGGGTATAAACAATAGAGCAGGTTTTAAAAATACAATTGAGGACTTAAATATCAAACAAAAAGAAGCAACAGAGAATCAATGAACTAGAAAACACAAAACTGGAGAACACAAGTGTAGGGTAAAGAAAACATCAGGCTTTTCTGCCCTCCTGCCATCAGGATAGATGATGGATCCTTGAGGTTCTGAATGCATGCCTGATGGCGGGCACCTGGAGTAGGGTGTGGGCATAGGTAGATGGGATTCACCTGGACTGAGACTGGGCTTTTAAGGGTGGCATCACGGGGACGCCAGCAGAAGCTGAAGAGAAGCCGAGAGAGAAGCAGAAGCCGAGAGAAGGCTGGAGAGCCCAGATAGAGTGAAGACTTGCTGGGGGCTGGGAGGACTGCCAGTCTCCCGGCCCCCCAGCACCCTTGCCTGCTGTGCACCGGGTAAATCCCAATAAAAAGACCTGCAAAAAGCCACTAAGAACTCTGACTCCTCCTTCACCCAGTCTGCATGGGATCAGAAAACCTGCTCAGTGGTCTTCCTGCCTATACAACAAGAAAAAAAAAAAGGTAAAGAAAATAGATCTTAAAAAATGAAAATTGTGTAAGAAATGTTTGGGACAACTTAAAGAGACCTAATAACTGTGCCATAGGGGTCCCAGAAGAAGAAAAAGAGAAAAACATAGAAAATCTATTTAAAGAAATAATCACTGAAAACCCTTCAGTCTGGAAAGTGAGCCAGAAATTGTGATACAAGAGGCCCAAAGAATTCTAAGCAGAGGATAGATGTACACCAAGGCACATAAAAACAAAGTTGTCAAGAACCAACAATAAGGACAATATTAAAAGTATCAAGAACAAAAAAGGTAACATATAAGGCAACACCAATCAAACTATCAGCAGATTTTTCGAAAAAACATTGAAAGTACAAAGATACTGGAAGGTGATGTTGGAAATGTTTAAGGAAAAGAGCTTCCACCCCAGAGTCCTCTACCCAGCAAGACTAACAATCAAGATAGAAGGAAGAGTAAGGAAATCCACTGAAGAGCAAAAACAGAAAATAATTCATGAATACCTAGCTGCTTATGAAAAATGCTAAAGGGGTTATTATAAAGCAAAGAATAATGACTACTGTAGGGCAAGGAAAAACGTCAGGCTTTTCTGCCCTCCCGCCATCAGGATAGATGATGGATCCTTGCGGTCCTGAATGCATGCCTGATGGCGGGCACCTGGAATAGGGTGTGGGTATGGGTAGATGGGATTCGACTGGGCTAAGACTGTGCTTTTTAAGGGCGGCATCACGGGGATGCCAGGAGAAGCTAAAAGGAGAAGCTGAGAAAGAAGCAGCATAAAGGGAGAGGGAAGAGGGGAGAGAAGAGAGAGGAAGAGGGGAGAGAAGAGAGAGAGCCGGAGAGCCCAGATAGAGTGATTTGCTGGGGGCTGGGAGGCCTGCCAGCCTCCCGGCCCCCCAGTACCCCTGCCTGCCATGTACCTGGCAATCCCAATAAAACCCTGCAAAACCACTGAGGACTCTGACTCCTCCTTTACCCGGTCTGCTGGATCATAGAAATCCTGCACTGTGGCCATTCCTGACCCTACAACTACTGAGACCAAAAACCCACACCTAAACTATTTAACATGGAGGAGTATGAGGAAAGTAACAAGTGGCCCATTAGATGAAACTGGGGACAACCCCTCTCTGGTCCCAGAATATTCCAGCACTTGACCCCAGAATACTTGCAGGCGATGCAAACAGCAGCAGGTAGAGGGCAGCCACCAGAGGCCCTACTGGGGCGGAAGCTGCTAGCAGAGGCCAGCAGTGATGGTGGAATGGAGTGGTTCCTCTACCATGCCAATCCGAGGGCATGCAGTCTCTCCAAAGCTGTGGCTCCCTCCAGCTGCAGCAACAGAGATGCCCATGGAGTTGGTGCCTGGATCATAGAATGGACCTATCAGGTGCAAGATATGAACTGATTGGTAAATGGTCCAATCAGCCACAGGATTGAAAGGGGTCCTGTCAGACTGGTAGGTGGGGCATCTAAAAGGGGATATAGGGCAGGAAGGAAGCCAGATTGCGGGGAACTCTCACTGGATCCTTAGGTTTGCTTGGATAGGAAAGAAATCATAATTGAGGACATAAATATCAAACAAAAAGAAGCAACAGAGGATTAATGACCTAGAAAACACAAAACTGGAGAACGCAAGAATAAAAAAAGGTCTGTGGCTGGGGTTGCTCCAGTGTCATTTAGTGGCCCTGCCTGTGAGTACCTCCAGCTGCAGTAAGTTGGATCCTGGCCTGCGGCTTGTGGACACCACAAGCTCCATACCCTTGTTGTCATCTTGAATGAGCAGCCTTTTGTTTAGGATTCTTGGATACTTTGGATACTATCTGGAGTGAGATAGCCACCCACTTGTGACCTTGAGAACTCCCATTTCTCATTTGTTAAATAAACCACATTGTTTTTGTTTCCTGAGCCTGAGTGGCCTTGCAGCTATGCGTGTGGGTGAAGAATCCAGTGAACCGCTCGCTCCTGAGCAGCACTGTCCTTTGGAGGCTATGAAGCCCCCTATAGCACGTTTCAGAAGAAGCCAGAGCTCAGACCATATAACAGGGTCTCACAAATAATCCATCATCTACTAACCTCAGTAGAACTCTCAAACAAATATAATAGAAGTAACACTTAAGAGCAATATTGTGGGAGGCATCTCAGGTGTCTGCCAATGGGCAGGAAATAAAGTGATAACAGCAATCAGAAGAAAGAACATTAACACACAATTCACAATAAAAGAAATATGCAGGACTAAAAATAGAAGTTCTATCAGTAATACAGGAATGCACAATAAAATGAGACAGCTCTGTTTGCCACTCGAGTTGGCAAAGATAGAAAAATTATATTTTGCAATTCACATACAATTGGTGAAGTGTTGATCAACACAATTTATGAAGTCAATTTGGCAAAAATCAAAGGTTTTTAAAATGTTCATACCCTTTAATATCACAATTCTATTTCTTCCCTGGCAGGGAAAAAAATTTATTTCTCATTATGCCTTTTTGCTTTTATGTTCTCTACTGCCACCATTTAAAAAGGGGGGGAAATGATTTTATAGTCTGGTGGGGTACAGAGAAACCCTCAGCTAACACATAATGAGACAAGTGTAAGTATCAGAGCAACTAAGTGACGGGTAATGATTTCCTAGTACATTTTCAAAAGTAAGTGGTGTATAAGTGAAGCCTTTACAGATGAGGATACCAAGTAACTGATTTGTTATTCTTAATGAAGATGGCAGCATGACAAAGATAGGAAGTATGTTTAATACAGGAAGGAGCCAAAACCTTTGAGTATATATCAAATGCTAAGGTCTGATGATACAGAAATGTTTTAGAAACCTTGCCATTTAGGAGTTCCTAGTCTAGTGGGTTAGGGAGATGTAAACAGACTTTAGGGTAAGGTAAAGAAGTGTTAAAAAAATTAAAAAGTCTTTAATTCATATCTAAAATTTACTAAGTACTTGAGAAATCTCAGTTCTGTTTTTCTCCTTTTGCTTGAGCACTGCATTGTTTTAGCATTTTATATTTTTTGACCATTTAAAATGTAGTAGTTTAGGGGCCTCCCCAGTGGCGCAGCGGTTGAGCGCTGGGTTGCGAAGCTGCCTGCAGCCTCTGCAGCGCTGGTTCGATCCCGGCTGCTCCCCAGCCACTGGAGGAGGGTCCCACATGGCGCACAGACTGCTCCTGTCGCCCGCTGCTCCCCTCAGCAGTGTACTTCGGTCCTTCTGCCTGCTCTGCTCCCTGCTCTGGCTCTGGTGAATTCTCTCACCCTCCCATGCTTCTGACTATACCCAGTGCTTGTATAAATAAATAAATAAAAATAAATGTTTAAAAAAAAAGAATTAAAAAAATAAAATGTGGTAGTTTAGTAATTTCCATTAGTAATTAAGAACAATATTTGTTTTTCAGTATGATTATATGGGCTCTGAAGTGGCAGTTGCAACTGAGAAAGTTGTTTATATATTTAGTATTATCAATACTGTAAGTATGTTACATATAACATTTGTTTAAATTATTTTTATTGAGATAATGGTTCACAACAGTGCATGAATTCATGGGTAGAGATTCACAGCTCCTTGAATACATGCTGCCATACCCATGGTCAAATCATTGATTCAAGAATTCTCCACCAGTCCATTAGGCCCCCTTCTCCCATTTTTCTTACCCTTTTGGCGGACTCAATTCTGCAGTCAGATTTCAAGGATTTGTTTTAGTTTGTTTTGCTTTGTTCCTTTTTTTACATATATAATTTCTTTTATAGATAAAATTTATTTTTTTATTAAGGTAACACTAATTTATATCATTGTAGATGACTCAGAAATGTATGATCCCACCTTTTCTGGTATATGTTACCATACTCCATTTGCTATCTTTGTTTCTTTATATTTCAATACTGGCTGAAACCATCTGGTATTTTGACTTTCTCTTTCTGACTTACTTCACTAGCATAGTCCCCTCCAGAATTCAAACTAGACTATAAAGCTATAGTAATCAAAACACATGACAAAACAGTATGGTGTTGGGTAAAAATAGACACTGACCAATGAAATAAAGTTGAAAACCCAGAAACAAACCCACACTTTAGGAACATTTAATTTAAAATAAAGCAGCTAAGAGCCTACAATGGAGAAAGAAAATTCTCTTCAACAAATGGTGTTGGAAAAGCTGGGTATTCACATGTAAAAGAATGAAACTAGACCATTATCTCATGAGGACAAAAATTAAATCAAAATGGATTAAATATTTAGAGTAAGACATAATACATAGAAGACATACGCAAAACACTCCACGTCACTGGCTTCTGTGGTGTCTTTGGAAATTCAACTATGGTGGCAAGGGAAGGCACAGCAAAAATAAAAATCATACTACTGAGACTAAAAAGCTTCTGCACAGTGAAAGAAACTTATTAAATAAAACAATAACCTACTAAATGGAAGAAAATATTTGCATGTTACATTACACATTTTAGTAACTTTATATAAATAGCATTTACATTTTTATAAAAAATGTAGTGCTATGAGTTAGTTTTATCCACCAATGGATTTCATTTCCAAAAAATAATAATTTAATATATATTAAATATAAATAAGTATACATTTAACATATATTAGTGATATAATGTATTTTTAATTACCAAAGACTATTTATCATGTATCTTCTGTGTTCAGATGTTTTCTCAGCTTAATGTGACTGTTATGCTATCTTCCTTGGAGATCTGGTCTGCTCAAAATAAAATTTCATCTGATGGGCATGCTGATGAAGTACTACAAAGATTTGTGTCATGGAAGGAAAAATTTTTGTTTCAAAGGTCCAGTGATATGGCATACTTATTAATGTAAGTATATTATTTGCATTTATACATGTTTATCAAATTATTTGAAATATTAGCCAGCAAAATTACATGCAAAATGTATTCATTATAATAATAAGACATCTCAATATGATTGTATGAATACCATGTAGACAAAATGCAAAATACAACAATCTGATAACAATGTAAGATACTAAAATCATGAAAGATTATTATTCTCAGAGTGGACTGTTTAACTATGTAAATGTAATAAATTGAAAAATATGGAAAGTTTTGAGTTTACCTATGGAAATGTAATAAATTGAAAAATATGGCAAGTTTTGAGGTAAACAGGAGTTTTTATAGTTTTAAAAAATTTTTTTCCAGAGGTAAATAATTGAAACCAGCCTTGTAACATTAAGTAAAATATAAATTAGTTAATATAATATAAAAATTGCATATAGAGCTAATCATACTATAAAATATTAAAATAGTAATGTGGTTACTTGCTGGTATTTCAGTACTAACCTAGGGTATAGCTATTTAACTATTTGCATTATATCTTTCAACAGGTAGGTAGATTTTCCTTTCACTTGTTGGATTATTTTAGATATGAGAAAACCCCACAATTCTGAGAGTCTTAAGCAATATGGAATATATTTATATATCTACTCATATCTCCAGTGAGAGTAATCTAAGGTCATGTTTGAGGTTTAAGGAACAACTTTTACTAAGTATTAAAAAGCTCACAGGGAACTTTGTACTTTCTATTTGTCTTTTTCAGTAAATCTAGTACATATTTTACTCCATGTCCTCCAATCCTACACGTTTTACACATTTGAAGCATTTACTATAGGCAAATGATAGCCATGAGCAATCCTGAATTTTACATCTTTGAATCATATCCATACAGTGGTGACAACATGATTAATTTTTTGGAAGGATTAGGTACCACTGGGTTTTGTGCTGTGTAGTATATAATGTTAAAACTTAACTTTGTAGGAACAAAAAATTACTCAAATACAAAATGATTGAAAGCATTATGTGATATGTAAAAATTATGCTTTAAATAAAACTTTACCGAGAAATTTAATTCTTAAAATGTGTTTATAATTTAAGATGCATTTATTTACAGTCAAAAATTACTGTTTAGTTATAGGGACCATCCTAATTATGTGGGAGCAACCTATCATGGAAAAGCATGTGATCCAAACTTTGCAGCAGGAATTGCTCTGGTATGGATTTTTATTCCCATCTCTTAAGTGATTATATTAGATTTTGAAATCTAATATCCACTTCAAGGAACAAAAGTACATATATTATATCTACCATGCTCTTTTCAGAAATGTTTATTTTTTTTACATTTTTGAAATTCAACTGTTGTAATTTTTAAAGGATTTTTTATTGTGGTAAAATTAACAACATAGAATTGACCATTCTTGCTAATTTGAAATAGTATTCTGTATCTCTGCATTATTGTGAAACACATCACAATTTTTCATCTTGTGTAACTGAAACTTTGTACCTTTTGTATAACATGGCCTCATTTTTCACAACATGTAACCCCTGGAAGCAATTGTTAACACTCTCTTCTTCAGTATATGAGACATGTTTGGATTTCACATGTAACAAAGAACTACATTATTTGTCTTTCTATCTTTTATTTATTTCACTTAGCAAAGTACCATCCAGGTTTATTCATGTTATAGCAAATGGCAGGATTTCATTTTTATGTCTGAATAATTATCCGTGTTTGTGTTTAGATTTTATTCAAGAAGTCAAGGTTTAGAAACAGCATAGAGAGTAAACCATAAGATATACGTCACTATAGTATAATATAGTATAATGTATGATATAATAGAATGAAGTAAAATGTAATATTTTAATGAAATTTTTAGTTAACTATATGGCATTTTGTTTATCCATTCATCTGTAGATGTACACATTCTTTGTTACTTGACAGTTTAATCATAATATAATGTGCTGCTTTTAAAAGTTTTCAACTTAAAGTGTATTTAAAGGACACATATGTTTTAAAAGGTCAAAGGTGTGACAAAATAACTTAGGCAACAATTCTGATGTTTTCCTATTTAGTACCCAAAGATGATATCTTCAGAGGCATTTTCAGTTATTATGGCACAATTGCTTGGAATCAATATGGGCTTAACCTATGATGACATCTATAACTGTGAATGTCCAGGGACTATATGCATAATGAATCCTGAGGCAATGTAAGGTGTTATTTTTATCAAATATTTATCTTCTTTTGGGAAATATTTGTAGCATTGCATAATATTTGTAGCATTGCATATTTGTAGCATTGCGTAATATTTTGCAATGTAACTGAATCTTACTATCCAATACTTACATCCCTATAAAGTTTATTAAAGTGAATCTGTATTTGCTATTTTAGAAAATTGCTTTTAGTTCTATAGTCAATGTCATAACATGAAAAGAAAATGGATATTGATGCTGACATTCTGGGGTATGTTATAGTTTTGAGTTGAAATTAATTCATTCTTAAAATATGTAATGTGTCCTAGATACTGTTTTATTTTTTCTTACAAATGGTTATCAAGAGAGACATGTCCAAAATATCTCATATTGGCCAATAAGAGTGAGAAACTTTAAAAAGAGGAAAAAAGAATACAAAAATATATATAGCTTATGATAGCTGCTAAGAGGTAAATAAATAATATATACATAGGCAGAAGAAACTTTCTAATGAATTGCTATAAGAAGGATTCTCTGAGAAGTATGAAGGAAAAAGACCGAAGAAAGACTTTGGGAACTATCTGACTCCACAAGGAAAGGAAATATAAGAGTTATAGGAATCCCAGAGGAGAGGAGAGAGATGTAGGAACAGAGAAAATATTCAAGGAAATAATTGAAGAGAACTTCCCAAATGTGAAGAAGGAGCTGAAAATTGATATACAAGAAGCAAGAAGAACACCAAACTTCCATGATAAAAGGAAAAATACAGCAAGACACATAATAGTAAAGCTCCCAAGAATCCAGGACAAGGAAAAAATAATGAAGCTGACAAGAAGGAAGAAATAGATAACATTCAAAGGAAAACCAATCAGACTGACATCAGATTTCTCCGAAGAAACACTGCGGGCAAGGAGAGAGTGGAGGGACATAGTCAACAGACCCCAAGAAAACAAATGCCAACAAAGAAAACTCTATCCTGCAAAGCTCTCCTTCCTCTATGAAGAAAGAATAAGGAACTTCCAAGATAAACAGAAACTCTGGAATTTCATTACGACTAAACCCCCACTCCAAAAAATACTACAAAGAGTCCTAAAGCCAGAACATCAGAGGGACAAATTACAATGAAAGAAGGCCAAAAAGAATTATTAAAACAATAAATAAATAAAATCAAAGGAAAGACAAACACAATGGCAAATACAAATGCTAACATATCAATATTAACTCTAAATGTAAATGGACTAAACTCTTCAATAAAAAAGACACAGAGTTGCAGGCTGGATTAAGAAACAAAACCCAAACTTTTGCTGTCTCCAGGAAACACATTTAGCTACAAAAGATAAAAATAGACTCAAAGTTAAAGGATGGAAAACTATCCTACAAGCAAATAGACCAAAAAAGAAAGCAGGAACAGCTATACTTATATCAGATAAAACAGATTTCAAATTCAAAAAGATAAAAAGAGACCCCAATGGTCACTACATTATGATCAAGGGGATAATACTTCAAGAAGAAATAACACTCACTAACATATATTCACCAAACAAAGAAACACCAAAATATATCAGACAACTATTGTCATCTTTAAAAACAGACATCAGAGAAAACACCACTATCAACAATGGATAATCAACGAGACAAAAAATAAGTAAAGACACTAAAGCTCTAAATAAGGATCTAGAGCGCTTGGGCTTAACAGACATCTACAGAACACTAAACCCCCAAAAATCTGAGTACACATTGTTCTCAAGCGCACACGGATCATTCTCCAGGATTGATCACATACTGGGTCACAAGACAAACATCAACAGATACACCAAGACTGAAATCATACCAAGCATCTTTTCTGACTATGAGGCATCAAACTAGAAATAAACCATAAAAAGAAGGGAAGGAAGTCTCCTACCTCATGGAGATTGAAAACCACACTACTGGTAGACCACTGGACTAATGAGGAGATCAAAGAAGAAATTAAAAAATTCTTTGAATTGAATGACAAAGAGGACACTAATTTCCTAAATGTATGGGATGCAGCAACAGCAGTAATAAGAGGAAAATATATAGCAGTAGAGGCTCACATCAAGAAACAAGAAAGAACTCAAAGAAACAACCTAATCTTGAAGCTCAAAGATCTAGAAAAAGAACAACAAAAAACCCCAAAACCAGTAGAAGAAAAGAAATAATAAAAACCAAAGCAGAAATAACTGAAATTGAAACTAAAAAAACTATCCAAAAGATCAATGAAACCAAGAGCTGGTTCTTCGAAAAAAATCAATAAAATAGACAAACCCCTAGCCAGGCTCACCAAGGAAAAAAGGGAGAAAGCATAAATAAACAGGATCATAAATGAAAGAGGAGAAATCACAACGGACACAGCAGAAATCAAAAGAATAATCAGAAACTACTATGAACAGTTATATGGAAACATGTTCAACAATCTAGAGGAGATGGAAAAATTCCTACAACTCTATAATCACCCAAAGCTAGATAAAGAAGAAATAGAGCACCTAAACAGACCAATTACAAGCAGCAAAATTGAAATGGTGATTAAAATCCTCCCCAAATCAAAAGCCCAGGACCTGATGGATTTACAAATCAATTCTACCAAACATTCAGAGATGAATTAGTGCCTATCCTTCACAAACTCTTCCAAAAAATTGAGAAGGAAGGGATAATACCAAACACATTCTAGGAAGCCAACATTACACTAATACCAAAACCGAACAAGGACAACACAAAAAAAGAAAACTACAGGCCGATCTCCCGAATGAACACTGATGCAAAAATCCTCAACAAAATTTTAGCTATCAGAATCCAACAATGTATCCATAAGATAATTCACCACGACCAAGTAGGATTCATTCCAGGGACACAAGGATGGTTCAACATCTCAAAATCAATCAACGTTATCCAACACATCAACAAAAAGAAATATAAAAACCATATGATAATGTCAATAGATGCCGAGAAAGCTTTCGACAAAGTGCTACCCCCATTCATGGTAAAAGCCTTGAAATTCTTGGGATAAAAGGAACATACCTCAACATCATAAAGGCCATATATGACAAGCCAACAGCCAGTATCATTCTCAATGGTGAAAAGGTGAAAGCAATTCCATTAAGATCTGGAACAAGACAAGGATGTCCACTCTCACCACAGCTTTTCAATATAATACTGGAAGTCCTAGCCAGAGCAATAAGACAAGAGAAAGACATCCAAGGAATCCAAATAGGAAAAGAAGATGTCAAACTATCACTATTTGCAGATGATATGATAATATACATAGAGAACCCCAAAAACTCCACAGTTGAAAAAAATTCATCAATCAGTTCAATAAAGTGGCAGGATACAAAATCAACACGCAAAAGTGAGTAGCCTTCCTATACACAAACAATAAATCTGAAGAAGAAGAAATAAAAAAAAAAACATCCCCTTTATTATTGAAACAAAAAAATCAAATATTTGGGAATAAATCTAACAAAATAGGTAAAGGACCTATACATAGAAAGCTATAAAACACTGTTAAAAGAAATAGAAGAAGACACAAAGAAATGGAAAGACATCCCCTGCTCATGGATTGGAAGAATAAACATTATTAAAATGGCCATCCTACCAAAAGCAATATACAGATTCAATGCTATTCCAATCAAAATTTCAATGTCTTTCTTCAAAGAAATAGAACAATTATTGATGAAATTCATATGGAGCCACCAAAAACCCCGAATAGCCAAAGCTCTCCTGAAAAAAAAGAAGGGAATGGAGGCATCACACGCCCAGACTTCAAACTATACTACAAAGCCATAATCATCAAAACTGCATGGTATTGGAACAAGAACAGACACACAGACCAATGGAATCGAATAGAAAATCCAGAAATAATCCCACAGATTTATGGTCAACTAATCTTTGACAAAGGAGAGCAAAGACTATGCTTTGGAGCAAAGAAAGTTTGTTCAATAAATGGTGCTGGGAAAACTGGGTCACTACATGCAAAAGAATGAATCTTGACCACTACCTCACACCATACACAAAAATCAACTCAAAATGGATTAAAGAACTAGACATAAGACCTGAAACCATAAAATACATAGAAGGAAATATAGGCGAAAAACTACGTGATTTGCACATCAAAGACATCTTTACAGACACATCACCCAAAGCAGTGATAGTGAAGGCAAAGATAAACAGCTGGGACTACATCAAATTAAAGTGCTTCTGCACAGCAAAAGAGACAATAACAAAAACAAAGAGAAACCCCCCCATCTGGGAGAACAATTTTGCACACAACACTAATGGTAAAGGACTGATCACAAAAATCTGCAAACAGCTGATGAGACTCAACAACAACAAAGAAAATAATCCAGTCAAAAAATGGGCAGAAGAGCTAAAAAGAAACTTCTCTGAAGAGGAAATGCAAATGGCCAACAGGCATATGAAAAAATGTTCACCATCACTTGTAATCAGGGAAATGCAAATCAAAACTACCATGAGATAACATCTTACACCAGTGAGAATGGCACTTATTAAAAAAACTAGCAACAACTAATGTTGGCGAGGGTGAGGAGAGAAAGGAACTCTTCTGCACTGTTGGTGGGAATGCAAATTGGTCCAACCACTATGGAGAGCTGTGTGGAGATTTCTGGACCTACTAAACATAGAGCTTCCATATGATCCAGCAATTCCACTCCTAGGTATTTACCCAAAGGACACAGAAACATCAATTCCAAAGAGCACCTGCACCCCTATGTTTATAGCAGCACTGTTTACAATAGCTAAGCTTTGGAAACAACCCAAATGCCCAAAAATAGATGACTGGATCAAGAAGAAGTGGTACATATACACCATGGAATATTACTCAGCATTCAAAAAAGATAAACACATGCAATTTGCAGCAACATGGATGGTGCTGAAAGGGATCATGCTCAGCGATATAAGCCAGAAAGAAAAAGAAAAATACCAATGGTCTCACTCATAGCAGGAATCTTGAAAACTTAAATAAGGGACCAGGAAAAAGAATAACTATAAGAAAGTGAAAATCAAAATCAACAAAAAACTATGAACCAGAGACACTCTATGGGGGGTAGGGGGCAGGAGGGGAGGGATTGGGGTCAAAATAAGGGGGTTGCAATTGTTTGGGGAATATAAAATTAAAATTTAGAAAAAAATAGGATGTTTTAGACATAATAGAAAAAGGAAAGTAAAATATATTGAGTCAAGGGAACAATGGTGTCAGGTAAAATGTCCTGGAGGTAAAATAGGAAATGTTGGAAAGAGCCTGATCATGCAATCACAATGTGAGAGTTGGGAGTTTGCAATTAGCAGAACACATTTGTTTATGCATTGTGAATAATAAAATTATCTTTAAAAATGAATGTAAAATATACCAGAAGGTACAATAATGTATTTATACTTGGTAGGTGATGATTCTCGAAATACTACAATAGTTTGTTGAGATGGAAAGAAAAGGAGATATTAAAAAGTATTAGTAAGTTTGTGGATATCACTACTTATGAACAAATTTTGAAAAGACAAATATTTTAGAAAAGGAGAACAATAGGTGGGGGTAAAATTTGAGGACAATTAAATTTGAGAGTCTCAGTAACCCATTAGTATTAAGACTATGGTTGCATAAATCTGACTCTCAAAAGATAAGTGACTTAAATGTTTGACCCTTCAGCACATTGATAGGAATTAGTAAGAAGCTAAATAGAATAAAAGGAGACTGCTTAAGATGTAGTCTTAAGTACTCGCCTAATATAAAGTCTGACAATTAAGGGGGGAAGCAGTGACATAGAATGAGAAGGAAGAAAAATAAAGTATTGGGTCAAGATAGGGAAGAATGAGCTAACTAGTGGTTGAGCCTGAACTGGATCACTTTGTTAGAAAGTGTGGATATTATGATGATGGGGGAGTTTGAATGTAATTGTAGGATTAGATGTTAGTGATCTATTATTATTTCATGTTTTTTAAAGGTCCATTTAGGAGAATTCATTCCTATGTAAAACAATACATTAGAGTATTTAGAGTTACAAGGACATCTTGTTGGCAACGTAGTCTTAATTGTTTTAGGAAATAATTTATTCTTTGGACTATATTGTATCATTTTCTAAAAGTGAGATTGTTTCAATGAAATAAAATACATTAAACAGTACACAGAAGTATAGAAATATCAAATAAAAAGTTAAAAATAAAGAATCCAGGGCTTATGCATTTAATCTAATCAATGTTGAGATATTTTAATTGAGTCATTTTGTTACAAGAAACAAATAATCCTGATTTTTCTTCTTTTTTAAAAGATTTATTTTTATTTATTTATGCATGCAAGAACGAGGGTGTAGGTCAGAAGTGAGGGTGAGGAGAAGATTCACCAGAGACAGGGTGGGGAGAACAGGCAGATCTACTGAAATACAATGCCTAGGGGAACAGCAGGAGAGACAGGAGAGGTCTGCTGCTCCAGGTGGTTAGCTCCCTGGCCAGGGATGGAACTCATGCCTCAGTGACTGATGATAGCATGAAAGCACTGAGACTTCAATCCCTGCACCACCAGGGAGGCCCTAATCCTGATTTTTCATGAACAAATTCAGCTATCTTTTATTCCTTCAGTTTTCCACACAAATTTCAAGGACATTTTATATTCTTATACATAATTGGTGCTCCTTAAAATACTGATTATATATATATATATATGATAATAAGAATGAAAATAGTAACTAAGAGATACTTAAATAGTTTTGTTTGCTGAGGGCAGGAAGAACACAAGGAACTATGGTGATGGTGCACAGGTGACTTGGTAGTGGAAATTCTATGGGGACTATGCCTGAGAAAAGAAAGCAAACATTGTAAAAAAATAAATAAATAAAAGAACAATGATATAAAGTATATATAAATAAATAAAATTTAAAAAATAAAAATGAGGTAGGGTCTCCCTTTGGAGCAAGGGGTTAAGTCCCCGCACTACAAAGCTTGGCAGCCACTGTAGCACAAGTTCCATACCTGGCCAAGGAGTTGGCCCACATGGTGCAGCAGACCTCTCCTGTCTCACTTGCTGCTCCCCTCAGCAGTATATTTCAGTCAGTCTGCCTGTTCTCTTCCCCTTTCTGTCACTGGTGAATCCTCTCACCCACCGCCCCCCCTCCAACCCTGGCCTTTACCCCAGCTCTTGTATGCATAAATTAATAAATCTTTAAAAAAGAAAACTGAGTTAAAAAAAAAGTTGTGTTTACCAAGCAGTGTTAAATGTTTTAATATATTACAATTCCTGTCACCTTAATTTCCTCTTTTTATAGATGTTTGTTATATAAAATCATAATAGAAAAGAAACTTCCTTCTTTTATTTATAACTTATATTAGAAATGAAAATTCTTTCCACTCTTTGGCTCTTCTGTAACAGAAGTAGTACAGAATTCAAAGCACTTTATTTAGGGGTACTACTTTGACACTGATTTTATTCCATTTATATGAGGAATATAATTTAATTTTAGACGTTCCCGTGGTGTAAAGTTTTTTAGCAGTTGCAACATGGATGAATTTAAACATATAGTTTCACAGCCTGAATTTGAATGTCTTCAGAAGCAAACACTTTCGACAGGGGTTTTTCAAGGAAGAAACACAACTTGTGGAAATGGAATTTTGGAACTACCAGAAGAGTGTGATTGTGGCCCAGTAAAGGTTAGTCACAAACATTAATAGTTGATCTAAAGACTTATTTTTGTTTTTCTCACATAATTAACTATAGCTTTTGATATAAAAGAATAGGGCTTTTTTTTTAATGCTGCACTCTTATAAATATCTAAGAGAAGGAGATCTGAGGCATGTAATAACCGACATTCTAATTTTGGAAGACTGGAAAAGTTTAGGTATGGGTTAAGTGTAGCATGAGTTAAAGACATAGATTTTTTTTCATTAATGGCAATATCCACTTTCCTGTGCTACAAACCTCAATATTATCAGCAGTGCATCATCACCTAAACCAGCTTTTGAATTTCTGATTGTGACTGCATCGTTCTTTTGGTTATTAAATGTCTATTGTATATTTCTTCTTCACCTAATTTCAGTTCTTACATCTGGAGTAACAGTTATAAATAATTTTGAGTTGGTTTAACAGAATTGAATCATTGTCATTGGTTTGTTATTGTTACATTTATCTTTGTGCTCTTATCTTTATATATTCAATTGTATTTGGTAGGATAAATTATGTATACATTTTATTATGACTGTTTCATATATTCATAAATGTTGATATTTTTAAATATTCCATATTTTCTTGAGACGATATAAGGTGTTAATAATTGTTCAGAATGAAATTCTGCTTAAGTTGCTTAAAAATTTTTTAATGAATGATTCAAATTTTATGTATTTTACTAATTTTGATTGCCTGACCTTTCAATACTTGAGTAATAATATTGATAACTCTAACTATACAACTGGATTTGCCTAATTATAACTATAATTTAATGAATTCATGCTTTATATGTTTTGAAGATGTTTTACATGGTACAGAACTTATTTATGATTGCTGTATCTTTCTAGAAATTGAAAGTTTTACCTTAGAATAATAACTATCTTTAACATTGCTGTCTATTTCTTATTTCATCTCACAGATATTTATTTATCTATCATGTATCTATGTCTATGCATATATTAGCTGCCTTTAATTAGTATTTTCTGATATTTTCCATTCTCATTCAGTTTTCCTGTACTATCAAGTTCAGTATATAATAATAATAATTTAAAATTATTATTCAATCAGTCTTGATTTACAAGATCATCATCTTATTTCTTGGGATTCATCTTTTGCTTTTTTAAAATAACTAAATTTAATCAGCTATAGTTCAAATAAAATAAACTTAAGTAACTAAATTTAATTTTAACTAAAATTGATTCTAATTCCTGATTTCCTTTGTTTTTAACTAATGGCCTCTTTCTGTTCCAGGAACTCTTCTTAGATACCTCATCACTCTATAATTTAAAAAATAATGTTGGATGTCTCCAAATTTTTGTACTTTTATTTTCATTTGCCACTTTTGTTTTTAGTTGAATTTTTGTTCAATTTATGTGTTTTGCTTCTTTTCTTTCACTATTACTTTCAGTGACCTAGTGGGTATGAACATTCTAATTCCTTTATTATCCTTGCATTTTTGCCATATTTATTGAATGTTAATCGCTATCAGGGCAAATTTTCACCAAAGTAACAGGGATTACAGCCCGATTATGAAACATTTTTGTGAAATATTTCACTTCTGTTTTCTTTACTCTTTACATTAGATAGTACTATGAAAACTGTTGAGAAAATAGTTACTTTATTTTACCCACCATTTATTTATTTATGAATGTCAAAAAAGTTTCCTTTTGAGATAATCTCCTTTAATATTACATTCTATTCCTTAAAATACACTTTAGTCATTTCTCTTGAGGGTATATTGTGCACTTTTGTATAGCAATAAATATTTTTCTTCATGTATATATTACATAATGTATAATTATGTCTGTGTTGTATATATACATATATATACAAAATATATACATGAAATATGTGTGAAGAGTGTAGTGAATCGATACTTAATATACACCTAAATAATTTGCACTTGGCTCAAAACAAACCTAGTTTCTTCCAAAGAAGTCTTTTGTGTGTCCCTTTTCAATCACATACTCCATACATAAAACTGTCGTTTAGAAATTACAAGACTTGTCTTATAGCAAGAAACTTAGTTTACTGGAAAAGCAGCATACATCTGAGTCATTGTATATATTGATGAAAAATTGCTGATAGTTCACAGCAGTAAATGCTGATGAAAGGATAAAAAATGTATAAAAAGCATGAGAAGACTATTCAAGCATAAGAAAACCCAGTCAGTAAGAAATTTGCAGTTCAAAATTTATATATTCATATGAATTCATGACATATTTACTTATTGACATATACCCTAGAGAAATGTAAGCAGTGTGTAAGAAAAATTTTAACTTCTTGAATATTAAGTCAAAAATTGAAAGAAACTGAAACTGTCATTGACATGAATGGATAAACTGAAATAACCATAAAAGTAATATTAAAAGCAATGCAAGCAATTGGTATAAAGTTCTACATTCCAAAATTGGTGAACTTTAAAGGTAAAAAGATACAAAATGATATGTGATTGCCAACTGCATAAAGGTAAAAAGCAGGAAACTTATATTCTGTAAGTACACACAAAATAGAAAGACTATGATACAAAGCACTCAATTCAAAATGACTTCAATTCAAAATGACTTTCCCTAATTGGACAGTGCAGTAAGCCAAACCAAACAAAAGATTTTGATTCTCTGGAGGAGGTAGGATGAAGCTGTATAAAAGACATTACTAATGCTTACCAACACACACCAGATGATTGCTCTCTGTGACACTGTTCAGAACTAACATTACAATTGAGTCACTGCCATGTTTATATAGCTTGTTATATGCCACCACAAGGCACTGTACATTATTGGTCTCTGTTAGGGACCATATAGGGCTATTGCAAGATAATAGATTTCCTTGAATGGCCATCTCAGCTGTCTCCTTGATCAAAACAGTGATCTCCTACCCTACCCCATTCCCCACTCAGCAAATCCCTATACTTTTCTCATTTTCCCCTTAATTCTGTATCTTCTTTGGCTTAACAGGAATGGCATAGGTATGTCAGGGGAGCTATAACGATTTCTAGTTTTATTGCCACAATCATAATTGATAACCACCATTAAAATCAAGAAAAAGTATTACAAATTCACAAAATTTTAATTTCTACCCATATAGTCAGCAATATTAGCTGTAACCTCCTAGGTATGTGTTGGTTCAAAAGGACCCATCAGAAATTTATGTGATTCCATTGTTCAATTTGAGAAAGTTATTTCCAAAGTCAGTAAGAATATTCTTGCAACTTCACCTCTGAGTATACTTCCTGGTACCATAATGGCTTGTTTAGTATCCAGATGAGATCAGAGAATTTGAGATCTTGGTTACTATCTGTTCTCCAACTCAACTTGACCAGTTTATATGACTTTCACTCCATGTCAATGAAGTTCTTCATCTTTGTCCTCTTTACTATTAAAGTGGGAAATATAAAGTCTGTATTAGAGGACAAACACAAGGTATTGAATCAATGCAATCTAAATTGTGTCATGTCAGACATGAGATTGACGCCTCTCACTTTCTTATTAATTGTGTAAAGTAAACACAAGCGTGAACAGCAATATTCCTGGTCACAGCCCAAATCTTCAAGTGCTATAACATTTCTGTAACCAATGGTGATAAAGAATTTCTCCCAAGCTTAGAGGATTGGTTTCCTGCTTAGATTCTCTCAGGACTAATATCTAAATATAATTGTTATTATGACTTATACATGAACTATTGGATGGTTTCTTCAAATGGCTCTTGACTTCCAGGGAATTTCATTTTGCCAAGGGGTCTTACTTCTTGGGATTTTATTGCTCATTAGTTCCTGACTAGCTTTTTATAGATTATTCCTGGGATACAAATGAGGTTCAACTATTTTTGATGGCCTGTAAATGAACTGACTCCTAGGCTGTGAGTGACTATTTCATCTTCTGGGCACTTTCAGCAGCCATTAAAAATCAAGGATAGAGTTCCAGAGGACCAAAGCTAAGTGATAGCTTGTCCCACTATATTTCAAGTGTATTTATTGAAAATGTGAATTCATTTTGGGTAGGCAATTGTTTCATTATTTCTGTAGAGACCTACTGCAATCAACTTAATAAGGCTTCACTCTTCTGCCAAATAATTAGTAAGAGTGGTCATTGGCCAATGGTGCTTAGAGCATAAGCTTGGTTCTTAAGTGACCAAGTGACTTCCTAGTCTACAAATCCATCAAAATTTGCATAGATCCCTAATATACTAGTTAGATGAGGCCAATTTTTATGATTTCATCATGCTTTTGCCTAAGTATATCTCTAATTATTCCTTTTTCATTCACTGTTTTGATAGTGTAGGTAAGTGAACAACAACCACAATATGCTTTCTTGAGTATCATAAGACCACCCCCTCCCCACTGAAGGAATTCAGGAGTTTTAACAATGATGGTCTACTTGTACTATTTAACCATTATCACTGAATATTTCAGCAGCCAAGTCTGTTCCTGCCACTCCATACCTGGCTAATGGTATATAAGTCCCATTTGTCTTAATGCCCACAAAAACATTGTGACTTTGTCTTCTGTTTTCAGTACAATGACTTCTGATGTGTCTGAGTGGTCTTTGATATACTTATTAAATTTGGTTTCCTTCTTACTTGAGTGACGTTATTCATAATTAGATGTAGAAAAAAGTTATAAAACACATTACTACTGACAGTTCTCCTACCTCCTACAAGTCTATTCTATAAATATTTAAGTTTTCTAATTTCTATCACATTATTTTTGCCCACTCTTGAACTTCACATGGAAGTCATCACTTTAATTTGTATTTCCATGATTAATAAATATATTGGACAGAACTTCATGTGATTTTTGGAAATTCATGTCTCTTTTTAAAAGTGTTTTTCAAATATCTTATAAATATTAGTGAAGTGGTTTATCTTTTAAATTTTTTTTAAGATTTATTTATTTATTTATACAAGCACTGGGTACAGTCAGAAGCGCGGGAGGGTGAGAGAACTCACCAGAGCCAGAGCGGAGAGCTGAGCAGGTAGACTGACGAAATACACTGCTGAGGGGAGCAGCGGGTGGCAGGAGAGGTCTGCATGCCATGTGGGACCCTCACCGGCGGCCAGGGATCGAACCGGTGCTACAGAGGCTGCAGGCAGTTTCGCAGCCCAGCGCTCAACAGCTGCACCACCGGGAGCCCCTCTTTTAAATTTTTTTTATTATGTGATTATGATAATTATTAATATAAACTATATACAAGCCTTTGCTAGCTTTTCTCCCAGTATGTGGAATGGTTTTGTAATGTCCTAATGATGTCTTCATACAGTCAAGGAGTTTAATTTGATGAAGTTCAGCTTATCACTTTTTGTTTTATCTGTTATGCTCGTTGTATACTATAAATCTCAAGGTTGTAAAGCTCTCCTTAAGTGTTCTAGAAATTACTGACTACAGTTTTATTTTGTGTGTGTATGTATGTATGTTTGTGATCCATTTTACATAATTTTGTGAACTTTGTAAGTTAAAGAACAGGGTATATTTTTCTCCATTGAATACCTACTTGTTCTAGGAACATTTGTTGGAAAAGACTATCATTTTCCCATTGAAAAGCAATTTATCATCTACTTTTAGTTATATTCCATTAATCAATATACATCTATGCTCTGTCAATACCAGATCTCCTTACATTTACTCACAAAATTATGTAAAATATCTCTTCATATTTCATTTACAAAAATAGATTTGTCAAATTTAGGTCTTTGCTTTTCTAAATAAATTTAAAATCAACTTTTCCATTTCTGCTCACACCCCAAAAAAATAACTCCATAGGAATTTTGATTTTTTTTAATAATAAATTTTATTTTTATATTCTCCATACAATTGCAACCCCCTTATTTTGACCCCAATCCTTCCCCTCCTGCCCCCTACCCCCCATAGAGTGTCTATGGTTCATAGTTTTTTGTTGATTTTGATTTTCACTTTCTTATAGTTATTCATTTTCCTGGTCCCTTATTTAAGTTTTCTAGATTCCTGCTATGAGTGAGACTTCCCCGCTCACCTCTGGCTCCTGAGGGAGCTTTCTGCTGGTTTCAGGCAGTCTTTACTGAAGAAATGTCCCTGTTCTAAAATGGCGATGCAGGACGCACTCCCTGCACGTCCAGTCTCAGGCACACTCTTCTGCGTGCCCGGTCTGCCCCAGCCGTGGGTGCCCGCTCCCCCTGTGGGCTCAGACTGCTGATCGGAAGGGGCCTGGCGTGGGCTAACTTCCCAGCTGGCCACTGGCTCCTCCATGAGCCTTCTGCCATTTTCAAGCAGTCTTTTCTGAAGAAAGGTCCCTGTTCTATGGGGTGTTAGTGACTTTTTTTCTGGTCGCTAGGTGGCACCAGACATCTCTCCTATTGTTCTTGGTGAGCTGTTTTTTTCACCCCGTGGGACAGGGCACAGAGTGGGAATGGTAGGGAAAACCTCAACGGCTTTGGGGTGCTGTGTCTGCCCTGTGCCACCTGTCATGGGGATTCCATGTCCCAGATTTCGTGCCCCTGGTCTCAGTTCCAAAGCCCTCAGGTCCAGGACGCGGGCTGTAGCCCAGTTCAATGACCACAGAAATGGCGCCCTTTGCACCCCGCTCCTGTGCCTGGGCGCCTGGTTCCTGATTACTCAGTGAGGGACTTTCACCTCAGTGAGGGCCCCTGTGCATCTCCCCACAAGCCTAGGTCGCAGGCGCAGGGACCTGGGCAGCCGCGATCCACATTTGCTTTTCAAGCGCTCCCCGCTTTTCCACGCAAGCTTACCGGCTGGCCCTGGGCTGTGTGCAGGTCTCCAGAGTCTCTGTTGTTCTCTAATGGTACCAGGAGCCGTTCGCTCACCTCCACAGCGAATCCTGCAGGTTTCTCCACAGCTCCAGTTCACGGGGTGTGGTGGCTGAAATAGTTCCTTTCCACTCACAGTCCCGCTTGATGCGTAGTTTGTTCTTGTTGGTCGTTTTAGTTTGTTTTTTTTCCTCCTCTCTGCTGGTTGGAGAGTGCCTACTTTGTTGGGGGGGGTGGGTAGCAGGGTTTTGAGCTTTCCTCCCTTCTAGTCCTCTTTTATGGCAACTTTCTTCTTCGGGTAGTTTGCTGGAGTCGTCCGTTTATCTTCCGTGTCCCAGTTCTCACTGGGACCTGCCGCTTTTCCTCCCTATTAACTTTTTTTTAATGGGAGATCTTACTCGCAGCGTCTCCTCGCCGCCATGTTGATACGCCCTCAGGAATTTTGATTTTGATTACTTTGAATATATAGATGAATTTGTGGAGAATTGACACATCCCCAATTATGTGATTTTCAAACCATGGACATGATAGAGTGTTACAATTACTTAGGTGCCTTTAATTACTTAAATTTAAACCTAAGCATTCTGTGATTTTAAATATTATTGCAAATTGTATACATTTAAAAACATTTATATTTTTATTGATTTACCATTGGTTACCAAAATTTTATTTTATTTTATTTTATTTTTTTTTTAAAGATTTATTTATTTATACAAGCACTGGGTACAGTCAGAAGCGCGGGAGGGCGAGAGAATTCACCAGAGCCAGAGCGGGGAGCAGAGCAGGCAGAGGGACCGAAGCACACTGCTGAGGGGAGCAGCGGGCGGCAGGAGAGGCCTGCGCGCCATGTGGGACCCTCCTCCGGTGGCCGGGGAGCAGCCGGGGATCGAATCGGCGCCGCAGAGGTTACCAAAATTTTAAAATTAAGGAAGGTATATAGTTGTATAGCTTCACATCTCAGTAAATGTATATACCACACCATACCCATAACCAAAGTTCTAGTTCCACTTACCTATGCTATCAAGAGTTTTTTAAATTTCAATTTCCACTGTTTTTTGCATGCATATAGAAATAGAATTAGGGCCTCCCCGGTGGCGCAGCGGGTTGAGCACAGTGCTATAAAGCTGTCCACAGCCTCTGCAGCCCCAGTTCAATTCTCGGCCGGCCAGGGAGATGCCTACATTGTGAGACAGACCTCTCCTGTCTCGCCTGCTGCTCCTCTCAGCAGTGTACTTCGGTCCTTCTGCCTTCTCTGTTCCCTGCTCTGTCCCTGGTGAATTCTCTCATCCTCCCATGCCTTTGGCCTGCATGCCAGTGCTTGTATAGATAAATAAATCTTTAAAAAAAAAGAAATAGAAATAGATCATAAAAATTATTGATTCCATCCACTTTTAGCCAGCATAAAATTACTTTGAATGACTGAACTTAATGTTTGGAAAATAATTACAAAATGTTTAAATCAAAGTTATCAAATCATCCCAATAAATATATAAAAAGTGTTTACTTTTGGAGTTTATTCAGAAATAGAGAAATAACTATTTTTCAGTGTATACAAGTAACATAAAAATGATAGAAAAATATATCAAATATTGCTAAAAGTTTGAACAACATGGAGTAAAATAACATATCTACCTATTTTACAATATCTTGCTTCCAGTCTCCACAATGGAATACCATTTCTAAACCACAAGTCACTAAAAAATCAGTTATTCATCAGTTAGTAGTCTTTGGAAACATCACTCTTGCACTAAATATATAGCTATATAAAAAGAAGGAAATAAAATTATATTTATTATGGGATCCTTAACAATTTTGAACACTGCCTTAATAACTTATAGAATTAATTTTTAATATAAAATCTTGGAACTAACGAATAATAATGACAAAATATTTTCTCAACAGCATTTTCAGTAATAAATGAGGTTATAATTATAAAATCTCTGTCTTATCAAATTCACAAATCTTTATTTTTCCAAAATTATGTCTTGAGGAGATTTGATAAGATGGAAAATACTTCCAATAAATGGGGAAAAAATTAGAATTCTTATAATTACAAATACAAAGGTAAAGGATAGATTGTGACTTTTAGTGTTGACTTTAATGTAGTATATATGCATTCTTAGTGATGAACACCTGGAATACATATAATGGTATAATGCAAAGTTAATTCTATTAAAAAATAAGGGAGAAAAAAAATCATATAAAAATGAAAAAAACTAAAGGCAATGCACTACATTTTTAATAACTATTTTTATTAAAAATAAAAAGAAAAGATAAAGTAAAAAATACATCCAATATCATGTAGCTAGTTATAGATATAGTGAGGTTTCCAATCTAAGTTTGTTTGAATCCAGGTCATGGTCCTTTATTTTTAGTATTTTTATCAGTTCAATGCCTTGAGTATGAGTTCATCAGTAATTTCATTACCATCACTTTTTCTGTATGTAATGTATCTCCTTCAAATGAAGTGAAGTTAAAAATAAGCACAGAAGAAAAAAAATTATATTGTGGTTGTAATTAACTTAGAGACATACTCTAGTATTTTTGACAATGAATACAATTATTTATTTGATTGAGAGTACCTATTATTTAACTTGAGTATATTTGCTTGTAGACTTGCACTCATGAAAAATGCTGTCAAGCGGAAGAGTGTCGTCTAATTGGAAATGCAGAGTGTGGCAGTGGAGCATGCTGTAATAAAAAGACTTGTAAGGTAGGTTTTCAAGCTAGTACATTGTTTTCTTATATATGTCTTTTTGGTAATTGTACATTCAATTTTTAGATTTAAACTTTTCAATACATCAACAATTATATAACTTTATGTCCCTTGCTTATGCACAGTTGATTGCAGAATTCAGAGAACATCCTTATGTCTTTTTCAAACTCCTCCTTAACTCTGTCTTTCACTGGTTTCAGTTCCTCTGAAGACTCATCCAGTTATTGTATTCAATACCTAGCCCATATTATTTAAGCACTGTGAATTCATTTTGGTCATACCTGGGTGATCAAACAACTTATGACTAAATTACAAATGAACCCAAACACACTTGACACATAATTTTTTAATAAACAGAAAATAATGAATTTAAAATTTCATCACGAAAGTATCAGAAAAGGAATCCATGTGGAATCAGCAATGATAAGCCTATCATAGAATGCACCTTAGTTTCGGCAAAATTTCCTGGTGTTGGAAGTGATTGAATTCTTGACACTTGGGAAAATTTCTATTCAAATTTCATCTCCATATTTCAAAGAAACCTGTGTAGCTGACTTATAGATTGCTTCATTTTATTATTATTTTTTTATTTTTAAAAGATTTATTTATTTTATACAAGAGCTGGGGCACAGGCCAGATGCGCAGGAGGGCAAGAGGATTCACCAGAGACAGAGCTGGGAACAGAACAGGCAGACTGACTGAAATACACTGCTGAGGGGAGCAGAGGGCAAGTCAGGAGAGGTCTGCTGCGCCATGTGGGATTCTCTCCGGCTGGCCTGCCGGAATTGAACCAGTGCTGCACTCAGCGCCTGCGCCACCAGGGAGGCTCTAGATTGCTTCATTTTAGCATCCCACTTTTTTGTATCACTTTCAGGAGTTTATGGCAAGCATAAAAACTGATTAATTATAGATTTTCATTGCCAGATTTGTTTTCTCTCTGTCAGTGAAATCTCTCCAACCATTATTCCACACTGTTCTGTGTGTTTTCCTTTTCACTCTGGAGTTGCACTTAAAGCCAATGGTTAATTGTTTTCAAGGTGCATGAATATAGAGTTCAGGCTAGGGTTTCTACTTTTTAGCAAGAAAACTTTTTGCTTTTCCCTTGACAGAGGTTTCCTTTTGACTTTTGTCTCCCAATCAGTGGGATTTAGAAATAAGATTTTTCTGACTATGTTCCAAATTACAGTTATTTTAAAGCAGAAATAATTGTTAAATTTGGTCAAAAGAAAATTCACAGTAAAGGTTGATAAACTGGTCTTCAGAATAACAGTTGACTGTACTGTTAATTTACATTAATTTATTATTTTAAAGCATAGAATTTGGTCTTTTCTCCCATTTAAAGGCTCATAAGTGTCTTACATTCTAATCTCTATTTTATTGATTATAAGCATGAGGGCTTCCAGTTTTGTTCAGTACCAACTTTCAATTTGGTTAATCTCCACCAATGGTGATTTAAAATATAGCAATTTGATACAATTTATTTCTTATAATTTTTCAATTTAATAGATACAAATCCAAGTGCAAAGATAAGTTTGTTAAGACCTAGCAGTGAAAACTATGTCACTCTTAAAATTTTAATTGGTACTGCGTAATATGATTCTGTACTGGTAAGCTGTATATTGATGGTTACTGGCCATGCAAAGAAAAGCAAACAAACATTTATGAAGTTTAAGTAAAAGATGATTCCAGCTTCATCGTCATGTGGATCTTTAAATAGGAACAGGGTTTTTATTCTATGCATTTATGGAATGTCCCTGATTTTTTCCTGTCTTTTTTTTTTAAATATTTAATTTTATTTTTTAGGTTTATTTATTTATTTATACAAGCACTGGGTACAGTCAGAAGCGCAGGAGGGTGAGAGAATTCACCAGAGCCAGAGCAGGGAGCAGAACAGGCAGAGGGACCGAGGTACACTGCTGAGGGGAGCAGCGGGCGGCAGGAGAGGTCTGCGCGCCATGTGGGATCCTCCTCCGGGGGCCGGGGAGCAGCCAGGGATTGAACCGGTGCTGCAGAGGCTGCGGGCAGCTTCGCAACCCAGCGCTCAACCGCTGCGCCACGGGGGAGGCCATTTTTTTCCTGTTTTTAAAAATTTATTATATATATATTTATTACATCATCCTTCATTTTTGTACAATGTTTGATTTCCCCATGAAATTCCCACCACCAATTAACCCGTGCACCATCACCATAGTCCCTTATGCTCCGTCCCTGATTTTTTATTGCTAGTTTCAAACAAGCCTCATCTCTCTAGGTGACACATATAACTTCTTACGGCTGCTGGTTTTTCTAGTCCAATAGAATTCAATGTTAAGGGAGATTAGCACTTTCCCAACATCCATCTCAATCCTTGGTACTAGAGACCCCTGACTAATTTTACTGAATTAAATTTCCCACCACTTCACCCATCGTTGTGTTAGGTAAAAGTATTCTGATGAACAACCTGAGTCATAATGAGATTTGTGTGGATTTTAAACCCCTCCTAGTAGAGGTGGAACAGGTTCTGAGAGGAAAGTTAGTTAAAATGGAAAAGATGCCCATTGAACAATATTTTAGGTATATGGTAAAAACTAGCCCTGATTTAGTATAATATTTAGGAGTATAAATTGATTCTCAAGAATCAAAAAGTGAAAAATAAATATGCATAGTAATGTGTCAGTTATTTTCTATTTACCTTGCTATAAATATGCAGGAAAATCATAGCTTTTAACCAATGGAAATTTCATTAGAGACTTTTTTTTGAAAAGTTGAGATGAAATTCATACAACATAAAATTTACCATTTTAAAGTCAACAATGCAGTGAAACCTAGTACCTTGACAGTGCACTTTGTAAACTACCACCTCCACCTCATTGCAAATCATGTGCATCACTACACAGGAAGCTCCCTACCAATTAAGCAATTGCTCTTCTTTCTCCCTTCTCTTCAGTCTCTGACAATCACACCAATCTCTATAAATTTGTGTATTTTATATCTGTAGAACCATTCAATATGTGAACATTTATATCTGACTTTTTACTTAATCTAATGTCATCTACCTTGAGGTGCTGTTCATCTATCTATGCACTCACAAGTGCATATTTTACTAGTGCTTTTAAATAAATTCATAATATAACTTTAAATAGTTAAAAGTATAATAATAATGCAAATACAAATTGCAAAGCTCTTAGATTTTTTACATTCTTGTTTTACTACTGAAAAAATACATATTTTTTTTGTCTCACAGATAAGCCCAAGAGGACATGTATGTAGGAAAAGCACAGATCCATGTGACTTTGCCGAATTTTGCGATGGATTATCTGAGTCTTGTGTCCCTGATGTGAAATCTCTCGATTTTGAGCCATGTAATAATGGCACTACCTATTGCTATAAGGGAATATGCAGAGATCCAGATAGACAGTGTCTAGAGATATTTGGAAAATGTAATATTTGTATCTTTTTTTCTGGTGGTTATTCTTAAATTTGTATTTCTTTATAATTAGAAATTTTCTAATACCATAATAGGGTAATAACTTTTGTCCTTAACATGGTTGCAAAATTTGTGAGGACAGGGACTTAGTCACCTGGACATGTGTATATGTGCATGTTTAATTGAGATATACTTAACATATCTTAACATACACAGATTTGCAGTGATCAGTTTGATGAGTTTTGACAATTGTATACACTCTGGTGACCACCCTGACTTGTTGAGTTAAATTTCCTACCACCTTACCAATCACTGTGTCAGGTAGATGCATTCAACCTGGATCATGAGAACGTTTCCATTATTCCAGAAAGATCCATTGTGTTTCTTCCTATCCTTCACAATATCCTCAACCTGAACAAAACAATCCCTTTCTGACTTCCTAACCATAGATTAGTCTATGCTTTGATTTCATATAAATTAAATCAGATGGCATACGGCATGTGGCTACTTTCCCTTGACGTGTTTTTGGGATTCATTCATATTGTGTGTGTATGAGTAGTTCATTCAATTGTTTTGTTCTAATGTCAGTAACCACTTTAACCATAATAAATGTCATTAAAAATTAACTGTGAATAAAATTGTAAATCAAAGCAACTTTGAACAGTTTCAGAAGGTAAAATAGACCTCCTAGCTATAGGACAAAGGTACTAGGATAGTAGTCAAATTTCAAGTTATTGATGGTCAGGAAGTACAATATTAGAATTGCAAAGAGTAGTGACTGAAATCTCAGTCATTTCTGCATATGATACCAATATTCCTAATCTCAAGTAGGTATTTTTCAAGTGTTTCTTCTTGTATAATAAGTAGACAAAACCAAAAATTGATAATAGATGACACTGACTAGGCATTCCTGTTGTCTAGATATCTTTATATTAATTTATCACACTTTAATTTTAATTATTTTAATTAGGTGACTAATTGGAACTTTATCTTTTCAGTTGCTAAGGTTTCTTCTTATCTGTGTTCACAAGAAGTAAATATTCAAAATGACATATTTGGAACATGTGGCAGACCATGTAATTTTGAGTAGGTATTTAGAAATTATATATTTTCCAAATGCATGTTAATGTATATGTGTGTAATACAAAGCCTGTTAATACATATGTTAGAAGATGCAGTAGATATAATAAATTTATATGTTGCAGTTTATACTGATGTAAGTTCTGAATATAGTGTTGTGTTTATGGTCTGAGTAACATTATTAAATTATCCTCATGTAGTAAACTGTATTCCCTACCATATTGTATTCCTAAGTGACATATGGGATATTGTTTCTGCCTTATCCACCAGGGATGCGTTTTGTGGAAAGATAGTTTGTCACTGGACATTCTCACGGCTAGTACAATCAACAGGGTTTGATATTCAATATACTTACCTTGGAGGTCATATATGTATGTCTGCAAATGTAAGAAATAATTCTGTCACAATAAGAGATGTCACCTATGTAGAAAATGGTACTATGTGTGGTGAAGGAAAGGTAAGTAAAACTGTATGTGATTCTTGACTCTTTATAAAGTGAGTGTGTGTCTGAGTGTGTGTGCATGTGTTTGTCTGTGTGGAGACAGAGAGACAGAAAGCACATACACACACAGAGAGAGCTTAAGATTTTTTTTTTTATTATTATTATTTTTTTTTAATAGAGGCATGCTTTATTTATTTGTTTGCTGGTTTGTTTGTTTGTTTTTTGTTTATACATGCACTGGGTACAGTCAGAAGCGCGGGAGGGTGAGAGAATTCACCAGAGCCAGAGCAGGGAGCAGAGCAGGCAGAAGGACTGAAGTACACTGCTGAGGGGAGCAGCGGGCGGCAGGAGAGGTCTGCACGCCATGTGGGACCCTCCTCCGGTGGCCGGGGAGCAGCCGGGAATCGAACCAGCGCCGCAGAGGCCGCGGGCAGCTTCGCAACCCAGCGCTCAACCGCTGCGCCACCGGGGAGGCCCGAGAGCTTAAGATTTTTAAAAATTTATCATGAATGTATAAATTTTGGTTACACATTGTGATCTTAAGGGACAAAAGACTGCCTTTCTATTGGTGAAGGAAACACTTGCTTTATTGTCTATTATTTTTATTATGAATTTTGTTGTAGCTACTTAAACTTGTTTGCTCACACTTGAAAATCCAAGCCACTTCATTGGACCAGGATCCAGCCTGCAATAATTTGTATAAAAAAAGAAAAAATACACCTAAAAAGATAGAATACCCTGAATAATAGGAATAAAAGAAAACCACCCCTGCCCCCCCCCAAATTCCAAGTATTACTCCTGCTGTGACTGTCATGGAGAATTAATTTGGTTTTAATGAAAATACAACACTTATTATTACATAAACTTACAGCCCTAATTCTTCTTCCAAAAGTACCAAATATGTGTTAAAATATACATGTTAAAAATAATGCCCTCCTATAGGACACAATAATAAAACAGACTTTAAGATTGATTTATTTTTCTTTAAATAATTTGAGAAATAGAAAAAATAATTTTTAAACAAGAACCAATAAAAATTAGTTGACTAATGAAAAAAACTACACAATGTACTCACATGTTAAAATTATTTACATTGATAAACATTATTGTAAGAAATAAAAATAAGAGGAAATGGAAGAAACCAGTAAACTTATCTCAAAATGGAAAAATATATTCTCATTAATAATAAAGAAGTAATCAGAAAGGAACATACTGGTACTAACTACTATATAAAGTAATTGTCATCCTGTAAAGATAATTTAGAACAAACTGAAACATATGTTTACAATAAATAAGCATATTTTTGGTAGGATAACATAATATGGTATGATAAACACATAAATTTATTATTAACCAGTAATCAGAAAAGAAACACTAAAATGGTATATATTTGTATATGGTTTAACACCAAATATAATTTGGGATTTTTTCCTAGTTTTTGGCACAGAGTTCCTAAACTCCTTAGAGTTTTCTGTGTGAATGAAATGTACTTTTTTATTCATAATAAACCCCTTCCAACAAAACCTAAGTGTATGCTAATGATGTGAGTTAGGGTGGACTCTAGACGGCTTCAGGGATGGACTGGTCATTGAAATGATCAAATAATTAAAGGCTGGATCTTCTAGATACATTTATAGAAGGGGAGTGCTGGGGCTGGTGATTAAATTCATAATAGTTACTAAACTTTTGACTTTACATTTAAAGTTTTTGTTGTTGCTTGTTTTAACATTTTAGTATTGTGAAAATGGAGTTTGCTTAGCTCTCCAAAACACCAGAAAGAATATTACGTGTGACTCAAAGGAAAAATGCCAAGGACATGGAGTATGTAATGGTTACACTAATTTTTAAGTATAGTTATTTTAGTTCATGTCAACAATATTTTGCAGCATTATAAGGTTTAGAACATTTTTTTGTGGAATTTTTAAAACTGTTTTTTTTGGAAATGGATATCATTATTTATGCATATGTACCTAATTGAAGTGTTTAATCAGATTGTTTTAGGCCTCATGAGCTAATAAACTTTGAAGTTTGTATAAAAATGCAATACGAATTATTCCCTTATTGTAATGTTAGTTTAGGATAATGAAATTTTGGAAGTCGATTTAATAAGGATTTCACATATATGTTTATACATACATAAACACATAGTTTCTAATTTATTATATATGTATTGATATATAATCAAACACATACTATATTTATATTACACACATTACTTATGATCTAATATTTTTATGGGAGTAGTTTCTTGTCATTCAGATTTATTTCATCTTTCTAAGGCTTTAATTTATTTCCCTATAACTTTGGGTACCTTGGAGGTGGGAGTGATGTAGGGACTACATGTGAGGGGGTTACTCCTGTAGTCCCAAAATATTGGCAAAGATGTAAAACAATGGTACCTTAATAGCAAATTAAGGTGATAGAAGTACATTTTTTCTTATGTACTTCTTCTGTTCTATACTGGAAAAATATAGTATACTATCCAAAAAGTATACTATCCAAAAGTATACTATCCAAAAGTCTTTGGATAATATTACATTTTTACTTAGCTGTCTATATTATTGTAAATAGTGATACAATGGACACTGCTGTATATTCACCTATAAACATTTATCTGATTCATTAAACTGCAGTGAAATCTGAGAGGTCAAATAGTACCCCATTTAAATTTTCTTAAATGTCATATTGTCTTCCAAAAATTATTATACCACTTTTTGTTCCTGCTTATCGTGTATCAATATATTTCCTCATTTGGCCATAATAGCTTCCCAGTCTTTTTAATCTCTGCTGATGTGCTAAATTCATTGTTGATTTGCATTTATTTATTAATTGATAATATAGTTCTTAAATATATATTGTCATATTTGCCATTATCATTTCCACTAAATATCATTTAGTGGAATTATCATTTAGTGGAATTATCATTTCAAATGCCATTATCATTTCCAGTAAATAATCCATTTAAATTTTGTAAACTTTGTCTTTCTAAGCAATATTTGACTTTAACTTTGTGGCTAGTGCCTCCTGCCATATTGAGACTTCACATTTTATGTAGTTATCCAGGAAAAAGTATGTCTGCTTCTCCTTTCAAAATTTTCTCCGAAATCACTTTCATGTGCATTTATTCACAATTTATTTTACTTAATTTCTTTTTTAATTTTAATTTTTTTATTTAATTTTTGCATGAGTCTATTTCTGGATTCTCTGTAGTACTTTTTTATCCTTAATTCTTTTTATCTTCCAGATGACATTTATGGATATTTTCTAGCAAAATATATTTTGCCATCTATGTGAAATTTAGCAAAATTTTCACTTTAGGTTTTTTCCCTAACTTTTTGTAAATGTTGACTTACCTCTGCTAATTTTACCTCAGATAATTCTTTTTTATTAAAATTTTTATTGCAGTAACATCCACTATAACTATCTAAGTTTTAGTTGTACGGCATTATAATTTGATTTCTCTATTTGCTTCATCATTATCACCACCAAAAGTCTAGATTCTATTCCCCATCATAAAATTTATCACCTTCACCCACTTTATCCAACCCTCAAACCCCTTCCTTTCTGGTAACCATCAATCTGTACTCTGTATCTAAGAATTTGTTTTTATTTTGCTGTTTGTGTTCATCTGCTTTTTTCCTTTATATTGTACATATGTATGTAGTCATAAGGCATTTGTCTCACTCATTCTGACTTATTTCACTAAGCATAACATCCTCTATTTCCATCCATATTGTTGCAAATCTTTTGTATAGCTGTGTACTAGTCTTGTACACACACTAGTCTTGTGTACACACACTAGTCTTGTGTATACTAGTCTTGTAAAGTCTGTGTACTTGTCTTTTATCTTTTGTATAGCTGTGTACCAGTCCCTTGTGTACTTGTGTGTGTGTGTATGTGTGAGTGTACATACCACATCTTTTTCCATTCATCTGTAGTGGACTTCTAAATTGTTTTAATGTCTTGGCTATTACAAGTAATATAACAAACGTAAGAATGCATATACATTTTCAGTGCAGTGTTTTGTTTTCTTTGGATAAAGGCCCAGAAGTGGAATAGCTGCATCATATTGTATTTGTATTTTTAATTATTTGAGGAATACCCATACTGTTTGCCATAGTGGCCACACCAGTTTACATACTCACCAGGTGTGAACATCCTTGTTAAAAGATATGTCTTACTTTTGGCAATAGCCCAGTCAACAGGTATTATGTAATATTTCATTTTGGTTTTGATTTGCATTTTTCCAAATAATAATTGATGATAAACATCTTTCATTTGCTTGTTTACCCATTTTTTAATCAGATGCTTTTTGTTATTGCATTGGATGAGTTTTTTAATTCACAACTGAAGTTCAATTCTATGCATTCAAGTCTTGAATCAATACTAAAATAATTTTAGTGTATGGTAAAATATAATGATCTAGTTACATTCATTTTTATGCTGACCAATATCCCAACACCATTTATTCAAGAGAGTTTTCTTTCTCCCTGTTTGACCCTGACTCCTTTGTGTGATTTTCTCCTGTAATCTCAGTTTTGTTTAATAAGTCTTTTTATTTTTTATTATTTCTATACCAAACTGTTTTGCTTACAACAATTTTCAGTTTTTTCCCCCTGAGGTAACATTATCTTACAACAATGTATATATGATTTAGAGGATCACACCCTTCGGGTGTATGTTACACAGCACACCCAACCCCAAGTCACCCAAAGTCCACCATATTCCATTGTGACCCCTCCCTATTAAACTCTTTACCTTCCCTTCCTCCTCTGGTAACCTCAATTCTGCAATCATATTTCTATAATTTGTTGTTGATTTGGCTTTATCTCACTCACTGTTACATTCCACATACAAGTGACATTATTTGGTATTTGTCTTTCTCCTGACTTATTTCTCTTAGCAAAATCCCCCCTGGTTCCATCCATGTTCTCACAATTAGTAAGAATTTGTCTTCTTCTCAATGGCCCAGTAGTGATCCGTTGTGTATTTGTACCTCATTTTCCTAATCCACTCATCTGGATTTGGGCACTTAGATTGTTTCCATAACTTGGTGTAGGGTAAATGGTTTTTCAGGCTTTTCTGTCCTCCCACCATTAGGATTGTGCTGCCTGATGGGCATGTGCAGTTACATTGTTGCAAGCTGTGTTGTTTACTTCTGTGGGCCATGGGAGGAGTACTCATAGTCACTGAGAGAAGAAGGAGCTAAGAGGCAGGACAGAGAAGCCCAGGTGAAGACTTGCTGGGGCCTTGGAGGCCTGTTGGCCTCCTGGCCCCCTGGCACCCCTGCCTGCTGTGTAACTCTTTGCCACACTACATGTAAAGCTCACGAAAAGCCTGTTAAAGCCACCAAGGGCTCCAGGACTCCTTTACGCGGCCAGTCGGCTCAGATCATAGAGAACCTGCATTGTGCCTATCCTGCCACTACACTTGGCTATTGTAAATGATGCTGCAATCAACAATGGTGTGTCTATATCCTCTCAAATTGCTATTTTTGCTTTCTTTGGATAGATACCTAGGAGTGGAATTGCTGGATCTTATGGTAGATCTATTTTAAAATACTTGAGAAATCTCCATACTCTTTTACATGAGTGTTCAACCAGTCTGTATATTTCAAAGAGTGTATGTGGGTTCCTTTCTCTCCACATCCTCACCAACACTTATTGTTTCTTGGTCTTTTTGATATGAATCATTCTCACAGGAGTGAGGTGGCATCTCATTGTAGTTTTGATTTGTATTTCCTTGAGAATAAGAGATGATAAGATTTTTTAGCCCTTATGTATCATTGCCAGTCTTTTCTTACTGGCAAAGATTTTGATGAGAAACACACGGATATTTTAATGGGTTTAAATTGTTGTATTTAAGATTTTGTCTTTATCTCAAACTTTTGACATTTTAACTATAAAATGTCTTTATTAGGGTCTCCTTGGGGCCATTTTGTTTGTAAGTCTCTCGGCTTCCTAGAGTTGGTTGTTTCGACTAAGTTAGGGCATTTTTCAGATAGGTGTTCTAAAATATTTCCATTGCTACTGGAGTAGAATCCATAAATATTTCTTTAAATAGGTTTTCTGTCCCTTTATCTCTCTCATTTCACCCTCTAGAATTCCTGTAATTTGTGTGTTAATCCATTTGATATTGTCCAAACATTTCCAGATGGATTTTTTTCAATTCACTTTTCTATTTTTTGCTTTGTTTGTGTGAGTTCTGCTATTTTATCTTTTATCTTGCTTGTCCATTCCTCAGCTTTATCAAGATTGGCTTTAAATTTCTCTAATTTTTCAGTTCAGGTATTGCATTCTTCAAACTTGTGACTTCTGTTTGGAATTTTCTGTCTATTAGAGATCAATTTTCTCCTTTATTTTCATTACTTAGAATTCTTTATCTTGTACATTGTATATGTCTATTTTACTAAGTTTTCCTGATGTTTTTATCTTATACTTTATTTGGAACATTCCTCTCTTGTTCACTTTACTTAACTGTCTTTGTTTCTATATATTAGGTGAAACAGCAGCCTCTCCCAATCTTGAAAGAGTGGTCTCATGTAGGTATTGAAACTTATCATTCAGTGTTGCCATATATTTTGGTGGTTTCTAGAACATTTGTTGTTTGTCTAGGCTATCTGGATTATTCTTGGTAGGTCCCTGCTGTTGAAGGTATGCTAAGAACTGCCAGTGTTCCAAGAAGAGGGATCTCCTTTAGCATCTAGTTTCAAGCTGGAATCTAGACCCATAGGTATATGCTTTTGTAGCATGCCAATATGTATGGTTCTGTGGGGCCACAGTTATAAACTCTACTGGTCTGCAGTACTGGTAATATGGAAGTGTCCTCTTGGGGAAAGTCAAGTAATTGGGGATATTGATGAATGTATACTCTCTTTTCTGGGAGGTAGAAAGCTATGGTGAGGCAAAGGTGGGGCCAAAGTTATCAACATGAACCAATATTCCCTGAGCGTGTTACCAAGTTTCTTAATAGTCCTCATGCAGGCAGGAAGGCATTGGGAATGGCTATTCCAGTTGGACTGAGTGGGAAAGTATTGAACAATGACATGTTGGGTCAGCAAAAGGGGCGACTGTAAGCCGGGTGGTTCAGTAAGCCTGGTCATGTTGAGAAGTGACTAATTAGAGCAGCAAGCTCTGTGTGAGTTTATGTGTGTGTGGCTGGATAGGGTGGGGCAGGGAAATACCCAGCTCTAGTAAGAAAGATATAGCACTGAAAAGTGTCTCTAGCTCAGGCTCTACTAAGGAACAGTGAAGTTGCAAAAAATGGTACCCACCAATTCCTTTGTCCCAGAAGAGAATTCTCATAGATCCTTGCCCTCCTGGAAAACGCTTTAAGTATATTGAGTGAGTCTCCTTCATGAATGATTTTGTTTTTCAAATCTTTACTTTTGTGCTAGTTCCTGGGGTAAGTCTACATTCTTGCCTCTGTGTATCAATTTTCCATTCTTTAGTACTTCTTGGGTCTCCTGGTTGCAAGCCCTACTAGTTTTAAAATCTAGATGGTTTAGGGGGACTTCTCTCTGATACAGGTGCTGTCCGTCCATCCCGCAGGCCAACAGGGTTCAGGAACACGGCGGAGGGGCTGGGGATGAAAAACGCGTCTACTCACATGGATGGCTGCAGGAACTCACACTTCATTACCGAGGGGGCAGGGATATATATATGAGAAAGTCTGCGCATGCACTTTTTTTGGTTTGCGCATGCGCCTTGGTCTGTGCATGTGCTTTACGTGGCTTGCGCATGCGCTTTGGTCTGTGCATGCACTTTAGTGGCTTATGCATGCGCTTAGGTTATTGACAAGGTGCCAAGCACTGAGGTCCCTGATGTGGGACCAGAACCCACTGATTCATCAAGCAGAAGGTCTGTATTTATGATTTCCCTCTTGCTGTTGGTCACCTCCTTGGAGTAGGGCTGCTTAGCAAGACTGCATTTCTGCCTTTCCTACCTGTTTTTTTTTAGATTTTTTTTATTGCATTTTTCTTTTTATTTATATATTTTTATATCATTGTTAATTTTTAAACAATATTTGCTTCCTCCCATTCCTCAGGTGTAGTCCCCATAGAATTTCCTTCACCAATGCACCGTGTACCATCACCTTACCCTGTACCGTGTACCATCACCTCACCCTCGCCGTGTACCATTGTCATCACCCTGTGCTCCTCCCTCCCTTCCTCTGATCCCTCTCCCTCCTTCTCCCCTGCAGGATGTCTCTTATTTATAATTGTTTGTTTTTATTTTGTTGTGTTTTATGTTGTTATTTTTTTTTACACTGATGACATATTTGGTTCCCCTATGTTCCTGCTATAAGTGAAACATCCGACATTTTTCTTTTTCCTTCTGACTTATTTCACTGAGCATACATAATTCCTTCTAACTCCATCCACATTGCTGCAAATGACATGAGTTTATCTTTTTTGATTGCTGAGTAATATTCCATTGTGTATATATAACACATCTTGATCCAGTCATTTATTTTTGGACATTTGGGTTGTTTCTGGGTTTTACCTATTATAAATAGTGCTGCAATAAACATAGGGGTACAAGTGTTCTTTTGAGTCAATGTTTTTGTGTCCTTTGGGTAGATCCCTAGTAGTGGAATTGCCGGGTCATATGGTAGTTCCATTTTTAGTATATTGAGGAACCTCCAAACAGCTTTCCATAGTGGTTGGACCAGTTTGCAACCCCACCAGCAATGTAGGAGGGTTCCTTTTTCACCACATCATCGCATCATCGCCAACATTTGTTGTTGCTAGTTTTTTGATATGTGCCATTCTTATTGGTGTAAGGAGGTATCTCATTGTGGTTTTGATTTGCATTTCCCTGATGGTAAGGGAAGTTGAGCATTTTTTCATATGCCTGTTAGCCATTTGCATTTCCTCTTTGGAGAAGTGTCTTTTAAGTTCTTCTGCCCGTTTCTTGACTGGATTGTTTATCTGTCTTTGTTGAGTCATGTGAGTTCTTTGTAATCAGTCCCTTATCAGTTGAATGGAGTGAAAATATTTTTTTCCCAGTCAGTGGGGTATCTCTCTGTTTTGATTAATGTCGCTTTTCCTGTACAGAAACTTTTCAGTTTAATGTAATCCCAGGTTTTACCTTTTCCTTAACTTTCTTTGCTTTTGGTGATTAGTCTTTAAAGATGTTACTGAGGTGTATGTTGTAGTGTTTTACCTGTATTTTCTTCTATATATTTTATGGTTTCAGGTCTTATGTCCAGATCTTTTATCCATTTTTAGTAGATTATTTTGCATGGTGAGAGGTAGTGGTCTAGTTTCATTCTTTCGCATGTGGTGGTCCAGTTTCCTCAGCATCCTTTATTGAACAAACTGTCCATGTTCCACTACATATTCTTTGCTCCTTTGTCAAAGATTAGTTGTCCATATATGTGTGATTTTATTTCTGGGCTTTCTATTTGTTCCATTAGTCTGTTTGTCTGTTTTTGTTCCGCCATACTGTTTTATTTATTATGGCTTTGTAGTGTAGTTTGAAGTTTGGGAGTGTGATACCTCCATTCTCCTTTGTTTTCATCAGTAGGGCTTTGACTATTCGCCTTTTTTTGTGGTTCCATATGAATTTCATCAGTATTTGTTCTATTTCTTTGAAGAAGGTCATTGAGATTTTTATGGATATAGCATCGAATCTGTAAATTGCTTTTGGTAGGATGGCCATTTAGATAATCTTAATTCTTCCAATTTATGAGCAGGGGATGCTGTTCCAGTTCTTTGTATCTTCTTCTATTTCTTTGAACAGTGTTTTATAATTTTCTTTGTATAGGTCCTTAACCTCTTTTGTTAGGTTTATTCACAAGTATTTGATTTTTTTTTGTTTCATTTGTAAAAGGGATGTTTTTCTTGATTTCTTCTTCAGATGGATTGTTTGTGTATAGGAAGGCTACTGATTTTGCTAAACTGGTTGATTATTTGATTAGTTTTTCTGTAGAGTTTTTAAGGTACTCTATGTATATTATCATATTGTCTGCCAATAGTGATAGTTTTACTTCTTCTTTCCCTATTTGGATTCCTAGTATGTCTTTCTCTTGTCTTATTGCTCTGGCTAGGACCTCCACTATTATATTGAAGATAGTGGTAAGAGAGGACATCTTTGTCTTGTTCCTTATCTTAAAGGAAAGGCCTTCAGCTTTTCGCCATTGAGAATAATATTGGCTGTGGGTTTGTCATATATGGCTTTTATCATGTTAAGGGATGTTCCCTCTCCTGAGAATTACAAAGGCGTTCATCATAAATGGATAATGGACTTTTTCGAATGCTTTCTCAGCATCTATTGATATGATCATATGGGTTTTATTTTTCTTTTTGTTAATGTGTTTGATTATATTGATCAATTTTTATATGTTCAACCATCCTTGTGCCCTGATATTATCCCTTTGAGCCATTGTTGGATTCTGTTGGCAAGGATTTTGTTGAGGATTTTTACATCAGTGTTCATTAGGGAGACTGGCCTATAATTTTCTTTTTTTGGGCTGTCTTTGTTTGGTTTCGGTATTAGTGTTATGTTGGCTTCATAGAATGTATTTGGTAGTCTTCCTTCTTTGTCAATTTTTTGAAAGAGTTTGTGTAGGATAGGCACTAATTCATTGCTAAACGTTTGGTAGAATTCATTTGTGAAGCTGTCTGGGCCTGAGCTTTTGTTTTTTGGGAGTGTTTTTATTACTGCTTCAATTTTGCTGCTTGTAATTGGTCTGTTTGGTTGTTCTATTTCTTCTTTATCTAGCTTTGGAGGATTTTGTGCATCTCTTCTATGTTGTTGAATTTGTTTGCATATAAGTGTTCAGAGTAATCTCTGATTATTCTTTTTTTTTTAAATAAATTTTATTTTTATATTCCCATACTATTGCAATCCCCTTATTTGGACCCCAATCCCTCCCCACCCTATAGCCCACCCCCCATAGAGTGTCTCTGGTTCATAGTTTTTTCTTGATTTTGATTTTCACTTTCTTATAGTTATTCATTTTCCTGGTCCCTTATTTAAGTTTTCTAGATTCCTGCTATGAGTGAGACCATCCGGTATTTTCCTTTTTCTTTCTGGCTTATTTTGCTGAGCATGATCCCTTCCAGCGCCATCCATGTTGCTGCAAATTGCATGAGTTTATCTTTTTTGAATGCTGAGTAATATTCCATGGTGTATATGTACCACATCTTCTGGATCCAGTCATCTATTTTTGGGCATTTGGGTTGTTTCCAAAGCTTAGCTATTGTAAACAGTGCTGCTATAAACATAGGGGTGCAGGTGCTCTTTGGAATTGATGTTTCTGTGTCTTTTGGGTAAATACGTAGGAGTGGAATTGCTGGATCATATGGAAGCTCTATGTTTAGTAGGTCCAGAAATCTCCACACAGCTCTCCATAGTGGTTGGACCAGTTTGCACTCCCACCAACAGTTCAGGAGAGTTCCTTTTTCTCCACATCCTCACCAACATTTGTTGTCACTAGTTTTTTTAATATGTGCCATTCACACTGGTGTGAGATGGTATCTCATTGCAGTTTTGATTTGCATTTCCCTGATTACAAGTGATGTTGAACATTTTTTCATATGCCTGTTGGCCATTTGCATTTCCTCTTCAGAGAAGTTTCTTTTTAGCTCTTCTGCCCATTTTTTGACTGGATTATTTTCTTTGTTGTTGTTGAGTCTCTTCTGCTCTTTGCAGATTTTTGTGATCAGTCCTTTATCATTAGTGTTGTGTGCAAAAATGTTCTCCCAGTCGGTGGGGTTTCTCTTTGTTTTTGTTATTGTCTCTTTTGCTGTGCAGAAGCTCTTTAATTTGATGTAGTCCCAGCTGTTTATCTTTGCCTTCACTATCACTGCTTTGGGTGATGTGTCTGTAAAGATATCTTTGATGTGCATATCACGTAATGCTTCGCCTATATTTCCTTCTATGTATTTTATGGTTTCAGGTCTTATGTCTAGTTCTTTAATCCATTTTGAGTTGATTTTGTGTATGTGAGGTAGTGGTCAAGCTTCATTCTTTTGCATGTAGCGACTCAGTTTTCCCAGCACCATTTATTGAACAAACTTTCTTTGCTCCAATGCATAGTCTTTGCTCCTTTGTCAACGATTAGTTGACCATAAATCTGTGGGATTATTTCTGGATTTTCTATTCGATTCCATTGGCCTGTGTGTCTAATCTTGTTCCAAGACCATGCAGTTTTGATGATTATGGCTTTGTAGTACAGTTTGAAGTCTGGGAGTGTGATGCCTCCATTCCCTTCTTTTTTTTTTCAGGAGAGCTTTGGCTATTCAGGGTTTTTGGCTGGGCCCCCCGGGGAGCACTCTCCTCTGGGACTCACCAGCTGGGTGGTGACATGCTGGGCAAAACCCACGGGGGCGATGCCGCACGTGCAAATGACCAGCAGCGTGATGATGATGTGGACGAAGGTGAGCCAGTAGATGAAGTAGGGCCTGCAGACAGAGCCCGCTGAGGCCTGGACGCCCGGCACTCCCCTGTGTCCCCTCCGACTCATCTTCCACTACAGCGGGCACCTGTCTGAACCCCTTCCCTTGTTCCCACTGACCTCAGGACCAAGCCCACGGGGCTCCCTCCCTGCCTCTTCCCTCTGTTTCTTGAAGCTCCTGGAGCCCAGGAGCCTTTGAACACGTTGCCCATGCCGCCTCCTTTGCCCGGGATGCTCGCCCCATCTCTCCTCTCCCCCAGCAAATTGGTGGCTCCATATGAATTTCATCAATAATTGTTCTATTTCTTTGAAGAATGACATTGAAATTTTGATTGGAATAGTATTGAATCTGTATATTGCTTTTGGTAGGATGGCCATTGTAATAATGTTTATTCTTCCAATCCATGAGCAGAGGATGTCTTTCCATTTCTTTGTGTCTTCTTCTATTTCTTTTAACAGTGTTTTATAGTTTTCTTTGTATAGGTCATTTACCTCTTTTGTTAGATTTATTCCAAAGTATTTGATTTTTTTTGTTTCAATAATAAAAGGGATGGTTTTTTTTATTTCTTCTTCTTCAGATTTATTGTTTGTGTATAGGAAGGCTACTGACTTTGGTGTGTTTATTTTGTATTCTGCCACTTTAATGAACTGATTGATTAGTTGAATTAGTTTTTCTGTGGAGTTTTTGGGGTTCTCTATGTATATTAGCATATTGTCTGCAAATAGTGATAGTTTGACTTCTTCTTTTCCTATTTGGATTCCTTGTATGTCTTTCTCTTGTCTTATTGCTCTGGCTAGGACTTCCAGTATTATATTGAAAAGCAGTAGTGAGAGTGGACATCCTTGTCTTGTTCCAGATCTTAATGGAAATGCTTTCAGCTTTTCACCATTGAGAATGATACTGGCTGTTGGCTTGTCATATATGGCCTTTATGATGTTGAGGTATGTTCCTTGTATCCCAAGAATTTCAGGGCTTTTATCATGAATGGGTGTTGCGCTTTGTCGAAAGCTTTCTCGGCATCTATTGATATTATCATATGGTTTTTATATTTCTTTTTGTTGATGTGTTGGATAACGTTGATTGATTTTCGGATGTTGAACCATCCTTGTGTCCCTGGCATGAATCCTACTTGGTCGTGGTGATTTATCTTATGGATACATTGTTGGATTGATTATTCTTTTGATTTCTGCTGTGTCCGTTGTGATTTCTTCTCTTTCATTCATGATACTGTTTATTTGTGCTTTCTCCCTTTTTTCCTTTGTGAGCCTGGCTACAGGTTTGTCTATTTTGTTTATTTTTTTGAAGAACCAACTTTTGGTTTCATTGATTGTTTAGATTATTTTTTAATTTCTTTTTTGTTTTTCTTTCTTTGATTTTTATTATTTCCTTTCTTCTACTGGTTTTAAGTATTTTATGTTGTTCTTTTTTCTAGTTCTTTGAGATGTGAGATTAAGTTTTTTCTTTGAATTCTTTCTGTTTCTTGATATGAGCCTATATTGCTATATATTTTCCTCTTTTTACTGCTTTTACTTCATCCCATACATTCTGGAAATTGGTGTTCCTACCCATTTTGATGTGGGTCTTTTGCTCTTTATGGAGGAGCTTTCAGCTTATTCTCAGATATTTTTCAGGAGAAGTATTCCATGCATAATTGGATATTTGTTGTGCTGTGGGAAGAACTGAACCCAAGAAGTTCCTATGCTACCATCTTGAACTGCCTTTCTCTTGCATCTGTTTTTTAAATCTAGAAAAAAATCATACAAAATTTTAAGTTCCACTATATTATAATTATTAATTTCATAATTTCCATACCATTCTAGATTAAATGATTTCTGCTTCAAAGAATGCTGTCTACTTTTATTTCAAATAATAGACAAATTCAAGAAAATTTTTATACTTTAAAAGATATTGCATAGTTTATTATGTTTTATTTATTTATTTTTAAACTTTTTTTTTAAGATTTATTTATTTATGCATCCAAGAACTGGGGTACAGGCCAGAGATGCGGAGGTGGGGTGTGGTAAGAGGATTCACCAAAGACAGAGTAGGGTACAGAACAGGCAGACCATCTGAAATACACTGCTGAGAGGAGCAGCGGGCGAGACAGGAGAGGTCTGCTTCGCCATTTGGGAATCTCCCTGGCTGGCCGGGTATTGAACTTGTGCTTCAGAGTCTACGGACTGCTGCATAGTGCTGTGCTTCACTTCTTGCGCCACGAGGGAGGCCCTATTATGTTTTATTTTGAAAATTCTTTCCACATTTAAAGTAAAACTACCTATAGTATACTCAATTAAATACCTTCATGATTTATTTTAAGCATCATAAATAAAAAATTTAATTTGTATATGACATTTAATGTTACCCTATTTTTTTGTTTGTTTTTGGTGATAGGTTTGCAATACTCTCAATCATTGTCAATGTGATGCTGGATATGCTCCTCCAGAATGCAGACGATATAAGGGATCACCAGGAGGAAGTATTGATGATGGATATTGGCTTGTAAAATGTTAGTACCTAGAACAACATGCTCCAATAGAATTTTCTGCACTTATAGTCATGTTCTGCAACTATACTGTCATGCGGCTAATGAGCTCCTGAAAGTGCATAGTGCAACTAAGGAACTAAAATTTCCATTTTATTTTACTTTATTGAATTCAAATTTAAATAACTAGTTGTGGCTAATAGCCTTTTCCAGTATGTCATATGCAATATATTTGCATTTAAGTTTCATTTCTGTTGTCATTCTTTTTTATTACATAGCCTTCTGTTGGAAAGTTGTGCTATATATTTTTCTTTCTTAAGGATTTATTTATTTATGCATATAAGAGCCAGGGTTCAGGCCAGAGGTGCAGGGGATGAGAGGATTCACCAGAGCCAGAGTGGGGAACAGAACAGGCAGATCTACTGAAATACACTGCTGAGGGGAGCAGTGAGCGAGACAGAAGAGGTCTGCTGCACCATATCTGTCACCTCCCTGCCTGGGAATCAGACTCGTGCTGAAGTGGCTGCTGAGATACACTGCTGAGGGGAGCAGTGGGTAGGACAGGAGAGATCTGCTGAGCCATGTGGGTTAGCTCCCTGGCTGGGGATTGAACCCATGCCACAGTGGCTCGAGCCAGCAGGGAGGCTCTGTGCTATATTTTTGTCATCCATTTACCCATTAAAGAGCATTTGGAGTTTCCTTAGTTTTTTACATTTAACAATTAAGTGCCATAAAATGAGCACATTGACTTTTGCCTATATTTAAGATCTCATTTTTTGATGGGCAAATACCTGAAAGTTAAATAGATGGGTCATTATTTAGTATATTTTTAGTGAACATATATCTAATTTTACAAGAAACATTTAAACTGCTATCCAAAATGATTATACTATTTTCCCTTCCCTCCCTTTATCTATGAGAATTCCAGTTTTTCTGAACAGATAATCTACAATTCACAAACACTTGCCATTGTCATAGGGGTTTTTTTGTATTCTTCAATTTTGTTTTGACAAAAGTAATATCCCATTGTGATTTTTATTTAACTTTTCGTGTTGTATAAATATACTTTGACAAAAGAAACATAGATGGAAGTCCTGTGTACCCTTTACTCAACCTCCATCTATATTAATCATGTTTCAATATGATAGTAATGTATCAAAACCAAGAAATAGTTAGACTACATTTCACCACCACACATACACCCATTTGTGTGTGTGCAAACATGTGCATGTTTAATTATATACAATTTTGCCACATATTAAAATTTGTATAATGACCACAATCAGGATAGAGAACGCTATCATCACTAAATGGCCCTAGTATTACGCTTTGAGTACCTGCATGGATTCCCTCTTTCCTCCCTTCCTAACTCCTGACAACCAATAAACCAATCTCCATTTCTCTAATACACTATTTTGTGAATGTTAAATAAATGAAATCTTACCATTTTTCTTCCCTTTGTTTTTTGAAGATTTATGTATGCATAAAAAGTGGGGTGTTGCCAGAGGTGCACGGAGTGGTGGTGAGGGAATTCACCAGAGACAGAGTGAGGAGCAGAACAGACAGATCTACTGAGATACACTGCTGAGGGAAGCAGTGGGTAGGAGAGGAGAGGTCTGCTGAGCCATGTGGGTTAGCTTCCTGGCTGGGGATTGAACTCATGCCACAGTGGCTGGCAATAGCTTGATAGTTCTGAGACTTTAACCCCAGCATCACCAGGAAGGTCCAATTTTTCAATCTTTGGACTGAATTTTTTCTTTTATATAATTTTCTTTAACTGCATCGAAGTTGTTTCATGCATGAACACTTCAATTCCTTTTTATTGATAACAGCATTCCTTTCTATGAATGTAATATAATTTAACTATTCTTCTGAAGAATATTTCAGTGATTGCCAATTTTTAGATCTGTAATGAATATGAATATGAATAGATCTGTAATGAACATTCATGTAGAAGTGTCTGCAGGAAAGTAAATTTTTAATTTTCTGAGAAATATGGCAAAAGTGAAATTGCTGGGTCAATGCTAAACCATTTATAGTTTTAAAAGTAACTACCAAATTATTTTCCAGAGTGGTTGTACCACTTGACATCTCACCAATAATACAGGAATGATGTACATTTTTGTCATTCTTACCAACATTTGATGGTACCACTATTATTTTAGTCATCCTATTAGACGTTTATCAATATCTTGTTCTGGTTTTAATTTACACTTCCCAAATGGGTCTTGACATTGACTGTCTTTAATATATTTATTTGGCATCTATATCCTCTTCAATGAAAAGTCTATCCATATCGTTTGCCTATTTCAAATTGACTTGTTTGTGTTATAAAATGCTGAGTTTTCAGATTTTTTTCCTACATACATGAATTTTGTGGAATATGTGATTTGAACATATTTTTTTGGTGTTCTTGGGATTCTCTGGGTTTTATTTTCCCACAACTGTTCAAATTTTAATATCTCCTTTCCACTTTTAACCCAGTAAGTGCAGTTGTCTATTAACTTCAGATTTGCATTTATAGTGCTGTGTGTGTCTGTTTATAGTACACAAATGTGTGCATGTGCGCACAAGCACACTTGTATTTCTTAATTTACTAATCTGCAAAGCAACTTTCTCTCCAATGCTGCGTCCTGAATTTTTCAACTATTTCTGCTGCTCCCACCACGAACTTTGTCCTTTGCTGCCTTAACTAGTGGAAATGCCATGTTTTGACTAGGGTTCCAATTATCTGTCCGGAGAATTGCCCACCTGCTCTCCATAGGTAGATTTGATTTTTACAGAATTGACTTCAAGTTTTCCTTCATTTGGATATTTTATGTTTTTATTACATTTTATTATTTTATTACAATAAGGTTAGTGTGACAACATTTAATGCAAAAGTTTCATGGCCAAAAGTGGAACCTCTTTCTTCATTAAAGTAATGGACAGCTCTTAAAAATCCAATAATAATTACATCCACTTTCTTTAGTTTTTGGAGTAATTTAAAACATGAGAAGGAAGCCCAACTTAGATATGGAGCTTTTTATAGATATGAATATCTTTACTAAAGATGGATTAAGGGATAGTTGACATTGCTTGATGAATGGGGCAGGTAAAAGTAGGCTTTAAAAATGATGAGTATGCTGTACCATAACACTGAGGCATTTTTCCTTAATGTCAATATTTTTGTATATAATTGCTAATTTATCTCCTCTAATACACAGAACATACTGTAAATCACTTGTAATCAACATATAATTGGAATATATTGTGTTTTCATTTTTGTTTGTTTTCAGGAGCCTTAAATTCATTTACATTTCATGCCTCATAGTTGTTTGGGTGGTAGTTCTAATTGCTTCACTTAGATGTTTGGGTGATTACTTTTGTTTAATTGAATAAGTATGCATAGATTTTATTTATATAATTTTCTGTAATTTTTTATTAATACCGGAAGGATTTTCTGCTTTTCTGAAAACGTATTTGAAATTAGAACAAGTCATCTGATACAGATAATGTGGAAATTTACCTGGTTTACTATCATAATTTTTAAATTAGTTTTCATTTAGTCAATAATTTTTTTATTCAATTATTTTTAAAACAGTTCTTTTTTTGCTCCACTTTTAAATGCAAAAATTTACTATTAGATAATATCAACTTAATGTGTTCTAAGTTGCAGTTAACAAAAGTGAGTATGATAGGAAAAATACAATAGTATATAGAATATAAATATTACAACTGATACAAAGATTTAAAATAAATTTATATCAATTATTTTTAGGAATTGAATTGATTTATAATGCATTTAAGAGCATAGTTACAGAATATTGGAAAGCATGTTAAAGTTTATTCATTTTCTGACTGTATAATTTGAATTTGAAGCTTTTATAATTCAAATTACTACTATGTACTGAATATCATTTTTGAAAAAGTTAAAGACATTTTTATATTTTCAGCTAAAAATACAGAGTTGATTATAAAACATGCTGCTCCTAAAAAAAATGGACTTTTAATCAGCTTCTACATTTTTCTACCTGTCCTCATTTTAACTGCCACCATAGCTCTTAAATGGTATAATGTGAAGAGATCTTGGAACAGAGAGGGAACAGTAAGTGGAGGGTAGGTACATTTATTTGTTACATTAAATATTATGGGAATAATTTAAAAGTATTTCAGAATATTGTAAGTAGATATTTTTTAATGTATTGGGCTAATGTTCCAAAATATTGACTTAGTATACGCCACATTGTTTCAGATTTCAGGCTCTTAGGTATCCTTCATGTTCTTATTAGCCCAGGAACAACTGGATTTACTCAGTAAGTCCTCACTGATTTCAAACAATATGCTGCTCCTCAAAAAAAAAAAAAAAAGACCACATAGTCATGTTGGCTATAGCTTTTAGCTTCTATCTAGTCATGAACAACACCATTTTCCTCACATTAATATTAAATTGTGCCAAGGAAATTAATAGATTTAGGTGTCTGGTGAATAGAATATGTAGAGGGTAAGAGAAATACAAGATATTAACCAATGAGGGAGGGAACACAGGGAGAATACATATGATTTTACATATAACTAATATTGTTTATATGTTTCTAAATTGAGAATTTGTTTTCTTTACCATAATACCAGTATAAGTCCCAATTTACTTAGAAAATATTTAGGAAAATGACAAGCAGAAGTAATAAATAAGCAGGTCTCATTCCATTCTAAAGGAAAATGGTTCTGTTTCTCACTTATGTAAAGGAGATGAAATACTGAGAGAAAATTTCCACTATCTCCTCTGTTTGCCAAGTTAGTTAATTTTATTTATCAACAAGTTAGCAGTGAATAGTTAAATTCAAGGTTGCATAATTTATTTAGACATTTAAATAATCTTCAAAGTGTTGTAAATTGACTTAAATAAATGGTATCTGACGTAAATATTCCTGTGCTCTTACTTGAGAAACCTTGGGGAAAGCTAACTACCTGTAGAAGTAATCCTGATTTTTGAAAGAGATGTTATAATATAGTATCATTGACCACAAATAACAAAATCTGGTCATGCCAACCTATATTTTATTATTTTATTTTATTTTTTTTACTTTTTAAAAAAGATTTATTTATTTTTATTTATTTTTTAATTAATTTATTTTTTTATAGAGGCATTTTTTATTATTTATTTGTTTTATTTGTTTGTTTGTTTATACATGCACTGGGTACAGTCAGAAGCGCGGGAGGGTGAGAGAATTCACCAGAGCCAGAGCGGGGAGCAGAGCAGGCAGAAGGACCAAAGTACACTGCTGAGGGGAGCAGCGGGCGGCAGGAGAGGTCTGCGCGCCAAGTGGGATCCTCCTCTGGTGGCCGGGGAGCAGCCGGGGATCGAACCGGCCCCGCAGAGGCTGTGGGCAGCTTCGCAACCCAGCGCTCAACCGCTGCGCCACCGGGGAGGCCCAAGATCTATTTATTTTTATACAAGAACCGGGGTACATACCAGATGTGTGGGAGGGTGAGAGGATTCACTAGAGACAGGGCATGGAACAGAACAGGCAGACTGACGAAATACACTGCTGAGAGGAGCTGTGGGCCAGGCAGAAGAGGTCTGCTGTGCCATGTGGGATTCTCGCAGGCCGGCCGGGATCCAACCAGCACTTCCGAGGATGCAGACTGCTTCACAGTGCGGTGCTCAACCGCCTGCACCACCAGGGAGGCCCACCTATATTTTAGAGTAGCAACACTGGTATTATGGCTACAAGGGTAATGTGATGTAGAGGTGAAGCACAAAAAGGTAGGAATAAACTGCAGGGTCAGGATCCATCCATTCTTTTTATCACCCAAAGCTTTATAATTGACATTCTCTGTTCTTCTGCTCTTCTTGCACATGGGCCAGAATATCTATCTAAAATTTAGTTTCAGGGCCTCCCGGGTGGCACACGGGTTAAGTCTCAGCACTATCAAACTATCACCAGCCACCGCAGCATGAGTTCGATCCTTCACCAGGGAGCTACCTGCATGGTGCAGCAGACCTCTCCTAACTTGCCCGCTGCTCCCCTCAGCAGTGTATTTCAGTCAATTGCCTATTCTGCTCCCCACTCTGTCTCTGGTGAATCCTCTCACCCCTAGCACCTCTGGCCTAAACCCCAGTTCTTGTATGCATAAATAAATAAATAAATTTTCCCAAAAAACCCACTTTAATTTCATTTTCAAATAAAATTCCAGTCAATGCCTCTTAGTTCATAATCTCAAAAGGCAGAAGAAAATAGCTATGTAAGTGTACCTAAATTCAGAGTGTTCTGTCTGGATTTGTATCAGTGAGGTAGGTCTTCTAGCCTGATGTTATCACTTGTGACCAAGGAGTTATAGCCAAGTACTAGGAACCTGGACACTATATCTCTCTTCCTCAGCAGAACTGTGTATATACAGGAGTTTTTAAAAAAACAACTGGAGACTGTGTAAATATCACAAAATGTTAACTATATGTAACTGGAAGACATTAAAGCCTATTAATAAAAGTGAAATATTATTTACATTATATTTATATATTTATAGAGACATTATAATTTAAGAATTTGAAGATTTGGAAATAAATTATCTTTTTTTCCTATGGAAAATATTATCATAGCTATATTAACATTTCTTCCCATGTTCCTATAAATAAGATAGAGAAATTTAATAAATGGACATAGCAGTAAAGTGAATATTAGTACATTATAATTGCATATTTAGTACAAATCTTGTTTCTAACTTTTCTTGATTTTGTTTAACATTACAATGACTCCTAACCTTAAAACTCATGCTATTTCTTTTATACAGATCTATTACAGAAGACAGCACTAGTAACAGCAACCAGTCATTGACTTAAAGGTGAATTAAAGAAATAAAATTATTGACAATGATAAAATCATGAAACAATTTAAAATTTTTTTAAAACAGTAACTCAGTATAAGAGAGCTCAGTTTCACATTTCATCATTTCAACTCTGACTTGTCAACATCTATTAAAGCGAAGACTCATACAAAGCATTGGAGGTTAATTTTATATATTTTTTTTAGTTTTTTTTTAAGATTTATGTATTTTATTTATACAAGCACTGGGTACAGTCAGACGCACGGAAGGGTGAGAGAATTCACCAGAGCCAGAGAGGGGAACAGAACAGACAGACTGACAAAATACACTGCTGAGGGGAGCAGTGGGTGTGGCAGAAGAGGTCTGCGCGCCATGTGGGACCCTCGCCTGGCAGCCGGGAATTGAACCAGTGCTGCAGAGGCTGCGGGCAACTTCGCAACCCAGCGCTCAACCTCTGCGCCATCGGGGAGGCCCTAATTTTATATTTTAATAATTTTGAAATATTTTATATCAATAATATTAGCCAACACTTTTGTAATGGTGTGACCTTAAGGATATTTTAAATACATCCATACATCATGTTCCCTAATTTAAGTTTCCAATTGGTAGTTTACACAGATTGTCTCTAAACATTTACATTTTTCCCCCTCATTATGACACTATAGGTATATTATCCTTATTTTAGAAACGAGGAAGTGGACATAAAATATTTAAATAATTCCCTGTGTCTATAGAATTAGCAAATATTGGAGTTTAATTTGCAGGCATCAAACTTCAGAGTTTATAGCCTAAAGAATGTCACAATTTTGACAAATATAGCCTGAAAGTGAGTGGGGATGGGGAATGGATTTTATATTTACTGAGGACCTATTAGATCCAAGCAAAAGGCTAAATGCTTGTCTCTCCAAGGCAGGAAGATAATTATTTTTGCCATAAAGCAGGCATCTGTGTATGTAGTTTAAATTTCTAACTCATATGTGTCAAAATAATATTTGATAAAATTTAAACCCATCATTGAGAATAAAGGAAAAAATCTAAAAATCCAACCAAGTTTAAGAACAAAACTTGTCCACTTATCTGCCACTCCCTCATATCTGCGTTTGGTCCAGTTAAGTCAGTAGATCTCTGCTTCCTTATCAGCCATCAAAGAAAACATTTTTAATTCCTATCCTTATAGTAAAATCATCTTATTCCTGCTTATAGCAACCTTGACCTTTTCTTTAATAACTTTATTAAAAGTCCATATCTTAGGTGAGAATTTTGGCATGTGGCTTACTGTCTTTTCATATCCTTTTACCATTATGTGTGTCACCTTAACTCACCACTACCATCCAAATTCAGTCATTTTTTTCTGAGAGCATTATACTGAGTTTATCATTTCCTGGGTTTCTCCCAACTTTTAAATCATAAATTCAGTATCTTGCTTCCTTTTAGTTTTTTCTCTGCTTTTTAATTTTTTCATAACCTCTTTGTACCGATAATAACTTATAAATTGAGTTTGTAGTATATTGAACAGTGATTGATTATATAGAAAAAATAAAGAAGTAGGTGTCATTGGGGGTGTTGGGAAGAAACTGGATAGCATTTTTTAATTTGGCTCACTGAGTAGGTCCTGTTGACAAAGTGATACAAAAACAAAGAATTGGAGTGGGTGCAAATGTTTCTCAGTTCAGTTATTGAAAGAAGACATCTGAATTCACAAGGTCAGCTTACATAAAACTTTTATTAATGAAGTCATCTGAATTCACATGGTCAGCTTACATAAAACTTTTATTTTAATGCAATAAAATACAGTGAGAGAATTCAGGCAAACACTCGGGGTCAGAAAAATACCTCATGCACATTTAAATTTTAAACAGCTCATCGTTGTAAATTTCACTGCCTTTATCTTGGCAAAAAAATGAAACTAGACATGCAGGTTTTCCCAGGCAGACAGAGCTTTTCCATTCTGAGAGGGACTGAGACCAGGATGACTGGGGGAATGGGAAAGTCTCAGGCATGGGCGGTGATTTTCAACAATATAGGAACAGAAGGAACAAAACAGCTCCCAGGAAAATAGAAGTGTTTTACTGAAATGTTGTTGAGCTAGTCACCACCTAGAATAAGATCCCGTTTCAGGATAATTAGGGAACAAAAAAATAACAATCACGAAACTTCCGGACCACCTAGTGCCTAATCAATAGCCAGACACATTGTACAACAGAAAGTCTGACAGTATGTAGTTACAGATAGGACTGGAGTAAAACAGGCATTCTCCCTTGACCCCCCTCCTGATGTCACGAGTTCCTTCCTCTTGCTTCAGTAAATCCACTCTTGCTCTCATGTTTGTTGTGGGTGGCTGTTTTTCCTCTACTGGCGAAAAAACCCAGACCCACGACCCTCCATTCTCCTGATAGTTCCACCAGTGAATCAACTCCATCTTTCCTAGACATAGATTAGCAGAGTTATACATGCATATATCTTTCCAAGCACATAAACCATTCAATGAAAAATAAGTCAGGAATGCTGAATAGCAGTGATGCCAGTATATTAGGAGCACAGTTAGCAAGAATGTTGTCCTAGTGATTAGATCAGAGAAGTAAAACTGTTGTAGGACTTGGAAGGTGTTGGATGCCATCTATGTTTTATGCTGATGAAAGGAAGAAATAATAGGAGGTTTTACATTCCAAGCACAGACTGAAAATAATCTGACTGCAAGGGTCAAAGTGAAGTAACCAGTTAGTGGAGAAACTACAGTAATAATCCAGAGTAGAAAGGATGGTACCTCAGAGCAGAAATATCAAAATGTTCTTAGAAACAAAATCTGAAGATGAACCAACAGAATGTACTGACAGTTTGAATGTAGAATGTAAGAAAAAGTGCATAAATAATGTTCATTGATATAAAGCAGAAAGATTAAAAGGCTAAAATGTTAACCCAGACACCTTATTTTAAAGGTGGTGTTATTAATCATAGTGTTGTAAACTAATGTTATCTCATGAAAATAGATTAATAATAAAAATGTATATTAAAAAAACTATGAATATATCTATATGTAATCATGAGCCCAGTAAAGTTCTGGAATACCATAATATGGAGTTTAACTTTTTTCATCTATGAATAGGAACATAATTAAATTTTTGAAGTGGTAAGGGAGGGATTTTGCATAATATAATTTATATATTTTCCATGATATTATTTATAAATTTACACTGATGCTTTGCTATATATAACATGCTATACTATGTATATGCATATTGACATAATATATATAAAATTCATATTGATATAGATTACAAATTTCATTGGGATGGAGTAAGGGAAAATTCATTCAGAAATGTAAACTAACGAAGTGGATAAAACTAGCGAATGTTTAAGAATGGTGTAAGGAAGGCAGAATTAGGTCAAAGGAAAATAGCAAAACAGTTTTGAGAGATATGAAGGAAGTAGAATTGATTCAAGTTCTAGCTGTACGGATATATTTGTGTTAGAATAACAGAAAACTACAAAGAATTAAACAATCTCAATAATGGCAACTTTTTTAAAAAAATATTTATTTATGTATACAAGAACAGGGGTGCAGGCCAGAGGTGTGTGTGGGGGGGTGAGATGATTCACCAGAGACAGAGTGGGGAACAGAACAGGCAGATTGACTGAAATAACACTGCTGACGGTGTTAGGGGGAAAGAATGTTCTGAGCTAATCCCATACAGGCTTTGTGGACTCCACCCCCACTCCAGACCAAAGTCATCAAGACACTGGGAAAGACAAATCCCTTCACCACCAAAGGGAAGGTGGCTGGGACCTGAGGGTGGAGTTAAGCAGCCAGGTTGGGTATAAAAACCAAGCACATGGGCCAAGTCTCTCGCTCTGTCACTTGCCTCCTGGCTTTACGGCTCCTGGCTTGCGGCCAGTTCTCAGAGTGCCATTTGGGTTTCCAGGTTGGCGGATCGGGTAGGACGCATTTAAAACTTTGTCTCCCATTTTTCTCCCAGAGCTGTACATTTCCTCATTTCCCCTTCCCTTGTAAATAAACCTTTTATTAACCTTTCGCGTGTGCCTGCAGTAGAGCATTGATAAGTCCTTTTAAGCGCGCGGGTGAGGACCCACAGCCAGGCACCCCGTTTTGTATCGGGGCTGCCCTATAACAGATTTGGTGCCCAGCATGGTTTCTAAATTACACCCGCGGTTGACCAGCCCAAAGTAACATTCCTTGCGCTGGTCACCATAAGCGCACTAGTTTTGCAGGACTCGCAGCGTAATATTTATCTCAAGTCCTGAAAAGTCTTTTTTTTTTCCTGTGCATACAGCTCTTGTGGGTGCATTTTTGAGCCAAATATGGCCTCAACCATGAGCCTATACAGTTTCATCCCTAGCTTGAGTTTTCTCAGTTTCCTTCCAGCCTTGAATTTGAGTAGCCTTCTTCCATTAAATATCACCACCAGTTTCTTTAATGTAAATAATTTGATGAAGCCTGGTGTATGGCATGTGATTTTACTATTGTGTACTTACATGGGTGGTTTACAAGCCATCCCTTTACAGTCTGTGCTTCTGGGTGTTTTTTTGGTAATATGTGTAAGCGCCATTTGCTACATTCTTATTTCTGTGAGAGGTAGATGTTCTACTTCATATACTGAGAATGTGCAACAACACATTCAGGCTCTTAACTTAGCCATGCAACAACAAATTCAAGCTTTTAACGTGGCCATACAACAACAAAATCAGGCCTTTGATTTAACTATTAAGTGCATGAGGGATGAGAACCGTAACATCTTTGAGTCAGTTTATAAAAGCATACAAGATCAAGCTTTTAAAAGTATGCAGGACCGGTTAGAGGTCGCCCTCCATAAATTGGATATGGCGGAGGCTCAGCTTATGGCTCAGAGAAAGGATAAACCTTCCCCTTTCCATGAGGACTGCCAGCGAGCAGAGTTAGAAGAGGAGGAGCATCATATTTTAAATACTTTAAATACATCAGGACAAAATCCTCTTCCATGTGACAAGGCCTCTCCCGTGCAGACTCCTGAGGCTTCACAGCCTCCACTGCCCTCTGGGGAGGAAATTAAAATGGTGTCTCCCCACACTAGACACGGCACCCATTTTGGCAGGAAGGATCACCCTGAGGCAGGACAGTTTCCCCTTCGCCAGATGCCAATGGGTGGCTTGAATGAACATGGGCGACCTGCTGGGTACTTTTGGTCGCACCATCCTTTCAGTACTGTGGACCTCCTAAATTGGAGGAGCTCTGTTCCCTCGTACCGGCAGGCTCCTAAGAGGATGGCAAACTTGTTTGCCTCTATCTTCGTCTCCCACCGCCCTAACTGGGCAGATATACAGTCCATGCGCCATACTTTATTAACTCTGGATGAGCAGAGAATGGTATTCAGGAAAGCCAGGGAGGAGGCTGACCGTCTCCACCAACAGGATTGGCAGTCCCCAGAGCCAGAGGTTGTTGTCCCAGAGAAAGATCTTGGATGGGACCCTAACAATGGAGGAACAGCCATGTTGGATCTGTATAAAAACTGTTTATCGGTAGGACTGCAGCAGGGAATCCCCAAACAAAAAAACTTTAACAAAATATTGCAACTCGAGCAAGGAACTAATGAGGACCTGTCAGAGTTCCTTGAGAGAATTATTTAAATGTACACTAACCACATGGATATAAACCCAGATGCCCCAGAAAATGCTCGTCTGATCACTATGGCTTTCATTACCCATAGTGCCCCAGACATAAAGAAAAAGTTAGTTAAGGTGGACGGCGTCACTGAGATGAGTCCGTCCCAGGTAGTGGACTTGGCATTTAGGGTTTATAATAATAGAGAGGACGGGAGACCGAAACCTGCCACTGTTTTCTTACAAAGAGAACACAGAACAGGGTTTTAGGGAAACAGTAATGGACAGAGACGTGAACCCCTAGGAAGAAATCAGTGTGCTTTCTGTAGGGAAGAGGGACATTGGAAATACAGTTGTCCCAGGTTACAGGGAAGCGGCAGACTCAATAATTATAGAAGGCAGGATAGAAGACAGAGAACCCCAAGATATGATGATTCACGCAGGGGGTACAGTACGGAATATAGAAGGAGTACACAGAACCAGGAACCAAGGATAGAGGAAAGAAGACAAATGTTAGCACAGAGTAGAGGCTCAGATGATGACAGAGAATACAGACAGAGAAGGAATCGAGAGCCCAGCACAGAGGTAAGGAGACAAATGACAGCACAGGGTAGAGCCTCAGGTGAAGATAGGAGGGAATATAGACAGCGTAGAAGGAATCTAGAGCCAAATGCAGAGGAAAGGAGACAAATGATAGTTCATGGAGAAAGTTCAGATGCAGAATAGGGGTGCCCAGGGGCTCCACTAGATCTAGAGAAGCCCATTAGAATAACCCCCTCAGAGCCCCGGGTAACACTCGCTGTGGAGGATCATCTCATTGATTTCTTGGTGGACACTGGAGCGACATACTCAGTTTTGAATTCAAAATTAACTAAAATGAGCAAAGAGACTGTAGTAGTCACTGGGATTACGGGAAGGCCTTCTTACAACCTTTGGAGTGCCGGCTGGGCACCACAAAGCTCCAGCATAGCTTCCTATACATGGAAGAGTGTCCAATCCCTCTACTTCGTCGCGACCTTTTAAGTAAGCTCAACGCACGGATTATATTCTCACCAAAACATCAGAGGCTTCACCTACAGGTACCTACAGAGCATGCTCTGTGGTTCCAGATGTTACTTACTCAAGATGTTTCACTGAAAGGTGAAATTTTACCTCCAGAAATTGTTGAAAGAGTAAGTAAATGGGTATGGACTGATGGAACCCCAGGACTTGTGAAAAATGCAGAGCCTGTAAAGATAGAAGTGATAGAGGGGAGCAGAACCCCGAGGAGGATGCAATACCCCTTAAAGGAGGAGGCCTTGAGGGGAATTGAGCCAGTATTCGGCCCTGCCGCTCACCGTACAACACTCTGATTCTGCCAGTGAAGAAACCCCATACAGGTGAGTACCATTTTGTCCAAGATTTAAGGGCCATTAATGACATTGTTCGGGATTTACATCCCACCGTGCCTAATCCCTACACCTTATTAACTGCCATACCTGGTGACTTTGGGTGGTTTTCGGTATTAGACCTGAAGGATGACTTTTTCTGTATCCCAATAGATGTCCAGGATCAACTGCTTTTTGCCTTCGAGTGGCAAGACCCTAAGTCCAAGAGAACTCTCCAGTATTGCTGGACTGTGCTTCCACAGGGGTTTAAGAACTCCCCAACTATTTTTGGGGAAATACTGGCCAGGGATCTCAGGAAGGTTCAATTAAACCAGGGCGTCTTGTTGCAATATGTAGATGATTTATTGATTGCAAGTCCAGACTACAAATCTTGTCTGGAAAATACCATAGTGATACTGAACCACCTGGCAGAATGTGGCTATAAGGTGTCACCTCAAAAGACACAGATCTGTAAACAAACGGTGATGTATTTGGGGTTTGAAATTAAGAAAGGCAGACAGAGCTTGATGATGGAAAGGAAACAGGTAATTTCAGCCCTTAAGGTCCCCAGCAACCGGCAACAGTTGCGCAGATTTTGGGGTATGGCTGGGTTTTGCAGGATTTGGATTCCTAACTTTGGATTAATAGCAAAACCCTTATATGATGCTCTCAAAGGCCTGGACTCTGAACATTTGTCTTGGACCCCAGAATGTCAAAAGGCCTTTGATGAAATAAAAGTAAAGTTGATCTCAGCACCAGCATTAGGGCTTCCAGATCTTAGGAAGCCATTCAAACTTTATGTACAGGAGAGACAGGGGGTTGGACTATGAGTGCTAATCCAATTGTTGGGGCCAGAGATGCAGCCCGTTGCATATCTGTCCAAACAATTGGACCACACCACTAAGGGATGGCCTCCATGTTTGCGAGCTGTGGCTGCCACTTGTGACCTCCTACATGAGGCGCAGAAGTTTACATTGGGTCAGCCCATCACTGTGTGTGTGCCACATCAGGTCTTGACATTGCTGGAGCAGAAGGGTGGACTTTGGTTGATTGCCAGGTGAATGGGAAAATATCAAGCAGCTCTGTTGGACAATCCTAATGTGTAGCTGCAGGTTTCTAATTCCCTGAATCCCGCCACACTGCTTCCAAGCAATGAAGATGGACCTGAGGATGACACTTTAATCCATAACTGTTTAGAAACCATAGACACAGTGTATGCCAGCCGACCAGATCTGACTGACCAGCCTCTGCCAGATCCAGAGTGGGAACTATTTATAGAGGGCAGAGCTTCATGGACTAAGGCCGTCGATGTGCGGGATACGCAGTGGTGATGCTCCAGAACACCGTGGAGGCCAAGGCTCTTCCGGCAGGTACATCAGCACAAAAAGCCGAATTAATAGCCCTGACCCATGCATTGGAACTCTCAAAAGGTAAAAGAGTCAATATATTTACTGACTCCAAGTAATGATTCTCTTTTATGATTCTGTTTTATGATTCTCCACATGCATGGGGCCATTTGGAAGGAGCGGGGACTCCTTACTGCCAGTAACAAGGACGTCAAACACCCATTAGAAATCCTGGCCCTGTTAAAGGCAGTAGCTTTACCATCAGCTGTTGCTGTGATGCATTGTCCTGGCCACCAAAAGGGTGGGTCTGACATGGCAAAGGGCAACAGGGCAGCCGATCGGGTGGCTAAGGCCACTGCCCGTTCTGCTCTCCAGGGTGCACTCATCCCTCTTGTGGACCTGACTCAGTATGCTCCTGAATACACCGAGCGGGATGAGGAGAGAGCTCGTGCATGGGGATTTACTGAGTTTGACCCCAGCTCCACTTGGAGAGTAAACTCCCATGGGATGATACTCCTCCCGGAGGCCCTGGTATATCCGGCGAAAACATCTTCACGAAGGATCTCACTATGGGAGAGATGCCTTACTGGAAATAGTGCGCCCATATTTGAAGGGCCCATATTTACACAAAATAGCACAATGGATCGCCCAAGGTTATGAATTATGTGCCAGGAATAACCCCAAGACTCTCTCCCACCCTAAAGCCATTGGGGTTCAATAATGGGGCCAGTGCCCTTTTGAGGACTGGCAGGTGGACTTTACACAAATGCCTAGAATAACAGGCAACTTCAAATACCTATTGGTTTTTGTGGACACGTTCTCGGGATGGGTGGAAGCATTTCCCACAAAGACGGAAAAAGCTTCCGAGGTTGCAAAACAGCTACTGAAAGAGATAATCCCTCGCTTTGGGTTGCCGGACTCCATCCAGAGTGATAATGGGACAGCGTTTGTCTCTGACGTCACTCATGCAATAAGCAGTGCGTTACAGATCAACTGGAAATTGCATGCTGCATGGAGACCACAGTCTTCCGGGCAAACAGAAAAGATGAACCATACCTTGAAGAAAATCTTGGCAAAACTGTGCCAAGAAACACGACTTCATTGGGACCAGGTACTATCCCTTGCCCTCCTCCGCATAAGAGTGGCACCTAGAAGTGGGCTACAATTAAGCCCTTTTGACATTGTGTTTGGAAGACCTTTCCAGGCCACAGTTCTGAAAGCCAGCCTGGAAATAGCACAAGATTGCCGGATCACACAATATGTGAAACACATCCAGGAGGTTTGGGTAGTAATTCATAACTTTGCAACCTCGAGGATCTCTAGGCCTCCGGATCAACCATTGCATCCCTTCAGACCTGGAGATCAGGTCTTACTGAAGACTTGGCAGAGTGGGGATGCTCAAAATCAGCTGTCAGAAAAATGGACTGGTCCCTATGATGTTTTGCTGAGCACACATACTTCCCTGAAACTTGCAGGCATAAAACCCATCATTCCAGAGTTAAGAAAGCCCCAGGAGGAACTGACCCAGAGACAAAGTCCCATTGGTCTTGTGAACCCATTGAGGACTTGAGATATTTGTTTAAGAAACAGATAAAAACTTGAATATTACTGACTTCTTTTCCAGTTATTGTTGCAGGATACCCAAGGACGCACTTTTTCTGAAGAAACCCTGAGAAAACTAACATGCTCTAACCAATCTTCTTCCTTTCAAAGTTTAGGAGACGTGAAATAACATCTAGGATCACGCATATGCTGCCACTATTTTTTTTTTTTTTTTACACAGAAAGGCTTTCAATCTTGATTTTGGTATTTCCTTTTAACTTTTTGTTTTTATCTTTGAGATTTTTTTTTTTCTTTTCTCTGCTTGTTTTTGTTACTTTGGCCTATGAGTGAAACTGCAGTTGTATGAGATATCCCACGCGTGATAAATGGTAACTAAAGAGCTCTTTGTGTCTATATGTTGTATGTCTGTATGTCCTTTCCTTGTGTCCTTGTCTTGGCCTCCAGGGGTGTTAAAAAAAAAAAAGAGTCTCCAGTTATGAGGAAACACAAAGGTTATGGTTTCATTGTCAACACTGTACTACTGAACTAAGCCGGTGCCTTCATAGAGATTGAACATTGTTGTTTCTGTTATTTTTCTGATGTTTGTGGCAAAGCTTCCCAGAAATCTAAATTCAAGTACAAATTTGGTAGCCTGTCATTTGGCTGATGCAAGGAAATTTTGTGGAACCTTAGTAGAGCTCCTGAGACACTCCACAAAGTTTCTCCCTTTCCTCCTGGGAAAGGCATTAGATGAATTTGTTCTATTTGGCTCACCTAGTAGAGTAAAACTAGAAGGGAAGCATTGTCACTTGGAAAATGGGTAACTCCTTGACCTGATATGAATGTAAATTGTCAATGGTGATTGTCACATTGTAATATTGTATACTTCAATTGTTTAATATCTACAGAAATTGTTTCTGGAAATATAGGGAGAAAAGGTCTCAACAGATTCCTATTGATGGAACTGTTGAGAGTAAAAACTTTCCTGCAAAGGACTGAATAGACTTTGAAATACACCTGATATTTACTAAGTTTTCTTTGACATAATACTGGTAATTTTTTTTTTTTTTTTGCATTTTGTTCTGAATCCACAAAGTTTTCTTGTTTTGGTGACCAGGATCTGCAGCAAGGTTGCAATTTTTTTTTCCAGCAAAACTAACTTGTGTTTGCATTTTCTCTCCCCTTGATACCAACACAGCATAAAAATAGTGGTAGTAATCTTTTACTACTTACCTTAGAGTCTGTTTTTGTATAACTTCCATAGGGATTTTGTCTGCTTAAACTAGAAAATTGGACATAAATTTCATTGTGTGGCTTTGAGTGGAGTTCTTCCAGCAAGTTGAAACAGAGCTGAATCAAGAAAAGGAGAACCTGTTTGCTTTGTTCGTGGGGTTCCAGAGACCTCCAAAGAAGGTGAGGAAGCTTGCCTTCATTGGCAGGACTGGACAGCCCACCCAATGAAAAGTTCCTGGTACCCTCGAGAAGAGGAAAGCCCAGGTGGAGTCTGATGAGACCAGCTTTGTTCCTGAAGCCTACGTGGACAGGATGTCAACAGTTCACTCTGATCCTATATGGAGTATTCCAACAAAGCCAGCTAAAATTGCTGCTTAGTTATTCTGCCCTGTGATTTTATGCAAAAATAGGTAATATGGTTTAAAAGTACCTTTAGTTTGCAAACTTTGGCTATGCTGTTCAAAAAATTTGGGATCAAGGTTGAGAGAATTTGTTTTTACATAAGTTAAACCATTTTAAGATTTTTTTCCCCTGTGATCCTGACATATTTGCTGTCTTGTTCTGGCTAATGCCTCCAGATGTTTTTTTTTTTTTTTTTTTTTTGGCTTGGACTGATGAACTGTTTTTCCAGGAATGGAGGACTTTTGCTTTCCACAATGGACAATACATGGAGGGACTGGTTTTCCTTCACACTGGAACCCTGGAAAATTTTCATCTGAGACAATATCCCAGCATCCATATATTTGATATTCATCACCATGGAAATGGTGGCAAAAAGTGAAAGGGGGGAATTGTTAGGGGGAAAGGATGTTCTGCGCTAATCCCATACAGGCTTTGTGGACCCCACCTCCACTCCAGACCAAAGTCATCAAGACATTGGAAAAGACAAATCCCGTCACCACCAAAGGGAAGGTGGCTGGGACCTAAGGGTGGAGTTAAGCAGCCAGGTTGGGTATAAAAACCAAGCACGTGGGTTTTGGGGTCTCTCGCTCTGTCACTTGCCTCCTGGCTTCAAGGCTCCTGGCTTGCGGCCAGCTGTCAGAATGCCATTTGTGTTTCCAGGTTGGCAGATCAGGTAGGACGCATTTAAAACTTTGTCTCCCATTTTTCTCCCTGAGCTGTACATTTCCTCCTTTGCCCTTCCCTTGTAAATAAACCTTTTATTAACCTTTCGTGTGTGCCTGCAGTAGAGTATTGATAAATCCTTTTAAGTGCGTGGGTGAGGACCCACAGTCAGGCACCCTGTTTTGTATCGGGGCTGCCCTATAACAAGGGGAGCAGCAGGCGAGTCAGGAGAGGTCTGCTGAGCCATGTGGGTAGCTCCTTGGCTGGGGATCAAACTCGTGCTGCAGTGGCTGCAGATAGCTTCATAGGTTGTGTCTTAACTCCTTGAGCCACCAGGGAGGCCCTACTGGAAACTTTTACTAAAGATGTATTGTATAAGTAGTGTAAGGTAAGAATCATTTTGATTGTGAACTAATTAAGTGGAGAGGAGTAAAGAATGACACTGGTTTTGAAAAATCAGTTGGTTTGGTGGATATGGAAAACCTTTTGGAAATGCACAGAAGACTTTTGGAAGTATGCTTTCTTTGTAGATAAAAAATTGATAATAGTAATTATTTTCTTCACATGATCTAATCATTTTCCTCTCCATTTCCTTGCTGGTGATTTTATTTTAATCATGTAAAACTTAGAGTGTTTAAATGAAACTTAGATAAATATAAGTTGATAATATTTCCTTTTAATCTGGCTATCAAAAATTCAGGAAAAGAAGCTAAGGCTGACAAATTTCGTGGAGCATCGGCATAGATTGCAATAGTATAACCAATGTCATACTACTTTCTATACCTGTCATTGTGTAGTAAAATTAAAAGGCTGTTACTACAATTAAAATATAGCATTTCCATTTTTTTATATTTATTTCACAACAGTTAACTAAACAACAATATAAAATAGGCATACATTTTAGAAAGAATGTTACCAAGAAGCTTACCATGAACTGACCTGATTGAAGAATGAAAAAATATGCTTTTCTTTCCTTTTGTTATGGCCTTAGCTTTCAAGTTCATAAACCTAAATAAATCCTTTGAGTGAAAGCATATAGGTTTATGTTTATTGATTCTTCTACCCACTGTGACCCTTTAATTGGAAATAAACAGCTTTGCCTCTTTTGAAACTGGCACACTGTCACATCCTAAGTTGGAAATCTTCTATTGGCCATAGCTGCTGCCTATCCTCAGATTCCCATGGCCACACAAACAACTCCCTTCTAAAGAGAGGACATCTATGGCCTGTACCTCTCCAGGAGCTCATTATTCTCTTGCTACATTCATTCCAGACTTTGGGCTATTGAGGGGAAGTGTTGCCAGTTGAGGACAGTCTCAGAACTCTCACATAGTCACTAACATCCTTTCTCTCTTGTAGGAATTATTCAAACTGAGTTCCAGGTCATAGGTACTTGTTCTGTGTCTAGGTGATACATTTTGTTTATAACTCCTAATCAGAGAGTTCAGAATTGCCATAATACAGAAACCCAAAGATAGAAGAAAACACAGAAAGGCAAGAAAGTAACACAAAGTATAAGTCAAAGCAATGTAAGAAATGTTAGAAAAGTCAGAAAAGATAATCAAAGAGATCTAATAAAATTTAGAAAAACAAGTTAATGAGCCCAGAAATAATATCAATGAACAGAAGGCAAAAATGAACCTTAAAATAAGAAAACAAAAGAAATTTAGCGGTAAACAACACAATAGATAAGAACGCTAGAAAAAGCTATTGAAGTAGAATAGATAAATTGGAGGATGAATCAGTTACCTTAAAGAGAGTAATGCACTAAGCACCAAGTGGAGGAAGAGCAAGAAATGAGATGCCAAAAAAAAAAGAAAAATGAAGAGGCAATTTGAAAGCATTTCCAGCAAATCCACTCCTGGTATCTACCAGAAGGAGGCAAAAACACTAATTTGAAGGAATATGTGTGCTCCTTCGTTATTATTAACACCATTTACAATAACCAAGTTATGGTAGTGACCTATATGCCAGCACAGATGAGTGAATTAAGATGTTGTGGTACGCAAACATTCAAACACAGAGGCAGAGGAATACAATTCAGCTCTAAAAAATGATGAACTCTTTCCATTTGTCACAACATACCTGGAAATGGAGGGAATTCTACAAAATGAAATAAACCAAAAGCAGAAAGACAATACTGGATGATTTTGCTAATATGTGGATACAGGGAAACAGAATCAAACCAAACCAAACCAAACCAAAAGCAAGTCCTCAAGCTACCAGTGGGGATGCTAAGGTAGGAGGTGACACAATGGACTCAGTGGAAGACTACTTGATGCCTTGATGGTGCCTTTGGTGCAATGACATACATCTGAAGAAGTGGGATCCTATATTTTCTTTGTCACATACTATATTTATACTTAATAAACCATTGTTAATAGTTATTAAAAAGTAAACATGAATTTCTAAGAAGATGAAAATGCAGACACACATTTAAGCTTTTCAGTTTCCTTTTCCACAGAGTTTTGTAAAAAAAATTATCTACACTATTAACTGCTTTAATTTTTTTTTGTTTTGCAATGTTTCTGTATGTGTGCATGTGTATTTGCTTTAACCTAAAAGTTAAAATAGGAAATCCAGAGTAGTATGGTTAAAAATAGGGAACTGCCTGCTACTAAACATATTGTGAATTCCTATTTCCTGATTTCCAATTCAGTCCTTGTACTTGAAAACTGTAACATGGACTACTATTACCACGAACTTCACCAGCAAATGGCCTATTTCCTGCGGAGAAAATGCCCTTTATAACCATTATGTTGCCCCTGAATGCATTTAAAATGTTAAGCTTTTGAAAAACAGCGCTGATACTGGCAAGCTTCCATGTGTTTTCTGTGTGCAGCGAGTCATGTAAGGGCGCCCCTGAACTTCAAACCTGGTCGGCATCCACGAAGTTACTGCCGTCCCCACAGCACCTTGCACCCAACACTGATGTCCAGCTCCTTCTGAAGCTCAGGCAGCTCACCCGGCCCTTTCCTCTCCCCTCCTTCTCATCTCCCTGTTCCTTTCCCTCTTCTCTCCTTCCCCTCTCCCCCTTCTTCCCAACCCCCTCCCCCATCCCTCTCTCCACCCTTCACCACCCCTCGGCTCAGCTCGCTCCCCCCAACCAGGACCTACAGGTAGGGCCGGAAGCACGAGCTCTAGCAGTTCCGCAGCCGTTCAGCAGTCAACCGAAATCACCTGGCCAGCCGCCCACACAATGCTGCCTCTCTTGCTGATCCTCTCAGTCCTGGGTCGGCTAACTTCTGCAAACTACAGTAAGTGAAACTTCCTTTTCCATAGGAGGTTTTCCTGTCACAGCGCCCCTGGGCGTGAGGCCATCACCTTTCTCAGACCAGAAATCCAGGACAAACTGGGAAGAGTGCAGAGGAGCAATGTCAAAACCTGCCTAGTTTCAGCAGCCAGCTGGACCTGCTGGTTGTTGGGCCGAGAAGGACGGGAGTTGCCCTGGCTTACCTGACCTGCGCCTAAGGAACAGGGAGCCCCTACCTGGGGAGGTGGGAAATGACAAAGTCTGGAGGAGGTGTGGGCACCAACACACTTCTTCACTCACTTTGGGCTGAGGTCAAGTCCCAAATTGTCTAGATAGTGGTAAGGTCATGCTCCCACTTCTAGAGGAATCTCTTCCTAGAATCCTGATAAGTATGATTGTGTTGCTGTGTATCCTTGGGGTGGCGGCGCCTTGGAAGTTCAAAGAGTGACGAGCAGGAAAGGGCCAATAAATTGTGAATGGGGATGCTGCTGTATAACATGGGGAATGTTCACACCTATTTTCCTTGCTGCAGATTCTGAAACATCCCTTCTACAAATAACAATACCACAGAAGATTCAGACCAACAGGACTGATGGCGATGAATCAGAAATGCATGTAATTATGAAATCAGGTTTCTAAAAATATTTTTTTATTTTTCTTGAACTATATCAATCAATTCATGCATATCCCTTGTGAAATTTTGTGTTCTAATTACTGTGTCTAAGAACCATTTGGTTTGAATGAGAGCGAGTGTATTGATTTTTTTTCATTTCTCAAGTAACTTAAGAACATCATGAAGGTATTTAAAAACCTACACTAAGAAAAAAACACTGCAAATTACTACCACACAAAATGAATATAGTCCTTTGGACTTTTTTTCTAGAAAATAATTACCTTATACCATGATTTTATTTTTATTTTTTTATTTTTTAAATAAATAAATCTTTATTTTTTTAAATAAATTTTATTTTTATATTCCCCATACAATTGTAACCCCCTTATTTTGACCCCAATCCCTCCCCTCCCCACCCCCCCATAGAGTGTCTCTGGTTCATAGTTTTTTGTTGATTTTGATTTTTACTTTCTTATAGTTATTCATTTTCCTGGTCCCTTATTTAAGTTTTCTAGATTCCTGCTATGAGTGAGACCATCCGGTGTTTTTCTTTTTCTTTCTGGCTTATTTCACTGAGCATGATCCCTTCCAGCGCCATCCATGTTGCTGCAAATTGCATGAGTTTATCTTTTTTGAATGCTGAGTAATATTCCATGGTATATATGGACCACATCTTCTTGATCCAGTCATCTATTTTTGGGCATTTGGGCTGTTTCCAAAGCTTAGCTATTGTAAACAGTGCTGCTATAAACATAGGGGTGCAGGTGCTCTTTGGAATTGATGTTTCTGTGTCCTTTGGGTAAATACGTAGGAGTGGAATTGCTGGATCATATGGAAGCTCTATGTTTAGTAGGTCAAGAAATCTCCACACAGCTCTCCATAGTTATACCATGATTTTTTAAATGATAATATATAAAAGATAATATGCAAAGAATCTCTTCATGCTATATTTGCATACTTGCATATGTAAATCTTTGTGAAAATGACAGTAATGATATTTTTAATCTGATTAAAACAGTACAGCAGGTACAGTAATCTCTCCTTGGTGATTTCACTTCCCATGGTTTCAGTAACAGTGAACCGTGATTCAAAAATATTGTATATAAGATGTTGTTTTCACAGAGAGAGAGCACATTTACATAACTTCTATTATATTTTGTTAGAATTCTTCTATTTTATTAGTAGTTGCTAATCTCTTAATCATGAATGTAACATCAATTTTAGACATTTAGTTTAGTAATTCTTTTTTTTTTGTATAAAGGATTGTTAACCTAAAATCTCAAGAGGCCACTAAACGCAACACACATTTATTTGGTATGAAATAATTGCAATTCAGGGAAACCAGATATATACAGAAATACAAATAGTGTCCCATATTGGGGCAAAGTTTAAGGCTTTTTTTAGAGAGAGATAGTCAGGTGAAATAACCACAAGGCAAATTCATCAGATGGAAGAATCATAGGTAGGTAAAAAGTTCACTTTTATGAGTACTTTCAAACAAGATAATTCCATCTTGTTGGCTTCTTGGAATTATGGCAATGGAAGTGCCATTGTAAGGCAATTCCCCTAGTCAGGGTTACCCTGGCTTGATTTTATTTTCATTTATTTAAAAATTTTTTTTAAAAATATGTATGCATACAAGAACTGGGGTACGGGCCAGAGGTGTGGGGGGTGAGAGGATTCACCAGAGACAGAGTGGGGAACAGAACAGGCAGATTGACTGAAATACACTGCTGAGGGGAACAGCAGGCAAGACAGGAGAGGTCTGCTGTGCCATGTGGGTCACATCCCTGGCTGGGGAATTGAACTTGTGCTGCAGTGGCTGCAGATAGCTTTATAGTGCTGTATCTTAACATCCCCCACCCGCACCACTAGGGAGGCCCTGTCTTGATTTTAGAATGACTCCACTTATGTTAAGGTTGCACTTTTATTGAGATTTTTTCTCTGAAAGAATTGTTGGTCAATGAATGAAAAGTATTATTGATCAATTATTGGATTGAATTTCTTCATGTGTTCAGTTTTTGAGTAAGGAAATATCTCCAAGTAAGGAGATATCCTTACTTGGAAGGCTTATGGGTCATGTCCCATGTATGTGTGTTGGACTGAGTGGGGTGGGGCTTCTTCAACAAGAGCACCAGAGAATAGGAGGGTTTATTGTCAGATTCCTTTAAGGGCAAGCATCATCTGAGGTTTCTTAAAGTCTCTGATGTGAAGTCACAGAAGTGTTTAGTAATATGTCAAAATGCTAATCAATGATTATCAGAGTTTTGTGCTTATAAAATTGAGTTTTGCAAAGAAGACAAAGTTTTACAACAATAAATTTCCTTAACAAACAAAAAATTCCAAATTCCAAATTGGAAAATAGACCTGGACCAACAGGCAACACCCAAAGGCAACGGCTAAAGAGATCAGAGATCCATGGGCTATCAGCATTTTTGTATGGTCTGTGCCCAAATTTTTTCTCCATTTCTATTTTGCCAGAAGTATTTTCCTGCCAAGTACAATAAAAGGTATTTACAAGAGAACAAGCTCCACCTTTTCAAGGTAGGATGTAGTCAACAATCAATTCTACTGTATAGTACAATATACATATAAGGGAGTCAAAATGAAACCAGAACACCTGCGACCTCAGCAATGGTGGTCTCTCACCCTGCTCTTCTACTACTGGTAGACTCTGGCTGTGGCTCCTCAGAACCCAGCAGCTTCCTTTTTATACTTGGTGCCTAGATTGTAGAATGGACCAGTCAGGTGCAGGCTATAAGCTGACTGGTGCTAAATGGTCCAATTAGCTATAGGATTAAAAATGGTCCAATCAGATTTATAGCTGGGTTGGGGGCTGAAAGAGAATATAAGGCAGGACCAGAGGGAACTGAGAAACTTTGTTCTATCTTCTGAAGAAAGAAGAAAAAAGGACCAGCAGCATCCAGCAGCTGACCTCCAAGGAAGGAAGAGAAGCTGAAGACCTTTACATGTAGAGACTGGACTGCAGTTTGCCTCTGACATTGCCTGAAAGGAACACCAAAGATCCCAGGTGTCTCAAAAAGCTGTTTGTTGTTGGCGTTGGCCAACAAGTCACAAAGAACTGTTAACACTTAGTGTCACTGACACTGCCTCTGGGTCACCAGTAGTGAACATCACTTCACTACAGGCTGGTACTGTCCAGTGTAGACCTAAAGCCTTGAAAATCTTTCTTGAATCTAAAAGCCATTTCCTACTTCTAATTCTACTACTAGTGCTACACTTGATGTATGTGAATCATAAATAAAAATTAGACTAATTTCTAATTAGTTACCAATATTTAAAATAAATCAATAAAGTTATCATTCTTACTAATTACCTGATGTCTTTATCAGTGTTTTCTATGTTCATAAAATACCTTTTAAAATGTTCTAGGATAGTTTTCTGATAACTGTCAAGTCATAAACTGAGTTGGGTTAGAATTTTCAGTTTACTAAAAAATTGTATTTAAATAGAGCAAAAATTATTACATGGGGTTAAATGAACTTATAAGAATGCTAAAATAATTTATTGATTTTTAAAATATACATAGAAACAGAAATTTAGTTTCATTTTAAATTTTTGTCATGAGTCACATACAAATACAGTCGTGGGATGATTTTGGGGTGAGTATGCCTTCATATATTCCTTTTTATATAAGACAAAAAACTACAGATTAAAACATGAAAAAAAATCAGAATAATTTTGGGAGATACCAAAATTTTCCAATTGCTGTAAAATTTTTCAATTGCTGAAAACTGAATTAAGAAGTAGATTCAATGGTAAAATAACCAGAAATTGTACTGTCAAACGTTGATTGGAGAAGAACATTAAACAGATATTTTGGTGAGATAGACAAGGCAAATGAACAAATTAGAAATATCTAATATTAAAAATGAGAAATAGATGAAGGTATAAATAAAAATATTAAAAAATATATGAGTACAAATTGTTGCTTAAAGTAAATTCATAAAAATATCACAAATCTGACATAAGATTAAATAAACAACTCTTTATGTAAGAGAAGGGGAAGAGGGCCTCCCTGGTGGCACAGGGGTTTAGGCACTGTACTATGGAACAATCCACAGCCTCTGCAGCACGAGTTCGATCCCCAGCCAGGGAGATACCCACATGGCTAAGCAGACCTCTCCTGACTTGCCCGCTGCTCCCCTCAGCAGTGTATTTCAGTCAAATCCTCCTGTTCTGTTCCCCACTCTGTCTCTGGTGAATCCTCTCACCCCTCCACACCTCTGGCCTATACCCCAGTTCTTGTGTTCATAAATAAATAAATCTTTTAAAAAAAGAGAGAATGGAAAGAAGCAGGACTATGAAGAAAGTGACTGCAGTCGGAATGATGAGGGACTTATTAAATGTGGACTGTCCCTGAAAATTGGTAACTTTGTGTGAGATGGTCTTTTGTAAGTAGAGCAGTGGATAAAGAGGATAGGAGATGCAGAATGGAGGTAGTGCTTATGTCATTGAGGGACTACTGCCTTAAATCTTAAATGTGGAATTAGAGATAAATTTTAATTTATTTGTGCTAGTAACTGCATAGTACAAAAAGTTAAAATCAGTTTTCTTCAGAAATTACTCAACTTCTTTAATGTAATGATTTTAAATTAAAATTTCATTATGCTACTTAACAAACACTAATGACTATGGCTTTTAGTTTTGAAATTGATTTAGACTTTTGATTTTACTTATATTTAATTGTGACTAAGTCGGTCGTACAATCCAACACGGAAGAAATATAGTCGTCTACTTCTTTATGAATATGCAATTTTGAGACATTTGTAATGAAATCTATGTTTGTATTAAAGAGCACATGGATTTTTAAAAAAGATTTATTTATTCATGCATACAAAAACTGGGGTACAGCCAGAGGTGTGTGTGTGTGGGGGAGCACGAGAGGATTCACCAGAGACAGAGTGGGAGAGTGGGGAACCGAGCAGGCAGATCTGCTGAAATACGCTGCTCCGAGCAGCTGGCGTTAGGAGAGGTCTGCTGCGCCATGTGGGTAACTCCCTGGATCAAACTCGTGCTACAGTGGCTGCCGATAGAGTCACAGATTGTGTCATGACCCCTTGTGCCACCAGGGAGGCCCAAGAGCACATAGATTTTTTTAAAATGTGAGGGAGTGTAGGGTCCACGGGCAGAGTTTTCTCAGTTTCGCAGTATTTTTTGCAGTGATCTTCCAGCCAGTTGGTCTAATAAACAATAACATGTAGACTTGATATGCAGTCCCCATGTGTGGAGAGCAGTAAATAATGTAACTTTAATATATAGTTTGCATGATCGGAAACATGCTTGCCTAAAGTAGGCCAAAACTTCCCTCTGCTGGCTTTGTCTGTAAATCACATAAAAGCTAATAGGGCTCCTGGGGAGGGGCTACTCGCAGGCCATATGCAGCCAGTTGCTGGCCTCTCACTGGGCATGGGGCCACTGCTGAGGCTGGACATTGCTGCTGTTGCTACTGCCATAGCGGGCCACCCGGGGGCACTGGGCAGGGCTGTTCCACCAGGTCAGCCGGACAGATAATGCTGTTGCTACCTGTGTATTTCCTGTACCTGTAAGAAAGACTTGTTCCGGTCTCCCCACACACAGGCTTTCTGACTTGGTTTCTTGTCTGCCACCGTGGAGACCCCCACAATCTTGTAGCTGAGGCTGGACAGAGAGGCTGGAGCAGGTAACAGTCATAACAGTGATAGAGCATGAGAACTTTGGTGGAGGGTGGGCAGGGCATGTGCAAATGTTGAGTTGTGAAGCTAAGTTGTATGCCCAAAAGTATATAGAATTGTAAACAAACCGTGAATCAATAAAATGTAATTCCAAAAAAATTATGATTGTCTTTTAAGAATTTGACATTTCTAATAATTTCTTTCTCTTTGAATATTTTGTTGCAGGTTACGTATGCCATCAAATTTGACAGAAAAATATATACTATCCATCTTGAAAAACAGTAAGTGACCTTTTTTTGGTACACTTATTTTTAGTTCTTAAACTTTTGCACTCACTGCTCTTAATTGAGCCAAAATAAAAGCATGAAGATCATATTTATTTAAAATATTATATCTTCCTTGTGAGGCAGACTACAATTTCAGTCTTCATCTTGAGATTTTAAATTTAGTATTTAAGCCAAATCCTAATTATGCAAATATTTTATATATGCCTGATAAATGAAATTATTCTATGTACCTTTTAAGAATAAAACACAATTATAACAAATAGGAAAATAATTTTATTTGTCCATGTTTAATTTTGTTTTTCCTGTCATTTTACGTATTTATATGATTTTAAGCATTTTACTAATTACACTAGCTGTTTCTTCTCATTTTGCTATAGTACATATTTTTAGTTTCTTAAATTTTGTTTCTTATTTTTACTCTGTAAGGAAACCAATGTTAATAACCACGTGATTACCTTTGTATCATATTTTATTCTAAATTTCATCTTTCCCTAAAAAATACAGAAATCTACCCCCCAAATTGACAGAAACAGAAATAGTGTTTTGTGACTGGCAGCTATTATTTAATAATGGTATTTAATTTTTGCTTTATGTCAATATATTTACTAATCCTATGACAGATATAACAACCCATAGGATGTAATATTGATAAGTAATATAGCTATTTCCAGATATTGTCACTATAGTGCTTTATAATAAACATCCTCAAATATATATATATATAATACATATTGGAATATTTTTAGAGTTGATAACAGTGTATGGAGCTCTGTATCAAAAGTATGAGTAATTATAATAATCATAGTCATAATAATAGTAAGTACATTTATTGAGTGCACACTATTTGCCCTGTGTATTTCTAAGCAATTTGCATGAACTAATTGATTTAATTTTGTAACAATCTCTAAGATAGACATTGTTTATTAACCACAATTATACTATGTTATGATTTTTGAGACATATTACCCATTACTTTGTGAAAAGACTATAGCAATTTAGATTTCTAAATGCTTCATGTACTAAATTATTTTTTCTCATTTGAAGGTCAGTTTCTTTTTCCCTAAACAATTTGTCTGAATGTTTACTGGCTATTTGCATTTTCCTATATGAGGTTTGTCTGTTCATATGGTTTCCCATATCTATTTATTATTCTTCTAATGCACTTTGAAATTTTAGGTTCACAGCAAATTTGAATGGAAGGTGTAGAGATTTCCCACATTCTCCCTGTCCCCACAATGTACATGTCCTCCATTATCTACATATCTTACCAGAATCATGTATTTGTTAAAATTGATTATCACACATTGGCACATCATTGTCAATCACCTAAATAAAGTTCACAGTTTATATTAGCCCAATATTTTGATTGGCTTTTCTGAATGATTAAAAATATAAAAAGAAAATTCTGAGAATGATATTTACTATAAATTTCTTACCATGAATGACACATATGTAATAATTTTACCTACATATTTTAAGAATTGTGAAATCTGTTATCCCATGGCCATATCTATTCAATTCCCTCACTTACCAGTGCTAATCACAAATACAGTAACACATATTCCTTGGTCATATTTTTATTTTTATTCGTCTATAGGCCTAGAGATCAATAACAAATCATAATATTGTGTTATTTTATACAAACATCATGGTACATTATGCATATTCTGTTATATAGTTTATCTTAATATTATGGACCACATTGGCTCAAATTCTTTTCCATTTCCTCTATTTTATTTTCTTCCATATAATTCTGAGTTTCTGTCATTAAAAACTGAGGTGTAAATTATCCCTAAATTCCCCATGCCACAGTACTTTGATTTGAGTATGTAAGGTTACCTTTATGGGTGTGTGATCTCTCAGTAACACATGGTTACAAGGATCTGTCCCTGGTTCAGTGCTTAGCTGTTGCTGTCCTCAGATTCTTAACAAATTTCAACAAGAATGCTCACAATTTTTGGTTTATCTTGGGCTATGCAGTCTGTGGCTATGTGACTACTTTTAACCAATGAAATGTTAGCCCACCTGATTCAAAATGAGATTTAAAAAGCTTGTATATTTTTCTGTTCTCCTTGTTTTTCTGCCATCCTCATGAGGATTTGTTTAGCTAGCTTACAGGAAGACACTGACAGGTGTAGTACAGATAAGATGCCCAAATCATCGCTAGATCTGCCAAAATTCAGCTGTGCTCCAGAAAATTGAGCAAGCCTGGCCAGAAATAACACAACTACCATGCTTATCTAAATATGACCCAGGAGTGTGAATGATAGGAATTAATTATTATTTTATATGTAGTTTTGATTAAGTGGTAGTTTGCTATGCAGTGCTTGACATAATATTATTTTTAATAGTATTAATTTTTATTAGGTAATGTTGGTCCACAACTCTGTGTATGGTTTAGGAGTATAGGTTCACATCTCTTCAAATGTATATTACCACCTCACATATACCACCATAGTATCAATAATCATGCACCATAGTACTTTGGGTCCCTTAGCCGCTGTGAGGCTCAGGCCCCTCTGGTATTTGCCCCATGGTAGCCTCAACTGTGCCATGTTATTATTAAAGTTTGTTTAGACTTATTTTTGTCTGCTTTTTGCTTTATTTATTTATATTCCACATATGAGTGAAATCACCCAATATTTGGCTGTTTCTAATTTATTTCATTTAGCATAATCTCTAATCCATGTTGTCACAAATGACAAGAGTTCATCCTTTTTATAGCTGAATTGTATCTCATTGTGTGTACATATCAAATTGTCATTATCCACTCACCTGTCATTGGGCACTTAAATTGTTTCCATAAATGGGCTATTATAAATAATGCTGTAATGAACATAGGGTGCACATAACTTTTCAAATTAGTGTTTTTGTGTTCTTTAGATAGATATCTAGGAGGGAAATTGCTGGAGCATAAGGTAGATACATTTTTAATGTGTTGAGAACCAGCATATTGCTTTCAATAGTGTTTGGACCAATCTACATTCTCATGGCATTTTGCTTTGTGTAAAATACAATTTTAACAGTGTTTTGTCTTCAAATCCATGAACAAGGAATATATTTTAATTTTTGTGTATCTATTATTTCTTTTAATAATGTCTTACAGTTTTTGTTTCACAGGTCTATAGTCTTTTTAAAGTTTACTCCTAGATGTGTAATTCTTTGTAAATGACATATTTTTCCTGATTTCTTTCAAGTTAGTTATTTGCGTATAAGAATGCAACAGATTTTTGTTATTGATTTTGTAACCTACCACTTCATTGTGCTGATATATTACTTCTAACAGTTTTTAGTGCAGTCTTTAGTGTCTTTTGTGCATTTTATTAATAATTGGCAAATAGGGCTTCCCCGATGGTGCAGCAGTTGAGTGCTAGGCTGTGAAGCTGCCTACACCCTCTGCAGCACCGGTTTGATCCCCGGATGCCGGCGAGTGTCCCACATGGCACACAGACCTCTCCTGCCGCACCCGCTGCTCCCCTCAGCAGTGTGTTTCATCAGTCTGTCTGTTCTGTTTCCCGCTCTGGCTCTGGTGAATTCTCTCACGCTCCCGAGCTTCTGACTGTCCCAATGCTTGTGTAAATAAATAAATAAATCTTTAGAAAAAAAAATAATTGGCAAATAATGATAGTCTGACTTCTTTTTCAGTTTGGATTACTTTTATATTTTTCTTACCTAATTACTCTAGCTCAGATTTCCAATACAATGATGAATACTAGCGGTGAAAGTAATCATTATTTTTCTTACATCTGAGTTTTAGAAATAGAAAGGAAAATACTTCAGTTTCTCACAATTGATTATGCTTGGTCTTTATTATGCTGAGGTATGTTCCTTCTCTTTCCTATATTTTGAAGGTATTTATCACAAATGGTTGTTGAAGTTATCAAATACTTTCCCTGCTTCATTGATATGATCATGACTTTTTTCTTTCCTTTTGTTGATGTGGTAAATTAACTTCATAGATCTGCAGATATTGAAGGATCCTTTATTCCGTGTATAAATCCCACCTCGTCATGATGTATGAATCTTTGAATGTATTGTTGAATTTGGTTGCTAAGATTTGGTTGAGAATTTTACAGCTATGTTCATCAGAGCTATTGGCTGGCAGTTTTACTAGTTTGTAATGTCCTTTTTTCCTTGTGATATCAGAGTAATGTTGGTCTAATATGTTTGGAATCATTTTCTGATGTTCAGTTTTTTCTAAGATTTTAAGCAGTGGAGGTATAATTCATATTTGAAGAATTGATAGTACTCACTTGTGAAATATTTAGTCTGGGTTTTGGTTTTTGGATAACTTTTGATTACGGTTTCAATTTCCTTGCTTGTAATTCATCTATTGAGATTTTTTATTTCCTTTTGATTCAGTCTTGGAAGGATGTGGGCTACTAAATGTTCTTTTATTCTAATTTATCTAATTAACTCACATGTAAATGTTAATACTAGTTTCTTGAATTATGCTCTGCATTTTTGAGATGTCAAAAATCTGCATTCCTAAATGCAAATAACTGGAAGAGAAGGAAATCAAGAAAGTGATCATATTTATAGTAACATCAAAAATTATAAATTCATAAAAATAAAACTAAAAAGGACATGAAAGACCTTTTCAATGAGAACTATAAGTCATTACTACAAGAAATAGAAGCACAAGGAAATGGAAAGATCTTCCATGCTCATGGTTTGGAAGAATAAAGAGTGTTGAAATGACCATCTTACCCAAAGCAATATATAGATTCAATGCAGTCCCTATCAAAGTTTCAATGGAATTCTTCAAAGAAATAGAGAAAATATTACTGAAACTTGTCTGGAACAACAAAAGACACCAAATAGTTAAAGCAATCTTGACAAAAATAAAAGTGGAATGAAGAGATCAGTCCCAGAGTCTAGACTCTAAACCAGATTATGTTTCCTGCATCCTAAATGTATGTTACATTGTTCTTACAAGTATTTGAAAATTTTCTTTTTATATCTAAGATGTAAATCCAAGTTTCACTTTCACTGTGAAGCAACTATAATGCATTTTCTAAATGTTATCAGAGTTGGTTTTATTAGTTAACACTGCTGCATTTTTATTTTTCCTTTTCTTGCAATTTTATGTGGAATAAGGTATTGTACAGTTATAATAATTTTGGATTATTTTGTTAGATCAACTATGTACACTACATGCTTTCTGAATCTGGACATAGCTTCAAGTTGGTCTTTTGTCATATTGAATGACATATTGTCAATGTGTACAATTTGTGCATCTTATTGTTTTTCCATAAATATTTGAGTTTATTATAGTCCATCTTCACTGAATTTTCTATATGTTTTGTGTGTGTTCATGCCTGCATGCTTGTGTGTGTGTGTGTGTGTGTGTGTGTGTGTGTGATGTGATGTATTAATTTTCCCTGGTGCCATAAGTCTCTTTTAATTTTTCTTTATAGTTTAAAATTCTTATACATATATTTGTTTTATGGGAAATCTTTGTTTCATTCTGGGCTTTACTATTTTGCCCTCTATATCGTTTTTTTTTCCTATAATAATTTCCAAGTCTTTACTTTTGCTGTTTAGTTATCATTATATATTCTCTTTATAGACTACCATCTAATTTCTTTAGTAATCAAATTACCCTTGGCACATTTATCCAGTTATTTAATTTCAACATCATGTAATTCAGTTAGATAATATACTTTTTACTTTAAATTAGCTCCTTTGAAAGTTTAACTTTTCTTGAAATGATGATTATTTTCTTTAATCAGTATTACTCCATAGGGAACTAAATTTTAAGTGCTGCCTTCTCCCTTTTCGTTGTTCATTTTCTTTATATTGGATGTTGTTTTTCTTTGACAGTCTATTGTATTTTTATGCTTACCTAGTTAAGCCAGACTGTTTTGTTGTTTCCTATAAAAGCAACAACATAGATAAGCTTGAAAGCCCAGAGTAATAAACTTGCAAATTAAATTTTCTCATTTTAATTATTCTTGATGTTTTTCTTTAATTTTTCAGTTTCTAATTTGTTTCTCTTGGGAACTGTGTCTGGATTCCCTATTCCACCATCTCCATTGACTTGCGTATGGTAATTAAAACATATCTCTGCCCTTGTGCTAGAATTCACTTTCCAGGCATTTGTACCTAAATCAGCCCATACCATTCAGTGCTTTTCCTTGAATATATGCAGATATGAACTTATGAATATCAGATTTTCTCTGGGAAGCTCTCCAATCTTGATTTTTGAATTTAAGAAAAGATAAGTTATCCGGAAAAAGAGAAAATAAGCAGATGTGTAAAGAGATGTCATAGTTGAAGAGAGTGAATGATATATTTCCTCTTTGATTCTAACCTTGAAATGTCTTTGGTATTTGGAATCCTTGAGTTATTACAGCTTTCCTATAATAAATGATGGTGTCAAATATTCCATAAAAATCACTATCTCTTCCATAATAATTTTATGCTTTCATAACCTATTCATAACAGGTTTGTATATGAAAATCATTTAACTTATGAAATTTAAGTAAAACACTAATATCCTGTCCCCTCCCCGCAAAAATACTTTAAGAAGTGTGGTATTCTTCTACAATATTTTCCTTTCTTTCTCTACAAGAAAGACACATTCTAGGGAGGGTTCATGCCTTTTCCCAACTCCACATGAAGGCTGAGTACAGCTGAACTTAGGGTAAACTTGTTAATAACATTCATTGTGTTTTATGGCACAACAGAAATTCATGAAAACTAATGAAAAACCATATATTTTCTTCTTGTTTCTATGAATCCAGGACTCCTTATTAGCCAATTTAACTAACATATTTGTGCATGAGATTAATGACTGAATCTCAAAGGCAAATGTTTCTGTGAAAATCAGGAAATCTTGATTTGTACCAGATATAGGTCTGTATCATCACAGCATTCATACCAATATCTGGTTATACTGGCTATTTGTTCTTATATACACAATATACTATCAGGAAACAAAGATAATGGAAGGATGACTCTAATTTTGGGGTGTTTAAACTTGGAAAATTTAAAGTAAATTTTGCTTAATTTAATGATTATGGAAGTTAATTTTATTCATTATATTATTACAGTAACATATCTTTTTTTGGTTGAATTAGGTCATTTTTAGACTCTCATTTTCTTGTGTATTTATACAACAAATCAGGAATATTATACACACAGTCTCCATTTGTGAAGGTAAGTCTTGGAGATTTACATGTTTTTTAATGTGGCTAAGGTATTGGTGGGAAGAAAAAAATTCTTTATACTCTACAGAACTATCAAATACTAAGAACACATAGTGGATAGAACAGCTCTTTTTAAAATTTTTACACAGGAATCATTTATCAAAAAAAGTCATTTAAACTAACTAGAAGTATTAGTAGGATTTTGAGATGAAAGGAAAAATAGTTTTCAAAAGAAATAAGTTGTTAAACACACTGATAAGTTTTTTTTTTAAGATTTATTTATTTATGCGTACAAGAACTGGGGTACAGGCCAGAGGGGTGTGTGTGTGTGTGTGTGTGTGTGTGTGTGTGTGTGGATTCACCAGAGACAGAGTGGGGAACAGAACAGGCAGAATGACTGAAATACACTTCTGAAGGGAGCAGTGGGTCAGTCAGGAGAGATCTGCTGTGCCATGTAGGTAGCTCCCCTGCCAGAGATCGGACTCGTGCTTCAGTGGCTGCAGACAGCCTCGTAGGTTGCGTCCCAATCCCCTGTACCATCAGGGAGGCCCCACACTGAGAAGTTTTAATATATCATGTGATATATTAAATATTATTTCTGTTACAGGTACTTTTTTAACTCTAGCATCTCTTTCAGGTTCACTCTTAAGATTTCCATTTTTCTGTTTACTTTATTACCCATCTGTTCTTCCTGAATGGTTTTTATTCCAGTCCTTAGAATAATTTATGGTGTTTTAAATGCCCAGTCTGGTAATTCTAAAATCTTCAGTATCTGGTTCTGATACTTGCTCTGTCTCTTCAACTTGTGTGTATGCCTTTTGAAATACCTAACACAATTTTTTTTTTCTTGATAACTAGACATAATGTACTGGGTAAATGGAACTGCTTTAAGCTTGCCTTTAGCAACACGGTAACAGTATATAGGATTGGGAGACGTGTTCTGTAGTGTTATAATTCTCAGTTTTTAATTAAACTTATGCCTCTGGACTATGAACTTCACATGTACTTCTCAGCTTTTATTTAAATCCCGCCAAAGGGAGGTGGGACAGAATGGACTAGAATGGGCTGTAGTTAGTATTTTCCTCCTCTAGAGAGTTTCTGATCATAGTTTAGCAAGTTAGTTTCTAATCATGCAGCTTCCCGAAAGCCGAGGTGTCTTAGATTTTTCAAAATAGTTCTTTGCTCTCTACCCTAATGGGAGCTTGAGTAGATTCCCCCAGCCCCCAATATTTAATGTAGCCTCCTGGTCAAACTCCTGGAGGTAAATTTCACAAAATTGTGAGAACCCATGAAGTGTACCTTGGAGTTTTTAATTTTCAAATATACCCACTCTGTTCTTCTAATATTTTATTAGTTTATTAGTTAAAATCAAACTTTCCTACTCTGGCATGTTTTCTGCAACACTTTTCACTACTGATTCTCCACTCAGCTGTGCCTCCCTATGTCCCTCTTCTGCTGCTTCATTATTGGGGGTTGTGGTATGTCTATATGGTAGTTGTTTCCTTCTGCCATATTTCACGCATTGCATTTAGCATAATCCCCTCGAGTTCCATCCATGTCATTGCAAATGGCAAGAGTTAATCTACTTTTATAATTGTGTAATATTCATTTAAGTATATATACCATGTCTTAAAATACCCATTTGCTTATTTTCACTTAGGTTATTTTCATAATTTGGGTATTGTTAATAGTGCTGCAATGAACATAGGAGTGCATATATCACTTTGAATTAGTGTTTGTGCATTCTTTGGGTAGACCTATGCTAGATCTATTTTCAATACTTTGAGAATCACCTGTGCTATTTTCCATGGGGCTAGAAAAGTCAATATTCATACCGATAGTGTTGTGCAAGCTTCTGTTCTTCTCCACTTGCTTACCAACACTTGTTCTGGTCTTTTTGATATGGGTCATTCTTGCAGGTGTTTCATTGTAATTGTGACTTGCATTTCCCTGATGATAAGTGATGATGAACATTTTTTTCATGGGCTATCTATGTGTCTTCCTTGGAGAAATGTCTATTTAGATCTTCTGCCCATTTTTTTTTTTTTCGTGGGTTGTTACTTTTCGATGAGTTGTTTGTAGATGTGGGATATTATGCTCTTGTCAGATGTTATGATGTGCAATATTTTCTTCCATCTGATAAGGTGTCTTTGTTTTACTCTAGTTTCTTTTGCTTTGTATAAGCTTTTTAGTCTGATGTAGTTTCATCTGTTTTGCTTGATTTTTTTTTTGTTTGCTGTAGGAGTTAAGTCGCTAAATATATCACTAAAGTCATTGCCTATGTTTTCTTCTGTGTGTTCCATGGTGTTAACCCTTATATCCAAATTCTTTATTCCATTTTCATCTGATTTTTGTAGGTAGTGTGAAATAGTGGTCTATTTTTATTCTTTTATATGTGGCTATTCAGTTTACCCAACATAGCATTTTAAGAAACATATTTCTCCAGTGTATACTTCCACTCCTCTGTTGTAGATTAAATCTCTATGTATATTTTAATTGATTTATTAGCTCTTAATTATATTTCATTGGTCTCCCTATTTTTTTTTTAAATGTTTTGATTACAATAGCTGTATAGTAAAGTTTGAAGTCTGGGAGTGAGATACCAGTATTTCTTTTTTGTCATGATTACTTGGGCTATTCTGGGTATTGTTTCTCTAATTCATGTGAATCTCAATAATGTTTGTTCCATTTGATTGAAGGATGCCATTTAAACTTTGATAGAGTTGGCATTGAATCTGTATTTTTGGTAAGATGGTCATTTTAACAGTTTTAATTCTTCCAGTCCATGAACTGGGAATATCTTTCTATTTCTTTGTGACTTCTAATTTAGTTCTTTCCAAGGCTTGGGAAATTTTCCTCTATTATTTCTTTGAGTAAAATCTCTGTTCCTTTCTCTTTATGGTCCCCTTCCGGAATAGCCATTATCCTTATGTTGCATTTCCTAATTGTTTCAAATGAAGATGTCTTCATTTTTCTTCTTCATATTTCTCTTTCTTCTTCCACCTGGGCCCTTTGTGAATTATTTTCAAGGTCACCATTTCAGTCCTCCGCTCAGTCTAGTCTCTTTCCGTAGCTTTCTTCATAATTTTTTATCTTCTCTATTGAGCTTTTGATATCCTGCAATTCCATTATTTTCCACTTAAAACTTAATTTTCTATTTTCTTTTCATTAACTATATTTGTCATAATATTCATTTGCTTTATGAATATTTCTTATCTCTGTTTACCTTTTCAGCATTCCCCTGTATCCTTTGACTTGGTTTTTTTTTTTTTTTTTGCATTTTTTTCTTTATTATGGCAATTTAGAACTCTGTGTCTTACAGGAAAATAAGCTCTATTCATCTCCAGCAACCTCCTGTTCAATGAAGCATGAATCCCTTCTGTGTCCCTTCTGGTGCATTCTCTTTGCTTTCTGATATCCCAGAGGTGATTCAGTATTGTGTCAAGTCACAGGATTCTCTATATGTGGCATTCCATTAGTTAACTTAGATGTTCCTCTGGGGAGCAAAGCAACATTGGGACTTTTGCTAGCTTCTGCTGTTAAGATAGACTCTTGGACAAAGATTACCTAGAAACTCTTGCCTTGCTTCAAAGGAAAACCTTAAAGGTGTTCCATTATATGTGATGAGTCTCTTTAATTGCTGTTTTTAAAATTTTCTCCTTACATTTAAACTTTTAACAATTTGGTTATAATATGTGTCAGTATAAATTTCTTTGTTGTTTTGGCTCTTTAAGTTTGGATATCAATTCTGTTGTTTTGGGTGTTTTCAACCACTGTTTATTTCAATTAATTTCTGGGATGTTTTAAATTGATATATAATTAACATACAACTGTATCAGTTTAAGGTGTATATAGACTTGATTTGATTCATTTATATATTACTATATTAATACTCTATAGTTGTTCATTGAAGCAATTTTATCTCAGTTGCTTTAAATTCTCTTTTTTCTTTTTTTGTTTTTTTTTCCTCTTTTTTTTGATTTTATATTTGCTTTATATTCGCTGTTTGATGATTCAATATGTTGCTCATTTCAGTACTAGGATCACTTGGTTATCTTTTTTCACTCTTGTGATTTTCTTGATTCTTGGTACAGAGTACAAATTTCAATTCTATCCTTGAAATTTATATCTTATTTTTGAAGGGAGTAACCAAGTTAAAGTTCAGGTTTAGGGTTATCTCTTGTTCCACTGACAGTTTAGCTATCTTGGAGTTTTAATACTACTCTTGTATGCTTAATTCTTGTGCAGGTAAAATGTACTTCCCTGGCCGACCTTGTATTGCTAGATCATTTGGGGTGATAAAGGATCCAGTGAATGGACACCATTTTCTCTCACTGTCATTCTGTCACTGGATGCCAGTGTGTTTCTCAGTCTCTCTTCTAGTGCCTCTAGATTAGGCAAGCTCCTACTGTGGAAGTTGGATTTTTGCTACTCGGACTTGGGAGTGTTGAGGGACATCTCATGATATCCCACTGGGTGGAAGTCTAGGAGTTGGAAAGTCTAAACTGATATCTGCTGCTGAGTAAAAGGTTGTGATCTGCTTTGCATCCTGCCTCTTTTGAGAAGGAATTGCTATAGTGTCAGTAGAGTAGGTACAAGCAGCTGTGATTATTGTATGACATAGAACAGAATATGCTCTGCACTGTCATGGGTGGGAGACAGGTTTTAAGTTTAGTTTTGAGAAATAGCAAGTGGTTACTGATGGAGATGTATGTCTGAGAACTAATAATATATAAATAAATTTGACAGAAAGTTTTGATATGGAGTTTTCATAGCACAGGATTATCAAAGGAATGGAACTGATTCTATATCTCACTAGAAAGAAAATATTAAGGGAGAACATGGGGAAACAAATGACAATAAAGTTCATGAACAGGGGAGTATTAACTAAAGGTGACTAATATAGTGAAATATTAAAGAGAAACAAACATGAGGAAATGTCATTTAAGATACTTCTGGGTAATTTAGCTTTAAGAAAATAAAATAATGTTTACAAAAAAGTTAATATACTTTTCGGTAACTTAGAAAACAAGTAGAATGTTCACAATTGAAGTTAAATTAATGATCTTGATTACATAAGTCAGTAGTAATAGACTATGCATTCAAAAATGTAGCTGAGAAAAGACGCAATGAAGAAAGTTGTTTGTCAAATATTTAGAATTATAGCAAGAGTTATTTGGAGCAGGGTAGGTATCATGATTATTCATATGCAGAAAAAGAGTTGAAAGGAAGAGATAGCATATATACAACAATGAAATAGAATATATAGTGAATAATATGATAATGGGTAAATCGGAATGTTTAATGATGTCTAGGAAGTAAGGATAAAATGGAAATCTTATTTATGAATTATTCATGAATATATCTTTATATACTTTTGTTAGGGTCACTGCTTTTATCAAGGATATGTTGCAGAGATTCGAGAATCAGTTGTGACCCTTAGCATCTGTTCGGGACTTAGGTAATGGCATAATCCAGTGACATTAGACTGAAAATCTTAAATATCCATTTATTTTTTAGAAACTTTTTGAAGAGTAGAGTCAAAGCAAAGAGACTATACTTAGATGGTGTTTCTTGTCATATACTTTCTTTTCTACTTTTTCTTATCATTTTTCTGTTCTCTTTATCCCATGGTTGTAGTTATAATTTTTTGCAGAAAATAACCTCAGAAAATTTGCAGAAAATACTTCAGAAGCTTCCCATTAACACAGCAAATATTTGTATTCATTCGCCCAGCTTCAACACTATGACTACTAAATGCCATATAGAAAGAGAATGCATAAAATTTAGCTGAAAGTTAATACAAGATGGGAAGCTTCTGAGGTATTATACCATAAAAATTACCCTTCAATTTTTATAGAACTCTTGAATTTCTATAAAATGGTTTTTATTTTTCTCAATTTACATTTCCTAGTGGGAATTCTACATTATTACTATTTAATTTCTCTTTTTTTTGGTATTTATACATTCAGGGGATTATTGCAGTTGGAGAATGTCAGTTATGGAATTGAACCATTGGAATTTGCAACTACATATGAGCATATGCTTTATCAAATAAATAATAAAATTGATTTCCCTTACTTAAAAGAAAATTACCCTAGGGCTGAGTTGGCAGATGAGCCCTATAGAATTTTTGTAAAATCAGAAGTAAGTAACATATTTTATGACATCTTCATTTTGATACTTTTAATAAACTTGCTGACATTGACATTTATTGTATTTGGAAAACAAATTGAAACTACTTTCTATTATATTCAAGTTCTATTTTAAGAGATTAATGTTACATGCATTTTTATGTTTATTCATATCATATTTAGTAAATGTAATAGAATCATGCATAATTCAAAAATCAAAATTCTCATAGTTCATTAATTGCAAGTATATAAACAGAATAGTGTTGTTACTAAATGTGCATGTTACTAAATGATACCTGAAATGGCCAATTCTGTCCTTGTAAGCTTTGCCTTCCGATACATTTTTTTCTCTGTCGAAAGTATTGTGATAGCATCAAGAAACAACCTAATCTCAAAGCTCAAAGAACTAGAAAAAGAACAACAAAAAAACCCTAAAACCAGTAGAAGAAAAGAAATAATAACAATCAAAGCAGAAATAAATGAAATCGAAACTAAAAAAACAACCCTAAAGATCTATTAAACCAAAAGCTGGTCTTTGAAAAAATAAATAAAATAGATAAACCCATAGCCAGGCTCACAAAGGAAAAACAGCAGAAAGCACAAATAAATCGGATCACAAATGACAGAGGAGAAATCACAATAGACACAGTAGAGATCAAAAGAATAATCAGAAACTACTATGAACAGTTAGATGCAAACAAGTTCAACAATCAGAAGAGATGGACAAATTCCTACAACTCTACAATCACCCAAAGCTAGATAAAGAAGAAATAGAACACCTAAACAGACCAATTATAAGCAGGGAAATTGAAATGGTAATCAAAACCCTCCCCCCCAAAAAAAACCCAGGACCTGATGGATTTACAAATGAATTCTACCAAACATTCAGAAACGAATCAGTGCCTATCCTTCACAAACTCTTCCAAAAAATTGAGAAAGAAGGGATAATACCAAACACGTTCTATGAAACCAACATTATACTAATACCAAAACTGAACAAGAACAACACAAAAAAAGAAAACTACAGGCCAGTCTCCCTAACGAACACTGATGCAAAAATCCTCAACAAAATCTTAGCTATCAGAATCCAGCAATGTATCCATAAGATAATTCACCACGACCAAGTAGGATTCATTCCAGGGACACAAGGATGGTTCAACATCCGAAAATCAATCAATGTTATTCAACACATCAACAAAAAGAAATATAAAAACCATATGATAATATCAATAGATGCCAAGAAAGCTTTCGACAAAGTGCAACACCCATTTATGATAAAGGTCCTTGAAATTCTCGGGATACAAGGAATATACCTCAGCATCATAAAGACTATATATTACAAGCCCATAGCCAGTATCATTATCAGTGGTGAAAAGCTGAAAGCATTTCCATTAAGATCTGGAACAAGGCAATGATGTCTACTCTCACTACTGCTTTTCAGTATATACACTGGAAGTCCTAGCCAGAGCAATAAGACAAGAGAAAGATATACAAAGAATGCAAATAGGGAAGGAAAAAGTCAAATTATCACTATTCGCAGGTGATATGATAATATACATAGAGAACCCCAAAAACTCCACAGAAAAACTAATTAATGAATCAGTTCAGTAAAGTGGCAGGATACAAAATCAACATGCAAAAATCAGTAGCCTTCCTATACACAAACAATAAATCTGAAGAAGAAGAAATAAAAAAAATCCCTTTTATTATTGAAACAAAAAAAATCAAATAGTTGGGAATAAACCTAATAAAAGAGGTAAAGGACCTATACAAAGGAAACTATAAAAACACCATTAAAAGAAATATAAGAAGGCACAAAGAAATGGAAAGACATCCCCTGCTCATGGATTGGAAGAATTAACATTATCAAAATGGCCACCCTACCAAAAGCAATTTACAGATTCAATGCTGTTCCAATAAAAATTTCAATGACTTTCTTCAAAGAAATAGAACAATTATTGATGAAATTCATATGGAATCACCAAAAACCCCAAATAGCCAAAGCTCTCCTGAAAAAAAAAAGGGGGGGGGAATGGAGACATCACACTTCCAGACTTCAAACTATACTACAAAGCCATAATCATCAAAACTGCATGGTATTGGAACAAGAACAAATACACCAACCAATGGAACCAAATAGAAAATTTAGAAATAAACCTGCAGATTTATGTTCAACTAATCTTTGACAAAGGAGCAAAGAATATGCACAGGAGCAAAGAAAGTTTGCTCAATAAATGGTGCTGGGAAAACTGGGTTGCTACATGCAAAAAATGAAGCTTGACTACTAACTCACACCATGCACAGAAACCAACTCAAAATGGATTAAAGAACTAGACATAAGACCTGACACCGTAAAATATATAGAAGGAAATATAGGCAAAACACTACATGACATGCACCTCAAAAACATCTTTACAGGGCCTCCCGGTGGCACAGCGGTTGAGCGCTGGGTTGCGAAGCTGCCCGCAGCCTCTGCAGCGCCGGTTCGATTCCCGGCTGCTCCCCGGCCACCAGAGGAGGGTCCCACATGGCGCGCAGACCTCTCCTGCCTCTCGCTGCTCCCCTCAGCGGTGTACTTTGGTCCTTCTGCCTGCTCTGCTCCCCGCTCTGGCTCTGGTGAATTCTCTCGCCCTCCCGTGCTTCTGACTGTACCCAGTGCTTGTATAAATAAATAAATAAATAAATAAATAAATAAATAAATAAATAAATCTTTAAAAAAAAATCTTTACAGACTCATCACCCAAAGCAGTGATAGTGAAGGCAAAGATAAACAGCTGGGACTACGTCAAATTAAAGAGCTTCTGCACAGCAAAAGAGACAAAAACCAAAACAAAGAGAAACCCCACTGACTGGGAGAAAATTTTTGCACACAACACTGATGATAAAGGACTGAACACAAAAATCTACAAAGAGCTGATGAGGCTCAACAAAAACAAAGAAAATAATCCAGTCAAAAAATGGGCAGAAGAGCTAAAAAGAAACTTCTCCAAAGAGGAAATGCAAATGGCCAGCAGGCATATGAAAAAATGTTCAACATCACTTGTAATCAGGGAAATGCAAATCAAAACTACAATGAGATACCATCTTAACTACAATGAGATACCAGCGAGAATGGCACATATTAAAAAAAGTAGCAACAACAAATGTTGGTGAGGTTGTGGAGAAAAAGGAACTCTCCTGCACTGTTGGTGGGAGTGTAAACTGGTCCAAGCACTATGGAGAGCTGTGTGGAGATTTCTGGACCTACTAAACATAGAACTTCCATATGATCCAGCAATTCCACTCCTAGGTATTTACCCAAATGACACAGAAACATTAATTCCAAAGGGTACCTGCTCCCCTATGTTTATAGCAGCACTATTTATGATAGCTAAGCTATGGAAACAACCCAAATGCCCAAAAATAGATGACTGGATCAAGAAGATGTGGTATATATACACCATGGAATATTACTCAGTAATCAAAAAAGATAAACACATGCAGTTTGCAGCAATATGGATGGAGCTAGAAGGGATCATGCTCAGAGAAGTAAGTCAGAAAGAAAAATACCAGATGGTCTCACTTATAGCAGGAATTTAGAAAACCTAAATAAGGGGCCAGGAAAAAAGACTAATTAATACAAAGTAAAAATCAAAATCATCAAGCAACTATAAACCAGAGACACACTGTGGCGAGGTGGGATAGAGAGGGGAGAGGAAGGATTAGGGTCAAAATAAGGGGGGAGGTGCAATAGTATGGGGAATATAACCAAAATGAAAATGCATACATTGTGCAAAAATAAAAATGATGTAAGAATTATATAAAATAAAATATTAAAAAAGAAAGTATTGTGATAGAATATTTAAAAGTAGAAAAGATCAAGAAGTTGTCGAAAATAAAGTATAGAGATAACATAGTACTCTTAGAATTTTAAAGTATTTGTTCCAATTATTTTCTTATATCTAGTTATAAGTGTAACTAGATTGCAAATATCACAACCTTAGCCTGCAAATAGTAGCCTCTTTTATGACAAGACGCAGGTGATTTGACCTGACTTTGGCTCTCCCGACAGGTTTGGGCTCCAGCTATGCTATATTGGTAGCCTCAGACTCAGGCCAATAGCTGTTACTCTGCATCTCTATTCATCACGTTCTCTGGTCATGCGCCCTCTATCTTGCATGCCAACTTTGTGCACCTCCTTCCCCAATGCAGTGCCAAATCTCCAAAGTACTTGATATGGGTATGTGCCCCTGAGTCATCAACAGCAGAGGGGCTCTATATAGCAGCCACCCCCTGCTGCTTCTGGGTTTTCTCACCCAATGTGGCTGCAAGCACAGTTCAGTTACAGTTCTTCTTACCCTTTTCTGCTGAAACTTGCTCCTGATGTATGTGGTAGTCATGCCTTTGTCTTTCAGGAGTAGTTTTTTACTCTGCTACAGTTTAGTTGTGAATATATAGAGCTGGTGAGACTAGTGTTTTCTTTCTGCCACAATATTACTTGACCCTCATTTTAAAGGGCTTTGAAAGGTTAAAGAATGATCTCTTCAACAAATGAAGCTAGAAAATTGCATATCAATTAGTAATGAAATGAATCTTGGCCCTTATTCAAAAAAAAAAATTATATATACTTTTTACATAGTCTTTCATTCTCCTCTCAGGTGTAATCCTCATAAAATTACCACTCCTGAGACACCCTTGAACTGTGATCATAATCTCTTGTAGTCTTCCCTCCCATGTTTTGATCCCTCTCCTTCCCCCTCTCTAGCTGTTATTCAAAAAATCTAATGACAGGAGTAAGCATAAAATTCCTAGTATGGAGTTGGAGAAACCAAATTAAAGAGCTATAAGCATGTGAAAAGGTGTTCAACACCATTAATATTCAAGGAACTGCCATCTGCCTAAGATAGCAATACAGATCAACAAGAATGGATACAATGAAAAAGACTGACAAGAATGTAGAGCGATTGGCACTCATAATTTTGGTTGAAATTGCAGAATGATCACATTACCTTAGGGAGAGACTTGGCACATTCACACGACTTAACACACCCACAATTGACATGTAGCTCAATGTATTACACTTCTAAGTATTTTCCAAGAAAAATGAGACTATAGCTGCACACAGTCCTGAACATAGATACTCATATTTTCGTGTATAATACCTAACATCTAAATAATTCTATTGACCATCCCCAGGCAAATGTATGAATAAATTGTGATGTATTTCTAAAATGGCCAATGCTATAGCTATGAAAACTAATGAATTACTAAATAGAACAGCACAGATGAATTCTTAGCAATATTTTTGAGAATGCTAATGTTCAATGCTATAGGATAAAATCATTTATTTGTTCTTAATATTTTTATTTGGAATCTCAATCATTTATGCAGTGTCATCCGTCCTCTTCCCTGTTATGTCTGTATCTTTATGTATCTTCATCTTCCATCTATCATCTATTCACCTGTCATCTTTCTACCTAATCTATACCTCTATGTGTGTGTATTTGTGTAAGTACATGATAATTACAGTGTGATAATATTTTAATGGTTTTTTGAATCCATGGCCTCTTTCACAGAAACATTCAGATGTTGCATTACTGAAAAGAATTCTGAAAATACAAGTCATTATGGATAAAGCCTTGGTATGTATTATTAAAACATCTTATCATGTCTTTGTTTTCTATTTCAATTCAAAGGTAATATGTAAAGTGAATGTCCATTGTTTGCAGTGCAGGTACATTTTACTGTATTCAAAATATATATCTCAATATAGCAGGACATAAGGAAATGTCAGTTGCCTCTGCATTGACAAAAGAATAACAAATATTTATGGTATTGATTTCCAAATTGGAATAAAATTCTAGCAATAATATATAACTTTGTATGAATGCATGTATTTTAGTGTATACTCTAATGTATTGGATTATAGCTATCTGAATCCATGTCAAATTGTGATGAAACTCTTTTCCTTGAATTGATTTCCATTTTAAAGCAAGTTATGCACTCATTACTCAAATGGAGATGCTTGTTATCAAATGTTTTCTTTTATAAGGTTATTTTATATGTTTTATATTTTAAAGTTTTTTTATAAAATGGGATGACTTATTCATGGGAAATTTTCATTTGGTTTTGGAAATTTTTGTTAATGCAATCAGCTTTAGCAACATCTTATGGGCAGCAAGTTTATAAAGCTCATTTGTCCATCATCACTGATATTTTTGCACAAAGTCTGTCAATGAACATCATAATGTCGTAGAGTTTGTTCATAAATGAAAATATTTAGATCTTTGTACAATTTTTATTAAAACAGTAACAAAGAATGGATGGATAAAGTAATAAAATATATATATTAAATATACGCATTCATTTCCTGTTTATATGTGTGTATATATAATCCCATGTACATAGAGTCATATATTTATATTAGTATCATGAAAGATATTACATACACATTTTATACCATTTTATGATGTTTCCTCATATTAATGGAATATATTATTTCAATTTACTTTTAATGCTTAATGTGTTCGATTAATATTTTAATGTAATTTAATCTACTAACTAATGACTTCTGGGGGCATTTAGATTTTCATTGTTGCTGTTGTTAGATGTGGAACAATACTATTTGTCAAAAAAACAAGGATCAAGGCCTCCCTTGGTGGCTCAGCAGTTGAGGTCTCGGCTGCGAGGCTACCCACAGGATCTGCAGCGCCGGTTCGATCCCTGGCCGCCAGTGAGGGTCCCACATAGTGCGACAGACCTCTCCTGCCACCTGCTGCTCCCCTCAGTAGTGTACTTCATCAGTCTGCCTGCTCTGCTCCCCACTGTGGCTCTGGTGAATTCTCTCACCCTCCCGTACTTCTTACTGTACCAAGTGTGTGTATAAACAAATAAATAAAAAAAAAAAAAAACAACCAAGGATCACAAATATTGGATAGCATATTTGAAGTATATTTATATATACTATATGTATTTTTGTTTTATATAAACTTTTGTATGTGCATATTGTGTCTAAAGTTTACTTGATCTTTTAAGACTTGATTTATCTGTGTTGTCATTTTCTCTCTTCAGCTATTAATGGTCAAGAGAACTGTGCAAAAAATCTCTTACTATGATAGGCAATTTCTATCATGGTTCAAATTAATAGTTTTACATATATTTTTAGTATTCCGTTAGTCATATACAAATTTAGAAAGTTTAGAATACTCTCCTGATGCATTTCCCTGATAATAAGTGATGTTGACCATTTTTCATATGTCTGTTGGCCATTTGCATTTCTTCTTTAGAGAAGTGTTTTTTTTTTAGCTTTTCTGCCTATTTTTAATTTGGTTGTTTGCTTTATTCTGTTGATTTGTATGAGCTCTTTGTAGATCTTTGAGATCAGTCCCTTATCCATTGTATGGTGTGAAAATATTTTCTCCCATTCAGTAGGATGTTTCATTGTTTTGATTATTCTAGTGTATAGAATTTAGTTTGATGTAGTCTCAGCTATTTGTCTCCTCCTTTGTTTTCTTTGTTTCTGGATTTTTTATAGTATTTTTCATTTATCTAGTGTTTGGTCTATTGATTGTGATTATTGATATATATGGATTCACTTCCATAATCATATTTTTGCTCTTGACTTACTTTATATATATTCAGCCTTGCAAAGGAACACCTTGTAGAAAATATATTTTTTTTAAAGAGGCATGTATTATTTATTTATTTATTTGTTTGTTTTTTATACATGCACTGGGTACAGTCAGAAGCGCGGGAGGATGAGAGAATTCACCAGAGCCAGAGCGGGGGAGCAGGCAGAAGGACCAAAGTACACTGCCGAGGGGAGCAGCGGGCGGCAGGAGAGGTCTGCGCGCCATGTGGGACCCTCCTCCGGTGGCCGGGGAGCAGCCGGGGATCGAACCGGCGCCCCAGAGGCCGCAGGCAGCTTCGCAACCCAGCGCTCAACCGCTGCGCCACCGGGGAGGCCCTAGATAATAAAATTAATAGAGTTCTCTGATATAGATAAAAAAGATGTTATCCTTCCAGCTCTTTAGAGACTGTAGTTTGCTATTTCTCTGTATGTAACTAATAAATCATATCACAATTTGCATAATGCAGCATGTTTGGTATGAGTGAAGGTGGTCCTTTGCAAGGCCAAATATATGAAAAGCAAATCAAGATTAAAAATATGAATATGGAAGTGAATCCATATGTATTATATGTATTCAGAAAAGCTATCTCAGAAAAGCCTTCAGCTAATTGGTTAAAAAAATGGCAAAGCATAGTAAAGATCTTATCAGAGGAACTATATAGGATAGGGGGCTCCTAGAAGGTCATTTTTTTTTTAAGATTTTTATTTATTTATACAAGCACTGGGTAAGTCAGAAGCGCGGGAGGGTGAGAGAATTCACCAGAGCCAGAGTGGGGAGCAGAACAGGCAGACTGACGTACACTGCTGAGGGGAGCAGTGGGCACCACGGGAGAGGTCTGTTGCGCCATGTGGGACCCTCGCTGGCAGCCAGGGATTGAACCAGCGCTCTACCGCTGCACCACCAGGGAGGCCCTCCTAGAAGGTTTTTGATAGTAAGTGGCATATAAGCCATTTAAAGATGAATATTCCAAGTAACTGGTTGTTTATTTTAACTGATCATAGCAGCATGAGAAAATGTAGCTTTTGTTATATTTAATGTAAGCAGGAACTAAGGCCTTTATCAAATATCATATGCAAGGGTCTGATGATATAGAAATATATCAGAAACAATCATTTTCATTTAGGAATCAACAGTCTAGAGAGATAGAGGGATGAAACAGTCATTATGGTGAGGTAGAGAAGAGATGTTAAAAAAATAAATCTAAAGGTTCATGCCTAAACCTTAACAAGCACTTGATAAATTTTATTTCTTCCTTTTCCTTTCACTTGGGCACTACATTACTTTAACATTTTATATTTTCATTCATTTAAGATATAGTACTTGAATAATTTTCACCAGTGATTATGAAATAAAATTTGTCTTTCAGTATGATTATATGGGTGCTGAAGTGGCAGTTGCAACTGAGAAAATTACTCATATCTTTAGTATTATCAACAGCGTAAGTATGTTAAATATTTAATTTTTACTAAATTATATATATTGACTTAATATTAGTTCACAATACTCTATATGTTTTAGGGGTATAGGTTCATATCTTTTTAGATATATATTACCATACCATGCCCACCAACAGCACCAATAATCTTCCACTATAGTTCATTGGATACCCTCCCTATTCTACCCTACCCTGTCAGCCTCAGTTCTGAAAATCAGATTTCAAGGATTGGTTTGGTTTGGTTTTATCTCTTCCTCTGTCTTCTGTCTTTATATTTTACATATGAGTAAAATTATCTGGTATTTGACTTTCTTCTACTGATTTATTTCCCTTAGCATAATCACTTCTAGTCTTCAAACTACAAAACAACACAATAGTAATAAAAACAGTATGACATTGAAATCAAAATAGGCTTCCAGATCAATGAAATCGAATTGAGAGCCCAGAAATAAACCCACACTTTTATGGAGAGCTAATTTATGACAAAGGAACCAAGAATTTACTCAAGAGAAAGGAAAGTCTTTTCAACAAATGGTGTTGGAAAAACTGGATAGCCACATGCAAAAGGATGAAACTAGACCACTGTCTCACATCATACACAAAAATTAACTCAAAATGAAACAGAGTTGGGTGTAAAGTCTGAAACCATAAAATACATAAGAAGAAAATAAATGCAAAATACAACATTGGGTTCAGAGATGTCTTAGAGGAATAGACTGCAACTGAAAAGAAAACAAAAGCAGAAATAAACAAATGGAACTCCATCAAAGGAAAAATTATCATTAGTGATAATTTTATCATTAAAGTGCAAATATACCCTATCAAGCAGGAAAAAATATTTCTACAGTATGTTATGTATTTTAAAAATATTTTTCTTTTAATGTAGTAATACCGCTCATATAAATCACTTTTGCATTTTTATAAAAAGTACTACCAACTAGTTTCATCTAGTAATAGAGTCCGTCTCCACAAAATACAACTTGAATATATTGCATTATACATAAAGAGATGTAATGTTGCATTTGATTACATAAAACTGCATTTTATTTTTTCTTTGGTTTTAGATGTTTTCCCAGCTTAATGTGACTGTTATGCTGTCTTCCTTGGAGATCTGGTCTGATAAAAATAAGATTTCATCTGATGGGCCTGCTGATGAAGTGCTACAAAGATTTGTGTCATGGAAAGAAAAAGTTTTGTTTCAAAAGCCCAATCATATGGCATACTTATTAATGTAAGTCTTTTATGTACATTGATATAGAGTTTAACAATTTTTTAATATACTTGCCATCAAAATAATATATAAATTGTATTATATATAATAGCAAGACACCTGAATATGATAGTATGAATATTGAGTGGGTGAATTCAAAATATAAAAATCTGAATACAATGTAAGCTATTAAGTCATGGGAGATTGTTATTCTCAGAGTTGACTGTTTACCTATAGAAAATGTAATTATCTGGAATAGACAGAAAGTCTTGGGATATACATAGATGCTATGCTTTCAAAGATTTTCTGAGTTAAATAATTAAGCCGTTTTGACATTAAATAAAATGTAAATTATTTAATAGACACCAATGATTGAATTTAAAACTGGATGTATTAGAAAACATTTTCTGCGGTCACCTTCTGGATTTTTGATACTGCGCTAAGGTGTAACTATATAATTACTAGCATTATATATTTCAAGAGTTATATAGACTTATGTTTTAATATTTTGATTATTTTAGATGGAAAAGTAAGCAGACAGTTTTAAAGATATTCAGATATATGACATAACATTTATAAATCCATAGTGTCCCCAGTAGTTGGAATCTAAGGTCAGGTTTACAGATTCAGGAGCAACTTTTATAAAGGAGTGAAAGGTGTAAGGAAAATTTCTACACCCTGCCTGTCCTTTTCAATGAACCTAGTACATGTTCAAGGGCACCTGCTCCCCTTTGTTTATAGCAGCACTATTTTCAATAGCTAAGCTACGGAAACAACCCAAATGCCCCAAAACAGATGACTGGATCAAGAAGATGTGGTACATATACACAATGGAATATTACTCAGAAATCAAAAAAGATAAACTCATGCAATTTGCAGCAACATGGAAGGTGCTGGAAGGGATCATGCTCAGAGAAATAAGCCAGAAAGAAGAAAATACTGGATGGTTGTACTCATAGCAGGAATTTAGAAAACCTAAAGAAGGGGCCAGGAAAAAGACTAATTAATACAAAGTAAAAATCAAAATCAACAAGCAACTATAAACCAGAGAAACACTATGTGGGGTGGGGGTAGGAGGGATTACGGTCAAAATAAGGGGGGTTGGAATTGTGTGGGGACTATAACTAAGATGAAAATACATAAATTGTGCAAAAGTGAAAAATGATGTAAAAATATATAAAATAAAATTAAAAAATAATTAAAATAGCTTTTGGAACTTAACATTGTAGGTATTGTGGGAGATTACACAAATGAAATCTGATTGAAAGCAGTACACATGAAATGTAATCATATTTTAAATAAAACATAAAATTATTGAGTTTAATTTTAAAAATTTATTGAGTTCTTAATAATTTAAAATGTACTTATTCACAAGAAAACAATTATTATTTAGTTATAGGGACCATCTTAATCATGTGGGAACAATTTATCATGGAAAAGTGTGTGATCCAAAGTTTGCAGCAGGAATTGCTCTGGTATGTATTTTTTCCCATCTTTCAAGTAATTTTATCATATTTTGAAAGCTAATGTCCACTTGAAGGAACAAAATTACATATATTGTATCTACCGTTCTATTTTGACAAATGTTTATAACGTGTTCTCTTTTTAGATTTTGAAACTTATTTATTTTAAGATTTATTTATTTATTTATACAAGCACTGGGTACAGTCAGAAGCACGGGAGGGTGAAAGAATCCACCAGAACCAGAGGGGAGAGCAGAGCAGGCAGACTGACGAAGTACACTGCTGAGGGGAGCAGTGGGCAGCAGGAGAGGTCTACATGCCATGTGGAACCCTCACCCGATGGCTGGGGATCGAACTGGCACTGCCGAGGCTGCGGGAAGCTTTGCAATGCAGTGCTCAACCGCTGTGCCACCAGGGAGGCCCTAGATTTTGAAACTTAAATGTTACAAGCAGTTCAGTGTTGTTACTGCTTGTGTTTACGTTTTAAGTTTTGGGTTTTTTTAGATAAGTTAGAAATGAAGCTTTATTATTGTAGGTGATAGTACATACTCCAAAATGAGTGTGGGCAGATCCCAGAGGAGAATCACCCCATTTGTTTATGTTTACTTAGTTTCCTGTCCTTTTAGTATCCAAAAGTCATTATGAAATCCAAAGTTATGAAGCTTTTCTTTGTTTTAGTGTAGGGATTTTGTAGTTTTGGTACTTATGTTTATATCTTTAATATACTTTGAGTTAATTTTTCCATAGTTTATAGTATAAGGATATAATTTGATTATTTTGCATGTGGATAACCAATATTCCAATCACAATTTATCTTTTTTTTACTATAAGTAATGTTCTTGAAGAGACTGTCCTTTTTCCATTGTGTGACCTTGGCACACTTATAGATCATTTTACTGCAGAGTTTATTTATATGAGAGTTTATTTCTAGGCTTCTACTCCACTGACTGATAGATTAGAGTTTACTACCACACTGTTTTAATCATGGTATCTTTGTAATGTGTTCTAAAATCAGCAAGTGAGAGACTTCCAGTTTTGTTCTTTTTCAAAATTATTATGGTTCTTGAGGGCCCATTGAGATTCATTATTTATATTTAGATTTTTAAAAAAAATCTACTTCTGCCCCCAAATGATATTATGGTTATGGTTGGATTTGCATTGAATCTACAGATCACTTTGTGTAGCAGTGACATTTTAACAATACTAAATCTTTCAACCCAAGGACATGAAATGTTTTTCCATGTATTTGTTTTATGTAAATTCATTTCAGTAATATTTTTCAATGTTTGGACACATATTGTTAGTCTCATAGGTCACTTTACTTGTTTTGATGTTATTGTATCAGGATTGTGGAATTGTTTGTATAAAGAAACAAATTGATTGTATTGATTTTGTATTCTGCAGATTTACTGAATTTGTTAATTGGTTCTAACTGTTTTTGTTATGTGAAATTTTTTAGTTTTCTCCATTTAGGTTCTGTCATCTGTGAACCAAGAAAACTTTCCTTATTTTCCAAGTTAGAAGCCCATTTACTTAATTTATTGTTTGAATCTCTTGTTAGTTCTTTTATTTTTTTTAAGATTTATTTATTTGTGCATATGAGAACTAGGGTGCAGGCCACAGGTGCTGGGGGTGAGCGGATTCACCAGAGACAGAGTGAGGAGGAGAACAGGCAGATTGACTGAAATACACTGCTGACTGGAGCAGGGGGCATGACAGGAGAGGTCTGCTGCACCATGTGGGTCACCTCTCTGGCCAGTGAGCGAACTGGTGCTGCAGTAGTTACGGATGGCTTTATAGTACTGATGCTTAACCCCTTGCACCACCAGGGAGGCCCCAGTATTGAAAACATTTTAATAAACATTTAATACAGTTTGGCAAAGTGATAGCAGCTTAACCTCAATTGCATATGGCATCTTGACTCCTTTACAACTCTCCTTCTCCCTTGTTATTTTGGTTTTGTCCTTTATATTATGTACAAGAATAAAAGTGAATTTATGGATCAAAATCACTATACTACAGGCTATTTTATCTATCCATATATATTTTCCTTATTGGGGAATGTTATAATCTCCTTTATATTCATACCATTCTCTACCATCTTTTCCCTTGGAAGGCCCCCTTCCTTCCTTCCTTCTCTCCCTCCCTCCCTCCCTCCTTCCCTCCTTGCCTCCTTCCCTCCTTCCTTTCTTCCTTCCTGTCTAGTGGTACTCAATTGCCTTAACTTTTGTTTCTTTGAAAAATTCTTTATTTTTTTCATCACTTTCTAATAGACAGTTTTGCTAAATATATTAGTCTTGTGGCAGTTTCTTTCAGCTCTTTGAATATATATCCCTATACCCTCTGGCATACAAGGTTTGCTGAGAACTCAACTAATAAAATAATCTATGAGAGTAGCCTTTGTTTTTAACTTACTATGGATTGATTGTAATGTGTCTCCATGTAGGCTGCTTCTTGAATCTGTATGTTCATTTTCATCTTCAGAGCTCTAAAGTTTTTGATATTATTTATTCAAATAAACTTTTGCCCCTGTCTTTTCTTTTTCTGAGATTTCCATAGTACATATATTAGGTACTTCTTAATGTCTATACATTTTAAAAATTTTCTTTTGATCCTCTGACAGTGATTTCAACCACCCTGTCTTTAGGTCTGATTCTTCTTCTGCCTCATCAAGTTTGTTTTTGAAACCATACATGGTATATTTACGTGCATTTATTGTATTTTCAGTTCCAGAGTTCCTCTTTCTAATATTTATATCTCCTTTCAGTAATTATACCTAGAATTTATTTCAGATATGTGTCTAGTTATTTATTAAAAAAGCAGTTAATTTAATCAACAAATCAAATAGTCTAGAGGGAAAAAATTGTAAGATACTAACAATAGGTGCAGAAGAAGGATTTGACAATATTCAATGCCATTTATGTTTACCAGTTTTAGCAATTTGGGAATAAAACTTCTTTAACTTGAGAAAGAATATTTACCTCACACTAGAAGTGCAAAACATTGAAAATGCCAAATGATGTGAGATGTGGAGCAACAGGAATTTTTTTCATTGTTGGTGAGAATGTAAAATGGTATAGTAACTTTGGAATACAGTTTGGCAATTTGTTATAAAACTTATTTTCCTATCAGATGTCCAGTGTTTTCTTTGACATTTACCTAAATGAGTTGAAAAATTATATCTACTCAAAACATGCACATCAGTGCTTATATTATCTTTATTCACAATTCCCAAAGGTAAGAAGCAACCAAAATGTCCTCTAATAAGTGAAAGGATAAACAAACTGAAGTAAATTTCTGTAATGGGATATTATTCAGTAATTTAAGAAATGAAACTTCATGCCATGAAAGACATGGAAGAAACTTAAATGAATAATGGCTAGTGAAAAAAATCAATCTGAAAATGTTCCAAACTGCTTGATTCCAACCATGTAATTTTCTGGAAAAGATAAAACTATGGAGCTATTATAGTAAACAAGATAATTAACTGCAAGGATTTGTGTCTTGTTGACATAATCTTATCCCAAGTTTTTCTTCTGTAATCCAAAAGAAATGCTATTCACAAGGTATATAGTAATCAGCTTAGAAAAAAAAATTATGTCTCTCCTAAACTAATTCTGAAATTAAAACTAATTATCAATCAACCCTTTAACAATATGTGTATTTTTTCCAGGTGTTCACTTGAAAAGTGATACTTAAAGCAATACTTATTCTGCAAAAAGCAAAATTAAGTTTACTGGAATTTAAATAAGTATCATCATAAAACATGTGACATTAGTCCTATATTGTTACATGTCAATTCTTTTTGCATAAAAATACCCCAAAAGAATAACAAAATCTACCTAATTTTTCCATATTCATAGGAAAGTAATAAGGTTTAGTAGACCAGTTTCTTTAATTTGTATTTTCATTTAATAAATTCCCCATTTAATTTGTATTTTCATTTAATAAATTTATTATTTTCATATAATGTTTTTAAAAAAAATCAAAGGAGTGACAAATAGCTTAAAATACAATTCTGTTTTTTTCTATTTAGTACCCAAAGATGGTAACTTCAGAGGCATTTTCGGTTGTTATGGCACAGTTGCTTGGAATCAGTTTGGGCTTAACATATGATGACATCTATAATTGTCACTGTCCAGGGAGTATATGCATAATGAATCCTGAGGCAATGTAAGGTGTTATTTTTATCAAATCTTAATCTTGTCTTGGTAATTACTTGTTGCATTCCTTGATGTATAAATTATTAATATATAACTTGAGTAAGATGTTGTTACTTAATACATGCTTACTTAAAGCTTCTTAAAGTGAATCTTAATAGTTCTATATTTAGTCTATTGTTATAGATGAAATGAATGTTAATGATGATTTTTTTTTGTGTGTGTGTGATTTGCTAGCTTCTGGAGGTAAAATTCATTCATTCATCCTAAAAGCATGTAAAACATTTCTACTATATCTCAAAGTATTGTTTTATTTATTCTTACAAATTATTAACAAGATAGATATGTCCTGTATTTCTTACATTGGTATGTTGGAGATAGAAAATTTTAAAAAATTGACATAGGAATGCCAAAACATACAGGTTATGATAGCTGTCAAAAGGGAAGAAATAGAAAATACATGGGGAGAATAAGCTTTCTGATGAATGGTCTAGGAAGATTTCTTTGAGATAACAATTATGCTCAGATCTAAAGAGAGGGAATGAAATTGGTCAAGTAAAGAGCCTCTCAAAACTTTTCAAGGTCAGCAAGTGAAGTGATCCTCAGATGGAAAGATGCTTGAGAGGCACAGCAGATTGGAATATTGTTGTGTCGGGCAAAACCACACTAATAAAGAAACAGAAGTCGTGGAGCAGACTACATAATGCAGGATGCTGCTGAAGAGCAAGATCCTGGCCGTTTTTATTGGTAGAATAATCATACAGCATCAGTTATGTGGGTTAGGAGGACAAGGAGAAAAGAATGGATGAAAATAAGGAATGTCATTGAAGGCTTCCGGGGGGGGGGGGGGACTTGAGTCTGCTGACCACATAGTTCTTCTCTGCTTGATGATCAAATGTTGTAATAGAAACCATGCCCCAGCCCCCTGGCCATGGTCCTAATCTTATCAACAAGGCATTCCACTGATCAGCTTCTAGGGTCTGTTGTCATACATCTGCCATCAGCCCTCTGGGCATTCCCCATCATACCTCATGATGTATGAGTCAGGAGTAAGTTTATGCATTTATCATCAGCCCCCTGGGTGTTCCCGGTCATACCTCTTGATGCATACCCTTCCCAGAGATCAAGCTGTCTGCTCATGGTTGATTTGAAAGGCACCTAGTGAGGTTTGGCTCCTATGACTGATTGACTGATTCTGAAGGACAGTTCTGACCTTGTATAGGAATGCAGAACTGCAGGTAACAATAATGGTGGCCAAACATGCTGCTCGAGTTTAGCAGACCCACTGAATATAGAGAATGGGAGAAGAAAAATGAATAAAAAAGAAATAGCTGGGGCAATAAGGAAGAATATTTTAGTCATTGGTGGAAGGAAAAGTAAAATACAATGAGGCTAAATAAAAATGAGTCAAGGGAAGAAATCCTGGAAATGAAAATCAAGATGTGGAAGTTAGGATTTTGTGATAAATGAGACATTTAAATTGATTATCTGTATGAATAATAAAAATATATTGCAAAATGAATGTAAGACATATCAAAAGGTATGATATCGTGATATTTGAGAGGTGATACTTCTCACAGTAACTATAATATTTTATTGAGAATAAGAGAAAAAGAGATGTCAAGACTTACTTAAAGGTTTGTGGATATCACAAACTATGAAAAGGTAAATATTTTTGGAATGGAAAAAAATGAATGGTGAGTAAATCTTGAGGATAGATTAAATATGACATTCAGAGTTATTCTTTAGTGTTAAGTGCAAGTTGTATAAGTGTGGATCTCCAAGGGGAAGGGATCTTAAAATGTGTGTCCCATCGCATATTGATGGAAATTAAAGCCATTAACAGATTATGTAGAAAGAAGCTAAAAAGACCTTTTCAGAGGTTTGTATGTACTCCTATTATTTGCAGACTGAATAATTGAAGGAAAAGGAATGACATGGAGTGAGAAGGAAGAGAAAGAAGAAAATATTAGGATAAGATAGGATGATGTATTAGATAAGGAAGAATGTGTATTAAGACTAAGGGAGAGGACAGAAATCAAAGCATGAAAGCAAAGCATGCTATTTTTTTAAAAAGATTTATTTATACAAGCACTGGGTACAGCGTGGGAGGGTGAGAGAATTCACCAGAGCCGGAGCAGGGAACAGAACAGGCAGACTGATGAAATACACTGCTGAATGGAGCAGCGGGCGGCAAAAGAGGTCTGCGCGCCATGTGGGACCCTCCCCGGTGGCCAGGGATCGAACCGGTGCTACAGAGGCTGCAGGCAGCTTCGCAGCCCAGCGCTCAACCACTGTGCCACCAGGGGAGGCCCAAAGCATGCTATTTTTATCTTCCTTAATAATCTCACAAAGTAGAGAAAAACTAAGAAAATAAATGAAAAAGCAAAAGAATATTCCAGAAGTTCCCAAACAGGGATATATCCAAAGTCCTAACAGGTGTGGCCAATACAATGACAAAATAAGACCTGCTTGAAGTAAGTAGTTGTATCACAGGTAATAAATGGGGTACAATGGGAGCTCTAGAAATCTTACATATCTTGGAACTCAGAAATCATTGACTAATCCAGTCAAGATTGGGACCGAACTGTCAATATGTCTAGGGCATTGCAGAAGCTAAAACTGTTGTGGACATAGCAACTTGCATGTGAGAGCAAAGGGACTGTGGATATTTCCTCAGATGCTGCTGTGGCTTTGGTTTCTGTCCTTAAAAGTAGCTAAATATTGTCAGCACATCTGTCACCCATATCATGGTTTTATAAATACTGTTCTTCATTAAAAGGAACTGCTGGAGTACCTTGAAGAGAAATGATTAAAAAAAAAAAGATAAATGTTAAAAATAAAAAAGAGAAATGATTGATTACAGGGCTAAGTACAGCCTGGAACACCTTGTGTCAGAAAATAAAGATGTGTTCAAAGAACTGTGAAAATTTGTCCAAGGAATGCAAAACCAGATTAAAAATGCTCCCAAGAGCAATATCTGGGTCTATTTGAAAGTCATAAATAATAATGACAATAGTGTATTAAAACTACCATTAAGTGTAATAGAATAGTATGATTATATATAATAAAATACATGCATGAATAAATTGAAAACATAATCAACAATGAATATAGAAAGCTAAAGTAATTCTACCAAAAATGATTAGCTGGTTAAAAAAATAACTTTAGAGTGAAATCTGGCTTACATACCTTAGCTAGCTGACCAAAATGCCTTTTATTAGTACTATAGAAAACTGAAATTTTTAGCATTTATTAGGAGGCAATGACAGCAATAGTCCTAAGAAAATGTTGGCAAAATGTATAACTTAAGAATCACTATGAGGAAACATTTCATAATCCTCAAATGAGGCATATTTTGCCAAATAATCGGGTGTAATCATAAAGTATTAGAAGTCATGAAGTCCAACAGAAAAAACAGACAAAGGAGACACAAGAACTTAAAATGGCTGATTCTAGACTGGATCATTTTTCCATAAACTGTCAATATTGTTATGATGGGGGAATTTGAATAAAATTTTAGGATCAGATATCAGTAATATGTCATTATTTCCTTACTTTGAAGGGTATAAGGAGAATTCATTTCTAAGTAGAATTATACATTACAATGTTTAGAATTACAAGGACTTCTTCTTGGCAACTTAGTCTTGTTTGGGTAAACAAAATTTATTCTTTGAATTGTATTTGTTAGAGATTGTTACATAATGAAACAAAAACCTGTGAAACAGTGCATAGAAGTATCAAAATGTAAAAGCAAAAAGGTAAAAAATCAAAGTCTAGGCATTGTACCTTTTATCTAATCAATGCTGAGATATTTCAATTGAATTATGTTGTTACAAAGAGCAAATAATCCTGATGTTTATGAACAAAATCAGCCATCTTTCATTGCTTCAGTTTTCCGCATAAATTTCTTAGAATGATTCATTTCCTTATAAATGATTGTTGCTTCTTATAATGATGATTATAAATATGAAGGCAACTATAATGAAAATAATAAATAATAGTACTCTTAGAGGTTTTTGTTTGCCAAGAATTGTTAAGTTTGAATGTATTATAACTCTTATCACCTTAACTTTCTCTACTTGCTAGGTGTCTATTATATCAAATTACAATGGACACAAATTTCCTGCTTTTTCTTATATCTTTTATTAGAAAGTTCTCTCCACTCCTTCTATAAGTGAACTTGAACAGAATTAAAAACACTTTATATAAGAATGCTTCTTTGATACTGATTTGATTTGATTCCATTTATCTGAGGAATATAATTTAATTTTAGACATTCCCATGGAGTAAAGTTCTTTAGCAGTTGCAGCATGGATGAATTTAAACATGTAATTTCACAACCTGAATTTGAGTGTCTTCAGAAGCAAACTGTTTCAACAGCGGTTTTCCAAAGAAAAATAGCAGTTTGTGGAAATGGAGTTTTGGAACCACCAGAGGAATGTGACTGTGGCACAGCAGAGGTTAGTCACAAACACTTAATAGTTATGTAAAGAGATGGTTTTGTATTTCTCTTGTAGTTATAAATATAGCTTTGATATAAAAGGTTTGGACTTTTTCCCCCCAAATGCTTCAGTCTTTTATCAAATATCTAAGACAGGGAGACACAGGGCATGTAATAACCAAATCATCCTAATTTTGAAGCATTTGAAGGATTACGTATGGGGTAAGTACAGTGTGAATTAAAGAAATATATTTTTTTCAATGTGTAACCATTATATCAATGCCCACTTTCCATGTCATAAAACCAGTACTATCAAATGTACATCACCTAAATCATCTCTTGAATTCAGCTAAGTAACTGCAATTAGTTCACTAAGTTGTTAAGCAGCTGTGCTTATTTACCTCTTCATCACCTAATTTTAGTTGCTGCATCTGATGGAACTTCATTTATTTAATTAGGTATCATGGAATGGAATCATCATCTTTGGTTTGTTATTATAGTATTTATCTTTTTGCTGTTATCTTTTTACTCAGTTACACTTGGTGTAAGGTAGCTTACCTTTGCATTTATTGTGACTGCCATTATATACTTAACACAGGGGGATATTTTTGAATGGTTCTTATTTTCTTGGGAAGATAAAAATTCATTGTTAGAAACAAAATTCTGCAAAAAATGATTACATCATACTTTACGTGACTAATTCAAATCTTATGTATTTTTACTAATTTTTGTTTCCTGACACTTTACTACTTAAATAATATTAATTAATTGTACAATTGAATTTCTCTAATTTTAGTACAATTTAATGAATTCATATTTAAAATATTTTGAAGCTAATTTATATGGTGCTAACTTATTTACAATCATATCTTTCTGGAAATTTAGCTTTTTACTTTGAAATACTAAATATCTTTTTCTCTAATATTGATTTCTATTTCAGTATCTATTTGGTCTCACATATATATTGGTTTATTATTTATGTCTATATCTATGCACATACTAACTTCCTTTAATTAGCATCTTCCTAATATTTCTCTATTCTCATTCAGTAGTACAGCTTTATTACTCAATAAATGTATATACCACAGCATACCCATAACAAAAGTTGTATCACCATTTTAAAATTTCAGTTTCAAGTGTTCTTTGCATACATAATGAAAAAGAAATAAATAATAAAAATTGTTGATTGTGCCATTAGCCAGTTTAACATTACTTTGAATGACTGACTCGTATTTTGAAAGATAACTGCAAAATGTCCAAGTCAAAATTACCAATCATCGCAAGGAATATGTGAAAACAGTCTTTTATTCTAGAATTCATTTCAGAAATAAACCACTCATTATTTTAAATTTATTTTATTAAAGTAATAATGAGAGCGTAATTACATGACATTAAATATTGCTAAACTTTTGGAGTAAAAATATTATTTGTGTTCTCTAATTTCTCAATGATAAATCATATTTCTATAGTTTACAGCATTTAGCTGTCAGTTCCATAAGAAGATTCCACTTCTCAACAAGTCATTAAAAGTCAGTTTCAACTGGGCATATAGTTTAGATTTTCATTTTACATGAATATTTTCAAATCATGCTCTCCTCTTCAGGTTCACTCTGATTACAGCCTTTGGAGAGTTCTCTTTAATGTCACTCATTTTTCTTTCATGCCAATATTAATATTCAGTGAGGGTTCAATCTTCTTTCTTCACTGTACTCTGCACAATTGTTCTTAAAATATTTTTATTATGAAGTATACACATTCTTCTAAAGTTCAAACATGAACATGAACCAATAAAGGTATCATCTGGCCCCTCTAACTATTAAAGCATTTTGATAGAATTTAATAATATGTAGATAGTATAACTAAAAGCATCATATTTAAAGTAATATATTACATATTAATCCAGTTCATGTCTAAGATCAGGAATTAATTATTATTCTATGAATGCTACTGATAAATTTCATTACTATTTGGCAAAAAGAGCTCCCATTACAGCTTCTCTCATAATATATATTACACAAAACATTGTATGTTTTCTATATATCTATATTTTTATATCTCTATATATCTATGCATCTATATACGTTTGTCTATATCATCTATGGTTACATATTGTCCTATATGACTCACACATATTATATACCCACTATACACTCTAATAGTTGCTTACTTGAGTAGAGAATAATCTTATACATAAAGTCAAAGAAGAAAACCACAAAATGATGACAGTTTTCAGATTTAAATTTTTTTCACAATATTAAAATTGACTAAAAATAATTAAAAAAACTATAAAACAAAAAGTAAGCTGTCATGACAAAATGTAAAACATGCTAACATAGGTTACTGGACAAGAGTTAATAATATTAATACTGAAGTACTTACAAACCAAAGAAGTAAACAATATCCCACAACAATATAGGCAAGGAGATATAAATTAAACACAGATATTAAAGATTTTTCAGCAAATTAGTAACACAGATAATAAAGTTGAAAAATATAAAAACATCACTCTTTTTGATCTACCCACTTTACTAATTTTAAAATATTTTATCAGTCTTGTACAATATCACTCCTGCATTAAAAAGATAAGTAAAATATGGTTATAATATAGAATCCTGAAAATTATAGTATAGAATCCTAAATATTTTTGTACTCTATAACCTAATAAATTATAATTTTGATTTTTACTATAAATCTTGGAGTTTAAGAAATAATGACAAAAATTTTCTTTAACACATAATTTACAATAATAAAATTATTGTATGGTTATAATTTTAAAGTCTCTATTTTGTCAAACACACAGATATTTCCAAAATTATATATTGATAATGTTTGATAGGATGGAAAATACTTAAATGGAAAAATACCTTAATTTCTAAAATTAGAGTGCATATAATTGGGAATACAAAGTTGAAGGATAGATTTGGACTTCTGGTATTGATTCTCTATGAATACCTGAAACTAATATAGTGTTATAATACAAAGTTAATTCTATTTAAAAATGGTAATGGGAAAAAATTTAAAAAAGAAGACTGATTTAAATTGCATTAACTTTTAACAGTTCAATTTTATTTATTTTGACTACAGTTTTTTATTAGTTCCAGCAAAAACTCAATGATTTAGTTGCAGTTACAGAAAAAGAAACTGAGGCATGTAAAGATTAAGCAAAAATGCTTAACCAGTGTCATTCAGTACATAGTATAGTGAGGTTTCAAATGTAAGTCTTTTTTTTTTTTTAATTCAGATCATGCCTCTTATTTTATGGCCCTTATTTTAGCAGTTCATTTTCTTTTATTTTTAATTCAGATAAGAGCTTATATAATTCAACAAAAACAAACAACCCAATCAAAAAATGTACAGAACTAAAAGACACGCCTTCAAAGAAGAAATGCAAATAGCCAAAAGACATGAAAAATGTTCAACATCACTTATTATCAGGGAAATGCAAATCAAAACCATAATGAGATACCACTTCACGCCAGTGAGAATGACCCACATTATAAAAACCAAACAAATGCTGGAGAGGATGTGGAGATAAAGGAACCCTCTTATACTGCTGGTGGGAATGTATATTGGTTCAGTCACTATGGAAAACTCTGTGAAGATTCCTTAGAGCACTAAAAAATGAACCTACCATATTATCCAGCAATTCTATTCCTAGGAATCTACACAAAGATCAGAAAAACACTAATTCAAAAAAAATCTGCACTCCAGTGTTTATTTCAGCACTATTTACAGTATCCAAGATATGGAAACAACCTAAATGCTCTGAAATAGGTGAATGATTCAAAAAGTTGTAGTGCATTTATATAATGGAATATTACTCAGCAATTAAAAAAGACAAATTCATGCCATTTGCAGTAACTTGGATGGAACTGAAAGAGATTATGCTAGCCAAAACAAGTCAGAAGGAAAAAGATAAATATTGGATGGTCTCACTTATATGTGGAATGTAGAGAAACCAAACAAAAATTCAAAAAATTAAAACTAGCAAGCTGACCACAGATATGATGGGAGGGGGAGGAATGCAAGGGAATATGGGCATAGTTCACAGTTGACATGGTCGTGGGAGACCACAATGACATGGTCGTGGGGGACTACAGTAATATAAGAAACAAATTTAATGAAAAAATTAAAAGAAGTAACAAATGAGGTAATATTTGGATACCCTCGTCAGGTATTTCCATTGTAGTGCACCCACAACCAACACACTTATAGTTGACCATAGTCCATCGTGTTTCTTTCCCTCTTCTTCTCACCCCTTCTTTGCTGTGATGCTTCAGTTTTTTAGTCAGCTATAAAGGATTCAATTTCTTGAACACCTTTTTTTCCTCTATGTAATATATATCTACTTTATTTATTTATGTATTTATTTATTTATTTATTTATTTTAAAGATTTATTTATTTATGCATACAAGAGCTGGGGTACAGGCCAGATATGCAGGGGGTGAGAGGATTCACCAGAGACAGAGTGAGAAACAAAACAGGCAGGCTGACTGAAATACACTGCTGAGGGGAGCAGCCGGTGAGACAGGAGAGGTCTGCTGCGCCATGTGTGTTGCTCCCTGGTGGGCAGGGGATCGAACTGGTGCTGCAGAGGCTGCGTATTGCTTCATAGTGTTGTGTTTAACCCGTTGTGCCACCAGGGAGGCCCTGTAATATATATCTACTTTAAATGAAGTTATGTTAAAAATAAAGGCAGAAACAAAAGTTATGTTATGATTGTAATTAACTTAGAGACATACATTAGTATTTTTGACAATAAGTACAATTATTTATTTGATTGAAATTACCTATTATTTAACTTGATTATAATTGCTTGTAGAGTTGCAATCATAAAAAATGCTGTCAACCTGAGGATTGTAGTCTAATTAATTCAGCAGAGTGTGGCAGTGGACCATGCTGTGATAACAAGACTTGTCTGGTAAGTTTTCAAACTAGGACATTATTTTCTTTCATGTGTCTTTTTGTTAACTGTGTATTCATTTTTTTAGATTTAAATAATTTTATACATCAGTTATTTTACTTTATGTCCCCTCTTCATGCACAGTTGATTTTAGAATTCAGAGAACATCCTTATGTCTTTTTTCAAACTCCTCCTGTATTGTTTCGCTTTCACTCAAGACTCATCCAGTTAGTGTATTCAGTACCAATTCCAGGTTATTTAAGCACTATAAATACATTTTGGTCATGCCTTAGTGTATTTCTACATAATTAACCAACTTATGTCTAAATTACAAATGAGGAACCCAAACACATTTGTCATACAACGTTTGAATAAACAGACAATAATGATTTTAAAATTTCATCACAACATAGCAGAAAAGGAATCCATGTAGAATAGTCGGCAATGGGAAGCCTATCATACAATGTACCTTAGTTTTGGCAAAGTTTCCTGGTGCTGGAAGTGATTGAATTCTTGCAACTTGGCGATTTTCATTACCCAATTTAAAAGAAACCTGTGTAGTTGTCTTTTAGATTGCATCCTGCTTTGTGTGTGTGTGACTTTCAGGAGTTTATGGCAAGCATAAAAACTGATTAATTATAGGTTTTCTTTGCCAGATTTGTTTTCTCTCTGTCAAAGTAATCTCTCCTAACATTATTCTGCGCTGTTCTTGTGTTTTCTTTTTCACTCTGTGGGCTAGCACTTAAAGCCAATGGTTAATTAACTTTAAGGTACATGAATGTACAGTTCAGCCTAGAGTTTCTACTTAGCAGCAAATCTTTTCACTTTTCATCACCAAAGATAATTTTGAGCTTTATCTCTAAACCAATGGCATTTAAAAATAAAGCTTTTCGAAACAGTTCTTTGCTCTTACTTCCCAATTATCAAAGATAATTGTTAAATTTTTCAAGTAAAAATCCACAGTGAAAGTTGCTAGGGTGTTCTTCAGTGTAACAGGTAATTATACTATGTTGTTTCACATTAATTTTATTATATTATAGCATAGAATTTGGTCTTGACTGTCATTTAAAGGCTCACAGATATTTTACACTCTGCTATCTTTTATTATTGGTCAAAAGCAAAAAAGTCTTCCGTGTCTACTTTTAATTAGGTTAGTTTACACGAACACTAATTTGAAATTTAGCAATTTGACCCAACTATTTTTCATAAATTTTCAATTTAATACATTCAAGTTCAAGGGCAAAGATGGGAAAAAATACTAGTTTATACAACTAGTTTATAAAATACTAGTTTATAAAATACTAGTTTATACAAAAAGTTTATACAACTTTTTGCTAAGAACTGAGTGACTAACATGTTTCTAACAAGTACTCACACATTCCTAGATGTAATTATTAATTTTTTTCTTATTTTCACATGCTTCATTGCTACACTCATTATTCAAGATGAATTGCAAATGTGTCATTTTTAATGTCCTGCATAAAAGAATATTTTAATTATAGTATCCATCTTTGCCCCAATTATCTTTTTTAGTTGAAAGTCTAGCTTATTGGATATGAGAATAGAAGTTCCTGACTTACTCTCTGAGTTATGAACATGTATAATCTTATTCTAGCCTATTATCTTTAGTCCATTTTTTTTTATTTTGAATGGATTTCTTGTAAACAAAGTATTGATGGCTGGTATTTTTGTCCACCCACATTGTTAACCTATATATTTTTATTGGTGAATTTAGACCATTCTCATTTAGGTTGATTATAGATATGGACTGTTTATTTTCAATCATTTTGGTGTTTGATTTTTCTTCCTGATGTTTCTTTTCCCCTTTTTTCCTCTCCACTCTTTTGTATGACTTTCCTTAGTAGTTCTGTGAATTTCCTTGCTTCTTTGTCTGCAGGTGTCTATTCTGGATTTTGGGCTAGTGGTTACCATGAGGGTTTTACTTGAATTCCTGTATTTTAGTCCCTTTATGAGCTGGTGTCTGCCCTCCAGCATTTAACTATGTTATTTCTACACATTTATTCCTCCTCTTTGGTATTTGGTGGTGTTAACTCATAGTATTCTTGCTCTTGGTACTGATGTTATATTGCTAAGATGTTATATTGTGCTTCAGGTTTCCTTTTTTTTTTTTTTTTGGAATGCTTGCAATTTGTATTTTTTATAATTTATTTTTATTTATATCTTTTACATCATTGTGTATTCCCAGTAAAATTCCCACCACAGGTTTTATTTTCTTGTAGAACTCTTGTTAGTATTACTTGAAGAACAAGTCTTTTGATGGGAAAATGCATTGTCTGAGAAAACCTTTATTACCACTTGAAACTTAATTGATAATTTTTCAGGATAGAGAATTCTTGGCTGAGAGTTCTTGTCTTTTAGGCTTGTGACTATTTCCTCCCACTCTCTTCTTGCCTAGAAATTGTCTGGACTGAAATCTGGGGAAATCCTGATTAGGGATCTCTTGTAAGATATTATTTATTTTTTTCCTTGCTTCCTGCAAAATTTTTCTTTGTGATTTTTGAGAGTTTGACAATGATGTGCTTGGGTATTTTTGCATCTAAAGGATTTAGTTGTTCTCTCTGTTTGCTGGACTTCCATATTCATTCATTGTGTAGGTTTGGGAAGTTCTCATTTATTATTATTTTTGAACAGAATTTCTACTCCTATTTCTTTTTCTTCCCCTTCTGGGAGTCTGAGCATTGTTAGTTTTCCTCTTCTTATTGAGACTGAATTTCTTGTGGAGTTTTCTCATTTTTCCTTTGTCTTCATGCCCTCTCTTCTAAGTGTGTAATTTGTTTGTGTCATCTACAGCTGTAATTGTTTCTTCTGTTGTTTTGATTTAATTTAAGGTACTGTCTTAAGTTTATCTGCATTTAATTTAGAATCTCTTCTTGTGATCCTTTTGTATAGTCAGTCCCTTTAGTGAAGAACTATCTTTTTTCTTGGATCATTCATCTGCTTGTCTACCTTTGCCTGACTTTCCAGTATCTCATTTAGCATTTTAAATATTGTTTTGAAATCATTGTAGGATATTTTCTCTCTTTCTGTCTCCTTTTTGTTTATAATTGTTAAATTTTAATTGGCACTGGATACTATTGTTGTTTATTGATGATTATTGACCTAGCAAGGAAATACAAATAAACACTTATAAAGCCTAGATAAAATATGAGTCTAACTTCATGGCCTTGTGAATATTTATTTCAAACAAGAACAGGATTCTTATTGTATGCATTTATTGGATATCCCAGAATTTTTGTTGACATTCCTCAAACTAGCTTTCTTCATGTATGATATATATATATATATATATATATATATATATATATATATCTTCTTATATCTCTGGCTTTTCTAGTCCAATAGATTTCAATATTATAGGAGAATAGAGGGATTTTCCCTCTGTTAATATACAAGTCAATCCTTAATATTGGAGGAACTCCTGACTGTTCTTACTAAATTAAATTTACCACCATTTTCCAATCACTGTCAAGTAGAAGTAATCTGATGATCAACTTGAGTCATAAGGATATTCCTGTGTTTTTTAACTCCTTGGTAGAGGTGGAGCAGGTTCTGAGAGAAAAGTTAACTTGAAATGAAAGAATGAAAAAAGATTTCTATTAAGCAATATTTTAGAAGATGGTAAAAACTGACATATAATTTAGTATAACATTCTGGAGTACAATTGATTCCCAAAAATCCTGAATGTGAAAAATAAACATGCATAGCTTTATATCCATTATTTCCTATTTATTTTGAAGTAACACTCAGGATAATCATAACATTTTGACCATTAGAATTTTCACTAGAGATTTTTTTTTTAAAAAATGAGATGAAATTTATGCAACATAAAGTTACTCGTTTTATAGTCAACAAGTCAATGATACCTTGAATATACAAGGTACATGTATATTCACATTGGACTTTGTTTTATTTTTAGTTTTATTTATTTACTCATACAAGAACTGGGGTGTAGGCCAGAGGTTCTGGGGGACAAGTGAGAAAATTCACCATAGACAGAGTGGGGAGCAGAATAGGCAAATCTACTGAATACACTGCTGAGGGGATCAGCGGGTGAGACAGAAGAGGTCTCCTGCACCATGTGGGTCCACTCCCTTTCTGGGGATCGAACTCAGGCTGCAGTGGCTTGTGAGAACTTCATAGCACTGAGACTTTAACAAACCCTGTGCCACCAGGGAGGCCCTCACAATGCACTTTGTAAACTACCACCTCTACCTAGTTGCAAAGCATGTTCATCACTAAGCAGGAAGCCCTCCTATCAGTTAAGTAGTTGCTCTCTTTTCTCCCTTCCTTTCAGTTTCTGATAACCACCAATCCCCATTATATCACTACGAATTTGCCTATTCTGTATTTTTCAATATATAGAACCATTCAATATGTGGACATTTGTGTCTGATTTTCTTCATTTAATGTAGTGTTTTCAAAATTTATTTACCTTGTAACACATATTAGTACTCCATTCCTTTTTATGACTGAAAATATTTGATTGTATGCATATCTTTGTTTGTATGTTCATCTATCTATGCATTCATTGATGGACCTTTGAGTTCTTTCCAATCTATTTCACTAGAATTTTTATATAAATTCATAATTTACCTTTAAATAATAAAAATGTAATAATAAGTGAAATAATTACAAATGGAATGTTTTTTAGATTTTTTTACACTTCTATATTACTACTTTAATTTTTTTTTTTTTGTCTCACAGGTAGCCCCAAAAGGACGTGTATGTAGGAAAAGCACAAATCCATGTGATTTCACAGAATATTGCAATGGACAATCTGAGTTTTGTGTAGCTGATATGAAATCTTTAGATTTAGAACCATGTGGAAATGAAAGTGCCTATTGCTATGGTGGAGTATGCAGAGATCGAGATACACAATGTGTAGAGTTATTTGGAAAATGTAATTTATGTTTTCTGGGGTTGTTATTTAAACCATATTTTTCTAATGTCAGTAATCTATAGCCATAATAAAAAGTGTCATTTTTAAAAATCAAATTTGAAAATGAAATTTTAAATCAAAACACTTTGAACTTTATCAAGAGGTAAAATAGATCTTATAACTACAGGAAAATAATATTAAGATGTAGTAAGTTTATGTGATTGGTGGAAAGAAAGCCCAATATTAGAATTATAAATAAAAAAGTAAATGGCTGTTTGATTTCTTAATCATTTCTCCTTGTTGATGTCAATTTTTGTATCCTCAAGTGTATAGTTTTTCTTTTAGTGTTTCTTATTATAAGGTAACTTGATGATACCAAGAATTTGTAGTAGATATCATTGAGTGGGCATTCCTGTTGTTTAGATATCCTTTTCTTTTTTTTGTTTTTAAAATTTTCTTTACTTTTTTTTTTTAAGGATTTATTTATTTATTTATTTAAGCACTGGGTACAGTCAGAAGCGTGGGAGGGTGAGAGAATTTACCAGAGCCAGAGTGGGGAGCAGAACAGGCAGACTGACTAAATACACTGCTGAGGGGACCAGTGGGCACGGTAGGAGAGGTCTGAGTACCATGTGGGACCTTCGCCAGTGGCCGGGGATCGAACCCGCGCTGCAGAGGCTGCGGGCAGCTTTGCAACCCAGCGCTCAACCGCTGTGCCAGTGGGGAGGCCCTAGATACCTTTTTCTTATTTAAACACTCTTTTAGAGTTTAATAATTTTAATTCAGTGAGTAATTGGAATTTTATGTTTTCAGTTGCCAAGGAGTCTTCTGCTCTATGCACACAAGAGGTGAATTTTCTAAGTGATGGCTTTGGATATTGTATTCCAGAGAAAGCATGTGATTTTACGTATGTGTTTATAAAATTATACATTTTCCAAACACATGTTTCTGTGTGTGTGTGTGTGTGTGTGTATACTGCAAGGTCATTTAATACAAATGTGATAGGACTATCTATTTTCTGAAATAGCTTCGTGGTTATGATCTGAGTGAAACTTTAAAATTCTACTCATATTTTAAACTGTTACTTGCCTAACGTAGAATGTTCCTAAGTGACATACAGTCATTTATTTCTGCCTTACATCCCTAGGTCAATTTTATGTGGAAAATTAACTTGTCACTGGACACATGCTCAGATAACACAATCAGATCTTTATGATGTTCAGTATACTTACCTTGGTGGTCAGATATGTATGTCTGCAAGAACAAGAGAGAAAATCGCACCTGGCAAGAGAGATAAAACCTTTCCAGCAGATGGCACTATGTGTGGGTATAATCGGGTAAGTAAAAATTCCTTGAATCTGTGTATAGGACATGTTTATGGTGTGTAAGCTATTTGCATGTCTGTACACATGTATGTATGAGAAAAGCAAAGAGGAAAAAAGAGCGATTAAAATTTTTTATTTATAATTAATGTAAATTTTGGTTACTACATCATGATCATAAGAGTCGGAAGTCAGAATTTCTGTTGATAAAGGGAACAGATTGCTTCACTTTTTGTTATGAATTATTTTATAGGTAACTAAATTTGTTATCTCACATGGGTGTCTAAATCTTCAAGATCATTGGGCCAGGATCTGGTCTGTAATAATACTACTACTACTACTAATTATTATTATTAATATTAATAATAATAATTCTTATAATAAGAAGAATCAAATGGGTTAAATAATACACTAAAAAATAAGTGAAAATGACATGAATAATAAGAAAAAAGTGACAAAAATGTATCTAGTCTTTAGTAGTGACAAGAAATAACTTCATTATAATGAAAAGAAAAATATAAGCTATCTCATTAATCTCAAACTTAATTCTCCCTTCAGTTATATACTATATTATAAAAAATGTGATCTCCCACCCTCCCCCAAAGACAGAGGACACAATAATAAAACAGAATTTAGATTTCCTTAAAAAAAGGAATGAAGGATTTTTAACTAGGACCATTGTGGGGTCAGGGAGGGGTATGGAATTACTCAGGCTCCTTCACTGCAACCTTCACCTGGTACCTATAATCAGCAAGCATTCTGTAACCATGACATTCACTTGGCATGCACAGTTAACTGCACCCCATATGAAACTGTAAACACACACCTGGCTTTAGGCTGGTTTTGTGTATAAATCATGTAAAGGCTGTCAGGGCTGGGTGGAAAGGGAGTGAAGGGGATATCACTGCTTGTGTACCTTGCTTCCTGTTTCATGAATAAAGGCATGTCAAATGTCCTACAACTCTGGGCTTTTCTCCAGTCTCCATGAATCCAAAGTAACCTTGCTTGGTATTGAGCATTTCCAGGGACACCATTGAAAAATTGGTTGACTAATGAAAAAACTACACAACTTACTCTTTAATTAAAATAATTTACATTGAGATACATTATTTTAAGACATGAACATAAGAGGAAACGGAAGGGGATAGTAAACTTAGCTCAGAACAGAAAAAGATAGTCTCATATAAAAAATAAAGAACTAATCACAAAGGTCAAAAAGGATACAGGTGCTGAAGTTTGAATTCTGTTTTTTTTTCTTTTTTTTAATTTCATATGTTTTTTATATCATTTTTCATTTTTGCACAATGTATGCATTTTCATCTTGGTTTTAGTCCCCAAACAATTCCCATCCCATTATTTTGACCTTAATCCCTCCTCCTCCCCCCACCCCAGTATGTTTCTGGTTTATAGTTGCTTGTTGATTTTGATTTATCTGCTATAAGTATGGCTAGGCCTGCCTTCTTTTGGGGGTCGTTTGTTTGTAGAATTGTTTTCCCACCCTTTACTTTCAATCTATTGTTATCTTTAGAGCTTAAGTGTGTTTCCTAGAGGCAGCAGAAGGTTGGATTCTGTTTTGTAATCCAGTATGTTACTCTGTGTCTTTTTGTCGGAGAGTTTTGTCCATTAACATTTAGGGTGATTATTGTTTCATGGAACTCTGTTACTGCAATTTTGGTGATCATTTTGTGTTTTATTCACTATCTTGTTCCATTCTTCCTGTTCATTCCTCTGGTGGTTTAGATTTTAAGGCTTACAACATTTCTTGGAGTGGAGGTTAGAAGGAGAGCTTTGCAAGATAAATTATTCTTGGCTGGTGTGTATATATATATATATATATATATATATATATATATTTTGTCTTAGAGTTTATTGAATTTGTTGCTCCATTCTCTTCTTACATGTAGTGTTTCTGCAGAGAAGTCTATTATCAGCCTCACTGGTTTTCCTGTATAGGTTATCTGTTTCTTCGTCCTTGTCAGCTTCATTACTTTTTTCTTTGTCTTGGACTCTTGGACGCTGGTCTTGTTTCATGTTCTTCTAGCTTCCTGTATGTCTATTTTCATTTCCTTCTTCAAGTTTTAGAAGTTCTCCCCAATTATTTTCTTGAATAGTTTCTCAGTTCCCTCCTCTTTCTCCTTCTGGGATTCCTATAACTCTTTTATTTTCTTTCCTCATGTTGTCAGATAATTCTGAGTGTTTCTTCATTCTTTTTTCCTTTGCATCTCTTTCTTTTTCCTTCTTGGTTCTTTTTATATCTGTATCTTCAGGAGTACTGATTCATTCTTCTATTTCATCTATTCTATTTTTGTGGCTTTTCCAAAAAAAAATTTAGCTCCTCCAGAGTTGATCTTTTAACCTACTCTAGTTCCTTTACTTTCTTAAGGATTCAATCTCAGTCTTCTGTTTGTTGGTTTTGTTTCTCACAGCATTCTGTCCCTTTTGTGCTTCTTTTAGGTTTTTTAATTAAGATGATTCTGAATTCTTTATCTGTCAGGAAGAGAAATTTTTACATGTCAGTGTTGTTGGGTTCTGGAATCTGATTTTCTTTCTGTGGTGTATAACAAATTCCCAGGAGGACTTGTTTGACCACTTGCATTAATATATTTTTTCCTCCCCAATGTTTGCTTTTGTGTTTGTTCTTGGTACAGGATATGTGGCCACTGGTGCCTGCTGGTATGACTTTTGTGTGCTTTTACTGGGCTGTGTATAGATTTGCCTGGAGTTTGGACCACTATGGGTGGTGGGTGGAGGCGGGGGTGGATGCTCCTCTTGCTTTCCCCTCGGCTCCCACCACCATTGGACCTCTTCTGATGGCCAGTGGGTGGATCCTCACACTGCCCGGGCTACTGTGGCAGCTGGGCAGGTTCAGGGGCAAGGGTTCTTACTGCACCCATTGATCAGACTGCTGCTGCTGGCAGGCGGATGTCCCAGCACTCTTTACCTTGGCGTGTGTGGAGCTGTGCACTTTCTGGGATGATGTGGCAGTTGGGCAGAGGTGGGGTTTCCTGTTGCTTCCCTCGACCAGACTGCTTGGGGTATCCAAAGGGCCCTGATATAGGGCCTGGCACTGCAAGGCTCCAGCTGTGGCCCCTTCCACTGGTGGGTGCAGCAGACTGGGTGGAATGCACTTCTGGGTGTTGCTGGGGATAGCCGAGAGTCTCTGATGCAGGGCATTGGCTACTGCAAGGTTCCATTTGTGGCCTTGGCTGCTTGGAGGTGTGGGTTTGTTTGAATGGTGTGGCTGGTGCTTGGTCTTTCAAGATTGCAGTTCAGTGCTCAACAGATGCTGATGGCTGGTGTTTTGCCACTAGGTGACAGCAGAGGGCTGAGTGGGATGCGCCTCCCAGCAGGGATTACTACTCATGAGTTGCATCTCTTGGAAAAGGCAAAATAAAGTTTCTGCCACTCCTGTGGGGCTGGTGGCTGGTGCTGAGTTCTGGGTTTTGCATCTATGAGTATCTGGGGGTTCTCAGATGTAGCAGGGTGGGATACTGGGGTGTTCCAGGCTGGGACCCAGTCTGGGTTATATTAATAAGATGTTGGCTGACTTGGTGGGCTGGGCTTTCCTGTTCAGCCAGGTGCCCACTCTGAATGGAGTCTTTTTTGTGCCACTTTTTGGCTCTTGGGCATCGTGGAGAATTGTTGGTGCTGCATAGCAAGTTTGAAGCATCTGAGTTTTGCTAAAATCTCCTTATCAGTCCTTTTTTTAGTTGTTTTAGGAGAGAGATTGATTCCAGCTTCTCTATTCCTCCATGTTTTTGACATCATCCTAGTTTAATATTTTAGTTGAAAGTGTTTCCCTGATCCCTAGTGTACAAATTTATCATAAATTTTATTTTGAATAATTTTTTCACATTTTTATTTTTAACTCACGTGGAATTTTTTTCCAGTAAATATTGAAATAGGCATCTAATTATGTTCTCTTCTAAATGGCTACATTAAAATCCCATTTATACTTTAAAAAAGGTCAATTTTCTTCTACATGGAGTAGATATGAAAAATGCATCTCTTAAATTGACTCCCCAGTCCATGTTAGATACCTTTTGTCAATATTGCCTTCCTTTTGGAAGTCTTCCACAATGTCAAGTCTATCAATTTGAATTGGAATTGTTCTGTGGCTTTTAACAAAAATTCATCAAAGATATACTGTATTTCCATTGCAGTACTATCTTGTTCAGTTGATATCATAGATGTTGAAAAGTAAAGACTTCTTTACCTCACTTTCATAATGTGGGTCCATTTGAAAAACTGTCATCAATCTATCTGTCTTTCTATCTACTTATATGTATCTGCCTAACTAACTGTATACCTGCTTATTATCTATATAACAGGAGTTTTTGATTTATGAACATGAATAAAATTATGTCTCCCTTATTAATTATAATGAAAATCATTAATAAAACACACTTTTAACACAGTAATATACTAAGTGAAAAATACGCTACATGGAGATAGGCATTATCCCAGCATTAAAAGTTTGCTTAATATTGGGCCTCCCCTGGTGGCACAGGTGGTTAAGCGCCGCACTGTGAAGCTGTCTGCAGCCTCTGCAGCGCCAGTTCGATCCCGCTCGGCAAGGGTCCCACATGGTGTGGCAGACTTCTCCTGTCATGCCCGCTGCTCCCCTCAGCAGTGTATTTTGTCAGTCTGCCTGTTCTGTTCCCTGCTGTCTCTGGTGAATCCTCTCACCCTCCTGTGCATCTGGCCTGTACCCTGATTCCTGTATAAAATTAAAAAAAAAAGTTTGCTTAATATTATTGGTAATAGAAAGTTTCTTTGAATTTTTTTATTTGTAAGATGCAGAACAAGTCTAGTCTACATAGGTAGTCTATGGGGGATAAGATCAATCCTAGTCTTCATAGGTAGTCTATGGAAGATAAGATCATCTCATACTATTCACTTCAAGCTTTGAATGGAATGTTTGTAGCATAAAACTGTCCGAAAGTTGATAAGCTGTGAATGAATGAATGAATGAATGAATACATAAAATTATTTGCCTTTTCCTTACCCATTCTAATATACAGAACTATAAGAACATATGCTTACATTATTCAGACATTTCTCCTCAGTCAGTATATTTTTAGTTATGTAGTGATATATATATATACACATATATATTTCAATATATACATATATATTTATATTTTGATTTTTTTGGTTTTTTTAAAGATTTATTTTATTTTATTATTTTTTTTTTATAAATTTTATTGTTATATTCCCCATACAATTGCAGCCCCCCATTCTGACCCCAATCCCTCCCCTCCCGCCCCCGCCCCCCTAAAAGTGTCTCTGGTTCATAGTTTTTTGTTGATTTTGATTTTCACTTTCTTATAGTTATTCATTTTCCTGGTCCCTTATTTAAGTTTTCTAGATTCCTGCTATGAGTGAGACCATCCGGTATTTTTCTTTTTCTTTTTGGCTTATTTCGCTGAGCATGATCCCTTCCAGCGCCATCCATGTTGCTGCAAATTGCATGTGTTTATCTTTTTTGAATGCTGAGTAATATTCCATGGTATATATGTACCACATCTTCTTGATCCAGTCATCTATTTTTGGGCATTTGGGTTGTTTCCAAAGCTTAGCTATTGTAAACAGTGCTGCTATAAACATAGTGGTGCAGGTGTTCTTTGGAATTGATGTTTCTGTGTCCTTTGGGTAAATACCTAGGAGTGGAATTGCTGGATCATATGGAAGCTCTATGTTTAGTAGGTCCAGAAATCTCCACACAGCTTTCCACAGTGGTTGGACCAGTTTGCACTCCCACCAACAGTGCAGAAGAGTTCCTTTTTCTCCACACCCTCGCCAACATTTGTTGTTGCTAGTTTTTTTAATATGTGCCATTCTCACTGGTGTAAGATGGTATCTCATGGTAGTTTTGATTTGCATTTCCCTGATGACAAGTGATGTTGAACATTTTTTCATATGCCTGTTGGCCATTTGCATTTCCTCTTCAGAGAAGTTTCTTTTAAGCTCTTCTGCCCATTTGTTGACTGGATTATTTTCTTTGTTGTTGTTGAGTCTCATCAGCTCTTTGCAGATTTTTGTGATCAGTCCTTTATCATTAGTGTTGGGTGCAAAAATGTTCTCCCAGTTGGTGGGGTTTCTCTTTGTTTTTGTTATTGTCTCTTTTGCTGTGCAAAAGCTCTTTAATTTGATGTAGTCCCAGCTGTTTATCTTTGCCTTCACTATCACTGCTTTGGGTGATGTGTCTGTAAAGATGTCTTTGATGTGCAAATCACGTAGTGTTTCACCTATATTTCCTTCTATATATTTTATGGTTTCAGGTCTTATGTCTAGTTCTTTAATCCATTTTGAGTTGATTTTTGTGTATGGTGTGAGGTGGTGGTCAAGCTTCATTCTTTTGCATGTAGCGACCCAGTTTTCCCAGCACCATTTATTGAACAAACTTTCTTTGCTCCAATGCATATTCTTTGCTCCTTTGTCAAAGATTAGTTGACCATAAATCTGTGGGTTTATTTCTGGATTTTCTATTCGATTCCATTGGTCTGTATGTCTGTTCTTGTTCCAATACCATGCAGTTTTGATGATTATGGCTTTGTAGTATAGTTTGAAGTCTGGGAGTCTGATGCCTCCATTCCCTTCTTTGTTTTTCAGGAGAGCTTTGGCTATTTGGGGTTTTTTGTGATTCCATATGAATTTCATCAATAATTGTTCTATTTCTTTGAAGAATGACATTGAAATTTTGATTGGAATAGCATTGAATCTGTATATTGCTTTTGGAAGGATGGCCATTTTAATAATGTTTATTCTTCCAATCCATGAGCAGGGGATGTCTCTCCATTTCTTTGAGATTTATTTTATTTATGCATACAAGAGGTGGGGTACAGGCCAGAGGTGTGGGGGGAGAGAAGATTCACCAGAGACAGAGTGGAGAACAGAACAGGCAGATTGACAAAGTACACTGCTGAGAGGAGCAGCGGGCAAGTCAGGAGAGGTCTCTGCGCCATGTGGGTTACTCCCTTGCTGGCCAGGGGATCGAACTCATGCTGCAGAGGCTGCGGATAGCTTCATAGGTTGCCTCTTAACCCATTACGCCACCAGGGAGGCCTTATATATATATTTTGGAATGTTCACATGACTGCTTCTGGGGCATTACTTGTGTGCCTTGTTCAAAGAAGGAAGTCCTTTATGTTTATATTCAAAAACATATTGTTAAGCAGGGCTAAATACTTTTATAGTGTCTCCAGCCTTTGCTGTTATCACAGGAAAGCCAGCATTATGTTGAGTTATTTACTTGAAGAAAATTAAATCAGAAGCGTGAGACTTAACATTTTCTGGATTTCCCCACTAAATACAAGCCATTGAAGTGTGACTGGTTTATTATTACCTCAATGCCAATATTTAAGGAGCACTAGAGTGAAAATAGCTTTGTGGACAGGTAATGCTGACTGTTTCAACATTTTGTAAAACTTGTTGGCTTCATCAGCACACTTACTGTCAAACAAACTGATATTTATTAATTACTTATTTATCAGTGGTTATAGAAAATAGTGACTCTTAACATTATTCACCATATATTGGAAATTCTATCAGATCAAGTTGAGAAAACCAAGCTGCATCTTTTTTTTTTTTTTAGAGGCATGTTTTATTTATTTATTTGTTTGTTTGTTTGTTTGTTTTGTTTATACATGCACTGGGTACAGTCAGAAGTGCAGGAGGGTGAGAGAATTCACCAGAGCCAGAACGGGGAGCAGAGCAGGCAGAAGGACCGAAGTACACTGCTGAGGGGAGCAGTGGGCAGCAGGAGAGGTCTGTGTGCCTTGTGGGACCCTCCTCCGGTGGCCGGGGAGCAGCCGGGGATTGAACCGGCACCGCAGAGGCCGTGGGAAGCTTCGCAACTCAGCGCTCAACCGCTGCGCCACCGGGGAGGTCCCCAAGCTGCATCTTAATAGATGCTCCAAAAGAAATTCAAAGTAAATTCTGGCTAGATGAACATAAACAGAGTCTACATCAAAATCAGGTTAAAATGTATCTTGTGAAAAGGTAAGAGATATTTTATTAAAATTAGAAAAAAATCTAACGTGGCAAGAAAACTGATATTTAGCATTGTTCATAGACTATGAAAAAATAATTCTTGTACTAAATATTGACTCTCTCAATAACACATGGCATAATCTTAAAAGTACAAGTTAAATTCCTCTCCAATATGAAATGAGTATAAAATTCTTTCATTCAAAAGGCCAACATTAGTATAAATCATAATACTTATAAGTACAAAGACAGATCCTTGCATACTATAAGCATTTAATACAAGTTAACTATTTTTGTTTTATATCAATGTCAATGGAAAAATGGTATATAATTTTAAAATCTGATATTTGATAAAGTATTAACATACCATTTGACTCCAAGTTATTTTAATACAATAAAGGTCATAAAATCAGATTGATTGAGTTCATGTATCTAATTTTTTTATAATTGCTTAACTCAACTCTACATTTAAAATTTTGGTTGATATTGGTTATTTTAATGTTTTAGTATTGTTTAAGAAGAGCATGTAAATCTGTCACTGCCAATGTACATTGTGACTCAAGGAAAAACTGCAGTGGACATGGGGTATGTAATAGTTACATTTTTATTTATAAGTAGTTATTTTGTTCATGTTGATAACATTTTTCAGGATAATTACAATATACAGAATTATTTTATGTGGAAATTTCTTTTTAAAAATTGCAGTTAAGGAAAGTGTATTTTATTATTTATACATCTATACATAAATTATGCATTCAGATTGCTTTAGTCCTCAAGCTAATGAGCTTTGAACTTAGAACAAAAATATAATATGAAATAATCTATTAGTATAATATTAGATTAAGATTATGAAATTTTAGAAATGAGTTTAAGGATTACACATACAAATTAACACATACATGTACAAATAGATTATAATTGATTGTAAATGTATTTATATAAAATTAAACACAACCATAACATGTTTATATTGCACAGATTAATTATAATCTAATATTTTTATGGGATCAGAGTTTCTTATCCATTCATATCTACTTCATCCTTTAAAGGCTTTAATATATTTCTCTATATAACACTTATGTACTATGTTTGAAAAGTCATTCACCAATAACCTTTGAATAATGTTAAATACTTACTTAGTTATTGCATAGAGAAATACATTGGAGATAGTTTTACATTCAAACCATTGCATATTTATCTGATTTCTTAAACTGTGAGCAATGCATTCTGATGGGTCAAATATGTGCACCATTTAAATTTTCATAATTGTTATAATGTCTTCAAAAGCTATTGTACCAGTGTTTGCTCTTAGTTGGCTATCATGTATGAATAATTGTATCTTCTCATATTCTGGTCAGACCAGTTTCTCAGTCCTTTAAATTTCTTCTATCATCCTTAAATCCATTGGTATTTTTCATTTCTTTGTAATTAATGCTACCATTCTTAAGTATGAATGATCATTATTTGCATTTTATTGTTCAATCCATTTAAACTAAACTATTAAAAAATTTTTGTAAATTTTTTAAAGATTTATAATTATTTATTTATGCATACAAGAACTGGGGTGTAGGCCAGAGGTGCAGGGGGTGAGAGGATTCACTAGAGACAGAGGCGGATCTACTGAAATACACTGCTGAGGGGAGCAGTGGGCAAGACACAGAGGTCTGCTGCTCCATGTGGACTAGCTCCCTGGCCTGGAATCGAACTCATGGTGCAGTGGCCGGCAAGAGCTTGATAGTGCTGAGACTTAACGCCTTGCACCACCAGAGAGGTCCCCCAAAATTTTATAAGTTTTACCAAGCAGCTTTTGACTTTAAATTTGTAGCTGGTGCCTCCTGCCATATTGAGATTTCATATTTTATATAGCAATCCAGAAAAAGTGAACTGTCTGCCAAAATTTTCTCTTAAATCACTTATATGTCTGTAGGGGCAGGAATGGACACGGAGCAGATTTTCTGATCCAGCAGACCGGGTAAAGAAGGAGTCCTAGAGAGAGTCCTGGAGCCCTCAGTGGGTTTTGCAGGCTTTTATTGGGATTTACAAGGTACACAGCAGGCAGCGGTGCTAGGGGGCAGGGAGGCTGGTAGGCCTCCCAGCCCCCAGCAAGTCTTCACTCTATCAGGGCTCTCTGGCCTTCTCTTGCATTCTCTCTGCTTCTCTCATGGTTCTGCTTCTGCTTCTTTGCTGCTGCTTCTCTTTGCTTCTGCTGGCATCCCCACGATGCTGCCCCTAAAAGCCCAGTCTCAGCCCAGGTGAATCCCATCTATGCATGCCCACACCCTATTCCAGGTGCCCGCCATCAGGCATGCATTTTGGACCGCAGGGTTCCGTCATCTGTATTAATGGCAGGAGGGCAGAAAAGCCTGATACTTTTTCCTTACCCTACAATGTCCCTTTAGTTTTTTTTGAGATAATTACTTTCTTTTTTTCCCTAAAGATTTATCAATCTATGAATACAAGAAGTGGGGTGTAAGCCAGAGGTGTGGGGGCTGGGTGAGAGGATTCACCAGAGACAGAGTGGGAGCAGAACAAGCAGATCTACTGAAATACACTACTGAGGGGAGCAGGGGTGAGACAGGAGAGGTCTGCTGCACCATATGGGCAGCTCCCTGGCCGGCCCGGAATCGAATTTATGCTGTAGTGGCTGGTGATAGCTTAATAGTGCTGTCTTTAAACCCTGTGCCACCAGGGAAGCCCAAGATAATTACTTTCATGATAAATTTTTGTTAAGATAACATTACTTGTAACATCACCTAACTTTTGATGTATAACCTTAAAATTTGATTTCTGTATACACTACATAATTATATGAAAAGCCTAGTTTTTATCCATCACCATACAATTGATTCCCTTTACCCATTTTATACAATCTTCCAATCCCTTCCCTTCTGGTAATCACAAATCTGTTCTGTTTCAAAGAGGTTTTTGTTTGTTTCCTTTGTCTGCTCATTTGCTCTTTTTCTTTGTACATATACATGAAATCATATGCTTTTTGTCTTTCTCTGCTTGGCTTATTTCTCTTAGCATAATGCCCTCTAGCCTCATTAATGTTGTTGCAAATAACAAGATTTCAACTTTTAACTTTTTTTTATAGCTGAGCATTTTATGTGTCTGTATCTAAATACACATCTTTTTTTCATTCACTGTCAATAGACAAGTAGGTTCTTTTCATATCTTGGCTAATATAAATTATGTGATGAGCATAGGTATCTGTGATGAATACTCTGTATAGCCCCATTTGTATATGTTTTCTTTTGTTTCTCTTGCCTTTGGAATTAAATCCACTAAGATATTGCTGAGGCTCTTACTGTTTATGTTTCTTCTATGTATTTTATGGTTTCTTGTACTCAGATTTTTATTATTTATGATATAACTTTGTATTATAACATTTTCTTAGTTTCAGTTGTACATCACTAAAAAGCAACATATGTATATGTATATAAAATCACCATTGGAAGTCTAATTCTATGCATTCAATTCTTGAATCCTTTTTGAATTAATTTTTGTGTATGATATAAAGTAATATAGGTTCATTCCTTTTCATGTTGTCCAGTAGTCCAACACCATTTACTGGAGAAACTTTTCTTTCTCCCTGCAAGAACTACTTTGTTGTATATTAGGTCCCTATTTGTGTGATTTTTTTTTTCTGGGTTTTCAATTCTATTTGATATATTTGTCCAAGCAGTTTTAATTAGTATAGCTTTTTAAAATAGTTTGAAGTTACGGAGAAGAATACCTCCATTTTTGTTTTGTTTTGTTTTCCTAAATATTGTTTTGGCTATTGTGGATTCTTGTGGTTCCATATAAATATTGTGAAAAATAGTACTGGGATTTTAAAAGGGATTACACTGAATATTTAGGTTGCTTTAAGTGAAATAGGCATTTAACAATGTTAAATCTTCCAATCCATAAGCAGAGAATATCTTTTCATTTATTTATGTCTTCTGCAATTTCTTTCAACAGTGTATTATGCTTTTATTTGTTTTTTTAAAAATATTTATTTATTTTATGCAAGCACTGGGTATAGTCAGAAGCACAGGCGGGTGAGAGAATTCACCAGAGAGAGAGCAGGGAGCAGAACAGGCAGAGTGATGAAATACACTGCTGAGGGGAGCAGCGGGTGCGGCAGGAGAGATCTGTGAGCCATGTGGGATGCTCGCTTGTGACCGGGGATTGAACCAGCGCTGCAGAGACTGCGGGCTGCTTTGCAGCCCAGCGCTCAACTGCTGCACCACTGGGGAGGCCCATTGTGTATTATACTTTTAAATGAGCAGGTTGTTTATCTCCTTGGTTAAATGTACTGCTGGGTACTTAATTTTTTTAATGTTATTGTAAATGGCATTGTTACTTAATTGCTCTTTCTAATAGTTTGCCATGTTTCCATTGAAACACAAGACTTTTTTTATTTTGTAATCTATATATCTGTTGTATTCATTATTTTTAATAATGCATTTATCTACAAGCTTTGAAAATTTTACTTACTCCTTTCCAGTTAGGATGAAGCTATTTATTTTTCTTGTCTCATCACTCTGGCTAGACATTTCAATAGTATGTTAAATAAGAGTGATGAGAGTCAGCATCCCTGTTTTGTTCTTGACTTCAAAGAAAAATTTTTCAGTTTTCCACATTGTGATGTTAGCTATGAATTTATCATATTTGGCATTGATTATTTTGAGGTATTTGATGAAACTCATCATTTTTTGAGAGATTTTATCATAAATAGATATTGATCTTTTTTTTTTTCACATGGCAAGTTAGGGATAAATCTCACTTGATCATGGTATATGATACCTTTAATGTATTGTTGAATTCAGTTTGCTGGTACTTTGTTGATTATTTTTATATCTACACAGATATGATATATATCGTCTATAATTATTTTTTGTGATATTTTTGTCTAGTTTCTGTTTGCATGCAGTATCTCCTTCATCTTCTTTCATTTGTTCACTTTTAGCCTTTTGGTCTTGTATAAGAACTGGATCTTTTGGAGATGACATATAGATGGGGTTTGTTTTAATCACCCAATCATCTTAGACTTTGGAGAATTTAGTCCATTAACTTTTGAGGTGCTCATGGATAGATATGTAGTTATTATCAGTTTCTTCATTATTTTCTGGATATTTTGTAGATTCACACTGTTCACTTGGTCCCTTGTAATTTGATAATTTTCTTTAGTGTTGCATATAGATTTCATTTGTAATTTCAGCTGTTCTGAGGTTGCCATGTGGTATATGCATAACTATCCTATATATTTAGCTTTCTGTACCAAATTTCTAGCAAGTTAATTTTAATGTCATTCTAGCAGTCTATATCTTGAAGTAATTTATAATTCATTTTTTTGTTTTCCCAAACTGATTACAGTTTTAATTTATACTGCTCCTTTCATTTAATTCTTCATATGTGATTGATCCACTATCTTTACTACATATTTACTTTTATCAGTGAAAATTTCCCCATCTTTTCTTGTTACTTCTCAGTGCCATTTCTTTTTATTTTACAGGTATTCCTGTAACACTTCTTGAAAGCTGGTTTCTTGCTGAAGCAATCCCTTAACTATTGCTTGTCTGGAAAATTCTTTATCTCTCCTTCAATTCTGAAGGATAACTTTGTTGTGTAAAGGATTCTTGACTGGAAGATACTTTCTTTAACTCTTTGAAAATATTGTCACAATTCTGACTTACAGTTCCTTCTGTGAAGTCTGCTATTTTTATTAGGTTTCTTTGGTAATCACAAGTTTCTCTCCTGATATTTTGAAGATTTTACCTAACTTCTGGCATTTTAATTATAAAGTGTCTTGGTGATGAATGTTTTGGGTTAATTTTGATCGGAACTTTCTCTGCTTCCTACATTGGATACTTGTTTACCTTCCTAGGTTAAAGGATTTTTTTCAGATAGGTTTTCTGAAATATTTCTTCAAATAGGTTTTCTTCTCCTTTCACGTCACCTTCTGAAAATCCTATAATTCAGATGTTATTCCACTTGATATTGATCCATAATATCCATAACAGTTTGTTGTTTGTGTATAGGAACACAACTGATTTTTTTTAATTATAAATTTTATTTTTATATTCCCCATACAATTATACAATTGCGACCCCTTATTTTGACCCCAATCCCTCCTCTCCACGCCACCCTCCTCCCATAGAGTGTCTCTGGTTCATAGTTGTTTGTTGATTTTGATTTTTACCTTTTAAACCATATTGCCTATTTTTGCATAAAATCACAGGGCAGAATAACTAAACAGCAATTTTAGCTGGCTTTGTTGGAATACTCCATATAGGATTCAGATTGAACTCTTGACATCCGGTCCATGTAGGCTTCAAGAACAAAGTTGGTCTCATCAGACTCCACCTGGGCTTCCTCTTCTCAAGGGTACCAGGGCTTTTTCTTTTTGTGGTTGTCCAGTCCTGCCCATGGAGGCAGCTTCCTTATCTCCCTTGGAGGTCTCTGGAACCTGCGGACAAAGCAACAGGTTCTCTTCTTAGTTCAGCTCTGTTTCAACTTCCTGGAAGAGTCCATTCAAAGACACACAATGACACTCATGTCCAATTGTTTTAGTTTAAGCAGACAAAATCCCTATGGAAGTTATGCAAAAATAGACTCTGGGATAAGTAGTAAAAAAAATACTACAACTATTTTCATGCTGTGTTGATATAAAGGGGAGAGAAAATGTGAACACAAGTTAGCTTTGCTGGAAAAAATACAACATTGCTGCAGATCCTGGTCACTCAAAACAAGAAAACTTGATGAATTCAGAACAAAATGCAAAAAGAAAATTACCAGTATTATGTCAAAGAAAACAGTAAAAATCAGGTGTATTTCCAAATCTATTCACTTCTTTGTTGGAAATTTTTACTCTCACCAGTTCCATCAATAGGAATCTGTTAAGGCCTTTTCTCCCTATTTTCTCCAGAATCAATTTCTGTACTATACAATATTGCAAGGCAACAATCACCATTAACAATTTACATACATATCAGGTATTGAGAGTTTGTATACATGTTTTAGAAAATCAATGTGAACATTTCTGTACATGTCAAAGTGTTACCCTTTTCCCAAGTGGCAATGCTTCCCTTCTGGTTTTACTTTACTAAGTAAGCCAAATAGGACAAATTCATCTAATGCCTTTCTCAAGAGGAAAGGGAGAAGTTTTGTGGAGTATCTCAGGAGCTCTGCTGAGGTTTCACAAAATTTCCTTCTATCAACCAAATGACAGACTACCAAATTTTTACTTGAATTTAGATTTCTGGGAAGCTTTGCCATAAATATCAGAAAACAGCAGAAACAACAACATGCAATCTCTAGGAAGGCACCAGCTTTGTTCAGTATTAAAATGCTGACAATCAAAACATAACCTTTCTTTTTTTTTCTTTTTTTTCCTTCTGGTTTGAATTTATTTTTTTTATCTGTCTTTTTTATTTTTTACATCATTGTTCATTTTTAAACAATATTCACTTCCCCCACCCCCTCCGGTGTAGTCCCCATAGTTTCCTTCACCAATGCACCTGTGCACCATCACCTCAGTCCCCTGTGCTCCTCCCTCCCTCCCTCTGATCCCTCTCCCAGTTCTTTTATGCATTTTGAGTTGATTTTTGTGCATGGTGAAAGGTAGTGGTCTAGTTTCATTTTTTTTCATGTGGTGGTCCAGTTTTCCCAGCACCATTTATTGAACAAACTGTCCATGTCCCATTGCATATTCTTTGCTCCTTTATCAAAATCAGAAGTCCATATATATATATTTTAAAAATTCATCCATTTATTCATACAAGCAGTCAGAAGCATGGGAGGGTGAGAGAATTCACCAGAGCCAGAGGGGAGAGCAGAGAAGGCAGAAGGACCGAAGTACACTGGTGAGGGGAGCAGCGGGCAGCAGGAGAAGTCTGCGTGCCATGTGGGACCCTCACCCAGGGTCTGGGGATTGAACCGGCGCTGCAGAGGCTGCAGGCAGCCTTGCAACCCAGTGCTCAACTGCTGCGCCACCAGGAAGGCCCAATCAGGTGTCCATATAAGTGTGATTTTATTTCTGGGCTCTCTATTCAGTTCCATTGGGTCTGTGTGTCTGTTTTTGTTCCAATACCAAACTGTTTTAATTATTATGGCTTTGTAGTATAGCTTGAAGTTTGGAAGTGTGATACCTCCTTTCTCTTTTGTTTTCACCAGTAGGGCTTTGGCTATTCATGGTTTTTTGTGGTTCCATATGAATTTCATCAGTATTTGTTCTATTTCTTTGAAGAATGTCATTGAGATTTTTATTGGAATAACATCAAATCTTTATATTGCTTTTGGTAGGATGGACATTTTAATAATGTTAATTCTTCCAATCCATGAGCAGGAGATATCTTTCCATTTCTTTGTGTCTTCTATTTCTTTTAACAGTGTTTTATTATTTTCTTTGTATAGGTCTTTCATTTCTTTTATTAGGTTTATTCCCAAGTATTTGATTTTTTTTTTTTTTTTGTTTCAAAGGGTTGGTTTTCCTGATTTCTTCTTCTTCAGATTGTTTGTGTATAGGAAGGCTACTGATTTTTGTGTGTTGATTTTGTATCCTGCTACTTTACTGAATTGGTTGATTATTTTGAGTAGTTTTTCTGCGGAGTTTTTAGGGTTCTCTATGTATATTATCATATTGTCTGCAAATAGTGATAGTTTTACTTCTTCTTTCCCTATCTGGATTCCTTGTATGTCTTTCTCTTATCTTATTGCCCTGGCTAGGACCTCCACTATTATATTGAAGAGCAGTGGTGAGAGAGGACATCCTTGTCTTGTTCTTGATCTTAAAAGAAAGGCCTTCAGCTTTTCACCATTGAGAATAATATTTGTGGTGGGTTTGTTGAATATGGCTTTTATCATGTTAAAGTATGTTCCTTCTATCCTGAGAATTTCAAGGGCCTTCATCATAAATGGATGTTGGACTTTGTCAAATGCTTTCTCAGCATCTATTGATATGATCATATGGTTTTTATTTTTCTTTTTATTGATGTGTTTCATTACACTTACCGATTTTTGTATGTTGAACCATCCTTGGGCCCCTGGGATGAATCCCACTTGATCATGGTGTATTATCCCTTTGATGCATTGTTGGATTCTGTTGGCAAGGATTTTGTTGAGGATTTTTGCATCAGTGTTCATTAGGGAGATTGGCCTGTAATTTTCTTTTTCTGTGCTGTCTTTGCTTGGTTTTGGTATTAGTGTAATGTTGGCTTCGTAGAACATTTTTGGTAGTATTCCTTCTTTTTCAAGTTTTTGAAAGAGTTTGTGTAAGATATTCACTAATTCACTGCTGAACGTTTGGTAGAATTCATTTGTGAAACCATCTGTACCTGGGCTTTTGTTTTTGGGGAGTGCTTTGATTACTGCCTCAATTTCACTGCTTGTAATTTGTCTGTTTAGGTGTTCTATTTCTTCTTTGTCCAGCTTTGGATGATTATATCATTCTAGGAATTTGTCCATCTCTTTTAGGTTGTTGAATTTGTTTGCATGTAAGTGTTCATAGTAATCTCTGATTATTCTTTTTATTTCTACTGAGTGTGTTGTGATGTCTCCTCTTTCATTTATAATCCTATTTATGTTTTCTCCCATTTTTTCTTTGTGAGCCTGGCTAGAGGGTTGTCTATTTTATTTTTTCAAAGAACCAACTTTTGGTTTCATTGATCTTGTGGATTTTTTAAATTTGTTTTTTTAATTTCCATTTTGTTTATTTCTGCTTTGATTTTTATTATTATTCCTTTCATCTGCTGACTTTAGGTTTTTTTGTTGTTGTTCTTTTTCTATTTCTTTGAGATGTGAGATTCGGTTGTTTCTTTGAGTTCTTTCTTGGTTGTTGATGTGAGCCTGTATTGCTATATATTTTCCTGTTTTTACTGCTTTTGCTGCATCCCATACATTCTGGAAAGTGGGCTCCTCTTTGTCGTTCAACTCAAAGTATTTTTTAATTTCTTCCTGGATCTCCTCATTAATCCAGTGGTCTTCCAGAAGTGTGGATTTCAATCTCCATGAAGTGGGAGGATCCCTTGTTTTCTTTTCATGATTTATTTCTAGAAGAAGATAGTTGGAATGATTTTGATCTTCATGTATCCATTGATGTTTGTCTTGTGGCCCAGTATGTGATCAAGTCTGGAGAAAGATCCATGCGCGCTTGAGAAAAATGCGTACTCAGAATTTTTTGGGGTGCAGTGTCCTTAACAGTGTCTGTTAAGTCCGTGAGTTCTGTGTCTTTATTTAGGGCTCTAGTGTCTTTATTTTTTGTCTTATTTATCTGTCCATTGGTGAGAGTGGAGTGTTGAAGTTTCTCACTATATATATGTATTTTTTTTATGTCCATTTTCAGAGCTGATAATTGTCTAATATATTTTGGTGCTCCTTCATTTGGTGAGTATATGTTGATGATTGTTATATCTACCTGATGTATTGTCCCCTTGATCATAATATAGCGTCTGTCTCTGTCTCCTTTAATTTTTTCTAATTTGAGTCTATTTCATCTGATATAAGTATAGCTATTCCTGCCTTCTTTTTTGGCCCATTTGCTTGTAGGATTGTTTTCCAACCTTTTACTTTCAGTCTATGTTTATCTTTTGTGGTTAAATGTGTTTCCTGGAGACAGCAGAAGGATGGATTTTGTTTTTTAATCCAGCGTGCTACTCTGTGTCATTTTATTGATGAGTTTAATCCATTTACATTTAGAGTTAATATTGATATGTTGGCATCTGTATTTGCCATTTTTGTCTTTTTTGTGATTTATTCCTTGCTTTATTCTGTTCGTCTTGATAATCCCTCTATTGGTTTTGGCTTTAGGGCTTCTTGTAGAATTTTTTGGAGTGGGGTTTAGTTGTAATGGATTTCTGGAGTTTCTGTTTGTCTGAGAAGGTCCATATTTTTTCTTCATATAGAAAGGAGAGCTTTGCAGGGTAAAGTATTCTTGGTTGGCATTTGCTGCCTTGAAGTTTGTTGAATATGTTACTCCATTCTCTTCTTGTCTGTAGTGTTTCTTCGGAGAAGTCTGAGGTTAACCTGATTGGTTTTCCCTTATAGGTTTTCTGTTTCTTCCGCCTTGCCAGTTTCATTAGTTTTTCTTTGTCTTGGACTCTTGCAAGCTTTACTATTATGTGTCTTCTTGTAGTTTTCTTTTCATTGTGGTAATTGGGTGTTCTTCTTGCTTCTTCTATGTCTATATTTGTCTCCTTTTTCATACTTGGGAAGTTTTCTTCAATTATCTCCTTGAATAATTTCTCAGATCCTTTGTCTTTCTCCTTACCTTCTGGAATATCTATAACTCTAATATTACCTCTCTTCATGGAGTCTGATAATTGCCTAAGGGTATTCTCATTCTTCTTCCTTTGCACTTCTCTCTCTTTTTCTTTTTTTGCTTCTTTCTATTTTTGTATCATCAAAAGTCCGTTCTTCCATTTCCTCAGTTTTCAATGCTTTTCCTGTTTTCAGTGCTTTTCCAAGAGTTCTTTGTCTCCTCCAATAATCTTTTAGTCTCCTTTTCTTTTATTTCCTTTCTTAAGGTCTCATTTTTGTTCTTCAGTTCATTGATTGTCTCATCTCATTATACTTTTTAATCATGATGATTCTAAATATCTGACAGGCAGAGAAGTTCTTCCATCTCATTGAGCTCTGGGGACTGATTTTCTTTTTGTGGTGTGTCCTCCTCCTGTGGGCTTGCTTGGTTATTTGTATTTTTTCCTTCTCCCTGCTGTTTGCTTTCTAATTTGTTCCATGTGTTGGGATGTTGTGGTGTTGGCAGGCATCTCTTTGGATTGCTCCTTCAGGGGTGTTGAAAACTGTTTACCAGACTGAGACCAGCACTGGTAGGACAAAACTCCACCAGGGTGTTGATGCTTTGGCTGTGTTGACATTGTCTCTTACAGTTCACTCCCTCCATATTTACTCAGCTCCAGCAGGGAATCAGTTAGTTGGTGATTTTGCTCTGGTCACTAGGTGGCATAGAGATCTGTACTTGCGGAACCTGTGCTTTTCCCCTGTAGTTCTCTGAGAAACAGAGAGGGGGAGGGAAGCACCTTGACACACGGGCTATTGCTCACACTGGGCGCTGTGTCTGCCCCGGGCTCACCTGGTGCTGTGCCCGCAGCTGTGTGGATCCTGTGCTCTGAATTCTGTGCTTTAGTCTCCAATCTCATTGTCTCAGATTCAAAATGACGGCTGTCACCCTGTGCAGTGCCCACTGTTAAGGCATGTCCCACACTCCAAATCCTGTGCCTCGCTCTCAGTTCCAGAATGGGGTCTTGCTCCACACTTTGTTTCCTTCTTACCCCAGTACCTGGCTTCCAACTATTAGGAAGTTGGTGATTTTGTTCTGATCACTGGGTGGCACCAGAGATCTTTCCTAGTATCCTTCCAGAGCTGTGCTTTTTCCCCTGTGGGTCTCTGGGGAACTGAGTGGGGGTGGCGTGGAATGGCTCAATGGGGTATAGGGGTGCTGTGTCTGCCCTGTGCCACCTGTCATGGGGATTCCATGTCCCAGATTTCGTGCCCCTGGTCTCAGTTCCGAAGCCCTCAGATCTGGGACGTGGGCGGTAGCCCAGTTCAGTGTCCACAGAAATGAAGCCTTTTGCACCCTGTTCCCGTGCCTGATTACTCAGTGACAGTCATTCACCTCAGTAACAGTTCCCACATGTCTCCCCACGAACCTAGGTTGCAGGGTGCGGGAACCTGGACAGCCTCAAGCCGCTTATTCTTTTCGAGTGCATGAGCTTTTCGGCACAAGCTTATTGGCTGGCCGTGGGCTATTTGTAGATCTCCACAGAGTCCTTGTTTTCCTCTAATGGCACCCGGAGCCATTCACTCACCTGCAGTAGTTCCTTTCCACTCACAGTCCCGCTTGATCTGTAGTTTGTTCTCGTTGTTGTTTTTTGTTTCTTTTTTTTTTTTCTTTCTGTTGGTTGGAGTGTGCATGCTTTGTGGGTGGGGGAGGGTAGCCGGGTTCTGCACTTTCAAACTCTCTTTTCATTGTCCTCTTTTATGGCAACTTTGCTCTTTGGGCAGTTTGCCAGAGTCGCCCTTTTATCTTCTGTGTCCTGGCTTTCGCAGGGACCTGCCGCTTTTCCTCCCTGTTAACTTTTTTTTTATGGGAGGACTTACTGGCAGTGTTTCCCTGCCGCCATGTTGATCCAGAAGAGGTTTTCTAAGTATATTATCATGCCATCTGCAAACAGTGATTGTGTTACTACTTCTTTATCAATTGGGATTCCTTTTATATCTTTCTCTTGCCTGATCTAACTAGGATTTCTAATTCTGTGTTGAATAGTGGTGAAAGTGTATCTCCTTTTTTTGTACCATACTGTAGAGTTTTCAGGTTTTCACCACTGAAAATGAATTAAGCTGTGAGTTTGTCATATATGGTTTTTATTACATTGAGGTATGTTTCATACCCCATTTTCTGAGGGTTTTTATCATAAATTGATGTATGTTAAATATTTGTTGTTTAACTAGTAATATGATAATATCCCATTTTAAGTTTTCCTGTTTTTGATGTGTCAAATTACATTGAATGATTTTCTGATATTGAACCACCCTTGTTGATGCAGATTACATTGGCATTATTTTCAGTTTGGTATTTCTTTGTTGGAGATCTCCTTGCATTTAAGTATAGTATCATCTTTGTGATCACTACTTTAAATTTTTTATCTGGTGCATTGTTTATCTCCATTTAATTATGGAATTTTTCTGAGATTTTATCTTTTCTTTTTATTTGAAAAATACTCCTCTTCATTTTACTTGGCTCTCTTTGTTCCTACATATTAGGTGAAACAGCTGCCTTTCAAAATCTTAGAACTGTGGCTTGTGACTTACTATTCAACTTTGCCCTATGTTTTAATTGTTTCTAGATCCTTTGTGGTTTTCTAGGCAATTTGGTTTATTTTTGATTAGTCCTGTTTTTGAATATTTACTAAGACCTATCAGTGTTCTAAGAGGTTGGATCTCTTTTAGCACCTAGTTTCAAGTTGGAGTACAGATCCTCAGTCATAAGTTTTTATAGTATGCCAAAATGTCTGGCCTCTAATACTGGTGATGTGGCAATGACCTCTTGGGTATAGTTAAATAATTGAGGTTATAGTTGAATGTATAATCTTTCTGGGAAGTACCAACAAGCTGCAGTGTGGCAAGGGCAGGCAAAGATAACAACCCCCAGTCTATGTTCCTTGAGAGTTTCTCCAGGTTACCTCAGATAGGAAAGCAGGTATTGGGAATGGCTAGCCATTATGAGCATTGCTGTATTGAGCAATGTCAGCACAATTGACATTGCAAGCCTGGTGGTATTGCCAGCTTAGTCAGTTTGAGTGATGCTTAATTAGTGCAGTAAGCCTTCTGGGGGCTGGAGCTTGTTTGTTACACATCTTTAGCAAGATAGATATAGTGCTAAAATGATATTTTCCATCTCCATATCTACCAAGGAACATATAATCGCTAAAATGGCACCCACCAAGGCCTCTGTCCCAGAAGATCTTTGTCCCCCGGTAGATGCTTTAAGATTAACTTTCTGTACAACTTTAGGTTCTTCTCAAATTGCTTCTTTTGTGCTGAGTTATGGGGTGAGTTTATATCCTTTCCCCTTAGGAGTGGGTTATACATTCTTCAGAACCTCTTGGGTCTGCTGGTGATAAGCCATGTTAGTTTCAAAAGCTAGATGGTTCAGAGGAACTTCTCTCTTATGCAAGTTCCAAGTTCTGACAGAACCCCACATTCATCAAGCAAGAGGTTTGTATTGTGATTTCCCTTTGCTTGTTGGTCCTTCCTTGGGGGGTGAGGTTGCTTGGCAAGACTGATCTCTGCCTCTCCTAACCATTTTATTGTGGGTCTTTGGTCCTTTATGGAGAAGATTTCAGCTCATTCTCAGATCTTTTTCTGGAAGAATTATTCCATATATAGTTGTTTATTGGTGTGTCCATAGAGGAGGTGAACCCAGGGACTTCTTATGTGGCCATCTTGAACAGCCTCTCTCTCACATCAGTTTTTAAAGTGAGAACAATTCATGGTAAATTTCAACTCCGTCTATATTATAATTTCTACCTTCATAATTTCTACACCTTTCTAAATTAGGGCATTTGTTGTATCAAGAATGTTCTATAATTTTGTCTGAAATACCAGAGACAAATTCAAGAAAATCTCTATGATATTACATGGACTTTATAATATTTTAATTGAAAATTATTTCCCTCATTAAATGTAAAACTATTTATAATAGACTAAATTGAATAACTTCATAATTAATGATCTAGCCTATAAATAAAACATTTAATCTGTATATTGTGTATAATATGTTCTTATCTTTTGTTTGGTTTTGGTATTAGATTTGTAATACTCTCCATAACTGTCACTGTGATGCTGGATATGCTCCTCCACAATGCAAACCATCACCAGGATCACCAGGAGGAAGTATCAATGATGGATTTTGGCTTATAGCATGTTAGTATCTAGATCAATGAACTTCAATAGAATTTTCTGCATTTATAATAATGTTCTGCAACTCCTCTGTCATGTGGCATTAAGCACTTGCAATGTGAATGGTCCAACTAAGGAACTAAAATTTCCATTTTATTTTTCTTTATTGCATTCATAATTAAATAACCATTTGTGGCTAGTGGTCTCTAGATTGGATAGTGAAGTTCTAGATCAAACTTTGGTATACATTTAAATTCTTATCTTTCATTTCTAATTCTGTTTATAAGTTTTTTTCCTTTTTTCTTTTGATCCTAGCCAGATATTAGTCTATTTTCTTTACTTTTTCAAAGAAGCAGATTTTATAGCTTTGATCTTTTTTATTTTATTTTTTATATAATTTTGTTTGTCCTTGCTCTGATTTCCAATTTCTAATTTTTCTTTCTTTATTTCATCTATTAGCTTTTTTGTTCTTTTACTTGTACTGTAAGTTGTAAGATAAGACAATTTTTGGAACTCTTTCTTGCTATTTGATGTGGTCATGTGTTCTCTATACTTACCTCTTTGTTCTGCTTTCTCTGTGTCTCATAGATTCTGGTAGGTTGTGTCTTCATTTTCATTTGTCTTTCTGTATTTTTAAATTTCTCCTTTGATGTTTCCCAACCCATTCAGTAGTATGTTGTTTAGTCTCTGCTTTTTATTGTTGATTTCCAGCTTGAAACAGTTGCGATCAGAGAAGATACTTGATATGTTTTCAGTCTTCATGAATCTATTGCCAATTATGTGATCTAACATATGACATATTATAGAGAATGAACCAAATGCACTTGAAAAGAATGTACTCTCAGCTTTTTAAGGCTGCATTACCCTAAAATGTCTATTAAGTACATGTGGGATAATTCCTCATTTAATACTATAATTATATTTAATATATATAATAAATATGTTATATTTATTATTATTATATTTAATATTATTTAATAGTATATAATTTATTATTACTCTTGTTGATTGTCAGTTTAGTTGATATGTCCTTTGGTGAAAATAGGGTGTACAAACCCCCTTCTACTATTGTGTAGCTGCAAATGTTTATTTTTAGATTTGTTAAAGTTGATATATTTTGGCACTCCTTTGGAGCATATATATTGATGGGTGTTATATGTCTTTCTGATGTATTGTCACATTACTCTTTATGTAGTCTCCCTCCCTGTCCCTTGTGACATTCATTTGTTGGAAGTCCATTAATTCCAGATCATTATAGCTGTCTCTATACTTTTCTGGGTTACATTTGCTTATAAGATTTTGTCCAACCTTTTACTTTGAGCTTAATATTTATCTTTGGAGTATAGGTACAAATTCAACAAATATTATTGGGACAAGTAAATATTCACATGCAAAAATAAAGGAGTTTTTGCTGTATCATAACACACAAAAAAAGTAACTAAAAATGAATATTAGATATAAAATACATTTACTCAGCAATCAAAAAAGATAAACTGGGCCTCCCTGGTGGTGCAGTGGTTGAGCACTGGGCTGCAAAGCTTCCCTAAGCCTCTGCAGCAATGGTTCCATCCCCAGCCACCCATGGCGCAGCAGACCTCTCCTGCCGTGCCCGCTACTCCCCTCAGCAGTGTGCTTCGTCAGTCTGCCTGTTCTGTTCCCTGCTCTGGCTCTGGTGAATTCTCTCACCCTCCTGCGCTTCTGACTGTATCCAGTGCTTGTATAAATAAATAAATCTTTAAACAAAAAAAGATAAACTAATGCCATTCATGGCAACATGGATAGAGCTAGAAGGGATTATGCTCAGTGAAATAAGTCAGAAGGAAAAAGAAAAATATCAGGTGATTTCATTTATAGGAGGAATATAGGAAACCAAACAAGGGATTAAATAACATTAAAAAACACAACACAACTAAACAAATTTAAACAGGCAACTATAAATACAAGACATTCTGCAGGGGAGAGAGATCAAAATGAGAAGCAGGAAGAGCACACAGGACTATGATGATGGTGCACGGGTGAACTGCTGGTCAAAATTCTATGGGTCTGCACCTGAGAAAATAAGGCAAACATTGTAAAAAAAAAAATGAACAGTGATGAAAAATGTATGTAAATAAATAATTGAAAAAAAAGAAACTAGGATGCATACATAGGTGTGAAAGTGGATATTCAAATATACATATAAACATACATACAAACACATATTCACTCCTTTCATATTTTCTATATGCATATGTATATGCTCAGAATTTTGATAGAATAAATGTTAATTCTCTCTTTACATAGGAATACTTTGAGGACCAAGAAAAATAAATGACTTCTCTGACATTATATAATCAGTACTAGAGACTATGACAAAATGCTGTCATTTATGTATTTTTTTAAGATTTATTTATTTATTTAATTTTTCATTTTAAAAGATTTATTTATTTATTTATTTATACAAGCACTGGGTACAGTCAGAAGTACGGGAGGGTAAGAGAATTCACCAGAGTCAGGGCGGAGAGCAGAACAGGCAGACTGATGAAATACACTGCTGAGGGGAACAGCGGGCACGGCAGGAGAGGTCTACAAGTCATATGGGACCCTCCCTGGTGGCTAGGTATTGAACTGGCGCTGCAGATGCTGCAGGCAGCTTCTCAGCCCAGCGCTCAACCTCTGTGCCACCAGGGGAGGCCCAAGATTTATTTATTTATACAAGAACCAGGCTACAGGCCAGATCTGGGGGAGGGTGAGAGGATTCACCAGAGCCAGAGTAGGGAACACAACAGGCAGACTGACGAAATACACTGCTGAGGGGAGCAGCAGGCACAACAGGAGAGGTCCACTGCGCCATGTGGGACCCTCCCCGGCCGGCCAGGATAGAACCGGCACTGCAGAAGCTGCTGACAGTTTCACAGTGTGGTGCTCAACCTTCTGCGCCACCAGGGGAGGCCCCTTTTATATTTTTATATTTTTATCTGTTCTTTTCACTAAATCTTTTTTAAATAATTAATTTGACACTTTAAAAAAATAAAATACATGAGTTATATCATAAAATATTTAGAAAGAATCTACATAAAAAGATCTTTGGGACTTTGGCACAAACTGTATTATGAAATATGCTAAAGCACATGTGAAGAAAGTAAAGATTGAACTTCATGAAAATTAATAAGTTTTGTGTTTCCATGATATAATCATGAGAGTCAAAGACTAAGTGTTATAGGGCAGCCCTGATAAAAACAGGGTGTCTGACTGTGGGTCCTCACCTGCGCACTTAAAAGGACTTATTAATGCTCTACTGCAGGCACACGTGAAAGGTTAATAAAAGGTTTATTTACAAGGGAAGGGGAAATGAGGAAATGTACAGTTCAGGGAGAAAAGTGGGAGACAAAGTTTTAAGTGAGTCCTACCCTATCCGATCAGGAATTTCAAAATGGCACTCTGAGAGCTGGCCGCATGCTAGGAGCCGTGAAGTCAGGAAGCAAGCAATAGTGAGCCAGCCCAAGGCCCACATGTTTGGTTTTTATTTCCCCCTAACATAAGTACAAAGTGTGAAAAAATATTGTTAGTCTTATATTAATATGGTATTTCCATCCAGAATAGATAAACATCACTCACGACTACCTAATAAAAATGAAAACAACCCAATTAAAATAAGAGGGGATTTACATCCCTTTTATAATTGAAACCAAAAAATAAAATACTTGGGAATAAACCTAATAAAAGAGGTGAAAGACCTATACAAAGAAAATTATAAAACACTGTTAAAAGAAATAGAAGGAGACACAAAGAAATGGAAAGACATCTCCTACTCATGTATTAGAAGAATTAAATTTATTAAAATGTCCATCCTACCAAAAGCAATATACAGATTCAGCGCTATTCCAATAAAAATCTCAATGACATTCTTCAAAGAAATAGAACAAATACTGATAAAATTCGTGTGGAGCCACAAAAACACCACAAATAGCCAAAGCCCTACTGAAAACAAAGGAGAAAGGAGGTATCACATTTTCAAACTTCAAGCTATACTACAAAGCCATAATAATTAAAACAGTTTGGTATTGGACAAAAGCAGACACACAGACCAATGGAACCAAATAGAGAGCCCAGAAATAAAACCAGTTATATGGACAACTGATCTTTGACGAAGGAGCAAAGCATATGCAGTGGAACATGGACAGTTTGTTCAATAAATGGTGCTGGGAAAACTGGACCACCACATGAAAAAAAATGAAATTAGAGCACCACCTCTCACCGTGCACAAAAATCAACTCAAAAAGGATAAGAGAACTGGACATAAGACCTGAAATCATAAAATATGTAGAAGAAAATATAGGTAAAACACTACAAGACATACAAATTGATAATGTCTGTAAAGACTCATCACCCAAAGCAAAGATAGTCAAGGAAAAGATAAACACTTGGGATTACATCAAACTGAAAAGCTTCTGTACAGCACAAGAGACATTAACCAAAACAGAGACACACCCCACTGATTGGGAAAAAAATCTTTGCCTCCAGTCAACTGATAAGGGACTAATCACAAAGATGTGCAAAGAACTCACAAGACTCAACAAAAACAATGTAACAATCCAGTCAAGAAATGGGCAGAAGAACTTAAAAGACATTTCTCCAAAGAGGAAATGCAAATGGCTAGCAGGCATATGAAAAAATGTTCAACATCCCTAATTATCAGGGAAATACAAATCAAAACCGCATTGAGATGCCACCTGACACCAACAAGAATGGCACATATCAAAAAAAACAAGCAGCAACATATGTTGGTGAGGATGTGGTGAAAAAGGAACTCTTCTGCATTGCTGGTGGGACTGCAAACTGGTCCAACCACTATGGAAATCTGTCTGGAAATTCCTCAGTCTACAAAACATGGAGCTACCATATGACCTGGCAATTCCACTCCTAGGGATCTACCAAAAGGACACAAAAACATTGATTCAAAAGACCACCTGTACCCCTTTGTTTAGTGCAGCACTGTTTACAATAGGTAAAACCTGGAAACAACCCAGATGCCCAAAAATAGATGACTGGATCAAGAAGATGTGGTATATATACACAATGGAATGTTATTCAGCAATAAAAAATGATAAACTCATGCCATTCTCAGCAATGTGAATGGAAAAAGAAGGAATTATGCTCAGTGAAATAAGTCAGAAGGAAAAAGAAAAATATCAAATGGTTTTGTTGTTAGGGGGAAAGGATGTCCTGAGCTAATTCCATACAGGCTTTGCGGACCCCACCCCCACTCCAGACTAAAGCCATCAAGACATTGAGAAAGACAAATCCCATCACCACCAAAGGGAGGGTGGCTGGGACCTGAGGGTGGAGTTGGGTATCCAGGTTGGATATAAAAACCAAACACGTGGGCCTTGGGGGGTCGCTATCGCTCGCCTCCTGGCTTCATGGCTCCTGGCTCGCCACCAGCTCTCAGAGTGCCATTTTGGGATTCCTGATCGGCGGATCGGGTAGGACTCATTTAAAACTTTGTCTCCCACTTTTCTCCCTGAGCTGTACATTTCCTCATTTCCCCTTCCCTTGTAAATAAACCTTTTATGAACCTTTCGCGTGTGCCTGCAGTAGAGCACTGATAAGTCCTTTTAAGCGCGCAGGTGAGGACCCACAGTCAGGCACCCCATTTTGTATCGGGGTTGCTCTACAACAGTTTCAGTTATATCAGCAATATAGGGGAACCCAATAAGAGATCAGTGTAAAAAAATAATGACAGCACAAAACACAACAAAGCATAAACAGACAATTATAAATCAGAGACATGCTGCAGGGGAGGAGGAGGGAGGGGGATCAGAGGGAGGGAGGGAGGAGCACAGGGGACTGAGGTGATGGTGCACGGGTGCATTGGTGACAGAAACTCTATGGGGACTACACCTGGGGGGGTGGGGGGAAGGAAATATTGTTTAAAAATGAACAATGATGTAAAAAAAAATTTAAAAAAATAATTAAAAAAAATAAAAGATGCCTCCCCAGTGGCGCAGCTGGTTGAGTGCCGTGCTGTGAAACTGTCAGCAGCCTCTGCAGTGCGGGTTCTATTCCTGACCCGCCAGAGAGAAACCCACATGGCGCAGCAGACCTCTTCTGTCTCTCCTGCTACTCCCCTCAGCTGTTTCTTTGATCTGTCTGCCTGTTCTGCTCCCTGCTCTGTCTCCGGTGAATTCTCTCATGCTCCTGCACCTCTGACCTGCACCCCAGTGCTTGCATAAATAAATAAAAAGAAAAAAAAGAAAATAACAGCAACTGATATTAAGAAATTATTTTGGGCCTCCCCTGGTGGCGCAGCGGTTGAGCACTGGGTTGCATGGCTACCCACAGCCTCTGCAATGCCAGTTCGATCCCCGGCCACCGGCGAGGGTCCCACAAAAAAAAAAAAAACAAACAAAAAAAAACACCAAGGAGTTTAAACAAACACATTTTCATAGAAGATAAACAAATGGCCAATATGCCCTTGAAAACGATCTTCAATTTTAGGAAAATAAAAATCGAAACTGTAATGAGAATGTTTCACTTAGGATGATTATAGTAAAAAATATAGGAAACGTGTTAGGGTGTGAAGATAATCTTTTTTTTTTTTTTCCAGAACTGCTCAAATTCTTTTAGCTCTTTTCTATTCTGAAACAAGTAAGAGCAGTTTTCTAATTAACTTTAGGTTGTAGATTACTCTGTGTATGTGTCTTTGTATGTAGGAGGAGTATTTTTTTTTTATTTTATGTATTTTTAAATCATTTTTCATTTTGCACAATGTATGCATTTTCATCTTGGTTATAGTCCCCATACAATTCCCACCTCCCTTATTTTGACCATAATCCCTGGAGGGGAAGTAACTTTAAAAGTTGTGTGGGAGCGTCTCAGGTAGAGGGATAAAAAATATATGTACATATATTCTCTAATCTATAGAATAGTTTTCTTTAAGTGCCGTATCATGTAGATTTCAACTATTTCTGCTGCCGTTGCCATGAACTCTGTCCTCTGCCTCCTTAAGTCAGTGATAATGCTGCATTTGGTTAAGGCTCCTGTTCTCTGCTGAGAATTATCTACCTATTATCTATAACAAGGATCAGTTTTTACAAAATTGACATCATGAGGAGAAAGCCAAATACATGATGATTTCACTCATGGAATATAGTGAAAAACCACCAATAAATGCACTAAAAAACTTAAGTCAAATTAAACCCTAGAAATACAACTGCAGAATGGAGGCTGCCAGAGTGGGAGGGTGGATGGAGGAGGAAACACAGAAATGAGGGGGCACAATGGTCTATGGTAAAGAATTATGGGTCCTTAGATAGTGTGGTGGGGTGGTAACAAACTGAGCAGGTGTGAACCTATTTCCCTAAATCATGTAAAGTTTGAAAACCAATGTTATCAGTATATACATTTATAGTTCTGCATTTCTTGTTGACTTCCAGAAACCATTTCATCATGTATTTTGTCACATTATATATATTTATTAGAAGAAGTCTAGTGTGATAACATTTAATGTTAAAGTTTTGTTGGCAAAAATGGGAACTCTGTCTTCTTTAAAGGGTATAATAATTAACCCAATGATGATTACATCCAATCTCTTTGATCAGTCTTTGGAGTAATCAAAATCATGAGAAGGAAGCTATACTCTGATATATTTTTAATAAACATGGGCTAATGGAGATTTGACATTATCTGATGAATGGTGAAGGGAAAAGAGTACTTTAAAAGTGTTGAGTCTACCATCACATAAGACGACTGAGGCATATTTTTTAATTTCATATTTTAAATGTAAATGCCAACTTACTTTATAAAATGCACACATCTTTCAGATCACGTCTAGTTAACATGTAATTCGACAGTGTTTGTTTTAAAGTCACCAAATATTTGTCTGTTTTTAGGACATTAAATTTATTTGCATCTCATACCATAATTGTTGTTTTGGTGATCATTCTAATTACTTATTTTAATTTTTCACATTGTAGTTGTCTGGTTTGTTACTTTTGTTTAAGACTCCACAGATTTTATTTTTCTTATTTCTTGTAATGTCTTTATAATTGAGGGAATACCTACTTTTTGATAATATAATTGAAATTAGAACAATATTACCTTACAGAGATAATATGGAAATTTAACTTTGTTGACTATCAAAAATGTCTCATTTATTTTTAAAACAGTCCATTTTTTGCTCTATTTTTTAAATGTAAGAATTTAGTATTAGGTATTATCAATTTAATGTGTTCTACATTGCTGTTCACAATGGAGAAAGTGAAAGAAAATGCAATAAAATATATAGCATATAAATGATGTCAAATATAAAATCATTAAAACAAATTTATATGACTTTTCTATATATATTGAATTAATTTATAATGATTTATGGGATGTAGTCATAGAATGTTAGAAAGCAGTTTTAAATGTAAGTTATTCATTTTGACTGCATTATTTGAATCCCAAATATTTTATAATTCAAATTACTAATGTGCACTGAATATCATTAAAAAAATTAAAAGCTACTTTTATGTCTTCAGCTAAAAATACAGATTTGTTTGTAAAACAACGTGCTCCTCCTCAAAAACATGGACTCTTGATCAGTTTCTACATTTTTATACCTTTTCTCATTTTAACTGCTATTATAGTTCTAAAATGGCACAAAATAAAGAGATGTTGGAAAAGAGAGGGAACAGTAAGTGATGGGTAAGCAACTTTATTTTTTTGTATTTAACAGTAAATGCATTATGGGAAGAATTAAAATGTAATTCAAAATATTTTAAGTAGGAATTTTTGAATAAATGGGCTAGTGTTTAGAAATATTGAGATTTAATACATATCTTTTTTTTTTTTTTCCCAGAAATCAAGATGTTAGGGATCCTTCTTGTTCTTATAGATCCAGGAACAACCAAAGCTACTAAATAAAACCTCAATACCTCTCAAATAGAAAGTCATGTTGGCTATAATTGCTTTAGGAAATTCTGGTTACTTTGCAAGAAACCCCATTCTCTTTACATTGATACTTAGTTGTGCTAAGGAGATTAGTAGAGATAGGGAAGCAAGTTTTGTAAATGGAATATGCAGAAGTAGGAAAGATTCAAGATGTCAAAGAATGAGGGAGAATAGAACAGATAGAGTATTTCCCATTTTACATATAACTGATACTGTTCATATATTTCTAAAATTAGAATTAAGGTACATGAACAGCTTTTTTCTTTACCATAATAATACAAGTCCCAATTTGCTTTGAGGATATTTAGGAAAATGAGAAGCGGAAGAATAAAACAGTGGGTCTAATTGTTTCATGATAAGGAAAATAGTTCTGTTTTCTTATGTAGCTGGAAATGAAATAATAATAGAAAATTTTCATCAACACTTTTGCCAAGTTAGTTAATTTTATTTATCAATAAGTTAACAGTTAAATTCAGGGTAGCATTATGTATGATTTATTTAGACATTTACATTATCATCAAAATGTTATAAGTTGACTTAGTTGAATGGTATCTGGCATTATTTTTCCTGAGTTCCTAAGAAATCTTGGAAAAATCTGAATAGTTGTAAAAGTTATCCTGATATTTGTAGGAAATGTTATAGCAAGGGATCATTGATCACAAATGACAAAATCTGTTCATGCCAACCTATGTTTTAGAGCAATAATAAGTGGTTTCAATGCTACAAAGGTAGGAAATGATATAGTGAGGTGAAGCACAAAAGAGTGGTAATGAACTGGGTGGTAAGGAACCAGGTCTTTATCACCTAAAAGCTTTGTAATTGACATTCTTGCTTCTTATCTGTCCATTCTCTTGATTTGCTTACATATGACCTAGCATACCTATCTCAACCTTTTTTCAAATGAAAGTTAATTTTCAAATAAAACTCCAGCAGTTTGTCCATAGTTAATGCCTCTTACATACAGGAAAAAGGAAATAGCTGCATAAGTGTACCTAAGTACCTAAGTTCAGAGGTACTTAGGTATACTCTCTCTGGATTCATAACCCTGAGTTAGGTAACCAAACCTGATATTAACCATCTGTAGTCAAGGAGCTGTAGTCATGTAGTAGGAGCCTGGACACCATACCATGATCCTTCTCTTCAACAGGAACTGTGTATTCACAGGAGTTATTATATAAAATATGGAGGCTATGTAAATAACTACATTTGTCTGAAAGACAGAGTGTTCATTAATGAAAGTGAAATAGATATTTATATAGTTATTTAGTAGAAATATTAGATAACTTAAGAATTTGATATTTGGAACTAAATTATGTTTTTTACTTTGGAAAAGCATTTTCATAGATATATTTTAATATCTTCCACATAAACAAGATAAGCTAAAAGGCTGATTTTTAATTTTAAAAATGCTTAACATATTTAAAAGTTATACAAATATTAGAATAAGACCAAACACTATATGATCACTGAATAGAATATAGGAAGCAAAGTGGATGTTGGTACATATTAATTGAATGAATAGCACAAATCCAGCTATTTAAAAAAAAAATGACTTTGTTAAAGTGCAATGATTCCTAACCCTAAAATTAATGTTATTTTCTTTTGTACAGATCTATACCAGAAGATAGCAGTAGTAACAGTAGTCAATGATTGGATTAAGGTGAGCTGAAGGAATTAAATTATTAACAAAGGTGATAATTCATGACACAGTTTTAAAAAAAGTAGTATAAATCCCTGTAAGAGAGCTTTTAGTCCCATATTTCATCATTCTGACTCGTTTGTCAGTATCAAAACAAAAACTCAAAGCATTTGATGTTAATTTTGTTTTATGCTTATTTTTAAATATTTAATGTGAACTAATATTAGCCAACACTTCTGTAATAAGAGATGACTTTAAAAGAGATTTTTAATGTATCCTTAAAATATTTATAAACAATCATGCACCCTGCTCTCTTATTTAAGGTACTAATTGATAGATTTCACAGATTGTGTAATTTACATTTGTTCTTCACTAAGATTCCATTGTTAATGTTATCCTTATTTTAGAAATGAGGAAGTAAACATAAATAATTTAAGTAATGTGTTAAATGTATTGGATTTTAGTAAGTTTTGTAATTGGAGTTTATTTTGAGAAAACCAGACTTAAGAATTTTAAACTCTTAAGTGCTCCACAAATTTGGCACATATGGCCTGATATGAGCATAGGGAGTGGACTTTACATTTTTTGAGAAGCTATTAGATGCCTGGCCAAATGCTAAGAGTTTTGATTTTTTTTTTTTTGGCAGTAAAATGATACAAAGTAGAGCACATAATTTATTTTCTTCAAATGTCTAAAGAATACATGGTATTTCATATGTTAGACCCATCACAGACCAATGGAAAAATTTAAAAATTCAACCAGAGTTTGAGATCTTCTAGTTACCCATATTTAAAAGAGAAAGATAGGCTAAAATGTAAACCCAGATACCTCTATTTCTAAAGATTGTATTGTTAATGTATTTTAAAAATTCATCTAAAAATGTATGAATATATGGAAGAAAAGACTTGTGTAAGTAATCAAGAGTCAAGAGAAGGTCTGATATGTCATGAAAAATTGTTTAAATTTTCTCATATATGAATAGGAACACCAAGTATATTTATAGTAATCAGGTAGGGATTTAGCATGATACAGTTTGCATATTTCATATGATACAGTTTAAAAATATATATTGCTGTACTATAGTTTATATAGTACACCATACTATATATGCTCATAGACACAATATACGATAGAATAAATTCACATTGATATAGTTTAGAAATTTCATTTCAATAAAGTTAGGTAAAATTCAGATTCAGTCAAAAACAGTGACTAGTAAAACAGATAAAACACTATTGAATATATAAGAAAGGTGTGATGAAGGCAGGGTTGCATAAAAGGAAAATAAGAAGACAAATTTTGAGAGATATAACAGAAGAATTGGTTGAAGTGGTAACTGGATTGATGTATCTGTGCTGAAATAAAATAAAACTACAAAGATAATGGATAATGACATGTTTTGCTAATGATGTATTGTCTAGTAAGTTAAGAACCAGTCTGGTGTTGGAGTAATGAAGTGGAGAGGAGTGAAGAATGACTTTGGTTTTGAACATATGTATGTATCAATCCTGTGGGAAATGCAGAGGACTTTTGGAAAAGATACAAATTAATCATTAGTTCTTCATGTCTTTCTCATTCTTTTTCACTGTTTCCTTGTTGGTGATTGCCTTTTACCCATGTAAAATTTAGTAAATATGTAAATGAGCTTATAGTATTTATTTTTGATGTGCCTATCACAAAATTTTTAGGAAAAAGAAATTTGGGTTCACAAATTTCATGAATTTGGGTTCATAAATTTCATGACGCAAAGTCATAGCATGTGAGAATAATTGTTATATCTGTAGTTGTATATTAAATTAGATAGCTGTAACCATTCAAATTAACATTACTGTTTTTTTTTTTTTCCTGGATTTTTTTTACAACAGTTACTAAACAACAATATCGAAAAGCTTTAGCTTTTAGGAAGTGTGTTACCAGGAAACTCATCATTAACTGGCTGGCCTGATGAAGGAATGAAAAAATCCTGCTTTACTCTCCTTTTGCTAAGGTTTAAAGCTTTCAGTTTCACAAATCAAAATAAATCCTGTGAGTGAAAGTACGTAGGCTTATGTCTATTGAATTTTCTACCCACTGTGACCTTGTAGTTGGAAATAAATAGTCTGCCTCTTTTGAAACTGGGAAAATGTTATATCCCAAGCTGAAAACATTGTATTAGCTATAGCTGCTGCCTGTCCTCAGATGCCCATGGCCACTCTAACTGCTCCCACTTGTAGAGGTTTGAATCCATAATTCCCAGAGAAGATATAAAGATATAAACCTAATTTAACTCAATAAACATAATTTGGAGAAAAAAATAAAGAGAGCATACCTACAGTGCACCTCTCCAATAGCACACGATTCCCCTCTCCTGTCCATCCTAGACTTTGGACTATGATAGTAGGTGTTGCCAGGTAAGGACAGTCCAGAGCCACCAACATCATCACTAACATCCATTCTATGTTCAAAGGAAATTAATATTTATACTGTGTTCCTGGTCTTAGATACCTTTTTTTTAAGATTTATTTATTTATGCATACAAGAGCTGGGGTACAGGCCAGAGGTGTAGGGGGTGAAAGGACAGAGTGGGGAACAGAACAAGCAGATTGAAATACACTGCTGAGGGGAGCAGCGGGCGAGTCAGGAAAGGTCTGCTGCACCATGTGGGTAGCTCCCTGGCCAGGGATCAAATTCATTCTGTAGTGGCTGCGGATAGATTCATAGGTTGCATCTTAACCCCTTGCGCCACCAGGAAGGCCAGACTATATCCCCCAGGTCCCTGGTACAGGTCCCAAGGCCAAGAAACAAGCATGGCTTCTTCACATGTCTCTGGTCCACATGTTCCTCAAGTTTTCTCTTCCTGCAGCCTTCTTTCTCAATCCCTTTTTAGCTTCCGCTGGCTGCTTAGTTCCAGTCTTCTTAGGTAGGCCAGAGAACCCAGAAGCTCCTCTTTGGGGAATTACACTTTTATGACACTGTACCCATCACAAGACACCCATAGTGGTCCATCACAGTTCATTGTGAACTTAACCCTTTCCTGCTCCACCCTCCCTGTCTCCCTTGGGTAGCATCAGTTTTATGGTCAGATTCCTAGGGTTTGATTTTGGTTTGGTGCTCTCTGACTCTTTGTTTTGTTTCTCTATATTCTATATTTGAAAGAAACAATCAGATATTTATATCTATCCCCTCCAGTTCCATCCCCATTGTTACAATTGGCAAGAGCTCATCTTGTTTTGTAGCTGAGTAGTGTTCTATTGTGTTGTGTGTGTGTGTATGTATGTATGTATGTATGTGTGTATACCACATCTTTTTTTTTTAATTTATTTATTTATTTATACAAGCACTGGGTACAGTCAGAAGCGTGGGAGGGTAAGAGAATTCACCAGAGCCAGAGTGGGGAACAGAACAGGCAGACTGATGAAATACACTGCTGAGGGGAGCAGCAGGCGCAGCAGGAGAGGTCTATTGCACTGTGTGGGAATCCTGCTGGCTGCTAGGGATCAAATCGGCACTGCAGAGGCTGCAGGCAGCCTCGCAGCCCAGTGCTCAACCACTGCGCCACCAGGGGAGGCCCTATACCACATCTTTTTAATGCACTCATCTGCCCTTATGCATTGAGGTTTCTTCCATAACTTGGCTATTGTAAGTAGTACTGCAGTGAACATAGGAGTGCATAGAAGAACACATAGTGCATATAGAGCAAAAATTAATGTTTTTTCATTCTTTGGATACTTAGGTGTGATCTTGCTGGATCTTGTATTAGATCTATTTTTAATATTTTGAGAAATATCCCTACTATTTTCCATAGAGGCTGGACTTTTCTGGGTAAGATTTCCTTGCTTGAGTTCCCCCTCACCTTTTCTGTGATAAATGAAGTTCTGCATAATTTTAAGCAAATTTACCTGGGTTAGGGAATCATCAGCCTTATTGGAGTCTAATTAAGACCTATCGAGTCTCCATCAATAAACAAATATGCTCCTGGGTTAAGAGTGGGAGTGTCTCATCATGGAGGACAAGAGTTTCCAAATGTAGGGCCTCCCCAGTGGTGCAGCGGTTGAGCACTGGGCTGCGAAGCTGCCCGCAGCTTCTGCAGTGCCGGTCGATCCCTGGCTGCCTTACAAGGGTCCCACATGGTGCGCAGACCTCTCCTGCCGCCTGCTGCTCCCCTCAGCAGTGTACTTCGTCAGTCTGCCTGTTCTGCTCTCCCCTCTAGCTCTGGTGAATTCTCTCACCCTCCCACGCTTCAGACTATACCCAGTGCTTGTATAAATAAGTAAATAAATCTTTAAAAAAAAAAAGTTTCCAAATGTCCAACAACTGATGAATAGATAAAAAAAGTGGTCTATCAATAAAAATGGAATATTATTCAGCCATAAAAAGGAATGAAACACTGATACTGCTAGGACATGAATGAACTTTGAAATTATTATGCTAAATAAATAGATCATCAGAAGATACCTGTATTATTAACTTGTGAGAATTATTCAGAATAAGGACATCTATAAAGACAAGTTTTAATTGTTACAAATCCACGAGACAAGAATGGATAACCACAGCACACACTAGGATCATCAATTTGGCAGAATAAGATAGGAAAAACTTCAAGTGAACTTTGTTTACAGTGATGATGGGGGAGTATAGCTTACAAAATACAACCAAGGGCCCCAACAACAGATAAACAGAAGCAATGGAGAGAACTAATGAATGAGAAAATACAATGTTGGTGAACACAAGAATAAAACAGAGGAAAAAAAATTAAAACAAACCAGTATAAGTGCCCTCTGCAACAACTTAAAAAGAAATAACGTTACAGGCACGAAGGAACTAGAGAGAGATATCTAAAGTAACTGAGGAAAAATATTTCCAACCTAGAATCCTTTACCCAGCAAGAGTAACATTCAAAGACCGAAGAAAGAGTAGGAGCTTCACTGAAAAAAACTAAAAAGTCATTAATACCAAGTCATACAAAGAAATTCTAAAGGAGGTACATAATACAATTAATAACAACACGATATTACTAGAGGATGTTAATAGCTCACTTACAACAATGAACAGATTAACAGGACAAACATAACAATAGCTTTAAATGAGGATAGAGACCAGATAGGTCTAACAGACATCTACAGAACATGCCACAAACAAACAAACATATAAATAAAAAATGCTGCATACACTTCTTTTTTTAAAGTGTACATGAAACATTTTTAAGAATAGACCCTATCTTGGTGCACAAGTCAATTATCAATTAAACTGAAGATAGTGATTTTTCAGGTAGAACTAAATGCATTCTTTTTTGGGTATATACTATCTTGCAAAGTTTTATAAGAGTATTTATCATATTAAGGCTTTTTAATTTATCTCAACACCATGCAGTCACTGGTGTCTGGGATGGCTTTATTTACCTTACTAAACATGCCTGCACCTGCTCAAAAGTGTTAATGAATGAATGAGAAAAGTCTAGTTAAAAGAGAAGAGGGTGAGTGACAGATCTTGAGTGTTATAGTAGAGAAGGTCTAAAGAAGATGGGTGTGTAGATGGAGACATAGAGAAGTTACTGGTGGAGTTTTAGGGAGAGAGAATTTAAAAAGTAAAAGAAGTTGGTGGAAAGGGAAACTTAAAGAAAAAATCTTCACCATTAAACATACCAGAATGCTGAAAAAACATGCCTGCTAGGTTTTTGGTTTTTTGTGTTTTTTTTAAGATTTATTTATTTATTAATACAAGCAATAGGTACGGTCAGAAGCGCGGGAGGGTGAGAGGATTCACCAGAGCCAGAGTGGGGAACAGAACAGGGAGACCGACGAAATACACTGCTGAGGGGAGCAGCGGGCGGCAGGAGAGGTCTGCGTGCCATGTGGGACCCTCACCCAGGGTCTGGGGATTGAACCAGCGCTGCAGAGGCTGCAGGCAGCCTTGCAACCCAGTGCTCAACCGCTGCGCCACCAGGGAGGCCCCCTGCTAGGTTTTTTAGACATGAATTTCTTTTTCCTTACTAATAACCACTCACACTGTTTCTTTTTTTGTACCCTTGCCCCTTAGGGAACAGAATTTCTTCTAAGGGAATCTCCCTAAATAAGTAAATAAATAAATAGTGAACTGTGTGGTTTAAATGAAAAATACACATCAAGATGATTCTACAGTAATTTTGCCACACACTCTTTAAGGTCATGAGGATCATTTGCCTGCCATATTTTTAATAATTTCTGAGAAACAGTTTCCCAGCTGCATTACTACTTAGCAATTCCAAACATTAGGCCTATTGGAGTTTGTTTTTCCAACTGTAGATACAATTAATGCCTCCAAAACGGTGTACTGTGATAAAAAAAATTTTTTTTGGGTGAGTGGTGGGATAAAATTGAGTTACAGTTTGAATTTGAGCAGTCTAAGATACCAGTCAGAAAATTCAAAGACAATGGCATATTCTACAGTAGTATCACTTTACCTCTCTCAGGTTTTCTTGATGACAGTTCCATCCTTACAACTTTCTTGTTAGTGCTGGCATTTATAGTTTACTTCCTCTTTCCTCAACCAAATAACCTAATATTACAAGAACAGGCATGCAAATGGAACACTTGTCCTAGGATCTAGTCCGAGGATCAAGTTCAATATTTTTGACTTTACCTGAGCTGGAAAGAATAAATAAGGTTGGTACTAACAAACATACTAACAGAAAATTTCTCGTAAAAATAATTACAATTTCTATTTTCCTCCACCACGATGAATAAAACGCTAAAATATACAGTGATGTGGAGTAACAGAATTGCCAAGAAATTCACCAGAAAGGCAGAGCATGCCCATGTCACTAGTGCATGGCTTAACTATGTAAACCTTGTCATAAGAAACAAGTTGTGTATAAATACATACGCTTATTTCTGGTGCTAACTCTTCCTGTCTGTTGGAAGCTTCCCAGCCACTCAGGATTGCTAAGGCTGGGAATATCGAAACTGCAGCTCTCACTTCCACAGTAAAGCACGCTTTACGCTTCAGTAGTCCTGCCCGCGAGCCTCGGAGCTGCCCAACGGCCTCCAACTACCTTGACTTTGCTTCCTGTGCTCTGGCCCAGCCATGTTCCTTCTCTTTGCTCTGCTCACTGAGCTTGGAAGTTTGCAAGCCCACCTTGGTGAGTCCAGGGAACCTCCACTTCCTTCTCCTGGTGTCTCTCAGCTGAGCTCTTTCTAGAGAACAATTTCCTGTAGCTGTGGCACCCTCGGCTCACTTCTCGGATACCCCGCAGGTGCCTTCTGTTGTGTTGCCCCTATCCTAGACCAGGGTAGGTGTCTGAGGATGCTAGCCATGAAGTCCACTCTCAGCTTCAGGGGTCCAGGGACTCAACAGCTAAGACACAGCCCATCTTCCTGGGTCACCGCTCTTTGGCATGGGGCATGGGGCGTAGTGTCCTCATTTACTCCTCAAAGTTCTGAAGGAAACAGGACCCAACATGTTTCTAAAAAGGAATAGGATGGTCCTATGAAACTGAAACATCTATGGTTTGTTTGTATCTTAGCACTTCTCAATGTGCCCCTGAAACAAATCTAATGAAAGTTGTGGGTCGAGAAGGAGGCTGGACACACATAAATAAGTTTTCAAACAACTTTAGACACATGGACTCAGAATAATAAGTCATGCTATATTCAGGTGATTATTTTTGCAATCAAAACAAATATTTTCTTCCTGTAGATGCTGAGGGAATATTTCTGCATGTCACCATTCCACAGAAGATAAGGTCAAATGAGAGTGAAGATTCAGAGAAACAAGTAAATGATACAGATATTTGCTTTATTATTTAAAATTTTAATATATTTTTTATTTACTGTTGTACTCAGATCATAATGAATTGTAGTTGCTCTCAAAGCGAAATAATTTCACTGGGCTGTTTTGTCTTTTAATACATTTTGATTCTTTTTTGCTAACACATCTATTTACTTCCGTCCCCTTCCCTACATCTTTGCATTATCTTCTGAGATACTTGTTCACAGTTATCAGGAAATATTAAGCACTTTTCAGGAATCATAAGGGTACAAAATATTAATGTGATAAAAGTGTAACAATGAGGTAGACTTCAATTCATAAAAAATTATTGACAGCTAAGTGACAGAAACTGGTGTAGAAAAAAATTATACCTACAAAATTTGACTCTGATTATGTCTGATTATGATGAAAATTATGTCTGATTATGATGAAAAAGATCACAATAGGTAAATATTTACCGGGAAAACAACATTACTGACCATATAAAAAGAGATTAAATTGAAGTCATTCAAATTTGAATATTTTCTTGATTAAAATAATTCAAATAGCATAGTTATGTTTTTATATTATACACCTTAAGTCACAATACAGTGTTCCATGTCCTTAAAGTGGTGGTGGTCAATGTTTGATAATACTGAGGACATTTTTACATGGTGAAGGAATAATTTTGGAAATAACAATAAGTAAAAACATTAAGAATCCATTAACTCTGTTTTGCATACAGTATTGGAACCTACAATGATTATGTTCTATTTGTGAACAACTTTAATAAATTGTACTGTGAAATTAAGTAAATGTAGTATAAATAGACTGTGAAATTGTACTTAAAAATCGCAATAAAATAATTTCCTTTAGAGAATTTGTAAAGGCTTTTCACCTACTAACCTGTATTTTTCATGGGGTTGATACATTTCAAAGTCTCTCTTAAACTTTATCACTTCTCCCTCCTGTAAAACCATGTTCTTCATGTATGAAATAATCAGTTATAAAGAATTTTGCAGTTTTTGATACATAGCAGAAAATGTTTCTGGAAAGGTTCTAAAAATTTGTGCTGCCAGCAGTGAGATGAGCATGCTCATTTCATCCCAGTATTTAATATTATTAAAGTTTTTAAAATTCAGTTTGATTGGTGAACGATGGCACTATACTGCTGTTTATCTTGCATTTCAATTATTATGTGCATGAATAAATATTTTTGCACATGCATATTAATTGCCTATATTTCTTTTCTGAAAATAAAAATAGGGGAGGAGGCAAAGTTGAAAAAAGATAATCCACAAAAGAATATGTTCATTTTTTTAAAATGGATTTTTTTGGCTTGAGTAAAATAATGCTGTTTTACTTTATATAGTTATATATTTACTTATAAGCACCATGATAACTTAAATTATAATAAATATATATTTACTAAATCATATTTTGCTTTATTTTAGGTGACTTATAGCATCACAATTGATGAAAAACAATACATTCTGCATCTCAGAAAGCAGTAAGAGATTTTACTTTTTTAAATTTTAGAATTTACTTTTAAATGTTCTTTAATTCAAGAATTCAGTATGTCAAAGACTACTCAATTCATTTTTCAATTTGGGATTCACTTGGTCTTGAATATTAGATCTCTTACATGATATATTATATCTGAATATTATATATATTATAGCTGAATATTTATAATTATTCAGCTTATTTTCAAATTAAGAAATAAGATACAAATTTTCAAATCTCCAATTGAATATAAAGCAGACCCAAGATCTTCAAGTTATATATTTGGTTTATCTGATGTGAAAGCAAACATTTTTGTGTGTCAAGTTATTGGTAGGAAATTCAACTAGTGGCATATATTTTATTGATGTAATACATGTTTATATGTTTATTGATGTAATACTAATATATATATTTATTTTTAACAACTTTACTGGATGAATTTTATATATCATGAAACTCATTTTGTTGTATCAATCAATAATTTTTAATAACTTCATTCAATCTTGAAACCGTCAACCATAAGTCAGTGTTAGACCATTTCACTTTGTATGTGTACCACATCTTTTTGATCCATTCATCTGTTTTGAAACATCCAGTGTGAGATTGAAAATGGACCAGTATGGCTTGGAAAATGGACCAATTTGATTGGCACTTGACCAGCACTGATCAAATAGTGGGGATTGGAAACCTGTTGGCTCCTAGTGTTCAGCTCTGTACAAAAACATAAACTCATGCCATTTGCAGCAACATGGATGGAGCTGGGAGGGATTATGTTAAGTAAAATAAGTCAGAAGGAGAAAGATAAATATTGGATAGTTTCACTTATATACAGAATAGAATCAGAAACCAAAGGGTCAGGAAAAAGACAAAATTTGCAAACTGACTATAGATTTGAGGCATAAGGTAGGGGAAGGGGCAGGACAAGGGTCAAAACAAGGGAGGGAAGAACATAAGCAACTGTGGTGATAGTTGACGGGAACTACAGGGACTAAATCTGAAGGGAGAACTCAAATACTGTCCAAAAATTAATAATGATGTAAGAAAATAAATGTTAAAAAATAAATATATTAAAAAAAATTAAACTTCACCAGTGTATCTGACCTGACCTATACTGTGGTCAGGCTTCAAAACTGAACACCAGGAGACCCCTAGGCACTTGTGTGAGCTTGAACCTGATCAGTCCATTTAGGATCCTGGCGCCAGGTATAAAATGGAAAAGCCCAGCCCCTGCCTGCATTGAGGTCAGGTCAAGGCTCCAAGGAACCATGGCCAAAGCTGGCCTCAGTGGGGTGGGAGGCAAACTGTATCTGGCACCCCTCAGAGAGGCTTGGTGTAACAATTTAGGGAACCCTGCTTCATTTGTAAACCCAAAGCATTTTTCTGGTCTTTGCATTTTCTGCTAACTTGGATAACATTTCCATGTAAATCTGGCTTTTTTTTTCAGTGCTTTAATCATCTGTTCAGTGAAACTCTCTATGCACTCCTATAGACATTTTGCCACCAACCTCTCAGAACATTATTTATTATCATTTAACACTCAAGCAGTATTTGTTCCTCACTGTTGTGAAGACCCGTGGTTTTGTCTTTTGTTTACTGCTATATGCTTAGAAGATCATCTGATAAAAATTTTTATTTTTAGATAAAAATTTTTATCATCAGATAAAAATCAGTATGTATTTGTTGATTAAAGACATATATATATATATATATAGGAATACATATATCTGATATAGAACAATCAGAGTCTATTGCAGTATAAAGAAAGCCTGAATGCTGATATGTTAATTGTTGTGTTACATTAAAATTACTCTAGATTGTATTATATAAATCCTATATATTTAGTATCTATTTTTATCATTTTCATGTTTGTATTTATATTAAATTTTTTTTTTAAGATTTATTTATTTATGCATAAAAGAACTGGGGTACAGGCCAGAGGTGTGGGGGGGTGAGAGAATTCACCAGAAACAGAGTGGGGAACAGAACAGGCAGATTGACTGAAATACACTGCTGAGGGGAGCAGCAGGCGAGTCAGGAGAGGTCTGCTGCGCTGTGTGGGTTGCTCCCTGGGCGGGGATAAAACTCGTGCTACAGTGTCTGTGGACAGCTTCATACATTGCGTCTTAACCCCTTGCGCCACCAGGGAGGCCCTATATTAATTTTTTTAAAGATATATTTATTTATTTATACATACAAGCACTGGGTATAGTCAGAAGTGCGGGAGGGTGAGAGTATTCACCAGAGCCAGAGCGGGGAACAGAACAGGCAAAGTGAAAAGATACACTGCTTAGGGGAGCAGCGGGCAGGGCAGGAGAGGTCTGTCGCGCCATGTGGGACCCTCGCTGGTGGCCGGGGATCGAACCGGTGCTGCAGAGGCTGCGGGCAGCTTCACAGCCCAGCGCTCAACCGCTGTGCCACCAGGAGAGGACCCCTATATTAAATTTTTAACAATTTTTTATTTTTTGTTTTTCTTAGCTCATTCTTATCCCAGAACTTTTTGGCTTATACATATAATGAAACTGGATATTTGCATTCTGATTCTTCATACATTAAGGTAAGATTTAGATGCCTCAGTCATTTGTTATATATGTTTCTTTACTGAAGTGGACATATAAAATCTTTGGGATATTTAGTAAATTTATTTTACTTTCTGTAACTGTGACCTTTTATATGGTTGACTATTTTACGTAGAAAAGTATGTGATAGAGATGAAACCCAGGCCAAAATAAGTTCATGGGCACTCAATGTTTTCTCTAATGTTTAACAATACATTTTTTATTTATAAATTATTTACTTGTCTTTCTATATTATGTTTTAGATGCATTGCCATTACCAAGGATCTGCTTCAGGTTTTCCAAATTCAGTTGCAACACTCAGCATCTGTTCTGGACTCAGGTAGCAGCTGAGGGCTACTTGTATATGGAAAACAGGACATACTTCAAAATGAATATGGGAAAGTTTAGTGAAACCTAAACATGAAAATTTATGATAACCTTAATTTTATTAATAATAGGTTTAGTAATTGGACCTCGTGCCAATTAAATGAAATCATTCCAGAAGATCCTGACCCGAGCCATATTTGAAAAGATTGTGCAGAGGGGGAAAGTTTCAGTAAAAGGAACTATGGAACATCTCCATAAATATTATGCTTGCATTATCTATCAGTTATCTCCAAAAAACTAGTTATGGAAAATGAAATTAATTACTTAAAGACTAGCCACATATTGTATGCTGTCAGTTTAGATGCACACAGTATCAGATATAAAATAAATACTAAAAAGTTTTCCATAAGGATGAAGGGCCAGGAATAATTGGTTTTCATCGTCGATGTTGAATGGAAAAATTGGTAAGTTTACCAGAGGTCAGGTGTGTCCAGAGGAGCAAAATGAGGCACTCCCTTGCTTCTGGTTACCTGATTTACAGAATTTTCTCATGTCAACTGAAAAATATCATGGTGTCTGAGTGTGGTTTTTATAGATATCAACCACTTTAGATGTCTGCTCTACATAGCTGCCTTCCTTTATTCTACTGTAGCAGGAACTCTATTCTTGGGATTCTCAACAACAAATATCTTGGTTCCCAGCAAATACATGGCCTTAATGAACATATTTTTAATGTATGTAAGTACTATACTGAAATGGCAAAATATTTTTCATTATGTCAATTCTTCAAAATGTTAGCAAAACTAAGGCAGAATTGGTGACTCAGTTACTGAAAAAGCAAATAGAAGACTTCTTCCCAAAGGACACCTTTTTTTATATGATATGGTAAAAAGAGTATAGGGTTTAAGAGTTAAGAACATGTGTTTTAAAATATTATTTAATTTTATACTAAGTATAATACTAAGTATACTAAGTATAATCTTATACTTAGTTTCTTATCTGCAAAATGAGCATAAGTGAAAATAGCACTTGGGTTGTTGTGAAATCATGGAAGCAGGTAAGGTTTCTAGGACCTGGTTAAAGCCAGGCACTAAACACATGCCCTCTTTCTCCCCTTATCATTCTGCTCTGTAGTTAGATGACTATGCATATGACTTATTTTCCCTTAAGGGCCCCCAGCTTTAATATCTACCTCGGACTTCTTATTCCCACAGCATATGCTGGATAAACATACACAGGCTGAAATGGTGTAACTTAATATATTGACTTATTTTTCTGCTTTTGCTAGGATATTTTGCATAGCATCTCTTTGGAGACCTTTAGAATCAACAAGTGGGCTATACGCTCTTGAAAACACCTATCTGGCCACTCTGATCCTATTCCACCAACTTTATTTGCTTGCTGTTTTTCCTATTTTAGTCTTTGTTTTTGAATATATTGCTTCTTATTGAGGTAATGTGAGTTTATAACATTGTATGTGATGTAATGGAGTCGGTACACACCTCTTCAGATGTTTGTTGCCATACTGCACACAGCACCAAAGCACCCAGAGTCCTCTACCACAGTCCATTGGGTCCCCTCCTTACATTTGCTCCTCAGCCCCAGATATCTCTATTTAGTAGCCTCAGTTCTATAGTCAGGTAGCTGCTAGAGTTTGTTTTTTGCCTAGTTTTCTCTGTTCTTTGTTTTGTTTGTATCCATAGGTTGGATCTGTTTTCAAGTGGCATAGATTTATGGGTGTTCTAGAATTAAAAAATAGGAGGATTTTGTGTACTTCAAACTCCTGCATATGCAATGTTTTTTGTTTCAACTAGAGGCCCTTTACTCCAGGTCAAACCCTCCCTACCTCCACCTCAGCTCTACCCAGCTTACTCGAGACCCAAGAAGCATTACCTAGGTCCACGGTCACCAAAGAACAGTGTCACACGGTGCAGTGCCTGTAACTTCACAAACACTGCACAGTTAGTCACAAACTCAGGTCTTGCAAGAATGTAAAGCAGTTGGCTCTCTAATGTTGGTGAGAATGTAAAATGGTGTCACCACTTTGGAAAACAGTTTGACAGATTCTTAAAAAATAAATGTGTGTGTGTGTATGCATGAGAAGCAAAATGATGTCATGTGATCCAACCACTGCATTCCTAGGCATTTTCCCAGGAAAAATAAAGTGTATGTCCATACAAAGGCATGAATGTGAATGTTACATAATGGCTTAATTTGTGATCACCCCTAAATATAACCAAATGTCCACTAACAAGTAAATGGATAATTTGGTGTATAGAATCTGTGGAATATTCTTTATCAGTGAAAAGGAGTGATCTGGATAAATTTCAAAATAGTTATGCCAGACCAAAAGAGGAGTCTATATTCTATTATTCTGTTTATATAAATTTGTAGGAGCTAGGCAGGAAAGACAGATTACAAAGAGCACCAGGAAATTTGGAGGAGCCTATTTTTCTAGTGTCCATAACACAATACCACAGACTGGCTGGCTTAACCAACAGTTTAACAGGGTAGTGATCAGTTTTGTTATGATAGTGAATTGATTATGGTTCTAGTTACAGCACTTGTCAAATCGTATACTTTTAATATGTCTAAGCTTTTTGTATGTCAGTTTTAATAAAGCAATAGAAAGAGAAAATGAGTTTAAAATGTGTCCTTTCTCTGATACCTCATGTCTCAAAACATTTCATATTACAGCTTTGGAGGGATCATATGCAGGCATTTTCTATTATTTTCTAAACATTCAGGGGATTCCTTCAGTTTGAAAATATCAGCTATGGAATTGAGCCATTGCAATCCTCAGCAAGATTTGAACATATAGTTTATCAAGTGAAAAATGACAATGCAGATATACCAACATTAGCAGGAAATTACAGCAATATTTGGAAGAAAGATCAGCCCTCTAAAGATCTCTTAAGTTCACAGGTAACTATGGTGAACCTCATATTATGATTTATTGTGAAATTACTTCTGCAGAATTTTGTTAATCATGACAAAAGTAATGAGCTGTCAGTACATATATATATCTTAAGTTCACAATTAACTGTGGTGAATCTCATATTATGATTTATTGTGAAATTGCTTCTGCAGAATTTTGTTAATCATGACAAAAGTATTTAGCTGTCAGTAGATACATTTAAATGGATATCCCTCTATATTTTTAAGTAACAAACATCCAAATCCACCTAAAATATATGCAAAATAGTTATTTCAAGTTTATTTTTGCAGGGTGTAATGTAACATTTCTTATGTTCTACTTTATTCAAACAAAAATGTGTATTATTGAATATACTTTGCAAATACAAGCAGAACAGAGTCACATTAGTTAACACTCCACTGGGGAAATTTTGATACATGGCTTTACATACTACTTAAATCTTTTTATTTTTTCAATTTTTAAAAAAGATTTATTTATTTATTTATTTATTTATTTATTTATTTATTTATTTATACAAGCACTGGATACAGTCAGACGTGCGGGAGGGTGAGAGAATTCACCAGAGCCAGAGTGGGGAGCAGAACAGGCAGACTTGACAAAGTACACTGTTGAGGGGAGCAGCGGGTGGCAGGAGAGGTCTGCGTGCCATGTGGGACCCTCGCCCAGTGGCTGGGGATCAAACCGGCACTGCAGAGGCTGCGGGCAGCTTTGTAACCCAGCGCTCAACTGCTGTGCCACTGGAGAGGCCCAACAAATCTTTTTAAAATAGATAACATTTGTTTGATTTTGTTGAGTCTCATCAGCTCTTTGTAGATTTTTGTGGTCAGTCCTTTATCATTAGTGTTGGATGCAAAAATTTTCTCCCAGTCGGTGGGGTTTCTCTTTGTTTTTGTTACTGTCTCTTTTGCTGTACAGAAGCTCTTTAATTTGATGTAGTCCCAGCTGTTGATCTTTGCCTTCACTATCACTGCTTTGGGTGATGTGTCTGTGAAGATGTCTTTGATGTGCATATTATGGAGTGTTTCGCCTATAATCCAGTCAAAAAATGGGCAGAAGAGCTCAAAAGAAATTTCTCTGAAGAGGAAATGCAAATGGCCAACAGGCATATGAAAAAATGTTCAACATCACTTGTAATCAGGGAAATGCATATCAAAAGTACAGTGAGACACCATCTCACACCAGTGAGAATGGCACATATTAAAAAAACTAGCAACAACAAATGTTGGCGAGGGTGTGGAGAAAAAGGAACTCTCCTGCACTGTTGGTGGGAGTGCAAACTGGTCCAACCACTATGGAGAGCTGTGTGGAGATTTCTTGACCTACTAAACATAGAGCTTCCATATGATCCAGCAATTCCACTCCTAGGTATTTACCCAAAGGACACAGAAACATCAATTCCAAAGAACACCTGCACCCCTATGTTTATAGCAGCACTATTTACAATAGCTTTGGAAACAACCCAAATGCCCAAAAATAGATGACTGGATCCAGAAGATGTGGTACATATACACCCTGGAATATTACTCAGCATTCAAAAAAGATAAACACATGCAATTTGCAGCAACATGGATGGCGCTGGAAGGGATCATGCTCAGCGAAATAAGCCAGAAAGAAAAAGAAAAATACCGGATGGTCTCACGCACAGCAGGAATTTAGAAAACTTAAATAAGGGACCAGGAAGAGGAATAATTATAAGAAAGAAAATATCAAAATCAACAAATAACTATGAACCAGAGACACTCTATGGGGGGTGGCGGGCGGGGAAAGGAAGGCTTGGGGTGAAAATAAGGGGGTTGTAATTGTATGGGGAATATAAAAATAAAATTTAAATTAAAAAAATAGATAATATTTGTATATTATTAAACTCCCTTAATTTGCTTTTGGTACAATATAAAATTAAATCTTGCTTGACAGACGTTTTCTTTCATCATTATGAATATATCAATATCTTCTGGCTATTGATAAAAATTAACTTCTTATTCTTATTGAGGATTCCATATACATGAACAGTCATTTGTCATTTGCTTCTTTCAAAATCCTCCCTTTGTCTTTTTTGGAATATCTTTTCTTATGCTCTTTTGAGGGATTCTCTTTAAGTTTATCCTACTTGGACTGCATTGAAATTCTTGGATGTGTAAATTAGTAGTATTCATCAAATTGCAGAAATTTTGACCATTGCATCTCTGGGTATTCTTTCTGCCCTTTTAACTGTCTCTTTACTTTCCAGTACACATTGTATACAGCCTCACAGCTTTAATAGATCCTGTTCATTTTTCTTCATTCTTTCTCTTCTTCCAAGTGTATAATCTCAGTTGATCTGTTACTAAATTACCGGGTTAATCCTGTCTACTCAGATCCATCACTGAACCTCTCTAATAGACATTGCCTTTCAGTTATTGTATTTTCCAATATCAGAAGCCCAAGTTACCTTTTGTAATTTCAATGCCTTTATAGATATCCTGTACTGAGTAAAGCAGAATTATAAAACTTTGTTATTTATTGATAATGGTGTTTTAAGATTTAAAAATTACTTAAAATACAATTTAAAATATGTATTTATCTAACATCATGATTTTCTCAAAGGCAGTTTCTATATATTGCCTTTTTTTCCACCTGTGTGTGGGTAATATTCTTGTGGTCCCTTTTATGTCACATAATTTATTTTTTGAACACTGAAACTGGTCACTGTAAATAATATAAAGTGATGGCTTTGAAAATGAACTTTTATTTCCCTTCCAAATACTATTGCTATATTTTTGTAGTTGTGTGTTTTGTGAATTTTTTGACTGATTCTCTGAAGTCCATGTGCTTTGTTGTGTATAGTCACTGAAGGGTGTCTTGTGTTATCTTATTGGTGGGTTAATGGTTGGACAGAGAGTTCTTTAAATGCTTGGAAACAATAGGTCTCCCAGTCTTTGCTGAGGGTCTCTGTGTACATGTTGAGCCAGACTTATGTCACACAGTTGCCAGCGACTTAGCACCTCTGCCTCATGTTTCATCAGAACCTCATCTTGAGATGAGGATTTAGGGCCCTTGAAGACTTTTCTGTGCATGTACACAGCCTTGGTCTTACACGTAAGCCTACATATGTCTACATTCTTCTTGATTCCTAGATATTTGTCATTATTTTTCAAAACTCCAAGTGGGCATCTCATTCTCAAGTGTTTCCTTTTTAGTTTCTTTGGTTGGTCCATCATTTGCCCTACTGTTCACTGTGACTGACAACTCAGTTAAAATAAATGCCTGTAATCATTTTCCACAAATTACTGTGTGGAGTGGAGGAAGGAAAGATTTCACAAGTGAGATCTTCAGATCACATACAGGCAAGCTTGAAAAGGGTCTTCTAGAAAAAACAAAATAGGTTAAATAATGACATTTTTCTGGAAATACGATTTTGAAGATCTGTAGCACGATTATTCTGATTTTTTTTGAGATTGCATTTTTGCTCAGCTTATCACAAAGACAGGGTAGTAGTTTTCAGCTAATGAAAAAAGGGGAAAACGCAAATTCAGATCCCATAATGATCACTATTAACTAGTTATTTTTCTTAAATAATTCCAGGATGCTGAAAGTACTTGTTTATATTATAGAACTCTAAAAAAGTTAACTCTAACAATTTTTTTGCTAGTTTCTCTATTGTTTTATGCAGAAGTGAATCTTTGAAGGTTCTCACTCTGAGTTTCATTGGCTTGATTCCACTAATTGAATTTTAAATAACATGTATTCACTTATAATTTTTTTATATTGTAAAGGTTTTTATTATCTAAAAGTCTGCATGCCTTTTACCAAGTAAAAGGGTTGACCTTTTCATCTTTTTTCTAGGTAAAAAATGAGATAAGTTTGATCAGATAGTATCAATTAAGAAATAATTTTTAAAGCAGGCAGCTAGTCTTTGAGATAAGTTTCTTCATTAGAACAATGGAGAATAAAGAGGACAGAAAAGAAAGCAGGGTACTATTGTAATTAATGGCCTAAGGAATAGAGATTAGGCCCAAGTATAGCACACCTCAACAAGGTATGGTTGTGACGTGGTAGAGTGTCTTGATTTATGAACTGGCAACTCATGACTGCGATTTCTATCAGCTGCAGTCACTAAACTGAGCAGACCTAGGTGCTCATGAAATAGATCTTGACTTAAGGAGTTCAAAATCTAGCAGGAGAGGCAAATAAGGCACTGATTATGGTGGCATATTCAAAATACTTTAAAACACAGAGGAGCTTCTGCTTGAGTGACAGAAACAATGAGGAGCTCACTTTTGAGGTGACATGAATTGAGCCTTTATATTCACTTATATTTTGATATAACATAGTTTTTAATTTCCCTTTTTTTATCTTCCATTGACTCATGGGAAATTTAGAGGTGTGCATTTAGGTGAATCTAAGTATCTTTTTCATGCTGATTTTTCATTGATTTTGTCATGATCTGGTGATATATTGGACTTCAGTATGTATGTTTTTCTGTATAGTATGTAGTTATTTTGGATAGTGTTATTACATGTGTTTATCAGTTCAGTTTTTTTTTTTGTATTGTTCAAAATTTCATATCTTTTTTTCTTGTAGGGAATTTTTAGTTTATATTGTTGTCACATTATTTGCCTGTGGAACATTTCAAAGTTTTATTCTACATTTTTTATTTTTATGCAATACATCATTACTCTTTTTAAATAAAATTTTATTAATTTACCATAAGTTTATATTATATAAATTTGGGAGTATAACTTCACACCTCTATATGTATATATTTTTTACCACAAACACTAAAAAAATTCTAAGGCATTTACTATATCAAATTACTATATCTCTACCCACTCTTAAAAACAAAAATGATGAATTGGATTGCCTCAAATTTAAGGTGTTTTTATTTGGGAAAAAAAAAACTTGTAAAAATGATGATAAGACAATCTACAAACTGGGAGAACATGCACAGTAATTAATATATAAAATATACAAATGTTCCCTAAGTCAACCTTAAAAAATACAAACAATCAAATTAGAAAATAGGCAAAACCCCGAACAGAAAGTTCTTGACTTCTTGATTTTGTTATGTTTTAACAACAACAACAACAACAACAAAAATACATATATACCAAAACAGATAAATATATGTGCATCATCAGTAGTCTTCTAAGTGCTTCTGAAAGTGTTACAAGCATTTTTCTCCTTTGTACACATCAATTTTTATGATTAACAAACTCAATATATGTTAACATTTGATAAATCCCTTTTTTTTTCAGGAAAAAACCTTTTCAAAACTATTATCCCAATATCTAGAAATACACATTATAGTGGAAAAAGCTTTGGTAAGTCAAACTTTCTCCTTTCTTGCTTCTTTCTGTCTCTCTCTGTCTCTGTCTCTCATTCTCTGTCTTTTTTGAAAACTTTCCCATTAGGGCCTCCCTGGTGGCCTAGGGGTTAAGTCTCAGTGCTATCACCCTATCAATGCTATGGCCTGAGTTCAATTCCCAGCCAGGGAACTAACCCATATATGGCGCAGCAGACCTCTCCTTTCTTGCCCACTGCTTCCCTCAGCAGTGTATTTCCGCAGATCTGCCTATTCTGCTCCCCACTCTGTCGTGAATTCTCTTAACCCCTGCACCTCTGGCCTATACCCCAGTTCTTTTATACAAAAATAAATTAAAAAATAATTTAAAAAAAGAAAAATTTCCCTTAAATGTAAAGGCATTAAAATTTTTAAAACACTATTTGCAAATACACATATTTTCGGTTACTCCATTATGACTAAAAATCCAAACTAGCTACAGTCTCCTACACTCTCTACTTCAGGGTTCATTCCCTGCGTCTCCTTGACCTAACTCATAAACACCTCGCCTCTCCTTAACCTATTCAATTGTTGTATATTTAAAATATACCAGTTATTCATCATTTTATGAAGCCACTTAATATTTTTCCAACTTTATGATGCCAAAGAACAATTGTATGTCTTAAGCTCCCAAATATGAGTCCACATCTTTCAAGAATTTACCAGTTTCTGAGAACACATTTTTCCCTTTCTCCTTTCTTTTATAGTATTTCATGTCATTCTTTATCAAACCTTTTTGAATTTGCTCCACAAAATTTCACTTTATATCACTGTGACTTTTTTTTATGTAAATGTATTTGAACTTTTGCTATTTATATGTTTCTGTATTTGTTCTTTTTATTTATTAAACCTGCAGTGAGAAATACCTGGGTGTCATGGAGCCTTTCTAGATCAAGAAATTCTTTTATTATAGGGAGGAATCTGTGAAGTTATTTCAGAATATTTTGATGATTTCAGTTGTTTCTGTTCAATGCTATCTTTAAAATACAAGTGAGAATCTATTTTGAATGCCTAAATATGCCTTTTACCTTTTATTTCTTTGTTTTTAGTTACTGTAAATGTTGCAATCTTTATATTAGTATGTGCCCATACTAATTATTTGTCAATTATTTGACAAATGCTTGTTTTTATCTGCCTGGTATAATCAAAATATATTCATGGTCACCCCCCAAAATACTATCAGCCACATTTTAACAATAATTATAAAAATGTTTTTCAGTATGATTATATGGGATCAGAAATGATAGCTGTAACACAGAAAATTATCCAGATTATTGGTCTTGTCAACACTGTAAGTTTTAAGTTTTTCATTATTACAAATTTTGAAAAATAATTGAAAGTAATTTGCATTGTTTCATGACAAATTAATGATTTAATGACTTTTTAGTGGTTCAATATACACATTTTTCAACTGAACTTTTAATTTTGCATGTACTATCTTAATGTAATTAAGTTACTTGGGTAAATATTACTTTTAGATGTTTACTCAGTTCAAATTGACTGTGAAACTGTCATCCTTGGAATTGTGGTCATATAAAAATCAAATATCCACCAATGGAAGTGCTGATGATTTATTGCAAAGATTTTTGGCATGGAAGGAGAACTCTTTTATCCCACGGCCCCATGATATAGCATTCCTACTCACGTAAGCATAATTTCTATGTTAATAAAGAAATATATATTTTTATATAAGTATCTTCATTATTTTGATAATTTAATGCATTTATTGTGGTCTTCAACTTTATAGGCCCTGTGTAATATTAAATAAGGAAAACTGTTGTCATAGGAGTTAATACTGGAGCTAGAAAATTGATGAAGATAAAAGCAACATTAATCAGTTATATAACCACATATTTTGGAGTACGGTTTTGTGAAAAGATCTGCCTTTACACGAGCATTTATTTTATCAATGATACTACAAGATAGATGCAAATCTTAGCCTATTAATCATGTGGAAATTTACACTCTTCAGTTAACATTTCCTATAATATACTTTATGACTAATTTTTGACTAAGAGGGATTTTTTTTTGTATATACTTATGATTTAAAGTGAATTACAGTCCTCAATGATTTGGACAATTTATATAATAGATATTATCCAGACCAAAGATTTTTATGTTTGAAAAAAATTGAATTTTTTGAGAGATCTTATTTAATAAATAATTGAATAAGTTCTAAATAATTATGCTAACAAAAATAATTATACTATATGATGTAGTTACAGGAAACATCCTACATACATAGGAGCAACATTGCCTGCCACAATATGCAATAAAAGCTATAATGCAGGTGTTGCTATGGTATGTAATTTTTTGTATATAATTTTTATCTTTACAATATTATAGTACTAACTTAATATTATATTTCATAAGTATTATAAGTGGTTAAGTAGTTTATGATTTTTTACTTCATATTCATATTTTTTTCTTTAGTTGGAACAAAATTACTTTAATCAAAGAAAGTTTATTGAACCATAAGTTTAGAGCAGAAGGAAAATATATGACCCAACATTAATATATCCATTCACCAAGTAGGTATAATGGATACTAATATTAGCATAATTTTAAGGGCATACAACATTAAATAAAAGTTAAAGCATCTTGTATGTCTTCTTCAAGTTAAAGAAATAACAAAAATCATGATTTGTGTTTGTTATTTTATGGATACGTTTGTACTGTTGTTATAAATGTCTGTGTACATAAATGATATATTATTGTACAGCATTACTCTAATTTTATGTATCATTTTAGAACTATTTGAATATATTAAAATATATACAGGTTGAATCATATCACTCTACAAATACTTTAAAATTTTTTGTTTTATCAAGTAATGCACATGTACTAGTTATAAATACAAGGTTAATATTGTAAGAACTGAATCTTGCATAATTTATACCCAAGTCCACTTACTAATGTTTTTAACTTTTTCTTCTGACATTTAAATTATGTTCAGCATCTGTTTTTATTCCTTTAAAGGATTTTATTGAAATAATACTGGTTTATAAATTAACATAGTATTCAGGTATGCATAATTATAAATCACCATATGTATATACTACTTTACATTCATCACTAAGAGTCTAATTCCATCCTCTATCATAATATTGACCCCTTTACCAAAATTACCATCCCCTTACTTTTTCTCTTTGAAAAAACATTAATTTGGTTTTATAATCTAAAAGATTATTTTTGTATCTTTCATTTTTTTTTGTTTCTTTATGTACCACATATCCATGAAATCACATGATATTTAACTTATTTCATTAAACATAATACTCTCTAGATTTATTTATAGCAGGAGCTCATCTTTTTACATATGAGTAGTAGTCCACGGTGTGTATATTAATATAACACGTCTGCTTTATCTAATCATCTGTCAGTGGACCCTTAGGTTGTTTCCAAATCTTGGTCAATGTAAATAATGTTGCAATTCACATGGATGTACACTTATATCTTTGAATTAGTGTTTTCATATTCTTCTGGTAAATACCTAGAAGTGGGGATAACTGGATTGTTTGTTCTAATTTTTTGACGACTATCCATACTGTTTTTCATAATGGCTGAACAATTTTCCATTTACACCAACAGTGTTTAAGGTCTCTTTTGTGTTCATATACTTACCAACACATGTTGTTTCTTGTCTTTTGGAAAATAACCATTCTAACAGGTGTGAGATGATATCTCATTGTTGTCTTGACTTGCATTTCCCTGTTAAAAGATGCTGAACATAAATTCTGTGGACCTATTCGATATTTTTATATCTTCTTTGGAGAAGATCTCTTCATATCCTCTGCCCATTTTTAATTTGGTTGTGTGTGTGTCGAGAGAGAGAGAGAGGATGTTAATGGCCTGTTTGATTTATGATTTGCAAATATTTTCTCTCATTCAGTAGAACATGTATTAGTTTTGATAAGAGACTCTTTCTTGATAAAAAGCCTTTTTAGTTATACATAGTCCTATTTGTTTATTTTTGTTTGCATTTTTCTGTTATTGAAGTAGAATTTATAAAGACATCTCTAACACTGAAGTTCAGAGGTTATCAGTTTTTTTCTTCTATGTATTTTTAGGTTTTAGGTCTTAGACCTAAGTCTTTAATCCATTTTAAATTACTTTTCTGTGCATGGTGGTAGGTAGTGGGCAAGATTACGAAGCAATTTAAATCACAAGGAGGAAATGAAAACTCCCTAGAAACTAAAATTAAAAGACTTTCCAAATCTGGCAAAGAAACTAAATATATAAGTCCATGAAGAAAACAATACCCTTTAATACATTTTTAGAGAACTCCACCCTAAACAGAATACATATTCTTCTCAAGTGTTCTTGGAACATTCTCAAGGATAGGCCATGTCTTTGTGGTATAAAAAAGTCTTAGTCAACTTATGAAGACTGAAATAATAGCCACTTTCTTTTCTGGTAACAATAGTATGGATAGAAACAAGAAATCAAATGAAATCACTTGTATTTTTAGAATAGTATTGGAAATTCTACATTGAGCAATTAGACAAAAAAAAGAAGGTATTCAAATTGGAGAGGAAGAAGTAAAGCTATCGTTATTTGCAGGTAACATCATAGAATACATAGACAATTACAAATATTCTAAATAAAACTCTTAGAAATAATAAACAAATATAGTATAGTGCAGACTACAAAAGCAATATAAAAAAACTTGTTGCATTTCAATACACAAATAACAAGCTAGCAAAAGAGGTATCAGAAAGCAATACCGTTTTTACAAACAGAACCAAAAGGATTAAATACCTATGAATAAATTCATCTATTTCTTTTTAAAATATGCAGAACATCATATGCAGAGAACATTGTACAAGTCATTAATGTATATCATAATTAATTTTGGACAAGCCAATACAAAGATAGAAATATTATAAAGATCAGGAAATGGAATATTTTCAAAACTGCAAAAGAGCCCATACACCATGTCTCCTAGACTTACTACTCATCTCAAAGGAAACCACTATCCTGTATCATCATTCGTTAGTCTGATGTGTTTTTGAGTTTTAAGTACACCAGAAAATACAGTACACATTCTTATATCTGCTAATTATTTGCTCAAAATTATGTCTGTGAAAACCATCCATGTTTATATGTGCAGGAAATGTGTATTCATTCATTTACTCATTTTCTACATAATTGCCCATGAAAGTTCTTGAGGATTCAAATTTAGATATTGTCTACTGACTGCCAATTATTGGAGTCAGAATTAACATCTTAATAGTTCATTATATTTACATTCTGCCTTTTCAACACTTCCACTTTAATTATATAACATATTAGATTCATTTTTTTCATAATATTTCCCATGATTTCTTTATATTCAGAAAGCCTGTTGTGACTCTCCTATTGATTTCAATTCTATCTTTCTTTAAGTTTTAGGTGTAGATAAAATTCACTTCTTTCATGCATGGCTCTATAGTCCCTTCTATCATGTGCTTGAAATGTATATACTGAATTAATATTTGCTAATTAGATACATTAACTTAATGAAAAAGCTAAATAAATATTATATATTGATTGCATCAGATATACTAAATATGTTTAAAACTGTAAAATTTGGGCATGCCAAATTTTAAAACAGAAAACCTGAGTAGTTTGATTACTTTTTGTATTGTTTCATTTTTCTTATTTAACCACTATGAATATTTATATCAGTGACATATCAAAATAAATTGCTATAAAATATGCTCAACCTAAAAAATATTAAAGTACAAAATGAAAATATATAAACTATACTCTTATAGAAAAACAATTTTAATTTGTTACTTGTTTTGCTTTCTTGTTATGTAATGATTTTGTCTTTAATCTTCTTTATTTTAGTATCCAGATACAATAACTTTGGAGGGATATTCTGTTATTATAGCTCAACTGCTTGGCCTTAAAATAGGATTAACATATGATGACATCCATAAATGTTATTGTCCAAGAGATATATGCATAATGAATCATGAAGCAGTGTAAGACATTTTTTCTTATATAACTTGCATATACTAAAATGTGATGACTTTTATGCTTTCATGTTCAAATTCCCATCAATAATTGGAAAGGTGTGCTGTGCATGAAAGGGTATCACACAAACAACTTTGTCTAAGTCATGCATGATTCCAGAAAGTGATAAGCCATATGATTATGAAATAGTCAAGGGAATGGGAGGGAAACTTTTATGCAGAATTTATGCAGAATATAAAGATTTATGCAGAATGTATAAATGAAGGCTGCTATTGTTGTTTTGCCTTGATTTAAGATAAAAATGTGCAAAATCACCCTTAACAATATAACACAATACTCACAGTTTTTGCTCATATTTCTAGGAAAGGAAATAGCAGGAAGGGTTTGAAGAGGGAAAAAATATCCTTATTTGAAGATATGATTCTACCTATATAAACAGAATGATTATACAATCAGAACAACATAAAACATGCATTATGATAATCAATCTAGATCCAGTGTATATACCAATACCCAGAAAATAGATGTCCTATTCCAAAGTTGCTGTTTTTCTCAAAAGATGTTTATAAATTCAGTATTATTTTTTAAGAAACTTGATAAACTTGGGTTCTCCCTGGTGGTGCAGGTGTTAAAGACACAGCACTATCAAGCTATAGCCAACCACTGCAGCATGAGTTTGATCCCTGGCAGGCCAGGGAGCAGCCCACATGGTGCCCCAGAACTCTCCTGTCTTGCCTGCTGCGCCCCTCAGCAGTGTGTTTCAGTAGATCTGCCTGTTCTGCTTCCCACTCTCTCTGGTGAATCCTTTCACCCGCCACCCCCCCCCCCCCCACCGTATCTCTGGTCTACTCTTCAGTTCTTGTATGCATAAATAAATAAATCTTGGACATCCCTGGTGGTGCAAGGGGTTAAGCACTGCACTATGAAGCAATCCTCAGACTCTGCAGCACAAGTTTGATACCCGGCCTGCCAGAGAGCAACCCATATGGCGCAGAAGGCCTCTCCTGTCTCGCCCACTGCTCCCCTCAGAAGTGTATTTCAGTCAGTCTGCCTGTTTTGTTCCCCACTCTGTCTCTGGTGAATCCTCTCACCACCAACACCTCTAGCCTGTAACCTAGATCTTCTATGCATAAATAAATCTTTTTTTTTTAAATCTTTTTTAAAAAAGAAACTTGATAAACTTATGGGAGGTGATAAAATGGAGATGGTAAATATAGACAACCTTTTAAGGAGTATGAGTTATAATTTATGATCAGAAGATGGATTTTTATTAATGGGAGACACTGTATATTATGAGAAGGGAAAACGATGTTGGATGTAATGAGATTTACAAGCAAAATTGTAAGTAAATTAGAGAAAATTGGATCTAGCGCTTAAATATAGGGACTTTCATTAGAGTTGGTGATATAGGTTGTTGGGAGAGTAAATAAAAAAGTAGGCAGTGTTGTTAATGGAGGCATTTTTACAAAAATTAGAGGACAATTTCTTCTAATAGAAAACTGAGAGCATGAAGTGTAAAAATTGTAATAGAAGATCTGATACATTTTTCTTGGATACTGGAAATCATAAATGATGTAGGAAACGAGATAGTATTGTTATACTTTTAGAAGACATATTTAGAATTTGTAATTACAAATTTAAAATAAATTGAACCAACTTGCTTATAATGAGCCATTTAATTTCAACTTCCAAAGTACATGTATAAAGGAAGTAAAGAGTTGAGATTTTGCCAAGTTAATGTCCATGGGACTTAGAAAGAATTGGGACTGCAGGAGGAATTGTGTTCTCCTGAAAAAATTATTTCAATTTCTCTTCCCCAAAACTTGGAGCTTTGAATAATAATTTAATTTACTTAGAGACAATTGCATTGCCTTACCTTATTTTATAGTTTTTGTCAAGCCTTGATGGTAATCTTCCCCACAAAAAGCCAATAATTCAGTATTCACCTTTTGTAAAAAGATTTATTTATTTATTTATTTTATTTATTTATTTTTATACAAGCACTGGGTACAGTCAGAAGCGCGGGAGGGTGAGAGGATTCACCAGAGCCAGAGCGGGGAGCAGAGCAGGCAGAAGGACCGAAGCACACTGCTGAGGGGAGCAGCGGGCGGCAGGAGAGGTCTGCGCGCCATGTGGGACCCTCCTCCGGTGGCCGGGGAGCAGCCGGGGATCGAACCGGTGCTACAGAGGCTGCAGGCAGCTTCGCAACCCAGCACTCAACCGCTGCGCCACTGGGGAGGCCCAAGATTTATTTATTTATGCTTACAAGAACTGGGATATAGGCCAGAGGGGTTGGGGGTGAGAGAATTCACCAGAGACAGAGTAGGGAACAGAACAGGCAGATAAACTGAAATACACTGCTGAGGGGAGCAGTGGGAGAGTCAGGAGAGTTCTGCTGCGCCATGTGTGTAGCTCCCTAGCCAGGGATCGAACACGTGCTGCAGTGGCTGCAGATAGCTTCATAGGTTGCATCTTAACCTCTTGCGCCACCAGGGAGGCCCAGTATCTACTTTTAAATGCCATTTATATGTGAATATATAATGTGTGTGTGTATCATATTCATTTCTTCTCTGCAATGGTCATCTTTTAAGCAGAGATTAAAATGAAATAATTATTTTGTACTCACCTAAAACAAAATTTAATAGTTCTAATTATTACTTTTATTTTTCACCCAAAAAGCATATCACCCATGTAGAAAATAACCTCTCAGTCCCTGTCTATTTTCAAATGAATTTTGTAGAGATATCAGTGCTCAAAGTTTGTAGATTTTTGGATGAGTAGCTTGAAAAAGCTCTGTGGAATTGATACTTATTAAAACAAATTAATTAAAAGTAATAAAGAAATTTGCTTCAATAACATCATTTCCTGACAGAGGAGAAAGGGAAGGTGGGTAAATTGGGTGAAAAGGGGTCACCAGTAAGGTGACATTTGTACATACAAATATTTATCTAGAATGATGTTTGCCTGAAACCTATATAATGTTAGAAAACAATTTTTCTGCAATCAAAAATTAATAAATATTATATCCTTTGTTATTCCTCCCACTTTCCCCTAATTATACCATTACAAATGGCAATAAAAGCTAAAGCATTTCTTTTTTCCCCTTACACTCTCCCAATTCTGAAATTTCATCAGTTACACAATTCTTTCCTTGAGGCTCAGCACCAGCCCACTGTCTCTGTCGTCTTAGATATAGTTAAGTGTCAGTATTTCAGAAATGATTGCTTAGAATGGGACAGTGCATTAGAAATAAAATGTGAGTCACATATGTAAATGTTTCTTTTCCTAGTAGGTATATTAAAAATTAAATTAATTTCAGTGGATGTTTTAATATATTTAATCCAGTATATCAAAATGTTATTTCAACATGTGATCCACATACAAAATTTTTTTTAAAGATTTATTTCGTTGGATATGCTTTACCTGTGTGTGGGGGGCAGGGGTATAGGGTATGAAAGAATGAAAGGAGTTCAAGATCACTCCAATGTTGATGATGTCGTTTTTTGGAGTTTATGGGTTTGGAAAGCAGGGTCTTTGGGTTCACTCTGGGAAAGGTTTCACCAGAGCTCCTCTGTCAGTGGCACGCAGCTAGTTTCTCAGGCAAGTTTCTCCACGAGACTGAGATGTTAGTTATATTTAAGGAGCAGGTTTATTAGGAAAAGGTACAGAAGAATAAAGGACACTTACATAGACACCACCGGCAGGAAGAGCTGTCCTGAAAGGGACAGGTTTGCTGAGAGGCCTGCATTGTTACAGACGGGTGGCCTTGAGGAGAGCTGCCTCTGCTGAGGGAGGTCAGTGAAGAGAAGTCCCGGCATGTACAGGTTATGGGCAAACAGGAAGGCTGATGCCCTTCAGAGGGAAAGAATTGGTGAAAGAAGCACCTGCGTAGGCATAGGTGGGCAGAAGGACTGCTGCCCCATGCTAGGGCAGAGACCGCACCGATATAGACTTCTCTTTGGGAGGGGCTCACTCCTTCCTGGAGTGGTTTGTTTGTTTTTGACTTTAAATCAACTATGTTGAAATTAAATCAACGATGTAGAATTTAAATCTTCTTCTTCAGATCTGGGATCCTGATGTGCCCTACAGCAGTCAGATACCTGCTTGGGGCTTGTGCTTTGTGGTCTAGGCATTGGCGCCTAAGGATCTTAGTTCCTATAGCTGGGTGAATGGCTCTGTCAATCCCTTCTACCTCCACCTCCAGTTCTTGGCATCATGTCAGCCAGGTTTCTGATCTTGTGGCTCCTCCTTTCCAGTTTTTTTATTCTCATCCTCCTTCATTATTAGCTAGAGCAACCAGAGGCATCGAATTACCAGAAATGGAGAGTGATGGATGGTAGATAGATTACATTTGGTTGAGAAGAAAAGCAGTTTAATATTGTACATAGTATATTTGAAATGCATAAGGACATATTCTACTGGCAATGTAGTTGTGAACATAAAAATAAAGATCTATATGGAATTTGTATTTGAGCATAAAATTTGGATCACGTAAAAATAAATTTTAAAAATACAAATGAGACAACATGGTCAGATCACATAGAGGAGTAAACCACATCGGGGAAAATACCTCCATAAATACATCCAGAAAACAACTAATTATCTCATACAACTGGCATAATCTTATCACCAGAGGTCGCCTGATTGCCCATGTACCTGCATTATTGAATTCTGGTGTCCAAAAGTGAGTGGTGTTGAGAGAGGGTGGTCGGAGACACAGACACAGCAAAGGTCAAGTACATAGCCATGGTCTAGGGTAAGTGAAAAATTATCAGGCTTTTCCACCCCCTCCCCCCGCCATTAGCATTAATGATGGATCCCTGCAGTCCTATATGCATGCCTGATGGTGGACATCTGGAGTAGGGTGTGGGCATGGATAGGTGGGCACATCTGACTGGGCTTATAAGGGTGGCGTCACGGGGATGCCAGTGGAACCAGCAGAAAGAGAATAGCAGAATGAGTGAGAACGAGAACTCCAGAGGGCCCAGAAAGAGTGAAGATTCTCGGGCCTCCCAGCCCTCCCGCCCCCCACACACACACTCCTGCCTGCATTGTACCTGGTAAAAGCTCAATAAAACCTGAAAAGCCACGGAGGGCTCCAGGACTCTCCTGGAGTGTGCTCGGATCATAGAGAACCTGCTCTGCCTTCCTGCCACTACGCATGGTCAGTTGTGTTGGAAGGAGTAATAATTGGATGGCCTGAATTTTGAAGCATCTAGAACTACTGCACAGAGATGGATAAGACCTGACCCATCCGACCCCCTCTTCAAACTGAACACTTTGGTCAGGTTTTGAATTCCTGTGAATTTGTGAAGCCTAGTATGATTGGCAAAGTCCCCTCTGCCTGCCCCAACAAGGCACAGGGAACTTTGTTATTAGCAGGCCAAGCCTCAGCCTCCACCAGCTATAAAACCTGCTCTACAGAGCTTTCCAGCAGGGTGCTGTTGGGTAAGTGAAAGAGTCAGGCTTTTCTGCCTCCCGCCATTAGGATTGATGATGGATCCCTGTGGTCCTGAATGCATGCCTGATGGCGGATACCTGGAGTGGGGTGTGGGCATGCTGCAGTGGGTACACCTGGGCTGAGAGACTGGGCGTATAAGGGCAGCGTCACGGGGACGCCAGCAGAACAAACAGCATACAGAGCAGAGAAGCAGAGACCACCAGAGAACGCTGGAGAGCCCAGATAGAGTGAAGACTTGCTGGGAGCCGGGAGGCCTGCCAACCTCCTGGCCCCCTGGCCCCCCTGCCTGCTCTGTACCTGGTAAATCCCAATAAAAGCCTGCAATAGCCACTGAGGGCTCCAGGACGGACTCCTCCTTTTCCCCGTCTGCTCGGGTCATAGATCTTGCTCTGTGTCCATTTCTGCCACTACAGTGTTATGCTGAGGCAGCTCAGAGCAACCTGGGGAAATTCCTGATCTTTGGGCGAACACATCGTTAGGATGACTGCGAGCTCTTTCTCTTTTGGAAGAGCCATGCCTTCAAAACTGGCTGACACTAAAATTCATTGATTTCAGCAGGAACAACTTAACAGGCTGATTGCTCTCCCCTTACTCTTTGGAGATCCAGGGATGTCTATAAAAACCACTGGCTATGGATAATTGTAGCTAACCTGGAAGAGGGATTTGGCAAAAGTTTGTGCTCAGAAGGAGACTGTCCAGTCATAAGGGGAGAGAGTACAGGTAGGGCTGACCCTCCATGCCAAGACTGTTGCTGAAGTAAATCCCTCCTAGGCAGGCCCACCTCGCCATACAAAATCAAGGGTCTGAAAAACAAAACTGCAAAATTAGAGTCACAGTGCCACCTACTGAACAACCAAATGGCAAATGTCAAAAATTGTTAAAACCCTGTGGCAGAATGAATGGGTAAGATAAATCTTCAGAATGTATTTTTAATGGGAAGTAATGGACAGTGAATTTAAAATCACATTGTGAAGAAAATGAAATTCATCAAATGCACTTTAACACAGAATGAAATAAGTTGTTGTGTTTCTTTGGGCAACACCACACTGATAAACGGGAGCAGATTACATAATGCAGGATGCTGCAGAAGAGCAAGATCACGTTCTTTTTATTGATATACAGCATAAGGGGGAGAAGATTAAAGAAAGGGGAAGAAGTAGAAGATCAAGGGTTGAGTCTGCCCTCCAGGCACTTCTCATTGCTTGATGACTCAGTATTGTCATTGAGATCATGCCCTAATTCCCCAGCCATGGTTTTAATCTTGTCAACTCAGGTGTTCCACTGATCAGTTTCTGGGGTCCCTTGTTATACATTGGTCATCAGCACCCCTCCCCTCCCCGGGCGTTCCCAGTCATACCTTGTGATGTATAAGTCTAGAGTAGTGTTATGGAGTAGTGTTATGCATCAGTCCTAAGCCCCCAGGGCATTCCCAGTCATACCTTGTGATGCATAGCCTTCCTAGTGTGATCCAGTTTTGTGCTCTTGTTTGATTTGAAAGGGACTTTGTGGGGTTGATCTCCTGTGCCTAACTGACCGAGTCATTCTGACCTTGTTTAGGATTTAACAAAATGGGGGCCAAACAGGCCACTTAGGAGTAGCAGACCCACATTGTTGCACTTTTAAAACTATAGTTTTATAAATTAATGGCAAATCAATGAAATGTATTAAAAAACAAAGTTTATTTGTATATGATGTGACATGCTAATTAGAATGAATTTATACAAAGAATGTGGAGGAATATAACCTCAAATAAAGTTTAGAAAACATTAAAGGAAAAGCCTCTTTAAAAGATGACATTTGAGCTAATAGCTCCATGAAGGAAACTTTAAATGTGTCACAGAAGAGCAAATCAGGTAGATGGAACAACAGACAGATGAGAGTTATCTAAGTTGATATGACTTCTTTTTAGAGAAGGCTCGAGATAAGCAATGATAAAAATTTAATCATGTTTCACTTCATGTCTACTAAGGTATAAACTTTTTATTGGAGCCATCCTGCAATCCATATCATATATGGAACATTGTTTAGATGTGGTTTTATCAGCCAGGTTTATTTACCTGAGGAATATTATTTCATTTTAGGTATTCCAGTGGTATAAAGATTTTTAGCAACTGTAGTGTGAAAGACTACAGACATTTTGTTTCAAAACTTGAGGCTAAATGTCTTCAGAAACTTTCAAATATTCAACCATTTTATCAAAATCAACCAGTGTGTGGCAATGGGATTTTGGAACCTAAGGAAGAATGTGACTGTGGCCGTGAAGAGGTGAGTAATATTGACATTTCTTGTGTTTCTAGTAAGTACTTGTCATGGTATATATAGAGTAATTTATGCAATTATGTCTTTGACATAGAAGATGAGAAAATGAGGATAAAATATCTGAATCAGTTCCCACACCTCTTCAAGAAAAAACAAATGAATCATGATAACTTGGTTTGCATATGTTGCTCCCAATTATTCTGTTGAGAGATTTTTAATATATATGTTACAGGGCAACCCTGATAAAAAACGGGTTGCCTGGCTGTGGGTCCTCACCCACACACTTAAAAGGGACTTATTAATACTCAACTGCAGGCACACACAAAAGGTTAATAAAATGTTTATTTACAAGGGAAGGGGAAATGAGGAAATGTACAACTCAGGGAGAAAAGTGGGAGATAAAGTCTTAAATGCGTCCTACCCGTTCTGCTGACCTGGAAACCCAATGGCACTCTGAGAGCTGGCAGAGAGCCAAGAGCCATGAAGCCAAGAGGAGCCCCCCAAGGCCCACGTGTCTGGTTTTATACCAAACCTGGCTGCCTAACTCCACCCTCAGGTCCCAGCAACCCTTTTGGTGATGATGGGATTTGTCTTTCCCAATGTCTTGATGGCTTTGGTCTGGAGTGGGGATGGAGTCCACACAACCTGTATGGAATTAGCTCAGGACATCCTTTCCCCCTAACATATAGGCTAAATGATTTCTCTCAATTCTACAACTTATTTCCTGTGGCTCAGAATACAGAAATATTACTCTGAATTTTTCTTATTCATTCCTGAACATTCCTGTACTTCTGAGTTTCTGGATAATCAAAATCTGTTGTTTGCTCACTTCTAAATATAGATATGCAATCTGTCATAGTTTTACCAACCAAATGTTCAATGCACACTGGTCTGAATAGACAGGATCACATAGTTATTCAGTCTATTACAATATCACCATTGTCTATTTAATAATTCCCCATTATTTATAAAAATAGTATTTACTACATTTAATAACTGATATATCAATGTTATAAAATGATATATGCATTATAATACCTATATATGTACTGTATCTGTATACAGAGTACTTGTGCACGTTTGTGTGTTGTTTGCCTAGTTTGTGCCTTTAGCGTAACATTTGTATACATGTATACAGAATTTCCAATTATCACAGATTTTCCAAGGTGATCTTAATTTTCTGATGAATGGCACTATGTCTACCTTGCATTCATCTACCTATATTTATGGTTTCAATTACTTACCCCAAAGTATTGATTATTTTTAATGAAGGATAAAATAAAGCAACATAATCTGTGACAATGCACATTTTGAGCTTCTGCAACTATAGGTTGTAGAAATAAAATAAACACAAAATTAGCATAAAAGTGCTGAAAGTGAAACAATTGAATTTGGCTAATATTTATAGATAAGAACATAAAGAACATTTTAGCAATGATGTGAATGATGTTAATCCCTAATATGTTAAAACATAGGCCAGGATAAGGCAGACTTTATTGATAGGGCCTGCTCTCTGGTGAATCAGGATTTAATATTTTGTCAAGGAAACCTGGAATCAATCTTGATATATTGCTGGATAGATCCTTGAAGATTGGAAATAATCTGGCCTGTAATAAATGAGGTGGAGAGGCCAGAAAGGACTTTACAGAATATTGCAGGAGAGATAAAAGTTTCAGAGTTGTGGTCATAGTATAATGGAATATTTGAATAAAAGAATCCTTTCACTAAATCAGGAAGATAATGCATAACTGAGGAAATGCTAACACTGTTGAAAAACTTGGTTAAAGCTTTTTTTTCCTTGTTTTGAATCTTTATTTTTAAATGAAGAACATTTTTCTTACATAGTCCAACACCATAATATCCTGATTAGAGTTGATGTTTGAAAGTACTATTATGGAGTTGTATTCCCTAGGGCCACTTGGAATTTCAAAAGAGCAGAGGTCAGTTGACATAACCATTATAGCCAAAGTGATATAATTAGCATCATAGGAAAAAGACGTATCAATGGCGGCTGTTGGTTTTGAGTTTCATGGATTTGCAGTCAGATGTGTTGTCACTGGGCCATGAGGTCCTGGATGAGTTGCACATACTTGTACTGATGTCTAGGGGAGATCTGGTAAGCAAATGAATATTGCTTGATGTATGTAACAATAAATTAAGAGGTGAGCAGAGGTATGTTACCAATTGCTACAAGTGGAGAATCACAATCTACTAGTGGAGAATCACAATCAATTTCCATCCCAAAATATCTCAGAGTCAGAGATCATTGTTGAGAGGATATGACCTTAAGATATCCCAGCAAAGGTATAAAATAGCAGTTTCCTCTACTATTCCCTCCTTAATGTGATTTAAAACATTTACTAGAGTAGTTGTACCCTGGGGAATTGAGAAACCCCAGATCACAGTGGGAGAATTTAATTAAGAATCTGGTCACCAGGCTAACATAAGAGGACCCAAAACATCATCATGGGTTGAGTAGGGCTACAGAAAATCTAAGTGATAGCTGAAGTCCCTGAAAGAAAAATTTATAATAGGTACAATGGATTCATTATTGTAATCTTTGGTCTCATAATAAAACATAATACTATTTTTTTGGTACAATTTTAGGAATGTCAATTTAAAATGTGCTGTGATTATAATACATGTAAACTGATAGGCTCAGCAAAATGTGGCTCTGGACCATGCTGTACTTCAAAATGTGAGGTAAATTTCCAATATTTATGAGAAAAAATTGAAATGAGATAATAGAAGCTGGTATAAATTGAATTCATTTGGAATTGTTAAAAATAATATAGAAGTAATTCAGTGGAATAAAATAGAGAGTGTATGAGCAACCATAAGTATATAGAGGAAACTACTATGAGATAAAGAAAACATCTCAGATTTGTATTGGTTATCTTATTGTATTAGAACTATAATTTACTATCTTCTAAATTATGAGATAATGAGTAGAATACATATATATATTACTAAAGAATTAAATCTTGAGAAAACTGTAAAGGTAAATATATGGTAAAAGACAAATTGTGAAAAAAAAGTAACAGACAAAATGTAGCAGGCAAGATGTGTAGTATACAGAACATGAAACAGCTTTTACACATTTACACTGGTAAGTAAAAGGCAAGTTACACACACACACACAAACACACACACAAACACACGGGCAAAAGAATGACCAGTCACTTTGCAATAAAGTAGAATTGTTCAATGTATACTGACTGATCATCTATACCATGTAAGACAAATAAAAGTTTAAAAAATGCAATGTCATAGAACAGTCATCCAATCTGACAATCTTAAAAGCAACATGTCAAATAGATTAACTAAGGAGTGGGGATTGAGACTTTTTTTGTGATAGTGTTTGTTGGATTTTTGAATTGCTTGGGTGAACAATTTTTGCAACTCTTTGAGTATAAAATTTCATCAAATTCATTGTGTACTATCACCTTTTTATATCTATTGCCTATGAGCATGCACATGAACAGAAACTCAGGAAAGAATACTAATTACAGAATTGCTTGTAATAGTAAGTCATGGAAGTAAATAATGTTTCTTGGTATTGGAATGGTTATGTAAGTCATTATATATTTGCACAAGGTTTAACAAATACAGACTGACTATACATGTAATATGTTATCTTTAAGACATGTTTGGATAAGTTTCATAGTACAAATATTTTATAACTCCAACTATGGTGAATCACTAGCAGGAAAATATCCCATATATTCTTTTGCTAATTTTCAATTAATGTATAATGTAAAATAAAATTATTTTGATGAATATTACTGAGTATTATGACAAACATTCATTTTTATAATTAATACTACAGTCAAGGGATAAAAAAAATCCTCCTCTAGCCTTTGTAGTCAGTTAACCTACTTCTTAAACCACAGACCTTGGTAACGGCAAGTCTATTAGCATTTACAAATTTACTTTTGCAAAAATATAACAAATGGCATCACAATATATGTAAATATTATATCAGCATAATACATTAATATTTATTAATGTTATAATGCTTTTTAGTATGTCATTGAGCCTTTGTTGCTGAAAAGTATTGCAAGTTAATATATTCACCATTTGAAGGACATTTGGGTATTTTCAGTTCTGGATGATGAAAATACAGCTTCTGTAAATAAGTCACAAGTAGATTTTATATGAACCTAGAGTTTTATTTCACTTAGATACCTATACCTATATATGTATATGAGTAGGTATATATACCTATAGATTGCTGGATTATATGGTAAATGTATGTGGAACTTTATAGGAAACTGAAAATCTATTTTTTCAAAAACTATTTTGTATTCCTACCATGCTTTGTGAGACTTATAATTGTTCTATGAACTAAATGCAAACTGTAAAACTATAAACATATGGCTTATTTTATCTTCATTTCATTGCTTTATTATTTATACTTTAAATAGCACTTTACTAATTGTCCCAGAGTTTATAAATCTGTGATTAATTAGATTTTGATTTCATATTATATACCACTTCATGAATAGTGAATGGATCTTATAACACACCCACATACTACAAATACAAAATACATTGTTGCTCTTTTTGCTTTATATAGTCTAGCATCCTTTAGAGAAAATGAAGTGAAGAGAAAAATAGAATTTATAAAAATATCATATTAAATTTCCAGCTTTATTTCTTTCATTTTATATATGATGCCTGAAGACTTCCCTTTATTTGTTTTTAATAATTTTTATCTGCTGATAATGAACTCTCAGCTGTTATTTATCTAGGAGAGTATGCATTTCTCATTATTTTCTACATGTGTATTTCCTAATTGTGGTATTCAGGGTTGAAAGATTTTTATTTTATCCCTTTAAAAATGCTATTTCATTTACCTATGAATCTTTGTCTTAGTCTGGTAAGCATTAATTCAAACTGAATAGTTATGTGTGTGTGTGTGTGTGTGTGTGTGTGTGTTGCTTCAACATAGAAAGTGTTTGGATGTGGTGAACTTTACTATGGAAAATAATGGATGACCCATTAGGTTGGCAGGATGCAAGCACTGATAACTGTACTGTTTATCTGAGCTCTGCAAGATAGCCTTTTGACATTCAGATAATAATAAATATGCTTGTGATGATAATGATAGCTACTAAGTCCATTATTTGCCATGTTGCTTTAAGTGTTTTTCACATTAATTCAGTTTAATACTGACAAGTGCTATGAGAGGAAGATTATTTTTCCATGTTTACAAATGAAGAAACTGCCAAATAGAGGTATGTGTATTGCCCACATAAATAAGCTAGCAAAAGTCCGAGCAAAATATTGTTATCAGGCAATTTGGCTCCTGAAATTCTCCAAGAACAAAGAAGTGGAGGCAGTTTCTCAGGTTTCACGTAACAGATATGTTTATACTATCCTGCTTCATCTCTCTCCAAACGCTGATGGAGTCAGCAGGCCACCCACTGTAGAACACAAAATAAGCTGGCAGTAGCAAACCCTGTGGAAGGGATCCTTTCATATTTTGAAACTGTTACTTCAGGCTTCATAATGAAAAGTGTGCATGATTTTTTTTTCCTTCACAGTACACACAGCTTGTGAATTCTGTGATATTCCCTTGAGTGTCCCTAATCAGGCACATTTTACTTGATAAATCTCTTCATAACTACCTGAAGATATTCATTCACAGAACATGATTTTCATTTTCTTTTCCCTTCAAGATATCAGTAGCAGGGACTCCATGTAGAAAGAGTATTGATGAAGAGTGTGATTTTACAGAGTATTGCAACGGAAATTCTAGCAACTGTGTTCCTGACACTTATGCGTTGAATGGCAAGTCATGCAGCTTGGGAACTGCATATTGTTATAACGGACAATGTCAAACTACTGATAACCAGTGTGCCAAGATATTTGGAAAAGGTATTGCTCTTTCTAATGTATTTCTTTTACTTTAAAATTTGGTAGTTTGTGGCATGTGTTTTTTTAATCTCATAAATTATATTAAAAAATGGAATAACACCAGCAGTTTCTAGAGTTTTACTCAATTTTCTCTTCACATATTCATGCTCTAGTTGTGGTGAAATGAAACTTAAAAAGTTTAGAATGAACTGTGCGACAAGAAATAGTATGGATGTTGAGTGAGGTGAAAATGAAAGGGCTCTGCAGCATATCCAAACAGACCCAGTGTGGTTGTGAGGAAATGAAAGTCAGAATTATATCAAGCATCTCTGGGAAAATGACAATGTAATTCTCTGGGGCTCTCCAACAAGGCTGTGCCATATAACTGGGCAATTATACCTCTTTGACAAAATAGCTCTGGGTTCACTACTGACATACATAGAGATGGACAAGTTGATACCAGAAATGCCGGTTTTCAGCCAGGAATGGAGCCCAGGCTGCAGGGGCAGCACTGAGTCCCAGACACTAGACCACCACCACAGCAGGAACTTTGCTGATGCTCAGGCATGCAAGCAAAAAGAAGCAGATTTGTTTAGAGAAAGAAAAAGTTTATTAAGGAGAAAAAGAGCAGAAATAAAGTGGGACTCCCAGGCTGGTGGAACCAAGCCAGGGAGGGGCAAGGAAGCTGCAGTGGAGTCAAGTCTCAGGGAATATAGACCTTCTTTCCCTAATTATTCTAAATTCCCATCCGTCTTTCTGTGATTGGTTAGTTCTTTGTGGTCTCACTCACTGCCTAAATGTCTCTGGACCCAGAACTAAGTCTCTGTGTCCAGCCCCTATCTTTTTTCTTCATTATCCTCCATCTGGAATGTCCTGTTGCCCCTAGTCCTGGGGTGTTTGATTAGTCCCCTTTGGAATCTGTTGCTCTTACCTCTGGAGCCTTCCTTAACTCTCCTAAAGTCCCTGCACTGTCCTTGAGCCTGCCTAATTATCCCTAACTTGTCCTAGACTCAAAGTCATCAGTGTTCATCATAAGCTCAGTTATGACAAATCCATTAAGTTACATTGCTAGATGGATTCATTTATCTTGGTTCAAATACAAGCAAAAAGAGAGGGCAGAGAAAATCCATGAACTGGAAATGCAGATCAGCATGAATTTCTTCCATCAAGATCTCTTGGTTATGAAATAAGAGTTCCATTAGCTTTTTATTGAAAAAATTTAATTTGGATTGAGAATATAATTTAATAAAAGTGCTTGCATTTTAAGGTGCGCAAGGTGCTCCACTTGCCTGTTTTGAAGAAATTAATTCTGTACGTGAAAGGTTTGGAAGCTGTGGTTTCAAAAATTCAGAACCGTTACCTTGTGAACAGAAGTATGTATATACATAATTGTTTCATTTAGTTATGGAAATGATATATTTGTTATTAATAGAGAATAAATAATGATGAGTAAATCATACGCCAGGAGATTTTTAAATAGTATTATTGAATTTTCCTTATTCACAATTCAGTTTTCTTCCTTTTTTTTTTTTTTGCCTGGTATTGGTCGCAGACTAGAATAAAACAAGGCTAATACTATCAGAAGTAGGAAGTAGCTACAAACTGCCAAAAATCAGAAACTTGTGCTATGTAATTAAGATTAAAATTGTGGGTTTTTAGCATATTTTAGCTCCTATCTTTATATTACTTCAGAGGTGTATTATCAGAGCCACTTGTCTGTTTTGGGGCTTGTCCTTGAGGCACAACTGGGCTTTTCTCCTTGCCTTTTGTGTCTTTTTAACAACCCAGTAAATAACCAGGAAAATGAATAACTATAAGAAAGTGATAATCAAAATCAACAAAAAACTATGAACCAGAGACACTCTATGGGGGGTGGAGGGCGGGGAGGGGAGGGATTGGGGTCAAAATAAGGGGATTGTAATTGTATGGGGAATATAAAAGTAAAATTTATTAAAAGAAAAAAAAACAACCTAGTAAATAAGAGGTCACCTCTATTTTAAATGGTTAGCATAAGTAACTCTACTTCACTTATACCTATTTCCTGATCAATTAGGGTCATTATAATATCAATCCATGTAATACCAGTATGTCCTGGAAGGCACTTGTATTTCAGTCTCTGCCTCAACTTAATTGCCATTGCCTGAGGGACAGGCACCCAGCTCATCTGACTCTGATAATGTCAGGCACTATAGCAAACAGTGAGGGAGTGCTTAGGTGGCTAATCCCCAGAGCTCAGTGCACAGGGGAGCAGAAAAATCACACATGTTCTAGTCTTGCCCAGAAAGGAGTCCACATTCTTTCTTTAAAAGTTGGCTGAAGATCAGACTTACAGTTTAGAATCTGTTAAGGACTGGTGATGATCTTATCTAGGAATTAAGGAAGCCCCCTGACTCCATCTTGCTGTATCATCCTCCAAGTCCCTACTAGTGTTTCCTGGAAGGAACTTGTACACATGACTATATCACAGCTTTTTGAAGTGTCAGCCAAGAAACAAGCTCCCAAACTGACTAGCTCTGATAACCAATGGAACTCCACTGTCAGTCCCATAGGACTGTAGCAATCAAATAGTTCTTAATGGACACTAAGCTAATCCTCCACCTCCTGTTATCTTTTTAGCTATGTACATTGTAGTCTAGGGTATAAGAAGCAGGTTTAACTTAAATATTTTCCCATAACACTATGATATGGTGTTAGGAGTTGGCGCCTCAACTCCATCCAGGGTTCCCAAAGACCACATGGAGCCAGAGATGCAAAAGCAAAAAGGCTTTATTGCTAGCTTAACCTAGGACCCAACTCTGCCTGGTACACTGACGCAGCAGTCCCATCAGGTTGAGAGAAGGGCCCCCTTGCAGGGCACAAGGCTTTTTTTATACCATATTGTCGGGAAGTGGGACTTTCCATTCTTAGCACCAAGTCTATTCTGATTGATTGATCTGTTATTGGTGGTCAGTTTTGCCCGTTTTCTGTGGTCGCTGTGGTTTCTGCACAGAAACGATACACAGCTATGCCTTCCCTAAAATAGCTGCTGTGTCTTCCCTAAAATGGCTGCTGTCTTGTTCATACTACAATGGTAATGATGGTAGCACAGTGTAATTAATTCCCTTAGAAAGGGAAGATTTCACATTCCTGCCATACCCAAGAAAGGGTGGAGCTGAGTGTCCAGGAGAAGCTAGAGGATAGGGATAAGGAATTAGAAAGAGGAAGAAGACTGGAAGAGGACTTGGAGACAACACATGGAGCAGAGAGACATGTAGAAAATAAACCACATTTTCTTCTTGATGTTGGACATGCATCAGGGACTTGGGGGATATGGAAAGACACTTGAAAGGGATGCAGGTGAAAGACCTGTGAGAGGCTGATGATGGCAGCCTTTGCATTGTATTTTGCTTTTGCTCTTTTCCTTCCAGAATTGCCTGACACTCCCATCTGCCCCTTTCCTCTGGGTCCCCACCAGAAGGTGCCTGAAACTTATGGCAAGCTTTTATTTTTTTATTTTTTTATTTTTTTATAAGTGATGTCGAACATTTATATATATATATTTCTGTAGGCCATCTGAAAATCTTTTTTACAGACATGGCTATTGAGTTTCTTTGCCAATTTTTTTTAAATAATAAATTTTATTTTTATATTCCCCATACAATTGCAGCCCCCCCATTCTGACCCCAATCCCTCCCCTCCTGCCCCCGCCCCCCTAAAAGTGTCTCTGGTTCATAGTTTTTTTGTTGATTTTGATTTTCACTTTCTTATAGTTATTCATTTTCCTGGTCCCTTATTTAAGTTTTCTAGATTCCTGCTATGAGTGAGACCATCCGGTATTTTTCTTTTTCTTTTTGGCTTATTTCGCTGAGCATGATCCTTCCAGCGCCATCCATGTTGCTGCAAATTGCATGTATTTATCTTTTTTGAATGCTGAGTAATATTCCATGGTATATATGTACCACATCTTCTTGATCCAGTCATCTATTTTTGGGCATTTGGGTTGTTTCCAAAGCTTAGCTATTGTAAACAGTGCTGCTATAAACATACGGGTGCAGGTGTTCTTTGGAATTGATGTTTCTGTGTCCTTTGGGTAAATACCTAGGAGTGGAATTGCTGGATCATATGGAAGCTCTATGTTTAGCAGGTCCAGAAATCTCCACACAGCTCTAATCTCAAAACTGCATGGTATTGGAACAAGAACAGACATACAGACCAATGGAATCGAATAGAAAATCCAGAAATAAACCCACGGATTTATGGTCAACTAATCTTTGACAAAGGAGCAAAGACTATGCATTGGAGCAAAGTAAGTTTGTTCAATAAATGGTGCTGGGAAAACTGGGTCGCTACATGCAAAAGAATGAAGCTTGACCACTACCTCACACCATACACAAAAATCAACTCAAAATGGATTAAAGAACTAGACATAAGACCTGAAACCATAAAATATATAGAAGGAAACATAGGCGAAACACTACGTGATTTGCACATCAAAGACATCTTTACAGACACATCACCCAAAGCAGTGATAGTGAAGGCAAAGATAAACAGCTGGGACTACATCAAATTAAAGAGCTTCTGCACAGCAAAAGAGACAATAACAAAAACAAAGAGAAACCCCACCAACTGGGAGAACATTTTTGTACCCAACACTAATGATAAAGGACTGATCACAAAAATCTGCAAAGAGCTGATGAGACTCAACAACAACAAAGAAAATAATCCAGTCAAAAAATGGGCAGAAGAGCTAAAAGGAAACTTTTCTGAAGAGGAAATGCAAATGGCCAACAGGCATATGAAAAAATGTTCAACATCACTTATGGCAAGCTTTTAGACCTCAGTGGCTTTCCTTTGGCCCAATCCTATTTGGCTGGGAATTTACCCATGAGGGGATGGGTAATTTGGGGTGTTTCTTGGGGAAATATTTTAACTATATTCTTTCTCTTCTCTCTGTTGCACAGTAATTCTATTAAAATTATTTTCTATTGAAGGTTTTATGCACTAAGAGTATGTTTGTCTTTAAGCAGTAGATGGCAGAATCCATTTAGAGCAGGCATGTTTGGGGGCCCTGGAGTGCCCCCCGTTCTGCCTACTAATACAGCCATACTTAATCTATTTCACTCTTGGCCAGAAGCATGTCATCTGCCCTTGGTCTAAGGTGGCTCATAAGAGAAGGGCACCTTGGAAAAGTGAAAGGAGTTGTGAAATTAGCAAGGATGGCTTATTTGTACTTTACCTGAGATGGTAATCGGTACATAATATTTTTCTGAAGTCAAATCGCTAGGTGAGACTAGAATTCAATACTACAATATATACCTCAACATCCTGTGATTTCCTTTCAGAAAAGAAAGTTTTTTTCCAAAAAATCAAATTTTGAGAGAATGGAATTTGAAATAATTTGTACCCCCATTGCGAGACTAGAAAGAGACCTACCCTGCAAAGATAGTTTAATAGAAAAATAGTAGAGCCCAAATCAAAAGATGTATCTAGGTATGAGAAACTAGAAAAATGATGCTGGAGGGAAGAAAAATTTGGAAAGATCTTTAGGTTTTGCCTCCTAACCTCATTTCAATCTTAACTTCTTGATGCCATTATTCCAATCCTTGTGTTATTTAAGGAGTCCAAAAAGGTCTTTTAAGGCATATCCTTGAAATTTCCTAAGGAAAGACTTTTAAAGAATTAATGTCAGGTGCAAAAGTTATACATCAACAACTTATTTTTATTAAGGATGAATTTTGTTAGATTTGAGTGATTTCAGGAACAAAAAGAAAAATCATTTATTTTCCAGGGGATAGTCCAGGAATATTTTAAACCTCTTAGAGAAACCTGTATTCTACTTAATGATAGATTATAAATGGCTAAATAAGTCTCTGAGAAAACCTTTGGTATGCTTGTAACATAGGGGAGATCTAAAATTTCCCAAATCCTCAAGCTAGGAATGTAGACAGAACTATTGGAAGTATCAGCATGTTGGAAGAATATTAAGATCAAAATGAAAAGTCTGTATGTTACAAAGATGTACTGACTAGAGAACCTGTCCAGGATATTAGGCATAGTCAGAAATGACTCAAAAGCAGCACAAAAATATACACATGTGTCAGCCACTCTCATCAAATACTAGATAACAAGTGCCCATGCTGTCTGAGCTATAGCACAGTGGTGGCAAATTTTCCCAAAGAATGTGGAATATATATATAAAATGCATGTTCTGAGACAACTGAAGGCTAAACAACAAATTGAGTTCTTTAATAGAAAATGAAGTCATGTCTGCACATCTGACTTCAGTGTTAACTTATAAATTATGTTATGGTGTTAATTAATTCGGCTACTGCACTTAACTGTTGTTCACCATGTTATTTTGGCCTTTTCTGGTTTTGTGTTTTGTTTTTTTTTTAAAGATTTATTTATTTAGGCATACAGAGCTGGGGCACAGGTCAGAGGTACAGGGGTGAGAGAATTCACCAGAGACAGAGCAGGGAACAGAACAGGCAGACGGACTGAAATACACTGCTGAGAGGAGCAGTGGGCGAGACAGGAGAGGTCTGCCTCGCCATGTGGGTTTCTCCCCGGCAGGCCAGGGATCCAACTCATGCTGCAGAGGCTGTGGATAGCTTTATAGTGCAGTGTTTAACCCCTTGTGCCACCAGGGAGGCCCTGGTTTTGTGTTTTCAATTAAATAATTTTTATGTTATCATCCATGTAATATTTGGAACTTTATATCATTAAAAGTTAAAATGATAAGAAATGTTTGCTTTCCATTTTCAGGGATGTTCTCTGTGGAAAATTAGCCTGTGTTTGGCCACATAATAATACTTATAAAAGTGATGTTCAATCTGCAGTTTATTCAAATATTCAAGGTCACTTGTGTCTATCCATAACTACTGGGTCTTCCGTGAGATCAGAGGAAAGAGATTATGTCTATGTGGCTGATGGCACTGAGTGTGGTCCACAAATGGTAATTAAACATGTTAATTTATTTTGAAGATGACATCTAGCCAGTTGAGGAAGTTTCCCTCTATTCTTTATTTGCTGGTATTTTTCTTTTAATCATAAATAGGTGTTGAATCTTGTCAAATATATTTTCTTTGTCAATTGTTATGATTATGAATTTTTTCTTCATTGTAATTATAGTTCTATTTTATTCCAATTATCTGAGAAAACAATACATGGGATTTCATTGTTGGTATTTGAGTAGCTTAGATTCATAAGAAAAACTAGGATATATGAAGGTAATAAATTTGCCCCTATCCTATATTAACTAGCGTATCTTGTTAGAGATTGGAAGGCCCAAATGATTAAAGTTACTGGAGAATTTCTTAAAATTATTAAAAATTGCCAGAGACTGGGCCTCCCCGGTGGCGCAGCGGTTGAGAGCCGCGCTGCAAAGCTGTCTGGGGTCTCTGCAGAGCCAGTTCGATTCCCCGCTGGCCAGGGAGAACCCCATATGGCGTGGCAGACCTCTTCTGCCTCACCCGCTGCTCCCCTCAGCAGTGTCCTCGGTCCGTCTGCCTGTTCTCCTTCTCTGGCTCCCTTCTCTGGCTCTGGTGAATTCTCTCACCCTCCTGTGCTTCTGATGTGTACCCCGGTTCTTTCATAAATAAATAAATAAAAATCTTTAAAAAAAAATTGCCAGAGACCCATCATAACCGTTTAGGAGTGCTCAGTACCTCTGATATTTCCAGAGTCCACTATTAACTGGGTCTTTTTATTAACTAAGTAGGAAGAAAATGTTACGGTGGTAGCAATGTGTAGGAAAATTACATTTGGACATGTGAAAAGTATTGATATTTTGGGTCAAGTATTTTTTTTACTATTTTTAAATGATTGTAGCTGATTTTTTGTTGTTATTAAATGACTATAATTCCTCTCATACAAATAATATAACAGAACATTAGCAAAATATAGAAATTTCCCTGAAGGAGAGTCTCAATTCATTTCCCAATTGTAGGTATAAAAAACAAAATTATATGACATTGTTAAATATTGATAAATTGTCAAAGCAAACACACTTTTCCCCTTAAATACATTATTGCTTATCTTTGTATCAGATTGTCAAAATCTTTGAACCAGAATCAGTACTATGGATAAAAAGTCTCAACTTGAACATCACTTATGTATATATAACAATTACTTTTTCATATTATGTCAAATTTCTGAATGATTATGAATTATTGCTTGTTTTATTTTAGTACTGTGTAAATAAAACCTGCAAAAAAGCTCACTTTATGGGAAATAGCTGTAATGCCACTGCAAAATGCAAAGACAATGGGGTAAGTAACTTCTGTGTAGTTCTAAATTACATTTTACTTTGCAGCCAGATCCCCTCCATTCTTCAACAAAAATATCTCCCCTAGACTAAAAAAAAGGAATAAGTGGAATTAAATTCTAATCACCCTTTGTTCTTTCTTCCCTGCCAAAAGTTTGGGATTAACCTTTAACTGCACCACCTGTGTTCCTGGAAACTTGAAAAATTGATTATATTACACCCTAATAAAATTCTCTCTCCCTCTGGGGGTTGATAGTGGTGTTAGAAACTAACATCTGCTGATCGCTGAGAAAATACATTGCTTAGAAAGTCAAACACCTTAACTCATGTCACCTAGACATCCCAGCAGCTATGCAGACCTGAAAATGTGAAGCCCTGTAGTTCCCTCACATTCCTTCACCCCTTATATAATATCAGCACTCTCACATTTAGTGAGTTGGTTTTCGGGGATGGCCTCTGACTCCCTTGATGACCATCTTGAATAAACTCCTCTGTATAAAGACATTCCTTGTGGCTCAGAGTTTGAATTTCTGGGTGCAAGTAAAAGACCCATTTTGATTTTTTACAATTCAGTGGATAATCCAAAATTAAAATATATTCTTTTTGAATAATGGAGAATCTAGGTTACTTTTAAGCTGTACTTACCTAGGAAGAGTTGACTAATAAAAAAATTAGCTGAACTAATTCAAACACTAGTAAATGAATATACTATATATGTGTATTGAATTCATTGTAAGATTCACAACTTATGAATTTGTGTCACGTGTAAATGAAAAACATTCATTTTTCCCTTACATGAATAAATGCATGCATTAAATATATTTGTTTATGGGAATATGTATGTTTATATATGAATAAAACACAGAAAATGCTTAGCACTGGGGGGTGGGACTTAATTAGTGAAAACTCTTTTAGTTCAATACATTTTAATTGCTTGAATTTTACAAAATATGAACTTATTTGTTTTATTTTAAAATAAAAATAATACAAAACTATTGAAATATTAAAGCTCAAATAACATGGAAATGATACAGGGCATAAACAGTTAGCAATGCAAGCTTATCATAAAATTTTATTCCATTGTCCATTTTAATGTATTTTTGCATCTATTTTAGGAAATGCACTTAAAATGAAATATAAATTGTCACTCAATAGTGTCAAATATTGAAAAGGAGCTAGTCCAAAATGAAAGTGACTATGTGAATTGATATAACTTTATCAAAATATTTTGTGTAGAAATGAAAGTAGATGATTAGGAAATGTAGAAATGGTGCTGTCAAACATTTCCAAAATAGCTGAATGAGATATTTGTGGAACATTCCAAATTCACACAAAGACGCATTTTCCTCTGTGACTATCATTTTATTGAAATTCACTTATTAAAAAATATTGTGGAAGGTAAAAGCACTTAATTAAAATCAATCAATTAATCAAAGAAATTTGCTGTCACATATATTGTGATTTTGCCATTAAGCTATTATGTTGCCAAAATTTTCACCACTGTTCTTAAACAATTTCTCATATAGTTTTAATAATCTTAACAAAAAGTGGTTTTATTCTTTTGAATTTAAATATTTATATTTAAATTATAAAGGTTTATGAGGTTTATAGTGACTTATGAGTTTTAGTGATTATATGTTTTTCTGTTTCAGATCTGCAATAATTTGGGTAATTGTCATTGCTTCCCTGGCTATCAGCCTCCAGATTGTATACTCCATGATGGTTCACCAGGGGGAAGTATTGATGATGGAAGTGTTCAGAAATCAGGTAAGTAAACACAAAACATTCAAAACAAAAAAGAATTTTTTTTATGAAATGACAAAGAGATATATTGCTGAGCCAATTCTTCTATGATCTCCTGAATAATTATGAGTTATTGTGAATAGTGGCTTTAATTTATTGAATTTTGAGTGATGGGACACATGTTAATACTTTCTCTTGCTCTCATGAATGAAGGCAAGTATCATGAAGTTTCATTGATTCAATCATTCATTCATTAATTAATACTTCTCCTTCACAAACATCTTACTAAGTATCTGGTATTTTAATGAAATTTAACCCTACATTTCAAAGCATCCACTCAAACGGTAATGTGGAGAATGATTTTGATAATATGAGAACAAAAATAAATTACTTGGAAAGGAATATTCTTAATTATTAGGGCCTTAAAGTAGATAATGAAATATAAGTTGCTACATGATATTTGAATTGACACTTCATTAAGGGAGATATATGGATGGCAAATAAGTTCATGTTCAAATCATTGTTCATAGGGTAAATGCAAATTAAAAATCACACTTAAATACCACTACATTCTTTTAAAATTGCTTAAATTTAAAAGCTTGTCTGCATTAAGTTAAATTAAAATGTGAAGATCTCATAAAATGCAGTTTGTGTGTAAACTTGCACAAATACTTTCTTAAAATGTGAACATTCATTTATGATATCATCTAACCTTTCCATTATTTACTCAAGAGAATAGAATGTTTGTGCACATACAAAGATTTGTAATCAAATATTCAAAACAGCCTTATTATTAATAGGAAAAATTTGTAAGCAACTCAAATATAAATCAACAGGTGATGCATAAACATAGTGTGATATATTCAAACAATAGAATACTATTATAGTATATAAATGACCAAGGTATTAAGTTATGTAGAAAAAGCAAGACTAAAAAAAATACATACTGTCTAATTTTATTTGTATTAAATTGTGGAATATGCAAACTAATTTCTAGTGACAGAAGTGCTTTTACTTTCCCCTTTAAGAGTTTGAAATACATTCAAGTTCAATTATCATTTACATGTATACCTATTTATACAGGATTAAACTGAGAAATAGATTTTTTGTTTAATATTCTGTGAATATCTGATGATTTTTTCTAGACACGATTTATGTTAAAAAAGGCTACCCTGGACATCTGAACAACTGGCTTATTTTAAGTTTCTACATTGTTCTGCCCTTTTTCATAATTTTCATCGTTGTGATCATGAAAAGAAATGAAATGAAGATATCTTGCAAAAGAGAGAATACAGAATGTGAAGGGTAAGTATGATTTATACAAATAATTATTAGATTACATTATTCATACTAATTCATAGTTATATATAACATGCTATATTTATTCCTAAGTATGTTTGTTTTTTAATCTAATATAAATGGTTAATGACAATTTTATAACTTTGTAGTACTTTGTTGTTAGCATATTGCCTGTTTTTCTGCCTATGTGTAGTAAGGGTAAATACAATCTATAAAATAAAAGATTAATTCTCCCTGGTACAGGAAGTGAAGGAGTACTCTCATCCCCCTTTTCTTTTCCTTAGATTATTTTCTTTTTTTTCTTTTAAGATTGATTTATTTATTTATACAAGCACTGGGTACAGTCAGAAGCGCGGGAGGGTGAGAGAATTCACCAGAGACAGAGCAGGATGCAGAATAGGCAGAAGGACCAAAGTACACTGCTGGGGGGAGCAGCGGGCGGCAGGAGAGGTCTCTGCGCCATGTGGGACCCTCCTCTGGTGGCCGGGGAGCAGCCGGGGAGCAGCCGGGGATTGAACCGGCGCTGCAGAGGCTGCAGGCAGCTTCGCAACCCAGCGCTCAACCACCCGGCCACAGGGGATGCCCTCCTTAGATTATTTTTTTTACAAAACTTGTAATTGTTCATTCTTCTTTGTCTCTTTGAGATTTATGTAAATCTTTGTGAAAATGAAATAAAATTTTTGCCAGTTTTACATTCCAAGTATATTTTTTCTTAAGGGCTTTGTAATTATCTACTTCAGACAAACATTTAGGCAGATAGCTCCTTATCTCTTGGTTCTCTGGTTGGTTAACATTGTGTCTCAGGTTCCATTGCAACTTCCAAGTTATCCTAAGAAAATAAGAAATTTTATTTGGATTTTTGCATAGAGGACATAAACGTGTGTGAAATGGATCGCATCTCCCTGGTATATATAAAAGGGTGCGATTTTATTTTCTCTGTATAATCTCTTTAATGTTATGCAGTCAGGTTTAATGTTTACTCAACAACAAAGATGTTTTGTTCCTTTAGGATTGCTGGGGAATTAGTAGGAGATCCTACTGTTAATTACTTCTCTAGTATATCATATCTATGACTATATCTAAGGTAACACTACTAATATATAGATATTAGTAGGACTAGGGACTGCCGTTTGTTTTTAATGACTGACATTTCTCCATGTCCCCACTTCTGGTTTCCATCTTAACTTTCAGATCTTTCATTGAGGTTTTGGAGTTTTCTCTATGTTCGAGATATTAATTCCCTCATTAGATAAAATTATTTACAAGTCTTTCCTCCCTTTTCTTGGATTGTCTTTTTACTCTGTTAATATTCTGGGAATAGATCCAAAATAAGTGAAGGCAGGATCTGGAAAAGATACTCATTCACCAATGTTTTTAACAGTATTTTCACAACAGTTGAAAAGTAAAACAATCCATGCGTCTATTGATATATGAATAGATAAGCAAAATGTAGTGAAAGGGTAACCAAAGGACCTCCCTTTGGTTCCTTTGACTGGTCTAATAATAAATTAACACATAGAGATCAGTAAGTAAAAGGACAAGTTTAATTGTATGTGCGCAAACACCCACAGAATATTGAACTAATAACATTCAGTGAGAGGGGTTTTGAGTTTCCGCTGATAAGGATTTTGGCAGATTTTCCCATTCAGTGGCCAATGGCAGTTTATCAAGGTTTGGCAAGTTCATTAAAGAAAAAAGACATCTTCACAGACAATATTAGGCAAAATCTGCATCTGAAAGGAACAGACTAACAAAAAGAGAGGCCTGCATAGACCCAGGTGGGCAGTCTTAGGATAAGATCTGCATTTTGTCAGGGCAAAAGGTATCCTTATATAGTGTACTTTGGGGGATTCATTTCTTTGTGGAATTTTACCTATTGTGGAATCTTATAACTTCTAAGGTCTGGTTGGGATAAGCTGTAAGGACCCGTGTTTATTTGTAATGACCAACATTTCTCTGTGTTCCCACCTCTGGTTTCTACCTTTACTGGCAGATCTCCCATAGCAGGTTTAACGATTTGTTAATCATTTCTACCTTCACCTCTACTTTCTGGCCTTGTGAAGCATCCGTCCTAAATTTTCTACTCTAAGCTTTCATCAGAACCTGTATTTTGTTCAATAAAATTAGGTTAGTTATCAGAAAAGGGGTTAATAACTTTCAGAGGGAAAAACAGAATGAAGAAATTATATGCAATTTAAAAATAAATTTTGTAGGATTTATTTTACATATGAAAGCAAACCTTAGCCTGAAGCAAGGAAGGAAAGCATAAAAAGACTTATTTCCTATTTTTAGGGAGATAAACAATTGAACAATGCATCATTCTTGAATCAGCTGCTACTTAGTTTCCTTCAATTGAAAATGCCTCTTTGGTATATCCTATGGCATTCTGTCCCTGGCCCCTGCAGAGGTATAGGCATACAAAGGTTTATTAGACAGCCTTATAAAAGATGGAAACTATGACATATGCTATGACCTGGATGAAACTTTTAGGATATTATGCTAAGTTTAAATAAACCAGTCATAAAAGGCAAATACTGTATGAGTCCACTTTAAAAAGGTGCTTGGGAATAGTCAAATTCCTAGAGATAGAAAGGAGAATAGTGGTTACTGACAAGACACAAATGATGAGTAATTCAACGAGCATAGAGTTTCAGTTTTGCCAGACAAAAAGAATTCTGGAGATGACTGGTGGTGATGTTTTACAACCTTGTGAAGATACTTAATGGGGTAATGATCTGGACCCTTGAAAATATTTTAAGATGATAAATTTTGTGTTAGGTTCATTTTATCACAATAAAAATGTTATACAAAATTTCGGGAACAAAATGTAATTATACAAGTCACCAATCTATTAAGTTCTTCCCAAGAAAACTCTATTGCCTTTCAATGTGGGAACTCCATGTTAATTTATTTTTTATTATCATTTCTTAGTCTTCCATGTTGTCTTTATAAACCACACAGTTTCTAAACATTGAGAGTACAAAACTGAATAAAATGGTCATAATTGTTTTTCAGAGTGCTTTCATAGTTATAATTTTTGCCTCATGCTTTATAATCAGTACTAAAATAATAAAACATGCATATTAGTAATTAGCTTTTTTTATTTGAACTCAGTTGTCTAAGAAACAAACATCTGTATAACAGAAGAATTAATTTTTGAAGTGTGTGTGTGCATTTTGACTCGAGATTTAAAGCAGAAATTTGGCAATAGAAACAATTAAAATAGTCTGTTACTAAAGATATTGTGAGTTTCAATTTTGTTTTCTTTCACTTCAGCCATTGTACCAGAAAGCTATGACGTACATTATTAATATCATTGAAGAACTTCACCACCAAACGTCTTATTTCCAGAAGAGAAAGTGAACTTTCTAACCTTTATTTTACCCTTGAATGCATTTGAAATGTAGACTTAAAAAAAATAAATAAAGCTCATATGTGTTGAAGAGAAGTTAACCTGTGTGCTCCCATGTGAGCAGGTTGTAGGTAGGTGTCCCTGACATTGCAAACTGGGCATCTGGGTCCACTGAGCTGGGGCCAGCCCAGCAGCATCACCCTGGTGACCCATGAAAGCATGTTTTCTAATAGATCATATCCAGGTTCTTAAGGGTAAACTTGCTGAAGCCATGTAGCTGGCTGCCTGATTTTGTCTACATGGGATTCAAACTTTAAGGAGGCATTGATGTAAAAACAAGGAAATTTATTAGCCACAACATAAAGACATCTATGATTGGCCAAAATATAATTGAGGGCTATTCTCTTCTAGCTAAAGAGGTTTTTGTTGTTGTTGTGTTGGGCCACTATGCTATTTAATTGGCAAAAACAGTTAAAGTTTTACTAATCATGTGTTCATTTGCCACTACAGCACTTTTGCCACTACACCACATGGGTTCATTTGCAAGTTTCATCCAAAGAAGTAGAGTCTAGTATGCCTTTAGGCAAGCCTTATAAAGTAATCATCATAATGTAATCCTCTAATGTTATTATTTTGGTCCTAGAGAAGAATTTTAGTGAACTGGTCCAGTATTGGTTTCTCTAGACAAAATATATATGAGAAAAGGAGTAATTAAGTGACCCAAAAGGCTGGTGCCTCCATTATATCAGTTTTTGAGACATTATGTGTCCAGGAAAAATTGTATCAAAGTATCAAAATATGTCCTGGGGGTACATAAGGAGCTCCAGAAAAGTTTTTAGAATTAACGCTTTCATTTTGGAGAAAAGTAGCAAGAATGGTTGTGAATTAGGGATCAGTGGAAGGAAGAGAGCAATTTGTCAAATTTAGTTCACACACAGGCAAAGGAATGAAGACTTCTTATGTCCAGGTCAAAGATTGCTTGAATTTGGTTAACAGAGGGATATGGTGAAACGATTAGAACTGTTATAACAAGTTATCTGTAGGGAGACCATGGAAAGTGGTGGTGAAACATAGCTGGAATTTCCATATAATAATATTTCTTGTCTTGCTCTCGGGAGAAATCAAAATTATTGGCTCAGGGTTGTGAGCACCTCACACAGCTGTATGAGGCATTGGGAGGTTAGGAACAAATGGAATCGGAGAAGCAGCATTTGTAATAAGCACTATGATATTACAGTCTACATTCTTCGACTTTTGGTACGGGTAACAATGAAGTCAGGTACAGGTACAGTTATATACCTATAATTAAAGAAAGTAGTTGTAAGTATAATCAGAGGGTCAGTTTGATCATGAACAGAAAAGGGTTTTGGATGACACACAACAATTATAAATGTTTCCTGACTTATTTATTGGATAAATGAATTCAAAAGAGAACAGCACTTAAAAAAATGCCTGGTATTTCATTAAGCATTGATTTCAATTTAGGTGCTCACTCACTTCACAGCAAAAGAAATACAACAATGGCCTTGTGCTCATGGAATTCAGTGGTTCCACTATCCTGAAGAAGCTGGCTTGACAAAATGGTGGAAAGTTCTTTTGAACACTAAATTGCAAGCCAGCTAGGTGGCAATACCTTTCAGGACTGTGGAAAAATTTTCCACAAGTCTGTATATGCTGTGAATCAGTGTCCAAAAATAATGCTATTTCTCCCTTAGCCAGGATTCATGGGTCCAGAAATTGAAGGGTGGAAATTTGAATGGCACCACTCACTATTATCCCTTCTTCCCTTGATTTTACGCTATGCTACCCTAGAGGTTTTGTCCCAGAGGGATGAGTGCTTTCATCAGGAGACACATTTATTCCTTGACCTGGAAGTTAAGACCGTCACCCAGTTACTTTGTTATTCTCATGCCTCTGAATTAACAGGCCTCTGAATTAACAGGAAAAGAAGAGAGTTAGTTAGTTTGGCTGAGGTGACTGATCCTCACTACCAAGGGAAATTGGGCTACTACTCAACAATGAACGTAAAGAAGTGTGTGTCAGGAACACATGAGATTGCTTAAGGTTTTCCTTAGCATTACCATGTCTTGTGATTAAGGTCAATGGAAAACTACAACAACTCAATCCAGATGGAACTATTAATGGCTAGACACTTCAGAAATGAAGGTTTGGATCACCACACCAGTTCAGGTGTTTACTTTAAATCAAATGGAATACAGAATTTGTAGCCTAAGTCTATAAGTATCAGCTACAACCACATTATCAGTTAAAGAAAAGAGAACTGCAATGTCATGAGAATTTTCTTCTCTTATTTTCTTATGAATACATTTGTACACGTATATTAAGCAAATGTCTTTGTTTTCTTTTATTCTCATACATAGCACAACGTGTTGACATTATAACATAGTATTAAATTATGAAATTTTCAGGAGAAAACAAAAACATTACTCAAGGACTTTATCTACTTTTTGAGGGAAGGAATTAGTATATTTTTAGTGATAAGCAGGATAATTGTATCATGTTAGACAGAATTATCACCCTGTTATTGTCTGTATTTGGAAAATAAGTATGGCTTAAGGAGATGCTTATGAGTAACAAGTTGACAAAGGATAAACTTGTGATCATTAATTTTATGGGTCAGTGTAGGGTTGTCCAGGTAGCTGATAAAATGTTGCTCTTGGGTGTGTCAATGAGCCCAACTCTGAGTTTAGGACTTGAATTATTAGAAAGTAAAAATTACTAACACCAAGGCAAATGGGCATCATCAATCTGTTAAAGCTCTATTGAATAGAACAGAAAATCAAAGGAAGGGTGAGTCTGCTTTCTGCTTGAGCTGAGACATTCATCTTCTCTTGCACATGGATATCCATTAGCACTTCTGGTTCTTGTACTTTTGAACTTTGCCCAGGACTTACACCACTGGCTCCACAATTTTCAAGCCTTCAGACTTAAACTGAATTATACTACCAGGTTCTCTGGTTCTCCAACTTGCAGACTATAGATTATGGGACTTCTTGACCTCCATGACCATGTGAACCAATTCTTATCATCATTCTATCTATCTGTCTATCTATCTATCTATCTATCTATCTATCTATCTATCTATCTATCTATCTCTACATCATTATCACTGTTGTCATCATCATCATCATCATCTATCATCAATTATCATCATCTAATTATATCCTATTGGTTTTAGTTCTCGGTAGAACCCTGACTACGCATTTTATTACTATAGCTTCCTTTTAGATTGACCCTTTGCATATGATATATTCTTTTTTATCTCTACTAATAATACTTCTGGCGTGAAAGTATATCATCCTCGTATGTAGTTTGACATTAAGCCCATATAATTTATTTTTATCCTTTACTTGGAACCTTAATATAACTGATATTATGTGTTTAGTAAGCATTACACAGTAGACTTTTTCCAAATCTTAGGATCATTGTAATTTTATTGCTATGAGATTATAACATAACTACACACAATTGCAATTAAAAACAAAGCAGTGGTCTTTAATCATATATTGCATTTATTATAACCTTTCATATTTCATGCCTACTAATAGAATTAGTGTGAGAGAACTTTAAAAATAGGAAATATGTAATATCTTTTGTTCAAAGAAGTTGTCTGTTGGTTTATATATCTTTTATATTGCATTATATATAAATTTTGATTATTTTCTTATCAGTTTTAAACCATAAAATTCATATTTAGTATCTCAAGCAATAAGACACTACATGTACTTTTTCTTTTTCATTTTTCTTATCCATTGAAGATAATTACTCTGGAAAAATAAGCAAAGGGGAAAAGTTACCCATATGACAAATCAAGTTAAAAATAATGGTTAATTTACAAGTAGAAGGAGGTTATACTTATTATGAAGTAGAGCTCTATCATGAAATTTATTTGTAACCAAAGAAACTTTGAATTTTGTATATGCAAGTTATAAGTGATTAAACATTATTACAAAAAGAATTAAAAAGATAACATTGCAAAAAATTAAATGCAAATTGAAATATCATTTATAGCTTGTGTCTATGCTATAGTTTATAATATTGAAATATATTCTCTAATATTTTCTAATTTTTCTTATATGCAGCTATACAACTATCAATAATAGTTAATATATAAACTGTGTATTTTTATTGTTTATGTTTATCTTATACATTAAATTTGTCCTGCTCTCTTTCTCATTCTGAAAGCATTTATTTTTTTTTTTTATATTTAAAGAGCAGGTTTATTAGAAAAGGGATAGGACAGTGAAAGACACTTGCATAGACACAAACAGGCAGAAAGAGCTCCTTAAAATATTTAATACTCACTGTGATGTCATGTAATTCAAGAATTCTCTCTTCTCCAGGTTATTCTTTGGGTTCACTCTCACTTTCAAGTTGCCTATATATTTAAAAATGAAAATAAATACTTAAAATTTTTTCTTCAAGATTGTTCTACAAGTCTCAGTACTATCTGTCAGTATTCGAACAGTATTGAATCCCTCTCTTAGATCTGGGAGCACCCACTACTTGATAATGCCTTACCAATGAGAACACCTCTCAACAGGTAGGCCAGACTAACATGAGAAAAAGCACAGTAATATAAATTTACTTGAAAATGAACTCATATCACTTTCCTATTGATAACATAATTAGCTAAATAGTTTTAAGCATGATTTGTCATTTGTAGCCTGCCATATTTATTTATATTAATTTTACTAGCTTCTTTATCCCCAAATACCTTCAATAATAATTTTTCCAGAGTAAAGTTATCCAACATAAGACAATTCCTTTAATGTGTTGGAGTAACTGAATTATGTTAAGTATTTCATGTGCTACATATTATTTTAGCAAGTTTACATACTTTTCATAATTTTTATCTATAAAGTATATTTTCTTTAAAGTTTTATTATCTAATCAATTTTAAATCTTTGACTAAAATTCAATTAATTTAGTAAAATGTAGGATACAAGTATAAAACTCAAAGCAGAAATAATTTCATAGCAATTCACCTGAAGAGAAGTGAACCAATTTTATATTACTTTTCATTTTTGAAGCACATTTTCAGACCTCCTAAGATTTTTAATCAAAGATTATTTGTTATTTTTCTCCCCTGTTCCCTAGCTATAGCTATAATCTAAATTTTTAGGTATTACTGTTTATATTGTATACCTTATCTATAACTGGGTGCTTGTCTGCAAGTATATTTATCAATTTATTTAACTGTATAAAAGGATAGTTACTCTCCTGTATTTCCTTACTGCCTTTTAACAAATAGTGTAGGCAAATTTTATAAATATATAAAAATTAAAAAGTAATAAAATGATGTTTAATACATAGTTATTAAGATCAAACAAAAAAGGAGGCAGATAAAGATTAGCTAAAAATTAGTACTACTTATTTTTACCCCTAACAAGTGTTCAATTTGTTATAGACTAAAATCACTTATATGTTTAAAAATTATGTTAATTATTAATCATTAGTATATTAAGTATTAAATATCAATATAAGGATGAAAATCAAATCTGAAGTATTTCCAGTTACATCATCATAGTATTGTTTATTTATGAGTTACTGTATATTCCAACAAATTCTAAAAGGAATGGATCTGAAATATGAAATCAATGTACTCATCGCTTGTGTACTCCTCAGTTCTCCATTTCTTTCGTTGGAAATAAACTTTTACCAATTTAGCAATCAGTAAGCAGAGAACAATAAAAAAAGGAATGAGTAAGTAATACGGCCATCTTGGGCGTCTAGAATGGTAAACATTCTCAATGTATCGATCAGCTAGGAGACAAAAACAAACAAACAAACAAGCAGTGATTTGAAAGTAACATATTAAAGATATCTCTGTATTTTAATATGACTCTTAGAATAAAAAAAGTAAGTACTAAATAATTGTATAACTAACTTTATAAGAAGTAGAATTTGAGAAGCATGAGGGAGAGAGAGAGAACCACTGTGGCACAAGAAACGACCCCCAAATTTAGTAGCTTAAAACAATCATTTATTTTGTTTTCATTTTTTGTGTGTCATGAATTTAGGGAACGGGAGGACTTAGTTGCATTGTGTGTGTGTGACAGAGAGAATGTAGTTAAATTTCTTATAGAACAGATAACTTCCAATACAATGAATATTCCAATAATGAGAGTTACAAGAATTAGTATTCTAAAATACCCAATTGGAATTACAGAATCTCACTTGTGACTTTTATAGACCAACCATATCATAAGTAACAACTGAATTCTAGGAAAGGAGTAAATCTCTTCAGCTTTGCTCATTTTGGAAATTGCACTTGCAATTATATGCATAGACAGGAATGGTTAATTGCAGTCAACTTGAAGATAAACTACTGGTAGCTAACTGCTACTATGACAATGGAAATAACCAGATAATAAGTCAATACTTGTTATAGTGTTTTTTCTTAACTAATCTTGTCATCTGACCTTAAATATAATGTTTCCAACACTGGAAGGAAGGTGGGAATGTTAAATGTTAAAATATGGGGGAAAAAAAAACTTTAATTTCCTGTAAATATAAATTTTCATATAAAGGATATCTAGTCCTAAGCAATGTTAATACTGACTTGTTCTAAAATCCTTCCTTGCTTTGAACAAAAAGAAAAAATGTCAGACACACCCCCTCACCCCCAAGCTCCTTGACCTGTCTTTTAGAAAGATATGGTCAATGGGAGTCAATGGATACAATTTGGATTGTCAGAAGAGAGCATGAAATAGCATGATATATTTTTTTAAAGATTTATTTATTTATGCATTTAAGAACTGGGGTGTGTCAGAGGTGTGTGTGTGGGGGTGGCTATGGGGGTGAGTGGATTCACTAGAGAGAGTGGGGAATAGAACAGGCAGATATACTGAAATACACTACTGAGGGGAGCAGCAGACAGAAGAGGTTTGCCGGGTTAGCTCCCTTGCTGGCGGGGAATTGAACACATGCTGCAGTGGCTGGTGAGAGCTTGATAGCACTGTGTCTTTAACCTCTGTGCCAACAAGGAGGTCCCGAAATAGCATCCTATTTATAACCTTCCTCTTCAGTATCGCAAACAGTGGTTGTGTATGATCTATAACTCTATTGATGCTGCATAGTACCTCTACTTAAGAGTTCTAGATCCTGCTAAATCGGCATGATTATAGTAATGTGTCATTCTGCATGACTCAGAGTCTGGTTCTAGTAATACTATCTCCTTTTATTATTCCTCTAGTGCTAAGAAGACTAAGAATTAGTAGTTCTAAGATTCCTATTGTTACTAATCTCTTGATTGCTTCCCCACTATCTGATCGACTTTCATCTCTGTGTAACCTGATGCCTGATAATTCACAAAGGATTAAAGTGATATCTGTTTTCCTGCTGTATCTTATTTATAGTAAAGTAATTACTGATGTATTTATAGTAATTCCTCATTTAATGTCATCATATACAGACCCAGAAACTGTGGACTTCAACGAAAATGACATTTAAAGAAACCAGGTCCACAAATTATGTTGTTTTCTATGATGGTCAGGAGCATTTGCACTCATTAACATTATAGCAACATGGTGTTAAAACATCATTATTCAAGGGCCTACTGTATATGTCACATTCTCTCTGGAAGTAAAACATAGTCATATATGGTTTATTGCTTAATGTTCAAACATAAATATAAATTGATAGGCAAAATATTATTTATTTTATTATATGTAATAAATTTAAATACTTTGATTATGTTTTCAAATTGTAATTGATACATACTGATTGACTGGTCTTTAGTTTGCGGAAAATTTCCACTGTCAACACTTCCACCAGGATATGAAGCATCTTCTTTTTCGCAATCTGGAGGTAAATATGTGGACTCGCAGTGACAGTTGTTATTGTTATTGCAGACCTAAAACCAAAACCAGGAGAAAGACCCGGTAAAATACTTAGAAGAAATTAGAATTAATTGTGTTCAAGTAAAATTTTGAAATGACTCTTAGGTAAGATAAGGCCAAGGTTTATGGTGTATCAGTGTGTGTGTGTGTGTGTGTGTGTGTGTTTTTCCCTTTGTAGAATCATTCTCAGTGATTTCTATTTTGTCATATGACTGGTACTTACACCATGACCTTTACATTTATCTGCAGGACACAGTTGTGACAAGTATTCATTATCTACACATTCCTTATTCTTACAAATCTAAAAAGGAAAGAATCAGAATTAATTTCACTGAAATGCCATTTATAGTTGATATATAATTAAAAGTATCCCACATTATGCTGACTTAGGATGCATTCATTTAATAATAGGCATTACTGTACTTGCAATAAGCAGTAAACTTATATATGTTTGCAACTGTGGATGAAATTGATTTCCTGAGAATAAACAAAATACAAACAAAATAATACAAACAAAATATACAAGCAAAATATGTAACTTCTGCTTATCCTGGAACAGGGGGTATAGGCATGAAATAAACATAAAGATAAATATATGATAAATACTACAACGAAGCAATAGTTTTATGAAAGTGTGAAATACAGGGAATTTACCTAAATAGTGAAAATAGTAAAAACTTCTTTTTTGAGTCCTCTTTTTGAATAGAACTTAATCAAGCAGAGAAATGCAGATAAAGTACTAATAGGAAAAAATATAATATTTGAAATTGCCCTATATTTTCGAGATAATAAGGAGCTTTTGAGAAATATTAAGGACAGCATAATTGTTACACAGAGAACCATCCAATTTTAAATGAAATAGTTTTGCCATACTGTGTGCCTGACCCTGAGAATATAGCAGTGAATAAAAGAAATCTCATATTGAGGGGGCCTTCCTAGTGGCTCAAGGGGTTGAGCGTGAGCATTATGAAGCTATCCACAACTATTGCAGTTCGATCCATGGCCAGGGAGGTGACCCACATGGTGCAGCAGACCTCTCCTGTCTCACCCTCTGCTACCCCTCAGCAGTGTATTTCAGTCAATCCGCCTGTTCTGCTCCCCACTCTGTTTCTAGTGTATCCTTTCACCTCCCCGCATCTCTGGCCTGCACCTCAGTTCTTGTATACATAAATAAATAAATCTTAAAAAAAAAGAAATCTCATATTGCAATAAAAGAGACAGACATATATAAACAAGCCAAAGAATTAAATGGGATGTGAAGAGTAGTTGTAGGATTGTGTCGGGTCAGTCAGTTTTATTCAGAATGTTAGTCTAATACCAAGTAATGTATTTATAGACTCAATCGGGAGAGAGAAAGTTAATAAAAGTATGTTTTGGAAAAGGACAAGAGAAAATTTGCACATTTAATTATGAGATGAAAAAAGTAGCAGATAAACAATTAAAAGCAAAGTATAAAATAAGAAATTATTTGGAAAAAAACCTACATACCTTATTTTCACCACAAACAGTTCCATCTTTTACCCACATAGTATTATAATCTTCTGTATCATATTTATAATCCATCGTAATGCAGATGTGGTTATTTATGTTGGCATAGATAGTAGTCACATCTTTAATACTTAATATAATTTCTTTATCATATATACAGATTAATTTTCCACACATCACGTTCCTGTGTTTCCAATAAAATTAGAATTATTAGTTTTCAAAATATTAGGATATATTTCTAAAGCAAGAGATTTATATAAAGCATTGAAGACATGAAAAAAGACATAAGCAATTAATTGGAAGACACATAAAAGTGGGCAAAACATACATTGTTAGTAATAACTGAACATTTAATAATTAGCAACTACTTCCTAGTTAGCAACTACTTCCTAATTACTTTTTTGTAATAATTTATTCACTCCTTTTTAATGATTAAATGTAATTCCAAGCTAATTCTACTCTAGAAAGTGGTAAATTTATATAATAACCAGTCATTGAATTTCTTTTTCAGTGTTTCAAGCTAATACTTATTCTCACTGTGTGATGGTCTCAACTGACAAGGAATTGAGAATCACATTCAAGAAACACTATTTGCAACAAATATTAAAAATGAAACCAATAAAGACATAATAGTGATATAAGCCATAGAAAAAAATCATGAAAGCAACCAGAAAATTAAAAGGTCATAGCAACAATAGGACAATAATACAATTCAATATTAACTTTCCAAAAGTTTCTTTTTCCAAAAGAAACATTGGAAACCAGAGACTATTGAATGATAACTTCTAAAAGGAAAATGCAGCTCTATACTGCATACAAAGAAAATGTTTTTTAAGGTGATATGAGGCATTTTCATTCAATAATTTAAAAAAATTAGTATTAGCATCTTGGACTGAAAAAACAACTGAGTTCTTCATCAAAGAAGATTTATTTAATTTAATTTTTTTAAAGATTTATTTACTTATGCATACAAGAGCTGAAGCTAGAGGTGTGGGTGGGGTGGTGAGAGGATTCACCAGAGACAGAGTGGGGAGCAGACCAGGCAGATCTACTGAAATACACTGCTGAGGGGAGCAGCGGGCAAGTCAGGAGAGGTCTGCTGCATCATGTGGGTCACCTCCCTGGCCGGGAATCAAACTTGTGCTGCAGTGGCTGCAGATTGCTTCATAATGCTGCCGCTTAACCCGTTGTGCAGGAAGGCCCAAAGAAGATTTATTATCAGATGGAAGCTAAATACGCATGGATTTATCAGATTTGGGATTTTTTTTCTATTTCTAGTTAGATGACAGTTTGTATCATGGATAATTGTTAGAGGTTTGTATTAAATCAGCCACACAATAAAGAAAATCATATAAAGTAAAAACTTGTATGGGTGTTCAGTAAGATGGTGAAGGAATGAAGATTGCTGGACTCACCTCATTGACATGATCACAGCTAAATTAGAGTAGGAAAAAGTCACCAACCTTTGGCAGATGAATAGATGATTACTTCATACATTGGGAGCAGTGGTGTGGCAGAAAGTATAAGAAAAACTGTAATTAAACTGTTTTCAGAGAACACTGGAGCAGTACAGCTCTTTAGGGGGAAGGGTGACTACTTAAAGAGCCTCTACATTGTTAGTTGAAGGACACATTGCCTACACTGGGAACTTCGAAAAGTAGGCACCACACCAGAAAAGGGGGCACAGAGTCAAGGTGAGAGATAGTTATAAGATAATGATCCAGAGTGGTGATGAAAGCCTTGAATCTGTGGCGCCTGAATGAAAATAGCTGGAGCTTAAAGAGGTGGGAAGTGTCAGTTAGGACCACCAATGTTTCCCTCATAGAAAGGTTATTATTTGTAGCCTGTGGCTCTCATACGAGAAACTTCTTCCTTTTTCCTACCCAGAGCTAAAACCAAAAAACAATGTAATGTTTTCACTTACCAGAGTTTAAACACCTGTATGGAGGAGCAAGAGCCCAGAGCAAAGCTTTGTATTTAGAGAAACAAACAGAATTCCTAGCTTGACGCTCTGTCTCAACTATATCCATACCTATGCTATACAGAGTGCTCCACCACAATCTAGAACTTGAGACTGGCATGAGATTATATGAGACATTTTGGCTGAGGAGTTGGCCTGAAGGAATCATAATGGATCTTAACTTATAGCACAGTAGTAAGTTTAAACACTTGATGCTCCCTGCAGTCGAATTCCCTCTATCGGGTTCTTTCTTATCTATTAATCTTTTCCAGGAACCAATGTACTAACCATTTTGTTAAACTAAAAGGCAACAATCTGTGAAATAATAAACACCTAAATATCTTGGGTAAAAAAAATCTATGTAAAAAAACATGTTTTTCTTTTTTTAACAATTTTTTATAAGAGAACACAATTTTTGAAGATATGAAAAGAAACTCCCTATAACAATTCATTAAAACAAAAACTGAAGAGAGATAGGAGAACATATCATTATTTTTCAAGCCCTCTCCCCCCAAAAAAACCCAACAAAACAAAACAACTCAACCCTAGCTTAGACAGCAAAACTCATTCCAGCAAAACTGCAGAATATGAAAAACAGTTTATATAATAGGTTGATGTAAAATAGAAACACAACAAAGATTGAGAAGATATGAGACTGCTACAACTAGAACTAATGTATCTAAGAACGCTAGCTGATTAAAAAAAATATATATATATATATAAAAGAGGGCTAGATAAAAAAAAGGGCTTCAAGAGTAGACACACTCAAGTAATGGAGAGATTGAGTGAAACTGAAAGCACAGTGGCAGAGAACACACAAATAGAACAACAAGGAAAAAAGTAATTAAAAAATGAAAATTGATTAAGAGCTCATAGGGATAATCTAAAGAGAAATAACATCACCATCAGGGGATATTAGAAGGAGAAGAGTAAGAGAAAGGCATACTATACATAAAGAAAAAATTGTTGAGAATTAGCTCTATCTGTGAATTTAATAAGATGTTCTGACCCAAAAGACTCAGAGAGTTCCAAACAAAATAATACCAGAGCCACACCAAAATACATTATAATAAAACCACTGAGAGTCAAAGACAAGAGAAAAATTAAAAACACTGAGAGAAAAACAGTAAGAGAACACCAGTTAGACAATTCATGAATGTTTCAGTAGAAAACCAATCCACAGGAAATATTTAAATTACTCAATGAAAAAGATTTCCCACCTAGAATACTTTATCCTGCAAGATTATCATTCAAGACAGGATAAGAAACTTCACTGAAAAATAGGGATAAATATTTACATAGACCGAAAGGATAGGGAGGAAAAAATATTCCAAACAAATAGAGTTGAAAGGAACTTTGTAAGACTTTAAAATATAGAATGTAATAAAAAAAGTACTAAAAGTCAATCTATAAAGAAGATATGATTGAATAATATATAAACCCTCAGCATAGACACATCAAAGTAATAAATCAATTATTAACTGCCATCTTATGGTATGAAATTGGGTGTGTGTTTTACTTTTCAGATAGGTAAAATGTGAATATCCGTACCACTAACATCAGATTGGTGCCAGTGTGGCATTTTAATTTCTGAATGAGGACTCCCTGGTGGTGCAAGGGGTTAAAACACAACCTATGCTCCTGTTTGCAGCCACTGCAGCACGAGTTCGATCCCCCACCAGCCAGGGAGCAACCCACATGGAGCAGCAGACCTCTCCTGTCTCGCCCGCTGCTCCCCTCAGCAGTGTATTTCAGTCAGTCTGCCTGTTCTACTCCCCACTATGTCTCTGGTGAATTCTCTCACCCCCCGCACCTCTGGCCTGTACCCCAGCTCTTGTATGCATATATAAATAAATCATTTAAAAAAATAAATAAATTTCTGAATGAACTGACACACAAAATATCCTCTTTAGGAATGTTAATGAAAAATATTACAACTAACCACTGAATAATTAATATACACATTAAAATTAAACACTGTGGGAAAGTACAGGAGATAATTTGAATACTAAGGAAGAGAAGAGCAGACATTTTATATTAAACACATTTGATTTTGATTAAACACTTCATGATCAGGTGACATTTTGTGTATAATAAATGTAATTATCTGGTGGTATTTTCAAATTTAAAGCAATACATAGTTCCTCAGGTAGATTTCATAAAGTACATACGCAGGGTCACACTTCTTGTATCCTGAGGCGTCTGAGCCACAGTGCCCAGATACATCTGCCTTAGAATTAAGGAAAGTAAAACATTCTGGAGTACCAAACTGTGCACCTGCAAAAAAAAAAAAAAAATGTGTTTACTCATATTAAACTTATGTTAATAATTCAGAATTAGTGAATACATGTTTTTCTAGTTCCCTAAGGTGAGAGGTAAAATTATTTATTTGAGTTATTTCTTATTTCTTGTTGTGGGCCTACATTGCTATATACTTCACTGTTAGTATTATTTTTACTGTGTCCTATAGTTTCTGGTAGATTTTGTTCTCATTTTAATTTGTCTGGACTTATTTTTTAAATTCCTTCTTTGATTTCCTTATTAACCCAATATTCGTTTAGTAGTGTGTTGTGCAGGTCCCACGTTAGAAGTTATTCTTGTTTAGTTTTTGTGGTTGATTTCTAGTTTGATACCATTGTAATTAAAGGAGATACTTTAGGGCCTCCCTCATGGCACAGGTTGAGCGCAGCATTGTGAAGCTGTCCACAGCCTCTGCAGTGCCGGTTCGATCCCCTCCAGCCTCAGAGCAACCCACATGACCCAGCAGACCTTTCCTGTCTCATCTGCTGCTCCCCTCAGCAGTGTATTTCATCGGTCTGCCTGTTCTGTTCCCGCTCTGTCTCTGGTGAAACCCTCTCACCCTCCTGTGCATCTGGCCTGTAACCCAGTTTTTGTATAAATAAAATAAATCTTTTTTAAAAAAGATACTTTATGTGATTTCAATCTTTATGAATTTATTGATACCTGTTTTGTTACCGAATATGTACATCTACACTTGAGAAGAATGTATTTAAGCTTTTGGGGTCTATTAAGCACAGGTGGTCTAGTTTTTTGTTTAATGTTATTATTTCCCTGCTTTTATTCTATCTGATCTGTCCATTGGTGAAAGTGGGATGTTGAACTCCTCAACCTCTATTATGTTGCTGCCAGTGTCTGTTTTTATATTTGATAATAATTGCCTTATATATTGATGCTTCTTCATTTGGTGAATATATATTGAGTAGTGTTATGTCTTACTGTATTTTTCTCTTAATTATTATACAATGTCCATCCTTGTCTTTTGCTACCAAAGGCCAGTAGAAGGAATAATAAATATGACAGCAGAAATAATGAAATAAAAATATAGTGCAAAAGATTAATGAAACCAAAAACTGAATCATACACACACACACACACACACACACACAAATGTCTAGTTAAAATTACAAAGAAAAAGGGTAGAAAATGCAAATAAATAGAATCAGAAATGAAAGAGGTAAATTTACATAGAAATTCAGAAATTTCAGGCTTTCAGAGGATCATAAGATTACTATGAACATTTGTATGTTTGTAAGTTGAATCACTTAGAAGAAATGGGAAAATTCTTAGAAATGTACTACCATCTAGTCAGGAATAGAAAACCTGAACAGATTAAGTGGAAGCAAAAACATGGAAGCATTAATCTAAAGTCTCCAAGAAGCAAAATTCCAGGATCAGATGCTTTTACTAGTGAGTTCCATCAAACCTTCAAAGATGAATTGATACTTAAATTTCTCAAGGTTCTCCAAAAAACTGAGAAAGAGTGACTACTTTCAAACATATTTGATAAGATCAGTATTACTCTAATATATGTCAAACATTAAGAGGTAATATTGTTTAAAATATCGAATAAATATAGGTTTACACTTCTTCAGATATATGTTATCATACCACACCCACCACAAAAACTCACATAATCCTCCACCATATTCCATTAGACACCTCCAATTTGCTCCCCATTCTCTTCCTACCCTCTCTGGTAACCTCAATTATGCAATTAGAGTTCCTGGATTTGTTTTTATTCTGTCCCTTTGCTTTATTTCTTTATATTTCCCATTCAAGCAAAATCACATTTGCCTTTCTCCTTCTGGCTTATTTCACTTAGCATAGTCTAATTTCATCCATGTTGTTGCAAATGGCAAGATCTTGTCTATTTTTATAGCTAAGTAGTACTCCATTGAGTATATATACTACATTAGGGAAGGGGGTAATACCCAAGGTTTACAAAATGTGTACAAAGAACTCATACATCTCAAGAAAAGGAAAATAAATAGAACCAAAAACAAACAAACAAAAAAATGGACAGAAAACCTAAATAGATATATCACCAAAGAAGACATACAGATAGACAACAGGCTCATCATTATCATCAGGGAAATTCAAATCAAAGCCACAATATGATACCACCTCACATCTGTGAGAATTTCCCACATCCAACAGACCAGAAACATGTATTGGTAAGGAGGTAGCAGTAAAAGGAACACTTGTAAACTGTTGGTGAGAATATAACCTGGTCCAGCCACTTTGGAAAACAGTATGATGGTTTCTCAAAATAATTTAAGTGCGTCTACCATATGATCTAGCAATTTCTCTCCTAAGTATCTACCCAAAGAATGCAAAAAACCCTAATTTGAACAGATGTATGCACTCCTATGTTCATTGCAGCATTATTTACGCAATAGCCAAGTTATGGAAATAGCTAAGAGCTTCAGAGCTCCAAGAATAAGTCATGGATAAAATGGGCTATGGCTTTGATAACACCTTAAATTCCAACTGCTAAAATGTTGCTATTTTACTTTTTTCTAGTAGAATATCTCTGCTTAAGCCAAGGGTGATCATCAACATCGCCAATGTTCCTAAGAACATATATGACAGACAGTTGTCTTCTTCAATATGCAAAGTTTCTTTACTACAGAAATTTAAAGCATTGGTTGTCTTTGGTTTCACTGTACTCTAATGTTTTTAAATATACCATCAGTAACATATCTGATTTTTCCTGTCATTTTCTTGTAGTTACATTTGTCATTACCCGCTACACCCTTTCTTTGCTAATATTTAAAATAGGTTTTATATTTCTGCAATTACTATTTAAATATAAGTAACTGCCCTAGTATTTGTTTTCTGTTGTGTTCTTTTTCTAATCTGTGCTTGCCATCTTTTTTTGTCAAGTAATTTTTTTATAACTTTTTTTTAAAGATTTATTTATTAATACAAGAACCGGGGTACAGGCCAGATGCACGGGAGGGTGAGAGGATTCACCAGAGACAGAGCAGGGAACAGAACAGGCAGAATGACGAAATACACTGCTGAGGGGAGCAGCAGGCAAGACAGGAGAGGTCTGCTCGCCATGTGGGACCCTCGCCAGCTAGCCGGGATCAAACCGGCGCTGCACAGGCTGCGGACAGCTTCAGAGCATGGCACTCATCCGCCTGCGCCACCAGGGGAGGCCCTTGTCAAGTAATCTTTATCACATTTTTATGTATGTGAATATACACACACATTCCCTTATTAGATCTTCAAATTTTCTTCATCATGGTTTCTTATCACCTGCTTCCTCAGTATTTTGCTATTTTGTTTCTTGTGTTGCCCTTCTCCAGAACAAGTCATTCTAATCGTATGCTCATTTTGAGAATTCATAATCACTTTGCAATTCCTTTGTACACAGAAATAAGAGTAAGCACTACTATCTGTTCCAGTTGAGAGAAGGCTGACCCACATGGCTGTTTTTATGACTATCCTAAATAATTTTTCTGTCAGTTATTCTTGATTCTTTGGATATAAGCATGAAATATTGTTGCTATTGCTGCTGCTTCCATCTTATTCAGAAAATTATCCTATATATGTATGTATATATACATACACACATATACATATATATATATATAGAGAGAGAGAGCACTATGATTTTGCCTTCTGTTTTCTTTTCTTTTTTTTAATCTTTTTATTTATTTATTTATTTATACAAGCACTGGGTACAGTCAGAAGCGCGGGAGGGTGAGAGAATTCACCAGAGCCAGAGCGGGGAGCAGAGCAGGCAGAAGGACCGAAGTACACTGCTGTGGGGAGCAGCGGGCGGCAGGAGGGGTCTGCGCGCCATGCGGGACCCTCCTCAGGTGGCCGGGGAGCAGCCGGGGATCGAACCAGCGCTGCAGAGGCTGCAGGCAGCTTCGCAACCCAACGCTCAACCGCTGTGCCACCGGGGAGGCCCCTTTGCCTTTTGTTTTCAATCACAGTGTATGTCCTTTTTTAATGACTTCATTGTTCCTGGTTTTCTGTTAGTCCACTTTAAGATTTTCATGAGTCATCTTTGCAATTTCCAGCAATGAAGGTGTGTATCTATCTGTGTTTATCTCTATGTGTGGTTTAATTTGTATTCATGTGACAACTGATAATTGTCCTTCTAATGCCCATAGCCATGTGTATTTATTCTGTATTTACAATAAAAACTTTTGATATACAGAAAAAGAGGAAAGTATAGCTTGTGTTTAGTCTACCTTTTTCCTTTGGAACGCAGATCCCATAGGTTTTTGACTATTTTCCCTATTATTTTAGGGAAATAATTAACAATTTTAATACTAGACAACTTATATGACTTTTTCCTCACCTATATGACTTCATTCTCTTTTCTATAATACTTTAAAATATTTATACAAAAATCACATTATTTACAAACACACAATTACATGTTCAGTTTCCCCCCAAAATTTTATAGACAGTAAATAAAATTATATAAATACCTTCACCATATAAATCCGTACATTGTTTTAGCCCATCTATACATCTTCCATTCATACAGAGCCACTGATTTTTGCATGAAACGCCGTTCTGAATATAATAGTTAGTTTGGCATACCGCGGATGTTCCATTGCAATATTCAGGAAGGTCACAATCATCGAGGATAGCTCGACACATTTTTTCTGAATTTGCAAACTGATGAAATACAGTAATTGACATTAAATGAAGCAGAGTGTGTACACATATAATCTAAAAAGCAGTAATTTTACTTATGTAGGTAACATCAACATTTTGAAGGTCTTTTACTTTACAATCATCACAGCATATTCCAGCATCACAATCTGTTCCACTCTTAAATGTACATGATGCAGCTTCACAACACTTGTTTCCCTCCATCTGACAATTCTGAAAGGCAAACCACATGCTCTGTATTGTCTTCCAACAGCAAGCTACGTTGGATAGAAATTTTAATAATGACAACATATTATGTAATATGCAGATAGATATTTAACTTAAACGTTGGTAAACAAAAAGTAAAGTCAATTTATGATGTATCTGTTTAACAGACATTTATTACGAGTGTTAGTCTATGTGTTCTTTTTGTCCCTAGAGTAGTTAGACAATACTGGTAGTAGAATTTTCTGAAACCCCAGAGTCTCTAAAGCCAATCTATCAAGATCTCTGGTTTTTATAGACAAAGATATGTCTAAATTTAAGCATTAAACAGAAGCTATGATTTAAAATTTTCATTATATGGATTAGTTTTAAACCATTATAAATCTATTTTATTTTAATGTCTGCAAAGTTTATGGGCTTTATTTTTTTGTTTTTAAGTATATAATTCAGTACTTTTTACTTAATTTTTAAATTAATTTATTTTGTTTTTAATTGGTACTAGTGGGACACCCCTATCAGGTGTTACCACTTTTGTGTGCCCACCACTAATTCACTCATATTATACCACCATAGACAGCTGTGTTCCTACCTCTTTGTTCTTATCCTTCCTCCACCCCCTCTCCCACATGGTGCTTCAGTTTGATAGTCAGCTATCAAAGGTTAGTTTTTCAGCTTATCTTTATCTGAATATTAGTTATTTTATATTCCACATATTAGTGATACCATCTGGTATTTATCTTTTTCCTCCTGATTTCAGTTAGCATTATCCCTTCAAGCTCCATCCATATTGCTGCAAATGACATGAATTTATCTTTTTTGATCACTGAGTATATTCTATTATGTGTGTATGCCACATCTTCTTGAGCCACTCATCTGTTCTGGGGCATTTAGGTTGTTTCCATCATTTAGCTATAGAAAATGGTGCTTCAATAAAGATGGGTGTGCAAGTTTCCTTTTGAATTAGTGTTCTTGAATTTATTGGGTAGATGCCTAGGAGTGTAATTACTGGAATGAATGGTAAATCCATATTTTATATGATGAGTCACCTCCATACAGCTTTCCTTAAGGGCTGAACCAGTTTGCATTCCTAACAGCAGTGTAAGAGGGTTGCCTTTTCTCCTCACCAGCACTGGTGTTTCTGGTCTTTTTGATATAGGCCATTCTCACAGGTATGAAGTGGTATCTCATTGTGGTATTGGTTTGCATTTCTCTAATAATAAGTGATATTAAATTTTACTTTTATTCTCTAATGATGAAGAGCCAGAAAATACTTTTGAACATGACTGAAATTATTACCTTCACATTACTTGCCCATATCTTACTATAGCTTATTTTATGCTATAATTCATCTTTCCAGTGATTCTGTTGTTTTCAAAATTCACTACTAGGCTTAATAAAACAATACACAGGGGAGGACTAGAGAGTTAATGCATTCACACACACACACACACACACACACACACCTTTATTTACCTTTTATTTTTAATTTCTAGGGATTTTAAATAGTTGGGCAAAACTTTCAATAAATTACACAAAAATTCATGTAAATCAGTAGTTTTAATACAAATTACAGCATGATACTTACTAGGACACAGTAATTTGACTTATTTTCTACAACTATTCTGCCTAACAATGTCATTGCTATTGTTATCTGTATGGAATCCTAGGTGGTAAAGTTGTAACACAGGGGTTTGTGACTGAATTATATGAAATTAAAAAAAAATTAGCAGTATTTCTATTGAATGAAACAAAATTTAAAGTAAAAACAATTGGGTGCTGGAGAATGATTCATTAAAAACACATTATCCTCTAGGTATCTAAAAACACACTTCATGTTGAGGAGGGTTTTCATGAATGACTTTGCAATATTGAACATTGAACTCCATTTGGGTCTTCTTAATTGTCTCAGGTTCATGCCACTGACTATGTGTCCACAGTCTCTTTTCCTAGGTACATTCCCATTATCTCTATTTTTCCATCTCCCACTAATCAAGCAGAGTTATCTAAGGAGTATCTGGATTGGAACAACCTACTTTATTTATGGTTCAAATCTTTTTGTATTAAATATTGACCTGGATTAAAATATTCAAAGCCACAAATTTGCAACACTTTTTTACAAATTTCAGTTGTGAAAGCTTTATATCTATCTTTCTAAATCGCAATGGATCTTAGGTTATGAAAAAATACAAGGGAAGAATATACCCAAGAGAGAAGGTGTAAACCTGGGTGAACTCACCTATAGGATTAAAGATCATAAAAATCATGTGAGTGGATAATCTACAAACCACACGCTCATTAGCTTATTCTTATCCATTTATACTTTAAGATCTTTGCAAAAAAGCTAGCTTGATAAATTATGGAACATGGCAATGGTAACACTATAAAAAACTATTAATAATTTTGATGTAATTCTGGTATATATTCTTCCAAATTAGTACCAACCTCCTGACTCCCACAGTCACACTGTTCTCCTTCTTCAACTTCTCCATTGCCACAAACTGAGCTTTTGTATGATGGATCTAAGCGTGGATGATTTTGAAGACACTGGGACTTTGACTTTGAAATAAAATGTGCAAAATCTTCCATGCTGCAGTTACTAAAGCTCTTCACACCACTGGAATGACTAAAACACACCAAACTTCAAATTTTTATGTAAGCTTTGCCTCCATCATCTGCCTAACCTTAGAATAAGCTATTCAGTAATGTTCCACAACAGATCAAATGCTCTTATTTTGTTAGTGCCCAGCTTTCATTTTCTGGGCATGGAGAATCAAGTGTGCAAGAATTTATATAAAATATCTTAGTAGAAATAACTAGTTAATAGTTGGTTCTTATGTTTTACATATTTATAAAACTGCTGTTTCTTATAGATTCTGTCTCTCAAAGTGCTATATCTCTGGCCCATTGTTGCTTTCTTTTCTTTTGTGATTCTAAGTGTTATCATACCCTCATATTAGCAAATCAGATTGGCTTTTCCCTTCTTTATATTTCTTCATAGGTAGTCATATCCAGCACTATATTTTAAATAACACCTGTATCTCCTTTGGTGCATGCTTACACAGAAATAACATTTTTAGGCACATATCTAAAATATCACTCCTTACTGAATTTTATTGCCCTCTGATATTTATTTTTCTTCAAATTATTTATCAATAACTGGAATATTATTTATTATCTTCTGCTATTACACTTCTTTTAGCTGCAGAGAGAAAGACATTTCAAATATTATATTCCCTAGCACAGAGTTAAAAGCTTAATGATTATTATATTTTTAATGACTGTGTAGTTTGAAACTATTATAAGTAATAATAAATAAACTTTTATAAATAATTATAAATAATCATGTTTTTCTTTATGATTTTTATTATGAGTACTAGTGAGATAAAAATTATAATCATGAAGGTCTGTAATTATAATGTGATTAGATATAACTAATATTAAGCCATTGAATTTTAAGCAGTAGACTCAAATCCTAGTCATCTGAATTAGTACAGGGAAATGTTACTCATGAAGGTCATAAAAAAATTACAGATTTTTGATTATTTTTCTCTGTGGTTACATCTTAGTTGAACATACACTTTCGCTATATTAAAAAAAGAATGATGGATTTATCATTACATTGTTAATAATTCAATGATTTATATCTAAATACCAAAAACTTGATGTAGAAAAAGCAATAGAACTTTAATATTATTACTGAACATCAAGCAATGTATGATACATTAGAGGGGATACTTTTTCCAGTAGTGAAATTAATGTTGGATTATATGCAATTGTGGAATGTATTTGTGAATTTAGTCTTTGCACAGATTTGTTAGATAATCTTGTTCTCCAAACTTTTGTTTTGTCCTTGTTAATAGAGCCTCTGACTTTTTAGTTGAATACATGAATTCCTTGTATAATGTCTAGATTTTTCAACCTTTTATAAAATTAGGAATGGACATATAGAAAGATAGGTCATATAACTGGCCTAAAATAAAATCATAAATTTTGTTGCCAGGAAATAACGTGACAGTTGCACTTTTATGTGTCTCTTTGTTCTGTTGGTGACTATAAATTTTGTTAACTTTTTAGTTAAAGCTTGCATCATAGGCTAGAAAGTGATCTGTATAGAAATCACGAAATTATGCTGTGAAAACCACACAATTAATTTAATGCTACATTGCCAAGGTTAAAAAGAAGTTGCTCTTTGCTATAAGTCATTACTACTTTGGATTTTCTGTAACTTGGAGCCAAATCTAAATACAAAGTCTGTCCCAATCAATGAGTATTTCAAACAGGATATTACTACTTTAACCATTTTCAAACATCCATTTCCTGATAACAAAATTACAAAACATTGCTAACAGAATGCAGTGTTCTTACAGTTATAGAAAATTAGTAGAATGGAATATCTTCTTTTAATCCATAATCAAAATACATGTATACTACTTTTTATATTTTAGAAGCAGCAACACACATTAAAAACAGAATGTGTAAAACTTATATTCACATATAACCTTGAAGGAATTATTAGAGGTATCCTAATTACTAATTCAAAATTATCTCAGCAAATATTCCTATTTTTACTGTGAATCACATACAGCAGGGGGACAATCCAGCAAAAGTGAAAAACAAAAGACATAATAAATACCAGTATTAAATATATATTAACTCACAAATTTTATGTTCATGTAAAAATTATATTTTTAGACCACAACAGATTTTAAACCAGAAATCAATAACAAAAGATTATCCACAAGTATTTGAAAATCAACTGAACCACTGATTTAATTATAAAATAACCCACTAAGAAAATCAATATAATCAAAATGATGATCTTGCCTAAAATTATGTACAAATTTAACACAATCTCCATCAAAATCCTAGCAATATTTTTCAAAGAAACTGAACAAAATTTTACAACCCACAGTCAATTCATAAAGGTTTTCTACAGACAGTTCTGCAATTATTATCATCATATGGATTCCTCCTACATCAAAGCCTGAGATAAGAATTGAAGTGCAAATATTTTTAGGAAATAATTGTGGAAGTAGGAGTGAAGAAATAAGAGAGTAAGGTATTATCAATTTTGCTGCTATAGACAATGGGGCTTGATTTAGACCATAAATTTTGAATTTTTAGCCATTTGAAAAGGAAAAAAATGGCCTCAAGATTTATTCATCAGAAAGACAAGAGGTTGATTCCAATCACTCAGTAGATTATGGTTTTACTAAATCCCCTGACTATTCGGGGATTTATAATTCTGTAAAATTTCTTCAGGTACTCTAAGAATAATGATGAAATAGAGAATAAAATCACTAGGCCTTTGAGGCATAATGATATTGCAAAAGGAAAAACAGAATAACAGCCTCTTTGAAAAGTGGCAAGTGCAACCAGTATCTGTAAGATGTCAAGACCTCATGCCAAGCCCAGATAGAATAGAGATTTATGCAGAGAAGACCAACAGATCATTCTTGTATAATGATTACAATTCTGCATTTGGCTTATCAAATCATCTAATAAATTACAGAATCATGCAAGTAAGCAGTATAAATGTAGAGTTATATCAGATATAAAGCATGTGTGACTCTGATTGCAAAAGATATTTGAGATAAATACACAGCAAGGGCACTGGAATATATATATTTCTCTGGGTTCATTGATCACAACTTATATTTGGCCATTATTAATTATTTTAAGAGATTAGATTTTCTTAACCTGAGTAAACAAGAGTTATTGTAATATAAACTATATTTTTAAAGCATATAAAAATATAAATTATCTTACATTGCTTCTGGGTTCATTATGCAGACAGTTCCTGAGCATTGACATTTGTTAATGTCATCATAAGCTATTCCCATACTTAAACTCAATAATTGAGCTAGAATAACTGCAAGTGCTTCCAGACTTATGGTTTTGGGGTGCTGGAAAAAATAACATAGATGTACATACATTTAAGGAGAAAATTCATTTTCTTTACAGGAAGAATAAGGCAATCATTAAAAGTAGTCACACGATAAAATGTAATAGAAGCATCTCATATTTAACCACAGAAATGCCATTCCATAAGTCTGATGTTACAGGTACCATTATCATAAGAAAAATATGACAAGTGAAATTTAAAAAGTTACAATTCGTGTTTCAGTGGTATCATCAGGCTAAGAAATAAATCACTCTAATCACTTGCTAATTATCTGTAATGTAATAGTCACATTTGTATTCACAAAGAAAAATTGTTTAATATACACATTAAGCACAGTGTTAATTTACTAACACATTGTGTTTATTCATAATTTAAATTTTAGTAATACTATTTTTTTTGAAGCAACTGGTTTACAATACTACCTATGATGTAGGAGTAGTACAAGTTCACACCTCTTCAGATATATGTTGCATACCACACCCATCAGCAAAGTACACTTATACCTCTACAATAGTGCCTCCTGTACCCACCCCTTTTGCTTGTCACCCCCTACAATTGCCCTTGGTAGTCTTAATTTTGCAGTCAAGCTTTTGGGCTTATTTTGGTTTATTTTTGTCTGTTACTTTGGTGTCTTCATTACATTCCATATAGGAGAGAAGTCATCCAATATTTTTCTCCTTTTGAATTATTTTGGTGAGCAAAACTCCCAATTTCACCCATGCTGTCACAAATGGAATGGCTTCATCATTTTTTATGGTATTTTTTTTGTGTGTGTTTAAAAAAAAAAATTCCCCGCCACCATCCCTTGTGTCCCCTTATACCTTTCCTTCTCCCCTCCTTCAATCGCAAGGCTCTTAGGAGATTTATTAATATCCATCTACTACATAAATGTTCATTATTTATTTTTATTGCTTTGACTTACATTCTGCACTCAATTCTCTTTCAAATTCCCTCCATTTTGTTGACAATAGCTGTATTTTATCCTTTCTTATGGCTACATAATACTGCATGGTATGTATATACATCTTCTTAATCCAGCCATTTGTAGTAGATATTTAGGTAGCTACTTTTGTGTCCTAGATATTGTTAATAATGCAGCTGTGAACACTGTGTAATATATATGAGATTTTTCACTGATATTTCATAGTCTGTGGATATATGCTCAAGAGCAGGACTGCTGGGGTGTATGGCATCAAACATTTTTAGTTTTTTGAGGTAAATCCAGATTACTTTCCACAGTGGTTGTACAAGTTCACTTTCCCTCTAAGAGTGGTGTTATAGGGTTCTACTTCCCCCCAATCCTTCCCACACTTGTTGGGGGTCTTCTTAATATGTGCCATTCTCATTAGTATGAGAGGGTACTTCACCGTAGTGCTAACCTGCATCTTTCTTATTAGAAATGACAATGATTATTTTTTCATAAGGTTTTTTGCCTTCTGTACATCAAACCTTCCTTTAAATGATTGGAAAAAGCCCTGTTCCAGCTATTTTTATCCTAAAACAGCAATAAAATTCAGCTATATTTGTTCATTTTTACTTAAATAATTCATGGGTATAAGTATTACAAATGTGTTCTGAATGTCTGTAATTTATATGTACATATACAATTATATATGTATACTTAAAAATTATATTTTGGACCATGTAGTTATTGAATCAGAAATCAATAATGAAAATGATAATGATAGAGGTGGGCGGAGCAACATGGCGGCGAGGAGACGCTGCGAGTAAGATCTCCCATTAAAAAAAGTTAATAGGGAGGAAAAGCGGCAGGTCCCAGTGAGAACTGGGACACGGAAGATAAACGGGTGACTCCAGCAAACTGCCCAAAGAAGAAAGTTGCCATAAAAGAGGACGAGAAGGTAGGGAAGCGCAGAACCCTGCTCCCCTCCCCCGCCCACAGAGGTGGCACTCTCCGACCGGCAGAGAGGAGGAAAACAACAAACCAAAACAGCCAACAAGAACAAAGGAAGCAGCAAGCGGGTCTGTGAGTGGAAAGGAACTATTTCAGCCACCACACCCCGTGAACGGGAGCTGTGGAGAACCCTGCAGGATCCGCCACAGAGGTGAGCTCCAGGCGCCATTAAAGAGAGCCCCGCCCCCCAGGAGGAGACCAGCACCAGCACACAGCCCCGGCCACCCAGTAAGCTTCCGCCTTCCGCCGAAAGCTGCGCTCGGATCGCAGCTGCCCAGGTCGCCGCGCCTGCGACCTAGGCTTGCGGGGAGACAGCGGAGGCCCTCCCTGAGTGAGCAGGAACAAGGCGCCCAGGCAGGGGAGCGGGATTCAAAAGGCGCCATTCCGGCGCCACTGATCTGGGCTACAGCCCGCGTCCTGGAACTGAGGGCTTTGGAACTGAGACCGGGGGCACGAAATTAGGGGCGTGGGTTCCCCACGACGGTGGGGCACAAGGCAGACACAGCACCCCAAAGCCGTTGAGGTGTACCCTACCATCCCCGCTCTGCTCCCTGTCCCACGGGGTGGAAAATCAGCTCCCCAAGGGCTCTAGGAGAGATCTCTGGCGCCACCTAGCGACTTGAAGCCAGCAGAGGCCCCTGAAGGAGCTAGTGGCCAGCTGGGGAGTTAGCCCACACCGGGCCCCTTCCGAACAAGTAGTCTGAGCCCACAGGGAGAGCGAGCACCCACAGCCGGGGCAGACCAGGCGCGCAGAAGAGTGTGCCTGAGACCAGACGCGCAGGGAGTGTGTCCCACATCACCATTTTAGAACAGGGACATTTCTTCAGTAAAGACTACCTGCAGAAGGCTTCCTCAGGAGCCAGAGGTGAGCGGGGGAAGTTCGCCCACGCCAGACCCCCTCTGGCCTGCAGTCCAAGCCCAGAGGGGAGCAGGAACCCACCGCCGGGGCAGACCAGGCGCACAGGGGAGTGTGTCCCCACATCGGCATTTTAGAACAGGGACCTTTCTCCAGTAAAGGCTGCTTGAAACTGACAGATGACTCCTGGAAGAACCAGAGGGGAACAGAGAAGCCCACCCAAGATGCCGGCCAGTCCCAACAACACAGTGTCCCAACGCATACGGTAAATTAGAAAACAGACAGTAGGGAGGAGAAGAACCACACGCAACCTAGCAACTCTCCAGAGAAAAAGCACACCACAAAAAGAAAGCCAGCCCCCAGATTGCAGCGACAATAACTTGGAAGAATTTCTGAGCCTTCCAGAAAGAGAATTTAAAATTGCCGTGATTAAAAAACTGACAGAAGTCATAAAGGAAAACAATGATAAGGGAAAAATAATCAACGATCAGAAGAATGCAATTGAGTCCCTAGAGAGGGAAAACAATGGTCAGAAGAAAGAAATTGAGTCCCTAAAGAGGGAAGTAAAAGAAATGCAGGAGATCAAAGAATTAATGGAAGAACTAAAGAATTCTGGAAAAAGCAATGAAAGCAGAATAGATGAAATGGAAGAATGAATAAGTAATCTTGAAGACACAGAAATAAAAAGAACCAAAACAGAAAAGGAAAGAGAAGTACGAAGGAAAAAGAACGAAGAAAGACTTCGGGAACTATCTGACTCCATGAGGAAAGGAAATATAAGAGTTATAGGAATACCAGAAGGAGAGGAGAGAGATGTAGGAACAGAGAAAATATTCAAAGAGATAATTGAAGAGAACTTCCCAAATGTGAAGAAGGAGCTGAAAATTGATATACAAGAAGCAAGAAGAACACCAAACTTCCACGACGAAAGGAAAAATACAGCAAGACACATAATAGTAAAGCTCCCAAGAATCCAGGACAAGGAAAAAATAATGAAGCTGGCAAGAGGGAAGAAACAGATAACATTCAAAGGAAAACCAATCAGGCTGACATCAGACTTCTCCGAAGAAACACTACGGGCAAGGAGAGAGTGGAGGGACATAGTCAACAGACTCCAAGAAAACAGATGCCAACCAAGAATACTCTATCCCGCAAAGCTCTCCTTCATCTTTGAAGAAAGAATATGGACCTTCCCAGACAAACAGAAACTCCGGAATTTCATTGCAACTAAACCCCCACTCCAAAAAATACTACAAGGAGTCCTAAAGCCAGAACCTCAGAGGGACGAATAATAATGAAAGAAGGCCAAAAAAAAAAAAAGTTATTAAAAGAATAAATAAATAAAATCAAAGGAAAGACAAACACAATGGCAAATACAGATGTTAACATATCAATATTAACTCTAAATGTAAATGGACTAAACTCTTCAATAAAAAGACACAGAGTTGCAGCCTGGATTAAGAAACAAAACCCAACCTTTTGCTGTCTCCAGGAAACACATTTAGCTACAAAAGATAAAAATAGGCTCAAAGTTAAAGGATGGAAAACAATCCTACAAGCAAATGGACCAAAAAAGAAAGCAGGAACAGCTATACTTATATCAGATAAAACAGATTTCAAACTGAAAAAGATAAAAAGAGACCCCAATGGTCACTACATTATGATCAAGGGGACAATACTTCAAGAAGAAATAACACTCATTAACATATACGCACCAAACGAAGGAGCACCAAAATATATCAGACAACTGTTGTCCTCTCTGAAAACAGACATCAGAGAAAACACATACGTAGTGGGAGACTTCAACACACCACTATCAACAATGGATAGATCAACAAGACAAAAAATAAGTAAAGAAACCAAAGCTCTAAATAAGGACCTAGAGCACTTGGGCTTAACAGACATCTATAGAACACTAAACCCCAAAAAAACGGAGTACACATTTTTCTCAAGCGCACACGGATCATTCTCCAGGATCGATCACATACTGGGGCATAAGACAAACATCAACAGATACACCAAGATTGAAATCATATCAACCATCTTTTCTGACCATGAAGGCATCAAACTAGAAATAAACCATAAAAAGAAGGCAAGGAACTTTCCTTCCTCATGGAGATTAAAAACCACACTACTGGAAGACCATTGGACTAATGAGGAGATCAAAGAAGAAATTAAAAAATTTTTTGAATTGAACGACAAGGAGGACACCAATATCCTAAATGTATGGGATGCAGCAAAAGCAGTAATAAGAGGAAAATACATAGCAATAGAAGCTCACATCAAGAAACAAGAAAGAACGCAAAGAAACAACCTAATCTCGAAGCTCAAAGATCTAGAAAAAGAACAACAAAAAAACCCCAAAACCAGTAGAAGAAAAGAAATAATAAAAACCAAAGCAGAAATAAATGAAATTGAAACTAAAAAAACAATCCAAAAGATCAATGAAACCAAGAGCTGGTTCTTTGAAAAAATCAATAAAATAGACAAACCCCTAGCCAGGCTCACAAAGGAAAAAAGGGAGAAAGCACAAATAAACAGGATCATCAATGAAAGAGGAGAAATCACAACAGACACAGCAGAAATCAAAAGAATAATCAGTAACTACTATGAACAGTTATATGGAAACAAGTTTAACAATCTAGAGGAGATGGACAAATTCCTACAACTCTACAATCACCCAAAGCTAGATAAAGAAGAAATAGAACACCTAAACAGACCAATTACAATTAGCGAAATTGAAATGGTAATCAAAAACCTCCCCAAAAACAAAAGCCCAGGACCTGATGGATTTACAAATGAATTCTACCAAACATTCAGAGACGAATTAGTGCCTATCCTTCACAAACTCTTCCAAAAAATTGAGAAGGAAGGGACAATACCAAACACGTTTTATGAAGCCAACATTACACTAATACCAAAACCGAACAAGGACAACACAAAAAAGGAAAACTACAGGCCAATCTCCCTAATGAACACTGATGCAAAAATCCTCAATAAAATTTTAGCTATCAGAATCCAACAATGTATCCATAAGATAATTCACCACGACCAAGTTGGATTCATTCCAGGGGCACAAGGATGGTTTAACATCCGAAAATCAATCAACGTTATCCAACACATCAACAAAAAGAAATATAAAAACCATATGATAATATCAATAGATGCTGAGAAAGCTTTCGACAAAGTGCAACACCCATTCATGATAAAAGCCCTTGAAATTCTTGGGATACAAGGAACATACCTCAACATCATAAAGGCCATCTATGACAAGCCAACAGCCAGTATCATTCTCAATGGTGAAAAGCTGAAAGCAATTCCATTAAGATCTGGAACAAGACAAGGATGTCCACTCTCACCATTGCTTTTCAATATAATACTGGAAGTCCTAGCCAGGGCAATAAGACAAGAGAAAGACATCCAAGGAATCCAAATAGGAAAAGAAGAAGTCAAACTATCACTATTTGCAGACGATATGATATTATACATAGAGAACCCCAGAAACTCCACAGAAAAGCTAATTCAACTCATCAATCAGTTCAGTAAAGTGGCAGGATACAAAATCAACACGCAAAAGTCAGTAGCCTTCCTATACACAAACAATAAATCTGAAGAAGAAGAAATCAAAAAGACCATCCCTTTTGTTATTGAAACAAAAAAAATCAAATATTTGGGAATAAATCTAACAAAAGAGGTAAAGGACCTATACAAAGAAAACTATAAAACACTGTTAAAAGAAATAGAAGAAGACACAAAGAAATGGAGAGACATCCCCTGCTCATGGATTGGAAGAATAAACATTATTAAAATGGCCATACTTCCAAAAGCAATATACAGATTCAATGCTATTCCAATCAAAATTTCAATGTCATTCTTCAAAGAAATAGAACAATTATTGATGAAATTCATATGGAATCACAAAAAACCCCGAATAGCCAAAGCTCTCCTGAAAAAAAAAGAAGGGAATGGAGGCATCACACTGCCAGACTTCAAACTATACTACAAAGCCATAATCATCAAAACTGCATGGTATTGGAACAAGAACAGACATACAGACCAATGGAATCGAATAGAAAATCCAGAAATAAACCCACAGATTTATGGTCAACTAATCTTTGACAAAGGAGCAAAGAATATGCATTGGAGCAAAGAAAGTTTGTTCAATAAATGGTGCTGGGAAAACTGGGTCGCTACATGCAAAAGAATGAAGCTTGACCACCACCTCACACCATACACAAAAATCAACTCAAAATGGATTAAAGAACTAGACATAAGACCTGAAACCATAAAATATATAGAAGGAAATATAGGCGAAACACTACGTGATTTGCACATCAAAGACATCTTTACAGACACATCACCCAAAGCAGTGATAGTGAGGGCAAAGATAAACAGCTGGGACTACATCAAATTAAAGAGCTTTTGCACAGCAAAAGAGACAATAACAAAAACAAAGAGAAACCCCACCAACTGGGAGAACATTTTTGCACCCAACACTAATGATAAAGGACTGATCACAAAAATCTGCAAAGAGCTGATAAGACTCAACAACAACAAAGAAAATAATCCAGTCAAAAAATGGGCAGAAGAGCTTAAAAGAAACTTCTCTGAAGAGGAAATGCAAATGGCCAACAGGCATATGAAAAAATGTTCAACATCACTTGTCATCAGGGAAATGCAAATCAAAACTACCATGAGATACCATCTTACACCAGTGAGAATGGCACATATTAAAAAAACTAGCAACAACAAATGTTGGCGAGGGTGTGGAGAAAAAGGAACTCTTCTGCACTGTTGGTGGGAGTGCAAACTGGTCCAACCACTGTGGAAAGCTGTGTGGAGATTTCTGGACCTACTAAACATAGAGCTTCCATATGATCCAGCAATTCCACTCCTAGGTATTTACCCAAAGGACACAGAAACATCAATTCCAAAGAACACCTGCACCCCTATGTTTATAGCAGCACTGTTTACAATAGCTAAGCTTTGGAAACAACCCAAATGCCCAAAAATAGATGACTGGATCAAGAAGATGTGGTACATATATACCATGGAATATTACTCAGCATTCAAAAAAGATAAACACATGCAATTTGCAGCAACATGGATGGCGCTGGAAGGGATCATGCTCAGCGAAATAAGCCAAAAAGAAAAAGAAAAATACCGGATGGTCTCACTCATAGCAGGAATCTAGAAAACTTAAATAAGGGACCAGGAAAATGAATAACTATAAGAAAGTGAAAATCAAAATCAACAAAAAACTATGAACCAGAGACACTTTTAGGGTGCGGGGGCAGGAGGGGAGGGATTGGGGTCAGAATGGGGGGGCTGCAATTGTATGGGGAATATAACAATAAAATTTATAATTAAAAAAAAATATTTTGGGGAAGTAAGAGTGAACCAGGAAGTTAATTATTCCAATAATGATGAAAGCATTTTCAAATTAAATATGTAGCTCTATCTGGTTTACTAAAAAAAAAAGAAAAAAAAAAAGAAAATGATAATGATAATCCACATATATCTGAAAATACACTGATTTTCTTCCCAATAGCCTACTAGATAAATAAAGGAATCTAAAAGAAAATTTGAAAATATTTCAACTAAATATGGAAAGGAAATACAAAATATCAAATGAAGGACTTACACAAAAAACAAAGATTTAAAATGAATTACTTGATCTTTTACATTTAAAACCTAGGGAAAAAAGGAAACCTTCATACACTGTTGGTGGGTAAAGGGCAAAACAGCGGGCACCCAGTGTACTATGGTGGAAGATGATGCGTGCTTTTGGTGCTGGGTGTGATGTGATCATACACATCTGAGAGAGTGTGAAACTATACTCCTATTTCCATTAGGATGGTGATAAAATTCAGCAGTATTTGTTCGTTTTTAGTAGTATACCATGAACTTGAAAGCTACCATGAACTTTTCACGTACTTGCTGCAAATTTGTTCTGAATGTCCTGTTTAGCAAGTTATTTGAGCAGTTACATACATACCTAAGAGTATTTTTATTGTGTCTTTTATTAGAACGGATTTTTTAAAGATACGGATTGTAACTTCATATAGTGTCACTTTACTGTTTTAAAAGTGTTTTTTGCATGTGGTGTGGCTTTTCCAGCTATGGAACTTTTTTTTTTAAACATGATTTTCTGCTAGCTGGAAACACAAGTTTTCTTTGCATTTGATATTTTTATTTTATTGTCGGTGCTTACTTTTATTGCTTTTTGACTCCCTATGTGCCCTTTTCATCTGACAATCACCTTCCTTCCCTCTTTCCAGATGGTGTAGCTTAAGATGTGCAGACTCCAGGAGGGATTTCCTGGTATAGACAGATTTTGTTCTGGTAGTGGTTCTGTGAGTGTAATTCTGTGAAATTTATTTCCATTTCCCCTTCAAAAGTTTTCATGTGACTTTTAAAATTAACATTTAGACATGACGCTTCTTCAATAATCCATTTCTCTTAACTTCAGTATTTTCTATAGCTCTTCTGATATCTTCTGGGAGAAGTCCTAATTGTGCTTTTTAAAAAATTTGACAATTTATTCTTTATATATGTCAATCCTATTTTTTGTGTACTTCTTTATAACTATTATATTGTTCATAGCCGATGTTTCTAACTAGTCCTTTTCTATATCTTACAATTTTTTTTTTATATCTTGGTGTATAACTACTAACACTTCTGTTTCAAGTTGTAAATATTATTTAACGTTTTCTTTTGAGGGTTAATACTCAGACTCTACATAGTACATGAAAAAAGGTCAACAGATAATGTGCCTATCAACACTCTTGAGTACGAACTTCTGTCAGTCCTTGTGAGTAAATGAACTTCCCCAGTCCCAGGGTAAAGGGCTATAGACATAAAAAATTCCTGTTTATTTTCTTACTTGCTTCCATTAGTTCCAAACTACTGAGTTGTGGTTTCACTTGCAAACTTTTTGGAATGAAGAGTATTGGAAGGAATTTATTCCATAGTTTTAGGAGATTAGGTAGAGAGGGTGGTGAGTCTTTAGACATCAGAAGGCAAATTTTCAACTGTTTTCTTCAACATCTCATTCCTATGAGCACTGATTGCTGCTGATTTTTCCAGCAAAATGTCCAGCAATGCTTATCCCAATAAAGGATGGAGAATAAAAAAGAAGAATACTAGAAAAAATTATTCTCTAATTGTTCCTTTCACTATAGAAACCACTGGCCATAATTGACACAATTTTCAGTAAGCAACAGCTTTTCCTTCCTCTTTGTAGCTAGCTTGCCTTTAGCGAAAATGAGCTCTGCTTTCCTTCTTGTTCGTTAGTTGAAGTCCTGCTCCATGTGAGAGTCTAGTGATTTTTCATTGTTGCTTTTGTGAATGGTAAACCTGTCAAAGTTCAACTTTTGAAATTAAGTAAATGACTTGTCCATAAATATAATTCATGCTTCCCAAACTCTGACTTATAAATTTCAAAGCTGAAATTTGTGTCTCCATTTGATTGTTTAGTTTTTTATATCATCATTTAGCTTCACTCAACTAGTTCACTGAAACAAGAGTAGTATGTTGGGGCTTCCCAACATAATAGGGGTTAAGCCTCAGCACTACCATTAGGAAGGCTAACCGCTATGGCCTGCCTGTAATCCCTGGCCAGGGAGCTGACCCACATGGCACAGCAGACCTCTCCTGTTTCCCCCGCTGCTCCCCTCAGCAGTGTACTTCAGTATGTCTGCCTGTTGTGCTCTCCACTTTGCCTCTGGTGAATCCTCCCACCAACCCTCCTCCCACCACCTTATAGGTCTGGCTTGCACCCCAGTTCCTCTATACAAAAATAAATAATAATTATTATTTTTTTAAAAGAGTATCACGCATAGTCTCCCTCAACTCTAGCAGAAATTGTAAAAACACACAAAAATTTCTAAAAGGGCAAATTCTATATGTCAGAATAACCATAGTATTATGAGATAGAGACAACAAAAGACTGATTTTAAATACTCCAAGATTATCTACTAAGGTCAAAATTTCCAATGAGTGTGTTTGTGTTATTCTTTGCCTCTGCCTCATGAAACATTTTTTTTAAAAGATTTATTTATTTATTTATGCAAGTACTGGGTACAGTCAGAAGCGCGGCTGGGTAAGAGAGTTCACCAGAGCCAGAGCAGGGACGAGAACAGGTAGACCGACGAAATACACTGCTGAGGGGAGCAGCGGGCGCGGCAGAAGAGGTCTGTTGCCCTGTGGCCAGGGATAGAACCGGCGCTGCAGAGGCCGCTCTCAGCTTTGCAGCCCAGTGCTCAATAGCTGTGCCACCAGGGAGGTCCCTCATGAAACTTTCTTTTCTTTTTTTTTTTTTAAATAATAGATTTTATTTTTATATTCCCCATACAATTGCAACCCCCCCATTTTGACCCCAATCCCTCCCCTCCCACCCCCTACCCCCCAAAAAGTGTCTCTGGTTCATAGTTTTTTGTTGATTTTGATTTTCACTTTCGTATAGTTATTCATTTTCCTGGTCCCTTATTTAAGTTTTCTAGATTCCTGCATGAGTGAGACCATCCGGTATTTTTCTTTTTCTTTCTGGCACAGATAGTTTCAAAATTTGTATGGTTTATAATTATGCTATCTACCCAGTTAAGAAAATGTACAAAATCTAAGCTTGGAATTGAAATTAATAAATGATTAAGTATTGAATATATAGCCTCTTATGAGCATTTTACAAAACTAAAATACAATACAACTTTCTTTAAAGGATATTTTTGGGCTCATTAGAGGAAAATAGAAAAAGTTGAATTTGTAATTAAATTCAATGAAGACTTCTTGTAGTTTAAACATTTCTATCAGCAATAGGGGAAAAGATGCTTAAAATCATTATGCATGCTTTAAAAGATTTAGAAATAAGAAAATCTTTAATTGTGTATTAATCTAGACAGATAATATTTCTACATCTTAATGAAACAAATTAAGCTATACTGTACCAGAGCAACACCTCCTCCATACTGTCCATCACACATCTTCCCTTGAAAGGTTGCACCAACATAATCTGGTTTTTCTCTGTAACTTAAGTTTGTAAAATGATTATAAATATGTAAGTTTGTAAAATGAAGCATACTTTAATGTTTAATTTTCCTCAAATAATTCTTGAGGTATATATTTTTATATTACCTTCCTAGATATTTCCAACTATCATTATTAGTGTAACTAAGATAAGAAGTAACTAAATTCCTCTGATTTTTTGGAAAACAATAGAAAGATTTTAAAAACAAATATAAAGTATATTCTAGCAAAATTGTAGAAAGTATGAAGATTATTTTATCTAGTATTTTTTAAATTAAAAAATAATTCTTAAAATATCAATATAATTGAATCCCTTAAAATTAAAACATTAAGGCAATGGAGTTAATAAATGAGCAGACTCACCTTATGGATAGAAGTTCCCTTTAATCAAATATAATTAGCCTGCCTGAATCATGCAAAGTTATGACATAATTGGGAAAGAGAAAATAATTTAAAATATTATAATTGTAATTATAAATTACTTTAATAAAAATAAAATATGGATAAGTTCTGCATATTGAAATGAGATGGCTTATTAAATAGAACAGAGGCATATATGTGGTTTAAATTCAGCACAATATGATTGTAGTATATTAGAGATATTAGTGTGCAAAATTCAGTTTCCACTTTCCTGTTATTTTTGTTTTTTCTTATTAACATAAAGAATAAGAACACTAAATTAGCTATTCATATAATTCAGATATGTTTATTTCCTCAGATATCAATATTGCATATATTGTTAGGGGCATTTTATGTTTTATACACTAATGTGAGAATGCAAGATTGGAGTGAATATTAATTACAAACTATAAATAGGATAAATATTCAGTAATTCTTGTATGAAGCCTATACTATGAAAAATAATATTGAGACATGATATTGTGTATGAGAAAAAACGATCGTAAATATTTTCTTTTTTAAAAAAAGATTTATTTATGCATACAAGAATTGGGGTGTAGGCCAGAGGTGTACAGGGTGAGAGGATTCGCCAGAGACAGACTGGGGAGCAGAACAAGAAGATCTACTGAAGTACACTGCTGACTGGAGCAGCTGGCGAGACAGAAGAGGTCTGCAGTGCCCTATGGGTTGCTCCCTGGCCGCCAGGGTATCGAACTCATGCTGCAGGGGCTGGCAATAGCTTGATAGTGCTGTCGTTAACCCCTGCGCCACAAGGGAGGTCCCCTAAATATTTTCTTTATCAACCTTTAAGTACTTAGAAATAGGTCAAATTAGGAGACAGTTTCTTTTATAACCTTTAGTAATGCCAAGATATACTTACACAAATAAAAATGCCATATCATGCGGACGTAAAACAAGATAAGATCTTTTCCATTTTAAAAATCGGTGCAATAATTCATTAGCATCTCCAGTTACTGGAATTTTATTTGCATCTATCCAAAGTTCTAATGAAGATAGAATTATTGTAATATTAAATGAAGTAAAAATCTAAAAAAAAAAAAACACGTACAGAAAATATATTTGAATACAGTTTAAAATATTTAGGAATTCATCTGTGTATATGAACAATATTTACTAATGAAAAATATTAAACAAATAATCTATATGTCAGGATTGTATGTCATAAAACATGTTAGAAATAAAAACTACTAATAAAACAAGTAGTCATTAATATTTTTAAATGTTTATCTTTCAGTAAATCCCTGATAAATTCTTTATTTAATTCTTAGAATAAACTAAGTATGTAAAATTATTTTTTATTCCTATTTTCTTTTCTGTATTTCACACAACATGTATATTTTGTCAATGTCATAAGATATTATAGGATTTTTTTTCAGTAAACCAAACAAAATGTGAAAGTACTAAAAAGCAAACACTTACAGCATTGGTCAATCCAATCAACTGGAAAATTTTCTGACTGACAGTATCTGTATCAGAGCCCATATGATTATACTGAAAAATATAATTACCATTTAGATCTAAACATGTAATGCCTAATAGTAAATTAGTGTTCTGTTTAAAACTGAATATAGTAAAGTAAGAACTTATTTAAATTATCAGATGATTAGTTTTAAAACATTGTTACTTATCATATAAATTACATGATATATATTCAGCATACAAATTTTACGTATCAGTATTGGCCTGATATCAAAATCAGAGAGAGAAACAATAAGAAAAGAAAATTACAGGCTAATATTTCTGATGCGTATAGATATAAAAATCCTGAACAAAAACTAGCAAACTGAATTTAACAATACATTGAAAGAGTCATACACCATGAGCAAATGGATTTAATCTAGAGTTTAAGGATGATTCAAATTATGTAAATTAATGAACATAATATACCACATCAAAAAAATGGAAAGACAAAATAATAAAATGGAATGAATAAATGCTATACACAACAAATCCACACCCAACATCTTGCTCAGTGATGAAAAACTGAAATAATTTCTTTCAAGGTCAGGAATAGAACAAGGATGTTGACACTCACCATTGTTATTTAATATAGAATTGATATTCTGAGGCACAGTAATTGCACACAAAAAAGACATAAAAGGTATCCAAATTGGAAAGGAAAAAGTAAAATTATCTCCATTTGCAGAGAACATGAAAATATTCATAGAAAACCCCACAGACTGCAGTAAAAAATTATTAGAAATGAATACAAAAAAATTGGCAGCCTAAAAACTTGATATACAAAAATTTCTTTAACTACTATACACAAATAACACACTACCAGAAAGAGAAATCAGGAAAACAATCCCATTATCTTATCAAAAAAGAATTAAATGCCTAGGAATAGATTTACTCAAAGATAAAGACCTGTACACTGAAAAACATAAGACAGGATTGAAAGAAATAGAAGATAAAAGCAATGGAAAGATGTTCTTTTTTTTTTTAAAGATTTATTTATTTATTTATACAAGCACTGGGTACAGTTAGAAGCGCGGGAGGGTGAGAGAATTCACCAGAGCCAGCAGGAGAGGTCTGCGCGCCATGTGGGACCCTCCTCCATAGGCCGGGGAGCAGCCAGGGATTGAACCAGTGCTGCAGAGCTGTGGGCAGCTTCGCAACCCAGCGCTCAACTGCTGCGCCACTGGGGAGGCCCGGAAAGATGTTCTTGTTCTCATGGAATGGACAAATTAATATTGATAAAATGGCTATATTACACAAAATAATATATACAAAACAAGGCAATTTTTTTTAAAAAAGAAAACAAATGGGCATGTCATGTTGCCTGATTTTAAATTACATTTTAAAGCAATGGTAATTAAAACACAATGGTATTGAAACAAAAATAGACACATGGATCAAATATCCAGAAATAAATCACATATTTCAACACCTAACTTATGACTAAGAAACCAAAATCATGTAATGAAGAAAGGAAAATCTCTTCAGCAAATGATTTTGGGAAAACTGGTCAGCCATATATGAAAGAATTAACTGGATCACTCCATACACACAGTAAATTCAAAATAGATTTTAGACTTGGATGTAAGACTCAAACCACAAAGAGCAAAGAAGAACATGTAGACAATACATTCCATGAAGTTAATAATAAGAGTGTCTATGGTGACTCAACCCCTATGCAAGGAAAATTAAAGCAAAATAACAATTGGAATTAAATCAAATTTCAGGCAGCAAAAAGCAGTGGTCATTGCATTTGAAAACTTTAGGGATATGAAAGACCTGCAGGTGCCTGTGGCAAGAGATTTATAGGTGGACAACAGGACATCAAAGGGTATGAGGAAATGCTGGGGTGATACAATTCTGAAATTGAGATAATGAAATGAAGATTTATGTAGAGTGGAATTCACAAAGTGACACACAGGCCCAGGCAAGACATATGCTCATAAAAAACCTGAGAACATCCTTGTCTGAATTTCACCTTGTCTGAACCCTAGATTGAGAGCAAGCCCAACTAATCAAGGAAGGACTTCCCTGGAACAGAGACAATCTGAAAAAAGTAAAATAAAATAAAAACACAACACCAACAAAAAATATGAGCAGTAAATTTTTTCAAATGCTAAATTTTCAACAAAAATCACTAGGTATATTGTATAGATTGGGCTGCTATAACAAAAAATACTATAGATTTATTATACATTTATTATGTATTTATTTCTCACAATTTTGGAGTCTGGGAAGTCTAAGATCAATGTGCCAGGAGATTTGGTGTCTGAAGAGTTCTCTCTTCCTTTTTCACAGATGACAATCTTCTAGGTGTGTCTACACATGGCAAAGGTGGCTCCCTGGTGTCTGCATTATAAGTGCACTAATCCTATTCATGAAAGCTCCAACTTCACAACCTAAGCAACTCCCAAAGGCTCCACTCTTTAAATACTATCACATTATATATTGTATGTATTTTGATATATGAATTTTAGAATGACAAAAATCATTAAGTATGTCATAAGGTAAGCACACAACAAAGTGTGATTCAAAGGGAGAGAATAAATTGAGGGAAACCATCCCTAAGAAAATGCTGACTTAATTAGACAAACTTATTAAAATAATAACTGTTTAAAATATCCTCAAAGAACAAAAGGAAAACACAGACAAAGAACTGAGGGAAATTAGGAAAATTATATCTGAACAAAGTTAGAATAAGAGCAAAATTAAATAAACTATAAAAATGAACCAAACAGAAATGCTAGGACTGAAAATACAGTAACAAAATTGAAATTTTACTTGAAGCAGGTTTAAAGAAGCAGAAGAAAGATCAATGAAATTGAAGACAGGACAATTTAAATCATATAGTCGTAACATCAGGAAGGGAAAAAGAAGGTCTTACGGGATACCATTATGCAGAACAATATATGAACTTCGGTTGTCAAAGGAGAAAAAGAGATAATTTGAAGAAACAATAACCAAAAGACTTTGCAAATTTGAGGAAATATATGAACCTATAAATCCTGAAAGCAGAACAAATTCCAAGAAAGATAAATCAAAGAGACCCACTCTAACACGTTACATCAAGCATTTTGTAACCAAAAATGTCAAAAGCTAGAAAGAGAACATTGAACACAGGAAGAGAGAAGCAAATATTTACATACAAAGAAGATTATCAACCAATTTTTTGGCAGAAACTTCAGAGAAGAAAACAATGGAGTACTGAATGCAAAGTTGCAGTCATTCTGGATGGCATTTTGGCTTATAAAATGAAGCGTGCTGTTGTCATATTGAATGTACTACCTGATATTGCCCAAAGGAATTAAAACCAATTTCCACACATAAAACTTTGTAAGGGAGCCTCCCTGGTGGCACAGGGGTTAAAGTCTCAGCACTATCAAGGTATCATCAGCCACTGTGGCCTGAGTTCAATGCCCTGCCAGTTTGCTAACCCACTTGGCTCAGAAGACCTCTCCTGTCTCACCCACTGCTTCCCTCAGCAGTGTATTTCAGTAGATCTGCTTGTTCTGCTCCCCAGTTTGTGTCTGGTGAATCCTCTCATCCCACACACCTCTGGCTTATACCCCATTTCTTGTACACATAAATAAATAAAAATAAATCTTAAAAAAACTGTAAAGACATTTATGGCAGTTTTATTCATAATTTTCAAAATTAGAAATAACTAAAATGGCTTTCAGTAGTTAAATGATCAATAAACTGTAACTCATCCATACAAAAGAACATTATTCAGTGAGAAAACAAATGAACTATCAGACCATGAAATAAATGAAGGACAGTTAAATGCCCATTACACCAAGTTAAAAAAACCAATTTGAAATTACTACATACTATATATCTCAACCTCTTCACATACTGAAAAACAAAACTAATGAGACAGTAAACAGTTGAGTGGCTGCCAAGCTTAGGGGGATGAAGGATGAATAAAAATTAAGAAACTAATCTAAAGGTAACAATTGCTTTAATTTTCATGATTTGTGTAAAATTAATAAACTTAGGGGGCCTCCCTGGTGGGGCAGGCGGTTGAGCGCAGGGCTGTAAAGCTGTCTGCAGCCTCTGCAGTGCGGGTTTGATCCCCACAGGCCTTGGAACAACTCACATGGTGAGCAGACCTCTCCTGTCTCACCCGCTGCTCCCCTCAGCAGTGTATTTCAGTCAGTCTGTCTGTTCTATTCTCCGCTCTGTCTCTGGTGAATCCTCTCACCCTCCCACGCATCTGGCCTGTACCCCAGTTCTTGTATAAATAAAATAAATCTTTAAAAAAAAATAGACTTGGTTTCCAAGTAATGACTGATAGTAGTCAGTTAAAATGAATCAAGGAAGAAAAAATGTATCCTTTAATTGTCCTGTGTTAGTATTCCAACTTACTGTTTAGCTCCTCATTATTATGTAAATTGACTTAAGACAAATAAATCAGAATATACTTACCAAATTTTTTTCAACTACAATATGCATTTCTATGTACTGAGAGAACTGTGTCTGAAAAAAAATTGACATAGAACATTTGACATAAAACCTTTAAAACTCGACACAAAACACACTTCATGTAAAAATTGAAAAATTATTTAATACCTTAGTTGTATTATTACTTTGTGATACAGTTTGAAAAATCTACATTTTATAGTGTAGATAACTCACAATACTTATATGCTAAAACACGAAATGCTTTAGTTATATTACTAAAATAATATACCAGGGCCTCCCTGGTGGCACAAGGGGTTAAGTCTCAGCACTAAGAAGCTATCAAAGCTATTGGCAGCCACTGCAGCACCTGTTCTACTCACCACCATGTGCAACAGACCTCTCCTATCTCCCTGTCTCACCGTTGCTCCCCTCAGCAATGTATTTCAGTAGATCTGCCTGTTCTGCTCCCCACTCTGTCTCTGGTGAATCCTCTTACCCCTCACCCCCCCAACATCTCTGGCCTACACCCCAGCTCTTGTATGCATAAATAAATAAAAATAAATCTTTAATAAAATAATACACCATCTATAAACACTAAACAAATAGAGAAGCAGAGAAAGAGGATCAAATTTCAGAAACAGAGAAAACTTGTATTATTGTTATTACAGTGCTCGTATATTTCTCCTTTTTATATTGGTATTTAATTTCTTGAAAATCCAAGTTAATCCCATTTCAGTTAAACTGTTTTCCTTAACATAAAAAGAGGTAGCAAGAAATCTGGTATTTAGTAGATATATCCTAAAAATAATAATCCTAGTAATTAAAAAAGTAAAAGTGAAAATGAACATGCAGTCCCCTTATTGACCAACTGATTTATTATGTATATGCAAAATTAAGCATCAAATGCTTCATGATTTTAATTTCCATCCAAAATAAGCAATAAATGTTTCAGGATAGTTTTGCCTATAGAAATCCATCCTTTCATCAAAGTCACTTTCATCAAAATCCATCCTTTCATCAAGCCAAGGAAATAATGTATTTTAGTGGAAGATAAGAGAACATTTAAATTAAGAGAAGCAATATATTAATATGTAGACAGATTCAAAGCTATTTCCTTGTTTTATCAGCAGACTAAAAGTTAGTTGCCTAATATTTTCTGAAGCAATCCTTTTTTTGAGGTTGGGAATGGCAATACTTAGTTTATATTATTTTATTTTTCTCATATACTGAAAAATAAGCTTTTATGAGAAAAGATGTATCATCCATTTTAGCCAAATAAAAATTTAAGACAACTTAAGACAAATGTGCATAAATAATGCCAGGGATTGTGTATGATTACAAGGTGGACAGGTGTTGGGCATCAAAAGAATTAAAAAAACCATATATGGTGACAAGACTTATTTATATGCAAAATAAAGATCATTTGAAAGTGATTTATCCAAGAAGACACTAAAGATTTTGATCTAAGAAAGAAAGTGGTAAGACCCTGGTGGGTGAACCAAGTGCAATATAATTAAAAAGTTAAACCTTTAAAAGATGCCAAATGTCATTGGTAAGAGCATTTGCAGCAACATGGATGGAGCTGGAAGGGATTATGCTCAGTGAAATAAGTCAGAAGGAGGAATATAGGGGTACTAAATAAGGGATCAGGAAAAAAAATGACAAAACTAGCAGGCAACTATAAATCAGAGACATTCAGTCTGGGAGGGAAAAGGAGAGGAATTAACACAGGGGCAGGAAGAGCACAAGAGACTATGGTTATAGGTCACTGATGACTTGGTGGTGGGAATTTTACAGGGACTATACCTGAGAGGAGAAATCAAACATTGTACAAAAATGAACCACATTATAAATATAAATATAAATATATATCTATATATACACACACACACACATATATAAAAGAAATAAACTATGATTTCTCTCAGATTAAACTAAAAAAATAAGAACATTCAGGGAGTGAGGAGGTTCTTGACAATGATAAATGATAGCTAGGAAATAACTAAGAGAGAGAGAGAGTGAGAGAGAGAGAGAAAGATGATTTGTAAATTTTGTTTAACTTGGGCCAGGATTTTGTTCACTATGGGATAAGTAACTCAGGAAAATATTTGAAAGGAGAGAGGGACATCAAAACATAGCAAGACAAACAATAACCTGAAACACAACAAATATATCAATATTTAAATTGTATTTAAGGGAAAGTGAGAAAAAATTAAATAGGATGAGGGTCTCCCTGGCCCAAGGGTTAAATCGCAGGCTATTACCCCTGTGGCATGAGTTCCCTGCCAGGGAGCTAATCCACATAGCACAGCAGACCTCTCTTGTTTCTCAGCCCCTCTGTTCCCCTCAGCAGTGTATTTCAGTAAATCTGCCTGTTCTGCTCCCCACTCTGTCTCTGTGAATCCTCTCACCTTCCTACCTCTGGCCTACACCCCAGTTCTCCTACTAAAAAAAAAAAAAGGAGAAAAATTAATGAGAAATGAAAATGTTTTATCAGAGTATAAAGTTAAGCCAAAGGTTACAGAAAGTTTTTATTTTTGTTATATCATTAACATATTTAATAGAGATGGACTGACTCCCTCCTAAAATTGAGACAGGACAAGAAATTCTTTATTTGGTAATAAAAGAAATGAAAGTTACTCTAATTGAAAAGGAATATAAAAAACTGTCTTTTGCAGGATGGCCTCACTTGTACGTAGAAAACTATAGACTCCAAAAGAAAGAGCTATATAATAAACAATTTCAATAACTTTGCAGGATAAAAAAGCCATATACAAACCCAACAAATAATGAGAAATCCATAAGAATAAATTTTGTAATCATGGTGTTATCTGACAACTTGACTGGGCAACAAATGTCAGATTTTTGATCAAACGCTTTTCTGGATGTGTCTTTGAAGGTTTTATTTTCTGTCTTTATTATTGTTTATTGATAAGATCAACATTTAAATAATTGAGGGACATTTAGTAAAGCAGATCCACCCTTCAGGAAGAGCTGCAACTAACAGTGTTGCCACTTGGAATTCTGTAAAACCGAAAGAGTAACTTCAAGGCTTACAATATAAATTAAGAAAATTTTGGCACATTTTACTGTCTATCTATCTATCTATCTATCTATCTATCTATCTATCTATCTATCTATCTATCATCTATCTAAAGAATAATTTATAAGAAAAACATTGCTTAAATTTCTGTGTAGTAATAACTATATAGTTTACTCATTTACCTACCTCTACACTTTGTATTTTATAGGGCATATCTCTTGGCTCAAAATCTTCCTCAGTATATAAAGAAATACCTTCACTCTTATGTTTTATTTGATAAATCACATGTTCAAAACCGATTGAAGGTTCCAAGGGCTCAATTCCATAACTTACATTTTCAAACTGCAGTAAGCCCCTATAAATTTTAAAAAGGTGAATAAATCAAATAATGCAACTTGGAAAAATTCACAAGATACCACCTAATGAATGTTTTTAAAATAGTATGGAGATTACTTCTGGTCTTAGTCTTCAGTGGCAAGATGGGAAAAAGTTACTGAGACTCCACAAACTTACTGAGTAGCACAGAATGGTGCTACTATTGCTATTTGCCCAGAAATTAATATGTCATGAACTTGAAAGATATCAAAAAATCTTAGCTAGGGTTAAATAGAAAACTGTGCAAGATCCCAATACTGAGATTTGCCAGTGACAGTTTCCCACAATAAATTCAGCCTAACTTTAGAACCCCTATTATTATTTTAAAATTTTAAAAATCATTTCTAAAAATATATTTTATTCTATTATAATAAAATTATATATCACAACCTGAGTCCAGTACATGTGCTAATGATGACCATAGAATTTGGGTAACCTTCAATATAACCTTGGTAATGGCAAAAATTCTGAAAAACAAAAATAAAATATATATTAGAATAATCCATGTTAAAGATAACCTCTTTAAATATATACCATATATTTGCATTAGTATGTATGTGTCAAATACTCGTAAACTGTAGTAACTTGTCCTGGAAATCAACCCCCCTTATTGACAATAAATAGCCCAGAAAATTATCTTGTTCGAAGTCAGACTTTGTATGCAGCAATATTGCCATCTGAGCAATGATCCAGGAATCTGTATAACAACTCATATAACAATATATAATAATTTATGTAACAAACGGCTATAACTTGATTAAAAACTGTGAGCTTACCTAATTTTTGCCCCTGCTTCTAAATTAGGATCAACCAGAGAAAGCACTCCTAATATTTACTCCTAAATAATGACAGAATATTTCACTTCCAGTTAGCCCACATAAAGCTTTCTTATGCCAACAAACACCAATCAAGGCAAACCCGAAAGTCTTCTCTTTTTTCTTCTATATACAACTTTCCTACTCTTCTGTCTGCCTTTGACTATCTGCAAAAATGCAAGTGATAGTGACTGTCTCCTTTTGCTATGGCAAGATCTGAATAGCCTTTACTTATTCTCATTATTACTTTTTTGCTTGTTGCACAGCATATTAGATACTCACCATGAAGATACTCATCATACTTCATGTCTCGATGAAAACCAGACATGAAGAGAAAATCTTCACCTAGAGCAATGCATGCATAACAATCATAACATTCAGAGGAATAATGATACTTTTCATCATACACATATTAAGTATCATTGCCCATTATATACATATGTGTGTATACATGCACATATATACACATATATACCTATCTGTGTACATGCATATATACATGTGCATAATAGGTATACAAGTATACACATATATGTGTGTCAGGAGACTAGGAAACAATGACATAAAAGAAAAGAAAAGAAAAGGCTGAGAAGAAAAATGTCCTGGTATGCAGTATTATATATTGAGGGAAATTATTTTTCAAAAATTAAGATATCTAAAATTGACTTCTGATATAACAGCATGAGGAGTTCCACAGATCTGCTCCCAAATGAAATGGATGAAAATTTCAGGTGAACAACTATTAAATTCCTCTGGAAATGGTCTTAAGGATAAATGAGTCAAAGAGAAAATGAATAAATAGCTATTCAAGAAAAATTATGAAAATAGGCAAAAAATGAGAGCTATGATATTTTAAGTAAAAACTACACTTTTGTCCCTTCCCTCCACCCCTACAAGCTTAGTGAAATATTTTAGACTTGGTGCAGCCAGGAATTCTCATTGGGAGGAGCAGGATGTTCACATTTCTCATCCTGCTTCCTTCAGATACTTCTTGTTGTGGCTGAGTTCCAAGTCAATGCAGTCAAGAGATAAGGGCTCCTTGCTTTTCTGCCCAGGGAAACAACAGAGGCTTTAACTAAAGTAAATGTAGATTATACATTTAATCATCCAGGAAATCTAATCATTCAGATTCATAGTCAGTCAGTGATCCCATGCTGTATGACACAGGAATCTCTTTGTCAGCAAATGAAGTACAGCAAAGGATTTATGTGTTTGAAATGAACAGTTTTTATCACATCCATTATTGTCCAGTAGCAGTTGACCTAATTGAAAAGAATAGTAGGCTACTAAATACTTACCATGGTATTTGAAAGACATTAAGCTGCAAGTCTGGGATGATATTTTAATGAGATTATTTGTATGGTATGGTTTCCATATAGTCAACGAACACATTATATAGAAATGTAAGGTGATCTTGTTGTTTTACCATAGTTTAAACGTGGATAGGAGAGTGCTAAGTAGTTAAACGAAACTGAGTAGTCAAAGTTGTAAAATGTTATTGATGCTACTCAGTTTCAAATTAACCACATGCCTGCTTTGTGCAAATTAATCTGGGCCACTTAATTATTTTTCCCTTTCCAGATAGTACTGATGTGTTACCAGTAAGAAGTGGAGACCATGAGAAGACGGAATGGTTTACAACACAGTATTTGATGCGGTACAGGTTCATGCCTCTTCATGGGTATGTTACCTTACCATACTCGTCAAAGCATCCATAATCCTCCACCATAGTCTGCTATGTTCTCCTCTCACACTCTCCCCCTCTAGACTGTCTTTGTTATCCTAGTTCTGTGTCACTGGTTGTTTCTTATATCTGAAACTCCTATGTTCTTCAGATTTCACTTTACTTCATATTATTTATTCAAATTCCCATTACAACATAAAATTCTTTATATTAAACTTCCTCTATTCAAATAATGGATTTATTTCTTTATGTTAATTAGACACAAACTAAAACAGTCTCTTAACTTATTAAAAAATGTCACTGACATATCATCATATTGGATTATTTCATATTTTTCCCCTCAAATACTCAAACAGCTCTTCATCTGTATTAATCACACTTTATAAGATCAAAGTAAAATACCTTTACTTTTCTGCAAGGCTTATTATACTTCCTTCTAAATGTGAATTTTATTATCTGGAAGATAATGTTTTTGATTATTTGGAAAAATTTATAAGTTGTATTTACATCATAAATAGGTTGATTGGAAAAACTGGGAATCAATAAACTATTTTTAGGTCAGCATAGGATAAAATTTTCATAAGGGATAAAAGTATGTTATTATTATTTTATAATTTCCTTCTCTCATCATTTATCTTATTTTTATCATTATCATTTCTTGCACAGCTTTATTTATCATATCTTGTTTAAAGCTTTATTTGCACCGGAAAAGAAACTATATGTTGTGACTATTATGTACAGTCTTCTACAAATAATTGTAAAATTGATAGTTCCACCTAGGTTTGTAAAATCTTTGCTAAGTGACCATCTCCTCTACCAATTATTGAGAAGAATTTTTTTTAATTTTTAATTTTGGTATTTTTATTTTATTATTTTTTTTTTAAGAGGCATGTATTATTTATTTATTTGTTTGTTTGTTTATAAACGCACTGGGTACAGTCAGAAGCGCGGGAGGGTGAGAGAATTCACCAGAGCCAGAGCAAGGAGCAGAGCAGGCAGAAGGACCGAAGTACACTGCTGAGGGGAGCAGCAGGCGGCAGGAGAGGTCTGCGTGTCATGTGGGACCCTCCTCCTGTGGCCGGGGAGCAGCCGGAGCTCGAACTGGCTCCAGAGAGGCCGCGGGCAGCCTCGCAGCCCAGCGCTCAACTGCTGCGCCACCGGGGAGGCCCTAATTTTGGTATTTTTAAATGATATTTTCTTTCCCCCACCCCCTCAGATTGAGTCCCCATAGAATTTCCTTCCCCAAGGCACCCATGCACCATCACTACAGTCTCCTGTTCTCCTTCCTTACTCCCTCTGATTCCTCTCCTCCTCCTCCCGTGTAGTATGTCTGATTTGTAATTGTCTGTTTTTGCTTTGTTATGTTTTGTACTATTACTATTTTTTTTTACACTGATGTCTTATTTGGTTCCCCTATATTCTTGCTATAAGTGAAACCATCTGATATTTTTCTTTTTCCTTCTGGCTTATTTCACTGAGCATAATTCCTTCTAGTTCCATCCATGTTGCTGCGAATGACATGAGTTTATCTTTTTTGATTGCTGAATAATATTCCATTGTGTATATATACCACATCTTCTTGATCCAGTCATCTATTTTTGGGCATTTGGGTTGTTTCCAGGTTTTACCTATTTTAAATAGTGCTGCAATAAACATAGGTGTACAGGTGCTCTTTTGAATCAATGTTTTTGTGTCCTTAAGTTGTCCTGTGTATTTCTGTCTCTCCAATTCTAACTCTGTCTCTGTCTCTTTCTCACTCTCTCACATGCACATTCACAAGTACATGTCTCATGTACACATATATAAGTGATAACACTGTTTGACAGTATATATTATTTATATATTTATAGAGATGACGCCATATATTTGCCTACTCTATTGGGCAAAATTTAAAGTATCGCAACATATCTATTTCTTCTGTTAAAAGCTTAGTTTGTATAAAAGTACTTTAATTTCAAAGTATTGTTTGATTTACTACATGAAAATCAGAAATGTAAATAAAAAAAAATAACAATATGCAAAGGGTATGGTAAAGATAAATGGGAAAACAGTATCTCAGGCTTGGTGGGATCCCTGCAAATCTATGCGTACTTCATTATTTTAACAATTATAGGCATTATGAAAGTTCCAGATGTTCCAAATTTAAAAACATTTAATATAATCCTAAATATGCATGAAATTGTTGAATTGTGCTAAAAATATCAACACAAACACACAACTCTGATTCTTTGTGCTTTAGTAATGTGTGGACCCTAAGTTAAGGTGATCACAGAAACTCATGTGACAAAGGTAAAACAGGCAAAATCTATACCTGAAACTGTTGTTCAAAAGGTTTCTTACTTCCTGAGCCATTATAAGCATAAACTCTAAAATTGTGAGGTAAAAATGTTCTGCAAAACAAAGGGGAAAAAGTACTTAATGGAAAATATTTTCCTAAGCTCTTTTTTGAATATATATGTATATATATATATACTTTATTACAAGTAAGGAGGCAGAGTAAAAGAGTAAGGGAATAATACAGGGATAGAGCCTCTCAACAGGTAAATCCTGTTCTAATTTCACTTTAAAAAAATCTAGTTGCTAAACCTCTCTTCACTTACTTCACTGTCAGACTGTTCTCCTAGCTGTTTTGTAAACATTGCTGGAAAGCTTTTGCCTCAGGGTGTTTGCACAAGTTGTTCCCACAGCCTAGTATTTCTTCAAAATGATTCAATTTCTCATCTTTCTCAAGTCTTTACTTATAAACTAACTTCTCAGTGAGATGTCATCACAAGTTTATACAAATGTGCAACTTTCCCAGTTATCAAAGTACAGGCATTCCAAACATTAATTCTTGCTTTGTTTTATATCTTTGCTTAAGCATGTATTACCATCTAACATTTTATAATCTACTTATTTATTATACTATTATTAATCTTGTATGAAAACAATATAACTGAGATTTTTTTTCTTCTTTTCTTGAGGTAACACTGGTTTACAATGCCACATATAATATAGAGATATAATTTCACACCTCTTCAGATTTGTTACCACATCACAATCACCACCAAGTCCTCCACCATTGTCCATGGGTTCCCTTTCCCTGTTAACTGTCCACATTTTTCCTCCTTTGGTATTCTCAATTTTATAGTCTCATATCTAAGATTTGGTTTTTTTTTTTTTTTTTCTCTAACCCTTTGTTTTGTATCTCTAAATTCCACATGTAAGTGAAGCCATCTGATATTTACCTTTCTCTTTTGGACTTATTTCTGCTTAGCATAATCCCTTACATTTCCCTCTATGTTATTAAGAATGGTGAGTTCATTCTTTTTTAATGGTTGGGTAGCATTTTCCTAATCCACTCATCTGTCCTTAGGCACTTAGCTATTGTGCTAACTTGACTAATTGTAAATAGTGCTGGCTATTAGAAATGTCTCTTTAAAAAGTATAAATGTCTTATCTAGTTACTTCATAGAGAAAAAATAGTTGGCCTACCTGTGCATTAAGAGGGGTTTTAAAGCATAAAATATGAGACAAATGAACCACAAATATGCCTAGAAACATTTACACATACAAAATAATTTCATTCTGGATAATTATAAATAATAATTATAAACTATATATTAAAAATGCATACTATAATAATAGTCATAGCCAATAATTGTAAATTATTGTAACAAAGAAATGTAAAAATGTAGATCACCTACTTTTGCATTAAGTTCAGGGTGTATATTTTCCCATCAATTGTAATGTTGTAGGACAGCTGGCAGAAGAGTATATTAAAAAGGAAAAGTGAGAAGAATATTAGGAAAACTGTTATCTTAGGTACTCTATTATTGTAAAACATAGAAAACTTATTCAGTGTTGGTTCATTTCTATGAAATTTGATATTAAAATATTTTATAAGAAAAATATTTAAGATTAATAAATATTATCTAGCAAATGAATAATTTTGTATATAAAGATTGGGTGAGTCAATATCTTTACATTATTGGGTCTTCCAATCCATTTCTGACTGTACCCAGTGCTTGTATAAACAAACAAACAAAAACAAACAAACAAATGAATAAATAAATCTTTAAAAAAAATCTCTTATACTGTTAAAATTTCACATATTTTTTACTATTTAGATTAAATTTGAAGTTTATATAAATAAGCACTCCTTTCAAAATATAGATTCTATTTAAGCTTGTAATCCCTGTATTAAATTGAGGGCTGCTAATGAGATATTTGTATATAAATTACCAGAATATCTACTGAGCCAAAAAAAAAATTAAGGTAGGTATGGTGTTTAAACAAACACATTTCGGGCCTCCCCGGTGGCGCAGCGGTTGAGCGCTGGGCTGCGAGGCTGCCCACGGCCTCTGCGGCGCCGGTTCGATCCCCGGTTGCTCCCCGGCCACCAGAGAAGGGTCCCACATGGTGCGCAGACCTCTCCTGTACTTTGGTCCTTCTACCTGCTCTGCTCCCTGCTCTAGCTCTGGTGAATTCTCTCACCCTCCCTCGCTTCTGACTGTACCCAGTGCATGTATAAACAAACAAATAAATAAATAAAATAAAATAAAACATGCCTCTATAAAAAAAATAAAATAAACACATTTCACTTCTTTAGAAATATTCCTAAGAATTAATGAAAAAAGACATTAAATTTTTAATTAATTTCAAGAACAATGTCATGAACCAAAATAACGTGGAGACTTAATGATTATCATACTAGCAATGAAGATACAAAAGAAATTCATACAGCATTTCATTAAATCAAATGAGTGTCATTCCATGTAAAGAAGCCATAGCTTAGGACAAAAAACAGCAAAAAATTTTCCATATGTAGGTGAGTGAGAAGAAAATCTCTAGATAGATCTGGTCAATATTTGAAGACACTCAAGAAGGAAACATTTAGAAGATGGAATTTTGGATTTTGATAATAAACATCATAACATCATTGCACCATACTCCTATGAAATATTTTTAATTTTGGTTCATTTTCAAAGGGCTTTTCCATTGGGTATAAATATAAAATGTAGCAAGTGTACATGGATATAACTTCTTAGATACAAAACCGTAATGTGATTTTAGAGTGTGAAAATGTTAGGGCTTAATTACATGTGATTCAACTCCTCCAGTTGTCATAGACCTTATTTTCTTTGGAATCATAATTTGCACACGTAGTCTTTCAGAATCTGCAAGGTGCAAAATATTTTATTATAGCAACTCTTAACACCTCATAACCTCCTTCAATATTTTCTCTTCTAATACTACAGTATTCTACATACCACTTCTTTATTTATATCTTTTTAAAGTAACTTTGATCCCCAGTTCTTTCTAAAACTACAAAATAGGTATTCTGCTTTAAGAATATTGTTCAATAAGCAGATTGTAGTTACCCTGAGGCAAGAGGCCAAAGGATTTTTGCACAAAAACTCAGGTTTTTTTGACCTTCCAACTACAAAGTCCAGAAGGTCAAAACTTGCAGAGCAGGATAAAATAAACTCTAATTTTTTTAAAGGAGTTGGAATCCGTGTATTTATTATGCAATGTTTCAGTTAAAGAATATCATTTGACCCTCGATTATGAAATATACAAACAGTTTTAAATTTTTTCTTTATAAATTCTACTTTTAAAATAACTGTAACATTTGCATTCGATTCTATAGACAAAGTTCCCATATTGTGAACTGGACTTTTGCATGATTAACTTAATGTAGTATATACAAATGTTGATTTTCAATGATACACACCAATAACTTACATATTGCTAAAATGCAAAGTTACTACAATTTAAAAAAAGTATTAAAAAAAGATTGAATAATCATTACTGGAACTGTTATCATAAATGGTTCTTTTATTCCTGAGATTTTTATTAATATGGGGAAAACCTAGCTGGGTAATCAAATTTTATTTTCAAACATTTTTTAAAAATGGTATCATCTTTACAGAATTAACATTGGTTAACAACACAACACTATATATGATTTTGGGGTTTATAGGTTTACACCTCTTCAGATATATGCAACCAGAATGAAGCTACAAAAACCATGGCATTTTCCTTCTTTCTCATGGCTGCAAGACAACGGGAAAGCCCGCTTTCCCTCCCTACCACCCACCCCCTACCCTCCAGCCCTCACCCCCCACCCCCCACCATGCATCCCATGTTGCTTTTAACTTGGGAAGGTGACAACGTAGGGGTGGGCTCAGGCTTTTATAGTTGGGAGTCTCCACAAGAAAGCACTGCCCCAGGAGTAATCCAGCCCTTCAAGAGGGAAAACGAGAGGAAAGCTGACGTCCCCCAAATGACATGAGGGTTTTCTCTACGTACTGTAGTCTGTCTGGATCCCGACGAACCCTGTGAGCAGAAGCAGAAGGCACAGCATGGCTAGGTGTCCTGGATGGTCGCCCAAATAATGACAGTTGGCTTGGCTAGGAGACAGTTGGGAGCGCGAGGAGACGCCTTGGGATCACCCACCCCGCGAACTGAGAGCAGAGCTGGGTCAGGGGGGTGGGTTCAGTGCGCTGTGCACTGTGAACTTTCTTGGTCCCTAAAGCTGCAGGAGGTTTTGTTTGTTTTGAGGGCTGCATTGAGGCTAAAAAGAAGCAAAAATATCTCCACAGGCAAACCTGAAAGAACATCAAGGGAACAAACGTGTACGTTTCTGAAGTGAACTTTAATGGATAATTGAACTTTTAATTGTGTTTTAATTTATATATATATCAGTACACGTTGCATAATTTAATAGTCTATATCATATACATTTGTATATACATGATATATAGCTCATACATGTGTACATGTGTACAGCCATGACTATAGATATTATATATATGAACAAAGTAGGATAATTAACTCTTACTGCCAAATGGAGAAACAGGAGTCACAAAACTCCCCCAGATTATACTGACAGTGAATCCCTTTTAACACCATTAGTCAGTTTTCATTGTGTTTGAGATTTATGTGAATGAAATCAATCACTGTGTACCCTTTTATGTTTGAGTTGTTTTAATATGATAATCATAATATCCACCCATATTGTCAGTAGCAATAATTTTCCTCCTTGGTTACTATTACACATTAGAAAATATAATACCGTCTGTTTTTCTGTTTTACTGTTGATCAACATTTGATTTATTTACAGTTGCAACTATTAAGAAAATATTTGGTTATTTTATTTCTTGTACATGCTATTTGATGAACATACGTGGTGGTTTTTATTGGGTATATTTCTATAATGAAATTGCTGGGTCACAGAGTATTCTTTATTAGACAATTCCAAAAGACACTTCCAAAACTTCCAAAGAATTTTCCAAGATTGTTGTATGAATTTGTGTTCTCACCAGAAGTATATAAATAGTCCACTTTATATTAATGTAATTTTTTTAAACATTTATTTCATCTTAGTCATTTTGGTGGACATGTAGAGGTGCCACATTTTGGTTTTCATTTGCATTTCTGTGTTAATGAAGTTTAACAAATACATTTTTTTTTTTAAGATTTATTTATTTTTATTTATTTATACAAGCACTGGGTACAGTCAGAAGCGCGGGAGGGTGAGAGAATTCACCAGAGCCAGAGCGGGGAGCAGAGCAGGCAGAAGGACCGAAGTACACTGCTGAGGGGAGCAGTGGGCGGCAGGAGAGGTCTGCGCGCCATGCGGGACCCTCCTCCAGTGGCCGGGGAGCAGCCGGGGATCGAACCGGCTGGCGCTGCAGAGGTGCGGGCAGCTTCGCAACCCAGCGCTCAACCGCTGCGCCACTGGGGAGGCCCCAAATACATTTTTTACTGGTCATTTATATATAACTTCTTTGGTAATATCTTTGAAATTTTGGTACATTTTCTGGTTGAGTGACTTTGTTTCTTTCTAGTATATGCAGAATCCTTTTGCCTATTGTAGATATGATTCCTTTGTTAGATATAATGTGTGCAAATATCTTTCCATACTGGGACTCCTAGTTGATGGATTTTTGCATATAACCATTCATATTCAGAAATTTACTTTTTTCCCAATTTATTGGGATTTTCTTGAGATACATCTGTTCATATATGCTGAATTGGCATGGGTCATGCTACTCATGCTGTCTGACAAGGTCTGGGCATGGGGGAAATTTCTGAAAAGTCAGAAAACTTCATAGCTGGCTCCTGCTACTTCCTTTCATTTGTTTGTGGCAGTTATTGAAACCATGGGAATTTTCTCTAAGCTTTAGAATAACACAATGAGTTCTGGCACCAATGCCAGTTTCTGTATGCACACTTCAGTAGTTTGAGAAAAGTACTTTCTAACATGATTAATGATGAAATGATTCCCGATAATTCTCCACGTCCTCCAATTTTTAATTCAGTTACCATGAGTAACATTGAGTTCTTTAACAAGCCATGCTTGAGCCTGGTAAAATTCCCCACAAGAGAAGTCCCTGAGGCGCCCCTGGAGGGGAAATGATCAGAGAGAAACACACCACATGCTGTTCCCAAGGTACTGGGACACCTTGGTTCTATATAGAAAATAGGAAGCCGCCTTCGATCTTACAATGCCTGCTTCATCTTTTAGCTTGACCATAAATCACACTGTGTATAGCACCTGTTTCTATTTTCTGAATAACATACATCACCTAGGGAAATTATGTAACCAAGTTAATGTAACCAAGCAACCCAGTTAATCATAGACTGGGAAAATTAAGAAAGGGCTGTGCACTGATTGATGATCAAGCATAAGTTCTGAAACAATGTAAAAGTAAAATCACATGATTGCATGATGTAATGATCAAATAAAAAATTTCTGATGTGTGGACTTCTAGTGAGTCCGAACCTGAACCACGGCAGTGAAGGAAATCAGACATGGGGGACTGTCATGTCCAGCATGCAGTAAATCTTTATTGTCTTAGTGCGTATTATATACTATTTTAATTGTAGCAGGTGTAACATCAAAGCATACCACATCATGATAACATGTATGAATGATTAGTCTATTTTCTTACTATTATTATTTACTTCAGACAGTAGGATACCAGGCGGTTAGTTCTCACACATATAATCTTATCGCCTCCTAGCCTGAGCCTGGGAAGTTCGCTCATTATTTTGTTGTTGTCAATCTGTGGAGATGTACGCAGTTCACTTCAAGGCTCTCAACACCAAGTCCTGTCACTCAGAAGTTTTCCTCCGAGACGCATGTGTTTTCACATGCCTTAGAGACTCGGGTCAAGGCCCTTTTGCTCACTACACAGGGTGGCCGCCTCCAACATGATGTATAAATAAAGACCCACTGAGACCCTCAGTGGGAGATGTCTGCACCCTGATCAAGTGTCAGTGTCTCCTCACTACCTCATCTACCTCATCTCCCCTCTCCCTTCATCCCTCCACTTTGCTGACGCCATCTTGTCCTGTGGGGACCCTACCCCGGTTGGAGCTGGACTCCAGCACTGAATTTTGTCAAAAGCTTTTTTCTGTATAATTTAAGTTGATCATATAATTTTCTCCATTTTCCATTAAATGTTGTGAATTGAAATGATTGCATTTCCAACAATGAAACAAACTTGTATTTCTAAAATGAAATATATTTAGTTATGATATATTATATTTTACAACTTTTGCTGAAGTTATTTGCCAGCATGTTGTTTAGGAATATTTGTCTGTAACTTTTTTAGATTGTAATGAAATTACAATCTATATATCATATCAGATATATAGTAGTCTTATAAAAGAAAATGAGAGATATTATCTCTTCCTCCATCCATAAAAAGAATAAGTAAAATGCTGTAAATATTCCTGTAATGTTTCTTAGAGTTTAGAATTTTTCAGTTTTTTATAGGTTTTCTTTTTACTTACGAATTAGTTACAAAACTTACATAAGTATTTTTCTATGACTAATTGATTTAAAATTAGGTATTCCTCCTTTCCTTGTTATTTTAAGAAAGTTGTGTTCCTGGGTGGCTTCCTGGTGGTGCAAGGGGTTAAGTCTCAGCACTATCAAGCTATCAGTAGCCACTGCACCATTAGTTTGATCAGAGGCCAGGGAGTTACCCACATGGCACAGCAGACCTCTCCTGTCTTGCCTGCTGCTCCCCTCAGCAGTGTATTTCAGTAGCTCTGCCTGTTCTGTTCCCCAGGCTGTCTCTGGTGAATCCTCTAAACCCCCTGTACCTCTGGCCTATAGAAAAGTTCTTCTATGCATAAATAAATCTTTAAATAAACAAAAGAAAGTTGTGTTTCTGATGAAATCTGTCCAATTCTTCTGAGTAACACTGGCCAGAGTTGTTCATAATATTCTTCCCTCCTTTTTTAGACTTTTGAACTTGTAGATACATCCTTTTTTCAATCTCAATATTGATAATTTTATGATTTTTCTCTTTTTTTCATGATAAGTCATCCTTGGAGTTCATTATTTCTATTAATTTTTTAAATAAATAGTTTTGGACTTTGATTTTTTCTATATATATTTGCATTTTGTTTCTTTATTTTGTTTTTGTGTTCATTTATTTTTTCTACAGTATAAGTGTAACTTGTTATTTTTCTTACCTCTAAGAATAGAATTTTATATTATTTATCTAAAAAAATTTTTAGTATATACATTTAAAACTATAAATTCCCATCTACATACTGCTTCAAATTTACATGTATTATATTTATTTTCACATCTTTCATTTGCCTAATATGTTCAAAATATTTTCTAATTTTCTTTTTTTTTTAAAGATTGATTTATTTATATAAGGACTGAGGTACAGGCAAGATGTACAGAAGGGTGAGAGGATTCACCAGAGACAGAGTGAGAAGCAGAACAGGCAGACTGTCTGAAATACACTGCTGAGGGGTGCAGGGGGAAGACAGAAGAGGTCTGCCGCCCCATGTGGGTATCTCACCTGCTGGCCGGGATTGATCTGCACTGCAGAGGCTGTGGACAGCTTCACAGCGCTGTGCTCAACCCCCTGTGCCACCAGGGAGGCTCTATTTTCCAATTTTCATTATGACTTTTCCTCATGTGTTATTTAAATTCTATGTATTTGAGGTGTTTCAATTATATTTTTCTTATCCAATTTAATTCTGCTGTTGTCATATATCATACTTCAAATAATTAAGCCATTGCATTTTACTAAAACAAGATTCATTATCAATTAGATTTTCCTTTATATTTAGTAAATACTCCTTGAAAACTACAATAGAATGTGTATTATTCATTTGTGAATTATATTATTATATAAATAATAAATCAAGGTGGATAATAGGTACCAATATTTTATATTTTTGCCAATTCTTTTGTTTGCTTGTTCTTGAATATATTTAACAATATACTAGCAATTTTAGATTACTGTATTTTGAAGATACCCATTTATGATGTTGCTTTCTTGATAAATTGACCTATTGACCTAAAGAATATCATTCTTTACCTGTTGCAATACTTCTTGTCATTGCCTATTTTTTCATATATTTCCTTAGTCAGATTTGCATTAAGATTAGCTTTCACATGGATTATTTTTAAATACTATTTTACTTTAAAAGAGTAAAATAAATATATATTCCTTATATTTAAAAATGTGTGTATGTATTTGTAAACAATATGTAACTTTTAAAAAATCTAGTCCAATAAGATTTAATTTTACTGAAAGTAACAGGTCTTCATTTACTGTTAATTACATAGATGCTAAGTTTACTTATCTTACCAATAGCTTCCTAGTTTTTCCTATCTTTTTTTGGTCTTTTTTTTTTTCTTTACTTAATCGAATACTGGAAACCAATTTAATTCTTCATTTCATCTATTCTTTTTGATTTTTAAATATACTATTGTTCTGGGGTTTTAGTGATTAAAAATTATATATATTCAACACACTATATTTAACATATTACATCAAGAACATTTTAAGATTATTACCAACAATTCTATTTAAGACCTTTCATTCTGTTATTGCCATCTTTTACATATTAGTGTGCATGTATATGTGTGTTTGTACATATACTAAACAGACTTGGTTTTTTAATAGCAGTTCAAGGTTCACAGAAGAATTGACAGGAAAATACAAAGCTATAGTAATCAAAATAGTATTGTGTTGGAATAAACATAGACAGTTTGAAAGTAGTAAGATGGATGTGGCAGTAATGGTGATGGAGTTCCAGAGAGTCTAATTTCTATTCAGCACCCCTTGGGAGACCTCCATCGATATCTTCCACTCTTTCATAAAGCTTGACATTCATGAGAACCATGAGGAAGTAGAGAAACTTGGAATTGGGGTCTCTCCTGACAAAGACTGGGCAAGCTGCAGGCAGCTGCAATTGTAGTACCAGTCTTTTGTGAGCAGCTCTGATGTAGTTAAGGTAGAAAGTGACTTTAAGATCCTTATGACTTAAAATGACTAAGGACTTTGTATCCAGAGCTTGGAGGACTCTTGAAATATCTACAAACTTTAAATTTCATCAGTAAGTAGTTCACTTAGTATGATCTCTGTTTGATGTTTTTTGATATGGAAGAAGTTACAGAGAAAGAGGTCAAGTTGTGTTTAAGAGTACATCACATAGGCCAAATCATAAAAGAGATCTTTCTTATTCCAATCTTTGGAGGCAGAACTGGTGCCTTTCTACTTTAATAGAAAGAAATAACATTTGGGTTCTTATCTGATGTGGATTTTGAAAAACAAGAATGACAAAGCTCTTTCAGTGAAAGTAGAGATTTTAGATAGCTTGTCATACCACACCTGAGCAACTTGATGGAAGCCCGAACTGCCTTAACCTCTGCTTACACCACAGCAAATGCCACCTACTGCTCCCCCTAAATTACAGGCCACTTTGACTATACAGTCAGATGTCATTGACAGAGCAAAGGAGGATTAGAAAACCGCATATTCATATTTCTATGAGGCATTTAAGGATTATAACTCCATTAATAGCCCAAGGTCATCACATCTCTGAAGTACATGATGTTTTGCAGAATTATGTTCAACACCCCAGAAGATAGCCAAACTTTGGTGAAATGAAGATTGCACTTTGGTATGCAAGGAGGCAGATAGAAACATTAGGTTGGCTCAGTCTCCAAGAACAGATAACTGGCAGATTTTGAAAAAGTCCTGACAGATTATTGGGCAGAGCTCTGGGATGACACAATCATCAGCACACACTTGGCCAATTTATATGATAATTTGCTAGAACAGAATTTAATCTGTTACAGGGCAGCCCCGATATTGAACGGGTTGCCTGGCTGTGGGTCCTCACCCGCGCGCTTAAAAGGGACTTATTAATACTCCATTACAGGCACACACAAAAGGTTAATAAAAGGTTTATTTACAAGGGAAAAGGAAATAATGAAAATGTACAACTCAGGGAGAAAATAGGGAAATAAAGTCTTTAATGCGTCCTACCCGATCTGCCGACCTGGAAACCCAAAGGCACTCTCAGAGCTGGCCAGACGCTGCGAGCTGGCGGAGAGCCAAAATGGGGGAACCCCTCCAAAGCCCACGTGTCTGGCTTTATACCAACCTGGCTGCTTAACCCCACCCTCAGGTCTCAGCCACCTTCCCTTTGGTGGTGATGGGATTTGGAGTTTCCAGTGTCTTTGGCTTTGGCCTGGGGTGGGGGTGGAGTCCACAAAGCCTGTATGGAATTCTTTAGGACATCCTTTTCTCCCTAACAAATCCAAAACATTAAGCCTTTTTCCCTGCGTACAGATCAAACACATATCTAGCCTCATCACAGTCCCCATGGCCAAAGTGGAAAGAAAATTATCCTAGGTGATTCTTGAGAAGGAGTGTCATGGGATTTTGGACCAACGAGAGGGTGTCCTGATTATTTTCCATGCAATCCCAGTAGCTAACACTTATAAAGCTGCTCATGAAAGAATCCAGAACATGAATAGTGATTCCCTTCTATAACACAGCCAAGAAACTGACATGGGTGAATGCTGACTATGGACCCAAGCCAGGGAAATACTATCTTTTGCCTCTCAAGACCAAAAGCCTCCTGGTGGCCTAGCAACTCCCCACATTGAGCTCCTGTCATCACTGAAGAGTTGGATCTGCTGTTGTACTGAAGAGAGTTAGGTGTGGTGGGAAAATACTAGGACTTTGGGGAAAATACTAGGACTTTTTATCTTCTCTTTGTTCTACATTCAGTCGGAAAAATTTTAAATCCTCATTTAATGTCTGCATTGAAACTGATAAGTGCACCAGTTGTCATGTAATCCTTACTGGTTTGGGAGTGGAGACATTGCTTAAAGAAAAACAAACAACAAAAAAAAGATTATTCCAAGTTAAAGGAAAAAGTCTCCACTACCTAAAGCTGTGGTCTATTCCTCTCGGGAGAGGCTGCAAAACCAGGGGTTGTGCAATTGTTAGGGGGAAAGAATGTCCTGCGCTAATCCCATACAGGCTTTGTGGACTCCACCCCCACTCCAGACTAAAGCCATCAGGACATTGGGAAAGACAAATCCCATCACCACCAAAGGGAAGGTGGCTGGGACCTGAGGGTGGAGTTGGGCAGCCAGGTTGGATATAAAAACAAAACACGTGGGCCTTGGGGGGCTCGCTGTCGCTTGCCTCCTGGCTACACAACTCCTGGCTTGCAGCCAGCTCTCAGAGTGCCATTTTGGGATTCCTGATCGGCGGATGGGTAGGACTCATTTAAAACTTTGTCTCCCACTTTTCTCCCTGAGCTGTACATTTCCTCATTTCCCCTTCCCTTGTAAATAAACCTTTATTAACCTTTCGCGTGTGCCTGCAGTAGAGCATTGATAAGTCCTTTTAAGTGCGTGGGTGAGGACCCACAGTCAGGCACCCCGTTTTGTATCGGGGTTGCTCTATAACAGTTTGGCACCCAGCGTGGTTTCCAAGTTACACCCGCGGTTGACCAGCCCAAAGTAACATTCCTGGTGTTGGTCACCATAAGCGCACCAGTTCTGCAGGACTCACAGTGTAATATTTGTCTCAAGTCCTGAAAAGTCTGCTTTTTCCCTGTGTGTACAGCCCTTGTGGGTGTGTTTTTGACTCAAATATGGCCTCAACCATGAGCCTATACAGTTTCATCCCTAGCCTGAGTTCTTTCAGTTTCCTTCCGGCCTTCAATTTGAGTAGCCTTCTTCCATTAAATATCACCACCAGTTTCATTAATATAAATAATTTGATGAAGCCGGGTGTATGGCACATGATTTTACTATTGTATACATACATGGGTGGTTTACAAGCCATCCCTTTACAGTCTGTGCTTCTGGGTGTTTTTTGGTAATATGTGTAAGCGCCATTTGCTACATTCTTGTTTCTGTGAGAGGTAGATGTTCTACTTCACATACTGAGAATGTGCAGCAACACATTCAGGCTCTTAACTTAGCCATTCAACAACAAATCCACGCTTTTAACGTGGCCATACAACAACAAAATCAGGCCTTTGATTTAACTATTAAGTGCATGAGGGATGAGAACCGTAACATCTTTGAGTCAGTTTATAAAAGCATACAAGATCAAGCTTTTAAAAGTATGCAGGACAGGATAGGGGTCGCCCTCCATAAATTGGATATGGCGAAGGCTCTGCTTATGGCACAGAGAAAGGATAAACCTTCCCCTTTCCATGAGGACTGCCAGAGGGCAGAGTTAGAAGAGGAGGAGCATCATATTTTAAATAATTTAAATACATCAGGACAAAATCCTCTTCCACATGACAAGGCCCCTCCCGTGCAGACCCCTGAGGCTGCACAGCCTCCAATGCCCTCTAGGGAGGAAACTAAAATGGCGTCTCCTTCCCACACTAGACTCAGCACCCATTTTGGCAGGAAGGCTCACCCTGAGGCAGGCCAGTTTCCCCTTCACCAGATGCCAATGGGTGCCTTAAATGAACATGGGAGACCTGCTGGGTACTTTTGGTCGCACCATCCTTTTGTTATAGGACAGGGAGAGGGGCACAAGGACCCACAGCCAGGAACCCGTTTAATATCGGGGTTGCTCTATAACACTTTCAGTACTGCGGACCTCCTAAATTGGAGGAGCTCTGTTCCCTCGTACCGGCAGGCTCCTAAGAGGATGGCGAACTTGTTTGCCTCTATCTTCGTCTCCCACCACCCTAACTGGGCAGATATACAGTCCATGCTGCATACTTTATTAATGCTGGATGAGCAGAGGATGGTATTCAGGAAAGCCCGGGAGGAGGCTGACCATCTCCACCAACAGGATAGGCAGTCCCCAGAGCCAGAGGTGGTTGTCCCAGAGAGAGATCCTGGATGGGACCCTAACAATGGAGGAATGGCAATGTTGGAGCTGTATAAAAAATGTTTATTGGTAGGACTGCAGCAGGGGATCCCCAAACAAAAAAACTTTAACAAAACATTGCAACTCCAACAAGGAGCTAATGAGGATCCGTCAGAGTTCCTTGAGAGGATTATTCAAACGTACACTAACCACACGGATTTAAACCCAGATGCCCCAGAAAATGCTCGTCTGATCACTATGGCTTTCATTACCCATAGTGCCCCAGACATAAAGAAAAAGTTAGCTAAGGTGGATGGCGTCACTGAGATGAGTCCGTCCCAGGTAGTGGACTTGGCATTTAGGGTTTATAATAATACAGAGGACGGGAGACCGAAACCTGGGACTGTTTTCTTACAAAGAGAACACAGAACAGGATTTCAGGGAAACAGTAATGGACAGAGACGTGAACCCCTAGGAAGAAATCAGTGTGCTTTCTGTAGGGAAGAGGGACATTGGAAATATAGTTGTCCCAGGTTACAGGGAAGCGGCAGACGCAATAATTATAGAAGGCAGGATAGAAGACTGAGAACACCAAGATATGATGATTCACGTAGGGGTTACAGGAGGGAATATAGAAGGAGTACACAGAACCAGGAATCAAGGAGAGAGGAAAGAAGACAAATGTTAGCACAGAGTGGAGGCTCAGATGATGACAGGGAATACGGACAGAGAAGGAATCGAGAGCCCAGTACAGAGGAAAGGAGACAAATGACAGCACAGGGTAGAGCCTCAGGTGAAGATAGGAGGGAATATAGACAGAGTAGAAGGAATCTAGAGCCAAGTACAGAGGAAAGGAGACAAATGATAGTTCATGGAGAAGGTTCAGATGCAGAATAGAGGTGCCCAAGGGCTCCACTAGATCTAAAGAAAGCCCCAGGAGGAACTGACCCAGAGACAAAGTCCCATTGGTCTTGTGAACCCATTGAGGACTTGAGATATTTGTTTAAGAAACAGACAAAAACTTGAATATTACTGACTTCTTTTCCAGTTATTGTTGCAGGATAACCAAGGATTCACTTTTTCTGAAGAAACCCTAAGAAAACTAACATGCTCTAACCAATCTTCTTCCTTTCAAAGTTTAGGAGACACGAAATAACATCTAGGATCACGCATATGCTGCCAGTATTTTTTTTACACAGAAAGGCATTCAATCTTGATTTTGGTATTTCTTTTTAACTTTTGTTTTTAACTTTGAAATTTTTTTTTCTCTGCTTGTTTTTGTTGTTACTTTGGCCTATCAGTGAAACTGCAGTTGTATGAGATATCCCACGCGTGATACATGGTAACTAAAGAGCTCTTTGTGTCTATATGTTGTATGTCTGTATGTCCTTTCCTTGTGTCCTTGTCTTGACCTCCAGTGATTGACAAATTGGTATACATGGTGCCCATAGACGTTGGAAAAAAAAAAAGCCTCCAGTTATGAGAAAAACTAAAGGTTATGGTTTGATTGTCAACATTGTGCTACTGAACTAAGCCGGTGCCTTCATAGAGATTGAACATTGTTGTTTCTGTTATTTTTCTGATGTTTGTGGCAAAGCTTCCCAGAAATCTAAATTCAAGTACAAATTTGGTAGCCTGTCATTTGGTTGATGCAAGGAAATTTTGTGGAACCTCAGTAGAGCTCCTGAGACACTCCACGAAATTTCTCCCTTTCCTCCTGGGAAAGGCATTAGATGAATTTGTTCTATTTGGCTCAGCTAGTAGAGTAAGACTAGAAAGGAAGCATTGTCACTTGGGAAAACGGGTAACACCATGACCTGATATGGATGTAAATTGTCAATGATGATTGTCACCTTGTAATATTGTATACTTCAATTGTTTAATATCTACAGGAATTGTTTCTGGAAATATAGGGAGAAAAGGTCTCAACAGATTCCTATTGATGGAACTGTGGAGAGTAAAACTTTCCTACTAAGGACTGAATAGACTTGGAAATACACCTGATATTTACTGTTTTCTTTGACATAATACTGATGATTTTTTTTTGCATTTGGTTCTAAATCCACAAAGTTTTCTTGTTTTGGTGACCAGGATCTGCAACAAGGTTACAATTTTTTTTTTCCAACAAAGCTAACTTGTGTTTGCATTTTCTCTCCCCTTGATACCAACACAGCATAAAAATAGTGGTAGTAATCTTTTTTTTTTTTTAAGATTTATTTATTTACACAAGCACTGGGTACAGTCAGAAGCGCGGGAGGGTGAGAGAATTCACCAGGGCCAGAGAGGGAGCAGAGCAGGCAGAAGCACCGAAGTATACTGCTGAGGGGAGCAGCGGGCGGCAGGAGAGGTCTGCACGCCATGCGGGACCCTCCTCCGGTGGCCAGGGAGCAGCTGGGGATTGAACTGGCGCTGCAGAGGCTGCAGGCAGCTTCACAGTCCAGCTCTCAACCACTGCGCCACCAGGGAGGCCCAGTGGTAGTAATCTTTTACTACTTATCTCAGAGTCTGTTTTTGCATAACTTCCATAGGGATTTTGTTTGCTTAAACTGAAAAAAATTGGACATAAGTTTCATTGTCTGGCTTTGTGTGGAGCTCTTCCAGAAAGTTGAAACAGAGCTGAACCAAGAAGAGGAGAACCTGTTTGCTTTGTTCGTAGGGTTCCAGAGACCTCCAAAGAAGGTGAGGAAGCTTGCCTCCATTGGCAGGACTGGACAACCCGGCCAATGAAAAGTCCCTGGTACCCTCAAGAAGAGGAAAGCCCAGGTGGAGTCTGATGAGACCAACTAGTTCCAGAAGCCTACACAGACCGGATGTCAACAGTTCGCTCTGAATCCTATATGGAGTATTCCAACGAAGCAAGCTAAAAATTGCTGCTTAGTTATTCTGCCCTGTGATTTTATGCAAAAATAGGCAATATGGTTTAAAAGTTGATTTAGTTGGCAAACTTTTGCTATGCTGTTCAAAAAAATTTGGGATCAAGGTTGAGAGAATTTGTTTTTACATAAGTTGAACCATTTTAAGATTTTTTTCCTGTGATTTTGATATATTTGCTATCTTGTTCTGGCAAATGCCTCCAGATGTTTCCTTTCGGCTTGGACTGATGAACTGTTTTTCCAGGACTGGAGGACTTTTGCTTTCCACAATGGACAATACCTGGAGGGACTGGTTTTCTTTCACACTGGAACCTTGGAAAATTTTCATCTGAGACTATATCCCAGCTTCCATATGTTTGATCTTCATCACCATGGAAATGGTGGCAAAAAGTGAAAGGGGGGAATTGTTAGGGGGAAAGGATGTCCTGCGCTAATCCCATACAGGCTTTGTGGACTCCACCCCCACTCCAGACCAAAGTCATCAAGACATTGGGAAAGACAAATCCCGTCACCACCAAAGGGAAGGTGGCTGGGACCTGAGGGTGGAGTTGGGCAGCCAGGTTGGATATAAAAACCAAACACGTGGGCCTTGGGGGGCTGGCTATCGCTCGCCTCCTGGCTACACAACTCCTGGCTCGCGGCCAGCTCTCAGAGCGCCATTTTGGGATTCCTGATCAGCGGATCCGGTAGGACTCATTTAAAACTTTGTCTCCCACTTTTCTCCCAGAGCTGAACATTTCCTCATTTCCCCTTCCCTTGTAAATAAACCTTTATTAACCTTTCGCGTGTGCCTGCAGTAGAGCATTGGTAAGTCCTTTTAAGTGCGCGGGTGAGGACCCACAGTCAGGCACCCCATTTTGTGTCGGGGTTGCTCTACAACACAATCACTGGGGTTCTTAATCCACCCTCAGGGGTCATCTCTCCTCTGCTTCAGAATTGGGTGTTTGCCTGACTATCAAAGCATTGACTTTTATTCGGTTTGTATTACCCCAAAGAAACAACTGCGTATAGACTGCTGCTTTCTTATTTATTTGAAATGAGATATTTCAGTGTTCTTTCTCCTGCCATGCAGTCTCTCCTCCTCCATTTCCGTGACAACTTGGGCAGAGAGGCAGGAGTTGCAGCCACCAAGACGGTTGCAGTGGACAACGCCTCAGCTCCTGGGTGACTCCACATGGACTTGTGAAGGAAGGGGGATGGGGCAGGGAGCTAATGTCTGCCTGGCTGTGCTGGGAGTCATGTGGCCACACTGGGGATCTAGGGATCTGCCGCGCAGGTGGTTCTTTTCAGCACAGTAAATAGATTTGATGTCAGAGTTTTCATTACCTCTCTTCTCCGCTGTTTCTCCTTTCTCTTTCCAGTCTCTCAATCAGGAAACCATGATCACTTGTCTCCCTTCCTGCCATTTTCCCCTCCCTAGGGGAGTGAGGTTGTCTGATATCCAGCTTCTCTCCCTGTCTAATTCCTGTCTGCTGTCAGATGAATCCATTCCTTTTTTAAACAGAAGTGAGACTGAGGAGTGTATTTTTTTTTTTTTTTTACTGGGTTTTGGAACGACCTCCTGTCTTTATTTACTTCTGAGGAAGCCTTATTTACCTCTTTATCTTTATGTACCTTTTAGAAATCAAAAGGAGGGGAGGTGGATCACTGTATTTCAGCACGTACAACTTAATTACAAGGATTTCAGGCCCATTTGGGCAGGTAAGTTTCTGCACCTCTATTGTGTGCTACTATATATTTTTTTCTTGCTCTCAGTTTCTTTTTGTCTTTTCTCCTTTCCTTTTCATTTCCTCTTGTCTCTCTACTGCTGGTCTTCTTTAATCTTTCCTTTTCTCAGAGTACCCTTCCAGACTTTTGTAATAAATTTATATTTTGTAAAAGAATTTTCTTGTGTCAGTTTTTGCATCCTCACTGAGTCTGATAGCTTTTATTTTTCTGTCCCAAATCAGATTTTTATTCTCAAATTCTTCCAGTCACTGTTTTGGCACTATCAATGTCAAATGTGCAAATGATTCTTGCTAACCAACACCAGACACATCTGATGTTCAGATGATTTCTCATAAAAACTTTTTTTTTCAAAATAAATGAATAAACATAGCAATGAAATAGAATTCAGAACTTAGAGGCCAGAAATAAACTGACACTGAGACAGGTAATCTATGATAAAGGAGTCAAGAATATAAAATGGAGAAAGGAAAGTCTCTTTGCCACATGCAAACAAGTAAAACTAAACCATTCTCTCACATCTAACACAAAAATTAACTCAAAATGGAGCAAAGTAGTACCTGAAACCATAAAATATATAGAAAGAAATATTGGTAAGGCACTCTACAATACTGGCTTCAGGAATGTCTTTGGGGACTTGACTCCAACAGTGAAGAAAATAAAAGCAAATATTCAAATGGGACTACAACAAACCTGAAAGCTTCTGCACAGCAAAAGAAACTCTCATTAAAGTGAAAAGACACCCAATCAGGTGAGAGAAGATATTTTCACATCATACATTTGAAAAGGAGCTAATATCCAAAAATCTACAAAAAATTTTACCCAAGAAAAAAGAATACACAAATCCCAATTAAAAAAAAATGAACAAAAATGCTAAGCAGATACCCCTCCAAAGAAAACATATGTTCATCATCACTGGTCATCAGGAAAGTGCAAATCAAAACCATAATGAGATACCAATTCACACCTGTTGTTAGAGGGAAAGGATGTCCTGAGTTAATCCCATACAGGCTTTGTGGACCCCACCCCCACTCCAGACTAAAGCCATCAGGACACTGGGAAAGACAAATCCCATCACCACCAAAGGGAGGGTGGCTGGGACCTGAGGGTGGAGTTGGGCAGCCAGGTTGGATATAAAAACCAAACATGTGGGCCTTGGGGGGCTGGCTATCGCTCGCCTCCTGGCTTCACCGCTCCTGGCTGGCGGCCAGCTCTCAGAGTGCCATTTTGGGATTCCTGATCGGCAGATCGGGTAGGACTCATTTAAAACTTTGTCTCCCACTTTTCTCCCTGAGCTGTACATTTTCTCATTTCCCCTTCCCTTGTAAATAAACCTTTTATTAACCTTTCGCGTGTGCCTGCAGTAGAGCATTGATAAGTCCTTTTAAGTGCGCGGGTGAGGACCCACAGTCAGGCACCCCGTTTTGTATCAGGGTTGCTCTACAACACTGTGACAATGGCTCATATCAAAAAGATCAGAACAAAAACACATGTTGGTGGAGAAAAAGGAACATTCACATATTGTTAGTTGAAATGTAGACTGGCCCAACCTATATGCAAAAGAGCATGGAGGTTTCTCAAAATACAAAAATTGTTCTACCATGTGTTCTAGCAATTCCACTTCTAGATATCTACCCAAAGAATTAAGAAAACTGAAATTATATATGCAGCACTATGTTCATTTCAGTACTATTTATAGTAGCTAAGGTATAGAGTCAACCTAAGTACTAAGGTATAGAGTCAACCTAAGTACTCAAGGGCAGATGAGCTGATTAAGAAAATATGATACAAATACATAATGCAAAACCATTCAGCTATAAAAAAAAAAGATGAAATCTTGTCATTTGTGACAACATGGATGGAACTGGAGGGAATTAGGCTAAGTGAAATAAGAAGAAAAGGCAAATACAGGATTTCATCCATATGTGGCATATAGGAAAAACAAAATAAAGGAACAGACAAAACCAAAACAAAAACCCTAGAAATCTGATGGTAGAATTGAGAGCAACAAGGGGAGGAGAAAGGTGTGGACCAAAGGAGAAAGGTGTGGACCAGTGGACTGTGGTGGAGACGAGGGGTGTCTTCGTGGTGGTGTGCTGTGTAACACACATCTGAAGAGGGTGATACAATACCTCTGAATTGTATACAGTGTTTAAACCAATTTTAACTAAATAAAAAAAATACCAAAAAATGCGGTGTGCCTGAGATCCTCAGTTTATTATGTAGCAAGAAAACATACAATCGAATAGGAAATTTGAAAGACTTCTTATTGCTGTAGAGAACATATAGGAGTATATCAGAGATTTTGAAGGATTGCAGTGTGGAATAGGTATCACACAGAAAAGCATTTAATTATAGCTGGATCAAAGGACTTCTAAATCTCTTGCTGTGCCCTTGTTTGGTTTGCATTAATATCACTACAATAGGAAATGCTGAGTTCTGTTTTTAACAGTCTTTAGGAAATCCATGATATTGGTGCCTCCAGTGCCCCTATTTTCTGCTGCTTCTGACTCTTCTGCTGTTTGGTTTTTCTGGGACTGCTGGCGTGCAGGGGTCACGATGTACTTACATACTATAGCCAAATGGTAGTTTCTTAAGGCAACCATGGCACTCACACACTTATTATAACAGTCCTTAAGGTTAGCATCATTTTTTGACTTGATAAACTCACGAACTGAGGGCTCTGACTCTAATGAGCGAAGAAAGTTCCTGTGAGCTGGTGGCATGTATGTTCTCATGTCCTGGAGGAATTTAGAAGATTCTAAAAGAACATGAGAAAGATGAGTTAATAGAGAGGCCAAGCATCTCCCCAGTCCAGAGGAGAAGGGCAGAGTGAGGGCATAGTGAGTGGGCAGTAACAGGTCTACATAGCATACATAACAATATAACATGAGGCCATGAGTTCACAACTATCCTATTAGAAGGCTATTAGTCTTATTGTTAGTAAAGAGAATTTTAAAATACAATTACTTTTGAAAGCCAGTTGAGTGACTCTTTTGTAGTAAATTTTTTTTTTTGCCTCATTTCTTATTTTCCTACTGTATTTGTCCTTCTAGGAATCTAATTATACAGACAGAGTATATAATATAATCTATACTTAACAGATCAGGACACTGAGTCAAAAAGAGTTTAAGATATTTTTAAATAAGTGACAACTATGAAGCAAGCATATTTTCATCCAGCTAGAAGTTCCCGCCATTGACTGTGCAATATATAAGTTTAAGAAAACAGAAAAGAAAAAAGAAGTTTCTTCCTCTGGCCCCTCTAAACCTTTTGAAGGAGCCAATGACAATGGTTAGGCTTTAAGCCTTGGTGCCAGCACTGACCCTGGGCCACTGGGGCAGCAGGATGGCTTAACCAGAACAATATCAAGTCTCACATCATCATTAAGGGCTCTACCTTCCCAACTTCAGCTCATAGTCCTATCTCATTTGCAGGTGATTATTTTTTTCTGAATCTGATCGTATATTTCAGAACATGTGACATTGGCTTCAGTCAGGTCTTATGTACACACTCATATGCCCAAATCACGAGGGTGACAAACTTTGAGTTTTGGCTTCAGTGTTTTCTAGCTGGTTAACAGTCACTTAATCTCCTTGAGTTTTTGTTTCTTTATCTGTAAAATGGGATGATGGCAACATAATCAAGTCTCTAATTATTCTCCTAAAGCATGAGATAAGATAAGGGGAGGTATTGAGGTGAAGGTACTTTTTAGAAATTAAAATGCTATTGTATTAACACAGGTGATGATGATTGTCATTTCCACTCACCTCCATCTTGATGCTGGATGCCCAGAAGAACATCAAAGCACTGAAAGAGGCTGCTTTGGGCTGCACTGCCGCCTGCATATGCCTGAGGGGTGTCCCAGACTCCCTCATACAGCAGACCCTCTGGCATCTGGGAGTTGCCTTTCCAACTAGGTGAGAAAGGAATGAATAATCATTATTGGGATTAACAGTCAAATTTCAGATATAAATTCTTACCAATAAGAATGAATGTAAGGTAACATGAAATAGACATTTTTTTGTTATTTTTTTTATTGCTCTTCTTCCATACCACCCTTTCCACTAATTTTTATGCATGAAAACAATAAATAAAATGGTTCTAAGCAAAGTTGGCATATGTGTTCTATGAATGAAACCTTAGCAAAGATCATTCCACTCTCTTTAAAAATGATTAGCACTAAATACATAGTGTATTTTAGTCCAGTGTATTAAGGATATAATTTGTTTCTAAACCTGATGGATAGTGGGGAACTTGGAGGGAATTTGATGTGTTCCTTAAATTAATTGTCTGAAAGAAAATGAATTCAAGGCAGATATTACATACCCAGACAAGTATATACGAAGAACATTGAAAAAGTCATTTGGGTCCACATGTACTGTAAAAAGATGAGATGGATTTTATTAAGCAGCATCATAGCTAGAAGGTGGAAACAAAATACTTTAAACAACTGATGGTGAATTTTAGCATAGGCTGCAGGAAGAACATTAGGTCAATCTGTGCAAGAATGGAAAAGCATTAACTCTCCTGCCCTCTCCCAGAGGAACTCCACTCAACTACTGTGTCCACCAAATAGGGTCTACCTTAGAGCTAACAGCTTGGGTTGAAGAATCTGTGTCCACATGCCACTTATTGTCAACAGGTTAATTAAGTCATCATCATTTCTTTAAGTCTACATCATGTGTTTATTGATATAACAAAAACAACTTACGTAAAGAAGCAAGCCCAAACAAAAAGGAAAACAGAAAGAGAAAACCCAGTAGCATTATAAATCACATCCCTGGGATTTGTTTCCCAAAGCTTGTTAATAATGTCTTTATTTGAAAGTCAATCTTCTTGCCAAGGACAAGTCAGCAGTGACTCAAAGCCCAGCATGAAAGTCACATACCCTATTTAGGTTGTTCAGTAGGACAAATTTACTTTTGCAAACCCTTATTATTTCCTTTTTTGGTTATTGTTGTTTTCTAGCTGTTAAGTTTGCTATAACTTCTGAGCTCAATGGCTTTTGTATGATGTTTCTTAGTTAACTTGTGAAAGAAGAATTTATATGTGTATCTAACAAAAACTATGTTTTTCAAGGACTCAAAACAATCTACACAGTTGGCAAGTTTTTCCATGATTTCTAGTGGGAACCAAGGACATTTCTTAGAGTTAAATAACTAGTTTGAAATTCTGACATCTCTGTGTACCACCTATGTAACTGTAGGTCATTTATCTTATCTTATGCAAATTTAGGTTCTCATATTTATAAAATGGATAAAATGATCTTACCTTGTGGAAAGCATGATTCAGTGATAAATGTAATAATATTATATGCTTCTCTCTTGTAAACAAATCCACACCTTACATAATCAGAAGCATTTGATGGTCTGCCTATAATACCACGTGGCTAACAATACTTGCCATGAATTTGCTTAAACGTTTCAAGGGCTTTGTCCAGACAAGAAGCTACATCACACAGAGCCTTTTGTAAAGTTTCACAGTCCTCCTGTTGCAGTGCATGGTATATAGTGGGAATTACCTTAAAAAAAAAAAAAAAAAGACACAAGATTTCCTCTCACTTAGCATTGTCATAAAATAAAGTTCTCCTAAGTCTTAATGCCTGAACTAAATTTAGTCTTTCCATCTATGAGTAATCTCTAATTGTTTGACTAATTGCCTGATATTTAATCAAACTTGGATTTGTTTTATTTGTTATTTACGTATGTTTATATAGTTTTATATATTTATATTTCTAATGGTCAGAACCACTATATATCTCATTATGTGATATAATAATAAAGTATATTGAACATATTTCTCTTTTATTGAGACTTCACATTAGATTCTAAATATATGGCTCCAACATTTTATATTTTAGGTGATACACAAAAATAAATAAAATATTTATTTTTAGCAAATGACCCACTACATCTAATTAAATCAGTGCTGTATATAGTCAGGATAAATTTTTTTCCTTGCTTAATATAACAGTTAGTTATTAAATGATTGCTCTGCTTACATGAAACAAGATATAGATTTTACACTATCAATAGACATACTTTGATTGCAGGAACAGCTGCTATTTCCACCAAGAGGGAAACCAAGAAGAATCCTTTACTGCAATCCCCACCAGGAAACGAGAACAGAATGTCCATATTCCTAAGAAAATCAGAAAATGAAGTTAGGAATGTAGCCAAAATATTGGTATATTTGTTGATTACTTTCTGGTTTTCCAGCATTTTTAAAAAAGATTTATTTATTTATGCATACAAGAACTGGGGTAAAGGGCAGAGGTGTGTGTGTGGGGGTGGGGGGGCTTGGTGGTGAGAGGACTCACCAGAGACAGAGTGGGAAACAGAACAGGAAGATGGACTGAAATACACCGCTGAGGGGCGCAGTGAGCAAGTCAGGAGAGGTCTGCTGCGCCATGTGGGTTGCTCCCTGGACGGCCAGGGATTGAACTCATGCTGCAGTGGCTGTGGAAAGCCCTATAGGCTGCACCCTAACCCCCATGCCACCAGGGAGGCCCCCAAGAATTTTTTTTAAAGATTTATTTATTTACTTATACAAGAACCAGGGTACAGGCCAGATCTGCAGGAGGATGACAGGATTCACTGGAGTCAGAGTGGGGAACAGAACAGGCAGATGGACGAAAGACGCTGCTGAGGGGAGCAGCGGGTGAGATAGGAGAGGTCTGCTTCGCTGTGTGGGAACCTCGCTGGCCTGCAGGGATCGAACCAGCTGCAGAGGATGCGGACAGCTTCACAGCGCTGTGCTCAACCACCTGCGCCACCAGGGCAGGCCCTCCCAAGCATTTTCAACCCTATTTATTTTCAAAATCATTTTGTGGGACAAGTAAACTACCACCATTAAGTCATTAGGGATATTGATATTAGCAAGCTATTGAAGATATCGAAAAACTATGTTATTTTTAAAATTTCTTAAGTAGGCATCACAAACACTTTAGGGCATTTTAAGTGAAATAAAGATTAAATATGCAAGGGACGGGCCTCCCCGGTGGCGCAGCGGTTGAGCACTGGGTTGCGAAGCTGCCCGCAGCCCCTGCGGCGCCAGTTCGATCCCCGGCTGCTCCCTGGCCACCGGAGGAGGGTCCCACATGGCGCACAGACCTCTCCTGCCGCCCACTGCTCCCCTCAGCAGTGTACTTAGGTCCTTCTGCCTGCTCTGCTCCCCGCACTGGCTATGGTGAATTCTCTCACCCTCCCGCGCCTCTGACTGTACCCAGTGCATGTATAAATAAACAAACAAATAAATAAAAAAAATACATGCCTCTTTAAAAAAAATAAAATAAATAAATATGCAAGGGACACATATGGACACATCAGTTGTCTAATACCATATAATTAGTAGTAGATTAAGTTGGGACCTAAAATTCCATTGCAGAACTTGGTTCTAGAATTCCGTTCCAGAACTTAGACTATTACTACTTCCATTATCTCATTTTTTCATACACATATAGAAAATTTTTACAGATATTTGTAAAGTAAAGTTGTTTGCTGAACAAATGCATTCATTGGCCTCTCTGGTGGCCTAGAGGTTAAGTCTCAGTTCTACCACCGCGAAGGCCCACTTTGACAGCCTGAATTCATCTCCAGGCAGGGAGCTACCTCTGTTACGGCGGATCTCTCTTGTTTTACCTGCTGCTCCCCTCAGCAGTGTATTTCAGTCAATCTGCCTGTTCTGTTCCCCATTCTGTCTCTGGTGAATCCTCTCACCCCCCACATCTCTGACCTGCAACCCAGTACTATGCAAAAATAAATAAATAAAATCTTTGAAAAAAAAGTAAATGCATTCATATACATATTTTTATCCGTGAACTTGAATCAATTTCAGGGATTTATATATGCCTCATATCGGAATTCTCTGGAAAGTTCAAATGAATGATTAAATCTCATTTTTTTAAAATTGAAGCTTTGCATTGATGTAAACATAGTCACAATATCAGAATATGAGTTTCATGGTTACTGAATTCATGGTCTCTAAAGTCAGAAAACTGCAGCTTATTTGCTGTATGAAGATATTTGAGCAAGATATTTTAACTGTTTCTGCTTCAATGATCTTAACTGTAAAGTGGGATATAATGTTTCCATTTAATAATCTTCCACTTATTTTAAGATACTGTTTAAAACCCTTTTCTTAGTGAAATGTCCTAAATAACCTTTGGTTAAGTTTATTTCTCCATCCCTTTTCCATACTGTTACTTTCATCACTCATGATTGACCAGCTTCCTTAAGAGAACTGAAGACACCAAAAGTTTTGTCATTTCAAGGTCTTTTTTACTTGTTGCTTCCTCCACTGTGTATACTCTCTTATTTTCCTTCTAGCTAATTCCTACTCACTCTTCAGGACTCAGGTTAAATCGCATGCTGCAGGACTTCCTTCCTCTGTCCCTTTTCTTTGGTTAGAGCACCAGTTCCCTTATCTTCTTACCCCTCCTCTAAATCATACAGTGACTCACATAATTTTTATATATTTCCTTTCCTCCTCCTCTGTAAACTTCACCAGGGAAAATTTATAGCTATGATATTTACCTTTGTTTCCCCAACTGTTATACCCTGTTTAAAATATAACCCAAGAATAATAAGGTCAAAAAGAACAGATTTATGTTTTCACCACTGAGTTGATTAAGTCATAAATACATAGATGTATATGCATTTGTGTTTATGTATATTAATTATACTTACATATATGCAAGTACATTTTTTGTGAGATTAGCTATAACGTTAAGGAGCCACAGTCATGTCACAATGATAGGTGTAATTAAGGACTGGGTTTATGTGCTCTTTAAAGAGTTTAAATTGCTTTATGCCTGAATTCAATAGATCATTTAAAAATGCATTTAGATGATACTGAAAAGCCCACATTCACTTTGAATAGCAAATACTTCTTAGAATAAAACAAAGATCAAAATAGATGAAATACTTACTCATAAGTCATTGGTCTTAGGAAAACAACAACGAAGCAATCAAACAATGAAAAGAGAGAAGAAAACTAAGTTAAAAATCAAATAGTTATAATATTACTTAGATTGCTTTGAATTCTACTGATCTATCTAAGGCAAGATATTGAAAATAAATAGACTATGTTTTTTTTTAATTTATCAAGCAAGCATCACTAACAATTTAGGACATCTTACGTGAAATAAAGATTAAAAATACAAGAGACACATGCATAATGGAACTAGTTATTACTAATAATTACTATCACTACTAATAAATAAAATACTTTCATTTTGCTGTATTACCATGTCTATTAGACTCCTCTGCAGACACATACCCAGAGCCCCATGGCACGGCAATTCTCTTATCCATTTATTGCATCAGAATCCATTGCTAAATGTTTAAGAGTGGACTAGATTCTGAACTAAAAGCCAGTTCAGATCCCTACTACTGAAGATGAGTCGAATTAAACTCAATTAGACGCTTAAATATTAAAATCATAGATTTCCAAAAACATGTTAATCAAGAGAAGCCAGATGACTACATAATCTACAATTTCATTAATATGAAATCCAATAACTGAAATACCTCATTTTAATAAGACAAACCAGAATATATTTGCCTGGGCAGGTAGGGGAGGGAACTGAATGAGAAGAGGCACAAAGCAAGTTTTTTGTTGTGGTAGAAATATTCTGTATGTTGCTTGGAGTTAACGTGTATATATGACAGTAAAATTCATCAGACTGAACAATTAAGTTTTGTGCATTTCCTTGCATTTAATTGTACACCTCTCTCACACGAAAAATACTTTTGTAGTTATAGATACATGAGGTAAAGAAATAATACCTGTATAACAAAGAACAACAGAGAAGAAAGGTGTGCTTCCAAAAATCAAACAAGGGGCCTCCCTGGTGGCACAGGCGATTGAGCGCTGTGCTGTGAAGCTGTTCACGGCCTCTGCAATGCGGGTTCGATCCCGGCCGGCCAGAGAGAATCCCACATCGCGAAGCAGACCTCTCCTGTCTCACCTGCTGCTCCCCTCAGCAGTGTATTTCAGTCAGTCTGCCTGTTCTGTTCCCCGCTCTGTCTCTGGTGAATCCTCTCACCCTCCCGCACATCTAGCCTGTACCCTGGTTCTTGTATAAAAATAAATAAATCTTTAAAGAAAAACAAAAACAAAAAACCCCACAAAAATCAAACCAATGACTAACTCTTTGGATTTAAACAGCATACATTCATTTAATTCCTATCATATTGCTGTTTACATACCCATTGGGATCCTTTTTCTTCCAGTTTGCCAAGACACAGTCAGCATAAATCAGAATAGGAGGCATTCCCAATTTCTCCGAAAGTTTGCAGTAAGGAACAGCAATATTGCGTGGGAGAATCTAATTAAAAGACAATGTTTGCTATTAACCTTTTCGCCTGTTTTCCATGTGTCAAAGCATTAGATGTCCAATATGATGGCACTATGGAACTAAACAAATTGTTAAATGTTCACATTTTAGGTTTTTGTTAATGTGAACATATCTGTTTATAAAGAGAAAACAGAGGTAGAGGTCCAGAGGGAAAAAGGTTATGAATTGTTAACTTTCTAATAATCGGTGAGTTATTTCCAGCCAATCATTCATCCATCCATCCCATGTATAACTGTTAAGAAAGTCCTCTATGCCAGGTACTCTATTTAGTAGCAATAAAAAGAAAAAAAAAAAAAGCTAGTCATTTCTAAAAAAAAAAAAAACAAAGTCCTTTGTAATTAAGACTTGAGTATGAGGGCCTCCCCAGTGGCACAGCAGTTGAGAGCTGGGTTGCGAAGCTGCCCGCAGCCTCTGCTGCGCCTGTTCAATCCCCGGCTGCTCCCCGGCCACCGGAGGAGGGTCCCACATGGCGTGCAGACCTCTCCTGCCACCCCCTGCTCCCCTCAGCAGTGTACTTCGGTCCTTCTGCCTGCTCTGCTCCCCGCTCTGCTCCCTGCTCTGGCTCTGGTGAATTCTCTCACCCTCCCGCACTTCTGACTGTACCCAGTGCTTATAAAAATAAATCTTAAAAAAAAAAAAGACTTTTGAGTATGATATTACCAGATATTCCAGAAACATGAATAAATTGCTGCTCTTTGGGGACAGAGCTGACAAAACTTTTTCCTTCATAGTTTTTTCAGAAAACCTTACCATAGAGTGACATTGATGCTTGACTTTGAAGATTTTCTTTCATCAAAAGGAGGAATCCCCTTTACCCTGAATCTTGAGTAGAATTTTATGAGTAACAGACTCAGAAAAATAACTGAGGAGAAATGGGGGCTGAGATATAATTTCACTCCTCAACTCAACAACTAGTTAAATTTCTATACCTTTTCTGAAGAAGGGTGAGCAAAAGAACTGATATATTCCAATCAATATATTCTGCATAGAAACATAAAACAAGGGTAAACAAAAAAAGACAATCAAAAAATGGGCAGGAGGCCCGAATAAGACAGTTCTTCGCAGAGATTGCTGATAGGCATATGAAAAATATTGGTCATCACTTATCATCAGGGAAATGCAAATCAAAATCACAGTGAGATGCCATCTCACACCTGTGAGAATGACCCATATCAAAAAGTCCAGAACAACAAGTGTTGGTGAGGATGTGGAGAAAAAGCAACATTGTTGGTGGGAATGTAGACTGGTGAAGATCTTATAGAAAACAATATGGATGTTTCTCAAAATATTAAAAATAGATCTACCATATTATCTAGCTATTTCCTTCCTAGGCATATACCCAAAGAATACAAAAATAGTAATTTGAAGAGATATATGCACTCTTATATTCATTGTAGCAGTATTACAATAGCCAAGCTATGGAAGCAACCTAATTGCCCAAGGACAGATGGATGTATTAAGAGTATGAGGTATATGTACATAACACACACACACACACAATGGAAAGCTGCTGCGGTATAAGTTGCATATATATATATATATATATATATATATATATATATATATACTCTTGTCATTTGCAGCAACATTGATGGAGCTGGAAGGGATTATACTAAGCAAAATAACCCAGAAGAAAGATAAAGATTGGATGGTCTCACTCATATGTGGGATATGGAGAAACAAAACAAAGTGTTAGATAACACCAAACCAAAAACAAACCTAGTTGTCTGATTATAAACTGAGGTTCCCAGAGGGTAAGGGGTACGGTGTAAATAAAGGAGTGAGAGACCCCAATGGACCTGGTGAGTGTGGTGTGGTAGCAGACACCTAAAGACATGACATTCTGTATTTCTGTATCATATACGTGTTATAAGTCAATGTTACCTTAATTAAAAATGCATTAAATAAATAACATAAAAAAGACAAGATATTATTTAAATCTAAAAGTATTTACTATTGATGAGAGCAGAGTCAATCTAATATGTTCTATATTGACAAAAGTAAGTCAGTATTAACTAACAACCACAAAATGTTCAAAGACCAAAACTTATTAATAGATAAAAATATTTCATAATTAAATATTTATTGTAGTATCATTTACAATGGTAAAATATTTAAAAACCAGCAATGTATATTTATCAAAGTTTAAATAAAATTTAAGAATTCAGTGAAAGATTATAGTGATTTCAAATGATGACTGGAATGATGGTGCAGTAACTGAAAAATGCTTGCTAATAATTTAAGTGAAAGAACCAGGATATATGTATATACACTGGACAGAACAAATGTGTTATATAAGTAAAAGATTAAAAATCTAAGTGATAACAGCTGACATGTTAAGTCAGTGAAAGATGGTATTTTTTTCTTTTTTTTTTACTACCCAAACTTTACTAAATGTAGTTACAACATGTTTAGAATTCTTTTACATTATATGTGAATTAGATTTAAATTTGCATCACCATAATAAATATTAGAAAATCTCCAAACCTTTCGGATATCCTCATCACCTTTATTCCATACATATGCCATGGTGATATAGCTTAGCACCAGATGTGCAAGGCGCTGAGATTTGTGGCTTCCGAGTCCATCAATTTCGAGTTCTGGTAACTGAGAATAAATGGAGAAGTTGACTCAGATCAATATGGTTGACATTACAACTTTATTTTTTAAAAAATTATTTAGTTATTTATGCATACAAGAATTGGGGTACAGGCCAGAGGTGCAGGGGGTGAGAGGATTCACCAGAGACAGAGTGGGGAACAGAACAGGCCAATTGACTGAAATACACTGCTGAGGAGAGCGATGGACGAGACAGGAGGGGTCTGCTGTTCCATGTGGGTTGCTCCCTGGCCAGGATCAAACTTCTGCTGCAGTGGCTGCAGATAGCTTCACAGTGCTGAGACTTAACTCCTTGTGCCACCAGGGAGGCCAGACATTACAACTTTAAAACCGACTTTAACTATACTTCCAAAATGCCAACAATAATGTAAACCAATGTTACCTCAATTAAAAAAATAATGATTAAATTAAATCTAAAAAATAAAATAAAACCAAGTTTAAAGTATAAAGAAGTAATAAAGTAATAGAAGATAAATATTGTATTTATTCAAACCTTCTCAACTTTTGCCCGTAGTTGGTTAGTTTCAATCAGTTCAGGCAGGTTTTTAGCAATGTTATTCCATTCATCATAAGGGCAAGGTAGCACCTCCTGGGAAAAAAAAAAAAAAAAAACCAGAGAATATTTATTTACTAATAATAGCCATTGTAGAATAGTTTTCCCAGCAATAGTCGTGTTTCACTTTGTGCTAGGTTGCTCTGAGAAACACACTTGAGATTAACCTCCTGTGTATTTCTTGTTCCTCTCTCTGCAGCATTCTCATCTGACTCTCTTTCAAAGTGCACCTCAGGAGTTCCACTAAAATCTTCCTGACTACTACTGTCAACATGAATAGTCCCAATTACAAATCCTAAGGATTATGCTCTCTCACATTACTAAGTAATGTCAGGAGTAAGGAAAGCAAAGCTTAGCAAATTTATGCAACTTGCTTTGTATGTTTAGTTTATTGTGATTAAGACATAACTTTCCAACTTTCAAAAACCCATGCTGTTTTTGAATCTCACTACCTGAAATCAAGGATTTTATTATGCTCTTAATTCTGTATCTTACAGTACCAGGCACAGTACTGGACATAAAGGAAATGCCATAAATGTATGCATATTGATTGCCTGCTTTGATTCTACTATAGATTTACTAGTTTGCCCAGTAAATACCAATGAAATCCAAGTGTTTTCCTAAATATTATTTGTGATCTCATCTCAAAGGAAAGCATGCAAACAAAAGACCTAGGCAATAACTTGAAAAGAGACAGATTGCTGGATAACGCCAACACCCCATTTGCCCTGCCATTCTGCTCCTTTACACTTTCCAGACATGCCCTTGAGGTCATCAATACTTAATTACGAGGACAGAGTTCAAATGGAAAGATAGGGGATATGGTTTTAAACTTCAAAACAAAGTTTATATTATAAATCAGTTATCAAACCAATGGAAAATAAAATTCAAACATTTTCCAAGCCTCAGATAATTAGTAAAAAAAAAAAATGTAGTCCAAACTCTCCCTCTCACTTTAATTTTATACTTGGTAAACATAACTAGCAATATTAATACCAACCAAGTTGTTGATGTGCCATCTCAAAAGCCTAATAAAAATAGAAACATATGTACAATTAAGTTGCAGCTTCAGAGAAAGCAGGATCTTTGAATTGAGCCATTTACTACTCTGCTTTTTCAGATGCCTTCTGAAAATGCAATGTATTAAAACATCTTTTGATTTTTATCGTCCAAGTATTTTGTAAAGATAAAGTGCATCTTTCCATATCACCCTCTATACTTGTATAAAATAAGGAGCACCTTTGAGGCTAAATTTCTAAGTGAACATTTTAAGATAGCTAAGTGAGACCCATGTATTAAAACCATCTCCGATGCTGGCACTGCTCTACCCATTTGTTAATCAAAATTACTCAACCAAATTTGTTCGAGAAAAGTTAACCTGCCCAGGTAAGTATTGATAAGAAAATATTTCAGTTCCCTTTCTTACCAGTGGTTTTCGCAGAGCAAAGCCCACATTTTCATCTATATGAAATTCTTCAAAGATTTTCCACAAGACTTTCTCAGAGGATGCTCCCTCATGTGCCATGGTTGCAGCTTCTTCTTTGGTTCTTTCCAGACTTTGAGAAGTTTCAGGACTCCTATTTATGAAGAGGCTGTGCTATCATTGTTGAACACAACCACGTAGGCAGCCAAAAATGACTTCCACTTTTGGTATAGTTTCATTTTCTACGTTCTTTATCTGTAGTTTGATAAACAATTGAACCACAAAAGCATCAGTGTTCCTAAGAAGAAGAAACTGAAAGGTCATATCCCATATGAAATCTTAATCATGGAGAACATGATTTAATAGGGGAAGTCAGAAGGAGCCTGTTTGGATAGCAAAAATAGGTGACTAGGAAAGAATATTTTTAATTTTCTGGAGCTTTTAAAATTTTGCATTGAAGAAATGAATTTGACCAAAATTAAGTCTAACCTATCATTTAGTTATGACTATCATTGTCTTTCTTTCAAGCTTCCAGGATTCTATAAAAATATTAGTGTCTTGGTTTAGTAACCAAGGAAGCAATCTGTGGTGCGCTTAACTTCGGTGACTCTGAAGTAGAAAGTAACAAAAGCACATGAAGAATTTAGAGAGGTATTTCTCAACTTCCCCATTTTTTTGTACCCAGTCATCTTGTTTGCATTCTCCACGATTGAGTTCTTTCTTCATATTCCTAATACGTCATTTCGAGGAAGTTGTTACCTACACCTCTACTCTGTGATCTGTTGAAACAAGTCTTTCACATTTAGAGACTTTGTAATATATTAAAGAGAAAACACCTTGATAAGTTTCTTTCAAAATATTAACACAGTGTTTAGCAAAAGTTTTCAAGGTGCAAACACAGAATCTATACCACTCCTTTTAATGATCTAAGGGGAAAAAAGAGAAGGAATTAAGTGTTCAGGGCATTAAAAAACAACAACAACAACAACAACAACCAGTTTTGTCTTCCAGCTTGTCAGTAATTGAAATGGCTTTGACTACATTCTAGAATAGTGCTCAGACTACGTTCATTTTTTTATGGTGCTTTCATGAGGCTGATACTTTTGAAATCAGGCCCAAGAAAAGAAAATAAACAAAAAATGTCACGTTGGCTTATCCCATCTATATTTCAACCAAAACGCCAACAAACTATTGAGAATTAGAAGATGTGTTGTTATTCCTTTGACATTTTTTTAAGGGTGTGGCAAAAACAGAGGCATTTGATGAAATTACAGATGCATCTGTCTTGGAAATATCTCTGAGAATTGTTATTTTAAGATCCCTGGCTTGAGAAAACTTTTCCTAGACTCTGCTCAAGCTACCTAATTAGATCTCCCCTGCCTTTAACTGCAGAAACAATAACGCGTACTTGTGTTGCTTTTATCCTTACTTTTTCAATTTTTTCAAATATCAGCCCATCATATTTCTGAAATTGCATTCCCAATTGATACTCAGTCCTCATTCATCTTGATTTTTATTCATCAATAATCACATCTCCTTGAAAATCCCTTTTCATATGGTGTGAGAGGAACATCTTAATCTTCCTATTTTGTTTGGATTCCTTATCTTTTTCTTTAGTTTGTGATGGTATAAAGATTCTAAGTCAGAACTCAGTCTTTTGCTGGATAGTCTCCTAGATTTCAGACTATGTGAATCTGTCACATTGCATTGCCCTTTCAGAGTGTCACAAACTTGAAATCTTGCAGTATGCAGTATTTCATAGCTTTTTTCTTTTACATTTTTCTAATTACTGATGAAATAAATACCTTTTCAAATATGTAAAGGCAAGTTATATTTCTTACTCTATGAAATAATTACTTAAGTTTTGGGGCCAATTCTGATTGCAGATGTTTGTAGCTACTTATTGATCTGTTATTCTTAATATTTTGAATACTAATTCAATTGCATGTTGTAAGCAAATACTTCTCAAATTATCTATAGTTAAGTAGTAACTTAACTATAAAACTAATACTTGTGAAAAATAACAACAAAATTATTTTCAACAAGAATACAATAAAATACTGTTATTTTAAAATATTATATTATTTTTTTATTGAGGCAAGATTTGTTTACAGCACTATGTATGGTAGGTACATACCTCTGCAGATGTGTGTTACCACTCCACTTACGTCCACCACTAAAGCACCCATAATCCTCTACAGTAATCTGTTAGACTCCCTCTCTGCTTTATTCCCCATCCCTCTCCCTCCCCTTTTGTTAGCCTAAAATACTTCATAACAAACTGAAATTTACTTTTCAATGTTTATTTATAAGTAAACATAATTAAAAAAATACAAAAGCTATATTATCAAGTATGTGAATAAACAAGTGTATACCAAGAACAGTCACTATACTAATTTTTTATTGTTACCCAAATGTAAGTAAATACAAATTTAAGAATGGAAGATATTTATTCACACTAAAAGTCTTTAAACACTCTTGAATGTTATTTCATTCAATATTTAAATTTCATGTGGAAAAAGTATTTCATAGGTATATATTTTATATATAGGAAAGTACATGGAGTAGAAATTTATGTGGTAAATGTGGTAAATGTGGTAAATTGGTAAATGTGGTAAATGTGGTAAATTTATGTGGTAAATGCAGGAGAAATACTCCTTTGTGGGGTCTTTTAGGGTAATCCCAATAAAGCTGTGGAAATTACATTCTGAGAGGCACACAATATTAAAGAATTTATTATACTCACAGATTCTAGGGATGAAGCACCACAGGCCCAGAAGGAGACATGAAGACACAAAAGGCCCATTGTTTGGCCACAGCAGGCAAGAAGAAAACAGAACAAGCAACTGTGGGCAAGTGCCTTTGTTGAGAGCAGCATGGGTGTGGTAACTTGTAGTACATGGCAAATTTTACATTGGATAATTTGAATGTAATTGAGTCAACATGGAGAAGAGAAAAGGAGTATTGTGGGGAAGTTATCATGATACTTACTGCTTGAACATATCCTGGGAATAAGTACCAACAATGAGTAATAAAAGTCCCAAACAGTAGGGTGGATGCTGACACACAGATAGTAATAAGGGCAACAATTGGCAGCATTCTATTATAAGATTGATATTTTACCATCTTCTAGATTAGTATAAAGATCATTTCCATCACTTGGAATGTTCCCTTTACATAAAAATATTAAATTCCTAATGATCATTCATTATTACTGTTGTTCAAAAAATATTTCCTGTAACTATTTCCTGCAATTGAAAAATCTTTTCTCCTTTGATAGTACTTCTTTTCCCCCTCTCTTAAACAACAGCTGTAGATTGTAGATGGCATCTTGGTTCATGTGTCGCAAACAGCAATATCCTCAATAACCAAAAATCAACAAAGCAGATTAGATAAAGAGAATTAGGAGTATGTGTACTCTTAAACATTGACAAGACATAGCCTATTGAAAAGAGAGAGCTTCCACTCAGCTTACTTCTTATTTATTACTTTACATGCTCTTAGGGTTCTCCTGATTTTTCTTTTATTGCAAATATTTATTAATTAGCGCATACAAGAACTGGGGTACAGGCCAGAGGTGTGGGGGGTGAAAGGACTCACCAGAGACAGAGTGGGGAACAGAACAGACAGACTGACTGAAACACACTGCTGAGGGGAGCAGTGGACAAGACAGGAGAGGTCCGCTGCACCACGTGGGTCATCTCCCTGGCTAGGGATCAAACTCATGCTGCAGTGACTGCAGATAGCTTCATAGTGCTGTGTCTTAACGGCTTGCACTACCAGGGAGGCCTGCTTCTGATTTTTTTTTTTTAAGATTTATTTATTTATTTATACAAGCACTGGGTACAGTTAGAAGCACGGGAGGGTGAGAGAATTCACCAGAGTCAGAGCGGAGAGTAGAGCAGGCAGACTAACGAAGTACACTGCTGAGGGGAGCAGTGGGTGGCAGGAGAGGTCTGCGTGCCATTTGGGACCCTCACCTGGTGGCTGGGGATCGAACCTGCACTGCACAGGCTGTGGGAAGCTTCACAACCCAGTGCTCAACCACTGTGCCACTGGAGAGGCCCTGATTTTTTTTTTTTTAATACAAGAACTGGGGTACAGGTTAGAAGCGCGGGAGGGTAAGAGAATTCACCAGAGCCAGAGCAGGGAGCAGAACAGGCAGACGGACCGAAGACACTGCTGAGGGGAGCAGCGGGCGAGGCAGGAGAGGTGGGGTTCTCCCTGGCCGGTGGGGAATCGAACTGTTGTAGAGCAACCCCGATATTATACTGCGAGTCCTGCAGAACTAGTGCGCTTATGGTGACCAACGCAAGGAATGTTACTTTGGGCTGGTCAACCGTGGGTGTAACTTGGAAACCACGCTGGGCGCCAAACTGTTGTAGAGCAACCCCGATACAAAATGGGGTGCCTGACTGTGGGTCCTCACCAGTGTGCTTAAAAGGACTTATCAATGCTCTACTGCAGGCACACGCGAAAGGTTAATAAAAGGTTTATTTACAAGGGAAGGGGAAATGAGGAAATGTACAGCTCAGGGAGAAAAGTGGGAGACAAAGTTTTAAATGAGTCCTACCCAATCCGCTGATCAGGAATCCCAAATGGCGCTCTGAGAGCTGGCCGCAAGCCGTGATGCAGGGAGGCGAGTGATAGCGAGCCAGCCCAAGGCCCACGTGTTTGGTTTTTATACCCAACCTGACTGCTTAACTCTGTTAGGGGGAAATGATGTCCTGAGTTAATCCCATACAGGCTTTGTGGACCCCACCCCCACTCCAGACTAAAGCCATCAAGACTTTGGGAAAGACAAATCCCATCACCACCAAAGGGAGGGTGGCTGGGACCTGAGGGTGGAGTTGGGTAGCCAGGTTGGATATAAAAACCAAACACGTGGGCCTTGGGCTCTCTCTGGCTCGCGATCGCTGGCCTCCTGGCTTCACCACTCCTGGCTGGCGGCCAACAGCAGTAGAGCATTGATAAGTCCTTTTAAGCGCGCGGGTGAGGACCCACAGTCAGGCACCCCATTTTGTATCGGGGTTGCTCTACAACAACTCCACCCTCAGGTCCCAGCCACCCTCCCTTTGGTGGTGATGGGATTTGTCTTTCCCGATGTCCTGATGGCTTTAGTCTGGAGTGGGGTGGCGTCCACAAAGCCTATATGGGATTAGCTCAGGACATTCTTTCCCCCTAACAGAACCAGTGCTGCAGATGCTGCGCACAGCTTCGCAGCGCGGCGCTTAACCACTGGGCCACCAGGGAGGCCCTGCTCCTTATTTTTCAGTGTCTCACAAATGAAAACAAAATAACATTGAGGCTCTGGTGGAATATCAGAATTTGAACAAAACAAATGATAAACTTGAATTTTTCTTTTATGTCTGTTACTTTAAAAAAATGTTTTGTATTCCAAGTGTAAGGAACATGGGTTAAATCAGGCTTTTTTCCTGCTTTCTGGACATCCAGCAAACAACAGATAGACATGGACAGTAACCTTGAAAGTGTCCTGCATGTATGACAATGTATCAGTTATGTTTTCAACTTTCCCAAGGCCTTCCTGACATACTCCAAACAACATCAGTAACCTTGAAAGTACCTGGCATGAGCAAAAATGTATCAGTTATGTAACCATGAGCACATACCAGGTCCTGTGCCGGCTTTGCTCTCCTACAGTATATAAGAAAGTAGATCAGGGCCTCCCCGGTGGCGCAGCGGTTGAGCGCTGGGTTGCAAAGCCGCCCGCAGCCTCTGCGGCGCCGGTTCGATCCCCGGATGCTCCCCGGCCACCGGAGGAGGGTCCCACATGGCGCGCAGACCTCTCCTGCCGCCCACTGTTCCCCTCAGCAGTGTACTTCGGTCCTTCTGCCTGCTCTGCTCCCTGCTCTGGCTCTGGTGAATTCTCTCACCCTCCCGCACTTCTGACTGTACCCAGCGCATGTATAAACAAAACAAAACAAACAAATAAATAAAACATGACTCTATAAAAAAATAAATAAAAAAGAAAGTAGATCATCTTGTTGGGGGGGCACCCCTTGTTGGCGGGTAAAAGGCAGAGAGGGGTTAGGACTGCTAGCCTGCCTCCCTGACTGCTGGTCTGCCTGTGTATCCAATCCCCTGCTGAATTAGTGTGCCAATTTACAAAATTGATTTATTATTTCTAATATTCTTTCAATGGAGTATTTAGGGTTAATATGTATATTATTATGCCATCTGCAAATAGTGATTGTTTCATTTCTTACCCACTTTGATATTTGTATATCATTCTTGTGCTTAATTGTCCTAGCTAGGACTTTTTTTTTTTTTTAAGATTTATCCATTTATGCGTACAAGAGCCAGGGCACAGGCCAGAGATGTGAGGGGGTGAAAGGACTCACCAGAGACAGAGTGAGGAACAGAACAGGCAGATCGACTGAAGCATACTGCTGAGGAGAGCAGCGGGCAAGTCTGGAGAGGTCTGCTGTGCCATGTGGGTTGTTCCATGGTCGGCCGGGGATTGAACACATGTTGCAGAGGCTGTGGATTGCTTTATGGTGCGGTGCTCAACCCCTTGCAGCATAAGGAAGGCCCTAGCTAGGACTTTAAATCTATGTCGAGGAGCAGTATCAAAAGTGGACATCTTGTACCCGATCTTAGAAACTTCTGTTTTTCACCATTGAGTATGATGTAATCTGTGTTTGTCATATATGACTTATGACTTTTATTATGTTGAAGTAAGTAGTTCTCTCCCCACGTATTAATAATTTTTTTATCACAAATGAATGTTGGTTCATATCAAATGCTTTCTCTGTATCTATTGATATAACTGTAGGATTTTTATGTTATCTTTTGTTGATATGGTGAGTGACATTAGTTCTTTGAAGTACTGTTTTTACTGGTAGACTGTGTCCTCATTTTCAGCTTCCTTGGGTATTTTTTAATTTCTAATTTGATTTCCTCATAACCCAATTATCGTTCACTAGTATGTTGTTCAGTGTCCAGATAGTACAGGTTTTTTTTCCTGCTTTCCTTATGTGGTTGATTTCTAGTTTGACACCACCATGATGATTTCAATCTTCATGAATTAATTCTAACTTGTTTTGTGACCCAATCTGTGGACTATCTTTCCAGACAGGTCCATATGACCTAGACCAGATGAGCACTTAGCTTTGGGGGGTTTCACTGCACTAGTCATGTCTTTAAGGATATCTGGTTTTATTCTTCATTTCAGGTGATTGTTTCCTTACTGATTTGTGAAGATGAAAGTGAGTGTTGATGTCCCTTACTACTATAGTGTTACTGTCAATTCTGTTTCTCAGTTTTCTAATAGTTGCCTTTTATGTGTTGATACACATATAAGGAGACACACACACATTTTAGTTGCCATGTCTTCTTCACATATTGATATCTTATCATTACATAATATCCGTCCCTGTCTCTTTTTATTTGTGTTAGAATGGACCTCCCTGCCTATTTTGGAGTGTAGGATTTGTTTTCCACCATTTACTTTGTGTCTATGTTTATTTTGTAATTTAGATTGATCTCCTGGAGATAACAGGAAGTTGAGTTTTCTTATCCAACTACTTAATCTGTGCCTTTTTATTGGTAACTTTAATTCCTTTACATTTAGGGTTATCATAGATATATGAGAATTTGCTGCTGCCACTTTTTCTAATTTTCTAGTTCTCTCTGATTCATTATTTGATTTTTAAAATAGATTTTCTTCTCTTTAATTTAGATAAGAGAAGCCTTTCAATATTTCTTGTAGGGGAGGTGTTGTGTTTTCAAATTCCTTCATCTTTTGCTCGTCTGGGGAGACTTATTTCTCTCTCATATCTGAAACAGTTTCCTGAAGGGTATAATATTCTTGATTGTAAGTTTTTATCTTTAGGTATTTTGAATATGTTATTCCATTCTTTCCTTGATTCTAGGCTTTATTCTGAGAAGTCTGACAGAACTCCAATGGGAGTACATTTTCATGTTACCTGCTTTTTTTCCACCAGCTGCCGTTAATATTCTTTTTTTTCCCCTCTTGCTGCCCTAGAAACCCTCTGATTGGATCCTGCAACGTTGTGTCAATTGTGCCCTAAGTGGCATTCAGATGAAGTTGAATTGGTCAAGCTCAGCCCTCATTCTAGAGCCCAATTCATAGCCAGGGGTGCAAAACTGCTATATTTTCACTTCTTGGGTGGGAGGCATGCTTGATCTTACACCAAGGCTCATTGAGTAAATAATTTCCCCTAATGTAGAAAAGGAGTAAAAGGGTAGACAGTTCCCAAAATAACAAATGCCCTGTGTTCACCAATTAAGTCTTAGGCACTGTGCTGGACTTCAGAGATAAGACTGAGTCATGATCCTAAAGGAACTGATAATGAAATTTGAAAAAGTCATTTAATGGGATAGCTTCCCACTCCTGGTCATTATAATAATATTTAATAGTATGTAAAAAGGTGCCACTGAATTCCACTGAGGGAGTGACTAACTCCCCAGACAGAGGAAAGGACACAGTGAGGAAATACCCACTATCTTAGGCCATTGTCCAAACTGAACTGAAGAATTAACATAAAAGAAATTCTCTCATCTGTTTCCATAATTTTTTTAAAGATTTATTTATTTATTGATTGATTGATACATACATACATAGAAGCACTAGGTACAGTCAGGAGCGCGGGAGGGTGAGAGAATTCACCAGAGCCAGAGTGGGGAGCAGAGCAGGCAGAAGGACCGAAGTACACTGCTGAGGGGAGCAGCGGGTGGCAGGAGAGGTCTGCGTGCCATGTGGGACCCTCCTCCGGTGGCAGGGGAGCAGCCGGGGATCGAACCGGCACTGCAGAGGCCGCGGGCAGCTTCGCAACCCAGTGCTCAACCACTGTGCCACCGGGGAGGCCCTGTTTCCATAATTTTTAAGAATTATTTTTCAGTACATGTTACTCTTTTGTGATTATGGCTGTGTATGTGTGTGTGTGATGTGAGACTGTGTGTATATGTCTTATTTTATGTGTTGTTTCAATTCTTTATAAATAGGATCTACACTTTCTCATCTTTACATCATAGAACTGAGCGATATATTTTTGACATTGACTATCCAAAGAAGAATATATGAGTACCAAGTTGATTCAAAGTATTGTTTCATTAATGGGATTAGACCTAACACCATAAGTATTAAAATATCTGCCATAATTACTCATTTGTTCAATAATCACTTGATAGTCAAACATGGTATGCTAGTTTCTGAGTTAGATTGTAGAGTTATAATGATTAAGGGACTCTAGTCTAAAATAATGGGCAAATTTTATTGGATTAGATTTAAGGGAGAGAGATCAGTCAGGGATTTATTAAGATATAATATCCCAATAGTTAATGGTAAAGGACTAAGGGGTTCAGGAATAAAAGAAAACATGAAAAATATGAAGACAGAAGGCCTAGAAAGATTTGTGTACTGTTGGATATGATGGAGACACAACTGCAGGTCTCTAACCGGTCAGCTGTGGCAACAGATAATAGAGCAAGCTTATATATACACAAGCTATGTAGTCAAACAGGTCCTTGCCTGCAACAGGATTCTTCATTTGGAATAGTAAAAACTTTTACTTTCAGTGCCTTGAAATTCTTAATTTTGAAGAAGTCCCTTATCTTTTCATTCTTTACTGGTCTTTCAAATTATGTTGCTGGTTCTGTGAAATACCATTTACCAAGACACAGGATGGAGGAGAATGAGGCACTTTGAACTTATTTTGAGATAATAAGTGATCAGCATAGTTTAAACCTATCACTAGGCTGTGGGATATCTGTTCAGCACATTGATGGAAGGCTTATAATCCCTCACCCCTCCCTTAATGGAAAGCATATATTACATATTTGATATGTTAAGATAATTCATCCAAAGCCACTGTAGAGCAATCAAGCAAAGTTGTCTTGTAAATAACAGGAGAGATAAACAATGAGAAGAACAATGTTGGGCATCATCAACTTAGAGCAAATGGTTGATGTTTTTGAATGGATGAGATCATCCAGGAAGAGGGAACAAAGTCAGAAGAGGGGGAGGTCAACTATGGAAATTATCAACAATAAATCATAACCAGAATAATGAGAATGATAATCAAAAAGGTAAGACATACTTCTAGTATGAAGAAGAAATGATTTTAAAGTCAGATTGTGCTCCAGTCCAAAAGTCACTTGCAAAAAGTATGACTTTAAGCCTGTAACTTAAATTTTCTGAGCTACAGTTTCTTGAACTTAACTGTGGGAAAAATAGTCCCTATTTTTCCTAATCCACAGGTATATCATGAAGGTTAAATGAGATTACATGGAAGATGTTTTGGGTCATGAAACAAAAAAAAAATAATCAGTGTCAGCTATTAGTTTTTTCCTAATACATATAACCAATTCAAGAAGGAATAAATGTCTCAGGAAATGTAAGGAAGAGAAATGAGCTAATAAAAAAGAAAGAAATGAAAAAAAAAGAGAAGTAGGCAAAATATAAGATGCCTGAAAATTTAATCAAGGGACAAACTAGGAAGTCCTATACAATTTAAAAACAAAGAAGAAATTAATGAGCTGTATAAGAACAGTCTCAGTGCGCTATTATTGTTTGGGCTGGTTGTTTTTGGCAACTCAGATTTTGGGCTTTATCCATCTGAAACTGGGTATAAGTATATCTCATGTTGCCATCAGTAAACATAATTGACATCTCATAAATTTTAATTTTGAATTTCTTACTGAATAATCTTGGGTCCATTTCCAGAAAGTCCTCATCTAGGAGAATTAGAACCCTTGTCGTATCTGAAACTACTGTGATTCATGGGAAAGCTGATTATAAGAACCCAGAATTCTTAAATTCTAATTTTTACTGTTAAGAGAGGAAATTGGGGGCCTCCCTGGTGGCGCAAGGTGTTAAGACACAGCACTATGAAGCAATCCACAGCCACTGCAGCATGAGTTCCATCCCTGACCAGGTCGGTGACACACACGGCACAGCAAACCTCTCCTGACTCGCCTGCTGCTCCCCTCAGCAGTGTATTTCAGTCAATCTGCCTGTTCTGCTCCCTATTCTGTCTCTGGTGAATCTTCTCACCCCTACACCTCTGGCCTGTACCCAGTTCTTATATGCATAAATAAATAAATCTTTAAAAAAAGAGAGAGAGGAAATTGCTGGGTGTGTATGTTTAACCAACTTCCTCTTCAAAAAGATACTAAGCAAAACTTCATGAAGGTGTGTCCATTGTGTCCCTTAGTGGGCTGAGTTTAGAGTGGTGTAACAGAGGTCTCCCTGGTTGTGCAAGGGGTTAAGCACAGCACTGTGAATTTATACACAGTCTCTGCAGCAGAAGTTCAATCCCCACGGAAGCAGCAACCCACATGGTACAGCAGACCTCTCCTGACTTGCCCGGTGCTCCCCTCAGCAGTGTACTTTGGTCAGTCTGCCTGTTCTGTTCCCCACTCTGTCTCTGGTGAATCCTCTCACTCCCTACACCTCTGGCCTGTACCCCAGTTCTTGTATGCATAAACAAATAAATCTTTAAAAAAAAAGTCACATAGCTAATAGGTGATAGAGATTCACATATAGTGACAACTGGCTATGTTAACTATTGAAATGTTGTAGACTGAGAGGCAGAAAGTCAAGATTACAATCCAATTCTGGTATGTCCAAGATTGACCTTTGATAAGTCATTTCACTCCCATAAATTTCAGTTTTCTCTTATGTTTAAATGAGGATATTTGAGTAGATACTTTTATTCTGTAATATTCCCTTCATTTTTAATATTTTATTGTTCTATGCTTTTATGACAAAGTAAACACTTGAGAAGGTACAAAGGGAATGAATGAAAAATAATCTGACTAGCATAAAAAAAAAACCTGGGTAATTTTTTCATCTGAGACTGAAGGAAAGGACAAGACAATAATTAAACATACAACATTTGAGAAGCTGCATTTTAGAAGGCATAAAAGACTGAAGGTTGAGATTGATTGGTTATTGAATTGAGGGGAAGTGGCCAACAGAGGGTAGTTCTTAGGTGAACCACAAATGAATCACTAATGAACTACAAACCCACTAAACTACTTTACCTTTTTTTTCCACTTAATTACTTTTGAAATACAGTCTTCAAACATGAACCCTCTGTGAGATCTTTTAGAATTAATTATCAGAGCATTTATTACTTTTTAATTTTATATTCATCTTAAAGAAAGGGAGGAAGATGGAAATGTGTGTAAATTTTCTTCCAGATAAATTTGTTTACAACCTCATGATCTAATTTTGGGGTTCAATGGATAAATGTCCATAGTGCAGAGCAGTGTTTGGAAATTTATCACTGACTTCACATTAAAGTGAATTCAAACTATGATGGCATCTTTGAAAAATAACCTCACAGCCTGATCTAGTGAACAATGGTTTGGAAATCAAGATACCTCAATGCTAGTCATCACTCCGCTGATAATTGGTGGAATGATAATGGACAGGGTTATTTATATGCATGTGTCTGGGCTTACTAATCTGTAAAGTGGGGCTGTAGCACTTACTTCACAAGTAACATTGCCATCTAAGTGGTAGATTCTTAAAAGATGTTTGTTTGATAAAAATACTCTGCTCAAGTTCTTCTCATTTGTTGGCATCCATTAATTACCTCATTTATTATAAATATATGATTTATATATATATGATTAGCCATTACTGAAGTGTGTGTATATATTTAATTGATCTCATATATATATATATATACACACACAAATATACATATATATGTATACATACAGTTCAAGTATATCTTTATGTGATCAAAATTTTTTTTTAATGGGTATATGATGGGCCTCCCTGGTGAAGCAGGCAGTTGAGCACAGCACTCTGAATCTGTCCATAGTCTCTGCAGTGCTGGTTCAATCCCCACCAGCCTCGGAGCAACCCACATGGTAAAGCAGACCTCTCCTGTCTTGCCCGCTGCTCCCCTCAGCAGTGTATTTCATCAGTCTGCCTGTTCTGTTCTCTGCTCTGTCTCTGGTGAATCCTCTCACCCTCCCGCACATCTGGCCTGTACCCCAGCTCTTGTATAAATAAAATAAATCTTTAAAAAATAATAATAAAGTAAAATAAAATGGCTAGATGTTATTCAAACTATATACAGAAAACTTCTATGTTTCTAATTTGCATTGTGAGTACTTCTGCTCACCCAATTCATCAGTAATCACTGAAATATCTGAATAATATTCAGTCTAGTTTTAATAGTTTAATCATTTGTGATACGGGTCCAGTTGTCAAACTTCATCAAAGACCAGATTGCTTTCAAGAATTTTGGAATTAACCATAACCAAAGTTCTAATTCATTTCTTCTTTTCTAAAGTAGAATAGATTTGTCTCTCGGATTATAACCAATCTTCTCATTTACACATATATGAAAAGAAAGGAAAGTTCATTTTCTGAGGTTGTTTTGTTTGCCTGTTTCTTTTAATCAGAGTTTGTTTGCTCAGTCTTGTGTCAGAAGGTCCATGGCAGTCTGGAATTCAACCTCAGGCCAAGGTTCTCCCTGTGGCTTAAACTACTGAATAACTTCAACAAAAAGATGCTATTTTGAAACTCCCTTTACTCTGAGTTTTGATACATTTGGGGTAGCAGCTGCTTCAGCACAGATTCTTTAAAGAAAATTATGGAACCCCAAAGACAGAATTTGAAGACAACACCATCATTGTCTTTAGGAAGATTTCACATTTCTGAAGATTATGGATTTCTTCTTCCAAATCCTCTGGTAAGAATAGAACCCTGGGTCAGGTCAGAAGAGCTTCCTTGAGATGCTGATTTTTTTGTTTGTTTGATGTTCAAAGAAAAAGATGGAATGTATATACAAAGTGATAGGGTTGGGAAAGAGGCTACAAATAACTTAAAAAATAATTACTAAGAAAAAAATAAGCGACAGCTACAGCAAAGGATAGTTCAGTGTAACTGAGGTTATCAGTGTGGGGGAAAAAAGGGAAAAACACAAAATGGACTATAGTGAAAGATTATGGGTGCACTTCGGTGGCTGTGGTGTGGTAACATATATCTGAATAGGTGTGAACTCTTACCTCTGAATTATATACAATGTTGTAAATCAACATTACCTCAGTGGAATGCTACTAAGCAATAAAAAGGAACAAACTGTTGATACTACAGTATGAGTCAATTTCATAATCATGTTAAATGAAAAAAGGCAAATAGCTAAAAACAGTGCATGCCATGTGATTCCACGTGTATAAAATTCTAGACATTTCAAATGACTATAGCAACAGACATCAGATTATTGACTACATGGGGAAAAGTGGAGAAAGGATTAGATTACAAAGGGGAAGCATGAAATCTTTGGGGAGTAATGGAAATGGCTACTTTAGTTATGGTCAAAACTTACCAAATTGTATACTTCAATTATATGTAGTTTAGTAGTTTAGTTACTGCAATTAACCTTCAATCAATTTTTAAAAAATGAAGTGTTTTAATGACAATTTTTTTTCTGTTAAAAAATAGATTGCCAATTAGTCTAATAAATTTAGGAATAGATCTGTGGTTATCAAGAACAGATCAGAATTTAGATACATTATATGGACAGGTCAATTTATTTATCTTGATTCGCTAGTAGGAGAAAGAAGCGGACAAAAGTGAACTCCTATTGGAATTAAATATGTACACTTAAACTGGGGAAAATTACAATAAAATAGGTGAAGGTTGGAAAGAGCTACAATTATAGAGTTGCCATCTTTCTTGTCTACTTTTTCATAAAAAGGAAAACCAGATGAGAAAAGATAACAGCATCAAGTGCTTATTATATTCAGAATCAGACCTTATCTTCCATTAGAAGAAATTTCCGATTCCTGAGTTGATATAAAACATTTCCCAGCCTGGGTCTACTCTATCATAGTTACATGTCACACTTCCAAAACTGCAGTTCTTTGTTTCGGTTTTAGTTTCTTTTATGAGAGAATTGTAAATGTCATCTTTCTGGGAAGCGAAGAAGGAAGGAAATTTTTATCAGAAACTTTTCTGAATTGCTTCACCAATCAGAAAGATTCTGTCACAAGATAGCAAGTGGTCACAAGTTGGGAAATACAAAACTGAAGTTGCCAAGAGCATGAGTAAATATTGCTTTGCTTTGTCTCAGGTGAATCCTCTCACCCCCTGCAGCTCTGGCCTGTACCCCAGTTCTTGTATGCATAAATAAATAAATCTTTTTGTAAAAAAGATAAGTTACAGAAGGGCTGTTCCTTCATGTCAGCTGTTCTGAAGATGCTCATTTAGCAAGCTTAGCTACATACTGTATACATTTACCTCAAAACTTCTCTGAAGAAGACACAGTTGAATGAATAAATAAGCATTCTGGCTTTGAGCAAGGGTATGACTTTATTTCAAATATTCTACACACTGTTTTTATAAACTTTCAAACATTTCCAGTGTCCAGTGTTTCCCTGTGGAAAATTTATACCTCTTAGACAAACTCATGTCCATAAATATGCTACAAAAATACTTTACCAGATCACAGTTCTCCATGTGTATGTTTGTTAGTGGGGCTAGGGGGATAATTTTTTTAGAACCAAAGAATAGGAGGAAATTATTGGGTTGTCAGAAAAGTCATGATTTAATTTTTCTATGTATCTGTTAAAAAAATGCATCCCGACTTTTCTGACAACCCAATAGATTGGCAGAGAGGAGGCTGTCAAGGTAAATTATAGCACGAGATTAGATTGGAATACATGGGGAGATTCAGGAATTTAGATTTCACACACCTGGTAAATGACTTTATGCAACTGGCATTTGAATATTTTCCTAGCAGGATCTTAAGGGTAAAGTAGATTAGAGCAGTTCTAGACTGTGACCAGAATTATTTGGGAGCTTTAAAATACCCCTCTCAAATAGCAAATTCAAGAATCTCTAGTCTAATTGGCTCCGTACTTGAAAACCACAAGATATACAGAGGACAGTGCAGGTCAAGGAGGAAGATGAGGGACTGTACTAAAGAGGCTGTCTATGGAAATGAAGGTGTCACAGTTATGAGAAATACTAGGAGGGTTTGGATATAATTTAAATACAAAAAAGAAAAGAAAGGGGAAACTTTAGTTGTGCCATGGAGCAGAAGGAAAGGACTGGAGCAGTCATGGAGGTCTTGAGATCTGTATTATTTATGGTGATCAAGTAACCATTTAGAACAGATAAACAGTTATATTTTCCTGTGGAAATTCAGAACACTCCAATGGACTCCAGCTGCATAAATATTGGAGTTGAAAAATAGTTGTGGTAGGAGGCAATAGTTTCTAGATAGAAGGTTTAGGAAGTATTCAAAGTGTTCACATTCAAAGTATTCACACTCCCTGAAAATGATTGTCTGCTATATGCCTGATCATGTTGAATGAAGATTTGGGGCAGTGATTGTAACATAATAAAGACAAAAAATAAGATTTCATAATAATTAAGGTATATCAATAAAGAAAGTGCTTGAGGGCTCTCATCTCTCAATGTTAAATAGGGTATGGATTTCTGTGCCAAAACTAAGGAATGAAGAATGGTGAGTAGCGCCAAAGAGAAGCTACAGGCAGAAATAAGGATGTGGGAGAAGAGATAGTCAAGACAACCCTTTAGACACTTGAATTTTAAATAATTAAACATCTTAGAGTTCTCTCACTTAGAATTTCTAAGCTATAGAAAATATGAGATACCCTTAGGGAGTGATAAACGGACAGATCCTAACAAAGGACAAATAAATTGAGCTTAGGAAAATGAATATCTGCTAAATCAGGTCAAAATGAGGCTTAGGATATAGACTGGTCCATTGGAAAATAATATTGAGGTTCCTCAAAATATTGAAAACAACATATCATATGATCCAGCAATCCCACTCCTTGATATTTATCCAAAGAATACAAAAACACTAATTCAAAGGGATTTATGTACCATGTACTTCTATGGTTCTTGTAATACTATTTACAATAGCCAAGTTATGGAAGCAATCTAAATTCCCCAAAACAGAGGGGTGGATTGAGAAAATCACACACACGCACACGAATACTACTCAGTTGTTTAAAAAAAATGAAATCTTGTCACTTATGGCAACATGGATGTATAACTAAATGAGGAGAAAGAAACATTCCAGATGATTTTGCTCATATGTGAAACACAGGGAAACAAAATAAATGAACTGACAAAACTCAGCCAGTGGAAACCTCAGAAATATGACTGTAGAATTGAGGTCACTGGAGGAATACTATGGGGGAGACAAAGTGGGCAGCGCCCAGTGGTCTGCACTAATTAGGATGGGAGTACTATGGTGGTGGCTGTTGTGTTCGGATCTACATCTGAGAAGGTGTAAATTTATTCCCCTAATCATACACAGTGCTGTAAACCAATGCTATCTCAATAATAAAATATTAAAAATAAAAAATTAAGGTAATTTTGGTGGTTTAAAAGAACAAAAATTTATTCTCTGGGAGTTCTGGAGGTCAGAATTCTGAAATCAGATGCTGGCAGTTTCGCCCTCCCTCAAGGTTGCAGAAGAGAGTCCTTCCCTGCTGCTTCTGTGTCTGGGTGCCTCCATAGGCAAGAATCTCCAATATTTACCTCCATCTTCAAAGGCCTTTTTCTTTATATCTGTCTTCTCTTCTTGTGTATGGGATTTTCCTTGTAAAAACACCTATCATTGAATCCACCCCGATCCAGGGTGATCATTAACAGTATCAGGAAATTAAATATTTGTTGATTACATATCATTGTTTGGTTTTGTTAACTCATGTTGATTACATTATTGACCTAGATATTCTGAAGATAATCATCCGGTACTGAAAAATTATGGCTCTAAGGTTAGAGGAAAGTAAGAATATGAAATAACATCAATGGAAAAAGGGTAGGCAACTGAGATAGCCCACATGAGTTTAAGCTTCAACCTTTTTTTTTTTTTTTTAGGTAATTATGTGACAACAGCTATGTGGGAAAGGAATCTTTTCTCCTGCATAAATTTAAAAGGATAAACTAGAATCGTGTCTCTGAAATTAGGTACTATAGAATGGAGAAAGGAAAGAGGAATAAAGGGCATATACTTGAGAGTGCATAAGTATGTAAAAATCAGTTTTATGTTTGTATTCGTTGACTAGAATAAAACAAAAAGTTTATTTTGCAGTGATAACTTGAAATTAAATTATTTTTCCAAAGAAAAGATAAATTTTTGGGAAGATATTCTCCTAGATTTATGAGAATTTGTTTTAAGACAATAATAAACATTTCTCTAGTTAAGAAATAGTCAATAGTCCAAGCATCTGCTACATAAATGTCCAATATTTGTTCTTATCATTGTGATTTACTTTGTTGCATATTTTTCTCTCAAATTCTCTCCATTTTGTTGACAACGATTGCATTTCATCTTTTCTTATAGATACACAATACTCATGGTGTGCTTATACCACATCTCCTGGATTCACTCATCTGTCTATGGACATTTAGGCTACTCTTTAAATAAGGCTGCTAAGAACATTATGGAACATGGGCGGTGGCGGGGGTGGGGGGGAGCGTTGATTATTTCACATTCTGTGGATATATGCCCAAGTGGGATTTCTGCATGGTGTGTTCTTTTCATTTTTAGTGCTGTTTTTTTTTTTTTTAAGGTAAATCCAGGTATCTTTCCACAATGCTTGCACTAGTTCACATTCCCAATGGTGTAATAGGGTTCCTTTTTCTCTGCATCCTCTCTAATACTTGTTGCTGGAAGTCCTTTTAGTATGTGCCATTCTCAACAGGTATAAAGTGGTATTTCATTGTAGTTTTAATCTGCATCTCTCTTTTTAGGAGTGATGATGAACACTTTTCATGTCTTTTGGCCCTCTGGATATCCTTCTTGGTAAAATATCTGCTCATATCTGCTGCCCATTTTTAAATTTTGTTGTCATTGAATTGTATGAGTTTATTTATATAACTTGGCTATTAGTCTCTTATTATTTATATAGTGTGTGGATATTTTCTTCCATTCAATAAGTTCTCTATTTAGAGGGGGGCGGAGCAACATGGCGGCGAGGAGACGCTGCGAGTAAGATCTCCCATTAAAAAAAGTTAATAGGGAGGAAAAGCGGCAGGTCCCAGTGAGAACTGGGACACGGAAGATAAACGGACTACTCCAGCAAACTGCCCGAAGAAGAAAGTTGCCATAAAAGAGGACGAGAAGGGAGGGAAGCGCAGAACCCTGCTCCCCTCCCCCGCCCACAAAGTCGGCACTCTCCGACCGGCAGAGACGAGGGAAACAACAAACCAAAACGCCCAACAAGAAAAACGGACGCAGCAAGTGGGACTGTGAGTGGAAAGGAACTATTTCAGCCACCACACCCCGTGAACGGGAGCTGAGGCGAACCCTGCAGGATCCGCCGCGGAAGCGAGCTCCAGGCGCCATTAAAGAGAGCCCCACCCCCCGGGAGGAGACCAGCACCAGCACACAGCCCCGGCCGCCCGGTAAGCTTGCACGCGGAAAGTGGCGCGGAGCCGGACCGGATCGCAGCTGCCCAGGTCCCCGCGCCTGCTGCCCAGGTCCCCGCACCTGCGACCTAGGCTTGCGGGGAGACAGCGGAGGCCCTCCCTGAGTGAGCAGGAACAAGGCGCCCAGGCAGGGGAGCGGGATTCAAAAGGCGCCATTCCCGCGCCACTGATCTGGGCTACAGCCCGCGTCCTGGAACTGAGGGCTTTGGAACTGAGACCCGGGGCACGAAATTAGGGGGAGACTGCGGAGGCCCATCCTGAGTGAGCAGGAACAAGGCGCCCAGGCAGGGGAGCGGGATTCAAAAGGCGCCATTCCCGCGCCACTGATCTGGGCTACAGCCCGCATCCTGGAACTGAGGGCTTTGGAACTGAGACCCGGGGCACGAAATTAGGGGGAGACTGCGGAGGCCCATCCTGAGTGAGCAGGAACAAGGCGCCCAGGCAGGGGAGCGGGATTCAAAAGGCGCCATTCCCGCGCCACTGATCTGGGCTACAGCCCGCATCCTGGAACTGAGGGCTTTGGAACTGAGACTCGGGGCACGAAATTAGGGGCGTGGGTTCCCCACGACGGTGGGGCACAAGGCAGACACAGCACCCCAAAGCCGTTGAGGTGTACCCTACCATCCCCGCTCTGCTCCCTGTCCCACGGGGTGGAAAATCAGCTCCCCAAGGGCTCTAGGAGAGATCTCTGGCGCCACCTAGCGACTTGAAGCCAGCAGAGGCTCCTGAAGGAGCTAGTGGCCAGCTGGGGAGTTAGCCCACACCGGGCCCCTTCCGAACAAGTAGTCTGAGCCCACAGGGAGAGCGAGCACCCACAGCCGGGGCAGACCAGGTGCGCAGAAGAGTGTGCCTGAGACCAGACGCGCAGGGAGTGTGTCCCACATCACCATTTTAGAACAGGGACATTTCTTCAGTAAAGACTACCTGCAGAAGGCTTCCTCAGGAGCCAGAGGTGAGCGGGGGAAGTTCGCCCACGCCAGACCCCCTCTGGCCTGCAGTCCAAGCCCAGAGGGGAGCAGGAACCCACCGCCGGGGTAGACCAGGCGCACAGGGGAGTGTGTCCCTACATCGGCATTTTAGAACAGGGACCTTTCTCCAGTAAAGGCTGCTTGAAACTGACAAATGACTCCTGGAAGAACCAGAGGGGAACAGAGAAGCCCACCCAAGATGCCGGCCAGTCCCAACAACACAGTGTCCCAACGCATACGGCAAATTAGAAAACAGACAGTAGGGAGGAGAAGAACCACACGCAACCTAGCAACTCTCCAGAGAAAAAGCACACCACAAAAAGAAAGCCAGCCCCCAGATTGCAAAGACAATAACTTGGAAGAATTTCTGAGCCTTCCAGAAAGAGAATTTAAAATTGCCGTGATTAAAAAACTAACAGAAGTCATAAAGGAAAACAATGATAAGGGAAAAATAATCAACGATCAGAAGAACGCAATTGAGTCCCTAGAGAGGGAAAACAATGGTCAGAAGAAAGAAATTGAGTCCCTAAAGAGGGAAGTAAAAGAAATGCAGGAGATCAAAGAATTAATGGAAGAACTAAAGAATTCCGGGAAAAGCAATGAAAGCAGAATAGATGAAATGGAAGAACGAATAAGTAATCTTGAAGACACAGAAATAAAAAGAACCAAAACAGAAAAGGAAAGAGAAGTACGAAGGAAAAAGAACGAAGAAAGACTTCGGGAACTATCTGACTCCATGAGGAAAGGAAATATAAGAGTTATAGGAATACCAGAAGGAGAGGAGAGAGATGTAGGAACAGAGAAAATATTCAAAGAGATAATTGAAGAGAACTTCCCAAATGTGAAGAAGGAGCTGAAAATTGATATACAAGAAGCAAGAAGAACACCAAACTTCCACGACGAAAGGAAAAATACAGCAAGACACATAATAGTAAAGCTCCCAAGAATCCAGGACAAGGAAAAAATAATGAAGCTGGCAAGAGGGAAGAAACAGATAACATTCAAAGGAAAACCAATCAGGCTGACATCAGACTTCTCCGAAGAAACACTACGGGCAAGGAGAGAGTGGAGGGACATAGTCAACAGACTCCAAGAAAACAGATGCCAACCAAGAATACTCTATCCCGCAAAGCTCTCCTTCCTCTTTGAAGAAAGAATATGGACCTTCCCAGACAAACAGAAACTTCGGAATTTCATTGCAACTAAACCCCCACTCCAAAAAATACTACAAGGAGTCCTAAAGCCAGAACCTCAGAGGGACGAATAACAATGAAAGAAGGCCAAAAAAAAAAAAACAAAAAAAAAGTTATTAAAAGAATAAATAAATAAAATCAAAGGAAAGACAAACACAATGGCAAATACAGATGTTAACATATCAATAATAACTCTAAATGTAAATGGACTAAACTCTTCAATAAAAAGACACAGAGTTGCAGCCTGGATTAAGAAACAAAACCCAACCTTTTGCTGTCTCCAGGAAACACATTTAGCTACAAAAGATAAAAATAGGCTCAAAGTTAAAGGATGGAAAACAATCCTACAAGCAAATGGACCAAAAAAGAAAGCAGGAACAGCTATACTTACATCAGATAAAACAGATTTCAAACTCAAAAAGATAAAAAGAGACCCCAATGGTCACTACATTATGATCAAGGGGACAATACTTCAAGAAGAAATAACACTCATTAACATATACTCACCAAACGAAGGAGCACCAAAATATATTAGACAACTGTTGTCCTCTCTGAAAACAGACATCAGAGAAAACACATACGTAGTGGGAGACTTCAACACACCACTATCAACAATGGATAGATCAACAAGACAAAAAATAAGTAAAGAAACTAAAGCTCTAAATAAGGACCTAGAGCAATTGGGCTTAACAGACATCTATAGAACACTAAACCCCAAAAAAACGGAGTACACATTTTTCTCAAGCGCACACGGATCATTCTCCAGGATCGATCACATACTGGGGCACAAGACAAACATCAACAGATACACCAAGATTGAAATCATATCAACCATCTTTTCTGACCATGAAGGCATCAAACTAGAAATAAACCATAAAAAGAAGGCAAGGAACTTTCCTACCTCATGGAGATTAAAAGCCACACTACTGGAAGACCATTGGACTAATGAGGAGATCAAAGAAGAAATTAAAAAATTTTTTGAATTGAACGACAAGGAGGACACCAATATCCTAAATGTATGGGATGCAGCAAAAGCAGTAATAAGAGGAAAATATATAGCAATAGAAGCTCACATCAAGAAACAAGAAAGAACGCAAAGAAACAACCTAATCTCGAAGCTCAAAGATCTAGAAAAAGAACAACAAAAAACCCCCAAAACCAGTAGAAGAAAAGAAATAATAAAAACCAAAGCAGAAATAAATGAAATTGAAACTAAAAAAACAATCCAAAAGATCAATGAAACCAAGAGCTGGTTCTTTGAAAAAATCAATAAAATAGACAAACCCCTAGCCAGGCTCACAAAAGAAAAAAGGGAGAAAGCACAAATAAACAGGATCATCAATGAAAGAGGAGAAATCACAACGGACACAGCAGAAATCAAAAGAATAATCAGTAACTACTATGAACAGTTATATGGAAACAAGTTTAACAATCTAGAGGAGATGGACAAATTCCTACAACTCTACAATCACCCAAAGCTAGATAAAGAAGAAATAGAACACCTAAACAGACCAATTACAATTAGCGAAATTGAAATGGTAATCAAAAACCTCCCCAAAAACAAAAGCCCAGGACCTGATGGATTTACAAATGAATTCTACCAAACATTCAGAGACGAATTAGTGCCTATCCTTCACAAACTCTTCCAAAAAATTGAGAAGGAAGGGACAATACCAAACACGTTCTATGAAGCCAACATTACACTAATACCAAAACTGAACAAGGACAACACAAAAAAAGAAAACTACAGTAAATCTCCCTAATGAACACTGATGCAAAAATCCTCAACAAAATTTTAGCTATCAGAATCCAACAATGTATCCATAAGATAATTCACCACGACCAAGTTGGATTCATTCCAGGGGCACAAGGATGGTTTAACATCCGAAAATCAATCAACGTTATCCAACACATCAACAAAAAGAAATATAAAAACCATATGATAATATCAATAGATGCTGAGAAAGCTTTCGACAAAGTGCAACACCCATTCATGATAAAAGCCCTTGAAATTCTTGGGATACAAGGAACATACCTCAACATCATAAAGGCCATCTATGACAAGCCAACAGCCAGTATCATTCTCAATGGTGAAAAGCTGAAAGCAATTCCATTAAGGTCTGGAACAAGACAAGGATGTCCACTCTCACCATTGCTTTTCAATATAATACTGGAAGTCCTAGCCAGGGCAATAAGACAAGAGAAAGACATCCAAGGAATCCAAATAGGAAAAGAAGAAGTCAAACTATCACTATTTGCAGACGATATGATATTATATATAGAGAACCCCAAAAACTCCACAGAAAAGCTAATTCAACTCATCAATCAGTTCAGTAAAGTGGCAGGATACAAAATCAACACGCAAAAGTCAGTAGCCTTCCTATACACAAACAATAAATCTGAAGAAGAAGAAATCAAAAAGACCATCCCTTTTGTTATTGAAACAAAAAAAATCAAATATTTGGGAATAAATCTAACAAAAGAGGTAAAGGACCTATACAAAGAAAACTATAAAACACTGTTAAAAGAAATAGAAGAAGACACAAAGAAATGGAGAGACATCCCCTGCTCATGGATTGGAAGAATAAACATTATTAAAATGGCCATCCTTCCAAAAGCAATATACAGATTCAATGCTATTCCAATCAAAATTTCAATGTCATTCTTCAAAGAAATAGAACAATTATTGATGAAATTCATATGGAATCACAAAAAACCCCGAATAGCCAAAGCTCTCCTGAAAAAAAAGGAAGGGAATGGAGGCATCACACTCCCAGACTTCAAACTATACTACAAAGCCATAATCATCAAAACTGCATGGTATTGGAACAAGAACAGGCATACAGACCAATGGAATCGAATAGAAAATCCAGAAATAAACCCACAGATTTATGGTCAACTAATCTTTGACAAAGGAGCAAAGACTATGCATTGGAGCAAAGAAAGTTTGTTCAATAAATGGTGCTGGGAAAACTGGGTCGCTACATGCAAAAGAATGAAGCTTGACCACTACCTCACACCATACACAAAAATCAACTCAAAATGGATTAAAGAACTAGACATAAGACCTGAAAACCATAAAATATATAGAAGGAAATATAGGCGAAACACTACGTGATTTGCACATCAAAGACATCTTTACAGACACATCACCCAAAGCAGTGATAGTGAAGGCAAAGATAAACAGCTGGGACTACATCAAATTAAAGAGCTTTTGCACAGCAAAAGAGACAATAACAAAAACAAAGAGAAACCCCACCAACTGGGAGAACATTTTTGCACCCAACACTAATGATAAAGGACTGATCACAAAAATCTGCAAAGAGCTGATGAGACTCAACAACAACAAAGAAAATAATCCAGTCAAAAAATGGGCAGAAGAGCTAAAAAGAAACTTCTCTGAAGAGGAAATGCAAATGGCCAACAGGCATATGAAAAAATGTTCAACATCACTTGTCATCAGGGAAATGCAAATCAAAACTACCATGAGATACCATCTTACACCAGTGAGAATGGCACATATTAAAAAAACTAGCAACAACAAATGTTGGCGAGGGTGTGGAGAAAAAGGAACTCTTCTGCACTGTTGGTGGGAGTGCAAACTGGTCCAACCACTGTGGAAAGCTGTGTGGAGATTTCTGGACCTACTAAACATAGAGCTTCCATATGATCCAGCAATTCCACTCCTAGGTATTTACCCAAAGGACACAGAAACATCAATTCCAAAGAACACCTGCACCCCTATGTTTATAGCAGCACTGTTTACAATAGCTAAGCTTTGGAAACAACCCAAATGCCCAAAAATAGATGACTGGATCAAGAATATGTGGTACATATACACCATGGAATATTACTCAGCATTCAAAAAAGATAAACACATGCAATTTGCAGCAACATGGATGGCGCTGGAAGGGATCATGCTCAGCGAAATAAGCCAAAAAGAAAAAGAAAAATACCGAATGGTCTCACTCATAGCAGGAATCTAGAAAACTTAAATAAGGGACCAGGAAAATGAATAACTATAAGAAAGTGAAAATCAAAATCAAGAAAAAACTATGAACCAGAGACACTTTTAGGGGGGCGGGGGCGGGAGGGGAGGGATTGGGGTCAGAATGGGGGGGCTGCAATTGTATGGGGAATATAACAATAAAATTTATTTAAAAAAAATAATAATAATAATAAAAAAAAGAAAATCCAAAAAAAAAAAATAAGTTCTCTATTTAATTGTCTTATATTTTATTTTACTTTATGCAAGTTTTGTAGCTTGAGACAATCCCAATTATTTTTGTGCCTAACAGCTTCGCCATAGGGGCTGATTCACCAAATAGATCTTTATTGCTTATATCTTGGGACTTAAAGTCAATGTTTACTTCTATGTATTTTACTCTTGCAGGACTTAGATATAAATTTGTTATCCATTCACAGTTCCTTATTAAGTATGGTATTAGCTAGCAATGAAACTTTGTTCTTTTATGTACAGGCTTCCACTTTTCCCAACACCATATGTTAAAGAGGCTATCTTTCCCCCATTTTATGGTCGTCGATGCTTTATCAGAGATTAGGTGTTAGCAGATGTGTGGACTTACTCCATTGTGTCCTTTCACTTCTGTTCCATTGGTCTATACATCTATTTTTGTGCCAATACCATATATTTTAAATCCTGTTGCTTAATAGTCAAGTTTGAAGTAGGTAATGTGATACCTCCATTTCTCCACTTTTACTAAGGATTGCTTTTAAAATCGAGGCTTTTATGGTTCCACATAAATTTCAGTATTTTTTTTTCCATTTCTTTGAAAAATATTGCTGGTATTTTGAAGGGTGTGGCATTCTTTTTGTGCATCATTTTAGTCAGGATAGCCATTTTGACATTTATTTTTATTTTTTAAAGATTTTACTTATCATTTGTACAAGCACTAGGTACAGTCAGAAACGCGGGAGGGTGAGAGAATTCACCAGGGACAGAGCGGAGAGCAGAACAGGCAGACTGAACAAGTACACTGATGAGGGGAGCAGCGGGAGGCAGGAGAGGTCTGCGAGCCTTGTGGGACCCTCGTCTGGTGGCTGGTGATCGAACCTGTGCTGCAAAGGCTATGGACAGCTTCGCAACCCAGCGCTCAACCCCTGCACCACCGGGGAGGCCCCATTTTGACCTTTTGATTGCATTGATTCTCCTCATCCATAAGCAGGGGTTATCCTTCCATCACCTGATATTGCTATCTGAGTCTTTTAATGGCATCTTAGGGGTTCTCTTTTTGTAGGACTTTTACCTTCTTTGTTACTTGAGACTGAGACATGTAGTTCTTTTTTGGAACAATTATAAATGGAATTATTTTCTTAATATCTTTTGTTCCTTTTCATTGTATGTAAAAGGGCTATGGATTTTTGTGTGTTGATTTTGTTACCTGCCACTTTGTTCTATTCATTTATTGTTTCTAATATCTTTTTGATGGAATCTTTAGGATTTTCTATGTGTAATATCATATCATCTACTAATAGCGGTAGTTTTACTTCTTTTCCTAGCCAGATTCTCTTTATTTACTGTGCTTGTCAGGTAACTCTTCTGTGTGTGTGTTTGCTTTCTTTTTTTTCTTTTTTTTATTTAAATATTTTATTTTATATAATTCTTACATCTTTTTTCATCTTTGCACAATGTATGCATTTTCATTTTGGTTATATTCCCCATACAGTTGCACCCCCTCCCCCTTATTTTGACTCTAGTCCTTCCTTTCCCTGCCCCTCCCACCCAGTGTGTCTCTGGTTTATAGTTGCTTGTTGATTTTGATTTTTACTTTGTATTGATTAGTCTTTTTCCTGGTCTCTTATTTAGGTTTTCTAAATTCCTGCTATGAGTGAGACCATCTGGTATTTTTCTTTTTCTTTCTGGCTTATTTCACTGAGCATGATCCCTTCTAGCTCCATCCATGTTGCTGTAAACTGCATGTGTTTATCTTTCTGATTGCTGAGTAATAGTACTAAATTAAACAGAAGTGGCACACACTTTAATAATTTGATTTTCTCTGAAAGCTAGTAAAGGATATCTAGTTTGTTTTGAATTGATTCATGGTCAATGATAGAAAGAAGAGGATTAAATAAACTCTATAATTTTCAGAGATTTTTGTTTGGATGTTATATTTTCCCAGGTTATGAGTTAGTTAGGAACTTGAACCCAGTTTTTTCTTAGATTCTGAGAGACAGAGGACCTTGAAGAAGTGACTCAGGGGTAACTTACACAATTCTACCTCTCCAAACTTAACACTTTCCAAATTCCTGTATTATTATAATGTAATATGTAATATATAATAGACATAATGCTTTAGGTATATAATAATATACCTCATCTTCCTTTCTCCTCTTTGCACCCAGCTCTCTCAAGTCATTTCACTGGGCCTTTACTACCATATGCCAAGAAATTTAGTTCATGAAAAGTTAATTCCCTGCAATTCCAGACTTTCTCCTTCTCCTGCTTCAAAGTGAGATGCCCATCTGGGCTCTTTCTTTCTTCCTTCCCTTCTACCATAACATTTTGCTTTTCATTACTTCTCACTTTCTTGTATCTTCAGTCTCTCCTTTTTGCAATAGCAGACCATAAATCAAACTGTTCAAGTTCATTTTCTAATCCTTAAAAGGAGATATTTCTCAAACACAAATTTCTCATTTACAAATGCTTTATTGTACTCTTAAAAAGGAAAATTACTTTTTTGTCTCTATTTTATTCTTCTTCAATACACTAAAATGACCCAACCTAAATTTCTATGCCATGTATTGAGACTGACATATATTAATACCTTACTAATTTTTGTATTTTTATCTGAAGGGGCAATTTTACTTTAACTTTTAATAAAGCATTTGATCTGAGAAGGTCCTTTTGAGAAATCCTCTAAAATTCTTACTTTTATAGGGTGATTCTCTCCTCAATAATTGAGCCTCAATAAATGTATTTTTTTATTTGTATTGCTGGTTTCGGTTCCTCTATTTGCCTTGTAAATCCCAGAGTGCTGACCAGATGGCCTTCTGCTTTGACTTTGCAACATCCCCAAATGACCTGTAATCTTGTGGTTTTAACCACTAAGTGGAATTTTCACTAAATATGCCTCCAAATGATATAGTTCTAATATTAATTGTCTCCTGAACTTCAAGTTGTATATCCAAAGTGTCATATCTTGGCAGGCCACACACACACACACACACACACACACATACCCTAGAGTCTTTGTTTTCATGCTCTCTATTGACTTCCACCTGCATTCTTGTTGCAATTTGTGTTCTCACTAATTCAGCAAGTCACAAAACACGGAACATGGAAATAACCCTCATTTCCTCTTCTTCTTAACTCAGAAATAGTAATGTTCAGTTGTACAGATTGTACAGAGAATGGGGTCCAGATTATAGAGATAGAGCAGGAGTTGGCAAACTTTTTCTAGAAAAGAGCTAAACAATAAATACTTTAAACTTTGTATAGCATATAATTTTTGTTGCAATTGCCCAACTCTGCTTCAGTAATGCAAAATCATCTATAGATATTAAGCAAGCAAATGAATGTGACTATGTTCCAATTAAAATTTATTTACAACAGTAAGTATAGTTTCCAGTTTCCTGGGATAAATTCGGGGTTAATGAGATCTGTCTTTATGTTCTACTTGACTAAACCATGGGCCCAGAGTGGGCACATAGAGCTACAATTAGATGTGGGATCATTTTGTCTTTGGTCTCTCCCCATCCCCACACACCCACCTGCCCCTCTAAAAGTTAATAATCACATCATTTCACTTTTACTTTCCAAATATTTCTTGAATATGCTTTGTTTTCCCAAATTCACTGTCATTGACTAAGTTTAGTCCTTGAACAGCTTTTCAAAAGTTTTCTAATCTGACTTTATATATTAAAAACCCATGAGCAAGATTATCATGCTAAAATTCCAATTGAACTGTGTCACCACATTACAAAAAATAAAGTTTTGTAAAAGGTGAATTTGATCTAATTTTCTAGTCTCACTTTCCATCTTCCTTTCGGTTAAGCTTTATATTCTAGTCATGCTGAAATATTTGTAGTCCCAAGAAGTATAGTTATTTCTATCAATTTTGCTACATTCACATCAAATTTCCACCAAGAAAAGTCACTTTCAGTCATTAAATCTAGTCCCAACATCATATTTCCATGAATATTTCCCTTTACCCTCAACCCTTGACAGAATTAATCATGCCTTCTTTTTGCAAGTGCTTAAGTTTATGTACAACTCAGTAATTGAACATATTACACTGTGTTGGAATATATCTGACAACATTTGTTTTCTCCCTTATGAGGACATGTACTTTTTAAGCACAGGGTTGTATTTTAGTCCTCTTTGTACCTGCAGTGCCTACTATATAGTGGATTATCAATATTTACAGCTGTTCAATGAAGGTACTTCCCTGAAAGGTATATAATACTGAGATATTTTTATTTTGAATGCAGAAAGAACTTCCAGATCATTACAATCCTTGGATGGAAATTGCCAGCAAACTTCCTTACCTGATTGAGAAATACCAGCTTCGAACTCAAGTGAAAGAAGTATGTCTTTTTTTTTTTTAAAAAAAAAAATCATCTCCTTAACCTCTTCTCAACATCCTACTTTCATACTTTCATTCTCACACCACTTTTTTTCCCCTCCTCAGCCTGGTCAAAGTGAGTTTATTGACCCAACGACATTAGTCACTGCCATTGAACTGATCAACAAAGCTATCTCCTTTTTCCTGAGGAGGATAAAGATCTGTACATGATATAACTCTTAGTTTTCCCTAAAATGTCCAGAACTTGCACAAAACAATCCCTGAAATATTAAAAATGACAAGCATTTGCTTAAAAGGAATACAAACTGATTGCAAATTGTCGGCAAGCTGGTGGATAAAATCTAGCTGGTGAAGGGCAAACACGGAAATTCTCATGGCCCATATTCCATGTCATTCCATGGCATGTGGCCAGTGCTCCTTAGCCTCTGAGTGAGTTACACTGGCTTTACCATGGGATCTCATAGAATAATTGAGTCAGGGTTGGCCATATATTCTGCGGAAATAATTCGTAAGTCATGAGATAATGCAAGTAATGGTAATAATTTTCAGAGAAGGGACATTACCTCACAGGAACAGTAAGAAGGTACAATAGGAAGAAAACAGATCTTGATTCAGTAAGACCTGAGTCTGAATCTTGATTTTATCACTTAGTAGTTACATAAAATTGACAAACTTACTCAATTCTTATAATTTTGCTTTCTATGTATAAAGTGAGAAAAATCATGATCTAATAGAATATGCAAGAGGGCTAGATGACTTTAGAAGCTTTTCTTACTTCCTGTCACAAAATAGTATTCAATATACATTTATACTTTCCTGTAGTCTCTTCTCCATCTTAATTTTCCCAGCATAGGGTATTGTGTGATTTCAGAAATACAAGGAAGGTTTTCAGAGATAAAAGTAAGGCTTTCCAGCCTCAACAATTCTCTTCATTGACTTAAGCCTAATTAATGTCTTCAGTTAAAAAATACATAGAGGTATCCTGCCCATCTGTGACTGTGTAAGCAGCAGAGAAATGCTCTCCTCCCAAGACTGCCCGCCTGTGACTACACAGGCCTCTCTTTCATCAAACCTGTCCCTTGCAGGGGCAGCTTTTTCTGCTTTCTTGTATTAGTCCAAGTGTCTTTTACTCTCCTTTTAAATAACAAACCTGCCTTTTTGGACATAAAAAACATATATTGACTACCTTCTAAGTAAGTGCACAAGAGTAAGAGATCCTGTAAGAGATCCAAGGGACTGTCTTTACTGCATGAATCTGGTAAATTGAACTTAACAAATATAAACAAACAAACAAACAAACAAAAAACACCTCAATAAGTGCAGAAAAACAGGAGAAAATACCAATAATGTAATAAAAACCTTAAGGTATGTTGTGCCCTATAAAGGAAATTATTTCACATTCACAAGTGAGTCTGTAGTACACATGCAAAGCATCCAAGCAGCAAAAAAAAGACTTCCCAGAGTCTTCCCCTCTCATCTCAGAGGAGCAGGGGGAGTCTGGGACAATTTGCAGAAAGGCAGATTAAAGTCCAATTTGTGAGCTGCACAGACCTCTGGACCAGATTTTACTGGATTAAACTTCCACAGGTGAAGGGCTTTTTGAGTTGGTACTCCTCATATGCACATGCCAATGAGGAAAGACCAATAATGTCTAATTACTTGCCACTGAAAATACAAGAATTGGGGAAACAGCTTAACATAGCAGTGAAATTAACTCCTTGACACTTCTATTGGGTTGCATAGTAGCTCCCAAGAAATCACATCTACTCAGAATGTGTAAAATTATTTGGAAATACAGTCTTTACAGATGTGATCAAATTAACTAATGTTGCATTTTCTTAGGGTGCACTGTAGATCTAATAAGACTAGTGTCCTTCTAAGTAAAAGGAAATTTGAACACCGAGACACAAAACCATAAGGAAGAACACTATGTTAAAATAGAGGCAGAGACTTGAGTGATGCATCTACACACTAAGTTTTACCGAGTTTTGGCAACCACCAGAAACATGGAAAGAATCCTCCCTCAGGCCCCTGCTTTCAGGAGGAAGCAAGCCCCTCCAGAAGGAAACAGAAGGAATGTGGAAGACTGAGAATATCGAGACAATACATTTCTGTTGTTTTAAGTTCCCAGCATCTGCATCTCAGTTTAAGAAAAACAACAAAAAAGCTTATTCACTGTCTTAGAGTCATTTGTCATCTCCTCTCCCTCCACCCCAGTGCCACAAAACATTTTAAACGCCAACTTGCTCACGGAAGCTATGTAAGTGGAAACTCAGCAATACTCTGGAAACATGAGAAAGGAAGTTATATTAGATACTAACGCTAACAAACTGACTTCATTTCTGAACAAGACAAGATCATCCCAAATTAGCAAATGATATGAAGAAAATAAGCAAGTCAAAAAGCAAGAGGAGGGGACCAGATATTCATAGACAAAGGACTGCAATAAAAAATAAAAGGGATTACTACTTTTATAATTTTATTTAATTTATTCAGTATATTTACTTTATTAAAATAAGTAAAATAAACTAAAAGCTCCATACAAACTCAATTAAGTTGGGGAAACATTGATTATAATAAAAATGGTGATTAGAGACTCCCTTGAAAAGTTTTCATGAAGCATAAAGCAGTAAGGTAAAGAAATGCAAGCTATCAAAAAATTTAAAAAAGATAGAAAAAAAGAAATAGATGACCTAAATTCCATAAACAGATGTTCCACAAACAGACTAGTGTGGGTGTAAGAAAAGCAAAGTTTCATGCATGTAAGAACAAATTAAGATCTTATGAAAGGATAAAAGCCCTTGAAATTCTTGGGATACAAGGAACATACCTCAACATCATAAAGGCCATCTATGACAAGCCAACAACCAGTATCATTCTCAATGGTGAAAAGCTGAAAGCAATTCCATTAAGATCTGGAACAAGACAAGGATGTCCACTCTCACCACTGCTTTTCAATATAATACTGGAAGTCCTAGCCAGGGCAATAAGACAAGAGAAAGACATCCAAGGAATCCAAATAGGAAAAGAAGAAGTCAAACTATCACTATTTGCAGACGATATGATATTATACATAGAGAACCCCAAAAACTCCACAGAAAAGCTAATTCAACTCATCAATCAGTTCAGTAAAGTGGCAGGATACAAAATCAACACGCAAAAGTCAGTAGCCTTCCTATACACAAACAATAAATCTGAAGAAGAAGAAATCAAAAAGACCATCCCTTTTGTTATTGAAACAAAAAAAATCAAATATTTGGGAATAAATCTAACAAAAGAGGTAAAGGACCTATACAAAGAAAACTATAAAACACTGTTAAAAGAAATAGAAGAAGACACAAAGAAATGGAGAGACATCCCCTGCTCGTGGATTGGAAGAATAAACATTATTAAAATGGCCATCCTTCCAAAAGCAATATACAGATTCAATGCTATTCCAATCAAAATTTCAATGTCATTCTTCAAAGAAATAGAACAATTATTGATGAAATTCGTATGGAATCACAAAAAACCCCGAATAGCCAAAGCTCTCCTGAAAAAAAAAGAAGGGAATGGAGGCATTACACTCCCAGACTTCAAACTATACTACAAAGACATAATCATCAAAACTGCATGGTATTGGAACAAGAACAGACATACAGACCAATGGAATTGAATAGAAAATCCAGAAATAAACCCACAGATTTATGGTCAACTAATCTTTGACAAAGGAGCAAAGACTATGCATTGGAGCAAAGAAAGTTTGTTCAATAAATGGTGCTGGGAAAACTGGGTCGCTACATGCAAAAGAATGAAGCTTGACCACCACCTCACACCATACACAAAAATCAACTCAAAATGGATTAAAGAACTAGACATAAGACCTGAAACCATAAAATATATAGAAGGAAATATAGGCGAAACACTACGTGATTTGCACATCAAAGACATCTTTACAGACACATCACCCAAAGCAGTGATAGTGAAGGCAAAGATAAACAGCTGGGACTACATCAAATTAAAGAGCTTCTGCACAGCAAAAGAGACAATAACAAAAACAAAGAGAAACCCCACCAACTGGGAGAACATTTTTGCACCCAACACTAATGATAAAGGACTGATCACAAAAATCTGCAAAGAGCTGATGAGACTCAACAACAACAAAGAAAAGAATCCAGTCAAAAAATGGGCAGAAGAGCTAAAAAGAAACTTCTCTGAAGAGGAAATGCAAATGGCCAACAGGCATATGAAAAAATGTTCAACATCACTTGCCATCAGGGAAATGCAAATCAAAACTACCATGAGATACCATCTTACACCAGTGAGAATGGCACATATTAAAAAAACTAAAAAAAATAAAATAAAATAAATAAAAAAATAAAAAAAAAAAACTAGCAACAACAAATGCTGGCGAGGGTGTGGAGAAAAAGGAACTCTTCTGCACTGTTGGTGGGAGTGCAAACTGGTCCAACCACTGTGGAAAGCTGTGTGGAGATTTCTGGACCTACTAAACATAGAGCTTCCATATGATCCAGCAATTCCACTCCTAGGTATTTACCCAAAGGACACAGAAACATCAATTCCAAAGAACACCTGCACCCCTATGTTTATAGCAGCACTGTTTACAATAGCTAAGCTTTGGAAACAACCCAAATGCCCAAAAATAGATGACTGGATCAAGAAGATGTGGTACATATACACCATGGAATATTACTCAGCATTCAAAAAAGATAAACACATGCAATTTGCAGCAACATGGATGGCGCTGGAAGGGATCATGCTCAGCGAAATAAGCCAAAAAGAAAAAGAAAAATACCGAATGGTCTCACTCATAGCAGGAATCTAGAAAACTTAAATAAGGGACCAGGAAAATGAATAACTATAAGAAAGTGAAAATCAAAATCAAGAAAAAACTATGAACCAGAGACACTTTTAGGGGGGCGGGGGCGGGAGGGGAGGGATTGGGGTCAGAATGGGGGGGCTGCAATTGTATGGGGAATATAACAATAAAATTTATTATTAAAAAAAAAAGATCTTATGAAAGATTTAAGTATTTCTTTTTTAAAAAATTGTAGTAGTTTTTAATTGTAGTACAGTTTAGTTTATAACACTGTATATTATTTAAGGGCATAAGTCCACACCTCTTCAGATGTGTTTCCAGATCCCATTCACTACAAAAGCAATCAAAACCTTCCACCATAGTACATTGGTTATTTCTACCAGAAAAATCATTAAGGTATAGATACAAATAGTTATCTTGGCAAAATTTCAAGTTATCAAGTATAATAAGAAAATTTTGCAAATTTTAATCAGGAAACAATAGAGATAAAACTAGATTGCTAACAAAATAACACTTATTTATAAAATATAATTTAACCCCTAATTCAAGTACTGATTTTTTAAAATATCTGGCCATATCAAATGCTGGGGAGGATATACACCAAAAAAGACTCTTACTCATCCTGCTTGTAGGAAAGCAAAACGGTACTGTCATTTTGCAAAATAGTTTGGCAAATTTTTACGAACTTAGATATAAAGTTTATGACCAAATGACTGAGCAATCATACTCCTATGTATTTGCCCATGTAAACTGAAAATTTATATGTACAGAAAAACTTTTGTGGCAATTTTTGTAGGAGCTTTAATCGTAATCATCCAAACTGAAAACAACCAAGAAATAGTTACACTTCGTACAATGTATGGAATATTTGTGTCCCCCCAAATTCATACGTTAAGATTTTAAACCCCTCTGTGATGGTATTGGGAGGTGTATTAGTCTGTCTGAGCTTTCCAGAAAAAAAAAACAAAAACACAACACAATGTTAACAGGATAGATAGATAGTAGATAAGTAGATAGATAAATAGATTGATGACAGATGATATATAGATACTAGATGGAGAGATAGATAGACAGTTGGACAGACAAACAGAAAGACAGACAAACAAATATGAAGACTCAAGAACAAGTAGTTCAGATGCTTGGGCTCAGGAGAAGATGGACCTCCCACTTCCTGAGGGCTCTGAGGTTAGGACCAAGGGGAGAAGTGTCAAGGAGACATAAGGGATGGTGATGGGGAAAAGAAATATCTAAAAATAATATAAAAATAAAGAAATAAAAATCAAAGTTTATTTGCTCAGTACACTACAGAGGAGCACTAGTGCAAGCACTATCCTGACAAAGAGAAATGGGTGGGTGTGGAAAGTGACTCCAGGAACTGAAACAGCAGCGCTCTGGGAGAGGAATGTTCCTGGGCTCTGTCCAAGTTCTCATGCATGGTACTTTCCAATCATCAAAATTTGTTTCTTGGGACTGTGTTATCGTTAAGAGTTTTCATTTTCAACTTTGCAGGAAGCATTGCTCACTGAAGTAGATCAGGCTCCATTCCTTACCCCAAACTCACCCGTGGACATATCCGCTTCTTCCTGAGGGTGCAAACGAGGGCAGTGGGGGGAATCCATACTGCTTCCTTCCATATTTCACCCTCCTGGGATGTGGAGTTGAAATCCTCTCCACCTTTTCCCTTCATGGCACTGTGGAATCCCTTCCTCCTAACAATCATCCTATATAGCTCCAACAATTACTTGGTGGTATTCTTACTTTCGTTTAATAATCATGTCAAGCAGAGAGCAAGTTTACCGCCCTTCCTCCACTTTTTATTGTTCTATTCAGGTCCTAAAAGTATTGAATGATAGCCACATGATAGGGGTGACATTATTTACACTGGCGATGGCTATCAAAAGTTAATCCACCCCAGAAAATGCTTGAGAGACACACCCAGAAATAATGTTTGATTCAGTCATGTTGACTCATAAAATTCCATCATGTAAGGAATTAGCTCATGAGGTACAGCCTTCATAAAATATGATTAATATATTTACAAAAGTGACCCTAGATTGCTATATGGCCCGCTTTTCCTTTCGCGTGAGGGTATAAAAAAAAGATAACACTCTGTAGCCTAAATATGAGCTTGTCACAGAACCCAATTCATAAGAATTAAATTTCTGTGGTTCATAAACCACTAAGTTTAGAATAGTTTGTTATAGCATCCCCATTTGACTGAAACACAGTGTAATAGTCATATAATGGAATATTTTTCAGACCTAAAATAATAGCGATTATATGGTTCTAGTCATATGATATTCAAAAAAAAAAAAAAGGAAAACTCTATAGCAATGGTTTTCAAGGTAGAACAAATGAGTGTTTGACTAATAAAGACAGATTTTGTGTGTGTGTTATACATAGTGGTTCTGTGTGGTACTGTGGTGGTGGATACATAATTTTAAGCATTTCTAAAACCCATAAAATTGCATGCCACTTGGAATGAATTGTTTGCCAATTTTAAGAATAATTTCAATTTTTCAATACCAGAATGTGGAGGAATCCCAGGATGGAATGCTGACTATGACAAATGAATCATATTACAGATGTCTGATGTTACTTCATGAAAGAAGATGGGGGGCAAAAGGAGTTGACCTAAGTTACCATGGAACATGATGTTTTGACTATAATCTATAATGCTAAATAATAAAAAGGAACTGTATATAATTACTGTACTCTAATTGGCTCTAGTTGATACATCATTTTTCATGGGATACAGATTAACTCTGAAACTATTTGCATGTATACTGATTTGAATAGGTAAGTTGATGGATAATAAATGATACTTCACTGTCTGAGATGAGAATTATAGATTAACAAGGTAGAAAGACTAGATTAAACCCGTGGCAACAAATTAGCGGGAGACACAGTATGAAGTCATGTTCAGCATAACATATAGATATATGCATGTGTATATATGGATATATATATATATATATATGCAGGCATATATGATTACATGTGGGTATATACATGTATACAGGTATATATATGGATGGATATATATGGCAGCATATATGTGACTATATGTGTGGATATCTACATGTATACGGGTGTTTTGTAATTTACTTTACAAAATATGGGAGAAAACTCCCTTTATAAGTACCTATAATTTGTTCAAACATAATACTCACTAAGCAGAATTAAGTTTTCAAAAAATCTTATATAACTTTATATTTAGAGTGAGTAACATCATCCAGACATCTTTATTGATTTTTTTTATAAAGTTTAATTTTCTGTTAGCATCCTTTTCTCTTGGGAAAGTTAATATATGTGACACACATATATATACATTTACTACACATGAGTCTGTAAAATATTCTTTAATATTGTCTTTATTTGCAAAAGACAAATGGCAATATCATTTTTTAATGCCACTACCAATTACATACACACAGAATTCTTTGTAATCAGAATGGGACCATCTTGGTGCTACTTACTCTATCACCGAGGGACAGTTTTTCTGTACAGAAGAGTTAATTTTCTTTTTTTTAACTGAGAGCTTTCTTCTCCTTGCATATGCATTACTTTTTATTTATTTATTATTATTTTTTTTTTATAAATTTTTTTTTATAGAGGCATGTTTTTCTTTGTTTGTTTGTTTGTTTGTTTTGTTTATACATGCACTGGGTACAGTCAGAAGCGCGGGAGGGTGAGAGAATTCACCAGAGCCAGAGCGGGGAGCAGAGCAGGCAGAAGGACCGAAGTACACTGCTGAGGGGAGCAGCGGACGGCAGGAGAGGTCTGCGCGCCATGTGGGACCCTCCTCCGGTGGCCGGGGAGCAGCCGGGGATCGAACCGGCGCTGCAGAGGCCGCGGGCAGCTTCGCAACCCAGCGCTCAACCGCTGCGCCACCGGGGAGGCCCCACTTTTTATTTTTTTTTAATTGAAGAAACATTGGTTTAATAATGTATATGACTCTGAGGTATTGGCTCCCACCTCTTGAGATGTAACTTACCACACCCACCACCAAGGTACCCAAAACCCTCCTCCAGAGTCCATTGCGCCCCCTCACATCTTCCCTCTTTCCACTGATGGCCTCAACTTACAGTCAGATTTCTAGGACTTGTCTTTGGTTTGGTTTTGTCTGACTCTTTGTTTTGTTTCCCATCCTTCTGTTTATAAAGTAGAATTTAATGTTACAAAGCCAATATAGTTTAACCAATCGTGGTTTTTACACACTGCTGCCTCAGTTTAAATCTCTCTCATTTGGACATTCTTTTTTTGACGAGACACTTTTTTTTATATTTTAATATAGATTACTTTAAAAGGTAGTTTGCTAGATTAAAACTAAAAAATGAATTACTTTTTATAATATTTTTTGTTTTGTTTTACTTCTACAGGAATAGTGATAAGTAAAACTCGACTTTAATTCTATAGATGAATTATATAGCTTATTGTTCCCTTTTGATGAATGCTGAAAAAAATTCTAAGATAGGAAAATGAATTTAAAATTCAGATTTTATTATTCACCTGTGAGGACAAAAGAAAATACATTATCAGTCAAATAAAAAGAAATAAAGTATAACTTGCACACACTGTCTGAATTGCTGATGAATTGTTCCACAAGCAAAATATAAATCAGAATAAAGGACTCAGAAAAGAGAAATATGAGTATTGTAAATAATCATTTCCAATGTGGGTGTGAAATAAGAATAAAATAATATGTACAGGCATGGGTGCATATACACATTTTTGTGGCCAAAGTGTGTGTGCATGAGGAAGCTGAAAGTCCATATTTTTTTTAACAAGACATAACTGTGTGAAGTTGTACAAATAGCAGAAAATTAAGAAAATTTTCCTTATCAGTTATGACACATTCTAAAAATATAGAAATTGAGACCAGAAGATAGAGACAAGCAGAAACCTTAAAAGAATACTTACAGCCAGATCAAGTATAAATTGAATCTTAATATGTAACAGAGATGCCAAGATGGATCAGCAGGGGGCACAGCAATAGTGGGAGGACTGGTTTCCACACATGGTACATACTACATACATACACTGACTAAAGGACAATTTCTGAATGGTCCTTGGGGTAAATTGGGGTATTTATGATAAACTTTATTTCCTTAAAATAGAATCTCCTTTATCAAAAATGGGTTATAAAAAAATGAAAGGCCAAGTCACAAACTACACTTGATCTTAGCCAAAAGACCAAGAAGGGATCAAGTCACAAAACATTGACACACAAATAAATGAGAAAAAGACTTGTATCCCGAATATAAAAAGTCCTAGAAGTCAGTAAGACACATAACCTAATAAATAGGAAATGTGAAGGGCTAATTGACTTATGAGAGATGCTGACCTTAATTAATAATCAGGAAAATGAAATGAAAACTATTGGAATAACATTTTACAACCACAAAACTGAAAAATATTTAACAGTGTGCGTGACATTACTGGTGTCCTCAAGGATCTCTATACTCTGTCGATGGTATTGTCTTTTTGAAAAACTATTTGCCATTATTTGAAGGGATGCCTCCCTTTTATTTAAGAATTCCATTCTTGTGTATATAAAGACCTATAGCTTCTTGTGCAGGTGCATGCACTGAGAGGTATAAAAAGTATTATTTCTTACAGTGATAGAGAGTTGAAATGATTATAAAAATGAATGAACAGCAGCTGCATGCAGTAATGTGGGTTACTCTCAAAATCATTCAAACTAATTAATACATCACTTAGTAATCTTACATATGTGAACTTTGAACATGAAATGTGAATGCTATTTAAATAGCAAGAAACTAGCAAATACAAAATTTCAGCAAACAGGGACCCCCGAAGAGCATGCAGGTTAAAAAGCCAATGAGAGGCACATAGAGAGCTGCAGAGGTTTTGGTGAAGTTCTATTAAGCTGGTCGTTGGGTAAATATTTGTTATTCCTTAAGCTACAAATAAATAATTCATGAATTTTAAATGTATATGATATACACTATGCACATTATATAATCAATAAAATGCCTTTAATAAAAAATGATAAAATGCCCTTCATGTTCACTAGAAACAATATATGACAAGCACGTTGTCTGTACCGCTGGTGGTTCTAAAGAAATATTCACTCTGTTCATGCTATCAGGGTCATAAAATAGAATGTTTTCCACCAAATTAATACAATGATCAATGGCAAAAGACAGGTAAGAGTATGACTGCTTAAATTACAAACTTTCTGAGAAGTATTTTGTAACATTCATTATTTCAAATATACATATGTTTTGACTCAGCACATTTTTAGGAATATATTCTTGTAGCAATACGACTATAAAGGATATTGATGAATAAAGAAGGGTGCTTAATGCCGCCACCGTAACACCACAGTCAATTTCATTTATTTATTTATTTATTTATTTATTTATTTATTTATTTATTTATTTATTTATTTTTAAAGATTTATTTATTTATGCATACAAGAACTGGGGTACAGGCAAGAGATGCAGGGAGGTGAGAGGATTCACCAGAGACAGAGTGGGGAACAGAACAGGCAGATTGACTGAAACACACTGCTGAGGGGAGCAGCAGCTGAGTCAGGAGAGGTCTGCTGAGCCATGTGGGTTGCTCCCTGGCTGGGCCGGGGAATCAAACTCATGCTGCAGAGTCTGCGCACAGCTCCATAGATTGCGTCTTTACCCCTTGCGTTACCATGGAGGCCCCCACAGTCAATTTGAAAAAGAAGATAATAAAACCTCTATCCCTTTAATACCAACTAATAAATAGAAGTGTTAAAATAAATGAACCATTATCCAGCTGTTAAATAAAATATATAAATGAATATCTCTAGGTCTACCTATATCTATAATGATATCTAGTAGTTAAATGTCATAATAAATAATAAGAATTGCTTTTATAATTCTCAGGCTGCTTTTAAAAATACATTTCTCAGCAGCTGCTGAAAGAAATGCTGCCCTCTACCCGGTAGCGGGGGATGGATTCCTTTGCACAGTCCAGCGCAAGCCGCAGAGAGGGCGGGAGAAGCACCTGTTCCCACTCCGTTGCCTGGAGCGTGAAGGAATGCAAAAGATACTCATCATCGCCTTCTCTTACGCTTAGGATCACGGACAGATCAGGCTGTACCTGGAACTGGGGAGGGCGTGAGGGAAGGAGGAACGCGTAGGAGGATTTGGACACTGGCCCTCAGAGGTTTTTTGCTGTCCTATCAGGGAGGGCTCTTCCTGGAATAACTGAGCAACTGATAATACTACTTTTGACAGGCCTGACAGTAATTAATAATGGGCTTTGCACAGGGTGTTGTTTTCAGTGGGACACCACCTTTAATGCCCCGTTGACAGCAGGACACAGTCATGTGGAAATAAAAGACCAAGTAGGGGTCAAAGGCTGAAGGAGGCGCAGTCCCGTTGAGCTGTCTGCCTCTAGGGATTTGGTCAAATTCCTAATGCCATTAAACCTTGTGATAGTTGAGAATTAAACAGAGAGAGTAAAGACTGCAAGGCAGGCCTGTGATTAGGGTTAAATGATACCAAGAAATCCTCCTTCACAAAAGATGACAAAAGTCCCACTTATTTCATGACAATCCCTTGATTTTAGTCAAAGGAATTAATAATTCTAGAACACTAACCAAACTCACTTCAGTGATAAAGACTAGTGTTAGGGGGGATTTTTGGGCTAAGGGTTAGATGGATACTTCCTTGAGTATATCTTTTTTTTCTTTGAAGAACTGGGGTGTAGGCCACAGGTGAGGCAGGGAGAGGATTCACCAGAGACAGAGTGGAGAGCAGAAAAGCCAAATTTATTGAAATACACTACTGACGGGAGCAGAGAACGCGACAGAGGGGCCTGCTGTGCCATACGTGCATCAGCTCCTTGGCCGGGGAATGGAACTCAGGCTGTACCGGTGATAGTGCTAAGACTTAACCCCTAGGCCACCAGGGAGGCCCCTGAATGTATCTTTTAGAAAACCTTCTATTCTGTGTGGATGTAGCATCTGAGGAGAAATGTGTGCTTTTGGAGCTTCTTCACTGAAACCTGTTCTTTCCTCCCAATGAATCCTACAAGTCACAGAACCCCTATGTCCATCCCCATGCCTTCAACTGGAAATTCTCTTGATTAGATGCCCCTCCTGGACTGCCAGTTCCTCAAGGGTTACCGGGAGCAGCGCCTGGCCCACCTGGTTCTAAGTGTTATAACCATGGGATACGTCTGGCAGGAAGGAGAGAAACAGCCAAAAGAGGTAAGGGACCCCTAGACGCCTGGCTTGTCTTCTGGTGGGTAGACTGTCCCTGGGGTGAGCTTTCTGCTTGCCACTACCCTGCTTCCTGGAAAATGGGTCTTTTCTTTGGGTATCAGTTGAAGGAAGTTGTGAATGAAGGGTCCATTTAAACAGAAGACTTTTTCTTCTGATTAGGAGGTTATTTTTTTTCTTTAGAATGGGTAGCTTTTTCCTCCCTTTCATTAGCTTTCAAAAGTATTTTTGACTCCCTCTCTCAAGAATGTTTGAAGAGTTACATTTGAAGGCAAGTTCTGAGCTCTGAACACTTTGCAATAGTTTACAGTTTATAGCATTTTGTACTCCTATACAATATCTGTTACCCCGGTAGATTTTCACAATTCCATAAGGTAAGTGAGCCAAGCGGTGCCCATTTTACAGACAGCTGAGAATGGAAGTTCAGTACCTTGTTCAAAATCAGAGAGAAAGTTAGTGGAAAATCAAAGGAAGGACTCAGACCTGGTTTCCCTTAATACAGTCTTTTCCCAGAAGCACACATTGACATTTATAGCACTAATTCTTAACTGCTTTTTATAACTGTTTGCTCTCTACTGATTATTAGTCTCTCTTAATACTTTAAATCTCTTCTGAATCTTTGCATAATTCTATATTGTTTCAACCTGAACCTGAGACGTGAAATCTTTAATTTTCCCTAGCCACAGAATAAACAACCACCTACTTACGTTTTTTACACATGTACTTTTTCCCAGAAATCAGAGAGCTATCCTTGTTCTAGAACTTCATAGGTAAGTGAGCAGCCTGTGCCTCTTTGATTTCCCTGGCTGACCTCACCTCTTACTTTGCAAGTAAACACAGGTGAGACTACCTGGGAAGTAAGGAAGGGGTGAAAGAAGAGGAAGAAAATTATAGAAAGGGAAAGCACATGTTTCTAAATGTCTATACATCTAAATTTAAAAAGTTGTGCATCTGATATGGGAAAACTTGAAATGTAGACACAGGACAGAACATCCAAACAGGTTCTCCTGTTCATCTACCTCCAACCCACAATGCTAAACTGGTGGAAGGGGTTGAGAAGGGTGATGGAGATGTGGGGGAGAGGAGAGGAAGTCTCTAACTTCCAGGTATGTCCTTGAACCTCCACATTGCTAGAGAGCTCCCCTCTCCCCATCTTGGCTTAGCTCTTATTTTCTTTGTATCTCCTGCTCTGACTTTTCAGGCAAACAGAATCCTCACCCCTACCCCACTGCCCTTCTTATCCCCTGCCCCCTGAGGAAAGCTGACTTGAGGTTTAATTTTTAAAACTTTTTAAAGCTTTGACCTCCATAAAGAGGTAAAGTAAACTAAGGGAAATTCACAACTGTAAAACAATGAGTTTGGTAGAGGAAATGCAATTCAGGTTGTGAAACTATAACAAGTGATGGGAGGGGCTGTTGAGTTGGGGATAGGCTCCATCTATGGGTGGTGACAAAGGGGTGAGTCAAAAGAAGAACCACCCTGAAAATTCCTTTTTTTAAGGATTTATTTATTTATACATACAAGAATTGGGGTACAGGCCAGAGTTGTGGGGGATGAGAGGATTCACCAGAGACAGAGTGGGGAACAGAACAGGCAGATTGACTGAAGTACACTGCTGAGGGGAGCAGCGGGCGAGTCAGAAGAGGTCTGCTGCGCCACGTGGCTACAGCCATTTGATCCTGGCGGGGATCGAATTCGTGCTGCAGTGGTTGCGCACTACTGCGTCTTAACACCTTAACCCCTTAACCCCTTAACCCCTTGCACCACCAGGGAGGCCCCACCCTAAAAATTCCCCTAGGGAGAAAACAAAAATGAGAGATGAGGATGGTTTCACAAAATGACTGTGCATCTGAGCTGGTTTTCTTTCTTTCCAGAAATCAGAGAGATATCCTTGTTCTAGAACTTCATAGTTAAGTGAGCAGCCTGTGCCTCTTTGATTTCCCTGGCTGACTTCACCTCTTACTTTGCAAGTAAGCACAGGAGAAACTACCTGGAAAATAAGGAAGGGGTGAAAGAAGAGAAAGAAAATTATAGAAAGGGAAAGCACATGTTTCTAAACGTCTGTACATCTAAATTTAGATGCAAGAAAACCAGCTCAGATATATACAATGCTCCATTCAGCCATTTTGTGAAACCAGCCTCAACTCATCATTTTTGTCTCTGGATTAAGCATTTACAGAAAAGTAGTCTCTCAGTCCTTACACTTTATTTTTCTGAGGTCATGTATATGCAATTTTCCATTTTGTATCCTCTGACTTTATTTTAGATTGAAATGCTGTCACAGAGCTCTTCGTTGTTTTCAACCTAGCTGGTCCTATGGAGCCTACAGCTTTTCTGGATTTGAGGGCATATACACAGTTCTTCAGAGTGTTCTTGAAAGTTGGGGGTTGAGTGGGGACTTCTTTGAAGTTGTTATTGTGTTTTATTGATGAAGTGACCAACAGTCTGCTGCCACATAAAGTTAAGTGTCCCAGCCTTCCAAGTCTTCTCTTTGAGTTCACACATATACATGCATCTATAATATATACATGTATATATGTGTATGTGCTTTTACTTTCATACCAACATACAGCTGTATCTATGTGTGTGTGTGGGGGGGTGTGTGTTTGCACATGTGTGTATTTGAAGAGGGAGAGGAGGGTTCTTTTTCCCATTGCTCATCAATTTAGCCCCTAATTCATCCTTATATGGTAATGCCCTCTGTGCATTGCCAATTTTGGCAGATCATTTTAAACTATATGTATATGTGTCTATGTGTCCAATTTTTAATTTTTTACATACATTTCAGATTATGCTCATAAAACAATAGATCAGCAAGATTGTTAACAGAAAAAAATATGGGAGTGAATTAGTGATGTGCAGATCTCACATAAAATTCCAGTTTTTTCCCCAGGTCATTTCTCAACTCAGGATTACAAGATTAGATGACAAAATACTGCTTCCTTTACTGCATTCTTTTTTTAGAACATTCTAAGTATCTGGGTTTGTATCTGAAAGGTTCTGCCACAGAATCTCGCCCTTCCCCTTGCTGAAGTCTCCAGGAGCTTGGGGGTCCCACCTATACTGGCCCACTCTGACTTGGTGTTGGCAAACTGGACTCTGAGGAACCCTGAAAGGTGAGCAAGGACAGCTGGTTTAGTTTGAACAGATGGAAACTCCGTAAGGAGCAGTCTTGTGACTTTTTCTCTTCCTACAGGAAGGTCCAGGTTTTTCCAGCTATTTTGTGATTAGAGATGAGTATCCATATTTATTGCCTGCTTTATGATTTGAAACTTGAGCACAAGTTCAAAAATCACAGTACCCAGAAGTTTCCTCTTTTTTTTTTTTTAAAGATTTATTTATTTATTTTTACAAGAACCAGGGTACAGGCCAGATGCATGGGAGGGTGAGAGGATTCACCAGAGACAGAGTGGGGAACAGAACAGGCAGACTGACTGAAATACACTGCTGAGGGGAGCAGCGGGCAAGACGGGAGAGGTCTGCTCGCCATGTGGGTTTTTCCAAGGCCAGCGGGATCAAACTGGCGCTGCAGAAGATGTGGACAGCTTCACAGCCTTGCGCTCAACTGCCTGTGCCACTAGGGGAGGCCCCAGAAGTTTCCTCTTAACCTATCCTGAATACTTTTATGCAAACCACTTTTTCTGGTTTGCTTTCACAACAGACCTTACCTTTCTCAACCTGACCTTCAATCTCCTACTGATTCTCTGTTGTCATGTCATTTGCTAGTCCCAAACATAGGGTCGCTATTTGAGTCAAGTGGGACAGGAACTTCAATAAGTGATCATATATGATAATCATAAATAAATGATATAGGTGAATTAAGGGTAAATGTTCTAGATATATCACATTTATAATTTGATGAATAATGCTGTTTATTTCAGCTGGGTGACATCACCTCTTTGACAGTTGTACTGGGAATTTAGGCCACTGTCTAATGGAGAAACAGCATGAGTTTTTACAAAGCAAAAACGTCCAATAAATAGAATGGGGGGGGGAATAGATGAATTATTACCTTTCCCTTTGAATGCATTATCACAATCAAACTCATTTCAAGAGATAGTGACTTAGTAAAGAATTATTAAAATAGCTAAAGGGACATTTTTGTTGGATGTGAGGAAGAACTTTCTGAATGTAAGATTTGAGGGTAATCACGGGAACGCCAGAAGAGAGAGCAGGGATGTGCTTTGCAAGACTAAACCCCTGATAAACAACACAGCTCCCAGGACCAGTTTATGTGCCTCTTCTCTCTCTAAGGACCAGCGTTTTATGTTTTCTATAAATTAGTATCTATGGCTAATTCTTCTCTAAAAACAAACTTGGTGATCTTTATTCCTATAAAAAGCTGCTGAATCTGTTTAGAATTGGAAAGAAAGAGATAATAGATACATGTGCAGAAATCATTCTAGTCAAGACATTCAATATTGAATAAGCTGAATTTCTGTTTCAAGGAGAGAAAGGAGCAGGGGACTTTGAAGGGGAAATGGTTGGACTGAGGAAGTAAAAGTACACAAAAAGCAAGTTTCTCGGCGAACGAGCGTGCAGGGCTTAGATTTACCTCAGAGAGGCAGACAGTTCTGGGGCTCAGGAGTTGTTCTTTTTAATGATTTGTTTTGGAGTCTTTTAATATGCCAAGTTGCACGGCGCTAGGTGTTAGGGAGAATTTAAAGAAAGGGTAGCAAAGCACATCCACACTGGTTAATTCACAAGACAGAGGATTGTACAAAAAATGTGAAAGAATGACAAGCAGTAAACCCTTTAAAATTTAAAAAAAAAATTGAATGCAGGCTCTAAAAATTAGAAAAAACTTGCTGAGGGTTGGCACTTGAAGTCGGTGCTAAAAGCTGAGTAGGAGTGGAATAGATAACATCCATAATGACGGTTTGTGGTATCTACAAAAATGAAAAAGGAGTAATTTAATTTATCAGGTTGGTCACAGGCTGGATATGGGGCTGGGAATGAGCAGAAAGTCTTTACAATGTGGGAAATTTACTCAGTGACCCACAGTCTGGATGCAACTTGTGGTTTCTGAGCCTGTCCACAGATGTGTGTGTCTGCTTGTGTTTGCGTGCAAGCATCTGTGTGTCTGCAAGTGTAGAAAGTACATCCTATCCCACTTGACTCAAATCTTACAAATTGATTTGTTCTTTTCTTTTTTTCTTCATGGTTGTCAATAACTGACTTTTGACTAGACCTCTGGAAATCAGGTAAGTTCTCATAAATTCTTCCCCCACATTAGAATCCATCCTAACTTTAAAATTTGACCATGACAAAAAAGAAAGCATATACACTGTATGTATAGTATGCGAAACTATATAAAAATGCATGGAAAAAAAAGACTAGAAAGAAATGTGCCAAAAAAATAAGTGCAGGAATTGACAATGGTTGACTGTGCTTTGAGGGAAATTAGGGGGTTTCTTTATGATAGTTTTCAGGAACATTGTAATGGGGTGTGACTGGCTTTGTGAAAAACCAGCCTTACTTGCCACTTGCTCATCAGCTGTTCCTTGGGAAGCAGGAGGTCGGGGAATAGGGGAAGATAGTCTAGGTCTGTAGGGATCATGCTAGACTTTGAGAATCTTCAGTTTAGGTGGACATGGGCTTGAATATATCCGTTCTCTTTCCTGAATGTCCTGAAGGTAGGTCCTCAAGGGTGTCATGGAAATAAGAAAGTCATTCCCGATTCCTCCTTGGAGTTGCAGTTGCCTAATGCTGAGGGAACCTATGGGCTGTATGTACTCACAGTTTCTAAAGCTCTCTAATTGTGTGCTCATCTCCTTCCCAAGGAACTTGGACACCATTGTCTCCCTACCTGGGGGAGACAGCCTACGTGGTTTTGTTCTGGTGACTGTTTTGGTGGAGAAAGCAGCAGTACCTGGGATTAAGGTATTGCTCACTCCTGGCATTTTTGTTTTTCCTAAATTAAAAATCAGTCTGAGCTTCCCTTCCCATGCAGTCTGTTCCCCTGCAGGGGATTAATCAATGTAGATGAAATAAGGCCGGTCTTTCTTCGTTTAAGTCTGAGAAAAGAGATCTGAGTTCTAGACTACAGAGTTGTCTCCCTCTCCTCAACTCCTATAAAGCTTGGAATTGACATTTGCCCATTCAACAAGCATCCATTGTTTAGGCAATGGAATATTGGTGGAAAGGAAGGAGGGAAGGGAATAGACAGACATTGTCCTGATTCCCACAGAAGCTCATTATCCAGTGTAGGAACATGAATTTATAGGGTACTAAGAAAAAAAAAAAAGGCAGTGTTTTACAAAAAGATATTCAAAACCCAATTCTGATTTAAAAAGTCAGCCAAAGCTTCCCAGGGGAAATGACACCTAAAGTTGTAACTTGAACGGCATATGTTAATTAACAGACAAAGAGATGGAGAGACTGACAGACTGACAGATGTCTTCCTGTCAGAGAAAACTGCTGTGCACAAACTCAGAAGAAAATGAGCCATCATTGAGATTGCTGAGCCATTAGCCCTGGAGACTGTAAACTTGAATTTCATCAGGGATCAGGCAGATAACAGAAAGGTCAAGTGCAAGACATAAAATAGTGAAGAGATCGGTGATCAACTAAAGAATTCAAATCTCACCTAAAGATTTAAGTTAGGCTTATGTCTTCTCACCACCTTCCCTGAAAAATATATTTTGAGCACTTACTGTGGTCTCAGTAAGATGGCCGCTGTGGCATAACTATCGTAACACCTTCTTTCACTCCCAAAAGAGAAATAATGTGGTCATTTCTCATCAGAGTGCTGAGTCCATTGAATAACACAGAAGAAAATATTGGTCTTCCAAACATAGCTCAGAGAAGTTAGAAACTGCTAAAGACAAGGAATGTTTTGTGATGGAGGAGTCTCAAAGCTGAGGCTTCAATAAAACCTTTCTGAATTAATGGGAGATAGTTTAAGAGTGAAGCTGGCCTACTTTGAGATGCAGATGTAGAATAATCATAATGTGTGATAAATCCACAAGGAAAAATTAAAATGATAATGTTAGTCCCTGAGAGGTAAATGACTAGCAGTAGGTAGAAAGATCCAGAAAAAAAAAATACTTAAAACTTTAACTTAAAATATAAGAGAGAGTTCTCTGGGGTACACCCAGAGAGATTTTGGCTCTCAGAGAATCTAGTTTAGGAATGCTCTCAGGAGGGGTGGGGGGGGGGGGCTCTGCAAATAGTCCAGCCGTCAGCGTGGTGCTATTGCCATGCTACCCACAGCTTTGTGGCTCATCCCACTTACTCCATCCACTTACTCCATAGACTTTAGGCAAATGCTGATGAATTAACTGAATGGATCTCCTTCCCAGGCAACTGTTCAGGCAGTGAATGCCATCGTGCAGCCCAGCCAAGACTCCCTGCTCCCAGCCCTGCAGCAACTGAAACTGTCCATTCAGGACATCACCAGAACCTTAGGACAAATGCATGGTATGGGCCTCTTGAAACTCAGGACTTGGGGAAAATGGCCTGCAGGTAGAGAAATATCCACAAGATGGCGCTGGTGGGTTAGCTTTGTTTCAAGGTAAACTTGCTATTTACGATAGTGGAGAAAGATGTCTGTCTCAATTTGTAGGTTTGTGCTTTACATTTTCTTGTGATTATGGTAGTTCCTGTTCTTTGGAAGCAGTATATTCTTTTGTATGATGAGGTCCTGCAGGGCAGAACCATACCGAGTTGTCCTTACATTCTCTTTCACCTTTTCATTCTGAGATAACTAACCTTGCCTTTCCACCTTATCTGAGGGGCCTTGCAGAGCTCCTGCCCTGTGGGTAGTGCAGGGATAAGCCAGCATAGGTGTGTTCTGTTAGCGATTACAACTTATCTCAGTGACTACATTCCTCTTCCAATGCCTGGGCAACTCTTCAATTTCTTGTCTGAAGTACATGAGAAATGTGCCTGGTGTTTGTTCAAGGAAGGTACAGGAGAGGGGTGTGAGCTGTTTAACAAGGAAAAGCACACAACTATTAATTTCCCTGAATCCTGCTTCTCTGAAAGGGTTTCTGACAAAAGAGGGTGTTTATGGGAAACAGGATAAGAGGGAAGAAGAGTGAGGTCAGTTGGTGCTCAGCATTATACTGCCTTTTAGTAAGAAAGCAAACAATAAATTTGCCACCTCGGACTGTATTCGTCCATCTGAAGTCATACAGTCGTGTGTCATTACCATCCAGCTTCCCTGTTTTACATTTATATTCTCATTTTCTCTGTTTCCCTGAATTGTAATTTCAAAGTCCTTCTGATCACATCTCCTCCCAAACAAGCTCTGCACACTTTTTTTTTTAAAGATTGATTTATTAATGCATACAAGAGCTAGGGCACAGGCCAGAGGTGTCTGTGTGGGGTGGGGGTGGGGGTTGAGAGAATTCACCAGAGACAAAGCAGGGAACAGAACAGGCAGATCGACAGAAGTACCCTGCTGAGCGGAGCGGTGACCGAGACAGGAGAGGTCTTCTGCCCCATGTGGGTAGCCCCCTGGCTGACCAGGGATCGAATTCTGCTGCAGAGGCTGCAGACAGCTTCACAGGCTGTGTCTTAACCCTTGTGCCACCAAGAAGCAGATGGATTTTCACTTTGCCAGGACACTGAGTTTATTACCCAGATACCAAGACCACGAGAGATACTCACAGGGTCTCCAGGTTTACGAATGAACACATGTGGGTAGTTTGGAAGGCCACTTGAGGCCCTCCACCTTGTCACAGTGTGCGCTACAAGAGGAAGGCATGTGCTCCTGTTTAGTTTCATTTTCAGAGTCATTTCTTTGTCCCAGCCCAACCCGAAGTCGTTGGGTTGTCCTCTGCAGGAGGTCTGATGGTCAGGCACAATGCCAGAGCTACTTCTCTTGTTTCCTCCAAAGGCAAATTCTCACACACAATTTATTTGAATGGTTTTACTACTAGTCACTATAGTGATATAAATTAATGTGCCAGACTGCATTTGTCAAAGACAACCACAAGGACCTCTTTCTTCCCACATGCTCCCTTACAAAGCAACCTGGATATTCTCCCGTTGTTTGTAATAGAGGTGGGCTTGTAATGGCCTGGAACCAGGGAAATGCAGTAGAAGAGAGTGCAACTTCCAAGGCAAGGCTTCCACCTTGAATACTGAGCCACCATGGAAAAAGTCCAATTCCTCTGAGGCCAGTGTGCTGTGGCAGTTCACCACAGTTGTGTGTACCCCACTGGCATCTGGCCAGGTGTCAGATGAGCTTTGGATGACTCCTGGTACCTACCTTCAAATTACCCTCAGCCTCCAAGTCTTCTCAGTTGAAGACCCAAACACAGTGAAGGAAGGACAAGCCTATGTTTAGTCTAGAGTCCTGATCCACGGAATTTATGTGCATAATATAATTGTGTTATGCTGCTGAGTACCTCATGTTGTCATAGTAACCAGAAAAAAAGATTATAGAAATAATAATTATTGAAAATTTCAGGAATCATACAATTTTTGTAGTCATTGTTTCTGTTCTTAACTTTCTTCTGCATGACTAACAAGCTCAGCTGCTCTTCTTCCTTCTGCTTTTATTTTCAAAAAAAAAAAAAAAAACCCCACATTGCCCTTTCTGAGTCTAGTGGTAGCAAGAACCCTGAACGCTGCCCTCTTACTCTAGGAATACCTTCTGTCCAGGCACTTAGGGCACATGGCAGAGGAGAAGACACCCTTTATTTTCAGGTTGCAATTAGCATTTCTGAGAACCATTATGCAAAGACCTAGTCAATAATTTTTGCCTACTTCACACTTTTCACAGTTCTCACCATCGACTGGTAAGTAAAGGCACATTCTGTTCTATTTTCATGTCCTGCCTCCTCTTGCAGCTAAAGTTCCTATCACACTAGGCACGTGAACAGATGGTGTCAACACAATAGCCTGTTTTGTGCTGATGTGGTCACCTGTGGGATCTGTAAATGGCTCTTCTTTTCCTGATGGTTACAGGGATCCAGGTTTGAGCTTTTTTCTCCACTGGGTGCATTTTCAGATTTTCAAGCATCCGGATTAAATAAGCTTGTTTTTCAGCCTTTGTATTAATAATTTTTGTTTTCTGAGAATTAACTTTCTCCTCGGATGCATTGAGGCAATTTCTCTCCTAAAAGCCTTGAAAACTTTTGTATTTCCTTATGAATCAACACAAAATTTCAAGCTTTTGCTTATGTATTGGTGGCAACAAGAAATTTTTTTAATTGAGGTAGCATGAGTTTATAACATCTAGAGCTCAGGTATACAGACATATATCAACATCGATATATATTATACTTCCTGATGCTAGGCACCAAGAGTCTCCTTTCCACCCATCATCATACACAATTTATCTACCTCATTGCATAGAGAAAAGGAGTCATAATGTTTCTTTCTAACAATCAGATATATGTTTAAATCAGATTTCTAAGTTTTCTTTTCTTTTTAATTGCCGCATTGGTTTGCCCTACTGTACGGATTTCAGGAGTATAGCTTCTCTCCTCTGTAAATGTATATGCCACACCACACCTCCTACTGACGTTTTATTTTAAGACCATTTAACATTATCCAGCTGATCGCTTTTCCCTACTTCTTCTTTCCCCCTCCCCTCTGATCGCCACCATTTGGTTGTCAGGGTCTAAGCATTTGTTTTGTTTTATTTGTTTTTGTTCATTTGCTTTGCTTCTTTATGTCCCACATGAGTGAAATCATCACATTTTCTTAATCAGTAAATTCGTGCCATCCCCTCTGATTAGTTCACTTAATTTTGTCTAAATACTTTTCCTACTTAGCTTGTGAATTTATTTTGTCTAAACCCAATGGGAAAATAATGAACACTAGAGTTTTTCTATGCTAAATTCCATATGATATGGTCATGCTCACATTTCTAGAATTGTATTCACTCATGGATTAGTTACAGACAAGAACCTGAATACTCCCAAGTCATCTGGGCCACCATCTCTTACCTTAAATTCTGTTTTATTATATCAGTGCATCAAGTTTGCAAGCATTCAATGTATGTTGAATTGGTTTCAGAAAACCAATTCTTAAAATATAGAAGAGTTTCATAAATTTTCAGACAATTTCTTAGGGATATAGGAAAGACTTGAATCACCTATGATACATCAAAAATATCTAGGAACTCCCTGTTGGTACAGGAGGTTAGAGCACAGCACTATGGAGTGGTCCGCAGACTCTGCAGTGCGTGTTCTATCCCCGGCCAGGGAGCAACCCACATGGCGCAGTAGACCTCTCCTGTCTTGCCCGCTGCTCCCCTCAGCAGTGTATTTTGGACAGTCTGCTTGTTCTGTTCCCCACTCTGTCTCTGGTGAATCCTCTTACCCCCAGCATCTCTGGCCTGTGCCCTAGTTCTTTTTTTTTTTTTTTTAAACTTGAAATAAGCAGAAAAATTTATTACTCTTGGGTTGGTTGAGACTATAAATCTTTATCAATGTTTAACGCAACATTAGATAGCATCGGCTCATCAAGATCCTCCACTCTGCTCAAGTTAGGCGCCCCATATCGGTCGCTAATTTCAGCTAGCGTTTTGCCTGATTCCTCTAAATGGGGAGCATCTTCACCCTTAACTATATTTTCCATATTCATTCTTGCCTCCTTCTCCATTATTTCTTCTATTTTCTTTAATTCTTCTATTCTCGCTCTCTCTTTTTCTTGCATTTCCAGCTCTAGCTGGAAGGTCAGTTGTTGCTCCTGAAACCTAAGCTCCTCTGCTTTGAGCCTCTCCATAATTTCCTGCTCCATTAGAGCTATTTCTCTTTCATGTTTCAACTCCACCATTTCCTTTTTTCTCTTGCTTGCTCTGCGGTACATTTTCTTTATACTTGCAAAGCCACAATGTTAAATATTCTTTTTTTTAAATTTTTTTTAAAGATTTATTTAAATCTTTAAAAAAAAAAAAAAAAGCACTGGGTACAGTCAGAAGTGCGGGAGGGTGAGAGAATTCACCAGAGCCAGAGTGGAGAGCAGAGCAGGCAGACTGACGAAGTACACTGTGGAGCAGCAAGTGGCAGGAGAGGTCTGCGCACCATGTGGGACCCTCGCCCAGTTGCCTGGAATTGAACTGGCGCTGCAGAGGCTGTGGGCAGCTTCGCAACTCAGCGCTTAACCGCTGTGCCACCGGGGAGGCCCAAAGCTAAATATTCTATTGGATCCACTGGAGGAACTTTTGCCACTTCTGCAAGACCCTGCGTTAGACATGCCCCGAGGTGCTTTTGAAGATATGCTGACTCCATTCCTAATTCTTATACACAAATTTGGATGTGTCTCTCACCCACATCTGTGTCAACCTGTCCAGGACCAAAAGGCAAGCGCAGCTTGTCTCTGCTCCATGTGCCTCCTCCACGTCTCCTTCTGGCTCTCCATCCTGCTTCGTTCCTTTCTGTACCCTGGATCTTGTATGCATAAATAAATTAATCTTTAAAAAAAATCTTTAAAAGCCCACAATAATTATTTTGCTTTATATGGTTAAGATTCATTGCGACTTGCTAACATATTTAAAATCTTTGCTTTTTTAGTTCTTTACACACATTTCTTTTGCCTGATATTTCTAGATATTTCTCCTAGGGAGGGTCTGCTTCTGGCAAACTCTCATGTGTAAATTGCCTGTTTCACTCGAGTTCCTGAAAGACATTTTTGCTCACAATTTTGTCTTAGATGTTGAATAGCTCGGTACATTATTTTCTGGTTTCCATTGTCACTTTTGAGATATGATCTGTCAGCTGTCACTTGTTCAGAGGCAATCTGTCCCCACCCCCCCACCCCTATCTGCCTTTTAGAATTTTTCCTTATCTATCTTTTGTGTTATTCACTTTATTTTACTTAGGCTTCATTCTTCCATTTTAATTAATATTGTTCACCACTCTGGAAAGACCTCAGTCATTAAATCTTCATAAATTGCTTACATCACTTTCTGCTTCTCTCTTACTGGAACTTTAACTGAGAACATTACACCTTACAACTCTCTTCTGTTCTCTTGAAGTCTTGCTGTTATTTTACATCTCTATTTCTCTGTGCTGCATTTGGAATAAATCCTTCTGATCTAATTAATTGATCTTTTCTTCTCATCAACTGCTCCCAGTCTGCTGCTGAATATATATGCATTGAGTAGGTTTATTTTATTTTTAATTTCTTAAAGTTTTATTACTTTTTAAAATCTATTCAATTTTTTGTAATTTTCCATTCACTATATTCTCAAGTTTGCTTTTGGTTTTCATTCAAAAGAGTAAGATTGCATTCTTTTGCATGCTTGTTTTTTTTTTTTTTCCCAGTATGCGATGCTCATTGTCCTTGAAACATCATTTTTTAGGCAATATTTGGGAACTAGGACAAAATATTTTTATATGGTTCTTTCTGGTTCTTGGTGATACTGAAATCCTGAACCAATTCTAATCAAGTTCCACAAATAAGGGCCATGTACAAATTAGCCAATTGAACTTGGGCTGAAATTTAAAAAAAAAAAGATGGTCACAAATTTGCTGAAGCAGATATTTTTTAAAGATTCTGCTTTGTTCACTACCAAAGCAACCTTAATTTTGTCTCCTGCAGGAAGTTAGAGTGGGGTGGGAGCTTTGTTTCATTCAGATGTTGAGGGTAGAGACATTGGGGTTCCCAGATTAATATGTGGAGGGCTTCATGTAATTTTTTTCACTATGCCCAGGACTGGGGCCTCCTGCTGCCCATACTGTATGGAGAAGCCACCCGAACAAGAGCCCAGGTGCACCTGGCTTGGTCAAAGCCTTCAGGAAACAAATACTACCACGTGTGCTTCTCTGGCTGCTGGCTCCCTCGGGGTCCTATTCTCCCTTAAGTTTGGCCTGTTGGTTTCTTGCTGCCTTTTGTGCTTTTTGATGCCTTTAAAGTGTTTTCATATTTTATCCAGGTTGTTTTATTTTTCTTTTTTGGTTGTTTTTAGTTGAAGAATGAGTCCAAGTATTATAACAGTCTATTACCACTAAATTATGCTCTCCTTCCCTTCCTTCCTTCCTTCCTTCTTTCTCTTCTTTTAAAATTGGGATCAGCAGATACTGGAGTCTAATAAGAAAATACTTTATTCTGATCTGTTTCTAAAGTTGGCAACACCAGTCTTAGAAGATGAACAGGAGACATCAAGGAAAAGGATTGGGCATTGGCAGATTGATATGATCAGGAGCAGAAGGAGGTGCCGGGGATGTATATATGATTTCAACATTGGTCTGAAAAAAATCATGGTGCCTCTGGCAAAGACCTACTATTTGGATGGCTCAATTAATTTCTGCTTGATTTCTAGAGCAAATAGGGAGTACCAGGGAAGAATAATGAACTTTCTTTCAGACACGTCACATGTAAGGTGATGGTGAGATGTCTGTGGAAACATACGCTTTAAAATGGGAATTACATGAAAAGAGTACATTTTGGTGTTCATTGACCTTGAGTGTATAACTCAACTATGCATCTACAATGCTTTGTTTTAGGTGTCAGAGGTAGAGTATTGGCTGTGCTGTTTTCCTGAATGGGAACATAATCAACATTGATAATGAAATATGCAAACCCTGCATTAATTCTGAATCTGTATTTTTACAGTTCTGACCCCCAGGCAGGATTTGCTGACTTTTGTTTTGTATAAATGTCACTTGACAGCACAAAACCTAAATCCTTACTCCTGAAAAGTTTAAAAAGCAAATTTCCTTAGGTTTTCCAAACAAAATAAAAATAATGCTTACCACACAAAGTTTTCATGACCTGAATATATTCGTAAGCTAATCAAAAACACATTATGTTTCTCTTGAGATTCACTTGGAAGAGGGATCTTAAGAAGATGTTTTGTTTGCTGAACAACAACCGAAATGTTGGAAGACGTATAGCCAGGCGCTAAATGAACCGGGGCTTAGCCATCTGGGCGGAGACTTCCATCAGCAGGACCATTTTCTCACTCCGTCACATGCCAGGAAAAGGAGCGAACTGAACTCAGATCTGGCTTTAGATCTTCTGTGTTTTCTGTAGGATCATGTCATGGTCACCAGCTTTTAGGAATTACCTTCTTAGCCAAAATGTACACACATTAGACCCAAATGCAAGAGTGCTTATGTGGTTCTCAACCCTCAGAAGCCCCACATTGTTAGAGAAGGAAGTTCTGTCTTAGGTGTTCCCTGAACAGTGTTCAGAGTCAGTGCCTAAAATGTATTCCCTACTGAGTTGCTGGAAATTTCTCCCAGACAAGTCAGCTTAAGGAAAATTAAAAGACCATTAGATTCAGAATCAGAAGATTGGATTCTAGCTGTGACTCTATTAAGAGCAACATAATCATACTATTCTGGGCCCAAATTCTTTTCTTTTTAAAATAATATACTTAATGTATACACAATATAAAATTGAACATGTTAACAATTGTAAAATAAGCACCCTAATATCCAGCTCACACATTAAATAGATTATTACCCAAAACTTCCAAACCTCCACAATTTCATTCCTCTAAACATTTCTTCTAGTGGCTGTCATCCTGATTATATTAATTAATCTCTAACTTTTTAATAACTTCATTGTTTAAGAAGTTATTATAAAACAGCATATTATTTTGTCTTGTATGTTTTTGAACTTTATATACACAGAATTCTTGTGTATATTTTCTTCCTGCAATTTACCTATTGTAGTAAATGTTAGGGATTTTGGTCATATAAATATAATTCATTGTTTTTTCTCTATAGATAATCTTTTCTGTTTGATGCCACCTGCTGTTGACTCTTTCTACTGCATTTTTCATTTTATTCATTGTGTTTTTCAGCTCCAGAAATTTTTGGGTTCATTTTTATGATTTTTTTCTCTGTTAAACTTCTTATTTTGTTTATGCATTTTTTAAAATTTCATTTAATTATATTTCTGTTTCCTTGTAAATCACTCGGCTTCCTTAAAAGAGCTATTTTGAATTTTTTATGGGGCAAATCACATAGCTACATTTCTCTGTGGTCATTTATTAGAAAATTATTTTATTCTTCTGATGGTGTCAAATTTTTTTTCCACATTCCTTGAAGTCTTGCACTGCTGCCTTCATATCTGAGGAAGTATCGATTCTTCCAGTCTTTACTAGTTTTGAGAAAGAACTACCTTCTATCGTCTTGGTAGGGATTCTGAGGCTTTTTCAGACTTTTTATGGACATACCTACTCCTCATTTCTTTCTTGTGGCAAAATTCTTAGTTTTTTATGCCGCCTTCTTTTGATCCTGCAAAGCCAGGCTGTGTGCTGCCAGCCTCCCTTTTGCTCTCTCTTGGTCAACATTGAATGCTCAAATTTGTGTTTCTTCTCAGGTCTGCAGAGGCAGAACAGCTGTCTGCCTGCCTCACTAGCCATCTGCAAAGGCTTGCTCTTGCTGCATTCAGGAACACACATCAGAAACCCATCATGGCTGGAGAGGTGAGGTGCCCAGGGTGCTAGTGGCACCCATGGGCTAGATGGTGGATCTGCAAGCAAGGAATCACCAACAGCTCATGGTCAGGCTTTTGGCTGGCATCTGCAATGCAGTGAGTGAGGTCTGCATCCCCTTGCAGTCCTCCAAAAGCCCTGCTTGCCACCCTCCCAGCCACCTTAGAGTGCACCTCAGTATTCTACATGGAATGAGAAAGAAGCTCATCCCTTAGAAGCGTTCCTCGCATCTGGGAAGCCAGGTACACTTCTTCTTTACCCCAAATCACATCGTCATGTTTCTAGATATTCTTTTCTGCCAGACAGCCTGAAATTTATCCAGATAGAAGTCTTATTTGGATATGCTTCTACTCTTATATTGCTAGAGTTTTCTTGTCCATAAACATGGATAGTTTTTCTATGACTTTTTAAATTTTCTTCAGTTTCTTTCAAGATAAGACGCTTAGATTCCATTCCTTGCTCTAGTCATAGTTACTGTGTGTTTTATTTCTAGTGATATATCATTAGCTAACTCCTAATTATTAAATACTGGTTTTTAAAATTAAATTGACAGTTCAGGGCCTCCCCGGTGGCGCAGCAGTTGAGCTCTGGGTTGCAGAGCTGCCCACAGCCTCTGCAGGGCCGGTTCGATCCCCGGCTGCTCCCCGGCCACCGGAGGAGGGTCCCACATGGCACGCAGACTCTCTCCTGCCACCCGCTGCTCCCCTCAGCAGTGTACTTCGGTCCTTTTGCCTGCTCTGCTCCCCGCTGTGGCTCTGGTGAATTCTCTCACCCTCCCGCGCTTCTGACTGTACCCAGTGCTTGTATAAATAAATAAATAAAATCTTTAAAAAAAATAAAAATTAAATTAAATTGACAGTTCAATAACTCTTGGGCGAACACTTGTTAATTCTTATTATTAGCTGCAGGTTATATTTTTTTTAATGTAGAAATCATATCATTTGAGAAGAATATTTTATTTCTTCATGTACATATAGCAGGTCTTCGAATATGTTTTGTTCATCATTCTTTTGTTATAACGTTGATGAGAAAAGTGAATCTGGCCTTCACCCAACAAAACAACATTATTCAAGAAACTTAATTTGTTATATGTCACTTTTCTTGAAGTTAACATTTCTAAGAACTTACTGACAAAATTAAGTGAGCTCTTACTATACTTAAAACTTACATTTCTTTATAAACTTTTTTTTATTCTTCTGACTAGGACTTCTAACATAGTGTTCAATACAAGTGCATTGATCAACAAGTGTTTGACTCCACATGTTAAAAATCTCCTATTTAATATTTTAACATTAAGTATGATATGTACTTTCTATGGATTCATTTTATCAGTTCACAGGTGTTTCTTTCTGTTCTGAATTACCTAAAGATTTTCATTTTAATCATCAATGGATTTTGTTACATCTGTTAAAATTTGTACATCAAAAATTTTCACATTCATTGAAATAATCTCTTACTTTTCTTCCTTAAATGTGGTAAGCTATGAAATTATTGCAAGTCATTGCTCCTTCGGCAAAGTTGTTACACATTTTATAGAATTTCTGTGAGAACAGAGATCCAAATGGGAAACTTATAAAAATGGAATCCAGAGAAAAATCCAGCAAAGGGAGCATTGTCACAGAAGAGCAGAGAGAATGTGACACCCCTGGCAGGGACCACCATGTGACTTGGAAGACAGGAGTTCCCTGCGCCCATGCGACTTCCGAGGAAATGGAAGGAGGGCCGGAGACTGTGGATGGATGTAGAAGGGGGCAGCTGACAGAACAGTTTCATCATTCTGTAGGTCTTATAAAAATGAAAAACAACAAAGTTTGTTGTTGACAGAAATCTGGGGAAGAGAAACACGCCAGGTCACAGAGTTCATGGAAACCCTATTATATGAAAAAAAGAACCACCTTCAAATGTTGATGAAAAGAAATGTAATGTAAATGTGAAGATGTGCTTCCTTATCCACAAATCCACAAACTAGAATTATCCCCAAGAATTGGCTTATATACCAAAATAGCTGTGCAGATTAATGAATACAGCTAAACATGCACTAAATGGCAAGATTAAATGTCCTTGTGTCTAACCTGGTGTGGCAATGCCCAGACAAGAGATTCTCAACAACTCGGCTCTGTCGTCTATACACAACTTCACTTGAACATGGATGACATTAATTTTCCTCTCTTGCAAAATCCCTCAAGAGGTGATTCGTTCTCTTCACTTCTTTTCTTTCCACTTCTCACTTCCCACATTCTCTGAAACACCCTGTCTATTTCAAATAATGCTTTTAAAAAGATGGCCTTGATCTTGCTTTTTCGTTCTTGTTATTAAGTACAGAAAAGCGAAGCACCACAAATAGAAAAGGGCAGCATTTGGAATAGTTTAAAAGTTTTGTAAGCACTAACAAAGGGGGCTGTAGAAGAGAACATTCCATCCCCCTGTCCTGCTGCTTTCATTCCAGGTTTCCGTGCAGATCAGATAGAGGCAGCAGCCCCAGGAGAGCGGCGGGTCCCATACACATGTAACCAATTGCTTATTTTGCCTGTAGTAAAGTTCACATTTTGATTGCTCCTCCAGATTATGTAGATCCAGACATATTTTATGCAGTCATCCGGATCTTTCTCTCTGGGTAAGTATAGTTCATCTGTTTTTCTACATGAGGCCTCTGTAGCATTTTCCAAATTTATAAGGAAGGAACAGGCAGAAGCTCCCTAAAGTAAGAAACACATTAAAAACCCTTGCTAGCAAAGTAAACACCATATCCATTCTTGGGTAAAGTAAGTGGGAACCATGTGCATGACGAATAATGTTGAGGGTTGAATATCTAAGTTTCGAGTAATTGTCCTTTAAGCTGTCCTATTAGATCCATTTGTCTTTACCTTTCTTAATGACAGAAAAAGAAAAGTCCAGAGTGCTCCTCACCAAGCTACATCATTTATGTCCATGCATTAAAGCAGATGAAAGCACAGACAGTAGCTTCAAAGCTTTTATCTAACATTCCTGGCACAGCTACCCCAAGCTATTTTTTCATATTACTGGGTACTCTCCTCTGTGACATGGCATGTGAATTTTCCAGATAGAAAGAAAACTCTATTCTTAGATATATTTCTTCTTTTACATATACTAGTTATACATTGACATGCTTTAATCCAAATACTTTTCTATTCACATTAACAGAGAAATTCAGTTTGTTTTAATGGCAAAAAGCAGAGAAAGTGGGTGGAGGATGTAAAACAAGCGAAATATACATCTTGTCAACCATCTCAATAACTAGGAGATGCTTGAGTTGCTCTCGATAGAACTTGACTGTGTTCCTGGATACAGCAAGAAACATGCCAAGTACCAGTATCAATAGTCATATTGATTTGACAGTAGATTTAGTAGTATGTTCTATTGGTGCAAGAAATGAGTGACAACATATACTAAGTACTCTAGATTGGTTAGGACATGGTGTGGACAGTCTAAGGGTGAGTCAGCCTGGTGAGAGGCTTTTTGTTGTAGGGGCTAGTGTGTGGAAGCAAGGAGGATTCCAAAGAATGACCTGAGTGTAATGGGGACCTAGTTTATGGTGACAAAGGAAAAAGAGGGGGAAGTGTATAGAAAAGTAATTAGCAGCATGCTTCAGAATTTAGATTTTCCCTGTGCACCTTGATCTTGTCACTCCTGAAACCCTCCCCAGAGAGATTATTTGTCCTTTAACTCTTCTTGGACTCCGTAGTTTTTGCATGCTAGTCAAGATCAATACAAGATATGATTCTAGAATAGATTTTCTAGCAACAAATATTTAGCAAAACATGCAGCTATGCTTTGGCAGAATTAGACAATGGGATACAAGGGTCACTTTTAAAATATTTTAAATGGACCAGAATTTACAAGCACTTAATCCTGAAACATCTCTCCATGCTTCCCTTTGCTCTCTAAGTTTGTGTCAGTTTTCCATTGTTGCTACAAATATAACAGTTCAAAACAACACACATTTATCATCTCACACATCTGTGGATCAGAAGTCTAGACAAGCTTGACTTGACTTTCTGCTAAGGGTTTCAAAATGCCAAAGTCAGGCCCTCTGGGCTCTTATTGTAGTATATGGGGAAGAAGTCACCTCCAGACTCATTCGGGTTGTTGGCAGAGTTTAGTTATCTGTGGCTTGGTAACTGAGGTCTCTATGTCCTTGCTGACTATCAGTCTGAAGTGTTCTCAGCTTCCAGAGACCTCCTGCATGCCTTATCATGTGGCTTCCTTTCCCTCTACTGTTGTTTCTGTGACTTCTCCTTCTACCACTAGCAAGAAAAATCTCTGCTTTTAAGGTCTTATGTGATTATATTCAGATCATATAAATACAGGATAATTCACTGTATTAAGGCAATTAATGAGTGATCTTAATTACATCTGCAAAGTTCCTTCTTGCCTCAAAATGTATCACATTGACAAACATGGTCTCTCATAATATTAACAGTTCTAGAAATTAGAACTGGAATCTTGGCACAACATTCTTAGAATGCTTTGTACTATAAGATCCTCCAAGGAATAAATCAATGATACTTTTCCTTTCTATCACAGGTATCTGATAAGATACTGTATATTCTAAAATATACACCGTATATTCTAAAATATACACCGTATATTCTAAAATATACACTGTATATTCTAAAATATACACCGTATATTCTAAAATATACACTGTATATTCTAAAATCATTGTGATAGGATGAACAGCAGAGGTGACTTTGTTTTCATTAAAATAAATTCTGGGTCAGTAACTTCTAATTTTATCTATGATCTACATAAATGCCTCCCTCTGTTTCTAACCCTCAAAAATATTTCCCATGTTGCTAAACAAAGTGACCAGTACCAAATCCCAAATGTTTTGATAAGTGATTATAGTCAAAAACATCTGGATTGTTGAGAATTCCCAATAGGGTTATTTTTGAAAAATAGAAATTTGTTCCTGTGTTCTTGATTTATCCTATATTTAATTATTATTTTTTCCTTTCAAATATTTTTTATTTAGGAGAGTTGAGTGATTTCACATTATTTAGGATAATGGAGAGATTTCATCTTTCAACTTTATATAAATGGAGCATTTCCCACTCGAATATCTAAGGGAAGCAATCAACTATTCTGGAAAAAATATTTCTTTTTTGGTGGTGTTCAAACCTCCCCTTTTCTTAGATTTGCGAGAAATATGTTACAAAAAAAAGGCTAAAAATAATTAGCCTACAGAGATTTGAAAGGAAAATAATTCCATTCCTTCACAAACAATTCATCCTGAGAATGCATAAGAGCAACACTGGGACTATTCAGAGACACCCGATTTCCCTCCCTCAACTAATCTCTTCCTAGTGGGAAAATACAGTTTTTGAAAGTAAAGACTCCCCTTTCCAATTTTTGGGTTTCATGCCGGTCTTTTTTTTTATCACCTTCAATGTGACTTCAACATAGTCACTTCAGGCCGGGCATTGATGTCTCTTGCCCATTTGAACATCTGATGGTTCTTTTAAGCTACCAAGTCCTTTCAAGAAGTACACGTAGGTCTACACATTCTGGATATGAAATATATAATTACAGAATGCTGTCCTTATTCATTCATTTATCAAATGGCTAGTGAGTGTTTACCATATTCCAGACACATTTCTAGATACTGAGAATGGAATAATAAAACAATAACTTCATTCCTGTGCAGTTTAAATGGGAGATTGATACTAAATGCACACATGTAACAAAAGTGAGTATGATGCAATATATGTTACCAAAAAATGCAATATAGAGAAATGTAAATAAAGTAGGATATAAGGTGTTATGGAGTATTAAGAGTGGTGGCTGATGTTTCTTATTTATTTACTGTGATATGGGAATGCCCTACTTCGAAGTGACCTATAAGCAGGTATCCAAACGAGGCAAGAAGTGAGCTTCCCAGATTCCTGTTCCAAGCATAAAGAACAGCAATTATAGTGACCCTGTGGCGGGAACATATTTTTCAAAGAGGAAATGCTGCAGAAAAGCCAGCGGGACTTGAATGGAGTAGGAAGAAAATGAAAGAGCTTGGTGATAACAGAGACCAGGTCTTGTGTGGCCTTGCTGGCTTCATTTCTGAGTGAGATGAGTAACGCTGGCATGTTTTGAGAATGGCATGAGCTGTCCTAAATTTCAAATAGATATTCATTAATGAAAACCATCGAATAGCCATCCCTAAACAGCCACACACACCCAAATAAACTACCCAACTCCTTATAGCATTTCCTACCTGAGGGAAGTATTTAAAATGCCTTGAACAGCAAATTGAGCAGTTTGTCTATGGCTTTAGTATGTGTGTGATTCCCTTCTCTTGAGCAAAATGACTTAAAATTATCATAGGTGAAACATCAACATAAATTTGTTATTTAAATAACTAGCCTCAGGGAATGTAGCTTGTTCTTGACCATAAGAGAAAAAGTTCTATTCCTTGGTAAAAGCAGAAATTCACACGGGTGGGTCTTGGGAAAATGAAAGTAGAAAATTGCAAGTTTGAGATTCAAGTTCTGGTTCCCCCAATCCCTAACAGTGCAGCCCTGGGGACTTACTTGCTTTGAGTCCTTGTTTCATTATCTATAAAGTGGGTTTGAAAATACCTGCCTTGATCTACTCAAAAGAGGTCAAACGAGAAAATGAACGTGAAGGTACTTTATAAACCACAAAACATTCTAAGTATAAATGTAATGTGTTCCTGGCGCTATGGCTTCTGTCTTGTGGAGTCACCCCCCAAACACTCTCTGAATGTTGAAGATTAAAATATCCAACAGGGAAATGGAAGCAGAAAAAAGGGGACTCAAAGATAAAATGATGAAGAAGGCAGTCAGTGGAAACAGAGGAACAGAAAGGATAGAAGAGCTGAGAGGGGAGGGGAAGCAAACCCACGTAGTCTGAGCATAATTAGGAGGCTCACTTCTAATCCTTCTACATGTCCTGGACTTTAGCTTGTGGGAACCTGCAGAGTTGTTTGTGTTCTCTTTGTTGCTACCATTATTATCAACACCTGTTATCAACAAGCTATTTGATAAAGACATTCCCACAGTTAGGGAGTATCTGGAACTGATAGGTTAATGTGACAACATTTACGCTTGTAACTGTTCCAGGGAAGGTCAAAGATAGGGGTGTGTGTGTGTGTGTGTGTGTGTGTGTGTTCAAACGTCTACTTATGAGTTGTAGGTGTCAGGTCATTGAAGTTGAAATTAGCAGAAGGACTGAAGTTTGTTTCAGCATCTAAATTGTTCCTGTTGATTAGCAGTGATATCATCTATATAGTGAATTTTGCCAATGAATAGGTCATGGAATCAATGCCAAGGATTTCTCTCTAAAATACCTTTTACTCTTTTTTGGAAAATCTTCTTTGAGGAAAGAGAAGGGATGCATCCTGTGATGTGTTATCAAATGGGGTCAAGATGATGCTATGGTATATATCTTACAAAGATTGCTAGTTCCTTGCCTGAAAGTTACCATTGAAATCATGTTCTGTTACTTATTCTTCCGTTTCCATATCAGAAAATACTAAATTCCTAGCACTACCTTTTTCAATCTGACTTTTGCTTAGATGGAAAGATAACCCAGCCATGCCTGTGGGCTTGATATATGAAGGAGTCTCCAAAGAGCCCCTGGAATACTCTGGAGGGAGTGCAGCTCAGAGCACAGTGCTTCATGCCTTTGATGAGCTCCTAGGCGTCCATCACAGCAAGGAAAGTGGTAAGCCAGACATTTTTCTGTCTCTTTCTTTAATGGGGAGGAAGAAATGAGGTATTTTTATTATTTAATAAAACCAAATGTAAATTGCATGAGTTTATCTTTTTTGATTGCTGAGTAGTACTCCATTGTGTATATTTACCACATCTTCTTAATCCAGTCATCTATTTTTGGGCATTTGAGTTGTTTCCATAGCTTAACTACTTTAAATAGTGCTCCTATAAACATAGGGATGTAGGTGCCCTTTTGAATTAATGATTCTGTGTCCTTTGGGTAAATACCTCGGAGTGAAATTGCTGGGTCATATGGAAGCTCTATCTAGGGATCATGCTCAGTAAAATATGCCAGAAAGAAAAAGAAAAATACCAGATGGTCTCACTCATAGCAGGAATTTAGAAAACCTAAAGGACCAGGAGAAAGACTAATTATAATAAAGTAAAAATCAAAATCAACAAACAACTATAAGCCAGAGACACGCTATGGGAGGTGGGGGATAGGAGGGATTATGATCAAAATAAGGGGTGGGAATTGTCTGGGGACTATAACCAAGATGGAAAAGCATATATTGTGCAAAAATGAAAAATGATATAAAAATATATAAAATAAAAAATTTTAAAAAATTAAATCAAAATGTCATGAAGTCTGTACTTCTCCAAATGGACCAGGAAACTCTGTGATTGCCATATGCTGCTGTGTCAAGTCAATTATATCAGATCTCAGCAGGTTTATTTCCTAATATTAAAATGTATTTCTAGCTTTTCACTACAATTTTGCTTTGATCCTTAGGCAGTAGCTTCCTTTTTCTAAAATTGGGGAAGGAGGGTCTCCCTGATGGCACAAGAGGTTAAGCATCGCACTATGAAGCAATCCTCAGCCTCTGCAGCACAAGTTCAATCCCCGGCAGGCCAGGGAGCAACCCACATGGTGCAGCAGACCACTCCTGACTCGCCCGCTGCTCCCTGCAGCAGTGTACTTGGGTCAATCTGCCTGTTCTGTTCCCCACTCTGTCTCTGGTGATTCCTCTCACCCCCGCATCTCTGGCCTGTATCCCAGCTCTTATATGCATAAATAAATAAATCTTTAAAAAATAATAAAACTGGGGAAATATCTGGAGGTCAAATCAACATAGTCAATGACAATCTACATAGTCAATCCAATTACACCCTTTTCTATAAAAATGGTGTGCCCTCAAGCCAAGTCTATTTAGGTCAAAAGAACAGTCTACAACTTTGGAAGCTTGAAATTGTTCATTTCCTTACCTGCCAGAATTATGCTAAGTATTCAAGAGCTGCCAAAAGGCACTTTATAGTACAGAGTTTTCAAGTTGGATTAGAAAAAAATGACTAGAATATGGTGTTATAGGGCACAGGGTCATTCACAAAATTCAGTTCCTCTAGAACTGTGGAAATTATTTGTGGGTTATTCATTTGGTGATATTAGTAGTTGATTTACCATGCATAATACTAAACACAAAATTGACTCTCTATCTGTATTTCCTATAAGTAGCGATTGATTTTGACTTATAGACAACTTGACTTAAGGAGACTAATTACTAAAACCATTGTTCATTCTGTTTTTTATTGCCCTTATAAATTCTATGACTTTTCTCTTCCTTAACTCTCCTTTCAAAATCAAAGCACATTGGGAAAAAAATCTGCCAATTTTTTTTAGGGTTTATCATCAGTATTATGTTTTATGCCTTGCATTTGTGGATATTCCTTATAGTGGCTAACAAGATATTTTGTCCACATTTGGCACATGACAGTTTATTATACATGTACTGATAGTTCTAGTTCCAAGTTACTTATCAGAGCTATACTTGCTTCTTTTTCCCTTTCCAGTGTCCTCCCAACAATAGTGTTCATTTGCATATTTGATACCTACAAGCAAGAGAGCAGTAACATTGATTGGACAGTTAGGATGACAGCAACTCTTTTGGAAACATTGGTGTCTGGAAAAGCACCAGTTCTCTTATCTTTCCATGTGCAGTTTTGGATTGTTTGTTTCATTGTTTTGGATTGTTTGTTTCAGCTGATTTTCTGCACAGGATGAGGGACTACATGCCTCCTTCGCATAAGGCCTTTATAGAAGAAATCCACTCAGCTCCATCACTGAGGGACTACGTCCTGTCCTCTGGAAATGGCCAACTTCTTACCGCCTACAACCAGTGCGTGGAGGCCCTGGCAGAGCTGCGAAACTATCACATCACTGTGGTAGCCAAATACATCATCACCGCTGCAGTCAAGGCAAAGAGCAGGAGGTCAAGCCATCTCCCAGGGCCGCCTCAGGCCTTAGAAGACAGGGGCACTGGTGGAAGTGCAGTGCTGAGCTTCCTCAAGAATGTCAGGGATAAGACCTTAGATGCAATAATCCACCAAAGTGTTTAAGAGACTGCGAGACTGCCTTCTCCCAGCAGTGCCAACCTAGCAAACCCAGATTTTGTTTTATTCTCCCCCCACCCCCGACCCCCAGGACTGGTGAGTCTGCAGGATGAGGATCAGCTTTCTGTCTGGAAAATCCAAAGAGGACCTTACCCCTATTTATGTCCCCACACTATCCAACACCATCTTCTCCTTGTTGAGAATTGTTAGTCTTAACAGAGAAAAAATTTCGTGGTCAGTCACCAATGTTACTTCCCCTCTCCTTTCCCAATCACTGCTTAGTAGGAGACTCCATTATTCAGAACCCAGCAGAGAAAAAAGTGTTTGCAAAGTAACAGAAAAGAAATCTAAATTTCTAAACCCAAATAAAATTGCCTATGAATAGTGTCCCCTTATTGATTTCTTGAAAAGAAAATATTCATGTATTCATTCACTCACTTAGCAGTTTATTAAATTCCTACTGAGTATTGGCTTGGGGAACAGAGCAGGGATTTCTGTGGCCCTGGTCCAGCCCTATTCTCCCTGCATGTGCTGAGTTTTGTGGCAGGAGGTTGGAAATACTCCAGTAGAGATAGGGGGAAAGAGGAGGCTGACAATAGGACTTGGAAGTCACTAATATGATTATGAATAGTTAATGATATGGGAACGGATGAAACTTTTCCACATGGTTTACAAATTTACTAAGTCTATTTTAGTTCCTGTTTTTATTTTTAGAAGAATAACTCTTTCTCCTTACACTGAGAATTTGTACTATGAAAATGAATGAATTGACCTTTTGGAAGAAAATGAGCAAAATGGGAATAAACAGTAAATTCACATGTTTATGTGTAAATAAATGTAAATTTTCACTTAGTTTCTATCTCAATGTCTAATTCCACCTGACAGCAAGCTGGGAAACTTTCATCTTGCCAATTTAGTACAAATTCCATTCACTTAGGTTTGCCGCTAAACCTGGAAACACACAGTCAGCCAAGATGGTATCTAAATCCCAGATGCTGATCTAGTACCGCAGCTTCAGGGAGAGATACCTGAACAGGCAGCCTCTCTCAAGTCTCCCTCCCCTTGCGGGCTCGAGTTACTCAGAGCTTACAGCTACTAAAATGTCTGTCAGATTGCTTAGCTCCCAAGGGTCTATCATGCCACTTAGAAAACATGCAGCTACTTCTCACATCTCCCAGAGTAACGGGAGACTCAAAGTCTAGCTCAGAGCATTGACCACAGCCACCATCTCCACTCTCCAACGCATGGGGAGGGTCTCTGGGCTCTTGGTGCATGATTCAACTTTGTTCCCTCTCAGTGTCATTCTCTAGAAAAAAAGAATGTGACCTTTAAAGCAAGATGTGTGTTTAATTTCTCTCCTTCAGCTGTAGTCCCGGTAGATCTTATCCATCACCATGGTCCCTTTAGCTCTTCCCCTCCCCCGACAGTTTTGGAAAAAAATGAACAATGTAAGAAAATAAAAAAAATAAAATTTTAAAAATAATAAAATAAATCAAGACATGTGTGTTAATTCTGGCATCTCCATTTTCTTCATAATGGGACTTCTGGCCCATTAAGTTTATAATTTCAGAAAATCACTAATCTTCAGCTTCTATTATTTTATAAAATCAAGATGATAAAATTGTTTTCCGGGTAGATGTAATTAGCAGAAGGGATAGTGCTTAACACAGAGAAAAAATAACAGTCAAGACTGATTTGATTGTGAGGCAGGACTCAGAGCACGGAATCTCCCCAGTCCAGGGGAGATACTGCTCTTGTCAAGTTTCCTGGATGCAGAGTCTTCACAGCAATAGAATAAGCATTTATCATTTATATCATTTGGGGGTGTTAGGAAGTAGAAAGTGGCAAAAGCATAGGCTTAAAAGTCAAAAAACACTTGAGTGTAAATTCCAGTTTTGTCAACATTTCATAATGAAAAATTATTTAATCTTTCAGAGTCCTAGTTTATTCACTTGTAAAAAATGAAACTTTGTAAATATAGTCTGGAGCCAATTTATAAAATAAGTAACTAAATAATGGTTGTTAGACTTTATTTTTCTCATGTATATGATCTTGAAGTACCATGTCTAGGGTTTCAGAAGAGAAGTTGGAACTAGCTATCTCCCTGGACTTGATGAAGGAAAGAAATAACATGACTTCAAAACAACAGGCCAAGTGAGAACCTGAATTTTTCCTGAACTAATGTAGGCACATGTAGGGAGTAGTGATAAGGGCCTTTAAGAACTTAATACAGGACATCAGTCACTTTAGATTTTAAATCTAAGTCTAGGGCCTCCCCAGTGGCGCAGCGGGTTGAGCGCAGCGCTGTGAAGCTGTCCGCAGCCTTTGCAGTGCAGGTTCCATTCCTGGCCAGCCAGGGAGATTCCCACATGGTGCAGAAAACCTCTGCTGCCTCACTTTCTGCTGTCCTCAGCAGGGTCTTCGGTCCGTCTGCCTGTTCTGTTCTCTGCTCTCTCTGGTGAATCCTCTCACCCTCCCCTGCCTCTGACCTGTACCCTAGCTCTCGTATAAATAAATAAATCTTAAAATAAATAAATAAATCTAAGCGGAGATTAGATTAAAATAAAATAAATAAATTAAAATAAATAAATAAATCTAAGCGGAGCTGTGACTTGACAGACAGAATTAACGAAGAGCCATCATAATTGCTATACTTTCAATAGATCCAAGTCCCCTCGAGGAGACCACAGAGCCTGATTCAGTTTTCAATAAATGTTGAATAAATGGAAAAGTAGATGTAGATTGGGGGAGGAGAGCTTATAAAGTTTTGTCTTTCACGGTTTTATGAGTTGTTGATTACTGTCATTAGCAATGGTAACATGATTTCTAACTGAAGTGTTTGCCAGTGAATCAACTCCTAATTCAGCTGTCAAATTTTAACTACTTTTTCAGGGAGCTCCATTCTCAGCTCTATGTTATCTGGTACATACTATCCCCCACACTATTAGAGAAAACTGAACTTTTTTTTCTTTTTAAAGAATTATTCCTTTATTGTAAGATTTTTATTTTATTTATTTTTGCATAGAAGAACTAGGGTTTAGTCCAGAGGTTGGGGGGATGAGAGCATTCGCCAGGGACAGAGTGGGGAACAGAACAGGCAGATCCACTGAAACACACTGCTAAGGGGAGCAGGGGAAGAAACAGGAGAGGTCTCCTGCGCCCTGTGGATCAGCTTCCTGGCCAGGGATCGAACTCAGGCCACTTTGCCATGAGCCCTCATGATGGTAGTGCTGAGACTTAACTCATAGAACCACCAAGGAGGCCGGAGAATGCTCTTTTATGATAATGGAAAGGAGGTAAAAAACGGTTCTAAGGATAGTTAATCCTAAACAATGCTAGGGGGGAACACAGCAGTTGCTGGATAGAAACCACTAGAGGGCAGCAAGAAACATCACTCAAACAACAAATTTACAACTAAAGACTGTATGCCCGGCCATCCATGCTAAATGAAACCATTGTCTCAATGAAAATGAAAACGCACTGCTCCAAGGTGGAGAATGGAAGGCAAGTCTTTTCTTTTTTAAAGATTTATTTTTATTTATACAAGAGCTGGGGCACAGACCAGAGTCGTGGGAGGGTGAGAGGATTCACTAGAGACAGGTAGGGGAGCAAAACAGGCAGACGGACCAAAGCAGTGGGCGAGACAGGAGAAGTCTGCCTCGCCATGTGGGATGCTCCTTGGCTGGCCAGGAATTGAACCGGCGATGCGGAGGCCGCGGACAGCTTCACAGCGCTGCGCTCAACCCGCTGCGCCACCGGGGAGGCTGAGAAGGCAAGTCTTCACCTAGAAAGGGACACAGGCCTTCAACTCCTAAACCTTGTACATAAGATTCACCTTCATCTTGGCTGCCTGCACCCCTGGCACTATTGGTGACCAGAACTGGGCCCGTTCCTTTTCATCTTGTGCCCACATCGAACTAGAATTTATTTATGATGTGGAGAGACTATAGTAAAGATTCAGAGATGATTTTAAAAGCAAACCAACCTAAAACATAAAGGAAATGCTAGCCAGACAACATGGCTAACATATAGCGCTCTCTCTACGAGGTTCAAAGGCCCCATATTATCCAATTTCCAGGTTACCTGCAGGTGGATGGGATCCCTCAAACCCATATGAGAAGATCTCTCAGCATACCCCAAGACTCATGGACTGAGTTCCCCTCCCCTTGCTGCTAGTATGAAATCAGTTATTGTTGTTTTACTTTTTTTTTTTTTTGGCTCCTAGCCAGGAGTAGTATCAAATAAAACTAAGCAACAACAACAAAGAAACGTTTAAAACCTGTGAGCTCTATCCAATTTAAGATGTGGGATATAAAACTTCCTGTGCCTACAAGCTCATTACTCCTTCCACAACGATGAATGTCACCCACCAAATCTTGTTTTCCATTTTCTTGTGTACAGATTCCTATTTGTTTTGCTAATGGAAGAAATGCTCTCTTCTTTCTCTGTTCACTAACAGTCATCTTAATAAAGAAGTTGGATATCATTGCTTTCTGAAATGAAATCACTATTTTCTTTTTCAGTTTAGCATCTGCTTCCCTGTAACAGTAACAAAGTTCTTGAGTGTAAATAACATAAAAAATAAATGATTTCTTTTGCGAAGTAAATTTCTTCATAAACTCACAGATCCATTGGCCCGCTTGGTTCTGTGGCAGCTATATAGATTTCAAACTAAACCCTTATTACATATTCCCTTCAATTGTCCATGAAAAAATTTTTCCTCCCTAAAGTTATCAATCAGAGATTTGATCTCCCTTTATGTTGGAGCCATTTGCAGTTATTTTTTTCAATAGTGTATTATTATTATTTTTAAAGATTTGTTTATTTATTATACAAGAACCGGGGTACAGGCCAGATGCACGGGAGGGTGAGAGGATTCACCAGAGATAGAGCAGGCAACAGAACCGGCAGACTGACGAAATACACCGCTGAGGGGAGCAGCGGGCGCGGCAGGAGAGGTCTGTTGCACCATGTGGGACCCTCGCCGGTGGCTGGGGATCGAACAGGCGCTGCAGAGGCTGTGGGCAGCTTCACAGCGCTGTGCTCAATGGCCTGCGCCACCAGGGGAGGCCTCCATTTGCAGTTATTAGGTGCTATTCTGACCTGCCCAGGCCATATCCCTCCTCACAAGGCAAGCAGTACTGGGGCCTCCCTGGTGGCGCAAGGGGTTAAGCATAGCACTGTGCAGCTATCCACAGCCTCTGCAGCACAAGTTCCCTCCCCGCCAGGGAGGCGCAGCAGACCTCTCCTGACTCTCCCGCTGCTCCCCTCAACAGTGTATTTCAGTCAATCTTCCTGTTCTGCTCCCCACTCTGTCTCTGGTGAATCCCCTCAGCCCCCATACCTCTGGCCTGTACCCTGTTCTTGTATGAATAAATGAATCTTTAAAAAAAAAGAGACTTGCCTTTAGAGAACCAATTGAAGACATAAACAGATCAGATAAACTTAAGATAATGGTAATATGCTATTAACAGTTAAAATTATGCATCTAAGTATCATATATTTATCATTAAAATATGGTGAATAAGCATTTATTTGAAATTATATTCAGCATTTATTTTCTATTACACAAACTCTATTATTTAAACAAAAACAATTGGCTAGTTAACAGCAGCAGTTGGTGGTAATTAATAGTAGGACTAATTGAACAGATAATATATAATTCCTCTCAAGAGTTCAGAAAACATGAGCACAATATTCATGATGTGAAAACTCAAACTCGTGCTACCTCAATACAACGCGCAATAGTTAATCTACAGGCAAAAATCACAGACAGTTAACACACAGAATGACAATGTGCTTAAATTATATGCTGCAGTCACATCAGTCAGAGTGAGTGCACAGGGTAATTCATTACCATGAACCACAAAGCACAGTTGCCAACCTCAGTGATCAGTGGGAAAACAATGACAACAACTGTGGAAGATGGATGCTCTACACCATGTTCATTTGACACTAAGTACTGTGTGGCTTTCAGTTCCAGTTTTGGGAACTGTCATATGGATTTTAAACTTTTTCTTTAATCTTGTGAAGTAAAGACAAAATGTACCTACATTCATGAGAGAGCAGCCCCTGTACCATGCAACAGAATATATATGTGGAAGGAGGGGCCAGATCTGTGAAAGACTGTCTCCACGTCTTCATGTGAAATTCTTTTTCTTTTTTTTAAGATTTATTTTATTTATACAAGAACCGGGGTACAGGCCAGATGTGCTGGTAAGTGAGAGAATTCATCAGAGACAGAGCCAGTGCAGAACAGGCAGAATGACCAAAATACACTGCTGAGGTGAGCAGGTGAGACAGGAGAGGTCGGCCTTGTCATGTGGGTTGCTCCGGCCAGCGGGGATCGAACCGGCACTGAAGAGGCTGCGGACAGCTTCACAGCGCTGCGCTCAACCGCCTGCGCCACCAGATAGGCCCTTGATGTGGAATTCTAAGCAGTCATAATTTGACTCAAATATTGGCTTCCATATCATTACTAAATATTTTTTTTCTAGCTAAGATGGTAGAGAATTCTTTTTTAAAAAGTGGGAGCTTGATTTATACCTATTAATATGTGTAGAAATTTCATGTGGATGTCCATTTTCATTTTTACACCTCCCCAATACCCCACAAACTTTAGGGGTGCAATGACCTATTACAGTCTTGTTTGAAATGTAACTTTACTTGTAAGTCTACGAAGTTACCACCAGAGGGCAGTAGCTACCAGCAGTACCAGGCACAAAGCCTCAAGCTGTATATAGGGTGTGGATTCCAAATAGAATCTCATAGGTCAAAGGTTTTTTCCCCTAGTTTTTAGAGGTAGCTCTTTCTCCACGGTAGGACCGGGAGAGATCTTGACAGTTTATCACCCAAACCCTTGCCTCCACAGAGAACCATAATAAATCAATCCAGATAGATATGTGCCTAAAAGCAAATCATATTTTATTTGTAAATTTTAATAGGGGTATCCTAGACAGTTGAACCACAATTTGTATTCTTCTCTTTGGATTTTTTTTTTTTTAACCAAAAATAAAAACACTGGTGTTTTTTGTTTATTTTTGTTTTAAGTTGGAGAAAAAAGCTCTCAAGTGTTATCTGAGAATCTTTATTGTCAGAGAAGCTTAAAAGGAGCCGAATTGTGAAAAGAGGATTAGTAACAGAACTAAGCATTGAAAAGAAAGTTCACATGAGCAGTATAAACAGGAAAAGCCAAATCACTGCCTTAGGCTCTAAAGGAGATTAGTTGGTGTTTGTCTATAAGAAAAAAATTACTGATTAAATATTTCTCTCCTCCTAAGCCCTATCCCTCCAACACACCCATCCCAACTATTACAAGCCTACTCCTTTGCCGCCGGTGGGACTCACATGGAATATGAACTCAGGATGCTGCCTGCACATGCAAATTAACAGTCCTTTTTAAAACACCTTATTATGGCAATCGCTGAAATTATATTTAAACTCTAGAAGGAAAATATGGATGGACTAGATGGACTAGGCCAATGTGGTATCTAGCTAATCTGCTCATTTTCATCAAGTTCAATCTTACTTTAAAATACAAGTGGGTCTCCCTGGTGGTGCAAGGGTTAAAGTCTCAGCACTATCAAACTATTGCCTAGCCACTGCAGCATGAATTCCATCCCCTGCCAGGGAGCTGACCCATATGGCGCAGCAGACCTCTCCCGTCTCACCCTCAGCCATGTATTTCAATAGATCTGCCTGTCCTGTTCCCCACTCTGTCTCTGGTGAATCCTCTCACCCCTCACACCTCTGGCCTGACACCCCAGTTCTTGTATGCATAAATAAATAAAAATAACTCTTAAAATAAAATACAAAATAAGCATAAAAGAAAGCAAATTTGAAGAATCCTTATTTATCATCTTCCTTGTCCATTCATATTCAATGACTGAAGAGAAAATTAGAAATTTCAATGTTAATCAAATGGGAACAACAATAGACTATATATAGTTCTCAACTCCCTGTAGTTTGAACAAATTTGGGATAAGTGCTCTTAATACAAAGTTTGAACCCCATGCATACCTTCTACATACAACATTCTTCCTTTCTATGTCAATTGCATGAGTACAAATTCCAGTTCCTCCACCCAGTACATTGGTACCATCTTTCCATGCTGCCTTTAGGACAACAGCACTTAGATCATAGGGTACGATGATTATAGGAGATAATGCATATAAATCATCAGACCAGTGCCTGTGTACAGCAAACATTATGTAGCTATTTGCTGCTGTTATTACTGCAGTCATTAAGTTCCAGACACACTGCTGAACAGCATGGAAGGGAAGATTGCTTGCCTAAACCCCAGGCAAGAGTCATAGAAGAGTTCTACTCATTCCTGTTCTCTCAGGTTTTGCCTGGAAGCAGAAATTTATAACTAAAGAAACACAGAGCAGGGCAACAGGGAAATTGAAAGATGTATGTAATATTGGATTCTCATTTCTTAGTGAAATATTTTTCTGACACTTATGACTGTCATGTTTTCTATAAAAGAACTTCTCCAAGCCCACTCCTAAATTCTAAATATTAACCGTCTTATTTCAAAATCCAAGTAAAATCATTTAAGTTTTGTTGTGAGAACTTATAGCAACTTGAGAGACAAGTAAAGACACTACAAAATTTGAAAAAAAAAATAGACTAGGATTTAGAGAGCTAACAACTCGCAGGAATATTGTTGTGGGGGGTGGGGGTTGGGTAGCTAATTTTCTGGGAGAAGGAATGTATCTTACTCCTGACAGGATTGTGAAGTATGGAAGATTTAGGCTCCACATGGCTAGCCTCCCATTGCTGTGCTGCTAGTCCCTCTATTTGGTGAATCCAATATGTCTATCAAGATGAAGGTGCTCATCACTGGTCACTTCATGACTCTGACTTGGTGTCCTTACTTCACACAGGTTCTGACATGCAGATGCTCTGAGCTGAGAACAATGAAGCCTCTGGAGACTAAGGAGAAGTGCTTTCCGTTCTCCTCTTGCCCTTTCCTTAATCAAAGGAGTGATCACTGCATTCTTTATTCTCTAAAGAAGGTGCTCTGGTGAGTGTCAACCAGATGTAGGTTTATCAGAAAACACGCACCTTCTATCTGAGAAACACAGCTTTCCACTCCGCGTAAAGATGAAGTCATCCTCTCCTTATCCTGTGAAGTCCCTCCTCCTTCTCCTCAGCATCCCTTGGCTTAGGATTTAAATCCTGTTCTCCCCTGTTGAAATGAAGAACTGCATTATCAATCTAGGTCCCCTGAGCAGACATTATTAAATTGTTCTCATTCCTTGTCTGAGGTTGCCCAACCTGAAAAGACTTGAGAGGGATGAAGGAATTTTTCCCTGTGTATTGACAAGTACAATATTTTATTTCATATATATAGTTTTAAATCCCAAGGATACAGTTTATTTCTATCTCATGTTTAAAAATTCCCAGGGATGGGAGGTTGGTTCCATGAGTCATTAATGACTCAAGTTGCTCTCTCTCTCTCTGCCCTATAGCCTCATAAGGTTTCTTCTACCTTGTAGTTTAACATGGCTGTTGGAGATCCGGCCTGTATGTCTTCTTCCAGGCTATGGTAAAAAAAGGAAAAAGAAGGACACTTTTTTCACTTTTGAGTAGACTTCCAAGACATCCCTTCTTATCTTTTGTTATCTATTGCTTAAATCTCAGCCTCATAACTTTCCTTGCTGCAATGGAGACTGGCAAATGTAGTCCTTGAACACAGCATCCACTCACCCAGCAAAAAAATTAGGCTTCTGATAGAAAAAAAAGGAAGGAAATGCATGCCAAGAACGAAACCCATTTATATCATCCTTAAATAATCCAGCTTTCTCAGTGCCTTACATGTGTCTCAAAATTTCTCCCCAGAAGGGAATCCAAAACTTACTATGCTGTATAAGACACTGGTAAAGGATAAAATTATTAGCCCTACCCAAGAAATTTGCATCACCATTATAGTAGGATTAAATCCTTAAGTATAATTATGAAACATTAGTAATGCAAATTAAAGAAAAGGAGACGTGGCAGTGTTTGACAGAGTCAATTTGAAACCACAACACACAGACAACTCACACCTTCAACTTAGGCCTGTCACTTGCACTAAAAGATGTATTATTATTGGCGGGAAAGGATGTCCTGAACGAACTCCACAAGCATGGATTTTATGGACTCCACCCCCACTCCAGACCAAATAGCTCCAAGACACCAAGAGCTACAAATCCCATAATGTCATCATCACCGAAGGGAGGATTACTGGCAACTAAGGTTGGAGTTAAGCGGCCAGCTTTGATATAAAACCAGACATGTGGGCCTTAGGGGTCTCTTGCCTTTTTGCTGGCTTGTAGCATGCTATTGAGGTTCCAGCTCAGCAGAACTGGTAGGACGCTTTCACCAATTTATCTCCCTCTCTTTCTTCCTGAGTTATTCATTTCTTCATTTCTCCTTCTTTTGTAAATAAACCCTTTATTAACTTTTGTGTGTGTGCCTGCAGTTGAGTCTTATAAGTCACTATTAAGCATGCAGGTGAGGACCCACATTCAGGCAACCCATTTCATATTGGGGTTGCCCTGTAACATTATGACCTTCAACTTAAGCTGCATGATATAGAAAACACCCACTCTCAGACTGTAAGAAATTCTACCTATTTCATAGAAGTAAATTCTTCAAAGAGGTTGCATTCCATAAATTTACAACAATCTGTATCTCAAACTTCAGTCCTAGGCCAGAATTACCTGGAATTTGATAAAACACACATTACTGAGAGCACTCCCAGAGTTTCTGAGTCAGTAGATTTGGGGGTTCAATCTGAGAATTTGCTTTTCTACCAAATTCCCAGGTGATGGCATTACAAGCTAAAGTTTGAGAACCATGGGTTTGTGGTGTTTTCCTTGTGAGCAAGAGCACCGAGAGCAATCTGTAACTCATCTCACATTTAATGAAAGAGAATTTTACTTTCCAAAAGGGGACAACTTAAGTTCTTTACAATCATTTGAATATGAAGCATAAAAAGCCTAGGTTTCTCTCATGGCCCACATATGTAACAGTCTTCAAAACATGCATAAAGTGTTTGTACATATTGGGAAGGGAAATATTTCTTTTTGCTCATTCTTTTGAACACTGCTTTTCAACAGCAATAAAAAAGAAATTCAAGTTTAAAGAAAAAAGAAATAGTGTTGTTAAATGGAGGGCACAATAAGGAATTCAAGATAACTAGGCCAAAGGTTACACAAAAGGAAATCAATGGCTTCTTCAAAATGGCAAAGTCCAAATTCAACTCTTCACTAACTATTCAGAGGATAAAACTGGTTAGAAACTATTTTGGTACATTTATTACATAATGCCAAAATTGATGGATTTCTTCAAAAGCTAATGAAAACAGCTGGAAAATATTTAATACAAATCAGAATTCTTCTGCAAATAAATATAATACTCTGGCTAAATGATTGTATTATTCCTCTGTGCCTGCCCATCTTAAGCAGGTTGCCTCTTCTCACTGTGCCTCGATGCCTCCATTGTGAAGGGCATGTGCTGGACTGGATAATCTCTAAGGACTCTCTTTTCAAACATTCATTGACTCTAATGAGTTTGCAAAGGGAGTCATATGCTGAGCACATAGGGAATTAGTTCTATTTGTAATGCCAGTTGGGAAATAGTCTAAGTCCTAGTCAGTTTATTGTCATTTAGGTTGGACTCTGGCTGTTTGCATTAAACACAGGCAATGTTCATGACAAAGGAAATAAAAAGACCACTTAATCACATTTTAATAATGAAATGAACACAGGAAATTAATTTTCTTCCTTACTGGAGATGACCACTCCATGACTACCAGTTATATTGAACAAGACCTCCCTAAGCCATGACCATCTGCTCTTTCCAAACAATCTTGCTTTTAATTTATTGTTATTTAAAATGTTGGCCATCTTAACTCCTTGTAATTTATGATAGTTAACTAAATCAACCTATTTCATGTGGGAAGAGCAAGGAATTCCCTCCCTCAACCCCTTCTTCATCTGCCTTTTTCTAGTAGGCCCCTCAATTCCCTAAGGACTGAATTTAAGCATGAGCTCTAGAAGGCCCTGTCTGTGCCACTGTCCCTGGTTCCCACCAACCCATGTTACCTAACACCTTGGGTTGGCCTCTGCTGTGAAGTTACTCACAGATTAGTATGATTATTTGTGTTATAACTGCTTCCATCACTCAATCATGAGTTCCATGAAGTCACCTCTGTTCCCCTAAGCTCAGCATAGGCAGTAATTAGTAAATATCCTTTATACATATTTGAATGAAAGAAGGGATAGATACACTAGAGGGTAGGGAGAGTCCATTTGAGGCAAAGTCAGCAATGTAAAAACAGTTTGAACTTCTCATGTAGGGAGAACAGGCCTCTACTTCTTTCTACAGAATCTGCAGTCTGGGGCAAATGACTTTACCAGTATTCCCCTCATCATATTTTTATACCAATTAAATCTTACTTAAATTGATATCAAGTTAATCTTTAGACATGAAGAGACCTAGAATATAAGAGTCTGGAAAGGCTTTGACATGTTCAGGATTTATAATAATAATGTGTATGATTTATTAAATGCTTTCACAAATATTACTTAAATTTTACCACTGGCAAAATTGGCAAAAAAGATGGGTACTATTATTATTATCTCAGTTTAGCTAAGAAAGAAAATGCAGCTCAAAGGAGATAAGCACCTACTAAGCTTCAAGAGCACAGTAAGTGGTGAATAGAGCTCAACTCAGAGGCTCCAAGGCCAAGCTCTGTGCCATTCATCCATGACACAGCTGTCCATGGAAACAATTTCAAAAGGGAGTGCTTGTTTTCTGGTGGAGGGCAGGGAGGAGTATGTTGCAAGTCAACACATCTCGGTGGTCTCCTAAGTGGCTTAACAAAGGACTCGGCGATTAGTCTTCGCCTTTAGAAGCCTTTCTTCCCGTCTCAGTGTTCCATCTCTGAGCTTCTGCGCTACTCTGGCAGCAAAATACCAGACACACAGGATCCTGAAGTGATGGTCTTAACTGGTACATCTACACTAAAGACTTTGGGCAGCGATTTCCTACAGTGAATCACCCTCCAATCGCCAGTGAGTCAGACCATTTAACTCTAATCTTTAATTCATACTTCATAACAGTTCCATTTACTTCAGAAGTCTTTAATTTAAAAGCCAGGGGCAATGGCAGCAGCGATTGCAAGAAGTCCCCTCACAGGGAGAAAAGAGTGGAAAATGAAAACAGATGTCCATTTCATTCTCAAGAGAAATCACATTAATGCAGCCTCTCCTCCTCCACTCCCATCCTCGTGGTCACCTCCAGCACTATTTAATAGTGAGAGGAAGAGAAATACAATGGATATTTGCAATATGTCTGCCTAACCGTGGGGTTCACCCAAAGACCCTGTTCACTGTAGATCACCTTTTCTTGCAGCAGTGAGAGAGGTTTCCACAGATGTGATTTTGAGAGAGCCTCTCAGCTTTCAACCAAACCTCTCAAAGTGGAAAAAGCAGGATCGTTTGTGATTTGGTTTTCGTGTGCACCTTCAGAACACTAACGATTACGAAAAGCTGTGCACCTGGATTGTTCTTTCCAAAGAGGAAAGGAAGGCTTGATTTACTGGCCCAAGTATAGAGGATAAGATTTGGGTTTTAAATTCTCAGAAGCATTGTCCAAGAGCTGCCCAGCACTGGTGTTAGGCCAAGGTACTCAATCATTGTCTATTAAAAGCTCATATATATAGCATAGCAAAATAACTGAGTGATTTTAGAAAGTGGTAGAAACAACAGAGAGGAGATTTTATGTTTTCCAGCCAAGGACATACTTCAGATGCCTGATCTTTAGAACACTCATCTCTAGATCATCAAATATTCTATATTCTGTATGTGTAAAATGGCATCAAGACTTGTCCTCAAATAGCTATTTGGCTTGGGTAACTGGAAAGTCCATGGGCAGAGCTGTTTTCATTTACAGCACTTTGGAATAGGCCTCCCAAGCTCGCTCTTCTATGACTCTGTCTCCCTTTCTCAACAGTCTGTGGGGAGTCCGAATTTAGATAAAGAGTGAGGTTCAATCATAAGCCACCTTTCAAAACACCAGAACTAGCTCTACCTTGTATGGTACACAAGACTATAACTCTTACACATAAAATCATGCATTAACATTTGGTGTTGCTACCAGACACAAAGACTCAAAGCATCTGTCACTCCAAGAGTGTTAAGTTTTTTAATAGGTCTTGCTATGTGAGCTGTATTTCTGACTTATTCATATGCTATTTCACTCATGTTTTGTTTTTTTTTTTAAAGATTTATTTATTTATACAAGAACCGGGGTATAGGCCAGATGCGCAGGAGGGTGAGAGGATTCACCAGAGACAGAGCGGGGAACAGGACAGACAGACTGACGAAATACACTGCTGAGCGGAGCAGAGGGCGCTACAAGAGAGGTCTGCCATGCCATGTGGCACCCTCGCTGGCCGGCCAGGATTGAACCGGCGCTGCAGGGGCTGAGGACAGCTTCACAGAGTGGTGCTCAACTGCCTGCGCCACCAGGGGAGGCCCTCACTCATGGTTTTAAGGACTGTAAAAACTATTCCTAGGTCTGAATTTTCAGTTTCTTTACTAACAATGTTGAGGAGGATAAACACTCTGATTTGCATTTCTTCCTGAGATAGAAGGCTTCTTATCCTACATAAGAAAACCCTAGGGGTAAATGTTCCATTTGGAGACTTACCAGTGTGGTCATAGGCTAAATTCAGACCTCCCACAGAGAGAGTGAGGAGAGAGGCAGAGAAGGGAACTTGGGAGACATATTCCAAACCACTGTAACTGAAAACAGCTCTGTCCATGGCCTTTCCAGTTACTTAAGCCAATAAATTATATTAACTTTTTAAAAACCTAGATACAATGAGTAGTCTATAACTATTTACCCTCTCTAAGTACCTGTCCAGAAATCTGTACCTAGTGTCTATGTTTAACTTTGCCAGACGTGACCTCAAAATTAATAACATACTCATGCTCATAGATTCCAGGTTAGGTTTGATGTTTTCCCTCATACTAAATAGGTTACTCATATGGCCACACTCCTGTCTGGTTTTGCTTTGTAAGTAAGATTTAGAATCTTGCTCTTGATCTTCCAGGCATTCCAGTCATTGACATTACCATTATACTCTATTCCCATTCTCTCTCATCCCATTCTTGGCTTTCTGTACCATTTCCCCTTGGCCTGAAAGCACACAGCAACTCTACTTAGGTTCACAGCTGACATTGATAACTCATTCAGAATATCAGGCAGCTCTGGAAAAGAAAATACCTCCATTCAAGGAATTTGACCATATCAGAACTTCAACTGTACTGCTGTATTTTGAAAACAATGACATGTTAAACAGAAAAGAATGCAGACGAAATTTCAAGCAATGCAGAGGTCAGTGGGGTTTGAAGCCTTACCAACTTCCTTCGAGCAAAGCCACACTCATCATGATACTGATCTTTTCCTGTTTTACTACATTTCCATCTAAGGAAATCTCTCTATAGCGCCTGATACCTAATAGGACATGTTTTGTACTGTTGGGATCCTGGGCCAGCAGATGAAAATAAAAAAGGGAGGGAAAAAACCTGTATTTTGACCCACACAGAAGGAGGAACACTATGTGACTTCAAAGAATGTTCATGAATAACCATATTGACCAAAAAAAAATACAATTTTAAGTTTTTGATTTCCAATATTCATGGAACGCCCATTTCCCAGAACATTCTGCAAGAAAGAAGTATACTATCCCCCAACTGAACTCGTGGTAATTACCTAGATAAGTGACCCTTGCCCCTTGAAAATGACCAAATTAAGCCCAATAAATACTATTTAAAAATAGTGTCTCGGGCCTCCCCTGGTGGTGCAGCGGTTGAGCACTGGGCTGCAAAGATGCCAGCAGCCTCTGCAGCACCAGTTCGATCCCCAGCTGCCAGCGAGGGTCCCACATGGTGCAGACCTCTCCTGCCGCCTGCTGCTCCCCTCAGCAGTGTTCTTCATCAGTCTGTCTGTTCTGTTCCCTGCTCTGTCTCTGGTGAATCCTCTCACCCTCCCACACATCTGGCATGTACCCCGGTTCTTGTATAAAATAAATCTTAAAAAAAAAAAAATAGTGTCTCTTTTACCAAATATAAGGATAGCTTGATCATCTTGGCAGATTAAGGGAGGGAGGGAGATTGGGATTTCAGAGTGTGATTGAAATACATAGTCATGTTCAGTAGAAAGGAGAACTAACATAACCTGAAGTAATCATAAGAGAAGAAAAAGACAGCTAATTCTAATGCCTGAGCTATTTTTCCAGTGCGTATGTCTAGAAGCCTTTCTTTACTCATTCTTCCAGAATGAGATGAATCATTTACACAAAGGCTGCTTAGCCTTAGGTTATTGGAAAAGAAAACAAGCTATGCTGTATAAGCAAAAGAAGTGTTTACTGAAAAGTTATTAAGAATTTATGGAGCTGGAAGGAAGACTGTATAACTAGCTTTTTCAAGACTATTTTTCTATACCTATAGAGTCACCAAAAATTGCAAAGATAGCACAGAAAGATTTTGTGTGATCTTCACCCATTTTCCTTCAATGGAGAGCAGGGAATGTTGTTAGGAGTTGGTGCCTCAACTCCGTCCGGGGTTCCCAAAAACTACACGGAGCCAGAGATGCAAAAGCAAAAAGGCTTTATTGCTAGCTTAAGCTAGGGTCCGACTCTGCCTGGTGTACTGACACAGCAGTCTCATCAGGTTGAGAGAAGGACCCCTTTAAGGGTGACATGCTGTTTTTTATACTCTGTTGACAGCAGAAAAAGGGGACCTTTCATATCATAAAAAGGGGACCTTTCACAACAGGGACCAAGTTCAATCTGATTGTGTACCTTTCTTTGGCAACCTTTAAGTTTTGTTTATCCTTGCCTTGTGGTTCTTGTGGTTTTACCCTGAACCGAAACTTGGGCTCAGCTGCGCACTTCAAAATGGTCGTCTTCCTTAAAATGGCTGCTGTCTTGCTATGTTTAGTCCTTCAATATCTTACAATGTGATCCCAAAACATGCCACTTGGCATATGGATTGCTTTAAGCTACAGGCAATTAGGACTCAGAAAATTGAATAAGAGCTGTTTACCTCCCTCTTCCCTCAACTACCCTAAAGAATTTAGATAGAAGGGCTTTAGGGTAAATGGTTTTTTAGACTCTTCTGCCCTCCCACCATTAGGATTGCCCTGCCTGATTGGGCACCTGCAGTTGTTACATTGTTGCAAACTGACTTACTTACTTCTGTGGGCCATGGGAGGAATATTGAGTCAGGAAGAGAAGAGGAAGCAGGAGAGAGGCAGGAGAGAGAATGGGCGAAAGAAGCCAGAGAAGTCCAGAGTGAAGACTTGTTGGGGGGCTTGGACTTGTTGGGGGGCTTGGAGGCCTTCCTGCCTCCTGGCCCCGTGGCATTCCTGTCTGCCGTGTCCCTGGTTGTTGCTCTATATGTAACAGCTCAATAAAAGCCTGAGAAACACACCGAGGGCTACAGGACTTCTCTTTTACCTGTCTGCTGGATCAGAAAACCTGCTCAGTGCCCATCCTGCCCCTACAAGTTCTGTTCCTGGAAACCAGCTATTGCTGAATTTAATTCCAATGAATATGATTTCAATGTGATAAACAAGGAGACACATATCAAATCTTTTTGTTAAAATTCCTCTTTGTGCCATTGTCTTCAGTACTGTTTGCCAAACAAGTTATCTTTTCATCTCCCTTTGAGTTGCCTTACTTTCCTTTTGGAGTCCCAGACCACTACACATTCTCCTTAGTCCAGGATAGCACATATGCTTCAATTTTGCTTCACTTTTAATCACAAGAAAAAAAAATTCCCCACCCCTCTGGATTCTTCTTGGACTGCAAGAGTAAGCAAAACATCAGACAGGTAACAAGAAAAAAATAAACTAACATGTATGCTCTATTAAAATGGCTGTAAATTCTAAAGTAAAATGGGATGAATGAGGGATATATATCTATATATATACACACACATGAGGGATATATATGTGTGTGAGAGGGATATATAAATATATATGAGGGGTGTATAAATATATACATATATATATTTATATGGTTGTCAAGAGAGAGGAGGGGAATACTTCACGTCAGAAGGAGGGGAATGGCTTCATTTTTCACTCTGAGAACAAAAAAACCCATTTCTCAGATAGTGAGAGTATGTTCTCTGATAAACGTATACCTGGATGATACCCCGCAAACTACGTTCTTCTAGTCATAAAGCCGGGAAGTAGGGGTTGTTTTTTGATTTGTTTATTGGAGCATCATTTATAATAGGTAGGACATGACAGCAACCTCTGTGTTCATGGAGAGAGGAGGGAATCAAGACGTGTTAGAGCAGACAATGGAATACTATTTAATTGTCAGGAAAGACAAAATGTTGCCATTTATAGCAAAATGTAAGGAGTTTGAGGGAATTATGTTTAGTAAAGCAAGTTAGAATGACAAAGACAAATATTTGACACCTACATAGTAGATGATTTAACAAAGCAAAACAATTATAAAAACGAGTGCACTTGATAAAGGAAGTAAGATTTCGAAAGCTGAGAAGGAAGGTAGAAGGAGAAAGGGTTAAAGGAATATAAAGAATGTGTAGGGGGAAAAAAAAAAAGAAAAAATCTTTTAGCAATTATTTTAGTGTAGGTTGACTGCTGATAAATTCCCTTAGTTTTCTTTTATTGTAAAAATACCTTCATTTCCCTTTTATTCCTGGAGAATATTTTCATAGGTTATTGAATTTTGGTTTGATATTTTCTTTTCTTAACACTTGGAAAATGCTTTGCTACTTCCTCATGGCTTTCACAGATTCCAGTGATAAATCTGCTGTTTTCGAATGGTTTTTCTCCTGTAGATAAGTGCCACTTCTTGCTACTTTTATGAATTTTCATCTGTTCAGAAGTTTGACATTTTAGGGTTTATCTTGGATGGGCTAGGCTCAGGTTCTTGAATCCAGAATTTTGTACATTTTGACAAATTTTTAACCCCTCTAGTCGTTATTTCTTCAAACATATTTTCAGTCTCAGCCTCTTCTCTCCCTGTAGAACTTTAATTAAACAAATATTACATAGCTTTTAATTGTCCCACAGGTTCCCCAAGGCTCTGCTTATTCTTTTCAGTGCATTCCCCCCCCTTTTTTTTTTGAGAACGGATAATTTCTAAAGTTATAACTTTAAATTCCCTTATTCTTTCCTTTCTACTCCCCATTTCACCATTGAAACCATCCACTGAATTTTTAAAAAAGATTTATTTAACCCCTTGTGCCATCAGGGAGGCCCCCTATTGAATTTTTAATGTAGTTATTTTGGTTTTCAATGATTTGCAATTGGTCCTTTTTATACCTTTTATTTCTTTCTTGACACTGTATTTTTCTTTTCCTGAAAATGTGTTTTTTTTAAAAGGTTTATTTATTTATTTATACAAGAACTGGGGTACAGGCCAGATGTGTGGGAGGGTGAGAGGATTCACCAGAGACAGAGCAGGGAACAGAACAGACAGACTGAAGAAATACACTGCTGAGGGGAGCAAGCTTCTGTGACAGGAGAGGTCTGCTGAGCCATGTGGGACCCTCTCTGGTGGGCCTGGATCAAACCTGTGCTGCAGAGGCTGCGAACAGCTTCACAGTGCCGCTCTCAACTGCCTGCACCACCAGGGGAGGCCTCTCTTCAAATGTGTTTGGTTTGCTTGTTGCAGCATTCCTTTGTAGATAAATCTACTATGTGTGTCACCACCTGCTCATTGTCTTTATTCAAATTGAGATTTTCCTGGTCCTTGTGTGACAGATGACTTGTGATTAAACTTGGGTACTTTGTGTATCATATTAAAAAACACCCAATTAGTGGGTCAGCTCCCTGGCCAGCTGGGCAGGGCCTAGGATCAAACAAATAGCTTCAAAATGCTGTGCTTAACCCCTTGTGCCATCAGGGAGGTCCCCCATTGAATTTTTAATATGGTTATTTTGGTTTTCAATGATTTGTAATTGGTCCTTTTTATACCTTTTATTTCCTAGACACTAACGACATACTCCAGATTAGATACTAATTAGATACTAACAACATACTCCAGATAGTTACTAAATTTCTGAGACCCATTTCACTAGAGGAAAAGAAGAGACTTCTTATCACTGCCAGAAAGAGGTAGAAGTTCAATTTCTACACTGTGCCTCCATTAAGACTCAGAGACTCAAGGTGTTCCGCATTATTTTAAGGGTGAGAATACAGTACTTATACTAGAACTCTGCTTATATTCTGATTGAGAGCTCTAGTGGTACCCTAATTTGATACCCTAATTTCAGGTTTTCAGGCCTAGTCTCCCAGCCAGGAATGGAGCCCAGTCTGCAGCGGCAGTGTTGAGTCCCAGCCACTAGACCACAAGGGTTGGTGTCTCATGAAGCCACAGCAGGAACATCACTGACGCTCAGGCAAGCAAAGAAAAAGGCAAATTTGTTTAGAGAAATAGAAATTAAAAAAAAAATGTTTATTAAGAAGAAAAAGTACAAATAAAGTGGGACTTCCAGGCAGGTAGAACCAGGCCAGGCAGGCGCAAGGAAGCCAAAGTGGAGTCCTGCCTCAGGGAATGTGCACCTTCTTTCCCTAATTATTCTAAATTCCCATCAGTCTCTTTGTGATTGTTTAGTTCTTGGTGGTCTCTCTCATTCTTCCTTAATGTCTCTGTGCCCAGAATTAAGTCTTGTGTCCCAACCCTTACCTTATAATCCCTTTTCTTTATGTCCTTGTTCAGGAATGGCCTGTTGCCCCTAGTCCTGGGGGTGTTTGATTAGTCCCCTTTGAAATTTGTTGCCTTTATCTTTGGAGCCCTCCTTATTCCTCCAAGGGTTTTCCTATTCTATTCTGACCCTAGAAGCTATCTGCTTGCCCTATGACTCACCTTGTTATTGTTCCCCACTAAGATCAAGGTGAGGGAGACAGTTGCCATCACCATGAGCCCCCTCTGGAATCACTGCACCAGAGAGATGTAGAGCACCTTTTTACTGCCAGGGGGTGGTGGGAATCTCATCTCCCATAAGGTCTACTCTGACATCATGTAGGTTGGGACATAGTATTACTGCCTGGTGGGTTGAATGTCCTGGGTCTTCACGCTGCCCTCTGACAACACAGGCATGAGTGTTTGGGATCCTCATTTCAGCATATATTTGACCTTGGTCTTTTTTGGTAGGGGTGGGGGTGGGGGTGGGACAGCAGCTTGTCTGTGGTTTGGCTGGAGTAGAGTGGCTAGTTACTGTAAGCTTTCTCACTCACAGGTTACTCCTACCTTGATCCTTTGACTAGAGACATCAAGCTTTCACTGGACTTTTATTGTCTGCAGTCATTGTTATTTCTCAGTTGCTGGCTTCTCCATTATCTGCTAAGGGTTTCATGAAGCAAAAAGAAATCCAAGGAACTAACTCATCACCATGTCATTTCTTGGGTCCTGAGATTGCCAGTTTGCCTTTCTTATCTACATCTTTCAGGGTTTTCTTATGTTCCTTTACATGTGTCACAAGGGATGTTAACTATACGTAACAGGGTGGTATACAGAAATTATGTCTTTTTCAATAAATCAGATTTTGAAAAAGGCAAAAAGCTAAACATTTCAGCAGGAGTTAGGATCCAAAACGGCAATGTTGTGTCAGTCAAATTGACCAAGTTTCCATTACTAGGATGAACAGCCTTGAACTATTAAAATTCAGATTAAAGAGAAAAAGCATATCTATCTGTCAAGCTTTGGGTATATGCTTCCTGATGATAACAAACATAATCAGTAGGGTCCTTTGGCCCTTATAGTTTTCACTGTTGAATTAGGTTTCTGGATTTCTTATTCTATCAAGAGCACAATTTTTTCCCCCAAGGCAAAATAGAATACATTGGGGAAGAGAAAATGAATATTGGGGAGATATCACTCATACACAATAGCTACCAAATGTGACCTATGAAAGGTTCGGTGTGGCAAAGAAAAGGAGGGCCTGGCTAAATTTCTCAAAGGGGGAGAAAATTTATTGCATCCCTGGGCAGGATTCATGGACCCAAGTTGGGGGTCGGTGAAGTAGCCATTGTCAGGGAAAGGCAGGTTTTTATAGGATGGGGAGAGGGAATCCGGGCTTGCAGTTGGGGGAACTGGTTTGAGGAGGAACAGAGTTGTTTTCTAATGGTATCAGCAGGCCCTTATTCTCGCCCCTAGGTGGGCTTCCTCATTCTTGCCCCTGCATCGACATTTCAACCTACAGATCTTCTATTTTGCTGCCCATTACCCACACACTTTCCTTCTTGGCCTTTTGGATGCACTTTCTAACATACCTACACCCACTAAAATAATGCACCAAATACACATATAATGATATGACATTTAAGTCTTATAAGCTTTATATTCCTTTCCAAACTAAAGAACTCTGATAACATTCCTTCTGTATTAGATTTGCTTTCATGTCATCCCTGTATTCTATAACATTAATCAGCAAATACAACTATTCAATAATATACAACATAAAGAGAAATAGAAAATATAACATAAATATAAAAATATTTGTAGCAATGTACAGATAATGATTCTGGAATTGTAGGTTTTCAGGCCTAGTCTCCCAGCTGAAATGGATCCCAGGTTGCAGGGGCAGCATTGAGTCCCAGTCACTAGACCACTACCGGCTGGTGTCTCACGAAGCCGAAGCCGCAGCAGGAAATTCGCAGATGCTCAGATAAGCAAGAGAGAAGAGACAGATTTGTTTTGAGAAAGAAAAAGTTTATTGAGAAGAAAAGGAACAGAAATAAAGTGGGACTCCCAGGCCATGAAACCAGGCCAGGGAGGGGTAAGGAAACTGAAGTGGAGTCCTGTCTTGGGAATATAGACCTTTTTTCCCTGATTATTCTAAAGCTCCACCAGTCTCGTTGTGATTAGTTACTTCTTGGTGGTCTCACTCACTGCCTAAATGTCTTTGTGCCTGGCACTAAGTCTCTGTGTCCCAGCCCTTATCTTTTTTTCTTCATTGCCCTCTATTTGGAATGTCTTGTTGACCCTAATGTCATAAGTCCTGGGGTGTTGGATTTGTCCCCTTTGGAATTTGTTGTCCTTATCTTTGGAGCCTTCCTTAACTCTCCTGAAGTCCCTGCACTGTCCTTGAGGCTGCCCAATTATCCCTAACTTGCCCTAGGTTTCAGTAACACAATGCACAAAGAATTATAAATCTAATTTCTACAACTGCTCAAAAGCCAATAATTAATATTTCTGTCTGCCTTTCTCCCATACATGTGCTACATTTAATTTGCCATCTTTTAACAACCATTTTAACATGGTCAGCAAAATCTTTGCCTTCCTGAGGGATGAGACTTTGGCAGTCCTTCTATTAAGGGTTTTCATTAAACTTTACTGGATGATCTACTCATAGCAGGAATTTAGAAAACCTAAATAAGAGACCAGGAAAAAGACTAATTATAATAAAGTAAAACTCAAAATAAACAAGCAACTATAAACCAGGGACACACCAAAGGGGGGAGAGAAGGGAGTAGGACTAAAACAAGGGTGGTAGGAATTGTATGGGGACTATAACCAAGATGAAAATGCATATATTGTGCAAAAATGAAAAATGATGTAAAAATATATAAAATAAAAAGAGTTAAAAAAAAAACTTTACTCTCAGACAAACTTGTACAAAGAAATTTCAAAGGGAATAACGTAGATTTTATCTGTATTCTCTCCTGCCTAAATGAAATGAATAATCCAGTCTTTCCACAGAGCTAAAACCATAACATTCTTTTTGACCTATTCACCTAGCAACATGGAGAACCCCAAGTTCTCTCTCCCGGGTGAATTACTTTTTAAATTCTCAGATCTCCAGTTACTGATACTAGGAAATAATGATGTGTAACCTATTTCTATCTCCTTTTTTTTTTTTTTTTTGTTCTAAGAGCTATATATTCTAGCAGTGGATGAAATACTATCGTATTTTAGGATGAATGCTGCATGACATTTATTGTATCCTTCTAGACAACAATATAAGGGAGGTAAGTTTTGTCTCCCAGTTGTGGCACAACTGGCTCTTCGAAATGATGAGACACAGAATAAGATCAATGAATGCAATTAGCTTAAGGTCATTGTCTTACTGCTTTGACAATGAAAGAATGGAAGTGTGGGTTACAATGGTACTTTGTAAGAACTTCTACAAGCACATGGATTATAGTGTTGCCAAAGAAATGATATGGAAAATCCAATCTAAATTCTAAATCCAAATCTAAAATCTAAAGCAAATCCAAATATAGTTTGTGCCTGTCAAATCAAATCTTTGCCACCTTGATAATATGGGCAAACTAATGTGAACAATCTACTTACTGTTGTGATGCTAGATTCTATTGTCAGCAAACACTGTTATACTCAGTGTTTAGCAATAGGAGTCTCCTAGCTATTCAGCAATGTCAGTGGCATAGCAACTTTGGTGATACATGTCCTTGTGACTGAGCCCTCATACAGTTTTCAGGCCTACCTACATGGCTACTTAGCTTGTGAGGCTATTAAGCAAACTCTGGAGTGACTAGGGATTTAATAACAAAGCAAGTTTGCCTCTCTGAATGTTAAGATTCCCTTTTTGCAGTAGTGGACTGTTGGTGATGATCTGAATGGACTAAAATGTGGATTGCGTTTTAGGTATCAAAACATCTAACTTAAAAAATGTCTATTTTTCAGCTGCCATTGCATCTAAGGTAGCCATATAACTAATTCTGGCAAATGAGATACAACTAAAAATACTATATGGAACTTCCACAAAGATTGCTTAAAAGAAACTGACTCAGCTGGGGGGTGCTCCTCTTTTTGTCTTTTTCCACTTCATCATTTCCAATTTTTAGATCATGATGGACTAAAATTCCAGCAGACATCTTGGATCGTGAGGTTATTATGATGATTGTGGAGCAGTTATATCAGCCCTGATGCTCACCTACAAGTTCTTTCTTGTAAGAACAGAAAACAAATCAAAATTCCCTTCTATCTTGTTTGTTTTGTAAGGTTTGAGTAGGAAGCTGAAAGTAATCCTAACTAACACAAGTATCCTTTTTCAAGCTCCAGCCACATTCTTCTCCTCAAATCTTCTATGTCACCAATTATCTAACAGGACTCCTTCCAAGTTTCTTATCATCTGACAGACTATTAGCCACTGCTCATGACAAGTGATCATCTTATTGCAGAACATCTCTCTTAAGCAAAGTTGATTAAATGTGCTCTTTAGAATTCTGTTCAGGGAAGAATTTCCTTTCTTCATTATGCTTTAGAACTGAGTAAGATTATAGTCATGGAAATCACTATATTTGGAAATCAAAATAATTATCTCACAACAGGAAAATTTGACAGAAAGGAAATGATATTAATATATCCCAATCATATCTTTACTACCTGCATCTGTCCATCAAGATTCCAGTACATGAAAAAAAGTATTCCAATTGTCAAATGCAGGTCATCTGTCCACATCTTGACCAAATGAGTTGATAGAAGGTAATAGCTGGCCCTTTCAGCTTCTATAGTATAAGGTAGGAACATGGGCTCACTATCTCAACAGCTATAAGCACAAAGAGAGGTAATTATCCATTGCTTTTTTGCACCATACAAAAACAACATACAAAATCATGACACTGGTAATAAGGGGAAATAGATGTTATACCAATGACAACAACAACAACAAAACCGCCACAATAAATGCTTATTGTAGAACTTTGGCAATGTTTACTTTAGTACACATAATAGAGTATTATGAGGTTACAGATAAAGCTTTAGGATTAAGACAAAGCTTTAGACAAAGCTGATTTAGGTCATTGTTTTATTATTTAGTTGCTCGTCATCTATAGCATGTCACTTGACCTTTAGGATCTCAAATTTTCTATCTGTATAAAGGGGCAATGGTACTTAATTTATGAGGTACACAGTCTAAATAAGACAACTTATATACTTGTACAGTTTTTGTTGATACCTATTATTATTCCAAGTCCCTTTTTTTTAAATAACAGCCCTAATTTAAGCCTTCTGTAAAGTATTCTTGCATTCATGTTAGTAAAACAATCACAAAGGATTGCGAATCAAACAGACTTCCATTTGCCAGCCATATATTAATCGAATTGCTTCTCTCTCTAAATTTATATTTCTTCATACATAAATTTAAAAAGTAATAAATGCTTCAAAAGTTTAATATAAGGAATAAATAGTATTGTATATAAAAGCATTTAGTAGAGCCTAACACATAGTGTATGTTTAAAAATGGCAATTGCTATTACTATCATATCATTATTATTAAATATAAATAATGTTAATGCAAAATGTACATACTATTTATTCACCTTACCAGAAATATCCAACATACATGAGAATAGAAAATAAAAATATCTCAATTATACAATATTATTATAGAGTGAAAAAGGAAGTTGTTTTTGATAGACCACTCTGAAATAGCTTTAAATTAATAAATATAACAATGAATGATTGTACCTATTACCCTATTATGGCTTTATAAAATGCATTGCATGTCCACAGTGACCTGTAGATAACATAGCTAGTGATTTTGCTTAGAGACAAATTGCCTCTACATAAGATTATAGACAGACTCTTATTCAATTAGGGTATTTTTCTGGAACCTACATATAGTCTGGTCTTTCCCCACTAACTAACCTTGTCTAAATGCTTCAAAATACTAATATAAAACTGGATATGGGAAAAGTGTATATGTGGAAATAGGAAACCCAACTAAAATGATGTCTTACCAATATCAGCAGTGCAATCTATCACAATAATTATTTGTATCAAACTGCAATCACTCAGTGAGTACAACTTTTAATTCACCACCAGCAGAATGAAAGTCCATCCATAGAACTCCATAGTGATTTATTCTCTTCAAAACCCCTTTAGATGCATTTTTATCCATTAATTCACATTTTTTGAGCACCCACTATGCACAGAGTTAATTACTCAAGAAATGTATTGAAAGCATAGCATAAAGCTCAATCCTTCAGGCTGGAAGAATTATGCATCTATGTATTAATCTGTCTGTGCATACACTATTTAGGAATTAACTATGAAGATAAATTAGACAAAAGTTACTCAGGTGTCTAAAGTTTGATCAAATTACTCTCTGCTTATGAAACACATTTGCCTTCTTATACCTGTGATTTTTCCTGCCAGGTAGAATACATGGTGGAGCAGTCATTAGGTTAAGGTAGTTAGGGTTGATGAAACAGTAAGTTGGTGTGCAAGTGGTGTCTCCCCACAGTTAGCCACCTATATTCATTCCCAGGGAGATAGGAAAAGAGAATACAGGTCAGACGTGTACAATTTGTGGCAGAGTTGGCATTGAGATGAATCAACCAAATTGACCTTTGGAATTTAGAGAAATGCTCATTGAACAAACAAACATTTCAACAACTCTGGGAAAACTGGTTTCAGAGTTGTTGTGCAATATTTGACCAAGGGCATTTGGTGAACTGCTATTTTGCATTTTCTGCTTGGGTATGCTGTCTGCTTGGGTATGAGCACTCTCCACCCTTTTTCTTGGACTGTCTAAAAGTAAATGTGTATGTCTGGAAGTTAATGCTCTATTGTGTTGCTGGCTCTGTCTGGTTCATCTAAGGGAATACAGATAGCCATGGTTGTTTGAAAGTGCTGTCCTCCCCTTAAGGATTCTAGTTAGTAATTCCAGCCAGTTCTGATAAACAAAGGACAGAGAGAACTGGCACAGAGGTTGGAAATTGCTTGCTTTGTGCCAGTTACCAGTCTACCACAGGTCAGTGCCCCCAGTGTGCTTGTGCACCTATAGGAACACCACACTGGGAAGAACAGTCATCTCCCAGCTTGGCATTTGATGAACAAGAGTTCTTTGGAGTAGAATGAGTGACCGCTCACACATGAAAGGGGCACTGAAAGACCATCTGTTGAGAAGGCAGGTGAGGACCGTGACAAAATATCTTTCCAGGACACTTACTTAGCAGTGGCCAGAAAATCATAAACTTCTTCCTGTTCTTAATTGTTAATTGTTTGTTTTTCCTCCAAAAATAATCTCTGAGACAAAGACTTGGGTGCCCATAGATTATTTATGAAATAATTTCTGGAAATACAAATGAGAGAGTGATGACAATGATGGAAGGAGGTAGAAAATTCATTAAAAGGTGTTTTATTGTATAGGCTAAGCTCTGCAGGCAAACTGGGACTCAACTCTGGGGAGGCTGCAAGAAACCATGAGGGTTGGGGCCTCTCTGGTGGCGCAGGGATTAAGACACAACCTTTGAAGCTATCCACAGCCACTGCAGCATGAGTTCGATCTCCAGCCAGGGAGCTACCCACATGGTGCAGCAGACCTCCTGTCTCACCCACTGCTCCCCTCAGCAGCACATTCAGTCAGTCTGCCTGTTGTGTTTCCCACTCTGTCTCTGGTGAATCCTCTCACCACCCCACACCTTTGGCCTGTACCTCAGTTCTTATATGCAATAAATAAGCACATCTTTTTTTTTTTTTTTAAAAGAAACCATGAGGAGGAAACACTCCTTGAAACTGCCCCACCACAGAATGTGGAAGCTGCATTATTTATCCAGAGATTCCCATCCCCATTAACTGAGGATTACTCCCAAGTGCATCAACCTTCCACGTTCACTTCTGGGTACACTGGAAAGCAAAGAGCAAGTGCCTGGAGTTACTGAAGAAAACCCTAAGGCAGAAGAGAAGAGAAATGTAGACACTCAAATGGAAAGATGTCAACATTCTGGAAGCTGTCTATGACCACAGCTGAACTCAGGAGAGGACTGTGGGGAATATAGGGTGGGGCATGAACAGTGTCTGCTACAAAGGGCAGAGAAAACTGTAATATGCATCTATCTACACATACAAAAATATTGCATTTGGAAAGAAACAAATGAGGAAATACCTGAAGAGGAGACATCTTTTTTTATATAAAATAGGAGCCCTAGACATAAGTATGTTAACATCAACAAAGGCTCGGTAGCAAGAGGTCAGGCCACTGCTTTTTTTCTGTGTGGCCTGCATTGTTGCCTTAATTTTTTTAGAGCTTCACTTGCACATCTGTGAAATGAAAATGTGGGATCAGTCTCCCCAAAAGGGTCAAGTAGGATTTTTAATCATTATGTCCAGAGTAGGCTTTTTCCAGCATGTCACCTTGGTAGGGGGAGCTAAGGTCATTTGAGGTCCTGGGGCCTCGGGAAGTCACCATCACTTAAAGAATGTAGACATTTGGACCTCCCTGATGGCGCAGGGGTTAAAGACAGCGCTAGCAAGCCATCACCAGCCACTGCAGCAGGAGTTTGATCCCGGGGGCAGGGAACAACCCACATGGCACAGCAGACCTATCCCTGCAGCAGTATATTTCAGTAGATCTGCCTGTTCTCCTCCCACTCTGGTGAATCCTCTCACTCCCCCACACCTCTGGCTTACACCACAATAAATAAATCTTTAAAAAAAAAAAAAAAAGAATGCAGACATTTGCAGTTAAGAGCAATGAAGTTTCTGAAAACTGAGAAAAACTCTTGTCCTTTTCTCAGATTTAGCCCTTGTCTAATCTGAGACCCTTACTACTTAAGTATTGCCCTTTTTTGCTTATAGAAGCAACTGTGCCCCTTTTTATTACCCGGAAGAATGTGGTTTGCTGGAGGGCAAGGGAACCTAGTGTCCCATGTAGTTTTATGAGGAAATATGTTTTTTCTACCTGAGATGCTCATGTCCTTACTCTCGAATATGAAGTTATTCCTTCTTCACATGGATCCTGCTTTCTCCTCAATTCCCTTTAGAACCCCTGGTTTGCTTCACTTTACTTTAGAATTTATAGCTATGTAAATTCTCCATCCATAGGTTATTAAATTTTGGCTTTTTCTCCTACTAATTCATCTGATGAAAATTTGTTCATTAATCAGCCTCCAAAGATCTCAGGGGAAATTTCCTGTCTCCTGACAAAAGCTGTAAAATCTTTTCAATCATCCCAGAAGAATTTTTTAAAAAAGGACAAAATGAGAATGTTGTGTAGAAATATGTACAAAATTTAAGATTATTATACTCCAAAGTTATTGATTCAACCAATATAACGGAATACCTGCCTATGACCAGTCAGGTTCTATGCTAAGCATTGAAGAGAATAAATAAGACCAATGAAAACTCTGTTCTCACTGAGCTTGGAGTCTTTGGGGAGATACAGACCAAAAAATCTGAAATTTAATGAAGTGTGAAAGGTCTATGACAGATGAAGGCACATAAATCAGAGTACTTTACCTAAGCTTTGGGGCTCAAGAAAAGCTTCCTGGAGTCCTGCAGAATGATAGAGAGTGAGACAGCTGAATATGAGAGAAGAGAGTTTCAGTGAGGGCTTATGAAGGGGGGCGCGGGAGAGAGGTGCTTAAATATGTAAGGCCCTAGAGCTAAAAGAATATAGTATGTCTGATCTGAAAAAAGTTCAGTAGGACTGGGATTTAGGAAGGGAGGGGGAGTAGAAGAGGCAGGAGGGGTGGGGACTTAGAGGTCCCTAGTTCCTACGCTTCATATCGCAAAAGGACTGGGAGCTTTGTTAGGGGTTTTTGAGTTTATCTGGAGGGCAATAAGGAGTCAATGAAATTTTTAGAAAAGGGAGAGATAGGATCATGCCAGCACTGCAGAAAAATCACCCTGGCTGCAGCAAAAATAAATGACGCCTATGAAGTTGGCTATTCTGGTCCTATGGCTTTGCGCCAAGGCCATCACTGGAAGGGAAGAAACCCAGACCAGAGCCCATTCCTTCCAAAGCTTTCCTCTGGCATCATACTTCCTTCCTCCATAACTCCCACAGACCCTTCACCAGCCAAGGCCTTTGCCTTTGCAGTATAATCCCAAACATCTTTTTTAATTGTAGTAAAATATGTTTAACATAAATGTCACCATCTTAACCATTGTTAAGTGTTCAGTCAAAGGTATTAAGAACATTCATATTGTTAGGCTGCCATCACAACCATCCATCCACAGGACTCCTTTTTGTTGCAAAATGGAAAATCTGCACCCATGAAAAACTAATTCTGGATTCTCTTCCCCCTGTGCTTGGGAACCACTATTGTACTTACTGTCTCTATAAATTTAATTATTCTAAGTACCTCATAGAAGTGGCATCATAGCAAATTTGTTCTTTTGTGATTGACTTATTTCATTTAGCCTAATGTCAAGGTTCATGTGTGCTATATCATGTTTCAGAATTCCCATTCTTTTTGAGGCTGAATAATATTCCACTGTGTATATAATGCACATTTTGTTTGCTTATTTATCCATTCAAGAACACTTGGGTTGCTTCCCACCTTTCAGTTTTTGAGAGTAGTGCTTCTATGACCATGGGTAAACAAATACTCTGATTCTCTATTTTTAATTCTTAATTTTTTGTGTAATTCTATATGTCATTTTTTGCCCATTTCACATATGCACATCTGTTCTTTATTAGAGAAGATGGAGAACTCATCAAAACCCTTGTCAGTGCTCTTTTTCTAGCAGGCAATGTGTGACAAGGAAAACATAGCCTCTGAAACTAAACCTGGGTACCAGTTCTAACATGGACATTTAGCTGGGAAAAAATAAGCTAAGTGTTTTATTGTTTAAGGTTTAACTCACTCTTTTCTAAAATTGGGGAAACAATAATCTCACAGATGATTGTATATAAAAGCAATTGTATATGTGATTTAACCAAAGTAGTTCAGAAAATCAACATATAGGCAATTATCTTTGAAGTATCGTATTTACTGGTCTGGTGAACTTTTCTGAATTTATGAGTCCATGAGCAGCAAGGCGAGAAGTGAAATTTCTGGAAGATGGAAAACCAATGCCTGCTGCTGCTGGAGACACTCAGATTCCTGTGCCCCCTGACCTGAAGCAAAGAACACACCACTGAGACAGGGCCTTGCTGCCTAGCATGCCGCTGCCCCATCCAGAGCCTGGGGGCTCAGTACCAACATTGTGCCTTTCCACACATCCTCCCAAAGTCAACTCATTAGCTTTGGACACAAAACCACAGAGAGAGAGGGGAAGAGATTAAGGTAAGACCTTATTGTCCTGTCACAATTCAATAGCGTCTGGGGAGAAGAAATGCTTCAGGTACTTTGCCTTGTTTCTGTACAGGCTATTATCAGTCAAGACACATTCCCCAAAATCCAGAGCTGTTTTCTTACTGTCCCCGGAAGCTCAATTATACACATTCCAATTAATATCTCACCTTATAATTTTGTAATCTAACTCAAATTTTTCACGGAATAAGGCATACTACAAACACTGGTGCTAGTACTTACCACAGTAGCTGAATGGCAAAATATAAAATACATAATGTTAATTGGAGATGGACATCCTGCAAAACCAATGCTACTACCAGGCTCTAAAAAATATTCATATTTCTGTCAATGTTTGATGAAGCCAGAAATCATCACAAAACAACCATCTTTGGGGGATGATGAAATTTCTTGTAAGGTTGTAAAGTTTCAGTCCCTAAGGCAGGGGGCAAGTTTGAGAGAGGATTGGGTGGGGAAAGGGGAGGAATTGCATCACTCCTAAGAAATAACTTCCCAAGACAGAAACATTTGGCCACTTTGTTACTCAGATTTCAACATTAAAAAAAAAATCAAAATCATAGCCCCCAATTCCAGATGACAGTCTACCAGAAACTGCAACAGGTCATTATAGAGTGTCTAGTCCAAGGTGTATTTTCTTCTAAAGTTTCTGAAGCAAAAAGACTCCAAAACAAACACCCAGGGGTTCTGCAAATAAAGGTACTTGTCTGCAGGCACTTCCTTTTAGAAAGTGCTAATCAACAGGTGACTCAGCCTGGACGCCTCAGTCTTTTGCTTTAGGAAGGAATGGGTCCCTTCCACCAGTTCCAAGAAGCCTAGTGATTTTTATTTCCAGATACCAGTAGAGACTCTTAGAAAGGGAAACCAATGACAGTTCTCAGTCTCAATAGCTCAATAAACAAATGCCCATTTTGTCAAAATCCCTTTTTTGGAATCCGAATCGTAGCTTCCAGAGGTGTAGTTGCAGTAAGGTAATAGAGTTTCAAACTCAGGGAAAGATGAGTGAGAATAAAAGGTCTTAAAACTTAGAAATTATACTTCTCCCCATAATTCTGGATGGGGCTTCTGTTAATAACAGATGTTGTAAGTTAATATGATAGACAACTTCTTTTGTAGCCGTTTTTAGCTGTTCCTTGCGTGTATATTTTGTGGGAGTGTAATGACAGCTGGGGCAGGACATGGCAATAGATTAGTGGAAGGTGCCCTAAGATCAAGAGTTGTGATTTTTTTCCTAAGTCTGATTAGTCTGGGTTTGAATTCTACCATTGAACTTACTGCTCTGATACTGTTTTTCTCACATGGGGTAAATATTTTGCTATCATTTTTCAGATAAGGACATTGCAAGCGAGAACATCCACTGCAGTATTTGACTCACAGGTAGCTGAAATAAAATGAATGAATTACATGTGAAATCACTGATATATAGTAAGTGTTCAAAATATAAAAAAATTGGTGATCGTAGTAGTGGTGGTGGTGGTGTAGAGAGACCAGAACAGATGCAGGTATTTTTTTTATAATAAATAAATATTTTATAAATATTTTATAAATCAGTGGGTAAAAAAAACCAAGGACATTACAATGTTGTTGGAGTAGTTACTCATTCATAATAAACTAAATTTCTACCTCATATGATAATAAGTATGTTATCATTTTACATATCAAGCACTGGTTTAATAAATGCCATGTCTGTGTTAATTCTTAGTCCTTTCTACAGGACAGTGAGATATTTACAGGTAATTAGATTGCATCTCAGAAGGAGAAAGAATTGCTCACAGTAACATGGAGAGCAACCAGCACAATCAGAACTATCCTTTGTACCCTGGCAGTCTTGTTGCAAAGCTTGCTCTCAAATACTACTGTCAGGAGGCAAAGGAAACCATCCTAAATTCCTCTGGGTTCTTCTACGCTGACAAATAATCAATCAAGTATCAGAAAGATAGACTGATAAGAAAAAAAAGCCAAAAAAAAAAAAAAAACAAAACAAAAAAACAGAGCAATCACAAGCATACCTGCTACACACATGGGAAGAGAGCCCCGCATGAGAGAGGAACTCATGGTGGCTTTAGAGGCTAACTTAAATAGCTTAGCTAGGACAAGGGAGACTGGGGAAAGAAAGGGGAAGTTCAGTTAAGGAGGAATGTAGACTTAAGTTCTACCTCCTTCAGTGAAAAGACAGAGAGTAGGTCTTCCTGGGAGAGGCCCTTACAGAGAGAAGTTAACAGATAAATATCAAAAGCAGCTCCCCTCCCTGGTGGTGCAGGGGTTAAAGACAGTGCTATCAAGCTATCCCCAGCCACTGCAGCACAAGTTCGATCCCCAGCAGGCTAGGGAGCTACCAACATGGCACAGCAGACCTCTCCTGTCTCTCCTGCTGCTCCCTTCAGCAGTGTATTTCAATAGATGTGCCTGTTCTGCTCTCCACTCTCTCTGGTGAATCCTCTCACCCCCACGACTCTGGTTTACACCCCGATCTTGTATGCATAAATAAATAAATCTTAAAAAAAAAAAGGAACTCATGCACAGCCTGCATAACCCTTATGTGATATAAACCTCTTATCAAAAAGACACATTTTGGGGTGGCAGAGTTTTGCTCCCCTTCACTGCATACTATTGCATTCCATGGAATTGAAATTTCCCATGAGGGCAAAAAACAAATTCAAAATCCAAGGAACAATTTTTGGACATATGATAGCAGGTTAGAGAAAAAATTCTGAGCAAATATTTGCTAAATTTATAAACATAAGCAGGAATGTCACATAGCAACCTGAAAATAATAGTCATATGTTAGATGGGAGGGGGGTGGGATAGAGGAGGAAGTTTGTGTTTCTCTGATATTTGGGGTTTATTTATTTATTTATTTTAACAATTATCTATGACTAATATGGAAAAGAAATCCAATTTGTTACATCTGATTGGTGGATATGTGTATGCATATTTATATTTCTATGTATTTGGTGTTTCATAAATATTTTCATTAAAACTAGATACACATAATTTTTTGAAAGAGTAATTTGGGGAAAAGGAAGTAAAATTAGTGATAATATGGTAATCTCAAGACAAATATGTGTATTTTTAATAAGGCTGCAGGAACCTGAGACCTGAAGTCTTTACAACTTCCACTTTTTCATTTTTCTTATTTCAAAGAAACCCATTCATGTGATAAAATTAGCCACAACAGTCTGTTTTCAGGTATGCACATCAAACTCTCCTTACCACGTGGGGCATCTAGTACTCTACCTTGCAATTCTTCAGTAAGTACTTATTGATTGAGCCATTTACAGTATGGTATTAAACCACAGTATACCAAACTGAACCATATTAATTCAGAAAATGCCTAACAGGTGTTCCTTTGGTACAAAATTGTATTTCAGGCATAATGTTGGGAAAAGAAAGCTGGTGGTTTTGATTTCCCTCCTTTCAGTAGCAAAACAAATTAGAAAGTTTGTGCAAATTGTGCTTTAAAAAGGCTTCCTTGGAAAGTCTGGAATGTTTGTTTACTCTGTAAGCATTCACTCTCTACTCATACACTCAGCTAATATCTTTCCCCTGCCAGCTTTGGTTAACCTTGGACGCCCTTTCGCCCTGTTTAGCATTCCACAAAGCTAAATTTCCATTTCAAGCACAACCGTCTGCTTCTGAAATTGTTCCCATCACTTGAAGCAGTTTCTCATCCTGATGATGCTTCCATTTGCTTCCCTCGGGGCATTCTATAAATCCCCAAGTCAGATCGCACAGAACACAGGAGTGTTCTTCGTGCTCTCTTCCTCTATTGCTTTTTAATTCATAATTACCTGAAATCAAACTGGGTTGAAAACACTTGGATTTTAGATGCCTCCCAATTTTAACAGTCTCTATCACATTTGGCTAATTTCCTAGAACCAGGTCATGTGATGTTCCAGATGATTTGTTCTTTGTTGTTGATGCTGTTGTATTTTAGTAAATTGTATAGAAGGTACTTCTGCCCCAGGTTTCACTGTCATGATGACTATTAGTATTCATTAATATTCCATTCAGCCTAACTCTGAGATGTTTGGAAGTCTGTTCCAGTTATGAAAATATTCCTTGAGCTATATTCCCTAGGTTTCTGAGAGACTGCTAATGTAATCATAAAGTTCTTTGAATTGTTCTCTTGATTAACATTTTTATTCAAAAGAAATTTTCTCAAAATCAATATATTATTATCACTTCCCCTTTCAAGTTCTTGATTTTAATTTTATTTCTTGATTTCACTTTCTTCCTTTTGTTTCATTTATGGCAATCTCTTCCACTTATACTGATTTTGAATCTACTTTCCAACTTGAACACTGCTAGCTGTTTATGGTGGTAAGTGGGAAGACTGACATTTGCAAAGACGTATTTATAAAGCAAGCTAATAAATAAAAATGCCCACTTATTTCAGTTTTCATGAGCTTTGTGACTTCCTGTCTTCTTGTCATTTCTGATCTCTATATGTTTTCTTCTATCCTCTGAGAATACAGAATATCTCTATAAAACATTAGCTTCATACTCAGATAGTGTTACAACTATTACAGTGTTTGTAGTATTTTTGTTTTGAGATGGTGCATATACCTCTCTGTCTTCATTGTGATCAGATCTCTGCTTTCACATTTCCTCAGTTTACCCAAATGTTTGCTCTCTTGCATAACCACTATGTGCCCCAATGATGGTAACAGAGAAATTTCAAAGTTGAATAAGATACATTATCTAACTCTCAAGAACTCATGGACTGCTTTAAAAAAAAGAAAAAGACACGTATGACAAATAACTCTAAAGTTCTGTGAGACACTTTTAGGCAAAATTTATGGATAAGTTTGCCTTTAGGTGCCAGGAAAGACAATACAGTCGTAGGTATCAGCATCTGAATTTAATCTAAGCAATTAGATAACAGTTAATGGATTTTGGTGTCAGATCCCAGGTTTATAGAAGCTCTCAAATAATTCATAGTTTTGATGTTGTTATGAGAGGTATTTTTAATCTCATTTCTAATTGTTCATTGACAGCATGTAGAAATACAATTAAATTTTATATTTTGTCCTTATGTCTTGTGATCCTGCTAAACTCATATGCTAGTTTCAGTAGGTTTTTGTTTCTGTTTTAGTTTTGGGGAGTGGGCAATTGATTCCTTAATATTTTCAATGGACACAGTATACTGCCTTTAAATAAAGACAATGTTAGTTCTTTTTTTTTTCCCAAAAAGAAAAATTATTAGCTGAGAGAAATTAGTTGGGTTTCTTTTTAATCTCTATTAGCTCCAGTTTCTCCACTAATTGCTTTAATGATACTTGTTTCAGAAGGTTGTGAGAATTAAATAATAGAATACATATAATAGAGAACATGGTGCTTGCGACATTGTTGGCACTTCGTAGTAACAGTTGAGTGCTTTTATGTTTTGGTCTGTTTTCAGGCAGATGGATAAGTACTTGCTAAAGGAGCTAATATAGCCAGTGAAATAACCCATGCACATTTGCACATCTGAGGAGAACACAATAAGTTAAGTGATGTAGGAAATTTAGTGGTTGACCAAAAACCAAACTAAAATTTCAAGGGGGGAAAATAGGTAGATCCAGAAGAGGTTTCCTTTAAAATCTCAGAAGTCAAATTTGATTCTATTCTAACTGAAGTCTAATGTTTTTTAGTAGAAATGTATCATAATCTGCTTCACATTCAGAGGACTCTGGGAAGATGGATTTCATGGTGAAGATTGGCAGTGCAATTAACAGTGCAATTAACAGTGCAATTAACACACTTAAGCAAAAGATAATGAAGTTCCAAACTGAGAATCTGGAAGAATCAAGGCAGATATGGGGGAATAAAGGAAACAATAACTTCTGGAAAGAACTAAGTTTGTGTGTGTGTGTGTGTGTGTGTGTGTGTGTATAAGGAGGTCTTACACTGTATCTTTCATTTGGCTACCAAAAAAATGTCTTGTATCTGCCCCAAAAGGTATTTCTCTAGCTCAACTCACAAACATAGATTTCATTTATGTGTACACTCTTCAATATTTACTTTTCCATTTAAAAATTATTTATTGACAAGTATAGCAGAGGAATATGGAGACTTGTTTAGTCTTGTCTCCCATGAGTTTTTGTGGAAAAAAGAAAATAACTTTTTTCCTTTGTTCTAACTTTTAACCACAAAGAGCTATTAAGTCAAAAAAAAGTACAAGAAGCAAAACTTTGTTATTTTGAGACTTGATTGGTGTTTTGCTTTCCCATTTTCTCAGCTCAGTAAGTTATAGCAAGTCCCCTTTGTGCATGAACTGCTGTACTAAGGACTAAATTAGTTATTTTGGGATGACAGTGAAAATTTCACAAAGTAACTTAGGCTAAATCCCATATTGCCAGTTCCCTCCAAGACAAGTCTCTCACAGGGAGTAATCATCAGCATTTTCTTCTAATTCACTTCTAGACATCTTCCTAATCCTTGTTTACTTTGATAAAAATGAAACTGTATAAGTACTGTTTAATTGTATTTTTATTTTAAAAATATATCGTCACTGAACTACAGGATAGGTTGCAATAAGCAACGCTAAAATCTCAGTTGCTTAGTGTTACAAGATGTTTATTTCTCCTTATAAGGGCCTTGAGGTCATCTTGGGTTCTGTTTTGCCTCATTTCTTTAGACACGGTTTGATGAAATGTCCACAATCTGAAGCATAGGCAATGTATTCCGGAGGCAAAAAGGCTGTGGTGATAAGTGCACAAACACTCCATGCTTGCACATGGAATTATATACACTCCTGTTGTACATTTTATTGAGCAACACAGTAGTTTGGATTTTGTGTGTGTATGTGTGTGTGGGTGGGTGGGTAGGGGGAAGTATAGAATTAAAAACTCAAAGTTGCTTTTAGTGCCTTCATATTTTCTTGAGTCCAATGAAATTCTCACTTTTTTTCAGGTTTACTATCAAATGCCACTTTGAGTTTTATCTTTCTACTTGATGTGGTAAGTGTTTTGAAATGTGAACTGAATGATGTTTTTAAATGTTCATTTTCCTTATTTTTCTTGGGATTTTCTTGGAATAGTGATACTGCCAATAGCAATTAGCACACTTAGCCCTAAATCTTGGATTTTAATTACTGTTTTTCAATGAAAAGAATTATGATCCCTTATAGATATCATCAATTCTAAAGCTAGATCTAGTGAAGTGCAAAATAATCATGGATATATTTTTACACTAAAAAGCAAGGAAGTCTTCAAAGAATGATGTGACATGTCAAAAGGACACAGAAAAACACAAAAACAATAACTCAAAGGGAAGTATGCAACTCATGTATGCTCATTGCAGCATTATTTACAATAGCCAAGATTTGAAAACTCAAATGCTCTTTGAAGAGCAAAGGTATAAAGAAGATGTGACATACACAATTACAGTTTGCTTAGATGATGAACCACATACATGACCAACAGTGGTCCCAATGTGCTCTTTCACATAGCCTGAAGTTGGGGTAGACTATATCATCTAGGTTTGTGTAATTATACTCTATGACATCCACACATTGATAAAACTGCCTAATGATATATTTTTCAGAACATTCCTCATAGTTGTGAAACACATGACTGTGTGTACAATAGAATACTATTCAACCATAAAAAAGATTCAATCTTCCCATTTGCAACAACATGAGTGGAACCTAAAGGCTATACTACTACATGTGCAGGTCAGAGAATAGTAAATACTTTATGATTTCACTCATATGTGGAAGAGAAATTAAACAAACAAATAAAAACAAACTACTAGACCATTAAAACATAATGTTGGTTACCAGATGGGAATGGGAAAGAGGTAAATCAAATATAAGTGGGTCAGTTGTATGGGGATGGATGAAAACTAGACTTTTGGTTGTGATCATAATGTAGTGTATTTAGATACTGAATTATGATGCTTTACCCTCAAAACCTGTATAATGTTATAAACCAATGTCATTTGCATAATTTTTAAAAGGACATAGGAGCTAGCTTGAATTAGTCCTCACTGACCAAATGTGTGGAAATATGGAACTCAAGCTAAATAATATTTTAACTCTGTGACAATAAGGAGAAAAATGAGTTTGTATATGTTAAGGGAATCAAAAATGCAACTGGAAAAGCTATAAAGGAAGTATAGCTTATACACATCTCTATGTGGCTATGGTCTAATAGAAAATGACTACAAATGAACATCTTAGGTTTCAAGAATGGTTGAGAGAGACTAAGCAATGGACTAATCACACAGAGGCAGCTTCTTCTTTCTTGACTCATCATTGATTATAATTCTAAAAGCAATTGTAGAAACTGCCTTAAACCTATAAGCATTCCTGACACTCCAATGCCATGTGAGGAGCATAGTTCAGTTTTGTACTGTCTCTCTATTCCCCTGATTTGCAATTCCTAAGACTACAAAGAAATTTCTGTTTTTCTTTATATTTTACTTCAATTTGTTGACAACCCGCAAAATGAAAATCCATAAATCTATATTTAATATGAGTATAGGATACTCATAAGCATATAAGTAATAAATAAACAAGAGGAAAACATTCTTCTTTACATTAAAATAGCAAATGATAAATGTAGATGGCACGATGTGTTTAGAAAATCACTATTTGACAACCACCATAGTAATAATTATTTAAGTCAAGAATCATCCAGTGGATACTAAAATCAAAGGGTGAAAACCTGGTGAGAAACTTTGACAAAGTAGGCAGAGTTAACATTGCATTAATGAGACAAAAGATGCCATGTGCCTCCTAATAGGTTGCACTGAGAATAACACAAAATCGCTTCTGGAGTGTTCTTGCCAAAAAGATATTTCCTGAATCTAATCATAAAGAGGTTTCAGAAAATCCCAAACTGAGGGTTATTTTAAAAAATAAATGAACACTACTCTTCAAAAAAAAAAAATTAAGGTCATGAAAGACAAAGAAAGGCTACAGAACTGTTTTGAATTAATGGAGAACAAAGACACCAAGTGTAACATTAATCCTGAATTGTATCCTGGACCAATAAAACAATTCTTATGAAGAATTCAGTGGGACAAAATGACAACACTTGACTGAGGGCTGTAGATTAAATAATAGAGCCATACAAATGCAAATTTCCTAATTTGGAAAATTATACTGTGGGTTTGAAAGGGAATGTCCTTGTTTTTAGGAAATACTAACATAAAGGGGCATTATCTTTGCAACTTACTCTCAAAGGGCTCAGAGAAAATTTACATATACATACACATTGAGATAGAGGAGGAATAATAAAACAAACATGGTGTAAGCATATTAATTATTTCAAAACAAACAGTTAAGACAAATTCTTTAAAATATGCATCATTGGTAAAGTATCATTCAACATCTGGGCACAGTGAGCAAAAGCATGCAGGCTATAAAAGCCCTGTCACAAGCAGATTACCAGAGGCAGAATTACATGCTGTCCCCTTCTCTGAATGATGGAGTCAGCAGGAACAATAGCCAGCTTTAGAAGATGCTATCTCCACAATGTGTTGGCAGAACAAAAATACAGTTTGAACAAATGTGTAGTTTTGGCATTTGCCAGCTGAAAACAGACAATCAACAAATGCCAAGTAAATAGTTATTAATCTTGGTTCAGTCTACAACAAAAGAGATCCCTATAGAGCACTGACTTAGGAAGTCTCCAGTTAGAAACCTGAACCAGCTCAAATCTAGGGATCACTCAACACACCCTATGTTGGACCTTAAAGTATACTTTCTCAACCCTTGGGCATGGAACAAGATGTGGAATTTCTTCCCTTATAGAACTGCAGGACACAAAACATATGGTTTGCCTCAGGTTGGTTTTGAGGTTACCAGTAGTAATTAATAAATTGTACGTTAAAAAGCCAGGGCATCGGTGAGTGGGTGCTACCTTATAGGAAGGCCAGTAAGATGAATATTTTTCCCTACATCCAGTGACAAAAAGTTTTACATAAACAGGAAATGGAGTTGTTTGAGCTTCTTCATTACTGGAAATGTAGACTTGATTGAAGAAAGATGTTTCATGATTATTTTTTCCTTGGATTCTGGGAAAGGAAACTTATTTTAGTTTTGCCTCCTATGACATTTTATTGTCCATAAACGCAGTTAATGTAGGGATCCATGTTTATGAAATCACTCATTTTCTTTTGAAGTCCTCTCACTTTCTAGCCATGACCATTTCAAAAACAACTGAGTTTTAGTCTTTAAAGAAATCTGAGACTTCTGTGGGAATGAATGAGTGCTGAGCCAGTGAAATTATTGTGACCTGATTCTTTGCTTTATGGCTTGGTTCTTTCTTATGCTTCTTCCCTTTATGTCTGCAACTATTAGGTCAGTATATCCTTTCACTTAATTAATTATTCATTCTTTAATCCACATGTTCACCAAGATGATATTTACTGAGCACCTATAATAGGTTCAGCACTGCTATAAACACTGAAAGGAAAAATAATTGCTCATACACTTATACCATATACGCAGGAAATAATAATGTCCTGTTCATTTGCTTCTCATTAATTTCTAAGTATGTTTTGCAATTGCACAGGATCAAATTCAGATGAGTTTCTTTCCTGAACCTATGGCAAAAATTGTGAAAGGGATAGTGCAAAGAGAAATGGGTGACTGGGAAATGCACAGATAGGGGTGTGGGAAGGTTATCTTTAAACTGGACCCTAACAAATAGGTGGGATTTGGAGAATCAGAAAAAAAGGAAAGATTATCATGGTGAAGTGGTCAGATGAAATTTACTATATTCAGGCGACAGTTACTAGATTATTCCTAGGAGAGACTACAATGAAAAAAGATAGAAAATATTTATTTTGTAATCTCCACAGCATTGGCTGTGTATGTTGGATATATCAAAAGAGTTTAGCAAGGTCCAACCTCTCCTTTTCATCTCTCCATCTTTCTAGTCCCTTCTTCTTTCCAGTAGATTGCTGGTAGAACTCAACAATATTATTTGGGACTCTATGTTATTATTCTGAGGATGAGGGAATTTAATCTACAGAATTTAAGGCTGGTGCTGCTCCAGATCATTAGCCTGCCCTCCGCTGTCTTTATCAGTGTCTAATTAATTTTCTAACAGGATAATCCAATTATACTTCTAAAGAGGTTCCTCCGTAAGAGTTGGTTTGTTTCAAGTAAGGCAGTAGGCACTAAGTTATAGGTAAGCTGATTTTATTCAGTAGTTAGAAAAGGGAAGCTCCTTTTGGCCCTTCTCTTAAATGGATAGAACTGAAACTCAGATAATTCTGGGCTCTTACTCAAGACACATGGTAAGTTGGTACAGAAAATCAGAAACAGAATCATGTATATGACTAAAATCCCTATGCCTTCTTGCTAAATTCAGAGCATTCCAGTTTGGCTCCATGATAAAACAGTATGGTATTGTCAAAAGAGAAGTTGCTTAATTTGCAAGAAACTGTTTTGCCAGTGGATCATAGTTTAAAATAATCCTATTTGCCAAATCATTAAGGATTTTTGGAAGTTTTGATTTTGGTTCAACCTTTATTGAAAACTTGAAACTTTCATCTTGTTTCAATTCTTGTCATTTTATATGTAAATGAATAACATTATGCTTTTTAGTCTTTTCTTTATTTTTGCAGATTTCAGTCATGCCAATGTCCTTGATTCTGAACCTACCATAACCCAAGAGGTTATCAGAAACATTACCTACCTAAGTTCTATAGTTCTCTCTGTGCCAGTGTTTAAAGGAAATCCACTTATTTTCATTAAAAATATCAGACTGAAGTAGACATCAATGCAGGAACAGGGTTACTAGAAGTGGTAAAGGGAGACAGGGACAAAAGTTCCAAGTGAAATAAAAGCATTAAAGAAAACACTTAAACAATTTTAAAAAATGTGTTCAATTTACTGAATGCTATAATTGAATAAATTGGTCCTTCATTTGGATTCATTTTCAGAATACTGGTTTTAAGCAAGTTGACCAGGAACAGTGAAATTTGTAAGGCTTTAATGAAAATACATTCTGCATCTTGGAAAATGGCTCTAATCTCCCTATGGTTCAGTTATTACATCTCAATTTACTTTTTCTTATCCTCTAAGATAAATATGCTGTTCAAGTGATACAGATATTGCATTCAAAGTTAGTTCTGGAAAGGTTCATATATTTTCCCATTAATGTAACATTTTTAGGGGTCCATTTAAACATTACAACTGAAAAATAATTTAAATCCTTACAAATATATTGATAAAATTTGTGTTTTTTTATTTAATTTTTTGTCTGTTCCTTGAAGCTTAATGCAAAAATATCTAGTGTCCATGGAATACTTAGCATGAGTTCTCAATAACCTATAGAGGCAGAATTTAGTGAAGGAATGGGGACAGAGTTGGTTGTATTTATTCTGTCTTGGGACTATCTTAACAATGTTAGGCCTCTGTTCTCTTTCAGTAATTGTATTTCCCTTTTGTTTCCAAGAATCGTGGGCCTTAGCCTTCATGCAACCCCATTTCTGTGGAACAATTTACTGTTGTTTTCAAAACTTCACTACACTGAAATCCAGTCCATAAATTAAATGCAATGAAGGACAGAGTGGGCAGATGACAAAATGCTTTTTCTGAATACTTGGCACAGCTTCACTATGCCATATCCAAACTATTAATCACCAAACTTGGGGGGGTTGTAGTACCACCCTTTATGAGCTGTGACATGTGTAGGTTTAACTTGTACTTATATAACTACTCATTGCAACAGCGGTCAGCAGGATAGTGGTGCACACAGTGAGGTTACTTTGTTGAGTTTTGTCAACAATTTTTAGATATTGGAAAAACAACATGTGAACATTTTTTTGCACTAAATATTTTATTTTACAGTTTTGAATTTATTAAATTATTGTGGAAGTAATATAAGAGATCCCATACACTCCAACCCATTTTCCATTAAGATTTTTATTAATATGATATATTTTTCATAATTAATGAAACAATATTGATACCTTGTTATTAATTCAAGCAAATGCTTAACTCAGATTTCCTCAGTTTTCTCCTAGTGTCCTTTTACTGTTCCAAGATCCTACTCCCCCAGGATATCATGTTTTGTTAAGGGGTTATGTCTTCTTAGACTCCATTTGGTTATAACAATATCTACAAGTTTCCTTGTTTTTTATGACCTTGACTATTTTGAGTAATAATGGTCAGGTATTTTGTAGAATGTGTCTCAACAGGAATCTGTCTGATGTTTTCCCATGATAGACTGGGGTCATGAGTTTTGGAAGAATAACCAAAGCTAAAGTGCCCACCTCACCACATCATATTAAGGGTACATTCTATCACATGATTTATGACTATTGATATTAATCTTCATCACTTCGCTTGAGGTGGTGTTTGTCAGTTTCTTCACTGTAAAGTTACTCCCCACCACCCCCCTTTCTATACTTCACTCTTTGGGAAGAAGTTCTTCTGTGCAGGTCACACTTAAGGCATGAATAGTAATGGTACACTTTCTTAAGACAATCTACATAAATTGTTTAGAATTCTTCAGTATTTCTCTATTCTATTTATTCAATCATTTATTTATATAATATGGATTTGTGACTGTTTTATACTTTGGATTATAATCCATTATTAAACTATTTATTTATTTTGCTTGTATTGTTCTAGCTTTGTTTATGGAGTTCTTTTGTTTGACTCCTTCAACATACTCCCATTAATGTGCGCTTTGGACTTTTTTGAATCACTCCATATTTTCTGGAACTATAAGATGATCCATGCTCCTCATGTAATTTTCCTGTCCCAAGCTAAGAATTGGCCATTTCTCCAAGGATTTCTGTGTCCTTTTATTGAAGAACGATATTGGAAATCAAGACCTGGTGCTAGGTAAGCCCATTGTAATTGGTGTTCATGTAAACATTTAACATCAAGTCATCTTACTGTCAGGGCTAATCTATTAAAAAAGAAAGCTTATTTAATAACCATTCTTCAGGAGTGTATCAATTCTGGGATTATGAGAAATTTAAGCACCTTATTAACATCAATTCCTAAAATTCTTGAAATAGCACAAAAATCTTCCTTGTCATTAAAAAAAAGAGGGGGAAGCACTATTTTTAATAGTGGAATTTGCTTTCTGACTGTTTCCTGGATTGCTTTTTTATTCTAGGGCCAATTTGATGCAAACTTAGGAAATAAATGATGTATACTATTCAATATCCTAACACCAGCTTCTCTCATCTAATTTCTCAGCATTTGCCTTTATATTCAATAACTATTATTGAATGTTTATTATGAGAACAAATTTTTAAAAAGTCTAGGGTTCTGGCTAGCATTGCTTCACAGATGTTATCCCCAAACTTAGTGGTACAAAGCGAGAGCCATTCACTTTTACTCACTATTTTGTGGATATTGAGGAAGGACTCAGCTGAGACAGGTGCTGGGAGTGCTAAGAGCATCAAAAGGCTGGAGCCAACTGTCTGCTGCTGCTTGAGAAATGCTGAGGGCCGCTGGGAAACACGAAGTGATGTCTTCTCATTTCCTTTCTCCCTTCTATCTCCCAGCACCTCCCAGTGCCTCCCACTGTCATATGCTAATTAGAAGCAAGATGACAGGGTGTCAGTCTCTAGGCCCTATCACATACCAGAGGACAGCAGATGGGCTTGGATGTGAGAAAAATAGTAAATAAAAAATGATAACTTCCTTAAAGTTGAAGATGTCTTTTAACATCAAAATTTGAAGTGTATCTATTTGAAATAAAAACAAAATTTGCACTCTCTCACACAAAATATTCTAAATTTAATTTTTCCTGGTGTCTTTGGATCAGCAGAGGTTTTGTTTATTTGCTTTTTTGTTGTTTATGGTCCATTGTTTCCTTGGGACCTATTGTGCTGTGTAAAATCCACCCCACTCCCCAGGTTTCAATTGTTCATATTACTGACTCATTTAGTTTTTCTCTGTTCTGTCTGTCAAATAGGTCCAAACACTTTATGTCATTGATGAAAGGAAGGTCTGCCTGTTTCTATATTCTAACTTTCATGTTTTAAAATGATATTGCCTCAGCTATCAAATCTAAATATTTATTTAAAGTAGTATAAATAACCAAAATTGGATTTGAATAAATGTCTGAAGGGCTTGTTAATAAGTCCCATGCTTCAATTTTATAGCAAAGACCATCATTTTCAATTACTTAGAATTTTTAGTTCAAAGTTCTGGGTATGCATGCCTGGACAACTGATTTCTGGTTTGGAACAATATTGTTGTGGAGAGTGTTTTCTGTATTTCTCTTCTTTTCCCCTTTTCTTTCTTTTCCTTATTCACCTAGTCTCTAAGTGTCTGCCAGCAGTAACTGATTTCAGAAATGACATGAAAAAGTTGTTAGGTAAAGTGTCTTAAAGGACAGCTCTCAGTTCTATGGTCTGTCCAATTATATCTTCCACAACTGTGACCTGATTGTGTATTCTTATTTACTAAGGCTGCAGAGTAACTTAAAATTTATTCATAACCCATGGATCACACAAAAACTCATTATATGAGTCTCAAAATGTAACTAATATAATTTTTATTAAAAAAAAAAAAAACTTGTCTTAGCAGATGCAATTTGACCACAAAGGAAAATCACTTTTCTTTGAGATGACTGTCTGGTTTGATTTTTGCTGGATCATTATCAGTCAAATCTTTAGTAAGTTTAGGGATGCCTTCCTTAACGCAGAAATATGTCTGGATGTCACATATCTTATCCTAGTATCTGAACCTTCTTTTGAAATTATTTTTAGAGTACATATCTTTCTCCTTATGGATTTTATTGTCCTGAGAAGTTGTCTAAATATTGGATAGAAGAGGACTTTCTTTAAACTCAGAAAGTTCTAAGAATATACTAAAAGAAATCTTCTAATCATTTAGTGAAATAGCAGATGTTTCTTCTTAAAATGGATGGTGTATGCAGCTGTGAATTATGGGCTGCACATTCACAGGGATTGTCCTTGTTACAAAGTAAGTGAATATGAACTAGTATTATAGCAAAAATATGTCCCACAACAATTAGGAATGGACTATCGGTAATTCACTAAAATACTATCTTAAACTTCAAACTATGCAGAATTTGACAAATGATTGATGAATATCACTATGCAATTGTTCTGGGGTTAACTACCATACTTTCTCTGGGTATTTTGTGAAGATATTAATGATGCAGCTGTAAAATTCAAGTTGGGTTGTTAAAAGAAAATATGAGCCCTATACAAGGGTATATAATGAGGAGAGAAGGGGGACAGAACTTTGGGAACAAAGAAGGCTGAGGAAATGTTCAGAGGCGTAGGAAAATGAGAGTGACAACACAGAGCCAAACAATATTTTCAAGTGAAAGTGAGTGTTCTACTGGAAGATCAAAGAAAATGTCTGAACCTAGACAAATAAAATGTAACAGCTCAACTTAAACTCAGTTGTGTCTAATTCCACAACCTATGATCATTCTACCATGCCTTGCTACTTTGTTATTGAAAGCAAACATTGAAACAAATTTTGAGGTAATGAAAAGATAAATCAAATGCTTGCAAAGAAACAAAATAAACAAATGAACTAAGTGACACAAAATTCAGCTTTTAGACTATCAAATCAAATTAGTGATTACGAGAAGGTAGTAGCAAGAGGTAAATCTAGCAAAAGGATTCAATTGAAATATGAAGGATAGATTTGATTTTTACTGGTGAAGACCAAATAATATATATAAATAGTGGTTTCTAATGATGCACAGTCAAAACATATAATGTTATAATGCAATGTTACTTTAATATATTGATTCCATACTTGCTTAGATGTGCTACTTTTCTAGACATTGAGTCTAGAACATATTAGGTGTTGAGTGGCAAAAAAAGTTTATATGCTGTCTGCCCCTTCTGAAGTTTCCAGTCTTATGATGCTGCCAGATACTAATGAGAGTCATATTTGGTAAGGGCTAGGAAGGAAAAATAAAGTGGGCTTCCAAAAGGATATAATTGGAAGAATCCCAACCTTATGTGAATTATTTTTTTTTTATGTAGAAGATCTGTAGAATAAAGTGGGGGGGGGCAGAACAGGCAGATTTACTGAAATACACTGTAAAAAGGGGAGCCTACTGTGCCATATGGAAGTTAACTCCCTGGCTAGAGATTGAATTTAGGCTGTAGTGATAATAGCACTGAGACTTAACCCCGAGGCCACCGAGGCCACCAGGGAGGCCCTCTTGTGTGAGTTTCAATGAGAGTGTTGTATCTGATCTGTGATCTCCAGAATGGTGAAAGTCAATGAGGTGGGGTAGGTTGGGGTGGGGAGCATGATAAGAGCAGAACACGAAAGCATGCTGACAAGTCAGGCTAGAGATGTCAGCTGAAGTTAAAGTATGCAAAAATTAAAAAATAAAACATGTTTGAATATCTTTGTTTAAGCATAAGGAGAACTCTTTACAGTATATTAATTTTATGTTTAATTGCCAGGCTTTCTGACCCATGCCTTCCTGAGATCCTTACCAATGAACAGCACATTTGGAACAGGTGAATCAACATTATGACTTTTTCTGGGAGCAAAGTGCAACTGTTGATTTTTTTTTTCCTTTTCTCTTCACTAAGCCAATTCAGGGATCGCTGGACTCACCTTTGTAACTTCAGCACCACAATAGCCATGATTTGGCACCAATCCTAAATTTAGTTGCCGTGAAAACACTACTGGTATAATTCCACCATCTGGACCCTGCTATACCAATGCAATATTACAGAAAGACAGTGAAGGATATGAGAATTGAAGAGACAGAAATTTTCTTTAACTTTTAAGATGCAATGATCCCAGCTGTGAACACAAATTTGGAGAAAGCGACTCGTCTCAACAAGAATGAGGGTTATAGTTAAACACTTAAAATCTCTCTTGCAATCAGGAAACTCACAAGTCCTTTTTCATATTTTCTCCCCACGATGATCTTTGCCTGGTTTGCACAATGTAGCTCTGCTGAGTAATTGTCCTAAAATGTACCAAGGGGGGTGAGGTTGGGAGTTCCTCCTATAGGTGCTATTTGGATTGTGATTCTAGTTATGACTCAGCTCCATTCTCTTTGTTATTTCCTAGATTTAGTCACTCCCAAAATCTTATCTGAGAAACTCCCATGGTTAGATATATGTAGGTATATGTGTATATGTGTATGTGTATGGTCCTCTATGCCAAGCTATAATCTTACATTTCTAGTTGCTTGTGAGATATATTTTAGATCATCAGTGTTAAGGGTTGAATTGTGTCTCCCTCTGATTTTATAAAGTCTTAATGCCCAAAACCTGCAGAATGTGCCTTTATTTGGAAATATGACATGTAAAGGGCTAAATAAAGTAAAATGAAATCATATGTATGAGCCCTAAAAGCAATATGACTGATGTCCATATAAAAAGTGGAAATTTAGGACAGAGATAAATAAAGATCACAGATAGATACATGCGGGGGGGGGGACATCTGCAAGTCAAGGAGAGAGAACTTAGAGAAAGAAAACAATCTTATATCCTGGATTTCTACTCTAGAATTGCGAGGCAAAAAATTCCAATGTTTAAGCCTGAGTGTTTTGTTATGGGTAGCTCTAGCAAACTAATGTACCATTCTTGCCTCAAAGTCAATTTACAAAACTAAGTTCATCACCTTCTTCTAAAGGAGACCCTCCTTTGCAAAACTGAACATCTCAAGCACATTCATATATTTACATATTCTACATTTACTGAGGATTTATTAGGTGACAGTTACTGTGAGTACAAATATGAATTTGTCACAGTCCATGCCCTGAAAGCACTCATATTCCTCCATATCTCTGCCAGCTCTTTCCTGTCACTGACACTTTCATTGTCTGTGCCTTCCTGGTTACAAACTTTGGATTCACTTCCCATATACCCATCTTTCAACTTTCATTTCTGGTCAGTCATAGATTTCCAGGGAATCTTTGTGGCACTATTTTTTTTCATTTATTCTGACTGTCAAAGTTATCCCTGCTGACTGGCATGTTCTCCCAGTCGGTTTTTCTTTTTCTAGTTCTCTACCCTCACTGAAGCATATGTCAGTTCTCAAAAACTATGACTTTCATCATTACCCATGCCTCCTTGTTCAAGAACTGTTTTCTCATAGGAAAGGTGAAGAAAAATATGTGTCAATCTAGGTTTTTAAGGAAAAGACTTTATATTTGATATTTTGATAAAGGTGGGTTTCATATGTTAATGCATATCTGAGGACTCTTGTTTTGAGAAACATTATGTCTTTCCACAAAATTCTTACACTGTCTGTTTAGGTGAGCAAGGAGTATTCAAATTTTGATTTCAGTAAATATTTCAACAGGAATGGCTTTGACAACTGAATATTTTCCTCCATAATTCTCTCAAGTTGTGTGTATATACGTGACCACTCTCGATTCCACAAATAATTTAAGTCAGTAATAGGGGTATGAATCCACCATTTAAGCTTCACTGACTTAAACTTCTCTCATATTTTAAATTTACTTCTAAATTAATTTTACTTCTAAATTAAAGATCTCCTTTAAGAGGTCCTATACTCTACTAGATGCAGATTAGATTCTGAACTCTCTAAGCTCAACAACTGGTACTGACACCTACGAAGTTGACTAACTTGGATGAGTTATAACTTTTCTGAGTCCTAGTTTCTGATTATAATGGTACCCATCTCATAGGATTGTTATGCAGATCCAATAAGTTAATGAATACAGGTGCATAGACCAATGCTGTCATTCTCTTAAACAGAATGAAGACTGAATAAGGGTAATTGTATCTGTTCTCTCAAGCTATGTGCTGATGGCCACAAATCTCTCTCTCTCTTTTTAAAGAAGATTTATTTATTTATGCATACAAGAACTGGGGTACAGGCCAGAGGTGTGGGGTGTGAGAAGATTCACAAGAGACAGAGTAGGGAACAGAACAGGTGGATTGACAGAAATACATTGCTGAGGAGAGCAGTGGGCAAGTCAGGAGAGGTCTGCTGTACCACGTGGGTAGCTCCCTGGCTGGGGATCCAACATGTGCTGCAGTGGGTGCGGATAGCTTCATAGGTTACATCTTAACCCCTTACACCACAAAGGAGGCCCAGTCTTTTCCCATCTCCAACATTCCCACTTCACTTTCACCTTTTACTGACCTCTCAAATGGCATCACATTAAATAAGATATGTGACACATCTGATTAAACGATTTCAGTGGTGATAAAAGAATCATAGAGAAGACTGTAAAGGAATCATCAAAAGATTGGTGTGGAATTTGTGGTTTTGCATATGAAAGGAGAGCACTCTAAAAATAAACCCATGCTAAAATGAAGACCAAACTAGTGCTTGGTGCAGATGAGGGAAAACACAAGTATGCAGGGCCTCCTGCTTTCAGGAAATACCAGAGCTCTTTCAGATCAACATGAAAGATCCCTAGATCTTCCCCTAGAGGCCAGATTGAAGCAAATAAATCACTCCTTTCCATTAATAAAATACCATATTTCTGACCTAATCTATGTGCTACAGGCTATAGTGACAATATCTCTGTCTGTCTTTCTCTATTGCTACAGTGCTTTCTGTAAAATCAATCTCTTCCGGAACTGAAATGAGAACAACACAATGAAAATCAGTCCTCTGTCTTATTTTACTGATTTTCTTTTTTTTTCTCACTCAATCAAGGGTCACTGATGCTTATCTATAAAGCTCATTACCAAAATTATTTAAAAACTTAGTTAGACTTATCTACAAAAATTCAGGTTCTGTGATTTTAAACTTGCTGTTCATGTATTGTATTACAATCAATGTTCTATATACTTGACACTGTCAGGAGTTTTAAAGAATAGTAAAAATCCCCTCTTTTAAGAATACAATAAACACAATTCAATAAGTTGTGTTCAACAAATTGTGAAGTGAAAATACAATTCAGATGAGAAGCTAGGTGATTTTTTTTTTTTTTAATCCAGCAATGCATTGGCCAGTAATTGTAAAGACTATGAAATAGAATGTAGTTGTGATAGAGAAGAGAGGATGATCACTAAGGGTTGGGGGTTGTAGAGGTTTTTCTTGGAGCTGGACTTTGAGAACCAAAAGTGAAGGATTAGAGGTAAAAGAATATCCTGAGAGGAAAATGGTTGAGGCACTGTGTAGGGCTTGGTGTGCCTGAGGGATAATGAGTGGGTGGACTTGCCAGCTGGTGTTCAGATTTCAGATAGAAGGGTAGTGGAAAAAGTTTGAAGAGGAATATTGAGACCACATTATGTAGGATTTTGAATAACAGGCAGGGAGTATGTGCTCTACTCTTAGATCAATGCCTCACAAAATTTTCCATGCCAGTATTCCCAATGCTGGAGAGAATATTTGAATCCTCTTATTCTTATTTGACTTTAAAGGGGAAAGTGTTCCAGTTTTATATGGACTATTTCTTAAGTAGTATATCAATACTCTATTCTGATGCATAACATATGTTTTCATTTAATCATAATGATTATACGTTTCTTTTACCAAAACTTCCAGAAAATCCAAGCTATGAGGAGGCATTTTTATCTTAGAGTTTTAAGTATCCCCCCACTTACAGCTGAATAACCATTGAGGTAAGACTACTCCATCTAAAAAATGCCAGTCTTAATCTTCACAAAACCATTGCTAATATTTCTAAAAGCAAGGAATCAAATACTAGTTCATAATATGGGATAATTTTAAAAGGAAGCAAGAACTGTAGGCAAATGTAACTCTTTCTGTTCTAGGAGAGTCTTCCTTTTCCCTAAATTCTTCCTCAAACCCTGAGGACTTGGCAGGACAGAGGAAATGAAGACTATATCATTGACAAATACCAGGTAGTCTGTACCTCCTCAAACCATGTGCACATACATTATTTCATTCTTATTCCTCCATATGCTTCCAAGAATGGCTGAGACCAGTAACTAGCTATCGAGTTGGCCACAGAAAAGATACATGCACTTTGCTCCTGTTTAAGGACACAATTTCTTTTATTGAAAAGTCATAGATTTCCTTAAGAAAGTTTCTGCTTTGGAAAATATTAAATTTCCAAGTAAAGATCTCCACTCCCAATAAGAGGTCCTTTCTTGTAGTCCCAGTAGTGGGGTACTACTCCTTGCTGGTAATTTATCTGTACTAACAAGGCTAAGAACTCTGTCAGGAGACTCTGTGCATGCATGATGGTACAGATGCTCAGATCAAACTACTAAGAATCTCAGAGTTGGTCTTCTCACAATGCCCCACTTGAGATTATTTTGTGTGCAGATTATTTTGAGAAGAGAACAATAAAGGTCCGAGGGAAAGAAGAAGCACTTGCTTTTCCTTTAATACTTTTGTTCCTCCCCTAAAAGAAGAAGGGATATCTCTGTTCTCTTCTTTTACCTAGAAGAATGTAGTACTACTCACAGTTGTAGGTCTGTGTGTAAATGCGCACTTACTGTTTGTGAAAATTATCTTTACTTTAGTGTAAAGATGAAGTCTTCCCCTTCAAGTTATATGAAATCACTCTCCACCCGCCTCAGTCCCCTGGGTCTCTTATTTTGTTCCTTGGTTTGGGATTTAAATCCTACTCTCCCTGACTGAAATAGGGTCAGCATAATTACTGTAGCTTCCCTTGCATACATAATTAAATTGACCTTTTCATCTGTCAACCCCTCTAATAATGTTTCGATTAATCAATCAGCATGAGGAGAACCCCAAGGGGTGAGGGAATTTCTCTCTGTGTCCTGACCCTGGCTGGACCTGGTTCCTAGGTGCTGGGGAGGAGTGGAGATGGAAGGATAGCTGTTCTTAAGGCTGCTGTGAAAAATTCATTATCCTAACAGGGTGTCTATATTGCACACATCTGTATGATTTGATTGAGAACCATTATTTCTTTGTTCCTTGATGTCTGTCATGTCCTGTTTTTTCATGATTTATAACAGAATGTTGTGGAATATTGGAATGTGAATGCTCCTATTGCTATTTCTTCCTCGTCCACTTAGTGAATCCTCCCCTACCAAAGCAGAAATTGTTATGCCCTTGAATAGAAAAATATAATAACTTAGATGACTATTACTCAGAGATTAGAAATAAATGTTATAGTATATATATGAAATGATATGATATAACTATTAAAATAATAATGTGGTGATACATTTTGACAGGGAAAGACATTCATGGAATATTGAATTAAAAAAACACAGAAAACAATTTCATTTTGCAAAATTATAAACATATTTGTATACATGTTCATTAAAAGATAACTAATAGATGGTTTAGGTAGTTAATATCAATTATATTTGGGTAGTGGGATCTGTAAGATTTTTTTTAAGATTAATTAATTAATTTATTTATTTATACAAGCACTGGGTACAGTCAGAAGCATGGGAGGGTGAGAGAATTCACCAGAGTCAGAGCGGAGAGTAGAGCAGGCAGACTGACAAAGTACACTGCTGAGGGGAGCAGCAGGCGGCAGGAGAGGTCTGCGCACCAGGATCTGTAAGATTTTTTAAAAAATGTTATTTATAGTTTTCAACAGCAATATAGCCATTTTCAAAATAAATCAAGAATAAATGGCTGCTTAGTACATGGTTGGTATTCAGTACACGTTTGTTGAATTGAAACTTGAAGATGAAGGATGAAGCATTACTTAAGGCCTTTAGGATCTGAGAGAGAGAGAGTCGTAAGTTGTGTACATGTGCACGTACATACAGTGTGTGTGGAAAGACAGAAAGTAAAGGAAAATGTTTTCAGGGTGGTCTAAAAGAAACAAAGGAAACAAATTAGGTAAAAGGTCAAAACTGAATTAAAAAAAAAATGTAAAATTCCCCAGTGAGAGATATCCTGAATGGTGGACTTGAACCACAAGTAAAGCGTCTATTACTTGAGTCATGCTGGGAAAAAAAAAAAAAAGCAACAGTAATTTGTGTGTCTTTTGTAGTTTTAATAATTGACCTTTCAGGGACCCATCTCTGTTTCTTTTTTTCATTATGAGAAAATCGAAAAAGGATCAACATTATATGTTAGATTGATTCGAGGTGATTTAAACTTTACTGTGAAGCATCTCAGTGCTAAAGACTGACCACTTCCTGGCTTATCTGTCCACAGCACACAGGGACTTTCCTCTCAGGGGATCATGTTCTTTGTAAAATTCTGCCTGAGGTCCTTGCAGCTGGCTGGGCCCCAGATCCGTAGGTACATCATGGAAAATGAGGGCCTGTATTGGCGACACGTGGGCTGAATTTACACAGTATGTTATGGCCTCCTGCCTGTGTGTAGGTTTTGAGAAGGTCACAACACATCTGGTTCGAGTCTACCCTCACAGTTTGAGCAGGAAGTAAGCAGACTCTAAAGATGCTGATTCTAATAAGTTAGGAGGGGTTTGGGATTGTCTTTTACAATAAAATAGAGCACAGAGTATTTTAGAATTTCATTTTTCTCATTATTATTTAGGTTGATATGTGAAATTCATCATTTCATGCCTCAAGCATAAAACCAAAAGTCAGGTTTTTGAAGCCATTATGGCATCAGGAAAACTCACAATACCGATTGTGAGTTGGGAGACTCTTTACCCCAAGTTCAAAAGTTTTCCCAAACCCCAAGAATCCCAAATCCTAAAATGAACCATTTCACTTGACCCTCTCTCTCTGTAGCTGTGATCTACTTCACGCCGTCTGGCTTCTGTCTCCACTCCTTTCTTACTGAGATTACCTCCAACACCTTCATTTAGCTATTTCCCACTCCACCTTCAACTGCTGTGTTTTAACTTTCACTTTAACACCATTGAACTCAACTGTTCCATACAATTTGATTCTCGGATTTCAAATTCTTGACATCAGTAAAAGGCTTGACCCTGGAATCCTGCCACTTCCTAAAACTATTCTCTGTTTCCATAGCAATGCACCTTCCCATTTCTCCTCCTACTTTTCTTCCTATTGCTCTGCTCTGCTTTCATGGCACTTTTCTCCTTTATTACTACAGATCTTTCATATCCCTTCTGCTTTTTCCTGTCACTCTAGTTCCCTTGGAAAACTAGCCATATAACTTACTACCCTACCACTCACACTATAGACTAAATACACATAGCTGGATATCTTCTGGTCATCACAAATGCCACTTGCCAGATAAAATTTTGGGTTTCCTCATCCAAATCTGATTTAAAATGACAAATGCATTCCAGTGTACTTGCACTGTCCACCACCTTCTCAATCTTGAAGTCTAGAAGCTTCACAATTACACTTTATTCTTCTATCTCCTTATATGCCCATATGTCCACCAAAGTTGTTTTTTATCTTTGAAATTTGAATTACCTTATTGATTTAGTTGTGGCTCACTCCAAATGTAGCCTTCCTATACACAATTCAATTGGTACACTGCCATCAGACCTTTCTCTTGAAATGCTACATGTATTAGATTTTTCTATTTCTCAAGTACATTTTACTGCTAATCAGTGAAAAACACTAAATTTTCAGTCTAAGTTTCAAGTCTTTCCAAAACCAAATCCTATTTAAATGCCTTTCAGTCTACCACCCCACCACAGAAATCAAGTAAGACTGTATACTATATATGTATTTTGTTTTAGTCATCTTGGTTAGTTTCTTATATCCCTATTTCCTCTGAAACTATGAACTTGCCTAAATAACTTCAATAGCAGGATGGAATTCAGTCTAAGGAGAAAATATCTCTTCCATGGTTTTTGCAAGGCTTTAAAGTCAATAACTACAGTGAGAAAGGAATTTTACTATGAACTGCAGAAAATAATTCTAAATAGGGAATGAAATGTTTTCATCTTACTTTTTGCCTGAAGCATTCGTATATAAATCACTGCAGAAATTTCATATGAATAAAGCATTTCCTTCCTCATGTCTGAATTCACATTGACTTTAAAATGAAACTAACAGTAGTAAATGTGAGTTGTTGGGAGAAAAAATTCCAATTCAAGGAGGTTTAATAATAATGTCCCTCCTCATTTATATTCTCAGCAGGGAGTGAGTATAATAAACACTTTTCTGTTTTTATCCTTGAAACTATTCTCCATTGCTAGGTCAACCTCAAGGGGACTTTAGACATATATATATAGGGAACTTTCTGTTTAGAAACCAAACATAATGCCAAACTTCATTCCGCTTAGGTTTTAATAAGCATTCTACATTGTTGTGATAACAGAAAAATTGGAAATTTTCTTTGCTTTTGAAAGCCAGGCTGAGAAAAGAAAAAGTAAATATTTTAAAGCTAGATATTTTAAGGTTGTTTCATAAGTTGGCAACAGTTTTGACATTGCATTCATTGAACTTTAAAATTTCATGCTAATGATTAAAGACTCTTTTTAGAAGATAATAATTACTTATTAAAAACACTCTTGGCTCACAAATGGATTTGAGATGGCAAGTAAGGATGCTTCACAAAGTGAGGCACAATCTGGGCAATCTTTCATCTTTTTTTCTAATTAAATGGTTTCATAGAATATTGCCAGCTAACACAAACCACTTTCCTACACTCCTAGGAATATCTAAAATAAAGGATCACTAGTTTTATTCACAAGTCTTTTATGAAGGTTAAATAACAGAAAATAGTATATAAAACACTTTAAATATTAACAAAAATCATGGGTGATGTTTTTCATCATACTTTATTCACTCTTCTTCCCATTAATTTATGAAATATTTCATATGTGCAGAAGAGTATATAAAATATGTATATGTATATGCATATATACAGTTATGAGAATAAACAATAAAATGAACATGTGTGAATTCATCTCCAGATTAAGAAACTGAGCATTACCAAAAGCTACTAAATTCCATATTTGACCCTTCTTTTTTCTTTTCTGGGCTGGAAGATGATACCTGGGAGTAAGTGGCCCTCCTTCCACATTACCCGTCTGTATAAGATTAATTCTGGAGGGCCTCCCCGGTGGTGTAGCGGTTGAGCGCTGGGTTGTGAAGCTGCCCGCAGCCTCCACAGCACCGGTTTGATCCCCAGCCGCCCGGCGAGGGTCCCACATAGGGTGCAGACCTCTCCTGCCGCGCCCACTGCTCCCCGCAGCAGTGTATTTCGTCAGTCTGCATGTTCTGTTCTCTGCTCTGGCTCTGGTGAATTCTCTAGCCCTTCCACACTTCTGATTATACCCAGTGCTTGTATAAATAAATAAATAAATATATATCTTAAAAAAAAAGATTAATTCTGGAAATCGCCTAATAAAGCCTTTATTTGCATCCCCAACTAACCCGCCTTGCTCTATCTGTACTGGGACACATCTCAGACTATAGTTGTTCTCCATTCTGCTTCTAAAAATTCAAATCTGTTTTGCACATCTATTAGGATCCTAGAAAATAGCACAATCCAATTGGGAAATCTGAAGACAATTTAATAGAGAAACTTTCATTTTTATAAAGATCTGAATAGGAGTTAGGGATAGCAATACAGAATGTAGAACCAAAGTTTAAATCTTTTTTCTTTTTTTAAAAAAATTCTTTTAATTGTGGCAACATTAGTATTCTCTCTTTCAGGTATCATCACTGTAGGATACCCACCACCATCGTCTATTGTGCTTCCTCCTTCTTTGTCACTACCGCTCTCCTAAGCCCTGCCTCCTTTGGATTCTTCTATTCTATAGTCGGTTGTCAAGGAACGGTTAGCTTTAAGGTTGTCTTTCTCTAGTTCTCAGCTTGGTTCTCTATATTCCACTTAGTGATACCACCTGGGATTTATCTTTCTCCTTCTGAGGTAATTTACTTATCATTATCTTTCCAACTCCATCCATGTTGCAAATGGCATGAATTTATCTTTTTGATTGCTGAGTAGTATTCCAATGTATATATACTATATGCTCATAATTCATTCATCTGTTTTTGGGGACTGAAGAACTAAATAGCACCTTCTCCAAAGAAGACATACAAATGGTCAAAAGGCACATGAAAAATATTCATCATCATTTATCATCAGAGAAATGCAAATCAAAACCACACTGAGATACCATCTTACACTGGCGAGAATGGTCCATATCAAAAGGACCAGAAACAATAATTGCAGGGGAGGATGTGGAAAAGAGGAATACTACTACACTATTGGTAAGAATGTAACCCAGTCCAACCCTTGTGGAAAACAGTATGAGGTCCTCAAAATACTTCAAATGTATATGCCATATGATCCAGCAATTCCATTCCTTGGTTTCCAACCAAAGAACACAAAAACACAAATTCAAAGGGTAACCTGCTCTGCCATGTTCATTGCAGCACTGTTTACAAAAGCCAGGATAAGGAAACAGCCTAAATGCTAAAAAAAAAATTCTCAAATATTTTTTATTTACTTTTCTCAGTGATTTACTAAATTTGGAGACTCTAGATCTTTCCTCTCTCTCTAGTAATTATTTTCATTTTGTTGTTGTTGTTAATATTTTGAGCTCCCTTTGCAATGGGAAATTCTATACTATTACACCAATCCTTTTATTTTTTCCCTAAATGAAATAGACTAGCACTGTCAGCATGTGGTAAGGGTGGCAGGCTTTGTGTGATTGAAACTTTTGTTTCATTTGCTGTGTGTTTTGTCCACAAATTCCCTTGTACTTGAGGGTACTGGGTTGCTTTGTAAAATGTGTTTATACGGATATGGTTTTAAAAATTGGAGAAATGTTTTGCCATACAATGTCTGCAAAATTCTGCACATTAAGTTTAAAAGGAACAATGGAAGTGGTATTTCTTCTCCCACTAAAGACTTAGATCCAGGTTAGCATTTCATCTGTGTTCTCCTCCAATAGGATTCTCATGACTCCTAAAATATTGGACTCTACTTTCTCGTAAAGCAAAAACGTGTATTTTCCTCACTTCTATCTAATTTGAGAGCATGCTACCAGGGACTAGCTAATATGCTAGTCCCTCATCAACCGATTAGTGGTGACAAATGTATGAATGATCTTTCATTCCAAAATATCATGAAGTTTTGATGATGCTTAGAGGTCATGCTACTCCATTCCAATTTCTTTTAAGAAAAATAACATTTATTGTCTTATCTGACTCTAAAAGCAATTCATGCTTTACATTAAAAATCTAAAAATAGGGCCTCCCCGGTGGCGCAGCGGTTGAGCGCTGGGGTGCAAAGCTGCCCGCTGCCCCTGCAGCGCTGGTTCGATCCCCGGCTGCTCCCAGGCCACCAGAGGAGGCTCCCGCATGGCGCACAGACCTCACCTGCCGCCCGCTGCTCCCCTCAGCAGTGCGCTTTGGTCCTTCTGCCTGCTCTGCTCCCCGCTCTGGCTCTGGTGAGTTCTCTCACCCTCCCGCGCTTTTGACTGTACCCAGTGCTTATATAAATCAATCAATCAATCAATCTTGTATAAATAAATAAATAAATCTTTAAAAAAAATCTAAAAATAAAGAATAAAAATATACAAATTAAAATATATTTTCATAGCTAGTGATACTTGGTATTAACATTTTAGGTTATAGTTCTAGTATGTTTCCTTTGCCTATCATCTTTTACAACAAAATTGGAATCATACTTCTTTATGAAATCTGCTTTTACACCTAACATATTATGAACATATTCCCACATTTAATTATACTTTGAGAATATGTTAATTTTTATGCAATAAATATTCCACCATAAAGACAAGGCTTCTATTGTTAAATAGGTACAATGTTTCCAAATTGTCAAGGTAAGCAACACTTTCAATAGTATCTTTGTATATCTCTTTTAAACTAAACTACAATCAAAGAGACTGAAAACAGATTAATGTTTACCAGTAAAATGACTGAAGAGATCATGAAGTACAAACTTCCTGTAACAAATTATAAATTGTTGGAAGTGGGATTTCTGTTTCAAAAATAAAAAACTTTTAAAGATGACTCATACTATCATATGAGCTCTACTTTTTACAATAAAGTGAGAAAGATCTGAGCATTCATTAGGTGAAGATGGCATTATTTTACACTTGCCAATTTGGGAAGTAAAAATTGTTATTTTAGTAATCGTATTGGTTTATTAGCAAAAGTCAACATTTTCCAAAAAGTTTATTGGCGATTTACATTTCTTTTTTTGTAAATTGCCTATTTTTATATACCGTTTACCCAATTTTGTTTCATTTTTTTATACGAATTTCTTATGCATGAAACACATAAATCTTTTAACCACTTTGTGTACCAAATACAAAATACTGGACTTTACAGACAAGGACCTGAGTCACAAACAAACACCAGGAACTGTGGTAAAGTAACTAGTTAATGTTAGGGAAAAATTCTACAGAAACAAGAAATCTTACCAAAAAAGGGATCTTTAATGAACTCTCTATTTATACACAAAGACAACCATTCACATTGTTTGTAGCTGGACTTTGCCTTATCTGCTCCTTTATCCAGAAGTGCCTTTGTACTAACTTGCTTCTGTCTCTGTCCTTATATTCAACTACTCTCTACAGTCTTTTCTTCAAAAAACAACAGAAGAAAACAATTTCCCCTGGAGTTGCATAGTAACCAAATAGTCCTCTTTGATGGTTTATGATTCTGACACATTATATTAACAAAGAGTTTCCAACACCACAGAAGGACCAGTTTCTCTTAAAACTTTAAGATAATCATCTAAATAAAGCATGCTAATCTGACACAAGCAATCTGACAAGTCAAGTGTCTACTTAAATGTGATACAAAATAGGCAACTTGGAATGTCTAAAACAATTTATGTTAGTAGAAGCCATGGTTTCCTAATAAATAGTTTTATAATAGTTTCTATCATTCATAACTTTCCAGAAATATATGGATTGCTGAGAAATGTGTTGAATGTATGAACCTTGGGGCTTCACTTGTTTTTGTAGCATTCTTATTCAAAAAAAGATCTACCATAGAGCCTTGATAAAATTTACTGAGTTTTTGGCCTCAGTTGTTTCAAAAGTGAAATATTATTAAATTGTCTGTCTGAAGGAAGGAGGTCAGAAGATATACTTTCTCTAGATCCTTTCTCAAAAGCTTATTAAATTAACCCTCCACTTTGCAACCTTCTATGGTAAAGTTCTTATGTCACTCTTTTGCTGAGTCAGGATCCAACTGGAGTAGATAAATGAACCATGAGACTCCTTACATCTTATAATTGTAGCAGAACACTTCAAATATCTTTACTTTTGTTTAATAAGATGCAAAGCCATCATCTAACCCACTATTACAAAGGTATAAAAATGCTAATGTAATCTTTATAAGTCTGTTACTGCTTCTCTGGGAGGAATATGAAGTAAATCAAACCTACCGTGATACAGCAAAATCCAAGGCATTTTAACAGGAGTTCATTATCCTTTGTTGTCACAAACAATAATGGTTGTAAACAACATATGCCAAACATCTGTATCCTATATTCTGAAGAGATTGTCTTACCTTCCATTTCTAATTTTTCTTCCAAAAGTGAGTTTGTTAGCTTTCACATAGAAATTATGTTTTTAATAATTGCTATACATAATTAGCACAGAATTAAAATATACATTACTTATATGACTAACTGTGCAGAAGTACATTTTGGTTAGTCCTTTTACTCTTTGCTCATAAATATGAACATTGAAAAAGAATGAAATGCCTAGCATTTCTCTGTACTTTCTTGAAATATTTGGTTTCCAAAAACATCAGTGATTTTAATTTTAATCTTGAATTGAACATGTTCTCACACCTCTATACTCTTTTCTCATTTTCAAAAAACTCAGTGTCAAATTTTATATAAAAATAAAATTTTCATATAAATTGTCTCACAAGTTATTATGATACTCAATGGTATGATAACAATAAATGTAATCACATTTATTGACCATGTAGTATAATAAGGAATCTTACTGGTCTTTGTCCCTAGTTCCTTAGACAGAGACTCGCAATCATTGAAATTTACTAAGTGATAAGAGTATAGAACCTGGTAGAACCTGGGATAGCACATGGGTTTATGCTAACTAGATGACTCAGAAAGAGCCCCTAAAAATTTCAGGCTAGGGGCTGGGCATGCTGGAAAGATAACCTAGATGGGTGGAGCTTTGAGTTAGATTCTGACCTTGGAGGAGGGAAGGAGGATGCAGATCAACCACATAGCCAATGACACAATCAATTGTGTTGATGTAATGAAATCCAGTAAAATCTCTAGACATCAAAGCTTGGTTGGGCTTCCTGGGTGAATGTAGGGAGAGATTACTTGCCCATTTCGAGAGAGAGAAAAAGGTATTTAACTTGAAAGAGGAGAAGCTGTATTTTTTTTCCTGGAATGAAGAGGTCATTCTTGTCTACATTTGCCAGACCCTTTTTCCTGAGCTGATACCCACTCTGTCTTACCATCAGCAATTCAAATCATATCAGTAAGAGAGACTTAATGATGATGAAACCTTTTAATCTTAAAACTTACTATGATATGAGAACAGGACTCAGCAATATATAAATTACATGCAGATGATAAAGAGAACATGCAAATTAAAAATTTGGAAACAAAAGGTCACATACAACCAACATTCTCTAAATGAAGAATGAAATCATCATTTATTTCCAGGTTGAGAGAATTATAGTCAGCAATTTGACCTGGTTAATTCTCAGATGAATGTGTTTTACCTTTAAAATTCTTGAACAAAGATATTTTATATGTTAATAAAATCAAAAGTATTTTGTAGTTTTACCTACTGATCATGCCATACCAGGATTTCTGCCAGCTCTGAATAGCATCCACATGATCCAACAGGTAGATAATGGAAGATTTCATAATATAGATTGATCTCAAAATGACAGATGAGTCATTTTTCACTCAGGAGTAGCACCACAGGAAATCACCAAGATACCAAATATGAAAGATTAAATCTTTCAAATTTCTAATAGTTTGAAGGATAGTTCACTAAATCTGAAGAAATAAAGCAGTAATATTCTAAGGAGAGAAACAGTAACTTAAATAAAATGAACATGTCGCTATTATATAACTGAACTTCCAACAAACATCATTGCCAAGTGCAAATTATTGTTTAAAATAGCTGCATTTGAAAACATATTATGCAATGGGTCTGAGCAACAAACTCAGTTTATTATCATGGTCCTTTTAATATGTTGACCTCAAACAAGAGCAATTAGCTAATTCAAGAACAAGCAGTTTATTCAGAAACAAAACAACAAAAGAGAGAGCAGATTGGATTCATGATGAGATCAACAAACACTTCTCTGAATCCAAGGCTATGAACCCCTGATATTACCTCTAGAGGACCACCCCTTAATAAAAGCAGAGGTGAGACACTGGGAAATGCAAGGCATGCTGGGTCATGTAGTTTGCTGATTTGTGCTTGTATGGGCATTTTCCTTCTAGCCTCCAGGCCTCACTTAAATGGAGCTGTAATTATTAATGTTTACAAATGATATCCCTATATGTACAGATTTGTCAACTAAGTGCAACCTGGAACAAAAAAACAGAGTTTGTTTACTGTAACTCTTAAAGACCTCATTAATTCAGAACAACCAATGAAAAGACTTGCCTTAAGTTTAAATTACAGAAATTAAGTTGGTGACCTGCATTAGACTATGTCAGTGCACATGTTTTTAAGTTGATAGGGAACCTGCTATACAGAACATCTGAGAGGAAATTCTTAATCAGAAATTTTAGAGGAAATAACTTCATCTTAATTGTCCAAAGATAGATTCTTTAAAGTAAGTAAATTTGCATGACTTCAAGCAACCTCAAGTAGTTTTTATAATGCAGCCTCACCTGAATAATTTAAAATGCTACCAGTTCCCTTTGCAAATATTTTTTTTCCCAACAGACTTGTAAATTATTGTTCTCTACCAATATGCAATATGTAATCAGTTTTGATACCAAACTTTTGCACACCCTGATTTCAGCTGGAATTGCTCCCCACTCCTCCTAATTTAGAATCTGCATAAACTTTAACTTTCCAGTCACTCATCTTGGTGAATTCTTCCCTGGCTTTAGTCCATACATTTCTCCTTGAATTCTTTGTGGTTTTCAGCTGTACTTATAGAACTGAGAAATTATGTAAAACCTGTACTGATAGACCTGAAAAATTATGTAAACTCCATATATTTTCAAGTTGATTACACTACTTCTTACATCCATTTAACGCAGATTCCAGACCTTAAGCTTCTTTGTTTCCTTCACGTAAATTGAGGAGAATACTGCTGGGGATGTGATATTGTGAATAACTGACAAATTACATAGGATTTTACTTAGTATGATGAAATAATTGACAATTAGCATAGAGTTAGCCTAATATGATGGAAAAAATCAAGACTAACTCTTTTTGAGAATGACAGAGGAACGTGGGTGGATGCTCCCAGGAAGACCAAGCTGAATTCCTCCAGGTGAGTAGAAAGATGCATAAATGCACGCAAGCACAATGCAACCCAGGTCCAAACAAAAGAAGAAAAAGTGATGTCGCTGATTTCCAATTACATGATTTATAGAGGCCACCTGAAACTTGGCACAAGTGGTCGAAATAGTGGCACCAAGGCTCCAGCAGAACAATAAAGCGCCTGCCTCTCTTAAGCAGGATTAAACCGAAAGTCCCAAAGAGGGAAATACAGGATTTCCCCTTGTCGTCAGGACAGTGAGTCAGCTTTGTCTGCACTAAACAATGGATGGATACACAGCCACTTAGAGATCTTTCATCTTTATCCTTTTTTAGCAAAGGCTGGGCTGTATTTTCATAGGTAGAATCACTTACGTCTCAGCCTCTGTCTTTTTTCCCAATCATTTGTTAAACAGGAAATCTGCAACATTCATTTCAGTATTTGGAAGGGGTCAGCTGTCACCCAAAATTAAGGCAAAAAGGCCAAACATTTTAACTCAGATTGGTCTTTCAGAAACTAAGTAAAATTAATGGGGACGTATAATATAATACATGGAAAAATTGGTCATCCACTCCAAAAAAAGAGACATAATTCATTTAGCTGAGTTATCTAAATTTTATCAAAAGACTATGCCCTGGATCACTAACCTCAAAAAGAAATATGTGTGGCATGGTTTTCAGCATGAATTGTTCTTTGTAAACCCGGGATAAAAAAAGAAAACTATTTCTTAAACTCATACTTCTGTTGACTAAATGTGATTAGCCATTACCACCCAACAATGATCATTAAATCCACACATCAGAATCATGTAGTGGATTCCTACACTGTATGAAATATATGGATTATATATGGATTATAACATTCTGTGTTATAACTTATCACTTTTATTTCCTTGGAAAGGCTGAAAGCAGTGAATATATTCCACGTGTGGACCAGCTAGACACTTCTGAGTTTCACTCAGGAATTGTATTTGACAACTAGTAATTGAATCCAAAGCTCAAAGACATAAGCAAGTTAGGGCTTATTTAGTTTTCCTCGTTGGAGGTAGACTGCCCAGTGTTGTATGGAGACTTCACAATTTCAGCGGGAGGTGAGTCTCCTTTAACTTTGTGTACTTCCATTCTTAGAGAGGAAGCCTTGTCGCCATGCTCTCAAATGTCCTCAAGAGCCATCATGAAGAGCATAAAGGGAGGAAAACAGTATGCCAACGGTGTTAGTTCCTTCAAAGAGCTTTCAAAGTCCACTCAGTGACTTCCACTTACTGCACTGCATACTTTATTATTAGCAAAGCTTGGAGTATATTATCTCAGTTTCTGTTAGAAAGAGAAAGAGAAAGAATAGCTATTTTACAGGTAACAGTCCTTTATTATGCAAATATGCAGAGCTAATGGTCCAAAGCCTGCCTGAGCAAAGGAGCCTGTACTGGGCCTCTGTGTCCACAGGAGGTATTGCTCAACTCACAAATGGGGTGAAACTATTAGAAACTGCCACATATTGAACATCGTGTACAACTTTATGTGTCTTATTCTTAAGTTTTGTAATAATTCCTCACTTACACAACACTTTCACAATTCATAAAAATAATCATTTTAGTATCAAATGGATATACGAGTATCTGCTGGTTTCTATGCTGTCTTATGTTCAGTGTTCCATGCTGCATGTGGTAGGATTGTCAGACACATTTGATTACAGACTGATGGGTTTAACTATAATGACTCTCATGATCTGGACTGAAATTTACTAGGCACTTCAAGATGTCAACATAGGGACAATTGTATTTCTTTGGTGGGTTGTTGTTGTTGGTTGTTTGTTTTATACCTATGAAACAGCAAGATCCAGATTCCCTGTGGTTTTGCCCAATTAGATAATCAATATTTCTCTTTTTAGGAAATGGTACCTAATGGTTCATACCAGTCCAGGAACACTTCAAACATCACTAAAAAACATTGGGCATAGCTTTCCTCAAGAAACCTCACTGCTATTCCACTTGTCAAGTTACCATTCTAAAATTTCCATTAAGTTTTAATGGTATACTTTTTTTTTTTAGATTTCTCACTGCTATGGTTAAGCATCTCACATTTGACACTAAAACCCATTTACTGGGCCTCCCTGGTGGCACAAGGGGTTAAGCACCGCATTATGAAGCAATCTGCTGCCTCTGCAGCACAAGTTTGATCCCTGGCAGGCTAGGGAGCAACCCATAAGGTGGAGCAACCCATAAGGTGCAGCAAACCTCTCCTGACTCGCCCACTGCTCTCCTCAGCAATGTATTTCAGTTAGTCTGCCTGTTCTGTTCCCCACTCTGTCTCCTGTGAATCCTCCCCACCACCATATCTCTGGCCTGTACCCCAGCTCTTGTATGCACAAATAAATCTTTAAAAAAAAAAAAACATTTACTAGGAAACATGTCTTAGGAACGATTTGTGTCTATTTCCTCTTGAACCCATGTTGATTCAAAATAGGTGTGATTATAAATATGGGGCATTCAACTAGACTCATATGAGGCATTCATCAAACACCCTCAGGAACATAATAATATATTTCACTTAAAAATAATGATTTAGTATTCACTAATTCAGTGTTCACAAGTGATTTTATACAACATAACTACCCCAAAAGATAAACAATTTATTCTGTTCCTATTGGTCACCACAATGGATCTTTCTGTCCACCATCAAATCAGAGCATTTAGACATTTATTGCTTTTAATTTCCTGCCTCCATGGTCTAACTACCTGTGTTGTTGAACCCTAAAGGTCATTATTTTCTGCTGCAGAAAGAGAACAGAGTGAAAAAAGCAGAAATATTTTTCCAATCTTTTTTTTTCTGAATAAGAAAAAAAAAGTACAAAAGTAATTTTGTACTCTATTATGCATCCCTGGAGCTTGCACCTTTTTCATCACTTTGGTTTTTTTTTTTGGCAATTATCTACATAAAGCTAATTTTCAAAAAAAACAAAGTAAAATCACTTTCTAATAGAATGCATACTTGCACTTTGCTGGTCAAGGACTGCCAAAAGTTCTAGTTGGTCTTATTACTTGAAGTAGACAACCATACTAAATTTTTTCTTCTCTATCAAAAATACACACTTGCTTATGTGCATGAACACACACACACACACAAACACACCTAAAATTCTTCCCCTTTAAGATAATTTGTTGGCAACAACATTAATTCATTTAATGAGCAGTTACCTAATGTATGTTGCAGATTGTGTGAATCATTTTGAGATGATGGTGCTGAAGGAACTTAGGGTCTACTGGAGCAGTTACCACAAGGGATCAGGGAATACTAAACAAACAGAACAAAACAGCAGCATATGTTTATTCCTGATCATCATTTTATTACTGCCTCTTAGCTATATATAGATGCCTACAAGCAAAAATGCCCTCAAAGTGACAAAGAGGGGGATGTGCATTTGTATATGTGTCTGGGTGTGTACGTTTCCTCCGACCCCATTTCTGTGACCTGTACAATATTCTGAGCAAGGAAAATCTGAAGGAAGACCTCTGTAGATTCATGGTTGCCGTAATCAGCTTTATCTGGGAGTTCTTTCATGTGGCTTTGTGAACACTGTTAAAATGTCACAAGTTTCTGCTTTGTTTCTAAATTTGGTAAAACTCTGTAATTTACTTAAAGTCACTGGCAATTTATCTTGTCATGTACTGCACTATTAGGAACTCAGGAGATGGCGCTGAATTTATGAGAAGTATCAGACTATTAATTCTCAATGAGAATAGAAAATTCATCATAGTCTCTTCTTCCTGGTTTTGCATAATGTGATTAACCTACCCTTTTATATGATAAGGAAAAGCTGAAGACTGATTGGCAAAATGGAAACCTCTGACTCATGGTGTTCACTGGAAAAGTTGTGCTGTCTCAGTGGGTTTTCTATCTTGCTCACTGCATACAAAACTCAGTCGGATGAAAAAGAGCCCTTAGATTTTGCTTGAAAAAATCATATACCAACACCTGAATTTAATGCAAGATCTCCTTCTGAATTCTATGAATTGACATTATCACACAAAACAGGAAAAAAAATACAGGCACAGGAAGACAAAGGGAGAAAGATCAACCAGAGATAGGAGAGAGAGAGAAGCCCTTGGCAACACTGTACCTCTACCACAGTAACATATTATATTTACACTCAACCTATTTCCAGAAGTTATTTGAGAAGGCCTACAATATTAAATATTAAATAATTAAAATAATGAACAAAATTAAAAAAAAACATAATGAAGGGGAAGCAGTTATTAAGCCAGAACACACTAACCAAAGATAATTAGGACAACTGAATCTCACAATTTAACTGTGAGCTTCCTGCAGCCAAAGCAAAAATTGACAACCTATAAAATGCAAATCATCCATTATCCTAGTAATGGAGACAAAATCATTATGTTAAGAGAGTCTATTTCCTCTTGGAATTTGGTGTCATAATAAAAAGTGCATTATGTTACTCATGATTACATAAATTAGATTTAAATCAATGTGTGTTTCCCTACTGATTTCAGTTATATGAATACAGCACCAGCACCTTCCATGTAAACATTTTTTATTGGAAAGTGGAAGTGACACAGTGGCATTTGCACTCTAAAGTGTTCTGGGACATCTCACTCACCTTTGCCTATTGACTTATTTTGGGGACATGCACCTGGACCTCCAGATCCTTGGGCTTCCAGTGGATCTTACTTTTCAGCTTCTTTGAGTCCTTAATCAGGGGTGTGTGTGTGTGTGTGTGTGTGTGTGTGTGTGTGTGTGTAGCAAAGGACACTAGTTGCAATTGTGAGTCATCATTGTCATCAAAGTCAGAAGTGATCAGAAACACAAGGTGCAATTCCAATTTGTACCCTGGGTTCCAATTTGTACCCTGGGTTCCAGTTTGTCCCACTCTTTCCCAATCACTATTAGCTTCTCTTCCTGACTGTCAGTCTTGCTGGCCTGTCAGAGTTTTATTCTCATTACCAGAGTTAACTAGACAGTCTTCTATTGCCTCCTTCCCCAGCTCCCATAATTCCTCACTCCATAAGCATTCTTAGTTCTGTTTGCCTGATCAAATCTTACCTGATACCTAAACTGTTACCTATACTCTGACGAAGCAATAATACCTGTGGCATTTTCTTTGGGACTGTACAGTGAGCAAAAGTCAGAATGTCCCTGGTAACTGTAAAGAGTAAGAAAAATAGTTTTGGATGTTGAAATAAAAGAAATTTGGGGTAATATGGCTAGTAGCAGAAGCTTTTGTTGACACTGGTCTGAAGTAATATGGAAAAATAGAAAAAATATGCCAAATAAGAGTGTTTGACTAAGGAGATTTCTAAGAAAAAATTTAAAAATACCAGTTAAGTTCTTTTAGTCATAGATGATAAGGCATCAATAGAGGGAAAAGCTAAAATAAAATGGTATGTTTGTTTTCAAATTAGAATTTTGACCAAATATAAAGTAGTTAGGCATTGCTGGATTTGAAAATAAAACTATTTCTCATTTCCACCTTCTTTAGATGACAAAAGATTATCATAGTAATAAATAATCTCAGGATAAAAAATAAATCAGGAATGTAGCTATAAGGCTCTTCAAGATTTCAAAGGATGTAAGAATATGCCTCATACACCTTCTAAAGTAGACCAAAAGATGTTTGACAAACATAAAAGTGTGTCTCATAAAATCCAGACTCTTAGCCCAAACTGGAGATCTGTAAGTATGGATTTTATCTAATGGATTTTATCTAATTTTATCTAATTTGTGAGTATGGATTTTATTTTATTTTATCTAACCCTCACAAAATTTCTAGAAAATCTGAATGTAATATACAAGCAGAAGCATTGTATACTTAGATTAAAAGTGACAGAGCCCAAAAGTGTCCTTTGGATCCTTAAATTCCTGCAAGAAACATACTAAGGAAGATATTCAACTACAAAGATGAGGCATGTCTTATGAAAAAGGAAGACTATTCCAGAGTGAAGAGTTTAGAGTTATGAGAGCAGAGTTAAGATTAAAAAAATAAATAAATAAATCTTCCCCAAGGAGAATCTACTCAAACTGATGATCTGTTCCTGCATAACTTTCAGTTTTGATGGACTAATGCTAGATGCTTCCCACTTGTATTATATTTGAATGAATGTTTCAACCATTCTTCATAGTTTACTAGGACTGCCATAATAAAGTACCACAAAACGGGTTGCCTAAACAGCAAAATTTGATTGTCCTGTAGGATTGGAGGCTCGAAGTCCAAGATGATGTCAGAGTTGGTTCCTTCTGAGGGCTGCAAGGGAAGAATCTACTCCAGGCTAATCTCCTTGGCTTGTAGCAGACTGTATCCTCCCTGTTCTCTTCATATCAACTTCCCTTGATGCATCTCTCTGTCCAAATTTTCCCTTTTTATAAGGACACTAGTTATATTGGATTAAGGTGCAAACCTTCTCAGTTAACCTCATCTTAATTACATTTGCAATGACACTATTTCCAAATAACATCATGGTATGAGGTCTTAAGGATAAGAACGTCAGCATGTAGATTTTGGAGGACAGAGTTTACTCATTAAAATTATACCCCTGGTCATCAATTTGGTGGGGGTGGGAGTGGCAACTACTTATTTATAGTACAGTATAGGTACTGAATATAAAGAGGAAATGTTCTTGAGTTACTGCTCAAAACAAAAAACAAATGAAAAATGTCCTCTAAATTTACTCATGATTTGGATGAAAAGATCCTGGACTTCATGATGATATATAATGAGATCAAATTTTAGTAATCTTGGAGGAAAGATAGTGTAATGTGCATGTAAAAGGGATGTGAAGTAATATGCTAGAGGGCAGACCAAAGCAGAATGGAGTCAAAAAAAGCGACCACAATTTTTCCCATCCCACATGATCTTCTGGACTATAACAATGTCATCCATTAAAAGGTAGAAAGAAGGTGGAACTAAGAAATAATTTTATCTTCCAGTATATTAACAATCCTTACAATAGACATTCTACTTTATTTTAGCTTCTCCTTCCCTTAGATTCTTCTTCCCTTCATTCTTTCCTGATCTTATGACTCACTTGGCCAGTACCATTTGGGGGATATAACATTTTATACATGATGACTCTGACTCATTACTGTATTTGCAGCAAAACTGAAGGGAAGGTGGAGACATTTCCCATATGCCCCGTTGCTACACATGCATGAATTCCCTCATTATCAACATCCCCCACCACAGAGATCATTTGCTACAATTGATGAAACTTTATCAATACATCATCAATCACCTAAAGTCCATAGTTTATACTGTCCAACACTCTTGGTGATATGCAGTCTATAGGTTTGGGCAAATGTATAATGACATGCATCCACCATTAGGATGCCCTAGAACTCCTCTGTGCTTGACTCTGTGCTTTTACTCCAACTCCTGACTATTACTTACCTTTTTACTGTCTTTTATGCCATTTTCAAGATATCACCAGTGAGTACAATTGCTAGATCATATGGCAAGAATGTTTTTGGTTTTGTAAGTAACTGCCAAATTGTCACCCATAGTGGCTGTGTGACTTTGCACTCTCACCAGCAATGAAGAATTCCTGATGCTCTACTTCTTCACCAGTATTAGAGCTTCTCTTTTTTTTTCCCATTCTGCCCATTGTTATAGATATGTAGTGTATTTCATTGTTGTTTAAATTTTAATTTCTTACTCTTAAGTTAAAAAAATATGTTCACATGAAAACATAAATACTAAACTTAATAAGAAAAGCATTTACAAAATGTCAGAGTAAATATATTTAATAAATTATGAATCAAAAAGAAATATTAATAACCCAAAAGAGAGCTATTTTAAAATATATGGATAGAGATATATAAGGAACATATGTAGTACTTGATTTTGTTATTCATTCAAAAAGATTATTAAAACAAAAAAATTCCACTTTTACTTAAAAATTAAGTGTATAGGTACATGTTGTACATATAGAGGAAATTGAAAAAAAATACGTCTAGAAGGAAAGGTAAATTGGTACAAAAGCCTCAAAAGTGTTCATGTGCATTGACCCTACAATTCCATATATATGAATCTACATCAAGGGAAAAAAAATCAGTGGTGTGTACTAGGATTTATGGACAACAGTGTTTAATGAATCATCATTTATAAATTACCAATAGATTAAAATTTCAACATAAGACTGCTTGTTATAGTGTTTATGTAATTTGATATAGGGCAGTCATTTCAAGTCATATTTGTGTACTCAAAAAATTCACATAGAATATGAATAAAAGAAACTAAGATTTATATAGCTCTAAAAGAAACAGGATCCAAAACTGTATATTGTATGCCATATGTTCTTAATTTTGTAAGAAATGTCCATATTTCTATGCATATATTTTTTATGAATATGTGAACACAAAACCAGCTGGAACAAAATATAGTAACATGTTAACAGTTGTTATTTGAGGTTGGTGAGACTGTGACTAATTTATATTTTTTGCATTATGTGTTTTGTATTTTCTAAATTGCTGTTATAAACATCTATTACTTTTATGATAATTTTTTAAAAGAAAACAAATGACATGAAAAACAATGATATGTCATGCTCAGAAAATTAGGGTTATTTACTTGTGATTATGTAATATATTGTGATAGAAAACAGAGGGTTTTGATTCTTGAAGTCTGAGCTTTGCCCACTGGAACAAACTTGATTTTTATATATTAGAGCTCATCTATGATATTCAACACATCTGCAAGGTTTTATACTTAGGAAACAGAAAGTGACATCAATACAAACTTAATTAAACAGATCACATGATGAATGAGAACATAAACTGCCATACTCATTTTAACCAAACCTAAACTCAGATTCAAAAATGACTTATCTTTGTCAAGTTATAGGAAAAATCATACTTGTTTGGGTATCTCCTGTTCTTAAGTAATGGGGACATCTAAAAGTAAATTAGTTGGGTCTTCTCATCATGTATATTTGATTTAATTTGCCTTCTTAATTCTTTTTTTTTAAGATTTATTTATTTATACAAGAGCTGGGGTATAGGCCAGAGGTGCAGGAGGGTGGGAGAATTCACCAGACACAGAGTGGGGAGCAGAACAGGCAGATGGACCAAAGACACTGCTGAGGGGAACAGTGGGTGAGGCAGGAGAGGTCTGCCATGCCATGTGGGTATCTCCCTGGCTGGCCAGGAATCTAACTGGCGCTGCAGAGGTTGCCAACAGCTTCACAGTGCTGCTCTCAACCCACTGCACCACCGGGAGGCCTGACTTCTCAATTCTTTTGGAATAACATTTATAGTTAATATTTCAAATCCAGATCTTCACTGTAGGAACCCCACTGAAACATATATTATATATCCTTTAACTGACACAAAATCACATTCTTTGTAACTCTCTTCATCTTTGAGTATTTGAACAAATGGAACAGAACGTTCCTGCTCACAGAATTAGATATATCAAATGAAATATTGAAACAATATTTTGCATTGAGTGAAAGGTTGCAGCATTGATGATAAAAAGCTTTTGTTAGAGATTACCTGACTATAATTCTATTACTGCATTCTCAAAGTTTCTGTATTCATTCAGCAGATATTTATATAGCCCTTTTCTACACAGGCAATTTTCTAAGTGTGATCAGACAGAAAAATTGTGTGCTTTCAAATATCCACATATTATATACAGATACAAATATTACATATATAGGTATACATGTAATAAATGTCTATTAGTTATATCAATAATAATAATTATTGGAGAGTGGCAAATGCTGTGGATAAAATAAATCAGAGGGGTAGGATAGAGAGTTAGTTGGGGGAGATATTTGATTGAATTCTGTGTTAATTTTCAAGACATCATGCTGATTATCACAAAATGAGTTGTGTAAAATCACAGAAATTTGTTCTCTTACCTCTAAAGGTTAGAAGTATGTAACCAAGATATTGGCAGGATCCTATAGACTCTGAAGGCTCCTTCAGTGGGGAGGCATATTTCCTTGTCTCTTCCAATTTCTAGTGTTGCCTGAAATGCCTGGCATTCAGTTTCCTAGATGCATCCCTCCTGTTCTGACCTTCTTCTCTGTTTCTGTGTCAATTTTTCCTTTTCTGACAAAGACATCATCAATGGATCAGGGCCCACCCTAAGCCGGTATATGCTCAACTTTACCTGATTATATTTGCAATGACTTTATTTTCAAAGGTCATACTCACAGGCTCCCAGGGCTAGGACTTTGACATATCTTTATGGGGGAAACAATTCAACCCATAATACATGTTAAAATGAGGCCCTTCTGGAAAGAGGACACTAGAATTGGAATCTGATGAGAGAAATAAATCACAGGCATTCTGGATGGGGGAACAATTCCATGCAAACAAGAGATTAAAAGCCATAAAGCTACATGGCACAAAGTCCAATGTGGCTAAAGGAGTGTGTGTGTGTGTGTGTGTGTGTGTGTGTGTGTGTGTGTGTGTGAGAGAGAGAGAGAGAGAGAGAGAAAGAGAGAGAGAGAGAGAGAGACAGTAAGCAGGGACACACAGCAGAAGTTCAGTTTTAATTCTATTCAATGTAGTGAAGTTGCTGGAGGATTTTGTGCAGGAAAATTTATGATGAGATCTATACTTTAAAAGAAACACTGCAGATGCTGTGTCTGAGAAGAGTACAGAAACCTTTGTGAAAGTCCAGGTGAAAAATGATGGTGGCAGAAGCCTGTGGTAGCAATACATGCAGGAGGCTAATCTATCAGAATTGGCTGAATTGAATTTAAGTTGGGAGAGAGTGAGGAAACAAAGTGAAGGGAAAGAGAGCTTTGGGATGGATATTGCTACCATTAACTAAGACAGAATGGACTAGAAGAGAAATAAGTCTGTGGCTTGGGAATAGAGTGGCCGGGGCCTCCCTGGTGGCGCAAGGGGTTAATTTGCAGCACTATGAAGCTATCCAGCAACCACTGCAGCACGAGTTTGATTCCCTGTCCGAGAGCTAATCCACATGGCTCAGAGTCCTCTCTTGTTTCACTAGCTGCTCCCCTCAGCAGTGTATTTCAGTCAGTGTACCTGTTCTGCTCCCCACTCTATCTCTGGTGAATCCTCTCAACCCCTGCACTGCCGCACCTAGGGCCTACACCCAGCTTGTTCTCATATAAATAAAATAAATCTTTAAAAAACAAAAAAGGAATGGAGTGGCCATCTAGTCGATTTTCTTTTTCTGGGTCCTCTCCTCCATTAGCATAAATTCCCAAATGGATAAAATGTGGTGCTATGACAGAATTAGCACTTGAAAACATTTAAAATGTTTGCATCCATCTCTTTATACTTTGTCAGAGTTTTCATTGCATGCATGACTCTCCTTCCTTCAGATATCTTTTCCACCATACAACTTTTCTCCTTCTGTTCTCTTGGGTCTAACATAGCTACAAATTATTAACATGTGTAAGTCCCTCTTTCAAATGCTTCATGAAAGTGAGAACTTAGAATCATACAGAATTGGGACACTCACTCCATCCCAGCTACTTAATGTTGGTGTAATGCTTAACTTCTGTAAGCCTCAGTTTCTCATGAGTCCAACAAGCTGTTGTATGGATTTTGATCATGTATGCAATATGGTTTTGTGGGTTAATGCAGATATGCAGAAAAGGGGAGGAAGAAACAGATGCCCAGACAAGGGCAACAAGTGGTAGGTGTAATGGTTTGTTATGAACTGAACCTCAGTTTCCTTAGGTTTCTGTCTCGCTATTTTATCGAACTCTGGTAACAACATGTAAAGTATTTGGATAGTGCTTGGATCATGGAGAGCTCATGAAATATGACTTCCCTTCAGCCTTCTCTCTGTACAGACCTGGAGTCCTGCTTGTCAGAGTCTGATTATTTATGGTGATCCTCCATCTAGTGTTAAATTCCACGCAGCAATTTTTCAGACTAATTTTCTTTGCAATTTTTCTAGAAAATAAGATAACTCTCCCTCTTCTGCCACTATCATCTAAATAAAATTATGTCGGGCCTCCCCTGGTGGCGCACTGCTTGAGTGCTGGGCTGCGCAGCTGCCCACAGCCTCTGCAGCACCGGTTCGATCCCCGGCCGCCGGCGAGGGTCCCACATGGTGCACAGACCTCTCCTGCAGCACCCACTGCTCCCCTCAGCAGTGTACTTCATCAGTCTGTCTGTTCTGCTCCCCGCTCTGGCTCTGGTGAATTCTCTCACCCTCCCGTGCTTCTGACTGTACCCAGTGCTTGTATAAATAAATAAATAAACCTTTTTTTAAAAAAAATTAAGTCAACAAAGAAGTAATGTGCAGGGGCATAGTAACAAAGTTAGGAGAACTTCTGGTTTGCCTCAAAAAATGATGACTATAAGGTCTGCACAGAGGAAGACATAGCAGTGAGATGTACCCTTATCCTTTGCTGTTCTAGGATTAACTGAGATGATGTTTTGGGTCCACTGTAGCCAGGCAGACTAAAGAAATTATAGCAAACTTGCAGAAAATGGTGGATGGATACCTGTCACCCAGTGTTCTGCCTTCTCCCACATTTCTTTTCTAAAGAATTTGTAGCCCCTCTCAACCCTAAAATGCAATGATTACAGTTTTTGGATTTTATGGGAGGGGTCCAGTAACAAGGCCATTCTCAAAATACCTGTTAAATAGGTGGTCCGATCTGATGTAGTCTTTCACAGTTTTACTGGCTTCTAGACAAGCAGAAAACTGAACTAAGCATAAGATTTATGCAGTATTCCATTATTTCTCTCTTTTCTTAAAGTGTCATCTAATATCAGTGACTTCCTGCCAGGAGAACAAAGAGAAAGGAAAGTTAAGGATGCCAGAAAAGCCAGATTCCATGTTTTGCACAGCCTGAACCTTTTGTGCAACCCCGGGGATTTGGGACTCCTAGCGGAGCACGAAGGGCCAGTGAGCCATTAACCTTGCAGCTGCTCACAGGGCAGCCTTGGGCTATGCGTCCAGCCTTCCTTCAGGATTAGTTGCTGGGGGTAAACAAGCCTGCCAAGAACTGGAGTACACTCTGGGACACAGAGCCTGATTGGACCAGGGGAAAGTCCAGGAACTCAGCGTTCCAAAGTGTCTCTAAGGTTAGACAAACAGAATGTTGGAAATGAGCTGGGAATTAGAGACCGAGAACTGCCTTAGTTCAAGTGAGTATAACTCACCAGAGTGCTGTGCACGTTGTCTCTTGAAAGTCAATAATAAGTGGGCATCATGCCCTCAGTCTTTTCCTTGTGATTTATTGATAATTACTATTGGTCAGATGCAGAATCCTGTAAGAACAAATAGTTAAGCAACTGAAGTAGAAATTGTGGTCAGGGAGGAAAACTGACAGTATGCTTTCATACATAGAAATTGAAGATGAAACAATCTTAGGAGAGAAATAAGGATAATAGAAAATACCCTTTCTAAACGGTATCAACCAAAAGTTCTTATTTGCCCCAAAGTGTAAATTGCTGACGCTCTATCTAATACGAGAGTAAGTTTAAATGGGAGGGAAAGGATGTGTTACCTGGAGAGAAGCAGGAGTTGCTGAGACACTGGCAGCAAACTTTGCCCACTCTCCAGATTTGCAGAAGAGCCATCGCTTTGTTTTAACCCTTACTAGGCCACAAGAAAATGCGTGCCACTCAGAAAATTGCCTCATTTCCTGCGTCCAAGCTGTCTATTAGGTCTGGTAGTGCCATTCGGGTCACGCGTACCCTATGGCAAGGCAGAAGAAGTGTGGCTGTGCCAAAATTCCCTGTGAATTCATTTCATCACTAGAGGAATTACTTAAAGCACAGTAAAACTTAGAATGTAAATAACTAGATATAAAACTTAACAAGAATTGAGAGCATGTCTGGAACATAATACCTCCAGGAGAGAAAGACAAAAAACATCACAGTGAATTGATTTCAGGGGCTTTTTAAAAAGAAAAAAAAATTATAGGAAAGTCAATTTACTTTGAAGGGTCCAGTAAACTTTGGTCAGTGTGGTCAATGTCCTTGAACCAAAGCTCAAAGTGAAAGCAGACAAAGTTCAGGAATCACAATTCCATCCCTCTGCATCTGAAACAGAGAATCCACAACAAATATTTATTGGGTGCTAACCTCTGAATGATACTGAAACACAAAATGAATATACAAAAGGCTACTTTTCCTTCCTTTCTAGGCTCTCTAAAAACTTAGATTTGGCATGCATGAGTAGAAAAGTTGGTTTATCTATAGAAATACAAGCTTAGATTTTATAGCAGTTGTACGATATTCCCAGAATTTTAGGGACTTTTTCATGTAGCAACAAATAGCTGAAGGTCAGTTTTCTTTATGTGTATGTAAACACAGATGCCTTTTGAGTGTGTTGGGGGTGTAAATCAACTTTGCCAATTTTCATCCAAAAATATTTACCTCCACTCCCTCCCCCACATCCCATCATTGCCCTCTATCATTGATCCCTTGTACTACCTTGGTCCTCCAGCTCTATCTCATCATCCTGTATAAATGTAAGAGGGGATGCTTTGAGATGTTTGGGGGAGAAGCAAACAGGACTAATCAACATATACAATATTTGTTTCTTTAGGACATAGCAAGGTAGATGAGAGCTATTTGACATAAAATTTTAATTTATTGGATAAATGAATGAAAGAAGGAAAGAATGCCTATCTGTGCTAAACTGTGGAGTTAGTTTCATGTACTTCCACAATCTAGGCCTGGGGATTTTAAGTTCCCAAAATTACTGTCATGAGGGCAGCAGTACTGGATTGACTGTCACTCCAGAGTGACAATGTGGAGGGTCTTTCTTATATACAATTGTCAAAAGCAACAACTAGTTCTATAAAAGTTCACTGAAGAAAATGATGACATCCCCTTTGCTCAGCATTGGAAGGGTCATTAAATACTATCTAGTACAATGGTTTTCAAACTGCAAGTTGTGACTCATTAGTGAGTTGTGAAATGAGTTTAATGGGTTGTGACCAGCCATTTTTAAAAGACAAGAGGACAGAATACAAGAGAATGGAGAACATAACAATGCATAAAACTATGAAGTCTATTTTCTTTTCAAAATTTTTGTTTTAGCTAAGTTTATCAGCTGAGTATACTATTTATAAGTAAATGTCATATATCATTCCTATGTATAATAGCTGAAGTAAAGCTGTTACTCATTACTATAAGTGTGTGTAACAAAGGTATATGATTATAGGCAAAACAACAAGAATAAGAACTGGTCTATTCCCACTACTGAGGTGCCTTTGCAATACACCTACTAAGTGGCTATCCTGCCTAGTCGACTATTCTTGTTACTTATTCTTTCATTGAGTAAATGTCTTAAATGTTGTTGAGTCAGAATCTATTTTCCCATCTTACTTAATTGGCCTTATTTCTACTCCTGGGCACTTTGCAGATAAACCTAATTTTTCTTCCACATAATAACCCTCCAACATTTAAACTACTAAGTGTTTGTTTCACCTCAGAGAATTTCGGGGCTTGGAGGATCCCAGCTGACTGGATTTCTATATGCCATTCACATGACTGGCTGCATATATTCTTGGAAAGTCATACAGATTGGGTTGGCCAGCAGAGAGGAACCAGATGTGACTGGACCCTGATGAGGAAAAGAAAATAAAGGAGGAGCATCAGGAGTTGCCACGGATGTCCTGGGCAACACTACTTACAAAATCTGGCAGGCACATGCAAGTTCTCCTTTCTCCTAGTAGTTCTACTTTGAGAATGACTGAAATATGCCAACGTCACAATTCTCAGCCAGAAGCACGCAATGAGGGGGCAGGAGTAAGGAGTGGGAGGAGATGGTTCATAAAGACTTATTTTGGCTTTAGTCATAGTTTACAGAAACACACATGCTACTCTAAATACATATAAATATCTCATGCTCACTTCCTGAGAAAAACATGTTAGTTTATGTTCGCAACTGTTTTCTTTTTAAAGAAGCTATTAATATCAGGGGCTCAATATCTGAATCTGAACAGTTAATTAAAATTTAAAAAAAGAAAAGCTTATCTTTAGTTCCTTTTTAGGAAATGTTGAAAATATAAACTCATGCTTAAGCAAAGACAGCTGTTTCATTTCACATGCAAAAACCATCATTTAAAAAGAAGCACTTAAAAAAGTGGTCTTGGCTGTAACTGTTTTCCATAAAGTTGCAGATTTTTCCCCTATATTTTGACTGAAAGACTTTGAAAATGCATTTCTTGTTTTTTTTTTTAATTAGTCTTTCTTCAGAGTATAATTAGTTCCTTTCTGTGATCAAATATAAATGTCAGAATCAAAGTTTCTAAATAAAGCTGCCATACTTTCTCAAGTAATAATTAAAGACTAAAAATACATTTGATAAAATTTACTGAAAGAAAAATGTTTGCTGATTAATTTTAAAATGTGATTAATCACATCTATGAAGAAATGGAAATATAGGCTAGGTTTTATATAAAAATAAAAATATAATATAGATGCTTAAAACAATTACTACAGAGAATAGTCATTTCACTCATTAAGTTTAAAAAAAGGAGATTTTAATATCAGATAATAAGAGCTGGCCCACTGACCAGCTGTTTGATCTTTGTATGTTACTTTCCTATGTAAAATAACTGAAAACATTTAAAGTGTACGAGGTGCCGGCATTGTTCTGTGTTCTGGATTTATGCATAAATATGGTTTAAAAAGTTATAATTTTAAGTTTCTGATAATTATTACAGAGGAAGAATAAACTATATTACATTTCAGACATCTCTGAGCTCCAGATTTATATATTCAGCTCTTTTCTTGGCAATTCTCAAGCCTTTTAGATTTACTGCATGCATAAATGAACTCTTGATCTTTCTCCCAAATCCTCTCCATTCTCACTTGCACCATCTCAACTTTCCCCACGAATGTGCCCAAGATTTAACCTGGAAGTCACCCTTGACCTTTACCCCACACCCTATCCCATTCATCACCGAGTCCCTTTGAGTTTGTTTCCAAAATACATTTAGAACTATCTAAATATCTGTGACCACAATTGTCTAACAGTCAAATTAAAAAAAAAAAAAAGTGTAAAACCTCAGCAGTTCCCTATCCATAGTTATAATATTTTAAACACTGCCCATTGAACTGAAGATAAAATTTTAAATCTTTACCAAGGTTTTCAATGTTCTACATCCTCTGGCCCCTGTCTTATGAATCTAGCATTGTCTTCCCTTCCTCTCCTCTTTGGTTTTTGTTTCTCAGCCACATTATTATTGTGCCTATTTTCCTGCTCTTCAAATTTATTCTCTCCTCAGGATCTTTACACAGGATTCCCTTCTGCACCCACTGCTCCTTTCTTGGTTTGGAAGCATGTTTCCAATTTCAACTTAAATTTCTCTTCTTCAGAAAGGCTTTTCCTAACTTGAAGATTTTATTTTATTTTTTAAAGATTTATTTATTTATTTATACAAGCACTGGGTACAGTCAGAAGTGCAGGAGGGTGAGAGAATTCACCAGAGGTAGAGTGGGGAGCAGAGCAGGCAGACAGATGGAGGACACTGCTGAGGGGAGCAGCGGGCGGCAGGAGAGGTCTGCGCGCCATGTGGGACCCTCGCTGGTGGCCGGGGATCGAACTGGCACTGCAGAGGCTGCGAGCAGCTTTGCAGCCCAGTGCTCAACCGCTGCGTCACCGTGGAGGCCCTTACTTGAAGATTTTAAATGAAGCCTCACCTCATCACCTTCTTTACCATCTGATGCTTTACATTTTCCTGTGCGGATAAAAATGTTCTTCATATGTTTATATGTGTTTATACGTGTGCCTATTTGCCTGAAGTCACTTCTCTATAGCTCATGTTCCTCAAACACAAGGAACATGTCTATTTTCCCCCAATGCATTTGCATGACCTTTGTATACATGGTGAGTGTTGATACTGTATTTTTTTTTGTGAATAAACCTATAAATCACTTAATAAAAGACAAATTTTAAAAGAAACAAAGTTGTAGAATTTTTCAAACTATAGGAGATGAGTAAAGAATGAGCACAACCAGAATATTAGGAAATGATTAAAAAAATTGAGATAGAATTAAAAAATGATAGTTAGCTCTTTCATCTGATTAACTAAGATTTTGAAAGAATTATTTAACTTCTGTAAGACTCAGTTTTCTCATCTGTAAAATGGGGATAGCAATATCAGTGAGGTGAAAGTCAAGTGAGATAATACATGTGAAAATACGTTGTAAACTTTAACACAGCAGGAAATATTTGTTGTTAAAACAACTATGTCCAAGAACAATTCACTTGAAGTTTAAGGTTCATATTCTGGAAATTGTCAGTGAAAGAAATTCGTACAAAAAGGCAGCACCAAAGTAAATTCTGTGTACTTTCTTTCACTTATTCATATAATAATTCAATGAATACTCATTGGATTCATCCTATGCCTCAGTTACTCTGTATATCTTCAGTGCTTCAAATCTATATAAACACACACACACACACACACACACACGTCATAACTGTTAATCTCGAAGGGCAAACCGAGAGTAAAGGAAGGCAAATACGACAGGCAAGTAACCTTGCAAATGGTCAGGAAGACCTTCCCAGATGAGATTTTGGGAATTTATTTATTTTTAATTTATATATTTTGGGAATTTTAAAAAAAATGGAAATAATTGCAGTTTCACCACTTAGCTTGGGCAGGTTGTTTAGCTCAATTCCTTGTTTGTGGTAAAAATGGAGGTCAATAAAATCTATCTCCAGTATTTTTATGAAGAATAATTTAGTTATACGTAGAAAATCACTTGATAAATATTTCACTTTTTTTTAAGATCTCTTCATAAGATAGGAAATTAACACTTATTACTGGCAAACAGATATTTAATCTTTGTCTGAGGAAAACATACTGGAAAACTGGTGCCCAAAAGAAATACACTGATGCAGGAGCAGCTTCTGTTCAACAACCTTCATCATCTCCTGTCTTTACTATGAAAAGAAAAACAAAATTCAAAAGGTGCCTATACTATAAGCTCCTGTCCACATACAATTTGTGGATTCTTGCCAGTAATTTTCAGATCTTGTTTTTCATGCCAATCACTGAAACTATTTATACCAAGGGATAGAACAGAGCAACGACGTTAAAAGGCTTTCCAAGCACAATACGGAGTTACCGTTGGCAAAGAGCAGCAGCAAATCATAACCTAAAGACTTGTGTCAGATTTCTGGGAAACAGAAACTGACATTGTTCCCCTTTGGAAGGCCTTGTCCTCTAAACAATTTTGAAACTCCTTAATCTCTCAAATTCATCTGCATGTTTTCAGGCAGTGCTCAAGGAGAGCTGCTCAATGTCATGTAGAAACATTATTCAGACTTTTCAAAGACAGGGTTTGCAGGTGATTTGAGAGCAGTAGAGCAAAGTGTTTGAGATCATGGGTTCCAGTTGCCTTGTTGCAGGTGAAGGTTTTGTAGAGGGAATTAGTTTCATATTACCACTGTAACAGATGGCCACTCACCTAGTGACTTAAAACAGCACAATTAAAAAAAAAATTCTAACTGAAAAGTAAATTTATTTCACTCTTAATTTCATTCTTTTAAAAAATAATTTTTTGAAGTAGCATTGCATTATGACATTGTATAGGTTTCAGGTGTGCATCATTATAAATCTCTGTCTGTATATAATACATTAAGTTCACTATTAAAAGTCCAATTCTATCCTTCACTATACATTCGACCAATTTGTGGACCTTTTCCCTCCTCCCTTCTGATAACCATTAATTGTTTTTTTTTCTTTTTTAAAGATTTATTTATTTATACAAGAACTGGGGTACAGGCCAGATATGCGGGAGGGTGAGAGGATTCACCAAAGGCAGAGTGGGGAACAGAACAGGCAGACTGACTAAAATACACTGCTGAGGGGAGCAGCAGGCAAGACAGGAGAGGTCTGCTCGCCATGTGGTTATCTCCAGGGCCAGCAAGGAGCGAACCCGCACTGCAGATGTTGCGGACAGCTTCATAGCGCTGCGCTTAACTGCCTGCACCACCAGAGAGAGCCCACCATTAATTGGTTTTATAATCTAAAATTTTACTTTTGTTTTTATTTAGTTCATTTGTTTGTTTTGTTTCTCTATATAGCACGTATAGTGAAATCATCTATAACACATATAATCATCATCATTGATGTTTATCTTTCTCTCATGACTTTTTCATTAAGAATAATAACTTCTAGGTCCATCCATGAAATTCTGTCTGGAAAAATTTAATCTGTATTTATGGCTGAGTAGTATGCCATTGTATATATCACCACATCTTTATTCAGTCATATGTTGATTCCTAGTTTTGGTTATTGTAAACAATGCTGTGATGAACACTGGGGTGTATGCATTGCTTTGAATTAGTGTTTTCATATTCTTAGGGTAAATATCCAGCAGACAACCCAAACCCAGTGACAGTGAAAATGGAGAGTAAGTAGATAGATTACAGAAATATTTCAAAGATAGAGTTGACAGACCTTGGTGTTATATGTATATATTACACATATATACATATTATACATATATATATGGGGAAGAGAAAGAGATATCAAACATTATAGCTATGTTTCTGACTTTTCAAATTGCACCATATTTGTATATATTTCTATTGATTTACAAATTATTAAATAACTATTATTATTACATTTTATTCCATGATTTCAGATTAGTTACTCATATACAATTGCTGAAAAGCCACAGTTTCAGCCTGTGCCATGCAAGCATTCTATAGGTAAACTCCCAGTCCTCAATCAGTCTTACTCCAAATTAGTGTCCATCCTTAATTACTAAATGTTTTCTCAACAACTCTGGAATCGCCCTGGTTAGAGCTGTGCAAAGGGCACTGATGCGAGTTGCCTAATGTTTGGATTGCACTTGAACATGTCTCTGGGAATTAAAACTATCCTGTGGTTTGCAGAGACCTTTGTTTGGTTTGTTTGGAAAGTTTGTGAATCTAAGCCACCTTGTTTGTGTCCTGTCTTTGCACTTTCCTCGTTTCAGCATTTTTTAAGGAAGCAGCCAGGTCTGTGTAATCCTATTGCCACAGATGAAGAGGTGAAAGCACTCCCCATAGCTTATCCCATCACAGAACACGGCTTTTAGTAACATTTTCACCAGAACAGGATATTGGCAACTCAACTGTTAAACCCGTGTGATTGTTCTTCCTTGAGATCACTCTGATGTCATTGGTGTAATTTGAGCCCGGAGCTGTGTTCACACTTTAAATAGCAGTCCCGGAATGATTTTGCTACAGACTCTCTGGAGAGCCGGGGAGCCAGATTCCAGAAGATCCCCATATCGATGAAAGCAAAGCGAAGCCACCAAGCCATCATCATGTCCACGTCCCTGCGAGTGAGCCCATCCATCCACGGCTATCACTTCGACACAGCCTCTCGTAAGAAAGCCGTGGGCAACATCTTTGAAAACATAGACCAAGAATCACTACAGAGGCTCTTCAAAAACTCTGGAGACAAGAAAGCAGAGGAGAGAGCTAAGATCATTTTTGCCATAGATCAAGATTTGGAAGAGAAAACACGGGCCCTGATGGCTCTGAAGAAGAGGACGAAAGACAAACTCTTCCAGTTTCTGAAACTGCGGAAATATTCCATCAAAGTTCACTGAGGACACCAGGATGGATAAGGACGTTATCCAAGAACAGACATTTAAAGACCAAGTGAGTTTGTGAAACCTTAACACACGCAGCCTTTTGTGGCTGCCTTACAAGCTTCTCTTCCGTCAGGACTCAGGACTCCAGAGGCTGGAAAGGAACAGAACAAACTGGTTACAGAGACTCCAACCAATTTCACGCCTGTGCTGTTACAGTGGAGAACAAAGTGCTTTCAGTAAGGATTTGAAAACTCTCCCTGCAGGAAAGGACTGATGCTGGTGTCAGGAGAAGAGTCTGGACAGATAGAATGAGAACTGAAACTAAAGATGACAAAGGGCTGGGGAAAACTGCAGCCAGGTTCCCTTTACCAGGCCCAGAAGGACTTAAATTCAACCTGAACTTTTTTTTTCCTTAACCAACTAGGTAGGGGGAGGGAGGAGGGAAAGGGAAGAGGAGGAAAGAGAAATTGTTTACTGAATTTTTTATTTGAATTTTAAAATGTTACCAAGTTTCATTGTTGTCTATTAGTAGAGGGTTTTAGAGATCATTAATTGATTATTTATTTGCATTTATTACAGTGCCTGAAAAAGTGCACCATATGGGTGTAAGTACAAATTCAAAGAACTGCAATAACTTCTGCAGCTCAGTAAAACCATATACCACCTTCTGGCTTGTAAAGGGTTTTTATATATTTCAAACTGGTTGCACATAAGTTAAAATAAGGGGGGTCTACATAAATCTGAAGTACTGTGAAAAAAACTTCTAATTTTTTAATCTTCTAACAAATGCTAAGATATAATTAATTAAATCTCTTAGTTACTGCAGTAAACATTAGGAAGTGAATACTATGCACTAAATAGTTTATAAAGATGCTATGTTTTTTTTATAATTTATTACACATGACAAATGACATGCAGCCATAATAAATTATTACAAGCTTAGCTACTCTTGGTCTGTGATGATTGGTCTGAAAGGAAAAATATAAAATGGTAAATTTTTATTATCACAAATTTTTATGAAGTTTTACAAACTATTAAAAACTTTTCTAAGGAATTTAAGAATTAAAGTTGCTCAAAACAAACTCTCACAGGAAATATCTGAGGAGCTCCTTTGTCCCAACTCTAAACTATAAGAAATAGGCCTAGAAATTCAGAGATTGACTCATCAACATTGATTATATATAGCCATTGAAAAACTTCCTTTGCCATACTTTTCAGAATTTTTCCTGAATTATGATTAAGATTTTGTGATTTATCAATGTTTATTTAATGCAAATCAATATGGGAATAACATTTCATTTCAATCTTTCTTATTTCCTCATAAAATCATAATAAAATATTTCTAAGAAGGCATACAATGATGCTTACTGCACTTTCCTAATAGAAAGGAATTTTAAACAATCCCCAGAAATTAAACATTTCAGAAATATCTGCAAAGGTTTTTGAAATGGCTAATCATAGTAAAACCAAACAAGTGAATGAATTGAAAAATATTGGGTGAGTTACAAGTTAGAATTATAAATAACACATTTTTAAAAGGATATTAGGGGGTAAAATCTATTTTTAAATGTTAATTGATTAATTTACTAAAGAATATAAAAACACTCCATTAATAAGGAATTCTTTACATAAGATCATGCCTAAAAAGCACAAACTCATATGCAGAATTCTGTGTGTGTGTGTGTGTATGTGTGTGTGTGGTGTTTTTCTGGGATGGTTATTTATAATTTCCATGAGATTTGCAAAGATATCCAAAATAACCTAAGAATGAAAGAGGTAGAGCTTTGACAGGAGGAAGTCTCAGCTGGCGATGATATTTGGGATTATCAAAGTGAATTTGCATGGAGGTCCTTTGCTCTTTGACTCTGTTTCCCAGTTTACATACTTGTAAACTGAGCTTGCTTAATGACCTCACCAAAAGTCTTCTTTGCTCATACCAGGGATAAGCTTCCTACCTCCGATAGGACACATTTTCTACCAGACACACTATCTACATAGACTCCTCAAAAGACATTAAAAATCTATTTGGAATAAAAAAGTAAGTTACGTCTGCACAAGGCAGATTATACTGCATGCTCCCAATTAAATGTTTAACTTATTTTTCATTCAAAGTTTTTCTGTAAAATAAGGGAAAAGGTGAGTGAACCAGGACAACAAAGTTGTCAGTGTCTTAACAGGGACCTGAACTCTGGACCCTCAGATGAAAAGCCTCATGCTCTACCAATGGAGTTACCTAGGACCTATTCATTTAAAGACTTCAGCTTATCTTGGATGTTGAACATAGTTCAAACATTAAATTTCATGTACAAATTTATAACTATATACTCTGGCTCTGTTTTCAACAGAGCACATGTGATCTTATCCACTTTATTTTTAAAGATATATTTATTTTTTTATGCATACAAGAATGTGTGTACAGGCCAGAGGTTGAGAGGATTCACCAGAGACAGAGTGGGTAACAGAATAGGCAGTTTGATGACGTACACTGCCGAGGGACGCAGCGGGCGAGTCAGGAGAGGTCTGCTGCACCATGTGGGTAGCTGCCTGGCCGCTGCACCATGTGGGTAGCTGCCTGGCCGGGGATGGAACTCATGCTGCAGTGGCTGTGGATACCTTGATAGGTTGGGTCTTAATGTCTTATGCCACCAGGGAGGCCCGATCTTATCCACTTTCACATTAGTTTGTACTACATTAGTTTCTTGCTGTATATTATTATTTTCTGTTTGCAAAGTCATACAAAGTAAACTAAAAAGTAACTGGGATATGATCTACAACTGTGTGAAAGAATAAAAACTCTTCCCATAGATTATTATACATGGTGTATAATAATGGTGTGTTAAATTTGGAATCATAATACTTTTACTATTTAATGTGAGGTAAAGGTAAGCATCATTAGAACAAGTAGAGTTAATTCAATGCAGAAATCTTTCTATAGTGCAAGGATGAACAAGTATATCTTAAGACATCTCATTATAATAGAATAAATAAAAGCAGTGAGGGTGAAATAGATCATTAATATTTATACCATTAAGCTATCATAATAATAACTAGATTTCATTGAATATTGACTGCTACTTGCAGGACAATTCTCTCAGTGGTTTTGTGTGTTGAGACAGTCAATTAGTGCTATAATATAAGAATATATATATCTATATATATGTGTTTGGAAGGGAGAGGAGAGAGAGAGAGAGAAAGAGAGAGAGAGAGAGTAAGTTGAAGTAAATTGCCGAATGATACACAGCAAATGAGGCAACAAATCCAGGAAGGCTAGTTCCAAGGGCTTCATTCCTAGCCATTAGGTTCGGCTGCTTCTCTGAGAGAAACTAAACTTCACTTTTCCCTTTAAGTTGGCAATTGCTTATATGCTAGTAAGTCAGAAAGACAAGAAGATTGTATGTGTCTATTTATCTGGCATTTTCTCTCTATGGAGAAAACGTCTTAAAGATTTACATTATATATAGCCTTTCAAGCCTGCAGTTAAAATAACACCTAGGTTCACACAGTGGAACAAAAGACCACGTTTAAAGTCTCTTCCCTTATTCAGTCAACACTTTAGGTGTCAGTTTGCTCATTGGAGGAAATCAGAAGCTATGGAGGAAATCAGAAGCTATGGACATTATTTTGTTCACTCAGTGGATATCTTTAGCTCATAGCTCTGGCTCACCGCAGAGGCTTTGCCTCCGTAGGTGTCCAACGCATGGGCTTTACGGAGAAAGAGGTTGGGAATGTATCACTGTCTGATGTGTTCCCATTGTTAGAGGGTGATCAGAGGACATGATTAATTGTTCCCAGGAAAACCTTACAAATAAACAAACCATTAAGCCATGGTTTGGAAGGTTTGGAAATTCCATGTCCTTTCAGAATACCTCATCTACACTTCTAAAATCCACATAAAGCCCTGTTTACCCAAAGAAACTTTGTTTTTACATAAATGATTTATGTTCAATCTGCAACTAGAAACAAGTCAATAACATGCCATATTTTATCCAATTTGGAATATGTCATATTCAATATTTTCAATTTGAATCTTTACAGAATGCATGTTACATGATAAAATGTCACACATGATTTATATAATTTTGTAGATTTTTCTTGATTTATCCTAATTTACATTCTTTTGTTGTATAGATTTTTTAATTATTTAACTATTGTATAATTTTCTTATTGTGTGCATATTATTTCTGGATATCAATATGTTTGATTGTCTTGCTGTTATCATATGACAAGTTACTTAAATTCTTTAGGACTGCATTCTACCTACACATTCTAAATAAGGATAAATGTGATGTAATTAGAGAGAATAAATGACATACTAGAAAACATAAAAATAGTAAATACAAACCTATTAAATAAATAAACAAACTTCGCATGAGGGTTTTCAGACTGGTATATTACTTGGTAAACTCCCTCACACATGGGGAGTTGTAGAATGAGATTAGAGTTTGTACATTACCTGTTCATGTAACAAAAATCTGGTAAGCACTCATATGTGTGGGCCATCAGAATGGAGACCTGTTCTCCTTGTTAGAGGAACGAGAAAATATTTTAAAATGAATATATTATTCAGTATGGCCAGGGTCCTAAACAATTGAGAGCAACAACTAGATTTTATTATTATTACTAATTACTATAGATATTAAGATTACATAGATCCTGAAGTTAACAAAGCTCCACTTAGAACTTTACATAGAGGAGTAATATTTCCTGCCTAACTACTATGTATAAGGCACTAGGAAAAGCTATGGCTTATATTTTCAAAAGTAATTCAGTGCCTAGCAGCTGAACACATGACTCTACAGTGATTTCTTCCAGAACTTTGTTGCCTAACCGTTGTTCTACTGAGGTGAAAAGTCATACACGACATTTACAACTCAATAATAAATGTGTAACCATGTAGAAGCTGAAAATGAAATAGAAGAAAGAGGTGATGAAGAAAAGTTCTGGGAGTCTAGATCGGGAGAACCCAAACTAATATATTCCTTAATATTTAAGAAATTTTGACTCTCCTTGAACCTTATCATGAATCTTATTGTTTAACAGATATCATAAAGAAATGGCCACTAGCTCTTTCTTCACTCATATGTCTTTTCTGTAAACAAATTTTCCAGATATTTTAAGTGATAATCACAGACATACAAATATCTTCTATTTTAATATGTGTATCCATTAAGTGGGGATCCAGTTACACATTGGCAAAATTATCTTATAGAATTTTGGAAATAAACATACTGTCCCCAAAAGATTTAGCTGCTGTTTTTAAAAAAATGGGATGAGTAGTCCAACGACTTTTGTTGTAGTCAGCGTCATCCACTCTCCCCCTTACACACACCACACACACACACACACACACCAGAGGTAGTCCCACTAGGGCCATGAGAGTTACTTTCCTAAACATTTATTTCCTCACTGTGGACAACAACAGGGTATTGAGCTAATATCACCAGGGTAGTTTGAGATTCTGTTTGTTTTTTTTTTTTTTTTTCCTCCAGCTCTGCCTTAAGCAAATTCCTTTTTTATCTCTGGATTTCATCTACAAGGAAAAAAAATAATAGATCTGACTAGATGACTTTTTTGACCTCTTCTACATAAATGGGTAATTGTATTCTACATAAATGGGAAATAACAACTGTAGCACCTAACATGAAAGAATTTCTTGCTAGATCAGTTGGCATACCATATATAACAGAAATTTCTCTAAAGTAAAACAAAAACCTATTTTTTAAAGTCTTGATCATTTAAAGTCTTGATCAATGGCCATTGAAGGCAGAATGTAAGGAAAATGCCTGCCTATAGACATGCTACATTTTACAGTAAGCTACATATTTTCTTGTTGACGCGTGCCCATTTCAGGGCCACTTGTTAATATCATAGCTATGGTCAAGAGTTCCAGGGCTTCTGAAGCCCAGAGTATAGACTGCTTATCAAATGTGCAAAAGATAGTAAATTTGGAGGGAGTAGAACAAAAATTAGAATAGCAGTTAGTTCTTAACCTACTTTTCCACTGCCGAACTTGAGGTTGATGCACACTTCATTAGCATACCCAGATTTTTAAAATATATTTTATTTTATATAATTATTACATCATTTTTCATTTTTGCACAATGTATGCATTTTCATTTTGGTTATATTCCACATACAATTCCCACCCCCCTTATTTTGACCCTAATCCTTCCTCTCCTCCCCCTCTCTCCCCGTAGTGTGGCTCTGGTTTGTAGTTTCTTGTTGATTTTGATTTTTTCTTTATTATAATTAGTCTTTTTCCTGGTGCCTTATTTATATTTTCTAAATTCCTGCTATAAGTGAGACCATCCAGTATTTTTCTTTTTCTTTCTGTCTTATTTTGCTGAGTATGATCCCTTACAACTCCATCCATGTTGCTGCAAAGATAGAGCTTCCATATGATCCAGCAATTCCACTCCTAGGTATTTACCCAAAGGACACAGAAACATTAATTCAAAAGGGCACCTGCACTCCTATGTTTATAACGCACTATTTACAATAGCTAAGCCATGGAAACAACCCAAATGCCCAAAAATAGATGACTGGATCAACAATATGTTGCATATATACACAATGGAATTTTACTCAGCAATCAAAAAAGATAAACTCTTGCAATTTGCAGCATACCCAGATTTTAAAGACTTTGTCAAATCGTCCTTATTTCCTGTTTCATGATCTTGTCCTCTCTTGTTTTAGGCTTCCTCGAGTGACTGATGATTCCTGATTGTCCATATTTAGGAATAAGTCAATAAAAACTGGTTTGGAGCTCTATGTGCAAGGGTGTGTGTGTGCGTGGTGTGTGTGCATACGTACACATATTGACAATATCATCCCCCTCCAATTTAGCAGAGTCACTGAATATCTGAATCTCTGATGAATGAGAATCATAATCACCAGCAGCACCTTAAAAATACAGATTCCTGGTTCCAAACTCCCTGGGCCTGGGGCCCAGTAATTGGTAATTTTACAGAGCTTCACGATTACCAGTTAAGGACAATGGATGTAAACTCATAAAGTGCCGAATATCAATTATATCTCACTAAAACGGAAAGGAAAAAGAACACTGAATATAGGAAAGCCATTTCCTTGCTGTAGTTGGATCTTCTGATGATGACACTTTTTATTAGATGGCCAATAAAGAATTTGATTTTATGAAATTGTTTTCCTATCACATGGATTTTGTTGTTAATTGAAAATGATATTCTAACAAAGGATATTTTAGGAGAATATTTCTCTTGGTTTGAATAATTAATTGCAAAGTGTGTAGATTAATACTTCTGTTAATTTTCTGGCTTTTTTTTTCTTGCTTTTCAGTCTGATATTTGTCTACTTGGATATATATTTATATTTACATCAGAAGAAAAATTGCTTCCTACCTTTTCCTTCTCTTCTTGTTCTCATACAATTCAACCATGTTTATTATTTATGTTGATTTTGTTATCTGAAAGATTTTGGAGAATCCTGCTGATCCTGGGAGGTCTTTGGAGCCACTCTGTCTGAAGTTCTATTTATTAGAGCCTCGTCCCCTATGGATATTGCCAAATACCTCCACTAGCACAGTTGTTTCCAAACCTACTGTTACCAAAATTTCCTGGGAAACATTTTAAAACCCAGACCCTTGGATTTAATGATTTAGAATTTCTGGGGCTTATCACCTGCTATCTCTGTTCTTAAACCATTCCCCAGATGATTTTGCTGCAAAATCAGATTGAGAACCACTGACCTAGATTAAAGTCACCAATTGTGCACCAGGTGAGCACCTAGTTCTAATTCTAATTCATCTGTGTCTCCCCAGGTACAGTGCAGACCTCAATACATTTGTTACTAAACAAACTGTTGACAAAAGAGGTGATTAGTAACCTCATCCTGGCCTATATTATTCCTGTTATTATCGCTCATCTAAACAATACCTTAATTCTGGCTTTTCTTAAAAATTCTGTCTGTTCTTTGAAATCTTACTTGGTCACCATTAGCCAGTGTCCCCAAAGGAATGTTGTATTAGCATTCAAAATACACGTTTTAAATGGATGGAAGAATTTTCTGCCCTTTAAATGCACCACTTGCCTACTATTCTGAGAATTTATTTCTTAGTCCAGACAAGTTATCCTTTTGCAGTTAGTTTTTTGCAAAGAAAGGTGGAGTACTGAATCTCAACAATCACTTACTTAACTTAGTATACTGGCATTTAATACAACACTTTCTTCCTCAGAGCAAATAGTCTCACTGAGATAATGTGGCTTTAATTTTAAGGGGATACTGGGCAGAAGAACAGGCAGATTGAAATGGGAGACAAAACTATGTGAAAATAGTAAAGAAGAAGATAACCAAAAGTGGTAGTGCACTGAAGAAAGGCATCTGCTGCCCAATTGATTTTTCCTAGCACTAGTCTTGGCTGTTAGATAACTTGATAGTTTGATGTACAGTAGTAGACAGTAGAAAAATAGATGAGTGTGCAGGGTATAAGTAGTGGGTGCTGGGTCTCCCCTGGTGGCGCAGCGGTTGAGCGCTGGGTTGCAAAGCTGCCCTCAGCCTCTGCAGCGCCTGTTTGATCCCTGGCCACCAGCGAGGGTCCCACATGGCGCGCAGACCTCTTCTGCCGTGCCCGCTGCTCCCCTTAGCAGTATACTTCGGTCCTTCTGCCTGTTCTGTTCCCAGCTCTGGTGCTGGTGAATTCTCTCACCCTCCTGCGCTTCTGACTGTACCCAGTGCTTATATAAATAAATCTTTAAAAAAAACAAAAACAGTGCTTTAATAAAAAAAAAGTGGGTACAACACTAATGATAAAGGACTGATCACAAAAATCTGCAAAGAGCTGATGAGACTCAACAACAACAAAGAAAATAATCCAGTCAAAAAATGGGCAGAAGAGCTTAAAAGAAACTTCTCTGAAGAGGAAATGCAAATGGCCAACAGGCATATGAAAAAATGTTCAACATCACTTGTCATCAGGGAAATGCAAATCAAAACTACCATGAGATACCATCTTACACCAGTGAGAATGGCACATATTAAAAAAACTAGCAACAACAAATGTTGGCGAGGGTGTGGAGAAAAAGGAACTCTTCTGCACTGTTGGTGGGAGTGCAAACTGGTCCAACCACTGTGGAAAGCTGTGTGGAGATTTCTGGACCTACTAAACATAGAGCTTCCATATGATCCAGCAATTCCACTCCTAGGTATTTACCCAAAGGACACAGAAACATCAATTCCAAAGAACACCTGCACCCCTATGTTTATAGCAGCACTGTTTACAATAGCTAAGCTTTGGAAACAACCCAAATGCCCAAAAATAGATGACTGGATCAAGAAGATGTGGTACATATATACCATGGAATATTACTCAGCATTCAAAAAAGATAAACACATGCAATTTGCTGCAACATGGATGGCGCTGGAAGGGATCATGCTCAGCGAAATAAGCCAAAAAGAAAAAGAAAAATACCGGATGGTCTCACTCATAGCAGGAATCTAGAAAACTTAAATAAGGGACCAGGAAAATGAATAACTATAAGAAAGTGAAAATCAAAATCAACAAAAAACTATGAACCAGAGACACTTTTAGGGGGGCGGGGGCGGGAGGGGAGGGATTGGGGTCAGAATGGGGGGCTGCAATTGTATGGGGAATATAACAATAAAATTTATAAAAAAAAAAAAAAAGTGGGTGCTAATATTGCCTCAACCATTTACAAGCTATGTGTAAATTTTGAGTTAGTCATTTAATCTCACATGTACAATAATATTGTGCCATAATTATGTGAGGTGTTAAATATTACTAGAATGTCAATCATCTTATATGTAAGTGCCATGAAAATAACACACCTGACACTTTAAATTTATACAATGTTTTATGTAACATATTTTCAATAAAAGATTAATCAATGTAATTAACCAGAATAATAGAATAAAGGGAAATTAATTTATCATCTTATGGAAAATATTCTGAATTAAAAATAGATCGGCCAGATGATTCAGCAATTTCACTCCTCTGTGTTTATCCAAAGAATGTAAAAAGATAAATTTGAAGGGATATATGCACTATTTACAAATGCAAGTTATAAAAACAGCCTAAGTGCTCAATGACAGATAACTAGAATAAAGAAGATGTGGTATATATACACAATGAAATACTATTCAGCTATAATAAATAATATGAAATCTTCCCATTTGCAACATGGATGGAGCTGGAGGGAATAATGGTAAGTGAAATAAGTCAGAAAGAGAAAAGCAAATGCCAGGTGATTCGCGTACACGCGCGCGAGCTCGCGTGCGAACACACACACACACACACACACAACAAAGGAACAAACAAAAAGTAAACCAAAACAAATCATTAAAATGTGACTGTAAAATTGAGACAACCAGAGGGGAGAGTGTGGGAGAGAGATAAATCCAGGAGGGAGCCCCACAGTCTATTGTGGAGGACTATGGGTGCTTTATTGGTGGGTGTGGTGTGATAGTATTTATCTAAAGAGGTGTGAGCCTGTACCCCTAAATCATGTACAGTGTTATAGACCAGTGCTACTTCATGTTTTTTTAAAATCTCTTTCAGCCTTATTTATTAAAAGTACAATAAGGATAATAACTTTGTTTGCTAGGACTTCCATAACAAGCATCACAGACTGGGAGGCTTAAATGACAGAAATATATTTCCTCAAAATTGTCCAGGCTAGAAATCTAAGCTCAAGGTGTAAGCAGTCAGTTTCCCCTGAGACATCCCTTCAAGGTTTGTGGTTGGCTTTCTTTTCCCATGTTTTCACATGCCTTCTCTCTCTGTGTCTTAATCCTCCCTTTTTATGATTACAGCAGTCCTGAAGGTCCATTCTAATGACCTCATTTCCACTTTATTACCTCTTTCTCCAAAGAGCTAATGTTTGTGAAAATGGCTGGAGTTATGTAACTGCAAGGGGAGATGCTTGGGGATAGGGATGGTGCTTTGCTGATGTTTGAATAACAAAATTTCTAGTAGAGTCCAACATGGGGTACATACTTAATAAGTGTTTGTTGAATATGAACATACACAAATAAACATAAGATATTTATTTGATGTATCAATTTATTAATCTCATTAATCTCAAATCAACATTAGATCCTCTACATCCTTCTTGTCTACCTCAGCATCTCAGAGGGCTTAGCCAACAGTAGCCCATTTTTGTTACATAACTGAACCATGGCCTGAACTGTAGTTCATATTGAAGGAGTCACTTGGGGAAGGCATTCTGCTCTAGCACATTTCTGCCAATAAGCACCCTGTTTGCTTTTCATTACACATGAATGGCTTCAAAACATTTAGTAGAAATGTGCAAGTTCTCTGAACACCAGTGAGGTCACTGCTGTGTCTAGTTCTGTTGTTCTTGAAGTATTTTTCTATCTTTGGTTGTAAATCTAAATCTGAAAGGTATTGTTTTCTCCTATTTTTCTTCCAGTTTCAGAGTCATATTAAAACCAATCATTAACAAAACTTAGGCATTTCACTTGGGTGAATACAAAGAAGGAAGGGGATGATACCAAGAAGGTTTAAAAACTCCAAATGATACACAAACTGAAAAAAGACTGTGCTGACGATGGAAGTAATTCTATACATCTAACCTTATATAGCAAGAATTTCAGAATGAAAGGAATAGATTTAGAGAGCTCCATAATCTGTGCTTGAGAAGTGTGGGAATGTTTGTGGAATAAAGCCTTGTTTTTAGGAACCAAATGCCATTAGCTATTATCTGATTACAATCAGGGAAAAAAAAAACTAAATACATATCATACTGACAATTAAGATATTAATGTGACATTGAACAATTATTCAGTGAAATAAATTAACTAAATCAGTCAGGCAAATATGGGATAATATGTAGGCAAAATAATTTGAGTGTTTGCTTTTAACAAGTTTTTGTGGAATTTGTCTCACTTTCAGTTTTATAATTTAATTTTTAAAAAATTATTAAAGCAACATTGAGTTATAACATTATACATTTTAGGTGTGCATCATTATAGAAAAATGTCCATATATTCTATATTAAGTTCTCCATTTTAAATCAATTATGGTCTTTTTTATTCTACATGCATTTGAAGCATTTTATTTTACAGGCATTTGAGATGTGAAACCTTACACAAGCTAGGGTGCCCTTGAAGAGGGACCGCAATTTTTCAATGATTTTCTAGCCTACCATATGAATTCACCATCATCTCTGGGATCCTCTTTCTTTTTGACTAGTACTCACACCCATTATCAGTGAAATTTTATTCTTTCAGAGGTTTTTCTTATTATTTTGAAATTTATGTAAGAAGTTGATTAACTTTTCTCTTTCAATTTTGAAGGCCCAGTGTAAGTGTTACATAGATTTGCTGAAATTCTAGATCAGTGAGAGCAAGCTGGTTACTTGGGTAGGACAGAGAAATGCTGAAAGCATTACTATGGAAAACTGCTCCTTGGCTAAGGAAAACAAGAAACTCAGTGTCCTGGGCACTAAGATCAAAACTCTTTTACCTTGATCAAACACACAGCCTGCAACATAAACAAGGACCAGCACGTTATTCATTTATGGGTGAAATGGAACTGCCACACAGGAAGACACATTATAGACAAGAGCAAAGGGAGACGCAGTGCCTCGAGGGCAGTTTCATCCTGGCTGGTTAAGAACTAGCTTCACTGTGCTGTACAGACTTTTTCTACCTGTCACTGAAATATTTAGCTTTTGTCTTGTAACAAACCCTCACAATAAATAAAACCTTCAATAATTGTCTTTAGATGATGATAGCTCCATTTAACTCCTAATTTGGGAAGGCGGTGGAGGCTTCCTTCTGAACTGGAGCAGCTTGGCTGTCTCCTATTGGGCATCATCTTGTGTGCACAATTCAGTGTCAGGACACCTGGTCGCTAGATGATACAGGGTGGCCTTCCTCACCTGTGGGGTGCATTAATCAGGGCATCTTGATCTTCCTTCACTAGTTTTTGCAGCCTATCATGTTAGCACTTAGGGATACGCCATATCCAGACAAGACACAAAGTCACCAAATTATGCCTTTTTTTTTTGTCTCCCTTATTTGAACTGCCTTTGAAACATTGCCCTTACCAGAGCAGGGTTACAGCATAGGAGACTGCATGCTAACCTTATTAATGACAGTCACACTCCAGGCCTGTGTCCCAGATCAAATAGGATAGTTCACAAACTCAGTCACTCATTTAGTAATACTTGTTTTGGGCCTCCCCTGGTGCGTAGTGGTTGAGCGCTGGATTGCGAAGCTGCCTGCAGCCTCTGCAGTGCCGGTTTGATCCCTGGCCACTGGCGAGGGTCCCACAAGGCGCGCAAACCTCTCCTGCCGCCTGCTGCTCCCCTCAGCAGTGTGCTTCGTCAGTCTGCCTGTTCTGTTCCCTGCTCTGGCTTTGGTGAGTTCTCTCACCTTGCCGCGCTTCTGACTGTACCCAGTTCTTGTATAAATAAATAAATAAATAAATCTTTAAAAAAAAAAAAAAAACGAATACTTGTTTTATTTCCATGGATAGTTTATTTGCTTCTCCAAACTCAGTCTTTGACTTAGAATTTTGGTTTGTCAAATTCAAGCATTCATTTAGAAATATTTTTGAACTGATCCCATAGGTAACTTAATGCTTCTGTAAGGTGTGAATTTGACCAATATAATACTCAGAGGCTGTTGTTTTTCTGTTGTTTTCCTTGATGGTGCCAGGAGAGAAGAAACTGCGCTATTATCTCCATGTACCAATTGCTGTTGATGCCAAACTGCCAAAGCAGTTGACAGATGTGAGCAGAATTCTGAAATACTATAACTGCCTACCCACGCTCTTTCATTGCATAGAAAATACACCAGGACATCACTGTGCATCTGCAGTAGTTCCTCCCCTTTTAAGCCGCATGGTTTGGAAAGGGTGTAAAATTAACTGCTAAAAATGTCTGTTCTGTTCTCTGGGACAGTGAACATTGAGAGACATTAGTTTGAGGGAGACAGACTGACTCAGGGAAAAGAATTAATGGAAGCACATGGCTCCTGCGGGCAGGAAATGCTTTGATAGGCCTTTTCCTCTTTTTGTTACCAGGAGAGCCATGACAATAGACTCCACCTTGGAGCAGCTGCTGTCACCCCTTGTGATGATCACAGCACATTTTCCTTGTCAGACTTGGAGTCTGCACCAGGGAGTGCTCAGGAAGGGACCACACAATGTTGGGGATCTGCCCTTGAGTTTCTGAGCTGCGTGATGGGTGGAGACATCACCCCTAAGACACACCACGAATCCCTTTGGCACACACTGCAGGAAAGCCATCTGCTTCTGTTGTTCCTCTGACCTTTTGTTAGAACCCACCCAAGTTTGAAAGAAATGACCAGACGAAAACTAAGCCTAAGGCAATTTTAGACCTTCTTGCTTGTCAAAGCATGTCAAATTTGCAAGCCTTTATTTAGCATTTAACATGAATCCACCATTATGCTAGATATCAGTGGCAGAGGGCAAATTCTTATTCTTTCAGAACTTAAGTGTCAGAATGATAAATAATTTAATCTTTAAAATATTTTTTGTAAGGCAAGTTTTATTATCCCCTTTTATAGATAAGGAAACTGAGCTTCCAAGACAAGGTCACCAACTTGTCCAATGTTACTCTAAAGTGATAAGAATGTAGGAAAGTACAAAATAATAATTCTATCTCAATCTTACATTTGATTGGACTTCTGCCTCTGGTATTGCTTACTTGAATGCTAACAATTTTTATATTCCCCACTCTTGGGTTCACTGGAAGTCAGGAGGTGGGGTTAGAGCCCCAACCTATTGTGTGACATGGGCAAAGTCATTTACCTTGCTGGGTTTTCAGCCTTCTCTGTAACTTAAGTTACTGGAATAAAATGAGATTATGGCCCTTCTAATTTTTAAATTTATGTCTGTGTTATAAAGTGCTATATGGACTTAGTACTATTATAATGGCCACATTAAAAAATAGAAAATAACAAGTGTTGATAAAGATGTTGGAAAAACTGGAAACTTTGTGCATTTCTGGTAGGATTGTCAAAGTGTGTTACAGTTGTTGTGGAAAATAGTATGATGGTTCCTCAAAAAAGTAAACAAAATTGCCATATGATCCAGCAATCCATATCTGGGTATATACCCAAAAGAATTGAAAGCAGGGACTAGAAGAAGTATTGGTATACCCATGTTCATAGAATCATTATTCACACTAGCTAAAAGATAGAAGCCACTGAAGTGTCCATCAACAGATGAATGGATACACAAAATGTGGAATGTATATGCAATGAAATATTACTTAGTCTTAAAAAGGGAGCAGGTTCTGTCACATTCTACAACATGGAAATAATTTACAAACATTATGTCAAGTGAAATAAGTTAGTCACCAATAGACAACACTGATTCCACTGACAAGGTACTTAGAATAGTCAAATTCATATAACCTAGGATTGAGGAAAAGGTAAGAATGAGGAGTTATTTATTGGTACACAGTTTCAGTTCAGGAAGATGAAAAGTTTCAGATCTTAAATTCAGGTCTTTAATCCATTTTGAATTAATTCTAGGATATGGTCTAAGATAGTGATCTAGTTTCATTCCTTTGTATGTGAGTGACCAATTTTCCCAGCATCATTTGTTACAGAAACTTTCCTTTCTCCTTGTCTCCTTTGTCCTAAATTAGTTGCTCATGTATGTATGTTTTTATTTCAGAACTCTTGATTTTATTCCATTGAACTGTGTGCCAGTTTTTATTTTATTGCCTCATTGTTTTGATTAATGTGACTTTGTAGTATAGTTTGAAGTCAGGGATCATGGTAACGCCATTGTTGTTTTTCTGTTTATGATTGTTTTTCACCTTTGGGGTCTTGTGTTTTCATAGTTTTTAGGATCTCTTGCTCTGTTTCTAAAAGAATACACTTGGGGCTCATAAAATGAATTTCACTAAATCTGTATATTGCTTTAGGTAAGTGGCAATTTTGACAATATTGATCCTTCTAAACTGTGAGTTTGGAATATCTTTTTTTTTTTTTTATAGAGGCATGCTTTATTTATTTATTTATTTGTTTGTTTGTTTTGTTTATACACACACTGGGTACAGTCAGAAGTGCGGAAGGGTGAGAGAATTCACCAGAGCCAGAGCGGGGAGCAGAGCAGGCAGAAGGACCGAAGTACACTGCTGAGGGGAGCAGCGGGCGGCAGGAGAGGTCTGCGCGCCATGTGGGACCCTCCTCTGGTGGCCGGGGAGCAGCCGGGGATCGAACCGGCGCCGCAGAGGCCGCGGGCAGCTTCGCAACCCAGCGCTCAACCGCTGCGCCACCGGGGAGGCCCTGGAATATCTTTTCATTGCTTTTGTCTTGTTTAATTTCTTTCAACAGTATTTTATAAAAGTCCTTCTCTTACTTGGTTAAATTTATTCCTAGGTATTTTATACTTTTTCATATGATTTTAGATGCTACTTCTTTTCTTCATGTCTCTTTTTTCCTAGTTCATTGTTTGCCTATAGAAATCCAACAGTTACTTGTATATTCAGTTTGTAAACTGCTACTTTACTATATTCATTTATTGTTTCTATTTTTTTGTCTTTAGCCTTTACTATATATATCACTGCAGCCACATACCATGACAGTTTTATTTCTTCTTTTTAAATTTATTTTTATTTTATTTATTTCTCTTGCCTAATTGATCTGGGCAGGATTTCTATAATTCATATTTATTTTATTTTTTTAAAGATTTATTTATTTATGCATATAAGATCTGGGGTACAGACCAGAGATGTGGGGGTTGAGAGGATTCACCAGAAACAGTGGGGAACAGAACAGGCAGACTAACTGAAATACACTGCTGAGGGGAGCAGTGGGCGAGACAGGAGAGGTCTGCTTCGCCATGTGGGTTGCTCCCTGGCAGGCCGGGGATCGAACTCATGCTGCAGAGGCTTCGGATTGCTTCATAGTGCAGTGCTTAACCCCTTGCACCACCAGGGAGGACTGACTTCTGTAATTAATATTCTAGCAGCTCAATAAAGCATCATTTTGTGGAAGAGTCAGTGGTCAGCAACAGCATAAAGTATCTATCTTTTAAGTGACTATTATAATGGTTGGGATTAGAGTACATGGGGATTGATATGAAGAGAAGTTGTTAGATTTTGGAAATAATCTGAGAGGAACTATCAACAGGATTTGGAGATGCACCAATTTACTCCTCTGTGTTGTTTCTCAGATTAGTCATTTTCCCCCAGTTCCACAGTCACCCTACCTAGGCTTCTATCACCTTCCACTAAAGTATTGTTGCCTTCAGTCCTTAATCCTCAAAGTAGCCTTTTCTGTAGCACTATATTTAGATTTTTAAATGCCACTCCACACATGAAACTTCCCTGATCAAAACTTTCAATATCTACCCACTGCCTACAATATCCAGTCCAATTTCCTTAGTCTGGCTTTCAAAGCCATTTTAGGATCCAGTCTCTCTAAACATATCTATCGCATGCCCTTATTGCGGACTCAATCAAAAAATATTTGTTCAGCATCCACTATGGGTTATATTTATGAGTAGCAGCAACTTGTCGCAAATCATTCCTCACACTACACTTTCACTCATTCTGTGTTCAATAATGCTCTCATCCTTCTCACTGTGTAGATACTACTTTTCCTCCGCTTCGATCAAAATTTATCTCTTAGGAACGTTTCATGAATCTTTAGCTCATACTGAACATGTTGCTAACCTACTTACGTGTCAGTGGAAGTAGAACACTTATTTTCTATTGAGAAAGTGCTCAAATCAGTTTGTTGCTGATGATCAATAATGACATGATTTTGTCAGAGGGGTAAAATGGCCTCTGGGACTAGAGATGCGGAGATGCAGCAAAAGGAAAAATGTTCAAGTATCGAAAAGGAAAATGAGACAATACCTTGCATTCAGTAATTAATTATTAAATAGAGCAATAAATGATTGTTTACCAATACTATTAAATAATAAAAAACTTGTGAACAAATTATGTCCTCCCTCTTAGTGATTACATAGCTACACATTTGATATTTCTATTCAGTCACCTCTTGAATACTACATTCTTGAATACTACATTGAATACTACATTCAGGGGATGCGACAATGAATAGGTTCTGTTTTAAAATATTAATGGGTCCTACTGCAAAGGAATATATGCACTCCTATGTTCATTGCAGCACTATTTACAATAGCCAAATATAGAAACAACCTAAAAGACCATTGACAGAGCAATGGATTAAAAAACATGTGGTAGAGATACAGGATGGAATATTACTCAGGTGAAAAAGGAAAAATTCTCATCACTTGCAACAACTTATGCTAAATGAATTAAGTCAGAGGAAAAAGACAAATACTGGATGCTTTCACTTATTTGTGGAATACAGAGAGAGAGAGGAAAGGGAACTGACAAAACTAACCAAAACTATCTGCAGAAATATGACTTAAGAACTGAGGCTCCTAGATGGAGAGGGAGGATAGGGGTGCAACAATGAATGAGCGTAAGGGAGGGAGGGGGACCTAGGGTCTAAGGCAAAGGACTTTGATAGCAGTACCTTACATTTGAGGAGGTGTGAACCCGTTCTTCTAAATCATAAACAGTGTTGTATTTATACCAATGTTACCTCAATAAAGACAAATAAACAAATAAAATATTAGTGTCATTGGAAGGAGTAAAGGCACGTAAATAATTATAACATAGGACAGTAAGTACAGCAAAAGAAAAGTACATGTGCTAGTAATTACTCAGAAGAGGAATTGGTTAATTCACACAAGGGAGATTTTGATTGCCCAAAATTTGCCTATGTCCCAGTTTGAAAATTACTACGTTGATTCTTCTAGAGCCTTTTCTCTTTGTCCAGACTTTCTGTCAAACATACCCTGTTTCTGACTTTGTGCACCAATCTCTGGTTATATCTAGGTTTCTCTCTTCAAACAGTTAAATACTTTTCCATCTTTGTGTTGAGCCCCATGCACCTCAAACTTCAATGTGTACACAGATCACCTGAGTATCTTGTGAAAATGCAGGAGACTCAGAATGCCTACCTAGAGGCCTGAGATTCTATATGACCAACCATCTGTCAGGTGATGCCAATGCTGCTGGTTTGTGAACCCCAAGTTAAAGCAGCAAGATTACTCTTGCCTTCATGAAAAATCCTTTTCCCACAACTTATTTAAGTTCTTTATATTTTTATGTGCTAAGTCAAATGTCTTCCCTCTGGAAAGTATTTCCTGGACATCAGGATTGCTCATCTGTGCTTATTTTCTCTGCAAGACTTGAATGATATTTCTCTCCAAGTCTTTTTTTCTAAAGATTTATTTTATTTATTTATGTATACAAGAACTGGGGTACAGGCCAGAAGTGCGGGGGGTGGGGGGGAGGTGAGAGGATTCACCAGAGACAGAGTGAGGAACAGAACAGGCAGATTGACTGAAATACACTGCTGAGGGGAATAGCCGGCGAGACAGGAGAGGTCTGCTGTGCCATGTGGGTCAGCTCCCTGGCTGGGATCAATCTCGTGCTGCAGTGGCTGCCTATAGCTTCGTAGTGCTGAGACTTAACCCCTTATGCCACCATGGAGGCTCTTCTTTCTAAGTATTTTGCACCAGTGGTTAATTCCTTGGTCTAACCTATCTAGATTAGATTTAATTTATTGAGACTACAAGATGGGATTTGCTATAGATTTGGATCTTAATAAATATTTGCTTGGTTGATTGAACTGGACTTAAAATATTATTGTGTGTACATCCTGTTCAACGTAGAGAGAGCCAATCACAGTACATATATAATTCAGATTATTTTGTTTTGTGTCACTGTGAATTTTTTTTTAAAGTTTTATTTATTTATTTATACAAGCACTAGGTACAGTCAGAAGCTCGGGAGGGTGAGAGAATTCACCACAGCCAGAGCGGGGAGCAGAACAGGCAGAAGGACTGAAGTACACTGCTGAGGGGAGCGGCCTGCGGCAGGAGAGGTCTGCACACCATGTGGGACCCTTCTCCGGCGGCTGGGGAGCAGCCGGGGAGCAGCCGGGGATTGAACCAGCGCTGCAGAGGCTGCGGGCAGCTTCGCAACCCAGTGTTCAACTGCTGCGCCACCGGGGAGGCCCTCACTGTGAATTTTAATTGAACATGGATTGTAGTTGTCAGGCTGGTAGCAGTCACTTAGAATATAAGTTTAATGAAAGCAGAACAATTTTTTTCTTGTTGATCCCTGGGTTCTCAGAGTCTAAGTTTGTCATTTGTACATAGCAAATAACATATAAGTATTTGGTGAATGCTAAATGAATGACAAGAGAATAAACTTCAACTTTGTGAATGATCACAATGAGATAATTTAAGTGTTAAGATTTTTCATGTCTCTGGTATAAAATAAAAAGAGATAAATGAATATCCTGGGCATTTCTATTCAAGTGAAGAAGAGACAAAATAATCTGAAAATCTTCCCCTTTAATGAATACACTAAGTGTATCTTCAGATATAGTGGCAAAATAAAATCTAAAGCATTTTTTCATGTGAATTGTTTTTTTAATCTAAAATACCAAATTGTTTTAGATCAACAAAAGATTTTGTTTTTTCACTATTAAATATCAAAAGACACCCACTTAATTGCAAACATAAAAGCTTTTTCCTTGCCTCTCCCTTCAATTTTGCTGATGAAGAAGATTTTGCAGCCTTCCTTGGTACCAAAATAGCTGTGTTTTGCTGACCATTATCATCTTCACAGGGCAGAGCAATGATAACGAACTTGGAACACAGGAAGTTTACCATTTCACAGTATTAAAATAGAAATTATTACAAAGATAACTCTCCTACAAAAGAAAAGCAACTGAATTATTCTTTCTTGAACTTGTTGACTTTACTGTGCTCTATTGGTATATTAAAATGTTCATGTAATTCATACTTGGGAAATATCGCTTTATTGTATATTTTTATTTGAATGATGGCTACTAAAATAATTCAAAAATTTCCATTGCCTACTAAGAATTTTATTCACCAGGACTTTGCCAAAACCAGTTCTACAAACAATAAACCTTCTTTAAACCTTTAAAGAATTAAATAGAAACACATGTTTTTTAAATATTTATTTATTTATTTACACAAGAATTGGGGTACAGGCCAGATGCACAGGAGGGTGAGAGGATTCACCAGAGACAGAGTGAGGAACAGAACAGGCAGACTGATGAAATACACTGCTGAGGGGAGCAGCAGGTGCGACAGGAGGGGTCTGCCGCGCCACGTGGGACCCTCCCGGCCGGTGGGAATCAAACCCCGGCTGCAGAGGCTGCGGACAGCTTCACAGTGCCATGCTCAACTGCCTGTGCCACTAGGGGAGGCCCAGAAACACATTTTAATTAAAAGGAAATTTATTAATTTTTTTCATGACTTAACAATAATAAGTAAATTTCAGGAGTATGGTTTTACATCTCAGTAAATGTAAACACCACAATGAATCCATCACCAAAATTCTAGTACCTTAATTGACAAGAACTTCATTCACAACTACATAATTGACCCCCTCTAGCCATTTCTCACTCCTATCTCTCCATCCATTTCCACTTGGGTGGTAACCATTTTATTTTCAGAATGTAAAGATTGTCTCTGTTGTGTTGTTAGTTCCTTTGCTTTATTTATCTCCCAAATATATTTTTAAATGTTGATTTAAGAGTAGAAGTGTGGGCCTTCCTGGTGGCACAAGGGATTAAGCCTCAGCACTATGAAGCTATCTGCAACACAAGTTCGATCCCCAGGCAGGGAGTTGACTCACATGGTGAATAGAGCTCTCCTGTCTCCTCCACTGGTCCCCTCAGCAGTGTATTTCAGTTGATCCACCTGTTCTGCTTCCCGCTCACTCTGTCTCTGCTAAATCCTCTCACCTCCTGCACCTCTGGCCTACACTCCAGCTATTGCATGCATGCAAAAATAAAATAAATCTTTAAAAAAAAAAGAGTAGAAGTGCAAGTCAGGAAAAACATTTTTAGTACTACTACTACAAGATTGACCCAGTAGAAATGGAATCTCATTCAATTCTCAGAGTAATCTTCATAGGTATCTGCTGTCACTCCCATTTTACAAATAAGAAAACTTGGAAACCAGGGTGGAGAGGTGATTTATCCAATGTCTCACATAATGAGTTATTATAGAGATGAAAATTTGACTGATGTCTTAACTCCAAAGCTCACACATTCTTCTGCATCACGATGTCCTCAAAGAACTCTTAGCTATTTTATCAAAATGCTATGTTTTATAAAAGGTGTAACATCCAAGGATATCTGAATCTCCAAAAATACAACTTTACTTCATTCATTGCTTCAATAAATGTTTACTGGATTTCTAATACATAATCAGCAATGTGTCTAGTGCTAAAAATTTTTAGAGAAAATATATAATGGTGTCCAGAGAGAGAGACAATTTAAATATAAGTGCTATCTGAAATTGCCAACATTAGACCATTTTCAAGTTACAGAAATTTCATGATTTATGCTAAAATGTGTTAGCCCATAAAGAAAATATATTTGTTCTAATTATTCTAAAAGTATTTTACAATGAAAATTTTTTCAATGTTATTTTTCAACATTTTGATTATAGTGGATATGTAAATAAACTGTTTCCTTTGGGTCCATGGAAGCCCTTATTAGCCTAAAAATAAGGCACTCAAAAAGGGACTAGACCTGAGTAAGCCCGGACTCAGACCTTCCATCCTCGCTGTGTCACTCACTAACTAGTTCCCTGACTGGGAAAGTCATTTAAACTCCCACTTTAATTTTCCTTATTTAAATAATGGAGATAATTTCAGAGACTAATTCTTCAGTAAATGAACTAATGCTAATGTCTACTTATTCAACAATTTCCATTCCTTCTGCTCCCAATCCCTTCTGCCTTGTCACTTATAGGAGGAATATAGGGGAACGAAATTAGGAATCAGGAAAAAAAAATACCAAAAAAAAAAAATTAGCAGGCAACTATAAATCAGAGACATTCTGCAGGGGAGGAGGAGAGAGAGGGGCCAAAACAGGGGAGGAAAGAGCACAAGGGATTATGGTGATGGTGCACAGGTGAATTGTTGGTTGAAATTCTATGGGGACTACACCACGAAGAGAAAGCAAGCATTGTACAAAAATGAACAATGATGTAAAATATATATATAAATAATTTAAAAATAAAGACAATAGAACAGAAACAACCAACATTTCAGACTCCAAATACTTCAATTTTCATATTTCACTATGATTTAAATTCCTTCCAAGTGGATTTGCTCTAAGGGAAAAAAAAAAGCAGCTTATCATGCCAAATAGTTTTCAGAGAATCTCTCTTTGGCACACTGTTTTACTTAGTCTGAAGTTGACTCACCAATTCCAAATCCCAGGGCTTCCCTGAGTAATGAATTTGGATCATGGAGATTCTTACTGCAGCTCAGGACTAACGTCACAGGAGCAAACCAACCTGCTAGAAACTAGATCCCTCCTAAGGAAGTCTGGTACTACACTCAAGCAGCTCGAGAGTTAACAGGAAATGATTCAAGACCAGGTTAACCAGAACAAGTGTGGTTTCCTCTGCGCATAAGAGAATAAAGAACTTGCATCACACACCTTCCCTGAATAGCCTTCTCTGTGATTCAACAGCTTCCAAATATTGTGAGATAAGAGATATCTTTTGCCTGGTGTACTTTTGTAGTATCTACCTGAGGACAAGTGGTACCTAAAGTGTAAATACAAAATGGATTTGTGTTACCCTGCAGTTGTTTTGCAGGAACATTAATACAAAATATAAATAAATATGTTGTTTCAGAATACAGTAGTGGGTTTGAAGAATAGAGTATTTATGAGGGAGAAGATCAGGGAGATATAATTTACATTGGTTCTTACTCATTACTTTTTTTTTTTAAATACTCTTTTTTTTTTTTAAGATTTATTTACTTATACAAGCACTGGGTACAGAGGGTGAGAGAATTCACCAGAGCCAGAGGGGAGAGCAGAGCAGGCAAAAGGACCAAAGAACGCTGCTGAGGGGAGCAGTGGGCTGCAGGAGAGGTCTGCGCACCATGTGGGACCCTCCTCCGGTGGCTGGGGAGCAGCTTAAATGAGATCTAAGGGATGTCTCAGGTAGGTAAAGAATGAGAGGAGGTGGCAAAAGGGTCCAGTGTGTGAAGATCCTGAAAGTGCAAAGACCCTGATATAAGAGAGGTAGCTTTGCATGTTGGAGAATAGAAGGCAAACATGGTCTGGGGTGGAACTCATGCAATTTGGATTCTGCTCTTAGAACAACTATGTCAGTTTAGTATTTCAAAGAAAGGATGATGAAATAGATCCAGGTTTTAAAAAATTCACTCTGGTTGCTGTGTGAAATGTAGAGAGAGGGTAACTGGAGAGAGTACGGGGAATGAGGTGACAACCAGCATTAAGGGAAGCCGTCCATTCATGACGTGGAAAAGACAAAGGACGGGAGAAATGGATAGAAGGACACAATGGGAAAGGAATCTGTCAAATAGAGAGACTCTGTCTAAAGTACTCGGAGAGAGCAAAAAAAAGGTCAGCAGGACTCACAAGCTGAGAAGCAGCCGATTATAACTTGTAGCAATTTAGAGTAGTGGTGGTGAATTGCATGCTCTTTGTGAGCCTCTGACTTTCTTTTCAGAAGATCTAGAATAGCCCCTTCATTCTCTTCTTTATACCCACTGGCAAGCTGACCCAGTACATGTGAATCTGGCTCACATGGCAATACTGATGCCCACTGCTGTGACATTTCCTATGACACTGATCCAGAGCAGTCACTGTGTACAATGTGGTCAAGATGTAATGCTAGACAACATTCTCCATACCCAGAAGTAACCCTCGTTGGCAGTAGGGCCTTTGGAGGGAGTAGCCATGTGTGAACAGTAGAGACTCCCCATAGTTCCGTGTGGATGAATGAATAAGCCTCCACGATCCCACTTGGAGAGAGCCCTTTGTCCTTTGAATGTGATTACTAAGACAGAGAGGACTATTCTTTAAAGGTCTCCCAATGACCAAATTTGGCCTCTGATAACTGGGTAAAATATTTTGTATGAGTCATGTCTGTTTGTCTCATTTTCTGTCATTAGTTGTTATGGAAACTACACAGCACAGCCCAAGGGTTCAAAATTCCTGTAGTTAGCCTCAAACTTATCCATAGTTTATACAGCAAACAAGTTTGCTTACTTTGTTAATCTTTACCTACTTCCTGCCCTGTTCAAATTGGAAGCTGAAACACTTAATTCTGCCTAGAGCCCAAGTTGGTCTTTTCAGGTGAATCAAAATAACAGGCACGCCCTTGTGGTCTGCCCTAAGGATGCTATAGATATTTAGAAGAATTCCAAATTACTTCCTGGGTTATCTGATTGTTAGATCAAAGCTACTTCTTTGGTAACATAGAAACTATACACATGTGAAAGGAATTTAAAAATTCTTCACACTGTCTTTTTTGGGTTCATCCCAATCTCTTGGCAAAAATCTCCAGTCAAATCTAATAGCCACTGGGTTTACTTTGTGAAATATGCACTTGAGAGAGATGCTTGACAGAGTTTTGCTACTTGAACTTCTTTGATGATATCTATAAATCTTTGAAACTCAAACACAAGAAAGTTTTATGTCTATGGTGCCTCCTGATTACACAAAGACTGATGGTATGCTTTGTGGCTTCTTCAGCAAAGAATTTGAATCTGACAGACCTGGATCCATAGTTTGACTCCACAACTTTTTGGGGGTGTGTGTGTAGAAGAACTGGGGTGTAGAAGAACCAGAGGTGTAGGGGGTGAGAGGATTCATCAGAGACAGAGTGTGAGGCAGAACAAGGCAGACTACTGAAGTACACTGCTGAGGGGAGCAGTGGGTGAGACAGAAGGTCTGCTGTGCCATGGGGGTTAGCTCCCTGTCAGGGTGATAGTGCTGAAATTTAATCCCAAGGCCACCAGGGAAACCTTTGGTTCCACAACTTAATAGTTTGTTGCCTGTGTAGATAGCTTGCCTATGTTAATCTCAGTTTATCCATCTATGAAACAGTGGTATTTATACAAGTTGTAGTAAAGACTAAGTAGGTGAATTACTTAAAACAGTTCCTTACACATAGTAGATACCTAACCAATGTTAATAATCTTTCCTTTTCCTTTTGAATAGCTTTGTGGCTGTTTTCCTGTTCTACCATTTGCATAAGGGCAGAACAAAAATGAAATCAACAGATAGAGAATATGAAATTTAAAAAAAATCACAATTAGAAAAGCTTGCGTGCCATTCAGGTATTATCTCTTATGTTAGCTGTATGATTTAACATGGGCAGGTAGCTTAACTTCTCTGAGGTGTGACCAAAACTGATAAGGTTAAAATAGATAATCGTCAATGCAGATATGCTGACCAAAGTAAAAGAAGCAACTTGTATGACTTCTAGTCCCAATGAATATATATTTATCTGTAAACTAATGCACAAAAGAAAGAAAAATATAAGGTGGAGAAGAGATAAATGTGAAATACAGTGAGAGACACATTTGATGGAGGGAATAAAATTAGAATTACAATTCAAGTTTCCCTTGCAGCCCATGCATCCTAATGAGTCACCTTCACAATAATAACTTCAATCTGCCTGACTGGTACTCTCTCATAGGAATTGGGTCCCTTGCAAATCTCATCCAAATATTTCTGAGAATCAATATAGACTATTTCACCTGCACTCCCTGTAGTCAGATCAGGTTCATGGGTTCACACTTCTTGTTGATATTGGCTACTACTCAGGTAATTTACTGTGGCTATGTAGGTCACTCCTCATCTCTGTTAACACTGTGTTTTTGTGAGAACACTCAGGTTCATGTCCTTTCCAGAAGTTTTTAAATACCAGCTTCTCTAATGAAATATTCTTGCTGAGTTCCAAGCAGCCCTGTTGGGTCCATGATTCTGCTACAATCTGCATGGTTACATGAAGAACATGCCTCTAACATATTCCACTTAACAATATATGATCTGGGTACTCTTTAGGCCCTGGGTGTTATGGTTTCCCAAGAAAAGAAGTGTCCTAGAGCTTCTGCTATGGCCCTGTCTCCACAAAGCTCTAAACCAGTGCATGGGACAGAACAGAGACAAATACTGTTTCAGACCCACCTGTATGTCTCCTTTATGAATATTCATGAAAATGAATGCCCCAAAAATGTTGCTTGTCATCTTGGACAGATAAGAACATCAACTAAAAATCAAGAAAGATAGAAATTATTAAAGTAACAACAAAATTCTCCTTGAAGAATAGTAAGAAAATATCATGATGGGTTTGAGAACATGTGGTTGGAGTCCTAAGAGATAATAAGAAATAGGGCCAGATCAGCAAAGACATCAAGTGCTAGGCTAGTTTATACTGACTCTAGTAGGCTGTCAGAGACCCCTTGCAGAGATAAGGCAGAAACAGTTGAAACTCAAAGTCAATTTCTAGTCTACTTTTTCAAAGTTTAATGACTTAGAATTAAATACAAATGTAGTATTATTGTGTACCTTTGTGCACATAATACACCCTTTCTAAGCATCAATTTATGCGCCTGTAATATTGGGATAATTCTACCTTGGTGAAGGATTACTTTGAGAAGCAAATCAGATGATACATTTGAACCCGGTTGGCCCAGAGCCTAGTGCATAATAGGAGCTCAATATATGTGTCCTTTTTCTTTCACCTTAGTAAAAGATGATGATGAATTTATTTTTACTTAAAAAAACTTTAAAAATAAGTCTAAAAATGATCTGTATATTTTAACTACTCATCCATTAAAGATATACACTATCCACGAAGATAACAGAAAAATTTTACTGTCAGAACTTAAGAGCTAAAAGGGGAAAATAGTAATATTTATGTATGCAAGGCTTCTGACTCAACTTTTTTTTTTTCCCTTTCATCCTCTATAAATTACACCAAACCCACTTATCTCAATGCAGAGCACAGGATTGTTATAGGACAGGGAGAGGGGCAGCCCAAACCCCGCAAACCTGCCTATTCTAAATGGGTTCTGCCATCCGCCGCATCAACACAAAACATATGAGACTTTAATGGGAAGGGACTTTAATAAAACTAGGAAACAATACAGGAAAGGCAAAGAGTCTAGTTTCTAAACGAAGCACCCAAAGTTACCCGTCCCCTCGTGGGTAAAAGTCCATCCATATGGGACCGGCCCAGAACAAGGCCCCAAAGCCTGCCACAAGTCTAAAGCATCTTCCAGGGGGGACCCACAGAAAAGGGTCAGAAACAACCAGACAAACCCAGAAGGAAAAGAGCAAAATCAAGATAAAGGCTGCCATTGTCACCTCCTCATGGGTCTCACCCACATCTGTGTCACCCAGTCCACGACCAAAAGACAAAGCGCAGTTTCTTCCCGAGTCTCTAGGCTCCATGCGCCTCCTCCAGGTCTCCTGGCTCCATCCTGCTTCCTTCCTCAGTCTCTTCTGCAGCTTCTCCTCTTCCTGCTCAGCTCCACCCTCCCTTGGGTGGGGCAGGGAACCTGGAAACTTCCCCTTTCCTGGGGACAACCCTGTTACAGGATGAGTATATGACAGGGAAACTTGTGCATTGAAAGAAATGAACTCATGATATATAAATGCAGAAGCAACTTTACATTTGGTTTTTATTTTTCCTTTGGAACTGATCATTGGGAAGAAATTTGTCTTTCTGTAGTCCTGCATTAAAAACATGGAGAGGCCTGCAAGAAAGGAAAAGTCCTAGAATTTCTTATGTCACAAAACTGCTTAATTCAGTACTTAAAAATGGCGAAGCTTTGCACTAGGGAAAGGTTCCATCTTCATAGCAATAGAATCTTTTTTCTCACCTAAGACCCGCAATTGGTCTATAATATGAAGGAGGTGGGTAACAAGGGTACAAGGGAAGGTGGGGAGTTCCCACCATGCTGTAATGAATAGTCCTGTGTTCTCTGGGGCAGGCAGAGGGTTACCCACTTCTTTCTATCCTGGTTACCCTGGCAGGTTCTTGAGAGACCTTCTTTCTCTGGGTGATTATAGTTCTCTTGACATGGGTGATTTACATTTTCTGGCTTGTCGTTTTCTTAGTCTCTAGGAATATACCAATTTTTCTTCAGTTTTTCTTTGCTTAAGCCATTTGGACATTTCTGATCCAGTCAGAATTTCTATTGGAAAGTTCTGGATACAATTTTTATGTACAGTCTGTATCTGGCTCACAGAAAATACTCTTGCAGCCATTGCCCCAAAGAAGCCAGACCCAATCTAAGCTCCCTTCAGCTCATCTCTCAGCTGAATTAGCCAGTTCTTACTTCACTCTTTACACTTCTCAAAACAGTCCACTCTGTCCCTCCTCCCACCCTGCTGCACTGTAGGCCACACATATTAAGTGCCCTCAGTAGTTTTCTTGAAGTTCCTCCCTTGACCTGAAATGGTTGAAGAAGTTTCTTAAGATTCCCTTAAGGTGTTTGTGTGTCTGAGGTAGCTAGAAATATTCCTCAACACTCCTTCCACAAGCCATTTACTGAAGAGGCAAGAGGTTCAAGGGTCATGAATCTTTGAAATTTGCATATGTTCTGTTCCCTGCTTTGGAATATCATATTTATTATATTTTGATGTCTAAATGCAGTTTCCAATATAACATACGGCTTATGCTTCTAAGTTGTCTGCAGGGCAAGGTGATACAATGAAAGAAACACTGCTATGGAGTGATACTAGCTACCATGTATAGAACTCTATAGCAGATACCATACTAAATTTATAAACATTATTTCATTACCTTCTTATAACAGCTCAACATTATAACATTATAGTTATTAGGATATTCATTTAATAAAACAGGGAACACAATCATCAAAGTTTATCACTTAGAATAGTATGTTAAATATATCGTATAGTTTGATATCTCAACAGGAACGTCACCTAAAATGGCTTAAACACGAGAATCAAGTTATCATGCATAGTGGTTAATCCAGATATAGGGCAATTCCAGTGTTGGTTAGTCCATGACTTTAAGTGGATCAAAGATATAACAAGAATCTGGATTCTTTCCACATTTCTGTTCTGCATTCTAGGCTCATTGCTTTCATGATCACACGACAGTTGCCATATTTCAGAAACCATATCCAGATAAGACAATGCTTAGCAGAACTGTTTCTCCCTGTTAGGATAACCTAAGTCCTCACCCCAGGAACCAAGTAGAATGGCATTTTGCAGCAAGGAAGAAAGTGGAATATGTACTCAGAGGCAGAGTGGCAGACTTAGCCACAAGGGCTTAAGCACCTTGCCTTATGTTATACAGCAGAGACAGAATTTAAACCCACTTTGATTTTGTTCCAAAGGGTATTCTCTCATCAAAGCTATTTATCCAGGGGGCTAGGTAATTTGGTTTAGAGTTCTTGTAGTTATGTAACCTTAAGGAATTCTTAACTTCCCAGATCCTCACTTCTCTCACCTACAAACCAAAGAGTGGTTCTGGTGATGGTCTACTTGCCTTTTAATTGCAGCGAGACTGACTGTGCTTTTGCCATCCTTTAAAAGAAGTAAATAGTTAAGGGACCTCCCTGGTGGTGCAAGGGTTAAGACACAACCTATGAAGCAATCCGCAGCCACTGCAGCACGAGTTCTATTCCTGGCCAGCCAGGGAGCAACCCACATGGTGCAGCAGACCTCTCCTGACTTGCCTACTGCTCCCCTCAGCAGTGTACATAGGTCAATCTGCCTGTTCTGTTCCCCACTCTGTCTCTGGTGAATACTCTCACCCACTGCGCTTGTACCCCAGCTCTTGTATGCATAAATAAAGAAATCTTTAAAAAAAAAAAAAGAAGAAGGGGCCTCCCTGGTGGCGCAGGTCATTGAGCGCCGCATTGTAAAGCTGTCTGCAGCCTCTGCAGCGTGGGTTCGATCCCAGCTGGCCAGCGAGAATCCCACATGGTGAAGTAGACCTCTCCTGTCTCACCTGCTGCTCCCCTCCTGCTTCCCTCCTGTTCCCCTCAGCAGTGTATTTCGTCAGTCTGCCTGTTCTGTTCCCTGCTCTGTCTCTGGTGAATCCTCTCACCCTCCCATGCATCTGGCCTGTACCCTTGTTCTTGTATAAATAAATAAATCTTAAAAAAGAAAGAAGAAGTAAATAGTTAAGAGTCCATGACTTTAAGTTTTTAAAAGGACTCTTTATTATCCTCCAAGCAAAAGCACCCACATTTCAATTATTATTTTATTTTTACTGTCTGTGATGAATTGTACATAATGCTTTCAAATAGCTACTTAGAAGCTTCAAATGTTTACCTACAGAGATAGCATATTTTTATTTGTCATGGGTGAAATATATAAATTTATCAATCAATCACTATGGGCTTGTGGGTAGTGAGGAGGAAGTAGACTTAACTAGGCTCATACTGTGCTATCACCCAGGTCAGTGGCCAAACCTGAGCTGCAACCTTTGAGAAAATACTGGAAGGAGAGCCACACTTGTAGTCAATGGGCCTCTGAGCTCAACAACAGTGGGGCATAACTGGAAGTGGGGTGGGGATACCAATCTTCAGTTAGATTGCTGCCAATGTTCTGTTAAGTACTGACTGATGTGGCTGAATTTGTAATACATACAGATGTTTGCTCTATTAATGGTGAGGACATAGTGGAACAACTCTTATTTCCAGTCAGATCTTTTTTCTCAGTTCCTGACATGTGCATGAATCTAAAGAGTTGATAGTCATACCTTCCTACATCAGGAGAAGAATGCTCAAACTTATCAAAAGTAAAGTTCTTAATTATAACTAGAAGTCTACAACACCTACTTAGTATTCAGGTCTCAAATACATTTTCTTCGTTCAATGCCTGTCACTTCACCAGGAAGGCAATGGCCATCTCTTTTGCTCACCATTTTATGGCACTGGCATGGCCTCTAGTGAGCATTAGTAAGTATTTGCTAAATTCATGAAGGACAATGCATCGTATCACATTTAAGCTTTTTGGAGATGGGAGCTTTAATATTTCAGATAAAAAACCCCATCACCTTTTGCAAAAAGAAATTGCTGGAATGAACTGATATCTAAAACTTTGCTGAAGGAGATTTGCATATTGAATGCATTTAGAAAGAGATAAAACATTTGATAATGAGGAAAGAGTACAGTATGCTATTCTTAATTCCTGCCTATATATCTGATATATTAAGATAAAGCCAAGGTGATAATAGGCAAAAAATACTAAAAAATTCAAAGAAAACTTATTAATATTCATTTATCAGAAAAGTACAGTTTTGTCTAGATTTCTGGTTTATTAGAGATCTTTAACCCTGTTATTTTCAAATTAAAAAATTCCTGTCCAGATAGATAGATGACTTTATTGGACTTCTTTCAGCTTGGGGTGGGAATGCTAATCCAAGATCTTTTAATTCATAGTGCAATATTTACTCCATTTTGCTACACTAAAAAAAAAAAAAATTGTGGGAACATAAACTTATGTTGTTTGGGGATATAATTTCAGCAAAAAGCCATAAAATGAACTTTAATGAGCTTTAATGATATTATTGTAAGTAGTTAAAATTTTAAAAGTGACTTTTTTAGTAAAATTAATTTCTTTATTTCAAATAAAAGCTAATTTTTTAACTTCAGAATTTACAAACTATTGCCATAAGCTATGGTATATCTATAAAAAGGACTATTATTTAGCATTAAAAGAAATGAGCTTCCAAGCCACAAATGACATGGAGGAAACTTAAATGCAGATTGATAAATGAAAGAAGCCAACTTGAGAAGGCTATATTCTATGTGGTTCCAACTCTGGCATTCTAAGGCAAAACCATGAAGACTAAAAAGATTAGTGGTTGCTGTGGGAAGGAATGAATAGGTATAACATAGGGAGTTTTTAGAACAGCAAAATTGTTTTGTGTGATACTATGATAGCAGATACATGTCATTATACATTTGTCACAACCCATGGACAGTGCACCAACAAGTCTAATGTAAACTGAGAACTTTGGGGGATGATGCATCATTGAAGTTTTACCAATTGTAGCAAATGTACCACAGGGAAGTAACAAATTGATGGAGGATGTACATATGTAGAAAAGGGCATATGGGAACATTGTACTTCCCACTCAATTTTGCTGTGAAACCCAAACTTTTCTAAAAAATAAAGTCTATTAATTTCAGATAAAAATTGCTCATTCATTTTATTTTCATTATTGGTCATCCCCACTGCTCAAACAAGTTTGTGGAAGGCACTGTTCTAAGGGAGTGTTCTAAGCAACATGGTGTGGTAAAACCCATGGGCAGCACAGATAGGCAGGCTGCACACTGTCCGACACCAGAGGCTCCCTCCCACAGACAGTGATGGGATTGTCTTCTCTGGAGTTTCACAGCACGGCTGCCCTGTTCAACTCCTTTCTCCTTCAGATAACTTCGGTCAATACAGTTAAGCTTTTTAAATCCTGGCTGTTTCATTTCTTGTAAAATTAGGGTGGCAAAAAATACTTCACACAGAATATGAAGACATATCCCCAACATGTGGGACAGAGATCTTTTAAAATAAGTGTTCTTCGGGCTAAAGGTTATCAGAAATATAATATGCCCACTAAGGTAAATTTCTCAAGTCATGGAAAAAAGAGACTTAAATCCTCTGTGGGAACAAAAATTTGGATGTGTCACATCATCAAGAACAAAAAAAAAAAAAAAAAAAATCCAAAAACCCAATATAACAAGTGTGATTCCAGCCACCAGTTTAGAAGTGTGAACTATGTAGACCAGGGACCAAGAGTTCCAAATCAAGTTCTAATTTCTGCATGTGTGTATCTTTTGATATTTTTGGTTGCTTTATCTTGTAGCTGTTAAAACATTTACTTTGAAATGTCTCCAAGAATGCCACAGGCGATCACAGCCTTTCTTGGACACAAACATTAGGTGATAGCAGCCTAGAGAGAGGGGAAGTGAGGCAGGAGTGTCAGGAAGAAAGAAGGTCATTGGTAGAGCAAATCATTTAGCTATTGTAACAACAAGCAAGGTTTATTTGAAAAGAACAAAATAGAGGGCAGATGCAGTGCATTCAATCAGGGAAACCATGTATAATCCCCCTGATCCAAGCCTACCAACACTTTATCCAACTCTGGAAACCCACCTTCTCTATTCTATTGGAGGAACAAACAGTGGGAGTGGCAGAACATGTTGAGTTCTATAGTTTGCTGATTTACCCATGTGTGGACAATCTTATTCTACCCTCCCAACTTAAATGGGGTTGAAAATATGAATTTTCCCAGTATCCAAATTGATTCCAAGAAGGAACCCTCACACCCATGCATGCTCTTCCGCAGCTCATGTCACATGAATGAAAGTATTCATACTGAGTGAGGTCTTAGTAAAGACAATCCCCACCCCCCCAACCCCCAACCCCCTGCTCCCTTGGGAGACAATATTATCAAGTTTCTTAGAAAATGCTTTTTGTTCTTCCTAATTGGTCTATTCTTAAATATAATAAAAACTGCTTTGGTACTATTCCAAGTACAATTTTATATAAAATGTATTCCTTTTTGATTTCCATGAGTAATGAAATAGAGTTGTGGTATTTAAAATCCAGTGGCAAATAATTTTTAAAAACTAATCAAAATGGAGGGTAGATTTAGTGACCATGTTGAGCCTAGTTCTTTTACTATAATCAGCTTGCACTGGAGAAAGAAGTAAATCAACATAAGGCGAATGTCAACATCCATCCTGATTGGCTCAAATGCTCAGAATCCTCCCTAATTACCAGTCAAGGAAATGTCAAAAGGCAGCCTCTTCTCTCATCTCCCTTTGAAGAAATTTGCTCTATTTATTATGCACATACTTCTTCCCTAGAAGAGGCGATTATTTCCTTAAAAAGACACCCCATAAAGGTAAATTCCATTTGGGTCATTTGAGGAAATTAGTTAATCCATATAATTTTTTTTCTTTTTATTTATTTATTTATTTATTTATATTTAAATATTTTATTTTATATAATTCTTACATCTTTTTTCATCTTTGCACAATGTATGCATTTTCATTTTGGTTATATTCCCCATACAATTACACCTCCCCCCTTATTTTGACTCTAATCCTTCCTTTCCCCACCTCCCCTCCCCCCCACCAGTGTGTCTCTGGTTTATAGTTGCTTATTGATTTTTACTTTGCATTGATTAGTCTTTTTCCTGGTCTCTTATTTAGGTTTTCTAAATTCCTGCTATGAGTGAGACCATCTGGCATTTTTCTTTTTCTTTCTGACTCATTTTGCTGAGCATGATCCCTTCTAGCTCCATCCATGTTGGTGCAAACTGCATGTGTTTATCTTTTTTGATTGCTGAGTAATATTCCATTGTGTATATGTACCACATCTTCTTGATCCAGTCTATGGAGAGCTGTGTGGAGATTTCTTGAACTACTAAACATAGAGCTTCCATATGATCCAGCAATTCCATTCCTAGATATTTTCCCAAATGACACAGAAACAGTAATTCCAAAGGGCACCTGCACCCCTATGTTTATAGCAGCACTATTTACAATAGCTAAGCTATGGAAGCAACCCAAATGCCCAAAAATTAATCCATATAATTTTATCAAAGATTTATGGCAAGATTTGCCAAATAATATTTATCTACAGATAATCAAGAGTTAACTGTATAGGAAACCTCCAGATTATTGAAAAACTGAGTAAATGATATTGGCAACTGGTATGGGTGCCTTTTCATTTAATGAAATCTCAACTTCTATAAATGAAAGGGAAAATGAAAAATCAGACAATTTAAGAATGCATCAAATCTATATTGATTCTCAGGAAACTGGATGCAGGCCTAAGTTTTAATGAGTCAAACTATAATGGTCAGTATGAATCTTGTATTTCTTAAATTCACAATCTCTGTTAATATACACATTGTTAAGGAAATTTGTCCAACTCACAGATATTTACTCAACTCTATTATACAACAAACACTTAAAAACTGGGGGTAGAAAGTTCTTGATTAACACAAGCTCTATCTCTACTTGTGACATACTTATCTTTTGGGGGGAGAGAGAAAATAGAAAGGCCAAAAATAACAAAGCAAATATAAATTATGATATATGAAATTAATAAACGAGGGACTAACATTAAGTGTTAGTCTTCAGGGAAGGTCTTCCTAATGATTTGACCTTTATGAAACCAACATGATCAAAAGAAGCTATATTAAAAGGAATTGCTTACGTAAGTAAAAGAATAATTTTAAATATAAAGTAAAAGCTTACTTTATGCAAATCTAAAAACTCTCTTGAAAGCATCTTTGTAGGGCAGTAATTCTTAAACTTTAGCATGTGCCTGAATCACCTCCTACAAGGCTTTTTAAAACTTATTCTTCAGAGGTACTGTGTTGGTAGGCCTTCATCTATAAAGTCTGTAAATTTGCATTTTTAGCAATTTCCCAGAGCAGTTGTTGCTGTTGGCTTTTGGACCACCCTTTGAGTAGCACTGCTGTAGTCAACAAATTGCATGGAGGCATAGGTTAACAAAATTAAGGTATTTCACACTTGTGTTACTGTAGCTTACATAGCATTTGCATATATTTTAGCTCAATTAATTGCCATAATTTTATCTCTGTATTTTTCATTTAGTCAGTCATTTATTCAGCAAATATGTTTTGAGGATTTTTTTTTTTTTTTAGGTGCTCAGCACTACTCAAGATGTTCTTGGGATATGTCAGCAAAATGGATGTGGAGTTCAGAGAAGCAGATATTAAGTTTATTATATAATATGTATGTAATAATTAATATAGGTGTTAAGTAATCACATTATATAGATGACAAGTGGAATGAAGAAAATGTATTAAGAGAGAATAAAACAGAACGAAGCTATTTTATCTTAGAAGATCCTGGCATGCCTCTCTGAAACTTCCTGGGTTATGCAGCTAGAAGGTGGGAAAGCCATGGCAATTTCCAAAATCCCAGTGCTATTTCCCCTCTACCAGAGCTGCCTCTCAAAATGCACAAGGTCAGGAAATCACAAAGTCAGGAAAAGGATAAGGCACTTAAATCAGGAAGTGCTACTGTCTGGGACTGAATTTAAGGAAGACCCACACCCTCTGGATTGGATTCACTATGTACAAGACAGGCACCAAGAGCAAGTCATCACCTAGGGCAGCCAGAGACACATTATCAGCAAGCATCCCACCCCATCAGGAAGAGTTTATCAAAGGAGAGAGGAAATGCTCATTTTTTTCAAGAATCTATAACATATTAGGTGAATTTTCTACCATTTGGTGTTTATTGTTTCCTTCTTACAAATGAGTAAATTCAGGTTCAAAGAGGTTAAAGGACTTAACCAAGATCACATAGCTGGCAGAAACAAGGTGAAAAATCCCTCTCTGTCTGACAATAAAGTCTGACTGGTCTTTCAGAGTTAAAAAGATTCAGAGTCCTAGAGGACAATGACTCCCAGAGGAACTGGCTTTGAGGCAAACTCTTGTCTCTGACACAGTATTAGAAGTCTAGTCTGTGAATTTATTTCAGGGATTTTCAGATATATGTGAACAGAATCTAAGAGGAATATTCTTGAGATGCTGTGATCAATGCCTCTGGAATCTGAATCTGATTAGCAAGCTTGGGACTTGGCCTTGATTAGACACACAAACATACACACACGTGTATATATATGTTTGTTTTTTAAACTAGTTGCCAGTAATTCTAAAGCCTGGTTAGGTTTTGTTATACATTTGGCTGTTTTCAAACCTGAAGGTAGATAGATCAATGTGACTGGAACAAGTGTAGACATAGAAAATAAGGACATGTTTTAATATTTTTAGGAATAAATAAAATTTTTATTATTTCATGCCATGTAGCTCATTTCCTTAAAAATTCCATGGTTATCAAACTCAGAGAAAACATTTCTAAGAATCTTGATAGTAGGAAAGACTGTCCTCACTGCCATATCCCGATTCTCTTATTATCCTCTATAAATTATCTTTTAATGCATTTTGTTCAGAGACTTTATCTCTTAAACTTTACTACCCTTGAATTAAATGTCTAAAAATTGGTTTTAGTGCTGTGATCACAATGACATAAAGCATGGTGGATATATAGTTTTGATTAAAACCTCCATGAATTCCCTCCTTGTTCACTCCAAATACTATGAAACAGGAACAAAGTGCTAAATAAAAAGCAAACCACAAGAGGATAACAGTTGAAAATAAAAACCTAAAAATCAAACTGAGAGAAAATTATGGAAGTATTGAAACATATGCCTGAAAAAATTTCTCAGAAAAAAAAAATCAAAATGCAGTAAAAAGTAGAAAAGAAAAAACTTGAAACATAGTCCAGGATCCCCATTAACTAACTAATAGGTGTTCCATAAAAAAGAGAGGAGAAAATGAACAGGGCAGTATTTATGAAAGAAATGATTCAAGAAAATTTTCTAGGATCAAAGAGCCTGAGTTTAAAAATTCAAATGATTTACCAAATATCTAGCACAATGGGTTTTGAAGCAAATTAAAAGTCATCACATTATTATGAAAAGTCATTGAGTGTAGAGACCTTACAAGATTTCAGAAGAATAAAAATAGCTTCTAAAAAAATTTCCAGTAGAAAAGTACTACTGTAACCATTAAAAAGGTAATAATATTCAACCTAGAATTCTACAAACAGCCCAAGTTATCAAGCAAGTGTGATAATAGAAGAAAGGTGGCTCCAGAGAGAAAGGATTTCAAAAATATATATTCTGTGACCACTTTCTATGGAAGGCACTGGAAATATATATACTCTTATAATGAGAAAATTAAGAAAAGGAATAGGAAGACTTGGCATTCCAAACCAGAGAACCCTGTACAGTCAAGTTGTAAGATTAGGCATACCCAGTCAGATAGAGCAGTTTGACAAAATATGATATGTGTGTGCGTGTGTGTGTGTGTGAGTGTGTGTGTCATTGTTTAGTTTATGAAAAGAGCTATTGGTTAAGAAAAAGCCCTTGGAAGCAGTTTTTTTTTTTTTTAATTTTGCATCTTTCAAATGATAAATGTCATGAACAGAAAGGAAATTATGAATAAATAAGTTACTATTAATTTCTGGAAAAATTGATTTCTAGAAAGAAATAAAAAATCTGATCAAAAAAGGAAGGGAAATGGCTCCGTATTTTAAGCAGTTTTGAGTCATAATTTTGTGTTCACTTACTAGAGGTTTATCTGAGAATGTAGTATTGGAAGCAGGGGAAAGTAGGAGAGTGGCATTTAAATCCTAAGCCCTTATCTCATCTACAAATAAACTTCTGTTTATTTATTTATTTATTTTTAAAAGATTTATTTATTTATTTATTTATTTATTTATTTATTTATTTATACAAGCACTGTGTACAGTCAGAGGCACGGGAGGGTGAGAGAACTCACCAGAGCCAGAGGGGAGAGTAGAACAGGCAGAGTAACCAAATACACTGCTGAGGGGAGCAGCAGGCGGCAGGAGAGGTCTCCTGCGCGCCATGTGGGACCCTTGTCTGGTGGCCGGGGATCAAACCAGTGCTGCAGAGGTTGCGGGCAGCTTTGCAATCCAGCGCTCAACCGCTGCGCCACCAGGGAGGCCCAACTTGTGTTTATTAAGCACTCACTGTAGGCTGCAGACTGTTCTAGATGTTTTATATGTTCTCATTCCCTTAACTCTTAATTACAGCCAATGAGATTCCAGCCAATTAGCACAATCAGCAAGCAATAGATTATATCCATACAGAGAAATAAATTATTACATAAGCAGGCCATTTGGAATTAGGGAGGCAAATCCCCAAAGAAGCAGTACTTGGACCAAAATGCTTGCTTTTGAGGGAGCCTGACTGGAACATGAGAATTAGTTCAAAAGAAGTTGCTTTCTGTTAAAATAATTTTCATACTTTGAAAATTTATGTTTTATTTATTTCATTAAAATGAAAATTATTTTTTAAAAGTTTTCAATTAGGATCTAGGAATCTGGTTTTCAAGGCTAAATTCCACTTATAATTAGTTATGACTAAAATCTGCACTTTAGTTTATTAACATAGAAAACTATCTCTAAGACACTTTCCTTCTATGATTCTGCTGAAATGTTATGACAGGAAAAAGGCTGGGTGGGGCTGGGGTAAGGTAACGGTGATATGGGCAGATACACTGCCTGTATAATGAAATGTGAACTGAAACATGACTGTTGATAGGAATTATGGCTGTCATCACTGCCCCTGCCTCCTCTACCTTCCTCTGTCCCATCAATGCCTTGTCTCTCTCCTACCCCAAGTTTCTTGGTACCTTGTACTTTGGGCAAAATGAATCTTTGGTCTAGCACTACTTGGCATTTCTTTAGCCTTTAACATGAACTCACAAACTAAAATTAGACTCTGATTAAAAATATGCGTTAGAGAACATTTTGGGTGCTGAAATCCAGTTGAGAGGATTATTCATGTTTAAAACATCAAGAATAGAGCTAATAACCTACTGATAATTTGGAAAAAAGTAGCCCAGATTTGTAGTCACTTGAATGTTAAAAAAAAAAAAAAATCTTCAGGAAAAAAAGGGAATTTCTCTTAGATTCTTACAGCTGAATTATTTGTGCCTCTTACACAGAATACTTCAAGCATACTTCTAAGTATGAAAAATAAGCAACAAAGTAGAAAACTTACATTTTGATGGAGTAGGCTTGGTTGAACAAATTGTAAGAACGGAACCCTGAGGAATAGTAATGATTCATACACAGACAATTCGGAACTATTTAAATATCTAAGACTAGAATAGAGCTGAAACGGAATAAGAATATTGGTCTTAAGGCACCAATTTTCTTTTAACTAGGGGGAAAATGACAATATAACAGATAATAAAAACTTTCTAAGACAAATCCAAGAGTACCCAAAATTTTAAAATCAAAGCAAATTGAGCAATAGCTTTTAGAGATCAGACTCTAAAAAGGGCAGCCTACGTTCTAACTATTTAGGGAAATGAAACACAGAGAAATGAGCTCATTTGTCCAAGATCAGACAGTTAATGAGTGGCAAAGCTAAAATTAAACCCACTTATTTTGATGCTCATTGATCATTGAACAATAACCGTGCCAGACACATCTGTGAAGAGTTGACGATACAGAATACAGAAGAGCTAACTACGGGTTCAAAGTCCTTGGGTTGCATCAGCTCCTCTGAGTGCTGGAAATTTTCAAAATCTAGAGATTTCTGGGAGACGGTATGTTGGAACATAATCAAGAAATCATTTCATGCAAGCAACTCTAGAAAATTGATTAAACAGGTATTAGACGAAAGGGACTGGAATTTCCAAGACTCCAATAATCTTTAAGATCTATTTTCTCTTTTTAAATAAACACATAGTTTTATACAAATTTTTAAGAGTTCATTTAAAGTTGTATACAATTGTATATAGTATAAAGTTGTATACGCAGAAACGAGATCTGCTCCTGCACATGGGTTCTCACTGAATGTTATTATTTTTGCTATTAATTATTACTTAACTTTATCTAAAAATTACAATGGCTAGTTGCATGATAAAGTATTCTTTTGATCTTTTATAAAGGGTCAAATAATAATTTATGCTTTGTGGGTGTCACATTCTCTGTTTTAATTACCCAACTATGCCATTGTTACCTGAAAGCAACCATAGATAACAGAGAAATGAATAAGCAGGCTGTGTTCCAATAAAACTTTATTTGCAAAGATAGGCAGCAGCCCACATTTAGCCCACAGCTTGTAATATACCAACCCTTGATCTAAAGTTACTTTATATTAGATTTCTCACCCTTGGCACTGTGGACATTTTGATCAGATAGCTCTTTGTGGTAAATGCTTGTGCTGAGCATGTGCTTAACAGCATCCCTGACCTCTGACACACAAAAATGTCTCCAGACATTTCCAAAAGCCCTAGAGACAAAATCACCTTAAGTGACCACTGCTTTAAACAAATGGGGTTTCAAAATGTGTATATTTGGGGTAGGGTGGGGTGTGGTGCAGGTGTTCATATCTGAATAGCCTCCAACTACATATCTCTATCCCAGCACTTCCTCTAATATGTCTCCTCCCTTCTGAGATGTAGAAACATCAGGGGGTGATAGTGGGCAGCAAACAGGAATTCTTGCCAATGATCCAAAACCACAACTCCATCTTCAATTTTATTTTTTAAAGATTTATTTTTTAATTTATAGAAAAGCCGGGGTATAGTCCAGATGTGTGGGAGGGTGAGATAAATTTACCAGAGACAGAGCAGGAACAGAACAGGCAGACTGACAAAACACACTGCTAAAGGGAGCAGAGGGCGAGACAGGAGAGGTCTGCTCGCCATGTGGGTTGCTCCTAGGCCTGTGGGGATCGAACAGGCACTGCAGAGGCTGCAGACAGTTTCACAGTGCTGCGCTCAACCGCCTGCACCACGAGGGAGGCCCTTCAATTTTATTTTACATGTAAGAAATGTGCTGACGTTTCAACATTTTATATTGTGTGAACCAGGCTTCCACTGTTTGGAGCTAAGACAGTTGACTCTTGGTTTGATATTTTATATAATAAATAATCTCTAGAAATCTACAGTATCTGAGGTAACTTTTTATATGGTCTCACTTTTAAATTGAAGACGTTGTAGTGATAAAATATATGGTGAAATGTATGTGGAATACCTCAGATTTTATAATCATTGATCCTCTGCAAAATCCAATTCAATGTTCTCTGTAGCTCTGTACTTTTAAAGAAACAAAGGGGAGGCAAATATAGAACTGTCAGAATTATCTACTATATGTGAACCTTGTAAAATATGAGATGGTGGAAAAGAACTTTCTGGAATAATTTCTGTGCCCCTTCAACATGGGAAGAGCAGACAAATACTTTGGTGGTCCCTTACAAATTCATTTGGCTTCCAATTCTGAGGGAAACAGGAATTTGTGGTAGCATTTCATTTTTGACAGCAAAAGAGACGGTAATTTTTGGAGGTGACTTTGCCGCAGTGTGCATAGAACCTGGCACAAAGAGGCAACACTGCCCCTACTTTCTAAATTAGTTTTAGCGTTTAACAACCCTGCTATTCAGAGGCATTTCTGCCACAGAAAAACTAAAAGCTTTGTTCCTTCTGCTCTTAAAAATGTCCTTTCATCATAAATCTTTACACATTTGACTGCAGAACTCAGGGCTCTCAATTCCCTAAGTAAATAAATTAGAGATAATTCAATATTTGATTATAAGATTTATAGTTCTGTGCCTTACAGTTTCTCAGGTGAGTGCTTTATAATTGAGCACAAGTGAACAGCTCCATTAATTCTGATCTGAGTATAAAATGGGCCCTAACAGTTTGGGGGTGCTAACACAGACACAGGAGAGCAAGAGTGGGAGAAAAACAACCCCTTCTTTAGACTTTTATCCCTGCTTCACAGCTGCTCTCCCCCTTGTATTTTCATCACTAGAGAAATCATGCTTTCCGTAATTTTAAAGTCAGCACAAATTTGCTTCTAAGTCAGGTCTAGCCTAATCAGATAAATAGACTATTTTTTAACTGACTGCAATTATGAGAAAAGGATGAGAGGAGATTTCTACTCAGCATGTCTCCAGAAGAATCCAGGCTTCTCTTTGCAGCTTTTTGGAGACAATACCAATATACATTATTGAGGGCTCAACAGCCCACTCATACGGGAGGGCAAAGCTATTCCTGCCACTTATTACGTGGTACTGTTGAGACATCTGGGAAACTCTTACAGTACTTATTTGTTTTTCCAGAGAACTTATTCCTTGACATATGTGGTTACAGCATTTGCTAACACTCAATGCCAGAACCTTTATGACTAATTGCCCTTCAAGGGGCATGACTTCCGATAAGTAAAAAGCAAACTCACCAAGAGTGCTACATGAAGAAAATGTCTTTGTATTGTGCCCAAAGACCTGGTAACAGAGATTAGGTTATTTTCACTTGTGAAAATTATGCCTGGTTACACAACCTGCCTCTTTACAGCCATTAATAAGAAAACTCATAATTGGAGCCAGGTGTTAACATGAGCAAAGGCGTTTCTTGCTGGGCAGATTTTTTACATGAAAATGCTAAAAGGAATCTTCATGGAGAAATCTGGCCTTTAAAGAAATTCATTCTCTCTGGGTAATAGGACGGCTAGTCAGACTTTCTGTAAATCAGCAAAGAAACATGCGGTTGGCGTCATAGCTTTTGTTCAATGATTCTCATTTGAAAGGTACCTACAGAAAAATGCTATTTCTGAGCAACCAGATGCTTATGAATTTATTTATGATTTTTCCCTCACTCATATACATAGCAACCAAGTGCAGAGTCTGACCACGCGCACCCAAATTTATCATTATTAGAAAGCACACAATCAAGATGCAACTTGGCATCTGTATGTATTTTTTGGTATACCTAAACAGACACACAGACTTATTTACACAAACAAGTGTGTACACAACATGTGTTTGGCAACTGAATTTTTCACCAAGAAATACACACTCCATTGATTATTGTTTTGTTTTTCAGCAACTATATTGACTATTTTGGGTTTTGCCATACCTCTACACAATGCATAATGTCTTTCCTTAGCAACTTGGGAGAGAAGACTCCTTCTCCTTGAGGAGAAAGTGGGGGGAGGGGGAGAAGTAGGGGAAAGAGAAGGGGAGAAAAGGAAAGAGAGAAAGATAAAACAGAGGAAGGGAGTGAAGGTGAAAGGGTGAGAGGGAGGGAGAGGGGCCAGACACAGGACTGACTGAAAGTCCTAATCCCAGTTTTACTTTGAGTGCTCTAATCAGTTTCCCCACATGCAAAAATAAGGCCAGTGAGGCCATTTTGTCACTACTATCAGAGAAGAGGAAGAAAATGAAGAAAAACGACTTTGAAGCTATACTCTCAAAGTATAGATACAGAGCACTGTGAAGAGCAATGTATTCACATAAAACTAAAAGCCAGAAAAGGTTCGTAAGGTGAAGCCTGCTCTTACATAAACTGTATTCCCAACCAATCCCCATTATCTCTGCCTACAGTCTCCATTCTTAGATACCACTGACATAAATCATCTTCTAGAATGTCTGAAATGATGTCTCTAAATTGTTCATCTGGCAAACCATTTCCCCACATAAAATGCAGCACCCTTGACATAGACTAACCAGCATTTTCCACTGTCTCACAGGCTTCCTACTGTTTGCCCCACACCAGATTCTGCAGCCTTTCTGCCTCCTCCATCTTCCATGAACTTTGGTCTCCAGCAATATCAAATCTTTAGTTCTACAAACACACTGCACTATTGTTATCCCTGTGTAACTGAAAAACTCTGCCTTCTGCTCATGTGGTCCTACCTCCATAAACACACCTAGAAACGAAGCAATCACCCTGTACTTAATACCACCGATTTGTCCTCTGTGGAGCTTCTAAGCTTCAGACAAACAGAATCATGACTCCTCCCTCAGGCTAACCCTCTGTTTGATATCTGCTTATTCTTTTCCATTCTTATTTGTTTACTTCTTTACTTTTCTCTCTGGAGCCCAGTGATAATGAAGCCATGGACCACAACTCATTGAACCCTGATACCAATGCCTGGCAAGTTTCTGACACATAGAAGATACTCAGTGTTTGTCAAGAGAGTGAAGGAAGGGGGAGAGGAAGGAAGTTCATTCCTGTGCTTAAGAATACCTACCTGCTCCAAATCTCTTTTGCATTACGGCTGGATATTTTACATTATTTTCTACAGGCACCTATTCCCTGTATATGACATAACCATTCATGATATCCTCAGATAATTCCGTTGCCCTTCCTTTCGCAAAACCACTAAGCCACTGCATTTTTTTTATTTTTCCTTTAGAAAATAACCTCCTGAACCCTCATCTTCTTTTATCTCATGATCTCTGATTTAATCCTCAGGGTTAGTCAGGCCACTTCACTTATTAAAGTGAATAGGTGGCTTGATGGGGGATTCCCCAGAACCCTGGCGAAGAAGAGAAAAAGATAGAGAAGATGGTAGGAGTAAAAAAATAAAAATAAAAACCCATGCAAAATGCAGTGGAAGATGAATACCATGAGCTACCATGGTTACTACATCTATGGGCTGAAAACAGGCTAGAAGTAGGTTAGCTCAGCATTGTTGGGATAATGTTGTCTACCCCCAAATTAAGAGTTATTATGGAAACCCTTTAAACAGTATCTTCAATCAGCTGAAGTTTTGTTTACTCTTCTAAGTACAGACACTTAGAAAATACTGCTTTAAAAAAACAAAAACTAGCCATCACAACATCCAACCCCCGCTCCCAACAAATAAAACCATTTTCTTGGATCAGTTAAAGCAACACAGTAATCAAAAAGATCAAGTAATGTCTTCATATATTTATAGAACAAATTAAGTCACCAAAAATGAGTCACCTCAAGACCTTATGAACAATATACTTGCGCAGAAAATTTGCAAAGATATTTTGACCTCAGAGTTCAAGTACCTTGGTACCTCCTCCTGGTTTCTAAAACATTGTGTCTTCAATATATAGAGTTTATATAAACTCTTTTAATAAGAGTCCCAAACATTATATACCTGTGGCTTATATCCATTTGATGTCCTTGTCCCAAATATTTATCAAAGATTTAATAAAAGCACCACAGTTCATAGATCCAGTATTTAACTTGAAAATGTCTTTAGAAACCATCTGATCTAATCATCTGATTTTACAAACTGAAAAATGGAAGATGAAAGTGATTAATGATCTTATCTAAGGTCATGCAATAGGAAAAGTGGAATTAAATTTAGTTATGTTGAACCCAAGGCCAGAATAGCTTCCCTTAAATCAGAGGACACACAACAAAGCACTTAAAATGTTGAACAACAAGCACAGTTCACTTGTGTGCATTTAAGTAGAGATATTTATTGCTAGATAAAATTAATCCAGTCATTGATGCTATCTTAAAAATTAAAGATGAAAACTTTAGTAGATTGTTTTTTAATTTTTGTGTACCTTCATTTCAGATGAGATTTATCCATTATTAGATGCAATCTCAACATATTTTTTGTAACTCAGTATATTTCCTCTTGTAAGGTTTTTTTAAATTATTATTTTGCATTTTTTTGAATTTTAAAAAAGACAAAAAGTGAATACAAGTATTGGTAGATGTCTCCTTTAGGGGTTTGGGAAAAAGCTTCCTTTCTGCGACCTGGTTAGAAAGGGTGCCCTCTTGTGTTCCTTTAGGGTTATAAATTCCTTTGCCTTAAAAATTGCCCTCCTTGAAGAATTCCTTCTGTTCCTCTCCAGAGGAAAAGGGAAAATGGGAATATGCATCCTAAAATAGCTTTTCTGCCACTCACCTCTTTGCACGATGCATAGGCCTAGGATAAATCAAAGCATAAGTATGAAGAGAGCGTCTTCATATTTATTCTTGACTTTATTGACAGTATTTAGCATGGTGATTCATTAGCTCCCAGTCCAGAATACAGAGTACATATGTAATTAAAAAGAGAGAACGAGAGAGTACTTTCTTTTATACACAATCTACTCAAATGTGTTATTTAATTAGTTTCTCAGGCACTGCACCACATCAAACTCACTCTCTTCCTTAGTGCAACATTATCAATATGTTAATTGAGTTAATTAATTAATCCAGTCAATATATCTTTCAGTGCCTGTAATTTATATAAAGCAACATGTTAATCATGTGGAGAGTGCATATAAATAAAATCTCCCTCTTATCAAAGAACTTACCATATATTAGGAGAAAAACGTGATCACAAGTGAACTATATGACAACTTTCACAAAGTGAGACAGTGTTAGAGGAGGGAAATTCTTGCTTACACAATAGAGGGGAACATTTTTTAAGAATATAGAATGTCCCATGTTCCTGGAAAAATAAGTAGACTTTCAGTAGAGAGACATGGGGTTTGAGAAAGAATTCCACAGTCAAGGAACAGATGGAACTGAAAATGCAGTCAATTTTGTACTTGTTGGAATAAGAGTGTGTTGGGAGAAGCTCCTGATAGCAAGAGGTGGTGTTGAGTATTGGCAAGGAGGCTGTAACAATGCAATGTAGACCTTACATTCGTAGTATCCTGAGTGCAGAGGATGCAAATGTATAAAGTTGGTATTATTTTCAGGATCATGTGCTTCCAATCAACTGTAGTAACACAGTCTGAAAAATGAACTAATAGTAAAAAGGACTGAGATTCACAAACACTGAACTGTAACCCTCCACAGTGACATTCGGAATAGAGAGTGCAATGGCTCACCTATTGATCTATCTGCTCTTAATTCTGCTTGACTGTTACTTTATTCAAGTGACATTTGCAAATTACATTCAAATACCAGTTGTCTGCATTAAGAAATAGAACTGTGAAACAGATAATCCAATTGTCATTTCTTTTAGTCTTTGAAAGGCACTAACTATAATGGCAATTTGAAGAACATTCATTCTTTCCATTTTTATTCTTTTTTTTTTTTTAGACCCATATTAAAACAAATGTGCTCTCCTTACCAATACATCGGACTAACTGGTACTAAAATTTTTCATGAATAATGTGCAGAGAGAATGATCTACTATTGCTAATGGAGATCACTTGCTTACTGGCACATTCCTCTAATTACATTATTTTACATTAACAAAATGGAACATTTCTATATGAGCACCAGGACAAGAAATGTCACCTCCTAATCTTTGGCCTGCTTCCATTTGAATCCTACTGGGATGAAACTCTAACATCTGAATTCACTACCTCCTTGAAACTGTGGCCTTTGATCTCTTCAGCATAGTTATTTCCTTCTTTCTACTAAAATTGCCTTTCACTTTCTTGGTTATTAATTTTTTCTTTTAATTTGACATGCCTTGTAGTCTCCTTTACATTGCATTAGTGATTCCTACTACTTCATCCCCCCAGGGCAAGGAACTTTCAAGAATGGGCCTTATAAATAAAAGTTGCAGGGTGGTTTGGGTTAATATAATTGATAAGCAAAGGGGGATATTTTTAAAGGAGGAGCCAAACTATTGTTTAGCTTAAATTACTAAGCTAAGTTTTTCTAGATAATGCAGTCATTCACCAAAACTCATCAAACTGCCAGCCTCAAAAGCAACTGGTTTCCTTTCTGGAAACTGCCAACAAAAATTGCAGCAGTTGAGGATGCCAGCTGCCTTGAAAACAGCCAACATGATGCATTCTGTACATGGGCGCCCTCTGATGGCCTACACCGCACACTGCCTGATGGTGCAGGTCGCCGTGTCCTCTGGGGAAGCTGCAGATATGCCTTTAAGAAAACTGTCTTTTACAGACCAGGGCAGGAAGCCAAAAGCTGCTTACATGAAATACTCAAAAATAAAATATCAGAAAAGCGAAAAAAAAAAAAAACTACACCCAAAACTCAGTCTTTGAGAAGCAATTTGGATTCAGTTAAATGGTGAAGAGATGAGAAAAGTGGTACCACTTCCCTGACACTCATCTCAGAATATCATTTCCTATTATCATGACCACAAAACCAGGCATCAGATCTGAGAGGTGGTAGATAATCTGTAACATGGAAAAATAGGTCAGAACAGACAGACAGACAGATAGACACAGATGGGTTTTTTTCATATGTTCTCATGAAAAAAACTAAACTTTGTATGTATAAAAATCATTTTTAATTGGAAAGACTTGGGATTATAATTGCGTTCTGCACTAAGCCTTACAACTAAAAAAAAGTATCATTTTCTTAAAGCTTGTTTTTTTTTAAATAGTTTAGATGATCACCTCAGGTTTCACTTTAATAACAGTAATAGATCAGTTTGTAGAAACATTCTATGGATTCATCAATTTGCCCAAGTTTTCTCTCATCTCTTAATGTTCAAATCATTCCTTTTGAATATCCATCAAGTCAAAATTCTCTTCCATTTTCTCAAGTTTTCATGTGGAATCATTCCCCCAAATTTGTATTCATCAGTGCTTGTGTCTGTGATCCTAGCAGTGCTTCAAATCATTCCTGTTAACTACTTGTAATCCTGCCTTTTCAAAAGTGGGTAGCTGTACTCTGCAATTTTATCAAACAGGGGCAGTTGACTGGGTTCTAATTTTATAAGTGATCAGTTTATTAATGGACATTTTAATAGATAATAACTTTCTCTGCTCTGATAAACAAATTCACAGAATTCATTCAGAGATAACTAGCTCAGAGAAACAGAGACCCTCAACTTCATCTAAATAGCTGATTTGACAATGGCTTCAGTAGAGATACGCATTCTTAACCCAGCCTTTACAGCCTTGCCTTCTCTCTCGGTAGAATGGCAACCCCATCGATGTTCTGGGAATTTGGGAATGATTTCCTGGACATTATAGTGAAAATGATGCTTTGTTGGGATTTCATTGCTTAGGAAGCACTGTGCGAGATTGGATAGAGTTCAGGACTGGTGTCACTATCACTTGCCTTGGGTTTTTTATTGGCATAATGACAGTCGCTTTTATGCCAGAAGCATAAATAATAGAGTAGCCTCCTGTAGCCATCATAATTACCATCTCATCTGGGGAAAAGGGCAGTTGAGGAAGCAGAAGGCCATCTCTGTTAAGATAGTATATGAGTGCTGAGGATATTAACTGAAATCAAGATTTAAATGAATGCTCATTGTTTGAGGTTTCCTTTGGGATGAGGACATTTATCATTTATGTTTTTATCATAATTAATGGTACAGACTGTGAGCTAACATAGTTTTTATCTTCTGAGCTATCTTTTCATTATTTTGTTTAAAAGAGACAAAACCCTTATACCACCTGGTCCTATGTGGCTTAAGTTCAGAGCTATGGAATAGTCAATAAAACATAAAAAGAGTGCAAGTCTTTTGATTGTTTTTCTTAAAAAGCCTGGAGAGAATCCAAATACACAGTTCAAGGCAACCTTATAACCACCCTACTTCCTTCCTTTTCCATTACATTTTGCAACTGCTAAGCTGTTTCTCTCTTAAATGTTCCTGAACAAAATGATTCTGTACTCCAGTCCTTATAATTTTGCTCTCCTCTCTTATCATTTCTGTTATTTAATTCAATTTATATGGTCTAAGTCCTCCTCCTTCCCTCTAGCATCTGGAATTCCTTTTCAACCATGTTCCCAATTTTTGCATTATGAAGCTGGAAAGAACAGCCCATTCCAGTCATTTCTTTTTTCTTTTTTTTTCAGAAATGTGTGGGTGTTATTTTAGGCAGTGTGCTTTTGTGTCATTCAAGTCCAATTTGTCTGCCAGTCCAGGTTCTAGTCCATGTTTGACCATCAACTGATTGAGAAGGGAGTTTAGAAGAGCCGGGTGAATTTAAATATCCTTCTATTCTACTCCCCAGATTCCTGAATGGGCATCAGGGATGTCCCTGTCTTCTTTTCCTCTGACAAAAGTTACATTTCACCCAAATCATACACTGGGACAGGATTTTGGTTTCTTGGTAACATCTGTTTGGTGCTCAGCTTGGAGTAGTTTAAAACCCAGATGATTGTATTAAAAAAAAAAAAAAAGTGATGAAGCCCTAGACAGGGGAGAAAGGCTTTCTGACAGGGTAAAAAGCTGAAGTGACAAAAATCAAATCCCCTTTGGTTGAAATTAGGGGTGGCTGGAAGGCTAGGAACACTTCAAAGTTAATAATCTTTGTCTCATCTAAACATATATCAAATGTGCAAAAGTCAGCCATACTTAGTGGTTGAAAACAATGGTGGTCACGTGCTGTCTTTACTCAACTACAGGAGAGGCTGCATTAGGAGCATCAGGAAATAGGAATATTTAGATAATTCCCTGCACTTAACTCAGCTCAGTGTCCCTATAAGCGAAGAAATGTAGCTCTTAACACTCCACCTTATTGTGTCTCAAATTATGGAGAAGAGAGGGGGAGAAAGAGAGCTGGAGGAAGAGGGAGAGACAGAGGGAGAAAGGGGCAGAGGGAGAGAGGGAGGAAAGAGGGACAAAAAATAAGGGAGAGAGGGAGAGAGAGAAAGACAGACAGACACACAGAGACAGAGACATTCAATCACTAATCATACAGGGTTAGAAGGACAGGTAGAGATAATTTCACAAAATTATCTGGGCCATTCTGGCCCACTGTTTTTAACATACGAAGTTGGAGGCCCAGGAAGACTGTCATTTGACTACAGCAAATCAAAATTTCGTGAATTCAAATTCCTCAGCCCCAAGTACACAAACTCGATATGCAAGTCTGTTGTTACTAGAAACCCTGGCAAATATCAGGACATGTGAGCAGGGCCACTGTTGGAGGAGAAAGCTAATCTTCCTCTATTCTTCTAGGTTCACAGATAAGAAAATAATTAAATTGACATCAGAGATTTGCCAGAGAGAAAACAAATTTTAATTACGTGACCACAGAATATGAACTTGCTCTCTGATTTTTCCAGAGAATTAAGTTATATAGTCTCTAGAAAGGAGGCAATAAATTCAGGAGGCAAAAAGAACAGAACAAAAACTTGGCAATTTTCCCGGTGGCGCAGCGGTTGGGCGCTGGGCTGCGAAGCTGCCCGCAGTCTCTGCAGCGCCAGTTCCATCCCCGGCCAGTGGCGAGGGTCCCACATGGCGCGCAGACCTCTGCTCCCGCTGCTCCCCTCAGCAGTGTACTTAGGTCCTTCTGCCTATTCTGCTCCCCACTCAGGCTCTGGTGAATTCTCTGACCCTCCCGCGCTTCTCACTGTATCCAGTGCTTGTATAAATAAATAAATCTTTAAAAAAAAAAAAAACTTGGCAATTTTAAGAAAAATAAGTTTTGTAAGATTAGTCCACGTATATATGTAGGAAACATGTCTTGCAAACCCTAGCCTGGGGTGGTAAGACTGGAAGACTGAGTCCCACCTCCCAGACCACCAGATTTTTAGGGAGAAAGATAATTAGGCAAAATATCACTCTTGGATCTTCTACCTCTTTAATTAGCATATCACGTGGGCCCATCCTGGCGAGGTCTGTCTCTTGTCCCACTACCACCCAGAGGCAATGGGCTGCAGACATTTTCTGTTTGCAGACCTACAGCCTCCAGTCCTTCAGCTTAGACATCCAGGAGATTTTTGCTGCTCTAACAAAAAAGGAGAAAAACAGCAAGCCCTTCCAGAGATGCTGCCTGAGACAGTCAGCCTAAACAAATGAGTAAACTGCCCTCCAAAGGGGTCTCTTCCCCAAAGGTCCAACCCCCTCCTGGAGCCCAGTTCTTTGTTCTTCCTTTCAGAACAGAAAAGGGAAGCATGAAACTCAAAAAGTACATATTATAAAAATGTGCCACTATGCAATAAATGAAACTGCAGTCCACAGAAACTTTCAAAATGTTCTGTCATCCCCAGAGGAGCTTAGAGCATTCCTCAGTATCCTTTAATTTCATGCTATTTTCCTAAGCCAAATACTAAATTTCCCCTTTGAAGTGAGAGTAATATATCACCAACGAGAGAATTGGCAGCTCTTATGACACAAACCAGAGGTAAAAATCAGAAGCGGACACCTTTTTCTCATTCTACCTCCCTGGTGCCTGCCTGTGTGGTCTTGGTGCCTGCTCCCCTGGGGCTGTTCCCTAGGCTCTGGGGCAGCAGGTGATCTGATGTGACTGTGGCTGTTGCTGATGGTCAGTGCTTATTTTGTTTGATTTTGTGTTCTTGTTGTTTTGCTCTCATATACAGGTGTGGGCTATTGCTTGTTATTTTTTTACCTTGGAATCATTTTGATTTAACAATGATGTCAAACAGAGGTATTGTTTGAAACAACCAAGCAGTTGCTTTGATTCTACCTTGCTATGAAAACATTTTTTTTTAGCTTTTCAAAATAGTCCTTCTATGTGTGAATTTATTGTTACTTTGAATAATAAATAGAATCTCTCCAGTTTTCAAAACCCCTGCTATTTAGTAAATAAAAAAGCAATAAAATATCTAGCTGTCTGCCAACCTATTAACTTCATAGCACATGTCAAATAATTTTGCATATACAAATTGGAAATATGCTTGCAATCAATGCCTTGGTGAAGAGAAAGAATTGGATATGCTTTTTATTTAAGGATAAAACACATGTGTGCTTTAAGGAGCCTGTGCAAAAAAAAAAAAAGAGAGAGAGAGAGAGAATGTCTTTTTAGCCTCATTTTAGCATAGCACTGAAGAGCTGGATTCAGCTGACATTTTGTAGATAGACATAAAATATTGATGTGAGTGAAGTAGAACTCTAAAAAAATTGAACTGAAGAGGTTTATTATCTCAGTCCGTCCTCTTTGTTTCATATATACTAATTTTTAGTAACTAGAACTCTAGTTGAGCTTTTGCCACCAGGCTGAGGGCGTCTTGCTTGGCTCAGCTATTGCAACACAAACCTCTGCTTTCCAGGTAGAGATGGTTATGGGAAGCAGTGGAGACTCAGTCATTTCTCCTGTGTAGCAGTGTAATCTAAAAAGGGGAGGGTCCATGTTCCCTACCCCACCTAATCAAGGGTGGAGATGAGCAGCAAGAGGGTGTTAAAAAGGAGAAGACTGGACGAGGCACATGGAAAAGAGAAACATGTGAAGAAGAAGCTGTGCTTGTTTCTTGGCCATGGACTTGCACCATGGACCTGAGGGATGTGGAAGGAATCATTTGAATGAGACATGGGTGAGAGATCCATGGAGAGGCTGACAATTGCAGCCTTTATTTTGATTTGTACTTTGATTTTGCTCCTTTCCTTGCAGACTTGCCTGGTAGCTTCTGCTTTTTTCCTATGGTCAGTCGTCTTAGACTTGTGGCAAGCTTTTGGGCCTTACTGACCCTGCTTTGGACTAACCCTTCTTGACTGGGCATTTACTCACAAAGGGATGGGTACCTATGAATGACTCATTGGGAAACTATAATCTTTTCTCTCTTCTCTCATCTCTCTATTGCACACTAATTCTACTAAAGATTTTTCTATTAACAGTCTTTTTTGTTGTTGTTGTTGCCCACCCACCCACCTCCTAGATCTTCAAATCAAGACCACCTTGGTCTTGATTTCTTGTCAGTATATCTCCATCATTATATGTTGAATTACTCCATCTCACTCTAATAACTGTTTTTTCTCATGTAGTCAACAAATATTTATGGAGTACTTCTTTGATGTCAAACGTTGTATTAAGCACAGGTATAGAGAGTAGTGATTAAAAAAAAAACTTAGTTTAATTCCTGACCTTAAGGAACTCACATTCTTGTGAGGGCAACAGACAGTAAGTGAATTCAAAAAGAAACAACCAGGTAACTAAAAGGTGAGAAAAAAATATATGGAGGAAATAGGGAATAATGGAGTTTAGCCAGGGAAAACCTCATTGGGAAGGTAACAGTAAAGTGGTAGATTAAAGTTCAGGATATGTCTACTTTCAGATGCCCTCGATCCAGTCAGGACTATACTGTCAAGAAACTTCTGCTTTCTAGTATATTACTTTAACTTTTTGATATTTCAGTTTTCTCATCTAAAAAACAGGAATATTCATATTTATCTCAGGTGGTTACTGTGATAATTAAACTAGGCTGAATGACATGAAGTCCTTAGCATAATTTCTTTTTTTTTTAAATAATAAATTTTATTTTTATATTCCCCCATACAATTGCAAACACCCCATTCTGACCCCAATCCTTCCCCTCCCGCCCCCCACCCCCCAAAAAGTGTCTCTGGTTCATAGTTTTTTGTTGATTTTGATTTTCACTTTCTTATATTCATTTTCCTGGTCCCTTATTTAAGTTTTCTAGATTCCTGCTATGAGTGAGACCATCCGGTATTTTTCTTTTTCTTTTTGGCTTATTTCGCTGAGCATGATCCCTTCCAGCGCCATCCATGTTGCTGCAAATTGCATGTGTTTATCTTTTTTGAATGCTGAGTAATATTCCATGGTATATATGTACCACATCTTCTTGATCCAGTCATCTATTTTTGGGCATTTGGGTTGTTTCCAAAGCTTAGCTATTGTAAACAGTGCTGCTATAAACATAGGGGTGCAGGTGCTCTTTGGAATTGATGTTTCTGTGTCCTTTGGGTAAATACCTAGGAGTGGAATTGCTGGATCATATGGAAGCTCTATGTTTAGTAGGTCCAGAAATCTCCACACAGCTCTCCATAGTGGTTGGACCAGTTTGCACTCCCACCAACAGTGCAGAAGAGTTCCTTTTTCTCCACACCCTCGCCAACATTTGTTGTTGCTAGTTTTTTTAATATGTGCCATTCTCACTGGTGTGAGATGGTATCTCATGGTAGTTTTGATTTGCATTTCCCTGATTACAAGTGATGTTGAACATTTTTTCATATGTCTGTTGGCCATTTGCATTTCCTCTTCAGAGAAGTTTCTTCAACTCAAAATGGATTAAAGAACTAGACATAAGACCTGAAACCATAAAATACATAGAAGGAAATATAGGCGAAACACTACGGGATTTGCACATCAAAGACATCTTTACAGACACATCACCCAAAGCAGTGATAGTGAAGACAAAGATAAACAGCTGGGACTACATCAAATTAAAGAGCTTCTGCACAGCAAAAGAGACAATAACAAAAACAAAGAGAAACCCCACCAACTGGGAGAACATTTTTGCATCCAACACTAATGATAAAGGACTGATCACAAAAATCTGCAAAGAGCTGATGAGACTCAGCAACAACAAAGAAAATAATCCAGTCAAAAAATGGGCAGAAGAGCTAAAAAGAAACTTCTCTATTAACAGTCTTAAACACTACAGGTCTTTATGCTATGGATTGCAGAACCCATTTAAAACATGCAAGTTTGGGAGCCTCAGGATGTCCCTCAGTCTGCCCACTAACGCTAATGTTTCTGGAATCCTTCACCATAGCCATTCCTATGATAACTGCCTATCCCTGTGACAAAAGCTAAGGAAGCATTCATGCAAAAGATGTGCCAGTGTTTGATGAATTAGCAGTTAATGTTGGACTCAGTGTGGGTTAGGGAAAGTCTATGATCTTTACATAAAGGCCATCTATGGCAAATTAACCACTACCTATGGATTGCTTAAAGACTGGCAGGTACTCTGAAAAGAAAACCAGTATTTATTAAAAGTGCCAGCAAGGCAAATAATTTAAGCGACACTAACCATTATGAAGTAGATAGCTATTTTTGAAATGGAAAGATGATAACAGCATGGAATTGGTTCTGGTTGGGGCCAAAATGTAGGTCATTTTATAAACCCCCGAGGCCATGCTCCTGACCATTCAGGATGAACTCCTCTGGATCAGCACTTTTAGCTACTGTAGGGAGACAAGGGGAGAAATTCCCTACCCCTCTCTGCTCTTCCCAGGCTAGTGAAGCTAACAAATAACCATAGTCTGTTTATCTGCTGATCTTTAGTAGACAAAGATCAAATCTAATTACATATGTGTAGAGAATGTATATGGCTGGAGATTCTAGAGTGCTTGGGACAAAATAATAATTTATATCCTGAGCTAAGAAGTGGGCTGTGGGCCTAGGCATGAAGGAGAGAGGAGAGTTTCATGTATGACAAGGGAATATGACTTTATATAATAAAACCAGAAGCTGGAGATATTTGTCCTGCCTGAAGATGGGGTTCTCTGATAAAGAGGTTATTTTTGGAGATGACCCTAAATCTGGGTAATCTTCATTCTTCAAGGTGGCAGTAGCAGTTTCCCTTGAGACCCACAGGACTTCATTGACCTTGACTTCACATGCCAAAGTTACACATATTGGAAAACACTGTTCTGGATATCTTGGAAAAAGTCTATCTGAATATATCATTTTGGGAGGCCTACCCTGGTAGGAACGGAGCACAAAACAACCTATTTTCCAGCTATTGACTCAGGAAACAGCATTTTACTAAGCCATTTTTTTTCCTCAGCTTCTCTGAAGACAAGAAAATATAATAAAATGAAGCAGTCTAAATTAGAATACAAGGGATTTGAATTAGATATGAGAAAAAAATTTTAGAATAAAGGAGGTCAGGTATTAAAATGCATTACTTTGGGGATATTGTCATTTTCTGGAATGGTTCACAATAAGGATGAATTTCCATCTGTCTTAAATATGCTTCTAATGAAATGACTAGCTGACACTGGAGAGTAAACCTTGTTCTTTCAAACAAGGCTGAATTCTGCATTCATTCATTCAAAATCAATCATTTTTTTTTTATAAATAGATCCTTTTTTTTTAATAGAGGCATGTTTTATTTATTTATTTGTTTGTTTGCTTGTTTTGTTTTATACATGCACTGGGTACAGTCAGAAGCGCGGGAGGGTGAGAGAATTCACCAGAGCCAGAGCGGGGAGCAGAGCAGGCAGAAGGACCGAAGTACACTGCTGAGGGGAGCAGCGGGCGGCAGGAGAGGTCTGCGCACCAGGTGGGACCCTCCCCCGGTGGCGGGGGAGCAGCCGGGGATCGAACCGGCGCTGCAGAGGCCGCGGGCAGCTTCGCAACCCAGCGCTCAACCGCTGCGCCACCAGGGAGGCCCCAAAATCAATCATGTTTTTCAAGTGCCTTATAATGTCCTAGATGAATCAGCTCAGTTGGATGAATTATTTGGGTATCCAAGTTGTATTGGCTCCTGTTTGAAAAATCATGAGATGCAATACAATATTTTGATTATGTACACGTCCTCTGAATCCAAACTGCCTGGTTTGAATTTTCCCACTTATTAGCAGATAGGCTAATCTCTCTATCAGTTTACCTGTAGTGGATGGTGATGATGATAGTGTCAGCCTCATATAACTATTTTAAGAGTTCAGTAAGTCAATGTGTGGAAAGACTTAGTACCATGCCTGGGACATAGTGTATATTTTTGTAAAGACTTTTTTTTTCTCATTGAAATTAATTTTGAATTTCTTAGGTCATAGAAGAATCATTAAATCTTGACATATTTTTTATTACAAAACTAAAAAGTATACATATGTAAAGTATACCCTCTGTTTTATATCTTTAAGCTACTGTAAAGTACAACTCATCCTTGGAATAATAAAATCTTAAGAGTTTGAAAGAAATAGAGATTGTCTTTTTTTTAAAAAGATTTATTTATTTTATTTTATGCAAGCACTGGGTACAGTCAGAGGCACGGGAGGGTGAGAGAATTCACCAGAGTGGAGAGCAGAACAGGCAGAGTGACGAGGTACACTGCTGAGGGGAGCAGCGGGCAGCAGGAGAGGTCTGCGTGCCATGTGGAACTCTCGCCTGGTGGCTGGGGATGGAACCGGCGCTGCAGAGGCTGCTAGCAGCTTTGAAAGCCAGCGCTCAACCGCTGCGCCTCCGGGGAGGCCCGAGACATTGTCTTAAGGAACAAATAACAAACTGGCTACACTTACACCACAGGAGAACTCTTAAAACAACACCAGTGCCCAGACCCCACAAAGCAGTAGAATCAAGTGCAGGGTCCAGACATCCCTACTTTTTTTTAAAGCTCTACTTGTCATTCCAAAGTCTAACAAAGGGTGCGAGCTATTGGTTGAAAACGATTTTCCTTGAAATGCAGAAATTGCCTCAACAAACATCTTTTTAATGTTTCCAATGACAGAGAACTCATTACCTCACATAAAATTGAAACTGGAAGCAATTCAGACTGAATAAATTTAGAGTTTATTTTCAAATTCCTCATCCTCTCAAAATGTTGGCAAAAGGTTTGCTCAATCAAGTGATTAATGCCAAATATAATGAAATATATCTGCAAAATCCCTAAACTTTCACTACCATCACAGTTAAGTAAAAAACTGGAAAAAACAAATTGAATTCATTTGCAATATATAACACAGTTATTAGTAGTTTAATTAAATGACATGAGATGGCATTCCTGTTTTGAAATCTATTTGAAAATTTACCTTCAAATAATTAATTTCATATACTTCTCTAGAATGTCATTTATTTATGTATTGCTTGTTGTTTTGTCAAGAACCAGTCAAGCACTGGATTATAAACACTAATAAACACAAAACCAAAATCTGTGTTCAATATTTTACATTTTCTCAATATTCCAGATTTTTCCCTTCTCCCAAATCTATTGATAATATTGAAGATTATGTAAACAATTAACTGATGAACAGTTGACCTAATTATTAAATAGGCCTAATATCTAAAAACCCAGTGTTATAATTCAGGTAAATCAAAGACTCAAAAGGTAGGAGATGGCAAGGGGTGAGATCCATTATGGAAATTTTTGGAAAAGTGAGTACTTCTAGCTTATAAAAGATGTGATTTAATTTACCAGGATATAGTCTTTATACTACTTCTGGAAATTTTGACCAAGACCTTGATCAAGTTAAAGATTAAGGTCAGTGGTGAGACCATCCTGCAACTAAGAATACCTGTGCTGTAGCTTTACTAATTCAGTGGATGTTACATTGAGACTGACATATAGGATAGAAACCAAAGCACAAGAATATCAAAGGTTGGATGTCATTTGATTAACTGAGGGCAGCTGATCTGAGTCAGTGTGGTTCAGAGAGGCAGAAGTTGATCACTCTCATGAAGGAGAGCTCCAAGGGCAAGCAGAACTGCAGAGCATAGGAATACTATCATGATGTCTGCTAAAGGTGATTTATTGCAATAGTCTCAGAGAAATACTGTTAGATTTTTATTTTTTCATGGCAAATTATCAAGGGTTGTGAACACCAATGATACAAGTAATGACAACCCTTATTAATATATGCTTAAATACCACTATTTCCCTGGAGCCTTTCAAGCTCAGATTTTGTATCTGGTCTTTCCAGTTATTATCAGTAGTCATAAACAATAAACCATGTCTTAAAAAACTTTTTGGATTTCAGTTCTCTGATACTCATTGTATGTCCAGCCAAGCTGGTGAACACCAAAGGAGCTGCGATAAATATAATCAAACAGAATCAATGCAAAGAAGAAAGTATTATAATAATGTAAAACCTAAAAAAAAATGACTAATTATGGCTTTACACATTTCAATAGGTTTTTCCCCATAAACATTATACTAAATCTTCATTGGGTACATATTTTCTTTTTATTGTAAACTCAATTTATCAGGATACTTTCAGTTCAGTATGGAACATTCAATCTTTATGATTTTTCCCAAATGATATACAGGAAAACATTAGTGATGCTTATTTAGCTTTATATAATGCCATTCTCTGACATAATATATTCTCATGTTGTCCTCATAGCAGTTCAGCTCTGAAAGAAAAGGCTTTGGTCTTATTTTTGTTTTTCTTTTAAATGATCTGAACTTGGAAAGACCCCTAAGCTTTGTCCTAGGATTCTCTAGCTATAGAAAAGGGAATTTGAATATATTATATATTAAGTTTCTTCCATCTCTCAAATTTTATAAATTTCTCTTTTAGAGTATATTAATATGGCTGCAAAGACTTTTAATAACTAGCTCAAGGTCATGCATTTACACAGAGGTAGAGAAGGATGCAAGAGCTCCCAATATGCTAGATTGTTTATGATTGAATGTGAAAAACAGAGCCTGGTTTGCTTTATTATTATTTTCTTTTATTCTTAAACTAAAAAAATCTGTGTAAAGTCATACTATTCTGTGGGATACTTGACTGGAAACAATAGGTTTAAGTAAATAGTGATGACCAGAGTTTTGCACTTAACTGTGCAAATTGGGGAAGGATTTCTATCCTGATCCACTGCCACCAGCCTCTGTACCCAGTCCACTCATTGATCATGGGTTGGCACTATTTCTCATTTCATTTGTGCTGAAGGAGCAGGACCAGATGACTCCTAATTCTCTAAAGGCAAAATGAAAATGTTATCTTCCATGGTTGGATTAAAAGATTCTTAGTTTTGCTGCTGCTTGTTTATTTGTAATTAGGCGAACCCAAACTCTAGATTTCTGAAAGAGTATTACTTGGCACTTCAAAGCTAACTTTTTGAAGAAGAACTAATAATGAGAGTGCTATCTTCTCCCCAAGAACAGGTCACAGGGGCAGGAATAGATCTTACTTCTCTTTTTCCCATTATTCGGTTTTTCTCCATAAAGCAAACTGGTGAAATATTGGCTCTTACTGGGTGAGCAGTGTTAACTAGGAATTGGAGTAATTGCTTTGAAATAATAAAGGAATCAGATGGTTGATACTTTGTGAATGGTGCACTACTGCCATCTGTTTCTTGTCTCCATGCCATGAGTTCAACAAGGAAGGAAAGGCCTGTCCCTTCAGTGTGTTCTAGCTTTCTCCATTTTCAGTGTAGGAGTTCAGTTGAAGGACCAAGTAGCATGCCCTGATGCTTTCTCTTAGTCAACATTAATAGGGAGCCCTATACTTTGAGAGCTACTGGGAATCCATTTGTAAACTAATGCCACAGTTGACTCCCTTTTGCTTCCTTGTTATCACTCAACATGCTTGGACACAAAAAAGAAGAGGCATGTCATGATCACATTTAAATTCCTACAGAAGCTAGCACAATCAAGAATTCTAGCTGGTGAATATAGAAGGCAATAACTGGTATTAAAATTTGTTAGAAGTTGAAAAAACAGAACCCAGAGTAAGAAGGCTGTGCAGGGACTTAAATCGCAGTCCATTTCTAGTCTAGCTTAATTAGATGTTAATGTCTTCACACCTTGTCAATTGGTTGAGCAAAATTATACCTGGAAGCATCATGTGCCTCTCTCTCTAATAATTATCCTAATTTGTTTTGCTCACTTTGTGTAGTAATATAGCACAAGGTGGAAAACGAGGGCCCCAGCAGGTCAGTGAGTATTGCTCCACGTTTGTAGATCATAAACATGGTTCATTAGTTTCTCAAAGACAAGAAAGTTTTCTTGCAGCAGACATTTCTGAAAGCAATAAAAATTATGTAATCATTCTTGAAGAACACGTAACACTTACAGTCATAATGTTTCCATGCACATGTGCACATCTAACAAATGGTCTAGAGAGCTAAAGTTAAAAGGAACTCTTTAACCACTTAAAGCAACATGTCAGCACTTTCTCTAATTGTGATAAATTCTGTCCTCTCACCTGAGAAGGTGACATTTCATGGCAAATAAATCTGGGAAATCTCCTAGAATTGGAAATTTCTTGTTTTGTAAGCTATTTCCTATAATGCCCAGAAAGTTGTGTACAAAAAGCTAACTGAGAGTATAGTTGTTCTGAGCATTGTTAATCATGATGGGAAGTCTATATATTTTTTTTTATAAATTTTATTGTTATATACCCCATACAATTGCAGCCCCCCCATTCTGACCCCAATCCCTCCCCTCCCGCCCCCGCCCCCGCCCCCCTAAAAGTGTCTCTGGTTCATAGTTTTTTGTTGATTTTGATTTTCACTTTCTTATAGTTATTCATTTTCCTGGTCCCTTATTTAAGTTTTCTAGATTCCTGCTATGAGTGAGACCATCCGGTATTTTTCTTTTTCTTTTTGGCTTATTTCGCTGAGCATGATCCCTTCCAGCGCCATCCATGTTGCTGCAAATTGCATGTGTTTATCTTTTTTGAATGCTGAGTAATATTCCATGGTATATATGTACCACATCTTCTTGATCCAGTCATCTATTTTTGGGCATTTGGGTTGTTTCCAAAGCTTAGCTATTGTAAACAGTGCTGCTATAAACATAGGGGTGCAGGTGTTCTTTGGAATTGATGTTTCTGTGTCCTTTGGGTAAATACCTAGGAGTGGAATTGCTGGATCATATGGAAGCTCTATGTTTAGTAGGTCCAGAAATCTCCACACAGCTTTCCACAGTGGTTGGACCAGTTTGCACTCCCACCAACAGTGCAGAAGAGTTCCTTTTTCTCCACACCCTCGCCAACATTTGTTGTTGCTAGTTTTTTTAATATGTGCCATTCTCACTGGTGTAAGATGGTATCTCATGGTAGTTTTGATTTGCATTTCCCTGATGACAAGTGATGTTGAACATTTTTTCATATGCCTGTTGGCCATTTGCATTTCCTCTTCAGAGAAGTTTCTTTTAAGCTCTTCTGCCCATTTTTTGACTGGATTATTTTCTTTGTTGTTGTTAAGTCTCATCAGCTCTTTGCAGATTTTTGTGATCAGTCCTTTATCATTAGTGTTGGGTGCAAAAATGTTCTCCCAGTTGGTGGGGTTTCTCTTTGTTTTTGTTATTGTCTCTTTTGCTGTGCAAAAGCTCTTTAATTTGATGTAGTCCCAGCTGTTTATCTTTGCCTTCACTATCACTGCTTTGGGTGATGTGTCTGTAAAGATATCTTTGATGTGCAAATCACGTAGTGTTTCGCCTATATTTCCTTCTATATATTTTATGGTTTCAGGTCTTATGTCTAGTTCTTTAATCCATTTTGAGTTGATTTTTGTGTATGGTGTGAGGTGGTGGTCAAGCTTCATTCTTTTGCATGTAGCGACCCAGTTTTCCCAGCACCATTTATTGAACAAACTTTCTTTGCTCCAATGCATATTCTTTGCTCCTTTGTCAAAGATTAGTTGACCATCAATCTGTGGGTTTATTTCTGGATTTTCTATTTGATTCCATTGGTCTGTATGTCTGTTCTTGTTCCAATACCATGCAGAGTTGATGATTATGGCTTTGTAGTATAGTTTGAAGTCTGGGAGTGTGATGCCTCCATTCCCTTCTTTTTTTTTCAGGAGAGCTTTGGCTATTCGGGGTTTTTTGTGATTCCATATGAATTTCATCAATAATTGTTCTATTTCTTTGAAGAATGACATTGAAATTTTGATTGGAATAGCATTGAATCTGTATATTGCTTTTGGAAGTATGGCCATTTTAATAATGTTTATTCTTCCAATCCATGAGCAGGGGATGTCTCTCCATTTCTTTGTGTCTTCTTCTATTTCCTTTAACAGTGTTTTATAGTTTTCTTTGTATAGGTCCTTTACCTCTTTTGTTAGATTTATTACCAAATATTTGATTTTTTTTGTTTCAATAAAAAAAGGGATGTTTTTTTTTATTTCTTCTTCTTCAGATTTATTGTTTGTGTATAGGAAGGCTACTGACTTTTGCGTGTTGATTTTGTATCCTGCCACTTTACTGAACTGATTGATGAGTTGAATGAGCTTTTCTGTGGCGTTTTTGGGGTTCTCTATGTATAATATCATATCGTCTGCAAATAGTGATAGTTTGACTTCTTCTTTTCCTATTTGGATTCCTTGGATGTCTTTCTCTTGTCTTATTGCCCTGGCTAGGACTTCCAGTATTATATTGAAAAGCAATGGTGAGAGTGGACATCCTTGTCTTGTTCCAGATCTTAATGGAATTGCTTTCAGCTTTTCACCATTGAGAATGATACTGGCTGTTGGCTTGTCATAGATGGCCTTTATGATGTTGAGGTATGTTCCTTGTATCCCAAGAATTTCAAGGGCTTTTATCATGAATGGGTGTTGCACTTTGTCGAAAGCTTTCTCAGCATCTATTGATATTATCATCTGGTTTTTATATTTCTTTTTGTTGATGTGTTGGATAACGTTGATTGATTTTCGGATGTTAAACCATCCTTGTGCCCCTGGAATGAATCCAACTTGGTCGTGGTGAATTATCTTATGGATACATTGTTGGATTCTGATAGCTAAAATTTTATTGAGGATTTTTGCATCAGTGTTCATTAGGGAGATTGGCCTGTAGTTTTCCTTTTTTGTGTTGTCCTTGTTCGGTTTTGGTATTAGTGTAATGTTGGCTTCATAAAACGTGTTTGGTATTGTCCCTTCCTTCTCAATTTTTTGGAAGAGTTTGTGAAGGATAGGCATTAATTCGTCTCTGAATGTTTGGTAGAATTCATTTGTAAATCCATCAGGTCCTGGGCTTTTGTTTTTGGGGAGGTTTTTTATTACCATTTCAATTTCGCTAATTGTAATTGGTCTGTTTAGGTGTTCTATTTCTTCTTTATCTAGCTTTGGGTGATTGTAGAGTTGTAGGAATTTGTCCATCTCCTCTAGATTGTTAAACTTGTTTCCATATAACTGTTCATAGTAGTTACTGATTATTCTTTTGATTTCTGCTGTGTCCGTTGTGATTTCTCCTCTTTCATTGATGATCCTGTTTATTTGTGCTTTCTCCCTTTTTTCCTTTGTGAGCCTGGCTAGGGGTTTGTCTATTTTATTGATTTTTTCAAAGAACCAGCTCTTGGTTTCATTGATCTTTTGGATTGTTTTTTTAGTTTCAATTTCATCTATTTCTGCTTTGGTTTTTATTATTTCTTTTCTTCTACTGGTTTTGGGGTTTTTTTGTTGTTCTTTTTCTAGATCTTTGAGCTTCGAGATTAGGTTGTTTCTTTGCGTTCTTTCTTGTTTCTTGATGTGAGCTTCTATTGCTATATATTTTCCTCTTATTACTGCTTTTGCTGCATCCCATACATTTAGGATATTGGTGTCCTCCTTGTCGTTCAATTCAAAAAATTTTTTAATTTCTTCTTTGATCTCCTCATTAGTCCAATGGTCTTCCAGTAGTGTGGTTTTTAATCTCCATGAGGTAGGAAAGTTCCTTGCCTTCTTTTTATGGTTTATTTCTAGTTTGATGCCTTCATGGTCAGAAAAGATGGTTGATATGATTTCAATCTTGGTGTATCTGTTGATGTTTGTCTTGTGCCCCAGTATGTGATCGATCCTGGAGAATGATCCGTGTGCGCTTGAGAAAAATGTGTACTCCGTTTTTTTGGGGTTTAGTGTTCTATAGATGTCTGTTAAGCCCAATTGCTCTAGGTCCTTATTTAGAGCTTTGGTTTCTTTACTTATTTTTTGTCTTGTTGATCTATCCATTGTTGATAGCGGTGTGTTGAAGTCTCCCACTACGTATGTGTTTTCTCTGATGTCTGTTTTCAGAGAGGACAACAGTTGTCTGATATATTTTGGTGCTCCTTCGTTTGGTGAGTATATGTTAATGAGTGTTATTTCTTCTTGAAGTATTGTCCCCTTGATCATAATGTAGTGACCATTGGGGTCTCTTTTTATCTTTTTGAGTTTGAAATCTGTTTTATCTGATATAAGTATAGCTGTTCCTGCTTTCGTTTTTGGTCCATTTGCTTGTAGGATTGTTTTCCATCCTTTAACTTTGAGCCTATTTTTATCTTTTGTAGCTAAATGTGTTTCCTGGAGACAGCAAAAGGTTGGGTTTTGTTTCTTAATCCAGGCTGCAACTCTGTGTCTTTTTATTGAAGAGTTTAGTCCATTTACATTTAGAGTTAATATTGATATGTTAACATCTGTATTTGCCATTGTGTTTGTCTTTCCTTTGATTTTATTTATTTATTCATTTAATAACTTTTTTTTTTTGGCCTTCTTTCATTATTATTCGTCCCTCTGAGGTTCTGGCTTTAGGACTCCTTGTAGTATTTTTTGGAGTGGGGGTTTAGTTGCAATGAAATTCCGGAGTTTCTGTTTGTCTGGGAAGGTCCATATTCTTTCTTCAAAGAGGAAGGAGAGCTTTGCGGGATAGAGTATTCTTGGTTGGCATCTGTTTTCTTGGAGTCTGTTGACTATGTCCCTCCACTCTCTCCTTGCCCGTAGTGTTTCTTCGGAGAAGTCTGATGTCAGCCTGATTGGTTTTCCTTTGAATGTTATCTGTTTCTTCCCTCTTGCCAGCTTCATTATTTTTTCCTTGTCCTGGATTCTTGGGAGCTTTACTATTATGTGTCTTGCTGTATTTTTCCTTTCGTCGTGGAAGTTTGGTGTTCTTCTTGCTTCTTGTATATCAATTTTCAGCTCCTTCTTCACATTTGGGAAGTTCTCTTCAATTATCTCTTTGAATATTTTCTCTGTTCCTACATCTCTCTCCTCTCCTTCTGGTATTCCTATAACACTTATATTTCCTTTCCTCATGGAGTCAGATAGTTCCTGAAGTCTTTCTTCGTTCTTTTTCCTTCGTACTTCTCTTTCCTTTTCTGTTTTGGTTCTTTTTATTTCTGTGTCTTCAAGATTACTTATTCGTTCTTCCATTTCATCTATTCTGCTTTCATTGCTTTTCCCAGAATTCTTTAGTTCTTCCATTAATTCTTTGATCTCCTGCATTTCTTTTACTTCCCTCTTTAGGGACTCAATTTCTTTCTTCTGACCATTGTTTTCCCTCTCTAGGGACTCAATTGCATTCTTCTGATCATTGATTATTTTTCCCTTATCATTGTTTTCCTTTATGACTTCTGTCAGTTTTTTAATCACGGCAATTTTAAATTCTCTTTCTGGAAGGCTCAGAAATTCTTCCAAGTTATTGTCTTTGCAATCTGGGGGCTGGCTTTCTTTTTGTGGTGTGCTTTTTCTCTGGAGAGTTGCTAGGTTGCGTGTGGTTCTTCTCCTCCCTACTGTCTGTTTTCTAATTTGCCGTATGCGTTGGGACACTGTGTTGTTGGGACTGGCCGGCATCTTGGGTGGGCTTCTCTGTTCCCCTCTGGTTCCTCCAGGAGTCATCTGTCAGTTTCAAGCAGTCTTTACTGGAGAAAGGTCCCTATTCTAAAATGCCGATGTGGGGACACACTCCCCTGTGCGCCTGCTCTGCCCCGGCGGTGGGTTCCTGCTCCCTTCTGGGCTTGGACTGCAGGCCAGAGGGGGTCTGGCATGGGCGAACTTCCCCCGCTCACCTCTGGCTCCTGAGGAAGCCTTCTGCAGGTAGTCTTTACTGAAGAAATGTCCCTGTTCTAAAATGGTGATGTGGGACACACTCCCTGCGCGTCTGGTCTCAGGCACACTCTTCTGCGCGCCTGGTCTGCCCCGGCTGTGGGTGCTCGCTCTCCCTGTGGGCTCAGACTACTTGTTCGGAAGGGGCCCGGTGTGGGCTAACTCCCCAGCTGGCCACTAGCTCCTTCAGGAGCCTGTGCTGGGGTCAAGTCGCTAGGTGGCACCAGAGATCTCTCCTAGAGCCCTTGGGGAGCTGATTTTCCACCCCGTGGGACAGGGAGCAGAGCGGGGATGGTAGGGTACACCTCAACGGCTTTGGGGTGCTGTGTCTGCCTTGTGCCCCACCGTCGTGGGGAACCCACGCCCCTAATTTCGTGCCCCGGGTCTCAGTTCCAAAGCCCTCAGTTCCAGGACGCGGGCTGTAGCCCAGATCAGTGGCGCGGGAATGGCGCCTTTTGAATCCCGCTCCCCTGCCTGGGCACCTTGTTCCTGCTCACTCAGGGAGGGCCTCCGCCGTCTCCCCGCAAGCCTAGGTCGCAGGCGCAGGGCCCTGGGCAGCTGCAATCCGAGCGCCGCTTTCGTGCAAGCTTACCGGGCGGCTGGGGCTGTGTGCTGGTGCTGGTCTCCTCCTGGTGGGCGGGGCTCTCTTTAATGGCGCCTGGAGCTCACCTCCGCGGCGGATCCTGCAGGGTTCGCCTCAGCTCCCGTTCACGGGGTGTGGTGGCTGCAATAGTTCCTTTCCACTCACAGACCCGCTTGCTGCGTCCTTTGTTCTTGTTGGCTGTTTTGGTTTGTTGTTTTCCTCCTCTCTGCCGGTCGGAGAGTGCCGCCTCTGTGGGCGGGGGAGGGGAGCAGGGTTCTGCGCTTCCCTCCCTTCTCGTCCTCTTTTTTTTTTTTTTTGTTTTTTTTTTTATAAATTTTATTGTTATAGTCCCCATACAATTGCAGCCCCCCATTCTGACCCCAATCCCTCCCCTCCCGCCCCCGCCCCCCTAAAAGTGTCTCTGGTTCATAGTTTTTTGTTGATTTTGATTTTCACTTTCTTATAGTTATTCATTTTCCTGGTCCCTTATTTAAGTTTTCTAGATTCCTGCTATGAGTGAGACCATCCGGTATTTTTCTTTTTCTTTTTGGCTTATTTCACTGAGCATGATCCCTTCCAGCGCCATCCATGTTGCTGCAAATTGCATGTGTTTATCTTTTTTGAATGCTGAGTAATATTCCATGGTATATATGTACCACATCTTCTTGATCCAGTCATCTATTTTTGGGCATTTGGGTTGTTTCCAAAGCTTAGCTATTGTAAACAGTGCTGCTATAAACATAGGGGTGCAGGTGTTCTTTGGAATTGATGTTTCTGTGTCCTTTGGGTAAATACCTAGGAGTGGAATTGCTGGATCATATGGAAGCTCTATGTTTAGTAGGTCCAGAAATCTCCACACAGCTTTCCACAGTGGTTGGACCAGTTTGCACTCCCACCAACAGTGCAGAAGAGTTCCTTTTTCTCCACACCCTCGCCAACATTTGTTGTTGCTAGTTTTTTTAATATGTGCCATTCTCACTGGTGTAAGATGGTATCTCATGGTAGTTTTGATTTGCATTTCCCTGATGACAAGTGATGTTGAACATTTTTTCATATGCCTGTTGGCCATTTGCATTTCCTCTTCAGAGAAGTTTCTTTTAAGCTCTTCTGCCCATTTTTTGACTGGATTATTTTCTTTGTTGTTGTTGAGTCTCATCAGCTCTTTGCAGATTTTTGTGATCAGTCCTTTATCATTAGTGTTGGGTGCAAAAATGTTCTCCCAGTTGGTGGGGTTTCTCTTTGTTTTTGTTATTGTCTCTTTTGCTGTGCAAAAGCTCTTTAATTTGATGTAGTCCCAGCTGTTTATCTTTGCCTTCACTATCACTGCTTTGGGTGATGTGTCTGTAAAGATGTCTTTGATGTGCAAATCACGTAGTGTTTCTCGTCCTCTTTTATGGCAACTTTCTTCTTTGGGCAGTTTGCTGGAGTCGTCCGTTTATCTTCCGTGTCCCAGTTCTCACTGGGACCTGCCGCTTTTCCTCCCTATTAACTTTTTTTAATGGGAGATCTTACTCGCAGCGTCTCTTACCCGCAATGTTGCTCCGCCCACCTGGAAGTCTATATTTTTGATGAAAAAGCCAATCAAGAACTCAGGTTGTCCTCTGCCTGAACTTATATCAATGAACTGGTAAACTGGAGTGAATGACTACAGTGCTATTAAAACCAAGTCACTGGAGCTGTGGTGTAACATAAGCTGTGATGTAACTCAGAGGCCGAGTACAACATAGTTGTACTGTTGTGCTGCATTCCCTTCTTCTGTGTGGTCCGTTGCCATCAGTAAAACCACCTCCACTTGCACAGACACTGGGAAGTCATCAAAGCAATATTAATGGAGCTGGAACAAACTGCCTGGAAATGATGACTCAACTCTCCCACAATTCCCCCCCAAAGCCTGCTGTCCTCTGATGTCACCTCTTCTGTGGACTTCCTATTAGAAGCTGTACTTGATATTTATCTTAGTAAGAACCCACAAAGGTATAGATAATAAAAACAAAGGGTCCTAACAGTGTAATTTATCTCAAGCAATTCAATAAGGACAATTAAACTGAACTGTGCCTCCCTGGTGGCGCAGGGGGTTAAGAAACCACACTATGAAGCAAACTTCATACTCTGCAGCACAAGTTCGATCCCCAGTCGGCCAGAGAGAAACCCACATGGTGAAGCAGATCTCTCCTGTCTCACCCACTGCTCCCATCAGCAGTGTATTTCAGTCTGTCTGCCTGTTCTGGTCCCCGTTTTGTCTCTGGTGAATCCCCTCACAACCCCCCCCCCAAACCCCTGCATCTCTGGCTTGTACCCCAGGTCTTGTATGCATAAATAAATAAATCTTAAATTAAAAAAATGAAAAAGAAACAAACTAAACTGTCCACATGTTAAAAATAGCTTTTAAGCTTAGGGAAAGAGCAACTTTTCAAAACCCTGTGTTATTAGCAGTTGCATTTTTAGATTCAGGTTACTTTGAAAAAAATTAATTTTGGTAGAAAAAGGCCCACCAGCCTCTGCAGTCCCAGGTGCCCATGTAAGCTCAACTCTATGACCACCTGAGTGATAGCTTGCCAATTTTTTTTAAAGATTTATTCATTTATGCATACAAGAACTGGGGTACAGGCCAGAGGTGGGGGGACAGTAAGAGGATTCACCAGAGACAGGGTGGGGAACAGAACAGGCAGATTGACTGAAATACACTGCTGAAAGCAGCGGGTGAGTCAGGAGAGGTTTGCTGCACCATGTGGGTATTTCCCTGGTCAGGGATTGAACTCATGCTGCAGTGGCTGTGGATCGTTTCATAGGTTGCGTCTTAACCCCTTGCACCACCAGGGAGGCCCCTCGCTGATTTTTTTTTTTAAGTGTTCTTTTTTGCTTTCTTCATGTTGGATGTTTAAGGACAGTGGCAAACAGATTTCTCCACTAGGCTCAAGAATTTATCTACAAATCTGTGGTGAATGGAACCCTCATGTGGGCAGTTGAAATCCAGGCTTCTCAAAACACAAACACACACACAATAAAAAAAGTTCTGAGTTGAAAGGAAAGAAGATGCTTTTTTTCTTCATTAAGTATGCCAACTCAGCCTTTCCACTTGGTATCTTTAAGGAGAGGTAGTGAGGAGAACACCGCATTAGGAATCTGAAATTAGATTAGCTCTGGTTTTATTATTTGGTATGTAACCAGAGTGAGTGCTCCATTTACTTCCTTCAAAGAGTTGTTGAATTAACCAATGGACTAAAAATCACAATCCATTCAACACACAGAATGCTGCCATTTACTGTTTTCTTAAGTCATTGTACTTTGAAGTTTTAATTTTTTTACCCACAATATTTTTTATTTGCTTCTCATCCGCCTAGAGGACGGAATACTAAATATATTTACTGGGATATCCCTTAGTCCTGAAATTTAGAAGATTAGGTATAGCTGTATTTAATTAGTTAAACTTTAAGGAAAGAAGAGAAAAAATAATAGTTTCTATTTGTTCCCTCTTGACTGCTCCTCCCTTTCCCTGCAAGATAGTGTTTAATATATATTCACTTTTTATTCATTCAATTAATCCAAAAAGTCCAAACCAGGATTATAGCTGAATTTGTAAAATTGGATATGACTCAAGCTAGAATAGATGATGGACATGCAAATAGCTATAGTTATGTAATAAAAGAATACCACATATTACATAGCAGGAGAAAAAGTTAACTTCCTCTAGAGCAGAAAGAAAGAGTATTTAAGGAAAACTATCACAATGCAAGACATGTTTACCTGATTCTGGAAAGAGAAGTAAACTTTATGTACGCTGACAGCAGTATTTTTGTGTGTATTTATCACTATTGGAACTATGAAATCTTCCTTTTAATAGCCACCTAAAGGGTGAAATTATATGAGTAAATATGGTAATCATCTTTCACAGTAGGACAGGTTCTTTTGAAAGTAAATTAGACACTGTCCCTACTCAAGCAATTGAACACCATAGGCAAAGCTTGCTCAATGGTCTGTTTGAATAGAAATTAATCCCACTGGTATTAAGTCCCCACACAATCTGATGGAAAAAATGCCTAGGAGACAGATGTTCCAAAGAGTTTAAAGGAATAAAGAAGAAGGGGGGACAGGGAGGAAAGGAGAGGTGAGGGTGTATTGGGGTGAGGGTAGGTAAGTGACAAGAGCACACACAGGAAATTCTGATTTGTGACTCCATTGTCCTCAATTCCCTTAACCACTACACCATCTACCCTTTCTGTCCTATCAAGATAGGCTAAAGAAAATCAGAGGATAATTCACTGGGTTCAAGAATTAAAATGTTCTTTTACCACAAGTTACTAATAAAATACTTACAAGACATGGCAAATTGAACTAATATAGCTTAGTGGTCTCTGGGAATTGATGTTGATGAAAAACCTAAATATCCATCCTGATGCCATTTGTTTATTGGGTGACACTGACAAAATCTGAGAGATGAGAAGAATTTTCTTCTTGCACATCTTCTGAAACAGTTTGATAAGATGAAAGAGAAGTGGGATTTTATTCTTCATTTCACCTTTCTGCACTGCTGATCTCAACAGTGAGTTGTCATATCTGCTCAAAGCTAGCAAATCTTCCTCTGGAACTTTGGGATTTCTTTCAGATAAATAGTTTCATTTGAACAGAAATAGTCCAACAGGTAAAAAAACGAATCTTGAGAAAAGAAAGCTTCCAACTTGATTCAAAACAGAAGCTAGACAGTGAAGTGGGATGGCACCTAACGCTGAGCTTGGGGATACGGTGCCTCCCCTGTAGCCGAGGCACACGAGCACAGGTCTTCTCTGACAGGTCTTCTCTGACGCTATTTTCTCTTTCTCCAACCCTTACTTCCAATGGCCTGTTTAAATTCACTATAGTGCTTTGAGATTTTTCTTTAGAATATCTCAGATTTGGGGTCTCCCCTGGTGGCACAGCAGTTGAGCACTGGGCTGCGAAGCTGCCAGCAGCCTCTGCAGTGCCGGTTCGATCCCCGGCCACCGGGCAAGGGTCCCACATGGCGAGCAGACCTCTCCTGCCACTCCCACTGCTCCCCTCAGCAGTATATTTCGTCAGTCTGCCTGTTCTGTTCCCCACTCTAGCTCTGGTAGATTCTCTCACCCTCCTGAGCTTCTGACTGTACCCAGTGCTTGTATAAATAAATACATGAATCTTTAAAAAAGAAAAAGAATATCTCATATTTGGAAATAAATATTTATTTACTCTTTTCATGAGATCACAATAATAATGTTTTTCAATAGGGTTGTGAACTTATAGGAAATATAGCCCCTGGGGCCTGTGAAGAACTATTGGGCTTAGGACCAAGTGTATGTGTTTTGAATTTCTCATTTTCACAGAATCATAAGTGATTGTGATGTGTCGTTCTTGTTAATAATCATTTTAAATTTATTAGTAACAGTCAATCTAACCTTAACTCTACATCAAAAATTTCTTTGAAAGGAAAGCAACCCAGATATAATTTAAAATATCTTTAAATTTTAAATAATTTTATTTAAATTTAATTTAAAGATATTTAAATAATATTGCAATATCACAGAGTTGGGGTTATTAAACGAAGAGCAATACCTACCTTAGTCAAGCAAAGTTTAAGCATTTTTAATTAGTCTAGAAAGAATATTTCATGATATCAAAAATGTTTAACTCTAGTTATTTAACAGAGATCTTTGACAAACATAATTAGAAAGAAAATGTAGTTAGCAATATAAGGTATTGCTTGATCCAGAATTTAATTATACTTTTGCTTTAAAATTTATAGAATAACACATTTTCAATGTGTTTGTGTTATTCTTTTAAATTAGCAATCCTTTTTTAAATGTTTGTGTTCTGATGCAAAATGAGTACATTAGAGACTGTCTTGTGCCAAAGAGACTTCCTTTCAAAGGCTCAAATCAAATTAACTTAAATTTAATATTTTGTTTTCCAGATGAGAACTGTAGTAATTATTGTGATTTCTGGATTTTCTTTCTTTTTTTCGTAGATTGCCTCTAAAATCTGGGCTTCCTATTTTTTGGCTATTATGGCTGCTCAGCAAGAAGAAATTTCCCAGAATTCCTCACTTTGGGATCTTACTAGATGCCTATAATCTCACCATTGGAATAATAGTGATGTCTTTCACTCTTGAGCCTTGATTTTTGGTCCTTGGCCATCTACATTCCCTTCCTGTGGGAGGGGCCCAGCTCCACCCTGCAGATAGTGACAATGCCAAGCGGCATGGAAAAACAGTACCATTAGAACCTCCCTGGTGGTGCAGCATGAGTTGGAGCTACCCACATAGCGCAACAGACCTCTCCTGTCTCACCCACTGCTCCTCTTAACAGTGTTTTTCAGTTAGTCTGCCTGTTCTGTTCCCCACTCTGTCTCTGGTGAATCCTTTCACCCTCCACATCTCTGGCCTGTACCCCAGTTCTTGTATGAATAAATAAATCTTTTTTTTTTTAATTTTTAAATTTTTATTTATTTTTTATAGGGTTTTTTTTTTAATTAAGTTATTTATTTATACAAGCACTGGGTACAGTCAGAAGCGCGGGAGGGTGAGAGAATTCACCAGAGCCAGAGCACGGAGCAGCGCAGGCAGAAGGACCTAAGTACACTGCTGAGGGGAGCAGCAGGCAGCGCAGAGGTCTGTGTGCCATGTGGGACCCTCCTCCGGTGGCCGGGGAACAGCCGGGGATCGAACCAGCGCTGCAGAGGCTGCAGGCAGCTTCGCAACCCAGTGCTCAACCGCTGCGCCACCGGGGAGGCCCTGAATAAATAAATCTTTAAAACAAACAAACAAACAAAAAAAAGGGTAACTTGAAACAAGTTTCCCTGAGAGACTGTAAGGGACCCAATTCCCACTGAATTGGAAGATCCTACGGAGACCTGAGAAATAAGACGTTGTTTCCTTTTCCACCATTCAAGTATTAGGCTTCTTTTTTTAAAAAAATATGCTGGCACCATTATACCCATTTCTCTACTCCAACAAACCCAACTCATCTCTGTAATTAGGATTTAGAAAAAGACCTGGCCAATAATACCTACCCAACCACACAAATATATTGAAAGATATATTGAAAGATATATAGTTTGCAAAAATGATTGAGAACTAACCTGTTTAAAGCCATATAGTCAATTGCTATAGAACTAAACAGAAACATTTTGTTTTCAATTATTTTAAAGATATTCTCAACACAAACTTTCTTATCCTGAGAGAAATAAAAACATTATGTTAGCCCTGTTCACAAAGCTTTGTCCTTCTATATGCTATGAAGAAATTTGCTTGGAATATTATTTCTGTTGTTACTAATTAGCATCAACTAGCTAGTGCTATCAGTGAATTGCCCTAGTGACGTTTTCATAGCAGACACAACATCTTGGTTTGTTAAATGTATTACAGAGAAAGAAAACAAGCCATACCAATTATGCTTTGCCATTTGTCTGACACTTTCATTATTCTTGATGCAATTCCTATCGCATGTTGTCTTGTTGTAAAAGCCATTTCTGTCAAATTAACTTAGGGAGGACTGGTGGAAAATGAAATAAAAAAACCAACAAAAAATAAACCCCAAGCCCAAAATTTCTCATCTAATTCTAACACCTGGAGAATCAGCAGAGAAATATAATTTTGTCATCTTTCAAATTAAATCAGATTCTGGGCTTACTGTTTCTGAAAAAATCCAATATAAAATGGAGGTGGGGCATCCATCCATGACCATTTAGGAATATGCTCAATTCATGGAAAATCAATTCCAGCTCACAGTCATGTGGCTCTTTATGATGCTCCATTAGGATTTCTTTAATTTTTGCAAATCTGGTGACTTATTTAGTTGGATGCTATCAGAAAAGAGATGTCCTCAATTTAATAAAATCCTTATCCAGAAAAGTGATCTGGGCTTTGGTGACAGTTCCTGCACATTTTAAGAAATCTATAATTCCCATTTAGAGCATAGCGAACAGCAGATAGAGTAAAAAATCTTCAAAACCCTTTAAAAATACAACTTTCCACATTCTGAGACTCCTCTGTCAATATTTCCTTTAATTTTGGTTCTATTAATTTATCTATCAATAAAGCTGTAGAAATACAGTTACAAAATAACAATTGCCAGAATTTAAAAACTATCCATTAGAACAAGCTATTAAGCCAAAGATAAGGTAAAAGTTAGCTTTGTATTTTCTAATCTTAGTTTAATGTGTCACTGCTAAAATAATCCTACTGAAGCTAACAGGGCTAAGATGCAAATAATGGACTTTGGACAATTAAAAGTGAAGGTCAAAGACTGAATGTAATCAAGAGAAATACTCACAGTACCTGAGTTGTGGATGGTAGTGTCAGAACTATTAACCTTGAAGAGAAGTACAAGACATAGAGGGAAAACATGAACAGTTTGCAAAACCAAAGTTGAAAGAATATATCACTTTTTGGAAAAATACTCATTATGGACACTATTATTTTTACTAATTTCAGTTGCAGGATAAATATGCTAAAACATAATAAACAACTGAATATACAACCATAAATTTATATAGTTCTAATGTTAAAAATTGTTTAAAGTAAAATATCAGTTATAACTTACTAATGTGTGAAATAATTCTGACCAAATCTTCTTATGTTTGATTAATTTTATTCATAGGTTTTAAAACAGTTCTATTGAGCTATCTCATTATTGTTTTAATTTGAATTTCTCTAATAAGAAATGATGAACATCTTTTCATGTACTAGTTGGTCATCTGTATGTCTTCACTAGAAAAGTGTCTATTCAGATCCTCTGCACATATTCTATTCTGGTTGTTGTTTTTATTGTTGAATTTCATGAGTTCATTATATATTTTTGCTATTAACCCCTTGTAAGACTTAGGATATGCAAATGTATTCTCCCATTTATTAGGTTGTCTTTTCATTTTGTTTGAAGTTTTTTCTGCTGTGCAGAAGCTTTTTAGTTTGATGTAGTCCCATTTCTGGATTTTTGCTCTTGTTTCCCTTGCTGTTGGAATCAAATCCTCAACACATTTTTAAGGCCAATGTCAAGGAGCATATTGTTTATGTTTTCTTCTCTGTATGTTATGTGTTTAGATCTTACATCCAAATTTAAATATATTTTGAGTTAATTTTTTACATGGTGTTAGGTAATGGTCTAGCTTCATTCTCTTGCATGTGGTTGCCTAGTTTTCCCAACACCATTTATTAAAGAGACATTCCTTGCTCCTTTCTATGCCCTTAGCTCCTCTGTTGTAAATTAGTTGTCCATATGTGTGTGCTTTTATTTTTGGGTTCTCAATACTATTCCCTTGATCTTTGTGCCTATTTTTATCCCACTATCAAGCTATTTTAATTATTATGGCTTTGTGTTTAATTTTTTTAATTTTTATTTTATTTATTTTTATTTTAACATTTATCATTTTCTATGATTTGAAGTCATGGATTTGCTACCTCCATTTTTGATCTTGATGTTTTTTGCTGCTCAGGTTTTTTTGTTGTTCCAAATAAATTTCATGATCTTTTATTATGTTTCTGTGAAGAACGCTGTTGGGATTTTAATAGGGGGTTGCATTGAATATATATATTGCTTTAGGTAATTCTTCCAGTACATGAGCATGTACTAACTTTCCATCTTTTTGTGTCTTTTATTTATTTCAACAGTATATTATAGTTTGTGGTATACAGGTCTTTCACTTTTTTGGTTAAATTTGTTCCAGGGTATTAAATTATTTTTCATGGGATTGTTTTCCTGATTTCTCTTTCTGCTAGTACATATAGAAACACAACATACTCACATATTAGTTTTTAATCTTCCTCTTCTCTGTATTCTTTTATTATTTCTAGTAACTTTTTACTTGAGACTTTGGCATTTTATATGTATATCTCATATCATCAGCAAATAGTGACAGTTTTACTTCCTCCTTTCCAATTTGGATAGCTTTTTAAAAAAAATCCTTTTCTCATTCAATTGCTTCTTTACTAAACCTGCCAATATTCAAGAAAGTAAACATCTTTATCTCATTTCTGCTCTTAAAAGAAAAGCTTTCAGTTTTTCACCATAGAGTATGATATTGACAGTGAATTTGTTGTGTATTATCTTTACCATGTTGCAATATGTGCTTACATATATATAGTTTGTTTATTTTTTTTTAAAGATTTATTTAATGGGCCTCCCCTGGTGGCGCAGCGGTTGAGTGCTGGGCTGCGAAGCTGCCCACAGCCTCTGCAGCGCCGGTTCGATCCCTGGCCGCCGGTGAGGGTCCCACATGGTGCACAGACCTCTCCTGCCATGCCTGCTGCTTCCCTCAGCAGTGTATTTCGTCAAGTCTGCCTGTTCTGTTCCCTGCTCTGGCTCTGGTGAATTCTCTCACCCTCCCATGCTTCTGACCATACCCAGTGCTTGTATAAATAAATAAATAAATCTTTAAAAATTAAAAAGATTTATTTAGTTAAGCATACAAGTGCTGGGGTAGCGGCCAGAGATGAGGGGGGTGAGAGGATTCACCAGAGCCAGAGGGGGGAGCAGAACAGGCCTACCGACTGAAACACACTGCTGAGGGGAGCAGTGGGCAAGACAGGAGAGGTCTGCCTCACCATGTGGGCTCCTCTGTGGCAGGCCGGGGATCTAACTGGTGCGGATCGCTTCATAGTGTGCTGCCCAACCTCTTGCGCCACCAGGGAGGCCCTGTTGATGGTTTTTTATCACAAAAAGTATGTTGAATCTTTTCCAAAGGTTTTCTGTGTCTACTAAGATGATCATATGTTTTTTGTCCTTCCTTTGTTGAAGTGGTATATCACAGTTATTGATTTTTGTATGTTGAACCATCCTTGCTGAAAGGGTCCGCAGAGAAAGACTAGGACGACAGAATAAGTTTAAAGGGGGACTCTACTGTGTTCCCAGTGAAAGTTCACGGACTCAAGGTGGGGGTCAGTGAAGTCAAGCCCATTGTCAGGGAAAAGCAGGTTTTTATAGGATGGGGAGAGGGAATCCCGGCTTGCAGGTGGGGGAACTGGTTTGACCAGGAACAGAGTTGTTTTCTGATGGTATCAGCAGGCCCTCATTCTTGCCCCTAGGTGGGCTTCCTCGTTCTCTAGGGGACATCTGGGCCTGAGGTCTTCAATGTTCTGTGCTAGTTCCTCTTAATGTCAGTCAGGATTTTCCAGCAGGGCCGGTGGGGGCGCCCCCCCACCCCCCCCATGGAACTCCATTGAGCGAGATACCAGATGCCTTTTCACCCTAGTGACTCTTGCTCCTGCCAGACCTTTCACTTGCATCTCTGGAATGAATCCCACTTGATCCATCATTGCTGTTTTTGACTGTGTTGTATTGCTGGATTGGATTTGTCAAGATTTTGGTGAGGGTTTCGCATCTATGTTTATGCGACAAAATATTCTGCACTTTTCATTTTTAGTGGCATCCTTGTCTGGTTTTGAAATCAGGGTGATGTTTCTTTCATAGAATGTGTTAGAAGTTTTCTCTTCTTTTCAATTTTACAAAAGAGTTTAAGTAGAATATGTATTAATTCTTTAAAGTGTGGTAGAATTCACAAGTTGAGCTATGTATTCCTGAGCTCTAGCTTCTGTGGAAGCTTTTAATTACTGTTTCCACTCCCTTACTCATCGATGGGTCCTTTTTGATTTTTCTATTTCTTCCTGATTCACTTCTGAAATGTTGTATGTTTCTAAGAATTAGTCCATGTTTTTCTCAGTTGTTCAATTTGTTGTCAGATAACTGAATGCACGTTTATGATCCATCTTGTCTCTGTAACATCAGTTGTAATCTCTTCTTTCATTTCTAATTTTATTTATTTGTGTTTTCTGTCTCTTCTTTGTGAGTCTCCCAGATATCCTCTCATTTGCCTCAACTGAAATTACTGCCTTAGGCAGCTGGGATATTGCTAGGAATTGCTATTGTTTTGACAATGCCTTGGGGTAAGTTTCCTCTTCATCCTCACTTCCTTTGAGCTGAGCTCTGGATCAAATCAGGAAGCTACTCTGCTCTTAGAATAATTTCTCAGGATGCTGCAAATATGGATAAAACATTGGTTTTACTCTGGGAATGGCACCTTAGAGAAGCTCTAAAATAGGTCAAGCTATGTTACTTTCAATGCTACACAAGCTTTTGACTGCCATGCCACTGAGTTGAGGAAGGAAGGGACACAGGAATAGTTCTAAGTAAAGCAATCATAGAACCTCCTCCCTCACTTAACTTATGCTTTGTAGTTTTTCTTCAGTAGATAATATTCTGATGGTTCTGTGGTTCATTGAGAAGAGCTTGAAGTGGTTAGCTTTAGTTGTTTTGTCATTTTTATTGTTGTTTTAGAGGAAAAGTAAAGTCACCAAAATTTTCTCTTTGTTCTCCAAGAGGTTGAGCACCTTTCCTACAATTGATCAATTTGATTTGTCATCTCACTTAATTTATGATATATTTTCAATTTACAGCAGTTATATGAAGTCTACCACAAAAACTCACAACTGGATGCCAGGCTGCCATGTCAGGTCATGGCAGATGCTAATAGGCCAGAGACTTCTGATACTTCTAGTGGTGAGTTTAATACCTATAACCTATAATCCAATAAGTTCTCCTTTACAAGGAATCACTCAGTGATTGGATATAGGCAGAGGTAATGTAATAGGTGAATTCCATGAGCACTTCAGTGATTCAATCACCTATTCCCTCATTTTTCCACTTAGATAGTCCCATTTAATTGACTACATAAAATTAATTAAATATAGTGGTATAAAATGACTAGTATTTTATTGATAAATATTGATGTTATCATTTTGCGAGTCAGAAATTTAGGCAGGGTTCAGCTGGGCAATACTTCTATAGCACATTGGGTAACTCTGTTATTTAATTGATGCCTGGTCTGGTATAGAGTGTCTACAATGGCATTATTCACATTCCTGGTGACTTTTCCCAGTGACTGGAATGTCACTCTGGAAGGCTCTGCTGTATCATTGTATTCATATCTCAGAAATCTCAAGCTTTCTCCATGTGGTCTCTCCTGAAGGGTAGCCAGATTTTTTTACTTCATGGATCAGAGTACCCAGTTAGCAAGGATAGTCCTTTTAAAAGTTTGGCCCAGGATTAGTATAACATCACTTCCACTGACTCTGTTGGTCAAAGCTGTCATAAGTTAACCCCATGTGAAGGGGAAGTAAAATAGCACCTGCCTCTTGAAGGGAAAAACATCAATGATTTTGATGACATCTTTAATCTGCCAGCCAGCCAATCCCTTGAAATGTGGGATACAAAAATTTAGTAATTCTCTGGGCTTGAGGCTAAGCATCTCCCTGTGACTCTCTCATCATAAAGGGACTCTGAGACATCCTTAACAACCTGAGAATTTGGTTTCTCCAGTAAGACATTTTCCTGATTCATTGAGCGTGACACTGGCATCATCTTTGGAGAATTACTAAAGCATCAGCAAAGTAAAATAGCAGTGGGATAAAAGGTATACTTTTCAAAGATAGAGGGAGAAATAGTTACCTAGTATTTGAAGAGATTTCCAAAAGCAAAGTGGTCCTAATTTCCTTTTAAAAGTCAGGTACAATTAATGTTGACACATGGTAATGATGTCCACCCCTGTTGAAGTACATACCTCCCCAGTCTCCCTTGCTCATATCCTAGGATAACAAAGTCTTTAAAAAGAGAGTGGCTTTACTATAATAATTTTTTTTAATGTTTCATGTTTTTGTTTACGCACTTACTTGTTGCTGCTCCAGGGACAATCTATTCTGATTAGCTCACAAGGTTTGTTCAATAGAGAATTCAACTCTCTTTCCCTTTCTGATTCTGGAGAACCTTACTATGAACATATTTGTATATCAACATTTCTTATCATCAAAAGGGTTCTAATATTCCCCTCCCATTGATCAACTCCAATAGAGTATAGAAATTATAAAAAATAGAGGCCTATTTACTAGTTGTCTTGTAGGGAATCTGAGTTCCTTCATTTTTTTGATTTTTAAATAGAAGATATTTTATAGTCTCCTTCTTGACCATTTAAGTTAATTTCCCAGAGTAATTTTCTGTGTGATAGGAGGAAGACATATCTTTGAAACATAGAAAGTAAATTCATTCCCCACCCACAGCAGGACCTTTCATGTTTCAACAGTGAATAGTCCTCTCAAGGACTGATAGCACTTGTATTGACCAGGAGCAAAAGTATCACAATTGTAATATTAAAGAGTAGATTCTGTTTGATATTGAACTTCTACTATGTCAAAGGCATTGGAGTGTGCACTGTAGATGCAATGGAAAACAGAATAAATATGCTTCCTAAAATCATGGAGCTGATCTTAGAGTAAGAAAAAACAAGTAACTAATATAATATGTACATTGTTATACAATATTATGTTTCAAAATAAAGGAAGGGTCTTCCTGATGGTGTGGGGGTTAAGTCTCACAGCTGACAAGCTATGGACAGCAACTGCTGCATAAGTTTGATCCCCAGCCAGTAAGCTAACCCAGATGGCGCAGCAGACCTCTCCTGTCTTGCCTACTGCTCCCCTCAGCAGTGTATTTAAGTCAGTTCACCTGTTCTGTTCCCCACTCTGTCTCTGTTGAATACTCTCACCCTACCCCATACCTCAGGCCTGCTCCCCAGTTCTTATATGTGTAAATATATAAATCTTAGAAAAATAAAGGAAATTGAATCTATAAAAGTACATAAAAACAACTTGCTTCAGACACAAGGTTGACAGATTTTTTGAAAAATATGAAGAAGTAGAAGAGCATTCCAGACAGAGGCAATGACATGTACAAAGAATCTGATCCAGAAGGAAAAAATGGCACATTTGAGACATTCAAGTTGTGTGAGTTTGAGATACAGACAGAAAAAGGGAAGTACAGCAAGATCAAGTTTATATAAAGATAAATGCCAAATAATGTACAGCATCAGACTATGGTAAGGGTTTTGTCTTTACCATACATAAGATGGGTGTTCAGTTGAGAGACACACATGCTTTTAAATGGTGTATTTGTAAAATACATTTGGATAAAACTTCATTCTATCTCACACTAGAAAATAGATTTGATTGGTGTCGGATATTGGCTACTGAAAAAAAAAAGTCAGAGATAATATATTTTCAAAAGAAATGTATGAGTTAAAATCAGTATAAGCTGATGATTGAATGCTGGAATATAGCAAGAAATGTTAAAAATTGCTACTAAAAGTTGATGGTGACACAAATCATTTAAAATTAACTTGATGCTGGGTTGGACATTGCTGAGGTATGGAGAAAAACAGAGAAAGTGTTAAGTGACTGCAATATTTCTATCTTGAGCAAGAAAATAAATGGTGACCCTATTCTCTGACACAGAGTACACTGAACAGGAATTAGATGTGAAAGGAAAGCACTCTCCTGGGTATGTTGTCTTTGTGACATTTGAGTGGAAATGTTAAGTAAGTAGTTAAACATATGTGCAAATAGAACAAGAGGATTTAACATGAGATGTAAATTTATGAGTCATTAGCTGCAAATGGTAACTGAAGTCATGGACATGATTAGGATGGCCTGAGAAAGTGCAGAGTATGAGAGAGACAGAAACCCTTTATTAAAACATAAATGCTTCATTACTGAATATTTTACTTTGAGATCACAAAACGATAGAGAAGGACAACAAAAAAAAATGCATGAACTCTCAAAGGCAAGGGGAATAAAATGTTTCAAGATAAATGTGAGCAATAGATCATCAATAGTCTGCTTATAAATCAAGTAAAAAGAAGTCTATGGGTTAAAAAGTCCATTGGATTCAGTAGCCTAAAAATAGTTTGGGGAAAGGAATTAATGAGAACAGTTCTAAGGAACAATGAAAACAGAAGCCAAACTGGGGTGACTTGATAAAACATTTGGAAGGCCACTCATACAACAACGGTGCTGAACAAATTGGCTTTGAGAGGGGTGAGAAATACAAGATGTAGGTGGTGGATTTATTGCAAGGCTGAAGTTCAGCAGAAAGGAAGAAGATGAGATAATGGATAGTATAAGAATTCTGAGAAGATGTGTTTGGGATGCCAATCACAGGAAGAAGCAAGTCCCCTACCATGTAATGGGAGAGAATAGGAAACATTGTAGGATTAAGAACAGACATTTATATAAAATCCAAGTGTCTTTAGTTTTCTCTGAGGAGTGGGTTGGCAAGATGTGAGTGGGGTTTATGATTAAATTTTATGTGAGGAAAAGAAATTGGACACTGCTGATTTTCCATTTGAAGTTGCCAGTTGTGACTTTGCAACAATACTGATAGACCATTGCATGTGAATTTCTTTAGGACCATTTACACACTTGGTATATAAGGGAGAGAATATACCTTGAGTGGGAGTATTTCTGGATAGGTGTGGCAAAATTACAGGAATGCAAGAAAATTTATGGTATTGGCAAAAACATGTAACAACGTTGAACTATGGATTCTAAACTAGATAAGGATGGTAGTAAAGAAAATAAAGGGCTATTGGTTTTCAAGAATATAACAAGAGCATTAGCATCATCAAAATCCTGATGATTTTGATGAAAGGGAATTACTTAATAAGCAAGCTGAAGGGGAAAAAAATTAGTTAGAAAGCACACAAGTTGATTGAGTGATTTGTGAAGTCTGGGCTTGTCTATTTTCTTGTCTGATTTCTCACCAGCTTTGGGATGGAAAGCAGGTGAGTTATATGAAATACTAGACAAGGATGAGACACCTGATGACTTGGAGGCTTATGGGAGCTGGTTTCTTTCATAACCAGTAATTCTCATAAAGGAAGTAAGAGAGAAGATGCCAACTCTTATTCATACGTTAAAACACCAGAATCATGAAGACCCTTTTCCATATCTTCTCCAGCACACTAGACCACATCCTGCTGAGCTCAAGTATAACTGCTGGCTTCTGTGTCTTCTTCTCCCAAATTCTCCAGTGAGAATCATTGTACTACTGAGTCTCTGTTTCAATAACGTTGAGGAGGAAAGAAAAAGTTAAGATCTCTTATACACTACATCAAATTGCTAAAGAAAAAAAAAGAAATTAAAAAATACATCTTATTGGACATACTGACCTGCCCTAATAGCCTCGTATCCCCCACATACAGTACAGTGCCATGGATGTGATAAATGCTCAATAAACACTTCTTGAATTTCATTGCAGAGTATATTGACAACAGAGATGCAATAAAGATCTCTACCACTTCCCACTATTTTACCACTTTCCAGCTACCCTTGGTCTCTCTCTCTCTCTCTCTTTTTTTGTTCCTGGCTTCCAGTAAAACTCTAAAAGCCTCAAGCATCTGCTACTTTCCAACTGTAGTGAAATCTCTGATTAACCTAAATTATTCTAGGCTGGAGTTGTATGATAGCATTTATTACAATTCCTTGAAGATATTTTTATTTTAAAGAGTAAGTATAGGAAAAAAGAAAAAGGAATGAAAGCAAGGAAGGGAGCAATGGAAGGAAGGAGGGAGAAAAAGAAAACAGCTGTATGAATCTAAAACCATGTCATATAAAACCAGTAGAAATGGAGTTTCTTGAAATGTTAAGAAGATTAAAGCCCATATGAAATAAAAATCTGCAATAAAGGTGACATAATATGATCTCATCAAGTAAAATAATATACCCAAGATTATGCAGAGAACAAAAATTATATCTTTTTCTTTTCACCTTTCCCTATGTTAGTACATAACTGTCCATAGACTGGAAACTTGCTAAGTGCACTACGCGTGCTTTATTCTTCCTATCAACATCCCCACCACATACCAGGACATAGTTTAATAAATGAAAGTTTAACTGGAAAAATATGACGTTTATCAATCCAAGAATGGGTACAATTTCCAATGTAGGAAACTGTCAGATATTTAAAGACCAAACAATGGTGAACTTGTACCAAACTTTGCAGAAAATTCCGGCTCTAAATAATAGGCCTTAAAGTTTATACAAATAAGATGTATAGAGTTAGGTCAAACTTTTGAGGAATGTGCTATTATTTTCTCCATCCTCTGGTTGGGAATAATGGGACACCGAGTGATTCAATAACTTGCCCTAGGTTCAAAGGTGGTGGGGCAAGTATTTGAACCTTGTGATTTTGACTTCTGAAGAAATTAAGTTTTTAATCAATACAATATAATGTCTCACATTCAAATGTGCTTGTGTAGACTGTGGTCCACTTACAGCTAAATACAGCTCATCTGATCCCTTGTTTGGTGTAATAAGTGCATATATTTGAAGCATAGCTTTTGCTTAATAACTCCTCTATTGGAAGAATCAAAAGAATGGCACAGATCACCAACTGAAACAAATCAAGTGCTGGATTAGCTTTAATATTTCTTCATCATCACCGACAATTAAACATGGCAAGTGGGTCTCCCCTGGTGGCACAGTGGTTGAGCGCTGGGCTGCGAGGCTGCCCGCAGCCTCTGCAGCACCGGTTCATTCCCCGGGCCGCTGGCGAGGGTCCCACCAAAAAACAAACAAACAAAACAAACAAAAAAAAAAGGCAAGATTTTGCTGAAGGTTTATTGCATTATCCCATTTAACCCATGCAACAAAACTTTGAGGTAAATATTTTTATAATACACTCATTCTGCAAATAAAGAACCTGAGACAAGAAGATTATGACTAGTAACATAACTTTAACTTTTTTTTTTTTTTTGCCACTACTTCTTAGGTAAGAAGGAATTAGACGCATAGTAAGTGTCTATGTTTTTACCCATGCAAAAACTATCAAAGTAGAATCCTCAAGTCCTTGCAATACAGGGAGGGACAAAGTGCTAACAGAGGTGCCATAAACATAAGCCAATAGTCAACAGTGTTCAGTGAACTAATGATCCTTAAAAAGATGGACAATATTAAGAAAGGAGGTGGTGGTCAGGAAGATAACTCATGATCCCACTATCAGAACTGCGTGCCTGTGTATGTGTCAAAAAAAAAAAAAGGATGAGAAAAAGATGCACTGCGATTGATGATTATGGGAGAAAGACAATCTTGAACACTCTTCAGCACTGCACCTTCTCCATCTACCTTCTTTACCTGCTCAGGAATAGACCCTTGATGTTCCTCATCTTCAACCACAATGAATCAGACAGCAGAATAATCTATGTAAGCTGTTGGTAGGCAGTAGAGGAGGATAAGCTGAGAGTCTGAATTTCCCAAGGTCCTGGATAAAATCAATCTCGTAGAAGTATTTCACTGATAGCAGTTAGTACTAATTGAAAATTAAAGCTTTCCCTAAGACCCTACAAAATAAGTTTTTAAATTTATTTCTTCTAAAGAGGCTCAGACATCCCAGAAAAGTAGACTCAGAAACTCTGCAGAGACTCTAAAGTTGAGTAGTAATATATGTAATTTGTAGAAATGTATGTAATTATTGAGTGGGGGGAAGTAACACATAGGTATTTTTTTTTTTAATCATGAGGGTTTGGATGAATTTTATAAAAATGTTATAATAGATCCATTAGCTCTGCTTGCCAAAATTCTAATATTCAGATAGAACTAAAGGATTTCTCTGGATCCTGTAAGTTTTACCAGTTTGTCTTTGCTATGCTAAGTTAACAATTAAAGCTATTGCAGCACTACAGCCATGAAGAGAGGTCCAGTTCTAACTGCGGCAGGTTTTAATAATCCGATTATGTATATGATCTTTTACTGTGAGAAACTGCATCAGAAAGTTCACAAAAACAGTCATTCCACTTCCAGCACAAACAGCCAAGTTCCCGCCCCAGCTCGCCAGGCAGTTGTCTGCAGTTCCGTGAGTAAGTTCTAGTCAAAGATGTATTTGCTTATTTCACGTATCTTGCTTTTCTTTTCTGTTGCTATTGTTGCAACGTGATTCAAATTTTATCCCTTTCTTAGACTGGAAAATGATTAGTACTTTTATATAAGTGTATAGAAATATTACTTTATATATTAATTATGAAAGTTTTATCTGTGAAAAAAATTAGTAGATATAAAAAATATCCTCAGAAGAAAAGATTGCCAATACTTGATGAATGTATTTCCAGACATCTCTCCATGGAGGGAGAGAGAAAGACATTCTCTTGTACTTGCTTCCTCTGATTTCTCCATTGCCCAGTATCCCCTGCAGCGGATCACAGGTATGAGCAGATAGGTCTAGTCAATTTGGCAGTGCTCCCAACTCTAAGCTTTTGCTGGTATTTGCCTTCCAAATGTTGCTATAGATGCTTTCTTCTTTTTTTTCCCCATTTCCTAACACAGTAGAGGAAGATTTACTATTTTTATTCTTTCTCATTTTCTTGCTCCCCTAATCCTAACATTTACATTACAATATCTTACTAAATCTCAATTCAGTTTGCCAATAAAAATATTTTTAAGAGTGACCCATCTAGTTATAGCGCATGGTGATTATGCTCGATTTCTTGTGTTGTAATTATTTTTCTGGAGTAAATAATTCTCCAATATTTCCCATTGTTTATTATATATGCTCTTAAAATATATTAAATATAAAAATAAAATATTGAAATCAAATAATTAATTTAGGATATTAACATATATAATATATAACATATTAGAGATTTCCTACAGCACATCTCTATAGTTCTCTTAATACTATTTCTCTGAGATAAACTACATTAGATAATCTACCAGTTTCTTTCTCCCGCCACCTTCTGATGCTACACACTCCTCCCTCACACACAAACACATATACATACAGGACAGAATAATTTGTTGCTCAAGCACAGATGGTCAATACAACTTCTGGTTTAAAGCACTGGAAGGGAGAACCCTGCCTTGATAGTGTTGTAATAATATCTGAGAATAGAAAACTTAGGGGAGGATATTTATAGGACTTTGAAATTGGGGTTCAAATGGTTAATGTTGGGAGTTTAAAAGGAGTGCACAATACTAGCAAAAAAAAAAAAATAAGCCAGAGTGTGAAGACAATACTTTTGAATTGTGTCTTGGTAAATATATTATCAATTAATAAATCAGTGGTTCTCTCTGAGTGTTTTTAATTAAAGAGATATTTACCCTAATGAAAACATTATTTGTGCAGACAAATTGGTTCCCAGAAATTTCTAGAAGTAGTAACATTACTTCTTAGTTTTCTGTCTTATTTTCCTGAGCAAAAGAATAAACTTATTTTGACAAAGAGGGTCTCAGTACTCATTCCTGATAATTAAGCTGGGTGGATGCAGAGAGCTGCAATATTCCCTCCCTAACCTCCCTTCTCCTTCCACTTCCTGTCCTTTTCCTTTCTTTAATTCTTTCTTCCTTCCAAAGGCCCTCCACCCCTATAGTTCATTTGGTTTCCATCCAAGAATCCTCTTTCTACTTTCTCCCATCTGGATTTATTTTTCTCTGCTTACAGCATAGTGAGATTCTGGGAAATCCCTCTGTTACTTTTGGGTTGTTGAAACCTATTTATCCTGGGGCTTTCAAACTATTCTGGTGGAGGACATTCTCTAGCAACTTCCTGACAGAGAAAAAAAGCAAATTCCTATCTCATCTTAGTTTTTAATTGCTAGGTCAGTTGGGTATATAATTCTAGAGTAAAGCCACATCCTTCAGAACCTTTAAGTCTATTCTGTTGATGCCTATCTTCTAGTACTGGTTTTGAAAATTACAGTCCCTCTGCCTTATCTCTTTATAATGATGAGCCCTAGAAAATAGGCCTATAGTCAATATATCAAGCAATTAGTTCACCTTTTAGATTCTGATCATTCAGTTCTTTAAATTATTCTTACAGCTTTCAGTATGGAATTTTTTTGTTTTATTTGAAAATTTTAGATTATGACAATTTTGTCAGAAATTTACTATTGTATATTGAATTTTTAAACAAATAACTTGCATGTCTCTATCCATTCTATTGTGTTTCTTTTTTTGTTTATTTGTAATTTCTATTAAATTCCTAATTTCATGCTTTTCCTTTCCTTAGAGATACAAAAATAATTTTTTTGCCAAAGTTAAGTAGACAAAGGTTTTGTTTTGTTTTTTTTACAATGATTCTTGTTTGTTAGTAATATATTTAAAGCCTTAAAGGTTCAGCTTAGCATAGTGCTAGTAATTTATCACAAATTTATATAAGCTAGTCCCCTCACGTAAAGATTTTCTTGAAGAGTTTGCAATTGAAGACTTGACTTCTCCTTTCATCAGGATAGTGTTTCTAATTTTAAGTATCTGGAAAATTCTCTTTCCTTTTTTGACATTCCGTATTAACTTATACTTTGAAGAGACTGTGTTGCACAAATGTGTTTCGCATAATTTTTGCTTTTTAAAATTTAATGAAATCTTTTTTTTTGATCTTATTGTCAGTGAACAACATTGGATGACTGACTGATTTCTAGCTCCTTCCCTTGCTACATCCCAGCTGTGTGGACCAAATGACATGAGTCTAAAATGGAAATTCGCTGTATTTCCTAGTAAGGATTTTGTTTTCCTGAAAAAAATTCTTCTCTTTCTCTTTTTTCATCTTGAACTGAGATGTTATGTAGATAGCAACAGCTATCTTTTCCTGAAGGAAAAGCTAAGAAAATCACAAAATTCTGTTGTAAAATTGTGTGTTTCAGTACATTTTTCATCCATGTGAGGAAACAAAAAAGTGAAAAAAAATAAAACAAAAATAAAACCTCTTTGAACCTGGTACAGCTAAAGTTGAAATAATTGTATAACAATGCAAACCTAGTATATGATGACTCTTATAAGGGTCTATTAGCACTTTTTAAGGACTTAATGCCTGTAGTCAAAACATTGACATGTCTATTAAGTCAATATTACAAATATAGGTTTTAGTTATATTATTTTCTTTTACCTATATAGTCAAAATGAACAAAAGTCTTAAAGTCCACCCTAAATATTTCACTTCTTATAATATCTTCATACACTTTGTCTATATACATTTAATTTGTTAGTTGGCATGCTTTGACATTATTACAATTGTCATCTCCATTATATATTTGTTGTTTTATCATTTAATGTGTTTTATTCTAAAATTTTATTGTGTTGATATTAACTTTGTGAACTCATTCATTCTATTTATTTCCTCACCCTTATCTATCTCCTTTGTAGATGTATGTGTTGGTTAAATAATATAAGCACGTGGTACCAAATGTGAACAGAAGGATGCACAGTGAAAAGTAAACCCCTCTGCCTCCGTCCCCAGCCAGGTATCACCCTTCTCAACAGCCAGTCACTTTAGCAGTATCTTGTGACTCCTTCTATAAATATTATCTAAATTGGGACTCCCGTCGTGGCGCAGGCTGTTGAGCGCAGTGCTGTGAAGCTGTCCACAGCCTCTGCAGCACCGGTTCGATCCCGGCCAGCCAGTGAGAATCCTACATGGCGAAGCAGACCTCTCCTGTCTCGCCCGCTGCTCCCCTCAGCAGTGTATTTCGTCAGTCTGCCTTTCCCCGCTCTGTCTCTGGTGAATCCTCTCACCCTCCCGCGCATCTGGCCTGTATCCCCGTTCCTGTATAAGTAAATAAATAAATCTTTTTTTTAAATAAATAAATCTTTAAAATATATATATGTTATCTAAATAGATAATACACTACATTATATGCATATAATTTTGACTGAAATACTATCAAAATATACACACTGTTGTTTATTTTGTCTGTCCTTTATTTTGATCTTCCTTCCATGTGAGTCTATTTCATTGTTCTGACTACCTACACTCTTCTATACAAGCCCCAATCACATATATATATATATACATATGTTTTATAACATAGAATTGGAATTTGACTTTTAACTACAGAAAGCATATAAGACTTACAGTTTGGGTTTTGTTCTTCACTCAAAGTAACAGGAATCTGTGACTTTAAAGATAAAATGTATCTTCTCACATATTGGGAAGCTAGGGAGTGTAATCAGTGGCTCCATTATATGATGGACCCAGAGCTCTTTCTACCTCCCTACCATATTCCATGGGGCAACAGCTTCATCCTAAACCTTGTTCCTGCAATTTGAAAATGGCCTGTAGCTTAGACTATATATTTTTTATGTTTAACTTAAATCACGTGTCTATGCCTGAATTAATACTAGCCTGGAGGAAAATTCTGCATGCTGACTGATTTAAATTATCCAAGATTATCCTTAGGTCTTGGGAAAAAAAGTATAAAGATGAAAAATACCCAAATTCTGTTAGGAAGGAGAAGATGAATAAATACTATAAAGGCAACCAAATTTGCATGCTATTTTCACAATCTAAAACACTTTAATGAGATTAATCACATTGATCCCATCTATTGTTGAAATTAACATATTTTGTTTCAATCTCACTTTTTTTTGTTTTCATGCTTCCTACACTTAGTATTCTATCATATATATTTTTTAAATTTTTTTTAAAGATTTATTAATTTATTTATACAAGCACTGGGTACAGTCAGAAGCACGGGAGGGTGAGAGAAGTCACCAGAGCCAGAGCGGGGAGCACAGCAGGCAGACTGACGGAGTACACTGCTGAGGGGAGCAGCGGGTGGCAGGAGAGGTCTGTGCACCATGTGGGACCCTTGCCTGCGGCCAGGGATCAAACCGGCTCTGCAGAGGCTGCCGGCAGCTTCGCAACCCAGCACTCAACCGCTGCGCCACCGTGGAGGCCCTATCATTTAATTTATAATAAATTATGTCTTTATATTTTCTTTATACATTTGAAAGATGTAGATATCTTGTTATTCCATTTATGTTTCTAATTGTCAATAGCAATAAACAGTGGCTAACATTCATTCCATAAATGGTCTATAAAAAATTTGTTTTATATAAAGAAATTGGCATACTTTTACTTTCTCCTACCCTATAGACTTTACATTTTCCCCACAAATTGGAACTTTACTCATATTATTTTTGTTTATTTATATCATACATATATGTTATAGGTGAAATTTTTTTCTATTTGTCTCCCATATTGTTGCACAATCAAAAAGGTTTATGATTAGTTATGTTTAATTTTGATTCTGATCACTGTCCTTTAGTGTCATGAATTTCCCATTCATGAGTTAACCTTGACTGTGTTCTGAGGCTTTTGTTTTTCTTGAAGGATAAATGTTTTGCTTAAAAATAACATAATGTCAATTTGCTTGGATTTTCTATTTTCTCCCTAGCAGAGGCTTAGAAAAAGGGCTCTTGAATCATTAACCAAAGATGAAAAGAAGCAAGGACTGTGGGAAATATTTCCTGGTAGTTAAGAAAATAGCAACTCACTGTTACATAGCCCACTGAAGCAGCCTTTGGTGCCCACAGTCATGGTGTAAACTACTGTGTCCAGTGTTGCTAATTGGTTCCTACCTGGCCAAAATCCCAGTTCCCAGCATTCCAGTGATTCTATGAGTGACCTAATATTTCCTGATTTTATGTTTTGCTTAAATCATTCAGAATTGGTTCTGATAAAACTGATACTGACAAGAGCTTCCAACAGTGTTTTCCTGTTTGCTTTGGCCTCTCGGTGAACTACATTTTCATGGGCTGCTCCTCTGCACAAGGAAATAAACATCTAACATGCACTTTCCCCAATGGTCCAATATCCACTTCTCATCCCCGGCCTTAGGCTCTTGAAATCAAAAAGTTTAAGGGGGATTTTTTTTTTTTTGAAGCCTGTTCTACATGATTCTACTGGCATTTATTTTTACTTACAGAGATTGCTAGCAGTCAACCTTCACTGTACTACCCCAATTTCTTCCCATCAGCGCTGTATATGGAAATTTTTCAGATTCTGACATCAGCAGGATCCTTTATTAGTTCCAATACCAATGTCAGGGTTTTTTTTCCCTCCCTGCCTTTTATTCCATTGACTATTTTATTGTTGATCCAGAAATTGACAGTTCATCTTACTGTATCATCAGGCTTACTAGCCAACCATGTAAGTGAGCTATACAAAGTAATGAGTAAAATAAAAATATGTTCCAGTTGCAATAACACCAAGCTAATAGAAGTTCATTTATTGCTTTAGCTCTTAATGAATTTCAGATAACAAACTCACCCTGTCTTTGCACAGTAGTTCCCCCTTATCACTGTTCAATTTCCATGGTTTCAGCTACCCACGGTCAACCAGAGTTTGAAAATAATATATGCATGAGAAGATATTTTGAGAGAGAAAGAGCACAGTCACATAACTTTTATTATAGAATATCATTATAATGGTGTTATTTTATAATCAGTTATTGTTTTTAATCTCTTATTGTGCCTAATTTATAAATTAAACTTTATAGGTAAGTGCGTTTAGTAAAAAACAGTATATGCAGTGTTCAGTACTCTTTAGGCATCCACTGGGGGTCTTGGAACATATGCCTGTGGGCAAGGAGACACTACTGTATTGTTGATTAAAAAAAAAAAGTTTAGGGTCTCCCCAGTGGTGTAGCGGTTGAGTGCTGGGTTTGCGAAGCTGCCCGCAGCCTCTGCAATGCTGGTTCGATTCCCGGCTGCTCCCCGACCAAAGGAGGAGGGTCCCACATGGCGCGCAGACCTCTCCTGATTCACCTGCTGCTCCCCTCAGCAGTGTACTTCGGTCAGTCAGCCAGTTCTGTTCCCCACTCTGTCTGGTGAATCCTTTCACCCCCCACACCTCTTGCCTGTACTCCACCTCTTGGATGTATAAATAAATAAATCTTTAAAAAAAGTCGAAAAGGTTATGAATATATTAAAATGGACCTCTGCTACATGAGTTTTAATCATTAACTAGGGATATCTTATAATTTACACAAAGCTTTATGTAAATCTTATTTGCTCATATTTTCCCCTACTTACTACACTGTTACCTTAAGAAATCAGTCAACCCCAAGACTTACCCTGCTCCATAGATCCACCTTGAGACTTTCAGCCTTGCCATTAAAACATGAACCATGCACTCACTTTTCCCAACAAAATGTCATTTTAAAATGCCTGTGTGTGGTATCCTCCCTTGTTACAATCTCATCAATTCAGTTTATTTGTATCATAACAGCCTTCTTTATGGAGGAGGCTTTCTATACCTCTGGAAAGCTAGAAATATTTGGGAGCTAGGAAAGAATCTTTCCATTACCTTAGATTAGTTTCATTAATTCAGGATTTAAATTCTTATTTTTTAAAAGATTTGTTTATTTATGCACACAAGAGCTGGGGTACAGTCTAGAGATGCAGGGGGTGAAAGGATTCACCAGAGACAGAGTGGGGAACAGAGCAGGCAGATTGACCAAAGTACACTGCTGAGGGGAGCAGCGGGTAAGACAGGAGAGGTCTGCTGTGCCATGTGGGTTGCTCCCTGGCCGGCTGGGGATTGAATTCGTGCTGCAGAGGCTGCGGATTGCTTCATAGTGCAGTGCTTAACCCCTTGAGCCAACAGGGAGGCCCCTAAATTCTTTTTTTTTAATTTTTTTAAAGATTTATTTATTTATTTGTTTGGTTTTTTGTTTGTTTATACAAGCACTGGGTACAGTCAGAAGCGCGGGAGGGTGAGAGAATTCACCAGAGCCAGAGCAGGGAGCAGAGCAGACAGAAGGACCGAAGCACACTGCTGAGGGGAGCAGCGGGCGGCAGGAGAGGTCTGCACGCCATGTGGGACCCTCCTCTGGTGGCCGGGGAGCAGCAGGGGATCGAACTGGTGCTGCCGAGGCTGCGGGCAGCTTCGCAACCCAGTGCTCAACTGCTGCGCCACCGGGGAGGGCCCCTAAATTCTTATTTTCATATAAGCTCAGTGCCTACTTTTTCTCAATGCTAAATTTTCTTAAACTCTTGACTAACAAACAGGTATGTGCTTTCAAAATTATCTTTTTAATTTAAAGGATAATTATCTTATTTCTGTATTAGTTAAAATCTCATTTCTTAATATACATGAAGCTCTCTTTTAATGGAAAAATCAAAAAAAAAAAAAAACAACAACTCCAAGACTTTTGCTTGTGTATCAATGTAAGAAAGACATATAAGCAAGGAAGGCAAGCAGAAAAAAAAAAAAGGATGAAAATCAAAAGTCAATATTTCTGCAAGTCTAAATGCAAAGGCTTTCTTAAATTTTGACATGATTTCATAGCTTATTCCTATAATTCATGTAGCTATATATGAAAATGCTGAGAAATTTGAGATATTTCCTCTCAAAAGTTTTCCCACAATTCCTGTCAATTAAAAAAATGATTCAATTCTGCTATTCAAAAGAAAAATAACCTTGTACTTATCCAATGCTTATTTCATTGCTCACATTTTTTTATAGAAATTTGCTAAGTTCCTCAGAATATATTTTAGTGACTTTTTTTAGTGCCTGATACCTTCTTTATGAGAACAATTTGTAAGATAATATTAAAATATTATAATGATGAACTAAATCACCCGTAAATAAGTTGCTTGGATGAATTCTCTTGAGACTCTCTTTCAACCCTTACTGTCCCTGACAGGGTATCTCTATTAATGGACTCATCTGGTTGTCACTGACAGTTCAAAATTGCTCTTGCTGCAGTCTCTAGAGAGAAACACACTGGAGATCACTTATTTTCCCCATGAGAGATTCCTGATGATGAAAACCGATATGGAAAAGCTAGTCATTAGAAAGTGGTAGTGGCTGTGCCACACCCAATATGAGGTCTCCACTTTGATTCCATTTCACATGTTCCAGTTTTGCCCTCTAGGACTCTGCTCTGAGAGTCCATCATTCAACATTAGCAATGCTGAAATTTCCTGGAATGCAAGAAGGTTCAGAAACTGCCTCTGTGTGTTCCTGAGAAGGGCCTATTACAAAGAACCATCATTCCCAATATGACTTATTTAAAACTCATGGATGTCCTCTTGCTTACCACGACAAAGCCAGACCCAGATCCTCCAAGTTTCTATTCCTGGCCTAATAAATGATTAGTTGAACTGCTTGTTGCCACTAACCAATTAGAACAAAATGCTTCAAAACTCATTTTGATTAAGATTTTCTTCTTCCCCCAAACCCTGAAATTTGACTTCCCTCAGGCTGAGCCAACATAGAAACCTTCCTGAAGGGTCCCTTCCAGAAAATAGGCTGTCCAAGAGTAAAGCACTCTGGACCTACCTGATCATGCCACACTTTCATCCAGACTTTCTAGTCTCTCAAAAAGAAAACCCTTTTTGCCTGGCCTTTGAGGTATTTGTAGACCTTGTCACAGCACTTTTTCTACTGAAGGACTCTTTCCTTCTGCACTGATCTCTTCACCCTACCATTCCACTTGCAATAGCATTTCTGAATAAAGTCCTTCCTTATTGAGTGTGTATTTACTTATTTTTATTTTTACAGTATAAGAATTTCTTCTCTTCTGGTTCTTTGATCTAATAATTAGGCATAATACAAATTAACAAAGAAAAGCAAATATGATTTCATATGCCTGGGAGCCCTGTGAAAATATGAGACTCAAAAACATGACTAAAGCAGGAAGTTTTTATACTTTTTGGACAAAGAAACAAATGTTTGAAGAAATGTCTAGACAAAGGGGTTTGCACTTGGGATAGTAAATTGATGAAGTAACAAGTTTGTTCGTGCAACTTTCCAGGACTTAATTTCCCTGTCTCTGGTGATAAAGATGCCTTCTGGTCTCCTGGTACGAGGAGGATACCTTTCACATGGAAGATTTATTTCCTGATTTCAGGAAGACAGAAGAAGCTCAGTGTCATTTTTGTACAGGCTATTTCTTAAATGCCTTTAATTCAAAATAATCAGCATGCCCAAACCAGGGTATTCTGGCATAGTATGTTATGCCTCATTCAACAACATATACTATACAATGCCTCTATATTAAAAGTAAACTTTAATGAAACTTATTTTGTTCCTCTGGACTCTATTCTCCCATGCAGTGGAGAGGCAGGAGGATGGAAATATAAGCCTGAGGGAGAAAAGGTCAGACCCAGTTTCGAAGTCTGGAGGTAATGTTGGGTCTGAAAGATCCATGTACCTCGGAAGCAGTGAATTAAGTGTGTACCACTTGATCTGGACATTCCTTATATTACCCTTGTCACCAACCCTGGAAATGACCTCTAACCAGTCAGTCTGTCAATTTGATCTCCAGTCATTCACAGGACCCAGAATTGACACCCAGTGATATTTTAAATGAAACAGACAACCGCCACCGGATGGCACCAAACACTACCTGGACAGGAGCAGATTGTACAAATGTGGTGCTGCAGCTTTTTAGTTGCAGAGAGCTCACACATACATTTCATTAACCTCTCAATGATGCCACCCTGCATTTTAATTTTCAGGCTCCTCTTATCATGTTATGGCCTTAATAAATTACATTTATTAAGTTGCTCTTTAATGGGAAATCCAAATAAACATAAATAGGGTATCTCTTCTCAAGGAGTTTGTATTAGCTGGGGATTAAGGCATAAATCCACAAAAAGATATGTGGAAAAACAGGTAAATGATGTGTTTAGGGTCCTCCAATTGAAATTTGGCTTAGACATTTTTTTGAAGTGTTGACTAGTAGAAGCTGGATGAGTGAAAAGTGGGTTACAATGCTTTCTGTTATTTTTTTCTGTAGAAGTGGAGACTTCTTTTACATCTTTTAGGAGTTCCTTTCTTTTAAATTAGTCATTTCCATTCCTTTAGTAACACAAATGTTACTAAATGTGACATTTAGTAACGTGATTCAAAGAGACTACAGAAAAGGATGCTTGAGAACTTGAGGCTCAAAGAAGCAAAATTCAGTGAGGAATAACAATATAAAGGGTTGTCTTTGCTGCAGTTTAAGGCGCAAACTTAAATGAGCTGTGTCATGAAAACTTTAAAACTTTTTAATGGACTCCGAGAAATATATTTTATATGTGACCAAGTACACAAACACTAACATATTCTACAGAACAATTACACTTATCACAAACAGGTGTTTGATAATTTATATCTGTATTTGGCTTAATTTTTAAAAAATGTCTATGGTGATCCATTATACTGACTTCAAGTACATGTCTGGATTGTAAAGGGCTTCAGAACATGGCACCCCGAAATATACCACTTGCCAAAGACGTATTTTGGCAAAGAATTTGCGAAAGCATTACTTGCATAAGAAATATTTTAAGCTAAAGGAAGTTAAGAAATAGCAACAAAGGGAGTGAGTCTGTCCTTTTTGCCTAAAAGCAGGCTATCACTTTTTCTGCAAAGGAAATTTCCATTTTTAACACCTGAGACTGTTTAACAACCCTATTTACCATACATTTCCTAGTCATTTTCCCACTACTTACAAGTCCAAATTCCAATTTCCCTCTATCTAGTCTCTCTTTATATTTTATCACCCTTTGGTAAACTGATATGTAAGTCCCCATGTTTAATTACCTCTTTAGGATTTTCTATAGGACTCCCTTTCCCTGTTAATCTGTCTTTACCAGTTCAATTCCCAGGCCCCAGTTATTAACCTAAGAGAGTAGAGAAAGACTTTTTTCTTCTCCTACAATTTCAATCTATGATTTCAAAACAATTGCCTTAGGAAAAAACATTCCATTTCTAAGTATGGGTACAGAGTACAATTTATTTCACATCCTTGTGGGGATGTGAGAGTTCTCATTCAAGCAGTTTCTTGTGGGAGATTTGGAAATGACTCAGAAGCTGCAGGAGGTACAAGCAGACAAAATCTCCACCTCAAATACAATGTACCCAAAAACTGGTACTTATCTAGACTCATGACATTTCACTTGGACTGTACTGCTGGTGTTATTAGAAGTAATCTAGAACATACCAATCATTGACTTAATCTGATTAAATTGTTCCTCTAGGATGTATAGGAAATTCTGCTTTGTGGTAGGCATAGATCCCAGAACAGAAACAATGACTAGGAGGGAGGCATTAAAACCATAATCAAACCAACATCTGCAGAAGCAGTCCAGCTTGGGTAACTATCTTCTATAGTTTTTTTCACAGAAACAATAGGTGTGAGGTCAGGCTGTGAGTCATATAGCCGCATGCACAGAACTGACCTTAAATGAAATGCTGGAACCAAGAGACCACTATAAAGAAGCAAAAGGACAGGAAAAGGAATTACCTGGACCATATTCAGAAGCAAGGGGTCTGTTAACCTGGAAGAAGGGCCATCTGGATTGCATTTTGAAGCAAGCAGTCTATCCACCAAGAAAGCCCAGTCATTTGAAAAGGACTTCTTCCCATACGGGTCAATTTGTAAGTATCTGTTTTGCAACCATCCCAGTATGGGTAGGTTGTCAGTTCCTGGGCAGACAGCTAAAGGAATACTGGAGCCCACGGTGGATTTTACAGGTCTTTAATACTGACAAGGGAAATCAGCTGGCAGAGAGACAGTAACTTTAGGCTCCCAGCCTCCTATAAATCTCCATGCTCTCCCCTGACCCTGTGTAGACTGGTAGTTATCTCGCCATTTCTAGTCTTTTTACCCCCTGTCTTCTAGGCCTAGGTGTCCATAATCCTGGGAGGAGTGTAAGACTGAGGTGCCAGCCAAAAAGGCTACTGGTGGAAAGGAGGAAAAAAGCCTGATTTTTTATTTACCCTATACTATCTAAGGGAATTAGGCCAAATTTACCTTCCTTTGCCTGTTCCTTAGCCAGTAAAATTTAACTCCTGTTCTCAACACTCTTCCTCCAAAATCTACATAGACCCTTTCCTTTCCTGGGCAGGAAGATAAGTTTGAATTAAAACTCCAATCTTCAAATTGGAAATGAAACCCTTTTATCTTTCAAAGTGCTGGTGTTAAAACTTTGGTCTTATGCACATTTTGCAGTAAGCCTCTTAGCTTGTTATCAGCATTGACTTGAAAGAATGTAGAAAATCTATGAGGATGTTATAAAGAATTAGAGGAAACACACCATGTACACACAGAGACACCCTTTTATAATGTAAGAATCCATGACCATGGGCCTGAACCTCTGGTCTCAAGAGTGTAGCCATTCTCAGGACATTTTCAGGCCTTTGTTGCTGTTACACTTTCCTTCTTATATACCTTAAGTTTCCAGAAAGCCTTGGCAGAACTTTCAACCTGATCTTACTTATGTAATTATAAATTATTGTAAGAGACTCTTGCCTGCTTAAAGTAGGCAGGGGAACACTTAGTAGTGTCTTATTAGTTGAGACTTGGTGACAGTACTGGATGCCCATAAAGACTGGTGGGATCTGAGGAACAGATCTAATGAAGGCCAGGCCACTGACTGAGGCAAAGTCATGGAAATGTAACTAGAAGTCAAAAGGAGAGGGCTCAGGGTCTTATTCCACAGTACAAAGGGAGCTCTAATACACATCCTAGACAATGGGTTTCTCTACTGAAAAGCAGAGCACTTGAATCATTCTCATTTATACAATAAAATTTTATGTTACTATATTTATACTTATGAGCTGGAGAAAAAGACTGCACTATCTCTCGGTATCAATAAATAGCAAAGGTATTTCTCTCACAGTGTAGAGAAACATGATGGGGCCAAATGATCTCCAAAATTTAAAATCTGTCTGTAGCAGATAAATTTTTGATAAGGAAATAGAGAGAATGGCTTCACCGATGGACTTGAATCAGACACAATACAAGAGGTAAGGTCATAGGTCAACTAATGTGACTAGAAATTCACCAACGCAAGCTTCATACACTTGCCAGGCATTTACTATGAACACCTATCATTAGTTCTGGATCAGCGCTGCAGGTCAAAAACAATATCACAGACAATATAAAATCTCTCTGTGTTTTAGTTTCAGGTACTGAACTTTGAAAGTAAAATAAAATTTCTAATAGATAAGTTTCCAATTTAACCATTGGCAGTTTCAATTCACAATGGGTTAGTAATTGAACACAAGGGGGAGAATTTGAGGCTCATTTCTAATAAAACTCCTAAATACAAAGTAAAGGGGAAAATATTAAAAGATCAAAATATCAAAAAATCATACTCTTCTTTCTAGTAATGTGATCTAGATTATTTGAATTAATTTTCCCACTAAGAACTAAATGACAGGCTTACAAAATTTTAAGTTTTAAAAGCACTGAAGATGTGAGAAGTAGAATGGAATTGTCAATATGAAATAAAAGGGAGAGAAGGAATCTGGAGACATCTGGAGCACAGAAGTTATTATTGCAGTGGAAGCATTTGTTTACCCAAGAACATCTGAAACTCCTGATAGCCCCTTAACCCATGGGGAAAGAAAGCTGACTCTTTTTTAGGTTTAAAGACAAGTTCTTATCACCTGATTGCCAAAAACAACAAAGCAAAACAAAAACAATAACATAACCAAACCAAGAATCTTTAAATCATGTATTTAAAGTGATTGACACAGTTCTCTTAGGTACCCCATGTAGAAATATACTCCTATTCTTTATTTTAGGCCTCCAAGAACATGCATAAATAAATTTTCAAAATAATATAACTAAGCCCACAAGGAAAAAATAAACCATAAGCAAGAGCACAAAAACAAATACACAGACATATCTATAAACACTTCTTTTAGCAGAATAATCAGCCATACCTCATAAAACAGATTACAGAAGTAGGTTGTACTAAGTTAAAAAAGAAACAAACTTGCAGTATCTGCCAAAAAAAGAGGAAAGTTTGAAAAGTAATTTAGAATATTAGAAAAAGTCCCAAATAGAAATTCCAGAAATGAAGATTAGGTCATAATAGTCAAAATGCAAAAAATTAATAGATGAATTTAAAAGCAAATAAGACATAATAAAGCACAAACGACATGGAAAATAAAGAAGTCAGAGTAGAGAAGTGAACAGATGAACACAGAGAAAAGAGCAGAAATAGAGGCTAAAATTAGAATATATTCAACTGAATTTCTGATGGTAAAGGGAGCAAAGGGCAGAGACAATAAGAGAAGATGAGGATGGAGAAATTTTGAGACACAATGAAAGACATTCAATAATTCCAATGAATCTCCAGTATAATTGTTTTTTAAAATAATTTAACATCTGAAGACAATAAAATCAAAGCATGGAACACCAAAGGCAAAATCTTAAACACAGACAAAGAAACAAAAAACTGCTTTCAAAGCAACAGTTCAAGTTATCACTGATTTCTCAACAATAGCAATAGCAGGGGATAATGAAGTGATATCTTCAATGAGATAAAAAAAAAATGCTGCCAATCTAGAAAATCTACGTCCAGCATATCAACTAATTCAAGCGTTAATTTTATTTTCAAATACTATCAGTATAATGATCTATCACAGAAATAAAAACAACAAATATCAGGCATAGAAAATACTATTGAATGAAGGTGGTCAGCAAGGTAAGGCCAGCAGATTTGCTGCCTGATTTAAAAATAAAGAATTATTAGAACACAACTATGTCCATGTCCACGTATATATAGTTTATGCTTTTTTCCCCACAATATCATGGCAGAATTGATTAGGAGAATTGTGACAGAGACCACCTGGCCCTCAAGCCCACTATTTAGTATCTTGTCCTTTAAGGAAAATAAGCAAATTATATGAGTTATACTGAATCTCACACAAACACACAAATGTACAAAAAAAAAAATGCAAGTTCAGGCTCAAGTACAGATCTTTACCCTCTCAGGATTATGGTGACAGCTGAGGTTAACAGGAGTCCCTGGGAGCTCTGTGTTCCACTGTCTTCCTGCTCCTATCCCAGTACTCCACTTTGAGTTCATGTAGTGTGCATGGACAAATGTGCACCCCATGTTCCCAACACAGCTTTCCCCAGGCAGTGCCTGCCTCCCTGCAGCTCTGCTTCTAGGTTGCTGGGTGCATGGACATGTGGCTCAGGTACCGGGGAGTCATGAGCTGGAAACATGCTCTAGGACCTCTCAGAACTATCTGAAGCATAAAGCACTGCCTCCAGGATGGGGAAATTGAACAAAGACAAGGAAGAGTCTTCTCTCAGACTCAAATCCTTTGAGAGCTAAAACTAGTACTGAATATTGGTGGGAAAAAATCTCCCTGCAAGTAAAACCAAAGAAGTCTATCAATTGTTAGGGAGTTCCTGGTGCAGTCCAAGGACCAGATTACAGCAGAAAATATAGTCAGAAGGAATCACCTGGAAGGAAAATAAATAAAACATCAAATAAAATTACCAGGTATAATTTTCAATTGTTATAGAGAAGGTATCAAAATTGTTTTCACCAGAAAATGTGGAGAGACAGCTTTCATTGGACCTAAGTGTGAAATGATTCCAATTGATTTTGTAAAATAGCAACTCTTCTTTTCTTAAAAGAAGTCCTGATGTCAAGAAAGGATATAATTTTTTCCACTTAAAGTGAAGGTGTTATTCAAGGATGATGCCAACAACAATCCACAGCAGTCTGAGGAATAGCCTATTACTATTATTACAGCAAATTTTTATTATGCTGGATTTAGTAGAGGCCAAACTGAGGTAGACATCTTAAGTCATGCTGTATTAGGCAGGAGGTAAGACCTAGAGAATCTTGGGAAATGCCATGATACTAAACAGTATCAGGCGAAGAACTAAATCATTACAAAGTGGAATGCAGCATTTTCTCCACTGCACATGTGAGGCAAAATCACCAATCTACACTCTGATAGTGACTGTCCCGATCTCTAAGAAGGAACCTGTCCCCAATACATACTTTAGATGAAATAAAGTTTTCACCACTAACATATGCTTTAGCTTAACGACCCTCTAGGCTAATGATATGGAATCCATCAAGAAGAAGTCATAGGAATGAGGACATCATAAGTTCAAGAGATGGAATAACCTCATGGAATGAAGAGAAAAAGAGAGGACCCTGGGCCTTTCAGTGTGCAGGGTTAAAATTGCTTAAATAGAGTCTCCACCTATTTCTCAATGGGTAGCATATAGATCCTGTCCCTGATGCCAACTCCCCTATGTTGAATTGCATAAGCCTTAATACCTTCTTGCTTGGGTCCTACGGGATTAGAGTCTCCATTATTTCTATTTTTTAGAGAAGTCAAGAACACAGGATCTGGCAACAGTGCTACATGGACTATTTTTTTTAAATAGTAGAGAATTTTTTTTTTAAGATTTATTTATTTATTTATTTATTTATTTATTTATGCAAGTACTGGGTACAGTCAGAAGCATGGGAGGGTGAGAGAGTTCACCAGAGCTGGAGCAGGGAACAGAACAGGCAGACTGATGAAATACACTGCTGAGGGGAGCAGCGGGCATGGCTGGAGAGGTCTGTCATGCCATGTGGGACCCTCGCCAGCAGCCGGGGATCCAACCAGCACTGCAGAGGCTGCAGGCAGCTTCACAGCCAGTGCTCAACAGGGCCAGGTTCGAACCGGTGCTGCAGAGGCTGCGGGCAGCTTTACAGCCCAGCCCTCAACCACTGCGCCACCAGAGGAGGCCCTAGAGAAATTTTTTTGCCAAAGTTATGCTTGCTGGTTGATAAGGAAGACTGAATTTGGTGTTGATGTAATCACCAAAGATTATTATAATTACTGATAATGATACCTGGAGAATCTGGCCATCAGGAGATGAAAGTCAGCAGAAAGACAATCATATCATGACTTTGATGAAATAACTCTCAAAGAGCTCCAGACAGTATAGAAAAAAATTTGAGTGGGTTGCAACATGAAAAACTTTAAGGAAAGAACATCTTTAAAAAACGTACCAGCATAACTATTCTCACTGGTATACTGGAACCCCCAGTGATAAGCTGGTCCATATATTCCTTCCAAATCCTGCTGGAGAAACCTGAAATTCATGTCTCTTCCTTGGCCCTATTAAGAAAAATCCTTGCATTTCTGCTCACATTTCTACCGCTTCTTAAGTTCCATTAACACAGAACCCATTAGCAGAGTTCAACATTAGAACTCTGTGAGACATTAAAATTGTCCCTTTATGATTTACATTATTATTATTATAATTCTATGGAAACTGGATGGGGTTAGTTGTTATCCAAGAATCATAACCATCTCTTAGAACACAATTTCCATGGGAACATGCATTTTGAATTCCAGGCAACTAACAAAGATATATAACATGACCTCTATATTTTGCCTCATTATGCCTTAAAATCCTCATTAAACAGAATGTGTTTTTTAAAAATGCCCAAAACAATACATATGAGTCCAACTCCATTATATAAATTTCTAAAGTAGATCAAACTTTGCATGATTATGTGAAGCTGAATACATAACTTGTAAAACTGTATAGAAAATAACTATAACAACATCAAGAGTGGTTATCTCTAGTGTGAGAAAGACTGTTGTGACCAGGATAGGACTTATGGGCTCATATGTGAAAAAAATGTGTCTTGATGATAGGAATGCTCTATTTCTTGACTTGAGTGGTGGTGGCAAGTATGTTTGCTTTGTGATTATTTAAGTGCACATATATATTTTTGCACTATTATAGACTCATATTTGCCCCCCCATTCCCTAATCCTTGCCAAATTCTTATGTTTAAACTCTAACACCCATTAAGGTTAAATGATGTCATCAAGTGGGGCCCTAAGCTAGTAAGACAGTTGTCCTTCCTTATAAGGAGATGAAGAATACAGGGAAGCATGTTCACATACAAAAAGTCCATGTGAGGACTCAGCAGGAAGGTGGAAATTTACAAGTCAAGGAGAGTGGCCTTAGGAGAACTCAACCCTGCTTGATTTTGAACTTCCAGAATTAAAGGCAAATAAATTTCTGTTGTATAAGTCACCCAGATAGTTTGCTATTGGAACTCTAGGAGACTAATATATACACTTTCTGTTTATGTGTCAAATTTCAGCTTGAAAGAGATTTTTCATTTAAAAAAGACAGCCACAAGATGTGGAGAAAAAGGAACTCTCCTGCACTGTTGGTGGGAGTGCAAACTGGTCCAACCACTATAGAAAGCTGTATGGAGATTCCTCAACCTACTAAAGATAGAGCTTCCATAGGATCCAGCAATTCCACTCCTAGGTATTTACACAAATGACACAGAAACATTAATTCAATAAGGGCACCTGCACCCCTATGTTTATAGCAGCACTATTTACAATAGCTAAGCTTTGGAAAGAACCCAAATGCCCAAAAATAGATGACTGGATCAAGAAGATGTGGTGCATATACACAACGGAATATTACCCAGCAATCAAAAAAGATAAACACATGCAATTTGCAGCAACATGGATGGAGCTGGAAGGGATCATGCTCAGCGAAATAAGCCAGAAAGAAAAAGAATAATACCAAGTGGTCTCACTCGTTGCAGGAATCTAGAAAACCTAAATAAGGGACCAGGAAAAAGAATAACTATAATAAAGAAAAAATCAAAATCAACAAGCAACTATAAACCAGAGACATACTATGGTGGGATGGGGAAGAGGAGGGATTGACATCAAAATAAGGGGGGTGCAATTGTATGGGGAATATAAAAAAAAATAAATCTTATTAAAAAAAAATAAGACAGCCGCATGGTGTTCTTTTCTAAATAGAGTTTTGCTAAATAGACGAATATTTACTATTAAGCTTCTGGAATCCTCACTTGCTTAGTCCAGGGGAGTGTCCTAGCAATTTGTTCCTATCACAAGCTTTTGTAAAATTTGCTAACCTATTGTGACTATAATCTATTAATCTTGATCTACTTCACACCTTCCTTGTCTGTTGGATTATATTGGAGTTATTGTGGCATTTTTAAGATATGATTAGTGACAGTCAAATGGAAGATAGGCATTTATTTTGAATGAAATCATACTTTTGAGGGATCTTAATGAATCATACTTTTGAGGGATCTTAATGAATCATACTTTTGAGGGATCACTTCTAAGTATAGTTAAGTACTTGTTAGTCATCTAGAGTCATAGTTTGTATCCTGATATGAATATAGTATAATATGAAAGTGCCACTGTGGAAGAGATGTGGATAGTATAAAGGAAAGTAGTATGAAATATAACCTGTGGGAGAGTTTTTTAGTCATTTCTGTATAAAATTATAAGCAAAGGATCCTGTTTTACAACATCTAGTGAAAAGAGTTGTCTTGTGTTGAGAACATATTCATAATATGATAGCATATGCAAAGGTAGGGGGCGATAGAGCCAAGGTGGTGGGAGTGGTTTGGTGACTTACATCTGAAGAGGTGTGAACCTATACCTCTGAATCTCATACCATGTTGTAAACTAGTGTTACCTCAATTAAAATAAGAAGAAATTGTGTAAAATGATTTATTGTATTTCTTATTTGTAAGGCTTAAATCTTTAGCAGTGCAACAAATAGCAGCTACATTTGTGACCACTCAGAACGAAAGTTAGGAGACTATTATAAAAAATATCTTGCCATATGAAAAGGCAATCAAATAATGAGGCAAAAATTTCAGAATAAACATGAAGATATCAGACTCAATTATTAAACAGTATTTTTTCTAGATTTTGTAATACCTGTAACATGCACATGTGTAATATGTTGTGCTTTCTCCATTCTAAATAATCATTTTTGCACCAAATTTTTCATTCCTTGCTGTTTTTGCATAAACATTCATCCCCAAAATCTAGATCTACCCTACTCTAAACCATCACTAGATACTTGTCTGCTGATTTTTCCTTTCTTGTTTGATGGTTCTTTCTGCTCTGTGCAGAAAGGTCTATCTTGTCATATTTTTACACAGTAATCCTGTTTGTGAAATTACTGTTACACATTGATTGGAGTCACATTACTTAGTGTGGAAAGAACTATTTTCCACACATTTAGTTTTGAGGATATGACCTTCAGTTATGTCTCCCATAGCAAAGCAGTTTTAAACTCTTACGAATATCAACCTCCTAAGTCTTTGACTTTACACTATTTTATAATCGATTTGGTGTCTTTCTATTTTATAGCAAAAGGACAGCCTATGTATCATATTTTTATTGCTATTTTAGTTCACTTGCCACCTCAATTTAATCATATAAACTCAACACTTCTTCAGTTTGTATTTGTCTCTTTTCATCATTTTCTTTACAAATATTTTATTTTCCCAATAACCAACTTTATTTAATGACTTTAATCCTCACATTCCAGTTAAAACCCTTGAGATAAAAGCAGGTTAAAAAAATAGTCTCAATTTCAATCTGTCAATCAAACACAGTTTAATCTACTTTTCTTTGCATGCTTGAAATAATTTCATGGAGGAGAAAGAAATTCTACCAACCCTAGCTTTTCTTATTTGAAAATAACAGGAAGTCTTCAAGATTGCTTAGTAATGAAGTTAATCTACCATATACAGTCATTTAATCAAAATGTCACTGACTTGTATTTGTATTTCTTTATGTAAAGATGTTTAAGCACTCTGTGCCCAGCTCTGTGTTTGGGGTTATGGTAAATACTAAAGAGATTAGAATGGATCTTAGCTTTAAGGAGGTAATAGTAAAGAGAAGAGTTAGGTATGCGTGATGTAATTAAATCTAGTGTGAAGGGTGAGCCTCCCCTGGTGGCGCAGGGGGTTAAGCACTGCACTTTGAAGCTGTCCGCAGCCTCTGCAGAGCCGGTTCAATCCCGGCCAGCCTGTGAGGGTCCCACATGGCGAGCCAGACCTCTCCTGTCTCACTCACTGCTCCCCTCAGCAGTGTCTTCAGTCCGTCTGCCTGTTTTGCTCCCCACTCTGTCTCTGGTGAATCCTCTCACCCTCCCACGAATCTGGCCTGTACCCTGGTTCTTGTATAAGTAAACAAATCTTTTAAAAAAAAAAAAAAACTAGTATGAAGGGAAGTGGAAGGAGACAAAGTGCTATGAATTAGGACCTTCTGATAAACAATTTTAGAATAACAAACAAAATTGGAAAAATTTCACCAAATACTAAAATGATACAATATGTTTGGATATCAAGCTGAAAAGTAGTATGAACAACTTTCCTTCTTTCCAGATCCACTTTAAAAAAAGCACTGGGTCTCCCTGGTGGTGCAGGGGGTTAAGACGCAACTTATGAAGCTATCTGCAGCCACTGCAGCATGAGTTTGATCCCTGACCAGGGAGATATCCACGTGGCACAGCAGACCTCTCCTGGCTCACCTGCTGCTCCCCTCAGCAGTGTATTTCAGTCAATCTGCCTGTTCTACTCCCCACTCTGTCTGGTGAATCCTCTCAGCCCCCCACACCCCTGGCCTGTACCCCAGTTCTTGTATGCATAAATAAATAAATCTTTAAACAAAAATAAAAAATATAAAAAGCACTTAGAAGCCTTCCTAACCTACCTGGTCAGAATTAATCACTTCATTCTCTGCAGTTTTAGCTCTCATTAATTATTTTAAAATATAAACACAATTGTGTACTTCTTATGATACAGGACTTTTTCCAAATTGACTATGAATTAGAAAATGGCCTGATTGATTTTAATCTCTGGATGCTATACATGACTTCTAGAAGTAAACCAGTTAATGGGTAACTTGATAATGTGCAATAAGTAAGAATCTTACCTGCAAGTGACAAAAATCTGATATGAAAATTTCAATGTAAAATTGAATGTATTGGCTCATGTAACTGAGAAGTCTAACATGAGCCTGGTTTTATATACATCTTGATCAACATGCTCAAACAACATAATTTGTCTTATAAGTCTTCTTTCCTCTTTTTTTTTTTTTTATAAATTTTATTGTTATATTCCCCATACAATTGCAGCCCCCCCATTCTGACCCCAATCCCTCCCCTCCCGCCCCCGCCCCCCTAAAAGTGTCTCTGGTTCATAGTTTTTTGTTGATTTTGATTTTCACTTTCTTATAGTTATTCATTTTCCTGGTCCCTTATTTAAGTTTTCTAGATTCCTGCTATGAGTGAGACCATCCGGTATTTTTCTTTTTCTTTTTGGCTTATTTCGCTGAGCATGATCCCTTCCAGCGCCATCCATGTTGCTGCAAATTGCATGTGTTTATCTTTTTTGAACGCTGAGTAATATTCCATGGTATATATGTACCACATCTTCTTGATCCAGTCATCTATTTTTGGGCATTTGGGTTGTTTCCAAAGCTTAGCTATTGTAAACAGTGCTGCTATAAACATAGGGGTGCAGGTGTTCTTTGGAATTGATGTTTCTGTGTCCTTTGGGTAAATACCTAGGAGTGGAATTGCTGGATCATATGGAAGCTCTATGTTTAGTAGGTCCAGAAATCTCCACACAGCTCTCCACAGTGGTTGGACCAGTTTGCACTCCCACCAACAGTGCAGGAGAGTTCCTTTTTCTCCACACCCTCGCCAGCATTTGTTGTTGCTAGTTTTTTTAATATGTGCCATTCTCACTGGTGTAAGATGGTATCTCATGGTAGTTTTGATTTGCATTTCCCTGATGGCAAGTGATGTTGAACATTTTTTCATATGCCTGTTGGCCATTTGCATTTCCTCTTCAGAGAAGTTTCTTTTTAGCTCTTCTGCCCATTTTTTGACTGGATTATTTTCTTTGTTGTTGTTGAGTCTCATCAGCTCTTTGCAGATTTTTGTGATCAGTCCTTTATCATTAGTGTTGGGTGCAAAAATGTTCTCCCAGTTGGTGGGGTTTCTCTTTGTTTTTGTTATTGTCTCTTTTGCTGTGCAGAAGCTCTTTAATTTGATGTAGTTCCAGCTGTTTATCTTTGCCTTCACTATCACTGCTTTGGGTGATGTGTCTGTAAAGATGTCTTTGATGTGCAGATCACGTAGTGTTTCGCCTATATTTCCTTCTATATATTTTATGGTTTCAGGTCTTATGTCTAGTTCTTTAATCCATTTTGAGTTGATTTTTGTGTATGGTGTGAGGTAGTGGTCAAGCTTCATTCTTTTGCATGTAGTGACCCAGTTTTCCCAGCACCATTTATTGAACAAACTTTCTTTGCTCCAATGCATATTCTTTGCTCCTTTGTCAAAGATTAGTTGACCATAAATCTGTGGGTTTATTTCTGGATTTTCTATTCGATTCCATTGGTCTGTATGTCTGTTCTTGTTCCAATACCATGCAGTTTTGATGATTATGGCTTTGTAGTATAGTTTGAAGTCTGGGCGTGTGATGCCTCCATTCCCTTCTTTTTTTTTCAGGAGAGCTTTGGCTGTACATAAAGGATTAATGACTGAGGTATGAAAACAAATGTATGCAGCATCATTCCATCTAAGAGAATATGTCTTGCAATGTCATCCAAGACTACACTGTCATGAGATTCAGTATCTGTCTTATATTTTACCAATTTTAAGGAAACTGTTATATAATACAAAGTTCTGTAGGAAAACTTCAGAAAATGCTCTTTATATATATATATATATATATTTCTTTTCTTATTAAGTTGGGTTTAATCTTCAAATGGCAAAATTCACCTTTATCTGTAATCATAAAATCTATAATTTTATGAATATTGATAAAAATAGCTGTATGGCATCACCATTATTTATGTAGAATATTCCCACCACCCAAAAATGTCCTCTTATCTACTTGTCAACACCCTTCTCTCAACCACAGCTCCTGGCAAACCCTAATCTGTTTTCAGTCCCTATTGTTTTAACATTCCTTGTCATATAACATCAATAAGATCATATAACATATAGCTGTTTGGTCCTGCATTTTTTCATAAAACATTGTGCCTTTGAGATTTATCAAAGTTGGATTATTGTCAGTAGCGCTTTTACATGTTTTTTCATTATTCTTTCATTGCATAAATGTTCTATAGCTTATCTATTCAGCAGTTGATAAAATTGATTTCTAATTTTGGTGACAAAGCCACCAGAAAATAAAAATCACTAGAAAAAAAAAGTATGACTTTTCTGTGAATATATATGTTTCCATTCCTCTTGGGTAGATACCTAGGATTGATATTGCTGAGTTGCTATGATAAGTGTTTATAGGAAATTGCCAAACAGTTTTCCAAAGATACATACCAATTCTACATTCATATTAACAATGTATGAGAGTTCCAGTTGGCTTGCATCTTTGCAAGCACTTGTTAATATCATTTCTTTCTCTTTTATTTTATTTTATTATTTTTTTAAAGATTTACCTATCTATCCATACAAGCACTGGGTACAGTGAAGAAGCACGGGAGGGTGAGAGAATTCACCAGAGCCAGAGCAGGGAACAGAACAGGCAGACTGACGAAGAAATACACTGCTGAGGGGAGCAGTGGGCGCGGCAGGAGAGGTCTGTCACACCACGTGGGACCCTCGCTGGTGGCCGGGGATTGAATCGGCTCTGCAGAGGCTGCGGGCAGCTTCGCAGTCCAGCACTCAACTGCTACGCCACCGGGGGAGGCCCTCTTTCTCTTTAAATGAATTTAATCTAATAGGTACTTAGTAGTAACTCATTGTGGCTTCAATTTGCATTCCCCTAATGACTAGCCATGTTCAGCATCCTTTCTTGAACTAAAGTGAAGAACCATTTACCCATTTATCTCTGATGAAGTAAGTGTACAAATCTGCCAATTTCTGTTTGTTTTGTAATTGCTATTTTGTATAAGTTCTGTATACATACTGGGGATACCAATCCCCAGTTTTTTCACAATGTTTTAGATATTTGTTTCGCAAATGTTTTCCCCTAGTCTATGAATATCTTTTTATCCTTTCGGTATTGTCTTTCAAGAGCAGATATTTTTAATTTTGCTTAAGTCCAACTAATCTATTATTTTTCTTTCATGATGTGTGCTTTGTGTTATTGATGGAATATTTGCATTTCAAGATTGCAAAGAGTTTTCATATGATCCTTTCAAAAAGTTTATAGTTTTAGTCTTTACGTTTAGGTCTATGAATTATTTTGACTTAATTTTTTAATATTTATTTCAGATGTGAATATGCAATTGTTTCAACATGATTTTTAGAAAAGACAAATCTTTCTCTTCTGAACTACCTTGACACATTTTTCAGAGATTGATTGACCATAACTTGTATGAAATATTTCTTGATTATTTACTCTGTTTTATTGATCCTTCTGTCTATTCTTTTGGCTATCGCATCTTGTTTTAATAACTGTAGCTTTAAAGTAAGTCAGGTAGTATGAAAACTTTATCTGTATTCTTTTTCAAAACTGAGTCACTTATTCTAGTTCTACAGAAATTTCATGTACATTTTAGAATCCTTGTATTAATTTCTATAAAGTAAGTATGCTGGAATTTTGAGATGCACTGAATCTATAGGTAAATTAGGGTAAAACTGACATAGTAACAATATTGTACCTTTTAATATACTAAGCACAAGTATATTTCTCTGTGTAGTTTTTGTATTTCTCTCACCATTGCTACATATTTTAAAGCATCCAAATTCTTGTATATATTTTGTTAAACTTTTTCCTATCTCAGAATGCTATTACTATTGCAAATGACACTTTTAAAATTTCAGTTTCTAATTGTGCATTGTGAGTATATAAAAATGCAATTGATTTTTGCATATTATCCTTGTAGTCTTCAATAACTCAATTTTTTTAAACCAATGTTGTGATTTTTATTGATTGGCAACAATTTAATATTCATAGATATCACTAAACTGGACAACTGGAGACATGGCATGATAGAAGAACAGAGAGCAAAATTAAACAGAACAGACTTATGGAAATAGCCAGCATCATTATTCTGCCCATTTAAAAGCAACTATTATCCCAACAGTTTTATTACATATTCTGTCTTTTTCTACAGAGATAATTATATGTCATTTGTGAATATTCTTTTATTTCTTCTTTTCAACTATTTACTTATTTTTCTTGTTTTATTATATTGGCAAGGTCCTCAAGTCAAACAGTAGCAATGAGAACAAAGACCCCTCTTTCTTTTTAATCTCAAAGGAAAGTATTCAGTCTTTTACAATTATGAAATACAGTTTTCATGATTCCGTTTGAAAGTCTAAGAGTATATAATTAAATTCACATCTGCAATTTAAAATTGTCTATAGCCACATATATATAAATCTGAACAGAAACAAAATTATTTTGTATACATTTTATTTAAGCTAAATGTTATTGCTCAGCACCTAATCCAACATAAAAAGATTAATGAAATAATTTGCATTCTCTTTTTTCACACTATCTCTGAAATCTGGTTATATTTACCACATCTTAATGTGGACTAACCATTTTCTAGTGCACAATAGATACATGTGTTTCTTCACCACCATGTTATACAGTTTTACTTCTTGAATGTCTTAGAAATTCTTCCTATATAATTGTTATTATTTCATCCTCAAATGCAAAATTAAACAGAAATTATTCAAGCTATAGTTAAAATTACAAGCTCTCTGAACCTGGAGATTTCTTTGTTGAAGGCCTTCAGCTATCTATTAAGTTTCTTGAACAGATAAAGAACTTTTCCAATTATCTGTTATTTCTCTAATGAGTTTTGGTAGGAAGTCAAGGAATTTCTCCAGTGCATTAAATTATCAAACTTGTTGATAAATATTTATTCACAATATTCCCATAAAATCATTTTAATATCTGTAGAATTTATGATTCTTCTTTCATTTCTAAGATTGGTAATTTCTGTCTTCTCTCCCTTTCTTTTGGTATATCTAAACTAATGCTTTACCTATTGTATTGATCTTTTCAAAGTATAAACTTTTGGTTTGATTGATTCCTCCTTTTACTTTTCTATTTTCATTATTAATATCTTCAACTCTTTATTATTTTCTTTCTTCTATTTGTTCTTTCTTTGATTCTCTCCCCTCCACCCTACCAACATTCCCCTAGTTTCTTATAGAAGCAGCTTTAATCACTGATTTGAATTTCCTTTTAGTAGAAACATTTAAAACTGTATGCCCAAAAATAGATGACTGGATCAAGAAGATGTGGTACATATATACCATGGAATATTACTCAGCATTCAAAAAAGATAAACACACACAATTTGCAGCAACATGGATGGCGCTGGAAGGGATCATGTTCAGCGAAATAAGCCAGAAAGAAAAAGAAAAATACCGGATGGTCTCACTCATAGCAGGAATCTAGAAAACTTAAATAAGGGACCAGGAAAATGAATAACTATAAGAAAGTGAAAATCAAAATCAACAAAAAACTATGAACCAGAGACACTTTTGGGGGGGCGGGTGGTGGGAGGGGAGGGATTGGGGTCAGAATGGGGGGGTTGCAATTGTATGGGGAATATAAAAATAAAATTTATTATTTAAAAAAAAAAGAAAAAAAAAGTATTAGGATACAACTTTAAAAAATAAAATAAAATAAAACTGTATGTTTCCCTCAAAACATTGCTTTAGTTTTATTCCACAGATTTTGTCATGGATAATGCTGTCTTTCATTTTTATACCAATCAATGATTTTCCAGAATTGCTTGTGAGTTCCTCTTTGACATGTGTTATTTAGCAAAGTGTTGATTTATTTTCAAATATGTGGGGATTCTTCAGATATCATTTTGTTCTTCATTTCTAGTTTAATTCTGTTGTGCTCAGAGAACCTGCTTTATGATATGTCAGTGCTTATGCATTTGCTAAGGAGTTTTAAAGCCCAGAATACTGCTTATCTTTGTAATTTTCCCATGTGCACTTGAAAAGGATGTATCTCGGGTAGACGTGGACTGGTCTATCAATTTCATTTCAGACAAGTTTTCTGACAATATTGTGTAGGTCATCTTTATGTGTCCTAATTTTGTCTGTCAGTTACTAGAGAGGAATACTGAGTTGTCTAACTGTGAATTTTTCTATTTTTTCATTTTAATTCTTTCAATTTTAATGTTTTGAAGTTTTTAGAACTGGTGTATCTTCTTAGTTAACTGATATCTTTATCAGTATGTAATGTTGCAATGCTAAAAAATTCATATATTTTAGTTTTTGAGAAAGAAAATCAGTTCTATACTAATCGCCAAACTGAGTTATTTCAGTATTTTTTTTTGTATATATAATACTCAGAGGATGTTTGCTAGTTATTAAGGCAGAACATTTTTCAAAATTTGCTAACTTTAGTTTAACATTTAAATTATGTGAAGCTTTATTTTCATATGCATAAACATCAACATTCAAACTTAGAGAACAGATATGGGACATATTCAAATTATAGGGCTCCCTGGTGGTGCAAGGGGTTAAGCACAGCACTGTGAAGCTATCCGCAGCCTCTGCAGCATGAGTTCAATTCCTGGCCAGCCAGGGAGCTACCCACATGGCAAAGCAGACCTCTCCTGCCTCCCTTCGCTGCTCCCCTCAGCAGTGTATTTCAGTCAATCTGCCTGTTCTGCTCTTCACTGTCTCTGGTGAATCCTCTCATCCCCTGCAACTCTGATGTACACCCCAGCTCTTGTATGCACAAATGAATAAATCATTAAAACATTCAAATTATATTCCTATTCTACCCTTTTATGTCCCATAGACTCTGAGACAATACTCAGTTCTGAAGTCTCTTTCTGCTTTTTTTCTCTCTTACTGTGTACATATTGGTGACAAGCTCTAAATCTGAATTTCTGATGCCCAGACCCATAGATGATTCATAGAAGGTATTCAACTGGTATAATATACAGACATATAATAAATAACTCAGGCTTTCTTTACTTCCCATATTCTCATCTAAAATATTAGCTTTCCTAAGCTATTTCTTTGAGTTTCATATCATGGAGTACCAACCAACTTTTTTTTAGCATTATAAGCCCTGTCCCCCAATATGTCCCTCAGTTCTGAAACCTGGAAAGCTTTGTCACCCTGTAACTTCTTAGGTTGTGTCTGAATGCTTAAAATTAAAACAAAATAGTGTGATTTCAAATATGTCTTAAGTTGTAGGTCTGATGTCAGAATTATCCACATGACTATAATTAAATCACTAACTTAATTAGCATGATTGTATACTAGGGCATACATATAGGCCCTCAAAAACTATAATTTAAATGAATGATGATTACAAATTCTGTTTTTATTTTTCCATAAAAACTTTTTCTTCACTTGTTAAAAATAGCATTTTTATGACTAGTTTTAGTTGACTTCTAATTTACAGGAAGTAGAAAAAGCAAAACTGAATTTTAAAATGCTGTTTCTCCTTGCCATTACACCCAACCAGGTGAAAAGTAGAACAGTGAGCTAAAAAGCCAGTTGGGTGTCTGAATAATGCTATGCAGCACATATTTGACAGAGTTATCATCATTAAGTGTTAAGCACTTCCAAAAGAAAATAGGCTTAATTTTGTTGGAACCAACTGATAGAATAAGCTGTTTTCATTGACAGTGATTATTCATGATCTTACTTTTTCTTCTATAAACCCCAATTTCAATATCTTCCTCTGTTATTCAGCAAAGTATTTTTTGATCTTGTAACAGGATATTATGCAAATATAAATCACACTGGACTGGAATTTTTCCTTAACAGCAAGAGCAATGTTCTTGCTAGTAAGATAAGTGTAAATGTCTTTAATTATCCTTTACTACATAGCAGTTTGAGAAAAAAATGTACCAGACTGCAAAGAGAAACAATCAACTAGACTATATGTTGAAAACTAAATTGTTACTTCAATTCATAGAGGACAAAATAGCTAATTACCTTATAAGACAAACTTTCTTGATCCTTTATAATTTGAGATAATAACCCGATACAATCATCATCTGTACTTTGGCACAACTGATAGATTTCAACAAAATAATGACTGGCATACATGAGAAACAATTCTAATATGTAAAAGGTTGAGGCTACTACTATAGAGGAAACACCAAGAACACAAATAAGGAATGACTGTAAATTTCCATAGTCATGGTTTTTTTCTGCTTCTAATTTTTAAGCCTAAAAACAGATGATCAATAACAATGCTTCAAAGTATTTAAAGTTTTCATTGAAATTATCCCAGTAGGCCCTGATATCTTCATGGATGCACCTGTTTAAGTAAGAGGTATTAAAAATCAAAGCAAAATAAAGCATGAAGAAAAATTGTATGCTTAGGCACCTTGTCCAGCTACCCACCACTGTAGGAGATATCTTATTCTATTTTTCAGGTATAAATGAAAAGATTTTGCTGACTTCTTAAAAAGAGTCAAAAACATTTTCTTTTCCATAAAATCATTACCAATAATGGTTACCATATAGTGAGTGTTTAGTATACACAAGATTAGCCAGGCCTATGATGGGTTTACTATTGTTATTATAGTATTACTATTATATCAAGTTAAAAAAAAGTACCTGAAACTCAGAGAACTTAGCTTGTTTCTATAGGGATCCACAGCTAGTAAAGGGAAAAACCAGTTTTGAAGCTTAGAATACTTGAACAAAGCCAGTGTACTCAACCAAGTCTTCTCTAAAAGGAAGGACTTCCCATGAATTTATGGGAAACTATGTGTCTGCACTTTATGTTGACACAGATCCTAAGATTGGGATATTCTTTGTGTTTCTGAGCAAATTGATAATGTATTTTTAAAGTAATATTAACCACAAATATCTAGTATTAAATTATTATATCTCACCCATTAGATAAATTTACATCAAAATTCAAACTTAGGAAACAGAAATGGGATATATGCAAGTTATGTTTTCATCATGCACTTCTGTATCCCATAGCACATATAATTATCCAGTCTTTTACAAAATGTGTACAGGTAGTTTAGTGTGGAAAGAAAGACATCCGAATCATTGCTGTCAGTGACCCAAATGACTGCAGAACACCAATTGTTATTGATACCTAATACATCCTATCTATAGATCATGAGCTGCCCTCCCTATTTTGCATAAAATCTCATATATACTGCTCTGATTCTTTCCACAACTTAGTGCCTTACATGCACTGTTGCTTCTTACGGATTTATTTATAGGCACATAACATACTTGCAGTCATTTTAGTCAAGTAGTATCTATAAAAATATAAGTTGTGTTGAATTGCTTCAGTAAACCTCAGCTACCTTATGACAGAATGCTTGGCATCATAGGCTAGTCAAATTAATGACTTAAAAGAATCATTTGAGCATGTATTACATTCTGTCCTCTAAATCTTATCTAGGCTGATCTGTGAAAGCCCAAGAATAAACCTGCAATAAAATCTGATGTTTAGTCTGCAAATTATTTAGTCTGTACCTTATTTCTTTTAATCTCAGTGGTTTGTTTGTATGTTCATTCATTCACTCATTCATTCTTTTTTAATGCCTGGTCAAACCTACATTATAATTAGTACTCAAACATCAGAGGTACCATGGGAGAGATAAAAGTAAACATATACTTCTAAAGGAAAGAAGAAAGTCAGACAAAGGAAATGTACAAGTAGAGCTGTAATTCCAAATGGTACCAGTAGGTATATATAACTTTTGAGCACTTGATATAAGGAGAATTTAAATTATGATGTTCAGTAATACAAAGTACATAATTGAAACACAAACAGACACACAGACCAAAGGAATAGAATTGAGAACCTAGAAATAAAACCACACATTTGTGGACAAATCCATGACAAAAATGTGCAGCATATACACTGGAAGAAAAGCCTATTTAGTAAATGGTGTTAGGAAAACTGGACTGCCACAAGCAAAAGAATGCAACTAGATCACTTCCTCACACCATACATGAAAATCAATTCAAAATGGCTAAAAGGCTATTTACAATAGCTAAGATATGAAAATCACTTAAAGGCCCCAGGACATATGAGTAGTTCAAGATATATATATATATATATATATATATATATATATATATATATATACACACACACAATGGAATGCTACTCAGCAATCAAAAAGGATAAACTCACACTATATGCAAAAATATGAATGGAATGTGAAAGGGTTATCCTAAGTGAAGCAAGACAGAAGAAGAAAGATAAATACTGAACAGGTTTATTTATACGTGGAAATATAGAAAAAACAAAGAATAAAAGACAAACTTTAAAACTAAACCTTGAAAGCTAATTATAGATCTCAAGCATCTAGGATCAATGGGAGAGGAGATGGAAGAAGAAGTGGAGAGGAATAGAAAGGGGGAATGAGCATAATGGATGGTGGTGGAGGATTATGGGTGATTTGGTGATGGAAGAACTATGATGACCACACCTGAGTGGAGAAATTCTTTATTGTGGAAAAAATGAACATGGTATAAAATAATGGTAGTTTAATAAAAATGTGTTAAAAAATGAAAAGGCATACCAACAAATTCCAATTTTTAATTGAATTCCATATCCAAACAAAAAAGTTTTAAATTAGCAAAGAAAGAATATTTGGTGAGGAAATTTCAATAGGGACCATATATTAAATTTTTTAACATATGTAATATCAAAAGAATTAATATAATGCCTTAATTGTAATATGAAGGAGGGGGACATGTAATTTAATATAAAATGACATATACAGTAAGTCTCCCTTACCCAAACCCTATATGTACTATTTTTTCTATACATATTTACCTAAGATAAAGTTTAATTTATTCAAAAGGCTCAGTGAGAGATTAACTACAAAAAGCAACATTAAAATAATTATATATTATACTGCAAATAATATACTCTGGATTTTGAAAGCATAGTTGAAAGTAAAATAAAATATTAAAAAATTTTCTCAACAATTTTGTATTGATGATATGCTAAAATAGTATTTTAGAAAATTTTATTAAACATTTTTGTTACTGCTGCTAGGAAATGTTATAAGTCTAACATATTTCACATATAAGTCTAACATATTTCTATAGACACTGTTGATGTAAAGGAAGAAAAAAGTGATATATTTTTAAACTTTGGCGATCAAAGAGTTTAACAGAGAAAAGACTGGAGAAGGACACGATATAAGAAACCTATAACACAGGAAGGGAGGTTTCACTTCCAAGCAACTTATACCACCTGGGAGAAATGAGTTGTTTTTTTCTTTAAAGATATTTATTTATGCATACAAGAACTGGGGTACAGGCCAGAGGTGCGGGGATGAGAGGATTCACCAGAGACAGAGTAGGAAGTAGAACAGGTAGCTCTACTGAAATATACTGCTGAAGGGAGCAGCGGGCGAGGCAGGAGAGGTCTGATGTGTCATGTGAGTAGCTCCCTGGCTGGCCTGGGAGGCTGCAGATAGCTTCACAGTGCTGTGCTTAACCCCTTGCACCACTAGGGAGGTCCCCAATAAGAGTTTTTATAGGGGTTCACACCCTTCTTACAATAGTTTTATAACTGGTATTTGAAACTGTGCAAACAGATTGGTGAAGGACTAAATGATGAAGGACAGAGTCCTTGTAATTGCAAAGATAGGAAAGACTTGAAGGGGCATGTGCTTGTGTGTGTAGCACATTCTATGTTCTGTGACAGAGCATCTTATTTATTCATTCCTTCTCCAGTATTTCCATTGGTGCCCAGGGGATGGTATATAATTCTCTATCTATTGATTTTGAGTTTGGCCATGTGCCTTGCTTTGTCCAATGTAATATGTCCCAGTTCTGAATGGGGAATTCAAAAGACATTACATATTTCCTTTGGCCCTTTTGTAGTCTCATCATTCATGTGGGATGACCAGACCCTAGTAATGCCTGCTCCTTCAGCCTGGATCCAGAATGAGAGACGCGTGGACCAGAGCTCACTTTAAATTACCCAGGTTGAAACAGAGCCCACCCACAGAACATACACCAAAAAAAAAGGTTTCTATAAGCCATTGGATTTAGAGTTGTTATGCAACATTATTTCAGCAGAACCTGACTAGTACAATTTGATGTGTCTTAACAATAAGGAAGATGCTGCTCAGAGCCCCATTTCAAATAAGGGAAATATCACACACAGATTAAATGCCAGAGTCACACAGCTAACAAATGATGGGAACAGGACTGGAACCCATTCTGACTCCAAACTTGGACTGCAATGAATTTCTTCAAATTATTTTTATTTTACACATAATAAATATGAGAATTAGTATTGTCCTGTGGAATATTTGCTTAGAATTTGCATATATGCATTGTTTTGCTAGTTATTGATTCTCCTCCAAAACATCAGTTTCTTAAAAGTTGGATCTTTGCCTGATGCCTCTTTGCATTCACCATGATATTAAGCCTAGTTCTTTGTATATTGTTGACTCATAGAGAAAATGTGCAGTTTGACAGATTGATGTGATGACCTTTTTACAATATACTCACTGTTTATATGATAGAGGTTATTATCATCAAAGCAATTAGTCTTTGTGTCTGTTCCTAAGAGTTCAATCAAAGCAAGAATAACTCTTTTAGCACTGGGCTCTTCCTCCCCTTCATTGCCAGGTTGATAGTTTATACTCTCGTCTGCCCTCTGGAGGAGCACTGTGTTTGGTGCTTTTGTGTAAGGAATAGCAATAGACAAGTTTTGTGTAAGGAATAGCAACAGACAGAGAGCTACATTTTTAAAGAAACAGATTCAGAATCTTTAATAAATTCTATGCAAAAGAAGCAGTATAGAATATGATGATAAATGAGAACTTTCTGTATCTGACACAATGCTTCCTGATAAATTTTGTTTCTAGAACATCAAAATCTTTGCTATGAAGACATGTTATTTTATTATTATACTTTTGGAGTTACATTTTTACTGCTCCATAAAAGTACATGTTCCATTCACTCTCCATCAAATCACTCAAGTCATTTCCTTATGTGCTTCCCTCTCCCATCCCCCTAAATTATTCCTTAGAGTTTATCTCTGGAAGGAGAGTGAAAGATTTTGTGACCACCTGAGATTGATTTACCACCTTAGTCTCATAGTCAGACTTATCCCTACTGGCCATGCAGGAGCTCAGGTTGCGAGGTCACTTCTGGATCCTCCCAATTGTGCATCTTCATTTGCCAAAGAATAGGAACTAATTCAGAATAGCACAGGAATCAATGGAAGAGTTGCTTACAATCAAATTCCTACTTACTCCCTTTATTAATTAATTTCTACTTACCCTGAATATATAAGAGAAATAAAAGTGGAGGGAAAATGCAGATAATTGGATGAAAAATACGGTTTTGCCATCAGATGCTTTTTCCTATTTGTTTCTTTCCTTTTTATTGCAGGTGTAGAATTTAGTATAACATCTTTGATTACAAAGACAAAAAAAATCAGCAATTTCTACACTTCTGACACTGTTTATGTCTCCAGGCATCTATTTGCACATTAGGAGGTGCCATAGGGAGTCTGAGTTTCATATTGTCATAGAGAGAAAGACCTAAGAAGAAAAACAGGTGAGGAATGGAAATGAGCGAGCAGGCACTGGGTTTGCTCTGAACCTAATCAACATCAAATAGCTTAAATGTTCACTTTGGCAACTTGCAAAGAACAAAGAATATTTAAGTGACAGACGCTCTGGTGCCCTCAGCATCTATGATTTCAAAGCACATTGTAAGTATCAAGGTGAAGACCATGATGAGGACATCACAGAAGGAGAGGAGTTACACAGAAAATCTTTTTTCTTTAATTTCTATCCTTTTTTTTTTTTTTTGCATGATGGCAAAAGAAGGACCCATGCCTAAGCTCAGTATTTGATTTATTCCCTAAGATTCCAAATTTTGCTACAACAACCTTCTAAAGAACAGATTTCCTACCATATTAGAAATAATCTGAAAGAATCCATTAATTTTTTTAGGTAAGGGAGCCTAACTTAATAATTAGCCTCAAGTGACAGGGTTGCTTACAGGCTCAGCTGCAATGGAATCCTAGATAGCCTTTCTCAGATGAGTCCCATTTGAACCACGGAAAGCATAAAATGGTGTGTATAGCTATTGACCCAATTCTCCCAAGGATAGTGCATAGTTAGTATCATTCTAGAGTAATAAGAGAGAAGTTAATTCATAACATTCAGTGGACGCCATAAGATGGTAGGGCTTAATTCTCTTGAGGAATCCTCATTGAATAAGGCCATAATGGTACACTATCACCATCTGGCTTCCCCTGCCACAAAATATTTGGGAGCTAATTCACAAATTGTTTGGGGGCTGATCCATAAACTGGCAGCCACAGTGAATTTATAAGAGTTATAAAATTAAAATATAGACCTTATTAGTTTGGCCTGTTAGAAGACCCCAGACTCTAGAATATCAGACTCTAGGACACAGGCTGTTTCATCTGTGACCTTGAGATATGATTAATTTTATATAAGTAGTGGATAATACATTTAAAGGAAATCAACTTTGCTCCACCTTGAAACAGAAGCATAAATTTCATTTGTGTTCTAGTTTTTTGTAATAATGATTTTGCCATAAAAAGTCATCTAAATAGCTCAGTGCTGGGAAGGCTGGCTAATAATGCACTTAGTGTACTTATCGGAGAAAAGTAAAATACCACAAAATTGAACAACTACTAGGAAATAATTGTCAGGAAGTTTTTCCTAAAAGAACTGACTCTCTAACTGGGCATCCATAAGCAAAGGTAATAGGAAGCAGCAGCCTCTTCCTTTCCGATCATGGTGATGGCACTCAAGTAACAATCAAAGGCAAACACCATCAGAAGCAGGAGGCGGGATTCAGCAGTGCACCGGGCCAAGCAGCAATTCAGATTCATCACCCTCATGACAAGTGACAACTTATTTTTCTTGTACTTTGTTCACAAATGATTAAATATTTGTTAGGGGAATAGTAAAAATCACTGAAATGAATCCATCTTATATGATGATACCCTGATTTTTTTTTTTTTGAAGCCCTCATCAAAGCAAGATTTTTAATTAACCTCTGAGTAGCTACTTATTTTAACCCCAATGACATAATATGTGAGACAAGGGGTCCAGGTCCCTCCTGAAGATATGAAATTGTGGGATTTGAAGGAGTCTGCGTACTATTCAGGATTAAGAATGCTGAGTCACTAGGCAAAGGTGCTGCGAGTGGTCTGAAATGAACTGAAGTCAGAATTGAGGCTAAGGGGGTTCTGAATTAGCCACAGTGGCTCACAGATTATTTTGAGCTAAAGCTATTTGAGTTTCTGAAACCCCTCATCTACCTAAAAGCACAGCCTGCCCAAGAACTCACTGTCTTAAATCCCCTCCCTGGTTGCAAGTCTAATCTTATCTCCTGTGATATGAAAAGTCAGTTGGCACCACACCCAGACAAGCAAACATTGTCACAAAACTATCATATATCCCATTTCTTCTACTAAGGGTCTATTTATCTATCTTTTCAAAAAATCTTATTTTTTGTTCTCAAAGCACCTTTTTGGTTCTTCTTCTAAACAATCATTTTATCTCCCAGAAGTTCCCCCTTCCCAACCCTTCCCTAATAAGATGGTATAGAAGCTCCATATCCCAACTGCTTTTTTGAGTTATATTTTTTGATTAACTTCCACATACAAGTACATGAATCAAAATCTCTTTTCTCTTGCTAACATGTCCTTTGCCAGTTTTAGTTGCAATCCCTCAAGAACTTAATTTAAGAGGATAGAGAAAAAAGAACACGTCTTGGCAAGGATTAAGATCACAAAATCAGATCATAATTCTGTATAGTGCGGAGGAGTCACTCCCTTGCCTTCTTCTCTCATGAAGACTAGACAAACATACACATGCCCCTGGCCAGTTTGATTTACAATGAAGAACAATTATGTGACACATAAACAAAATAATGGATTTTCTAGAATTGGTTTTGTTTTCCTGACCAAAGGAGCAAAATTGCCTGTGTATCCCCATCTGTCCTTTCTTCTCCCTTTAATGTGGGTAAAATGTTTGAAGCAACAACAGCAATCCAGTATCTATAGATAATATTATTATCTATTTTCTATATAAGGAAAAGAATAATGACAAAAGGTGTGTAGGAGTAAGAGGAAATTTCCCTGTACTGTTCTGGGTTCTTCTCCAACTGGTAAAGGAATCAAATTAGTATTAGACAGATTAATGGGAGTAAAGAAGAATCTTAATTACTTATATATGCAGAATTTACATGAAAATTCTAAAGTGAATGGTGACCAATAAAGGGGTATATATTCTGAGCTGAAGAATGTGGTAGAAGGGATGCGGGCTTTAAGAAGAGAGGAGGGGGGCCTCCCCGGTGGCGCAGCGGTTGAGCGCTGGGTTGTGAACCTGCCCGCGGCCTCTGCAGCGCCGGTTCGATCCATGGCTGCTCCCCGGCCACTGGAGGAGGGTCCCACATGGCGCGCAGACCTCTCCTGCTGCCCACTGCTCCCCTCAGCAGTGTACTTCGGTCCTTCTGCCTGCTCTGCTCCCCGCTCTGGCTCTGGTGAATTCTCTCACCCTCCAGTGCTTCTGACTGTACCCAGTGCTTGTATAAATAAATAAAAATAAATCTTAAAAAAAAAAAAAAAGAAGAGAGGAGGGGAACTCACATGACAAAAAGCAGGTGACTCATGAGAAAACCAGATCCTCTGTAATTAGATGCTTGTTGTGCCATATAAATTGATTTCTCTAATAAAAGGTTTACTTCTGGTAAGAATCCTAATTCTGGATAATATGCATTTTTTATTGTTCTCGGTGGTAAAAGTTTCTGGCAAGCCGGCAGGTCCTTCATTGACCTCAGTTGGAAATGAACTACTTGCTTAAGTAACGAGTCTTGGAAAGGCCTGTTCTGAACATCTTGGAGAGGCTTATCCTGCAGATGAAACAAAACATTAACAAGAGAATTGGAATTTGAGGCCTGATGATATCTCTAAACAAAGTTATCAGTTGCTTGCTTTAAGACTTTGTTCGGAGAGAAAAATACATCCCAACTTTTTGAAACCACTACAGTAGCATATACTTCTAAATTCAGGCAATTGAAATCCCAATTAATGGAGAAAGTTAAGACAAAAACAAGAATACAGAGATCGGAATCAGGAGCTAAGTCTGGAGACAATAAATAGTGCATTACCCTGTTGTTTTCTTCTATTCCTCCAGAGGTTTATTTGAGATAATAAACTTAGTATCTTTACTTCTTTTTGGCAATACAAGAGAAGGAAATTATGTAAGCAAATTGCAGTGGCTGAGTCTTCTGACTATACTAGTAGCTGGGCAGAGAAACCCTCCCTGCACAGTTCTCTGGTTGCCCCTTTCAGAAGAGCCTTTGAAATCCTGTACCTGCAGTTGAGTGAGTGAAGTGGGTAATTACACTACTTCCTTTTACTTAGAGCAAAGAGGACCATTTATACTTCTTCTAAGGCCTGGAAGAATGGCTCTTCAGCTGAAAAGCTAGAGGCTTGAAAGGGGAGGAAATTGTATGGAAATACATATAAAATATTTCCTGGGGGGCCTCCCTGGTGGCGCAAGGGGTAAGATGCAACCTATGAAGTTGTCCGCAGCCTCTGCAGCATGAGTTTGATCCCCCGGCCGGCCAGGGAGCAACCCACATGGCACAGCAGACCTCTCCTGACTTGCCCACTGCTCCCCTCAGCAGTGTATTTCAGTCTGCCTGTTTTGTTCCCCACTGTGTCTCTGGTGAATCCTCTCACCCTCCACACCTCTGATCTGTACCCCAGCTCTTGTACGCATAAATAAAAATAAATCTTTAAAAAATTATTTCCTGAAGATGACTATGCAAAGTGTTGGGTAAACAAAAAATATGCTATCTGTATAAAAATCTGCTTATGCAGATGTTCCCACCCTTGCAAGAAGCAATTGGAGGAAAGACTGACTCTCCCATAAGTTCACATGTGGGTGCTCAGGTTGACACCGTGTCAGACACTGAAATTCCTGAATCGGCATTATAATAAATCAAAATTAAAATAAAAGTACACATAATTTTTTACACACAGATGACAGAAAAAATACCTTATATTTTAAATTCCCAAATATTAATACATAAGATTTTAATATGTCCTCTTCCCCACCCCAAAATCCAGGTTTTCCTGTGGGTGAAGTGCTATCTTTGGGTAACTTTATTTTGTGTTAGCTATTGCCCTCTCCAGATATCCTCTCTTAGAAATCCAAGACTTCTGGAGAAGTAGGAAAAGGAAGGGAAGGAGAAAAGATCATAGTAACACAGTAACATTCTGGAGTACCTGTAGTGAACCAGATCCTGTAGAAACTCAACATTGACCATAGCGCAATGAGAAAGATGGGGGTGGGGCTTAGTATAGTTCATGGGTAATGTGGCTACAGGAGATAGAAGAAATTCCCTCTAGGGTCTTCTCAGGCTGTAAATGTAGGGGAAATCTGCATAGATGTGTATTCCTATGCAGTGAGGAAAATCAGAATATCTTTCCTGAACCAAGAAATGGGATGGGACTCTGGGGCTCAAGGAGAGAGAGGAAGGATATTCCTTTGGGAGAGGATAGCTCATACTCAAAGCCCACGTGTTCTGCAACAAGATGCTTGTCCTGCCACAGAAATAAGTTTCTGGATAGAAAAGTCATTTTCTGGTAAAAATGAGGGGTTCATTTTTCATTCTTGTGGGTAGTTAAAGGGGCGGTAAATGTTTCTTGTGAGCTTTCAGAGCCTCAATTGACTTCACTTTGAAATAATACAGATGTCAAAGCAGCACATCTTGGTGAGACCTCTTCTGAGTATATTGGGCAGGCCCATCCTGCTGCAGATGTCAGGTGGGGAATCGGTGTGGGACATATGCAATGGGGTGAAGCAAGATGGAACTTGAAATAGTCCAAATGTCAAAGTAACAAATATCTGGGACACATGAACATCTTAGAGAGGCCCATCTTTCAGTAAATGTTAGGTGTAGGTGTACACATGCAATGGGGGTAACAAAGGTGGAGAGAACAAATAGCGCATATGGGGTGAGGGGAGTAAGGACATGAAGAATGATAGAGATCACAGTGAATAGGTAAAATCTCAGTTCTCTGTGAAAAGAGACTTCGATTAAATAACAAGGAGCCTAAGAGACAAGGAATAAAAAGTAAGAAAGTGTCAAAACACAGACCAGTGTTGGCACTCCTATGACATTATACTGAGCAGTTAAGTCTTCATGAATCCTATGCAGGGAATCCAAAATGCTGACTCCCAAAACTCTGATATCTTTAAAAACAAAGCAAAAAAAAATGAACAATGATGTAAAATATATATCAATAAAATATTTTAAAAAGAGAGAGGACCTCCCTAGTGGCACAAGGGGTTAAGACACAACCTATAAAGCTATCTGCAGCCACTGCAGCACGACGAGTTCAATCCCCCGGGGGCAGTCAGGGAGCTACCCACATGGCACAGCAGACCTCTTCTGACTTGCCCACTGCTCCCCTCAGCAGTGTATTTCAGTCGGTCTGCCTGTTCTGCTTCTCCAGTCTGTCTCTGGTGAATCCTCTCACCCCCCAAACCTCTGACCTTTACCCCAATTCTTGTATGTATAAATAAATAAATCTTTAAAAAAAAAGAGAGAGAGAGAGAAAGATAAGTGAAAAAAAAAAACAAAAAAAAAAAAACAAGCAAAACACATTAACATGCCTGGGAGCTGATCACATCTACTTGATAATAACTAGCCCATCTATATTCCCAAAGGGCAAAGCTACTGAAGATCTTTAGCTAAGGAAACTAGTCACTGTGGAATAGTTTCTGCTGAAGGAGAAACAGTTGTTATGATCAAGATTAGTGCTTATTGTCAAAAAACTTGAAAAATATTTTTACTTAAATTTTATTTTGCACTGATTTTTCCCCCCAAAAAATGTTACAGAAGTAATTTACCAGTATTCCACCAAGAAAACTAAAATTACAGAACTAAATTTTGGCTTTAGAACAAAAACAAGAGCACAAAGGATTTGTTTCATCTCCTATTCTGTGTAAGACGACTCTAATTTAGCAAAAATGCAAATATAAGGACTCAAGGGTTATAGGTCATGACTGGGGATAACCAATCTTGGACATTTAAGGAAACTCAATAAATCTTTTATTAAGACATTGGAGATTGAAGCCTTTTGTGTGTACCACAGTGACTGACTTGAATTGGATTAATAAGGGAAAAGGTAGGTCTTCCTACAAGGTGTTTGAATACTTACTGTCACCCTAACATTCAGGAGGCAATTTTAAAAAGATAAGATGTATTTATATAGGGTTAAAAGATTGCAAGTCAGGCTAAGTAGATTCAGGTTAGAAACCTAAAATGTGCTCCAATAAGGGAGAAATTTGGGGTTTTCTTATGGAAGGAAAAGAGGAAGATGAAATAAATGGTTAAAGAGTGTTAGCAAGCTTATTCTTGATTATTCATAATTGGTTGCTGATTCTCTCAATAAAAAAAAAAGGCTGCTCTATCTTCCAAAGTCCATAATCATCAGTTCTCAAATAATTGTTTGCTTGATAGTTTCTTAAAACAATTGTTTTTTGCCCAGTCCAAAGTTATCCCAGTTCAGAGTTCTTTGACCCATTCAAACAAGACAGGTAATGCAATTTCTCTCTTCAAATTTCATTTCCAAATGATTTCACAAATGTCAACTTCTCACATCACAAAGACACCTGATTAGTTTCCTGCAACTCAGTTATAGAATTTATAAATCTTATCACAGAAATATTTAATCTTTTTTCCCCACAGGATAGGAAAAACAATTTTCCCTCTACCTTTCTGGGTTGACTGAGACACCCCTGTAATAAAAGACAGATTAACAAGAAAAAAAAACTAACAGGAATTTATTATTAACATGTATACTTCATCTACACATGAGAGACATTCAGGGAAACTGAGTAATTCTCCTAAGAAAACCACTATCTTAAATACCATCTTCAGTTACAGGCAAATGAAAAAAAAAATGATAGAAAAAGGAGAACAGGGCAGTTCTGAGTTATCAGAAAAAGCGAGGTAAATGAGGATAAGATCTACTGCATGTGTTTAGACCTTCTCCAGGAGAAAGATTCTCTTATTATTTAGTCATCCTCTTTCTGATACAGAGAGGCATCATATTTAACAAATGGAGATATCCTTTGTAAATATTCTTTACGAAAGAGAAATTTCTCTTGTTTTCAGAGATTCTCCTTTGCCTAATGTGTCTCAAAATACTTACCAGCTCAAAATAACTCTTATGCCAAAGGCATATTTTGGAGTGGAGAAAGGTAGCAAAATGTACCACCCCAAAATAAGCCATTTTGGCATGTGGAGCTGAAAGCAAGCAATACCCAGCAGATAGGAAAAAACTTTTACCTCCCCCTTAGCTGACTAAAACAATTTAGAAAGGGATCCTGTATCAGGAAGAGAGATTTTACCAGAGGTCACTTTGATATCTGAGTATGTTAGCAGGTGACCAACAGGCACCCAGAAGATCCCAAACTATTAAGGGGTGCAAACTCTAAAAGGGATTCTGCCATACAACATGCAAAGACAAAAGAAAGCAGACTGTTAGTGTGATAGCTCTTTAATAGAATTCATGTGCATAGAGAGAGTGGAGAAAGGAAATTCTAATAAAATTTCCCAATAAAACACCCAGAGTTACTCATCCTCTTGTGGGTAAATGGCCAAACAGGGTTGGCCCAAAATCTTGCCATGAGTGTAAGGCAACTTCTGGTGGGGGATAACAAGAAAGGATGAAGCCAGGTCCCAGAAAGCTGGGACAAAAAGAGAAAAAGAAAATGCAAAATCAAAGTTCAAGATAAGATAATGGCTGCAAGGACTAGGAGCAGACTCACCACATGTATCTCACCAATGTGTCTCTTTATGTGTTTCCTTCATATGTCTCTTTTTATGTCCCTTCCCCAAGTCCCTGGCGCAAGTCGAAGTCCAAATGTGTGGATTTTTTTTAAAGGTTTATTTATTTATTTATGCATACAATAACTGGGGTACAGGCCAGAGGTGTGGGGGGGGTGAGAGAATTCACCAGAGACAGAGTGGGGAACAGAACAGGCAGATTGACTGAAATACACTGCTGAGGGGAGCAGCGGGCGAGACAGGAAAGATCTGCTGCACCATGTGGGTATCTCCCTAGCCAGGGATCGAACTCTTGCAGCAGTGGCTGCAGATAGCTTCAAAGATTGTCTCAACCCCTTGTGCCACCAGAGAGGCCCCAAATGTGTTTAGTTATACACCAAGCACAGGTATTTAACTGTACCCCTAGTTCACAGTGGACCTGCATTCAAGAAGTCACATTCATGGTATACCAGGATTTTTAATCCAAGAAGGAGAACCCTCTGTAGTGTAGAGATGTGGTGGAGTCCATAAAAACATAAGGAGGTGGAGTTCACTGAAGTCTTCATTTATGGGCTCAGAGACTACACCTTACGCTTCCTCCAACAAGAGACGCATCTCTAAGGCAGGGCAAATATTTGTTTACCAGAAATTACCTCCTCTCACCTTTCCACAAATTGCCTTCCTCCTCCGAAGTCCCGGGTCTCCATCCCTTTCCTTCGCTCAGGATAGGGTTAAAGTAATGTATGGAAACTCTATGTAAGTAAGGTCAGGAGGCTAGAAGAGCGTTCTCAAACACATGGCCATCAGCAATCTTCCAGACCCAACATGCCTCGCTTCTTCCACATGAGATTTTTCTTTTTTTAAAGATTTATTTATTTCTACAAGCACTGGGTACAGTCAGAAGCGCAGGAGGGTGAGAGAGTTCACCAGAGCCTGAGCGGGGAGCAGAGCAGGCAGAAGGACCGAAGTACACTGCTGAGGGGAGCAGCGGGCGGCAGGAGAGGTCTGCGCGCCATGTGGGACCCTCCTCCGGTGGCCGGGGAGCAGCCGGGGATCGAACTGGCGCTGCAGAGGCTGCGGGCAGGTTCACAACCCAGCGCTCAACCGCTGCGCCACCGGGGAGGCCCCCACATGAGATTTTGCTACTTTTCTGTCTCAGTGAGCTTTGCCCAAAAACAGGTCAGTCAATATACAAATGCCATAAACCAAAGAATGAAAATCCAGCACACCTCAAACTCTGTTTCCTCCAACAACTTCTTTGGTTATATAGCCCCTCTAAATATCTATACAAGTTGGCTCTGACTTTTGTTCATATTGTCATGGTATTGTTCTTTCTAAGTTTTTTTTTTCTTTGCTGTTGTTTCCTTGGTGAAGTAACTGGTTACTTTTTGTTTGATGTCAACAACAGTACTTGATACCATTGGTCCTTGCAATGGCTCTTCAAATGCATAGCAGTCATTACATATTTTTGTGGGGTCCCAGTACATATGAAATTCAATTTATTTTTCTCCTATGAATCTGTCTTATGTCAATACAATTACTAGACCGGTCACATAGGACAGGAGAAGGGTAAATTTTTCTTCCACTCTAGTGGCATATTCTGCTACCTTCTCTCCCCAAGATAAAACATACGTATGGGGGCCATGACATAAATCATGAAATATTCATATTATCTTGTTCTTGGAAGAAAATAGTATCTTCTTAGTGTTAAGAATCTATAAAGAACTGAAGGGAAAAAAAATGGAGCACTGGATAGTCTCCAACATCTGTTTTTTCTAAGTTGTTTGTTGATCCTTTGGATGGTTGTACTCTGTTTATCTTATATGTTATGCATAGAGAACAATCATGTAAAACAAATGTAATGCCTTGAAATATAAAAATGATATACAGAGAAGAAGTACATTTGTAGGAAACCATTCTCTGAAGAACTTTCCCAAAAGTCTCTGGGAATTTATGAAATGATATTGCTGATGAACCTTATTTTTAGCAATACCCCATGGCAGTCTCCTTGCAAAAGAAATGGGAATTCTGTTTATGCTACAGAAATTGAAGTTCTGCACAGCAGTCAATAGAAAATAATGGATATCAATTACACAGCTGGAACTGCTGACTTGATCAGATTTTATAACATTCTTCTCTGGGGGTCTTTTTAATAAATCCATGGAGAGTAGTGTCACATGTTTTATGGGAATGTGCCTATGTTTTATTCTATACATAGAAAGAAGTAACTAAAGGCAGCTTGACCACCGTACAATAACTCACATTCCTAAATACATAAAAATTAATGAAAAACAGGCAGACTATTAGATCTTTATTATGTCTGAAAGGAGTTGTTATCTTTGTTTCCAGGACCTGCAGGGTACTCTGATTTCTTTATTTTAAATCTTTTTGCCTTGTTTTGTTTATTTATATCACTCATCTTTCTACCTAGAAGAAAATTACTTAGAAATGTTGCCTTTGGATAGAGCTTAACACTGTCGCTTTCTCTCTGGTTTGTCTTCTCCCTGATCACCACTTGCATTGCACAGGATCTGACTAGCAAATCCTCATCTAATTTTTACCTGTTCAGAATAATAATTTCACCTCTCCCCTTCCAGGCATATTTTAGGGTGGCATAGCCTGCTTCCCTTCACTAAAAATTGGGGATAATAAAGAACCTGGTTATCAGGTAAATTCTTCATATGAATTGCAAATAAGACAGCAGGCCCCAATTGGAGTCACTTTTGTTAAGCCCTATGTCGATAAACTAAGACTTTACTTAATTACAGTTATGGCTCTTCCATAAATGGAATATTAAACCTGATTAGAAGTCATCTGAACAGCACTGCTTAGGAAATCAGCAAAACAGACCTCACTATCCCCACCGGAAACCAACCTTGTAATAATCAACCCATTTTTTGCCTAGAATAATTTCCTTGTGCCTGCTCTCTTTCTGCTTATAAAAGTCTTGATTTTCGCAGTCCCTTAGAACTCCTTTCTATCTGCTACACTGGATAATGCCCAATTCATGAATCATTGCACACAGCCAATAAAATCTTGAAACTTACTGGGTTGACTTTTCTTTTCTAACAGGATTCAATGAGATAATATGCTGAAAAAAATTAGAGTGCTTGGCCCATCGCAACTTCTTAAAATTGTTTGCAATGAGTCATCCAGTCATGCCCTGCTTATTCTGTCACACAACTCCTGATTCATTTAGAGTATAACATTAGTAGAAAACAACTATAATCTAGTGCATGTTCCTCAATTCTTCCAATAAAAGGTCACTATAAAGTTCTGCGAGGAGGAGACATTGTTAGTTTTCCTTTTTTTAAGATTCCATATTTGGGCCTCCCCGGTGGCGCAGCGGTTGAGAGCTGGGTTGAGAAGCTGCCCACGGCCTCTGCGATGCCGGTTCGATCCCCGGCTGCTCCCCGGCCACCAGAGGAGGCTCCCACATGGCGCGCAGACCTCTCCTGCCGCCCGCTGCTCCCCTCAGCAGTGTACTTCGGTCCTTCTGCCTGCTCTGCTCCCCGCTCTGGCTCTGGTGAATTCTCTCATCCTCCCGCGCTTCTGACTGTACCCAGTGTATGTATAAACAAAACAAATAACAAATAGATAAATAAATAAATAAAACATGCCTCTATAAAAAAAAAAGTGAAGAAAAAAAAAGTGAAGAAAAAATTAAAAAAAAAAAGATTCCATATTTTTCCTGGAGTGTTTCTCTTTGTATATAAAAGAATCACTGGGGTGGGGTGAAGTGAGAGCTTTCAAAATACAGATGATCAAGTCCTATCTCCATTCTCAGGAGATTCTATTCAGCAGCCTTGTGTGCTGGGTATATTATTATACACTAGCCTTGGCTATATTATTAACAGCTTCTTCCACCCCTCATTCTCATGCAGGTGGTCCCCAGGGCTCCCTAGACAAGGGCAGCCTTAACATCTAGTTTAGGACTGGAAAATAAGCTCATGGAGCTTATTGAAGTGCTGCTATATTGGATTTCCTCAGTACATTGATGTGTTGAGAACTCTTTACTTTTAAAGCTCTTCAAAGAGATTTGAGAAATCTCTACCTTATTGTGTGGGCAGTTTCCAATTCTAACTAACTTTTCTGGAAGTATTCCAAAGTGGAATACTTATGATACCATTTCAGATTCCGTGGACCTTCTTCCAGAACTCTCAGGAGGTGTCAAAAACTCTCCAAGAGCTTCCAATCAGAGTTTTGCCACCTGCTGCACTTGGGTGCTAGCATGACTCAGTCCTACAGAAAGCGCCTGGATGCTCTGAATTGATTCATTTAGTTCCCACTGAAGGTATAGACTTGATTGCTGAGTGTCTAGTCATATTTTATGTGGGAATTATAGAAATAACTCAGAAGGCACCTCGTTCTCATGTTCCCTATCCTGGCATTTCTGAAAAGTTTTAGGCTTTTACTATGGCAAAAGTTTAAAAAACTGCTTGGTCTCAGGTTTTCTCTCTCTAGTGCTAGAGAAATATTGTCTGTAATATACGGTAGAGAATGTCTACTGTCTTTTGAGTTTCTGGGGGAACCTGCACCATTTTTTTTTTTTAGAGTAGAGATAAAACTGTAAGTTTTTATTATACACCTCTTCTGAAATTATTCAGAAGAGGTTCCCCAAGATGCACAGAACAGGTCACCTTAAGTCATACAACTTTGGCATGTGACATTAGCTAACGTCAATTGAGCCCCTGAAGGCACAGGAGGAACTATTATCAATCCCTTAACTATCTAGAAAATGGTGGCTATTACCCAGAATTAGGATTATTACCAGAAATGATCTTTCTACTGGAGACACTTATGTCTATATCATTGCAAACATCTACCTACAGAGCATCTGGCTTTGTCATGAATCCCCCTCTTCTCTCCTTGAAGCCCAAGGCCCCTATTCCATTCCTTAACACATGCTGTGTAACCTTGCCTCCCCCAGTGAAGACAAAATCCTCATCATCTAGATAGATTCCTCATGGGTATATAATTGATATTTTTCTCCTGCTAATCTGTCTGATGCTATTTCGATTACTCAACCAGCCCAAGAAGAACCAAGGGGGAAGAGGTAAATTTCCCTTCTGTCCCTACATCTGCCTTCTCTTGTCATTCCATAAAAAGTAGATTCAATTAATAACATGTCTTGGCGATGTACTTCTCATGCATAACATGTAAAACATGACATATATCCCTCCTCTCCATATGTAGTGAACTCCCATAAGTTTTAAAGGCACTTAGACATTTGCACTACAGAACAACACCATATGTATTTAAACTGTAAGAAGAAAAGGAAGGGAAATAGTGTTTTGTTGCATGTTATTTTCCTTTATTCATGCATTCATACAGGTTTCTAAATATAGAAGCTTCACATCTCCTATGTGACATCTTCCCCATGGTAAATATAATTAAAATGCCATTAAAGTCTGTGTTCACTCCATTATGCCAAGGTGACCGCAGCAGATACTAAATGTTAATAGTATCTTTCTTTGCGCGCTACAGGCATTAAGGGAGGAAGAAGTGACAGTGGTCTTTCAGAAATGGATTTTTATAATTATTATTTTAAAATAGATTTTTAACAAATATTGTGTTTGTATTCTTAGTCAGCATTTGATGGTTTTGAAAATATTGTCAGCAAAGACAATGAAGACCATTAACAAAAATAATCATACATTTAGGGAGTTTTATTGTAAGTAACAGCTTGATAGATAGTCAAAAATCAACATCTGTTCAGGGCCTCCCCTGGTGGCGCAGGCAGTTTAGCGCTGCGCTGTGAAGCTGTCCACAGCCTCAGCAGCGCTGGTTCAATCCCGACCAGCCGGGAGGGTCCCACATGGTGAAGCAGACCTCTCCTGTCTCACCCACTGTTCCCCTCAGCAGCGTATTTTGTCAGTCTGCCTGTTCTGTTCTCCGCTCTGGCTCTGGTGAATCTTCTCACCCTCCCGCACATCTGGTCTGTACCCTGGTTCTTATATAAATAAATCATTTAAAAAAAAATCAACATCTGTCTATTTCTCTGGCTTAGAATCAAGTGTCTGGGCCTGGGTTTCAAAACTATCCACTGTGAAGATTACAGTAGAAGATTACTGGTGCTTTGGTAGCTGGCATGGTGTGATAACTTATGTTTGTACAGGTGTGAAGCTATAGCCCTAAACATATACAGCATTGTAAATAAACATAATAATAATTTTAAAAAGCTAGCCATATTGGGATACCTACCTTTTGAGTCTATTTGCCTGACTTGCAGCTCTTATACTAATTTATGAATACGCTAGATCCCCTTAACCCCTCTGTGTTTGCTCATACTAATTTTCATTTCTTCTTATCTTTTAAAATCTAACTCCTATCTTCAGGACTCAGTTTAAAATGAAGCTTACCTTAGACATCAGCAGCCCAAAGTGGTTTCTCCTTCACCTTGATTCAATTGAAAGTACACATGACTTTGCACAGATGATCTTGCATGGCTACTCATAGCCCTGCATCAGAAGCATTTTCAGGTTCTCCAACCTAAGGAAAAAGGAAGCTATTATGCAATTCTGTGCATTATTTCTCTGTTTAAGTTCTGAATTCCTGCTTCTCAACTTCCTGGCAATTTATTGGGGTGGGGCACAATGCTCATAACTATCACAGAAGTAAAATTTTCTGAGGTGGTGTTTTTAAGCAGTGGATTTCCTTTATCTGGTCATTCTTGGGAAGTACCAATTCCCATGATCTCTCTACTACTACCACATTGACATCCTGCCTCCTATACAATTGCTCTGGGGAAGCATTCTGTCTTTTCCTCTGTCTCTTGCTCTGCCTAATATTCATATTCATATTCTCTCTCTCTCTCTCTCTCTCTCTCTCTCTCTCTCTCTCTCTCTCTTTCTGCCACAAGTCCTCTTCAGTCCATGCTCTATCAATTCTGCTCACGCTCTCAATTCCACACCATTGGGACCCTGTGGTTCACTTGGATTCTCTTCTAGTTTTCATCCTAACTCCCATTCTCTGAGCATCACTGCTTTACTGGCCCTGTGATTGCAACACTGAGGTCCTGTTTCACTCCTTCCCTTAAATACCTTTAGCCCCTACTATGCTACATTGATGAATTTGGATTTCTTCCAGTATCGTCTTTGCCCTTCCCCCTTTTTGGCAGGCAGTTTTTTTGTTTTTTTTTTTTTTTTCTTATCTGTCCCTAATCCACAGCTAGATTTCCTTGCTCTTGACCTTGAATATCCATGCATGTCTGTGGCCCCATAGAGGAAAATTCATCTTTTGGCTGCAAGGGTTGTTTGGAAAAGCATCTGTCTCACTAACCAGAGTTCCCACTTTGCTCTACATAAGTCCCTGTGCTTTGTGGATTCACATACATATGAGTTTGGCCAATCATTTTAAATCCCTCCAAAATCCTTATAGTAATTAGAAGTACTGTTTAGTCGGTGTAGAATCTGTTTTGAGTCCAACGGATTCCATCTTGTCTATAAGCTGCCTCGCTGAGACTTCTAGGTGAAAATTAAACTGCTGACTCAGTAATTCAGTGACTGCAAAGACATAGGAGCTCTCTGCTGATCTGACAACAGATCCCCATACAGACAGACAGATGGACTTATGGAGCAACCCAGAAGTGTCACTACAAATAACCTTACCTCAAATCATGTTCCTGCCTCATTCTTTAAAACTCCCCCTATGTCCTCACTTGGTGGAACACATCTTGGGAGAATGCCCTCTGGTTGTGAACATGAATTCATAATCCAAATATATGCCCTTTTTAATTTTATTACAAACTGAGTATTTCTCTGGGCTCAACACCAGCTCCTGTTAGTCTATTAAGTTCTTTACTTGAATCATCATATTAAATATTCAATAGCATTTCCATGTGGCTGGTTTTCCCTTTTTCTATTTTCTATTTGAGGAAACAGATATTCAGAGAAATTAAGTAATTTGCCCCAGGTCACTCATTAATAAGAGTCAGAGAAGAGATTCAAGTTCAAGTCTTTGAGTCTAGTGAAGAAGAGCAGATAATGATATATCACATAATAGGCCTCTATGGCATAAGGATTATCTTGAGCTGGTTATTTTTATGAAACAGTGGACACAAGAAAGACTCTAAAATATAAGTAGCAATTGCCATTTTGTTAGAGATATTTACATTTATAAGGGAAATCTCCACTTGCAAGAGTATCTTTCCTTCTATACCAGGAGTATGACTAAAACTCTAGACACCCTAAAGCTCTAAAAGATTTAAATCGGCATAACAACCATACACTTGTTTACTATGCTTTCCTGGTTACATCCCACAACTGGCTTCCTTTACATCTTCTTTTCTGTTTAGTTAGAGATGGTATTTATAATGGTAACCTGGACATTTGGGGAAGTATTCAATTTTCTTGGAGCTCTCCCATGTACATGGCAGGTGTATGTGCATTGCAATTTTGTTTGTTTCTCTCTGGTTAATCTTCTCCTATGGGAGCATCTCAGTTAAGAACCTAGAAGAGCAGAGGGAAATTATTTTTCCTCTGCTATAATACATGAAGGGGAGCAGAATATGCCACCAAAAATGTCACTTTGACATATTATTTTGAAATAAACATACTTGAGAAATAACAAGAGAAAGGACACTCTGACCCTCGAAGTCATCGATGTCACCAGAGGCAGGGAGTTTAGAGCTGGGAAGACTAAATAAATCTTGGTACTTCAGCACTGTAAACCCTTTATCCTGTTAATAACTCACAAATGTGTTGTTTCTTTGTCTAAAGTTACCACAGCTTCCTGTTTTGGTCCCTTATTTTAGTTTCATTTCATATTTCTGTGGAACTCTAATGCATATGAAATTAAATTTGACTTTCTCCTTTTGAAGCACAGAATAAAATTCTCCCGTACCTCTGGATTCTTCTCAGACTAGCAGAGCAATCTGACTTTAATCTGATTAACCTTCTCCCCCCACACTCACACTCCAGTAATCAGATAGGTTGTCAATTTAATAATGTGCACTTGTGAGAGCTACAATATATTTTCAAGTCCTGATTTCAGTCTGGGAGAAAAGGATTTAAATCCTGAGCAAAGGAACTGAGGAGAGAGGAGGGGAACTTAATATGATAAAGAAGTGATGGCTTCATCTTGATGGCTTCATCTTTACTCTGCAAGGAAAGATGTTTCTCTGGGAGTACATATTTGCTGATAAACCTACACCTGGAAGATACCCCTTCCCTGCAAGCGACATTACTCTAGGAAAAAAAAGCAGCAGTGGTAACATCTTTGATTAAAGGAAGGGCAAAAGGATTATGGGAAAGGCAAGATCTTGTTCTTAGCCTCCAGGGCCTTCATGCTCTCAATTTGAAATAAAAATCACGCCAGAACAGGTGTCTCAAGGAGACCAACTCTGAGAGTCTGGGATGGTCTGGTTTGAGTATCTTCACTCCTATTAATCTGTTTTATGTCAATTTGGTTGTTAGCTCAGTCAAAGAATTTATTTATTTATGAAAGCTCTTAGCATTCTTTTTTTTTTTTTAAAGATTTATTTATACAAGCACCGGGTACAGTCAGAAGCACGGGAGGGTGAGAGAATTCACCAGAGCCAGAGCAGGGAGCAGAGCAGGCAGAAGGACCGAAGTACACTGCTGAGGGGAGCAGCGGGCGGCAGGAGAGGTCTCTGTGCCATGTGGGACCCTCCTCTGGTGGCCGGGGAGCAGCCGGGGATCGAACCGGCGCTGCAGAGGCTGCGGGCAGCTTCGCAATCCAGCGCTCAACCGCTGTGCCACTGGGGAGGCCCAGTCAAAGAATTTAGAAGAGGAAAAGGGGACATTTTTCCACACTTACATATGCATGCCATTTTTATTCTGATAATCTTGTTCCCCAGGGAAGAGCTAAATCCCTGGGGATGTTTAAATTTACAGTCCTCAATTTATGAGGCCAGTAGTTTAACTCTGAAAGATGGAACCTCAGTGTTGAAGAAGGGCTCCCTAGTTATCCTTATATTTAATAAAAAAAGTTAATATTTATAAAAAAAAGAGGTGATTTATGGTTGATGAACCTTTTTAACTATTTGAGAATTACCTATGGATCTTGAAAAGCTTAATAGTGAGACCTGTCCTTTTCTGAATCCCAGAGTTGTGTTTTTAATCCAAGGATTTGGCTTTTGACCCAAATACATGGAGTACACCATCTCCTCTACGGTACAAATTGAAATATATCTTTTCTAAGTAGGTAATTTGTCAGCTGAAGGTTAATGACAGCAAAATGCTAATGATCAAATGGCAATTAAGTGTATCATATTTTTAAACCAAACTCCCTTAAGAAGTATTACTACATAATTTTGCTCTGGGAAAACTGCACCCTCCACTAAATCAAAGTCTGGGAGACCTTCCTTTTTAGCAGCAACATGTTTGCCTTATTTTCTATTTGATTTCACAAGTTTCATAAATCATTTAGCAGCTGCAATTGTTGTCAAAATGTTTTGATTTCAAATGTAAATATTTGTAACTATTGTTTTATTTTCCAAAACAAAGAAGAACTGCGTTGAAAACAGCAGTGAGAACAGTCAGTGCTTTTGACTTAGCCAGAGTTGAGCTGCCTTTGAGAGAGCAGGATCCTCTCCAAGCACTTTCCCAAATTCTTGTGAGAATAGAAAGTCCTCTGAGAGGGCATGTCCAGATCAAAAGCTGGCATGCCAACCTGAGTGCAAGGATTCTAAGACCTAACTGAACTGAATGGACTCAGCTCAAACCCAACTTTGCCCTGCATGAGTGGGGCTCATGTTAGATGAAAAATGCAAAGGCAATTTTCAAGGCATTTTTAAGAGTTTCAAGAAAGGTAAGTTAAAAATTGTTGTCATTCCCATTTTTATCAGGGACATCATTCATTTGAGAAGACTTCTTTTAGGACAAAGAGAAAATTCCCCCTTACCCTTCTGGATTTTATTTTTTTGTGTGTGTGTTGATCAAACAATTAAAATATCAGACAAATTTGTAAGAGAAAATGTCTTTGTTTACATAATTTAATTATATATGTATGAAGAATCTACATAGATGTAGATTATAAAGTAAGTGGAGTAAATTGAGGGTATTTATATCTTGAGCTAAGCAAAGCAATCATGGCCTGAGGCGATAAGGGAGAGGAAGGGAACTTACAAGATGAAAGATGTTCTGCAATTAGATGTTTGCCCTGATACATAAATTGGTTTCTCTGATAAAAAAAGGTTATTTCTGGCAAAAACCTGATTCAGGATAATACCTCCAATTTTCATTTTTCTATGTGGTTAAAGGATTGGTAAATTTCCTATTAGCCTGAGGGCTTTGAGTGAGCATAGCTCAAAATGACCTATATGCCAAGGTGAAACATTTTAGTGAGGCCTGTTCTGAACTTTCAAGGAAAACCTATCCGACTATCTTGGGGAGGCCTGCCTGGGTATCTTGGGGGAAGTCTGTTCTGAATGATTTGGGGAGACTTGTTCTGGACATTTTGGGAAAACTTACCATTCAATTAAAATAATCAGGTTCATTCATACTAGACCCTCCTTTCCAATGCTTCCCCCACCCCAACCCCCACCCCCCAATCTTTTTTTGCAAGGCTGCTTTTCTGGGGATTTCCCCTATGAGGCAGGGATATGACAATGCAAGGTGTCACAGGCAGGGTGAATGCATCAGATTTGTCTACAGGTTTGTTTTCGAAAAGATCCAACATGACTTATAATGGAAGTGTTAAAAACTGCAATGATCATAAAATAATGAAAACTATACATGAGAACAGTAGATACATGTAGGCCAATGGAGTTAGTTCATGTCAGCAATAAACCTTCTCAGATTCCCCAAGGCTCTGAACAATCACAATGTAATGCCAGCTTTCATGTCATTGCTTTTTAAATAGTAAAAGCAACAGAGTGTCAAAAAACTTTTGAGGATAAATTGCCCAGACTTATTAAAGTGTATGTGCACTGGCTCTCTCCTACTCTCTCTCCACCTTCCACCGCCCCACTCCCAACATTTTCTATTTCAGTCTTTATTCTTGTGGGAATAGCCTTATGTTATTCTGTTCATAGTATTTGTAAAATGTCATATTTTCCTTTGTCTTCCCACCTCAAGACCCACAAAAGTCAAAAGAATTTTGACAGGAATCGTTGACCACAAGTTCAAGACTAAGCCCCTCAGAAGCACCTGGGGTTGTGCTCAGGGTGGGGCTGAAGGCAGGTAGGTGAAGTGCTTGCCTCTCAGCTTAGAGCTGTGATGCCCATCTTTCTGGCTCACTAGACCCTTGGGAACATAGAAAAATTCTTCTTAGAAAATTTGCAACCATACAATAACAGATTTCTTAAATGCCAGTTCAGGAAGTTAGAGAGCCTAGACAGAAGAGATGACAGTAGAACCTGCAAGCAGGGAGGAGCTTCTTCTCAAAGCATAGCTCAAAAATAATAATAGGCAAGGCCAGAGATGACACTTGGGTTAGCAATAAAGTTGACTGTCTCAGGCCAAGTGCTTTGGGCGTCAAGATACAATGAATAGAGACAAGCTGAAACTGGGATTTCAAATGTTTTGATTTTGTGACCATTTTAGACTTTTTAAAGTTATTAAAAAGCCCAAAACATTTTGTTTATATGGGCTCTATTTATGAATGTTTACCATTTTAGAAATTAAAACTGGAAAAATTTAAATTTATATCTTTACTTAACATAATAATAAATCACTGTTATCATAAATAATATATCTTAATTAAAAATCACTGTTTTAAAAGATAGTATGAGAATGGCATTGTTTTCTATTTTTCACTGATTTCTTTAATGTCTACATTTAATGAAGATAAATGAGTGTTCCTATTTGCTTCTGCATTGGATCTTTTATGTTATGCTGTACTGGTTGAAGAATAGTAAGAAAATTCAGCCTCCCATTGACAAGTAGTAAGAAAGGGAGTCTTGTATTAGTAATCTTTTCAGATAACTGAATATTCTTGTTTGATATTCCAAGTGGTAGTTTCTTAAAAGTAAGTTGCAGCTGGTTGAAAAAGCTCAAATAGTCACAATGTATATTTGGGTTTTTACTCTGCTACATTAAAATCCACTGATCTGGCAATCTAAGAGTTTATTTCACCTAGTACAGTTCTGGACCTAACATCCTCCCTACAAGAGTTCCTGAGATAGCTCCCCACTGGACAGGTGGGAGGCTTTCCTTCCCCAGCCCTGCCCATTGCTGAGCCTGCAGATGCTGTTATGTTTTTATTTTTCCCTTCCAGGCAGCACATCAACCTTTTCTCCCACTGATGGCTAATAACCAAATAAAGCAGAGAATAAGTAGGAATCTTAGGTGCAAGGCCTAAGAGGAGAGACATGTTTTGATGTGAAGTTAGGGGAGAAAAGACCAGAAGGTGAAAGAAGGCAAATCCAAGAAACAACCATACCAAAAAGGATTCTCCCTTCAAAGTTGTGTATTCAAGTATGTTTGTCTAGGGATGGGAGTATAGATAACTGGAATACAGAGATTGGTGAGAGATGGTCTAAAAGACAAATTTTTCCTAGTACCAATATTGATGGGAAATGCTACACATAGAGTTAAAAAGCAATGCTCAAAATTGTTTCAACTTCTGGTTATTTGCAAGGCATTTGGGATCATTATTAAAACAATAACATAACCCAAATAAAGACTAGCAACACTGTTTTTTTTTTAAATAATAAATTTTATTTTTATAGTCCCCATACAATTGCAACCCCCCCATTCTGACCCCAATCCCTCCCCTCCTGCCCCCCACCCCCCAAAAAGTGTCTCTGGTTCATAGTTTTTTGTTGTTTTTGATTTTCACTTTCTTATAGTTATTCATTTTCCTGGTCCCTTATTTAAGTTTTCTAGATTCCTGCTATGAGTGAGACCATCCGGTATTTTTCTTTTTCTTTCTTCCAGCGCCATCCATGTTGCTGCAAATTGCATGTGTTTATCTCTTTTGAATGCTGAGTAATATTCCATGGTATATATGTACCACATCTTCTTGATCCAGTCATCTATTTTTGGGCATTTGGGCTGTTTCCAAAGCTTAGCTATTGTAAACAGTGCTGCTATAAACATAGGGGTACAGGTGCTCTTTGGAATTGATGTTTCTGTGTCCTTTGGGTAAATACCTAGGAGTGGAATTGCTGGATCATATGGAAACTCTATGTTTAGTAGGTCCAGAAATCTCCACACAGCTCTCCATAGTGGTTGGACCAGTTTGCAATCCCACCAACAGTGCAGAAGAGTTCCTATTTCTCCACACCCTCGCCAACATTTGTTGTTGCTAGTTTTTGTAATATGTGCCATTCTCACTGGTGTAAGATGGTATCTCATGGTAGTTTTGATTTGCATTTCCCTGATTACAAGTGATGAGCAACACTGTTGAATAAACCACAACTAGATTTTTTTTTTCTACCAGGGGCTAACCACTGGGCATTTTTACTTCTTTTAAAGTAAAGACGTCTGCTTAATCTCTGCCAAGGTCTTTGGAGACAAATATGAAAGTCTGGTTCATGAAAAATCTCTTCTGAGATTGTTTAAGTGTAGCCACATTCAGAGCCTAGAGTCCTGTAGGTGGTGCCAGAGGGAACCTGCAGGTAAGCTCAGGAGATGGACAGACCGCAGCTGCCAGGAGAATCAGGGCTGAACCGTGGGAAAGTGGAACACCCTGACTCTGAGACTGAATCCCCTCCTCGCTGAACTTATTATTCCTTTGCTTTTCAGGGAAAAGGATAGTACTTGCTACTGACACTTTATATTCTAATGAACTATTTAAAATTCATCTCCATACCTTCCATATCCCTGTTATGCAACTAATTTCCCCAAAGGAAACATAGTTTGAAATGTCTGGGGCAATCTGAGGAATAAGGCAAAAAAGCACAAGCTATGTGAAAGCCAAGTTGGCTGTCTGGGCAGCAACCAGGCTCAGGGAAAACTTGTATTTCTTCCAGATGGCTCCAGGCTCCAGGGACACATATTTGGTCTCTGTCTCTGTCAAGTTCTTCTGTATTTTCACTGTTAATGACTCAGAGGGGCTTCAGGGGTGATGTGCTGGCAAAAATAAATAAATAAATAAATAAAAAACATGCTGATATATCCTGCTGATGCAACTTTTCTGGAAAGAGCAGGCAGCTGTCTCCTGCTTCATATGCCAGGCATGTCTGGTTACCTGTGTTTTTCTCCACTTCTCTGTCCCTGGTGGGGAGGAATTGGCATATCTACAGTTGCAAAGCACCTTAATGAGAAGAATGCTATTGTGAGACAATCATTATTGTGAACATCTGTGAACTGTAGAATTTAATTGAGCTACAGCTAATGTTTATTGTGTGTGGAAAGAGTACAGGATTAATGGTTGTTTGATTGTCTTTAGATGGTTTCTTATTATCTTCCCCTTTCTCTTGTGATGTTTTGGCAGAAGTTACAAAAAGAAGCCTAAGTTCCAAGATCAGCCATCTAAATCATCCAACAGTCTTTGGTTTGCAAACAAAGCAGCATGGGGGTGGGGGGTGGGGTGGGAGGAGGGTAGTGCCTACAGCCCCCCTCAGGAATATCCAATATAAAAATTTGGGGCAGGTGGAAAGCAGTTAATCTGTGAGGAAAAATAGTTCCCCTCATAGTAGAAAATCATTTTCCAGAAGTCATTAAAATTTCCCAAGTGATCTCAACTTTGCATTCTTATTTCCAAATACAGTCATCTTAACCAAAATTGAGAGGAGGAAATGAAAGTATATGAAAATTTTCTGGACTAAACCACAGGCTTAAATTTTTTTTTTTTTCTTGAGACACAAAGTAAACAATCTTTTTTTCCCTTGACAGACATGAGCACAAATAAAGCTTCCATTATCTTGGCTTCCCTATGGCTGTCCTCTGGGGTTGCAGAATGCTGTCTGCTGTACCTTGTGTTTCTCTGTCCTTGACAATTTTCTCAAGGATTAGTTCAGAAAACAGGCCTTTTATAAATTATTGCTTCAGTATGACAAATCTGGAGAACAATTTCTAAGTTGCTTTTCAGTAAAAACATTTGGTGTCTAGCATTTTAACTCTAATTTCATAAGAAATTTGGGTGCATGTAAATGTTTTATTTCTAGACTTCAGACTCCCTCTGTACTATAAACCTGTGCTCACAGCTGCAGAGACATAAATTTCTTCAGTTTTTGTAGCTAATCTTCATAGAGCTAACTTTTGCACAAACTTGTGGAAAGCATGCTTTTAAACACATGTATATACCTAACCACCACCCCCCCTCCAACACCACACACCCCCTGTTTAAAATACCCTACAGGGAGTAAATGAAAGTAAACAGATGTCTCTGAACCTCACCTTCCTGTCACCTGCAGTCACAGGCCTGGTCTCTGTCCACACCCTAGCAGCCCTAACCCAGCCCCTCAGCTCTAAATTCATGGCTCTATTCCCTCCAGGGCATCCCACTGCAGAGCAGGGGAAGAAGCCTCTTTCTCCAGAGGCCAAGTAATAATGCCTTTTCTATGTCACCTCAATCAGAGGACACGAAAATAAAAAGTGAACACAAGTCATAAGATAAAAGAAGAAAAAACCCTTTGGAATAAAATTCTTTTGGTCTAAGTATGTAATGTCTACCTTTTATTCTAGTTAGCAATTTTCTTAGTGAAACCTGCAAGGAAAAGAAAAATGCTGAAAAAGACATATGTGATTGAAATTAGCTGTTATCTTCAGGATGCTACTGGAACGCACATGGGATAATGAATTAAATGAAGTAGAAACCATGGCCTGAACTGGAAATGTGCTTTGTGCCTAATGTAATTAATCTCTATTGAAACAGCTAAGCCATTTAATTTGTGTTGCATGAATAATGAAATCAAAGGGGCACGTATGAATTAACTTTTTAACCAGCAGAGAAGATGCAAACTCCAGCTTAAAATTGATTGGGATTTTCCTGACAACTCTTTAGATGGGTGTGTAACAGTCACATCCTTTTAACAGTCACATTCCTTTTTCTCACTGTGTGGTCATGCATTGGCCTTACTTTTTAACCATTTTTAATTCACCCAGACTTCTTGGAAATTTACCTCACAAACACATTTTTACATGGCGGCCAAAAGGGTTTGAGAGTAACCCAGATAACTGTTATTTGTATGTGTTTTCCCACAAAGTACTTAGCTTTTTCCTTTCAATATTCCCTCCCTCTTAATATTTGGCAAGGGCAAATAGGAGAGCCCTCCCATAGCTTTTATCATGTTGCACTCTGAGACCACCAGGCTCCTTTGAAAATACTGGTTTTGCTACAGTGCCCTCAGAAGGAGAGCCATGCCAACAGGGCACTTTTGGATCATTCTAAGCAGGGGAATGTGCTCTCTTCCTTAAACTTGATTAGAATATAACCCAGTTTGGGCCTCCCTGGTGACACAAGGGGTTAAGTACAGCACTGTGAAGATATCCTCAGCCTCTGCAACATGAGTTCCATCCCATGCTCACCAGGGAGCTACCTATATGGTGCAGCAGACCTCTACTGGCTCGCCTGCTGCTACCCTCAGCAGTGTCTTTCAGTCAGTCTGCCTGTTCTGTTCCGCACTCTGTTTCTGGTGAATCCTCTCACCCCCCCCACCCCCGCTCTCCATATCTCTGGCCTGTACCCCAGTTCTTATATTCATAAATAAATAAATCTTTAAAAAATATTAAAAAAAATATAACCCAGTTTGAGTAAAGACATAGTAATGGTGCCAGCTGACTATTCATGTAAGGTAAGCCTAGTGCTAAATATCCCAGAGTTGACTATTGTATGCTTCAATAGTTCCCGGCTGGCTTTCCGTCTGTTGTTCCTATCCCACACTGCAGACCTGAGTCTCATCATATCTGTGTCCAAAAGTTAGGCAGAGGTGGAAGGGTCAGGGGTTGAATGAAATTTCTCAAAGACAAGCAAACAATTTTGAATTCATAGTTAGAAATTTAGGAAACATTATCTAAAAGTTTTGGTAATATAAGTCACATAGAGAAATACACTAGAATAGATAGCATTTGTTTCTCTTTGCCACTTCTCTCTTTTGTCGTCTTTTTCACTTAACAGCACTAGAATGAAAGCACTTACTCAATGATGAACCAGTGAGCCGGACAGAACTCTAGCAAGGTAATCTTAAGGTGGAAACAATAGAGGCCAGAGACAAGAAAAACAAACAAACAAACAAACAAAAAAAAAACAAAGGATGTGGGGAGAGACATGCTGGTGTGTAAGCACAAGGACAAATATTGTTGTAGGGTAAGGAAAAATGCCAGGCCTTTCTGCCCTCCCGCCATCAGGATAGATGATGGATCCTCGCGGTCCTGAATGCATGCCTGATGGCGGGCACCTGGAGTAGTGTGGGCATGGGTAGATAGGATTCACCTGGGCTGAGACTGGGCTTTTAAGGGCGGCGTCACGGGGATGCCAGGAGAAGCTGAGAATGAACAGAAGTCGAGAGAGAAGCAGAGAAGGCTGGAGAGCCCAGATAGAGTGAAGACTTGTGGGGGCTGGGAGGCCTGCCAGCCTCCCGGCCCCTCAGCACCCCTGCCTGTAAAAAGCCACTGAGGACTCTGACTCCTCCTTTACCCGGTCTGCATGGGATCCTAGAAAACCTGCACCGTGGTCCATTCCTGGCCTTACAATTGTCAATTATGGTTACTAGTCCATGTTACTGAGTGGTTTTACATAATAGAAAAGGTGCCTTTGAAAGTGTGGTCTGTCAGCTTTATAGTCAGGATCTACATTCTAGACTTCACTAGTCTTTTAGCATCTGGGTCGAAAAAGGGGCAACATGACATTCCTGCTGACTTGCTGGCCCAGAGTGGTCTCCAGAGGGCCCAAGAACAAGTGTTCCAAGGTTCACAGAATTCCCTCATATTCCTTAACACAGGGTTCCCTCACACATCTATCACCAAAGCAACTTCAGCGTAAGAAGTCACTGTCTGTTCTGCCTTTATCTTACTCAGCGGCAAGGCATTCATCATAGGAGGTCAATAGGCCCTAATGCCTTTTTCAAATTACCCCAGGACCTGCATTCTCTCCTCAATGGAATCTCCTCAATTATGTTTGCTCTGTACATTTTAACTAGCTACTAGATAGAATAAGATCTATGTAAATACATTCACACTAAGGTGTTAATTCGCTGAGAAGATAATTATCCAGAGTCAAAAGAAAATGGGTGTACAAGTGCAGTATCCTAGACATTAAGACTAGTTGATGAGGAAGATTTTTGCAGAAAATAGGGAAGAACCTTATATCCAGTCTCATGCTCAGGAAGACTCTTAGTCAGGCTTCCCCAAACCTGGACTGTCGTGTCATATTTTGCTAAAATGAAGCTTGAATTTTCTATAAAGCACATTATACATCTACTTTTCTTTCATATTTTTTCCTATTTGTTTGTAAATCAGAAAAAGTCATCAATATTATATTAAAACTGAGCTAATAGCATAGAAAATTGGATTGCTTATAGTAAATTACATGTTACAAATATTTATTTTCCTTTGTTTTTTATTTCTTTTCTTAAGTGTTTCCTGTAGCTAGCCAGAACAATGGAAGGCAGTTATTGTGTTTTGACTTCATCTGAACACTCATGGTTTGCTTGAAATAAAAAAGCATATTCTACCTTTCAATTATGGCATGTCCTAATTTGAACTGAATAATCTAATTATCCCTAATTTTATCTCTAATTTGTAGAAAATGTGGAATCTGCAGCAAGAGAAGTCAAGAGCTGGTTGAATACAAAGATGTCCTACTATGGCAGTGTAGGGGTGTCAAAGCAAATGGTTTCTCCACCAGCAGTTACTCATATTAGATACAATGTGTAGATTCTTCCCTAAACAGCTTATTTTAATATTTTACTCATTCTGTAACCCAATTAATACATTCACTCACATTTCTGCTTTTCAATCTTGGAATCAGGGAATTTGTTACACCTGGAAAAAATAGTAGTACCTACTATCTATCCAAAACTTAGTGACCTAAAGAAGAATAAATGTTGATTATCTCACACAATTTCTGAAGGTTGAACTTTGGAAGCAGCCCAGTTAGGTGGTTCTAGACCCGGGACTCTCACGGTCAAGGTGTCAGCTGGGGCTGTGACCATCTGATGTGTGGAGTGAGAGCCTGGAACATTTCAAGACAAAGGGTTCTAGTTTAGCCAAGGGTATGTTTGTGTAATTAGGCATTTTTGTATTTTGAATGTGTTTATAATGATGAGTAAAATATACATCACTAACTATACCTATTCACAATGAAAACAAAGAAAATATATACTAGCCTTGGAAGCAAAGTAAGCTACTTATCTCATTTACAATTAGGAGTGATTCAGGGGATGATGTGCTGTTAGAGTGAATTTTTTAAGCGTTGGGTTTCAGTGGAAATATGATGTGCCTTGGAGTCACATGGATGTAGATTTGAGTCCTTACTCGTGTTTGACCATGGACAATTGACTTAATCTCCTTAAGCTTCAGCTAGACATAGATGATACCTATATTGCAGGTTAATTAGTAGGATTAAAAAGAATTTCAGTAATGTTATTACCACAGGCCCTGTCATCTTAGAGGAGCTCAAAAAGCTAGCTGTTAATATTTTAGTAACACCATCTTTCTGAAAATTTGGGTATAGAGTTTCTAGATCTTGATACTCATATTTTTAAATACTTAGGGATTTGCCTGTAATAAAATCTTTGAAATTTCTTTGTGGAAAAGAGAACAATTTCTCTGTAAGGAAAATACGACCTTCAAATGACAAACAGATTAGTCCAAAAATTTAAATTTTAGCTTGGCCTTCGCTGGGGTACAGTGCACACATGCCAGCAATGGGTATCCAAAATCCTCATGAAAGAATTGTCATGGCCTTTTAATTTGTTCCTCTGAATTCACTTATAGACGGGAGAGAACTGGGTCTGTTCCAGAGATAACAAAGTTGAATTTTTCCTTAGCTACAAAGCACAGTGTTTACAAGGTTATATGAGTAGTGCAGAACTTTGACATTTTGTGATACCATTTTGTTGTGTTAATGGACCTCATTGATATACTGATAAAATGTCTGTGGCTAATGTCAAAGGGATGTCTTTATATTAAATTAATATAAAGGGCAGTAATAAGTTATAATTTACTACAACCTGATCAGCCCAATGGATGTGCTGGTCTCATCATAAATTTAAATATGGTTACATTGCTTGGACAGATAATTAGAAAGCATGCCATTACTCTTACATTGAGTGCAATGTACACTTTGATTTTAGCCATACTTACTTTAACAGTTTAAAGAGTAAATTAAATTGACATTACAGTTCTCATCAAGGTGCTTACAGGGATGTTCTGGCATAGTAACCAAAGATAGCAGAGATTCTGCTCCAACCCCTTTGTTTTATTAGAGAGGAGATTGCTGAAAAGAAGGGATTTTCCCAGTATCACACAGAAACTAAGAATCAAAAAAATGGTGCTGGAAACCCATCTGCTTTTTTTCAGTTCTAAGACTTTTTCCTCTGTTTTATACAACAGAGTGAAGTATGGAAGCATCCTAATGGCAAGCTTGGCTTCCTTTTTCTCATCCATTCACATTTTCTTTAAATAAATTAAAGAATACTATCAGCTTTTCTATGGAGCATAAATTATCTGCAGAGTAACCATAGCTGTTGATGAAAAGCTTTTGGATAGCAACTTCTTTCTTGCTTTTTATGCTGTCTGGACCAATTCCATATCATTTCACACAAAGACTATTACAATGAACAGATTTCTACTTTTGCTATCTCTCCACACCATCCTAATCTGTAAACTCATTCCTTCCATTCCAATCCAAGTGTCTACCCCAGAGCAGGAAGCCAGGACCCACATTTTCCTCATAGACCCCTGAGAACTCTTGACATCCCCAGGCCCAGAACTACCTCACCGCAGTAGTGTCCTCTTTGCATTGCAATCACTGAAGTGTGGGTTTAAAAAAAAATCAGATTCCTGGGCTCCATCTCAAATCACTGAATCAGAATTGTTGGGTTAAGAATCTGCATTTTAAACAAGCATCCCAGGTAATTCTTAGATATGTCAAAGTTTAAAACCTACATGTCTATAAAAATCAGTGAGTTCCTGTTCTGTTTGCTGGGAACTCACCCCATGGCCTTGTTTTGCCATTGATCATTTCATAAGTGAATAAAAATTTTATCTTTTGTACCTGTTGCTTCTGATAGTGGCTCAAGTCTCATATTTGTCTGCATGTCTCACAGTACCTATCACTACCTATTGAATGCTAGCTATCCAATTTATTAAATGACTGTAATTAAATGTAAAGTGACATTGTTCATTGTTGACACACATTTCTCCCTCTGAAAGCAGCACAGAATTTTACTTTCCAGCCTCAAAGTCTGCTTTGCAATATCAAACAAAACCCACTAGCAGATAAGAGGGCATAGAGGTGATATTGACGTTATTACCTTCCAACAGCATCCCTTTTCCTTCCCTAGACAACCTAGGGTTTATTGGCTGTTCCTGGCCCTTGTCTCAGTTTGTGGGCTTCCTCTTTAGGTAACTGTACCCCAGCTCTAACATATGGTATGTGGCTCAAGCCTCACTACTCAGCACAATCCCATCTGTTATTCAGCGACGCACCATATAACAACACTCTGTCCATGAAGGCCTGCATGGATGATGGTGGCCCTCTGGATAACCCAGCTGTGAAATAGGTTACACCATCTAGGTTTGTGTAAACACACTCTATGATGTTTGTACAACAATGATATAGCCTGCAACAGATCTCTCAGAATGTAGTTAAGCTTCTTATGACTAACTTCAGGATGGGTATGATTCAATTAAGGCCAATGAGCTATAAGGAGAGGTTGGCTGGAAACTTCTGTAGCATGGAAATTTCTGCATAGGGAAGAGAAAGTGTATAACCCTGGTAGCCATCTACCCTGATGGCATGCAACCTATTTTGTGGTAGAAGGATAGAGGGCAGCGAGGAAATGGAAAGAAACAGAATCCCTGGTGAACTCAATGAAGTGATGAATCTAACCACTCACAAAGCTGTGTTTGCCTCAACTCTTCTCATTAGGTGAGGCAGTAATCCCTTCCTATCATTTTAGTCCTTTTGAGCTGAGCGTTCTCATACCTGGAACCAAGAGCATCCTGAGTGATACAGGTAAGGACCACATTTATCTTTCTCATCACTGTATCCCAACAGTACCTAATGCAGAGGGGATGACTACGATATATTTTTGAGGAAATAAATGCACTTCAGTTGTGCACTCTTGTTTTCCTAGTGGACTAAGTAATGGTAATACATTCAGAAGCTATCATGGTTTGTTGGAGAGCATTGCTCGTGGTGTTCAATATATTAAGCTACATACCCATGTGTTGCATTTAAGTGCTGTTATCGTTTCTGGGGATATAGAGATTTTTAATGCAGAAGATGAAAGGAATTCATATTTGCTGACTACCTGAAATAGTGCAGGCACTGTGCTGAATTCATTCACATAATGTTTTTCAATTACCCTCACATAAACTGTAATATATATATATATAATTGCTATTAATATTTAAAACAAAATTATCTCAGGGTGATTAAGTGATTAGACAAAAGTCACATTAGCTAATATGTGGGGAAATTGATACTCAAACTCAGGTTCATGCCCTTTGGTGCCCATGGCTGAGAACCTCACTGTCTTTTCAATCCTCGCTGGTGACCTGGAGCGAAGAGAGCAAGGTCAGAGGAGTTAGAAGCTTCATAGCTTATCCTCCAGAGAGGGAACTCAGTAATTCATTGTTACAAGGGCACAAGGGAAAAATATAAGCCTTTGCCTCAGAGAAATAATAATGTTTGTTACTTACAAAGCTTTATGTCTTGTTTGAAAATTTAATTGGAGTTGGGTTTTAGCTTCTGTAACTGCCAAATGACCAAGAGGTCGATTGCCCTGCTGTGGGGTTTTTAGCCATGAGGGTTATTTTACTTGACAAGGGTCCTGTTTTAATGGGAAGGGTTGTCACATCCTATTCATATCCTGGTTTTGATCTCACTGAGCAAATTTGGTTAAACTCTTCTCCTACCCTTAAAACTGTCCCTTCCCACATGTTTCTTTTCCCAGTTCCACTTTGATATGCTGAGAGAGTTTGTTCTGGTCAAGCTCTTTCCTGACTCACTAGATTTCCCCCCAGCACCTGAAGCTGCTCTTTGGCATCCAGGATTATGGGAAGTGCCAGACCCCTCAGCAGCCACACAGCCAGCTGCTATGGGATTGCAGGCAGTATGGGTAAGACCTTATCCATCCTGGATTACCAGCCATCACCATCCAACACCCTCCCTATTCAAGAAGACTATTATCTGCTGTGCTGCTCTACTTAGCAGTAGCTTTAATTTCTTCTCAGCAGCAGATGCCATTGTTCTGTGGCAGATAAATGCTTGGAAATGAGCCTCTGGATAGCCTGCTATTGAGCCAGGAGGCACATTAGCTTGGCTTTGCTTCTCAGGAGGTGGTAACCAGAGCCTGATGCCTTCATTAGCACCAAGAGACAACCACAGAGCTTGGGGAACCAGAAGTTAGAGGAAGACTTGGACAAAGGAGGATGAATGGGAGAAAGACATTAAAAAAGAAAGAAGAGGATTAGAGAAAAGATGAAGGAAATAGGTGTATGGTTTATAGAGGTGCAGAAGCATGACCTTCAGGACCCTAAGATCGACCCATTTTATTGTGCTTTGAGTACAATAAAAATCTCACTATCAGTATGGCTCATATCTGGAACTGGTCTACATTTTGTAGGACTTCACTCTTGTGTAAGTGCAGTGTTCCCTAACATCTCTTGAGTTATAACTTCCTCATCCCCTCACCAAATTATCCCAGTGAACATGTGTTGGTTTCTGCCTAAGGTAAGGCTCTTCTGTCTCCAGCTCCTTACTGGGACTAGAGAATTATTCAGATTCCCAGAACAGTAGGGTCCACAGCAATGCACAATTCCAAAGGACATCCCTCATGCCAATCAGGTTCCCTGGGGTTGTAAATGCACAGACTTCTTCGTGCTAGCCTGTCTGCCATTTCCCCTATTGTGGGTTTGAGGTTATGTCTCTTAGTCTCAGATGCTGGCTAAACTCCCATCTCAACAGATCAGCATGTCTGCTTTAGGTTGTTCGGAAAAGTGCCCATTATGCTGTTCATATCCATGATATTGAGGTTGGCCTGAATCAGACAAAATCCTCTAATATTGCTGCTCCCTGCAACTCTGTCTCCCATGAGAGATCAGCATTAGTCTGTGGCTGAGTTGGCTCTCCTCTCAATTTTGACCTTCTATACAGCCTGTGTCTCTCTTGCCCAGCAGCTGGGCTCTGAAGATCACAGTGAGACTGAGAGATCAGCTTGTCTTTAGGGTTCTCCTCCTGACACTATCATCTCACAGCAGGCAGCATGATCCAGCCTAGGACAGACCTCCTCAGGCCACCACCCTGTTAAAACTCTGCAATGGCTTCTTATTGACCCCAGAAAGAAAAATAAAAAAAAAGATGAGGTGAGAGGAACAAAATCTGATGAATTTCAATCAAAAATAGATGCTCTAACAAATAAAACTGACAAATCACTGGTTAAATAAGAGAGCTGATACAAATATAGATCATAATACATTTGCATAGAGGATGTTTCTGTATATAACTATAAATAATAATTATCTAAAACCCCAAATTATAAATCTTAATGCAATTTAAATATTGAAGGCTTTATAAATGGCTCAAACAGAGGAAGAAACTTGGAAAAGATGTGAACTGGAAAAAATGTGAGAGAAATTTTAGAAGTTTATGAAGGAACAACCTCTAGGGAAGATGCCTTTGGGCTTTATAAGAAAATCATTTCAAATATTCAAAGAAAAGAAAATCCTTATCATAATCTGTTACTATATGAATGATTCCTAAAGTTTCAACAAAAGTGAAGGACTTTGGGCCTCCCCCATGGCGCAGCAGTTGAGCGCTGAGTTGCGAAGCTGCCCGCAGACTCTGCAACGCCGGCCGGTTAGATCCCCGGCCACAGGGCAAGGGTCCCACATGGCGCACAGACCTCTCCTGCTGCCCACTGCTCCCCTCAGCAGTGTACTTCATCAGTCTGCCTGCTCTGCTCCCCGCTCTGGGAGCACTATCATCCAGGTTGTGAATTCTTGTGAATTCTCTCACCCTCCCGTGCTTCTGACTGTACCCAGTGCTTGTATAAATAAAATAAATAAATCTTAAAAAAAAATTGAAGGACTTTGTTTCATTTAGTAAGTTTGTATGACTGACAGTAAATTGTGATTGAATTGTTTTAAAAATAAAACATTTAGACCTATGTCACTTACATAGATGCCAAATATACTGAAATATAATAGGTAATCAAATTCATTGCTATTTTAGAAGAACAACATATTTTGTTAAGGTTTAATATAAGAACTTATGTTCAAATATTAGCATGTGTGTAATTTATGATATTAATAGGTCAAAGGAAAATTATTTGATAGAGTTCAGATTTTATTTCAATTTTTAAAAATGATTACTAAAATAAGAGTAGAGGACTATGTCTTTAATATTTTAAAAGAACAATTGCAAAAACAAGCATCTCCTCTAAGGTAAAAATGCTAATGTTTTTGTTCCTAAGTCAAACATAAAACAAAGAAAGCTCCCTTTACTACTACTCTTACTATGGATATTTTAGCCACCGTAATAAGACAAAATTATACTAGATTTATAAAAAGAGAGAAATATTATCGATTTTTATACAGAGTTTTCTAGACAGCAAGAAATCAGGAACTTTTACAATATGATGATAAGAATGTGATAAAATATTTCAGAAGGGTAATTTGATAAAGGAATTAAAAATCCTGGAAATGAAATTCTTTCATTTCAGACAAACTAGAGTATATCTGAATTTACTTAATGCAATATTTTCAACACTTAAATAAATACAAACAGAAATGATGACACTATATATAAAGATCTATATAGAGAAAGAGCTATAAGAAAATAAAAGATAGCAACTTTAATAGTGACTCTGGGCAGTGAAATTGCTAAAGTAGAATTTTCAATCATGACCCATGAAAATATAAAATGAACACATGTCCATGTTTTTGTTTAATTTACTAAATAATGAGGGAACTAATAAGATACTAAGCCTGATTCAAAGAATGTTCAAGGAACTACATATTTATAGGTAATTTAACAAAAGAATGCTAGGATCTGATTGCTTGGTCAGATACCACATGGGTAATATTCTATAGCAGATGTTTATGGATATTATATTTCCTATTGGACAGAAATTATTTGAGTTTCTACTGTACAAAAATCTACAAGTGAACTTGAAACTTGACTAGATCTGGAAACTTTAGTCAAAAGTAAATAATGAATTGAACAAAACACTTTCCCTAGACTTTGTTGTCCAATATGGCAGCCACTAGTCACATATGCCTTTCAAACACTTGAAATATATATAGCTACCCCAAGCTGAGATGTGCTGTAATATAAAATACACTCCATATTTCAAAGACTGAATTAAAAAAATAATGTAAAATGTCTACCTAGGAATTTCTTGTAAAATTACATACTAAACATAATATTCTGGGCATAGAAGCTTAAATTATATTATAAACTTAATTTTACCAGTGTATTTTTATGTCTTTAATATGCTATCAGAAAATTTTCATTATGTAGTTTGTATTTGTTTCATATTATGTATATTTAATCCTAGATATTCCTTGGAATGGTCTGTTGCCCTCATATGATGTTGAAAAGAAATGCCACCTATATTTAGGTCTCATTTTAAAGTTTTTAAATAATTTTTATTATGGATAATTTTTGTGATATGGGTTTTTTCCCCTTTTTTGTAATTTTATATAGTCTCTATAAAAAGTTTGTCTCATCCCTCTGCATATAGGGGGGAAATACCCAAGTCAAGTTAGGAAATAAAATACACACAGAGCAGGATTTTGAAAGGACTCTAATGGCATGCTCAACTATGTTAGCTTCAAAGTCCTCCTGTGAGTTATTTTCATTAATGGTTTTAAGCAGTGAAGCATCTCTTAAAGTCTATTTCAGAGAAAATGAGAGGAGCCCAGGGCGTGAGCTGTGAAAGCCTCATCTTGTGAGAAGGAACCTCACTGTACATTTCTGAGCGGCAAACCCTCTCTGGAGCAGCTGTCAAGACTGATGGCCCAGAACTAACCACACAGGTATATCAGGGAGTGATGCGAACTTTGCTTGCTTAGTGTTAGTGGTGGAAAGGGAGGAAGATCAAGACATACTACATGTGGCCTCTGTAGTGTCCAGATTGACCTAAGAGTCAAAGAGGGCCACAACCCAAGAAAGTAAGCATTCCAGGGCTCTTCACATCCTAGCACAGTTAATATTTACCTATTTGATATTCTCTGTATTAAAGATTCATATGTACTAATGCACTCTAATGAGCAATGTTGAAGATTCTTCAAGAGCTGACTAGCTTTCATTTGGTTGCTATTTCACAGACTCCTCTTTTTGGAGAGGTGAAATTTAGGTATAAAATGTCCAGACACCGGAATTAGTGTTCTCATTTTCTTCTATTATAAAGAAATGAGTAGAATGTAAACCCCTAAGTGCATGAAGATAACTGCTTCATCTAGAAACCAAGATGACCTGCAATCTCCTATCTAATACCTTGGGTTTTTCTTGTGTATGAACATTTTCTCTAAACTAAATAAAACAAAAATAATGATATCCCTAACCTCTTGGAGTTTGTGTTTGTGTGTGTATCTGTGTGTGTGTGGGGGGGGGGAGTATAATTAATATAGAAAAATAAAATGTGTATGAATTATAAAACTAAAGTGACAATTTGCTTTAAAAATAATTATCTTTCCCTCCTTTTGTAAAGAGGGAATTTTTTTTTTTTAGTTAGACCTAGTGGGAAAAAGAAATTTACCCACATTCATCTTCTCTTTGAATATTGAACTTTAATTAATAGCCCAGATTTTCAAGTTCATTTAGCAAGCAAACTGTAGATCAGTTGAAGTTGAGACTGCTTCACTGAGGGTGATTCAATAAACCAGCAAAATGGAAAGTGTCCTCTCTATATATGCTTGCATTTAGAGGCAGAGCAAAGCAAGCTATGCAGTTTTTTCTGAACTATAGAGGCTCTCCTTCTTGTAGAGTGGTGGAACCCTCTTCTCTTACCCACCACTAGCATAATTCCATTTATCCTGAATGTCCCTTCATTTTTCCTAGTTTCTCATCTAACTCTTTCCATCAGTGCTCCAGTACAGTGGGTTTCAAAGTTTGATCGCAGTCTCACTGAATGCAGGGTAGAACCTGAGCTGCCAGGTGAAGATAAGGCTGGTGAGCCCAATGGGAAGAAGAGATTGATTTTTTCTTGGCTTTGGATTTGCAAAGCCAAGGGATTTGGGAGTCTTGGAGACACACGGAGGAGAGACATCTAGAGATGCTTGGAGGAGACATGAATGAAAGCTATGTGGGGACGCTGACAGTGTCAGCTGTTACCTTGATTTGTACTTTGCTTTTGCTCCTTTCATCCCAGACTTGACTGGCCCCTTCCAATGCTTCCATACCAGAAGGTGCCTTAGACTTACGGCAATTTAGGGGAACCTCAGCAGCTCTGTTTTAAGCCAACCCATTTGGCTAGACATTTACCCAGGAAGGGATGGTAACTTTGGGTTTATTGGGAAAATATTATTTCTTCTTTTCTCTCTCCATGCACACTAATTCTATTAAAATCCTTTTACACTAAGAGTATGTACTGTCTTTGTGTGCATAGGTAGCTGGACCCCTTTTGAACATCCAAGTGTGGTGGGTCCCAGGATTCCTGCATGCTAACAGTAGCCAAGATCCTCTCAAGGCCATATAAGAGGTAAAAAATATAATATACTTTTTAAATGTAATGATTTGATTAATTAATAATGGCATTTAATTATTAAATATTTAATAAAACTATTTTATAATATTGCTACAATGTCCTTTGTTTCGTATAATGTTAAAATTTACATTGATGGTGCAAAAGTAATGAAGGGTAAAACTGCTAGTTCCTAGTGTTAATCCTGAATCACACTGACAGTCCCTGCATTCCATGACTGTGCATTCAGTTTCACTTAAGAATGCCCTGGATAAAACTAAAAAACTAGGGCCTCCCCTGGTGACACAGCTGTTGAGCGCTGGGCTGCGAAGCTGTCCGCAGCTTCTGCAGTGCCAGTTCAATCCCAGGCCACCAGGCGAGGGTCCCACATGGCGCACAGACCTCTCCTGCTGCGCCTGCTGCTCCCCTCAGCAGTGTATGTCGCCACTCTGTTCTGTTCTCTGCTCTGGCTCTCGTGAATTCTCTCACCCTCCCGCGCTTCTGACTGTACCCAGTGCTTGTCTAAATAAATAAATAAATCTTAAAAAAAAACCTAAAAAACTATTAATTTTATTAATTTGATCCTGAACATGTTTCCTTTGATTATTCAGTGTGAGGAAATAAGAAGTACACAGAAAACACTTCTGCAACCAAATGATGACTGTTGTCTCATGGAAAAACACTTGTGCAATGAACTTTTTGCACTGGTACATTAAAATGCATTAGTCTACAGACTAAAACCCATTAGTCTACATTCACACTGTCACATTAAAATCCATTAGTCTACTTTCAGTGGATCTTCGACTCGTGTTCTGTTTTTGAAACAGCATGCATTGGTGGTTTGGAAAATATTTGTTCATTGACATTCCAAGTCTTCTAAATGTTGGCAGATTAAATTTGAGATTCCACAAATTGAAGAAACTGCTACTGATTTTTGTGAAATAACAGGGGCATTTACAGTGATCTGAAAGGGTAGGAAACTACTCAGAACTATTCAAGCTACATTATTTTGTGTGAAACAAATAATTCCTCAAATATTTCAACCAAAATAATATAACTCAACAGACCGAAAGCTGAAACAGGTATGAAAATCCAGCTGCCTCCGATTTTTTTTTTAAGATTTATTTATTTATTTATACAAGCACTGGGTACAGTCAGAAGTACAGGGAGGGTGAGAGAATTCACCAGAGCCAGAGCAGGGAGCAGAGCAGGCAGAAGGACCGAAGTACACTGCTGAGGGGAGCAGCGGGCGGCAGGAGGGGTCTGCGTGCCATGTGGGACCTGCCTCCGGTGGCCGGGGAGCAGCTGGGAATTGAACCGGCGCTGCAGAGGCAGTGGGCAGCTTCGCAACCCAGCGCTCAACCGCTGCGCCACCAGGGAGGCCCTGCCTCCGATTGTTAAGCAATAAACATAATAACAAGATGCGTATATAAAAGTCTCTGCATACAATAATTTTTAAGAGCATAAAGGGTTCCTGAGACCAAAAACATTAAAAACTTATATGATCTGGTCAGGCCTGCGAGAATCAGTGTTCACTTCCAGTATATATTTTTCACTCTAACATAAAACTTCTCAAACCTTGATATGCATGCAGATCACCAAGGAAAGTGCTAAAGCATTTGTAATGGTCTTCTCAGAAGATCCCAAGGATGCCTGCCCATAGCCCTTCCCCCCAACCCCAAGTAGCACAGGTCTGTCTCATCCTGTGTCACTCACATGGTCATCATCATTGGCTGCCTGTGACATTTGAGTTGTTATCTCACTTCTATTATTATTCTAGTTAGAGGACAGGGTGAAGGATACCCCACGACCCCAAGCCTGTCTGCTCTAAATAGGTTTGTCCATCCACCTTATCAAGACAAAACACTCTAGTGCGCAAGACCTTTAATTGAAGGGAGTTTTAATACAATTAGTGTGCAACTAAGTAAAGACAAAGAATATAATTTCCAAATCAAGCACCTGAGGTTACCCATCCTTTCATGGGTAAATGCCCAGTCAAACAGGGTTGGCCCAAAGTAGGACCACTGAGGTCCTAAAGCCTGCCATGAGTCTAAGTCACCTCCTGGGGGGGACCCATAGAAAAGGGTCAGAAACAGCCAGACAAGTCTGCAAGAAAAAGAGCAAAATCAAGCTAAATGCTGCCATTGTTAACCTCCTCACTAGCTTTCATCCACATCTGTTTGAACCAGTCCAAGACGAAGCAAGTGTAGCTTCTTCACATGTCTCTCTGTCCTGTGCCTCCTCCAGGTCTCCTTCTGGCTCTCCATCCTGCTTCCTTCCTTCCTCCAGTCTCCTCTCCAGTTTCCCTCCTCCCTCCCTGCTCAGCTCCATCCTCCCTTGGGTGAGGCAGGGAATCTGGAAACTCCCCTTTCCCTGGAGACCATTCTGTAACATTATGACCATTATTATTATTGCTTGTTCATATTTATCAACATGGCACTAGATATCATGCTAATAACTTTATATGTATTATCTCATTGAATGCCCACAGTATTCCTATGAAGGAGATTCTGTTACTATACCTAATATACAGTTAAAGAGACAAATGCTAACTAATTTACCAAAATCACAAGCTTGGAAGTGCCAAGATTTGATGTCATATTGTCACAGGGTGGGTCCCCAGGAAAGGGGGAGGTTCCAGGTTTCCTGCCCCACTCGAAAGGAGGATGTAGCTGAGCAGGGATTGAATAAGCTTCAGAGGACACTGAGGAAGGGAAAAAGAAGGATGGAGAGCCAGAAGAAGACCTGGAGGAGGCACATGGAGCAGATAGACATGTGAAGAAACTGCACTTGCCTTTTGGTCGTGGACTGGTTGACACAGATGTGGGTGAGAGACCCGTGGGGAGGTGACAATGGAGGTTTTTGCCTTGATTTTGATTTTGCTCTTTTCCTTCCAGACTTGTCTGGTTGTTTCTGATCCTTTTCTGTGGGTCCCCACTGGAAGATGCTTTAGACTTGTGACAGGCTTTGGGGATTTGCTCCGGGCCAATCCTGCTTGCATGGACTTTAATCCACGAGGGAACAGGTAACTTTGGGTGCTTGATTTAGAAACTATATTCTTTGCCTTTCCTGTATTGTTTACTAATTGTATTAAAGTTCCTTTTCATTAAAATCTCATATGTTTTGTGTTGATTCAGTGGATGACAGAACCTATTTGGAGCAGGCAGGTTTGCAGGCTCTGGGGTGCCCCTCTCCCTGCCCTATAACAATATCTGTTTGGTTTCACTACATTTTATTGACTTACATCATTTTATTTTCATAACGTAGGTTTTTTTTTTCATTGCATATGCCTTGTATTTATATTATATACTCCTTGGGGTCTAAACCCAAGTATTATTGCTATCTCTCTTCTCTTTGCATTTTTTCAGTACTTTTCACAGAGATCTATAATGCATTTATAAATCTTTTATTGTTGGTGTTTCATAATTGCCATGTTCTTGGAGTTTCTCTGCTGGGGATTTCCTATCTAGTCAGTCCTTTCAGAAGTTTTGTATTGACAGAAGGGAAAAGAGAAGCGGGAAGAAAATTCCCACCAGGAGGAGGTGAGAAAAAGTGTTGAAGTTTGTGAAACAGCATGAAATGACAATGAGGTATGAAAGGGGAATAGGTAGAATATTTGAAAATTTATTTTTTGAAAGTCATCCATTCTTATTTTTTTTTAACTTCAAATCAATTCACAGACTGTATTTCAAAGAGTTTTTGAAAGCCCAGTGTCAATTTTTGCTTCCTGTAAAGCTTCATCAGGAAGGCCAAGTGCACTCTTAAGGGAGAAGAAAATAGCAACAATTAGCATTTGTATAGGCCTCTTAAAGTTTATAGAGCTCCTCTGCTTACATTAACTCATTTGATCCTCCCTGCAATCTAGTGAAGTAGGTATTATTACCTTTCTATTAAAGATAAAGACATCAAGCCTCAAGCCACCTTCCCAGGTACTCCAGACCACTTATCTATTGACTAGATGGAACAATCTACCCCTATCCTATGTTCCTTCCACTCCCAGTAGCAGCATTACTGGCATAAAACACAATTACCTTACATATTAGGCTGGAGCTCATAGAGAAGAAAAATAGTAGCTTTTTATCTCTGAATAGCACCAGAAACAATTAACAAATATTTAATTTAATCTATTACATTTAACAAAATTATTTGGTGTCTACCTTCCATTTTCTGCCCATCTTTACCTTGAAGCCAAATTTAATTCTTCTATGTTCATTGTTACAAGGAAAAGCATTGTACTTATTAAAATAGAAAAAGTCTTTATTCAGGACTATTGTGATAGGTACTGAAATTCCTACAATAGGGTTGTGCAGCAGGGAAAAGAGATTGTGATTGCGCTGAACTCTGAATATCAAGAGGAAGTACAGCAATTGATTGTCAAGCAGAGGTAGGGGGTGGTTTGGGGAAGGAGTCTATAGATAGAAATTTAAGTGGATAAGGTTATTCTTTGCTAAATTGACCTAATAGGAGTCTTACTAGAGTTGGGTGAGGGTGATCAGGTATCACCTGAGAGGTGTTGGAAGATAAGAAAATTGGCCTTTCTGAGGGTGGGCAATTCTCACTAAACCCACTTGACACTAGGCTCTTGAGGAAGTACCAGGAATAGGGCCTAGCTGAAAAAAGAGTTCAGAAAAATGTAACTAGTTTTGTTAAGGGGAGAATCTTTATCATTCTGTTTATTAAATGAATAGTATAAGAGTGTAAAGCCAATAGAAACCTTGTTGTACTGGGTTTAGTCCTGTTTCTCAGTGTGTGTGTGTGTGTGTGTGTGTGCACTTGTGCACATATATAGGAGTACAAATTGAAATTAACATCAAATTTTACAGATATGTATCCCTTTATCCTGATTACATTTAACCAATGACTTTTCTTTTCCATGCTATTATCTTTAACTATGAAGGAAGTGGTTGAGATTATTCCTAATACACCAGCTAGTATGAAATTTTATGTGTTAAAACTTCGTTTGTTTTTATACTCAGCTTTGACAACAGTGGGGGAAGAGGGGTTTGTCTCCCCATCCCCACCCCACTCTGTAAGTCTTCCATTCTTTGGTATGCACAATCAACATTTCCCCAATCATTTGTAATCTTATATACAAACTTAGGTGCAAAACAAGTACCTGGGCACCCAGTTCCAACTATTAAATTGCCACCCTTAATGTTCTTCTATAGATGTGCTGGAGTGGCCTTGTTTTGTCTATAGTTCCCAAATGGAAGCTCACAGGCATCTTTTTTTGTTTTTTACTTTTTTTTTGTAGACTTATCTATTCATGCATGTAAGAACTAGGGTACATGTCAGAAGTGCAAGGGGTGAAAGGATTCACCAGAGCCAGAGTGGGGAACAGAACAGGTAGACTGCCTGAAATACACTGCTGAGGGGAGCAGTTGGCGAGCCAGGAGAGGTCTGCTGCGCCATGCGGGTTGCTCCCTGGCTGGCTAGGGATAGAACTCGTGCTGCAGAGGCTGCAGATAGCTTCACAGTGCTGTGCTTAACCCCTTGGGCCACCAGGGAGGCCCTGATTGTGTATCTTTCTACAGTTGCTAATATGGATCCCAAGAACACTGCTATATGGCTGTCAAAAACCTCACCACAAAATCACCTATGGATCTAGGAGTATCCCTTGTTGGGTAGCAAAGGAAATCATCATGCCACTCTGAGTTCTAGGCTGGCAAATCATCAAACAAGCATTAGGTAGATGTATAAGAGATAAACCCAAGAAGAAGGTTAATCATAACATGTATACTCCTATATATGTAAGAGAGATCAAGGTTAGCCGAGTAACTTGCTTATGTGACTTCAGACACACCATCTTAAGTAGCTTAATTAAAACAGATAGATTTAGGGAGGTAACCCAGGAAAACATCATAGACAAAGGCATGCAGATTTAAGTTCTGTCTTCTCCACTGAAAAGAGACAAGGAGATAAGGTCTTCCTGATACATACCTTACAGGGAGAATTTTTCATGTAAATATCTTTTCAAAAAGTAACCGCCACCTAGTCTTCTGAGCCCCTCCCATTATATCAAACTAAGACCCATTTTCGGGTGACAAATTTTTGCTCTCCTATAACTTACATGTGCCAAGCTGGCAAAATCACAGTGCATCTGTATTTCTATTTGGACTAAAATTTGTGTCCCTTTCCTCATATCTCATTGATAATATTGAATACCATTTGACAAATATTTACCATGTGTCAAACATTTTGCATAAATTATCTCTAATCCTCATAAAACTTAGCAAGACATAATTATCCTCAAGTTGCTAATGAATTTAGACCAGAAGGAATGATCAGTTGGTACCAGAATTGGAATTGACTCCGGGTCTGCTCAATTCTGTATCATGTGTGTTCTGAATTCATCATGTGGTGATCTGGCTTATTTCTGGTTATACTTAACATGTGAGGATACAAGGCAGTTTATCCTTAGTATAAAACAGCAATCTATGAGTGCCTCTTCCTTGGAACTGGGGCTTATTAAGCTTAGTAACTGTCCAGGCACAGGCCTCCCTAACCCTCTCTGCTTCCTATGAAGAGGCTTAACCTGTTATTTATGTAATAGAGGCATCTTTAAATAAAAGGGGGAGGTAACATGTTCCTCTTAGGATCCATATTAGTAGCTGTAAAAAGATGCATAGCCACATGCATGTAAGCTTCCATTTACATACAGCCACCTTGGATAGCTACTGGGAACTAGTGGGCAGAGCTGAGCAGCCAGGTGAAGCTATATAACATGGAAGACAGACAGACTTTGGAGAGATGTGGAGAAGGGCTGCTTGTTTCTTGGCTTTGGACTTGCACCAGGGACTTGGATCATATGGAGTAGAGACCTATAGAGATACTTGGAAGAGATTCATGGGGCTCCTGACAATGGCAGCCATTACCTTGATTTGTACTTTGATTTTGCTCTTTGTCTGGCACCTTTCTCTCTTTTCCTATGATTTCCCCACTAGAAGGGCCCTTAGACTTGTGACAAGATTTCAGGCTTCGGTGGCCTTGCTTGGGGTCAACTCTGGGCTTTTACCACTGGGAATGGATAACTTTGGGTATTTTTACTGTGAAAATATTATCCTTTGTTATTCTCCCTCTCTACACATTAATCCTATTAAAGTTCATTTACACTAAATTTGCTTTATTTTTGTATACATGGGTTTTCAGTCCCCTTTAGAGCATACAAGTTTGGGGGTCCCAGGGTATCCTTTAATCTGTGCACTGACATTTGGAGGTTCTATCTTACTGAGCAAGATACTTGGTATCTCAGATTCCCTTGCGAGACCTGGAATCCTGGTTTTCACTGCCACTGACTCATTCTTAACTTATTTTACAATGTAATCTGACCAGCAGTAAAGCAACAATAGATATTACTTTGGAGACTTCAGCTCATCCCTACTTCATCTCCCAAGTCCTCACATGAGAGGATCCCCATCCATTTTCTATGTCATTTCAGATATTTGATGAGGGATAAACTCAAAAGACTATTTTTTTTACCCCTTCACTACGTGGATGATTAAAGCATGACTTAGTGAAATAAAATGACATTATTTACAACATGCACCAAGTAGACAGAAGAGGAGGACTGAAATACAGTTCTCCTGACATAACACATGACCTCTTTCTATCATACCACACTGAGTCCAGAAGATTCCTCTGTAACTCATAACCCAGGTAAGTCATTTTTGCATCTTTGCCTCTCTCCTAGTCCCAGTTTAACCAAGAGCCAACAAGCTGTGAGATTTTCCCAACTGCAAGGGAAGCCTGACAAATGATGAGCGTTGATCTAGAGCCCATTGTCCTTGATCAAACTGAAAAGTACCCTGCTGTCAGACAACCTGGTTAGAAACCCAAACAACACGAGGCAGCCAGTCCTGTCAGCTAGAGACAGGCGTCCTGCTGGCAAGCTAAATGTTTGGAGGCAGTTACATTTTAACTTGTCTCAAAAACAAACTTCCAAATGCTCTGAAGCCAAAAATATTGAACCAAACAGAGCTTTAGTTTAGATATCTCCTTCTGTCATTGATAATTTCAAAGGTCATATCAAATTGAAGTAGAATATGTGACCATAGCTGGGATCCCATTTGAATGAAACATTGGGTGGGAGAAACTGCTCAGGGGTAGACTTCTCATTCATTAGTCTTCCACCTACATTTCATATTTACTCCCACCTTACATGCTTTTTGCCTCATTATGACTTCCAGATTTTGATCCTTTTCTATTATTTAAGGATCTAATTTCTCTCCTCACCTCTCTTACTTTCCTGATCAGTCCAAACTACTCATCAGTATTCTCAGCCCACTTAGCTCTTCGTCATTCTGCCTCCTACTCCAACTTTGCTAATTGCTATAGTTTGTCTTCTATTAGTCCTGAGGAGCTAAGACTAGTTGAGGAAAGAGACAGCTATAGTAATGGATCTATTGCAAATTTATTATTTTTTCCTACAAGAAGATTCTTGAGACTCTTCAGAATTTATCTCAATCAATTCCAGTTGACTTCCTCTTATGTAGTAAGTCAAATATTTATTATTTTCTAAAGGTCTTACAACTTACACTGAGTCTTTCTGACAAAAGTGACCTCAAGTAAGTTAATTTGATCATGAGTGACTAATAGTTATCTAAATGTGAGGACAGACTTACTAGCCTAACTATAACCGATTGCACCAGGAATCTGGGCATATCCTGAAGTCAACCATATATTTGTTAGAATAGTTAGAAACCAGTTATCACTGAAGTGTTTAGCTATAAAGGCATTTCATATACAAGGAGGGTAAACTGACCTAACCAAAGCTACTCCTTGAATATTGTCTCCTTCCCAAGCATTGAAGTTATCTTTCTGAAAATTGTCAAATTTTGAAAAATCGGTCTTTAAGATTAAGATACCATCGTCAATGCAGAGAAAGAGGGGAAGCAATTTTAAATGGTTTTAAATATTCATATTGAAACCATGATACATATATAAAAGACTCTTACCTCCATAAAACAATCAGATGAAAGAGCATTAAATTTTTTCTCTTGGAAACTTTTTCTCTGAATCCCAGTTTCAGTTGCTTGAGAAATATTGCTATGTCTGAGTCAGATTTCCCTGCTTATTTTAGGCCATGAAAATTTTCAGCCTTTTAAAACTTACAAACTAGCCTCTCCTGATTGAAATAAAATGCATCCTGATCTCTGTTCTTTTGTTTTGTCTTTGCAAGTCACAGAAAAATAACTTCCTGATCTTTACTGAAAACACAGTGGTGGAGCCTGATCATAACATCCTGGATTTGGTCTCCAATAAACATATTAGCAGGCAGAGCCTAAGAGGAACTTGTCTCTGTACAACCCCCTACATGTTGCAGGCCATACAGCATCTATGTTGTCCATCCATTGACACTTTGGGTAAGAATGTGAGAATTATGGAACTTCCAAATATATAGAGTAGTTCTAGAACTTCCTCTAAGGAATGGGCAATACGAAGGCAGGAATAATTTAGCAGTGTCAGATGCAATCTGTGGGAAGCTGCATACATTTCACTGAGTTCTGGTACCACATTCAAAACCCTCCCTAGTTTTCAGTTTTTTTTTTTTTCCCACAACTTTTGAACAGGATGCCAATTCTTTAAAGAACCAATTCTCAAGCTACATAATAATATATGGAGTTTATGTTGCTGGCATGCTGTACTTTTCCTCACAGACTGTTTCAAAGAAATAATTTTTGCATAAGAATTTCTCTAATTGAAATATATATTTAAATATAGAAGAGTAGAATGCTCTGTAAATAGTTAAGAGTGTCTGAATACTGAAAATAATTCTGGGAACATGAATTATGCATTCTGTTATCCACTCTGACACGCCATAGCTACATACTCATGTCTATGAACAAGCACAACCAATAACAATCTTTAATTAGTTCACTGTAAAATGAGAATATTTGTTAACTAGTTTTACAAATCCTTTGACAAATATTCAATGTATACATATTTAGTGAATTTAGGTTGAGAATGTTACAGTGTGTTAAAAACAAACTTCAGCTATATTTTCTTCACTATATATTCTAGAATGGGCACCTAACCTGAATATTTCCCTATGAATAGAAATATTTAGCAAAGTTGTATTCCCTCACACTGATAAACTGCTTTATGTAATACCCACTAGAAAGTAATACTTTTCCAAAGTAACTGTGCTTTTCCCCTACTAAATGTCTTGATAGAACCAAATCTTTTGGCTGTAGGAAACCTAAGACTACACCAACACTCCAATCAATTGAGCCAGATTTCAGAGAAAAGATTCCCAGTAGAAGATTGCTGGTCAGAGGGGCCTAATATGCAATTACAAAACAAAGCAGAGAATGTGAGAAATTTGTATAAAAGTGATTCTTTATCCCACATCAGATTTCTTATAGAGGAGGAGTTTTGGAAGGCATTCTACTTAGGTGAGCTAGTAGACCACTAGTGTGTGACCATCCAATTATACTCAGGGGTAAAGAACCAATTTCAGAGGGCAGGTAAATTCTATAGGACTACACATTTGTTAAACATTAAACTTCTGAGAACACGATTCTTCTTACAGTAGGTTTAAAATCATGTTCTATACCACATAGTAATCCATAAGAACTCTGTTAGTCAACAAGCATACAGCTTGCAGGAGCTGTATGCCTGGAACTGTTATTGTTCTACTTATAGCTCTTATAACTGCAAAACTGCAAGCTACTGGGCCTGCCAAGAACACCCAATAATTCAGTCTAACACCTAATATAACACCAATACAAATAAATACTTACTAAATGTTGAAAGAATATATGAATTGCATGTGAACTGGGAAAATTTACTTAAACTCATTTTGCTTCCATTGCTTCATCTGATAAAATGGGGATAATAATAATGTATAATGTTAAAGTTACAGGGAGGATTAAATTAATTATTAAAGGCAAAGTAGTCAATAAATGTTAGCCTTTATTATTGGGGATATACATACATAAAAGAAGTGACATATTATAATGAAATGATAAGTTATCCACTACAGGCAAGTAAGAAAAAAAAAAAAGAATGCTGTTAAAATAGTTTTCCCTACAGTGAAATAGACAAAGAATAAAGAAAGAATTGAACAGTGTGGGTTGATTGGATAGGACCTAAGACAAAGAGTGGGAGGTGGCTGGGCAGATGGAGAGTATAACAAAATGGGAAGTTGAGAATGACTAAAAGTTCAGCATCAGCATCAGTTTACTACACACATGAATCTTTAGGCATCCAGCCAACTTTAAAGATGCTGTCAAAATCTATACAGCGAATGATCAAATGAACAGAATGCTGCAGAAGTTATTGGAAAGACTATTCTCATATAGACTATTCTCTGCTGTATGTGCCCACAGCAGCATAGCACCTCATTTTTCAGAATGCATAGCATTCAACAAGTCCAAATTACAAGACCCAGAATCAATGGGAAAATATGATATCCTAATAATTTTGAAAATTTGTTTTTAATAACACTATATTACATCCTGAAATTTGCCCAGATGCTCTCAAATATAATCAAGTGTGCTAAAATATAACTAAAGTAAGAGAAAATTTAATAATTGCATCATGGCATATGTTTTGAGATAGATGCTTCCCTATCAAGCAGACCAGCATACAAACCAGCAGTGACACAGAAAGAATAAAAGAATAAAAGGGATTGAAATACCAACATAGGGCCTCCCTGGTGGCACAAAGGGTTAATCGCAGCACTGTGAAGCTATCCACAGCTTCTGCAGCATGAGTTCGATCCCTGGTGGGCCAGAGAGCTACCCACACGGCACAGCAGACCTCTCCTGTCTCACCTGCTGCTCCCCTCCACAGTGTATTTCAGTCTGCCTGTTCTGTTTCCCATTCTGTCTCTGGTGAATCCTCTCACCCCCCCCCCCCCGCACCTCTGGCCTGTACCCCAGTTCTTGTATGCATAAATAATCTTAAAAAAAAAAAGAAATACCAACATAAAAGAGAGTGGGGCTCTGCATGTCCCTCAGTGTCACAGCGATGTGTTACGTATATTTAACACCTATCGGTTACTTACTGTGTGACATGATTAAGATTCAGAAAAATTGGAAATAAACATGTTTAGTCTAATCACCTAATCTGTATTATATGATAAAGTGGATGGCATCCTTATAGAGTATGAAAGGAAGCACAAGAAGCACTCAAGTTTCCTGCATCTACCAGGGGGTGAGTGCAGGGTAAAAAAAATATATTTATTATTGGGCTTCCCAGGTGGCACAGTGGGTTGAGCACAGCGCTGTGAAGCTGTCTGCAAAATCTGCAGCACCAGTTCCATCCCATTCGGCGGCAGAGACACCCACATGGTGCAGCAGACCTCTCCTGGCTCGCCTGCTGCTCCTTTCAGCAGTGTCTTCAGTCTATCTGCCTGTTCTGCTCTCTGCTCTGTGTCTGGTGAATTCACTTTACCCTCCCATGCCTCTGTCCTGCACCCTGGTTCTTGTATGCATAAATAAATCAATCTAAAAAAAATATTATTGTGACAACTACAACCATGCCTATAGTATGCAGCCAGAAGATCCTTCTCCTATTTTCAGAAATTCTTGTCATTTTTGGTCAAGATAAGGGAACTAGTCTTCTATTTCCTAGGCTATGAGCCCATAGGCTAGGTATACACATATACTATGAATCCATAGTGACTAGATTCCCTGCATCATTCACAATGATCTCCTTACACAGCAAAGAGATATGCAGAGACCATTTGATCAATCACACTTTTTAAAAGCCTTCTCTTCTAGTCATCTGTGCACACAAATAAATACACACACATCTATATGCCAGTGGCATTTCTTATTCTGGTGCATGAAGAAAAAGCCACAGTTTTGCTCTACACCTTCAACCATAATGCTGCAAGAGGGAGATGTGGTACATATTCATTGCAAAAGGAAGGAGTTGTGCATGAAACCCTGAAAGAATTTGTCCATATCTCTTCAGCATTGTCCAGGGCAGAGACATTGGATCAACTGTGTTGGGTTCTCAGCAATAGAAGAGGAACAATCCTCCAGGCTAGAATGCAACATTCTACAGGACAACCCAATTGTACATGCTATATAGTCCCTGCTCCTCAAGCTATGGTCAATATAACATTGCTATTTTTCAATAATAACTCCAAGGAGATAGCTCTTGAGTATCTAAAATATCTCAATATTTGCACTGAGACAGATTAGGGAAAAACAAAATTACATAGAGTTTGGTAAGGAAAACACCCCCTTAAACAGAGAATTAGAGGGCAGTGAGTGCCTTACACGAGGAGTACCTGTTGCCTTGAGAACACAGGCTGTTTTAGCCCCAAAGGGTCTTTTCAAGCCTAAAGAACTCTTAGATGTGATTCTTAAGTTAAAGGATGAGAGGAGTTCAACTGAAAGAAAGGCAGTGGGCAGGAATAACAGTGCTTTAGGAAGAAGAACTATAAAGTATGAGAACAAAGAAGGTGGTAGAGAAAGATGCTTTATTCAAAAATTCCCATCCTAGAAAGCATTTTTCAGCTTGATTACCTATCTGCCTACTGTGAGTTTGGAAATCACTATCAGGATCTCCAGCTCAGTCATCCCTGAGCAACTTTCAGTTAAGACTCAGACCAGGGTCCTTGTCCAGCAAACTAGCTGGCATTCTATGATTCCTTCTATCATAGTTTGGGGAAGGCGCAGGCTAATCAAATATACATATGTTCAATCAGAGTTTAGGGAGGACATAGCAGGAGTCTCCCAATAAATTCTTTTCTTACTGTGAAGAATATGATGAATAGAATGAAGATAATCATAATGTGACTCACCCAGTGCACACAACACCCCTCTTGTTTTTAGCAAAGTCTCTTTATAAGCCTGCCTTTGTGATTCATTCTGTTCTCCTCAATAAACCTGCCTGTTCTCCATTTCTGATGGCGACACTTCCCTCAAAGGCAGAAACATCTAAATTTTAGTTCATTAAATAACAGAACAGTGAAATTTTCTTACATTATGTAAATGGAGCCGAAGAAGAAAACCCAAAAAAGAAACAGAGGGAAGGGCCTCCCTGGTGGTGGAAGGGGTTAAAACACAACCTATGAAGCTGTCTGCAGCCACTGCAGTACTAGTTTGATCCCCAGCCAGGGAGGTGACCCACTTGGCGCAGCAGACCTCTCCTGACTCACCCGCTGCTCCCCTCAGCAGTTTTTCAGTAAATCTGCCTGTTGTGCTTCCCACTCTGTCTCTGGTGAATCTTCTCATCCCCCCACACCTCTGGCCTGTACCCCAGTTCTTGAATGCATAAATAAGTCTTAAAAAAAAGAAAGAAAGAAAGAAAGAACTAGAGGGAATCCCCAGTGTCAAACAGGAAAGAGAGAAAAGAAGGGAGTACTAAACCAAGGGTGAGAATCCAGGCAGAGTTTCTCATCTGTATTAATGAACCATCATAGAAATTTTTTTGCTCCTTTGCAAGTGCTCCTAGTTGACCATGAGGACAAATATATTTAAAGTACTCTCTGGGGATTAAAGGAGATGGCCACCGTGAAAGATCAGGTCTTCTTTCTTGGGAAGTGAAGCAGGAGGTAGCAGGTAGAACTGGTCCGATCCTTCTAACATAGGAACCCTAATCTTAAAGGATATTTCTCAATGACATTGTTTTCAGAAAGCATTCAGAGCTTATTTGCAAACAATTCTTAGTGAATATTACCCAGAATTCGAGATTCTCCATATTCATCACCAATTGGATCTGGAACCTCTTTATATTTGACACACCGTTAATAGTTAAACCAAAACCTATTCTCCCCTTTCACTCTAGGAAATACGTCAGATATCTTCCATCTGCCCCTCCAGATCTTTTTTCATCCCTGTCCATCCTGCTGTTTGCCTCAGGACCCAGACCTATATGGACAACATCGAAAGGCTCATTTGACTTTTGACTTGTTTAGTTTGGCCACTAGAGAGCTCTGGAAAGTATCAGAAGGAGGGTAGAAAGTGAGTGCAGACTGTTAGTCTCTCCTCTCTTTCTAGAGGTTGCCATCAGCTGATTGTACTCTTCCACCAAGTAACTGCTCCCTTCAAGGTGGTGTTCTCCACCTGTTTTAGTCCTTCCCAGTTCTCATATTATTCTCTCCTCATCCCTTTATTTTTTTTAAAGATTTATTTATTTATGCATACAAGAACTGGGGGTACAGGCCAGAGGTATGGGGGTGTCAGAGGATTCACCAGAGACAGAACGGAGAACAGAACAGGCAGATCTACTGAAATACAATGCTGAGGGGAACAGTGGGTGAGTCAGGAGAGGTCTGCTGCACCATGTGGGTAACTCCTTGGCCGGGGATTGAACTCATGCTGCAGAGGCTGCGGATAGCTTCATAGATTGTCTTTTTTTTTAAATTTTTATTTATTTATACAATCACTGGGTATAGTCAGAAGTGCGGGAGGGTGAGAGAATTCACCAGAACCAGAGTGGGGAGCAGAACAGGCAGACTGACGAAGAAATACACTGCTGAGGGGAGCAGCGGGCGAAAGGAGAGGTCTGCGCGCCATGTGGGACCCTCGCCTGGCGGCTGGGGATTGAATCAGCAATGCAGAGGCTGTGGGCATCTTCGCAACCCAGCGCTCAACCCACCGCGCCACCAGGGAGGCCCCATAGATTGTGTCTTAATCCCTTGCACCACCATGGAGGCCCTCCTTATCCCTTTAGATGTAAGGATGGCTACAAGTCCCAGATTTCTATACCAAAATGAGGATGTTTAGACCTAGCCACACCATTGTATGCAATCTGTTTATAATCTTAATATTTTCATTTGCATGTGCCATCTGTTTCCTGTTGGATGCTCAAATCTGTTCAGAATAGCAATGGGACTATCTCAAAACCAAAAACTCAGCGTATTCAACTCTCTTGCAGCCAAGAGTGATCATGTGAAACCAATGAAAGGCAACCAAAAGTTGGGATGGAGTGGGAGAATTCTGGAAATGTTCTTTCAAAGGAGACAGGCTCGGCTGGCTTGACTCTCTGTTTCTTTAAGACTTTACTTTCTTCTTTCATGGATAGTGAACATCATGTCCACATTTTGAACATAAAAATGAAAGCCACTTGCTAAGGATAGAGGAGCAGAAAGCAAAGGAGTCAAGTAATCTTAAGACATTGAAATGGTTATGGCATACACCCTGGATTTCCAATTCCATATTACTTATTACAGAAGAAAAATAAATCCTCATTTGGAATAGGCATTGAGGTTGGGTTTTTGTCAATGCAGACAATGCAATCCTAACTGATACTTCGACCTTTCTCTATATCATCTATATCTATATCATCTAGGAGAGGAGAAAGGAGGAGGAAAAGGAAGGTGAGGAAATGGAGGAATTTGAAGGGAGGAAAACCCCAAATGACCAGTGATTCTCTCTCAAGCATTCAGCTGAGAATTTAGCAGCACGTGTGTATAAGGAAACTATACTAGGCTAGAAGAACCACCTGACATAAGGAGCTCACACAGGGCCAGGAATCGTGTCAATTCTCACCAACCAGATAAGGAAATCTCACTGTTCATGGGGCACTAGGTACTTACGTTTATATGTATATGTGTGTGTGTATATATATATATTTTTTTACAAATATATATATATACATATATTTTATATTTATATATATTTACAAATATATATACACATATATACATATATATACATATATTACAAATATATATATACAAATATATATACATATATTTTTTTTCCTGATTTTTCTTTCTGTTCTGATATCTCAAGTTTGAAACTTTGTTCACTGGCTTCTACAAACTTTGATAACACTTTCTATTTCCTATTTATAGGTACACTGATCTTGTACATTTTCAGACTACTCACCAGAGATTAGACCTTTTTTCTTGATTCTGGAATACTTCCTTATAAACCTCCTGTGTGCCCAGTCCTTGGAAACAGCTCCAGATGTCTTGGCTCTAAGAAAAACATGGTACATGGCAAGTTAATGTAGATCACTCATTGAAGTTGGAATCAGAAAATGTGAGATTATATCTCTGTTTCTTTCTGCTTTGTGACTGGGGAAAGTTAGTAACATCTCTTAAGCTCAGGTTTTATCATGAGAAAAATTGGATAAATTGGTTTTAGCTCTGACTTAGAGTTGTCATGAGATTCAAAATCAAATAAAAGTGTTTCTCATTTTCGGGAAAAAAAAAATTCACAGTCAGCATACTAATGCCAGGATTATCATTGAAATCTTGGAGAGAAAGCACCACAGCTATGGGCAGACGCCAGGTGGACTGGGCAATTGTGAGCCGAGAGGAGTCAATTAACCTTCTGGCACTTTAGGGCTTTCAGGTATCTGACTGATGGTGATATTATTAACATCACCTGCCTCACAAGATTTCAGGAACTTCACTGTCTCCAATAACGTTTTCTCATGGACACTTGTTTTTTTGTTTTGTTTTTTTTTTCTGAGACCTTAGCTAGTGGCATAACTGGAAATGAAGGGAACATAAATAAATTAGTTCTGAAACTACTTTATTCTTGCAGGATAAAATAATATAATATTTGTTGCAAAGCAGTTTACTTCTTCCTTCGGAAGTGCAAAAGAGGCATCTGGCGGATATTCCCTTTTGTCTGAATCTGGCTTTCTCTCCATTTCAGTTGGCACTCTCACTACCTGACTGAAGTCATGGGTAATTAACCTCCATCCACAAAGTTACTAAATTCCTCTGCAGTTTTTTTTTTTTTTCCTCAGGAATTAATTTAAAAAATGAATCTCCATCAAGCTTTTCCTGCAAGGTTCTCACCAAGAGGATGCAGCAGAAGTGAATATTGCACACGTACCTAATGTGTATCGCACCAGAAAATCCTCCAGTTAGTGTGGTAATGCAGGGAGACTGTTTTAGGGAATAGCCCTCCCACTCAACTGCCTCAGTTTGAAGGCCGTCTCTGCTGCTTCCAATAGTAAAGACCTTGGGCTAATCACTTAATCTTCTCATGCCTCAGTTTTCTGTTCTAAATAATAGGACTGATAAGAGCACCTCTCTTGGAGGCCTGCATGATGGTGGAAATGTTACAGGCAGCCCCAAAGGGAAATGGGATGGTCTGGGCGTGAGTCCTCACCTGCACACTTAAAAAAAAACTTGGAAAAAGTCCAAATGAAAGAAGGGAAGGAGAGAGAGACAGAGAGATAGAAATTAACTAGACAATACATCCTACCAGTAACGCTGTCTGAGCTGGGAGCCCCAGTGCACACTGAAGGCAGATAAAACCAAGCCCCCTCCAGGCCCATGTGTGCTTGGCTTTATACCAAGCATGGCTGCTTAACTCCACCCTTAGTTCCCAGCAATCCCCTATCAGGAAGTCAAGAGCCATAGCAGATCCTTGGCATGATGGGCGTTGCAGTCCACAGCACCTGGGATCTCCTTGGTTTGGAGGTGGCGGTGGGTCCATAAAACTTCACAGGGTGGAGTTCATTCATACTATTCCCCTACAGAAGTGTGAGATGCTGGGCTAGCTTTCTTCACTTATTCACGACTAAGTTGCAGTAAAGCAAAGCCAAGAATCCCTAAAAGATAAACAGTTCCCTAACACATATATCAGATGCAAAAGATTGGCAGAATGGAGTTAAAAACACAAACTGATTAAACTGTATTTGAAGTGGTACTGATACAGGGCAAACCCTGATATAAAATGGGGTTGCCTGACTGCAGGTCCTCACCTGCGTGCTTAAAGAGGACTTATTAATGCTAAACTGCAGACATGCATAAAAGGTTGATGAAAGGTTGATTTACAAGGGAAGGGGGAATGGGAAATGAATAACTCAGGGAGAAAAAGAGGGAGATAAGTTCGTAAATGCGTCCTACCCGTTCTGCTGACCTGGAATCTCAATGACCCGCCGGGCTGGCAAATACCTAGCACAACTCGTCCCCAAGCCCGCGACCCCCTGGCCACATGGCCAGTTAAATACCCACACCGAGAGCCTGGTTGTTTAACTCTGCCCTCAGGTCCTCGTAACCTTCCCTTTAGTGATCATGGGATTTGTAGTTCCCAGTGTCGTGGGGGTGGAGTCCACAAAGCCTGCATGCAGTTTGCTCAGGACATCCTTTCCCCCTATTGCAACAGGGTGGTCCCCAGGAAAGGGGGAGGTTCCCTGCCCCACCCAAGGGAGGGTGGAGCTGAGCAGGAAGAGGAGAAGCTGCAGAAGAAACTGAGGAAGGAAGCAGGATGGAGCCAGGAGACCTGGAGGAGGCGCATGGAGCCTAGAGACACTTGAAGAAACTGCACTTGTCTTTTGGTTGTGGACTGGGTGACACAGATGTGGGTGAGACCCGTGGGGAGGTGACAATGGCAGCTTTTATCTGGATGTTGATTTTGCTCTTTTCCTTCCGGGCTTGTCTGGTTGTTTGTGACCCTTTTCTGTGGGTCCCCACTGGAAGATACTGTAGACTTGTGGCAGGCTTTGGGGCCTTGTTCTGGGCCGATCCCATTTGGATGGAGTTTTACCCACGAGGGGATGGGTAACTTTGGGTGCTTCATTTAGAAACTAGATTCTTTGCCTTACCTGTATTGTTTCCTAGTTTTATTAAAGTTCCTTTTCATTAAAGTCTCCTATGTTTTGTGTTGATGCGGCGGATGGCAGAACCCATTTAGAATAGGCAGGTTTGCGGGGTTTTGGGCTGCCCCTCTCCCTGTCCTCTGCTACCAGGGGTTTTGGGCTGCCCCTCTCCCTGTCCTATAACACTATCAATACCTGTAAATGCAACCTATGCCAGGGGCTTTACTCAGGGGTTTACATCCACATCAGAGACATTGGATATCTGGCGCTGCACAGGAGAAGGGGGTGCACAGGGTTGGGGGGCAGGACAAGGATGCACCACTAGAGAACTGCAGGGATTGCAGATGTAGAGTAATGACTACTGGCTTGAGTGTGAGGTGCCCAATCTAGGACAGTTGGAACACAAACTACAGGTACAGTCAGGTTAGCTCACCTGAGTCTTCTCATTGAGGATACCCCTTTTTGCAGCATGAGGCTGTGATATAAATAATGCCCACCTCACCCTACCCAAGGTTAAAACCAAGAGGACAGCTGATGCTTTCACGAACTAGTGCTTAAGCAACTAATTAAATTTTTTGTAAAGATTTATTTATTTATGCATATAAGAACTGGGGTATAGGCCAGAGGTGTGGGGGTGAGAGACAGAGTGGGGAGAAAAACAGTGTACTGAAATACACTGCTGAGAGGAGCAGTGGGAGAGACAAGAGAGGTCTACTGTGCCAGGTGGGTCACCTCCCTGGCCAGGGATTGGATTCTTGCTGCAGTGGCTGTGGATAGCTTCAAAGTGCTGCATCTTAACCCCTTGCACCACCAGGGAGGCCATGCAACTAATTAAGTATTGATAACAGAGGTGGTGCCCCAGGGTAAGAAAGGGAGGTTGTTGTGAATGAGCCCTCCCCCACCAATATGACTGGTAAGGTGATATGATATGCCAGGAGGAGCCTTGGTTGGTGTAACAAAGAATTGAAACTCATGCAAACAACAGCAGTAAGCAAGCAAGCAAGCAGAAGGAAGTTTATTTAAAGACACAGGCCCCGCCCCTGGGGGCAAAGCTGCAAGGGTTAAAGAAACAGGCTAACTCCAGTCAGCAGGGAGCAGGCTTGAAGAGATTTATGCAAAGACAGATAACATTACAACTCCCCTGTGGGAGGGATCCAAAATGGGTTGCCACTGGTGAGAACAACTTTGGGGTTTTTATAGTTATGCTCCTGTTTTGGGTCTAGAGTATGAGCTGTGGTGATTGTGCAATTTCTTAATTGGTCAACCTTGGTCAATGTCCTAACATAGATTAATCCATGAAAGTGTCAAAGGCTTTTTCTTGTTATTGATTTTTCTCTCTTGTTACATCTCCCAGGGGTCCCATATCTCCTGGGGTCCCAGTCCTTATCTCTCCTGTTAGGTGTCCCAGACCCCATGCTCTATCTAAGATCTAGCCTGTCACTACTTGAAAAGCAAACAGAACAACTCCTGTATTTTGGCCCTGTCTGAAATATAGTCCTCACCTAATGCTATATCCAGCACTGGACCACAGTGTTCAGATTGAGACTGGCAGGGGACTATACAAGACATTTTGGACTAGGAGTTGTCCTACAGGATGTGTTAGGGGGAAAGGATGTCCTGAGCTAATCCCATACAGGCTTTGTGGACCCCACCCCCACTCCAGACTGAAGCCATCAGGACATTGGGAAAGACAAATCCCATCACCACCAAAGGGAAGGTGGCTGGGACCTGAGGGTGGAGTTGGGCAGCCAGGTTGGATATAAAAACCAAACACGTGGACCTTGGGGGTCTCGCTATCGCTCCCGCCTCCTGGCTTCACGGCTCCTGGCTGGCGGCCAGCTCTCAGCCATTTTGGGATTCCTGATCGGCGGATCGGGTAGGATTCATTTAAAACTTTGTCTCCCACTTTTCTCCCTGAGCTGTACATTTCCTCATTTCCCCTTCCCTTGTAAATAAACCTTTTATTAACCTTTCGCGTGTGCCTGCAGTAGAGCATTGATAAGTCCTTTTAAGCGCGCAGGTGAGGACCCACAGTCAGGCACCCCGTTTTGTATCGGGGTTGCTCTACAACAGTTTGGCGCCCAGCGTGGTTCCCAAGTTACACCCGTGGTTGACCAGCCCAAAGTAACATTCCTTGCGTTGGTCACCATAAGCGCACTAGTTCTGCAGGACTCGCAGTGTAATATTTGCCTCAAGTCCTGTGTGTATCTCCACCATACAACCTGGATTTCCCTCAGCAACTCAGAAAGCTTGAACCATTGACTCTCACTGGGGCCTCAGTTCCACTCCACCTGTTACCTCTTATCTGCACTAGTGCCCCAAACATTTGAACAGGAACAAAGGCAGCAGTCTGTGATCTATAGATCTTGGGTAAAAAACACCTAGGATAGACCCAGTTTCTTTTGGGAGGGGTATAAGATCAATTTACTAATGTAAACAAGGGAAAATCCCTATTGTAATCCATAAAACAGCAATTTTGCTTTTATCAATGTTCCTTTAGAAAGAATTGTAAATACCAGGTGAAACTATATTTTCAACTAACATGAAAATAATGTAAAGAAGAATATAGTTTCCAGGCACTTTTTAAGAACTAGTAGCAGGCAACTGAAATCAAGCTCATACTCAAAACTAACCCTCCCCAAGCTTTATAAGACTGAGAATATTCCCCAGATTTTGCCAAGGAATCCTGAAGCAATACACTAATCTAGGGCCTCCCTGATGGTGCAAGGGGTTACGGGTTACACACTGCACTATGAAGCAATCCACAGCCTCTGCAGCATGAGTTCAATCCCCGGCCAGCCAGTGAGAAACCCACATGGCACAGCAGACCTCTCCTGTCTTGCCCGCTACTCCCCTCAGCAGTGTACTTCAGTCAGTCTGCCTGTTCTGTTTCCCATTCTGTCTCTGGTGGATCCTCTCACCCCCTGAATCTCTGGCCTATACCCCAGCTCTTGTATGCATAAATAAATAAATCTTAAAAAAATACTAATCCAAGGAATATTTTAAAGCTATGTTTCTAAATATCTTCCAATTTAAAAATAAGAGTGTTTGCAAATTGGGGGGGCCTTGTCCACCCAGCCCATCTGTCCAGCTGTCTCCTGACCTCAGTTATGGTCAGCAGCTGGCATCTCTGCTTAAAATAAGAAAAAAGAAAAGAAATAGAAAAATAAACACAAAAAGATTGAGAAAATATGGGACTGCTTCAGTTGGAACTAATTGATCTAAAAATACTGTCATTGTAGTAAAAATACAATAGAAATCCTCAACAGGAGACAAATGCAAGAATTAGAGAGAATTAAATTAGCTTGAAAGCCCGGTGACAGAGAACTCAACAGAACAGCAAAAAGAAAAAAATAAATAAAATAAAAATGAAGCCATTACAAGTGGGCTTTAGGATAACCTAAAGAGAAATAATATCTGTATAATGGGCTTCCAAAAGAAAAAGTCATAAAAAATTATTTAAAGGATAATTGCTGAGAACCATCTCAACCTAAGGGGAAAAAATGCCCAGAGGCCCAAAGAGTTCCAAACAAATTCCTACCAGACTGACACAAACCAAGATATGTTAAATAAAAAAGTTAAAGGCCAGTGATGAAGAACTCAATTTCAGAAAATTGAGGCAAAGAACAATAACCTTTAAGGAAACACCAGCCCATAGTTTTGATAGCGGAATTGTCAGGCCTAGTCTCCCAGCCGGGAATGGATCCCACGCTGCAGGGGCAGCACTGAGTCCCAGCCACTAGACCCCCACGGGCTGGTGTCTCACGAAGCCCCAGCAGGAACTTTGCAGACGCTCAGGCGAGCAAGAGAGAAGAGGCAGGTTTGTTTAGAGAAAGAAAATGTTTATTGAGGAGAAAAAGAACAGAAATAAAGTGGGACTCCCAGGCCATGAAACCAGGCCAGGGAGGGGCAAGGAAGCCAAAGTGGAGTCGTGTCCCAGGGAATATAGACCTTCTTTCCCTCATTATTCTAAAGTTCCACCAGTCTCTTCATGATTGGTTATTTCTTGGCTGTTTCACTTAATTTGCTACTGAGTGGGGGATCTTCACATTTCTTATCTAACAGGTTTGACTTTCTCCATTTGTTGCATCTTTATCTTTATGGCCCAGTCCTCCGGATGGGCATCTCTGCATTGAAGTTAAACAGCTGCCCTTCTAATTTGTCCATAAATTAAACCACTCTCCATTTCCCCAATCTCTACCTCCCTTTATCACCTGAAGGAAACCAAGGCCAGCGTTAACAATGTTGTCCTTGGTTCTGGGATGTTTGTTTTTCCAGGTGGAATTAGTTACATTCCTCCCCTCCTGCACTGTCCCTAAAACTGCCTAATTACCCTAACTTGCCCTGTGTCTCAGTTTTAACCACTTTTTAAAAAAAGATTTATTTATTTATTTATACAAGAATCAGGGCACAGGCCAGATGAGCAAGAGGGTGAGAGGTTTCACCAGAGGCAGAGCGGGGAACAGAACTGGTAGACTGATGAAATACACTGCTGAGGGGAGCAGCGGACGAGACAGGAGAGGTCTGCCGAGCCATGTGGGACCCTCGCAGGTTGGCCGGGATGGAACCGGTGCTGCAGAGGCTGCCGACAGCTTCACAGCACGGCGCTCAACCGCCTGCATGACCAGGGGAGGCCTTTAACCACTTAAAGCTGCTTATCGATTAAACCAAAGAAGAGAAAATAATGTTCGTCACTATAACATAATGTTTGTCTAGTCCATTTCTTCTGTAGCTCAGGAAGGTACCCTTTATTGTTCTGCTTGAAATATCTTATATTCTCAGTATACTTACTATAGTTCTTTGGGTTTGATATGTTCCTTATTCTCCAAGTGTAGCTACATTACACAGTTAAGGTATATTCCAATATTCCAATATTTCAGAAGTAACCCAATAGGTTATTTCTCACTCATGTAAAATCCAAAAGTATGAGAATGATCAGTGCACATCTTCTGTCCAGTTAGAGACCTGGATCCTTCTACTATCTGCTTCCATCATATTTTATATGGGAGAGTGTGGGAAAGACTACATCATACACTGACTTAGGGGCATTTATGGGAAGAGCTTGGAAGTGGTGCATATCACTACCAATCACCTCTCATGTCCCAGTGTCCAAGTCTATGACCATTCAGAACAAGGACTTTGGGAACTGGAAACTTCCTGAAGCTTATCAATAGTGGCTTCTTGTCCATGGCAAATGCTGGAACCAACAAAAATGGTTCCCAGATTTTCATCTGCACTTCCAAGACTGAGTGGTTGGATGGCAAGCCTATGTAGCCTTGGGCTAGGTGAAAGAGGGCATGCACATTGTATAAATCATGCATACTTTTGATATAGAAATAGCAAGACCAGCAAGAAGATCACCATTGCTGACTGTGGACAGATCTAATAATTTGACTTGTGTTTTATTTTAGCCTCTAGTCCATTTCTTCTGTAGCTCAGGAAGGTACCCTTTATTGTTCTGCTTGAAATATCTTATATTCTCAGTATACTTACTATAGTTCTTTGGGTTTGATATGTTCCTTATTCTCCAAGTCTAGCTACATTACACAGTTAAGTTTATAAAATCTAAACAAATGATACTGGAATTGCAGGTTTTCAGGCCTAGTCTCCCAGCCAGAACAGATCCCAGGCTGCAGCGGCAGTGCTGAGTTCCAGCCACTGGACCACCACGGGTTGGTGTTTCAGGAAGCATAGCAGGAACTGCACAGATGCTCAGGCAAGCAAGCGAGAAGAGGCAGACTTGTTTAGAGAAAGAAAAGGTTTATTAAGGAGAAAAGGAACAGAAATAAAGTGGGATTCCCAGGCAGGTGGAACCAGGCCAGGGAGGGGCAAGGAGGCCGAAATGGAGTCGTGTCTCAGGGAATATACACCTTTTTTCCCCTAATTATTCTAAAGCTCCACCAGTCTCTTTGTGATTGTTTAGTTCTTGGTGGTCTCACTCACTGCCTAAATGTCTTTGGGCCCACTACTAAGTCTCTGTGTCCAGCCCCTATCTTTTTTTCTTCATTGTCCTCCATCTGAAATGTCCTGTTGACCTTAGTCCTGGGGTGTTTGATTATCCCCTTTGGGATTTGTTGACCTTATCTCTGGAGGCTTCCTTAAGTCTCCTGAAGTCCTTGTACTGTCCTGGAGGCTGCCCAATTATCCCTAACTTGCCCCAGGATTCACAACCACCAAAAAAACCACAAAAACAAAAAAAAAAAGGTTGGGGGGAGGAAACTGGTTTGGTAAATCTTTAGAGGTTTGGCTGTCAATATTCCCATTTGAGATATGACCATCTTTTAACCCATCTAGAGCTAGAATATTCTTTCACGTATTTGTATGTGGGATGGGAAGGGTGGTGTTAGAAAATAGATGATAGAATTTTAAGCCTGTCTTGTCCATAAGATGATGATGAAGTCTCATAGATAATTATTTTCTCAAAAACATGTTTGCTTCTGCATCAGGGGTCATTTCTTTCTGATATTTTATAATCTTAAAAAAGTTATGATGTGGACATTCCTTTAAATCCCATAATCCATCATCAACAATAGTATTATGTAGTAACTCCCACTTTTAAATTGAATTTTAGTGCTCTCCATTAACAATTCACTAGAGAGAAATGACAATTTCATGGCTCAAGACCAGCAGACAGATGAGTTCATTTCTATAAAGGAGGTCTGATATCATGGGTGTGGGGGTAGAAGGGGTGGTGAACAAAGCGCATAGTGTTCAAACTAAGCTTGTACTTTCCATCTTTCTAATTACATAATTTAGCATCACTAAGGGTCACTAGCCATTAGCCCATTCTTTTTTTAGACTAGAGTTTTAGCTGCCTTCCTGAATCAAGAGTGTGTCTTCTAACTGTTGTTGTCTGTGTTCATTTTACAGCAGTGGGTACAGGAACTTTGGAAGCTTAAACTCTTTGCTTCAAGGTATGAACCAATTTCACACTCTCATTTAAAAGGAAGCTATTCCAGGGTAACTAATTTTTCCTCCCTTTGAGATTGTCCTTTCTTTTTAAACTCTTCAAGAAAGAATAGCACTTTAGCCTAAGTTTATTGGAAAGATTTGTAAATGCATCTGGGATTTGACTTCTTCACACAAAGTCTTTTTTTTTTTTTTAATGCATGGAATATCCCCCTAGGACATTGTATGCACCCAGCACAGCTGCTTCTGCATTAACCAGAGTTCAAAAGGAGGGGCAGGGTGGTTGTCTTATGTAACTTCTATCCCAGGGTCTCTGCTGAAGAAAGAGACTGGAAACATTGTGAGGATTTATCTTTTATTTCTAGGATCAAATCCTCATCCACCATAGCTTGCTATTCTTTGACCTCCAAGTGCTCTCGCCACTATGTCAGAACAGGAAACTTAAGAGTCAGAAAAAGCAAATGACATAATTTGTTTTGCAATGAGAAAAGAAACTGTTAGTCCTGCTATCCCTGTGACTCTCTTAAGAAACAACTCTCTCAAGTACTGGAGAGAGGCAATAATTCCATTTGAGTCCACAGAGTTCGGTGGCACCACTATTTTTACTGTATCCTCACTAGAAAACTAATTCATCCACCACTTTCAGAGCAACTCAGGTATAAACACTTAAAAAAAAAGAAAAAAGAAAAGAAACAACAGAGCCAAAATAGAGTGGCTCATGCCAAGTCCCACCAAGGCTTAATCCCTAACCTAACTGCAGTTTCATCCACTTTCAAAAGTAGAAATTTAAACTAACCAATCTGGAGTTTTCTGGTCAACACTAGGAAGGTCATAAGACCCATTTGCTTTCCCTGGTGGAAGATAGTTTTGCTTTTCTTTTGCTAAAAACTTTGTTCCACCTCTTTCTTACTATTAAAAAAAAAATCCATATTGTATAACATTTGTAATCCCTATCTACTTGCTGGATAGGGTGTTTCCCAATTTGAAAATCATTTAATAAAGCCAATTAGATATTTTAAATGGAATTGGTTGGATTTTTGTTTTTAATTATTTATATATATTTTTAAAGATTTATTCATTTATGCATACAAGAGCTGGGGTACAGGCCAGAGTTATGGGGGGTTAGAGGATTCACCAGAGACAGAGCAGGCAACAGAACAAGATCAACTGAAATACACTGCTGAGGGGAACAGCGAGCGAGTCAGAAGAGGTCTACTGCACCATGTGGGTTGCTCCTCGAATTTGTGCAGCAGAGGCTGTGGATTGCTTCCTAGTATGGTGCTTAACCCCTTGTACCACCAGGGAGACCCAGGATTTTTGTTATTTAACACCACTTTTTCTATATTGCTACATCACCCTGGGAAAGTCCAACCCTCCAACTCCTATCAATTTAGTAACCCAAGGGAAAAAAATCTTCATGTTCCCTTCCAGAATAGTTATGCATAATATGTGCTCACTCACTCTGAGGAACTGCTAGGCTGTGAAATGTGACATCAGGGTGCAAGGTTTGTTGGGCTCTGGTAGGACCACTCATCTTGATTTGCAGAAAACTGTCTTCTTGCTGTGTCTTTTGTGGCAGAGAGGCTTCAATGTCATGAAGTCCCACCTCCAAATATCAACATTGAGGATTAGGTTTTCTCTAACAGAATGGTCCCCAGCTAAAGGGGAGTTTCCAGGTTCCCTGACCCACCCAGGGAAGGGTGGAGCTGAGCAGGGAGGAGAAGAAGCTGGAGAGGATATTGAGAAGGGAGAAGCTGGAGAAGAGACTGGGAAAGGAAGGAAGAAGATGGAGAGCAAAAAGGAGACTTGGAGGAAGCACATGGAGCAAAGAGACACATGAAGAAGCTGTGTTTGCTTCTCAGCCTTGGACTTGTACCTGGGACTTAGAGGACATGGAAGGAGACATTTGGAAAAGACGTGAGTGAGAGACCCGTGGAAATGTTAGCAATGGCAGCGTTTATCTTGATTTTGATTTTGCTCTTTTCCTTCCAGATTTGTCTGATCCCTTCTGTCCTTTCCTATGTGTCCTCACCAGGAGGAGCCTTAGACTTGGGGCAGGCTTTCGGTCCTCAGTGGCCCTGCTTTGGGCCAACTCTGTTTGGCTGGTCATTTTCCCACAAGGGGTTGGGTAACTTTGAGTGATTGATTTGGAAACTATATTCTTTGTCTTTCCTTTTTCTTCTCTTTATTGCACACTACTTGTATTAAAGTTTATTTCTATTAAGGGTCGTAAAGATGCAGCAGATGTTCAACCTATTTAAAGCAGGCAGATCTGGGGATTCTTAAGCACCCCTCACCCTGTCTGGTAACATTTCAATAAACAAAATTGGGAGGAACACAAACATACAGCGTATATAATAAACTAAAATTGAGATATGACTTAATATACTCTATGGTGGCTATAGTTTGGAAATTAAAAAAAATTTTGGGCAAGTAGGTGGAGAGATGGGAAAACTCATATGTTGCTGGTGGGAGTACAGACCAGCACCACTGGTGTTGGAAACAGTTTGGTGGTTTGTCAAATGTTAAACATAGAATTACCAGTCGATCTAGCAATTCTACTCCCAAAATTGAAAACATGTGCTCAGCAAATAGTTACACTTCAATATTTATAATTCATGAGCCAAAATGTGGGGGGAAATTGCTTACCAATGGATGAAAGAATAAACATAATGGAATATTACTTAGTTGTAAATAATAAGTTCTGATAATGCTGTGACATGCTTTGAAAGTATTATGTTGCATGGAAAAAGTGAGGACGGTATCATTCTGTTTATATGAACTGTCTAGAATAGGTAAATCCATAGAAATAGAAGGTTTTGAGTAAAGGGAGGATTGGGAACTGACAACTAAGCTTAATGGTATTACGATTTTTTTAAGGTGATAAAAATATTCTGCAGCTAGATAGAGAAGGCAGTTAGCTGCACACTATTATGAATGTACCAAATACTGATGAATCATAAACTTTGAAATAGCTAATTTTATTGTATGTGAATTTAATATCAATAAAAATAAATAGGCTCGGGCCTCCCCGGTGGCGCAGCGATTGAGCGCTGGGTTGCGAAGCTGCCCGCGGCCTCTGCAGTGCTGGTTTGATCCCCGGCTGGGCTGCTCCCAGGCCACCAGAGGAGGGTCCCACATGGTGCACAGACCTCTCCTGCCGCCCGCTGCTCCCCTCAGCAGTGTACCTCGGTCCTTCTGCCTGCTCTGCTCCCCGCTCTAGCTCTGGTGAATTCTCTCACCCTCCCGCGCTTCTGACTGTACCCAGTGCTTGTATAAATAAAATTAAATAAACAAACAAACAAACAAATAAATCTTTAAAAAAAAAAAATAGGCTCTGTGTTCACTCACAAGCCCCTGTGAATCTCCACTCTGCTGACTAGAGCTCCTAGCATTTACACTTATGCCCCCCTTTCACCCCATGTTATAACTAAAGCTTTGTGTTTCACCAAATTAATGTCTTTAAGTTGACACTCCAATGTGCTGATATTAGGAGTTGGAGACTTTGGGAGGTAATTAAGTCATATAAATGGAGCCCTTATGAATGAGTTTAGTGTTCTTATAAAAAATACCTCATGGAGCTCTCTCCCTCCCTCTTAGAAAATAAGGATAAATAACAACTCAAAAGACAGCACTCACCAGAACCCAGCCATGCTCTAGAACACTAAACTTGGGTTTCCAGCCTCTAGAACTATGAGAAATACATTTTTTTCTTATAGATAAGCTTCTCCACTCCTTGGCCCCCCAGGATATGGCATTGTTAAAGCTGTTGCAATGTACAAAGATACCCAGTCATGGTCACGTCACCACCCTACCATCCTTAGTCCTGATGGGGGAGGCATCAAGTACAGGCTCATTTTACCCATCATTGGCCCAGACTATAATCTGTGGGCATGCTAAAGGCAGCAAAGTTCAGCAGTTCCATTCACTGCCAAATAGGTGCAAGCTGATAAGTAGCCAAAAATAACCAGGGTAGGCAGAATGTTTCTAAATAGAAATGTGATACACTTGCAAGTGGGCATGAAGCAGAATGTGGCAGAGCCCCAGAAAGACAGCAGATGGGTGGTTTAGACACAGCTGCTGTCACTGGTGGGGAGAGACTTGCTGATTATCATAGAGATAGGGGGCAGTGAGAATTTATTTGGCGAGAATGTTTCAAGGGCATAAAAAATGTAAATAATCACATCTCTAAAATCATTAAAGGGATTATAAAATAAGATTTGGGGTGACGGAATGGGTTGGGGTACACTGGACTATACAGTGCGGAATAACTCAGCCTTGAGTTCACCACTAAAGTAAAGGCTGACACCATTGAAGTACCCGGAAAAGGTTTAAGATAGAAGTTTGCATGTTACTGCAATTATTGCAGTTTTTCCAAACATATGGAGCAAAGACTTAAGTCACTTTAAAGCAATCTATATTGTGTTGGGCTCTACTTTCTCTGCAGGGCACTTCTGTGGCCTGAGGCAGGAGGAGGAGCTTGCATCTGTCCAGCCAGCATCTATTAACATGTAGCTCTTCACATATGGTCTGTGGTCACAGCAGATTGTTTTAGACTTTTGTCACCTCCACAATTAAGTGGTTTACTTAAATTCAGGTCTAAACAGTGTGGTATTATTTGCATGTTACTTAAAACTGGATTTAGGGCAGTCAGTTGCTATATTCTGGAACTCTCACTCCTACCATTATAAACTGACACATTCTAGGGATAGCTACTACGTTTTTCTTTTTTATAATTTGAACAAATACAATATATATGCTAGGCACTGAGCTAAATGCTTTGAAAATACTAAGTCGGTAATGCATGGATAATACTACAAGTGCTTAAGCTATCTTTTTCTGTCACTGGCATTAGATACTTTAGAAATTAGCATGATTAGTTCTCATGGATGAGATTAGTAGTATTCAAAATGTGTGCTATGGCTAGAATATTACAGAGATGCCCCTCACTTTTGCTTAAATATCTAATCAGCTTTGCAAACTTTTCTCTAAGGGATAGCTCTTGAGGCTTGATCTCTAAATGGCCCTGTGACTGACTTTAGTATTAGTAGATTCTGGTTATATAATATTTGCTTCACTGATAAAAGAATGTTTGTCTATAGTATATTGTTCTATCAGCCTTAAGAGAGTCTTTATAGAGGATATATCCTTTTATATATTTTTGACAGTTAATCATGATAGGCAGACAAACGAGATTTAAGAACAGAAAACTGGAATTTACCATATTTACATAAGAGGACATATGGATTGCTCTTACCTCTATGTCAACTTGCTAATAAATGTTGACTTAGTAAATGTGTGAATGTGTTAAATAATTTGGTCTAGGAATTGCTTTCATTATAATCTACAGCAAGATTGTGGAGCTATAGCTAGTTCTCCATCTCAAACTTTTTGGTGACTATCATTATCCAACAGAAAGAACCCAAACTGGCTTACAGAGTATCACAATGCTATTCCAAGTCCATATCTGATTTCCAGTGAGAGCGGTTCTCATACCATTGTAGCAATGTTCTCTCAGCACAACTGTGAGATTGCCTAAGACTCTCTGCCTATTTTCCTGCCTCAGACACATGGGAAATAATTCCAGTGGGGGCATGTGGGACCTTCTTTGAAGAATTTATCATTCTTCCTTGTTGCAGTGACAGGAGGGTTGCTGTTATGGCTGCCATTTTCTTGGTATCCAGAAGGGACAGTCATTTCCTTCCTAACAACACTATTCTACTATGACCTATGCAACATCTGTGAAACTACCCACCCCCCACCATGTGGTGGTCAACCATTAATGTGGCCCACAATCTCTGTGGCCTATGCAGTATCAAGGTTGGACTGTGAAACCAATAGGACCCAACAAAAAGAATGACCTGTCCTTTCCATGCTCTCTCATGTCTATGACTGGGTCATGCAACTCAACAAGAGGAAAATAAATTGCTTATTTCAAGTGGAAGATTGTCTGGACCCCAGGGGAAACACTGCAGTATCATTTAAAGTGTCCTGGGAGCCTGCTGTTGAAGGACCACCTTGGAGATCAACATTGACCAAGAAATCCAGGGACCTCCATTCTCATAGTCATTCCCCTTCACCCAGTAGAGATGGCTGTTGTTATTACTAGTAACAGTGGTTCAGAAAATTCAGGACTTAACTGGCCCACCAAATGTAGTGGTAGCCACCAGGAGCTGAAAGCTTACAGGTGTGTGGGAAGGTTAGTAGTGCACCTAGCATCTCGGGATTAGGAACAAGTCATGTTTTGTAATAGGAAGAGTTCTTGCTTTATGGGACTGATTTTGGTCACTTAAGGAAGTCATCTAGTCTCATAATCATCTGTAAAATAAATATAACGTTTCATGCTCTACATACCTGGTAGTTTTTAAGAGAATAAATAAGTTAAAAATATGTGAAAGTGTTTGGCAAATTATGAAATATATAACTATGAAGGATTGGTATTGTTCATCCATACCAATTCAAAAAACCCAAATGTAAATTTATAAATTAGAAAGTCATTATGTACTAAAAATATTGTTCCAAATTTAATTAAATTAGAACAATGGTTCATTTGTCAGTTTATATGCTAAGTATCCAAATAGCAATGCTATGGAATGTAACTAATGAATGGTAATAAAGCAAAATAATGAATTTGTTATATAGCTAAAGCAACTTCTTATATGTAAGCCAAGTCTTAATAACTAGCTTACTCATTTTTCAAGACTAGAAACCAGTATTTATTTATACCTGGATTGCTTAAGTTACTTATAAACAGTGTAAAAACTTATACAACCTTTTTTATTTGCATTGCATTTTACAGCTTTCACAGTAATTTTAATACAATTTTTCATTTGATTATCATAAGCCTTTGACACTATAATGCTTATTATCAGCAATATACACATATGGAAGAAATTGAGCTTCAGAAAGAATGAATGTCCTTCCAAGGTCATACAACCATTATGTAGGCATTGCACAGCCAGGGCTAATTGGCAGTTTTGTTACTTCAAGTTCTATATAGTTCCCATTACACCACAGATATTTTGAACTATATAGAGGGGCAATCTTGATCCTCCAACTTCACTTCTGCTGCCTCTCAAGCAAACACAAACTCATTCCTTCTCTCAGCAAATCAGCATAAATCACCTCTTCATTTTGCCCTGGGGACAGAACCACTAAGTTCCATCTGCCCAGGTCTGAGCAGGGATACCTTTGTAAATCATGCTAGATTTTTTTTTTTAAATATAAGGAATAAAACCTTCTAGCATCCCCAAATTCATATATCTAGTATTCCATGGGACTTGGTATGGAAATCAGTTTAGACTTGGGATCTCTAAAGAGCAGGGGGGCCTGATTTGTCTCAAATGAAGTTGAAGGTGGCAAAAGTAATTCTGCATACCCACTGGAAGACCACAAAGGATAACAAGGAAGAACTTAATTCCTGGTATCTATCTTCCTGCAGGACTTAGGAGAGAGAAGTGGAATTTCCTTTTTCTTCCTTTCTTTTCTCTTTCATTCTTTTTTTTTTTTTTTTTTTAAGATTTATTATACAAGCACTGGGTACAGTCAGAAGCGCGGGAGGGTGAGAGAATTCACCAGAGCCAGAGCGGGGAGCAGAGCAGGCAGACAGACCGAGGACACTGCTGAGGAGAGCAGCGGGCAGCAGGAGAGGTCTGCGCGCCATGTGGGACCCTCCTCTGTGGCCGGGATCGAACTGGCATTGCAGAGGCTGCGGGCAGCTTCCCAACCCAGTGCTTAACTGCTGTGGCACCGGGGAGGCCCTCTTTCATTCTTATTTTAATGATTTGATATATTTTAGCACATGTTTCTCTAACAGGCTCCCAGAACAGAGATTTACATTTTGAGAAGGGGCTGGGGAGCCACCAGTTTGTTTCCACTGGGCTATTTCCCCCACTGAATGGAAAAGTTGTTGCCTGAACTGACCTGACTAAGGTTGGAGGGTTGTGGTATATAGATGTACCCTCAAGTTCTTCAGTATCTTCCCTGGGGAGGGGCTGTTCCATCCCCCTAATTGTGAGTATAATCAGGAAATAACCATATGGACAATCTTCTCTGTTTCTCTTTTGCTGCTATTTAAAATAGAAAGGAAATATAGTTTCAGTGATCTGTTTACTCCACACAATAGAGATAAAGCCATTGGGTGGCACTGCAGATTTCTTCAGGGACTCTAATGGGCTGAAAGCAGAAGGTGCTGCTGGAAGCATTTATTTCTGGCAAACAATTTTTCATTGGCTGGGGGATGGGATATGATAGAAATAAGTGAATGTATTTATACGAGGGTTTTAAAAAATGATTTGAGTTTCAAGTTTCTGAAAGAGTGGGTATTTATTCTGTGGGATACTAAGAGGTTTGGGAGGCATTGAATTGACAGGCAGACAGACAGACAGACAGACAGACAGACAGACACACACACACACACACACACCTGTGTGCATAGACTAGCAGTCCTAAACATAAACATGAACTTCTACAACATAGTCATTTAAAAATCAGTTGTTTGGAACAACTTGTTAGAGTAACAATACTCCCCAGCTTGGTTAGTTGATTTGTATGCATCATACAAGATCTATTTTAGCCCACATGTTCTTGAACACTGAATTTTTTTTTAAGATTTATTTATTTATTATTTATACAAGTACTGGGGTACAGGCCAGATGCGTGGGAGGGTGAGAGGATTTACCAGAGATAGAGTGGGGTACAGAACAGGCAGACTGACAAAACACACTGCTGAGGGGAGCAGCAAGCGAGACAGGAGAGGTCTGCCACGCCATGTGGGATTCTCTCCAGCTGGCCGGGATCGAACTCGCACTGCAGAGGTTGCAAACAGCCTCACAGTACGGCGTTCAATCGCCTGCGCCACCAGGGAGGTCCAACACTGAAGTTTTTTTAAAAATAGTAATATATTCCAATATCCCAAAGGGATTTGGGATATTCAAATTTCTAAGTCAGAAAATGCTAGCTTTTTCCCTTGGAAAGGCAAGGATTAATTGCATGTAAACCACAGAGTTTAAATAAAGCAGTAGATATTGAAATAATTACAATCATGAGAAATTTAAAGTACAAGTTGTACTTTATAAATTATGTATTCAGATTCAATTTATTTTAATAAATGCTTATTGACCACATGTTACTATAAATTGGGTTCAGCCTGTCCTCCTTTCTCCAAGACTACCAGTTTAGATTTCAACTAACCAATTGCGAAAAACTTAAAATTACTGCTTCAAATGGATGTGAATGTTATATTCATCATCCAGCTGGACTTTTGGGCACTTTTAAGAACTTACTCAATTTGTTTGAACCCCAAGATGGTCCCTCAACATCAGGATCCCTTGGAAAGGAGTTAATTTTTTTTAAGTGGCAACCTGCCTCTTTCCTGGGGTAAAAGCCACCCTGTACTGTGTTACCGTCCATTTATTTCTTCAACATGTACAATCTACATGCTGGTGTTCTATTTAGTTATATGAAGCATACTCATCATGTGCTCTGTGATTTAGTTGTTCCAACCCCACTGGGGAACTTCTTTACTCTCTTCTAAGATGAAGTCAGTATCAATGATGGGGTGGGGGAGGGGATGAGCAGGGCACCATGCATAGTTTAGGAATCTGCACATACACACATTGTTTGACCTATGAGTTGTTTGCTCTAGGTTAACTTTCCAGTCAGGAAGCGCCTGGAAGATTGATAGACACCATTTCTGTCAGAGACTTAGCCATTCCAGGTAGAGTAAAGTACTCTAAATCCAGATGCCAGGAGAGGGGGAGCAGCTAAAGAGATGGGGCACCAAAGAATTCCCAGAAGTTGTTAACCACATGGAACAAAAGCACACTTACTGATAATTAACTATCTTTCTTTAGCTCACTGTAAAACAGCCAGTTAGAGCTGAGGTGTTGGAACAATTTCTTTGGAGCATGATGCTCAGCCATTCTCAGATTAGCTGGCTAATCTAATAAAAATGCATTTAAAGATTCTAGGTCTGTCCTTTGCCATTTTTGGCTTCCTGGCATGTGGAAGCAAAGAAACTGGAATTTCCCAGCAATATCAATACTATATCTCTAATCCTTTCTCTGAAGTCAACTGCAGATGGACTATAGAGACACGGTCTGCCTCTATATAAGGACCACAAAGCCCCATCATAGATTTAAAGGGAAGTCATAAACATATCAACTTCATGCTTTTAGCTTGAGGAGCATTTCTAATTCCAGCTAACCCACAGATGACTCACCTCCTCCATGCTCCAAGAAACTATCCAGCCTGATCCATCCCCAGCCACTATTGAGGGGTGATTTATGCATTAACCTACCCATCCCAAGGAATTTAAAATACTCGTTATTTTTAGTTAACAGACAGAATTTTAATCAAGGGGGAAAGAAAGTAATTGCCTCAAAGAAAGTTAACTCCATGATTCTTTGTCAAAAAGTCAGGAAGAATCACGGCCATGGCTACTCTGTTGCAAAACCCAGATCTCAGTCTGAGGGGCAGTGCACAGCTGGGTTCACAAAGACAGAGCCTCTGAGCTTATGAACCCCAAGCGCTGCAACTCCCTAAGCTAAGTATCTGTTTCCTCTCAAATCTGTCAAAACTCTCTCATAATCCACAGTGATAAGTGAAAGTAAAGTGAATGTACTTTAAAAAGTTAGAGCTAGGATATAAATATCGTGTTGTTGTTTATGTTTCTATCTAGTCCTGTATTGCAGTTTCTATGAAATCCAATGACATATTTTTTATCTACAGCCACATTTCTTTTTCTATATCACTTTATGTATGTGACTGTGTCTAAATGTAGACATAAACATATTCTTAAAGAAAAATGGCTCTGACTGTGGTTATAAATGTGCTTGGGTACTTTTAGCTTAACCCCCCTCCACACTTAGCAGATGACTATGTATCTTAAATCCCTCTAGTAAGCTAAGCTTTAAAAAGCTGGTGCTCTAAAAATAAGACTTGGGCTGAGTCATCAAGCCCTGGGCTAGAGAAGAGATGTAATGGAGGAAGAGCCAGAGAATTTTTTTCAGTAAAGATGCACTTTAAAAGTGCTAGTACTTTATCCCAGGGATTCGCAGGCCGTGGCCCATAGGCTAAATTCTACTTTCTACCTGTTGTGTAAATAAAGTTTTATTGTAACACAGTTACATTTATTCCTCTAGGTATTGTCCATGGCTGCATATGTGCTGCAACAGATGAGTTGAATAGTTGAAACAGAGCTTGTATTTGGCCTTAAAACCTAAAATGTTGACTTTTCTGGACTTATAGAAAACGTTTGCTGACCCTTTCTTTTTCCTAACATTTGCAAACATCTCCTAACATTTGCAAACATATTTTCACATGTTTCTATTTTGTGATTCATTTTAACAGCATAATACCCTATAAAGCAGATAAGCCTATGTCTTTATGACTGATTTGCTGATGAGGAAAATGAAGTTCAGAAAGCTCATATGACTTGCCCCAGTTCCATTATCTACAACTAGTTAGAAGGGACTGATAAGATTTTGCAATGTTTTTTTCTGATCCTCTGTATGCCTTTCTACAACACCAATTCCTTAGTGGATACCTTCCTGTTCTGCCTGTGTGAAAAATCTACTTATCTGTCTATCTATCTGTCTATCTATCTATCTCTCTATCTATCTATCTCTATCTATCTATCTATCTATCTATCTATCTATCTATCTATCTTTTTATTGATGTAAGTGGAAAAGAAGAACTGAAATACAACTTATTAAATATGCCTTTCCGTAGACTCAACACTGCACTAAATTTGTGTAAAGAACACTGATCTGGGGCCCTAAGTTCTAGTTCTTACCATAACTGAGAGACCTTGGCAAGTTCTAAGTTCTGGATCTGAGTTCTCCATTTGTGATGCAAATGACTAAGTTAAAAAAAAAATCTCCAAGTCACTGCAATTTGAACTTTTTTCATAGCACCTCAGTGATCCTTTCTGTTCAATACCATCTGTAGCAGTTTTGTTTGTTTAGTGCAGCACCAGCAATCCCAGGTAACCATGCAATGGCAGCTCAGTTGTGCAGGTGGCCGAGAAGACCACAGGCAGCAAAAGGGGCTGTGTGGTCCTAAATTCTGTCCCTGGCTTTGTTTCTTCTTTCTGTCCTATAATTACCGCTTATCCTTACATTTCCTAGAAAACTGCAACTCTGCAAAGAGTCTGGCTAGGGGGCTGGTGTCTGTATGAAACAGGGACAAAGAAAACAGTCACTTATTTTGTTACCAAAGAGTCTTTCTTTTCCCCCCTTTTAATGGACTGTGCTATTTTTAAGTCCCCATCAGCCTGCAAGTGCATGTGCAGCAATTGTCCTGAACACATTTGAATAATGTCTCCACATCCTCTGTGATATGGTGCAGAACAGCAACTTTGTACTTTGCATTTTTATTGTGATGAAGATATTTTATGTCAGTATTTGAATCACAAGGAAACAAATTCCTGAAAACAAGGCATTTATAGACCACTTATACAGCAAGAAGGTGGCCCAGACCAATCCCCATTTGGAAAATTTGGGTTGAGGTAGATGTGGTCTCCAGGGCAGTAGAAATCCTGGAAAATATGTAGATGCTAGTGAAAGAGATATTGAAGGAGCTGAAAACTCAAAGAGGAGATTGTGTGGCAATATTAAAGAGATTTAATAATAGCGGTGAACCATTAGCATTCTTAGAGCTGAAGAGACACAGGAGGGAACAGTGTTACCAGAGCTTAGGAGCTGCAGCCCTCAGAGGGGGATTAATTAAAAGGCATTGGTACCATGGAGGAGACAAAGTCACTTCCATAGATGCATCGAAAGTGAGGGAAAGACCCTCCACAGTCCTGGCATTGACTTCCATTACCTGGACTCAACTAATTAACAAGAGCACCTCAGAGATAGAGTTTTCATGAGCCAACTTTTGAAATATAAGCCAGAGCAGGGAAGGGGTGGGCAATAAATTTGAGAGAAGTAAATTTCTGGTTGGTACCCTAGACAGCAGTTAATTCTGTTAACCTCAATTATCTTCAAAGAAATCTCCACTGTTTGAGAAAGATTTCCTTCTGCATATATGATATGCCTATAACCAGAGGGGACAGAAATGGAAACTGGGGGGCCTGATATGAGGACAGGCCTGGACCCAGGCAATGGATGCTGGGAGCAGTAGAAAGAAAGGGGTTATATGGGGTGTGTTGGTATCTGAGAGTACAAACTGATGGTATTGGTTGAAAAGAGGTTACAGCACAAATGAAAATTATAGATCCTTATGATCAGATATAATGATTGCATTGTGTTTCCTGGTGACCAGTTTCTTTTAGGGCTGAATTCCAGTTAGCAGCTAGTGGTTTAAGGAAACACTTCCTGAGACAGGGAATGGCAAGCTGTGAAACCAGAGTTTAGGCCATCATCAAACAGAGCAGGATTTAAGCTTGATTCCAATTCCAGCAGTGCCAACTGAAACTTGGCGCTTAATGCAGAACCAACACATTCATGTATAATGTCTCCAGGTTTACAGATGCCAGTTTCAAGCACCAAACTACATTCAAGACAACCATCTAGGTTGCTTATACAGTTTGCCCTTAATCTATTTTTCTTGGTCTTGATTTTCTGCTTCCAAAAGTTGACTTTTATATATACCTCAGGCTCCTTTCTTTATATTGCATTTTTCTCAGATGCTTTTGGCTTAATCTGCCCCTGTTGTCTTGATCCTTCCTGCTGTCATGGAAAGAACTCCCTGCTCTGGCTCCTGGGCTTACAGATGCTTCTCCAGTCACTATTGCAGTACTTGTCCTTTGCCAGCCCTGGACAGCCCTTGCCCTATATGAGGATGCATTCTGAAAAGCAAAAAGGCAATGTTCCCAGAAGGTACAGGATAGAGATTCTGTTGGGTAGGCTGGAAAAAATGTGGTAAAGGCCACAGAAGACTGAATCCCTAAACACTTATCTTGGACCAGTCAGGGAGATGTGGCTGTCAAGAGCTTAATGTGTTATACTTTTTTGCATGTATCACAACTTTCCTTTCTGCCTCTTTATCTATCACTGAAATTCCAAGGGAATCTGTCACATATCCTTTCCTTTACAAAATGGTGAGCAATTGTTTTTAGCAGTTTGTTTGTTAAAAGGCAATAAGTCAAATTTTTTATTTCTGAATGTTATTTCCACTATCAGAGAATAATTTAACCTCTCTGAGTCTCATACCCTGCAACTGTAAAAGAGATAAAACATTAGTGTCTCCTTTACATGATTGTTTTGAAAAATCAAACTGAGTAATACCATAAGGAAATTAATACAATAAATGATGATAGAGGTCATCAACCACCACAACCACCCTCACCACTATCACCATTAACATCACCCAAGACTGAGCAGCAGATAGTTTCCTGGCTCTCTACTTCCTTGGTTATTGCCACAACATTATCAACTTGACTTATTATTTTTTACTACTACTAACAACCAGGCAAAATATAGATGACACATATGTCACAAAATTAAAGAAATTCTGACATAATCCTCTTTTTTATTGTTCTTTATTGGCAATTCTCAAATATTTTACTTCTTTTTGGTCTCCTATTTTTTATCTAGGAACATCCAACTTTTCTTGACACTCCTTTTAATCTCTGTCAGTTCTTTGCTTCATGAAAATCTCATTCCTCAGTACCCATGTTCAAAGGTTTGGTTCCTAGAGTCTCATTTATAGATGACTGCTTACCCCCTATGGTTCTATCAACCTCCTATGCACTCAGCTCCCAAGAGTTTCTAAAATGAATGAACTTCTACAGGGATTTGAGGCAAAGAAATAAGGTATTATTTAAATTGCTAGTCTTTTTGAAAATAGGTGTCCCTTAGCAGTCGGTCACAACATGCATTGATTTGTGTGTACATATCCTTGCTTTACCAGTATATTCTTTACCAGATCAGGCCTTGAAAGTGTGAGCAATTGATTGGCAAAGGAAAGATTGCTCTCTATTTGGGCAATCTTGAATTCCTTGTTGATAATGATATCAGAATCCAGCACCCCTATCCAGTGGATTTATCTAACTTGTCTACAAAAAGATAAGAATCCCCAATGTTTTAGAACAGATTGGAAATGGGTCATACAGAGTAAAGGAGAGAAAAAAGGAAATGCATGTTTTTTGTTATGACCCATGTGCAGTCCTGTAGTTAAGAACTCAATTGAGGGCCTCCCCGGTGGCGCAGCAGTTTGAGCGCTGGGTTGCGAAGCTGCCCGCAGCCTCTGCAGCGCCGGTTCCGATCCCCGGCTGCTCCCCGGCCACCGGAGGAGGGTCCCGCATGGCGCGCAGACCTCTCCTGCCGCCCGCTGGTCCCCTCAGCAGTGTACTTCAGTCCTTCTGCCTGCTCTGCTCCCCGCTCTGGCTCTAGTGAATTCCTCACACTCCCGCGCTTCTGACTGTACCCAGTACTTGTATAAATAAATAAAAATAAATCTTTTTTTAAAAAAAAGAACTCAATTGACACACTGCGCAAATTTAAATTGTAGCTCTAACAATTATTAGTTACATGAGCTTGAGCCAGTTTCTTTAAAAAAAAAAAAAGATTCATTTATTTATGCATACAAGAACTGGAGTATAGGCCAGATGCGTGGGAGGGTGAGAGGATTCATCATAGACAGAGCTGGGAGCAGAACAGGCAGACTGACTGAAATACACTGCTGAGGGGAGTAGCAGGCAAGCCAGGAGAGGTCTACGTGCCATGTGGGATTCTCGCTGGCCAGCTGAGATTAAACCTACGCTGCAGTTTTGTTTTTTTTTTTTTTTTTAAGATTTTTTGTTTATACAAGCACTGGGTACAGTCAGAAGCGCGGGAGGGCGAGAGAATTCACCAGAGCCAGAGCGGGAAGCAGAGCAGGCAGAAGGACCGAAGTACACTGCTGAGGGGAGCAGCGGGCGGCAGGAGAGGTCTGCGCGCCATGTGGGACCCTCCTCCGGTGGCCGGGGAGCAGCCGGGGATGGAACCGGCACTGCAGAGGCTGCGGGCAGCTTCGCGACCCAGCGCTCAACCGCTGCGCCACCGGGGAGGACCCTTGAGCCAGTTTCTTAATGACTCAATTCTTAAGTTTTTTCATCTACCAAATATGGAGAATAATATCTACTTTATAAAATTCAAGTAAAATTTAGATGCCTCAACACATCTAAAACACTTAGAACAATTCTTGACTGACTCAGGAAATAAGCAAGCTGACCTAAACTATCACAAAAGTCTCTGTGGCATACAATAATAAACATTTATTTCTCTGATGTCAGATCAAGAGGGCAAGTCTAAGTTGCTGCAGGCTGCACTGGCAATGTGCTACAAATCTCTCCCCCTCCTTGGGTCAGTGGACTAAGTAAGCATAGTCTATTCCCACCGCAGAGGGCAAGACCAGGCAAGCAAGCATGTTAAACCTCTGCTTCTTTCTTATCTGGTGACATCCTTTGGTCAAATAATTCATGTGGATAAGGACAAATTCAAGGACTAAGGAAATATATTCTGCCTTTGTTGCAAAGTTACATGGTTGCAGACATGGATTTGAATAGTAGAAAATATGAAGAATTAATGTTATAGGGCAGCCCTGATATTGAACGGGTTGCCTGGCTGTGGGTCCTCACCCGCGTGCTTAAAAGGGACTTATGAATACTCCACTACAGGCACACACAAAAGGTTAATAAAATGTTTATTTACAAGGGAAAAGGAAATAAGGAAAATGTACAACTCAGGGAGAAAATAGGGAAAAGACTTTAATGCGTCCTACTCGATCCGCTGACCTGGAAACCCAAAGGCACTCTCAGAGCTGGCCGGATGCTGCTAGCTGGCGGAGAGCCAAAATGGGGGACCCCTCCAAAGCCCACATGTCTGCCTATTATCAACCTGGCTGCTTAAGCCCACCCTCAGGTCCCAGCCACCTTCCCTTTGGTGATGATGGGATTTGGAGTTTCCAGTGTCTTTGGCTTTGGCCTGGGGTGGGGGTGGAGTCCACAAAGCCTGTATGGAATTAGCTTTAGGACATCCTTTTCCCCCTAACATTAGGACCAATATTTAATCTATTACAATGGCATATAATAAACACTTCACTCATGTTAGCTATTTTCAGTGGACCTATCCCTAGACACTCTTGAACAAAAGAAGATTCCACTTTCTTTGCAGAGTATCAAATACACTCTTTACCTTTTTCTTTTTTTCCATTTTTTTAAAGCTATTTTTTTTCTTACTATGTTTGCTTTCTTTTCTCAGGTGTACTCCCCATAGAATTTCCACCACCAACTCACCTGTGTACCATCCCCATAGTCCCTTGTGCTCTTCCCACCCTCATTTTGATACCTTTCCTTCCTTCTCCCCTACAGAATGTCTGATTTATAGTCATCTGTTTATTCTTGCTTTGTTTTTTTGTTATTATTTTTTCCTTGATTCCCCTATATTCCTCCTATAAGTGAAACCATGCAGTGTTTTCTTTTTCCTTCTGACTTATTTCACTGAACATAATCCCTTCAAGCTCCATCCACGTTGCTGCAAAAGGCATTTATTTATCTTTTTGATTGCTGTATAATATTCCGCTGTGTATATATACCACATCTTCTTGATCCAGTCATCTAATTTTGAGCATTTTGGTTGATTCCAAGTCTTACCTAATATAAATAGTGCTGCAATAAATATAGGGGTGGGGGCCTCGCCAGGTGGTGCAGGTGGTTGAGCACTGCGCTGTGAAGCTGTCCTCAGCCTTTGCGGTGCCGGTTCATTCCCGGCAGGCCAGCGAGGGTCCCACATGGCATGGCAGACCTCTCCTGTTGCACCCGCTGTCCCCTCAGCAGTGTATTTCAGTCAGTCTGACTGTTCAGTTCCCCGCTCTGTCTCTGGTGGAACCTCTCACCCTCCCGTGCATCTGGCCTGTACCCTGATTCTTGTATAAAATAAATAAATCTTTAATAAAAGAAATATAGGGGTGCATGTATTCTTTTGAATTAATATTTTTATGTCCTTTGGGTAGATCCTTAGGAGCAGAAGAACTTAAAAAACACTTCTCCAAAGAGAAAATGCAAATGGACAACAGGCATATGAAAATATGTTCAACATCCCTCATAACCAGGGGAATGCAAATCAAAACCACAATGAGATACCACCTTACACCAATGAGAATGTCACATATTAAAAAAACTAGCAACTACAAATGTTGGTGAGGATGTGGTGAAAATGGAACTCTTCTATACTGCTAGTGGGAATGCAAACTAGTCAAACCCTCTTTGTCTTTTTGAGCATTGCGTTTATATACATCCACTACTCGAGGTTATGAAGTACCTCCAGCTGTCCCCCAACCATATCTGCACCTCATTGAAGGCCTCCACATAAGTACCCTGTGCAAGCACACACTGTCAATATAACTTCTCCCCTAGTAAAATTTAATTGGCCTACAGACAATTTCTCATCATCTCCAAGGTAGGTACAGCTTGACAGGGAATCCAAAGAAAAGCTGACAGCTTTATGCTTTAATACTAGAAGTGATACATTTATTTTCATAGAGGTCTCTTGATGAAAATTTTAATGGCAAAAAATGGGACAATTTGGTAGAGTTGCAGAGGGAGATATTTAGGGATATGGAAACATAGGGCAACATGAACTCTCAAGAGGATACCAGTTTGCCTTGCTGTTAGGTGGCTGAACCTTGACTTTCACAGAAAAGGTCATGTCCTAATCTCTGGAACCGTGAATGTGACACTATATATGGCAAAAGAGAATTTGTAGTTGTGATTATGTAAAGGATCTTGAGGTGGGGAACATTATTTTAGATTTTCCAAGTGGGTCCAACATCATCACATGGATCTTCATAAAAGGGAGACTGTAAAGAGTCAGAGAGAAGCAATGTGAAGATGGGAGCAGAGGGTAAGAAAGATTAGAAGATGCCACATACAGGCTTTAAATATGGAGGACAGATTCACAAGCCAAAGAATCCAGAAAGCTCTGAAAGGAAATAGAATTCTTCCCGCATCAGAAGAAACAGATCCCTGATGACCCATTTTATGACTTCTGACCTTTAGAACTCTGAGAATAAATGGGTGCTGTTTATCACCAGTAAATTGGTGGTGATTTGTTATAGCAGTAGAATCCCTAGCACCTTTGGAAAAATAAATCAGGTAACAAGCTATAGTTATTCCCACATGGTCATAAACTGGAAAAGCCTTGAGAATTTTCCCTTTACTAGAGCATGAGATTTACACTCTTAATCAATGAAAACAATACTGTTCTTTCTATGTGACAAATAAAACGACCACATAGCTAGTCTGTAGACATCTAGCAAGCTAGTTCAAACATAAACGTCCTTAATCTCTTTCTGTCTCTTGTATATTTGGATATAGTTATAAACACTCTTGTTGTTGGGCAGAACTTGAGTCAAAACAAAGCACGCTTTTCCTCAGAGGTCATACCCCATGTAATTTGTTTTCTAGCTTTTCCTAAACATGGACTTTGGGAATCTCCACTCTCAGGGAATGGCCAAGGAAGTTCTGTGATTACTAAATTGTCCTTATGGATATAATATGAGCAGTAACTTTAAATGTTATGATATTGCAATACAAACAAACAATGACTTCTGAAGTGTTAAGGCTCTTCTTATCCCAGGCACTGGAATAAGAGTCAATTAATCTGAAGATAACAGAAAACACAAATGACATTTTCTCTATTAAAAAAAAATAATAATAAAACAACCAGCACCAGATAAAGGCTAATATATCATGATAGGAGGAGCCAGGCTCCTTCCATCTTTATACTCCACCATTTTAGAGCACAACTTCCTAGTCAAGTTTGGTTTTTTTGTCTGAGCTGATTGGCAGAGCTCCAATGATTAGCTCTATGATTTTGGCAGTAAAAAAGAAAAAGAGGGAATGCAAAAAATTAAAGCACACTTCTCAGAGGAATCTTCCCCATTTAATGAGCTTTCCTGAAAGACCCTCATTACCATCTCTAGTTCTAAGGGAGTATGTTAAAAGTTATCTGTTTGATTTTTACCTTCATTTATTCTTTCTTTTAAATCAGGGACACTCTCTTGGGCCTCCCCGGTGGCACAGCAGTTGAGTGCTGGGTTGCAAAGCTGCACGCGGCCTCTGCCGCGACGGTTCGATCCCCGGCTGCTCCCCAGCCACCAGCAGAGGGTCCCACATGGCGCGCAGACCTCTCCTGCTGCCTGCTGCTCCCCTCAGCAGTGTACTTTGGTCCTTCTGCCTGCTCTGCTCCCCGCTCTGGCTCTGGTGAATTCTCTCACTCTCCCGCGCTTCTGACTGTACCCAGTGCATGCATAAATAAACAAACAAATAAATAAATAAAAATACATGCCTCTTAAAAAAATATAAAATAAATCAGGGACATGCTCAAAGAATAATCAAGTTCTATTAGAAAGAAGGGAAGAGTAGATATAGTTAGGAAGTTAACTTTCTGGTATGGTCTGCCCCTTTGCTCCCCAATATCCATGAAGAACATACAACCGTCAACTCTCTAGAAGCATCAATTCTAAATTTTTATCAAATTACTATAGTCACCTCAAGACTAAGGCTATCTGGACGCTACACAGTCATTTCTACCATATTAAAGTTTTTTTTTTTTTTTTCCTTCTTGTGGTCTAGTAACACATAAACTCAAAAGCAAGTTATTTCTTCCCAAAGAACAAGTGCACCATGATGGGGAAGAAACGTGGTGATTGTAATCAATACTAACATATATACAAAACCAGAGAACAGGAAACACTGATGCACAGCAATTATCCAATCCTTTTAAGTAAGAATAGCAAGAATTCCCAGCCTTCTCCATGGAAGATTTCAATGGAATACATGATGAGTTGGTTAATCAGGTAGACTCAGTTCTTCTCCCTGAAAGTACTCTCTCCTTTGTCCGTCTCTTTGGCTGTCTCTGCCCCTGAATGCTAGAAGTCTTGCCATTACTCATCACCCTCCATGACCCATGTAAAATATGCTAGTGCAAGTGCTGCTAGTCCTAGATTTTAGGACTCAAGGATTGTTTTGAAGGGTGTTGTTGACCATGTTTAAGTTTATAATGATTATTATTTTGCATTATTTAAAGTTAAGCAAGTTTCCAATTTTGTTGCTTCTATTCAGTTGTATGCAAATTACAGGCAAAGGCTAGAAAGAGCTTTTAGGCTGAAAGATCTCATCATTATTTACTGGCCTCTGGGCTTTACTAAGCTTTGCCTTCTCAAACAGACAATCACTTCCTTGAGGCATCTGATACAATGTGCTTGGACAGAAATATAATACCTGTAATCCTCTATTTGTTAGCAAGTTCTTAATTTTCTATGAGAGGATATCAGTCTTATCTCTTGTAAAGACAGCAATTTTACAGCTACTGCTGGTAACTGTTTCAGTTTGGGGCACAAATGCATTTGGCTTTTTCAATATTGCTCTAGATACTTTTTCAATACTGCAAGACCTAAACTATGAGTGTCCTATTCAATCCAGATTGCAGACTGTAGGTAGGAGTATCTTCCTTAGTATGTTGGTTTTTCTCTCCACCTGTGCTTTTAGTATGGCTAGCTCTAATGTGAGCTCCTTTTTGTCTTGAAGGAATCTGCAGAGAACAGCAGGAAGAGACTAGCACATATCAGGGTTTTTAATTTTCATATCATTTTCCCGACACTTCAACTTTGGTCAGCATGCAGTCTGATTGCCAAGGTACAGTAGTAAACAGATTGACAAAATGCTTCACTACTGCAGTAACAAGGGCAGCAGGGTTCTCAGGCGATGATGTCTGAATTCTTAATATCTGCTTCCAAACTGCCTCCATTCAGCCAGGTTGGTATTTTGAATTCTGTTGTTTCTAGTGCCTTGTTTCTAGAAGCAAATTCTGTGTCAGTTAGGATTTGTTTTGGGTGCATATAACAGAAAATCCAAACAAATGTTCTAAACAAGATAGAGAAGATAGAGGTTCATTTCTCCCTCATTTACAGGAAGTAGGTGGTCTAGGATTGGCACAACAGCTCTAGCGTTTTTAAGGGACGAGGGTCTTTACCTTTCTGCTCCATCATTCTCAATGTTAACTCATGTCCAAAATATCTGATCCCCTGGTTATCATGTTCAAGCTCCAGTAAGAGGAACAAAAGAGAGAGGTGCTGAATAAAAAGTAGTCTGTGAATTGACTCAACCTGATTAAAAAGTCTTTCCTCTGTGTTTTTCCCCACTGACTGTTATTTACATTAATTTAGTCACATCTAATTACATGGGAGCATGGGAAATGTAGTCTTTTAGCTGAGTATATGGTCACTCAAAATAAAATTGGGTTTCTTTTAGCAAAAAGGAAAATCAAAAGAAACACTGGGCAGTTAACTCTCAGTCTCCTCACATCTTCCAGAATTTCCCTTCTCTTCTGTGGTGTGCTGCCAGGAGTATGACCGATGTCTTATCTGCATTATAGCTGATTGCAAATGATTTCAGCTAAATATTTTGCAGGAGGGTGTGTGCTAGAGAGAAGGCACAATGACTGAGTCATCTAAACCTTCATTCCAATACATTTCTTGTCATTTGTCAATTGTGGTTTGACATAAGAGAGGGAAAGAGGTGAAGGAGCTGCTACAGTAAGGACATCTGGCATCAAGATCAAGGAGATAGCCCATCAGTGATAAAGTTATTAGCTTTTCTGAGGTTATCTTTGTGCCAGGGCTATGATCAAACGACTAGCATCCCATTCACATAGTCCCACCAGATTCAGGGGCATAGTTACAAAGTGTGTTTTCTGCCCTCCCTATCACTGTCCCTCTCTCTCCCCAGTAAGCAGCCACCCATCACTTGTCCTGTACCATATTGCCTCCACAAATATGGGGTGATGGAAGAGGCTGTGTTAGGTAGTGTTACGTGTTGGCTCCTTTTTGGATTGGTGGATGGAGGTGGCTTAGCAAGGAAACATACTGCCTTTATGGTGAAATGGTCTGGGAATGATATCTCTTGCTCAATACTGCTATCTCTTAGAAATTTATTTAGAAAAAACAGAACAGCAATATCTCAATGCTAACAATGTTCATGCCATCGATCTCCAACTTGCATGACTACATGCTGTTAAATGGTTGATAGCTGTGGTTGGAAGTTCTGGTGCACCATCTATGACTGAAACATTCATTTCCACATTTTCTAGGAATGTTAGTGGCTAAAGACTCTCCCTTGAGTGTCTTTATAGGATTTGTCCTCAGTTAAAGAAAGTCAATTTAGACAAGGTTATATCCCATTCCCATGGCTGGGACTCTAGACATGTGAGAAGGACCATCCTGGATCCATTCTCTCACAGAACTGGCCAGAGTCTCTGTTACAATTGTACTACAGTTCAAGTTCTCCCTCCTCCTTGTCCTAGATTGTTTTTGAAACTATTTCTGCAGTAAAACTTCTCTGTTTTTTCAGGATACAAGTTCTGCAACTGCCTATGAGTTGAGGAGAAAAAGCAGAAATTGCTTTTCTATATTGGACACCTTGGTCCAGTGTCACTTCCTGGACCAGAACCTGGGATTTATGTGGTGGGAGGATGACCTCCAAATTCCATGCTCCCTTAAATAATCTCTAATGGTTCCCCAATAATTTATTGAGTTCTTTGTACGCCTCTTATATTTTCAACCTATATCATTTACTTGGGAAATTGATTGTTAGATAATTTGTTAAAGAATTTTTCTCAGATGAAACTCCTTTCAAATCTTAAAAGGTGCCCTCTGATTATAGTGGAATATAAATGATGTCTGATATCTTACCTATATATGATAGATGACATACAGATAGTTTCTCTTTTCCCAAAACATAACCTTTGATGACACTAAAGTTTAGTCTGTCATTTGTTATCTTTTTAGTGGAGCTTTAAGCTGTGAGTGTAGGTCTGAGGTATGAGCTGTCCTCTATGAAGTTGGAGATAAGGGAAAAAGATTAACTTCCAAGGTTCAACTAGTAGAATTTACGAATAATATTTAGAAATCTAGATGAATGAATAAGTGACAGTTTCTAAGCATGCGATCAAAGGATTTGCATTGTCCTCAGCTGCACACAAGGTGAGCTGTGTCTCAGACACACAAGAGAATAGTTAATATTGAGTCAAATCAGTTGTACTGTAATACCTGAACACAAAGGGACAGTCTGAATCACAGAAAGTGTAGCTCAACTGAACAAAACTTGGCAGTATTTTTCCAGCCTTGTCCAAGCTAAGAACACACTGAATCTGCAAGACAACCTTAATTTAATTGCTAGAGAGGCATTCTGTCACAAAGGGTTAGGAATGATTCATCATACCACACCATGGCCTGGATAGAACCCTCCCAGACTCTCCACCCCCTTTGCTGTGATTCTGTGCTTACCTTGCAACTTGAGAGATGGCATTTTGACCTCGCTAGGAAGGAACTGTCCCTAGCAGGGGACATAAAATTTCTTTCACTGGATCAAAATCATTTTCATTGTGTCCTATAAGCATTCAGTCTCCTGATGTGCTTTGATTTTAATTTGATTAGTGTAAGTCACTGTCCCCACTTGCATCTGACTCTAGGACAGTGATAAAACCTGGATCTCATGGATGCAGTGAATTCACCAAAGTAAAACCTCCCACTGAGCAACTTGGTAAAAAGCCATTTAGCCTTCATTTGAAAACCCCTCATCTCAAAGTGGGCATAGATTTTTGGAAAGTTCTTATGTGTCTGCTTAATACTTTACATCCAGGAAATGCTAAATGTATTTCACAACTTTGGGGGTTTCTCTGTAAAATTATCCTTTCAGATCACTCTTAAAAGAAAAAAGATAAAATGTCTCTGAGCTGAGGCTAGAAATATATGTCTTTATATATCTAGACATATATATCTAGATATACTTTTATCTCCTCATAAGAACAATGCATGCTTATTTCCATACTCTTGATATATAAATTAAAATTACAAAATTACAAAATAAAAAATATCATATAAATTTAAAATAATATACATTATTTCACAAAATATTTTTTCCATTCACGGATGTTTAGATGGAGCAGGGAGTGTTTATCAAAAGCATTAGGAAATATTGTGTTAATTACAGTGTCAATGCTTTTGTTTTGGACCCTCAAGTTGGGTCTTTAGAATACTGCCCAGCAGGCCCAAAAGACAGATTACTCAGTATTCTGTGTGCCATTCAATTCACATTCCTCTTGATATAAATCTTCTTATGGCCACTGACCCTGACCTTTGGCTTCTCATGACAATTCTGCCTGCCAAATTGGATGTTCCTAGACGCAGTGCCTGTCTGAATATTCCTCTCAGTGCTTTGACCTCAGCTTCCCAGGTGCTGTGTAGGCTGACCCATCTTCTAACTCTGAAGCATTCAGTTGCCTCTGGTTAGTTGTTCATGACTCAGCCTCTGTTCCTTTCTCCAGTTCAGACTGGGAAAAGATTCCAAACATTGTCCTGAAATCCACATTTCCCCTCGGTTTCTGTCTCCCAGCTGTGAGAAATGAATAATGCTGCTCTTGTGTTCCACCCTCACTATCTGCAGAAAGCAGGACCGAACTGAGGTTCAGGGTCAAATGGGCAGTTAATAGAACTGGGGTGTTGTTTGGTGTCTAGAAGAAGCTCTGCAAAGCAGTCATCAAGGCCTTGCTCTGTGTCCTGACAATATTTGAATAGTGAATTCTGAGACTCCCAGACTTTCTTATAAAATTACAAGTCTCAGGAGTTGAAGGATGGTATTTTGGAGTAGGTAATGCTTCCTCTTCCTGCCACTCCGAATTTCCTATTGTTTTATTTCTTCTTTTATTGTTTCAAGGAAGAATGAATGGCACAGTCAAACCAAGATAGGAAGCTAAGTATTGACTTTGGTAGAACATAGGAAAATGAATATGTCTAGACTATAAATGATTCTTTTGGTTCTGGGGAGAGAAAGAATCAGAAAGGAAGCAAAGCTAATTTCATATTGGAGATGTCTAAGTCTTTGAAAAGAGGTAACTGAGAACTTGGGAAGGTCTGGAGACTCTGAAATAAAAGATGAGTGACAGATCTCTGCAACCCATGTCTACTGAGGGGAACCCAGCAAAACAGGAACATCTATTTTCCTGTGAGGTATATGAATGTGAAGTATATCTGGAACCTGAGACCACTTTGCAGAATTCCCACAACATGATAAAATCAATAACAGAATAAGGAATTTCATGTGCCAAACAAAGGGCTGTGGCTCACAGAGGCATTATGATGGGGGGAAGGGCTTCAGAAGGTACCTGAATGGATAGAAGAAGAGAGCAAAGACCGAATGTGCCACCCCCCAAACTTGGCATTACAGAGTCACTATATAAAATGACCCTTGAAGTAACTAGAAACAAATTTTTATTACCTGGCAAACCTACCTTGGGGGTCAGGGCTTCAACATAGGAACCAGAATGGGTGCTGCACAAATCTGCCCACATGCAAACAAAACTTTTCCAGCCCACACTGAAGAGAAAAATTGACAATTCAGGTTATTCCAATGCCATGCTCCAGTGGCACAATTAGTTAGTGTGCAGTATTTACAAAAATTATTCCAATGTGAAAATTTGCTATTATTTTTGGACCTCCAAATTCATTGTTCTCTGTTCCTTCCCAATCCTGGGTCTCATGAACTAGCCATCTAGTAAACCATTGTCTTTGAGATTCCATTTGCGTTCATCCATTTGGAGGCACTGGCAGAATTGGAAAGAAGTGAGAAAGGGATATTTATGTTTCTTGCTCCTTTCCTATCAACAGCCAGCCCTGCTGCGGGGCAGAACCCTACTTCCATGGCCTCAGTTCTTGCTGGAAATCAGTAACAGCTTCTTCCTACTCATCCTAAGAGTGTTCACACTTAAGGTCTTGCTAGTCCCTGGGTGTTTCAGGATTTCTTTTTAGTCCAATAACCCTGTGTAAACCTCTATAAAGTCCCTTTATCAAACTTATTCAATTAAATCCTTTGAATATGCCTGGACTCTTATTTAGCAACAAGGCAAAGTTCTAGTAAAGTCCTATTTTAGCAACTGGTGAAGCTATCTGATGTTACTGACTGAGCTTGCAAAAACCTCAAAATTGTAGGTGATTGGTCACTCCAGTCAGTCACTCTGAGGGTTTGGTGCCAATTCCAGTGTGTGTGTGTGTGTGTGTGTGTGTGTGTGAGAGAGAGAGAGAGAGAGAGAGAGAGAGAGAGAGAGAGAGAGAGAAAGAGAGGTGTGTGAGAGAGGGAGGAGGAGGGAGAGAGAGAGATATGTGTGTGAGGGGGAGTGGGAGGAGAGAGAGGGAGGGGAGGGAGGGAGGGAGGGAGGGATGGAGGGAGGGAGAGAGAGGGGGGGAGAGAGAGAGGGGGGGAGAGAGAGAGAGAGAGAGAGAGTGAGTTTGTTCTCCTGCCCCACAAAGCAACTCTCCCAACCACCATTCTCCCAACACGAGTAGGAGTCCTACAATTTAATTCTGACACTACCTTCCTGGAGAAAACATCAGATACCACAGGTAAAGGTTCAGTCCGACAAGATTATCTCCTGTACCCCTCCTCCACTTCAGATGTCAGACCCAAGTCTAACCAACTGGCTATGAATCAGAGGTTCCCACAACCTCCTCCTTGGGTTTGGTCAATTTGCTAGAGTGGCCTACAGAGTCCGGGGAAGCATTTTACTTATTGTATTTATTACAACAGCTATAAGCCACAAAAATCAGATGAAAGAGATGCATAGGGCAAGGTATAGGGTAATGACAAGGAGACTTCACCTTCTCTCTGAGCAAACTATGCGACTCAAATCTCCATGTGTTCACCTACCTGAACCCTGTGCTTTTAGGTTTTTAATAGAAGTTTTATTACACAGGCATGAATGATTAAATCATTCACCACTGGTGATTGCTTCAGTTGCCAGCCTTTCTCTTTTCCCAGGAGGATAGGAATAAAAGCTCCAACCTGGTAGACTGTTCTGGCAACCAGCCCCCATCCTTAGTCCTTAGGTGTTTTCTAAAAGTCACCTCATTAACTTAAGAAAAGACATCTTTATAATTTTTTTATTTTAACATTTAACATTTTTAGACCATATTTTCTTCCCCCCACCCCCTCAGATTGAGTCCCCATAGAATCTCCTTCCCCAAGGCACCTGTGCACCATCACCACAGTCCCTTGAGCTCCTCCTCCCATCCCTCTCACCCCTCTCCCTCCTCCTCCCCTGCAGGATGTCTCTGGTTTATAATTGTCTGTTTTTGCTTTGTTGTGTTTTGTACTGTTATTATTTTTTTTAACACTAGACATCTTTATCATTCTTATCATTAGGAAGTTCCAAGGATTTTTAAGAACTCTGCCAAAATGATGATGAAGGTCAAGATATCTTGACCTTCATCTCACACACACACACACACACACACACACACACACGGCAAGATATATATATATCTTATTATAAAGCAGAATACATATATGTCAAGATACATATATATATATATATATTATAAATCAGAATGCCACACAGGGCTTGACCTCACAACAAAGCCATATCTTATAATATGTTGGCAAAAAGCTTAGTGATTCCCTGATAGATTCATGTCTCAGACCATGGCACAGAAGTAGCAGACCTATTCTATAAAAACCATTGCTCTTCACCTTGCTACAAACATTACTCTATGGAGGTGGCATGATCCATAGAGGAAGCCTAGTAGTTCAAATGACAGGTGATAGGAAGAGCAAAGTGCACAAGGGACTCACATTCAAACTCACTCTGCCCTCAAGGGGTTCACAGAGCAGTGAAGAAGTAGGCCAGTAACCAGTTACAACAAAAAATTGATGACCACTGAAACTGCAGTATTTATAAAGGGTTTTCAGGGATGGAAGGAAATACCTACCTGCCTTGTGCTGAGTTAGGAGAAATGGGTAAGCTTTATCTAGTAAGAAAAATGTGGGGAGAATGCTTCAGGCAGATGAGTAGCATGGATAATGCACCTTGGTATAAAGGAGTATGGGAACTCTAAAGCCACAAGTATCTCACCAGCTCACGGAGGGAAGATTGCATTAGTCAGAATACTCTTTAAAATGCCTCAGCAGACTGACATATCATTTCTTACTAAATTCAACAGAGACTGTTTCCCAATATTGAAACAAAATCATGCTATTTGATTTAAGCAACAAATGAAAAAGTTGGCTTGAGTTTTGAAGTCATGTTCAGCAAAATATATATATATATGTGTGTATATATATATATATATACACGTGTATATATGTGTGTATATATATATATATATATATATATATATATATATCTTCAAATCCTAGGCTGAATGGTGTACTCGCACTAGAAAAGGGAAGGAGTGAAGAGCATAAGGAGGGGACTGAGCATGTTTTCAGCTCTGTTTCTGGGCACATCTCAGAACAAATGCTCTTCTAGCACAACAGGAGCCAGAGACACCATTTAAATTATTGCTTCCTCTTGCTATTCCTATTCTTGCATGCAAGATTTTACCACTGCATCTGCATGTGATGGTACCACAAATGGCTGGATGGCAGCGTGCATATGTGGCCTGAGAGGAGGCAGCTGGGAGCAGGAGGAGAAGAAGAAGGATGAGGAAGTGGGATGTGGATCAAGTGCAGTTTCATAATGTTTCTTGGGGCCCTGATGAGAAGTTTGGACACTGCCCTTTAGCGCTGGAGATCTGGGAAAGAGGCTGCATACAATCCTCTTGGGAATGGAAAGGGTGGATTGAAGAGGTGGTAAAATGGAAGCAGGGAAAAACACTTAATTGACAGCTGTCAACCCAATCAATCAAGTAATCAAGATCTCAGCTGATAAGATGATCACTGGGCATAGAAAGGAAATGCCAACTTCCAGAACTATTAGGGTGGTATGTCTGACAGGACTGAATGACTGATGGGAATTAGGGGCACAAGGGAGAATAGATTACAATGACTTGTAGATTTTTGATTTGATCATCAGGTGAGATTTTCTTTTATACTTTTTCTTTTTTTAAAGATTAATTTTTTATTTCTACAAGTGCTGGGGTACAGGCCAAATGCTCAGGAGGGTGAGAAGATTCACCAGAGACAGAGCGGGGAACAGAACAGGCAGACTGACGAAACATACTGCTAAGGGGAGCAGCGGGCAAGACAGGAGAGGTCTGCTGCACCATGTGGGATTCTCACTGGCGGGCTGGGATCGAACCCACGCTGCAGAGGCTGTGGACAGCTTCACAGTGCGGCACTCAACCACCTGTGCCACCAGGGGAGGCCCCATCAGGTAACATATTGACACTGAATAAGTTCAAGTTCATACAGGAAACAGATGACTTATTGATTAGGATAATTTGAGGGGTCTCATTACAAAGGGATTGCCAGAGTGCATAGCAACCATGAGGAACCATGAGGGGTTAGGTTCAAAAGTATAGGGAAGAAAACAGTTGTAAGAATCAAGAGGGCAATACCTGTAGAGCAGACAACAGTGAGGGGTGCACTGATCTTCTGAGAATGGAGGCTGCCAGTCCAGGTTGCTCATCCAGGAAGGAGCCAGGGATTAAACACCCTGAGATCATGCCCCATTTTCCTCTGATCTGCCCAGCATCCCAACTGGAAGCAAAGTGCAGGGGAGCCTGTTGATATTATCTTTATGGATGAGCATCTCAGGACAGGGACAGAGAGGTACAGATTGGGAAAAGGATCTCAGGCAGGGGAAAAGGGTGAACCTGAGATCTCCAGCACAGGTACCTTCAAACTTATACAGTTAGACAGAAAGCACAAACTTGGGGAAGAACATGACATAGTTCACACTGAAGTAAAGGAAGATTTCAAGATTTAAGGTCCTATTTCTTTTTAAAGATTTAAGGTCCTATTTCTTTTTAAAGATTTATTGATTCATATAAGAACTGGGGTACCAACCAGAGGGGTGGGGGGTGTGAGAGGATTCCCCAGAGACAGAGTGGGGAGCAGAACAGGTGGATTGATTGAAACACACTGCTGAGGGGAGCAGCAGGCGAGTCAGGAGAGGTTTGCTGTGCCATGTGGGTCACCACCCTGGGTGGGAATTGAACTCTGCTGCAGTAGCTGAGGCTAGCTTCATAGTGCTGTGTTTTAACCCTTGGGTCACCAGGGAGGCCCCAGGTCCTATTTCTAACAAGATCCAAGACTGCCATTGAACAGGCACTTAGTATATGCCATCCTTTGTGCTTTGCATAACTGAACTCACTGAAGCCCTATTCTAATACTTCAAGGAAACATTATCCTCGTTTCAGAGATATAAAAATTGCAACTTGATGCAAATATGACTACTCTAAAATCAGACCTCTACATATTGAAGGTAGGATTTGAATCCAGCCCTGTCTCACTCTGAAGTGCTATTTCCTGTCTGAAAGTTAATTAAAGCTGTATAAAAAACAAGAGTGGATGGAAGCACTAGCGTCCCACTTCAATGCCTACAATTATCCAGACAATTTATAAACAATTTCACACACTTCACCTCCAAGTTTGGATCAATGTCTATTTTCCATGGCTTTTCTTGTAGTGCTTCATTTACCCATCAGTTCCCTACACACTTGAAAGGCCTGTTTGATTATGATATTTGGGGTTTTCTGCAGTCTTGCATTCCAGTTAGAACAAAGAAAGGGTACAGAGAGGTAGGGTGAGGGGGAAGGAAATAGTCGTTACAAGCAGCTTGCAGGGAGGACCTCCATATCCTCCTGCTGACAACACCTGCTAACATCAATACACAGGGCTCTGCCTTCTCTGTTGTCTCCCTTCTCTGCCACGTCCACAGAGCACAGCAAGGTGACCTGTGTGGTACAAACCTAACCTTGTTGGCAGACACCAGGCATATGCATTGCTCCCACTTATCATCAGCCAACAAGAGCTTGCCATGAGGAATTACATTTGGTTGCTACTTATCCTTCAAACATGACTTTCTTCATGAGACTTGTTTATGATTTGTTTTATTTTTTTTATTTTTTTTAATAATAAATTTTATTTTTATATTCCCCATACAATTTCAACCCCCCCAGTCCCTCCCCTCCTGCCCCCCACCCCCCAAAAAGTGTCTCTGGTTCATAGTTTTTTGTTGATTTTGATTTTCACTTTCTTACAGTTATTCATTTTCCTGGTCCCTTATTTAAGTTTTCTAGACTCCTGCTATGAGTGAGACCATCCGGTATTTTTCTTTTTCTTTCTGGCTTATTTTGCTGAGCATGATCCCTTCCAGCGCCATCCATGTTGCTGCAAATTGCATGTGTTTATCTTTTTTGAATGCTGAGTAATATTCCATGGTATATATGTACCACATCTTCTTGATCCAGTCATCTATTTTTTGGGCATCTGGGCTGTTTCCAAAGCTTAGCTATTATAAGAAGTGCTGCTATAAACATAGGGGTGCAGGTGTTCTTTGGGATTGATGTTTCTGTGTCCTTTGGGTAAATACCTAGGAGTGGAATTGCTGGATCATATGGAAGCTCTATGTTTAGCAGGTCCAGAAATCTCCACACAGCTCTCCATAGTGGTTGGACCAGTTTGCACTCCCACCAACAGTGCAGGAGAGTTCCTTTTTCTCCACATCCTCGCCAACATTTGTTGTTGCTAGTTTTTTTTAATATGTGCCATTCTCACTGGTGTAAGACAAATCATAGTAAATCAAAACTACTATGATTTGTTTTATTAGAACTCCCTGTGCTTCTCCTCTTTGTCTTCTGCTTATCCTTCCCTCCTCCTCCTCCACCATCTCCTCTTCGTCTCTCTCTATTCTTTCCCCCGTGCCCCAATTTTCCATCCCACTATATTCTAACTGTTCAGTGTAATAGATTATGAATCCCCAAAAATAAGCACTTTGCCCAAACATATTTAATTTCCCAAACCTTTGGGCACAAAAGAAAGGAGAATGCAGATCACCGTCACCACGGTGGCAGCCCAGGCTGCAGAGAATGACCATGTCTTTGAACATCCTCAGCAGCTGAACTAAATAATTTGTAAACTAAAGGTACAGAAAGTGCTACAGGGAGGCCTTTAGAGATTGAAACTATCATTCTGGTAAGCAAAAGATAAATAGCAGGAATAGAGTAGAAATAGAGAAATACAATAGGTGGCAGAGTTCCAGGAAATGAGCTTTCTCATCTCCTGGGTGTAGAGTGAGGGTTTAGTGTTATGAGAAAGTGTCAGTGAAGCATTGGAGAATCACTATGTGGGTCATAGATTCTTGGGGGTGACAGCTGCAGGACCTCCCCAAGGCGTGCCTGAGAGGGTTTTTCTGCCCAACAATAACATTCGGGGCATATTAGGTGCCCAGAAAGCCGGAGGATGGAGGGGGTTATTAACCCAGTGGAAGGGAGGAGGTAAGCGAGTACAAAGTCCTATGGGGGTCCTGAGAGTAGAGCTGGGAGCTAAAAACCAAATCAAGTGCATCTCCTCTTCAAATGCCCATCTGGAAAAGGAATACATCAGCATTGAAGATGGATGAGTAAATGGGTTTCATGGCCAAATTAAACCAGCAATCAATCGCCTATTTGCAGTCGGTATTTCTGGCATTGTGTGTCTTTTTACTCCTTAATGTTATATTGTGATAAGAATGATTGTCCATAGTTCAGACATTTCAGGAGTATTGCAATAAGGGTGAGGGATACTCCCTGGCAACAGCCTACCAAACCAGTCACTGGAAAGACTCATGACGTACAGTTTCTCACTCATGCCGTATAGTTTCTCACTCAGATGTTATATATTTCTGACACTTTTAAGGAGAAAGAGAGGAGCTTCCTCCTTTCTCTTGGAGATGGCAAGCCTCTTTTCACTATGAAATACACACAGCACCCCCGCTTCCTTATAATTTTCATATCAGTTCAGCAGACTTGGGTCTGCTGGGAAGAGAATTTCTAGAGAGATAACATAGCTAGGTCGGTTGATCATTATCTACTGCCTAGCACCAAGTGTCCACTCTGCTGGCAGTATTTAAGATCTGGGAACAAAAGGAAGTAAAATTTCCCCTGGAAGCTGACATTGTGTGTCTTTGTCATTGAAAATTATATGCCAGCACATTTTGGCTGCAGCAATCCAAAAAAAGATGCAATATGTTTCTGAAAGTTAATTTTTTCTATACCAGCCAGGTTGCAAAATACAGGTTGCTATCTGAAAACAGTAATCTACCTTGCTCCCCTCCTTCTTTGGCTCCCCACTTCATCATTTCTATCTGTGACCCTGTACTTGACAAGCCTCACATCCCATGCCATAAGATCTGATCACTGGAATGGCTGAGTCTCTTGCTGGGGGGTGAGAGAAAGTCCTTTCTGGCCTACATCTGACAGCCATCATCACATGGGAGTCCCACGTGAGCCTTTGATGCTCTGGAAGAGAAGCTTCAGGCAGCCAGGGTGTGACCTATTCTCTGGTTCCTTCTCTCTGTACTCAGCTAGAAGCCTCAGAGCATGCCCTCTTCACCTCTCTTCACCTCCTCCAGCAACCCCACAAGACAGGACTCTGAGATATACCTGCAGCCTGAATGGCACCAGAGACCCCCAAGAGACAGTCATCCTTGTCCTCATTCTTATTTGTCTCATCTGTTATTTCTCCCCCTAAATTCCTCAGTCTTGTCTCCTGTCTTCCCAGGGCTCAATTCATCAACCTACCTTGCCCTCCCAGATTCTTTTCCATACTTCAGATGTCTGGACTCTCTTCTCTTTCAATTTTTTTTTTTTTGTATTAGTTCCCTATTGCTACCATAACAAATAACCACAGATTCAGTTGCTTAAAATGACACAGATTTATTACCTGACAGTTCTATAGGTTTTATGCCCAACACAGATTTCAGTGGAATAAAATCAAGATGTCAGCAGGTTCAAATGCTTTTCTGGATATTCTGAGGAAGCATCTACTTTTCTGTCTTTTCTGGCTTCTTCAGACCACCAATATGCCTTGGTTCATGGCTCCTATCCTCCATGGTCAAGGCCAGCAAAGAAAGGATGAGTCCTTCTCAAGCAATTCATTTTTTTCTTGTTTCTACCATGACATTCCTTCTTTGCCTGCCCTTTCTGCTTTTACAATTTGTGTAATTTTGTTAGGGGGAAAAGGATGTCCTAAAGCTAATTCCATACAGGCTTTGTGGACTCCACCCCCACCCCAGGCCAAAGCCAAAGACACTGGGAACTCCAAATCCCATCACCACCAAAGGGAAGGTGGCTGGGACATGAGGGTGGGGTTAAGCAGCCAGGTTTGGAAAAACCAGACATGTGGGTTTTGGAGGGGTTCCCCCATTTTGGCTCCCCACCAGCTCGCAGCGTCTGGCCAGCTCTGAGAGTGCTTTTTGGGTTTCCAGGTCGGCAGATCGGGTAGGACGCATTAAAGACTTTATTTCCCTATTTTCTCCCCAAGTTGTACATTTCCTTAATTCCCTTTCCCTTGTAAATCAACCTTTTATTAACCTTTTGTGTGTGCCTGTAGTGGCGTATTAATAAGTCCCTTTTAAGCGCGCGGGTGAGGACCCACAGCCAGGCAACCCTTTTTATATTGGGGTTGCTCTGTAACAATTTCACTAGATCCACCTCAATAATCCAGGCTAGGTTTCTATTTCAGATCTAGGTTCTTAACTTAATGACATCCACAGAATGCCTTTTGCCAGGTAAGGTAAGAGGAGAAGTTGCCAGATATGTGAATATATTTAAAGCATCATTATTTTACATGCCAAACCCTTCCTGGCCCCCATTCCTTCAGAATTTTATAGATGCCTAATAGTATAATTCACAATCAGGCATGAATAGATTTATATTACACCCCTACCACCAACACGCTCTATCTTAATTACACACACTCACACACACTCTGTTTACCTGTTAGGTCTTCAATATCTAACCCTATGTAGACATTCACTCAGGAGTTTGACTTATTGTGATGGGCTCAGAGAAGTACCATTTTTACTGGGGTAGAGGGAACATACTAGCCCCTCAAACCGTAACATATCGACAGTTACTTGTTCTGCCTAAGGTCAGATACATATCCCATAAGACCTTGATCAGAGCATACAGCTTTGGTATCCAGAGCAAGCACCATAAACTTGGGCCAAGAAGCATCACTGGAAACCATGTCATGTTATTTGCTCAGTCCAACTGCCTGCTGCAGCAAATCATTAGAGAAAAGTTTTCTCATATGACATTAATTTATAGGGAAGAATAAATCCTTCTGCACTCTGTTCCTCCTTGGGTAGATAAGTTCCCTGGGGGGGGGGGGGAAGATGTGATTGATCTTATATTTAAGAAATACATATACACATATGCCCTCTCACTCTCTCACACACACATGCTCATTCATACATAACTGAGTGTCTGTGAACATGTGAGTGTGCTGTGCAGGTAAAATCAGAGTGAGCACAAATCAGTCAAACTTGGAAAATTTAGGATCAGTTTCTTCTTTTCTGTCCCCAGGATCTTGGATTGAGCAAACACAACCCAGAAAACAACAAGGGGAAATGAAAAGTGTGGAACCTTTGAGAAAGGTTTACAGGCGAGGTAAGACTATCGACTGCTGCATGATGAGAAAATGAAGAAGGATGTGGCACATTTTGTGATATTGATCCAACCTATTAGCAACAGTGGCAGGTCACTCCATCCTGTAAATCCAGCCCAAGTTCCAAGCAAGTGCAGTGTGTGTTTGTGTATGTGTCTGTGTGCTTGTGTGTGCCTTTGTGTGTGTATGAAGCAGAGACAGAGCAAGAAAAAGAGACAATAGGAAAAAGAAAGAGTTAGGAGAAATAAAAAGAATTAGAGAGAGAGAGAGAGGATTATTCAGAATAGGCTGGACAATAGTACTGATCAAACCAGGTAAACAGTTCAGCGTGGGCCTTCCAAGATGTCAAGGTCATGAATTTTTCAGGACTGAAATGAAAGAAGTTGTGGTCTAAGCAAACAACATGAACAGATAAAACAGTCTGTCAGGGGCATAAATAATGGCCTTCACAGCCAGATTTCAGGAGCTTCTAGAAGTCTATTCTTTCCATCAACATTTGCCATGCCTCTCAGTCCACCAGTATAGATTCATTGAGGAAGGGGAAGAAATGCTTTCTTTGCAAGAAGGTCCCATTTTGGAAGGGGAATGATACTTCTTGTTTGGGTAACTTTGTTGTTGGGGAACTTTGTTGTTCAAAGGTGTAAATGTTATCGGAGCTGATTTTTGATGAGGTGGGAATGGCTGGGATGAGGAGGTAGAAATTTTGGAAAACAAGGAACAGACAATGATAAGAGTCCACAGAGAATGAAGACAAAAAAAAAAAAAACTGATAGCAAAATAGAAAAATAAAATATGAGGTTGGCCAGGGAGACACAATAGAATAAGTGCTTTGTCCTAAAGACCAGGATTTGCATGTTGGTTCTGCCTCCTGTGAGCTACTTTCTTAACCTAATTAAGACACTGAAGGCTATTTTGGAAATAAGAGGTAGAGTTCTGAGTTGTTGTGAAGATTTTGTTATAGGACAGGGAGAGGGGCAGCCCAAGCCCCACAAACCTGCCTATTCTAAATGGGTTCTGCCATCCGCCGCATCAACACAAAACACATGAGACTAATGGGAAGGATCTTTAATAAAACTAGGAAACAATACAGGTAAGGCAAAGAGTCTAGTTTCTAAATGAAGCACCCAAAGTTACCCGAACCCTCGTGGGTAAAAGTCCATCCATATGGGATCGGCCCAGAACAAGGCCCCAAAGCCTGCTACAAGTCTAAAGCATCTTCCAGTGGGGACCCACAGCAAAGGGTCACAAACAACTGGACAAGCCCGGAAGGAAAAGAGCAAAATCAACATCAAGATAAAAGCTGCCATTGTCACCTCCCCACGGGTCTCACCCACATCTGTGTCACCCAGTCCACGACCAAAAGACAAGCGCAGTTTCTTCACGTGTCTCTAGGCTCCATGCGCCTCCTCCAGGTCTCCTTCTGGCTCCATCCTGCTTCCTTCCTCAGTCTCCTCTGCAGCTTCTCCTTTTCCTGCTCAGCTCCACCCTCCCTTGGGTGGGGCAGGGAACCTCCCCCTTTCCTGGGGACCACCCTGTTACAATTTGAACTAATATTTATGAAGTACAGTGTCTGGTGCCTAGCAGATGCCAAGAAACTGGCTATTTCTACCCTTGAAAGAATATTATGGGTGCCCTATAAGTCAGGTGGGGGGAGGTCAAAAGTGCTAATGCTGGAAAAGGTGTCATCTATTAAGAGCCTGTCACAGATGGTAGGAACAAGAGTATGACCTCTTCCACCAAAGAAACATAAGCTAAGACACATCCTCACTTTAGGAATGTTCCCCTCCTCCTCCTGAATCATTAATTACTTCCTCTCCCATCATCATGGAAGCAAATTATTTATTCTTATCAAAAATATTTCTCTTGATCCTGTTTCTTCCCTACTTTCTGTACCATTGTGATGCTCCCGAATTGCAGCAAAACTCCTAAAGTAATTGTATATCTTGCTAGCAAAAATTTCTCTCATCCTGTTCTCCCCAATACCCCTTCCCAATACCCTTGGTGTTTGCTCCCCACCCCGACTCCATCCAAATAACTTGTCCAGGACAGCAATGATTCCCATGGTGTTAAACCCACAGGGTTCTTCTCAGTCTGCACCTCACGTGACATATCAGCTGCATTCCACACACTGATCACACCCTCTCCCTTGATAAATGTTCTCGTGACTTCCAGGACTCCACACTTTCTGCTGTTTGTCTTATGTCACAAGCTACTATTTTTGTAGTATCCTTTGTGAATTCTTCCTCTTCCAAACCTCTTAAGGATGAAGAACCCCAAGCTCAGTTCTTTGTCCTCTTGTTACTATTCTCATTCCTTTAAAGATTTAATATAACCTCAGGCTTTATACATAATCTGTGAGATTGCTCCTCCACTTTGTCTCTACCTTTCTGTGCCCCACTTTGTGGCCCAGGAGGCTGCAGACAACATTGCCCAGGACCCCTGGCTGGCTGGTTAATGACTAACAGAGCTGGCAGCTGCAGGAGGAGTTTTCCTGGCTCTACCTCTCACCGAGCTTCAGGCATGCCATCGCCTCTCCATTTCTCTTACTCAAACATAGAAGTAGTAATTTCTTTCCACTTCTGCCATCCCTTATAAATCCCTTTAGATCTGCCGACATCTCTATACGTTGCCCTTTTATTAAATTCTTTTCAACTGAACCTTGAGAATGCATCACTGGTTCCTGCAGGAGCTTGTCTGATAGCACCACTGTGAGCTGAAGGCTCCTAGACCTGTATCCACAGCTCAGACTTCCCTCCTAATCTCCAGGGTCATCCATAGTCCACATGGGCTATTTTAAACCTCATTTGGGGATCTCATAATAATTTTAAGCCTAAAGTGTCCCCTTGGGAGCAACTAATATTGACCTCAAGCCTGCAGATTTCATTTTCTTCCCCATCTTAGAGGAGACAAACACTATCATTTCAAATGCTCATCCCCAAATCCCTGGAGCTCTTTGACTCCTCCCCTCTCACATCTTACAACAAAATCCATCAAGAAAACTTGCTGGTTCAACCCTTAAAATAAATCCAGAATCTGACCAATTCTCTCAGGTCAGGCCATCATCCTCTTCTCTGGATACTGTAATGGCCTTGATAGAATGGCTCTCCTTGTTTCCACTCTGGTCTCCCTGTCTATTTTCAGTATGGCAGCCAGAGTAATCCTTTTAAAATGTAACCTTGGATTGTGTCACCCCTTAGCACAGGACTCTGCAGTGACTACCTACTTCTCACCAAGTCAGTCAAAAACCTGCGGCAGCCTAAGAATCCTTCCTGACTTGTGTGTCTGTTATTCTTTGACATCAACCCACTCCAGCCACTCAGGTCACCTGCTGTTCTTCAAAAATTCCAGGTTGTAAGACTTTCATATTTCCTAGGTCAGCTCATTATGAATAGCTGCTTACCCACCTCCTACATTCCCCATGTCCCTTCCTTGCCCTTTTTATTCCCCTCATTGGATTTATCACATAATAACAACTAATGTTTGTTTTTATTAGATTTACTTTTGTATTACTTAGTAATTTGTAGCAAAAGTTTGCATTATATTTTGTAATGTATTTGTTAAGTGTATTGTTTATCATGTGTTTACCGTGTGTTGTAATTTAGCTTTATGAGAACAGGAATCTTTGCCTGTTTTATTTGCTAAAACAGTGCTTGGGGCACAGAAGAGTCTCTACAAACATTTTCTAAAAAGAATGGAAGATCTATGACTTAAAAAAGTTTACTAAGGGAAAATCTGCCTCTTGGAGCTCTGTCTGCTTGCACTCCTGCGTTCTGTTAGCTATATTGTCTACCCTACAGGTGCTAGTGCCTTCGTATATACTCTAGACATGATATAGTCTTCACTATACATACTATGCACAGTAACACCCTCACTATTTATTCTACACATGATTTAGCTTTACAATAGACTATGCACTAGACCTTTAAGATTCACCTTACCTCTCACTTGCTTTGTGATTCGGCAAGTTGATTACTTTTCTAAGACTCATTTTGCTCATCCATAAGATGAAGTAACAACACTTAAGTCTTAGGTCTATTATGAGGAATATGCACATGCGGGCATAGAGTTGCACTTAGCACAGTGCTTCAATCAGAGTAAATGCTATGAAGTGGTCAGAGGAGAAGTGTAATAAGTGAGGAAATTGAAATCCAGTCCCTCACACATTTTCAGGCTTCCAGAGGTGTGGTATCAATATTTATCTGAAGATCTCACCGTTCCCTTCATACTTGACCCTTAAAACTTATAATTTCTGGGCCTACATTTATTCTTCAAGAGGTTGATGGTTTCAGAAAAGCTATTCTTGGGGGTTACCATATTATATTCTTCCCAACTATGGGGATTAAGAGAAGTTGTTTAAATTCTAAGATTATTCTTCCTATATCCTGAGATTCTGAACCAGACATAAAAGAGTTCTAAGTTAAGTGATTTGTTCCTAACTTGGAGTGAGAGTGGACTTTAGCCAACTGCTCTAAGATGTGGGCCTATGGCTCTCGGTTGAACCCTGAGTACCCAGGTATCCATTGTCTTTGGATTCCTGGATATAGGCCACCCATGTGTAATCTCCTGCCAGTCACTGCAGAACCAGGCTCTGTCTTGAACTCAGTCAATTGATGGTGACCTGATACTTGCTAACTCTTGCAAGTATCTCTTCTGAGAATTCTGTTTTCTTAGAATACTAATTCCTGGCTAGGTCTTTTCCAAATGAGTAGTCCACACTGAACCACTGCCAACCATCTTTTCCTGGGAGTCCTGTGGCAGGGTCCTGACATAGGGGACCTTGAGCCTGCTGGATAACAATGTCATTCTTTGATCACTAATTGACTTTGACACTGAAACTAGATACTGGTCCAAGTCCCAGGCTTTCCTCTTTTACCTTCTTTCCTCCTACTCATCTCAAAGTCTTAACTAGATTGGATTAAGAAGAGATGGACAACCACTTATCAAACCAATTGAAAAAAACATTGAAATATTATTGCAATCAATAGGAATTATAATGCCATTGAACTCAAGTTTCCACAGAAATTTAGATAACCGGTGAAATGTTACTTGGTCCTGCCTCCCAGAGGGCTCTCAAGAGCAAATTAAAATTATAAATTAAATACCTGCATGCTGCAAGTACAAATCTAAGATGAATCAGATAGAATTTTGAATGCTAATTTCAGAGGAAGAAGTCAGAATCTAAGTTTCAGGTCAGGATAATGCATGCTATAATCCCATTTGCTGAGCTTTCTTCACAGCATGAAATCTCCTTTGGATAGTAGAAGTGAATTATCATAAAAATCTTTCCTGAATATTAATAGAAATATTAATTGAAAAACTTTCCAAATAAATGTCGCCAAATACACCTCATCACACAAATGTTTAGTAAATGTTTAATGAAAATCAGGTCGAAAGGCAAGGAGTTATTGTTCTGTCTCCACTGCCCGCAAGTCAGTCTAGTGTTGGTTTCACCATGCCCTGGGAGCAAATAGGGTTTTCCCTAGTGGAAAACCAAATCTGTCAAACTAGTTGCCAAAATTGCTGACCCCAATGTAGCTCTACGAAATCAGAAGGAAATAACTGGACAACATTTTGACATGTAACCACAAGTAATTACACACTTAAAGCTTTGCTAAATAAAGGTAGGGGGAGAAGAAATGAATGGCAGAACCCCAGATGCCACTTTTCCTTTTGGTATGAAGGTTTAAGTAGCACTATTTCCTTCAGTAATGAATTATTTTTTCCCTCTCCTTCCCCTGCAATTAGAGGACCTCACTTTGGGGCATGGAGGTTACTGAGACAGGGGCAGTGACTGTTCCCACCAAGCAGCCAATGGGCTCTCATCCATCTCCTTTGGTAATTAATTCTAATATAGCTCCAATTAATACAACGGAGAAAGAACCTTCAGGGTACAGTTTTACAAGATATTGCAAAGCCTAATTGAAATCCCTTACCTTATTTTGAAAACAACATTTCCTAAAAGGGTTTAGAAATATTTAAAAGTAATAAAATGCAGCTTAACAACACTAGCTTCTGGCTATGAAATATTCCCAAGATGTGTCCATATCTATATAAGAACTTTTAATTCCTCAGAATCTTGTCATGGACTAAAAGAATCATGCTAAGTGCTCATCCTAGAATTACAGATTTATATAAATTTAGAGCTGGACTAAAAGTAGCCAACACTTAGGTGATTTCACTATGGACCAGGCATACTGTTCGGGGCACTGTTGAGGTACTAAATCCTTTTCACATCTGTGGCACCTAAACAGCAGAGGCTAGATGACCTAGAGTCATAAAGGCTGTTAAGTCAGAATTTGAATTTGGGTGACATGCTTTTAGTCACCCAGTGACTCTCCTAGAGAGTCCTCATCCTACCCATTTAGCTTCAAAATTGAGAAAATGGCACATACAAGGCAAGCGGCACATACCAGGTCACATGTCACAAGCATCTGAGCTGTGGTGACATCCATTTCTTCCAGTTCATTTCTCCTACTCTACAGCTCGGTGCCTGTCAAGGACAGAAACACAAAATTACAGAAATGGAAGGGAAAGCCCAGAGTTCACTGAATTTCGCAGCCAGGCCCTATTTCCACAGCTCTCCTTTCTTAAGCAGTTAAGTGGTTCTATTTTTAAGCTGAGTAAGAACCAGAAAGCCTTCACCTTTAAGCTTTTCCTACATCCCCGAGGGCTGCCCCTTTGCTTGCTTCCATCTAGCACTGAAGTCACTTTTTCTCCTTGGCTTAGGAAAAACCTACCATGAGATCCTTTTCACGTATGTGAGAATGTCCTCTGAACAGGAAATTAACAGGCTCTGAAGTTAGGCTAGACTGCTTAACTTCCTCTCCATTTGGGTTTTGCAGGCCCCACTCCGGCTCCTGCAAGTCGAGAAAGCTTTGTGTCCCAAGTCTGAGCATGCGTGTCTGGAAGGGCGTGGTTCTCCATCCCGGGCTGTGGGACTGCCCTGTCTTCACAACTCCCAGAAAACGAGCAAGCGCGGATGATTTGTTCCCCCACATATGTTTGTTATTTCACTTTCAATTTGGTAAAGTGAGGTCCCGATATTTTCAATTGGATTTGACCTTAATCTTCTTTGAGCTTTTGCTAAGGCCCCCCTGGTAAGATTGTCAAAGTTAATTTATCACAGCTAACAGCAAAGTTAGAAACAACTTCACCAAACATTTCTTCACGCCAAGAAAAGCCATCTAGCCTATTAACCACAGCTGATTGTTTGTGTCATAAAAGGTTTCCAAACCCTTTTACTACAATCCATGAAGTATTTATTACTTGAGGTCAAATTCCATTGCTATTCGCTCCAAAGTCATTTCCATACTCTTTAGTGTAAGTGAAATTTTGTTGCGGGAAAATGTTGCTTTAAAAATAATGAGCTGTCAAATGAAGCTTAGAATCATTTAGTTTTGTAGAAATTTTCATTGCAACAGCTATCCAAATTCAAGAAACACTTCTTTGATATGCAAATGTAAGTTAATTCCCATCTTTCTACTTTGGCCTTTCCAGAGATGAATTCATATCTTTGTTCTCCTCATGCTGCACATTTCTTTGGTTAATCTTATCCAAGGATGACCTCAGTGTGTACCTGCAGGCTATATAACCTCTATATACATCTTGTTAATCCAAACCCTTTCCTTAGCTTCAAACTCTTATGTTCAGCTGCCTGCTTGATATATTTGATTGGATATGCCTCATGCCCTTCAAAACTCATCTTCTGTCCAAACCTGTTTATCCTCTTTAATTTCTTACCCTGGTAAATCTTACCTGGCTCATTAAACCTGAATATCATGATTGCTATTCCTTATTGCAAAACAATTACTAACTCTATTGAATAATGTTTGTGGCCTACTACTCATCTAATTCACCATCCCGTTTCTAGAAAACTCTTGATTTTGTTCATATTCCTTTTACCTTTCCCTATCACCCATTTATCCTACTGTCCACTCGTTCCGGAGGAAGTGAATTCCAGCATCAACTTCAGAAATGTTCCTGATTGGCCTCATAGAAAATCCCTCATTCCCCTTACCAATGATTGATTCAGGAATGGGGACATGACTCAATTCAGGCTAATGATTTAAGAAGTTTACTAGAATCTTCTGGGAAAATGTGTCCTTATTTTACTGGGCAGCCTGACTCTGTGGGGCAAAGGATAGTGCATTGGACTTCTAGATTGTTTAGGTAGTTACTTGGCAAATTTCTGGAAATGATCCTGTCTTTAAATGATTTCATATATGGACAGTAGATCTAGAATTGCTGTACCCATCTTATTACCATCTTGAGAATAAAATCAATATAAAAAAGTGAGGACAGAATTCATGTGCACAGAGACTAGAATCACCATAAGCAATTCTGAAGTCTATCCTCTTTCCAGACTTAATGTTTGCTTTGCAAATGAATTTATTTATTGTTGAAGCTACTTTGGATTATTTATTTTCCTATTATTTGCTACAAAAAGTTCTCTAAATGATTCATCAAGTCTTATCAATATTTAATACCTATCTCCCCATCACTGTCTCTACTAGCATTGTTGTAGTTCCAGCTTTCATCATTTCTCACTTGGATTAATAGAACAATCTTCCTAACTGGTGTTGCTGCCTCAAACCTCAATCCACAGCAATCCATCCTCTGCAGCTGCCAGAGTGATCCTTCTAACATTAAAAAGAAAAAATCTGCTTATCTCAGAGTTCTGCTCAAAATCTTTCCAGATTTTGCCTTATATTTTGTAAACCACTACTTAAATAAAAGTGAACTTATGCTTTACATTTATTTGCAAAGTACTAAAAATGAATGAATTTAGAAAAAAAGGAAAAGAATAGCCTTGCTCCAGCTAAAGACAGAGGTTGAAAAGGAGCCCACGAGATCAGAAATGCAGTGAGCCCTTGGAATGATTCTGGTCCAGCTCCAAGTCTCTCAGTTAAAGTGTATAGACAGAGGCTAAGGTATGTGAACCCCACAAGGTCTTTTTCAAGGTCAAGGCATGTCCCAAATAAAAAATTCTACAAATCAGGAAGAGGTGGTAGCTGTTCAGCCAACATTGAGCACTTAGGGGACATTCAATTCCTTTATTTTTTTCCACCAATTCCCCAAATTTGAATAATGCAAATCAAATCATCAACCAGAACAAACAGGAGTTTAGAGATATGTGAGAGTAGAAGATGCATGGCTTGGCCCAAATTAAACTATTGCTCATAGAAAATTGACATTCTTTGGTGTGTTATTCAACATCATTCATGATGGTACTCGATCTTGACTTTCTCTTTAGTAATAATTGATATATTTGTTTCCTTTTCCTAGCAGCTCAATACCCATCTATCACACTTTTGGAATAGTCACTTCCCATTGAGACTTTCACATTTTCCAAGGTAGTTTCCATGTTCATATGGAATGCTGAGGCCCTGCCTTCATAATCTCAGTAACTTGTTTCATGGGTCTTTGACCCTTGCTAGGACAATCAGAGGAATTCCTTGGAAACTCTTGAACTGGGAACAAGAGAATGAGCTTATCTTTGTTTGGATGTTTAAACTGCATGTTGTAAAGCTACTGGTGATTGAATTTTCTGCAACATAAGTTGAAAAAGCTGAGAATGTATGTAAAGAGAGACAAATAAGAGATAAGAGAGAACGACTCCAGAAACAGATGAGAGAGAAGTGCCTGTTAGGGTTTAAGTTTTCTTTCTGATTATAGTTTTTCCTAAGACCTGAACATATTGCTGTCCTTGCATGGCTGAGAGATCAGAGCTCTTTATAACAAGTAATTCTCTACCCTCCTTCTTCTCTTTCTCCTCTTTCTTGCTTAAGCTATTTCTACTTGACATTTATGACACTGGAAGCCAAAATAGTGCTGACTAACATGTCTGTTTCTTCTCTCATCATTTAACTCTATGCATTTCATGACAAAGACTGCTACAGAGGGGCCCTGTGGGGCTCTAGCCATCCAAGGGACAGGGGCAATAGAGTCATGCACAATTGCAACACCACTCAGGCTCAAAGAACAACAACAATGGGGTTTATTTAACAAACAGGGAAACAATACGTTTTCAAGGCCACAGGTGGCCAGCTATCTTACCCCAGGTAATGTCTAGAATGTCCAGAAGTCCTAAAAAAAAGCCACTCATTTGAGATGGTACTATCCTGCCAATGAGGGCCAGCAGCTCATGGCAGCTGGCCGGCAACAGGCCAGGGTCCAACTTACTTCAGGCAGGGCCACTGAGATGACTACAGCTGCCCTGGCCATAGACTGAAGGTCGGGATGGACAGCATCAGAGACAGCAGCACCAGGAGGCAGTGCTGCACAATTTACAGCTCTCAGAGGTGACCCAGACACAAAGCACCGGTCACCCAGTCACTACCACTACAGCTCTTTGTAAGCTGTTGGCCCACACCACCAACAAACAGCTCTTTGAGGCACCAGGCCCAGGGCCTCTGGTGCTCTTTTCAGGTAATAGTAGAGGCAGCCCAGCCTCTGTGCAGCTTTTTGGTTTCTCTTCTTCCTTCAGAGATTGGCTGCTAGATGCTGCTCTTTCTTCTTTCTTGAACAGGGACAGTTTTTCTGAGAGAGTTTGAAAATGCAAGTGCCTCTCTTCTAAGGCCAGGAGCCACAAGTCAGAGAATCCCAAGTGCATGCCTGCCCTTCCTTATAACCTCTTTCAGGTTCCCCAACTACAATTCTGATTGGACCATTTTCAGTCCTATGGTTGATTGGACCATTTACCAATCAACTCATAGCTGACACCTGATCACTCCATTCTATGACCATGCACCCTTTCTACTGCCTGCGGCTGGAGGGAACCACAGTGTTGGAGTTGGCCTGTGTGGCCCCATGCTCCTCCCTGCAGCTCTGAAGGAGGAGCTGCAAGCCCTGGGATGGCTTGATAGGGGAACCACTGGCACCTGCAATCACTGCTGTCCTCTGTCTGCAGCCTGAATCCCAGGGGGTTGGGGGCCACTGGTGGTGGGCAGTACAATGCTGCCACTTGCACTGCCCACAAGTAGTGCTCTGGTGCCAAGTGCCAGAGCCCTGAGGTGGGAACTGTCTCCAGTTTCACAGGCTCTTGGCATATGACACTGATTCTCAGGATATTTCCAGCTAGACTAGACCACGCTTCTTCCAAGCTGATTTTCCCATTCATGCCTTTATCCATGTCTTTGCCCATCCTATCTTTCAGATTCTTTTTCTGGGATACCTGTGTCCCCCATTTGTCATTTCACTTCTGAAGTCTATTTTTATACCTCTGACTCAAGTTTAGTGACCCTCTTCATGTTCTCACAGTGTCTTCTGAATAGTTCAACCATTATTCTTGGTTGAACTATTCATGTATATTCCAGTATACATGTGCTATGCTACTAACTTAGATGTGGTAGTCTTTTTAGGGCACTAGATTTAGACTTCATCCATCTTTATTTTCCCAACTCTTAACAAGATGTTCACTTGATAGATATTGGCTATTTAAATGAGTCAATCAAATGATGAAGCAAATACCATATAGTAACCTGGGTATTTGACAACACAGTAAATTAGCAACAATTTTAAAAATAAGTAAATGAAATGAAGATAGTTAAGATTTCTGGAAAACTAGCACATTCATTTACTGTTGGTGGCATTGCAAATTAGTGCAGCACCTTTAGGAATCCATAAAATAGGGCAAACAACTGCCATAAAAATATTCACATCCTTAGTTCAAACATGAAATATTGTCCTAAACAATAATTTTATAAGTCAAGAAAATGCATAAATATATTTATGGCAATAACTTACAGTAGTGACAAAGTTAAAGGAGAAATTGCTATATTAATTTATCAAAGTGATAAAATATTATATGTATTTAAAATAAGAATGAAAACTAGAAATAATGAACATTTTATTATGTATTTGGAAAGCAAAATTGCAAAAGGGCAAATTTGTAATAATTTAAAAAATGTCAAGCTTGGAAAGCAACTAGGCAAAAATGGAAGTATTATGTTGAATGATGGAATTACCAGTGTTGTGTCTTTTTATCAAAACTTTATTTTAATTAAAAAGATGTCATTGCAATAATATTTATAAAGCAGGGGAAGATTTAATGGGGTCCTCCATGTTATGAGATCGTCCTTGTCATTCCTACAAAACATTCTTCTGGATAAGGGTGAATATACCTGCCTACAATCCTCCTGAGACATGGAATTCAGTACAATTGAGAAGCATTATATCAACACAGTCACAGTAGCAAATTTGCATAATGATTTATGGACATTTGCCCTAACAATTGTGTGGGGATATGAAGCAGCTGTTCACTAGCTTGGCTCTGGCTTTGCTAACAAGAGGCCGACAGCTGTAGTTAATGAAAAACAATTGCTAATAGATAATTCCAATTTAGCTTGAAGTGCATTTTGGTATTGCCAGTACACAGAGTGACTCAAATCAGATCGCCAGCCTCATATTTGCTTTGCTCCATCTTCTGAGTTCACACCACACTCCATCTTCCTGGGTGGGACTTTGTGGAGAGTTGTTCTGGAAGGCACTCTGGGAATATGTTGCATGGGACAGGGCTAAATCTTGTTCTGGTTGGTGGCAATAAAGTATAACCCCAGTGACATAGACAGTGGAAATTGTAAGGAGCTAGGAAGGAAAGAGCCAGGATCAGAATAAAGCTGTGACAGCTTCAATAGATAGTCTCTCCTTCACTACTCTGGCAGACTAAAACATTGGAATCTTCATTTCAGGACCTCTAAAAAGTGAATGCCACTCAAGAACACAGGTAGGGAGTCAACCAACAGTGCTAAGACAGCTGATGCTCAGGATCATTGGTTTCTAGTCTTAGTTCTGTTATTTTTGATGAACAGTTCAGCCTGTTTGAGCCTCAGTTTGCTCATCTATAAGAGGAAGATTTTAAAGAAGATCTCACAAATCTTCCAGCTTTGTGATTATTTTTTTGTATAGAGGAACTAGGGTGTAGGCCAGAGACAGAATGGGATGTAGAACAGGTGAATTTTTTTAAATATTTTATTTTATATAATTCTTACATCATTTTTCATTTTTGCACAATGTATGCATTTTCATTTTGGTTATAGTCCCCATACAATTGTACTCCCCCTTATTTTTTTTTTAAAGATTTGTTTATTTATTTATGCAAGCACTGGGTACAGTCAGAAGCAAGGAAGGGTGAGAGAATTCACCAGAGCCAGAGCGGGGAACAGAACAGGCAGACCGACGAAATACACTGCTGAGGGGAGCAGTGGACAGGGTAGGAGAGGTCTGTGTGCCATGTGGGACCCTCGCCGGTGGTGAGGGATTGAAGCGGTGCTGCAGAGGCTGTGGGCAGATTCGCAGCCCATCGCTCAACTGCTGTGCCACCAAGGGAGGCTCCTCCCCCTTATTTTGACCCTAATCCTTCCTATCCCCACCCCCACCCGCCCTCGATAGTGTGTCTCTGGTTTATAGTTGCTTGATTTTGATTTTTACTTTATTAAAATTAGTCTTTTTCCTGGTCCCTTATTTAGATTTTCTAAATTTCTGCTATGAGTGCGACCATCCAGTATTTTTCTTTTTCTTTCTGGCTTATTTTGCTGAGCATGATCCCTTCTAGCTCCATCCATGTTGCTGCAAACTGCATGAGTTTATCTTTTTTGATCGCTGAGTAATATTCCATGGTGTATATGTACCACATCTTCTTGATCCAGTCATCTATTTTTGGGCATTTGGGTTGTTTCCAAAGCTTAGCTATTGTAAACAGTGCTGTTATAAACACAGGGGTGCAGGTACTCTTTGGAATTGATGTTTCTGTGTCCTTTGGGTAAATACCTAGGAGTGGAATTGCTGGATCATATGAAAGCTCTATCTTTAGTAGGTTGAGGAATCTCCACACAACTCTCCATAGTGGCTGGACCAGTTTGCACTCCCACCAGCAGTGCAGGAGAGTTCCTTTTTCTCCACATTCTTGCCAACATTTGCTGTTGCTAGTTTTTTTAATATGTGCCATTCACACTGGTGTAAGATGGTATCTCATTGTAGTTTTGATTTGCATTTCCCTGATTACAAGTGATGTTGAACATTTTTTTAGATGCCTGCTGGCCATTTGCATTTCCTCTTTGGAGAAGTTTCTTCTTAGCTCTTCTGCCCATTTTTTGACTGGATTATTTTCTTTGTAGAACAGGTGAATTTTTACTGAAATACACTCCTAAAGGGAGCAGTGGGTGAGACAGGAGAAGTCTGCTGTGCCATATATGGGTTAGCTCCCTTGCTGGGATCGAACTCAGGCTGTAAAGGTGATAGATCTGAGACTTAACCCCTAGGTCACCAGGGATGCCCCCAACTTTGTGATTCTTTAAGTATCAGTTAGGATTGGTATCATTTTAGACAGATCAACTGTAAGTAAGTCCAAATGCATTTGGGACATTTTTGTGGTTGCTGAAGCCTTCAGTCATTTCTTATGAGTATATCTTCTGGGTACGAGTATAAATTTGGAATAACAATAGGACACAAATTAGAAACTGGGTAATTGGTTAACTGTGCAATAGAATATTTTTAATATATTGCAAGTTTCAGTTCATATACCACAGCTTAATTGAATTTGCCCTACAGCCCTTCAATTAAAAATAGTGCAAAAACTAGCATTTTTTTTCAAGATAAATGTGGAATCTTGACCAAAATCTAAAAAAAAAAATGGTAAGTTTTTGAAAGGTTAATAACTTTTTTTCTAATCAAAGCAGTAACAGAGATTGAGAGACTATTTTCTTTTTTATAGTATACAAGAGAGTTTTGATAGTTCTGTCTTAGGAGCAATCTGACACTCTAAGAAATTCTGCTGAGACATGAACTAAATTTGTAAAGTAGGAACAATCAACACTTGGCTGAATCTACCATCTCTGTGAGGTGTGTTAGTACAGGTCATAGGTCTCTGCACAGTCTCACCAGCCTCATCTCTTGTGTGTCCTGGTTTCTTGTCCTTTTCCATCACGATGTTTCTAAATTGCCTGACATCTCCTAATTTGTTCCCTTGGCCTGAAATATTCTTCCACCCCATCTCTATACTCTTTCCTGCCTGAAAAATTCCTTCCTCCTAATTCTTTGTAAGTCAGGTCACCTGACTTTGGGGTCAATTATAGCCACGCAAAACGCCTGACTCTACTGCTTATAATCTGTATGACTTGGGCCCTTTTATGCAAGGGACTTGTATTCTCATGAAATTTTTAAAAATTGGTCAATTTTGAGTCAGTTCCTCAAAGTTGCAAAGAAACTTACCATTTTCACAACAAAATAAATGGCATTCTAAGGAAAGGCAACAACATGTGCATGGCCTAGAGTTGTGGAAAGAATAATGGAAAATGTGACATAATCCAGTCATCAGAACTCAGGACCTGGAGAAGTAGGAGGAAGCTGATGAGATAGGAAAGTAGTCAGGTACAGCTATTGAGGGATATTTTTGACATATAAGAATTTTGAAAAACAGTCTTTAAAGAAATGGAAGGCTTTGAAGGATTCCATTCTAAGGAACCCTTGATTTCTGCTATTGACTATAATATTTAACTGAGATTTCTGCCTGAGCATTCTATGTCCAATATGGACCAAATCTACTGCTTCTTTTTGGGAGTAAATGGCATATATTCAGGCAACTATATAGCTTGGTTTACTTTGAACAGCTCTGGTTCTTCCTTTTATCCTGGTTTAATGCTTAACAGTGCTCCCCTTCTCAAAAGCTTCCTACTTTGAGTATTATCATCTTCATCAACTCAAGAGATCATAGATGAAGAAATGCAACATTATTTCCAAAGGGTTGTGGAATAATTTTAAAAAGAAAGTCAGACATCATTCTGATGAGAAGCTAGAAGTTTCCCAACCACTGAAGGTTATGAGCAGAGGACTATCTGATCTGAGAGCAGATGGACTGTGTGTCAGCTCAGGGTGACTGCATCAAACTTTCACACACCTGCTTCTTTTATGTGCTTGGACCACACCTCTTTAACCTCTCTGTGTCCCAGGTTCTCCCCTACATAGTGAGGAAGACAGTATACTACCTACTTTTTTCTACTTGTGTGAGACTTAAAGACCTAAAATAGGTAATATGTTTTGAAAAGCCCAAAAAGGAACAAAAATGCACTAGATGTCACATCTATTACCAGGCTGGTAGTTGAATGTACCTTTGCCTATGGATGAGATCCAAAATATTGTGCTTCTGTGCTCCTCTGTGAGGCATCCTTCCAAGGCTTCTTCTACCTTACACAGATCTGGCCTGTCATGCCTTTCAAAACAAAATCATTATCTTTTTGTCTGAAGTTTTTCAATTGAGGAAATAAAGCTAAAGGTCTCTTTAAAAATAAAACATGAGGGAAAATGCAAGTTTAGCTTTTTATCACACTGCTAAACTTGTCTCTTGACATATGTTTTCCCCACTAGAAGGTCTCTGAGCATAAGGACTGTGTTTTATCCAACTTTATATCTTTGTACCTGACCTTGTACCTGGTTCATAAGGAGAACACACTAAGTAGTTTTTGGAGAGAAATTGAGATTATTTGCCAACTGAAACAAACCTATACTCTGCACTATGTGGTTTTTCTGTTTAAAGATTTTATGTTTAATGACTTTCATACTGCATGTTTCATGAAATTTCTCACTATAGTCAAGTAAATCTTGTCCTCTATGAGCTGACATCACTTAGTTGGGAGATATGGAATAAACAAATTTAGCAGTTTATACAGAAACTTTCAGCACACAACCCAGAGATAAGTTAAGGTTAGATTTTGAAGTTTTGAGAAAGTTTGGAAACAGCAGCAATTCACTTGGCAGATATCAAGAGGTTATTTTTAAAGATGACATTAACTTTGTAACCCAAGGTTTTATTTTTTTTATTTGGAGATAGAATATTGAGTAGTTAAATAGCACACATGCTGGGAACAGACTTGGATTCTAATCCTGGCAGTGGTACTCACCTGCCACAAAACCTTGGAAGAGTAGCTTGGTTTGTTTTAGCTTGGTTCCCTAGAACCCAGGGCATAAGGCAAAAGATTATGCACTCACATTTAACTGGGAAACAATCCCACTGAAACATGAGTAAGGGAAAAAGAAGTGCAGCAGGAGAAGGAAAAGAACAAATACAAGGACTTACGTGGCTGGGCTGGTGACAACTTCGCCTATGATAAATTCCTAGTCTTGCTAGGTATCTTTACAAAATGGTATCCAATTACATTCTGTGGGCAGCAGAGTTTATCTGCATCTTTTTTCCTTTTGTTGATTAAAGTTCACCACTGCCTTTGAACTTCTTAATAGTTTTTCCATGCATCTGGTCTCCCTACTTGGAGACCACAGGGAACCTGGGTGGGAGCTTAGAGACAGCCCAGATGTGAGGTAGAAACTGTGGGGCTGTGCTAATAAGCAGCAGCAGCAGGAAGGGCTGCAGTTCCATGGTGCTAAGAGCAATGTTGGCCATTGCCAGAGCTGCTCAGATTAGAAGGGGCTGGATCTCTAGTGCTGGGTAGGCTGAACCCATTGCATTGCCTGATTTCTGGATCTCAGTTTTCTCATCTTTAACATGAATGAGAATAACAGCTACATAGGCTGTTGTGAGGATGGAGCAAGATGCTTTGGACAATGCCTGAAACATAGAAAACTGTGAAATGTTTTCTGTTATTAGAAAAGTCATGGCAGTTCTTGTGGATTTTTTCATTTACTTCTTGTGGATTTCTTATTCTACTTCTCTGCAGTCTATCCTCTATCCTTATCTTTTTATGCTTCCTCTTAAAAATATATTGAAGACGGAGCTATAAGGATTGAGTTCAGCATGACCAAAACCTTGGAGACTAAGTCCCTCATCCCTTGTGCCAGGTCACCTGACTTGCCAGTTGTTATGATTCTGCTAGAAGAGATGGAAACAAAGCAAGTCCTGCTGAATCACCATCAAGGGGTGTTCTTGGATAAGTCTCCAGACTTCATGAGTTCATATCATAGTTACTGCACACATTGGCTTGATTGGGTTTCTGCCAGTGGAGTGAAAGTTGTTCTGAAAAGTATCTTCTAGAACTTTGGAGGCAGAGGTGCAGAAACAGCAAAGGTTTATGGCAGGGCATCCATATTTAATGGCTCTCTGGGCACACTACAGGTATTCTGTTTGGACTTCATGGTGTTAGTTTTAGTTAAGATATTTCCATTTGAGCTTCCAGTAATGATGCCCCCAAGCAATATGGCTGAACACATTGTCAAAGAGTTGCTTTCTCTGTTGCCACCAGTAGAAACTAAGATTTAAATATATTGATAACAACATTTAAAATCATCGTTTCTTCCATATAAGTCATATTTCCCACTTTGCCTTTAAAAGAAACCAGAGGATTGGGTAATCCTGGGTCTGAATTTCCACCTGGAACAGAATTTGAACTTCTCACTTCAGACAGGGCATATTTGCCATATTTCTCACAATTCTGTATTGTCTTACCAGGCTATTTTCACTCATTTATATTACCTTTTGTTGTAGACATTTTAGTTTTCAGACCTGGACTTAAAGCTTTCTGGACTGAGATGGCTAGTTATCAGAGAAACATAAGCTTTGGACTCTAAAGCTACGTTAGAGGGCCCAAGCTCTATGGCCCCACCTCATCCCCCCAAACTTGCTCATGGAACATTTATTTGGTTTAGTTTTCCAAATGTACACAAACTTTTTGATCTTGTTTATAATATTGTCATACATTTTCTTTGTTATTAACAAAGACATGAGAGAATGAAATAGGGAAAGGAAAAAAAAAACAAAAACATCATATGACATCGAGATGTACCAGAAATTTCCATGTCTGTGGCAGGGACTGCTGCATGACTTCTCAAACTCCAATCAAATTCCTGTGGCAAGTTTGACTTCACTTTAGAAGCTGGAGTTAGAAAGTCCCTGTTTCTAAGACTCCTTAAACCTTTGGTTTCCCAAGGGGTGCACCTGCTCCCAAGCCAAACCACAGTGTGATGTTTGGAAGGTCGAAATGAGATGGAGTTGGTATTTCTGCTGGGTCTGTGGTTTCTGGGGACAGAGGCACAGTTGCTGAATCAGGGAAGGCAGCAGCACAACCTCCCATCATGTTCAGTCCATGCCGGGCGCAGAGTACCCATGTTGCTGGTGTGAGAGCAACTGAAGTAGTGGCTCTTGAGTCAAAAGTTGTTACAACAGTGTCCTGATGTGGTCACCGATAATGTCATGTCCTACAGTATTATCTGTGGTTATGCTAGAAACTCATGGTAGAGCTGTGCTGACAGCCTTTCCATTGACTTCACAGGTGCTTCATTTGTGGTGTTAAATTCTTGGTTTCTAAATTAGCTGGAGAGGATTCTGCTATATACTACCAAATCTGGCTGACAGTGGGTCCCTCCAACTCTTAGTATGTGTGTTTTATAAAAGTAGCCTGTCTTTTCGTATCATAGGTACTGTATCTTTTTTAATTAAACTTTTTAGGTTGAGAAAATTTTTGTTTTATGCAGAGTTGTGACAAAGTGTTCAGATCCTATGCATCTTTTGCCTGGTTTTCCCATGGTAAACTCTTGGAGAACTAGCGTACATTGTCATCACCAGGATATTGACTTTGATACAATCTATTGATTAGGGGTTGCTACTGAGTTGTTCTTGTGTCTCTGTGTGTATGCATGTGTGTGTGCATGTGTGTGTAGGTATATGCAATTATATCACATTTGTAACTTCAGGTATCAGTCACCACAGTCAAGGTACAAACCAGTCCCAGCACCACAAGGATCCCTCTTCATGCTGTTTCTTTATAGCCACACCTAACTCCCTCCCAACCCCCTCTTCAATCTTGAATCTGTCCTCCAGTTCTATGAATCATCACTTCAAAAATGCTTTAGACTATGGAGAAATATAGTGGTTACCAGAGGGAAGGGGACAGAGAGCAGGGGATGGAGGGACCATGTGATAGGGTACTGGCACTGGAACTTTGGTGAAGGGTGAGTGAAGCATGGGTACATGCCAATATATGAAGCTATACTCCTGAAATGTTACCATTTTTCAAATAAATGGTAAATAATAAAATTTTATTAAAATACTTCATTTTAATAAATGCTAACCATCTACTAAAAAAGGGCATAATCTTTTACAATTGGCCTTTTTTTGCTCAGCATATCCTTCTACTAATTCATCCAAGTTGGTCTGTGTATCAATAGTTTTTTTCCTTTTTACTGCTGCATAGTAGTTCATTGCACAGATGTCAAATTTGTTTAACCAATCACCCTTTGAAGACATGTGAGTTCTTTCTAGATTTTGCCTATTATGAATAAAGCTGCTAGGAACATTCATACACAGATTTTTTTTGCAAAAATATCAGCTTTAATTTCTCTGGGATAAATGCCTCAGAGTATAATTGCTGGTTCATATGGTAATTGCATACTAAGTTTTATAAAAAACTGCCAAATTGTTTTTCCAGAGTGTACCATTTTACTTTCCTGCCAAACAATGTTAGCATTTGTTGTTTTCACGGAATAACTGAAAAATAATTTCATCCATTCTAATGAGTGTATATGGCATCTTATTGTGAAGGAGGCATCAGTTAAGTCAATTTATGTATGAATATATAGCAATATATCCAGAATTTATAGCCCCAAATGCCTTTCATTTCCACACATAGAATTTTCACATATTTTAGCACATTTAATTTTTACTTTGTGTCTGGTTATTATCATTTCATTTCCTTTGATGAGGAAATAGAGACAGCAAAAAATAAACGAATTATGCAAGATTACAGAGGAAAAAATACATTTATTGAGCAACGACTACTGTATGCTACAAACATCATTTTCTTTAATTATAACAGTATTTTTGCATGTATCTACTATTGTTCCTATTAAAAGGGGGAAGAAATGAATCATTTAGTGACTAATATCTGATTGAGCTAAAATGGTCATATATTTCATTTTTATTAAAAAAGACAGAGACAGAAAACAAAGATGGGAAAAATCTATATTTTCACATGATGTACTGAGGACTACCAGAAATTTTTGTGTGTATGTTTATGGCAGGCACTGTAAAAGGCTCATTAGACTCCATTCACTCTCCATACCTGGAGCTTTCTGCTGTCCTATATTGCTTAGCTGGTAAATGAAAAATCTGGAACCAGACAGAACCTGGGCATCTGATGCCATGATGTCATGTCTGGTATAGTTTCCAACACAAGATCACTTCTCTTTCTAACTCAAGAACATAAAAGATGAATTTTTTTACAATAAATTTAAAATTAAATACCCTCCATTAATGCAGTTTTAATGAGTGATTCATTTACTTTGCATTTATATGTTTAAAAGGATGCCTAAAATAAGAGCACTGTACTTCATAAAGGAAACTGCATACACAGATTCACTACTGTATATCTGGACAATTAGATGGACATTTAAAATGAAATCTGACAGGATCAGCTGCCATGCCCTGTGTTAAATTGTTTTAAACTTTTCACTCCTCTTTTTTGTCAATAAAGTTGTAAATAAAGACCATCACACATTAAAATCCAAAAAAAAAAACCCATAAAAGATAAACCAAAGCAAAAACATAAAAAGGCTTGAGGATATTCTAATGCTTCATCCCTGCCACTACTGACCTTGGGCAAACTATTTCCCAGTTTATTGCCTCATGAGAGAATGAGGGCATATTCAGGAAAATGGGGCATTTGGTTACAGAACTCTTTACCTGATCACTTCACACAGTCATGAGCTCCAGGATATGGACTGGAGAGAAGACTGAACTGAGAATGAAGGATGTGGTTCAAGAACTAACCTTGGGCAGGTCATCTTGCCACATTCCTAAAATACATCATTTGGAACACAGCATCTTAGAAGTCCCTTCCAACTTCTTGATTCTCAGAGCTTAGTATTTGGATAAAGAAAATGTAGTCTTGCAATGTACAAAAAACTGTTTATTTCCAAAAAATACAACTTTAAACAAAAGCATAGACATGCAAGTGCTTTCTTGCTTCAAAAAGTTAAAATAAACAAAAAGAAAGTAAAATTGTATAATGGCTGGAAGACACGGAGCAGTTTCTCTATGACCCGAGCAGACGGGGTAAAGGAGGAGAGTCCTGGAGCCCTCAGTGGCTTTTCAGGCTTTTGTTTGGATTTACCAGGTACACGACTGGCAAGGGGTGCCAGCCTCCCAGACCCCAGCAAGTCTTCACTCTTTCTGGGCTCTCTGGCATTCTCTGGTGGTCTCTGCTTCTCTCATGGTTTTGCCCTCTGCTGGCATCCTTGTGACACCACTCTTATAAGCTCAATCTTAGCCCAGGTGAATCTCATCTACCTATTCCCACACCCTACTCCAGGTGCCCGCCATCAGGCATGCATTCAGGATCTCAAGGATCCATCATCAATCCTAATGGTGGGAGGGCAGAAAAGCCTGATACTTTTTCACTTATCCTACAAATTGCAAACCTGTAGTTCAGTTCTAATGATCAGAAATTACTTACCCTGAAGTCCTGGTGATGGCACTGTTTTGGAAGATGGATTTGCTGTTTGTTCTCATCAATCACTCATTTCACCAGGAGACATGGCTTGGGTAGGAAAACAGGCACAGAGACTGTCCGTGGATGTTTGTAATAGTCGCTATTTGTTCACCGTAAGCCTTCCTGGTTTACTCATGCTCTCCAGCCTGCACCAGGACACAGCTGGTCATAGTTGTGTTAATCACCAGCCTCCTCTGCCTCATGCCCCTACAGTGATAATTGCAATTATTGTGAAAGCCATGACTGCTGACAATGAACTTTCCAGCTCTTGTTCTTAGTTCTTACCCAACTGTTGTCACATTCCTTTAATTAGGGGTCAGCATCTGCTGAATGGTAACCCATAACTGGACACACATGGTGGAAAAATAAAACCAAGTTTTAGCTGGTCTCCACTTGTTATACTGTGAAAGGCAGGAGGTATTGGAAGATCATCCAGTCTAATACACTCGTCTTAGAGAAGAGTAAATGGAGGTTCAGAGACTGATAGCCAGTTAGGAGGGAAGCTAAGCTAAAGCTCAAGTTTCTCAACAGCATTATTTCTCAAAACCTCACTGCATTTGATCCTATGGCAGCTGCTAATACCAAATTTGCTGTAAACAGTCTGTCAATTTTACTTTTGTGTTGCTTTTGGCAGTGTGATGGCATTGCTTCAGGGATGTTTATGTGGGGGAGGCGATCTACCTATTAGCTACTCCTATGCTCCCAAGGCATCAGATCCTAAATATTGACAAATTATAGTGCAGTAAAACTGCAGAGATGTTAGTGTCTCCATATTGCTGGCCCGATTGTGATTGCCCAAGTGCTAGAGAAAATATTTTAAAAATATGGATCAATAAAATGATTCTACCACCTGAGACCCCTTCTACTTGCTGTGCAAAGTCAATATAAGCATCAAAACAAAACACTGGAAAGGTATCATGGGTTGCAAGCAGGGGAGGCAACTTGGCGAGACACAGTCCCTCTAGTGGCTTGTAATCTTGTTAAAACTATTGCCTCTAACACATGGGACAAAATAGAAAACAATTTACAACAGGCTAGGGTTGGGTGGTAGAGTGGTGCAGAGTGAAACACTGGAAACTTCACAAGGAAATATGATTGTGTTGTTGTAGGGTAAGGAAAAATGTCAGGCTTTTCTGCCCTCCCGCCATCAGGATAGATGATGGATCCTTGCGGTCCTGAATGCATGCCTGATGGCGGGCACCTGGAATAGGGTGTGGGTATGGGTAGATGGGATTCACCTGGGCTGAGACTTGGCTTTTAAGGGTGACGTCACAGGGATGCCAGAAGAAGCCGAAAGCAGAAGCTGAGAGAGAAGCAGAGAAGGCCGGAGAGCCCAGAGTGAAGACCTGCTGGGGGATGGGAGGCCTGCCAGCCTACTGGCTCCCCAGCACCCCTGTCTGTCATGTACCTGGTAATCCCAATAAAAACCTGCAAAACCACTGAGGACTCTGACTCCTCCTTCACTCAGTCTGCATGGGATCAGAAAACCTGCTCTGTGTCCTGTCCTGACCCTACAGTTGTTTACATTTATTTCTAAGGCCAGGCTCAGCTACTGGCATATCGTAAACCCTTATTAAATTCAATATTCCAGTTAAGCTAACATTATTATAAGAAATGCCATTATAGTTTGTACTCTTAAGAAACAAAAACAGTGTCCTTAAACATACATCCCAGTTTTAAAGATGATAAAACTGAAACCCAAAATATGCATCTTAAAATTAATGGAATATCGTATTTGTGAACGAATAATTGCGTGAGTAACCCAGGTTGGAATCCTCCATGTGTAATCCTGAGCAAATCATTTTAATTTTCATTGTCTTGAAGTTAGAAAATAAAATCATAGGACTTGCTGCAAAGAGTTTTTTTATGATTAAAATGTAAAACTTAAGTGCTTAGTGAAGTCAAAGTTTTTCTTAAAATGCTAATTAGCTAAGTTCCAAAATAACTCATATGCACCATCTCAATGAGTGGTATAGAGTGAAACACTGGAAACTTCACAAGGAAATATGATTGTTGTGAAATATGATGATTGGAAAGGGTTTTCTGTGTGCATGGCATTACGAAGGCTTCCTGGGAACTACAGGATGGTGCTGTGCTTGGAAGGATGGAGAAAATCTGGGCTCCTAGGGAGGGCATTCTCCATAGGCTTTAAACTGTCAATATATACAAGTCTGATGAGATTGAAAGAGGCTGATATTTGACCGTGGCCCAGAATAGGGGCAGAAAGAAAGGCAGGTGCACAGATTCTGTCTACAAGGGCAAAAGTTTTTTAAATCTTGCTGATTTCTAGGCACTCATACAATCGGTCAACAGCAAATAGTTGTGAAATCAGCAGGGATCAACACCTGCAACAGAGTTTCTGAAACACCCCTCTTTAGTGCTGGCCTTGCCTGTTGAGTTTTTGCATCATTCATATTGGCAACAGCAGCTGAAGTTCTGAACAAAACAACACAGGAAGTGGTGTGGCTTTTCCAAACTAAATGACTCTTTTAATTACATATTTTTTAGATGATTAATATGTGTCTCAAGAAGTCTGCTCCTGGAAGCTATGTAAGCAAACTGGAGAAAAAATAATTATGAAAAGAAACCATTTTACAAAGTTTCTTTATCTATGCATATTGTTTCTACTTTAGCAAATGGAAGTAAATGAGTAAGCAGAAGAGATTCCTTAAACCTTTAGTATTAAATTCTGCTCAAGATATTAACTAGCAGAAATCCTTTTGTTCATTCTCCTTCTACATAAACAGTGGCCATATATGTAAGAAACATAAATTTGAAGATATTGCCCTCTCTCATGAACCTTTATCTTTCTAATATGACCATTTGAAGAAGAGGTGAATGAACTTCCAAAAATGTAGACTTCTCCCAAGCCACCTTTCTTTTTGTAGCAATTCTCTCCTTAGGAAGCATTTTGGCTTTGTTTTCATAGTGAAGCCATCCAAGGATAATTAAGGAAAAACTGGCACTTGATATTAAATGAATAAACATGAGAGAGTAACCTGGTGCCACCCTCTTGCTGTTTGAGACAAGGGGTGCAATAATAGCTCACATCAGAAGATTCATGGGGGTGTTGGATATGAATCCTTGATTCCCAGCATATAATTCAGAACAGATTTGGCCATTCAATTGGCCACTGAAATTCTCTAAAGCTGCCAGTTGCTATTTCCTCTGCCACTGTTTTTGTAACAGAGCAACCCCGATATGAAACAGGTTGCTTGAATGTGGGTCCTCACCTACATGCTTAAAGGGGAATTATTAATGCTACACTGCAGGCACACACAAAAGGTTAATAAAAGGTTTATTTACAAGGGAAGGGGAAATGAGGAATAACTTAGGGGGGAAAAGAGGGAGATAAATTTGTAAATGCATCCTACCCATTCCGCTGACCTGGAATCCCAATGACCCGCTGAGAGGTGGCGAAAAGTCAAGTGCCACAGGGCCAGGAGGGTGTCCCCTGGCCACATGCCTGGTTATATACCCAAACAAGAAAAACATGGCTGCTTAACTCCACCCTCAGGTCCTTGCAACCCTCCCTTGGGTGTTTGTGGGATTTGTAGTTCCCAGTGTTTAAATGGCTCCAGTCTGGAGTGGGGGCAGAGTCCACAAAGACTGTGTGAAGTTTGCTCAGGACATCCTTTTCCCCTAACATTTTCATTCTATTTGCTCACTTTTCTGGGCTGCATGGCTAGCCTGTGCACATGACATTCCATTTCCCAGCATGATTCCTGGAACTCTCCCCTCCATCATTATCTCCATCCCTGCCATTGCCAAAAATTTGAGACCTTTGCTTAGCTCCTGATAGGCCTCACCTCTTTTTCCTTTTCCATCCATACACCTTGCACAAAACAACAGAAGAGTACCTCTTCACTTCATTATCACAGAGATGTGTAGAGTTTCCTAGGCCTGCTAGAACAAATGACTGCAAACTGAGTGACTTAAAACAACTGAGATTGGTTCTCTTACTGTTTTGGAGGCAAGAAGTCCAAAGTCAAGGTTTTGAAAGAGCTGTTGCTGCCTTTAGAGGCTGTAGGTGAGAAATCTTTCTCATCTCCTCTAGTTTCTAGTGGTTCCAGGCATTCCTTGGATTATGACTTGTAATTCTGTAACTCCAATTTATTTTTATTTTGCTTTGATTTTTCTGTACTTTAATTGAGGTAACATTGATTTACAACACTGTATATGATTTATGGGTATAGGTTCACACCTCTTTAGATATATGTTACCACAACACATTACCACCAAGGGACCCAAAATCCTCTACTAAAGCCTATTGTACCTCCTCTGTCTTCTGCACCCCAATCTTGCTTTGTCTTTCTGGTAGAAATTCTACAGTCTGATTTCTAGGACTTGTTTTACTTCAATTTTGTCTGTTCCTTTGTTTTGTTTCTCTATATTCCACGCATGAGTGAAGTCATCTGGCATTTGTCTTTCTCCTCCTTAGTTGGTCATCACATGGCCTACTCATCTCTGCTTCTCTTTTATGTTTCTCTGATAAAATGACTTGCCATTGGATTAGGCCCCATCCTCATATGCAATATGATCTCATCTTGCAAGCTTTAGCTTGACTACATCTACAAAGACCTTTCCAAATAAAGTCACATTTGCAGCTTCTGGGTGTTAGGACACAGACATACCTTGAGTGTGGGACATGTTTCAACCCACTACAAGGCACAAGGAGGCCTTGTTTTCTTAGTTAATGCCTCCATCCCACTGCAGTAACACCTACTTCACTCACTTTTCAGTTTCTCATATCCCTGTAAAGAGAAAAATCAATTAAGGTACATAAGGTCTTAAATTACTAAATGATATCAGTAAAAACAAATTTTCTTACTTAAGAATATTTTTTCCAAACCTGGCCTATTTTCAGAAAGGCATTGTGTGCATGTAGGAATGAATGCTTTACCAAGCACCATTTGCTATGGAACCATGACCTGCAGGCCAGGGAATTTTCACTGCATTCAGCCAACATAGCTGCTGCCCCTTTTTCTTGAGAATGAAGTGGAAATTTTAGTCATCACCACTTTCAACTTGTCTTACCAGGCCATAGCTCTGTCTTAAGAGGCCTGAGGAAGTTATCAGAACTTTTGATCTTGGCTTTTTGAGCCTAACTGAAAGATCTCTCAGCTATCTTCATTACTGCCTAAGATATAAGCTCCTCACATCATTTAAAGTTTTCTCTCATTCATATAAAACATTTACCTCACCTCCTCTCCTTTGATCTGTTTTCCTACTGCTTTCCTACCTCTAAAATATATTGCTGGAATCCTCTGGAATGCACGTTCCAAGGTAAGCAGACTAATCTATATCCTTACTACTGTTCCCAGTGCTCCCCAGTAATGGATGGTCCCTAAATATGTTGATCATCAGAAATTCTAAAGAGTATTTAAAAATCATGCTGATTTCCTATTCTAAAGCTATTGAATCAGAGTATTCTGAAGTCATAGGACAGCTATCCTTAAAAGGTCTCCAGAAGTCATTAATCAATTCATATGTTTCATATGAATTATGCCATATGTACATACATTGGGGATTATAGATACAATTAGCAATAAAAATGAAATAGCTAGAATGCCTACACTTTGACTTGACAGTAGAACTATAATATGAAATATAAATATAAGCCTCATGTTTTAATGGCAAGAACTCTCAAATTATGTCTGTATTATAGTCTTAGAAAAATAATTTTTTGGACCTACTTGCCAACTTTTCATTGTAAAGAGAAATTCTATATTTTTCAGAGGTGTTTTACAGGGGACTTTTTTACAGGTGTTTTACAGCTTTTACAGGTGATTCCACAGGGGGCTTTTCTGAAAGCCATACTTCTCTTTCTTCCATAAAGGTGAAAACAAAAAAAGAAAGTTTCCCTCATCAACAACTGAATTCTATACCAGCACTCATTCTTCTTCCTCATGTTAAGTATTTCATGTTTATCTTTTCTGATCCCATCAAAGAATTGATGTCATTAAGTTTTCTCAAGTTTATAGCATTGCCTTGAGTCCAAAGTAATTCTAGACATACCTTGAAATTAAGAATCTACTGTTTCTGATTCAAATTTTGCTGAGCACTAAGCTACATATTGTTTTTTTTGTTTGTTTTTAAAGATTTATTTATTTATACAAGCACTGGGTACAGTCAGAAGCGTGGGAGGGTGAGAGAATTCACCAGAGCCAGAGCAGGGAGCAGAACAGGCAGAAGCACCAAAGTACACTGCTGAGGGGAGCAGCGGGCGGCAGGAGAGGTCTGCACACCATGCAGGGCCCTCCTCCAGTGGCTGGGGAGCAGCCGGGGATCGAACCAGCGCTGCAGAGGCTGCGGGCAGCTTTGCAACCCAGCGCTCAACCACTGCGCCACCAGGGAGGCCCTACATATTGTTTTTAAGAGTTTTGCAGAAAAGTCAGTTTCGACTCTGTTCTCTTTTTCTCCCCCTCTCCTTTTTTCTTTTTCATTGCTCAAGTTTCAAAAATATTTTTCTTATATTCCATAGAGCTGATATATGACATTATTTCTCTTTGGGGAGGAAGGGCATATGAATTAATATACCACTTATTCATGTTTGGAACTTTCATAACATAAATAAGATGTAGATACTATGGACCTGCAGGATTCATAATTTTATAATTCAGTCATCATTCTGGACAAAGTTAAAACCTATTAGTGAGAGATAGACAAACACTTTTTGATTGTCAGTTGAAAAATCATCTTCACCTTTTCTTAATTACCCCTCCAAATATATTGCAAATGAAATCCTGCCATGTTTATTTCTGCTGACTATCTCTAATTAAATGGCATTTAACTTTCAGAACCATTCAGTTCCTGCCTGTTCCATGAATTGTTATGAGCAAGTCAGTCCACAGCGACCTCTGAATTTCTGTGCTGGGATCCTTATTTGTTCACTGTTCATGTTTGCAAAGTTTTCTCCAGCTCCTAAAAGACAAGGATCATGTCTTGACAGAGATAGCTACAGTCCAGTAGAAAGAATTCTGGATTTGGAGTCAAAAGATTTGATTAAGGAAGTAGAAAATTTACTGTGAAAAGTTGCTTTTCCTGAGATCCAAGATTTCCTTTATGTTTTTTTGATTTCCCATGCCAATCAGATGCAAAAAACCAAAGAAAATAAGGGTTTACTGAAGGTTCTGAGAAGGGAAATGAGCTAATAAATATTTAAATGCAGATTAGAGACCAGCCTTATCTTCTAGCTGGTTCTATCATTAATGAGTTACATAAATCTTTAACACATGCTTATTTTATGTTTGCATGAGAGGCATGATTTTTAGCTTTCTGAAAATTATATTTGATACTTCTGGAGGTCCTACTGAGATGTCCACTTGGCTTAGGTTCTACAACTAATTAAACTATGGACTGTTTAAACAGAAATATGACTTTTATTTTTGCTTCTAGGATGAATCCTCAGAGGAACTTCAAGTTTTATTTTCTTTGTTTCTTTATTCTTTCTTTGTTTCTTTCCTTGGCTCACTCTTCCTGCTCTCCCCCCCCCCTTCCTGTTTTTTCTTCTTAACTCTATTTTTATTTTCATCCTTGTTTCTTTGTCTTAGCTGACTTGGGCTTTTGTTTTGATTTGCACATGTTGCCTAAGAAATTTCCCAGTGGTGGCAACAAATGAACGATTGGTGGGTTGGTATATGGTGTGACATTTAGGTAATCTCTGTCAGGCAGAGATAGAAATCTAGTCTTGCTGGGTGAGAGATAAGAGGGAATTTGGTTTCTTTGATTCTTTTTGTTTATGTGTTGTGCAAGAAAATGACTTAATTCAACTGAAAAGGAGAATAGATTTTTGAGAATGGTATGTTGGTGCATTTTTTTTCTGTTACTTTGTCATACGGCTGCAGTTGTAAAGCATAAACTGCAAACTTTCTATGTCCATAATTAAGAAAAGCTTTTGCTTCTCGTGGTATAACATATAATATATAACTAACATACAGAATATATTAATACATCAAATTATAAGTCCTTTATATAAATGACCTTTGTTTTCATTGGTTTATGGACACAAATGAGAACTTACTTAAATCTAACATTCCCACAATTCCCAGAAAACAAAGACACTGGACTTTTTATGCCTTAACTAAACCACCATTTAAGTTAAAATAAAAACTTCTCATGGAAACTACTAAATTAGGGCCTCCCCTGGTGGTGCAGCGGTTGAGCACTGGGCTGCGAAGCTGCCCGCAGCCTCCGCAGCACGGGATCGATCCCCGGCCTCCAGTGAGGGTCCCACATGGCTTCTCTCAGCAGTGTACTTCATCAGTCTGCCTGTTCTGTTCCCTGCTCTAGCTCTGATGAATTCTCTCACCCTCCTGCACCTCTGACTGTACCCAGTGCTTGTATAATACATAAATATAGAAATAAACCTTAAAAAAAAAAACGAAACTACTAAATCAGAAGATAAGCTCATGTTATAAAAATGAATCCTTGAGCAAATCAAATTGATGTGATAAATTTGCTTTCAAAAGAGCTATATGTATTTCTATGATTTTACCAGTATGAATTATGGCTCATTTCTAAGTAAAGTACACTACTACCAAAAAAGTGAAGTTAGATAGATCAATAGACAGATTTTTAGTTTTTGTTTTTTATCTTATTTTTATGCAGTATAGAATGACTAGTTCCCTGGGTAATGTTAACAAAATTATTCATTTACCACTTTAAAAATGAAAAAAAATGATATTATTACAGGTGAGTCAAGCTATATGTATAAATGAGTTTTGCAGCTCTGTTAAAATTTTTGTACATGACAGTAGTCACCTAGTGCCTAGTTTTCTTTGTAAAATAGATGTTATACACTGTACGGTAAATGTTTTTTCAGGCTTTTCTTCCCTCCCACCATTAGGATTGCCCTGCCTGATGGGGCACCTGCACTTGTTACATTGTTGCAAGGGCCATGGGAGGAGTATTGAGAGAGTCACCAAGAGAAGCAGAAGCAGGAGAGAGAAGGGGAGAAAGAAAGCCAGAAGAGAGAGAGAGAAGCCCAGAATGATGACTTGCCCTGGCACCCCTGCTTGCCATGTACCTGGCTGCTGCAATACATGTAAAGTTCAGTAAAAGCCTGAGAAAGCCACTGAGGGCTCCAGGACTCCTCCTTTACCCGACTGCTGGATCAGAAAACTTGCTCTGTGCCTGTCGTGCCCCTACACATACTGTAAGAAAAACATATAATTCACATACATAAATGAGACTCTCCTAGGATCGATAATAGCAAAAAGGTACTACAACTTAGAATGCAAGACAAGTACATATGTTTTTGCTTACTTCAGTGAAAAAAGAGCATAGTTTTGTTTAAAATAAAATGGCTATTCTAAAATGTGAAAGAAGATGATGAAGAGTGAAGGCTGACTTCCTTAGCAGAAGGGAATTTTATTTGCCTTGAATTATAGTATAGTATATACATATAATGAGTCTGAAAAGAAACAAAGAAATATGTTAAAGGTGGCTCAGTTTTGATAAATTTACACAAAATATTTTTAAGAGCTGTGATTTCTTTAGTATCAAATATTACATTGACAGAAAATTAGAATTAGGTTTCTCTATGTTAAAAATGACAAATTTGGGCCTCCCTGGTGGCACAGGCAGTTGAGTGCAGTGCTGTGAAGCTGTCCGCAGCCTCTGCAGTGCCAGTTCGATCCCTGCCGGCCTTGGAGCAACCCACATGGGGAGCAAACCTCTTCTGTCTTGCCTGCTGCTCCCTTCAGCAGTGTGTTTCCATCAGTCTGCCTGTTCTGTTCCCCTCTCTCTCTCTGGTGAATCTTGTAACCCTCCTGCACATCTGGCTTGTACCCCGGTTCTTGCGTAAAAATAAATCTTTAAAAAAAAAAAAAAAGAGACAAATTTGTCTCGGAATATTAGCCTGTTCTTTATCTTCTATGCAACCTGACACGAAATCTAGCCTACAATCTAGGCTACTGTAACTTTGACCGATGGGCTAATGCTAGCCCATTAACTAAGGTATTATAAATAGAATTTTATTAGAACACATACATACTAACTAGAACACCAGAAACAAATATATATTGTTTTTTTGGTGCTTTTGTACTACAGCAGTAGGGTAAGTAGTTGCAACAGACACCTTAGGACACTCAAAACTTAAAACATTTACAATCTGGCCCATTACAGAAAGTTTGTTGACGCCCTGGTTTAAAACTTCCAGTTCTTACAGGTAGTAAAGGAAGATATTTCCTGGATAACCAAGAACCTGAGTAAAAGGGAGAGAATTTCACCCATATTTATCAGTATTGCACGTAGAACTGAGAGAAATTACTACTTTGGGCTGATTCCCTGGTCTTAAATAAGAACAATGAAAAACATCTCTGAACTAGTAGAAACGATTGAGTTTCTTCAGATGAAGATAATTGTCTGGACTTACAATTTGCTTAACACCAAAAAGTTTTAGATTGATAAAAATGTTAAGAGATAACTATACATAAATTAATACTACTTACTGCAACTGCGTTAATTAGGTCCAAAGAAAATTAGAATATCTTATTTTATGATAAATAATTTTTGGAGATTATTATGATCAAAGGTGAAAATGTTAAGAAAAATAGCAAACCAGTAAAAATAGACAAAGGAATGACTGGCTGTTCTTTCAGTGCATTTTGAACATTTTCCAGGAGAATCATGCATGGATTATCTGATTCTCTATGTCATGAGTCAGAAAATTATGCCTACAGGTTAAATAGTGAAGTCCCCATTTTTTAATAAATAAATAGCACTTACAGGGAACAAACATTTTGCTTCTTTTCCATATTGTTGATGGCTGCTTAATGACAGAGATGAGTACTTATAAGGAATACCCAAGGCCTTTAGAAAGACCAAATAGTTACTATGTGGTTCTTTACATAAAAATTGTGCCAACTTCTCTTGGAATGTTTTTCTTTGTTTCACCTGATATTTACCATAGTTTAGAGCAGCTTTTGACTCTAAGTGCAGATGATATCATAGTCAAAACTTATATCAATGCAAACATTTATCATAGGAATGCAATAATGTTTTTATTTAGGGGATGGCAAAAGGTTTATGCATAATTAGAGTTAAATACCAAAATTGAAATTTTACTGTGCTGTAGGATATAAACTAATTTTATATAGAAATTAACCATCTCATCCAAGCATCAGACTACACATTCTTCACTCTCTTGAATTCTCTTTGAATAGCCTCACTATTTTGTTGGTTTTCTCATTAATTGATTAAGGAAATCTGTCATGAACTTCAACATAAAACATGATTAATATAAGAGTAAAATGAAGAGTAAACATTGATTAAATCCTTATGATAGATTTAGAATCCAAACATTATCACTAATCAGGAAAAAATATAATTTGAAGAGATGCTGTTTCACAGTCATCATTACTGGCACATAGTAAAGTCTAATAACATCAAGTTTTGGAGAAATTATGGAAAAACTATATCTAAGCACATTAATGGAAGTGTGTATTAGTAAAAACACTTTAAAGAACAATTTGTACTTCCTAGTAATTATGGAACTGCATAGAAACTATGACAGAAAGAGTTCTCCTGGTTATAAACCCTAAAAAAAAACCTATGCTCCTATGCATAAGGACACACGTCCAAGAATATTCATATCAGAATTGCTTGTAATATCAAATAAACAAGCTATCTAGGAACATAAGTGTCTACCAATAGCAGGAAGAAAAAAGAAGGTACATGCACACAAATTTAAAACAAATACATTATGAAACATTATTTAAAATATCCAAGAGTTGAAAGCAACAGAGGTACCCATTAATAGATGACTGGATCAAAAAGATGTGTTATAATATACAACAGAGTATTACTCAGCTATAAAAAGAGATGAGCCCTTGGGCCTCCCCAGTGGTGCAGCAGTTGAGCGCTGCGCTGCGAAGCTGTCCACAGCTTTCTACAGCACCGGTTCGATTCCTCTCCGGCCAGGGAGAAACCCACATGGTGTGGCAGACCTCTCCTGCCTTGCCCACTGCTCACCTCAGCAGTGTCTTAGGTCCCGTATGCCTGTTCTGCTCCCCACTCTGTCTCTGGTGAGTTCACTCACCCTCCCTCACCTCTGACCTGTACTCTGGTTCTTGTTTAAATAAATAAATCAATCTTAAAAAAAAAAAAAAAAAAGAGATGAGCCCTTGCCATTTGCAACAACATGGATGAAACTAAAGGTATAATGTTTTGTGAAATAAGACTGAGAGACACAAAGACCTATGACTTTACTCATACATAGTACATAAAGAAACAAAACAAATATGTGAACTAAATAAAACAAAAATAAAGTTTTACACTATAAGACTAAATTAGTGGTTACCAGACCAGAAGGATGATTAGGTTGGATATATCAGGTAAAAGAAGTTAATCATATTGTGAAGGATAGAATTGGACTTTTAGTAGTAAAATTAATGTAGTACATACTGGTGTGGTGATTTAGAATAATGCACACCTGAAACGTATATAACATTATAATGGAATGTTACTTCAATTAAAAATTAAAACAGTAAATAAATGCATTATAGCTATAATCAACAATATGACAGAATCCCAGAATGAAGTGTTGAATTTAAAAAATTTATATATATATATAAATTTGCACACACGTACATATATGTAATGATTGCATTTATGGACAGTTAAAAATCATGCAAAACCACACTAAACTATTTAGAGATAGAAACATATGGTAAGATTAAAAAGAAAATCATGGCAATCAAACAAAAATTTCAAGGTAGTGGCCACTTGTGAAGGTACAGACAAAGGCTTAGAATCTAGTTCATGCTACAGAGAACATTAAACTGTCTGGTGGTGACTGACATGGGTTGAGCAGAAAGGTTGCCAAGTTCCATCTATGTGGAGGATTTTTCAGCCACACAGAGCTGGTTGCTGTCAATGAGACAGAGCAAACCTGATACTGTGACTTGGGTATACGCAGACACTTAAGATGAGGAGAACCTGCTTACTCCAGAGTGTCCTTCAGAATGCTGGCTTCCAAGGATCACAGTCCCGGCTTCCAAGGGTCACAGTCCCATCACCTCAATGGTACAAGAGGGCTCCTTGCCAACAGGATTTCCTCTCTTTTGCCTCAGAGACTTCAGGACTCTAACAGTCCAATTGTTAGGGGGAAGTGATGTCCTGAGTTAATCCCATACAGGCTTTGTGGACTCCACCCCCACTCCAGACTAAAGCCATCAAGACTCTGGGAAAGACAAATCCCATCACCACCAAAGGGAGGGTGGCTGGGACCTGAGGGTGGAGTTGGGCAGCCAGGTTGGATATAAAAAACCAAACACGTGGGCCTTGGGCTCTCTCTGGCTTGCGATCGCTCGCCTCCCGGCTTCACCGCTCCTGGCTGGCGGCCAGCTCTCAGCCATTTTGGGATTCCTGATCGGCGGATCGGGTAGGACTCATTTAAAACTTTGTCTCCCGCTTTTCTCCCAGAGCTATACATTTCCTCATTTGCCCTTCCCTTGTAAATAAACCTTTTATTAACCTTTCACGTGTGCCTGCAGTAGAGCACTGATAAGTCCTTTTAAGCACGCGGGTGAGGACCCACAGTCAGGCACCCCGTTTTGTATCGGGGTTGCTCTACAACACAATGATAACACATCAAAAACTACCCAGACACAATATTCATTGTATGGTGTGCTACCCAGGAGTTTGACTTGCCAGATGACCCCTTAATGACTCTCAAACTCTGGGGTACATTTCAGCAGGTAATAAATATCAAGCGCTGATGCTTGTGGGGCCCCTGTCACTTTGCCTTAAGCCCAGTAACTGCAAATGAAAGCGGAAAACTAGGGTAAAACCAGGACAGTGGAGTGAGAAATATGAAAGGATCAAAGACTTTGGGGGTAATTTTGTTGTAGGACAGGGAGAGGGGCAGCCCAAACCCCGCAAACCTGCCTATTCTACATGGGTTCTGCCATCTGCCGCATCAACACAAAACATAGGAGACTTTAATGGGAAGGAACTTTAATAAAACTAGATAACAATACAGGTAAGGCAAAGAGTCTAGTTTCTAAATGAAGCATCCAGAGTTACCCGTCCCCTCGTGGGTAAAAGTCCATCCAAATGGGATTGGCCCAGAACAAGGCCCCAAAGCCTGCCACAAGTCTAAAGCATCTTCCAGTGGGGACCCACAGAAAAGGGTCACAAACAACTAGACAAGCCCGGAAGGAAAAGAGCAACATCAACATCAAGATAAAAGCTGCCATGGTCACCTCCCCACGGGTCTCACCCACATCTGTGTCACCCAGTCCACGACCAAAAGACAAGCGCAGTTTCTTCACATGTCTCTAGGCTCCATGCGCCTCCTCCAGGTCTCCTGGCTCCATCCTGCTTCCTTCCTCAGTCTCTTCTTCAGCTTCTCCTCTTCCTGCTCAGCTCCACCCTCCCTTGGGTGGGGCAGGGAACCTCCCCCTTTCCTGGGGACCACCCTGTTACAATCCCCCCTTTTAATTTTTATTCCACCATATCTATGGTGGCACAGATTTTATGGTGCAATCTTAGGAGACAGTTTTTTTCAGGGTTATAATGTGTGTAAGAGAAGCAACAATTAGTCAGCAGCATTGTCCATGAATGTCCAGTATGAGTTTCATTACTTAAAAATAGTCCATTATCCAAGCCAAAAGAAAAAATTTGGAGCATTGGCTAAAACAAGATAGTAAATATATCAAAATCACAGGGAAAAAATGTTAAAATGGTTCAACTTATGCAAAAAACGAATTCTCTCAACCTTGATCCCAAACTTTAACAGCATAGCAAAAATTTGCAAATTAAATCTACCTTTAAACCATTTTTCCCATTTTTGCATAAAATCACAGGGCAGAAACAACCAACAGCAATTTCTAGCTGGCTTTGTTGAAATACTCCATATAGGATCAGAGCGAACCGTTGGCATCCGGTCGATGCAGGCTTCAGGTACAAAGTTGGTCTCATCAGACTCCACCTGGGCTTTCCTCTTCTCGAGGGTACCAGGGCATTTTCGTTGGCCAGGTTGTCCAGTCCTGCCAATGGAGGCAAGCTTCCTCACCTTCTTTGGAGGTCTCTGGAACCCTACAAACAAGGTAAACAGGTTCTCCTCTTCTTGGTTCAGCTCTTTTTCAACTTTCTGGAAGAACTCCACACAAAGCCACACAATCGAACTCACGTCCAATTTTTTTGTTAAAACAGACAAAATCCCTATGTAAGTTATGCAAAAACAGACTCTAAGATAAGTAGCAAAATTACTACCACTATTTGTATGCCGTGTTGGTATCAAGGGGAGAGAAAATGTGACAAGTTAGCTTTGCTGGAAAAAAAATTGCAACCTTTCTGCAGATCCTGGTTACTCAAAACAAAACAAAACAAAACTTTATGGATTCAGGACAAAATGCATAAAAAAATTACCAGTATTATTGTCAAAGAAACCTTAGTAAATGTCAGGTGTATTTCCAGGTCTATTCAGTCCTTTGTAGGAAAGTTTTTTACTCTCAACAGTTCCATCAATAGGAATCTGTTGAGACCTTTTCTCCCTATATTTCCGGAAACAATTTCTGTAGGTGTGAAACAATTGAATCATACAATATTACAAGGTGACAATCACCATTGACAATTTACATACATACCAGATACTACTGTTAACATTTTGTACATACCAAAGTTTTACCATTTTCCCAAGTGGCAATGCTTCCCTTCCAGTTTTACTTCATTAGGTAAAATCCAAATAGAACAAATTCATCTAATGCCTTCCCAGGAGGAAAGGGAGAAACTTTGTGGAGTGTCTCAGGAGCTCTTCTGAGGTTCCACAAAATTTCCTTGCATCAGTCAAATGACAGGCCACCAAATTTGTACTTGAATTTAGATTTCTGGGAAGCTTTGCCATAAATATCAGAAAAGTAACAGAAACAACAATATTCAATCTCTATGAAGGCACCGGCTTAGTTCAGTAGCACAATGTTGACAATCAAACCATAACTTTTTGTTTTTCTCATAACTGGAGACTCTTTTTTTTTTTTTTTTTCAACATCTATGGGCACCATGTACCAATTTGTCGATCACTGGAGGTCAAGACGGTTAGACACAAGGACATACAGACAACATATAGACAAAGACAGTTTTTTTTTTTAGTTATGCCACGTAGAATATGTTATGTAACTGCAGTTTTACTCCATAGGCTCAGAAAAAAAAATATCAAAGTCCAAAAAAAATGTGGAGTGTTGCTGGCAGAAAAATTTCCAGTTGTCATCCTGCAAACCTAAGACTTTGGAAATAGGAAGGAAAAGTTTTATTAATCACAAGAGTTACATGACCTTGTTTATCACCTTAGGGTTTTCAGTGTTGAAGACTTTTTATTAGAAGTCAATCCTGGGGTATTCTATACAGCAACTGAAAGAATAAAAGTTAACTTTTAAGCAAAAGGAGTCATCTCTTGTTAGCCACCAAGCAGGAACTCCTTGGGTTTCCTGGAATAGAACCTGAAAAAGCAAAATCAAAGTATCAGTAATTAACTTTCAATTAAAAGGAGTCATCTCCTTACTTTTGTTAGCCACTCTGGGACAGAAGCTGAAAGAACAGATTAAACATCTAAGCACAAATTACACCTCCCCCACACTAGGGAGGGACAACAACAACACAGGTATGAAAACCTGGTACAGTTACATGATGCACCCTAAAGAGTGCTTTCCACAACAGACCTTCCTCAGTAGGAAGCAGAAACTTAGAATCTTGTCTTACACCAGCAATTGAACAAATCCAGTATTCAAAATGGCAAACATGCCCAAAACAAATTGTGTAGACAAAATTCACAGCAGCAAATCCTTTCAGACTCAGACAAAATCTTGTTAATTTTTCTGATCCAGACTTTGCAAAAATTCAAGTTATCTCCAAGAATCCATCAAGGATACCAGCGATTACCAGTTACTGCTTAAGGCTACTCTTTCCTTAACACCCAGGCATACATTTGCTAATTAAAACACCACTGCTCCACAGTTGGCTTGCAAAACCCGAGGGACACAGGGCAGGAAGTAGTCAAAGACAAAGCAACATATTAATGAAGAACCATTATTGCCTTTAGAAATGCTAATGAGACAGCAGAGATTACAAAAAGAAAGAAAAAAAAGTTCCAAAGTCCTAGCAACAAGAAACTCTGAATTTTACAAGAGCCCGCCAAGTAGCCTCAGACGCCATCTTTGATCTGGCCACATGGTCCAATGTACTGCCTAATCTATTGAGTAAAACTGGCACAGAACAATTTCCACAAATTAAAATCTCTTAGCAAGTCACTACAAACAAATTACACACAAACACACAGAATCTTCACAAAGCCCAAGCCAGTTTTTCAACAGCAAATCGACATATGAAACAAACACACTAGAGAAACCAAAAATCACATTTGCGCTTATGGTAGCCAGTGCCATAGGGAAGCCCAATTTCCCCATGGGGCTGACTAACCACGGATGGCTCTGTCCTAAATCACGTTGGGCGCCAAATCTGTTGTAGGACAGGGAGAGGGGCAGCCCAAACCCCGCAAACCTGCCTATTCTACATGGGTTCTGCCATCTGCCGCATCAACACAAAACATAGGAGACTTTAATGGGAAGGAACTTTAATAAAACTAGATAACAATACAGGTAAGGCAAAGAGTCTAGTTTCTAAATGAAGCATCCAGAGTTACCCGTCCCCTCGTGGGTAAAAGTCCATCCAAATGGGATTGGCCCAGAACAAGGCCACAAAGCCTGCCACAAGTCTAAAGCATCTTCCAGTGGGGACCCACAGAAAAGGGTCACAAACAACTGGACAAGCCCAGAAGGAAAAGAGCAACATCAACATCAAGATAAAAGCTGCCATGGTCACCTCCCCACGGGTCTCACCCACATCTGTGTCACCCAGTCCACGACCAAAAGACAAGCGCAGTTTCTTCACATGTCTCTAGGCTCCATGCGCCTCCTCCAGGTCTCCTGGCTCCATCCTGCTTCCTTCCTCAGTCTCTTCTTCAGCTTCTCCTCTTCCTGCTCAGCTCCACCCTCCCTTGGGTGGGGCAGGGAACCTCCCCCTTTCCTGGGGACCACCCTGTTACAATTTGACTAAAGAAAGCTGAGAGGGCTTCTAGAATAGATGGTTTGCTGATGGTCAGGAGCATGGTAGTCACAGGAAAGGCACTGTTTTCTTGTTGTGCCAACAGTCATTGTTCCTTGTAGGTTAACTTTTCATGTAATATTCTGCTCTACTATGATGCGTAATTGGTTTCAGAGAGGTCAGCAGTGGCTCATGAAAAAGCCCATTGGAAAAAATCAATCTGAAACATTAAAGTGGAAATAATTCCATGCTTAGCTACAGAGACTACAGAAATACATTTCATTGATGAAAAGCTTTTAAAAATAATATAGACCTTTATTTCCTAATCCATAAAATGACGGGGTTGGATTAGGTGATCTTGAAGGTCATTTGTTTTCCTTTGTCTTGGTTGCTAGGAAGGCTAAAACTCTAGTTGCTGGGGATTTTAAAGAGGAGTTTGGGGTTTGGGTTTGTTTTTGTTTCTCTCTTCTGTCCCTTTCACCTTTACAGGCTGTGATAACAGCTTCAGTATATACGGGACCTCCCTGTTTATGGTGAGCCATTGCAAATGTCTTTGGTAAGCATATACAAACAAGATCTCTTTAGTTTTTAATACTCTATGATTCTAATAAATGCCTATACTTGCCTTTTCCATGTGAAAAAATTATAAGCAATAATTCCTGCAGCTTTCTTTACTGCTGAGTCTTAGGTACAATGAAACATCAAATGTAAATAACAGCATGACACGCTCCAAGGTGACCTGTGCCCTCGGAACTCTGACCTTGAGTAGGGTGTCAGAGATCTGACCTTGATATGACAATCCTGGGAGGCCTCAGACTAAGATTCATCAGTGTCTTGGGTCAGTGTCATTACCCAGACCCCCTTTTCAAACATCATGTAACCATCCTGCTTTGAAGTTCAGCCACAGAATTCTTTTATCTTTCTTACATTCAACCTCCTCTATCAGTGACACAAAACCTCAGGGAACACCTGAGATTTTCTCTGTCCCAGTCTAATCAATCCCCTCAGGGCAGCTAGCAGACTGCTTCCCAACACACTGAATCAAGAACCCTTGACGGGGATGACCTGTCTCTAATTCAGCCCCGGCCACCTAAGCAAGAGGTGAGGAGAATACAAGAGATGTCTGACCTGCTTCCTTGCTCTTTTCCTGTCATCTTCCCTTTTCTGCCATGTGGATTCACCTACCTCCAAGGGCCTGAACTCTTTGCAACATTCCGTTTTAGCTGCAGTCCTTGATTTTCTCTTTGTTTTCTTTCCCTTTTGACTTTACCTATTTCCTCTCTCATCAAATGTGTCCTCCTTCAGGAATAGCTAACGTGCTATTTTATAGGGCCTATATTTTTTAAAAGAGGGAATTAACACCTTCTCTTTTGAGCTCATTGTGGTGGTTTGGAAAGAATGAGGTAAATCTGTGACTTATCACCTATATAAATCCTGGACTTGCGCCTCTCAGGGATGGTTATTGGTCTTTGTGAACACATAGTTTGAAGCCTACACATTAATGCACCTTTTCTTCTTGCCACCTCAGGCGGAAAATCCATTCCTACTGCAATTGTGAACTGGATGCATGGAATCCTCAGCAAGGTCCTGCCAGGCAAGTCCTCGTTGGCCTTGATAAATTGGGCATGGCGATGGGGGAAATCATTTCCTGCACAGATGAGTGAGAGCATGCAGCTGAGAACAAAGGAAGGGGAAACTGGAATTTTCACACCTCTAATATGTGCTAGTTCCTTTCCTGTGTTGATAAATCGCCTTTTACTCTAATAACAATCAATTAAGAAATGCTTGCTAAGCTATTCTACAGAGGAGCAAACTGAGGTCTTAAGGGTTTGGGTCTTCCCCAAGGTCACACAGTCAGTAGGTGGGAGAGCCAGGATTATTTCCCAGGTTTTCTGATGCAAAGCTCCATGCTCTGTTTACAGGCTACAGGCATCGTGCAAAATGCTTGACATATATTTTCTCAAATCGGCACAGCCCTCCAAGATGGGTGTTGGTACCCTCAATTTACAAATAAGGAAACGGAATCTCAGAAAAGTTAATTCACCTTCCTGAACTCAGGTTGTTCTGAATTTCCATGTTTATAAGTCCCCTAACCCCCAATAGCCTAAACACCTTGTCCCAAGGAGGGTGGCATGAAATGTGTGTGCCACTTTGGGCTCAGAGCAGGCAGGCATGGGTCTGCAGCAGGTAAGATTTCTCAGACATGCTGTTTGGCTTCCATTAATATGTACTTAAGCCCCAGGGAGCATCCCAGACAAACAGTGTGCTGCTCCCCAGGACAGGCACCATTTGTTCAGCACACCCATCTCCCTCAGCCCTGAGTTGCTTCTCTGTTGCGGCAGCTGCACCATTAGCAGCCCATATGGCAGAAACTTCAGCCCACTTATCTATAAAGGATGCACAAGGAGAGCTTGACAAAAGGCAGCAGCTTTGATGCCCTTGGGGTGATCCTATTTGAAAAGGGAAGCAGGGGTCTGGAGTCCCACAGTCACTACACCACAGGCCCCACCAATCTCAGCAGCGGGAGCCAATTACCATGGGACAAATCTACTAATTTTGGTGCTAAAAATTGCTACCCACATTTTTAGTTGTCTCCATTTCCCTTCAAGCAAAACAGCCCAGGGAGCAGGCCTGTTCAGAAGAAGGACTTTATCTATGAAGACAGAAGCCAACAGGGAAAAAACAAACTAACAAAATCAAAACAAACCCAAACTTTCCCATAACAAAATGGCTGACACCCTATGCTCTATGACGTCTGTCCTCCTGGTGCACTGGAGTTTCTGTTAGGAGTAAACTCTTTATTTTCCCAGAAGCAGGTAGAAAAATCATCCATGTGGCACTGGAGAAGGATGAATGTTGGGGAGGAGGAAACTGCCGACAAGTGGGCTTTGCCATGGTGGTCTTTTGGGAGGTCAGCCCGGAGGATAGGTGACACAGAGCAGCTGCACTTTTGGCAGTAAAGAGAATCTAAGAAATCTCATAAGGAAGGCTGTTTGGGAAATTGTGAAGCAGCCTGAAATTTTTCCAAGAGGGCATGGAGCGCTGGTTTTTAAAGAAGGTCTCCTGTATTTCACCCTCCCTTGGGTTGGGATGATGTGCCAGCTCTGTGCAGAGGAAACCCACCTCTGGGTGAGGAAGGGACAAGTACCGGGCCCTGAGGAAAGGATGGTGAGTAGTGACGATGTTGAAAGGGCATGAGCAGAGACTGAAAACACAAGGTCAGCTCTGAGGAGCAAGGCTGGGTGCAGAAGCTCCCAGCTATCTTGGCTGTTCAACTCTATTAACTGATAAGGGACAGATCCTAAAATGTGGTGTTTCTAGTACTAGAGTGAAGCCTGCATTATAGGAAATATCTTGTCCCTTAAGGCAATATGCTGTTTCTCCAACACTCAAAGAAACTTGTCAGATTACAAAAAAGGAGAGAGAAAAGAATAAGATTGTGGAAAGTTACTGTTTGAAACATAGGAGTAATAGCCTCTAGCATATTCTTCTCAGACAGGCCCTGAGATATATCACAGAAGATCATGTTTTTCCCTAGAACAATAATCTTAAAGGGAGGGGGTACCCCTAAAACAAAGAAGTCCCAGGACCTTGAAACTGAGAAGCGTTCTTTTATATGAATGCATAACTCCACCTCTCCCTGCAGGCCAGGTCAATGAGAAATGAATCATCCCTCCCTCGCAGGAACACCCTAAGAGGAACACCAGCGAGGGCTTGGAGCTCACTGTGAGCGGTCCCATAAATGGATCTAGACATTGACTTAGATATCTAGAAGCTGGGCTTTATTAGTGTCCTCAGAGGATCAGGCTCTGGAAGTTACTATTGCTTCACCCAGTTGAGTATGGCAGAAATGAGTCCCTGTGGTAAGTCACAGAAGCCCATGCAACCCCCACCTGATTCTCTTGGGGAGGCTCCCTGGAGAAACCCAGGGACTATGCAGTGACAAACTCAGCTACAAGAGACATCAGTGCAGGCATTTCACATTTTCAAATGATGTCGGTTAAGTCTAGACACATGAGTGAAGATCCCAGCCCCCTGCTATGTATACACTCCAGTTAAGGACCAGACATCACTGAGAGAGAAGAGGTAAGGCAATCCGCCGTGCCCTGTCTGAATTTCTGGCCCTTGGAATTGATAAGCACAATAAAGTTGTTATTGTTTTACATCATTAAGTTTGTGGTAGTTTGTTGTGCAGCAATAATAACTGCACCCCGGCTAATGGGTGTACAAAATGACCCCAACACACTCAATTTACAGCATATGTATCCTTTTATAGAGCCCATAAGCTGCATATTCTAAGGTACTAAGAAAAAGTAATTAGACTTCAGTAACTTGCTTGAAATTGAGGAAGAGAAGATGGGAGGTCTCAAGTGGTATTTCATTCAGACATTGTGATAGGATTTGATGAAGTAACTTGACCCCCTTATTTTAAGTGAACAGCCCTATTTTTGTCTTTTCAGAAAATATTAGGCACTAAGCACTGCACTAAGTATATCGAAAATGCTGATTTATATTCCAGAAGATAATATAGACACAAACTAATAGTCAATATAATGTATTAGATTTATGAGAGAAGTAGGAGCAGGATACATTGAAAAGACAGTTGAGCTGAATCTTGATGGTAAACAGATAACAGTCAGGGAAATAGAGACAGGAAATGTACACCCTGAAGTGGGAATTACACATGCAGGGTTGGAAGAGGAAACTCACATAGTATATTTAAAGAACCACAAGACTTTGTTTCTTTGGAGGTTAACGTGTAAACAGGGAGGAATAGGGAATAAGGGCCAGGGTGAGGAATCTGTGTAGTGCCTGGTAGGAGCTTGGCGTTCACAATATAGATGACTCAAAGCCAGGGTATATTTACAATTAGAAAATGATATGGTCAAATTATGTTTTAGACAAGTTACTCTGGTGGTTCTACTAATGCTATAGCTCAAAGGGCAAATGTAAGGGCAGAGAAAGTCATGGGGTTGTTATTTCAGCAGTCAACTGAGAAGCTGTAGAAGACTGAACTTGGATAGTCATGGGAGGGGTGCTAAGGATGGAATGAGGGGTGTGGTCATACAAGAAACTCAGGGATTGCTTGAAAATTGTAAACCAGGCCAATTAAATCATTATCTTTAGGGACTGTATTAGGCTTCTTTGTGGGGGGGGGATTGATTTTTTTTTTAATTGCTCTAAGGAACCCTGCCTCTGCATCATTGAGAAATGGTAGAATGGTTCACATTTCTATCCAGATGTGTCTCATCATCTTAGTCCTGCAGTTTCCAAACCCCATTGGAACCATGCAGTTCACAGGTGGGCTGACCTGAGTTTACAGGTCACAAGTCTAGACCACTCCCTAATCTGAAATTAGTCTTTGACACAGAAATCCTTTGGCAGGGAAGACTCTTCCAACATGCACTGGACAGTTATTCTTGAAGTAACAAAGTTACCCTGTCTCTATAAAGAGCTTCTTCTTGGTACTTCACTCTGAAACTCTTCTGAATCCTGAACACAGAAATAGAAAGGTCATGTTTTAAATGTGCCAACTAAACTGTTCCTGTCATAATAGAAATGCTTTTCTACACTTAGCTCTCCAGATACTTCCTCCCCACAAAGAGCACTCAGAAGTAAAGGATTTATAGAAGGATAACAGAGAGACAACATGTGAAATAATGTGGATAACCATTTACATAGTTGTTATCTAGAATTCAACTTTTTTTAATGTACAAAGATTAGAAGAAACAATTATTCATCTTGACAAATACATTTTTCCTAATTTTTTGCATTTTGAATATGATTCAGCATAAACATGGTAGAATATATCATGCTCTTGCTAATACTATTTTGAATCTTCCTATGTATTATGTATTATTTTAACACTTTACATATGTTAAGTAGCTTAGTCATCACGACCCCGTAAGTAGCTATTATTTTTATCCTTATTTTATAAGAAAAGTAACTGAGACATAAAGAGGTTAATTAAAATTCCATAGATCACACAAATATTAAGTGTTGGAGCTGAGATTTCAACCTCAGTATTCTGCATCCAAGACATGGCTCTTTGTCTACACCATTGCACTTTGTTTATTCTCAGGGCTTAAATTGTTTCTATATAAATCATTCTGCCAGGAATACAACAGTGGCATTTGAAAATGATTTTAGAACTATCTGGAATAGTTCCTTCAATTTTAATCTGTGTCAGTATATATTGAAAGGATATTGTTGAAAATGCAGTATGCTACGTCGCTCAGTGTTCCCTGCCATCAAAAATAAGCAATCAGAAATTCATGTAAGATAGTTCCTCACAACTCAAGAGCAAGAAAAATCTTTGCTGAATATTTGAAAAATAAACTTTTATAACGTGAAATTTTCTATGTTCTTATCTTTTCACTTGGGCCACCAGGAAACTCAGAACTTAATAATATATAATATAATAATATAAATTATATAATATATAAATTATATAAATTTATAATTTCCAATTTGCTATGGTCAGTGAGAGTGAGAATCAACATCTCAAAATCTGATGTGACATTTTATATGCTCTATTTCACTATATACAACATATTGTTTAAGGTTGCTTTAAATCCTTTGTAATACAATGTGGGTGTGGTGAATAAAAACATTATCAAAAACTCTATAAAACCCAAAACCTTGGTGGTGGATGTGGTGTGGTAACATATATCTGAAAAGGTGTGAATCTATACTTTTGAATTATGTTGTGTAAACCAATGTCACCTTAATAAAAATAAATAAAACAAACAAATTTTTAAAAAGATTACAGAAAGGAGAGAAAAAAAATCTCAAGCCTTTCAGGTAATACATTTGGATTTAAGACGAAAGAAATAATAGATTTTTCTGGGAAAAAATTTAATTCTCTAGAGTCAATTCTAGATATTGATAGATGCCTTTTAAATAATTTTTCTCTTTCTTCCTTCCCCCTCCCCATTCCCTTTCTTCCCATCATTCTTTCCTTACCCTTATTCTTTTCCCCCTCCATTTCCATTAAAAATTACCCTACAACTATTTTATTGTTAAAACATAACTGCATACTTGTGTAACTATACCTTCAGAATATGTTTTTAGAAATAAAATTATTGGACTCCCATTTTTTAATAGTTTGTTCTATCTATCTACCTACATACCCATACCCTCCCATCTATTTTTCTATTCATCTATGTCATAAGTCTCATATAAGGTATGTAAGGGACCTCCCTGGTGGCTCAAGGGTTAAGATGAAACCTATGAAGCTATCGGCAGCCACTGCAGCACAAGCCCGATTCCTGGCCAGCCATCGAGCAACCCACATGGAGCATCCGACCTCTCCGGACTCTCCTGCTGCTCCCCTCAGCAGTGTATTTCAGTCAATTTTAGCATATGTGCTGCCTAAGCGAGCACGCAGTGTATTTCAATCTGCCTGTTCTGTTCCACGCTCTGTCTCTGGTGAATCCTCTCACCACCACCCCCAATCTCTGGCCTGTACCCCAGCTCTTGCATGCATAAATAAACAATTCTTTAAAAAAAAGTATGTAATTTTCTTTATATATGTAAGTAAAAGTAATCCTTTACTAAAATATTATATTTCCCAAGGTTGTCACTTGTTTTATGATTTTGCTTATTCTTGAAATTTTTTATCTTTTAGGAATCAAACATTTTTTCTTTAAAGATTTATTTATTTATTTATTATTTTTATTTATTTATTTATACAAGCACTGGTTACAGTCAGAAGTGCGGGAGGGTGAGAGAATTCACCAGAGCCAGGGCAGGGAACAGAACAGGCAGACTGAGGAAATACACTGCTGAGGGGATTAGCAGGCACGGCAGGAGAGGTCTGTCGCACCATGTGGGACGCTCCGCCGGGGATCGAACCAGCATTGCAGAGGCTGCGGGCAGCTTTGCAGCCCAGCGCTCAACCACTGCGCCACAGGAGAGGCCCTTTTTCTCATTTCTATCCTTACCATCCACAATATCCTCATTTATATTACAGCCTATTACTTACTATCACATTAGATTGATTGGTCTATTTACCCATTTACTCTTGTGCCAATGTGTTTAAGTTTCTGGTAAAGTTTAATCACAGTTTTGAAAAAGATATGAGTATTTTTGCATGTAACTTTGAAAATATAGTTTTATCAAATATCTCCAAAACTCATATCTTGCTTTGAGACTGAAATATTGAATTTGTAGAATACAGAACATGTATAAAGAATTTTTAGATTAGTTAATTTTCTTATTTTAACATACATACTTTTCAATATTGTTTTATGATTTTAGTTGAATTCAATATATTCTGTATTGCAAGACTATATATTTTTTACTAACTTAATTCCTAGCTATTTCACCTAAATTTGATGTTGCTACTTTAAATGTCATAGTTTTTCTATTATACTTGGTAAATGATTAGTAATAGGTGTATGTTTTTGCATACTGATTTTGTAACTAGTCTCTTTATTAAAATTTCTTATATTTTCTAATATTTTCATAATTATCTTGGATTTTCTAAGTGTCCAGTTCCATCCTCTGCAAATAATTTCCATTTTAAATTTCCACTTCTTTCTTTCTTTTCTTCATATAACATAATAATTCAGAATATTATTAAAAATACACTGATAATAGATGTCTTTATCTCATTTCTACCCTAATGGAAAACTCTATTAGTATTTTCATAAAGTCTGATGCTAATTATTTTACATAAAATTATGTCAAAGAAAAATTTAAATAGTAGTATTAACTATTAATATTTTTTCTTACTATTTTTATTCCTTTTTATAAAGTTTGTTTTTAATTAGGAAGAGTATATTCTATTAAATTTTATTACATTTCTTTTAAATATATGTTGAAATTTTGTTATTTTCTGTTATTTATATAATATAGTTTTAAAATGCTCTCTTGACTCTGTTTGAAGGCCCTGGCTAGATGCTAGTCAACTCCTCTTGAGCAGATGATTTAGTCCACACCCCACCATCTCTTATTGGGGTTTCACACTAAAGGCCATCACACATCTGAAAATTGCCCCAGGGATGGGTACCAGCTTTGCCCAAAACAGAGCTAGCAAAGTTATTCCAAGTAGCCCATCCTAGTCCTGCTCACCTTGCCCCACCACCTCATCCTGTGGAAAACACTATGAAGGCAATGTCTACATCTGTCCCTCCCCCTCTGCCACATGCCCTCCCCTGTGCTCCCACCCCAGTCCTGTGAGCTTGCTGTGTGCTCTCCAGGGAAATGTGACTCAAAAAACTGTAAAACTCTCCCACTTCTCTGTCTTGACCTCCCTCATATCCCACCCAAGGTAATACAGTCAAATAACCTATTGACATTTGACTAATGATAGATTTTATAATATGAAAGTCTTGACTTTTCTTAACATAATATATTAATCTAATATGCTTATTGATTTTAGGTACCAGTGTTTTATTTGAGAATTTTGGGTTTTTACAGTAAATGCATAGTCATAATTTAGATTGATAGGTGTGTGCTGTTAGCCATGCCTTTTCAGATTTTGTTATCAATGCTATGCTGGCTCTATATGAAATCAGTTTGAACTTTTCCTTTTTCCCCATGTTCTGAAACAGTTAAAATAGTATAGTATTTTCCTTAAAGGTGCTGAAGAAGTGGTCTGCGAAGCCATCAGCTTTTGAGGGCTGGGAGGCAGGTTGTGTGTAGCTCAGACAGCTTACTTTCTCCCACAGTAATTGTTCTGCTTAGGTTTTTTTGTTTGTTTGTTTGTTTTGTTTTCTGGGATAAATTTTGTTTTTATAATTTCTAACAAGTGTTAACTGGGGAAATGGAAAGCAAAGTGCTAATCCCGGCCAAGATCAGCCCCAAACTGCCCACTGCATGTGAGACCTTCCTGGGGACTGGCTTGCTGGGACCCTTGGCTAAGGCTCTCTGATGTGACTCAAAAGCAACGGAAGGGTCTGTTCATTGACAGCTTGATAGCACTCATCTGAAAACCAAATGGAAAATATTTCCCCTATTTTCCCTGAGTCTGTGCTGGGATAGCACGAGCAGCATCTCCTTCTGCCAGTGCTCTCACTGCTCAGTGCCACAGGCGGATGAGAAAGAATTCTGAATGGAGCTAATAGTCTTTCTAGAGTCTGAGTCTCTTGTATCTGTGGTTGTCATCACCTCTTGTCACCAGAAATCTGGGCGGACAGGAAATCTGGGAGGCTCTCCCTCTAAGGAATGTGTGGCACCTGGCAGCATATTGAAGAGAAATTTGGTGCCAGTTTTACCTCACAAATGCTAGAGCTTGGCTGCCTCAAAATGAGAAGAAATTAGTATGGAAAAGAAGAGGAAGAGGGAGCAAACCATGCATCAAATCCTTTGGACAAGGTAGGGAATATCTCAAACCCCTGAGTGCACAAACATAGCTGATGGGGCCTGTGCACTTGCAATTTGGTTTTAATTAGCCATGCCATTATTTGAAATGAGGGTGAAAAGTATCAAATCATTCACTATTCAGATGTCCAGCTAGACCTGAGACTTCAGGACACTGATCTTTCTCTATAAATCTACCTGCACCCACTGGGAGTGCTAATTCCACCCCACACCTGATTCCAACAACAATATGATGCTTCTGACATTGACTTCTGTCTCCTTATGATTTTCCAGGATTGTTTGGAATGAAGACAGCAAGGAAATAATGAGTGAGACTAGGCCCACCTCTTGTCAACTTTATCTGGGGTCACAATGAAGACAATCCATTTAAAGGATTTTCATTCATTCAACAAATATTTAATGTGCAGGTACTAAGGCTCAAACAACTAAGGATCTGGAGCTGAATAAGAACCAGTCTCTGCCTTCTTGGAACTCACATTCTGAAAATGGTTTAATGGTTTCAACAAAGCCCATTAAGGAGTCAAAGTAGGAGATGGAAAAACCTAAGGCACATAACTACTTAGGGAAACTTTAAGTTAGAAATACACGTATTCCCATTTGGGAAAAGATTTTTAAATGAAGGTCTGTCTCCACCTAGCAATTAAGGATAACTAGTATCTCCAGAAAGTGAAAAGGAGTTGTCTTCTACACTCTCTTTGTCATAAAGAAAACAAATCACAAGCTTAAATCAGTCCCACTTTCTCCCATAACAGGCTGTGACTGCTCCAATGGCATATTAGATATGCTAATTGTCTATGCTACCATAAAACAAATGCCATTCTGCCAATAGGCGACAGTTAGAAAAGACACAGGGGGCCTCCCTTGGTGGCGCAGTGGTTGAGCACTGGGCTGCAAAGCTGCCCGCAGCCTCTGCAGTGCCGGTTCATTCCCCGGCCATCGGTGAGGGTCCTACATGGCGTGCAGACCTCTCCTGCCATGCCCACTGCTCCCCTAGGCAGTGTATTTTGTCAGTCTGCCTGTTCTGCTCCCTGCTCTGGCTCTGGTGAATTCTCTCACCCTCCCGTGCTTCTGACTGTACCCAGTGCTTGTATAAACAAATAAATCTTTAAAAAAAAAGAAAAGAAAAGAAAAGAAAAGACACAGGGCTGTGTGAAGTGTCCTCATCCTTAACCCACTACCCCGGGACATAGGAGGACAGTTAGAAAGTCACATAACCAAGTCATTAAAAAAAAAACCAAACAAACAGGAAGGTCAACACCAGTGTCAGGAGGCTGACCAGGCAGTGCAGCTCGGATCTTCCTGCAGAGTGTGGTAAAGGCTGGAACTGGGGATGTAGCTCCTTATACAAGAGACATCTGGCTCCCAAATTGCAGGGTCTCTGTACTTTCAGCTTCCTAGGGGCATTTCTTTCTCCTAAGTGCTGATTATTTTAATTCTCTCCTGAGCTTCCCAGGCAATCCTACATGAGAGAAACTCCCTCTTCGGTTTTACGTTCATCATTTTTTTCCCAGAGCAGTTGCTGTTTCGGGTACACCAAAAAATTCTTACATGCCTTCTTTGGACAAGTAATATGTGAGACTGAAGATCAACCACAAGTCAGAAGAATCAAGTTGTGGTCCATGGCTGGTTCAGTGACACTGGTCCTGTTGTTTCTCTTCTGTGGGCCTTAGTGTGTTCACCTATTTAATGAAGATTCATTCCACCAATTCAAGCAGAAAAGATTTCCTGAGTGTCTTTTATGTACCAAATCATAAAAGATACTGGGAAAATCTGCATGCAGCTCACTGTTTATTTTTCTATAGTATGATACACACTATGATTGAGATCAACAATGATATTCTTTTAGGGGTGCAGGCAAGAATTTAAAATAGATAATTCCCAAAGTCCTTTTATTTAAGTGTAATTTCCCAGATATTTAACAACTTCACTACCAAAAAAGTTGCCCCAGCATTATGTATGAATGCATGAGCTGACAATGAGGCCTGCCTTTGTGGCCATAGCAAACACTGTCATTTGTCTCCATTCTCTCTGTTAACAATGCTCAGTTTTGTTCAGGAGGCAAGATGCCAGGTCTCAGGAGCTGAACTGTGGTTGTTCTTAGACAAGCACCAGGATCCCATTCTTCAGCCAGTGATTGATTAGGGGTAGCATTGGCTCAGTCAGACCAGTCCAGTGAGATATGAGGTGAAATGTTCTGGGAGTTTCTAGAAAAGATTTCCCTTTATTGCCCGGATGAAATGAGAGGATCAGAAAAGATTCTCTCTCTCTCTCTCTCTCTCTCTCTCTTTCTCTCTCTCTCTCTCTCTCTCGCTTTCTCTCTCTCTCTTTCTCTTTCTCTCCTCACTGTCCTGGTCACCCCCCTAAGTCTAACTTTAGCGTACAATCATGTGAAAACTTAACAGTTGGAGTTGAGCCAGACACATGGCAATATTATTGGAATCCTAGAAAATCACATAAAAATCTACCAGTTCCATGTTGGCATTGCTGTACAACTCTATAAATCAGCTTCTTAGAGATTAATTAGTAAGAACATATCTATCTCTATATCATTCTAATAGCTAGCTATCTCATGGCTTGTACGAATCTTAGTCAACTTTTCTGGTTTTTGCAGCTTAATGGATTTTTAATTCATACAATGATATATTTTCTGAAGCTAAGCTTCCTATTTATGAATAAGAAGACCTTGTGCAAAATGAAGATTATAACTTTTTCTTTCAGTTATACCTAGCTTTGAGATTCCCTGGGGTTAGAATACTGGAAAAATTTAGCTTCTTTAAATAAATCAGTATAAGAGAAGCCCCTTGCTTTCTTTCTCTTAGGAAGCAAGTCACTCTGCCAATTTTTCAAACCAGTCCTGTTCTAGAGGTTTCCTTAAATCCTATGAAATGAAAATGTGCAGTTCAAGCATCTTCCCTTTTGCTCACATGTGGCATATCCAGGCTTAGCTAGGGACAAAAATTACATAGCAGGACATAGTTCTTGGTTTCCTTTATCCTCTACATTTCTCTCCTGTTTGACTTGTAGAGAAGAGATTATTTAAAATAATGGCAATTTTCAATTTATACTGAGAGATAGTAAATATCCCATAGAGAGCTGTTTTTTCAATGTTTGTATTACTCCAGAAAGTAAGATCTGTAAGTGATACGATAAGTTTGGGGGAAAGAATCCAAACCACATCAGAAGCAGACTCATTTTCTTTAGGCTAATGGGTTGACAGAAAATAAGTTAGCCATGCCAACTGTGCTTAAATTACTCAAAACATAAAGCTTATGGTTTCGGAATGGGTGAAGATCAGACAGGGTAGATACAGTAGTGGGTTCCAGGAATTTAAACTATGTTTTAAATAAATAAAAAAGGGAAGTGTTATAGGAATAAAATGTCTCTAAGATTAGGAAATGGAGGGGCTTAAGGAAAGTTAGAGGTAGTATCTGGTGTAGAGGTCATAAAACTTAAGTACCTAGCTTTTTTTTTTTTTTTTTTTTTTTTTTTTTGGCAGATTAGAAACTGCTGAGGAAGCATGTACTAAATTATTGGACACCTGACAGAAAAAGGACAAAAGGACTTCCAGTTTTTGATGAGGTTAGAAATATTTTTACATATGACATTGAAGAGAAGAGGGATGTCATGAGATATGATAAATTTCATGAGAATTAAGCAAGTATTGGTGGGAATCTCATAGGCCCCAACTCTTCTAATCAACTTTATGCATTTTCAGAGACATAAATATTTGCTGAGTTAATCTCAGCAAGACTTTGAGGGAGGAGCACTGTTCTTCTCATTTGGTGGGTGAGGAAAAAGAGTCACAATGATGATGAGTAACATAACAAAGGGACCCAGGCACTCTGATTCCAGAGTCCACACGTTTAACCACTATACTCTAAAGCATCTCTAATATTACACTTTCCATTCCAGATGCTCAAAAGTCCCTTCCTATCATGGGACCCCCAATAGTACTATTAGAAGAAAAAAGTTCTGGTAGTTTTACTAATCCTTTTTTTTAAAAGATTTATTTATTTATACAAGAACCAGGGTACAGACCAGATGCGTGGGAGGGTGAGATTCACTAGAGACAGAGTGGGGAACAGAACAGGTAGACTGACGAAATACACTGCTGAGGGGAGCAGCGGGCGAGACAGAAGAGGTCTGCCGTACCATGTGGGATTCTCGTCAGCCGACTGGGATGGAACCCATGCTGAAGAGGCTGCCAACAGCTTCCCAGTGCGGCAGTAAATGGTCTGCACCACCAGGGAGGCCCAGTTTTACTAATGCTTTAAAAAGAATACTGAATCTCATTCAAAACTTTTCTTAATATTGCAAAGTCATCTGGGTGACTCCCAAAGACCCTAATGTCATCCAGTGAAACTTCACAGACAATTGAACTGAATGGACTTTTTTGCCAGCAAATCAAGACAATGGTCTTATTCTTATGTCTGTTTATCTAGCAGTTGTTCATCTCTTAAGTTAATCTGATTGATACCATTTTTTGTTGTATGGAGAAGTCTAGTATGATCAGGTGACATGTCAACATAACGGGAAGCCAGGTGAAGGATACATAAGGAGTCTCTGCACTGTCTTTACTGCTCATCATAAATCTAAAGCTGTTTCAAAATAAAAATTAAAAAATTAAAGGCAAAGGCCATAGGGATTGGGAACTGTGACTGTGAATCTTGAGTCACTTTGGCTCTGCCACTAATTAATTTATGACCTTGCTTTTAGAGGCTCATTTTTCTTCTCTTCAATAGGGTCACAAGATAGCAATAGTTTGTGTGTGTGTGTGTGTGTGTGTGTGTGTGTGTGTGAGTGTGTGTGTATCTTACGAGGAATAAGTGAAATAATGCATATAATGCCTTTAGCAGATTGCCTTGTAAATGTTCAAAAAATGTTTCTCTGACTATGCTTACTATCACCATAAAGAGAGGTCCCTGATATGATTCCATGGAAGACTTCAGAGGATCTGTAAAATCCCTAAGACTATATATAATATTGTCCACATAGACTCATATGCATTGGGGGATGTGATATCCCTAGATTTCATTGGATTCTCAAAGAGGACCTTATTGAAAGGTTTGAAGAATTTCTTGTCTTTAAATAAAAACTTTGAAGATTCTGAGGAAGAGAATGAGAGACTTAGCTCCAAAGCATTTTTGTTGTGTTTGTGTGTGTGCCTATTTTCTTTCACCTTTTGATATTTCTCTATCTCTTGACTTCAGTAAAACTCTGTATTTTGGGGCACTTAAATATAATAAATCTTGAAATTGTTCTCTACTCATTTATTTCTCCTGTTCTAAAACAAATCCATCAGCCAGTGGTGTCTCTTTGACCTTGAAAGTATTTCAAAACCTGACCACCTCTTATCTTCAAAACTGCTCCTTTGTGATCCTGTCCATGCCACTGTCATTGTCCCCTGGGTATTTGTAAAGTCTCTCAACAGGTTTTCTGCTTCTGCGCCTGCCTCTCCACAGTCTCATATCAACATAACATCTGGAGAGATCCTTCTAAAACATAATGAGTTCATCCATTCTGAGACATGTTTATTTTTTCTTTAGCATTAATGCCTCTGAAATCAGCATGAATCTCACAATCTTTATCAGCCAGATTTAAGTACTCTGCACAAAATCCTCCCAAGTTCTGCTACTTTCCCCTCATACTTTCCCCTGCTTTCCCCTCATAAAGTCAAAATCCTTACAGAAGTACATGGGTCCTTGTGGGTGAGAGGCCCAATATTACCTGGACCTCCTCTCCTACTCCTCTCCCACTCACCACCTTCAGTGGCCATGTCCTCCCTCGACCTCCTCAATAGGTCACACACACCTCCACAAGGAGACCTTGAACCTCCCCTTTCCTAGTCCCGCACCCATCCTGCCCAAGTCATTCTCTCATCTTCTTCGGATATGTGTTCAAATGTCACTGCTCCATTAGTGCTTTCCTCCATCCAGCTCTCCCTCTCTGTCCTCGCCACCAATTTGTTTTTCTTCGTAGTCCTCAGCATAACACATAATCTATAGTTTGCTCATTTTTCTTGTTTATTTTCTGTTCCATCCATTAGGATATAAAATTCATGATAGTGGGGGTTATCTGTTTAGTTTGCTTATGGATCCTCAACAACTAGATGATACAGAAATAGACAATAATTGTTAAAACAATGAATGGATGACAAAACAAATTTCCTTGTTCTCCAAACTTGCTCCTTTTGTATTCCATGATGAGCTCTCATTCAATCTAGTAATCTAGGAATCACAGTTTGTTCCCCCAGCTTTCTTACCCAAAGTTCCCAGGAAGTCACCAGGCTCTGATCAATCCTATTTCTTAGATACTATTGCAATACATACCTCCTCCCATCTCCATTGTTCCAGTCTTATTTCAGTCTAGCAGAATAGTCATCCTCCTGGCTAGAGGCCAGAAGGCAGTGATGGGGAAAAGGGATATGAGGGTAGTAGAAACCTGACCTGGCCAGCACCCTCCTGACTGGCTGGCAGGACTGAAGGCTCCAGGCTACTTGCTGACTGGGTGCCACCCTGCTTTCCTGGCACCATACCCTTTCTTAGTGAAAAGTGAGTGTAGCATTTTGAAACTTGGGGTTTTTATACTCAACAATCATCCAAGACAGGAGCTGCTGCTGCCTTGAAAAGAAGCTAGAGGCACATTTCCTATTGTTAATTAAGATGCACACTCCTGGGGTCTTTCCCTCTGAGCCTCACTGCAGTACAGGCCACATCATCTTCTGGGGTTTGGAAAGAGTCAAAAGCGGAATTTCAGAGTTTTGACTTGCACCCTCCTTCCAGATTCCAAGGGTAGGGAAAAATTGATAGTTGGGACAGTATTTTGTAATTTTCCAAAGATATTTAAGTAATGGTTGGGATGAGGTCAGTTATTTCACGTAAATAAGAGTGAGATGATTTCTGATAATTGAGTGGTGAAAACTCAGTGTGCAGTACTTCCCACTACCATGATGGGTGATCTGGTAAAATTGGGTTTGAGGGAAATATCCCCAGAGTGCAGCTTATAGGATTTAGTGTTAGGGTGAATTGTTTTCCACCAAGGATTGGAGAATAGAGAAGAGCAAGAAGACAAAATTCAGTTCACCATAAAAGGATTTCAATAGCTTTTCAACGAAAACATCCAGAATCAGATAGCAAAACAGAGGGAAAAGACCAAGAATCACCATGCCATTGAGCTAAAGAGCAAGCAGATAATGGACAAAGTCAGGAGGGTGAGTCTGGAAAAAATGGTGCTGAATTGCATCTTGATGTTGACAATGTCCGGGCATTCTTTGTAGCTTAGTCTACTGATTTTTAAGAACTAGGTGAGGAGGAGAGACACAGTATGGGCACAAAACCCCTCTTTCTGCCTTCTTCATAATATCTCCTTTCTCCCCCTTCCTCTTGGCATTAAATATGGGACATCTTGTGCCATTAAAGCAAAAATTCTAGGCAAATCAAATTAAGAGGTTATATGGGAGCAATTTCTGAGTCATGCTCTAAGTAGCTGCCCTCTTGCTGATCCCCAGAGCGGGTCATACACAACAGCTGTTCACAGCTCCTTAGAGCTTCTGAGAATTGACTGAACCAGAGTATTTCCTATTCAATAAACCAAGAGAGCAATAACTCATCTTGATTCCAGTGGATCTCATTTAGCGATTTTATGTCTAACAGGAAAATAATTTGACCTGAATGAATGATGATTCGACTTTAGTTATCACCAGGAACAGTGGGGGAAACATATTCTCCCAAATCTATTAGTTACTGGATGAAAAGAGTCCCATTTAGCACATGAAGACCAATTCCTCATATGTCTGCTATTCAGACTGCACTGACAATAAAGAAAAATGGCTGCCAGTATAAAGTGGGTCTATGGTATTTAACATTATAGTGAATGGCCACATGGCATTCACCAGGCAGTGACCAGGCAGTCATTGCCTTAAAGAACTACTGCTTTCCATCTAACAGCCTGGATTGGAAAGTCAACAGTTTACATTTTCTTGTAGAAGATCCACTCAATGCAATCTATTTACTAAATACCACACCTAAAGATACACTATGCCCATGCTGTGAGCTGGTACATGTCTTGTTGGGACTCACTCATCATTGCCTGGTGTCAGATCATCTGAACGAAGGTAGCTAAGGGTTTGCGATAGCTGGGATCATTTTCCATTCTAATTCATACACCCTATTTAGTGATAGTTTTTTTTTTTTTTTAGCAACATATAAAAGTATTAAATTAACCATGGGCTCATGACAAATATGAAATCTTCATCAGAGTATAACATCCACTTTCATATATTACCAGTAATTGCCTCTAGAATTCAGATGATTCATGTTTATTCTGAATTTCCCACCTAAGGTGCTATCACTTTATAATTGAAAAATAACAAAACAAACAAAAAAACCCAACAAACCCCTATCTCTAAAACAAGGAGGTGGGAAGGTAAAAGAGGAAGTAAGGAATTTCTTCTCAATGACAAGAGAAAAGCTAACAAGACATTGCCACATTTGTTGGAAGAAAGCCTAATTATTAAAAGTGAGAGACTAGGTTCAAAGCCAGCTTCTCATCCATATCTATGATTTTTTAAAAAGATTTATTTATTTATTTATTTATTTATTTGTTTTTTTATTTATGCATTCAAGAACTGGGGTGTAGGCCAGAGTTATGGGGGAGGTGAGAAGATTCACCAGAGTGAGTGGGGAGCAGAACAGGTGGATCTACTGAAGTACACTGCTGATGGGAGCAGTGGGCGAGTCAGGAGAGGTCTGCTGTGCCATGTGGGTTAGCGCCCTGACCCACTGGGGATCGAATTCGTGCTGCTGTGGCTTGATAGCACTGTTCTATGGACTTATTTGTTCCTGTTACTCCTGTTTTCCCTTATTAGCTCTGTCACGGAAGTTGGGAAACAAGGGGTGATTGACAGAAATCACCATGGGTTCTGGAGACTTCTGTTTACCACTTGGCCACCATAGCAGAAAGGTACACATCCTCATGAAGTCTTGCCACAGGAAATGAAAGGAGCCCTCTGATTGGCATGCCAGTGCCAAAAAGTGTTGCTGGGAAAACTGCATCTATGTCCCCATTGTCCGTCTTTGGCTGTCTCCCCCTTGCTTGGAGAAGGATAACATCTAGACCTGTGGATTCAGTATCTATTTAAACAAACTGATGTTTCTTGGTTGGATTGTATCCTCTTCACCCATCAAACTCCCCCTCAACTGCCAAATGCTTTCTGCAGGTGCAAACCCTTCTGTCACCATCCACAGTGTCTTTTTAAGAAGGGAACAGACTTTCCTCCTTCAACACTATAGACAAAAGCCAAAACCCTTGGCATGACATACAAGGTTCTTCACCATCTAACCTCAATATATTTTAGCTGTGACCTCACCCAGTTCATCCGACAACTCGATTTTACCAAACCAATAACAGCTACTTGTCTTTACCATGTGTTTTTAACGTTTTGATTTTTGTTTCCTTACCCCCCCCATCAAGAAACACCTTTGCTTTATTATTTACTTGAACATTTCTACTAATCCATCTGTGAGATATTTCTATTATAAGTTGGTCTCAGTCCTGGTTCTTAATGGAGGGTTCCCGAAATCCTATAGTTTCCTGGTGATAGTGTCATTTGTTCTATGGAGGACAACTGGATGGGATCCTGGCTGATGACAGAATGGGGGCTAGTTAGAAGGTGGCACTTTTCAGCCCACTCACCAATTTCTTGAGAAAATATTGAGCTGAAAGTGAACTTAATGCTCAATCACGTCATGAAATCCCAGAAGTACAGGTTTTAGAGAAACTTTCCTCGTTGGTAAACATGGGGAGGTATGGGAAAGTGGCATATGTAGAGAAGGCACAGAGCTCTCCATGCCTACCCATACACCTTGCCCAGTGCATCTCTCTCATCTGACTGTTGAGCTGTATCCTTATTCATATCCTTCAATAAACTGGTGGGTATAAGTGTTTCCCTGAGTTTTGTTGAGTTGTTGTAGCATATTAATAGAACTTGAGGCAGCGATCATTGGAACTCCCCTCCAGTTGGAAGAAGCACAGAAAATAACCTGTGTTGTGGCTAACTTTTAAATTTTTTTTTTATTGTGACTTGATCTTATCTTTGTTTTTCTTTTTTACTTTATTTAAGGAGGCAAATGATTGTAAATCTAAACAAATAGATAAATACAGGTAAGTAAACACCATTCACTCCATCCACTAGCAAGAATGCACTGAGCCCTTTTTCAAAGCTAGCTCTATATTGTTTTCTGGAGAGACACATATCTTGTCAGGCAAGAAAGAAAAGGAGCATATGGTCTAAGTGGAGAGTTATAGCTGAGAAGATTTAGACATGTATTTATTTTGGTTAATTAAGATGAATAAAGTGGGTTTGGTGTACGCTATGTTGCAGTAGTTGCCTGTCTATAAACACAGGGGTAGAAGATATTCCTTTGCACAGGAACACCAGGGAAAGCCAGTGAAGAAAGTTGTGCTAGAGTTGCTCCTTGAAGGACCAAACTAGGCACATGTGCATATGTGGAAATCCATGTGGGTGTCCACACTTCAGGAACAGGGACCTTTATTTTCTAAGATGCTGTGTTTAATGTATCTGGGACATCTGAGAATTAGCAAATCATTTCCTAGAGAAGAGTTCCTTAACCTCAGGATTATTGACATTTTTAATAGGCTAATCCTCTATTGCAGAAGGTTGTATTGTGTGTTTAGATTGTTGAGCAACATCTCTGTGTTTTATCCATTAAATGTCACAAAAACCACCTCCCTCATCACCATCAAAACCATAAAAATGGCCTCCAAATATTGCCAATTATATTCTGAGAAACAAAATCACTATTGTCCAGCCACAATAATTGTGCTTTTCAGATTTGCTTTGTTGGAGGATACTTCTTATTCTTATGATTCTGGGAGAGTGAGACAGAGAAAGAAAGACAGAGAGAGAGAGACAGATAGACAGAGAGACAGAGAGAGACAAAGAGAGAAGACTGAGTTACCAGGAAGATAACTCCTAAAGAGTCAGTGTTTTTGTTTTGTGTTGTAAATAGCTAGTATTGGGAAAGTGAGGAAAACACATACTATTCACTGTCTCTTTCCTAGTGTTTATTACTCATCCAAGATGAACAGATAATACTCCAGTGATATGAAAATGGTGCCCAAGGCCATTGAATATGACTTTAAATTAAGCTTTGAAAATATTCCTAGCAACACGTTTAATTAACTAGGATACTTGGTTTATATTAAATCCACATCAACTAATATTAAAAACATATATATTGAGGTTTAACAGCTTCAGGAGGGCTCAGGATCTGATTGTGGTGATATTCATTTTCAGTGCACAGGTTCATTGAATCTTTCCAAATTGAGCATTGGGGACCGGAACATTACCACCGATTTGGAAAGCAAAGTGGGGAAAATTAAATTCTTGTGTAACGATGTTTATATTTCTAAGCAGTGTTTATAATGAGATAAAAAGAGGTTGGGGGTCCTTCCTTCATTAACTTCAGTATTCTTTATTCTACCTCAAAATATTTGGGTCTCATTTAAGCAAAAGCAGAATGATTGTAGTGATAAAATGACTTTGGTGGTATGACCTTCCCTATTTATAGGACGAAATCTTGCCCTTCTGGCTAGATTCACCAAGACTACCGTTTGTTTTGACTTGATCTTGGAGGAAAGAAAATAGGCCAGGATCTGCAAGCAATTTCTCAGTGCCTAACTGAGATGAAGTAGGCATTTGGCAGTGGAATTTGGGAGATTTCCAGAATGAGAAGGAAGGTAGGAGATGCAAAAGAGTGGCAAAAGAGAGATCACTTAAAATTTCATCCAACAAAAATGAAAAGATCTCAGTACATATAATCTGATCCATAAGGTTCAAATTTTATGGCAGAAACCTTCTTACAATGGAGTTCCTTTGCATTTTGCTTAACTGTGTAACTTTCATTATCTTACTCATCACGTTCATATGCTATCATCAATAGCTCGTTAATAGTTTCTTTTGTGCTGGTTTCGTCACCCTCAAATATATGATTCTAAAAGACTGAATTAGAGAAGGGAGCACAGAGCCTGTGAAGAGGGATATCTCAGCCTCCAAATTCTTCCCTTCGTGTGGTGCATCTTTGTCACAAATCAGTGGACACTGTGCCTTGAACACTTCATAGACTTGCCATCTTGACCAAATGGGGCGCCAGAATGAATGTCAGCATCTCTGTCTGAGCCCATCCTGGTCACTAAGGTCCCATTTCATGGTTTGTGCCCACATGCCTGAGCCTGAGAACGACAAAATTCTTTGACTTAACAAAGACCTGACACCATTCTTCACCCCCTGCCCCCACCATGGGTCTCTGCCTTAGCATTATCTTAGCCCTGACCATTCTTGAAACTCTGACAAGCTACAATTATTTTTTAAAAAGAAAACAGTGATTGTGGGTTTTCCTCCTGATTATAAGAAACAAAGTGTTTTTGTGTCAATACATTCCTATGAACCACAAGATCTACTTGCATTTTTTTTCTGAGTAATGTTGCTGTTTCACTACTCATGAATCAGTGTTTCTACTCAGCAAATACTGGAAGCAATCAGTATAGTCATTTGCCATTTTGGTGGCTGTACCCAAAATGAAGCTTCTTTGTGTTTGCCTGATAATCAGAAGGGAGGTCCTAGAACGGCCCATATCTCTTTTAAAAATAGAACTACCCAAAACTTTGAATTCAGTGTAACTTACTTAGCATGATAGCAGGAAAGCAGAGAAAGTAAAACAACTGGAGAAAAAAATGGAATAATAAAGACATTCAGCAAAAAAAAAAAAAACTGTCATTAACAAACTCTTATCTCAACAAACAAGATAAATGTCCCTAATGTGGGAATCTGAGAGATTTTTATCCACTTTAAGATCCAGTTTTGGCTTAAGACTTAGTTATTTCTTTAACTTGATGCTTTTTTTAACCTTTAGATAAAAATCAAAATAGCCACTTTATTAAGTCAACTAATGTTTGTACCCAACAGCTTTGATTTCATGATGCAAATCTCAGCAAACACAGATATCCTCAATCTGTCCCTGCAACTTGTACCTTCAATGCTTTTAAAACTCAGCAGCTTACATGTGGGCACACAAGGTAAGTGTAGACAATGAGATTACTGAAAGTGGGCAGGATGGTAGAGGGGGGCAGCCCTTGGGAACACTGGGGGTGTGTCTCTCTTTGCCCATCTTTCCTCTTCATGATTAAAAAAAATATATACCAATGCATGACCTCTAGAAGCCCAAAATTCTGATGAAATGGGAAGCTGTGGGAAGCCTGTCCTGCTGAAATCCTGATAGGATTTCATGCTGGATGGGTAGTTGTTTTTACATTGACTGCGAGCAATAATCCTGTCTCTTGGTTTGCTACAGAAGCAGAGCTCCTTTCTGTCCTCTCTCACTGAAAGGAAACTTAAAAACTTCACAAGGAACATCAATATATATGTGACAGGCAAAAATATCTCCTTCCTCTCCTCTGTCTTAATTAATTGTGTCTCCCAGGCATGTACACCGAGATACATACAGACAAGTGCACATTTGAGTAAGTGTAGAGGTAGAAAGTTACCCTCTCAAAAGATCTATGTAATTATGTGTGTACCCAATAAACTCCCACACATTAAAACCAGGAAAAGTCAATGAAATGCTAAAGCCTTTTTGCAAAGTGAAAGAACTTGAGCATGAATTTGGTTGAGACAGCAGGAATTTCCAGGTTTTTCTGCCTTGGGCATTTGCCCATGCTGTGCTGTCTGAATGCCTTGCCTTCTCCTGGTGCTTGCACATTTACCAGACTTATCTTATGTATAACTGAGTCAAGTTTTGTGACAATCTTAAGGCACATGTAAACATAGTCACTTTCCAGAAAAGAAAACTGAGATTCAGAGAATTTTGGCACTTTGCACAGAATCACGCAGTTAAGACTAAAGACAGGACTTGAACTCACGTTCATGTCTTTTGGTCTTCAATATGATCCACTTGCCCATACTCATCCATCAAATGCCTCAGCTTCAGCTCTCAAATAGTGCAGAGTGGCTGGAACACAGGCACAATATTCTGTGGAGTTTTACCATTTCCTAGAAGAAAGTGCACCGGGGCTTACAACTTAGGGTGCCAAGTTTAGTTCCAGACTCCCATGACCTATTAATTTCCTCAGCACACTCGAACCTTCTTTCATTCACAGCTTAATTAAATAGCTCAAAAACTATTTAATCCTAATTATTCTCCGCAATTTTTCAACAGAAACTCCTAATGCCTGTGAGAGATTCAGATGTTTTCTTTTGGCTTTTCATCATAATGTGTCCTGTGTCCTGGGGGGTGAGAAATAGTCTTTTACTCCTCAAATCTGCATATTTATCTACCTTCATACTCTCAATAGAATTTGCAGGTCTATTTTATTAAGACGCGATGAGAATCTCTGGAGAAGAGCTAAGCTAAGGCCTTAGTGCAACATCTCTACACTGAAAAGTAGCTTCCCATTAAATGGCAAGTCCTTCATCTCAGAGGTTGAATAGTGCTGAATAGTACAGCACTTAAAAAAAGACTTCCAGCAGGTTACTTTTAAGGGACTGGGAAAAAGGCTGGTCTCAGAATATCTACTGGCTCGAGGCCATGATATACTTTTGTTTGATATTGAATTGGAAATGTGTCACTTGTTCTTTTTTCCTGCTCGGTGAGATTTAGTCCTGTGGATACAGGCGCATAAGCATGAAAGCCTCCATGGCCACGGTGCCCACCAAGAAAACTCATCAATCTCTCATTCTCTCATTATCATGGCCAAGCTGAGAAGTGCTCCCACCAAACCTTCTGTACAAGGATAAACATACAAGACCAAAGGTTTTCACAAACTTTTAATTTGCTATCACAAACTTTTCACTGAAGAAGGCTGCAGGAATGGAAAAGAAGCAACTGCTCCTGGCAGAGAGAAGCAAGGCTGACTGCATCCTCACTTTGAAGGATTTGTCACCTCCCACCACCCACTCACTCTCTGCGCCAGACCCTGTTCTCCTCCATCTACGCCATCTTCTCTTCTATTTCTCTAGTGTTATGACTTCTCGGTATTCAGTCTTTTATCCTCTGCTCATTTTAAAATCTTTTTCTCAAAATTAATTGAGGTAGGAACAAAGTTCTGTCCTCTCTAAAACACAGCTGCTTCTCACCAGCGTGTGTGTTTTATTTTTTAAGAGAGCAAGTTGTGGGATGGTTTTCGATGTAAAGTTTTGCTGTTAAGAGTTTTCTCCTGATTCACTTGTACATGTCTATCTTTCCTTTTGTGGTGACTGTAATGACGTGTCTGGCTATCGGGAGGACTCCTGAGCCTGATGTCAGGCTCTGACCTCCTGATATCTTATGTTGAGCTCCCTCCTGAACATTTTGAAATGTATGTCACGCTATCACCACTCGCCTTGATTTTGGCAAACTAAGAGAATAGCCACAGTCATGCATCTCACAAGATGTATAGGCGACAGTGATTTGATTCTGATACCAAAAGAGACAAGGGGCAATCAGTCAGAGGAAGGATTAATAATCTCAGGAGAAGAAGAAAGACTCAGGTCATGACTCACCTGTGCTAAGGGCTGATGCAAAGTCAAATCCACCCCAAACTAGCATCCCTCGTTAAGGGGTCTCATGAAGGTGGGGACAAAAGGTTGAGGGGAAGCTGTTCTTAATATCCAGAAGGTATCAGAATTGCAATCAAAGAGGTAAGTCCAGATGAGGCAGAATAAGCCAGAAACAAGATACAGTCTGGGAATAAAATGCAGCAGAAATTGGTAAAGAGTTCATTGATGTGAACTTGATCTCAAAATGTGTTCCCACCCCCATAGGAACCTGAGACCTGGAATAGAAATATTGCAATTTTATTTTAGGAAAGAAAGTTAGGGGACCTGGTCACTCAAAGTGGAAACTTGGGGAGCAGCCATGAAACTGCAGCCATGGCCCCTAGGAGAAGGGGTTCTGAGGAGGCTGCCCCCCTGGAGAGAAAGATGTCTGAGTTCCCCACAGCACAAGACGTGGGCAGGACTGAGTCTGCATAAGGCAGACCTGGTTAGCCTTCAGCCAAGCAGAGAGAGGCCAGGGCACCTGCAGGCAGTAGCTGAGCAAAGTGCCACCTGTTTGAACTGAAATGCTTCCAAATGCACTTCCCAGGGTGATAGGGTGATGAATCTTTACTGATATTTCTCAAGCATCTCATCCAAAAGCTTTGTTAGATTTGACGTCCACCCTTAACCTTCTTATAGCTAAGTAATCATTAAGTCCTAAAAATTTTGCCTCCATTCTATTGTTAGTATCTTTCCTATCTTTCCCAAACCTTATACAACCATGCTAGTTTAGCTCTTATTGTTTCAACTAATCTATCATCCACTTAACAGCTTCCCTCTCTCCAGCTTCTCTCCCATCAATCTATTATGTGTAGTACCAGATTCATTTTCTTAAAGTTTAACATTCTGTATTTTTAAATTATGTTACACCCCTTTCTAAAAGTCCTCAAGGACTTGGTTTTATTACAGAATAGAGTCTAAATCCTTTAATTCAGCATTCAAGCCCATTTTTTTCTAACCTGATCTCTCATTTAGTCAAATAAAACTATCTCCACTGAGATTAGTCAACTTGCTGTAATAATGCCTGCTAATTTTCATCTTACATCTTCTGCCCATGCTGTGCCCACTGTTCGGACAGTGGTTTCCACCTGGACACTCCCTCACTGTTGCTCTCACCAGCCTGACCCCACTTACTGAATCCTGCTCACCTCTTCTCTTAACTTCCATTAGCAGCCCAGCCTAAGAGGAACTTTCCTAGCATTTACTGCCTACTCTTCTATTTTGGTAATTTTATATTTACTTCTCAATTTACTTCATTTTCCATGCTTCTACAAGTCTAAGCTGGTAGATAAATTTCATTGGGAACCTTACCTTTTCCTTATTGATTTCTACTAGAGCACTCACCTCCACAGAAAGTAATAATAAATATTTTCTTAAGAAATAAATATTCAATTTGAACAGTGGTGTGTGCAAACTATCAGGCTGCTATGACACTGAATACATTCAATGCAGTGATCAGTTCTGATTTTTTTATTCATACAACATACTTTGAGCTGTATTCCTCCTGGTGGGATGGTTTTGTGTGGTTCCATTTATACAATTTCATGAGGCTTTCCTGGTGACCAATAAAGTACATTTACATAACCACTCTGAGGTGTATAAAGCCCCACATAGTCATAGACTGGCAAAACAGAGGTTTTGACTTCTATAGGGATAACTAAATGTAATGGATTTTGGATCCACAACTTTGACCTCTTTAGCAGAATGCAGACTTAGCAATGGCACTTGGGTCCTCAACTACTTCAGTTTGGTATAGTTATTTCCAATATAAATTATATAAATGAGTATGTGTGTGGTCAGTTATGTCCAAAGACACATCACTAAAGACAGATACGGGTTTCTTCTTCTGCCCCACTCCCAAATTATTATATCCACTTAACAGTTCATTCCCAAGGCTCCCATAGACCCTTAAGGTGTTCCTTTTAGGGTCAGGGCTAAAGATAGGCCCTAATACACAAGAGTGGTAGTCTTCAGAAAATACAATAAATAACACATGTTTATCATCCTGTGTTTTAGTGTTGAAAAATATAAGCTTCCTGATATTTTGGCCTGAATGTGGCAGACTTAATACTTGGTAATGGCCATGCTGTGCCAGGGCCGCCTTCCATCCCCTGAGTCACACCTGTTGCCCTGTGAGGGAAGACTATCCCTGGGAGTAAACAGTGGACTGTGGAAGCAGATGAAGCAAGCAAAGCAATTTATCCTTCCAAATTTTCCAGTCAGATACTTATTGCACCTCCACTTTGACAAAGCAAATGAAGGAGCTGAAGCCAGGAGCGCTGGCTTCCCCACATGAAGGAAACTTTATATGTGAGCATGAGACCCCAGGCCCCACAACTAGAGATATGCTTGTGCAGCACTGGCCTGAAACTGCCCAACAGTCTTGTCCTCACCGAGGTTGGGAGCACTTTTTTTTTTTTTAACTATTTATTTATTTATTTATACAAGCACTGAGTACAGTCAGAAGCGTGGGAAGGTGAGAGAATTCACCAGAGCCAGAGCAGGGAACAGAACAGGCAGACTGATGAAATACATTGCTGAGGGGAGCAGCAGGTGTGACAGGAGAGGTCTGCCACGCCATGTGGGACGCTCGCCGGTGGCCGGGGATCGAACCGGCACTGCAGAGGCTGCAGGCAGCTTCGCAGCTCAGCACTCAACCACTGCACCACCAGGGGAGGCCCGGTTGGGAACACTTTTAATTAACTTTCTCCTCTTCTCCTCAGATATCTGTTACTGTTCTAACCAAGATCAAAGCAATATTCAACTTAACCTGGAGTTTTCAGAGAAACTACCTGCCAGTCTCCAAAATGGGATTGAAACAAACCATTCCATTCCAAATACTGTGAAGCAGCTTGTTCAAACATATGACCACACAGCAATAAAATCTCCTGAATTCCGAATCCTACAACAGAACTACATACTACACATGTATGCAAAGCAGCTTTCACTATAAAGCACGAAGTTGGAAGGAGTGTTATCATGTGAATGCGGAATACCCCAGGCCCCCCAAACTTCCATGCTTTAATGGGGTCCAGCTATCCGTGAGCGCAAAGACAAAACATACTATTGTTGTAAAGCAGCTGTAATAGATTAGTGTGGATAGAAAGGGGAAAAAAAGGATAGCAGTTTCCCAATAAAACACACAAAGTAACCCATGCCCGTGTGGGTAAATGCCCAGACAAAGAGGGCCAGCCCAAAGTGGAGCCATGAATGCCTGAAAGTTTGCCACAAGACTAAAGCACCTCCTGGCGGGGAACCATAGGGAAAGAGAGAAAGGGGCCAGACAAGTCTGGGACAAGGCAAAATCAAAGTACAAATAAAGGTAATGGCTGCTACTGTCAGCCTCGCCATGTGTCTCTTCCAAGTGTCTTTATGTTTCTACTCCACGTGGCTCCACCAAGTCCCCCAAATCCCTGGTGCACTTCCAAAGGCGAGAAGCAAGCAGCCCTCCTTCTACTCATCTCTCCAGGGCCCACCTTCCCTGTTACACAGCTTCGCTTGGCCACTCAGCTATGCCCCTAGTTTCCAGAAGCTAGTCCAAGGAAGTTGTATGTAAATGGGTGTGAGAGGCACATGATCACCTCATTTAATGGGGATGTCTGTTACAAGAACAACTTGTTCTGTCATCTCAGGCTGTGACTCAGGCATCTCCTTGCTGCTAGGCAAGGATTTCAAGTTTATCTTAGGCTAAAACTTCCTAAATTCATTTGAAAAGGTAGGAAATAGAGCCTGGATAACTAAAAGCTTCTTATTAAATCTGTGTCTGTTTACCTGCTTATAATTGTCTGTCTCTATTTCCTAGCATAAGTGTGGGGCTTCCTATTCTTAGAGATTCAGCCCCTTTCAAGAGGAAACATTGTGCTGTGGGATTTCTTTATACTAACTTATAGTCTTCACAAAGCTTGGAAAAATGAGGTCAATTCCCAACAGCATATTATTAAAGAATTTCCTCAAAGTAACAGAACTTGTAGGTGCTCCGATTTGAGTCAAGGTACTGCTGATTCCAAAACCTGTTTTTCTCCCACCGTAATAGGCTCCAAATCTTAAAGTATAAGAGAAAGAGGTCTGCTAGTTGAGCCCCGCTTTGCTAATGATCTAATGAATGATCCAGGCCAGGTCACTTTCTGCTAAAATCCAGTTTCTTTATCTGTAAAGCACCTGCCTCACAGAGCTATGTGAAGAATAAAGGAGGTTATTTATGTGAGAATGTTATGTAAATTGTTAAGCAGCACAGGGACAGAAGAGATTTGAGTTATTCTTTTCACTTTCTGAAACACATCTCAGGGAATGAGTCTGAATGTCAAACTCTTAGGCCCTGACCTTATTCTCTGTATCACCTGACCACGTAACCACACCAAGCACACCTGTTTTTCCATTCCTTCTAGCTCAGTGTGCCTGCCTGCCTCTTCATTATTCCTTCTCTACATGTCTGCAAAGCAGGTGGAGAAAGACTTGGCATTTGACAAATGCTTGTCATGTGGAGGTAGTGAATGAAGGCAAAGATCTGGCATAAACAAATTATTTAACTTTTCTATGAAAGGCAGATGATGTGGGTAGAGAGAGGTCAGAATAGGAAATAACTCAGGGAGATATGACAGTCAGGGTAATGAATTCAATGTCCTCTTGTGGATAAATCAAATATAAAATCCCTCCTGACTTGGGTGCTGGTCAAGTTACTCCCACGTTCGCATTTCTCTTGGCTTGTGGATTCATTTCCTTGGATTAATTCCTTTTCCAGTTGGGTCTTAAATAACATGTTTCTGATCCTAAAACCCAGGAGAGAAATAATTCGATTCAAAATAAAAAGAATCACAGGTTATAATAAATACAAAATGTCAAGAAATGCAGTAACTGAATGCCTACTAAATACAATGGAAAAGAATGGCATTCCCTTTGCTGGAGAAGAGGTCAAGGTGCTGAATGTGGAGCGAGAAAGCAGAGGACACCCCACAGGGTGGACTCAACCCACAGAAGAGGCTATGGTTGAAACCATGAAATAGGAGATCCCCTAAATCTCTGAGCTGAGTCTCCTATCTGCTTGGTGGGACAAAAACTGAGTCTCAATTAAGCTGACTCTTTAATTAAAAATATATGATTTTCTTTGCACACCTGACTTTGTAATCAGCTACTACACAATCACAAAGAAAATCAGAAGTCTCACAACGATTTTAAAATGTAAATGAATGCATGAAAATAGTTGTTTTTTAACATGGAAAGAAAAACTATTTTATATAAATCAGGCATAGGATAGAAATAAAATAGCTTTAAGACTGAAAATTCTCAAATATGGTTTGTAAACAAGGCAGGTGCTGAGGGAAGTTACTGGGCTTTCTTCCAGGATTTTTAGATTCTTAATTTGTTTAGTATGATTCAATTTTGTCCACTGATTAAGTTCACCCAGTGGCCTCACCCTGGGGTCAGGCAGCATAACAAGGAGGGACTCTTTGGGGGGGGGCAGCAAAGAGATCTTGGCTCTGTGAGCCCCTCTAGCTAAGGGTCAGTTGCAAGATACCTGGGTCTCATTCCCCCATCAGTAAATGAGAAATTTGGATTAAATCGCTCTGGAGCAACTGCACCTCAAGAGAGGCTGAGGAAACAGGCTGTATCAGCGGAAGGAGCACTGTTTGGTGTTACCAGTAAATGGATAACAAAAGGCAGGCTATTGTTCCTTATGAATCTTTCAGAAATTCTCTCTAGATAATGTACTCTCTTGTTGTCCACTTCTGGAGGGGGTGCTCAAACCAGCCCCTTTCTCCCCTGTTGGTCCACTCCTGCTCAGAAGTCCCTTTCAGTTCCCCAAATCTGCCGTTTATCTTTTCCTCGCCAATATGGAAAGGTCTATTCTGTATCTTGCCTACTATTTTCTTACTGCCCGAGGAGAGAGAAGAAACCAGGACTGTGCTGGGCTACCAGCAAAGACACAATCTTGCAAATTGGCAGGGAAAGAGGCATGCTTCAGCCTGCCAAATCGTGAGTGTTATTGAGAGATGTAAAATACTCCATGACTTTGATAATGTGGAGAAATGATTTGACACAAACTCTGCCAGCCACATAGAGGAAGTGACAGCTGATCCATTAGGCTTTCTCAGTTTCCAGGCTTGTAGATTCTTGTCGGTCTCCTGTGGCTTATCCAGAATCTGGCCTGAAGTATTAATTTGCAACCTGCTAAGAGCCCTGTGAACTTGGATAAATACAGATAAATACAAGTCAACTTGCTTTAAAATGTTCTTATCCTCATTTTTGTTGACTTCCTCTCAATGAGTGAAGTACTTCTAAAGAGCCCTGTGTCTTCTTTCGTTCCTTCAGCAGGACTTTTACTTGCCCTGCCAGCCCTGAAAAGCTCTACGTGCTTAAGGACTGACAGCAACACATTAGCCTTAGCTTCTGAGGCTACAGGGACTGGAGGGTGAAGTGGTCCAAGGACAGAAAATCTCAGATGTGAGCAATCTCATTGGTTATGATTCCCATTCTCCTTTTTCTGGCCTACCCCAGACCTTTTTGGTCCACCGTAAAGCAACAGCCCCTTCATTTAGTAACTATTACAGAGTGATATCAGGCTTTCAAATCCCTGAAACACTTTCGGGCACTTGCCCACTTAGAGAAGTTAGACATCATTGCTGAGCCTGTGATGCCAGAAGCCACACAAAATCTTGGGGATGAAAAATGATGGAGGAAGGAAAGAGAAAGGAGGACAGAAGATGAAAAAAAAAAAAAAAAACAACTCAGGGGTAGCACTTCCTCTTAGCATTCCCACAGGAATGGGGGCTTGGAGCACCAGGAGATTCCATAGGATCGAGCTGAGCAAGGAATTATGGAACAAGGGAATTATTAAGCTTTCTAGACTCATGTGGTTTGGAGAAAAACTGTCCTATGAGGGAAAGTATTTATAAGTAAAGAATCTTTAAACAAGGTAGCATCCATATGCAACAAGTTTTTTATTAAGATTCCACGGCATGCTGGGCACCATGCTAGACAGAATAGAACATGATGGACAAAGTCCCTACTCACTTGGAGCTTACACTCTAGTGGAGAGCACTGGCCATTCAATGAGGCGTTAACTGTGTGACACATACCACAGAACAGAACGTACATGAATCTGTTAGTAAAATATCTTGCTCTTATCAGAAAACCAGCAAGAGACCAAGAATGTCTTACAAAGGCCAGCAATGACATAGTGTAAGAAAAGAATCTGAATGAATACCACCAAGGAGTCCACTCTTGCTGCCAGAAGCCAGGCTTGCCCTGACCACCAGCTGGTCCATCAGAATGGACCTTGTCTTAGATTCAATGTGCTACTTCCAAGGTATGTAACTCCTCATTGGGATGCCTTTGCCGGACACCAACATGTTCCTGCTCAAGAGGTGGAGAGAAAAGGATAGCCAGAACAGTGCCAACCCACATAGTGTCATCTCAAAGGGGAGAGGCTTCAGGGAATCAACTGCCTAAAAACTGATTTGTTAAAAAACAAATCAATATAAACTATGTTTTTCAGTGTTACATTGTTTCAAACTAAGTGTTCCATTAATGAACAGCAGATTATTAAGGAAGAACAGAACAATAACACTGTCTACTGCATTCCTTTCACAAAAATCACTGACGTGCAGAACCCAAGGGGTCCTCAGGGGGATTTAGCCTAGGGCTTTTCACCTGGGTTGGAATTTTCTTATCTCAGTGCCTGGCAAAGCTTTTCAAATTTCACATCTGCCTATACTCCATCCAAACTGTCATTTTGTTACAGGGCAACCCCGATATGAAATGGGCTGCCTGAGTGTGGGTTCTCACCTGCACTTGAAAGGGACTTATAATAAAACTCAAGTGCAGGCACACACAAAAAGTTTAATAAAAGGTTTATTTATGAAAGAAGGGGAAATGAAGAAATGAATAACTCAGGGGGAAAAAGAGGGAGATAAATTTGTGAATGTGTCCTACCAGCTCCCCTGAGCTGGAATTCCTAATAGCAGGCTGAGAGCCAGCGAAAAACCAAGAGACCCCCAAGGCCCAAACCTGGCTGATTAACTTCACCCTCAGTTCCCAGCAATCCTCTCTTTGGTGATGATGACATTGTGGGATTTGTAATTCTTGGTGTCTTGGATATCTTTGGTCTGGGGTGGAGGTGGAGTCCATAAAACCTATTTGTGGAGTTTGTTCAGGACAGCCTGTCCACCAAACAATTGGGAGTAAGGGAGGATGCATTTTATTGAGAGCATGATCCTCAGGGCATTCAAGTGTATTTCTGAGTTGCCACCACTCCTGCTTCCCTGCTCCACATGGAGAAACACTGATCTAATCCAGTTCCTAATTTTATAGACTGTCTAGGACCACAGGGTTTAAGTGACTTTGTTGTACTTTATTTATTTATTTAATAGTACTAGTAAAACTGGAACACAAGCTCTTATTCTTTTATTGGTTTTCCATGGCTTGGGCTCTTAAGACAGGACTAGCTTTGAAGACTTCACCCCCTTAGCCTGCCAGAATAAACTGCCAGCTGGTATTTCAGGAATGGGAAGGTAGGGTGTCCCAGTTCTCTGGAAAAGCTGGGGCTGGGTACAGTCAGAAAATGCTGCTCAATTTCTGATCTGCCTTAATGCTGCTGAGCCAGGGCCTTTGCACTCTGGAGCCCCTATGTCTGTCCTAGGAGTCTCTCAGAGCTTGGAAATCTAAACAAGACAAGCTCTTGGGCACTCTGAGTCCAGCCAGTCTGACTATGTGAGCAGGACAATGTTAAATATCAAAAAATCCACTTAATTTTAAAGATCTAATTGGCTTTATTAAATGATTTATGACATCATCCCATCCAGCAAGTAGAAAGGCAGTGAAAAAAAGTTATTCAAAATCAAAGGTTTTTATAACCAGCAAAACGGTAGGACAAGGTCATTAGCAAAAACATAACAAAACAACAAAGAAGGATTACTTTAGGCAAAGACACTTCCTAAAGGGAAAGAGTGGGGTTTGTATGTGTGTGTGTGTGTGTGTGTGTGTAGGTGTGGGCGGGTATGTGTGGTGGGGTTCTTACCCTGCAGATACCTCACTAGTGCTAACCAGAAAACCTCAGATTGAAACATGGCACAGCAGACCTCTCCTGTCTCACCCATTGTTCTCCTCAGCAGTATGTTTCAATAGATCCACCTCTTCTACTCCCCACTCTGCCTCTGGTGAATCTTCTCACTCCCTGCACATCTGCCCGACACCCCAGCTCTTGTATGCACAAATAAATACATCATTTTTTTTAAAGAAAGGTTTAAGATTTAACTTTTGGAAAAGGCTGAAACTGCAATTAGTTTAGGTATTAAGTCTTGATGGAGCCAGCAGGAAGATGTCATTTTGAGCCTGCAGTTTCTTTTGTTGTTGTTGCTTTCTTTTTCCTTTCTTTATTACAATGGAGAGACATATCTACAGGTCTTTCAGAAAGGACACTGGAGTAGGCACTGGAGAGTCCAGTGACCAGGTAGGAAATTTTTCTAAAATGGGGTGTCAGTCATGGACTGCTTTTGTTTTGGCTTGCTTTATGAGGAAATGTCAGAGGCTGCAGAAGGACCAAAAGTAAGCAGGGTAAATCTGACAGTGTTCTAATTATTTTCAACTCATTATTCTAATTCAAAAGTGATTTTGAATTTTTAAAGAAGAGATTTATACAAATGAAAAAATCTGACAGTGTGAATTATTCAAAGCAGATTGATTTCCTACTAAGTTCTAGTTACTACCACCCCATCCACCCCACCCTCTGTGCTGGAAAAATGAAGACTGGAAGCAGGGTATGGAAGGCATATTTATGGGGTATATCATTTGAAGGTTCCTGGTAACCTAAAAGCCACTGTGAATTCTTAAAACCATGGCTGATCTGTCATTGGCCAAAATAGTTGAGACGGTTTAACTATCTTACAAGCTTGATTTCAGAGACAGCAAGACCTGACAGTTGTCCATGAGTCACACCACCAGAGCATGTGCAGAAGCACTTGACCTTAAGTCAAAGTTCATGCTTATCATGGAGCTAAGAAGAATAAAGAAAAGGGATTGCTTGAAAATTCAGGAAAAGGGGTTTGTTAACAAAAATCCTCAGAATTGGGTTTGTAAAACCTGACTTTGTGAAAATTACCTTTTATTCTTTTGAAACTGGTGCCATAGTAATTGATTTCTATGTATGTTAGGCAATAACCCCTTGCTCTGTTACATTCTCTGAAGACCCAAATGAACGCGGAAAGCCTGAGAAGAAATGTTAGGGCATGAATGAGGGCTACCCAGGGACCCAAACTCTTAGAGGGTGCATGCTTGAAAAGGGAATCTGGGGCCTCCCCTGGTGGCAGCCTCTGCAGCGCCAGTTCGATCTCCAGCCACCAGCGAGGGTCCCACCAAAAAAAAAAAAAAAGAAAAAGAAAAAAAGGGAATCTGTCATCTATTGCACAAAGCCAAAGGAAACAGACTGTTGGTGTGAAAGATGTTTAATAGAAAAAAAGAAAGGATATTCCTAATAATAGATTCCCCATAAAATCCCCCAAATTACCATCACCTCATGGGCAAATGCCTACCCAAACAGAGTTGATTGAAGCAGGGTCTCTGAGGACTGAAAACTTGCCACAAGTCTAAGATACCTTTTGGTGGGAAACAGCAAAAATGTGATAAGGCAGGTCTGGGATAAAATGAACAAAATCAAAGAACAAATCAAGATAATGGCTGTCATTATCTCTGCTAAGGACAGCCTTCCAAGATGTCTCTCACCCACATCTCTTTCAAGTATCTCTACATATCTCTCCCCTAGATGTCTCCTTGCAAGTCTCCCCAAGCCCCTAGGTGTAAATCAAAGCTGGAGAAGCAAGAGCCCACCTGCTTCATGTTATATAGCTTTACCTGTCTGCTCAGCTCTGCCCCAGTTTACATGAGCACCCCTGCTCAGGAAGCCTAGTTCTTTGCACAGGAATGCCTGTAATCAAAGGCGGCTGAAGGAAAAAGTGGAGGCAGGAAAAATGGTACCTCCCCTTCATGGAGGTGTATCTGTAACAGAAGAGCGTGTAAACCAGGGAAGGGGGTGGCAGGGCTGGAAATATACTCCATTACTTCACATTTGTCTGTGGCACCCAGTCTCTGAATTTTTTCTACCCCCTACTCTGTGATTTAAAAGGAGGTGGCCAATATTCCAAATCTGGCCCTTAGGAGTTTTTGTAGAGCCTATGAGCTGAGAAAGATTTTCACATTTTTAAAAGGTTAAAAAATATCTGTAGAAGAATAATTTTTCATGTTATATGAAAATGATATGGAGTTTAAATTTAAGTCTTTGTAAATAAATTTTAATCAGCAGAGCCCCACATTTATTTATGCATTGAAAATGGCTGTTTTATGCTTCAATTGCAGAACTGTATAGTTGCTAAAGAGACCATATGACCTGGGAGGATTTGCCTTGATTTCTCTGTGTTTGAAGTTAAAGGGGTGCATTTCCATGGTAGAATTCTTATATCCAAATCTGCAGCTATTCTCACCAGTACTAAATTTTTATCTGTATACTTCTTCTACCTGACAAGCGGTAGTGACATCAGTTTTTAATATTGAAACAAAAGAGAAAGCAGGGTTGTCCTAATGCTTATAACTATCGGACGACTTGGTACTCCTTCTCAAAGTCAGACAATAGCTCAACCTTCACATGGTAAATTCTCAGTAGGTCAGTGAATATGAGTCTTTTGAGTATATTCTGAGGTTCTGTATAAAACAAAAGGGTAGCATGAAGCAAGTCATAAATTGGTTTGTCAACTCTACCTTGCTTCCAGTTCTGACTTCCTCACCAATTTTCAAGGGTACAACCACCAACACCCCTAGAGTAGAACTCCTGTAAGGCATGATTTAGATAAGTCAAAAAAAAAAAGGAGTGAGCACAAAACTAGAAAAAGGTCCACTTTAATATCAACTCTCTATGTGTCTTTGAGAAACAACAACTATCATTTTCACTATTTGTTGAATGACAACTATGGTATCTACCTCATAAGTATCTTTTAAGGCAAGAATCATTAGTTCCATTTTACAGATCAGAAAACTGAGGCAGAGTCATTTAATCTACTGCCTCCACTCACATTCCATCCTAAAGGAATGTAGATTTATTCAGTCCCAAAGACTGTACTCTTTATATAATGAAAAACGTGTTTCCTCTCTATAAGTAATGACCACTGTGGGAATTTGATAAATGGGAATTCCTGGCATATTACAATATTAAGGATATTATAAACAGTGATAGATACAGGAACAATGAGACTGAGACTCATTAAGGATTACAGTTTTTTACTTTCTGTATCATGAGAGAAAAAAATACAGAATGTTTTAATTTTACAGAAATAAATTAGACTTTCCATAGTTAGTTAACTGTACAGTTTTATTTAGACTCTCAGAATCTCTGACTCATGTAGCATTACCAAATTGAACTTTCTGGAGTCATGGGTAGATCCCACGTCTGCACGCAGTGGCTAGTGGCAGTGGCTAATGAACACTTGAAGTGTGGCTAGCACAAAGAAAAAGACACACTAAAGTTTATTTAATTTTAATTCATTTAGAGCTGCCTGTGGCTAATGGCTAGTGCATTGAACAGTGGAGGTCTAGAGGATATTCATTAGACAAATATGCTAAGCACGAGAAATGTGGCTAAAGATTCCTCACTTCAATTGATCCTCCTGTTTGATATCTAACATACAAATTCAAACAGATGAAAACAAGGGAGCTAGGGAATACTGTTTTTTTTAAGGGCAAATTATACATCCTAAGAGCTTTTGCCTACTCAAAGATGAGTGGCAATAAAAAGAAAATAAACATTAGGCTCAGAAAAATTATTTTGAGACATAAAAGAGCAAACACTTATTTTTCATCATTGAGCCCAGGACACAAAAATATATTTTGAAATCTCTTGCTTAATATTGCTTAAAAGTTCAATAATCAAGAATAGAAACACTCTATAAAAAGAAAGTTGAAAGATTAGCTGTTGAGACAACAAATTGAGATGGAAAAATAGGTTGCTGAAAATCTGGAAGAGATAAAAAATAGTTGGTAGCAGAAACAGGAAAGATTATAAACAACTAAAATGCAACCACAGAACTACAGTATGCATCAGAGTTCCCTAAAGACAAAATCAATATTGTAAAAAATCAAAGCAGCAGTATGGAGCCTGAGTTTTCAAAGTTTCACTTGATTGTAGATTTAAAAAAAAATGCAGAGATGAAAAAACTAAACTTAAGATGAATAAATGGGAAAGAAGCAATAATCAAATACATAACCAGAGAAAAACAATCTTAAATATAAAACAGACCCAGAGTTCATGTTGACAGAGGGTCATTGAGAGCTGGTAAAATGAGTCAAAAGAAACCAAATTAGACATAGCTTGCAGAAAAAAAAATATATTTCAAGAGTTTTTAAAAACTCCAGGAGTTTCAGATAAACCTTTTCCCCCAAATCCCAAAGAAATGTGAATGACATATGAAAGTAGATCAAAGTAAATATTTTAGAAAATTACCTTCATAGCACACTTGAGTCAACTGTGCGCACACACAACAGCAATAGAGCCTTCACTTGTCATCAATATTTTACTGAGTGTATAGAACAGAATCCATCTTAAAATTATAAAAATATTTTAAAGTAATAGTTTATTCAGAAAATTAAAATACTTGTATGTTTGAAAGGATGTCAGCATTCTCTCATTGTTCAATTTTCTATAAATAATATCAATTTTTTTCTTTGTTAAAACATAAATGCTATTATCTATCAGCATTTCTTTCACAGATTAGTCAAGGTAATCACATTTTGAGTTCTTCATAAAACTACATTTCTAACAAAATTCAGAAATTGGTCCATACTAGGCAATAATTTTCATAGTTATATCCTTTGTGACTATTAAAAATATAAAAATTTTATGTATCATGATAAAACTAGACCAGAAGATTCCTAAGGTCAGACCCTTCATTTTAATCTTACTTAGAATCCACAACGTGCTTTACACTTAATAGGAACATAATAATCATAATTTTAACATACCTTAATAACCTGTGTCTTTGAAGTAGTGATTTCCTGTAATACACTGAATTTTTCTTATTTTCAATTTTTTTTTTTTTTCTGGAAGCCCTTCTGAATGAGTACGTTCCAGGACAGTTACTCCATAACAGAGTGAGAACTCCTAAGAAATATTCTAACCTTATTCTATTCTCCTTCATCCCCAAACTCCACCTGCCCAACCTCAGACCATAGGAGTGAACTGAGCCTGGCCTGCTCAGTCCTTTGACCACACAACAAAAGTGGGAAAGGAGTTATTCCAGTGGGACTGTCAACAGACCACTTCACATCCCCATGCAAACACCTTGCAAACACCTTGTCAAAAGTGTGAAGCAGGTAGAGAAGGATATAGATGACAAAAGCTGGGTGGGGATTAAGGAGGAGAGGCTGTGCAGAGGCTGCCCCTCCAGAACTGGACTCCTTGGCATCCCCTGGCCTCTGAGTCCTACCTTGGAATTTCTTCTTCTGAGTCCAGAAAGCTAGAAGTTCTCTTTTGGCTTATGCTACTTGAAATAGATTTCTGACACTTATCACAGAAAGAGATCCTGCTAATAATTACATAAATAAATGTTTAAAAAGTACATATAAATTTTTAATTTGGGGTTAGTTGATTTGGAAAAGTGGCCTTTTGTTACAGTTGTTTAATTCACCACTGAAATGTGTTCTCCTGGGCACAAAAGTGCTACCAGGGCACTTTTTTTTTTTATGAGGTTTTTTTTTTTTTTAAATTTTACTTATACAAGCACTGGGTACAGTCAGAAGTGCAGGAGGGTGAGAGAATTCACCAGAGGCAGAGCGGAGAGCAGAGCAGAGCAGGCAGACTGACAAAGTACACCGCTGAGGGGAGCAGTGGACGGCAGGAGAGGTCTGTGAGCCATGTGGGACCCTTTCCCAGTGGCTGGGGATCTAACTGGTGTTGCAGAAGCTGCGGGCAGCTTCGCAACCCAGCACTCAACCACTGCGCCACCGGGTAGGCCCATACCAAGGCACTTTTGTATTGTTTTATAATCGCCACTTGATCTACACTTTCTTTTGGTAATCTATTTCTCTGTAGCAAACTATTTTCAATCAAAGTGGTTTAAAATCATCATTTTATTTTGTCTCAAGCATAATTGGTCAGGATTTCAGTCAGGACATAATGAACAAACGCTTGGCCCCGCATGGTATCTACCGGCTCTCTTGGTTCAGTGGCAGCCGGTCTGCGTGGCAAGTCTAGTCAGTTTCACTCACGTGCCTGCACTGGATGCTGAGCTCCGCTGGGCACCTCTTCCTCCCCATGTGGCTTCATGGTCTCTCCCTGGCCTCCCCTGGCCAGACTTCTCACTTGGTGGTAATGAGCTCTGTGATAGAAAGGAACTGAGAGCAGCCAATCTCTAAGGCCTGGACTTAAAACCAGCACCTGTCATGTTCTAGTGGCCAAAGCCAGTCCAGATTCAAGCACAAGGGCAGTGTCAATGATTCTGTGGCCATGTTTTATCCTCTTACATGCTACTCTGTGAGCACCTTGAGAGTAATAATAATCTGTGTATCCTTAGATCAAAAATCAGGACAGAACACAAATATAACAGCTTAAGGACAGTTAGAATCTGGAGTCTTGAAAACACCCTTGAAGGCTGCACTAATCCCAAACTATCCAAATCTCACCTTCTTATTACATGGAAAAAAAAAAAAAAACAAACAAAACAACTATGTGCTCAAACATTTGTCAATAAAACTCAGACTAGATTGATCTTACTCCTCTACATCAGCTCTCAGAACATGATTGAACAAAATATTTATGGTGCTAGGGTTTTCTGACAGAGGTCTAAGAGGATGGAGTATTCTCACCTATACCATGCTGATCGTTTCTTAAATTCATGTTGGGGAGAATTAAATGCTGCTTAATTTTTTTATATCAAAAATTAAGGAAGTACAGTTTTGAGAATATTCTGAGATAAAAGGTAACCATTCTAAAATTTATGTTTTATCCAATCTAAAAATTACTAGAAGAAAGGAGTCACAGAACATATAAGTTAGAGAAAGAAACATACAAAACACTGAGCAAAATGACCTCAGATTAAATGTTCTGAGAATGCAGACATCTGTAATAGTTTATTTCAACTGTAAAAAACATGCTGTCCAAGGATTAAAACAAAGAAAAGTAAATCCAGTAGTAACATGCTTTTACAATGGACACTTCTAAAATAAGATGAACCAGGACACTAAAAAGGCATATGTGGTAGGGTAGGGTGGTGTGAAGTGAGCAAAAATAAATCAGATAAATTAAAATGAAAGAGTGAGGCAATCTTAATAGAAAATGAAGTACAAAGTAACAATCAAGTTGAAGTTCGGAATATTAGAAATATAATCCATAATAAATGTATAATAACTGTGATACTTAAACACTAAGTCATTTTGAAATACCTTTGGTAAGAAGATAGTGATAAGTACATTTCTAAATTCTGTTTTACTCTTATTCTTCACAACTCTACTTTAAAATAAGTATTATCATTTCCAAATTACAGATGTGCAAATCAAGGATCTAATCTTGTATAACAATATTGAGGTGAAGTCCTGGAAATAAATGACAGTATTTTTAAAAAGAAAGAAAACCAAGGGCAGAGCTGAGATCAGGCTTTCAATTCTGTCCATAGCAAGGGAGTTGGCAGGAATCAAGGCCAGAGCTGGCCTGCACTCAGATGGCTGTTATGGAGCAGTCCCTCCCTCCTTCCAACCCTTTGCGGGGGAGGGTGATAGATTCTCAGAACGCCCAAGAGGTCGAGGACAGTGGGTGGATGAGAAGGTGGGTGGGACTCAGTGTGTCCATAGGACACACAAAGGAGGAATGCACGGTGCCACCTGCAAAGCATATTGCACATCAGCAATAACCAGGAAAAGCTGGATAGTTGATCCACCGTACGTTCAGGATCATCAGCACATTTGCAGTGTGCACACAACTCTGGACAGAGACACCATGTAGGGTTGGGAGCGCCTTCCTGCCCCAGTCTGAGCTCTCCTGTGGAAACACGAAGTACCAGAATTTACAACACCTGGTTTTGATCTGCAATTTGGGCAAAGGGGAGAGGCTGAGGATGGATGGGAAGGAATTTCTCTCCTGATCTCTTACTTTCTTGCTGATTGGGGGACAAGGTTCAGGCTCTGCTCAGGTAGATTGGGAATGAAAGCATTCAGGATACAGTCTCATACCAGTTCATGGGACCCTGGTCCCAGGTGGGGTAATTTGGAATCGCTCAGTTCACTGAAAAGCTAAGAAAGAGCTCAGGAACTATTTTGTGTTTGCTACAAGTCAGCCACTGAAGCTTTTCTGATTACTGTCAAATAATAATGTTCAGAGGAACAAGCAGGACTACATGTCAGGGCAAAAAAATCTTCAGTTATGGTTGTCATCTCCAAAACGCAGTTTTATGTTTGTAAAGGCAGGACTGGACACAGTGCAGGTTTTCTGATCCAGCAGACCGGGTAAAGGAGGAGTCCGAGTCCTCAGTGGCTTTTGCAGGTCTTTTATTTAGATTTACCAGGCACATGGCAGGCAGGGGTACTGGGGGGCCAGGAGGCTGGCAGCAAATCCTCACTCTGTCTGGGCTCTCTCTGGCATTCTCTCTGCGTCTCTTCTTCTCTCGGCTTCTGTTCGTTCTTGGCTTCTGCTGGCGTCCCCGCGACGCTGCCCTTAAAAGCGCAGTCTTAGTCCAGGTGAATCCCATCTACATACGCCCACACCCTACTCCAGGTGCCCGCCATCAGGCATGCATTCAGGACCACAAGGATCCATCATCTATCCTGATGGCAGGAGGGCAGAAAAGCCTGATCTTTTACCTTACCCTACAATGTTACACACTCTAGCCCAGTAGTTTTGTTTGATTAATTGGTTTGGTTGTGTTTGGATTTTGTATTGAAGTGTTTTACAAAAACCATTAAGTTCCACAGTTCCAATAAATGACCGGAGCAGAGAGTTGAAGGCACTAATAAAAGAAGTTCGGATAGGATGGGGAAAAGTAAAGATTTATTCATGAAAATTTAAAAGTAGTTTTTTTGAAATGACAAATACTGCACTGCTGGTGCTTGGGTTGCCACAATGATACACAAAGGAGGAATGCACGGTGCCACCTGCAAAGCATATTGCACACCAGCAATAACCAGGAAAAGCTGGATAGTTGATCCACCATACGTTCAGGATCATCAGCACATTTGCAGTGTGCACACAACTCTGGACAGAGACACCATGTAGGGTTGGGAGCACCTTCCTGCCCCAGTCTGAGCTCTCCTGTGGAAACACGAAGTACCAGAATTTACAACACCTGGTTTTGATCTGCAATCTGCCTCTGTTTAGCAGGGATGTTGGGCAAATTGTCTCTCCTTTTTCTCTCCTTTCTCACTTTGTTCAGGGGTGCTGAGTAGTATGTTCCAAAAAGTCTGCAGCTGGAGGCAGCAGGGTTCCCGCTGGCACCTGCCTTCCAGCAGGATCCTGAGGGTGGCGGGCTCCCTCCTTCTCAGGTTCATTTGAAGGGATTCTGGCCAAATTCAAAAGTCGTGTCTTAGTTATCTTTCTGTTAGATACTTCCCAGCATTTAGCATCCATCGTCCAGGTCTGATGGCCTAGAAGGTATTTACTCCAACAACAAATGGATGGAAGTTATGTTTTTTGCCTTCAGTCTCTTGTAAAAGTCATGTTAGCTTATTTTTTTTGTGTGTGTGTGTGTGTGGAGGATTAATGATGTCTATCTAATTTCCTTTCACTAAAGTTACTAAATTTAACAGATTTTCCTCATTGCTTATTGCAAGTGCTTGTGGATGATCTATAGCTTCCTGAGAAAATGTGAACTAACTATTCTATCCACAAATTTATTTGATTTCATCTATTTCCCCAAATTTGGGGGAAGTTTTACAAAAGGAAAAAGGAAAATTTTTTTAAAAAGAAGTTAAAGCTTAAGATCTATAGGATATTGGCCAACTCATATTGATGGATTAAACTGGCCTGGAATATTTCACCAACTACCAGAGAAAGTTAACATGACAAGTTATTTTTGTGTGTGTGTGTGTGACCAGAACATATCAATACAGAACATATCAGAGCATAATCAAATACACAGCATTTGAGATACATCTCTGAGAGCCTCACAATACTCTAGTATAGATCAGTTGGTCCCTCAGTAGAATAAGCAGTTACATTTTTTATGTACATAAATTCAAATGCCAATTTTGTGATCAGCAAAAGCATTTGAATTAGAACTGTAAGTTTGTGCGTCAAACACAGCTTTTCCTTGACCTTTATGTTTCTATACTGCATATTTAGTCTCTGGAATACATTGAAATAAGACTTACAATAGTTCAGGATTCCAGCCACAAAAGAGGCCTATCTGTTGATATTAACTTGAATTTTTATTGACGAGCCTAAGTTAGCACAGAAGAACAGCCACTGTCTACCTGTTCCTCTCCTAATTCCTCACTGCATTGCAGAGCACCTTTGTGCCCATGGAGGCTGACCCTGTGGTAGCAGCACGATCCCTGTAGTTGGGCTTCTGAGCACCTTGGCTAATCTGACCAACCTATCTACCAATAATGGACCTTGTCAGAAGCAGTTGTAGGCAAAGTCCCCCTAAGTTTCAGGGCCTAGACTCCCCTCAGAAACACATAGAGAAATAAATTTGAATACATTTGGAGTCTTGCAACTATATGGCAGAATTTTGTGCATTTTGGGGCAACTGGATCCGGGCTTGGGGCCCCTGCTCTCCATATGACTCATTTAGCCTTTTTGGTGCTGCCATTTGGCGCTGCCATTTGGCACCTCTGACGAGGCTGTGTGCTGTTCCATTTTCAGACTTCATCTCACATCTGTGTCTGCTCTTGAAGCTCACCCCTGCTCAGCTGCTGCTCAGTCTGAGCCGGCAGTTTGTAGCCACCACATCCCTGCAAGCTGCTCCAGTTTGGGTACCCTTTTAGTGCCTCCCCGCCAAGTACCAGCTGAGCAGTCGTGGTCAGCTCCAGAAGCTCAGTTCCCCTTTTAGCTGGAACTTCACTCTTGATGTGTCTTTTACCTGATGGCTCAATCTCAGGCTCTCTCTACAGCCTCTCTCTAGCTACTTTTGACCTACTAGTTTTCCATGTGTCTGTGTTCAGGCCCTGTCCTATCAGTGGATAGGAATACTTTCCCAAATAACACCTGAGGTGGCAAGGTCATCTGGAAATTGCTTAATGGCTCTTCACACATTCTTTCTGTGGTGAATCTGTGCCATCTGATTGGTCTCCTCCGTCTCTGCCCAGACTCAGTGGCTTCCTTGTCTCTGCTGAGGCTTGATGCTGAGTTCCTGGGTGGCTTGCTTGGGAGGGTACCCAAGATGTGCCAACTCCGATCACAAGGCAAAGCCACACTGAAATAGGTTTCCACTGCAATCCAGCTGTGGTCAGTAACAATGAGGTCTCCTCAGCAGCAACTTTTCTAAAAGATCTTGTACTGAAGAGTGTGTACATGTGGGGCAAAAGTGAAGTTCCAGGGGAGTGCTCCCTCTTGGTTTATTTTACAGAGAAGGTAGTCTTTCTGATGCATTCAGAGAATAGCAAGCAACAATGGCTGAAATGAATTGTCCTGACCAAGGACTGGAGAGGTTACCTCACACCAAGCCTACATCATGCAGGCAAGGAAAGCAGACTCAAATCAGACACCTTTCCCACAGTCTGAGTTGATGGCTGAATTGGAATTAGAACTCTATGCCTGAGCCTTTTATGGACCTTAGGGGAGACCACAAAGGAGAGGTGGGGGGTGCCTTAGAGGGTCGCCCACAGGCATCTCCATACCATTGGTTGTCCCCAGTTTGCAAGACACTGACAACGTTCAGTTTTCAACTTATTCTCTTTAGACTAGGCAATCTCTGAAGACTCGTACTTTTCCCCTTTCCTAAAGCACTGATTTTGTCTACATCCTCTTTCCTGGTACCCTTCTTTTGCTTCCCAGTCCCCCAACAATCTAGAGCTTTGCATAGTTATAACAGCTTTGCAGAAACCAGTCCCCCCTCCAACCCTCCTTCCTTCTGCTCAGGAAATGGAAACAAATATAGTGCCTTGATATTCCTAGGGAACATTATTATCATTCGATATGCCAATATGATAATGGGCAGTTTGCCAATCTTGTCATTTTAGGAGCAAATTGGCTTAAGTAACACCTAAAACATCCTCTTCCAAGGGACTTCCCCCCCCCCACCTCCCTACACAGGAGACAGCACCTGTCATTTCTGACTGTGAGGAACAGAGAAAATCTTTCCCCTACTAAGTGATACAAGGGTTTTGTTTGAAGCTTTTACAGCCCTCGTTTAAATAAAGCTCTCAAAAAATAAACATGCAATGCACGCTCACAGGATTTCAGTGTTGTCAAATACTCAATTTGAACTCTCCCTGTTATTTACATTCTCCATCATAACAACCATTATTTCACACGAGAGTTTTATCCCTGCAGAGAGCATTCATGCTACTTGGTGCTGGCATTATTACCCAAGCAATTCTTGTCTCCTGTTTGCTATGTTCCAAAGCCTATTTCCATTGTTCCCTTTGTCCCATCCAGCACGGAGTGGGCGGGCATTCTCCACAGCAGCAGACAAGGATTTGGGGCTTTCAATAGTCGATCTGATCTGATTAGAATGGGATCGATTGCAGAGAGCCAGAACCTAAAATCAGCAGCAGCAGCAGTGCTATTTTCGGGAATGAGAAACACGCCCTGCTCCCCTGTCCCTCTCACTGCAGCCTCAATGCTATGCGTGACCACCTAGCCTCTTCTGTTTCGCATACAGACATTTCCTACAACCCGGCTGAAAATGCTACCTTGTTTCTTTTCAAAGAGCTTGCTGGTTTGTGCTGCTTCTTTCTGACTCAGGAGCCTGGGAGCAGTAACAGAACATTCTGTTTGGGCTGTGGCAGGAGGAGGTAATGGGATGACTCTTGGAAATGATTGATGGTGGCTACACACCTGCATTTTTGACAACACATAGGCTGCAGAATAGCTTCACTATCCCTGTAACTGGGATCAGACTTTTTCTTTTGCTGCCCTTGAGCACACATTGATTTTATTTTGGTTTTAATATTTTCTTTAGTTTTAATTGTTAAAATTATTTGACATATTGAGTTATAAAATTAATGTTGTTTTTTCACTATAAGCTGAAAAAACGGGCATATTGGACAACAGCATGTTCAAGAAAATGAAGCATGTACAATTCAAAGACCATATCATATGAGGGGTATATGCATTTGGTACCATGGCCTTATCCTTTACCACCCCAGATACGGAATAAAATCTCTAGATACTCTCTGGACATATTTGGGAGTTTATGATAGTGTAATATTCTGGGCATAGTCACTGAAAACTCCATTTAATGATGTAGCAGCATCAGTGTTGCTTCATGAGATTTGGCTGCATTCAGCTTTTTTTTTTTTAGCTGATTTAATTCACAATCCAAAATACTGAAGTTATTCTTGAAGCAGAGCTATTGTCTCATTATAGTGCACAGTAGCAAACATGCATAGTCACTTTATTTAATATTCCAGTTACTTCATATTTTTATATAGTAATTGAAACCATCTCGTCCCTATCCATTCCCTGTTTTACCCAACAAAGCTGGACCTGGAGAGAAGTAGCGGGGTATGTATTTATAAATATGTGTATGTATGTGTATGTGTGTACGTGTGTGTGTGTTGGAAGAGCATTGATGACACTTCAAACGTCAACATTTCAACTTTCTTGCTACTATATCTTGATGCCTCCTAAGTCACAGAGTTTCAAATGACATTCATGATCATTTCTGGAAATGATTTTTTAAAACCCCTTCAGATAATTAAACCAGTGAAACTAGTTTTCAAAAAATTATGTGTGTAGACATATCAATTTCTCTTTTACCTCCACTGGGACTGTCAAGGTCCTCAAGGTCCCAATGGCATATAAGGCAGACAGATTTTAACCTAAGCATGGCTGATGCAGAGAGCTAACCAGGAGTGCAGGATCCTTCAAGGAAGGAGTCTGTAGGGTCATGAAGCCTGAAGGAGCTAGTGAAATTAACATGACTTCTCTGTAGGAACTCCTCCAGGAAAGGGGATTAAGGAGCCAGGTTTTGAAGCAGTGGGCAATTGGACACACAGAGAAGGAAAAGTGTAAAGGGAGACAGCATATGATATTGTTTGAAAATCTAGTCTAAGAGCTCAGGCTATATATAGAAGGTGACCATATAGTCCCAGACCTCCCACCTCACCAGGCACAGCTCTTTTTGGATCAGGGACTGGGTCAAATGGGCCTCCTACACCTGCTGTGGCCCCAACAGCATTGGTAAGATGTAGGCTGGCTCCCTCCTCCCCACAGGACTTCAATCCTCCACCCACAGTGATGAGTTTCTGGCTACACACCAATACATGCCTGCTTCCCAAGCATCCATGATGTCGAAGACTTGAATCACAGGTAAATTTCTCAGCAAACATGAAATTCTAATCAGATAACAGTGAAAACTCAAAGTGCCAAGGGTCAAGCTTATTTAGACAACTGCATTCTAACTACGATTTGTAGTAAGCTACATTTCTGGGGTGGGGGTCTCGTGTAGTAAACTGATTTATGGAGTGGGTTAGGCTCAAACTCACAAAGTTTATGACTCAGCAATGTCGGTGTGACATTTATTACCACTCAAACAGGCTGGCAGTCATAAATCCAGCTTCATTTTTACAGTTAAATGGCTGCTATCATGAGACAAAGGAACAAAGCAGAATAATCCACAGCTGTGCTATTCATCTTGCATCTTATCAACAAATAGAAAAAAATGTAGAAATGAATAGGTCACGTTGGAACAGACTGATATTTATATCTGTGCACACATGTATACCATGTACAAATGCTCTATAAACACATATGCCCAACTCTGGTTTGCCTCTGGAAATACCTTGAGGAACTGTACCTCTCATCCATGCTGGAGTGGAACATATCACAAGCTCTGCTGACTGGCAGCAAATGTGAAGACCTTACTATGTGAAAACCCATAAATCCTGGCATAAAGGGTTGAGGGGAGGAGCTGACAGGACTGCTTGAGCCTGGGATGGAGGTAAGAGTGCTGCAGAAGTAAGACAAATGTGTCTCCTGGGAATTCTCATTGACTTTGGTTTCTGGTCTTCAGGGAAACTTTTTCCTAGTAGAGTTATACTAGCAGTGATCCTTTCCCTTATACAGTTCTATTTCTTCACAAATTTCTAAAAAGGAGAATGATCAAAATAAAAGAGATGAGCAAGAGAATCTTATAGGTATCTTCCAGCACTCACACTGAATAGTTCTATTTTACACTGAACAATGATTAGCTAGTTGGATGGCAGGGAAGAAGGGAGAAGAAAAAACATGCAAAGAGTTAATGTGCTTACATTTTACAGCTTTATGAGAAAAGTATCATTACTCCACTTTAAACATGAAGAAACTAAAGTTCAGAAAAAATGATATAACTTGTCCCAAACCAAAGAACAAATAAATGGCAGGATCATATTCTAAATCCAGTGGTTTTGTTTGTTTATTTGTTTGTTTCATCCCAGTATCATTTTCCCTGTAACATATCCTTTATCTGGAACCCTGAAATCAAATAACTACTAAGTGAATATATGATTTTATAGTAAACATAGCACATAGTACTTATCACAAATGGAGTTACCTGAGCTTGTGAAAAAAGATAAACTGGTTTTAGTTTCGGTTTTTCTTTTTTAGGGGTGTCTGTATTCTCAGAAGACCTTTGAATGAAAAAGATAATTGTAAAGGAAAAATGGCTTGTTCTCTTTAAATTCCAGCAATGTCAGAGAATAACTGATATTTCATAAAGGTAGGTCATGTATTCTTCCTTGCACTCACCATCTACACAGAAAATGCCCTATAGTAACTAAGGCATGTATTACTAGACAAAAAAGGAGTTCTGGTCCAAAAATGACAGGAGGCTCATCATTCACCTGGGAAGGTGAGCAGTTTCTGAAACAGTGACTAGAAACAAAATTACTTAGTTGATTTACTCCTCAAAATGATCAAAGAAAAAATTGTCAAAAATGGCATTACAAGCCTCCAGGTGGAACACTTGCTGTATCACCACCCTGGAGGGCAACTGATTAGCTTTCATCACAATTAAACTCTGTAGCCTAAGGAATACCCAGAACACCCACAGGTGGTAGCTTCCATGAAGAGGTAGGTGATGAACTTAGTGTTGGCAACAACTTAAATCAGAAAGAAAGGGAGACTAAAGATAGAAGTTTTAAAAATATATTTAGTCAAAAGTAGAAACTTACTTGCTTAAAAAATGTCTTTGAAATGGCAAATATCCCCCATATATTTGCTGCCCACCTATCACTTTTTTAATAGCAGCATGCTCTAGTTAAGCAAAGGAGTGGTGAAGAGAAGGACAAGCCATTCCAGAGTGCTGAACAAGAGCTCCTCATGGCCAACAAACATGAAAGGCACAAAGTAGCTCTAACAAGATACATCTGAAGTGTGAGACTGTACCTCTAAGTCACCTACAGTGTTATAAGCCAAAGTTACCTCAAAAAATTCAATAAAAATATAATAAAAAGAAAATATATTTTTTTTTAAAAAAAGAGAAGAAAAAGAAGGGAAAACTTAAACCACTAATTAATGTTCCAAACGTCAACTATGAACACCTAGAAGGCAAGGGTTGTCTTTTCGTTAGCAGGTATGTTCTTGTTGATGCTGACAGTTCTATCTAGAATAAGAGTTGCTGTTGGTTGTTTTCCTTATACAATGCCCTTTGTTCCATTAGTCTCAAACTCAGCCAAGGAGGTTATAGTTTTGATAAAATACTATCTTGCTTACGCATATTTAGTATTCATACCTTTCTTGGAACTGTTATTAGAAAGGTTATCACATTCTACCATTCTGAGCTTCTTGGAGACTATTTACAGCAAAAAAATTGGACCCATAGGACATAGGGTTTTGACTCAACATGTCAGGATTTTGAACAATCGGCAATAAAAACATTAGCAGCAATGTTGCTATATACCTTGATTAACACACCACTGAGCTGTGAAGATAACTTCAAGAAATCAGAGAATACATAATAAAAATTTTGATTTCAAAGCAAAATATTTGGACACTGAGTCAGCCATCGTAAGAAAATCTTATCTTGCTCATTGTTGGCGGTCTTATATTCAGACTATTAATCATTTGAAGAACAACAATCCAAGCAGAAAATGTGCTGAGAGTTCTCAAAATAGCATGGATGCAATAGGGGAATTCATTATTGTGTGTAGTGATTACACTTTTTTTTCATTAATTAAAAAATGAATAAATTTACCAGTCAAATGCACTACATTATATATTACTTTAATTTTCTTAAATTAAACCCATCCGTAGAGGAAATTTGAAGCTGGACTTTGGTCAATCACACTTGTTAGCTTGTCACATGACAATCATCTGTTCTTCAGAAACAATGTAACCTGCTAATGGTAGCCGAAAGTGGGGGGCTAGGTAAAATGAGATATTTTTCCCCCTGCTTCACTCATATAACTTGAAGATTATAGAATGTAGTTTTTAAAGGTCAAAATGAATTGCTAATTAAGTTGAGGCATTTCAAATTAGCAAATAAAACTGCTACTCAGAATAATGACTAAGGAGTAATTAATCATATAGGACAAAATGGCAGCAAAGTAGAGGCAGCAGTAAAATTATTTTTTAGTTGCTACAGAGCCTTCAGATGATGTTACCAAGAAGATTAGATATCAATTCCATTCCTTTCTCTTTCGATATCCTTTTAAAAACAGTGTTTGATATTTTCCTAGGAATATTCAAATCAAGGCAGATGTTTAGCTCTTATAGGTTTTCAGCTATATGGACTAGCTGTGATTCTTCCCTCCATTTTTTGCTCAACATATGAAGGAATAAAGGGTTGCATTATCACAGGCATAATGCTAAATCCCCTCTAATCTGTAAATCCAAATCACTGATAGATTTTTGGCATTTTAACTATTACAATACAAAATTACTTAACCAATTCTTGAAAATAAATATTGACTTCCCCTTTGAGAATGAGTGCTTTAAAATCTCCTTAACAAAATAGGTTGGTTTTGCTTCTAAGTACCCTTTTGTTTCCTCAGGTACCATATTTACCAGACTTGAGCTTGATGCTCTCAATTCATGCTGAGACTCTGAGTATTTCATTTTCCATTAACATATTTATATATTAAATTAAAATAAAATTTAGCAACATGAATATTACAATGAAATATCCAGATATTTAATTTGACATGCATATCATAAGCTAGAAAACAAACTAAGGCAGCATTTATACAGAGATTTATATACTTGCCATTTATTAATTAGCTAGATCACACCACAAACCTGAGGTAGTTTAAGCACGGCTTCAGTATGAATAAATTAGGTAAGAAGCAGAAAATGGGAAAAAAAATGTGTCCCTACAATAATGAATTGATTAGACCCTTCCTATCTGGTCACAAAAGAACAATCAATTACCTGAACAAGTTGGGCAAACAATGACTATTTAGTTTGGATGGAATGTAGAGAGGCTAGGTATATTATTACTTGACAGTTGAGAAAGCTATCTTCTTACTGGAGTTCTAATATCTTACTGGAAATATCCCTTTCAATGATGAACTTTGGAAGAGATGTGGACCCCCACTTCCTCTCCGGTTCCCTGCCCCAGGGCTTAAATTTCCTTATGGAAATGAAAGTATTAGCATTTGTCATTTATCTCATCTTTTTCCTATCTTTGCTGATTGGTCTAATTACCTCACTTCAATAGAAAAGTTAGGGAAAAAAAACCTCTTGCAGTTTCAATTTATGTTTATATGTCATCTAAGAGGCAAGTAGAAAACAAATCCTATTGCTTTTGTGGTTAAGCAATCACAGATGAGTGTTTTATTGCTACTTTTATCAGCGAAAGGGATCACTGTAGTTTTCTCTACTTAGCAGATTGCTTTATGATCATATTTATCAGTGCACTGGGCTGCAGAGACGATATATAATGAAAGCTCATTAATTCGGTTTCACTACCATGACATTTGTGGCTACTGGCACAGGTGCTATCCTAAAGCTTACCTCTCTATTCTTTAAAAGAAAAACTCTTCGCAAGCTGAATGAATTGCATGACCAGGACTGTAGGAGTCTTCTCTACAAGAAGATATAGACTATTTTGCCCACTAAGCAAGGATCCTATTAAATACAAAAATGTCACTTTACTATAAGGAGGCTATGAGTCATGTGCATTATGTTAATTTTGAATCATTTTTCCCTCATTGGAACAAAACTTCAAATGGGCAGTACTTGGTTAGTTTAGTTGACATTACTACAAGTATATACACATTAAATATCATTCATGGAATAGTCTCACTCTTTCAGAGTTTTTTCCCTCATTTCCCTGTACTAAGATTTATAGGAATTCCCTGAATTTTTCCTCTTCTCTCCCAACATCTCTGTGGTAGTCAGGTGTCCCTTCCAGAACAGCCCCATAATGGCCTCCAGATCTGTGTGGGTCTCTTCTCTGCCACCAAAATTAATTTAGCTTTGCAAGTATTTACTTTTCATTCTCACTCCCAATTGTTCATGAAAATTAGACAGTAAAATAGAACCTAATTTAACAAACATTCATACAAAAAAACACCACTACCACCAGCCAGCTTCCTAAATACAGTTCTTTGCATTTAAGACTTTCCCAAGTTAAAGCATACTCACAGGCCCTTATTGCTTAAAGCTCAAAATTGGCACCTCCACAGTACACTGGACTGATGATTTCCCTTGTCTGCACAGGCAAAAATAAAGAAAGAAAATTGATAACCAAGAAAACCCTCTGGCAGGGTATTCACTTGACAGTTGGCCAATGAGCAGTGGTATTTAAATCTAGAACTCTGAAATACTTGTGTATTTAGCTAATTATTTTTTCTTTAATTTTATCTTTAGAGAGTGGGCCATGGTCTTTCTGTAAAGCAAAAGACATCTATGTTCATAGACTTGTCTCTGTCAGGTTGTTTAAAAGATATGTGAGAGTATAACTTTACTCATTCATTACAAGTAGAAACAAAGACATTTTTTTCTTTTCTTTTACTTGACAGTGCTTATTTTACAGCAGAATTGACAAATAAAGCCTTATTTTACACATTCAAAGAAAAGTCATCATTGGAGGTTTGTAGCTCTCTAATGTGCTTTCCAAAACAGCAAAACAGGTTGGCTGCTTCCCATCCAACCCACCTCCCCTCCCGGGACAGCTTGTGGCTGGGTGACTCCTTCCCTCTGCAGGCACTAGAGACAGGCAACCCTGGTCCCTTCTGATGGAGTCCTTCGCAAGGGAATGGAGCCACATTTCAAATACCTTAATAACAACACTGTGCATTTCTAAGTTGCTTCATTTATTGCTTACTGAGTTGTAACCACCGCAGTTCTCTGTGGAAAAACAATAGACATTCAGAAAATCCTGACACCAGGAGATCAAGTGCCTGTGGTCACAATGGTCAAAGCGCAATGCCAGCCAGATGCCAGCTGGACACGCAAAGCATCATGAATAGACGTTAAATGTCTGGCTTTGTAGGCAGCCTGCAGGAACATCAAATCCAGTCACAATGGAGAAGAATGAAACCTAGAAAAAGAGTTTTACCATTTACACTCAGAGACGTTCTCCATTAGTGAGTAAGTTTACAGGTCTGCCATACTGACCAGTTGTGTTCTTTCCAAAGTGATTGAATCTTGACGAGCAAGAAGACTTCAGCGAAGAACAGAGGAAATAAGGAATCTCACTGTATCCAAGACTGTCATTTCTTCAGAATTTGCTCCCTTCTTTCCAATTCATCAGTGCCCAACATTACAGTCCACCATTCAGGTCAACTTCATAAGAAATACTCATTTATTTCCAAATCATTCTGGGATTTATCCCTCTTCTTTTGGGAAAACATTTCATCAAGGTCAACTGCTGTTAAAACGTTTTTGCCTAAGAGGATCATCATGCAGGCAAACTAATTCTTTTCCTAAGCTATTATTTTGGCAGCTTGCAATGAGGACTTGGCTTAACCTTGAGAAACTGTTCTTTGAATGATTAGAAAAAATGGATGAGGATTCTCCCTTTATTTACCTTCTTCATTCTGATGGTTCAGAGAGCAAACCTGGTCCACATTTAGATGGTGAAATGAGAAGTTTTGGTATTTGTGTCCATTACGTATCTTCTACTAAGAGAGATTTGTCTGGTTCTATGGAAGTTGCCACCAATCATGTTCTATATGATGAAAAAATAATCTGGATAGAGGTGGTTTATATCACAATCATCAAAGATTTCATAGAATAAACTCTATGTGGAAGAAATCTAGAATGAATGGAAAATTAAGATTGTTCCATTGTCTTTAAATTTGAATGATGTTCCCACTGTTTGCTATAGGATTATAACTTAGAACTTGTGCTAAATATATGATCAGGAAAGAATTTTAAAAATTCATCCAAATATTATAACTTACCATAAAATCAAAAAGAAAGAAAGCAAGCTCATTCATTTTCCAAAGCTAATATTAGTCATATGTTAATCTGTGAATCCTCATAAGAAATGTTCATTGTCTAAGAAAGAATCCTCCTCTGGTGGTTGATAAGCAATTCTCCGCAGCAGAGAAATCCTGATGTTTTTTTTTCACATCTCTTGATTGATGTTTTCACTACTTATTCTTCAGGCTATAAGACAGAAGGAAACACAGTCTTACCTTCTTTCATAATTACCTCTCTCTCTCTCTCTCTCTCTCTCTCTCTTTCCTTCCCACCCTTCACATCACTTTAGCCATGAAATTAAAATAAATCTGAGTTTATATGGTGAATCTTTTAAGTTCTAAATAATCTGTGTATATAACTCAATTATCAATGTATCTGTATGTAGGCAGAGGAAAAATATATAATATTATACTGCCATTTCAGATACTAAGTTAATTCCAAATTAATTAATTCCAAATTAATTAATTATATTAATTAATTCCAAAGGTTTTTAAAATGAAAATAATAAAGGGATTCTTATTTAAGGAATACTGTATATACCCATCTTTAAGTTTTGATTATAACTACTAGTAAAAGCCCCTTGTGGGGAAGGAAGAATGACTTTATAACTTTAGATTTCAATATTACAAATTCATTCTCAATTCATTCTATATTTTCCCTCTTAAGAAAAACTGCTTCTGGTTTTACTCTCAAAAAGTACTGATTTAAACCAAACATAGAACCAACTTTTAAAGGGCTGTAGTCTTGTTTTCCTTTATGGTAAGAAGACACTACCACATAGAGACATAGAGTATACATACTATGTGTCAAGAATTCACATTTACTTTCCATTGTAATTTAAGCCGAAAACCATCTTGAATGTGGATTGTATTTTTTCCTCTTTCTAAAGGTGAGAACACTGAGGCTCAAATTGGCTAAGTTAATGGCACAAAGGTTAAACAGCTAAGCCCTGTGAAAGATCAGAATCAGAAGACAAAATTACCTTTGGACATTATCTGAGGGGATTTCACTCATGCTATTGATGATGTCTTCTGACTCAATGAGGCTGTCAAAGCAGCATCTTCTAGCAGCTGGTAATTAGTCCTGGAGCAGGTTAGAATACTTGTGTAGTTGTTCCTATCCCTGATCACCAAGGTTTAAATGTCTTAGTGCAAATATTGTAGATGAAAATTCACAAGGTACAAAGGAAAACTCTATCACTAACTAGAGAAACACAGCCTAGCTTTAAAGTTTACTTTCTAAGAAAAAGTACTAACATAGAATAGTCTTAGAATCTCGAAAGGAATTTGAATGCTGTTGGTCTAATTCAGACAAAAACGAGGGATACCACATGCATTTTTTTTTTTTTTTTTTTTTGTAAATAGCTTTGGAAGTTGGCCTTGGTATAACCCTGGTAGTCACAGTCATTGTCACTAAAAGGCACAGTCATTGTCACTAAAAGAAAAATCATCTTCTAATATGGTGTATTCAATGTTTGCCAATGTCCGCTCATGACCTATGGAAATTCTACAGTCTTTGTCATCTTCATGAATTAATGGGACATAATGATTGGGAGTTTTTACTGAGCAAACAAGTGTAATGTCATTGTTATAACTGCAAAGATGAATACCTTTTAAATTAAAATTAGTTTGAAGTGCAGCATTGCCATGTAATAAGAAGGTGACGAAACACACTGCAGTTAAGCAGCCTTTAGTCATGAATATATCGTTAGAGGAAACTAGAAGAGAATTTTATTTTACTATAATTTTTTTACTTATAGTAAAAGTGGAATATTAAGAACTTAATCCTATAATGAGGAAAAATACCACACTCTTTCTTTTTATAGTTAGAATAATTAGTCAGATCTTTTCTGAACCCATGGAAGTAATAACAAATCAAAATGCCTTTTGATTCCATATAGCTTTTATAATTATTCATCCGTTACTGTTATTATTGCTGGAAAGGCACTCTCATATTTTAGTCAGCATCTCATTTGATACAAAAGAACATGGAAAATTTTACTGCTATTAATAAATATGCAGTCACCCAATCCAAAAAGAAAATTCCTTTTTATCTGAGAGATAAGCTGCATAATTCATGTATTTTCATAAATTTCTTTAAATAGAAAATTGAAGAAAGTCATAGGGAGAAAGAATACATTACATAGTTTCCATTTGTGGTGTGGGACAGTCCTTATTCTCAGCATCTTAAATTTGATTTGATTTCAAGAGACAATTTCAAATTCCTAGTATACATACCAATCACACTCAGAGATCACTTTATTTTTGATGGATAGCATCATAAAAATGATGACAACCTGTCCTTATTTCACTTCTAGAAAAAAAAAATGTAACTGAAGGTTACCAGGAATTTCATGGGGCTATGGGGTTAGAATGCAGTTCAAAAAATGGAGAATGATGGGAAATGGTTAATTTCATTGCCGTCCAGAATGAGAAGTTTCCATGTCAGGAAAGTAAACACCACTCCCTGCCAGAGCTCTTGCTGCACAGAGGAACATGGTGACCTGCAGAAAAGGCCTGGCCTTCCACACCCCCAGTCAGATGGGAATCATACCTGCCGGATCAGCTAAGAAAAACAGCTCCGTTGTATTGCCCACCATTTTCCCCATTCTGAACTAGAAGATCTAGAGAGGGGATGCTTTGGACTGGGCATGAGAAGAAAGTCTTTTGTAGTCTGGGAAGGACTTCTGAATACTTAAAAGGAGTCTAAAATACTGAAATTAGGGCCTCTCTGGTGGTGCAAGGGGTTAAGCACTGCACTATGAAGCAATCCACAGCCTCTGCAACATTTCAGTTCCCAGCCAGCCAGCCAGAGAGTGGCCCACATGGTGCAGCAGACCTCCCCTGTCTCGCCCGCTGCTCCCCTCAGCAGTGTATTTCAGTCAGTCTGCCTGTTCTGTTCCCCACGCTGTGGTGAATCCTCTACCCCCTACATCTCTGGTCTGTACCCCAGCTCTTGTATGCATAAATAAATAAATCTAAAAAAAAAATACTGAAATTAAACTGTCATCATTGCAAATGACCACAAATGTTATGCCGTTCTCCTAAGATATCATCACGGGGAAAGGGCTAGAGAGAACAGTTCTGACCAAGTGAGTTTGAAGGCAACAACTAAAGAAATATTAAATGGTTCATTTATTCCACCCTGAATTATAATGGCTTGATAATCCAATTAAAAAAAAAACAAAAAAAAACAAAGCAGAACATCCTCAGCCATTGTCAAGCATTGTATCTGACAGCCAAGTGGCAAGTTACAGTGACATGAAAAGAAAAATTGCAAACCAATGCTTATGTAAAATAATGTGGCCAGAATTTGTTACATGAAGGGGAGTTTGTCCCAGACATTTTCCACAAGCATGCTGCTAAATAGTTACAACTTAGTGTTTTTTTTTTTTTTAAAGATTTATTTATTTATTTATACAAGCACTGGGAACAGTCAGAAGCACGAGATTTCACCAGAGCCAGAGCAGGGAGCAGAACAGGCAGAGGGACCGAAGACACTGCTGAGGGGAGCAGCGGGCGGCAGAAGAGGTCTGCGCGCCATGTGGGACCCTCGCTGGTGGCCGGGGATCAAACCAGCGCTGCAGAGGCTACAGGCAGCTTCGCAGCCCAGCGCTCAACCGCTGCACCACTGGAGAGGCCCAGTTACAACTATGAACGTGTTCTAACTGCTTGCTGTACACCAATGACCTGTTATCTTTCTCAATTTATTAAGATAGTACAAGGATAAATGAAATTAAGTTATATTTCTAAAACTAAACATCTCCTAATTTCTATACTTTCTTTGCTTGCATTCTCTAACAAATAAGGTAGAAACTTAGGGTTTTTCTAGCCTTGTTGCTTTTTTCCCCTTACCCACTAATTAATCACAAATCTTATTTCCTATTTCACTCTGAAATATGTCATGTCCTCTGCAGTCCCCATGATCAGCTAGCCCAGGTCCTTGACGTTACACCAATTTTCTATCTGCATCTCTGCAAATTCTGCTGCTTCATCACTTGGGCTGCCATGCTGCACTAGGTTATCATCACCGACTGGAAAAAACACAAACATTGTTTTATAACACACGAAGGTCATCTGTGCTTGACCTTTGCCTTCCCCTCCAGCCCCATCCTTTTATCAGTCACTCCCCATAATTACTCTTAGCTTCCAATCGCAAAGATTTACCAGAAGTTTCTGGACATGCTAAGCCATGACATGTGTCTACAGCTTGCACAGGCTCTTCTTTCTGCCTGGGAACTCATCCTGTACCTTTTACTTGTTCAGCTCCTCACATCCCTCCTAATGGCAGAATATTTTCTCAAGACATCCTTTCTTGAACTTACCTAACAAAATGTATTCTGAAAAGTATTTTGAGCAGCCACTTGGGAGTGGGGAACAAAAGTACAAGAAAATGCCCAAAGTACAGGAAGTGATTGGGAGCTGCTGTGCTTAAGACAATGGGTGCAATGTACTTTGCCTCTGAGAAGAGTGACTGGCAGGGGAAAGAGAAGGATTGGGGGGAAAAGAAAGAGATCATAGAGGCGGGGATGGGGCATGGAGGGAATGGAACCAAGATGACAGCTTTATTCTGTGCTGGGTGTTTCTCTGTGTTATGCCCAAATCTTTCATATTTGTCTACACAAATAAATACTTGCAAAGTGTTTATTATTAGTGCAACTACTATATTTATATAGTCTGATTGATATTGGGGAGGGAGGAGAAACACACCGAGTTATTGGAGAAGAAAGATGCAAAAAGTCCACAAAACATTTGGAATTAAATTGCAGGTAGGACAGTGGATCCTAACAGGTTTTTGCAAAATCTGTTGGGTTGTCTGAAGCTAACCCAAGACAACAGGAAATGATTCAACTGTCATCTATGACATCTGGGTAACACACAATGAATTAATCCAAATCCTTCTAGAAAAACACTCCTATAACTACCATGAATTGAGAAGTAATTGAAGAAAATTCAGGCTAATTCAGAGAAAAATCACATAATGTGACATTCAAGAAATTATGAATATTCAAAAGTATAGAATATTTAAAATGAATGCAGCTCTATCATTTCCTAATACACATAGATTATCGAAGTTGACAAGAACTGTTTGTTATTAATTTACCAAAACACCTAAGAAAAAACAAGGCTCCTCTGCTTATATGGAATTTTCATTGTTTATATGCAAATGAATGCTCTTGAGGTACTTGTGAACAATTTATTCCTTCAAGAAAGCAAATATTCTCTTTATAATCTTGTTTACTGTATTCATTTGCTTTGCAAAACATTTATCATAAAATCACAAAATAATGAAATGTTAGAGGCAGAAGGGACACCAGGGACCATGTAGGGAAATCCACCATCCATTTTACAGAGGAGAGAGTTTGATGGAGCTCCTGACACATCCACCTACACTCAGCATTCCTGAGGCATCATGCACCCTCATCCATCCTGAGTTCCTTTATTTGGGGGACTCCATTCCTCCATTATAATGTGTTTAGAGTAGCTACAGTATATTTCCACCATCTCAAGGTGTTCTACTAGAGAGTGTTAGACTAAGCCATCAAACGAAAATGAAATCAGATATGTTTTGAAATGTAAATCAGAGCTCTATAAAAGTCGATAGCCATGCAAAATCCTTTAAATTTCTCCTTAAATAAAGTGAAATAGAGAATAATAATATACATATTCGATACAGAGATTGACCACTCTTATATTAAAATAATCTGTTAACTTGTCTCTTAGACATTTTAGTGACCCTAAGCTGAGGGACCAGGAAAGGGGCAAATGTCGAGACTCTTTATATAGTTTTTCACCCCAGCTCATGTGCAAATATCCTGGGCTATATGTCTTTTACTAATCTGGAGGCCAGAGATACCAGTTGATTCCTATTATGCCCACTTTAGCAATTACAAATGTGGGAAGCTACTCCCCCAAACTGACCCTGGGCAGACAGAAGCTGAAAGTGGTGAAGAATAGCAGTAGAAACAAAGGCAAGAGTTGGCAGAAGCACGTGTTGGAGTCCTTGGTGAGGCCAGAGAGAAGAGAAGGGAAGGACTGGGGAGTGAAGTGACAAAGACTAAAAATAAACATTGTGTGAGGAAGACTGTTGAAAAGGAAACTGGAAAATATGGTGGGATAGGATAGAGGAGAAGCAGGAAGCTGAAGGAGGACGTGGCGTTTGTGCCAATACAGGAGACCCTGGGGATCCGGGAGGACCTTGGTTCCTGGGTTGGTCTGTTGGTAGTAAGAGTATGACTAATATCATAATGCCATGTTCATTATACAAACTATTTGCAAATAACAAATTTAAACTTTCAAATAACAAGATATTTGTCAATTATGTTATTGTCAAACTCCCAAAACATTAGGTGACAAAAGGTGAACTCAGAAAGAGCACTAAAGTAGTATCCAGGGCTCTATGTAATGACTACATTCCCAGTGGCACTTGATCTTCCCAAACCTCAAGTTCCACATCTATTCAATGGAGAAATAGAATGAGGCGTAATCTAGATCCCCTTCACTTTCAACATGCTGAAACACTGTGCCCTGACCAAGGTCACTGTAACAGACTCGATCCGTGAAGTCATTCAATTCCAAAGTCAGCCGTTTTCTGTCAGCCCACCTAAATTATCAGAAACTCTAAAATGACAAATTCACAGAGAGAGATTCTATACTGGCTTTTTTTTACCTTCAGGCTCAGAGTTTATTTCCTAACCAGCACCAATGACAAACACAGCCAAAACTTTCAGCAGATGTCCAAGTACACTACTGAAAACTGTCAGAACATTTTGCAAACAGAGACAAACTCTATCTTATAAATGTGCTGATAGGCCAAGGGAGAGGGTGAGAAAGTGAGTATGAACTCAGGGACAGTCTCTGGGAGACAATGATCTAGAGAGGCATCATCCAGGGTGCCCTGGATGAAAGAACACTTTCTACCAAGGGCAACAGTGCCTGCAGCATCTATGGCAGGCAAATGCAATAACTGGAGACAATTCAGGCACATCTAGGAACCATCCACTAAATTTTCCAGCCCACTCTAAATCACTCTACCCTCCATACTGCCCCGGTAGGACATTCATGATGCAGAATGAGATATATTGGTGCAGAGTTGGAGTCCCTTGACACCATCTAAATCATTTAACCAATAGCAAATGGCTTACCTTTCTGAGTCCCAGTCCCCTTATCTCTAAATTGGAGATAAGACATCTGTTATATAGGACTTTTGTGAGAAATATATGGGTTAATGAAAGCCTTTTGTAAATTGTAAATTTTATGGTAAAGCTATTCAAATGCAAATTATAACTTTACATGATAATAAGACTTGACTGCTCCTTAAAGGCTATTTTATGCATTTTAATTGAGATCATGTAGCAGGGATATTATATTAGCTAACTATAGCATTAATAGCAATTTGCTTACATGATAAATCTGTAGCACTATGGACTCCAAGTGTTCAAAGGTTTGAATCTAATATATTTGAACTATTGGAAATAAGATATTTGTCTGCCTGGGAGATACTAAAAATGTTGGCTACATTTTTGGCAGTAAAGAACAGCAAAGGGCAAGAAAAACAGTGGTGGAGGAAAGAAGAAGAGCAGAGATGCACAGGGAAGGTTTCATGTATACATGGGAGGGGCTGTTAAAATATATTACCACCTCAACTTGATCAGCACTAATGAACTTGGTGATCTGAGATTTTCAAGCGAAGTGTTAAAGGTGCCATCTGGCTTCCTCTTACTGTCTGATCAATTGAAGGAAGAACTGTTAAACAAAAGGAAATCAAGGCTTGATGATTTTGAAAATTGTTGGTCTCTCTGGACAGCAACAAATGCTAAAATTAAGAAATGGCTTCCAGGAAGTGGCCTTCAGAAATGGCTGTCAGGAAAATGTGTTCTAGAGATAAAGCTGCATAACCCCTGGTTAAGATTTCGAAAAGATTCCAAGTTCAGGCTGGTGTCATCTCACACAGGGACCTTTAAAGAGGTTGAGAATGTGGCTCAGGTCTTCCTGAGGGACCCCCAGGGACAGTACCACTAGGAAGTGCAAGGGCATTGTCTCAGTCATCTCCACAGTTTGAGAAAGGCTTTTCTCAAAGAGATTTGTGGGTGTGGATTTTTTCCTAAAGCAGTGAACTCCAACAAGATTCACAGAGATCCCACAAAGCTTTTGAGAAAATGATATTAGCAAAAACACTGTCACTGGATGGAAAGGAATAGAGACAGTGCAAAATGAAAAGATGCCAGGAGACCCCAGAAACTTTACAGGCAGGATGGAAGCCAAGTGTAATTCTTGGGCGCAAACATGCATTCACTTTCATGAAGAAGGATGCATGACTCAGAGAGCAGACCAAGGTAAACAGCTGCTGAAATGGCTTCCAAAGATCCCTGCACCCTGGTATCCAAGTCCTGGGGTGAAGAACTCCCGTAGAGCCTAGGCCACAGCTGGCACTTTGTTATTAACAAACAGAACATAAATGGTTGAAATTTCTGTCTTATTCTCACACCCCCTTTTGCTGGCTTGTTCAGCTTGTGAACTATATGTTATGAGATGCCCACACCCAGAAATGCCTATGGCCAGTAGTTTTCAAGGGATTGAGACTCTCATTGCTACAATTTTGAGGTGCCAAGTTCTATCCAGTCATTTGAGTGACATTGGACACTGGTTCATCTGTAGTAGTCTTGATTGAAGCCCTAAGACAAACCAAGAGCTGGAAAACTCAGGTGAGCCATCCTGGATTCTCCACTCACAGGTACTGTGTGATAATAAATGTTCTTTTAAGTCACTAAGTTTAGGTGCAGTTAAGCAACAACAGATAACTAATGGTCAGAGTTACAGATTGAATTCTCTCCCTTACCTGCAAATTCATATGCAAAGTTTCCAATCCTCAGTACCTCAAAATGTGAGCTGATTTGGAAATAGTCATTGCAGATGCAATTAGCTAAGATGAGGTGAGACTACAGGCAGGTGGTCCTCTAATCCTCATCATTGAAAGGGGACATTGGAACAAAGAGGAATGTGAGGAGGGGAAACACCATATGAGGGTTGGGGTTTGGCTGCCACAAACCAATGGACTAGTGGAAGTGAGGGCAGAGAACTGCAACAAGAGCCTTCCTGTGATAGAACAAATTTCTGTGGTTTAAGTCACTCAGTTTGTGGTACTTTGTTATGACAACCCTGACAAAGTAATATAATTAGTAAATGGGAGGACAAATGCTATTATGAATATGAAGCAGGAGAAAAACCACCAAAGAATGATTTGCTTTGTTCCCAGAAGTCCTCTGAAATGCTGCTACCCCTCCCTAATATCTAGTAAAGGAAACAAAACAAAACAGTGCATGTATCCAAGGCCAGGTGCCTTCACCAAGGGTTCCTTTGATGCAGAAGTTCCAGGGTCAATGTCAGGAGTCACCTAAGTAGATCTACTCCTTGCATATAACCTCCTTCACACACCTCCAAATGGTAAGAGAGGTAGAGTAGCTGACGAAAAACAAAGCAAAGTAAAACCCCAAGACACAGTTAAAAGGAAGGCCGAGGTAAGGAGAACCCACATGCATCTCACTTCTATATAAGTCCATTGCTAGAAAAAATAGAGAAAATCGGATTCCTTCTTGTGTAAATCAATTTACAGCATTCACTGACCTATTTCCAGAACCACAGGTAGAATCACTTTAAAGAGAACAAAAATCCTCCTCTACTATACCACATATATGTTTGGGCTCCATGAAAAACAGACCCCAACTCAGCTCTCAATGTGCCCAAATGCCACTTTGACTATCCTAGATATCAAGACCCATCAATTCTCAAGCTCTATATATACTCACTTTCAATTAACAGACAAAAGGAAATTGATTATGTATGGAAAATTCAGGGCTGAAAAACAGACACTGATTAAAATTCATGCCGACTGCTCTCATGCAGGACTGGCATGTCCTGGTGGAGAAGAAAATCCTTTTTTGTTGACTTTGTTAATACTTAAGAAGAAAGACCGAAGAAATGAATTATGTTCCAACGGTCCTCAGAGGGAAGCACCAATTCCTGAGGCAGCATAATTATCTGCTCCCAGGCAGTGACCTTTACTCCCTGATGACAGACAAGGAAGGGAAGGGAGAAGAGGAGCCTAGCTCTCCACCACTGCAGCAAGTGCTCCGCTCCAGGACGATCGCTACAGAAATGTAGGTTATGTGAAGCTCATAAAGCTGCACCAAGGTAGGGCTCAGTGCTGCACCTGCCAGATCCTCTGAACAGATTCAGACACATCTTGTTACCAGAGGCTTGTCTGAGTAGGATATAATTTTTATTTTTTTTAAATTTAATGCAGAATACACACCAACTAACATGAAAAATATATGGAAATGCAATCATGATAAGGAGTGACAATTCTCAAGGTGCAGCATTTGCAATATTTTGATTAACTCCCGTTTCTGAACAGTGAGGCAGCTTATGTGAATAAACAGCAAACTCCAATTAGACATCTGTGTGTGCAATCTGAACGGAACCCTGGTTGGCTCACATGTGTCACCCGTATTCCCAGTCTGGGTGCCTGCCATGCAGCCCGGTGTCAGGAAGGAGGTTCCAGTGAGTTCATACAGCACCGGGCATTTAACTCCTGTGAATGTGAAAACCACCATGGTTTTGTGGCTGGGGTTATTTCTTTTCTTTCTTGGCCTCTCACACAGATTTCTTGTGATCAGAATCCCTGGCCAAAATTCAGAGTGGCAACCCCCTGGGCAGAAGCACCTCCCTAATTGCCTGACAGTATTGAACTGGCTATTTAGAAAGAAAGGAAATCAGTGTGGTGAAAGGGATGTGGATCTTGAGACCACACAGGTCTGGATTTGAACTGAAGCTTTGCTATTTACTAATTATATGACTTAGGGAATTTTAATCAGCTTTCTCAATCCAGAAACCTCACTTCTGAATGGGATGTTAACATTTGCACCTTTAGAGTCAGGCACTGTTTCAATGTGCTAAGAATACAGCAGGAACTCAAAGTGGCAAAATCTACACCTTATATTTAATATGGGGAGACTGGCCATGAATGAAAATTAGTAAGTTACAAAGTACATTGGAAGGTGATAGATAGAACTATGAAGAAAGAACAGGACAGGAGAAATAGAGGATATGGGAACAAGAGTGACCATTTTGTGGATGATGGTAAGGGAAATTGCCATTTGTGTGTGCCAGGGAGTTGCAAGTTGACCTTGGAGGGAGCAGGTCCAGGGAGCAGCAAATGCAAAAGCTGTTAGGTCAGGACTATCCTGAGGTTTCCAAGGAGGAGCAAGGAGCCAGTGTGCCTAAGCCAAGAGAAGGGGGCTGAGAAGCAGGAAGGAACAAAATAGCATCGGGTGAGAGAGGAGAGATCTGCTGTGCCATGTGGGTCACCTCCAGGCCAGGGATCGAACCCGTGCTGCAGTGGCTGTGGATAGCTTCGCAGTGCTGCATCTTAACTCTTTGTGCCACCAAGGAGGCCCTTGGAAGGCAGGGATTTCTTCTGAGGTCAATTCTGGCCCCATCTACCATGGACTTGCTTTCTTGGACCACCCAGAGTCTAGGACACTGACACTTGATTTTCCTCCCTCCTCTCCTTCCTTTGGGGTCTGATATGTGGTCTGACAGTTCTCTGCTTCTCCTGGGTCACTTTAAATTTTCTCTCTCAATTGCTTCTCCTCAGTAAAGTTTTTGCACATTTAATCCTCTTTTGGCATCTGCATCTCAGAAGACCTGGTCCAGACTAACACAGTGACCATCTGGTAAAGTCTACTTTTCATCTGACATGTCACTCCTCTATGAGGTATCTTACAATCACTAGGTAAAACAATATATACAACAACAGTATATTGTATATATAGCACAATTATACAATAGCACGGTTAACATTAGAGACTCATGTCTCCACTGCATCCTACTTGAAATGCTGTTATACCTCCTTTTATGCTGCATTTATTTGTGAGAGTGATGTCATCTTAACATCCCTGTACCCATAAAACTGAGCACAGCAGTTGGCCCACAACCCAAAATGGTTCATCAGCAACTAGGAAAGTGCACAGTACATAGTGGATACTCAATACATTTGTGTTGAAAGAATGAATGAAGTTTACTAATCAAGTAAAGTACAAATGAATGACATGAAACTAGAGTCAGGGATAGAAATCCAAGGTCATGGTAAACACAAGGGAGGAGGAGGAAATGTTTTAAGTGACTAATAGAGAATGAGCAAAATTTAATAGATGAAGGTCATAAGAAATATCTAAGTGGTCCTGTTGTCATTCAATTAAAAGTACAGTTGTCAAGTATTTGAAATTTTGAATTTTGGTATGTTTGACTGTTTTAGTGGTTATGTTATTAATAGTTCGGTACAAAAGAAGGTGCACTGGGTATAGCCTGGATGTTTGAAGGAAGTGGTAAATTTGTTGTTGAAGAACATACAGCCTTATATCTGGATGGGAAAGACATGAATTTGCAGAGGAGACCCTAAAAGAATATCATCAGCACCATTCTAAGTGCTACTATAGTAAAAACCCTATCGTCAAAGCTAAGATAAGTACTTTTAATGAAATGAGGTAGACTAGGTACCCCATCCTAGTCTTTAATTAAGGGAGATTCTATATTTTAAGAAGTGGTCATTAATCCATTATGTATCTAAATTTGCAATTTCTCATTTTAAGAAGTGGTATAATAAAGTTTTAAAACTAGGATGCAAATTCCAGTTTTTCCCTTTGCTTACTGTATCTTTGAACAAGGAACATGACCTCCCAGAACTCTAATCTCCTATAAAAGAAAAATAATAAAACTTTACATGCAGTGCTTGTGAGGACTGAAAGCTACTAAACATGTGCACCATATAACAACATCTGACACATGGTCGCTGCTCAATAAATGCTGGTGGACTCGGCAGGCAGGGCTGTGGTGGCATCTGATGCATTTTAAACGTCTGAGATGAATTTGCAACTTGATATTTCCCCAAAATTAAAATGTACTTGGTAAGGTTCATCATAATAACCCTTTCTTACTCTTGCGGAACCCACTTATTCTCTCAGTCTTTCTTACCAACTCCGGTTCTGAGGGAAGCTCTTCTTTTGTAGGTTCTGAGAAATTTCCCTAGTACTGCTCCCATTCTTTATATCATTTGTTGCCACCAAATCAAGTTCTGCTGCTGCTGCCATTGTTTGGGAGAGGTTCCTGGAACTTCTGGGCCCACGGGCTAGCCCTCTGTGAATGTGTGCACCTGTGAAGCTGTGCTCTCAGTGCCTACTTCTCTGTCCTTAGTCCACATGGTCCCTTGCCCCCATCCTGTCTCTACTCTCCAAATTCTCACTTCATCTTCTACTGTTCAATAATGTCTTCTGGAAAAGATTCAATAAATTATTAGCATCAGGGATTTGTTAATCCATTGAGCTGATATTTACTAAACTCCTACTTGTGCCAGACACTGGGCTTGATCTTGCCAGAGTTGTTATATTTGAAAGGAGACAGTGCTTCAGGACACAGGCATAAAAATACATAAACTTCTATTGGGAGAATTTGAGCAAGCAGGTTAGTTTGATCTTCTGGAAGAAGAGGAATATTCCCATGCTGAAGGGATCACCAGCAGGCAGCTGCCTATTCTGCTGCTATCCAAGAGGGTCCCAGAGATCTACTCTTTGACTTTAACTATAAAGAAGTGTGGTGGCTTTAGGCTTCCCTGGTGGCACAGTGGGTTGAGTGCCGTGCTGTGAAGCTGTCCGTAGCCTCAACAGTGCAGGCTCGATTCCAGCCAGCCGGCAGGGGAGAATCTCACATGGTGCCACAGACCTCTCCTGTAGCACCTGCTGCTCCCCTCAGCAGTGTATTTCTGTCGTCTGCCTGTTCTGCTCCCCATTCTGTCTCTGGTGAATCCTCTCATCCTCCTGCATCTCTGGTCTGTACCCCAGCTCTTGTATAAAAATAAATAAATCTTTAAAAAAAAAAAGAAGTGTGGTGGCTTTAAGGCAGGTCCACAGACTCTTTCATACTTTCCAGAGGAGGAGCCTCATCTTCATACCATCACCCCTATTAGTGTGGCTGGACTTGACTTAATTCTAATAAATAGAAAAAAAATGAGTTAAATGTGTGTGATTTTGAATATTTGATAACACAAGTCATATGTCTTCTGTCTAGTTCTTTCTCTTGAATTTCTCACTTTGGAAGAAGTTAGCTGCAGAGCCTTTGGGACCAGTGGTGACTTTGGGTGACTTCAACCCAGAGTTGGCATTATTCCTGATTCACAGAAACTGTGAGATAAAAATTATTTGTTATTTAATGGCCAACAGGCATATGAAAAAATGTTCAGCATCACTTGTAACCAGGGAAATGCAAATATAAGAAAGTGAAAATCAAAATCAACAGAAAACTATGAACCAGAGACAGTTTTTGGGGGGTGGGGGGCGGGAGGGGAAGGATTGGGGTCAGAATGGGGCGTTTGCAATTGTATGGGGGAATATAAAAATAAAATTTATTATTTAAAAAAAAAAAAAACAAAACTACAATGAGATACCATCTTACACCAGTGAGAATGGCACATATTAAGAAAACTAGCAACAACAAATGTTGGCGAGGTTGTGGAGAAAAAGGAACTCTCCTGCATTGTTGGTGGGAGTGCAAACTGGTCCAACCACTATGGAGAGCTGTGTGGAGATTTCTGGACCTACTAAACATAGAGCTTCCATATGATCCAGCAATTCCACTCCTAGGTATTTACCCAAAGGACACAGAAACATCAATTCCAAGGAGCACCTGCACCCCTATGTTTATAGCAGCACTGTTTACAATAGCTAAGGTATTTAGCTAATTTATATAAGCTAAGCTATGGAAACAACCCAAATGCCCAAAAACAGATGACTGGATCAAGAAGATGTAGTGCATATACACAATGGAAAATTACTCAGCAATCAAAAAAGATAAACTCATGTCATTTGCAGCAACATGGATGGAGCTGGAGGGCTCATGCTCAGCGAAATAAGACGGAAAGAAGAAAAATACCAGATGGTGTCACTCATAGCAGGAATTTAGAAAACCTAAATAAGGGACCAGGAAAAAGACTAATTATAATAAAGTAAAAATCAAAATCAACAAGCAACTATAAACCAAAGACACACGGGGAGGGAGAGGAGGAGGAATTAGGGTCAAAATAAGGGGGGTGGGAATGGTATGGGGAATATAACCAAGATGAAAATGCATACATTGTGCAAAAAATGAAAAATGATGTAAAAATATATAAAATAAAAAAAAGTATTTTTTTTTTAAGATTTATTTATTTATTTATTTATACAAGCACTGGGTACAGTCAGAAGCGCGGGAGGGTAAGAGAATTCACCAGAGCCAGAGTGGGGAACAGAACAGGCAGACTGACGAAATACACTGCTGAGGGGAGCAGTCGTCGTGGCAGGAGAGGTCTGTCACGCCATGTGGGACCCTCGCGGGCGGCCGGGGATTGAACCGGTGCTTCAGAGGCTGCAGGCAGTTTCGCAGCCCAGTGCTCAACCACTGCGCCACCAAAGGAGGCCCAGTATTTGTTATTTTAAGCAACTTAGTTTGGAGCGTTTTTTTTTTTTTTAAGCTTTTATTTTTCACATGCTTTAGTTTCTTTCTTTCTTTTTTTTTTTTAAGATTTATTTATTTATTTATACAAGAACTGGGGTACAGGCCAGAGGCCTGTGGAGGGTGAGAGTATTCACCAGAGACAGAACAGGAAACAGAACAGACAGATTAACAAAATACACTGCTGAGGGGAGCAGCGGGTGAGACAGGAGATGTCTGCTCACCATGTGGGCATTTCCTTGGCCAGCAGGGATGAAACTTGCACCACAAAGGCTGCTGACAGCTTCACAGTGCTGCACTCAATGGCCTGTGCCACCAGGGAGGCCCTGGAGGTTTTTTTTCATTTGTTTGTTTGTTTGTTTGTTTACTAACAATAGTTAATACAGAAAGAAGTTGAACATTCTGATATTTTGAGATTAATAGGAAATAACAGGACTTAATTAAGAAATGCTAAAAAAAAGTTCAAAAATCATGGTTGACTCTCATTCCAGAATGAGAATGGTCAGTATTTACTGACCATCTCAGATAGTCTTTACAGTCCTGAAGATTAACAACAATAATAGTAGCTGACATTTATTGAGAACTTGTCCAGACTAAACACTGTGCTTAACTTTATGGTAATAATCTTATTTGGTTCTTAAACATCCATGATAAGGTACTGTTATCCCCAATTTAAAGATGAAGAATATGAAACCCAGACAGGTCAAGCTACTTTCCCAGTGCTATATAACTAGTAAGTTGGATGACAACTAGTAGCTCTTCACTATAAAAGGTACATGGTGGTTTCTCCTCCAGGCTCCTCGCCTTCATTTTCAATAGATGAGCAGCATTCCTATTCCACTGATATGACTGATCTCATGCAACAAACTCCCCAGCCTCCTCGCCTATTAAAACTGTATCTATGATCCATTCCATTCTTCCTGCAGTGTGAGTGCAGGTGCCTCCTTCACTGAAGAACGGGATCTCATTTAAGGCTTAAGCTCTCTCTCCTATCTTCTCTAGGGTCTCTCCCATTCTATGCAAAGTTAAGTTACCCAATGACACCCTTTTTTAAAAAAAGATTATTTTATTTATGCATACAAGAACTTGGGTATAAGCCAGAAGTGTGGGGAAGGGGATTGGGGGATGGGGACTGAGAGGATTCACCAGAGACAGAGTGGGGAACAGAACAGGCAGACTGACTGAAATACACTGCTGAGGGGAGCAGCGGGTGAGACAGGAGAGGTCTGCTGCGCCATGTGGGTAGCTCCCTGGCTGGGGATAGAAATCATGCTGCAGTGGCTGCAGATAGCTTGATAGTGCTGAGACTTAACCCCTTGTGCCACCAGGGAGGCCCCCAATACTCTTATCCTCTTATTCCTTTCCTCACAGGTACCCCTTAACACATCTCAATGTATCTTTTCTCCCAATGACTCCATAAACCTTAAGGTCATCAAAACAGCCCATTTCTATACCAGATACATAGTTATCAGACATTCTCTTGCCAGATTTCACTTCCACTTAAAAATCTTCCTTGTGTTCTGAGACATTATCTACAAATTCTCCTACCTCTATAAAAATTTTTTTATCTCCTTCATAAAATACCTTCTTTCACCCACAATTAAGTTTTGTTCTTTTCCAGGCTTTCATTCTTGTTTGCCTCTCTTCTCACTCTATATATTTTTTTATTTTATTCAGTAGGACTCATGTTCATTTTAACTACCACCTATATGAAGAGTCCCAGAACTGTACTCCCAACTCTTACATCGTACACTTTTATTAATAAAGCTTACTAAATATTTCATAGACATCTTAAATTTAACATGAATAAAATTGAACTCCTAATTTTCCTGTTTCTCCCAAATCAGCTTTTCCTCCGTCTGTCAGGTGATGCCCCACCATCCGTCCAATTCTTGAGTTTGAAGTCTGGAATTATCTTACACAGCTCACTTCCACCCATTCCTTTCTTTGTCTTGTACAGCTATTAAAACTTTAGGTAACTTGCTCAATGCTCACTCCATCTAATACTACAACCATCCTCCAAATATTGATGTTCACCACCTCTTACCAGTCAACCTTATTAATATCTTAGTTCTTTTCTCTGTTTCTATTTTTATAATCATTTCAATGTGACTCCTTTACCTATAGAAAGTTCTCTCTCTCTCTCAGTCTCTCACTCACACATACACACACAAACACACACACAAACACATACACACACACTTCCTAGCTCTCAGGCCTATTTCTCTTCCTCTTTACTCTAAGCTCTTTTCTAAATATATAAATCAACCTTTACTAATGGGTGATGTCACTTCTTAGATTGACTTCCTTAAATTTGCTGTATATCAACTATCAACAACCTCTTTCAGGCAGTCTTTACACAGCCTAGATTGGCTGCCCCTGTTTTGTGCATACATAGCACTCTCTGTTTTCCCTGATAAGGTCTTTCCCATCATATATTACAATTATCTGCCTCTGATTGTCTTTATTTTATAATTAATTTCTTTCTTTATATATATTTTACATCAGGTATAGTCCCCATAGAATTTCCATCACCAATTTACCCATGCGCCATCACCATAGACACTTGTGCTCTTCCCAGAATGTAGTACATGCTTTCTAGTACTGGAGATACAATAGTGAATAAGACCTAAAAAATCCCTGATTTTCTAAAACTACTACTGCATTAGCTAATGCATGGATAGATTGATAGATGTATAGGCAGACAAATATCAGAAGGGGGTGCAAGTGCTAAGTAGAAAATTAAAATAGATTGATGTTGCAGAGAATACTTAGGAGATAGTAAGCTGAGAATTGGTTGACAAGTAGGAGCTAGTTATGTAATGATTGATGGAAAAACACATTATGAAAAGATTCCAGTACCTGTTGGAAACACAAGGTAAAGGAGAAAAAGGCAGTTGGCTCTTTGAAAATCAGAATGAAGGTCAGTCAGTATGCCCAGAGCACGAAGAACAGGGAGAGAGGGGTCTGAGCTAACACAGAAAGTGGGCAAAGGTCAGGTCACCTGGGGCTCTGTGAGCCAGTATGAGGAGTTTGGATTCTCTTCTCAGTACAATGGGAAACCTTCAGTGGATTTTCAGTGCAGGAAAATATGAGTTGGGTATATTTTTGAAACTTTACTCTGACTGCTATGTGAGGAATGGCTTTTTAAAAAGTGAATGTGCCCTCGGGGAGCAAGTTAGGAGGCTGCTGCAAGGAATCCAGGCAAAATGACCCAGAGGCTTGGGCTAGGGTGTTAATAGTGGAGAACAAGAGACAGAGTAGCTTCAGGAGCTACAGGAAAAGAAAAGAATCAAGGTTAAGTTCTAGACTTTTGCCATGAGCAAATGGAAAATGGTAGTATCATTTAGAGATTGGTGAGATTGGGGGAGGAAATAGGTCATAGAGGGAAATCAAGGTTACCATTTTAATCATATTAGTTTGAGATGGTTGTTGAACACCTAAGTAGCAGGAAAGGGCAGGGTTGGAGTTGACAGAAGCTTCCATATATGTGTATGTGTATATATAATACATTTGCATGTATGTGTGTATACATATATATACACATTCATATGCATATATTGGGTAGGACATAATATGTATTGGATTAGATTTTTTTTGGAGAGCATGGAGTAGAAAAGAATACAGCACCTAGGAATGATTCCTATAAGATTCTTTGTGACCAAACTTGTGTGATTATCTTCCTCAAAACCTGCAGAGGAGGTCTGGGATTGGGCAAGGACTTGATGTTTGTTTTAAGTTTCATACATTTTGTTCCCTGAAGTCTGTCTCACTCTCCAACTAATTCTTGTCCTTGTGCCAACTTCAGTAGATGGCTTCCTGTCACTGCCAACATGTGTGTCACCTAATAAGTTTCCAGTTCTACCCATTCACAAAGTGACTAAGCTATTTTCTTTGCAATGATCTTCCATAATCCTGTCAAACTTTAAATGTATTTATTGAAAGTAAAATAGACAATTTCACCAAGGAAAATTGGACATTGCATCATAACTCGTTTTTCTAAACAAATTACAAAAATAATAATACTTCCAACCACAGATGCTCCGTTATCCATGAAAACTCAGCAATAAATCCCTAAGTCATAGCACTAGCAGAAAATGTTGTTTTCTTCCTTTACTCATCAATGAGAAAACAAATCATTGTCACTACCCTCAAGTTAATCTTAGTATACAGATAAAACCATGGATTTTCCAGGTAGTATTTTAATTCTTTAGAATTAATTCATTCTTAGGTAGATATTGTTGTGCACATGTGATTTTAGAATATTTTAATTAAAGGCATATAGTTCCATTTTAAAAAGATATTTCATTTGCAATTTTGTATGTCTCTAAAGCAAAGAGATTCTGAATTTTATTCATTACTATAACAAGTTCATCTGCCCAAGAAAATTGAGAACCTCTGAAGTTACTATATCTTGGATTTATTTCAGTTTTTTCAGAGACAAAAAATAGCTCAAAACTTAATGCTTTGATCTTTCACTTGGCATTTACCTATTCTACCTTATATTGTTATTTAGCAGCCTTGTTCGTGCACTCTGGTGGTTTTCAGATAGCATGTTAATAACATGCTAGACTGAAAATGTTTCCTAGAGGTCACTTCTCCTATCTGTTTCTGTTTTTGTCTTTTTAAACCTGGCAGGTCAGCATTTTTGCACCTTACACTTATAAGGTTCTACCACACTCAGAATGCTCCCTTCATTGAAACTGAAGGTGGTGAGTACTAATATGGGTTCCTGTCCATTCTCATAGGTTCCAGTTCACACTCACAAATTTGTCCTTGTCCTTGTTCTTCTCCATTTTATACTCATCTTCTCTTTCTAACAGCCTTTCCTTCAGACTTCAAGCTCCAGTGTCCAATACAAAGGGGATCTTATGATTTCTTAATGTCAAACATCAGTTGCATATCCACATTTATGTTATAGAGGTGTTGGAGGAAAAGGTAGCTCCTAGTGGTTTTGTTTCTCTTGTTGAACTCTAGTTCAGACAATGCCCAAGGTAATCCTCTTTCTGCCCCTTTCTCGACTTTAGAGGACACAACTACTCCCCAGGTTTTAGCTTTCACCTTCTTAGTTGATTCCAAAAATCTCCATTTTAAGTCATGGCACCATATATGTATACCAGATGTGTTTTCCAACTATTTACAGATTGTTCCCTCTAGGATAAATTACCATTACTTCAAGGCCATAAAAATAACTATTTAGCTTACTTAAGTTCACCCCACTCTATCAATATGTCTTTCCTTTCCTAGACTGGAGAAAGTTAGACGCCTCGCACATTTGCTCTGTTGTCCTATCAGCTACCAGGAAATGATAATCAAATGATTTCTTGGAGTCCTAGAGAATAGCAGGGACCAGGGAAGAAGGTCAGTACATAGCACTTTTGATGTTACATGGCCATTTCCAATAAACAGAGCTGTTGCATGAAATTCCACATTCTATTTATTTATTTAAAAAAGGGGGGTTTGCTTCATTTTAAAAAAAATATTTATTCATTTATTTAAAAAAGGGGGTTTGCTTCATTTTTAAAAGATTTATTTATTTATGCATATAAGAACTAGGGGTACAGGCAGAAGGTGCAGGGGTGAGGGATGAGAGGATTCACCAGAGACATAGTGGGGAACAGAACAGGAAGATCTACTGAACTACACTGCTGAGGAGCAGCAGGCAAGTCAGGAGAGGTCTGCTGTGCCATGTGGGTAGCTCCCTGGCTGGGAATCAAACTCATGCTGCAGAGGCTGTGGATAGCTTCCCACTGCTGGGCTTAACCCCTTGTGCCACCAGGGAGGTCCTACATTCTATTTATTTTTAAGTGGGATTCAGTACTTAATTTTGACTTCTTATGCAGAAGCCTTTCTACCTGCTTGCCCTGTAACAACACCCCTGCTCGCTGCTACCACCTACTTGGCTGCAAGTCATTCTCCCTCTTCCACTGGTAACACCTCCCTTCACACTTACTGGAGCCATCATGGTCATCAAGGGCTTGAAACTACAGCAAGACTCCCCTGATAAAAATCAAAAAACACTCCCCAATTGATAAATCCTGTGGAATTGTTTAGTTCTATTCCTGATTCTTTCTGGCATTTAATTACTATCTGCTGTGTTACTTTCCTTTCTGAAATGTTATGCTTGCTTGGTTTGTAAAGTACTAGTCTGACCTCTTTTCCTCCTACTTAGAAAATAAACATGTTATATATATCATTATGAGAAGAATGTGTTGATTTCTCTTTTCTGTTTTCATTCCAAGTAGGGGTGTGTGTGTGTGTGTGTGCGCGTGTGCACGCAAGTGCAGACACTTGTATGTGTGTATGAATGGATGTTTATCTCCATTGTTCTTCTCTATATACTCTCCTTCAATGGTCTCTATTATCATCTCATCAACTTCAACAATATCCTATGAGCTGATGATTCTCAAATCTATATCTCCAGCTACCACCTAGTTTCTGAATTCAAGTCCCATAAAACTAAGTGCCCGCTGGCATCTCTACCTGAATCTTCCTAAATAACCAGTTAAACTCAGCCCAAGCCAAAATAAATTCATCCTAATTCCCCAGCCCAGGATCCTCTCATCCTGTTACACTGCTCTCACTATTCATATCTGCATGACTCTTACCCTTCTTTCAACACCTTGCATGATATTATATAAAATCACTCTCATATAGCAGTATTTAAGTGCTTTATTATGTTTGTATTTTAATGTAGTCTCCTCAATTAAATTCTAGCCTTCTAGAAGGTCAGGATCACACTATTGGCTGATTCTATATCTTTGTAATATCTCAAATTTAGTTAGACATAAATACACAGAATGAAATTGAATCATTCCAAGCATAAGGGCTCAACAAAAAGAGGACCATGCCAGGAAGTCATAACTACATCTCTGTCTAAATCCAAAAGTAATAGACATAATTCATCTTCTTTGAGTACTACTAGTAGGGGAAATAATTTTAAAGTGAAAAATATATAAGAAAAAGAAATATTTTAAACTAGATTTTAAAATTTGACTTGGCACTGACTTAAAAAATCTTTATATTTGTGTGATTCTTCATGACTTGACAATGCATCTCTCTACCACCAACTCTCTTGAGCAGACCAATACACACAAAAGTAGATGATAAGGATGTGATTTATTATAACCCAGTGGCTCTGTCCTTAAAGATAGCTAGCTGTCCTGTGACTGTCAAAGCTCAGGAAGGAAGAGGAAACAGAATAGGGCTTCTAAGCCCCTTTTAGCCCCTACCTTTGATGCCCATGGTCAGACCTCCTACAAACAAAACCACTGGCCTTCCATCTAGTGGTTCCATCCAGTCTTCTCTATCTTATTCCAGATTCTCAGAGGCTAAACATTTACTACTTACCAGTATTTCTCTGATTAAAAATGATAATATAGCTACTTATTCCTTATCTTTCCTTCAAAAGGGTAAACATGGGTGAGTTGTGAGGCCAGTACATCTACAGTTGTTCCAGAAATTTTGAAACCTTTGTTTTGTAAATAATAAGCTAGAAAAGCCAAAGAAATCATAAAGGACAAAATTTTGAGGGGAAGCAGTGTAGAATTTTTTTTTTCTGGAAGAAAATATTGAACTCATTAAATTACATATTTTTTGCTTGTCTTTTTAATGTATCCAGAGTACATGGAATGTGGGTCTTAAGCGGCCTGTTCAGTCACCATTATGGTTACCTGCAGTTCAGCATTCCTATACAAAGGTCAGAACTGCCCAGTCAAACAGTCTTATGAGCCAAACCTTACAAAGTGCCCTTCAAATAAATCAAGAACAGAATGCTTGCTCTCTCTGGGAAGGGTATGCACACATCACGAGGTATGACCAGGAACACCCGGGGGGCTGATGACGGACATATGACAAGGGGCCCCAGAAGCTGATCAGTGGAATGCCTTGTTGATCAGATTAGGACCATGGCCAGGGGGTCTCTGGGGTCTGGTTTCAATTACAACACTTGGTCATCAAGCTGATAACATGGTCAGCAGACTCATGTCCCCCCAAGCCCTAGATGACACTCCTGTTTCATTCATACTTTTCTCCTTGTCCTCCTAACCCACCTAGCTGATGCTGTATGATTATTCTATCAATAAAAACAGCCAGGATTTTGCTCTCAAACAGCATCCTGCATTATGTAACCTGCTCCATGATTCCCATGTCTTTGTCAATGTGGTGTTGCCTGATGCAACAAAGGAAGGGCATTATTTCTTCAAGTTCGCCTCATCTTGGGCTCAAACAGGTCAAGTGTGAGCTTGCTAGTCCCTGTGTCCCCCTACTCTTCTCATATCCAATGCAATGTCCCCTTTACTTTCTACCTCAGCCTCTTCCATGTAAATTTCACACAGCTATGAGTCTGATATCTGTCATTTGCACATCTCACTGTGCAATTATCCATGGGACTGCCACAGGAAAGTAGAAAAACATTTTTTTTTTCCTCTGTGAAAAATATTTGACTGTTAGCTAGTAGCTAGTATGAGGGGAAAATGTATCACTTTGATAAAAGAAAGCTGTTCCCTAAAATCCTATCAATAGAGGGCCCAAAGTTACAGGCTGTCATTTTCTCTCACAAAAGATGGAGATATTACTCACAATTAGCAGAGAACATTTTGGAATAATATTCATGATATTCATTGACTTTAGTCATTCAAATCCTGTGTTGGCCTCAACCCTAATTAAACAGTTGAGAAAAGAAAGACTCAATTGTTGATTATTCATTGTAGCATAGGATGAGATATTTTTGTCAAAAGATGCAGGAATAATCCTACTTCAAGGTTGAAAGGAAAGTTACCTGCATGAATATTTTTAAAACAATTACTTTAGAACAATAAAGCAGTTCTTGTTATGAAAACCTGACTTTTAGTCATACTCCTTATCTGCACACTTTCTTATAGGAATGAATCATTTACTATAAATTACTAGAACCATACACCATAAATAGTGTTATAGACATAAAGGGAGAAAGAATAACTAGATTTGTTTTCAATAGAAGTTGGACAGATAAAAATTTCTGATCACTATTCTTTGATCACAAATTTCACATAATCATAATATAATTTTCATCACTCACTTAATAGCAATGGCATATCTGATTGGTATTATAAGATTTAAATTATCCTACCTGAGTAATGAGAACTCTTGAAAGAAAATAGGAATTTTTGAGTGAAGAAAGTAGTTTTTGGGTACGGTGTTAGAAGTTTCTGACTTCCCATGAGCAAAACTGTAAGCATGTCCTTGGTGCTTCTTCCTCTTCCCTAGACCTGGATCCTGAACTTATCTCCTCCAGCACCCCTACCCCCCAAACTCAGGTTCCAGGCTGCAATGAGCACTGAAAACTGCAACAAATATTTATATGCTGGGTGACAATGCCATGCTTGGAGGCACAACTAGTCAAAGTTATGCTCAGTAACCCAACTCCATTCACAGCTTCTCAGAGTGACCGCTGATCACCACTGAGAGGAAGCATGAGTACACTTGTATGGTCAATGGACCCAAAAATCTCCCTCTAGAATCATAAAGCTTGAGTGTTCAGGCACTTACTTAAAAATTATATCAGAAATTTAAGGATTAAAATATAACTTATTAATTTGTCATTCTCTACTAAGTGATTTAAAGCTTAGCACACAGTGGGTCATTTCATAATTATTTCTCACTCTTGACCCCAGTCAATGAATGTTCTTCTGTCACTGCCAAATGACAGGTCTCACTGAAAATCTCCAGATCACAATGGACTAAATTCTACCTACAGAAATAAACACTTTAGAAATAATACTTTCATGTTCTAGACAACTGACTAGTTAAGTTACTTTGCTTCTGGATTTCTTGAGAGTTAAATTTGAGATGAAAGCTGCCCCTTCAATGTACACATATAATGAAAAGCACTGGTAAATCTCTTATTTGCACTGATTTTTTTTTTCACAGACTGTGGTGACTTAAGTGTTGAGAGTCTGCTCCATTTCCCATCACTTTTCAAAAGGGAACAGTAGAAGTTGGCTTTTAGATTCTCTGGCTAACATGAAAGCTTACATACTTTCAGATTACACTTTGACCTGGTTTCTCCTTTCTATGGGAAGCACATTGTTTCCTTCAGGACTCTTATATAATAGGCAATAATACAATTATGGCATGTGGCTCAACACTAAGAAATAGATATCTATACAATTGGTTTCAAAACCTTCTAGAAATGGAAGCAGTGGGAAAATATTAAGCTCCCCATACTCAGTTGCCCTGAGGAATTATACTGACCTAAAGCTAGATTTTAAATGAGAAACTCTTTAAAACCCAGATAAATCAATTTATGACACAGACTTAGTGACCTTTCTGATATAGCTTCTCAAGGATACCTAGATTCTAAATGAGTAAGTTGTCTGGCCACGAAAATCATAGCCTATAGTTTATCTTACTTAGCACTGAAAGGATGTTAAAAAACTGAATTATTATTTGAGTGTTATCCATTATCTAAGAAATAAAATTAGAAGTTTGAAACATCTATTTCATGCTATTACAGTTTTTTTTTTTTTCAGAGCGGAAATAAATTCAGTAGCCAGTTTTAGAAATAAAAAAAAGTAAAGTGCCACATGTTAGGTTATCCTGTTAGGTGTCTTTAGAAGAAAGGGCACTTAAATAAGGAAGAGAATAGACAGATATATCTCTGAAAAGTATAATGGCACTAGGGCTGTGGATAGAACTTTGAACTAATTGTATCCTGAGCTTGAAATATCACCATTGCTGAAAGCTAACTTTATAGATTTTGATTTGTATTTGACGACTCAGCATGAAATGGACTGAGATATTTCTGTGACCCTAAAAGCTATAGAAAACACACACATTTCCTATTTGCTGTTAAGGACTGTTAAGAATGATAGCTAGATATGACCATAAACAACTCATAAATTTATATTTGAACCGAGGTCCAGATTCTGGTTACTCCATAGCTCTGGCTATTCTCAGTATAAAGCAGAATGTCTAGAAAATACTAACTCAGAGAAGAAAAATTTTATTTATTTTATTATTTAAATTTTATTTTTATATTCCCCATACAATTACAACCCCCTTATTTTGACCCCAAACCCTCCTTTCCCCACCCCCCGCCCCCATAGAGTGTCTCTGGTTCATAGTTTTATGTTGATTTTGATATTTTCTTTCTTATATTCTTTTTTCTGGTCCCTTATTTAAGTTTTCTAGACTCCTGCTATGAGTGAGACCACCTGGTATTTTTCTTTTTCTTTCTGGCTTATTTCGCTGAGCATGATCCCTTCCAGCTCCATCCATGTTGCTGCAAATTGCATGTGTTTATCTTTTTTGAATGCTGAGTAATATTCCATGGTGTATATGTACCACATGTAGAGAAGAAAAATTTTAAAAAGTCTTCAAAGTATTGATCATTAAGTTCTAACTTAAATAACAGGGTTTAACATTTAAAGTCGTGTCACCCTATGCATGAACATCATTTCGTTTGGAGAAAACCCTTCCAATTCTGAGAGGTGGAATATTTTTCAAGTACCATGACTCAAAGTTAAATATAATCAGTTATTTCTCATATTAGCCAAAATCTAGCATGAGCCATAGCATATAGATGACTGAATAGAAAGGATGCATATATTTTTATAGTGGTAAAATTAAAAATGCAAATAGGAAAGAAAAATCAGCTCCATATAATCAGGATGGTAAAAAAAAATCCATCCAGAGAATCTTCAATAACATGGAGCAAATAATTTTTAAAAATTCAACCAAAAGCATAGTCTATTTTCACGGTTTATAATCCTTAGTTTTTGGAGAATGATGTTTTTATTAGAGATAATTGATAACACGCAATTGATAATCAGATAGCTAAATAAAGTGGAATTTGGTAGGAATCAAGGTGTAAAGACAAGATGAATACCAAGCTTCAAGATCTTATATAAATTGAGGAATTTGAGTAGGTAGAAAGGAAAATGCACAAGAAACCCAGAACAAAAATGACATTTGAAGGACCATTCTATATCACTATGGTTCACTGTCTGATTCAAGTCAGTTTGGGTAAACCCTGAACATGCTTGAACGTGTTTGTGAGAATCCAAAAGCCCCAACTTTGGCCAAGAAACTAGAGTTTGCTATGAAGAATTCTGGGACAATCCTAGAGAGAAAATATTTGGGACAAAAGAACCGAATGTTTCCTCAACACTCTGTTCTCCTTTCTTCAATTTCCATTTTAAATGCAATTCCATTAATACAGAATAATTAATACTTGTTGAGGAAAAATACTTTATACCAAGTACTGTCTAAGTAGTTCAATATGTTGTTACTGTTGTTTGTAAAACCCAGTTCGCATCAGAGTCAGTTTGGCATTTTTATAATCTGTTAAATTTTACCAATGTGGAAACTAAGCCACAAAGAGGTCTTTTTGGAACATGCTCCAGGTCACGGAGTTAGTAGATGGTAGATCAGGGTTTGATTGCAGTGGTCTCATTCCCCAACCATATCCTACCCACTACACAACCACCCTTCCTGATGGCCCCAACCTGATTCAAATATTTCTTCCTCTGAATTCTGCCAGCAATTTGTTGTTCTTATACTTACTATATACAATGTTGATTTTAATTATAAATAATTGAATACTAGTTGTATTCCCTCAACTAGATTAAGCTTGCCGAGGTATAATTATCTCCTTATCCCCTTCTATTGCTCCCAAGGCCTGTTTTAATGTCCCATACTCAGTAGGCATCCAATAGATTTTGGTTGTGAGGTTAAATTAAATGGAGCATGGGCTGATTTTTCTAATTGCTCAAACGCCCACCCATATACCCTGTGAAAACCCCACTGAAAATGGATCCACTCAACCTACCCTTTCACCCCAAAGAGAGGTGACAGAGAGCTGGATTCAATGACACATTCCCATGTGTTATCGGAAAGGCATGTTTCCATTCCTTTTTTTAAGATTTATTTATTTATGCATACAAGAACTGGGGTGTAGGCCAGAGGTGCAGGGGGTGAGAGAGTTTACCAGAGACAGAGTGGGGAGCAGAATAGGTGGATCTACTGAAATACACTGCTGAGGGGAGCAGCAGGCAAGACAGGAGAGGTCTGCTGTGCTATCCATTCCCATCTTATGTCCTCCCCGCTACATCCTACACAGAATTTACCAAAACAAAGTGAGGTCCTTTATTTATTTAATTCAATTCCCTGGCATTTCAAATTCTATGATAATATTTGAGACATTAAACAAATGCAAGTCAAACTCAGTATCACACTATAGTTTGGAGTAAAAGTCAATAGGAACTTAAGATATTTTATAAATCAGGCACATTTTAACTTCTGATAATAGTGTTGATTAGATGTGCGAAAGGGGATATAGTAACCTGCAGAAACACAGGATAAAGTTAATATCCAAAAGTCTGTGGTTCTCAGACGAGGGTTCAAGCTCTCCTTTGGCACTTCCATATGTCCCTCTTCTCTCTCTGCTTGCCTGAGAAGCCATCAGCTTGTTTTCTGTATTCATACTGTGCAAAAAGTTAAAATAAGCTTCTTTCTCTAGTGTTCCCTTGTACAACCATCTCCACTCCTTTTCCCCAAGTCATGAAAATTTAAAAGCCCCTTTGCTTTTTTGTTTAAAGAGAGCATATCCCAGCCTCCAGGATGCCTTTCCTCATACTGGATCTAACTTTTTAAAGGGTGGTCAGCTTCTGGGTCATCTAGCAGTAGAGAAGCAAACACTACAGAAGAATAATTTTTTATATTAAATCTTCTGGCAGGTGAAAAATATGAAAAAGTTAAAGGAGTGAACCTTGAAGTCATAAAATTAGAGAATGTTAGAACTTATAAAGAATTTGATTATCCTATATTCCAACCCCTCAATGTTCAAATGAGGACACAGAAGCTCAGTGAGAACACAGGGAAAGAAATAACTAGAGTTATCCCTCTGTATCCATGAAGGATTGGTTCCAGGTCCCTCAAAGATACAAAAATCCACAGATATTCAAGTCCCTTGTATAAAATGGAGTAATATTTGCAAATAACCTGTGCACATCCTCCCATATATTTTAAATCATCTCTGGATTACCTATAGTATCTAATATAATATAAAGGCTATGGAGATAATTGTTATACTGCATTGTTTAGAGTGTAACAGCAAGGGCAAAGCATATATACATGTTCAGGACAGACACAATAGTCCTGGGCCTAATTATATAGTGTGTATGCATTTTCCTTCCTGGTTGTTTTAAATCAACTGTGTAGAACCCCCAGCTACCATAGACTAGAAGTACTGATAATGCAACAATGTGAGTGAATCTCAAAAGCATTAGTTGAGTTGAAGGAGACAGATCAAAAAAAAAAAAATACATACGTTATATTATTCCTTTAACTTCTAGAATAGGCAAAGCTAAGCTCCAGTGATAGAAATTAGAAAGAGTTGGTTGGGGGTAGAGTTGGCTATAAAGGGTCTCAGGAGAACTTTGGGTGGTTATGAAAATGTTCTAAGTCTTGATTTGGTTGGTGGTTACATGGTATACTTGAGTGTTAAAACTCATCATATTTGAAATCTACTCATTTTATTATATGTAAACTGAAGCTCAACAGTTATTTATTTAAATTATTTATTTAAAATTATTTAAATTTTATTTATTTAAAAATATTTTTTATTTAAAAATAATTTTTGGAAGCTGTTAAAAGGCACACAAAGTATGAGAAGCAAGGCTGAAGTTTGACTTTCTGCCTCCCAGACAAGGCCTGCTGGGTCCACCATCCTCTTTCCAGTTATTTTCTTTCTTGTTGCAAATGAGCATCTTAGAACCAAGGCATGCCAAGTCCTTCTACATTGGTGACTGGCCCTGGATGACTATCTGAAGCAGCATGATAAAGAACATCGAGGTGTTCAATGGGATTCACAATTATACGTGAGACATTAAATCATCAGTTCAGAAGCACTCTAGAGACAGTTATAAATCATGCCAATTTCAAGCAAGACAAAATAATGATTACAAGTCCCTCAAGAAGGAAGGGGTTAGGATGCCTACAAATGATTATCAGCAAATCAAAACTTAGAACATTTTCATATGAGCAAGTTAAAGGATATTAGGTGCCATTAGTTATTCCAGAAGTAATATGAAAGAATGAAAGTGGTCCCCATTTAGTTCTTTTCAAGCCTGCAAAAGACCTCATCTATTCACATATTGTAAATATAATGTATCCCTAGGTATGGCATGCATAGCAAAAACATGCAAATGAGACTTAGGAAAAATAGAGTTATTAGAATTGCCTGAGCATTAGTGCTATATATATAGAAACAGCTATGTAGTTTTTTGTTTCATCAGAGGCCTTCCTCAGTCAAGGCAGGATATTGACAGTAGTAGACTTGAAAACCAGGCTAAATAGAGAACATCTTTTGACCCCTATACCTTGCCACATCCTCATCCCTGCTGCTGCAGCAGGTCCTGTTTCCAGTACATAGGGTTGCTCCTGGCTAGAAAGATTTGGGGACACTTCAAAACCCCACTTCCTATTTGCATACCCAGAATCATAAAGTGTGGTGAGCAAAAGCGTAGTTTTTTGTTCTAGATTTTATTTTTTATCTCAAGTCTTTTCAAGAAGCCTACAAATGATTATCAGCTGAAGAGAAATAACTTGGCATGCTGGGAAAGGACAGCTGTATTTCCAGTACTTTCTTATGCCCTTTTCATTCAGAACTTTGCTGATGATAGATTTTTAAGAAAACTTTCTTTCCTGAAATAGTACAATTCCAAGTGCCAATCCCAGTGGTTGTTGTATGTAGTGTTTAATTCCAGTTAAGTACATTGAAAATTCCACAAAGGATATCTGTATTGTTAGCCTTTGAAGAGTTCATGCATTGATTTGTTGTTGGTTTGCTTGTTTCAAAAGAGAACATCTTCTTGAGTCTTTAAGCTACTTTTATTTATTATAAATACAAAAGGCTTGTGGTGATTAGCATACCTTGCAAAATTATTTTTATTTATTATTGTTCATTCCTAAGATAATTAAGTACTATCCCGAATGCAGGAACTGAATCCCATAGAATTTAAAGTAAATATATTCTGCCCCTGAAAATTAGTCTCAATATCCTTTCAATCATTTTACAAATAAATTAATATATTAAGGAAATAATAATATAAGGTCTTTGTCTGGAGAATTCATACAAGTTGGAAAAAATGATGAAAAAGGAACGGCATCACCATTCTTCTCAAAGGAAGAAGAAAATTAGAAATTAATGTTAATTTAGGTTAATCTGATTTATTCTCTTAGACACTTGTGTCTCATTTTCAAGCAACTGAAGTATCAAAGTAAGTAATGAAAACTTTCATATCCTTTATTTATAGGTAATATAATGTCCCAAGGTCTGGAATGTTCCCTGAGCTTAAATTTAAGTACATTATGGGGGAATTGCTCATTAGTCTATAGCATGTACTCCTATGTCTTTAAATTTCATTTTAATTATTTGTACTAATTGACAGACTAAATTCCCTGGAAGTCCTGAGAATTTGTATTTCTAAATCTTTAATCACATTAGATCCTTAATATTTCTCTTGCTATTTAACAATGGAGCAAGATTTCACTGCAATTAAGTTATTTATACCATTTATCAAGAAAAGGGAAAAAAGCCTCTTTACTACTTGCAAAGAGCAATATGTCAATAACAACATAATTTAAGAAATTTTTATAATGGCAATAATAATAACGGAAGACAACCTATTTTTTTCTTTTAGATCTACCCACCAATATTTGATGGGGTCTCAGACAAGTCCCTGACAAGTCTAGCCTATAAATTAGAGACGCAAATACTTACCAAATAACAGAGACACCATATATATCTGATATTATAACACTTTCAAAGCATTTTAAATTGTTACTATATTCCTATCACACAGAACGTTCACTCTAATTATCAGTTGTGATTTCATCACTATCATCACCATCATCACTACTCAAATGCTTACTATTAAGCATTTGCCCAGTGAAATGTAATGAAGGGATTATTTGTGGAACAAGGCAAACAAATTTCACACTATATTAAAGCCCTAAGGTGATCCTAAAACAAGTTCTGCAAATTAGATGGCTTCAAACAATATAAATCTGTTCTAGAGGGCAGAGATGAGAGGGCAGAGATGAGAAATCAGGATATCAGCAGGGCACCCTCCTTCAAAAAGTTTTAAAGAAACCTTGTTTCTTCTAGATCCTGATAGTTTCTGCAGTTCCTTGCCTTGTGAAAACATAATCTTAACTGCTGCCTCTCTGTTCATATAGCCTTCTCTTCTGTACATCCAAAGCTTCCTTCACTTCCTCACATAAAGATATTGCAGGTTTGGATTTAAAACCCACCCTAAACCCAGAATGATTTAATCTTCAGATCCTTCACTGTTTATATCTTCAAACAACCTATTTTCAAATAAGGCCATGCTCTGAGATTTTGTATGTTAGTAATTTGGGGAGGAGCATTACTCACCCGATTATACAAAGCAACTAACAGCTCTCATAAAATGTTTCTAGGGACCTATATTGAAAAGAATTCTATGACTCAATTCAGGATCAGTAGGAAAGAACCCCAGGACCATGAGCAAAGCATGGCAAGGAATCACTTATCCATTAGCAGACTGAGATTCAAAGAAGATTTTCAGAGTCCAAGGTCACTCAGTGACAGGGTTGCACTAGAAATAAAATCTCCTGACTCACAATTCAGTGTTCTCTCCACTACACAATTTAATAATATTGACTCATCCCAACACTTCTCTGGAAATGATTACTAAAAATACACATACAAGACCTTGAAAATTACTGTCACCTTAATATTTATGTTGAAAACTTTCAAGAGCTGATACAGTTGAGGAAAGTATTACTAGTAACAGAAAGGATATTTCCTGATGACAAATGGCGATTAAAAGGGTCTATTCAATAGGAATATATAAAAAATCCTATATTTATAAATATCCATTCATATATCTTTAAAATATAAAAGCAGAAAACAAAAATTAAAAGGAGACCTGGGCAAATCCATATTCATATTTGGATGTTTTTAATTATCTCAAAGACAAAAAATGAGAAAATACCCAGAACAGGCCTGTTCCACATGCCTGTTTCTCTGTCCTCATAAGCTTCCCCTCCACCCCATCCCATCCATGGTTTAGCTTTCCACACTTTCAGTGGCCTGTGGTCAACCACTGTCTGAAAATAATACATAAGATATTTTGAGAGGCCACAGTCACATCTTTCATTATATACATTGTGTCCTATTTGATTATTATTGTTGCTAATCTTTTTCTGTGCCTAATTTTATTTGAACTTTATCATGGGTATGTGTATATAGGAAAAAATATATCTGCAGTTTTAGGTATCTATTGGGGGTTTTGAATATATCCCTGTGGATAAGGGAGCATCACTATACCTAATTTGGATATTGTGTATGTGTGTGTTTGTGTCTTTGTTTATGAAACAGATTGTTCCATAATTTTCTCAGACTTGGTATTAAGGTTATGCTAACCTCATTAGGCAAGTTGAGAGGTCTCCCCTCTATCTTATCCCTGAACAAGTTTGTGGCAGATTGCTTTTATTTCTTGCTTGCACATCAGAAAGAATTTACCGGTGAAATGATCTGGGCCTAGGGATTTATACCGGGGAGTTTTTCACTAGGAATTGAATTTCATTAATAGCATGCTATTGGTGTTTTTTAAAGAATTTCTTCTTATATTAGTTTTAGTAAGTTGTTAATGACTTTATTTTATCTACACTTAAAAAACATATTTGGTATAAGATTGTCCATGCTATTCTCTAAGTTTATTTTTAATACCTATAGGATATCTTTCATTACTGACATTATTTTTTAATTTCCCTTTAATTTGGGTCATTTGTGTTAGGAATTGGTAAATCTTTCTTAACCTTTTTGATGAATGAATATTAGGATGGATTGCATTTCTTTTTTTCACATTGCCCTCATTTTAGAAAGCAAAGCTTGTGCTCCCAGCTAGAACATATTATGTCTTGTTTGGAGTAAAGAAGTCAGCAGAGCAGGAGATGTACCCTTCTGGCATCACATGTATTTATTAAATCATATCAGGGAAGCGATGCCCTCTTTCTCAGCATCCATCATGGCACTTTCTATGTGCACACCTCTTCCTCAGTGTCTGGGGTTACTGGGTCAGATGGATAAGCAGAGGCAAGGGTCACACATTGCCAGGTTCAGTCCTGGCACTGTCATTTGTGGGCAAGAGTCAATCACTCAGTCTCTTTAGTCTTAGCTTTCTCATATACAATAGTGTGTCAATAATGATATTTCATCTAAAAGGCAATGAAAAGGATTAAATGAGATAATTGATGTGAAAATGCATAACTCAGACTCTGGCACATGAAATGTTACATGAATAAATGAAGAGACAGATATCCTCCTGAAGCTGGAGATACTGTATGTATTAGTTATTTGTTAAGTTATTAGCTATTAATGATTCATGCCCCTTAAAGTCATGATTGTCTACTTTTTCTATTTACTGAGATTAATAAATGTTCCCAAAAGATTATCATTTATTGTTGCAACTACTTGTAATGTTTCTGTCTGTACCAGATGCATGATAATTAGAATGAATACCGTGCCTCTAAAAACATATGCTTGTGGAAAGATGATGAAATACTAGGAGGGCGTGTTGAGTGTCCAATACACGTGCTCTAGGTACTCCATAACAAATCATGGAAACTATTCTTTTTGAAGAATTACCTTGATTAAAAAGGACTCCAAGGCAGATCAGTGTAAAGCAACTAGTGAAAGTGGTTTTAACTCATGAGACATCAAATACTGAGGGAGACTGAGAGTCAGTAATAACTCTGGGTTACATTTTGTCCTCAAACTCTGATCCCTTGTGACCTTTGTCCTGACAATATTTTTGCAAAGACATTTCCTTGCCTGGAATGTTCCATCTTCATATCCCTGCCTGGAAAATCATTACTCATTTTTAAAAAGCACATATTACATTTAATCAAAAAATGTTTATAAAGGCTTCCGAATGTATCAAGTAAGCATCTTGGTTAGACTAACAGCACAATCAGACTGCAACCTCATCTATACATGCTCAGCCTTTGCACAATTTCCCGAGAAGCCTGGCTGGCTGCTCCCTCCTGGTCCTCTGAGCTCCATGTACACACTTTGTGTTGTATTAGGGAACAAGTGCTTTGTTTACTTTCCTGGACTGGGAGGGAGCTCCACAGAGGAAGACCTACATGGGATTCCTCTTTTCTTCCCTAGTTCATACTTCAGAGTCTTACACGCAGAGGGTGCTCAATAAATGTCTGTTGAATGAATATTTCATTACTCATGAGGGCTTGATACAGTAAAATCTGTAAAATGATTCTCCTAACGAATATGAGAGAAATGAAACAATTATTCTCAGGAAAATTACATATTTTTGAAATACTCTTTGCTTTTTCAATTTTAAGAGAATTTTATTAGCAGTCCTAGCAGCTAATTTAGAAATGCCCCAAAAGCTGTCATTGGTTTTTAAAGAAATGCACGGTATAAATAAAAGTGAAATTATAACTCACTGGCTTTTTTTCCAGCTTAAAGTTATGAAAATTTTTGATTAAAAAAATTCAATAAGTTTCCCTTTTATTGGAAATAGTTATGTATATGAATGACTTAATATATTAGAAGATTTGTTAGATCTCTATGCTAATTGACAATATTTATCCAGTCATGGTAAGTGGTAAAAGGCATTAATAGAATTTATCCTCATAATGCCAAAGTCTGACACATCCTACAAAGAGATAATAATATTATCTGTAAATATTGTATATATATTTAAAAACACTTAGCATAGAGCTAAAAAAATTCCTGAAGTTTGAAAAAGTGTGCAGAACCATCCTTGAAAAATAAGAAAAAAATTAAAAAGAAGAAAAAAGTCAATCACTACTCATGCCAAAAAAAAAAAAAAAAAAAAGAGAGAAGCAGCCATTCTTTACACAGTGCAAAGCAATCACTAGAGGCCTAAGCAGCAGAAATATCAAGGAACATTGGAGTTACAGAAATGTAGCATCCATTCACTTGTTTTGAAATAAGTAAAATACTTCATCACACTAAAAATTATAGTCAAAAGGACTAAAGGGTGAAATTATGAAAGTACCTACTTGGTCTGGTGTTTAGATCCTTTCAGATGGGCGTGATACTGTTCTATTGAGTTTAGGGAGACACTGCAGATTGTACATCTGTAATTGCGCCTCAGACCTGTGGACAACAGAGACTAGTTAGCTGCAGTCTTGTCATCAACCACTTGAATGAATCCTACACTCTCTAAGATAAGAGTTCAGGGATTGAGCATTAGGAAAGATCATCTGATCCAAACCACCACCAACACTTCAATTCCTCCATCCAGAGTCCAACCTATAGGTCCCTTGCAGAAGTAGGAGTGTGAGATGTTAGAAGCAGCCTGCTTTATTTCTGGATGATTAAAATTATTAGTATATTTTTCCTTGATTGGAGGTAAAATGTTTCTGGACATTTTACAGCTCAAACAAAGAAGTGTTCTTTTTCTTTAAGGCATGTAACCATGTGGGGCTATCATTTCTGCAATGGACTTGAGACTTCAAAAAAAAAAAAATCTGTCCCAATTGTTCTTCTACCACTACTCCAATGGCAGAACCAGAAATTCAACTTTAGACATTCATTTGGGTTAGTTTTTCAGGATTATCTTAAAAAAATGATGATGGTTAAGGATTTGGAATGCATTGGTGGTGGGTGTAATCTGCTACCATACATTTGAAAAGGTGTGATCCTCTACCTTGAATTATGTTGAGTATTATAAACCAATGGTACCTCAGTAAAAGAAAAAGAAGCATAATGTAAAATAAATGTAAATACCCAGGAAAAGGATACTATAATGATTTAATTCACATGAAAACTTACTTTCCCACAAGAAAATGTAAGGTTTTCATTCATTTGTTTTTATATAGTTCATTCATTTACAGAGTATCCTTTGGACTTGACACTAGGGACTCCATGATGGATAAGATGCTCTTTGCTTTCAAGAACTTTTGTAAAATACCTCAATCTGTAATATTGACTCATCTAGAGTGAAATATGTTAGAAAGCAGCTTTAACCAAAGGATTTTAAACATTTGCCTCAAGTCATAGACCCACGGTGGAGTATATTCCTTTTTGCTAGAATGTCCCAGTAAAGAAAAAGTAAACTCAGACTCATGATTTGAACTTTGGGTTTAGCTCTTGTACCCTATTAATCATGACAATATGATCTACAGGAAATAATCATTTGTTCCTCACCTCAGTTTCCCCATCTACTAAATAGAGACAAGCTCATTCACACCAGTGGGTTATTATATCAACCAAGTAAATAAGATAGTTTAAAATGCCTAAAAAGTCTTAGTTGTTACTAGTTTATTACAAATTTCTCTTTTACCAATATAAAGCCAGGATATTAAAATAGTGCAGAATTTCCCCTCCTAAGTGAATGCATAATATTTTTTTTTCTAAGATCTAGCATTTTCCTACTTTACTAAGATGAAAACAATGCACAGTGGGCCCCCCCGCTGGCGCAGCAGTTGAGCGATGGGTTGCGAAGCTGCCCGCGGCCTCTGTGGCGCCGGTTCGATCCCCGGCTGCTCCCCGGCCATCGGAGGAGGGTCCCACATGGCGCACAGACCTCTCCTGCCGCCCGCTGCTCCCCTCAGCAGTGTACTTCGGTCCTTCTGCCTGCTCTGCTCCCCGCTCTGGCTCTGGTGAATTCTCTCACCCTCCCGCGCTTCTGACTGTACCCAGTGCTTGTATAAATAAATAAATAAATAAATAAATAAATAAATAAATAAATAAATAGATAAAGATTAATCTAAAAAAAAAAAAAAAGAAAACAATGCACAGTATTGGAAGAGCCTTTAATCGTGCTACAAATGTGACTTTATATACAGTATTCACTTCTCTGAACTACTGATACTTTATAGGTTTATAGCAAGGACTATGTGAGATAAAGCATGCATGAGAGACTGCCTGGCATATAATAAGTAAGCAACAAAAGTTAACTATTATCATAATTCTAGAGATATTAAAATGGAGACCTTTGTGTTCCAATAACCCAGATGAAGACTTGAAACACAGATGCCAACTACAACCACATTCCAAAAACATGGTCTAGAATCAGCTTCCATACCTAAGCTGACCATTGACAACCAGTTTACAAAGGAGATTGGAGAGGAAATAAACAGGTAAAAAGTTTCTTAGAGATTGCCATATTGTACTGAGAGTTCCAATACAGGCCTGTCAAGAAACATGACAGACCTCAAATAAAAAGTCAAATCTCACACCTTAAGAAACTAGAAAAAGGAGAATAAATGCAACCAAGAGCCCCTAGTAAGAAGTAAATAATAAATATAAGAGTGAAATAAATTAAATATAAAATTAAAAAACAATATGAAAAGAGAAATGAAACCAAAAACTTGTTCTTTGAAAAGTAGGGAAACTTCTAGCTAGACTCACTGAGTAAAAAAAAAAAAAAAAAAAAATCAGAAAACTCTAATAACTGGAATCAGAAACAAAGGAGAAATTATAACAGACATCTCAGGAAATTATAACAGACATCTCAGAAAGATAAAGGACCATAAGAGACTACCATGAACATCTTTATGCAAAAGAATTGGATAACCCAGAAGAAATGCTCAAATTCTTACCAATATACAACCTCCCAAGATTGAATCCGGAAGAAATAGAAAACCTGAACAGACCAATTACAAGCAAGGAAAATACCTGAGTATTTTCCCCTCCCTATAAATCTCTCCCTTCCCTATAAAAAAGGCCAGTACCAGATGGCTTCACTAGTGAGTTCTGCCTTCACCAAAATGAAATTAAATCTATCCTTCTCAAACGCGAACAAAACTTTGAGGAACAGACTATGCTTTCAAACATGTTTTATGCAGCCAACATTACTCTGATACCAAAAGCAGAAAAGAACCTCTCCCTCTCTCCCTCTCTCCCTCTTTCCTCTCTCTATCTCTGTCTTGCTATCTCTCTGTCTCTCTCTCTCACACACAGAAAAACATACACCTCAACAAAAATAAAACAAATAACCCAATCACATAATTGGAGATGACCATACTTAACTGTTCAATTAAGAGTCAATTCAGTAATTGGAAAACAAAAATGAAATCACCTATTTCTGGTATATTCTTGGGTAGCAATCTAAGGGACTCAAAACTTTCCAGGCATAGATATTTCAGAGATGAAATAGATGACTGTTGTATGTCTACTACCATAAGCAATCACTCTCAAAATTCCAAACATGGGTGCATCCTCTGGTGATTATTCTAAAATGCAGATTCCTAGGCATAGCATCTGGAGATTTTATAGGCTTTGAATAGAGTCTGGGATCAACTCAATTTTCAGGCTCATAATTCCCACCCCCAAATACACACACATTTAAAAAAAAATACTGCCCACAGACTCAAATTTCTTTTGGTAACTTGAATTTGTCAGAAAAATACCAAGTCTTTCAAAAAATGCTATTTGGTAAAGAAGAACTGTGCTTACATTGGCTTTCTATTTCACAGGTGTGCATGATTCAGAAAGATTACCTAGTCCCCAAGTCCAGAGGCTCTAAGTTATGGCAACCAGCTTGTGAGTTGTTTGAATATTTATCCAGGGCTGCTCCATTTTCCTCTTTTATGCATGGAATCAGAATACAAAAACAAGCTTCAGGCTTTATTCTCTCCACAATTCTCCAAATCAATCTTGTCTTAAAAAAATGGTAACCACTATTTATGTAGGTCCTCTTCAGACTACAGACTAATCAAAGATCACAGAACAAAGAGAGCTTTAGCTTGGTAACAGCCATAAATATTTTTTTCTTAAGATGGGCATTTTAAAGATCACCAACAAATCTAAAAAACATTCTGATCTGCTGCTTTCCATTACAGTTCTCATGTTCTACAGCCAAACAGTGGCGTGGGCAGGAAATATTTGGCATTTTATTGTGATGCAAACTACAGGGAACATAAACTAGAAGGCAGTGCATGCAAACAAGAACAAAGGCAGAGAAGGGGCAGAGTCTTCCTCCCCCACACATAACACAGTGCCCTTGGTGGAAACACACTCCTTTATTAATACTTAGTTGAAATCCTAATTACTTTGGTATTATATGACTCTTTTTTATTTAGAGAACTAGAGAATCTTATTAAACAATAATATTAACTTTCATATTCAATTCATTTTCAGTGTAATACCATGTTAAGAACATCCTAAGACCTTTGTAGACATGAAAGTTATTTATGGACTACCAATATGTGTTAGGAAATATCATCCCTGCCTGCAAGGAGCTGACACTGGAGTTGAGAGAGAAATTAAGTACATAAACAGCAACAGTGCAAGTTATATCATAAAAGTATCAGTCAGGATGAAGCAGAATGGTATAGGGACTAGAAGAAGAGATTATTTCTAATTAAGAGAATCTGGTAAAACTTTGGAAGATGTGTGACTTTTGTATTTATATTGTCCTACCACGGTGTGTAAATAGATGCTAAACAGTTTAGTATTATAAAACTAGGCAATGTGTCTTCAAGTGTAGCAAAGCCAGACTTTAGATGTCCCTGTGAATTCAGCTGCATGCATTCTAGTTAGAGAAACATCATTATGCCTTAATTACGGTGCCAGTTATATTGCTGAATGCCAAGAATGTAGCAGGGAATAAAATAGAATAAATTAGCTTATGGAACTAGTCATGTAAAAAGACAAGAAACAAGTAAACAAATAAAAACATAAATATTGTGAAAGTGTTGCATAGGATAGAAACACAATAATGAGAGAGAAACAGGGAAGAAGCAAAATTTTGGACAGAGAGGTCAGCAGAGTTTTCATAGAAGAAGGAAATGAAAGCACAGCAATTAGAATTCAGCTGTGATGTGAAGAACAGATTCAAGAGTTGTCAAGGAAGCGTATGAGCAGCTATATAGGCCCAGGATATAAATGGGCTTGGACTGTTCAAGAAACAAAAAGTGGTGAGAGAAAAAACAAATAAAACAAAGTAACTATTAACTCAGAATTCTATATCCAGCAAAAATATCCTTCAAAACTGAAAGTGAAATAAGAACATTCTTCATAAACAAAAACTAAAAATAGTTTTCTAACTGACCTGCATAACAAAAAATGCAGTTATAAAGTTCAGGTGAGTGGAAAATGACACCAGCTGTAAACTCATATGTGCAGGACAAAATGAAGAACACAATAAGTTTTTTTTTTTTTTTAAAGTTTTTTTTTTTTTTTTTTAATTTTCTAGAGGCATGTTTTATTTATTTATTTGTTTGTTTTTTTGTTTATACATGCACTGGGTACAGTCAGAAGCGCGGGAGGGTGAGAGAATTCACCAGAGCCAGAGCGGGGAGCAGAGCAGGCAGAAGGACCGAAGTACACTGCTGAGGGGAGCAGCGGGCGGCAGGAGAGGTCTGCGCGCCATGCGGGACCCTCCTCCGGTGGCCGGGGAGCAGCCGGGGATCGAACCGGCGCCACAGAGGCTGCGGGCAGCTTCGCAACCCAGCGCTCAACCGCTGCGCCACCGGGGAGGCCCACAATAAGTTTTAATATGTGGATCTATATCTTTTTTTATTCATCTAAATTTATTTGAAGATAGCTAATAATTTAAAGTGAAAACTAACATTGTATATTATAATACTGTGGTGTTTATAATGTATATACATATAAAATACATGACAACAGTAGCACAACATTAATAGGAGTATAATAGTACTGTTGCAAAAGCATTATATTTTACTTGTGATGACAGATGCTAATTTTAAATAAATAGCAATAATTTAAGGATGTATACGTTTTTTCCCTAGAAACAAATACAAAGATACAAAGCTAACAAGCCTACAAAGTAATAAAATAGGACAATAAAGAGTATTTGATTAACCCAAAAGAAGGCAGAAAAAGAGGAATAGGAAAAATAGAAAGCAGATGAAAGAAATCAAAACAAATGTCTAAGTGATAAAGCTCAACCAAATCATATCAACAATTACATTACATGTAAAACTATGAACTCAAAAGGAAGAAATTGTCAGACTGGATAGAAAACAGGTTTGAAGTATTTACTGTCTTCAGGAGACATGCTTTATACACTTACAGGTAGAAAATAAAATGATGGAAAAAGATATACCACACATTAGTAATAAGCATAAGGAAGTAGAAGTACCTATGTTAATAGCAGGCAAAATAGACTTACAAACAAGAAATATCACCAGATTAGAGGATGTTTTATAATGAAATATCACCAGATTAGAGGATGTTTTATAATGATAAAGGGAGAAATCAACAGGACAACCTAACAATTCTAAAGGTAATTAAGCTCTTAACAAAGCTTAAGAATACATAAGGCAAAAATTGAAAGACCTGAAGGAAGAAATAGACAAGTTCATAATAGCAGATTTTACCACTCTCTTTCAGTAATTGATATTACTGAGATTAGAATTACTGATATTACAAATACTGTAATTGATATTATAATAAGACAAAAGAATCAGTAAAGCATAAGATAGCTAAAGAAAACTACCAACTGTTTTGTACTAAAAGGTGTTTATAGAGCACTCCAATCACCAGCTGCAAAATATATACTTTTTTTCAAATATGGGAAGTATGCTAAGATAGAGAAAATGCTGAGCCATTAAACATGTTATTGAATTTAAAACAAATACATTTTAAAGGACAATTTTTTCAAGCATAATTGTTTTAAAGTAGAAATAAAGAGTAACAACAGTTATAAAAAGACCAAAATACTTCCAAATAACCTGTGATCAAAGAAAAAACCCAAAGGGAAATTAGAAAATATTTTGAGCTGAATAATAAAAGCACTTTATATAATGAAAACATATCAAAAAGTTTAGGTTAAATAATTTTTTTTGTGGGAAGTTTGCAGTTTTATAATAGAATGGAAGAAAGTTTTAGAATCAGTCATCAAAATATAAGTCATTGGAAACTAGAAAAAGGCAAGAAAATTAAATCAAAATCAAAAAAGGGGAAGAGGTAACTAGATATTAGAAATCTATGAAATATAAATGAAGGAACTAGAAACAAACTGCAGAAAAAAAAAATAGCCAAACTAAATATGCTTCTCACAAGGGTTTAGTAGAAGTATTAATACTATCTGATAGCAAATTTGAGACTAAAAAAAGAAAAGAAACATAAATTACCAAAACGAAAGTGGTATTAGTAACAGACGTTTTAAAAGGAAAAGAGTATTATAAAATATTTTACACAAAGAAAACTGACAAAGTATATGACATAGGTACTGTCTTTAAAATTTTAACCTACCAAAACTAACACAATAGAAAATATTGTGTTAGAAATAGAAAATCAGGTCAGTAATGTACTTATTAGTAAAATTAAGTTTGCTGTCTAAAACTTTCCACAAAGAAAACTCTAGACTCAGAATGTTTCATTGATGACTTTATCAAACTTAAGGATTGCATGATTTTGATTTATGACTTTTTTTAAAAATTTATTTATTCATACATATAAGAACTGGGGTACAGGCCCAGTTGGTGAGGGTGAGAGGCTGAGAGAATTCACCAGAGACAGAGCAGAGAACAAAACAGGCGGATTGACTGACATACACTGCTGAGGGGAGCAGGAGGGTGAGACAGGTGAGGTCTGCTGGGCCATGTGCATTGCAGAGGCTGCGGACAGCTTCACAGTACTGCACTCAACCTCCTGTGCCACCAGGGGAGGCCCTGATTATATGACTTTTTTTTTTTTTTTTTTCTTTCAGGAAACAGAGGAGAAGAAATATGCTTAATTATTTTTGAACCAGAATCACACACTATAAAAAATTAATAGGCTTGGACCTCCCTGGTGGTGCAAGGGGTTAAGCACTACACTATGAAGCAATCTGCAGCCTCTGCAGCACGAGTTCGATCCCTGCCAGCCGGGGAGCAACCCACATGGTGCAGCAGGCCTCTCCGACTCACCCTCTGCTCCCCTAAGCAGTGTATTTCAGTCAGTCTGCCTGTTCTGTTCCCCGCTCTATCTCTGGTGAATCCTCTCACCCCCGCTGCATCTCTGGCCTGTCCTCCAGCTCTTGCATGCATAAATAAATAAATCTTCAAAAAAAAATTAACAGACCTAAAAGGAAAATAAAATTGCAAAACCTATATTTGTATGAACATGACAAAAATCCTTAAAAAAAAAAAAGCATATCAGAAATGCAATATAGATATATGTGTGTACATATTACACATATAGGTTATATTATAATCAAGTTTGTGTATCCCCAGAAATGAGATTGGTTTAACATTTGAAAATCAAATAATAAATTGCTATATTAATAAATAAAAGGAGAAAACAATGCAATCTTAACATATGTAAAAAAGAGCATGTGACAAATTTCAACATCCATTCAAAATTCTCAGCAAACTGGAAAAGAATATCCTTAATTTAAAAAACAGCATCTGTCACTAGGACTTTAACTAGAACAATATAACTAGTTAAAGAAATTTCTAGAGCCAGGTTTATGAAAATACTTATGTTTAAAAATAAAAATTGTCAACCTCTTTTAGAAATCCATCTTCAGAGTCCAAGGATTCCAATATATGCTTGCTATTTCCACTAAAACTATTCTTAAACCCTGTCTGGATCTGCCATTAAATTTAATAAAGTCTTAAGAAATGTTTTTACATGTATGTTATCGTCTTTAAAATCAAGACACTTATAAGATGATATAGATTATTTATGAAAGCTAAGAAGAGCATATAATATCTAATTTAACACATTGAACATCAAAGTTTTACTTTAAAAATATTGTTAATAGAAAATATACTATGGAGATTCTAAGTTGCCTTATAATACCAACATTTGCTATTTAAATTTGTAGAATACACAGAATTGTGAAGAATTAAAATACTTATAAATTTAAATTTACTTTCTACTTAATAAATTTCTACTTACAAATTATTTAAATCTAAAAATAAATTCTAGGAAAAAACAGCATCTGTCAGAAAACTACAGATGACACAATGTAAAGTATTGAGGTTTCTTAAGCTAGGGTAATAGTCAAAAATGTCACTCAACATTGTATTGGAGAGAGATGATTACTTATATAAAAGATTCTAAGGGATTTACAAAATGACTACTAGAATGAGTGAATTAGATAAGATCAAAGCATACAAGGTCAATGGGAAAAATCAATTATATTTAAAAATAATTACAAACAACTGGAAAATGAAAATTTTTGAATTGTGATTATAAGAGTATAAAACTCATTTTAAAACATTTAAGGACAAATTTATTTAAATCATGTACAAGACTGAAAACTACAGAACATTGTTGAGAGAAATTATGAACATATGTACCATATTCATGAACTAAAAAATTCCATATTGTTAAGATATGAGATTCAGTGCTTTCTCAAAATTCTAAAAGTGTCTTTGTAGAAATAGATAACTGGGATTTTTAACTTATGTGGAAATCTAAGTATCTAGAATGGTCAAAACATATTTAAAAAAGTGTCTTGAGAACTCACTGACACAAGAAGATTTCAAGATTTGGTACAAAATTGAAGTCATCACATCAGTGTTGCATTAGTATAATGATTGTAAACTTACATCAATGAAAGAGAAGTTAGTGTTCAAAACAAAACTTACACAAAGTCATTTTACTAACGAAACTACCAATGCAATTCAATGGGGAAAGAAAGATTTTCAGCAAATGGTACTGCAACTGCGGAAGTCTTTGAAACAGAAAAAAAGAAACATTGATTTCTACATAACAACACATATTGAAGTTAGGATTGAATATAGATTTTAATTTAAAAGTTAAAATTATAAAACTTTTGGAAAATATAGAGTATCTTCATGAACTTCAGACACAGATTTTTTTTTTTAGGAAACAAAATGTATTAAACATAAAAATGTGATAAATTCAATTTTACAAAAAAGTCAAAGCTTCTGTCTAAGAAAACAAATATTAAACAATGTAAATAACATAAATAATATACAATAACATAAAAATCCAATTTCTTCAAGGGACAAAATACTGAATCACACACCTCATAAAAGAAAATATAAAAATGATACACATAAAAAGTTTCAATATCATTTGTCATCAAGGAAATCCAAATTAAAAGCCTATCAAATGCCATCCTCACTCCAATTACAAATGCTAACATCATATGAAACAATACCAAATGTAAACGACCATGTGGAACAACTGAAATTCCTGAAGAGTTTTGAGAATGATACAACTACTTAGGGGGGAAACTGTGTTTCTTATAAAGTTAAACATGTACTTCACCATTTCTATTCCTAAGTTACCTAAGAGAAACACAAATCTTATCATAATGAAATGACTTATACAAAAATGTTCATAATGGCTTTATTCCTAATGGCAAGAAAACTCAAACCAATCTAGATGTTCATTCACACAAGAATTGATAAGCAAATTATAAAAATTCATAGAATGGAATAATAGTTGGAAACAAATTACTGATTGATGCAACAAAATAAATGAGTCTCAAAAAAATAATGTGTAGACAAATAAGTCAGACACAAAGAGGCACATTCTGTATGCTCTCCTTCCAGGCTGAAGAACTGCAAAGCTAGTCTGTAATGACAGAATTTAGACCGGTGTTATCTTCTAAGGATCGGGACTGACTGAAACGGGTACCTGGAAATTTTCTAGAGTAATGGAAATATACTGTGTCTTCATTGGGATGGTAATGACAAGGAAGATTCATTTACCAAAATACTTCAGATTGTATGCCCAAGATCTGTCCTTTTCAATTTATCTAAACAAAAATGTTAGATATATTTCTCAATAAATTAGAAACTTTAGTCAGTTTCTTTTTTATCCTCATTCACTCCCTAAAATTCTATTGATAATAATTCTATTGTTTTGTATCACTAGAAAGTAAATGTCATATTCATATTTATGCTTTGTTAACCTTGCAATACTCAAAGAAATATTTACATGCCTTATAATATAATGCTTATTAAAGTTAGAACTATTTTGAAAGATGATTAATAAGATAGAAGTAAAAACAATAAGGTATTTGGTTTTGAATTATTTCTCTCTCCTCTGCTTCTTAAGCATCCATTAATCAAACTGTCCTATAAATGAAATTGTCATCTTCCAGTATAAAAAAACTTTACACTTATATAATATGTGCCATATGTAAGCACTATTGTACTTACTTTGCCCATTTTTTTCATTTACTCATTTACTTTTCACAACACCCAATGAGTAGACTCTGTCATTATCCTGACAGGAAATTGAAGTTAACTCAAAATCACAGAACTAGTGGGAGACAATGCCAGGTTTTATGCCTATTATGTTCAGGAGTCTATGTTCTAACCACTATGCATATGTCTCTGTGACAGATGACAGGAATGGTCACAACTCTTTAGAAATCATCTATTGTAATACTTCTCACACTGGTCACTAGAGAGTCAAGTGGGAATTGTTAAAAATACAAATTCCAGACTTTATCCCAGTGATTGTAATTTAGTAAATTTAGAGTGAAGCCTAGAAATTCATATTTTTTTAACATTCTCTGAGGTGAACATTTCTGGAGAAACCACTGGTTGAGTCCAAAACCCCATGAGATATGCATAAAATTTTTAACAATCTGAATTGTTTGTGTCTACCTGAATTCCACTAGTGACATGAAATTTCTTGCATTTGGAGGCTTTCTCAAACTTGGCAGAATTCTGCCTACTGGCCTGAGCTCTCTTTTATACATAAGTTCATTCATATTTCCTTAAATCAATATTCAAAAGTGATTGCATCCCTTAAAACTCTGTTGACCAAGCCTATAAGTCCACTGGTACTTTGATATGGTTCTTTGGTTTTTCATTATAATATGGGCTTGAGTTCCCTGTTTCATCTCTAAGATTACTTTCTGGATCGCATTTCCTGTTTCTTGATGGCATTCTTAAACTTAAGCCCAAGTCCCTGTTGTGGTTTTGGCAGTATAAAGCAGAATAGGATTGTCACAGCCCTATTTTCATACCTTTAAAGTTTTGAGTATACATGTGTGTTTGTATATGTATATTTGGCAACCATTATAATCTATGTGGACCATTGAAATCTATACTTACATTGAACCTGCCATCAGTCAATTCTAAGTCTTTTCCACACAGGTTTCTGCAAACTCAAATCTTCATTTCCTTGACTTTCATACTTGATTACTTAGATGTTATTGTTTATGACCAGTAAGATCCATTTCAATAAATTCTACCTATTCTCCTAGGCACAGAAAATACAATACAGCTCATGTATGTTTGGATTGCTTGATAATGATTACCAGTGTGCTATGAAAAGAGTACAACCCCTCACTCCTGCTGATGAAGAAAGATTGCTAAGTCTGTCACTAGGGAGGGTAGAATGCTAGTGGCACACTATTTCATTCATGTGCCTTTCCAACTCTAGCATGTCAACATGGATCGTAGAAAAAAAAGGCAAGGGATATTCTGATAGACCAGGGAGTCATCACCATATATATGGTAGTTTAAGCTGTTGGGATACTTACATTATCTATAGAAGTAATGTTAGTAAAGAGAGGAGCATGGTGGGGGCCTGCCTCCCCAGTGGTGCAGCAGGTTGAGCGCCACACTGTGAAGCTGTCCACAGCCTCTGCAGCGTGGATTTGATTCCCAGCCAGCCAGGGAGAAACCCCCATGGCACAGTAGACCTCTCCTGTCCCTCCCGCTGCTCCCCTCAGAAGTGTCTTTGGGCTGTCTGCCTGTTTTGCTCCCCATTCTGTCTCTGGTGAAGTCTCTCATCCTCCCGCGCCTCTGATCTGTGCCCCAATTCTAGTATAAATAAATCTTTAAAAAAAGAGAGAGAGAAGAGCATGGTGGAGAGTGGAGGAGCAATTATTGCTCCTTGGTTACACAATGTAGCTGGTCTGCTATCTCACATTATGCAGGGGTAGAGCCAGACCCATAAGCATCTTCAGCTTCCACTGATCTCAACTTCAGTGCTGCTGAATCCTGGGCTGGATGTGTATACAGGAATCTGTTGTAAGAATCCAACCCACACTGCAGGTCACCCATATCATTGAGGTTGGAGGCACCATGACTCAGGAAAAAAGACAGACTCACTGTATCCTCATGGATTCCATTCTTTCCTTTCAGAGTGCAGTTTGCCGTTGCACTTCCCAATCTAAGGGCCATCTGTCTTTTCTGACTGCTGGCCATTCTGACTTCAGGTCGAACATTAGGTGCAGAAGAAACAGCTGTATGGACTGCCTCACCAGATCTCAAAATTGCATGCAAACCAATTCTTATGATAAGTTCCTTATCCTACATCAATCATGGTGATTTTTACTTAAACTCTAAATGGTACAGAATTAGGTGATATTTGGAAGGTAAAAGAACAAAGTTTTTCTAGAAATATGGAGTCATTATTACCATATTTAACCCTCAAAACCTCCTTATAAACACTATGAGTCCATCTTACATGTGAGGAAGGCATGGCTCAAAGACAATAAAGTCACAGAACTACTAATATAACAATATTATATATGGGAAAGCCATATTGGAATTTATGATTTCAAAGATAGTAACATTAAAAACTACACAATGAGATACCATCTCATACCCATGAGAATGTTTCACATCAAAAAGACCAGAAATAAGTGCTGGTGAGGATATGGAGAAAAGGAACCATCTTACACTGTTGGGGGCAATATAGACTGGTCCAGCCCCAGTGGAAAACAGTATGGTGGTTCCTCAAAAGATTAAAATTAGACCTATGATATGAAGCTACAATTCCACTCCTAAGTATCTACCTAAAGAAATTAAAAACACTAATTTGAAGAAATCTATGTACCCTGTTGCCCATAGCAGTCCTATATAGAAACAGCCCAAGTACATAAGCACAGATGAGTGAATCTGGGGGAAGAAAAAAGAACCAAACAATACACGTACACACACACACAAACACACACACACAATGATATGTATTTCAGGTATTAAAAAAAACAAACTCCTGCCATTTACAACATCACAGGTGGAACTGGAGAGGATAACGCTAAGCAAAATAAGTCAGGAGAAACACATAAAGTGAATGGTCTCACTTGAATGTGGAATATAGAGAGACAAATGGTTGGTCAAAACTGAACTTATAATAAACCCTTTATATCTGACTGTAAAACTGAGGCAACCAGAAGGCGACAGAGGTAGGGTGGGAATGGAGTTAATGGAACATGGTGGGGATTATTGGGATACTGGTGATGGGCATGCTGTGAAAACATACATTTGTAGAGGCTTAAACCTATAACCCCCAAAGCAAATATAAACTAGCTTTACCTCAAAAAAAATTTTTTTTTAAAAAAAGCTGCACTTAGGTTTTTAAAAAATTAATATGTAAAATAGAAAATATATACTTGGTCTAGTTGAAATTGGGGCCAAGGGTGAGTTTCCTATAAAACGCCAAGCATAACACTTCCTAAACCCCATGTAACAGACCTTGAAAACCATTACGTTTTACCAGACCATGCCTGTATGGCCATTCTTAGACTTCCCTGTGAGTTTTAGCTAAGGAATCCTCACTAAGATCAGTTTGTTGCAGCTTCAGTTAATGAAATCATGTATTAGGCATCCTTTGTGGCTCAGGGATTAAAGTCTCAGCACTATCAAGCAATGGCCAGCAGGAGTTTGATCCCAGCCGGGGAGATAACCCGCATGGAGCTTCAGACCTCTCCCGTCTGGCCCACTGCTCCCCTCTGCAGTGTATTTCAGTAGATCTGCTTGCTCTGCTCCCCACTCTGTCTCTGGTGAATTCTCTTACCCCCTGCACCTCTGGCCTACACCCCAGTTCTTGTATGCATAAATAAAATAAATCTTAAAAAAAAAAAAAAAAGAAATCATGTATTCCTCCACACTGCTGTCATTACCATGTCAGGATGTTTAAATGCTTAGCTCTCTGAGTGCATCCTATTGCCTCCAGGCATAGACTGCAGTGTACCAGTCAATTAAACAAAGAACACACATTTTTAAAACAATTCTTTTTCTATTTAAATAGTATATATATGCAAAGCCTTGAAAATGGAATCAGCAAGCAAATGGCTTTGCATCTACAAAAACTATTTCCAAACAAACAAAACCTAAATCTACGGGATAAATTTATTCTCAGTAATTACAAGACAATTTTAGCCATGTAGGATGCCTGACCCAAGAAAGGATTAGGAAATTGTTACCCTACAGGGAGGATTCAAAAGGGACAGCGTAGTTCATTTTAAACATTTATAGATTTGTTTTATTGGGAAGTTCAGATATATCCTATATGACAGAGGATAGATGGTACATTTCTATACTTTGAGGACCTCAGTCCCCATACAACCTTGATTTTCAGCCTTGTAGGTTATCTCTGTTATGATTGCCATTAGCAAACTGTAAACAAACCAAAGCTTTTGAGCTGGCTTTTGTTTTGTTCTTGTGATTTGAATGGAATGTTAAAGAAAACAAAAATAAATAAACCTACTCTGAAGCAATCTATTCACTTGAATTGTACTCCAGTGATTTTAACCATATATTAAATAACAACATAAGGGCAGGATACCATCTTCCGGATCTGGATGCTGATGTGATATAAATGGAAATTTACAGAACTTGATATAAGCTTTTTCTCTTGGGCCCTATGGCAATGCAATAGTTATCTACGGCTACAAGGAACTAATAATATGGCAGGGCAATTTATTTATTTAAAATGCATTCATAAAAACATTTTTTTCTAGAACAGTTTTCTTTCTCTAGAACAGTTTTTAATTATGATTGCTTTTCACATAAATTGGATTTTACTCCTAACATGAAATTGTAGATTAGGGGATCAAGTGCAACAATGGGTTAAAGTGAAGATGGTGAAGTTGTTTGCGATTAGGGTTGGGAGAAAGTGTGTGCGTTTCTTCCCTTCCCTCTGTGCCCTGCAGTGGAGTCTCTTCCAGGTCATCTCATTTCTTCCCAAGGGCTAGAGATTTTGATGTCCTGTGAATTCCCTGAGATCTCCTCAGCAGTAGTGATAGGTCCACAACTACCAAAGAATTGTGTGTCTGAGGACAGAGTGATTGTCAACTTTTTTAGTCATCTGCTAGAACTATGAATGTATATTCAAAACTCCTTTGGAACTTTCTAACTGCCTAGTAGATCAAAAAACCCTATGAAGCAGGAGAAACATTTAGGTGATTTTCAACAGATCTAGTCCAAGAAGCCTTCAAAGGTGAAATAAGAACTGCAAAAAAAAAAAAAAAAGGTCCTAATACTGATTATATATTCTTTGAGTCACTTTATAAATAAGATCGGGTTAACCCCCCACTCCTCTTTCCCAGCCCTGCCCCCTTTTTCTCTCGCTCCTTAACACACAAGTTGTCTGTTATACGTGAAAATAATCTTTAGTTTCCTAGCTCTTTTGTTAATTCCCCTTGCCTGACTAGAGACATCTATTTCATAGGGCCAGGTCTTTATCTTGGCTTCAGTACACAGCCTGCCATACTCTGTGTTAAGTCACGTCAGGCAATATGCTGTTTCCCTGCAGTACTGACCTTTTAATAGAGGTGGTTGAAATTAAGAAGACTTCTATACTGGGAGAAAACACCTTTAAAGGTGAAATTTCAGGGCCTACCTGGTGGCGCAAGGGATTAAGACACAGCACTATGAAGCTATCTGCAGCAACTGTAGCATGAGTTCAATCCCCAGCCAGGGAGGTGACCCACATGGTGCAGGAGACCTCTCCTGACTTGCCTGCTGCTCCCCTCAGCAGTGTATTTCAGTCAGTCTGCCTGTTCTGCTCCCCACTCTGTCTCTGGTGTATCCTCTCACCCCCGCCCCCACTTCTGGTCTGTATCCCAGTTCTTGTATGTATAAATAAATCAATCTTAAAAAAAAAAAAAAAAAAGGCCTCCCCTGGTGGTGCAGGCAGTTGAGCGCCACGCTGTGAAGTTATCCACAGCCTCTGCAGCACCGGTTGGATCCCAGCCAACCGGCAAGGGTCCCACATGGCGCAGCAGACCTCTCCTGTCATGCCCGCTGCTCCCCTCAGCAGTGTATTTTATCAGTCTGCCTGTTCTATTCCCCGCTCTGTCTCTGGTGAATCCTCTCACCCTCCTGCACATCTGGCCTGTACCCCGGTTCTTGTATAAAATAAATAAATAAATCTTTTTTAAAAAAAGGGTGAAATTTCAGGCTTGTCCAGATGGGTTGGGAGAGCTTTATGAAAACAGTGTCCATACAGCTGCCTGCTCTGCCTCCCACTGGGCAGTCTGACACAGACATCCTGGCATATGTGGCACCACTGTGACTTTTAGAAGTGACTTTTTCTGGGACACATGGCAGGAGACCTCCCTACTTAATCCCATTATCACAGTGACCTTACCTATTTATAGAAACACACTTGATTTTGTTTGATTTATAATGTAACAGAGAATAGCAAAATCTACAATTTATAAATAAAAGAAACTGTTGGTTTTGGAAAAAACAAAGTATTCCAAAAAATCTAAAAAATGACTGTGACTCAATAATAATTCTCAAGTATATTAGGCCCAGGGAATATGGGAAACATAAAACATGAAAGAGTAAAATATCAATCATCAGAGAAACTATATTTTTTCTTCTCTTACTCCACACTTGTTATTTAACTCTGTCATGCCTCCCTTTCTTTAAGTATGAAATAGAGATAACTGTAACTACCTCAGAGTGTTTCTATGAAATTAAAACCATTAATAAAAGTGATCAATTTGGAAAGGGACCAAGAGCTCAGTAAGTGTAGGCTATAATTATTTTTAATCACAATGATCCTTTGCTTTGGACAAAAATAAAGACCAAACTCACGAGAGGGAGATTTCATAATTTAGTATTCCAGAAAGAGTTCTCATTTTTAGTATCCTGAGGCATATTCAAATTATTCTGGCAAGCTACCTTCTCTACAGATGCTATTTATACACATTTTTTTGACAGGTCAAATGCTTTCTTATATACGAGTCATCATGTATGTTTGGTTGGCATAGAGTTGAATTGAAAATTATTCTTCATTCTAAATTTTTTTTTGAAAACTTAGAAGATATGACATTACATGAACTGCTGATTAGAAAGCTGTTGACACACTGGTTCTCAATATACTTTGCCTGTTTTGTTCTTAAATTGAGTGATTGAATAGGTAATTATCTGAGTTCATAAGTTAAATAAAAAGGAAAAGGCAGAAGGGTATATTGGAAGACATGTAATTGCATCCTTTTATTTTAAGGAGCACACAGAAGGATCCATCTGAAGGCCTGTTTTATTTTTCTATTAATAGTCTTTCTTGATACCAGAGGTCCTTATAAACACTGAGCTGGCAGTGGCTCTAGTGACAGTGGCGCTTTTATTCCAACTGCTCGAACTGACTCCCCAGTAGACCTTGGAGTCCCTACATAATTTACATATATTATTATGAAATACATACAAAATATATAATCAATATATATTGATATAGATATTGCTGCATTATATACATTATTTGATAGATTTATATTTGCACACTGACTTCTACTCACTAAAATTTACATGGAACCTGCCTATCAATACTGACAATGCCTTGCAGTCATTGGTGGGCATAGCTCACATGCATGTTTAGCTGTGGCTAAGCAGTTGACATTCTGCCTTCCTGTCTCAGCTCTCATACAGGTAAGCAGAGGGTGGGGAAGGTAAGGAAGAACCAGAATAATACAAGAAATTCCAGCTTGAGGTCAAGTAAAGAGTTTTGAATCCCAACTCTGGTAGCTGTTAATGAAAGACCTCAGATAAAACACTTAAAACTTGTGATAAGATACACATGCAATTTGCCATCTTAATCATTTTAAGTGCACTGCTCAGTGCATTAAGTATTTTCACATTGTTATGGAACCACCACCACCATCTGTTCAGGAAACTTTTATCTTATAAAACTGAAACTCTGCACCTTTTAAACCATGTCCCCTCCCTCTCTCTACCCCCCAACCCCACCACTCTACATTCTCTAAGAATTTGACCAGATGCCTCATATATGTGAAGCATAGTTATTTTGTTGTGTGTCCTTTTGTGTCTTATTTCAGAGAGAATCACATCCTCAGTTTTCTTCCAGGTGGTAGCATGTGTCTGAATACCTTCCTTTTGAAGTCATCACAGAGGCCTCACACTGGCACTCGGGTCTCTGACTGGACCTCCTTTTTCCTATTTGCTCTAAATCCTCCTACCTCAGACATTTTCCTTAAAGTTGGCTGTCTGCCCCACATCTGGGCTGGCTCACCCTAGGGTCCTTCAGGTCTTCATCCAAGTGTCACCTACTCTAAGAACTCCACTGGGGCTACTGCAGTCAATTATAAATCTCCTCATCCTGTGCCTTTTATATTTTTCTCTCATCTTTTTCAATAGCCTTTAGCAACATCTAACATACTATATATATTTAAAAATAATTCTTTGACATTCATTAAAATCTAACATTCAATTAGGCATATATTGTCATTTTGTTGACATAGCACAAAGGGCTGCTTGACATATAGAGGTTCTCAGTAAATGTTTGCATGGTGAATGGGTAAACAAATCAAATAAATTACCAGTAAGAGGTAATATAGACAATTTGGATTCTGAAAAAGTACTTAATCCAAATGGTCCTTTTTGGATGGGAAAATTCATGGAGCTATTATTTGAATCTCACGCTTATTTAAAACCAGTGTTTGTGGATGAGGAAAGGGATTCAAGAGGAACTATAGTGCTTTTCTTCCACCAAGATTTTAACCTGCCTCTTCAAAAGGAAGTATTTAAAGAGACAAAGAGTATATATATTTTCAGAGGTCCCTGAGTTTTATGATACGGGATTGCACATAGATTGGGAAGAAAGAACACAGGCAATTTCAGATTTTTTTTTCATATGCCAAAAAGTGATATGCTTATTTTAAACATGAAAGTAATGCTCAGTGTTTATTTTTATTGGGCATCTAAAGTTATCTTGGAATTCTATGTGAACATTTACAGGAAAATAAGGTTTTAGATTTACAACTCAGTAAGATAAAATCCCAATAGCTACAAAATGTTTCTTCAATATTTAAGCTATTTCCAAATATAACTATCAGCGGGTATTTATATGGGTGGTTATAGGAGTTTTCCAAATCAGTCAGTATAAAATGACTGATCTTTAGCTATAGTTACAATTAGGTGAGAAAATTTGACTGGAAAACAGTTATTTCAATAATATAACTAGACACAGTCAAATCAATCAAAAGTTTAAATTTGATATTTCCTGTACCTTTACAAATGTCTGACATTGGCCTCTACCTAAAATTCATTCACTGAAATTTCTTCCATGCTTTCTCTTATATTTCCCCATTGCACGTTAATTATCTAATATTCAGGTCTCCTGTACACTGGTGAAAACACTTGGAAAAATGGGAACATCTGCTTCATTTATGTATTTCCAATGTAAAGCTTGGTACATAGTAGGTATTCAACTTAGGTCTACAATTACTAATCAGTATGATTGTTTCTGTCAAGTGCACACATATCTATAATACACATGCAAATATGTACACATAACATGTATGTATATATGTATTAAACACACAAATATAGATTTAAATGTTTTCTATGTTGACTTTCAAGGAGGTTATGAGCTACATTTCCAATGTTAAATTGAAAAATTTCACCAACAAAGGGCATTTCTAGTATATTCCTTCTCTCTATCAAAGGGAGAGTTTCTTCTCTTTGGTAAGAATAGGAAAACATCTCATATGATGCCTTGCCATCTTAGGTGGGGTCATCTTACTTTGACCCTAAGAGCTCTCAACTTGAGGATGATGTTTGGGTCTTTGTCCTAGAGAAGCAGTCCCATGGCAACAAGCAAGTTGCTCTGTCCTCTCCTGAGTTATAGAAATCTGACAGGGCAGAAAATAAGTAACTTTTGTTCCTCTGACCAAGTGTGTTTAGGGGAAAAAAAGCAAAATCTACTTTTCTATCTATAAGTGAGAAATTTAACATCAGGAAGCTAACATTGACTGGAAGGAGTGTAAGACTTATCTCCATTTTCTCAATTTTAAAACGACTTTTACTTTTGGCATCCCTTATTGTTTGAGTATTTTCAGTTGTCATAGGATAAGAGAAAGTTCATATGTGTCCTTGTGGTTTCAACTGTGGCAGAAATTCTTCCCTTAAATCGCAATCTGCTTTCTTGGTTACCATCAGTCTAGTATTTTACAAAAAACATTATGTTTTGTGATTTAAGAGGTTTTCAAAGTTCCCAGGAGATAGAGGTAGATACAGAAAACTATAAAAGGGTGACAAAGGTAGAAGACAAGAAATTGAGGAACCTCTGAGTTCTATTTTTTCCTTTTACATAGTAAGTGCTTTCTCAAAATATCTGTTGTGGAGGGTGACATTATTTCATTTTTAATGATTTTCAGTTTTCAATATATTTTAGGCCATAATTTTACAAAATCCAATAAAAATTAAATTAGGAAAATAAAATTAAAAACATGTAAAACACAAGCTCAATGTTTTATTATCAGATTCAACAGTCTTCAAATTACTCTATAAAGTATTGGTAAAATTTTTCTAAATGTTTATTCTCAATTTCTATACTTGTCTCATTACAAGACCATAAAAATCAACTCTCAAACCATTAAGGGACGATGAACTACATTTTGAGTGTTACTATTTTAATTTATTGGAGTTTCTTCTTTACCTCTAAATCTCATACTCACATTCCACCTACCCACTGGAACATTCCCTGACTTAACTTTGGGATTCTCTGCAGTGTGTTTCATTTACAGTAACATGCTGAACATTGCTTAAGGCTGGGTGACTATATTTTCACTTTTGGTAAGAATTTATTCTCCAGAAACATTGTTAGGACCTAATATTGTCCAGTCTAACCAACTCTCATCCTTTTGAATTTAGCCAAATCACACGCACACACCTTCACTTTTGCAAAACTGCAGTTAGATTTCTTTCTGGATTCTTCTCAATTATCTTCTTACTGAGGTTGTTATAGGACAGGGAGAGGGGCAGCCCAAACCCCGCAAACCTGCCTATTCTAAATGGGTTCTGCCATCCGCCGCATCAACACAAAACATAGGAGACTTTAATGGGAAGGAACTTTAATAAAACTAGGAAACAATACAGGTAAGGCAAAGAGTCTAGTTTCTAAGTGAAGCACCCAAAGTTACCCGTCCCCTCGTGGGTAAAAGTCCATCCAAATGGGATTGGCCCAGAGCAAGGCCCCAAAGCCTGCCATGAGTCTAAAGCACCTTCCAATGGGGACCCACAGCAAAGGGTCAGAAACAACCAGACAAGCCCAGAAGGAAAAGAGCAAAATCAACATCAAGATAAAAGCTGCCATTGTCACCTCCCCACGGGTCTCACCCACATCTGTGTCACCCAGTCCACGACCAAAAGACAAGCACAGTTTCTTCACGAATCTCTAGGCTCCACGCGCCTCCTCCAGGTCTCCTGGCTCCATCCTGCTTCTTTCCTCAGTCTCTTCTGCTGCTTCTCCTCTTCCTGCTCAGCTTCACCCTCCCTTGGGAGGGGCAGGGAACCTCCACCTTTCCTGGGGACCACCCTGTTACAAGGTTCACTTTCTTGATTGCTTGATGAATAGCTGATTCAGGACCCTTTTTTCAGTCATCCTTCCAACCTTTTGTTGTAACTTCGGATTTTTGGCTACCTCATCTTTAAGTCCTTTACACTCATTTATTTGTCTTTAAAAAGAAATTTCATGTCCCAGCTGAGCCCACAGAGCCCAGCAGAGAAAGAATGCAGGTTACAGAATTTGCTGTCATTGGCCAGATCCAGCCCTAGGCACATTACTCTGTCCTGACATAGCTAACCAGGTCCAGGTGAGGCAGCATCTAGCCATGAGTTGTGAGAAGACTGATAGGCTACAATTTTAACATATTCAAATTGGCAATCAGTACATAGTTTGTCTAAAGAATAAAAACAAATAAGAGTATTTTCCAATAATACCAATCCTTGAAAACAAACAAAACTATAAAGAATCCACAAATAAATCCCCACTGATTATTGAATCCAGAACTTGGAAAGCTTCCATTTTATACAAGTCCAGGAAAGTGAGAAATTATTCACAGAAGCACAGATGAATAAATTAAAATAACACTGAAGATATTTTTCACATGCACAAAAACACCTGGGTGATATTTATCTTTTATCTTATATCAAATAGGCAACCTTTGTAAAAACATCCTGCCTTAGGTAGACAACTATTACAGAACAAAAGTGGTTTGTGTGAGGTAAATATGTAGGCTTGGCATTTATATCATGGGGGAACATCCAAGCAAAATCACACAGAAATATCCTAATCAAGTGGATGATCCACCAAATCATATACTTTTTTTTTTTTTTTCATTGCATCTGTCTGGAACGCTTGATTGCCAGTTAAAGCACTTAAAGGAAAATGAGTCGTCTGCTTCATTTGGATGAAAGCAGGAACAATCTCTTTCATAAATGGGATGAATACAATTTAATTCTGTTATCTTTTCTGCTTGGGAAAAGTGCCTAAATTTTATACAGAAATAAGAATTTGATATTTGTACATTTGCCACGTTTTCCTTGAGACTGTAAATAGGAATGAGATGGTGTCTCCTACACTCTTGAATCTTTGGGTATATCTTTGATTCAAATTTGCAGGTTCTATAAATAGCAGAAAGGAGTGATAAGAGATGGGCAATAGAGACAGCAGGTGATATGTGAAGCCCAGGTGGTCCTACACTAAATTTCTTCTATTCTCAAAGTGAATAACCAAATTTGCCCTTGTGCATTATTCAGCTGGGCTTAATCCATGTGGATGACAGCTAACACAGAGGTTTCTTTTCATCACCACATAACAAACATACAATTATCACATTCCAGAAGTCCTGGGGTGGCATCTGCATTTTCTTTTGAGTTCTGAAAACAGTGGTCTGTGCTTAATTTGAAAGGGCCTTTTGCAAATGCAAAAGATGTGGTAGTTTTCCTTAAAAGTAGTTTTAATGGACCATGGAACAGTTTATTTTACTGTGCACTTTTATTTTAGCATAAACATATTCAATTCAAATGTGTAAAATTTATTAATAGTAACATACAGGTCCCATGTGTCAATGACAGCATTATTTGGGTTGTGGGCCATTTAAATAACATTCTTGTGTCATTATTAATTATATCTGCCTAGAATGATTACATATTATCTGTGGAATAAATCTGACCTGAAATTCACACTTCAACTTATTGTCTGTTGCATGTAATTGCATTTAGAGAAACATTATTCTGCCCTATCCTATACCAACATAGGACCCCCTCCTAAAAGAAATACTTTACAATGTTCATTATTCTGGGTGATTAGTAAACCTGGGAGAGTGAAGATGGGAGTAAAAAAGGAAGATTAGTAAAAATGAAAAGTAAAAGTTTCAGATGTTCAAATGGACTTCTCAAGAGAGTTTGAAAATAAAATTTTACTATCATCTATTTTAGTTTTACAGACAAACAGCTGCAGTGCTGCATTAAACTGCAAGTAATAAGATTTGGAACTCTCCCCACAATCTAGAGAGCTGATTTTCAGCAAGAATTTCTATGATCAAATCCCAATTGTTATGAAAGGTGGAAGTTGTCTAGCATAGTGGAAGTCTTTGGGTTCAAACAAACACAAAGTCCTACTCTTCACACCATACTTACTATAATACTACACTGAGGTCCCTTTCCTGCTTTGCAAGAGTAACAGTAATACCACTGACTTCACAGTTATTGTAAAGAAATGAATGAAGCAACATATGTAAAGTACCTAGTACAGTTAGTGATCTATTATGGATACTCATTAAATCCTCATTCATATTCTCTCTCTCTTGTGCTAAATGATAGCCACTGCTCAGGGACAATAGTACAAATCCCAATATTTATTTCTGCCTCAACACAAACAGTAGGCAGGGAATGAAGGTTCTATTCCATATTAGTTACTAAAGACATCCATTCACATTATCTAATTTTATATTTGCGTCAACCCTTTCTAAGTTTGCTTTCGTGCACACACAATATCCATTTCTTACAGTTGATATCTCTTGTCTCTGTGCTTAGTCCACTTTTCTTCTTGCTCCTATCTTATCACTGGCTGAATCCACTCAAGAACTTCAGTTATCACCTGATGTCTAAAGTCAATCCTCAGTCACACACTCCCATACCTAATAGTCAACTGGTATCATCACCAGAGTAACCTGCAGTTAGGTGGACTTAATATATCTCAAATTGTCTTCACATCCTTAGCCTACTCAATCTTCTTATCTTCCCATAAATGTTTGTCTTCTTTCCCATAGTCCAGTCAGCTGTATTTCTACCCAATTACTCTCTAAGCTAGAAATTCTTTACCAGTCCATATGAATTGGTTAAATAAGCTTAAACCTTTCTCCAACTTTCTTGCATTTGCTTACCCTATTCAGTTATGGATTTTCATTCCCTCCTGCCTTCTTCCCGCCCCACACTTTAACCTGCTCCCTATTTCCTTATCTACTTGTGTTGGTATCAAATGCAAATCAGATGTGTCATCTTGGAATTTCCTCAGCTGGCCAGTTTCCTGCAATGGATGCCCTTTATCAGGGCCCAGCACATCACTTGGCTTATAAAAGTGGTAAGCCAGGTACATGCACTGAGTTATTGGCTCCTCCAACCACTTCTGAACTTGAAGGAAACATCACACTGCAGGCCATGGGTTTAGGTGACACAACCTGGAAATATTAGTTAGGTTTCCATGGGGCAAATTTTGCCCCAAAGAAAAACATGGATGGAATGGAAATAAACACAAGAATTCTCACTAGTTCTCCCTGATATGGACTCGTGTAAAATAAGTCTCCCCAATACAGACAGGGGCATACCACATACTAAGAGACAGCCTTGTGTCATACTAAGTGCCTGTTCCCAAGCACTGTAACAGCAATGTATCAATTTTTATTGCTTCTTATCCTTCTTTAAACCCTCTCTATTTTTATCTCATATTCTGCTCTACTATGGATTTGTATCTAAAACAAAACACTGGCATCTAATCTTTGCCTTAAGCTCTGTTTTCTAGAGAATCAGGACTAGGAAAACTTCTATAAATGGTTTCATGCATGATGGAGTGCTATGGTAACATCACCAGCAGGGGGGGAAATCCTAGACTTACAAAACATAAGCAATGTAAACCAGTATTACCTCAATAAAAACATAATTTAAAAAATTTTTCTCATGTAACTTTATATAAAAGCCTCATTACAATAATAATTTAAAAAAAGAACTGGACTGATTTGTCTTCCTGCATCAGTTTTTAAAACAAAAATAATATTTACAGTTTAAAAGTCTGTTGGGGGAAAGTTTCAGTAATTTTATGAACTTTGGCTTTCAGTTTTCTAGCAACCAGAGTGAAGAAAGAAACATAATAGGTCTCACGGTGAATAATAATTGGAGGACCTCCCTGGTGGCACAAGGGTTAAGATGCAACCTATGAAGCTATCCGCAGACACTGCAGCACAAGTTCCATCCCTGGCCAGAGAGCTATCCACGTGGTGCAGCAGACCTCTCCTGGCTCTCTCACTGTTCCCCTCAGGAGTGTATTTCAATCTATCTGCCTGTTCTGTTCCCCACTCTGTCTCTGGTAAATCCTCTCACCCCCTCATGCCCCTGGTTTATACCCCAGTTCTTATATGTATAAATAAATAAATCTTTAAAAAAATAATAATTGGAAGTAAATTTATCAAGGAAAAATTATCATAAGTATCATTGGATTCTGAGCTTTGGCAAGAGTTTTTCCATAATGTCATTATTACCTTTATACAAGCATCACAGAGCAATGTAAGGAATTACATCCTTCATAGTACATATATTTTACCAACAATTCAATAATACACAGTGTTCCCCATACCAATTTTTTAACAGTAGAGTTTAGGGACAGTTAATAGCAAGATTATGGGTCAGCATTTGTAAAACCTTGATATATATACAAGAAGTTTCTTTAAAACACATATTATAGTGCCCCATGTCTGCCTCATGTATCTGAGTTTCCAGGGCTAGAGTCTAGGTTTGGGTATTTAGGATAGGATGAATCTAATGTACACTCTAAATTGAATACTGCAATTTCCAACAGTTTAAGCTAAATATTATCTAGAAAATAGTTATAATTTTGGTAGCAGAGACCACATTTAATAATGCAGTCTAAGTGTTATAGACTCCTTGATCACTACCCAAACTGACACCACAATTTGGATTTTAGGAATTACAAAATGTTTACAAAGCTAAAAAATCAAGTGGAAAATAAGAATCAAAAATATTATGACTATTCTTTGAGCAAGTATTTGTGAATCACGGTTCCCACCAGCAATGACCTTACATATAATTCAGAAGAAAAGCCACACAAAGAAAGATTATAACATTGTGGGCAAGATAAATTGCCATGAATTACAGCCACAGACACAAACTATGTACTAACTATGCAATTCACTGAGGGAGCCTGAGATCAGCCAAATGATTGTCTTTTCTGAAAGGAAACTCCTCCCAATGACCTATCATAGCAATTGTAGACAATTGTTGTAATATTAAAAGTAAAATAAATAAGGCTCATCGCACAAATAAGATCACTGGCATATTCTCTCAAATTCTACCCACTCTCAACCTTTAGAAGGTATTGTTGGGGGAAAAGGCGGTCCCAAAGCAAATTCCATACAGGCTTTGTGGACTCCACCCCCACCCCAGGTCAAAGCCAAAGACACTGGGAACTCCAAATCCCATCACCACCAAAGGGAAGGTGGCTGGGACCTGAGGGTGGGGTTAAGCAGCCAGGTGGATACAAAAGGCAGACACGTGGGCTTTGGGGGGCTCTCCATTTTTGGGCTCTCGACCAGCTCGGAGCGTCCGGCCAGCTCTGAGAGTGACTTTGGGTTTCCAGGTCGTCGGATCGGGTAGGACGCATTAAAGACTTTATTTCCCTATTTTCTCCCTGAGTTGTACATTTTCCTTATTTCCTTTCCTCTTGTAAATAAACCTTTTATTAACCCTTTTGTGTGTGTCTGTAGTAAAGTATTCATAAGTCCCTTTAAAGCGCGCGGGTGAGGACCCACAGCCAGGAACCCGTTTAATATCGGGGTTGCTCTATAACAGCTTGGCGCCCAACATGGGGCGCCACATCTGTTATAGGGCAGGGAGAGGGGCAGCCCAAACCCCGTAAACCTGCCTATTCTAAATGGGTTCTGCCATCCGCCGCATCAACACAAAACATAGGAGACTTTAATGGGAAGGAACTTTAATAAAACTAGGAAACAATACAGGTAAGGCAAAGAGTCTAGTTTCTAAGTGAAGCACCCAAAGTTACCCGTCCCCTCGTGGGTAAAAGTCCATCCAAATGGGATTGGCCCAGAGCAAGGCCCCAAAGCCTGCCATGAGTCTAAAGCACCTTCCAGTGGGGACCCACAGAAAAGGGTCAGAAACAATCAGACAAGCCCAGAAGGAAAAGAGCAAAATCAACATCAAGATAAAAGCTGCCATTGTCACCTCCCCACGGGTCTCACCCACATCTGTGTCACCCAGTCCATGACCAAAAGACAAGCGCAGTTTCTTCACGTGTCTCTAGGCTCCATGCGCCTCCTCCAGGTCTCCTTCTGGCTCCATCCTGCTTCCTTCCTCAGTCTCTTCTTCAGCTTCTCCTCTTCCTGCTCAGCTCCACCCTCCCTTGGGTGGGGCAGGGAACCTCCCCCTTTCCTGGGGACCACCCTGTTACAGTATGATCATAGCTGGCTGGACGATTGGAGTTAAAAGCACTACTTTCTACATTTTAAATCACACATACTAGATTTGGACTGTGTGTGCACTTTAACACCTAGCAAACACTAGGACAAACACCGTCTTACTATGACTTTTCAATTTCAGTATTAAAGGGCATTTTAAAATTTTTCTGGTACTTAATCTACTTGCCTTTTAATTTTTTTAATTACATTTTTTAATTGAAGTAATATTAGGATACTGCCATCAAGTATTGCCACTGTAGTAGACACACCACCAAATCAATATCAGTTCAATTATAAGAAAAAGAAAAGAACTCTGTCCTGGGATATCCAGGACAAAGGCAATATGAGGCACTGTTTTCATTTGTAACGGGGTCCCGCAGGAGTCATTGGTATTTATCTTCCACACCACCGCTCCAAGAGACTAAACGCTTGCAAACAATTCTGTCAGAGGGTCTGGGAAAAAAGCAGGTATAAATAATACTTCCTGACACCAAATATATTTCATAGTGTCTAACCGATGCTCCAGATTTAAAAAATGGAACCATGGTTTAAATATCTTTTAAGAGGACATTATTTGTGTTGACAGAAAATCAGATACTACTTAGTTCAAAGTATTTAACTGCCTTTTAATATTTCTAAAGCTAAATTGCTAATTCATTTGGTTAATGAAAAAGTTCAATTATGAGGTCATTTTCATTGAGCCTATCACCTCTTTCCTATAAGTAGGAAAGAAAAACAAAATGGGTTAGATCCATAATAAAGATGGAAAGAAGAAAGCAGGGACTGACTCACACAGGCCAACCACGTTTAACCTGGAAACAGCTTCCTACCTCACATCGCTAGTGGGACTGTTTGACCAGTGTCTCAGTTCGTGTTTCTCCAGAAGTGACCTAAACATGGAATCAAGTGCAAGAAGTTTATTTGGAGGCAATTACAGGAAATCCTAATGGGATAGTGGAGAAACTAGAAAGATGAGGAAAACAGTAATGAAAATTTGCTTTCCAATAAGTTAGCTCTATGAACAAGGTTGAATTCTACTAGGGACTTGGGAAGCCAGTGTAATATACAATGTAAGGGAATAATCCCACCTGGGGTGTGGAGGCGCAAGGGTCAGATATGCCTTCCACAGTCATTGAGGGTAGGCTGCTGGGGGGAGGAGCAGGGATACTAATTCTCTGATACTTTCAGCCTGCCCTAGGGGCAGCAAAGTGGGCTCTAGTGACCAGAGAATGTCCTCAGGCAAAGAGATGCTGGTTACAGTGTTGAGTCAAACTGATGTGCATTGATGGGGATAATATGGACTGAGCACCAGTGAGGTTGGCTCCAAGTGCAAATGGCTTGCATACCCAATCAAACTCTCCATAGTCTCCAAGTTCAGGGAGGTGCATGTAGGACAAAGGAAGAGAAAAACCAAAAAATAATAAAAGTACAATAATTTGTGCTTCTCCACAGGGTGGTGTGCACTTGGCACCTTCAAAGATTATGCTGCATTGGTGCAAGGATTCAGGCTGGCATCAGGCAGAGTACACAGGTGGGCCTGTAAGCAGACCCTAATGGAGAAGGGCCCAGATGGAGTTAGCGAAGAGGGGAGACTGGGGAGACACAGCTACAGAAACTTTTTCTCTGTGACTGGGGTATCAACAGGGAGAGTCTTCAGCCAGCACAAAGTCCAGGTACTAGACAGATGCCAGAGAGAAGCAGGCACCTGGAGAGAGCAACATCTAGTGAAGAGCTCTTGTTAGGGAAGACTTTTATCTCACCCATTTCTTAGCCTCAGCTCTGCATTGCTGGTACTTGAATCAGAGGGATAGACGGTGAATCGGTTTCTATGCTTTCCTGGATAAAGAAGTACATACCAGAAGAGAGTATGGCGATCATCCTAGACCAGGTGCAGCATGAACAACCCAAGTACATGTGCTTTGCCAAGGGATAGACCATGGCCATTGAGACTTGAAGCATAGAGTTGCCCAACATACATCTAGTTTCTCCAAATCAATTACTCATGAGAAAAATTCAGAGTAGAAACATTCATTCCATAAATATTAAGGCATTGGCCAATCAAAAGCCCAGCATTTGAAGGGTTTTTGAAACGGAATATAAATTTAGAATTTTTTCACTAACTCTCAAGAGGATGGAGAAATCCCAAGATATGAAAGTTTGTCAGCTTCTTTAGAAATGTAGCAGGCTAGGTTTGCTAGCTGGCTTGAGTATAGACCCATCTTGTGATAATTTCCCCTCTGCCACTCTCCATCCTGAAAGGTCACGGCAGAGGCAAACTTTATTTATTTATTTATTTATTTAATAATTTTTTTTATAGAGGCATATTTTTTATTTATTTATTTGTTTGTTTCTTTGTTTGTTTATACATGCACTGGGTACAGTCAGAAGCGCGGGAGGGTGAGAGAATTCACCAGAGCCAGAGTGGGGAGCAGAGCAGGCAGAAGGACCGAAGTACACTGCTGAGGGGAGAGCGGGCAGCAGGAGAGGTCTGCGCGCCATGTGGGACCCTCCTCAGGTGGCTGGGGAGCAGCCGGGGATTGAACCGGCACCGCAGAGGCCACAGGCAGCTTCGCAACCCAGCGCTCAACCGCTGCGCCACCTGGGAGGCCCCAGAGGCAAACTTTAAAGTGAAAAATAAAAGTCTGCACAATATGAGAGACAAGAGGGTCTATGTTGGAGCAAAGGCTGATGTGGAAAACTTACCAGGGACTCCCTCCATCCTGGAGCAGGCAGGGCTGAAGGCCACAGGGGACAGCACCAGGACAAAGTAAGGTCTTTGCTACCCAGGGTAAGGGATCAACCCTGGTCTCAGGATCCTTCCTATAAGATCTAGAAACCCTATTACATAATGAAGCAAGGATTTTACTCAAAAGCCAGACAGACCAGTTTTAGATTTGGAGATGCTCCCGATGTAAAACCTCCCCTACACTATTATAACACAGATTGTTCAACATTCCTCCATCCCACTGTTTCTTTTACAGATTTTATTATTAAGTTCTTAATGTAGCTACTTGGTTTCCTATTGCTTCTATTTGAGTCATCACATAACAAATGGCTCTGATAGGTTATAATTCTGCAATTACAGTGCCTAACGCAATCTATATGAGAACTAGTACAAAAATGTTCAGAAGATCTGTTTATATTTTAGTGTTTTCTCAGACAAGCCTTTCTGTTGCATGAGCTTCTTTTGAGCCTGTACTGTGCATTATTTTTCAGCAGAGGCATTTGATTATATATCCCCTGCTGCTTATTCATTTCCAATGCATCCAGCCCATTTGGAATACTAGCAAAGTCTTGATGGGATTATTTATACTCTGATATTAGCAATGTGCTGTTGCACAAAATTGAGGTCTGAGTAATTTTATTAGAGGAGTGATATCTACCATTTCCGGTCTCTGTCTTTCTAGCTAATATGAGTGGGTGGTGCACAGCAGAGGACAGAGAGTTGAAGGAAAGAAAGACACTGTGATTCTAGTCTCAGTCCTCACAGGGCAGGGCTGCAGGGACTCTAAGAAAGTTACTCAGTGCTAGATAGTCTGCCTGTGTTCAGCAGACTGGCAGACACATACCAGGCCAACCTGTCTAGGAAACTCCGCTGGGAAGAGAGATGGGAAAATGTCAGAAAACTTATGCAAGGCAAAAACTTATTGCATTGAAGGCTGAATACAGACACGAGCGACTGAGACAGTCCCAAACCAGTATTCAAAGTAGGATATAATTCAACTTCTAGTGCTTTGAAGTGAGTTCAGGTCTGAGCAGCTGTTAATCTGCAAAAGTTTGGAGTTCAGAAGTTGAAATAGATAATAAGGATGGGGGAAACAGATTCACCCTGGTGCTACAAGGCAGGCTGGGAATTTATAGCCCGAGGTTAGAACTGAAGGAATAGCAACAGCAGTGACATGATGTGACATCATTAAGATAATGGAATCGACTCCTCGGGCATGTTTTGTACCACATCTGAAAGCGGAGGTCTAGAGGCCTCACTTTTACAGTCTCTGGTGAATGGAGCGGGGAATCAGGAAAACATTACACGCTTCCTTGATGTTTTGCATGTTTTCCCTTTGCAAAATGAAAGGCTCAGACCAGACCTCTGGAAGTCACTCAGAACCTAAGATATAATTATTCTACTGGTTCTTTGATGTCATCTATGAATTGTTCAAGGTAGGACAAATGGCATATTGAAAAAACTCACCATGGCTTTCCTCTGTCAGTTACGTCAGAGTTAACACATCAGTTATAGAGTCATGGGATTTATTTAAAAGGAACTATAAATATTGAATCTTTCACTTAGCTTTAGTAAAAATTGAAATCCCACTCCCATTTACCAGAATAACAGTTATCCTAAGCTTAGTAGAAGTAAGAGTCAGTTCCAAGTGTTTAGCATGTTTAAATTGCACTCTGGTGAGATTGCACAACATGAAAACACTATAGAAAGTCCAACTGATAAATAATCTGGTCATTCTTTTCACTAACCAATTAATAGGGCTACTATTTAAACAACAGAAACAAATGAAACAAACATCCAGAGTTTGCACTTACATATGCCCAAAGAGAGAATGACTGTGTGTGGTGAATGATTTAACGATACTGGGACAGACTCATGTCCCAAATACCTGTCTTCTGACACACTTAAGAGAAGGTCCTCCCAGGGTTATGGTTGAGTTCTCCAGGGACCTGGCATGGCTGATATGGGATTATAGAGAGAACACTGGTCCAAGAATCATTTCTATTCTAAACATTCCCACTAACTGGGTGATCTTGAACCAATTTTCTCACTTCTTTGAGTTGTGTGCCTTGTTTGCTAAAGAGGGCATTTAAGCTCACTTCAAATGTTAGGATTCTAAGAGGTCACATTTACTTTATTTGACAAACATTTATTGCCTCCTGCCTATGTGTTAGATTCTGTGTCATGGATTCAGACACCAAGACAAATCAATCTGCATCTGGGGCCTCAGGGAAACTTTGTCTAGCTAAGGGTCTAGCAAGGACATTGCTAACCACTAAGCTGAATGAAGACTGGAGAAGGCAGCACAGGATACAATGAAGACAGAGAAAATGTCCCCTCATGAAACCAAAGGAAGAAGCTGAAAGTTAGTGGCTATTCATCTCGGGCTTGGCTTCCTGATGGCACAATGTGGCCCAAGAACAACATAATGTAGTGATGAAAATATAGATTCAGAGGGTGCTTTAGGGACATCCATAACTGCTAGAAGCATTCTTCTGTGTTTCCGAAAACCAAGACTAATGTTATTTTCTTTGCAGGCTTGGTATGCAAGAAAATACCAGTAAATGCCTAGCACGATTTTATTTTCATTTTTACTAATTTGCAAATTATTTAAAAGAGGAGCCAAGAAGTCAAGAAGATATACCTTTAATACTTAAAAAATGTTTGTTGAACAAGGGAATATTTGATGGACTAGCTGTGAATATATTTCACTGGTCTCATAGATTCCTGTCACGCCTCAATATACATTTCCTTCCTGCCTATGTTGAAAAAAAGGGAATGAACTAATTAAAAAGATACTTTGCTATGAGAATAACTACCATCATTCACCCAGTTGCTGAAGAGGCAAAACATTCAAGAGTTGCTTGAATCTAGTGGTGAGTTAATCAACAGATGCCGACTTGCGCTGTTCACAGACCATACACTGGCAAAGTCACTGAGGATGTGGCCACGAAGATAGTGAACAGAGCCCCTACCCCAAGGAGCTTCCAATATGATGCAGAGGAACAGATGTTAAACACATGCTACCAAGAGCTCTGAAGAGTTGAAATAAGATCATGGGATGCGCATGATGGGAAGGAGTTGCCTCACCTAGAGTAATGAGATACGATTCTCTGCAAAGGTGACATTTTTGTTGCAACTTGAGTGATGAGAAGGTAGCAGCCATGTGACGACTTAGGGAACAGAATTCTAAGCAGTAGGAACAGAAAATCAAAGGCCCCGAGAGAGGAACAATCTTGATGTATCCAGTGGAGAGAAAGAAAATCAACAGTTAGAGCACAGTGAAGGAGGGAAGTTGGAGAGTTGGAGGGGCTGAGGAAGGCGAAGGAGCCAGATTGCGTGGGTTCCGTTAACAGGTCCTGTTAACAAGCTCTATTCTAGGCTCTGTTAACATCTGATTTTATTCTGGTTGTAATGGGAAATCACTAAGGATACTTTAGCAAGGGCATGTGACAACGTCATGTATGCTCAAGGAATGTGACTGACTACACTGTGGAGGAGGAAGGACATTAAGGAGGCTGTGTGTGGCCACAATATGGAAGAATTAAAATGGCTTAAACTAGGAAAGTCAGAGTTAAAGTTCATTTAAAAAGGCCAGATTATGGGTAATTCTTGAGCAGAGATAACTGAATTTATGGCTGGATCAAATGTGAGAATGAAGGGAAAGAAAGGAATCAGTAATGAATTGTCAAGGTTTTAAGCATGAGTAACTATGTGGATGTGGTGCATTTACAAGGACAAGGTGGGAGGCATGGCTAGCAGTGGGTCGGGAAGGGGAAAAGAAGACAGAATGAAGAGCTATGGAAGAAAGAAAAAATGAATACTGAGAGAGAGAAGACTCATTATTTACTGTTTTCATGGACCAGAAAGACATACATACTTCTAAAATTAATATTCAATGACATTAACAAATAATATAACTCAACTTATCATTTGAATTACAATTTTACATTTATTAATTTATAATTAATTTATAATTTTAAAATTATAATTTACCATCAAAATTTTTCAGTTATAAGCAGGACATATAATTAAAATATCTTACACCTGCAAGATTTAACTGCTTTCAAAATGATTTTTTTTAAAGATGTATTTTATTTATTTAAGCACACAAGAGATGAGGTATAGGTCAGAGGTGTAAGGGGGGGGGTTGGTAAAAAGATTCACCAGAGACAGAGTGGGGAGCAGAATAGGCAAATCCACTGAAATACACTGATGAGGGAGCAGCAGGCGAGACAGGAGAGGTCTGCTGCACCATGTGCGTTTAGCTCCCTGGCCAGGGATCGAACTCATGTTGCAGTGGCTACTGACAGCTTCATAGTGCTGAGACTTAATCCTTTGCACCATCAGGGAGGCCCTCAAAAATGATTTTTCATATTGAATTATTCCTTGCTTATTCAGACTTTAAATCTCATGAGAAAAGCATCTTTTTTTTTGGTATATAGCAATAAGTATTCTTTGTGGTAAATGGTCAACAGGTAAATCTGTTATTAAGATTTTATGATTGATATAGTCCCATTTCTTAGAGAATTATCTGAGAGGATAGGGAGGAAGCTAAAAGAAAGTCTCTAGAGGTAAAAGCATGAGGCCAACTCATTTACTGCTTAAAGGTTTCAATTCTGATTTTGTGGTAGCAGCAGAAGCCACCTGCTGAGAGAGAATGCAGAGGTTAGAAAGAGACTTCAAAGAAAGTATACATTTTTGTCTGTTCATAGAGAATGGGAAAAAATATTATATGGAGATACAGAGGAGGATGAGGTCTGAGTTAAGAGCTAAGGAAGGATTTTGTTAATTTATAATGACCCAAGGTTTAAGTTTCTCCACTAGAATCTCGACATCCTGATCACAGGAAAGAACGTGAGGACTCCTGAATAGCTCCACAACAAGACAAGAGGACAGGGTGCTAATCAGTGATATATGGAAGGTAAAGAGATATTGATATCTAGGTTAAATAAGAAATGAAATGAAGACAGGAAAGAGTTGAGAAGACAGTAATACATGGGTCAAAAGGACTAAAAATCTTAACATTGAATAATGCTAAGCTTTTCACAAGTATTACTACATTTCTTAATAACATCATAAAGTATAACCTATGACTATTTCTATTATAAGCTCAGAAAAGGTGGGTAAATTATCCAAGGTCATACTGCAAATAAATGGTGAAGCTGGAGGTCTCAGCCCTCTCATCTGTTATATTACAAAATCACATGGAAAACAGAGTAGAATTAAGAAACTTATGTTTAGAAAGCTGTGGTCTGAGCATGAAATTTTGGATGGAAAGGAAGAATTTCTGGAGGGGGTGACAAGAACATCTAGAAATAGGTAGCTGGAAGGAATGAGCCTCAAAAGAATATGACTACTAATTTGAAGCAGGGAGGTTGAAATTTGAAAAGGTATTAATAAGCTCAGAGAAAGTAAATATTACTTCTGAATTCATCTGAGATTTAGAGAAAATGAAAATAAGGCATAGCCACTAGGGAAAATGCCACCTCAAATCAACACTTTGCAGACTCACTACTACTTAAAATTCAAATATATAGCTATAAATATACACTATACATTGGAAATAAAGATTGCATTTCTCTGGAAAATCATGTAGATCTGTTTACTTCAGAAAGTCTTACACTCAGCCTTCCTTTTCAATTTTAATTTCTTCTACTTCCTCTCCATGTCTATTTATCAACTTGCTGCTCTATATAAAGTTTCAAATTACTCATGTTGGTTCCTCTACCTGGAATGATATCCAATCTTCAGCCACATTTACCCAAATTCTATTGTCTGGACAAAATTCCATCTTCTACACAAATATTTTCATTCTTCATTAAACAAAAGTAGATGCTACTTGTACTGAAAAATTCATAGCATTTTTATTTGCACTTCAGATGCCTATCCTATCTTTCAAAGTTACATCCATAACTAGAAAACAATAGCTAACATTCATTGCAAAAATATTCCCTACCAGTTCAGAACTGATCCCTTTTAGTGGATTATCTTCTCAAAACCTCAAACTTAGGTAGGAGACAACTGTATGAGTTCCTTTTTCAAGATGAGGTTTAGAAAGATTGCTTTTTGCCCAAACTCACACAACCAAATAATTGGAGACCCAATATTCAAACAGAGACATTGTGAGACCTACCTTTAATCTTGTGAGCCACCATTGTTCTAGACTCTGTTTGGATATTTATATTCTGTAAATCCTATGTGCGTCCTAAAAAGTAAGTACAGGTTAAAATATGAGCCTAATTTATCTTTGTGCATCTGTAGTGCCTATGACAGTGCTTTGAGCAGTGCTTTGAGTGAGAGATAAATAAAGCTGGGCTATGATATTTAGTTAGGGAAAACTTTGTTTCTGAGTGTATACATTATCATGGAAGAGGGCAAGTTATCAGAAGAAAATAGGCTTAGAAAGTGAGGCACAATAGGCAATGGTAGAGTGGAGGGGAAATGAGGGACAGTGTTAAATGCCTCACATGTATGTTGAGTATAAGAGAACTAAGCCATACCAGCTCAACAATAGCATCACTAACCTTCAGTCCTATTTTTTTTTAAAGATTTATTTATTTATTTGTTTGTTTGTTTGTTTGTTTATACAAGTACTGGGTACAGTCAGAAGTGCGGGAGGGTGAGAGAATTCACCAGAGCCAGAGCAGGGAGCAGAGCAGGCAGAAGGACCGAAGTACACTGCTGAGGGGAGCAGCGGGCAGCAGCAGAGGTCTGCATGCCATAAGGGATCCTCCTCCGGTGGCCGGGGAGCAGCCAGGGATCGAAACCAGTGCTGCAGAGGTTACGGGCAGCTTCGCAACCCAGCGCTCAACCGCTATGCCCCCGGGGAGGCCCAGTCCTATTTTTTTTTAAAGATTTATTTATTCATACAAGAACTGGGGTACAGGCCAGATCCGTGAGAGGGTGAGAGGATTCACCAGAGACAGAGTGGGGAACAGAACAGGCAGACTGACGAAATACACTGCTGAGGGGAGCAGTGGGCCAGACAGGAGAGCTCTGCCGCACCATGTGGGTCCCTCGCAGGTCAGCCGGGATCGAACGGGCGCTGCAGAGGCTGTGGATAGCTTCACAGTGCAGTGCTCAATATGTGCTTTAATAGGACTGAAGGTGGGACTCGCCTGCACCACCAGGGGAGTCCCACCTTTAGTCCTATTAAAGCACATATTTTGTATGCATATATCTGTGGATATATTCATGGAGTCATTTTCTGAGGTGAAATTTGGTCCCACATTGGTGGCAACTATCTAGTCTGTCTGGCCCGTTGATTAGGCTCATTAAGTAAAAGCTCCTTTTGCCCTTGAACTGAAAAAAATGGACTCTACACCATAACTCTACTATATTAAATATGTGTGTATCTGAGAAATACAGAAAGGAGACACATAGCCAATGGGTTACTATGGTAAGATTGTATGTGATTGTATTAGGTTCTTAGGGCTGCCACAACAAATTTTTATGACCTGCATGACTTCAAATAACAGAAATTCATTTTCTCATAGTTTGGAGGTCAGAGTTGGAAACCAAGGTGTCTGCAAAGTCCCACTCTCCATGAGTATATAAAGAGAATCCTTTTAGCCTCTTTCAATGTTTGGTGGGTCTTTGCCTACAACTTATATCATGTCAATCTATGCCTAGTTTTCACGTGGCCTTTTTCTTTGTGTTTCTATTTTTTCCCTTTTCCTCTTACATTCATCACTGGATTGAAGGCTCACCTTAATCCAAGATGATCTCATCTTGAGACCTTACTTTGCAACATCTGCTACATCTTTATCTCAAATGAGGTCACATTATAGTTTCTGGATGGTTACATCTTTTGGGGCCACCCATGGACCCACTATAGAGATGTAGTGTTTTCTTTTATTACTTCCTTATTTCTGTTAGGTTAATACTTTTATATTATCAAATGATAAAATGAAAGAGAGAAAAAAGACTTTTAAAAAAATCTATAAAACTCATTGATTAGGGCCTCCCCTGGTGGCGCAGGCAGTTGAGCACTGCACTGTGAAGGTGTCCGCAGCCTCTGCAGCACGGGCGGCAAGGGTCCCACATGGCGAGCAGACCTCTCCTGTCTTGCCTGCTGCTCCCCTCAGCAGTGTATTTCTTCAGTCTGCCTGTTCTGCTCCCCGCTCTGTCTCTGGTGAATCCTCTCACCCTCCTGCGCATCTGGCCTGTACCCCGATTCTTGTATAAATAACTAAATAAATAAAAAAAAACACAAAAAACTCATTGATTAGCATGATTTCCTGAGATGGGTAGTAGTATACATAAAAGAAGAGGTATGAGCACATACTCTACAGATGAAGTTTTAATGAAAAGATTTGTTTAAATATCCAATAAAACTAAGTTTTAAAATCATTACAGAATTAATTTCTTTTTGATCCACCAGCAGTTAGAGGTGCATCAAAAAGACCCTACAGATTTAGATAAACAAGTTTCATTTCTCTATGCATCTAAACATAGTTGAATGAATATGCATTTTTTTCCAGTACTTTCTATTTGTTGTGATCTCCAAAATATCATCTTTCACAGCCCAGAAACACTCTTCAGAACACCAAGTGATTATTTCCTCATTCTTAAATTTACCCAGATATTTAAAAGTAAGCCATGGCGTAATATGTATATCAAACAGTCATTCTACACACAATTGAGAGACTCCAGAAATTTTAATTCTGTGCAGGTGGAGTTGGGTAGACATGTACCCTAGTTGCAGGTAAAGTTTTCCTATCTGGAGGAGTTATTTGGATTTTAAGTTCAAGTACCTGCTTTGCATTCATATTGCCTTCTGATTGCTTTACAAACAAACAAAAACCCAAGCATTTCAAACACCAATAATCTCAGACAATACACCTGTGTGTAAAAGCATTGTAGGAATGAAGTCATCCACATGTTTATAGAAAAGATACCAGTGGCTGATTTATTTTGCAATCTGCAGATTCTGCCATCTCCACATCCCTTCAGCACCTTGTACATTACTTGTTATATATTAACTCAGATACATTTACAGGGATTTCCTAGCGATATTTCTGGAGTCCAGTCATATGTCTCTAGTCTGTCTCCCTATTTAGATGACGGATGATCTTCTCACAGGTAATGGCAGCGATTTCCCAGTGGTCCATCTTTAAGTTACTCAGCTACTAACACACAAAACTAAATTCCAATTTGATGAACAACAATGTTCCCAAGTTTTCTCTTTCAACCTTGAACAAACCATTTTCCTTTGGATAATATTTGAGAGGCCCACTTAGCTAAGGCACCAAAAAATAAACGCTAGCTTTGGAAATGATTCATCATTGCTTCTTCAGGTTGCTGAACACAAGTGGAGAGACTAGGTTAGGGAAAATTTTCTATCTTCCTTCTACCTTACTTTATCTACATACTTTTCTTTCCTGCTGCCTCCTATGTGTTTTTTTTTTTAATAGAGGCATGTTTATTTATTTATTTATTTGTTTGTTTGTTTTGTTTATACATGCACTGGGTACAGTCAGAAGCGCGGGAGGGTGAGAGAATTCACCAGAGCCAGAGAGGGGAGCAGAGCAGGCAGAAGGACCGAAGTACACTGCTGAGGGGAGCAGCGGGCGCAGGAGAGGTCTGCGCACCATGTGGGACCACTGCTGAGGGGAGCAGTGGGCAACAGGAGAGGTCTGCGCATCATGTGGGACCCTCCTCTGGTGGCAGGGGAGCAGCCTGGGATCGAATCCGCACCGCAGAGGCCACGGGCAGCTTCGCAACCCAGCGCTCAACCGCTGCGCCACCGGGGAGGCCCTCCTATGTGTTCTTAACTTCTTTCTCTTTAAAGAACACCCCACCCCATCAAACAAGATACAAAATCACATACATACACTTGAGCTCATACTATGTTTCAAAATTATCCCATCCTCTCACAAAAGCAATCAAAATCCCTATTTCCTGGTAATAGAGGCACACTTAATATTTATTTAAAGTAATTCCCACTGAAGAGTGCCTGCAGTGTTCCAGAAAGAGAACCAGATTTCTATTTGCTATATCCTTCACTAATTCTGTGACCTTGTAAAATCACTTCTGCATTTTCAATGACTTTCTCCTTAACTTTGGTGTCATGACCATGAAAAGATTCCTGAAAATATTTGGGATTGTAGGGTGAGTGGCTAATAGACGTAGCCTTTATAAATGTGTTCTGTTTAAAATGCAAAGCCTATTGGGTCAAATAAACTAGAATTTCAAGACAAAATATGAGTTCTGCCATTCTGAGTCCCATTGCTACCTATCAGAAAGTGGCAGTACCAAGTTCCCTTACTAAGGATTAGACATTGGAGTAAACTTCTTAGCAATCTGCTGTAAGATGTTATAAAACTATAAACCCAGCAATCAAAATCAAGGAAATATCCAAAAGGCTGTGCTTATTACAATACATTTCTGATTATGACATAATCAGGTCCTTTTTCATTTAATGGACCTGGGTAAATTTCTTAAAATATTGAGTGTGTAAACATACACACACACACACGTGCACACACACACATGCACACACACACATGCTTTGTATGCCTTTTCTTTTTGAGAAACATGTTTGTACTCACAGAACTGACTGCAACTGAAAAAGTGACTCTTCCAAGCAGTCAGAGTTGAAGTATCAAGCACAAAAGCTCTGAGTTTGGGAAAAAACAGCATCTCTGACATAAAGTCCTGCACATATCCATCATTTTTTTTAAAGCCTGTACTCAATTTATTCTGACAAACACAATCAAAATTGCCTTACAATGGATTTTTTCTTCTTTTTTTGTGTTCAGAAGGTCAACTTTAAATGCCATCACATTTCTTTGACTGCCTTCTATTATTCTTTCAGGAAAATAAACAACTTAGAAAAGGAGGATAATTTGCTGTGCTGCTAGTTTCTGGGACTTTAAGAGGAGAAAAACAGCAGGACAATCACAAGTGACACAGCCTAGAGGAGCTTGTAATTAAATAGTGGAGCTGTGAGGACCAACAAGGAACCACTGACAATGGATCAATGGGCAGGGGAAAGCTTGTGTCTCAGATAATCAAGGATCAGTCTAACAGGTACATTTGGGGTATTGAGAAATCTTTTATGAGGGATTGGAACACTAAGATCAATCTTAATTTCACCGAATTCTTAAGATGCAATTGCCAAGTATTTTAATGAAAACCTTTCATCTTTTTTAACAAACGCCTCCCTCCAGAGGGAGTCACAGTACCTTTTTCTGATCTGAAAGCTGCCAAATGCATAGCTAGATAGCCCTAAAAAGCAATTGCTTCTTTAGCTGTAGTGTTGTTCCTGAAAAAATAACCACCTTCAAAAGTTTCCAAAAAGAGGAAGACAGTCTGAATTTGAAATATAAAAAAAAAATAATGAAATAGATTTCATAAAAAAACAATTTTGCAATTCCCATGGGGGTACACAGACCTCATGAAATGTCTTCTGTCTTGAAGGTACATTTCTCAGCCAAATAGCAAGTGTTGGAAGGAATACTACAGTAATATAACCAAAATAAAATAATATAAAATAATTTTCAGATTATCCTCAGGATGGGACCAATTTTACAGAGACAATAAAAGTCAATAGTTATCATGGGAACTGCTGAGCACCAAATCAGAAATGTGACGATGAGGCTGACTCAGACTTGAAGAGGCTGACATCTCCTCTTCAAAGGGGATGTGTGATTTCTACATTCAAGTCTGAATCAACCAATGTTTGGATTAGTGAGTTTAAATAAGGTGCTGACATGCAATTCCTTAAGGTTATTCACCCACTGCTCCTGTCTCAGTGAGAGAGGGAGAGAGAGAGAGATTGAGATCGAGGTTTTTAGGGACATCAATCTCACCCACTGGCTCATTGGATTATATGGGTCATTTCCTGCAGTAGAAGCTATGCAGAAAAATGGTCATTGAGACAATTCAGACTAAGTCGACATCTTGGGCAAGTCTTTCAAGAACATCTGAATCACTCAAGTGTGGTAAGCAGAGGGGTCCTTCCCAGACTTAACATGACACTACGTGCCAATACCTGGGAGGTCAGTGAGGAAAGTGACACTTAGCAAGATGCTACAATTTGTGGGTCTTGGGAAGAGTTTCATGCCAACAATGACAACAGGATTTTACTGTCTATGCTTGTTTAATGGGAGACAGAGTCTTTCATTGAACAGATAAAGTAAGGATTAAAAAGCATTTCCATTAGGAGAGGAAATCCAGAAAGAGTCCCTTCTAGAGTTCAAAATTATTTATTAGACAGGAGAATATATCTTTTACAGGGAATATAGGGTAGAGATTTGCAGGCACAGCAAGGAAGAAGAGAAGATGGCGTAGAGACTGTGAGGATAAACAAGCATCAAAAGGAGCAAGTGGAAACATTCAGGTCAAACTTCACCCACTGTTCAATTTTTCATTTTTTGAACTCTGTCTATATATGACAGCCTCAGAAAAAGTATGTGGTGCTTTGCAGAAAATGGAACATGAGCAGAGGGTCAGAGATTAATATATGCACTGTTTAGGTTTTTATTAAATAGGGAAATACTGAGTGAATATATGAGGTCATATTTGGAAGAATAAAAAATACCAAATAGAAAGCACATTATAAATATTAAGTGCAATATAAAAGCTTTTATGGGTTCATAGTTGTAATCAATTAGAGTTATATAGTTGTGATCATTCTAATGCATAACTACTAAGTCATTATACAACAATGGAATAATGACTACACTTGATGATAGCAGTGAGCGGCTGTCACTAGGTGGCAGGTCCTGCTCCGTCAAGTTAAGCACAGCCTAAAGATGGCAGAGAATCTTGCCACAAACAAGAGAGAAAAACATTGGCTGACCATTCACTAGAGAGAATTCTTATATTCAACTTCACTATGTCTTAATATTTCTTGTCTGTGGCTACTTTGTACAGCCTCAGGTCTAGTTATGAAAACTGGGGATATGCCAATCATACACTAGTCAAGTGTCCTATAGGATTTTGAATGAGTTTGGAGTTAGTTCGTGAGATGGCAAACTAGCCAGGACTAATGCACAGGCAGTGCTGAGTCCCCTAGTTATGGAGGGACCCTGTGCTTACACAAAGCTACTGCCTGGGTAACAATTGCTGAACTTCAGAATGTCCACTTTTCTCTGTTATAGGGGGTTTCTAACCCTTCACAGAAAAGGGGAAAGACAAAATCCTGTATCTCTTAAGTTCAGCCAAGCTAAAGTTGCATTTTCCCCAATAAGTTTTTCTGCAGAAAATCAAAATGGGGAGGGGAAGTGAGTGACAGAAGGCAAGAACACAAACACAAACATACACATGCACCAAAAAATATTTTAAAAATATGTATTTGGGTCCCTGCTTGCCTGGGTCTAAACTTATAGCTTCGAGGGCAATTGTTTATCTCAAACTAACAAACAGTTCTATCTATCTATCTATCTATCTATCTATCTATCTATCTATCTATCTATCTACACATACATATGTACACACATACATACCACACATATACATATATACACACATTCATTTGTATATATACACATATGTGTGTGTGTATTTGTGCACTGTTACACAAAAGAAAGATCCAGGAGAGAACTCAGGTGAGATGGAAGTTTTAATAAAAAAAAAAAGGAAAATGTGAGAAGCTAACACAAGTTCCTCTTCCTCTCTTTTCCCTGACCTCTCCCTTTCCTTTAGATCCATCTTAATGTTGATGAAAAAGGTCATGGGGATGTGAAGGCTAGGCAAGAGGCTCAGTAGAATCCAATATAAGCATATATTAAGTGATACTTGAAAGACACGGTTATGAAGTGCTCCAACAATGCCAACTTCTTGACCGAGCAGAGGCTACATCATTATCCCACCCCTTACCTTTATCTGTAAGTACTTATTACAAAGATGAAATCAGTGTCTCCTAATGAGGAAATGACAAAAGCATTTCTAAAAATATCTAGGTTTGGTTTACTGCCAAGTAGTGTTAAAGTTATAGTAGAGTCCTGTCCTGGTGTTTCTGGAAAGTTCTTGTTTGGAAAAATATGAAATGTCTTGTCAATTTAGTTTACTTTAAAAAAAAAAGTATAGTATATATACTGTAGCAGCTACAAAACAGAATATACATGACTTCCTCAATATTCATAAACAATATTCATAGTGGCTAACATGAACTCAATACCAATAAGAGAATCATTCTGTAAATGTGTCAGATAACTCCAATATCTCCAGAGATCTGTGTCTAAGTGGCATAAAATAACCTATCTGACGAGAAAAGTGGAAGAAAGGTTAGTAGTGTACAAAGGTGACATTAAAAATCCTTCAAAAGAAAAGATACGATAGTTGAGACACTGGTGTTTCAGTATAAATTAAAAAGGTGTTAAAAACAAAACTGGTCCCAAATGGAGTCACATATATTAAGTAAACAAAGAGGATTATGTCTGGCTCTCCCAGAAAGGGAATCTTAACCCAGTAAGTCAGAAATTGCCTGATTTGCTCTGGTTAGGTAACTAGACTGACATTTTCTAAAAGAAAAGTAACTTTGCAACAACCAGTTCTCAATTTTGTCTAGTATAACTTCCTTGTTACCACTCCTTTCTGCCAATAAAATATTTTGCCTTGTATAGCACCATGGAACTACCTTCTGTCATCTAGAATGGATACTGCTTACTTCATGAATCATTAAATAAAGCCAATAAGATCTTTAAAATTTACATAGTTGAATTTTGTTTTTTAATAGAAATCAAAATTAATGTAGAACACATTTACTTTCCTTAGGTGACTTTTCACATACTTTGAACATCTCAATAATTTGTACAGAAATTAATTATTTAAGATATAGTACTTATGACTATTATTTTCAAAAATTATGACTATACAGTTTGTAATCTGAGAGGGCCAAAGTGATGTTGCAAAACTGAAGCAAACCCATTTCTCCTTTGAGATGACCTCTTACTCTTCATTTCATTAAAATTAAAAATTTTAAAGCTATTTTAGCCTGAAGAATTAGGCATGGCATTAACTTGACCAACTTTAGCAAATAAAAATAGAGAACGCTTGATTAAGTTTGAATTGTGGATAAACAACATTAGTGTATGAATATACAAATATTGCACACTTATTACATACTTATGCTAAAATTATTTGTTATTTATCTAGAATCCAGATTTAACTGAGCATCCTATATTTTATCTGGCAACCTGAGTAGCCATAAACAAAGCACATCTGTACCAAATGGCCCACAGTCATAGCACATGAGCATTAAAGAATATAGGTACTCAAAAAATAGTCACCTGGGCTATCAAAGACAAAGAACAGGGAAAAAAAATAAACATTTGGTCATTCCAATTATCATGATGTGGGGCTTTACAATCCATATGAATTTCCAGAAGACTAAGGAAATCAACTACTTTCCTTTGTCGGCTGTCAAAATTTCCACTTTTAACCAAATGGGATCATCCCTATAAACTCAGTTAATTCCATTTAGTAACAAAATAAAAGACTTTTCTTCCAAACCTTATACTCTAATATGTTCTTCCTTGTGAGAGAAACCTGACAGTATATTTCAGCTTCTGTCCTGGAAAAGCTGTTAGCAGAGAGCTAATAATATTATTTCTATTTCCTTTACTAATGCTAATCTGAGTTAAGACAAATGGGGTGGAGACAATGTTTATAATAGACTATCAGATTTAGAGCAAGAGCATTGCTGTACATATGTTCACAAGGGGTAAACAACATTTCCTTTCTGGTAGTTCTGGAAACCTTACATCCAGGACTTATTTCATGAGAGCAAAATGACTGTCCTAGTTTCCCCAAAAGATATTAAAGTTTTCTCCAGGTAAAAAGGGGTGTGGGTGTGTTATGCCAAACCTTATCCACTTGTCTTGGTTTTACTGCTTTTGTGAATGTGGAGCTGTCATTGTGAAAGTGTAGAAGTTTTAGAATTTACTTGGAAATACCTTTGAGACCATGCTCTAGCCTTAGCCATGAGGTGCAGGTGTAAATTCTTGGCAGCTTTAGAATTTCTGTCCATTTCTTCATGGCTGGTTTCCCAGTCTGTTGAACCAAGCATATGCCCACACATTAGATAAAAACTCATCTTGAGCAGTTCAGAAGCTGTACTCTGCCTTCTGTTTCCAATTGGAAATGAAAAACAAAGGAGGTCAGGAACTCTGTCTTGTGAGTAACAATAGACAGGTTATATTAGCTATTCACTCCTTCTCCCCACTATGAAGGAGATGGCTCACATACTAAAGGACATTCTGTCCACAAAAATAAATATGTATATTTAACACTTGGGAAAGCATAGTCCTTTGGCAATGCCAGTGACCACTTTATCTTTGAGACTAGCATCCTCAGGCTCATTTATTGACTCACTAAATGAATACTTTCTTAGTGAATTTCCAGAAACTAAGGAAATCAACTACTTTCCTCTCTCAGCTGCCCATATTTCCACTTTTGACCAAATAGGATCACCCCTATAAACTCAGTTAATGCCATTTAGTAACAAATATCAAGCAACAGGGTTAAGTTTTGATAATACAGTAATGGAACAAAGGTACAAAGTCCCTATTATTCCCTCACAGTCTAAAGGGAAAAGATGTGAAAAGGTGATGGCTGACATTGTGATGAGTGTTGCAATAGGAAACCACAGTGTAGGATCCTGTGGGGAAACCTAAGAAGGGAGTCTAGTCTGGAAGCACTTTAGAAAGATGCCTGGAAGATGCTCATCTAGGGAGAGAATCTACCCAATAAAGTGTGTGTGCGCGCACACGCACATGTGCTAAAAGACAGGAGTAAAGGTAGTGTTCCAGGAATAGAACTATACAAAGACTCATAAGAAAAAAAAATGATTTCAGTATGGATAGAGAGTAAACTGAGGTTGAGAGTTTTTAGAAGTGATGTTGGAGAGGAAAATGGGAACCAGATACCACAATCCTTTCCAATAATATTAAGTTTAAACTTTCTCCTGAGGGCAATACTGAGATTATGAAGGTTTTTAACCAGGGTAATTTCCTAATGAGATCTGTATTTTATAAAAATCTCCCTATTTGCCAAATGGGAAATAGATTAAAGAGCAAAACCATTTAGGAGACTCTTATGGTAGAGGAATGATGATCCAAAGGGCATAGACTGAATTTTAAAAGAAAAAAAAATTTTGAAATAGAAAAAAATTTTACTAGATCAATAAAAGGGAGGAAAAAAAAATGAGAATAAGCAAAGAATTTAGCACCCAGATCTTGGTTTCACATGCCATTCTGGGGTGGGAGGAAAAAAGAACCAGGACACCTTTCATCAATGGCTGATTCTAAGATTAAGGCAAGGAATGAACAAAATTAACCTGAAACATCTTGTTGTATAAGAAAGTAAGGGAGAGCAAGCAAACCAATCCCCCCCACAATAATGGGAGTTTATCAAAGGGATATAGGCATTAAAAAGTGTTTAAAGTTTAAATCTAGAACAACAAAATGGAGTACAAATGAGTTATAATCAAAAATATTAAAAAAGTAAATCCATGAGGTAATACTGATATAATTATTGAATAAACAAGGAAAATAGACAAATCTCCCAAACAGAATTCCAAATAATTTATATAGATGGTTCACTCTGAAGAAGGTAGAAAATCAATCCTCACTCTTTAAGTGTGGGCTGTGTATAGTGATTATCTTCCAAAGAGTACAGTGTGATCATAATGTTATGGATCAAGTGTCAAGGTTAATTATTACCAATACTTATCCATCATAATTGCAGTATGTATGCTTGATATATGTTGAGGATAACAGTCTACCATGGTGTCACCTAACTTTACTAAGTAAACAGTATTTGAAGGGACACAAGGCTTGAGGGACAGTCATGAGATAATGAATATTGTGTTTAAGAGACTTTAAGAGATTAGAGAAATGAATGTATACAGTCAGAAAGAAAAAAACAGGAAATTTAGTTCTATTATAGTAAGGGTCTTAATTTAAATTAAAAAAATCAATAAAAAATGAACTTCATATCCAGTCATATTCTTGCTGGGGTAAAGAATTTTCTTTAGCCCAATGTATGGTTATAGAGAACCTTAAGATAAAAGTACTAAAGGAAATACCTGATTGAGATACAAGTGGTATGTTCCAAGCTTGGCAAGTAAGATTTCTAGCACTGAGTAACAATTCACACCAGGGAAATGTAGTAAATACAATGAGTGACAACTCAAGAGAGGTGCCATTTTCATAAGAAAAAAATGCATTCAAATTACCTGTGAACACCCTTAAATCATCATAAAGTATATAATGTTGCATGTATACAGTTAACTGGAGGAATACATATATAGGATGTAACAGTAATATAACAGGGTAATGTTTAAGAAATAATACACTTCTTTTACCAACAGAATCACAAATTTCTTACTGAGAGTTATTCATACCATGATAAATAATCATCCCCTCTGTACTAAATTCACACAAAGAGATAAATGTCTCCATTAAAAAAGAATAATATTTATGTCCTTACTGGTTTAGTTAGATCTTGAATTTTATCAGTTCTGAAAAGTCTGCTTTTATTTGAAGTTGTTTATACATTTATATTTAGTATAATATTGAAATGGTTAGATTTAGGACTTCATTTTTACTATAGGCTTCCTGTTCTTCACATTCATTGTTTTACTGTCCTTGCTTTCAATATTTTTCATTATTTAACTTAGACTTTTAGTATACCATTCAATTTATCTATTATCTTTTTAGCTGTACTTCTCTGTATTTTTGGTGGTTTCTCTCAGGATTTTTTTTTAAGGTTTATTTATTTATACAAGATCCGGGATACAGGCCAGATGCATGGGAGGATGAGAGGATTCACCAGAGACAGAGCGGGGAACAGAACAGGCAGACTGACGAAATCCACTGCTGAAGGGAGCAGCAGGCATGACAGGAGAGGTCTGCCGTGCCATGTTGGACCCTCACTGGCCTGCTGGAATCAAACCTGCGCTGCAGAGGCTGCAAACAGCTTCACAGTGCTGTGCTCAAATGCCTGCGCCACCAGGGAAGGCCCTCTCTCAGGAATTTTGACCATACATATACTTTAACTTTTTGTTCAATTTAGAATATTCTATCACTTCCCATAAAGTGTTAAGAATCTTACAATTCTAGTATTTATGCTATAATTCTGACTTTTATTTAATATACATATGTTTTAAAACCAAAGAAGGGTATTATGTAATGATAACATAGTAAATTCATCAAAATTTATGTAACAATCATCAACATATTATATATATGGTTAAATTATATATATATGCTTATATATATGTTTATATATATAAAAGAACTGCCAAATTATATAAAGGAAAAACTGACAGATTTGAAGACAGAGTCAAATCAAGTTTAATAATTGGAGACTTCAGTATTCTACTTTTGAACAACTGGGCAAAAGATCAACAAAGAAACTGAAGACTTAACAACACAATAAACAACATCAAACTAACAGACATATACAGAATACTCATCAACTGCAGAATATCCTTCTCAAGTGCGTATAGTCCATTCTCTCGGATAGACAATATATGAAATCATAAATATGACTCAATAAACTTAAAAGGTTTGCTAGCATGCTAAGCATATTCTCTAGCTTTAACAGAATAAATTTAGAAATGAATAATAAAAAGAAATATGAGAAATCCCCCCAAAATATAGAGATTAAATTATACATTCCTAAACAAACAATGGGTCAAAGGAGAAGTCAAAAGGGAGAAAAATACATTGATATAATAAAAATGCAAATATAATTATCAAAACTTTGGATGAAGCTAAAACAACATTTAAGTAGCAATTTAGAATTATGAATGCGTACATGAAAAAAAAATAAGGCCACCTGAACTTCTATATGAAGAACTATCAATAGAAAAAAGAGCAACATAAATCCAAAGAAGGTAAAGAGAAGTAGATAATAAACATTAGAGGAGAAATAAATAAAAAAGAATATAGCAAACCAAATTCTGGGTCTTTGCTTAACAATAGAATTGACAAACCTGTAGCTATTATAGGTTGACCAAGGGAAAAATTTCCATGTGTCTGGGATATTTTGGTTATTATTAGGTAAGTGGAATATGAAATGGTTTCTAACTTAATTCCTTGGATCTGTAGATATTTGTTTGGAAGTTTATCTTATCACATGCATTTAAAAAAAATTCTAAATGAAAAAAAAAGAGAGAACTCACAATTTACTAAAATCAGGAATGAAAATGAGGTCACCACTAGTGATCTGAAATTAAAAGGATTATAAGTGAATACTATACACAATTGCATACCAATAAATGACATAGTTAAATTATATTTATAGAAATAATATAGTTAAAATAGATAAATTATAGACACGAGATACCCAAGCTGACTCAAGAAAAAAAAAAAAGAGTACAATAGACCTGTAGCAAGGAAAATATTGAATTAATAATGAGTTCTACAAAAATGTAAGATATAGTATCAATGTAACATATCTTTCTAAATACTTGTAATGATTAATACATTTATACTTACATGAAGAAGAATATGACTTAACAAAATGGGTGAACTACAAAATATTGTAATACTGAAACTATAAAAATATTGAAAGAAATTGTGAAAGATCTAAATAAGTGGATAGTTATCTTGGGTTGCTGGACTGGAGGAATTTAAATAACAATATTTCTCAAATTGATCTACAAATTCAACAAAAGACCTATTAAATAAATGATGATATTTTTAGAGATATCAACAAACTGACCTTAAAGGGTAAGGGAATTAATGGTATTCAGACTAGCCAAATAGTCTTGGAAATAAGAAATGAAGTTGGAGCACTGACCTTTCTTGGTTTCAAAACTTATTTCAATGTTATAGTAATCAAGACTGTGCTGTAGAATGCTGTTTGAATAAAGACAGATAACTACATCAATGGAATAGAACTGATAGCCCATAAATAAACCCATAATTTTATGGTTAATTGATTTTCAGCAAGGTGCCAGGAGAATTCAATATGGAAGTAGTCTTTTTGAAAAATGTTGTTGGTACAACTGGATATTCACACGCAACAGAATGAAACAGGATGGGCCTCCCTGGTGGCTCAAGGGGTTAAGTACTGCAGTATGAAGCAATCTGCAGCCTCTGCAGTTCAAGTTCAATCCCTGTCTGCCCAGCTAGCAACCCACATGGCACAGCAGACCTCTATTGCCTTGCCCGCTGCTCCCCTCAGCAGTGTACTTGTCAATCTGCCTGTTTTGTTCCCCAATCTGTCTCTGGTGAATCCTCTCACCCCCTGCATCTCTGGCCTATACCCCAGCTCTTGTATGCATAAATAAATGAATCTTTTTTTTTTTTTAAAGAATGAAACAGGACTCCTACCTTAAGCCATGCACACAAATTTAATGCAAAATGGAAATCGAAAAGCTAAATTTAACAGCTAAAAGTATAAAATTCATAGAAGAAAATTTTTGTGTAAATCTTATGACATTTGGATTAGACAGTGTTTCCTTGTATGGTACCAAAAATGCAAACAATAAAGAAATATAAATTAAACAATCAAAATTTTCAAAGTTTGTGTTCAAAGGATAATATTAAGAAACTGAAGATAATCCATAGATGGGAGGAAAAAGTATAAATCATATTAGAGTTTAGTATTCAAACCCTACAAAGAACTCTCACAATCTAAAGATGAAAAAAAAAAACTTAAAACTTGGCAAAGGATATACATAGATATTTCTCCAAGAATACATATGAATGTCTAATAAACACAAGGAAAGATGTTTAATGTCAATAGTCATCAGGAAAAAAAAATCCATAATGGGATACCACTTCACACACACTAGGACAGTATCAAGAAGATAGACAATAATAACTGCTGGCAAGGATGTCGAGAAATTGGAATACTCATACCAGGTTGATAGGAATGCAAAATGCTGCAGCAACTTCTGAATCAGGTTTCTAGTTTCTTAAAAAGCTAAACACAGAGTTAACACATATCCAGCAATTCCACACCTAAGCACATATTCAAGAGAACTGAAAATATATATCCACAAAAAAAAAGTTTACTTGAATGTTCAAAACAATTTTATTCATAACTGTCAAGATGTGGAAACAACCCAAATGTCTATCAATCATCTAATGGCTAAACGAAAGGTGACCCACACAAAATAGCACTATTCTGCAATAAAAATGCATGATGTACAGACACCTGCTACAATGTGGATGAAAGTTAAAAATATCAAGCCATATGTCAGACACAAAAGACATATACTATGATTCCATTTATAGATGTTTAGAACTGGCAAATTCAGAGAGAGAGAATGTATATTAATGTTTGTAAAGGACTGTGATAAGGGCAGAATGGTGTGGAATCCCCAGCCCTCCTTGTTCTCAGGGTTATTGTCTTGGTGCCCAGAGTTCCTGCTGGTCAAGCTAGACTAGTCAGGCAGGAGGCATGTATGAGGAACATACTGGGAAACCAATATCTGCTGAAAACAGCAGGCAGATATGGCCAGAATAGCAAGATCAGCTAGAATTAGCTTACTTGTACAGATTAGCAGACAGTTAGGTAAGGATAGGGAACAGAGATAGTATGCTTTGAGTACTGTGAACTAGGGAGCCCCCTCGATGCTCCACCCTAGCTTTACCAGCCTATGATGCATCCCAGATAATGTACCCCCAACACAAGTAGGTTCCTCCACATACTTGTCCACTTTCTCTGAACCTGGTTCTAAATAAATATGAGATTGCCCATAGATCAGGGCTGTACCTTTTTGGTACAGTCCCTCTGGGACTATCACTAACTGGATTTTAATTTCTTTCATCCCCAGCAGTTCCAATGCAGTCGCCCTTTGAGGTGACAAATGGGCACAGGGCTTTATCAGGGTGATGACACATTGTAAAATTGACTCTATTTATGGTCGTAAACTTGTGAATACACAAACCACTAAATTGTATAACTTAAAATGGTGAATTTAATGGCTTGTAAACTGTATCTTGATATTCTAAGAGATATCAAATAGAATCATGTATTTTAAAGAAGTTAAAGAAAAAAGGTTTTTACACTAATCCACATATTTATCATTCCTGGTGATTTTTGTGTTCCTTTTTAAAGACCTGATTTCCCATCTGGTATTTCTGTATAGCCTGAAGAACTTCTTTAGCACTTTTTCCGGTGCCTGTAGATCTGTTGGCAACACATTCTTTAGTTTTTGTTTATTTGAAAATGCTTTATTATACCTCTATACTTGAAGAATATTTTCACTGGTTGACACCACTGGTTGTGTTGTTTTCCTTTCAGCACTTTGAAGAGTTTCACTGGATCTAATTTTTTTTGTTTTAATGAGAAATCAGCTATAATTTACATTGCCAATGCTATCTAGGTAATGTATTTTTTTCTCTGGTGGCTTTTAAGATTTTCTCTTTATCTTTTGTTTTCAGCAGTTTGACTATGGTAGAGGTGTGGTTTGTTTGAATGCATCCTATGTGGCGTTTATGAGCTTCTTAAATATATAAATATGTTTCTTTAACATATTTTAGAGATTTTGACATGGTCCTACATACTATTTCTATGTTGTTGTGTTTTTTTTAAATGTTTTTTCTTGTGTTCTTCAGATTAGGTAGTTTCTATTGATTTAACTACAGCTTCATGGGCGCTTTTGTCAAATCAAATTGGTATTTAAAAACACAGTCAGTGAATTTGTTAATTTGAATATTTCACTTTTCATATCTGAAATTCCCACAACATTTTTTCATTTCTATTATTGATTAAATATTTTATTTTCTATCTCACTGTAAGTATATTTTCCTTTCTGTTACCAGGCATATTCATTAGCTCATTCATCTCACTATCAGTTTTCATTGATTGCTTTTCCTCTTGAGCATGGATCAAATTTTCCCGGTTCTTCATATGGAGGTATATTAATTTACTGTTGCATCTGGACATTATGAACTGATACTTTGTGTAAACTCTGGACTCTATTATATCCCTCTAAAGAATACTGATTTGGGAGCCTCCCTGGTGGCGCAAGGGGTTAAGCACTGCACTATGAAGCAATCCGCAGCCTCTGCAGCACAAGTTCAATCCCCGGCCAGCCAGGGAGCAACCCACATGGTGCAGCAGACCTCTCCTGACTCGCCCGCTACTCCCCTCAGCAGTGTACTTCGGTCAATCTGCCTGTTCTGTTCCCCAATGTCTCTGGTGAATCCTTTCACCCCCCGCATCTCTGGCCTGTACTCCAGCTCTTGTATGATAAATAAATCTTAAAAAAATAAAAATAAAGAATACTGATTTTGAAAGTAGGCAGTGAACTTAGCTAAACTCAAACTGCAAACTCTGTCTCCCTAGTGTTGTAAATGTGTTGGGGTGGGGACAGCAGGTGAAATTTCTGCTCAGTGTTTTTAGCCTCAGCTCAGCTATTTGGAGTTGATCTCATGTCATTTAGACATCTGAAATAAATTTGGACACAGTATATAAACAATATATATAAACAATTTGAAACCTTCCCTCGGTAGCTTCTTTTTCCCCTTGAATTTTCCTTTCACTTTCTAGTACTGTGGTCTCTCAAAACTTCTTCCTCTGGCTCTTCAAGCAAGTTAAGACTGTAGGGTTTTATCTGAATTTTAGTCAAACAACTTGTGGCTGATTAGGTTTACAGGAACCATAAAATTAGGTAAGTCACTCAAGTTTGTTTCATTTTTCTAAGTATTCACTCCTGTCAAGTTCCTGCTTATTTTTGACTGTTTTACATTGCCTTCAAGTGGATGAATTATGTCCATAGCCTATAATACTGTCAAGAAGAGGACTAATTTCATAGGAACAATTCTGCCATCATGATCAGCAATAATGTATGTATATGTGAGTACAGGTGTGTGTGGAGGTATGTTGCAGAGACCAGCGAACACTGACTAATGAAGAACTTTCATGTCTGAGAGCTTGAAAATAGGACACTTAGAGATGTACACTTGAAACAGAGAGTGCTGAGGAACAGAGACGAGATGAGGAAGTAAGAAAGAAGCTGGCATTGACCTTTGGGGGTTAACAACAAGTTCTCAGGTTTGAAGGGAAGAAGTTGAGGTGTCTCCACTTTTCTCTTGTGTTGGTTTGCTTAGGACTGCAAGTTGAGATATGGTTTCTTTAGACACAGCCAAATTATAATAAAAGGCTTTTTTCTATGATCATATATCAGAATTGAGTCCTTACATTGTTCCTGAACTGCAGAAGTCCACAGGTGTTCAAAAAGAGTAAGGAGGGGGACAAAATAAAACTCTTCCTATGGTCCCAAGTTCTGCCCATCATTAAGACTGAACTCAGACGATTTGATACACCAATTTCTATTCTGGAGGTGCAGCTGTCCATATTCCAAGCACATGGACAGTAAAGTTCCCAAGGTGATTCAGACCAACTAGATGGAAACTAGACTAGAAGAGACGAGAATGACATAGTCTAACAACTTCATTTTATACAGGGGAAACTGAGGTCCAAAGAGGTGAAATGACTCATCAAGTTACCACAGCTAGTTAGTAACTGAAACAGGAATCCACACTAGGGTTTCTGACTCTGCTGAGTCCACTATACGAACCTTAAGGCTCACCAGGACTTTGTGAAATCACAGGGCCCCTCAAAAGCATTCAGATTGAGCAGTAGAATCCTCTCTTTCACATATAATGGCAAAAGAAATCAAGACTCTTATTTACAAAACAGCAGTGCTTGATAACTCATTTCAAATCATTTAACAGTTTGCCAGCTGGTATCTGTGAAAAGCTATGCTACCACTTCACTGGTCCATTAGCTATTTCAGTAAATGTATCATTATTTGTCACATTTTGTAAAAATAGATTCCAAATTCAAGATATGGCATATTTTCGTACATTATTCAGGTCTAAGAACCCACTTAGCTAATGTAGGCATCATGCATACCTTCCAAATAAAAGATCTGTTGTGGTAAATAACATTTCTATTGGCAGCACACCACCAGCCTCCACATTTCTAAAGAAATCTTTAGCTTCATTGTTGTATATTTTTGAGTCAAATTTGTTTTTCCAAGATTTTAGAAGAAATTTTCCTATTTCTTACAGTAAAGACATGTAAATCACTTGAGGATGTTAAACACAGCCTTTAAATGATAAAATGTTTGCATTACCTACTGGCTTAGAAGTTTCCTGAAAGCGAGAACCATGCCTTGCTGTTGCCCTCCCAGCATTGAGTATGATCTCTATAAAAAAAATAATCACCTAGTAAGTATTTGTTGAATGGTCATTGGATGAATAAATAAAGAGATCTTTCTTTCAGGTGACTATGAAAGCCAAGCAACTATAGGATTAGAGTCTCCATTTTTATGTAGCAATTTTGGTGCTGGGCATACAGCCATATAAAGGTTCCAGACACAATTTATCAGGATGCCTGCTGTTTCCTCCCTTGCCTCGGCCTCCACTATAAAATCCCCATTTTCTTGGGGAAACATTTACATGAGATGGTAACTGCCAAGAGCAGAATGTGTTTGAAAAATAGATCAAAAGTATAGAAAGGACTGCACTTCTATTTGCTTCTTTCCCCTATCTCTATGCATTTATACACACAAAACACACTAGAGATCTTCAGGTTAAAAGCTTTTCACAGTAATTCACTTGCCAGAGAAATCACAATACTGTGGACTTTTTGAAGGGGTGAGCACATCTTTTATAATCCAGGTCAAGGTCATCTATATATCCCAGGGTTTATCACAATGCCAATTACTATTCAAAGGTAGGTAGCAAGCAAATGGATGAGAAGCTATGTTGTAGTTAGAATAAACCTAACATTTGTTTCATACATCTTAATTTCAGTTCACAATCAACTTTGAAGTATCCTATGTACTGTAGAAAATTAGATTTCTCTGTAGCAGCTTTAAAATAAAAACAGTGTAACCACTTTTTTTTTACCATGTACTTAAAGCTATAATTTTAGAAACAAAAATTTCTCATTTGTTGTAGGACAGGTTTTCCCTGATTTTGCATCCTATTATAAGCATCCCTTATTTTGTCAAATGAATGCCTGAGACCAACAAAGTCCACAACTATTTAAGAGCCAACATAATGGACATATGTTCTTTGATTCTTAGGAAAACACTGTGTTGAGCTCTTGCAGAATATGATCCTTGTTCTTGAGCTTAAACTAGCAACTGATACCGTCAATCAATACAAATGAAGGGCCTTAGAGCACTAAGTAGAAAATACAAACTGTTTAGCAGCTTCGTATTTTATTGATAACAGCCTCAATGTAGCCAAAATTGGCAACCTAAGAACCGGTGAGTGACCTGGATTTGGGTGGCTATGTTTTGATGTTGCTTTGGCCCTTTTTTAGGTCAACATCTCACAACCAAGGACACTGATTCCATATATCACAGGACTGTTTCCAATGCATTAGTCAACTCTGAAATTAGCAATCCAAGTAGGTTTCTAGCTCTCTACTTAATGAGTTTGCCCACAATGCATACAGAGAGGCAGAATGATTCCATTTTAAAAGACAAGCTCATCTTTTTTGGAAGCTAGTCAGTGATGATGAAGAGTTAACCAAGTTTCTTTAGACAGTGTCCCATTTATTAGCTTCATTAATAACAATAATGAGCAAAAATCTCTTGCAGCTGAAGAAAGGAATTGCCCTACAGGATGTAAATAGACTACTGTGAGTGTTCATCAACTGCATTTCTTGTTGGACTTGAGATTGAACAGAAATTTAAGTTATTACTCATATTACACATTAAATTTATATTTGCTTATTAGTGTTCCCAAGGCTTTGCCAAGGTGTCTTTGAAAATTCCAGTGCTCTGGCTTCATTTTGTTTTGCTGATGGGAAAAATATGCTGAATAATGCGAACAGAAATACATCTTTCACATGTTCCACTTCTCCCTGCCCCCCACCAAACCTATATTTTTCCAGGTCACCCTGTAGACCTTACATTCATTCTATCAGACCTCCTGGCTTTCTGAATCTCTCCACTCCAAATGTACTTCAACACAGTAATCCTCTCAAAATGCATATTAGATTCATCTTCCTACTAAAAAAAAAAAAAGTGGCTATCAAAGTTCAGCTTTGCCTGACATGCAAGGCTGTTTATAATTTGGTTCTAATCTATCTTCCCAGCTTTAGTTCACCTACATGGCTAATACCACTGTACTGATTGCTAATGGCTCACACATTCCCATTCTCCACGTTTTAGTCAAGATGAGTTCTCTGCTCTAAAGAATGTGGTTGCCAATTTCCATATGTTCTGCTGCTAACTCCAAATTGGAAGGTACTTTTTTACTATTCTCAATTCCCAAATCAGTGTGCAGAGCAGGCTCCTAAGTTCCTATTTTTTTCATATTTTGTGTCCTGCTACTTCAATAAAGATATCCTCTTGCTTAATTCTCCTTTCCCAGACTTTAAACCCTTTGAGAGTAAAGTCAAAAGCATTTCCACATTCTCTACACCTTCAGGTATAGAGCATGGAACATAATAAATACATGTAAGTGTGAGTGATTGGATGGATAGATGTATGAATGAATGAAAATGATCTCTTCGATATCACACTATTTTCTCACTCCAATAATATGACAGGAACATGAGACATTTAAGTAGTTTAATTATCTAACCCAAATTGTGGGCTCTGAAGATCAGAGAGAGTCTATATGCAACAGCTGAGGTGTCAAAACACATTAAAAATAATAATGCAAAAATAACCAGGTGTAATCTAAGCTGAGTATTTTCTTCTGGCACCTCTTTCCCTACCATTCAATTTAGAATTGTGTTCTATTATTACCATATCTGCTTACAGCTCCTATTTGCTGCTGATTTCTAACTACATAAAATACATACAGCTTTCAGAGACTGAAAATATTAATATAAAGTGAACTAATTCTTTTGTTTTAATTTAGTAAATATAATAAAAGCACAGCTTACTTGACACAGTAATTTTATTATCAAGTATTCAGCACTGGGAAATGATGAATCATCCATTTAAGACCTATCATTTTGACTGCATCATAGAAATTAGAGAATGTGCAGTGTAGTCTTTGCATTGGTTATCGGAATGAGACCACTCAAACCACGAGCCATTCATTCAGGATCTTTTATCAACCATACAATGTTGTGGATACTCTGGGTGATACAAAGAATAAAACAAAGTTTGGTATCAAGAAACTTTGACAGACCAAGAACTGGGTTAAATATATTATGGCTGATAACATTAAGTACCTAGCACTGGAATTCATGCTTCAGAAAAAGGTGGACAGCATCTGGATTCAGGGCACGGCTAGTGAAGAACAAAGGGTGGACCGACCCTCCCTCCATATAAAAGGGGCAGTGTCAACAGACTCTGGAGAAACAACATATCTACCAAGTCCTAGTGAATTTCATATTCAGTGATGTTTTTTTTCCTCTCATTTTGTTCCCTTATCTGCCCAAGACAATGGCTTTCTTTAAAGCTGGCATAATTTCTCAGGGATTAAATTAATAGTCTCCTAACACATCTCTCTGCCTCCTATCTAGCTCCTTTCTAATCCAACCTCCACATTCTTGCATGTGTGGGCATTTCTCAAAAACACAAATATCATTATGTAATTTTCCTACCAGAAATCTTTAGATCTGCCTTCAAGGTTAAATGGAAGCACAACCACCAAGATCTGATTCTTTATTTCTGTAGCTGCTTCCCCTGTTACATCCAAACCTGGCCTTAAGCTCCACACAGCTCCTTTCAAGGACTCAGCTGTAGCCTGCCCCTGTGCCTTTGCCTACAGCTTCATCCCACTCAGCTTCCTAATCTGGATACTCTCCAGTTGTTTTCATGGCTTGCCTGATACCTCTGATCACAAAATCTGGGCGACCCACTTCTCTATTCCCACAGCCACCTTGACATCTCCAAACTCGAGCTGTCTGGCTCTTTTATTTGCCCAATTAGATGAGTTTAATCAGGGTCCCAAATCCTCTGTTCTGGTAAGAAAATTTGAATGAACAGTTGTAGGTCCATTTTCTCTGAATAAACTCTCCCTCTCCCTAAATTTCTGAATGCAACTAGTGTTTTCCCTTTTACCACTCCTGCTATTCTGCAGGAGTCAACATGTTATATTCTTGAGTTTGATTTCCTCCTCTATTCAATAATTGTCATGAAATTTCTATTCTCCTTGAGAAATTTCTGTCCTCCTATCCAACCACTGCCAACACTATTAAAGAGATCTAAATCACTTGTTCTTGTCCTTCAGTACTGAAGGCATCCCAGGTTTTTGCTTTGATCCTGCCAACCATGAATGAATTCTAGCTCCCTTACTGGAACATTCTGCTACCCAAAAAATCTGCTACCAGTTTGAGAAATGTGGCCCTGAATGAAGAAATTACATAATAGGTGAATTCTGTTCTGGATTCCACAAACAGGACCAGCTTTTGGACAGAGAGGAGGGCAAGTAACACAGAATGGAAATGTAGAGAAAATGCAGAGCATTTGGAATCACAAGTAAGAGGGGATGAGACTTAGGTGCACTGAGAATAAATCAAAATGTCTTACAATGACTTATTAGGATCTATGCAATGTGACTATCAAAAATCTGCCTCACTTACTACCCCTCTTATTATCTGCAGGTAGTCTGCCTTCCATTAGTCCTCAAATATGCCAACTTCATCCTTCAACTGGGTGTTTGCAACTCTGCTTGAAAAGAGCAGGTGCCATCTGTCTGGATACTTCCTCTCTTTCAGGTCATGGTGCAAAAGGTCAGCTTCTCTGAAAGGTTGTCACTGACCATGGCATTTAAAGGAATCAACCTCACATCTCATTATCACACCACTCCACTTCTTTCCCTTTAGCACTTGTCACAAGCTAAAAATTATTTGCTTCTTTATGTCCCATCTTCTTCTCAAGATAGGAGCTTTCTGTCATTCACCATAGCTTTGCCAACACTTTGTGCCTAGTACACAGTACTTCAGTACTAGTGGAATGAATAGAAAACAAGAAATGAAGAAAGAAAGAAATGGGTCGGAGAAGAAATAAGTAAAATTAACAAGTTTTTTTCCCTAAAACCTTGACCTCATGTCACCTGAGCAGAACTTCCACTTCCATCATTTCACATGAAGATTGGAAGCCTACAATCAAGCTGTTAACTCCAATTTATTTGGTTAACTACTAAGGATACATGATTGTTGGACAGAGACAGGAATGTTTAGAAATCACTTGGAATTCTCAGGCAACCTTCAGAGGGGAAAACATACTCTGTCCCTGCCGTCCCATCTACCCAAGTCCAAGTCTTGGGTGTTGCACATCAATAAAATTATACTCTGTTGGCTTGGTTCTAGAGATGATAGACAGAAGTCTTTGCTAGATTTTGGTTAAAAAACAAATCCTTGATTTGATGGGCTTGTTTACTATATTAATTCCTCCTATGGGTGAGATGCTTTACACTTTAAATATGGCAAGGGTGTGGCTGCACAGTATTTGCCATACAGATTAGCTGCCCACCTGATTTCTGACTAATTATGGTGGCTTTAAAAGCCCCGCCCTCAGGCCTATCCTAGTGGTGCAGGTGGTTGAGCACAGAGCTGTGAAGTTCTCCGCAGCCTCTGCAACCCGGGTTCAATCCCGGCCGCCCTGGCACTGCAGACCTTTCCTGTCTCACCCACTGCTCCCCTCAGCAGTGTATGTCAGTCAGTCTGCCTGTTCTGCTCCCTACTTAGTCTCTGGTGAATCCTCTCACCCCCACACCTCTGGCCTGTACCCCAGCTTTTGTATTCATAAATAAATAAATCCCTAAAAAAAAAAACTTTTCATATTGAAACCTGGAGTGGCTTTCCTCCCATTGGCCTTGAAGCAGATGCAGTGTCCAAGTCCCTCTGCATAGGCAACTTGGGTCAGGCCAAGATTAAGTGGAAAAGATATGAGGCAGCCAGCCCACTCACTGCCACCCAAATGCTCATGACAGAAATAATTCAAAAGCAAAAACCTTTCATTCCAGTGGTGTGATCATTTCTGAGTTAAGTCTTTTCATTCTGATTCACATACTACTTTATGATTTGAAGTCCTAGATAAGCTTCTTGTATCCCCTGAAATTAATCCCTGTTCCCACTAATAAAAGCAGAAACTGTATTATCCAGGGAGTTATAAATTCTAGTGGCCTCCTTAGGAGTATGTTTTCTTTTCACAGAACTTTGCTTCTCAATCCCAAGCTCCTGTGAAGAATGAATATGAATTCTTTGCTGTTCTATAGTCACTTCTGCTGGGATAGAATCATGAATGTGGGGAAAACTCCTTTATTAAAGATATAAAATGCACTTTGCAAATAATTCATTTCCAGAAATAGGAGTGTTGACTATATCCACTCCATACTTGAGTTCAAAGCAAATTCTACACATTTAAAAATACATTTCCCCAAACTCAATTGTTTTTAAGCAAAAGAGTTCACTATTCAGAGTTCTAGTCAGGCAATGATGAGCCACTGGAAATACGTACACCCATAATAAAAAGTTGTGAATCCAACTGTAACTTAGGGGGAGAGAGGCACTTTACTTCTCTAGGCTCCAGATGTTTGGTATTCTTTCTAGCACTATCAGTTTATGCTGTTCAGAAAAAAATATTAAATTTTCCAATGAATTATTTTTTCATATGAGAATTATGCAAGAATAATCTAGTTTCCTCTGAAACAATGAAATAAGTCTGCATTTTTTTCCTAAAACTTTTAAAAGGATAAATGATAAAGATCTTCAAAATGAATATTCTATCTCTACCTAGCCATAATTTTGTAATTTATACTGCCACTGTTTCTAAGTAAGAAGCTATCTTATATCTGTGTTGTATGCTGGCAAGAAGAATTTAAACTATAAAGAAAACCTCTAAAGTATTTTTTACCATTGAATTTTATAGTTCCATAATTCAATGACATTATTTTGTACATTAGACTCAATTTTCAGAAAGAAGCAATGATTTTCTTATTAAATTAAATTTTTGAAGGCAGGTGTCATCTGTTTCTGGAACAAATAATGCTAAGGTTGAGTCAGGAACCAGGTTATGCATATAAATAACTATTTAAGTCAATTCTATTAAAAATTCTTTATTAATCTACAAGAATATTTTCCTTTCTAAAACTTGCCACTTGAAGCAAAGGAAGATGAAAATGGTAACATAGTTCAATAAAAAACCCCATGATGAATTCTGGCAAGATAAGAATTTTAAAGACATTAGGCACGCCTTTTTCTGACAAATGGAGCAAAATAACATACAGATAAAGACAGCAATCCATGAAAAAAAGAAAAATCAGATAACTGGAGGGTCAGCATTTCCATGGAGAAAAGTGACAATGTTAGAGATGGTAGGAAAGACAGTAACAATTTCTTCTGGAATGTCACTGGGGCAGGTGATAGAATTAAAGAACTAGAGCACAGAGCAGTAGAAAATACACAAACAGAATCAGATCAGCAAAAAAAGAAAAAAATAACAAAAACAGCACAACAGCCTTAAGATATAACACAGAGGCCTCCCTGGTGAAGCAAGGGGTTAAGCACCGCACTATGAAGGAATCCACAGCCTCTGCAGCACGAGTTTGAGTTCCATCCCCAGCTGGCCAGGGAGCAACCCACATGACGCAGCAGACTTCTGTCTCACACGCTGCTCCCCTTAGCAGTGTGCTTCAGTCAGTCTGCCTGTTCTGTTCCCCACTCTGTCTCTGGTGGATCCTCTCACCTGTCGCATCTCTGGCCTGTACCCCAGCTCTTGCATGCATAAATAAATAAATCTTTAAAAAAAAGTTATCTCTAAAAAATATAACACAGAGAGAAACAACATATACATCATAAAGAAAAGAGTGAAGAAATGGGAGAAACCTTATTTGAAGAGATGATAGGTGATAATTTGGGAAAAGAAATAATCTGATTCTGAAAACTGAAAAAGTTCCAAACAAAACACAAACAGACAGAGGAAAGATGTATTATAATTAAAGTGGGAAAGCGAACAATAAGGTGAAAATACCAAAATATCTAAAGAATAACAAATTATCTATAAAAGAATCTATATAATATTATCTGTGGATTTCTTTGCAGAAAGCTTTAAGCCCAGAGGGAATAACATTATATATTTAAGATGCTAAAAGAATTTTCTCTTTTTTAAAGATTTATTTATTTATTTATTTGTTTATTTATTTATTTATACAAGAACTGGGGTACAGACCAGATACACGGGAGGGTGAGAGAATTCACCAGAGACAGAGTGGGGGACAGAACAGGCAGACTGACGAAATGCACTGCTGAGGGGAGCAGCGGGCGAGACAGGAGATGTCTGCAGCGCCATGTGGGACCCTCGCCGGCTGGCCGGGATCCAACAGGCGCTGCAGAGAGCTTCACAGCCCTGTGCTCAATGGCCTGCGCCACCAGGGGAGGCCCAAGAAAAGAATTTTCAACCAAGAATACCTTGCCCTGATATCAGAATAGAAAGACTGATAGAGTTTTACAAATAAACAAAAATTAAAGGAATTCATCACCAATAAATTGATGCTGTAGGAGATACTAAAGGGATTCCCATAAAAAGAAAAAAAAAATCCTATCTAAAAGCAGGAAGCCACCAAAAAAACACAGCATGAGTGGTGAGGAAGGAGAGTAAAAATGTAGACCATTACAACAATAGGTTTGATCAATCTATCAAATAGGTTATAACTATAGAACCCTACACATAAACCTCATAACCTTAAAACAAAAATACATAAAAGAAACATGTAAAAAAATAGAAAAGAAATTCAAATATAACACAAAAGGAAGATGTTAATGCAAAAAAGAAATCAAAATATCAAAAACAAAGTACAAAATATCAAAATAATAAATAATAAAAATCACAGCAAATAATTATATTTCAATAATTACCATAAATTTTAATGGTCTGAATTCATACAATGGGAGAATAAATAAAAAAAGAAAAATCAACTTATACTTCTTCAAGGAAATTCATCTTAGCTCAAAGTAAAAGGTTGGAAGACAATCCTACAAAAGGCATGTACAACCAAACATAAATCAGATAAAATATAAGCTAAAAAAAGGTAATAAGAGACAGAAATGGACATTATAATGATTAAGGGTTTAATACAAAAAGATATAGCACATTAATATGTACAAATCAAATGATCAAGCATCAAAATACATAAGATTATTAACACAATTAGAATGACATAATATGAGATTTTAACAGCCCACTTACAATCATGGACAATCATGGACATAACAACCAGAGAGAGGATAAATAAGGGAAGGATAGCCTTAAAAGGATGAATTAGACCAGATGGACTTAATAGACATTTGTAGAACATTCTACTAAAATACAGAAGAATAAAGATTTTTTTCAAAGGCACATGGAACATTTTCAAGGATAGACCGTATGTTGGGATATAAAACAATTGTCAATAAACTTAGGAAGATTGAACTCATACCAAGTATTTTTTTTTCTGATCATAATGCTATAAACTAGAAATCAATCACAAGAAGAAAACTGAAAAAATTTAAATGTGGAAATTAAACATGTTTCTCAATAACCATTTGATCAATGAGGAAGTTGAAGCAAACATTATAAAATACTTGGAAACAACTTAAAATAAAGATACAATTTATCAGGACCTATGGGATGCAGGAAAAAAAAAAATACCTACATCAAGAAACAAGAAAAATCTCAGAGTTTAACCTCATACCTAAAACAATCTATAAAAAGAATAAGGCCAAAACATAACTGACAAAACTCTAGCAAGTTTCACAAAGCTAAGAAGACAATTCTAGTAAATAGAATAAGAATTGAGAGAGGATAAAATATAATAGATACCAAAGAAATACAAAGGATCATAAGAAATTACTATGAACAATTATACAGCAATGCTATAAGCTTGAAGAAACAGATGTGCTCTTAGAACTATACAACTTATCAACCTGAACCAAGAAGATAATAGAAAATTTAAATAAACTAATCATAATTATGAAAATTGAAATAGTAATTGAAAATCTCTTAAAAAACGAAACCCCAGAACCAAATGAGTTTAATAGTAGATAGTTATGCCTATTCTTCTCAAACACTTCCCAAAAACTGAAGAAGAGGGAACACTTCCAAACATATTCTATGAGGCCAGCACTACCTTGGCACCCAAATCCAGAAAAGGATATCACAAAAACTGAAAATTATAGACCAATATCTTTGAAAAAACACAAATCCAAAAATTCTTAACAGAATACTAGAAAATAAAATTCAATTATGCATTAAAAGGATCACACAATATGATCTAGTGGGATTTATTTCAGGGATGCAAGGATGGTTCAAAATATGCAAATCCATTAATGTAAAATGCTACATCAACAAAAGGAAAACAAAAATCACATGATTACGTAAATAAATGCAGAGAAAGCATTTGACAAGATTGATCAGTCATTTATGATAAAATCTCTTAGCAAAAAGTGGATAGAAGCATACTTCAACATAATAAAGGCCATATGCTACAAACTCACAGTTAATATCCTACTTAATGAAGAAAAACTGAAAGCTGTTTAAGATCAGGAATAAGACAAAGTCATCAACTCACAACTTCTGTTCAATTAATCACAGCCAGGGTAATTAAACCACAACAAGAAATAAAAGGTATCATATCAGTAAGAAAGTAAGAATTAAATCTATCATTTCTTGCAGATGATATGGTAATCTAAATATAGAAATTCCTAAAGATGCCACAAAACTATTAAAAACAAATGAATATGCGGGCCTCCCCGGTGGCGCAGCAGTTGAGCGCTGGGCTGCAAAGCTGCCCGCAGCCTCTGTGGCACCGGTTCAATCCCCGGCTGCTCCCCGGCCACCGGAGGAGGGTCCCACATGGCGCGCAGACCTCTCCTGCCGCCCGCTGCTCCCCTCGGCAGTGTACTTCAGTCCTTCTGCCTGTTCTGCTCCCTGCTCTGGTGAATTCTCTCACCCTCCCGCGCTTCTGACTGTACCCAGTGCGTGTATAAACAAACAAACAAACAAACAAATAAATAAAACATGCCTCTATTAAAAAAAAAATGAATATGGTAAAGTGGGAGGTAAAAAAAAAAAACCTACCTACAAAAATGTTACATTCCTATTTGCAAATAACAAATGAGAAGCAAAAGAAATTAAGAAAACAACCCCATAAATAATTGCATCCAAAAGAAATACATAGAAATAAAGTTTACAAAGAAAATAAATGGTCCATTCAATGAAAACTGTGAGATACTGTTAAAAGACACAGAACCAGATATAAAGAGATGGGAAGATAATCCATTTTCATGAATGGGGAAAATTAATATAGTCAACATGACCACTTTATAAAAACCATAGACAGATTCGATGTAATCCCTATCAAAATTCCAATGATATTTTACATAGAAATAGAAAAAACCTAATATTTATATGGAATCACGAAAGACTGAATGATTAAAGTATTTTGGGAAAAGGAAAATAGAGGCATATTCTCTAGCATCAAAGTACATTACAAAATGATCATAATTAAAGTAGTATGATATTGGAATAAAAATACATGCATGAATCAATGTAACAGAACTGAGAACTTATGTACAGTGAGAGAAAATATTATCAGAATAAAAAGAGATCCTACTGAATGGGTGAAGATATTTACATATCATACATCTAATAAGAGGTTAATATACTAGGTGTATAAGAACTAAATTAACTTAACAAAAAACTCAATTTAACAATAGGCAAAAGACTGACTAGTCAATTTTCAGAAAAGGACATGCACATAGTCAACATGTACATTAATGATTTTTTTATTAGAAAAAATGCAAATCAAAGCCATAAGATATCATATCACACCTGTGAGAACACCTTACATCAAAAAGACCACTAACAAGTGTGGGCAATGGTGTAGCAAAAAAGGAACCCTTGGATACTATTGGTGGGAAAGTGAATTGGTGCAACCATTTTGGAAAACAGTGTAAAGGTTCCTCACAAAACTTAGACTAGAACTACCACAGGATGAAGCAATCCCTCTTCTAATATCTATCCAAAGAATATGAAATCAATAGTTCTCAAAGTTATATGAACCACAGTCATAATTTTTCCTAGAATTTATGTAAATTCTATATCATATTTATATAGAAATAATTTACAACAGTCAAACATCTTTAGAAAGAACAAAGCTGGGGAACATGGAATAGATGATTTCAAGATTCCAGTAATGAAGAAAAATCAGTACAATGCTATACTGACATGAAAACAAAGAAATCAATGGTGGGGGCAGTACCAGGAGTTTGGGTAGTGAAGCATATATACACATAGAATTATGAAGCTGTACTCCCAGAATTTATAGGGTGTTATAAACCAATGGGAAATCATAAAAGTTCATTAAAAAAAAAGAGAAAACAGTAAAACACAATAGATTGTACAGAAATAGAATCACATTATCAGTGAATTTTTGATAAATGTGTGCCAAGAAAATTAAATGAAGAAAACATTTTCAACAAATTTTCTGTAAGTGGATAGATGTATAAAAACAAAATGGATTTCAGCTCCTACCTTATACCATAAGCAGAAATTAATTTGAGATGTTATAATCCTACATGCAAAAGTTAAAACAATGAGATTTAAAGAAGAAAAAATTCAAGATTATCTTTACTCATGGTATAGTAAAGAATTTTTTAGATGGGACATAAAAAGCAATGATTATAAAAGAAAAAAGTAAGATAAATTACACCTCCAATTTAATAATGTCTACTTACCAGAAATTATTTAAGAAAGAAGTAGCCAAATCACAGATTAGGATAAACAGTCAGAAAGCATGTCTCTGATAACTAATTTGTATTATTATTATTATTTGAAAGCTTCCTACTTACCACTCAATAATAGAAAGACAATCAAATTTAATAATCGGCAAAAAACATGAACAGATAACTTCAAAAAGGATCATTAACTGAGAAGCACATTTAAAATAAAGGTGTCAACATCAGTCAACATGGATAAGAAAATTAAATCCATCATGAAATATACTCCTACACAAGAACGGTTAAAGATTTAAAAGACTGAAAAAAATTTTGGTGAGGATATAGAATTTATATTTTTGAGGAATATAAAATAAGCCACTACTTTGAGGGAAAAATTGGCAGTTTCTTATATACTTAAAAACACATATCACTTTGACCTGGAAATTCTACTCCTAGGTATTTACCAAGAGAAGTAAAACATATGCTGACAAAAATAAATTTATGAAAGCTTTATTCAAAACAGACCTGCAAAAATCAAAAGAAGAATGACTAGACAAATTATGGAATTTTTGTATAGTAGAATACTACTCAGCAATAGTAGTATTACTACTATTACTCTCCAACAAATTAATACAAAATACATGCTATCCAAAAGACGCTAGACACACACAAAATCCCACATATTTTCTATTCCATTCACATGAAGTTTTAGAATTATAAGAACTAATCAATGGTGAAATACAAAAAATAGTGCTTCCCTGGGGTGGGAGTTGGGATTGACTTGGGAGAGACACGGAGGGTTTGTCTGTTGGAGAAGTTATGTATCTTCATAGTGATGTGGGTCATACAGGCATTTGCATTAACTATACTGTGCACAACCTCTACATTTCATAACATGTTAACTATATATCATTTTTCAAAAATTAGATGAAAAAGATCATAATTTCTTATGAAAATTATTCTAAAAGAAACTTTTAGAAATGAAAATGACTGCTATGTTAAGAATATAGCATTTTAGTTGATTTTTTAATTTTGATTTCTCTATTCATTTGTTCAGAAACTACTATTACGTGTCTGTCACTGTTCTAGGTGTTTTGAACACATCAATGAACAAAAGAGACATAGACGTCTGCTTTAAAGGCACTAACAATACATGGGAGGTGAGGTAGAGAGAAAGACAGAAAATCAAGAAACCCATTATAACTAAGTAAATGTGGAGTGCTTAAAAACTGAGCAGTGCTAAGAGAGAAAGCCTGTGATGCTGCCATATTGTGCTCCAGCTGCTTGATGCCATTTTTTTAAGTAATAGGTATGCCTGCATTATAAATGTGTCTGATGAGCATTTTTTCTTTATTAATGATTGATAGTGCACTATAAGCATTTCAGAAATAGAGAAGTGTGTGTGTGTGTGTGTGTGTGTTAAAATATGCTGGGTTGTCATCATTGCTTTATTCCTCAAGCTTTTATGATATTTAATTCCTGAATAAATAGATATCAAGATGTCACCTGGGGTGGGTGAAAAGGTTGGTTTCAAGGACATTGTGTTCAATGCTAATCACATTTCATGTGCTACTGAGTCATAGTCACGTTGAGTTAGCAAGTCAAAGAACAGCCCTTTTTGTCTTCTGCATAAAAGACAGGCTGCTCAAATGGTACAGAATTCAGACTCCCAAGTCATTAAAATGTAGTTGTACATAAAAGATGCAACACTGATAATTCAAAATAGACAAGAAGAATGTGCTCTAGGAATAATTCTTCTACAAGTCATAATAGCTAGCACACAACATAAATAAACCCTTATTTTTCTCCTTCGGTGCCCTGCTGTGAAGGAGTCACTAAGACAACTTGTTATCTGACAGTAACAGCAAGTTTCGAGTAGATCTTTAGCTATGGAGAGACTGTTCTTGTATTTTTTAACAAGACAATCGACTGAAAACATAAGAAATCCAAAAAGCAATAGTTCTATCCAATGATTCAAAAGTCTTTGGAATAAGATTATCTAACATGTTGAAATATTAAATCCCATATTTTTATACTAGAAAACATAGACAAAATACAGTCTATCTAATATTATTTGCCTTTATTTAAATCAAGTATCTTGGATAAAACAATCTTTAATAAATCTCTATGGATGTATTAATTGACCTCCAATCTGAAATCTGTACTACATTATAGGACTCTTTTATGATAATGTGTTGATTTGCTACAGCATGTATTTCCCTGCCTCTCTGAGTATCTATCTATCTGTCTATCTATCTATCTATAGTATATGATTATATATATTATATAAAACCCTATATACATGTATGTATGTATGTATGTATGTATGGATGGATGGATGGATGGATGGGTGGATGGATGAATGGATGGTTCTGATGACCCAGAATGCCTTTTTACCTGCTGAAGTGCTAATCATGTTTCTACTTCCCATTCAAGTCTCTTTTCTTGGTGGTGTTCCCCAAATACCACAATCAGAACTGGCCTGTCCCTCTTCTCAGTTCACAAAGCAGGGTATTCTGCTTATTTGGTCTGGAATTGCACTAGGTCATTTATCCTCTTGGAGGCTCACAGCCAGGTTAGGATAATAAAATTTGTTATTCTTGTACAATAAGAATTGTACATGCAGAACCCAGTTTAAACCCAAGTCGCATTCTCAAAAATTGATTTGTAAAATTTTGTTATTGCAGCTGTTATGAATGATGATTTCCTGAACAGACCATACAGCATCTGAGGTATATATCAATAGCATCCTTTGAAGAGCTATTTTTCTGAAATAAAATGCCTCTCTCAGAAAAATACAGCCTGTGACATTGTTTCACTTTTACAGAGCCACCATCAAATTTATCAAAAATGTGGACGTGATCAAAAAATACCTAAATAACAGTTGATGATGAAATATTCCATTATGCTCTACACATTGGTAGATGGTTTCCCAAGGAACCCACAGAGCTGCCCCTCACCCTATGGTTTCCAAGTTTCTGCTCAGCAACTTCTGTGAAAACTCACATGACTCAAAGCATGCAAGTTTTCCATCAGTGGAGAAAATAACTGACAGGGGTGGGGCCAGGGGAGCCAGGGATTAACTGCACAGTTACACACAGCACCATCTCACCTCAATTCCCTAAGACATGGAAACAACCTAAGGGCCCAAAAACAGACGAGTGGATCAAAAGATGTAGTGTATATATATACACACCATGGAATACTATTCAGCAATCAAAAATACTCATGCCATTTGTAGCTTCAAGGATGGAGTCGGAAGGGCTTATACGAAGTGAAATAAGCCAGAAGGTATAAGATAAACACCACATGGTGTCACTTATATGTGGAATAGAGAGAAACCTAACAGAGGGTCAGATAAACTTGAAAACTGACCACGATCTTTGGCCTTAGAGGGGGAGAGGGAGAGGAGTGAAAACAAGGGGATAGGGGTTCACAATGGATTATGGTGAAAAGCTATGGATGCTTCAGTGGCAGGAGTGCTGTGGTGACAACACCTGAGGGGGTTAAGCCTATATTGCCAACACACTAGCATGGGTATAAAATAATGGTATTTCAGTAACAATAATCAAAAAAAAAAAAAGCCTGGGACTTGCTTTAAGCCAGTTAAGTAGATTAATGTATTACTTTGTTTAGACCAATTCTGTAGAAAGTACAAAAGTTTAAAATAACCTAATGCAACTTGGCCTTTTTATCATCTTCTCCCATATTGCTCATCCATGAAAACATTCATTAGAGAAGATGTTTAAAGATGAAGAAGAAGGTAAAAGACCTGCTTCTTGGATGGGTGGTTTTGACCTGAAACTATGGGGAATATAACAATAAAATTTATTATCTAAAAAAAAATTTAAAAAAATGGAAATAGCCTACAATTAGAAACAAAGGAGCTTATGAAAATTGAGCTAGTTCTCTGTTCTTCCTTTTCCTTCTACCCCTTTTGGATGACACCAGTCATCCTTAATAATCAAAGCAGAGAATTTGCCCAATTTGTGAAAAACAATTCTTTTTTTGAAAGTCCATTTCAATGGCAGAAATTAGAAGGGTTTCTCTTACCTCTCAATTCCCCCATATCCAGGGTGGTCCCAAGTTGCTCTAATAAAGCGACCCTTGCTGCATTCTTTTTGTGTTTCTTGCCATCATAATGCTGCTGGGCCATCAGGGGATTATTAAACCAGGCTGCACAGAGCCCACAGTATCTGTCTGAATCTCTTCTTTGATAGGGAGATGAGACCACAGGAGCAGTGTCTACCCTTGCAGGCTTCAGAGAGTTCAGGGGTGCTGCTGTGAAGAAAAAGCAAGAGAGAAAACCACTAGCCAGGTTACTATGGTACTGAGCATACCTGTCCTCCACATCTACCTGACAGTTTGGGTGAGACCATCCTTCGAAGAAAGCCCTCCTAAAAATAATCTCTTGAAGGAAAATGAGCGATCTATTAATTAAATCGAAGTCCAAACTTGAAGTAAACATTGAACAGTCTCATGACATGAAAGATCTGAATGAATTAGACATCTCTGGGTTATAAATGGAAATAACCAATAAATAAGAGCTCTGCCCACAAGGGATAGCAGCATATCTTTCAGTGACATGGATTGTACCAGCTGACGAAATCATGCTTTTTTTTGTCAGTTACTTCTGTTTAGTGTGATAGCTTATTTTTAACCTATAACTGCTAAAATTGACATTGAAAGTGTATTTTTTTAAATACCCTAAGACAGACATTATAGGAACAGATGTTGCATCTCTAAACTGAAAAGACATGTATCACTATTTTGAGATTGCACATTCCCAGCTATTAATTTAACACATTCCATTGTGAACTTAAGTTATTTTTGGTGCAAGGAAAAAAAAGAACTCAACTTGAAGGCATTTACTAACCAAGTAAAAATTACATTTTTAGGCATTACAACATACAAGTTGTTTTCATCCTTACAATAACTATGACTAGGATTACTGTCTCATCTGAGATGATGAACTTCAGAGACACCGACTGATTTACTAAAGGTGTGATAAGGTGATACCTAGTTATTAAAGGCAGAACCCCAAACCAAATCCTTAATACTAAGGCCAGTGTCCCTTTCAGTGCCAATAATGTCTCTTTTCAAACTTTTAAATTAGCAAGATTTTGGGGTATTTTTTGGTCAATACCTAAGTCATATTATATTTTATGCAGGGTTTAATTTTGTTGGGGGAGTATTCTGATCCAACCGCTTTGGAGAAGAAAAAGAAACATAAATTCTCACATGGCCCATTAGCCATAATACAATACAGCAGTACTTGTTCTTTGCCTCTATGATGTGCACATTGTGGTCAGACCATGTAGAATAGGGTCATTCCAAGGAAAAGATCAATAACAAGATAAGGTGCCACTTAACCCCACAATGGTTCAATAACTTTTAAGTCTATTTTGCTTTTTTGGATTAAATATCTGACAGAAATAAATACTTGCTAAATGACATTAATTCAAGACATGCCTGTATTGTGACAATATCTCAAGAGAATATTTTCCTCTCTATTCTGACATTTCATCAGATAGGGGATTTTAGCTAGTTTGCATGAAATTTAATGGTATTATTTTTATTGGGACTTATAGAAATAATACATCTCTTAAAAGCCTCATTACCTGATTCAGTCATAAATCACCATGAGAAAACACAGCTGAAATGTGGCCCATCCTATCCAAGTAGACATCCAGTATCATTCTGCTGTTAGAAATGCTAATAAAAGCCATAGATTGATTACAGACTACTTGTATGTGAGAGAACTTCTATCCACTTATCTCAAGGAAATTGAATCTTGATTCCAAAGTTTTCTGCACCTATCAATTTCTCAGGATTTATAGCCACATTGTTTTTTGATGACAGTGGAAAACATATCAAATGTTTGCAATCTAACTGAATGTTGACGCTTAAAGCATAATTTACTTTTCTCTAAATGAGATACTAAAAACAGATTTCAAAATCCATTTTATCAATTGATACCTTGTACCCCATATTCTGGCAGAAGAGATGCACATTAGAATATTTACTGAGTAAGATGACCTGATCTTTCACATAAGTACTTTGATGCCACATCTATATTATAGCTTTTCCTCTAATAACCTATCCTATGTACAGTCCCAAAATTTGATTTATATTACACTACTGTTTCTAATCATCTCCAACAATCTGAACCCAGTTCATATTCTATATAAAGGCAACCAAAGGTAGTAATATGAGATTAGTGGAATCCGTCTTGAATTAAAGTCCGAAAACCAGGTTGTGTTGACTTCCACCCTCACCGAGCATGTGATCTTCAGCACATGTCTCAGGGCGCTGGTTTCAACAAGGTTAAAATTCAGGGCCAACATCTCTTTTAAAACCAACAGTTAAACCACAGTGCAGCAGTGGAATGAAGTGTAAAAGTTCTCTCTCTTTTATTTCTTGAGTGGATGCCAAGTAATGAGGTTATATGGGAAGAGAGCAGTTTCCAGGCTGTATATTAAATCTTTGTGTGTACATGTACCATAACACTCAAATTTCTTTGGCAAAGTATATTATTCTAAAAAGAAAAATTGAAAACAAAATAGGGTAGATTATATCCTTTGATTTAAAAACATATTTTTAAGAAACCATGATAGCCAATATACAGCTTGTTTTTATATTAATTTTATATTTTATGTTTTTATTCTAATTGTAAAAAGATTAGCTCGATACTGAATCTACCTCCCTTATACAACTTAAAATTAATAGTTAATTCATCAAAATTAATGGTTTTCAATCTGAATCTGCCCTCCCCAGATAACTAAACACATATTCTGCAGAATGATTCTTGACATCATCTTCTCTGTGAGGTCTGAACAAGTTAAGCAAGAAGTATCAAGGTGTGTGTGTATGTGTGTATGTGTGTGTACAAAATACTGAATCATCATGATAATATTTAATACTTGATACCTTTGTATTTGATGTGTTCTCAAGTACGTGTCCACAACTTTATTTCAAGTCAGAAAAATTCAAAACCTCCTAAATTTCAAAATTTTCTTATGATTCATTCTTCATCAAAACCTGGCCTGAATATACCAAGACTACTTATGTTAATATAAACATGCATACACACGCCAATAAAATTATTAATATCTCTTAACATGGATCACTACCTTAAAACCATAGAAACGTAATATATGGTATATGTAACTTATCACATCTAACACTCTAAAATTTCTGTTTTCAAAATGCATTTGGCAGATTTAGGGCTCAAAATATGCATTTGCATATATTTTGTACAAAAGATCACAGCTTCTGCAGCCAGTTCAGAGTAATTAAAATAAACTAAATAAACTCAAATTTTTCTAATCCTTGAAACAGTTTCAGGAAGTCAACATCCAAAACGTGATTTCTAAGGATCACCATACACTGAAATATTTTTCAATCTCATTTATGCCTTGCATAATATTTTTCAAGGAGCGGGTTTTCTACAGCTATTTGTAGACTGTTGGGTAAGTTGTCTTGAGTAATAGCTTAAAATTATGTGTGTGTGTGCGTGCGTGCACTCGCTTACGTGTGTGTATGAAATCTGTCCTATATTTATTTCTATTTCCTATATTAATTTCTTCCTGGCAGAATCACCACAGTTAATCTAAGGACAAATATATTTCTAGAGCATCTTGTGTGTGCCTCCATTAGAACACTTTCTCCAGCTGTGACACTGTGTACTAACCAGCGTCTCCCTGGTGCCAGCACCTTGCTGGTGGCAGACACAATGTGTACATTTCATACTTTTTTTCCTGAATGACTGGATGACCGAATGATTGCTCTTAGCATCAAAACTGAGGAAAGTAAGTTAGTAGTCATGGGTTTTCTTATTTCTACTAAACTGTGTCATTTAGGGCTTGGGTAGCTAGGTTTGTACTAATCAATATCAATATAAGCAAATGAGTGACAGTTGGATGCAGACTATATTGTTGAAGGACAACATGTTCAAATGTAGACAAATCTCCCATCTTTGGATTTAGCTGATATATTGAAAGCCACTATTTTCTCAAACCTCAATCTGTTTTCAGGGGTAACCTTATTCTATACATTTCAGTGAGTGTAAATTTATGTATCATTCTGGAAATTACATTTTCGAACAGGAATCATTTATTCTGAAGCACTTATCATGGCATCCCAGCGCTTACTCTAGTTCCTGGCATGCTACCAATTGTCTCAGCTTGCCTAAAACTAGAAGGATTCCCAGGCCTGGGGCTTTTAGGACTAAACTAGTCCTGGGCAAACTGGAATGAGTTAGTCACCTTAGCTTCTGGGATCAGATATGACTAACATCACACTGGAGAAGTAGAAATTAGTGAAAACTTTGAAAATAATTGTTCCAGATGCTAGAGCATGTGGTTTTTAAACCAAACATACAGGCTCTGCCCATAGATCTCAAAGCTTTACTTGTCAGATCCCCAAGGACAGAGTGGGTGACCTCGGCCAGAGATGGAGGATAACACCACCAGCAAACAATGGTACACCTGCCTGTCTGCCTTCCAGACAGGTGTCCGTCAACACCCTCATGTGGGAACTCACAGACTTCCCCTGGGCTCCTGCTCCTGCTGTCTCACATGTGCTCTCTCTACCCTTCCTCCTTTTCTCCTTTTCTCTCTTCTTCTCACTTATTCCTGCAGCTTCCTAAACTTTCAGATCACAAAAATTAAACCATTTTCACAAAGATTTTGGGGGAGTTTTGAAAACAATTATAGGATTTATTCATTTTAAAGTAAGTTTTTTCAACCAAGACGTTTTTCTCCATAATATTAATTCTCTCAAGTTGTGTGACATTGTGTTAATATCACACAATTCTTCTGAGTTAGGTATGTTGTGCGATATAATTCCATTCCAAGTATTTTCTCATTTAAGTTGCCTCTAAAACTTGTTTGGTCAGTGGGGCAGCTTCAAACGCAGGGAGATAAACCAATTAAAAGAGCCCCCTGGCTCGTTAATAAGCAACAAAGGAAATGAAAAAGACCAGATCTTCTGACTCAAAACCAACCCCACGCTGCATCATTGGTTTCCAATGATGCTCAGGGAGCAATTGGCCAAGTAAACAACCAGGTTAACTGTAGAGGCAGAACACAATTCCTGGGTTTCAACATCTGCTCTCAGTGGGAATTGCCTGGAAATAAGCTTTTTCTCTAAAATAACTTTTCTGGTTTTCAGCACCTATGATAAACTGCCTTTCTTTTTTCCCCTTTTTTTCCTACCCAAAATGATATTGATAACAGTAGGAATTCTTCAGCAACTATCACTCCATGTGCAAATGCTGTTAACAGTTGAATTCAACTGGACTGGTCAGTGCCGGCTAAAGAGGCAGCAGTCAGGCAGATGGGCAGCTCAGGCTCCAAACAGCCCAACGTCTTCTGCAGTCAAGCATCTCAGTTTGATGCAAACTGTGCAAAGTTGGAGCTCAGAACTTATATTTCCTTTGTGTTCCTCACAGAGGACAGTGCCTCTTGTGTAGATGGTAGATACTCAATGAGCATGTGGTGAAAACATTAAGGAAAGTACTAGTAAATCTCAGTTAATATCAACTCAGGGGATTTTCATGTTTTAGAAACTTGCTTATGATTCCTAAAATTTAATCCTTTGACAGTTTCATTAAATTTACTTTATAGGATTAAAAAGGAGCCTCCCTGGTGGCGCAAGGGGTTAAGACATAACCTATGAAGCTCACTGCAGCCACTACAGCACAAGTTTGATCCCTGGCCAGGGAGGTAACCCACATGGCGCAGCAGACCTCTTGTGACTCGCCCACTGCTCCCCTCAGCAGAATATTTCAGTCGATCTGCCTGTTCTGTTCCCTGCTCTGTCTCTGGTGAATCCTCTCACCCCCCAAAACTCTGGCCTATACCCCGGTTCTTGTATGTATAAAAAATTTCTTTAAAAAAATAAAAACAAGTTAGATATAAAATAATTTGTAAAAATCTATTCTGAAATTGCATGCAGCCATCAAGAATATGTTTTAAAAATGGGCAGAACATTTAAAAAGAAACTTCTCCAGGGCCTCCCTGGTGGCGCAGGTGGTTGAGCGCCGCACTATGAAGCTGTCCGCAGCCTCTGCAGCGCAGCTTCAATCCCAGCTGGCCGGCAAGAATCCCACATGGCAAAGCAGACCTCTCCTGTCTCGCCCATTGCTCCCCTCAGCAGTGTGTTTCATCAGTCTGCCTGTTCTGTTCCCTGCTCTGTCTCTGGTGAATCCTCTCACCCTTCCGTGCATCTGGCCTATACCCTGGTTCTTGTATAAATAAATAAAAATCTTAAAAAAAAAATACTTCTCCAAAGAGGAAATGCAAATGGCCAACAGGCATATGAAAAAATGTTTAACATCACTTGTTATCAGGGAAATGCAAATCAAAAAGGATTGGGGTCAGAATGGGGCGTTTGCAATTGTATGGGGGAATATAAAAATAAAATTTATTAATAAAAAAAAGCTACAATGAGATACCATCTTACAACAGTGAGAATGGCACATATTAAAAAAAAAACTAGCAACAACAAATGTTGGCGAGGATGTGGAGAAAAAGGAACTCTCCTGCACTGCTGGTGGGAGTGCAAAATGGTCCAACCACTATGGAAAGCAGTGTGGAGATTTCTTAACCTACTAAAGATGGAGCTTCCACATGATCCAGCAATTACACTCCTAGGTATTTACCCAAAGGACACAGAATTCCAAATTCCTTTAATTCCAAAGGGCACCTGCACCCCTATGTTTATAGCAGCACTATTTACAATAGCTAAGCTTTGGAAACAACCCAAATGCCCAAAAATAGATGACTGGATCAAGAAGATGTGGTACATATACACAATGGAATATTATTACTCAGCAATCAAAAAAGATACTGATGCAATTTGCAGCACCGTGGATGGAGCTGGAAGGGCTCATGCTCAGCGAAAGAAGCCAGAAAGAAAAAGAAAAATACTGGATGTTGTCACTTATAGCAGGAATTTAGAAAACCTAAATAAGGGACCAGGAAAAAGACTAATTGCAATAAAGTAAAAATCAAAATCAACAAGCAACTATAGACCAGAGACACACTACAGTGGGGGACGGGGGGAGAAGAAAAGGGATTAGGGTCAGAATAAGTGGGGTGGGAATTGTATGGGAAATATAACCAAAATGAAAATGCATACATTATGCAAAAATTAAAAATGATGTAAGAATTATATAAAATAAAATAATTTATAAAAAAATAAGACAAAATCAAAGTTTCAAAAAAAAAGAGTATATTTTAGGAAAAAATATTTAGTAACTGGGAAAATGTCCAGGACATAATGTAAACTAGAGGATGTGGCTTATAGGTAGGGTACAAACCAAATTACTTATTACTAAATTATACATATACATATAAAAGTATATAGAGAGAGACTAGCAGGCTACAAATCAAAATCTTTGCAATGGTAATCACTAAGTGGTGGATTATGGGTGATTTGTTTTATATCCATGGATATATACTTCTTGATGCAGAGGGAAAACATTTTTACTTTACAACTTATATATAGGCCGCATTTCACAGTAACTTGTTTTAATTCAAAGTCTACAAAACACTGCTTAGGGGTCTTGTGGTACACTAATCAGGTTTTAAATTAAATCTCTGAAGATTTCATTTGCAGAGATTTATTTATTAATTTATTGTTGATTTGAGAAAGAATAGGTTGGGAGAAAGCAGACTCATGCCAAATACAATGAAAAAACCCAGCTCCCTCTATTTTCCCAAAAAATCAGGGAAAACTGTTTTCCCACTGCATAGCAGATCCAAAAGTGTCTCTAATTATATAGATAAGACAAAATATCTTCTTTCTTCTCCTAGGATATATTTGGATGTGAATACTGTTATCCAAGACTATGATATGAAAAAAAAAAAAATCTATGCACTATTTCTTCTGTGCCATGAAGGAAATGAAAGAACAGTATAAAGCATCCATGTTCCAAATCTGTGCCATTAAACACTTTCTGAGAATAAACAAAGACGAGGATGACTTAACAGAACCATTCTACCAATTCAATTTTGTATCAACACTCTAAGTATAATCAGCCTATTAGCAAGAATTGCTTCCTCACCCACACTACATTCATTTATCATCAGTCTTCATTAATATAGTATTCATAGATCATTGATTTTCATTAATATAGAATAATTCCCTCTAGTTTCAGTCACTGATTAGGTTCTAAATATCTTAAGTATGCCTGTTTTCTCCAGTATCCTAATCTTTGAAAATAAGCCATTAAATAGAACTTTAGAGGAGATAAAAATCTTTTTTATAACTTTCACATATTGTTTGACAAAATAATCCAAAGGCTGCAATGCTCTACATGTGTCTATGCAATGAAAACAAGAGGAAAGTATCGAAGTTCCACAGGGGCAAGTGTCTAATCTTGTTATATCCCGGATGCCAGAACCACATCTAGCACATAGTATGTGTTGAACAAACTCTTGTTAAGTAGGGAAACAGCTTATTCTCCATAAAGCTATGTATGTAAGAGAAAGAATCATGCTTTTACTTCAAGAAGTTCTGCTACTATGATGTAATGATTGAGACTGAAGTCAATAATAGCATCCTCTCCACTGAGACTGACCTTATAACACCTGGTATAGCGTAGTCTAACACACTCATGGCTTTGACCTTCAAATGTCATTTAGTTAAATTGTTTTACTTTTTCTATGCTGTGTCAAAATCTTTGGTTATGGCCAGAGTTCCCAAATTCTACACAAAAGTACCCCTGGATGGTGTAACAAACATAAAGGAGAGCCATACTTTAAAATTCTGAGGAAAGTAAGATGATGTCTAATTACACAGCAGGGAACCCATTGCTCATCATTTCAACATTAGATGCTACAATTCTTTGAATAACTTCACATGTCAGCGAAACAGGATTTTTGGAGGCTGCGATGTATCTCCAGCCAACCAATAAAGAATGGGAAATAAAGGTGGCAATGCTTGATCTAATTCTAAGGTTTGGGAAGATATGAAGTGCCCAAAGACAAAAATGTGCATTAATAAGTGATTTTTCAGGGTGCAGAACAAATATTGTATTTTTCTTTCAATATGAGCATTTTTTTTTCAAATTCTCAAGTTTGGGTTTTTTTTTTTTTTTTAAGATTTATTTTTTATTTATTTATACAAGAACCAAGGTACACTCCAGATGTAAGGGAGGGTGAGAGGCTTCACCAGAGACAGCGGGGAACAGAACAGGAAGATGGATGAAATACACTGCTGAGGGGAGCAGCGGGCGAGACAGGAGAGGTCTGCTCACCATGTGGGTTGCTCTGAGGCCATGTGGGTTGCTCGGAGGCCAGCAGGGATCAAACCAGCACTGCAGAGGCTGCGGACAGCTTCATAGCGCTGCACTCAACTGCCTGCACCACCAGGGGAGGCCCCAGATTATCAAGTTTGTATGAAGACATAAACTCTTACCAAATTGTTTAGACACTAAATATCATAGTATCACATCATACTATACTATATTCTTTGCTTATTGTTTGGGCAAAAATTAATGACCTGCTAACTAGATACCACTAGAAATGCCTTCCTTCATAAACCTCAGACAAGAGAAAAAGTCCCAGAGGGCGCAGTGGATTTTCCCCATAAGAGATTCAGTGATTTAAGGTTGCCCCTACTGTCCCTCCAAAGGGGCCATCCTTAGAGCGGTGACTAGAGGGAGATGAGAGGCAGCATTGTGAGAGGGGTGGAGGGATGACAAACTCAAACCTGGGAGTGGATAGTTGCTTTTGTTCTTTTTGTTTTGCCATCATTCCCTGGCTTCATCTAATCTGTACTCCCTGCTCAGGGGTGGGAATGATTAACTTATCCAGCAGTATCAGCTATTCAACGGCAGAGCCAGCTTCCTGGTTCATTTCTTATACCCTATGAATATTTATAGACGATTCGAAGATGAGAAAAGTGATCAGTGCCAGAAGCGCAGCAGAGATAAAGTGTAGGCTAAGTTTAGAGGGAAGACACAGAGAGAGGAAGGCCTTTTGGCCTGAACTGGAAGCATGCTGAAACTTTAGAAGTCATTTTAGGCAGATAACTGCTGGTATTGTTCCCTGAGAACAATGTATGCACTTAACTCTTCTGCCTTCAGTCAGCACACCTTCCCCAAAAGGTGTGCTTTCTCTGTCTAACATCAGTTTTAAGTTACTTTAAGCATATATCCTTAAAAATAAAATTGGTCTCAATAATCCACAGTTTGCATGGTACAAACCCTGGATCTCTTGTACTGAAAATGATGATACCAGCTATACATGTGTTTTCTTTGATTTGATCTAGAAATCAAGGTTTTTATATGAACTGCCATTTAAAAACTGCTAAATCTGAAAGTTTGGTATCATTTTGAGTTCAGTCTATGAACCTCAAAGCAACCCTCGAACTGCTTGAAGTCAGACTAAGAGACCAATGTGTCAGTCCTCCCAACAGTGGGAGCAAAAGATTCAGAGAATCAAATGCTTGAATAGGAAGGCTCCCAAGCCTAGCAGTTTAAAGACCACTGCCTTATCCAGGGCTTTTCATAGTGAGTAATGAGGCTGGTGGGCAGAGTAAGGAAGAGGTTTTAATCTAGATCAGGCTTTGCAGGTAAATGCTGGATAATCAATAGGTTGATTCAGACTCTAGGGGAACAAAGCCTACCTACACACAGCCTAAATTATTTAGACATATCATCCATGACCATTTGCTTACCTAAGGGTTGGTCACACATGCACACTTCATTGTTGCTGCACAGACACAGTCAAAGAGAGTACATGAGAGAATTTAAATGATTTCCACTGAAGAATTTTTAGGACAAATGTGCCAGTGAAGTCTTGCCACCAATCAAGAACTTCAAGATCACCTGGAAGGCTATGGTGTCTATACCAATCTCAGTCTCCACTCTGGACTCCCAGATGCGATTCTGCATTTATGAGAACCTCATGTAGCTCCTATGCAAATTAAATTTGGAAAGCTGAATTAGGAGTCCGTGGTCCTCATCCTTGGTGAGGATTAGAATCATATGAGAGAGGTTTAAATATCTATGAACTCTAGATCCCAACCCAGGCCAATTACCTCTGACTTATGAGGTGGAACTGAGTAATGGTGGGTTTTAAAGCTTTGCAGATGGTTCCAATGGGCAGCCAAACAGGGGACCACTGTAATGGAGGGTGGCATTTGGCACAGACTCACTCTCACCCCAATCTTACCGAGCACTTTTGTTTTCATGTTTCATTCGTTCAACTCTTAAGTGCCAGCACTGTGTTCCACATTAGACATACGGCACCACCCCAGTCTTCATGGAACTCAAACACTGAAATGGAAATATTTTGATCTAATTTCACAGAACTATTTTATTAAGTTGCATTAATTGTACAGAAATCCATGTGCTTTCTAAAAATAAAAAATCATGAGCTAACAGATATAGAGAAAATAATAAGGTCTTTAAAATAAAACCACAACCCAGAATAGGTTGGAGAATATTTCCCAAATTAAAGGGGGATAATGACTTGATCTCATATCCATAGTGTAAGGATTCACCGTGTCTGCTTGCAAGTTAGTTTTCTAGAGTCCTGGCCATAAAGAAAACTAAGACAAAAACCCAATCTCCTAACTCCTATTCTATATGTATCATACACTGACATTAGTCCTGCCAAACTGATAGAGAGGCTGACCGAGCAAACACTGGGAAGGAGGCAAGCATGAGGCAAGGATACTGTTTAGGAAGAGTAAATCAGAAAAGTTTATCTACTGGTAGAGAAATGTTCATATACTGATTATAAGTTTGCTGTTATTATAGTAAACAAGATATACAATAATAGGACACATATATAAGAGCCACCTTCAGGAAGAAAGGTACATGAGTCATGGTTAAAGGATTTGGAATTACTTAGCCAGAGAACTAGGAGCTGAAGTACAATTTAATAACACTTGAAATACACAGAAGATTACAGAATTTGGACTGACTGAGGGCCAGCTATTTTCCAAAGCTATGAGAAAATGGAAAGAGACTGAAGCTGGAAGAGTGGGTCATTAAAAGAGAGGAGGGTTAGGAAGTCTTGTCTGACATTAAGACATATTCACTGTACCTGGATGAGCAACTGAGGGGGTTCTGCCGAATGTGAGCATCACTAATACCCAGTGACGGTGCATTACCAGATGATGGGACTTGGAGTCAAATGGCATCTTGCTGGAATTGTAACAGGGTGGTCCCCAGGAAAGGGGGAGGTTCCCTGCCCCACCCAAGGGAGGGTGGAGCTGAGCAGGAAGAAGAGAAGCTGAAGAAGAGACTGAGGAAGGAAGCAGGATGGAGCCAGGAGACCTGGAGGAGGCGCATGGAGCCTAGAGACACGTGAAGAAACTGCGCTTGTCTTTTGGTCGTAGACTGGGTGACACAGATGTGGGTGAGACCCATGGGGAGGTGACAATGGCAGTTTTTATCTTAATGTTGATTTTGCTCTTTTCCTTCCGGGCTTGTCTGGTTATTTCTGACCCTTTGCTGTGGGTCCCCACTGGAAGATGCTTTAGACTTGTGGCAGGCTTTGGGGCTTTGCTCTGGGCCAATCCCATTTGGATGGACTTTTACCCACGAGGGGACGGGTAACTTTGGGTGCTTCATTTAGAAACTAGACTCTTTGCCTTACCTGTATTGTTTCCTAGTTTTATTAAAGTTCCTTCCCATTAAAGTCTTATATGTTTTGTGCTGATGCGGCGGATGGCAGAACCCATTTAGAATAGGCAGGTTTGCAGGGTTTGGGCTGACCCTCTCCCTGTCCTATAACAGAAATAGAGATGGATAATAACTCAACAGTCTATGAATTTCTAGGGATAACTCATCTAGTCTCCAGATGAAACATAACATTTTTAAAAACCCCAAAATCTTGAATATTAAATCATCCAGGTTAATGAAATATATGGATATCTTTCTTTCTGACTTATTTTGACTAAAAATAACCTCTCCTCTGTGTTAAGAAAGATCAACTAAAATATTCATGCTGGCATTAGTTCTTGCCTTTCTAGCCCATCCACATTTTTGATATATTAGTTTTGCTAACTGAAAATGAAATGTCCAGATATGAAGATTTCATCTGCTCCATTGACCGAAAAGCAAAATGAAAGACTAATGATTAGCACAATCAAGATATAATTATGCAAGAATTCATGAGGAGCTTTAACCCCAGTCTCCTGCTTCTCAGTTAAGTGATCTCAACAGGTGGCACAGAACAGTCATCCTATCTTTAAATGACTAAGGATTCTTGACTTCCAAAGTCCTCCTGTCCGTTAGTTTTGAGGACTGCACTGGAAACTCCCAGCTCATATCTCCCACCAGTATCAGAAACAGTAAGAATGGCTGCTTAGAAAGGAAATGCAAAGGTTTAGTTGGGGAATTTTAACTTCATCTTTGTAATTCATGATACCTCAATGTGGCCAAAATCCTCTTGAAAATCTCAGATAGATTTAGAATATGAACCACAAACTACCATGTGCTCAGCAGACAAATGAAGATAATCACTTCGCAGGATATCCTACACTTGAGCTTTTCTGAAAGCTGTCAATGGAATATGAAAACCTGAAGTGTCCTCTTCCTGTTTTCACACAGATGAACTTGCTCTGCATCTACATCATATGACAATTTATATAGCAGAATAACCTAATACGAAAGTAACTGTCTCATTTTGCTTTGTACTCACTTCATTAAAATGAGAGTTGCTTTTCCATTGCATTCCAAAATGAGAGCTAAGCCCTGAAGTCTCACTTCCCAATTGCCAGGAGAAAGTGAACAGATGGATTTATTCTGGGCTGCTTAACAGACAAAGGGTTGTGGGTGTCCAGCAGAGGTGTACCCAATGTCAGGAAAATAACAGACATTTTAGGGACCAGAGAAAAAGAGAAGATTGCAAGTATGAAAAGAGAGTTCCCAAAATTGATGTGTTCCCCAGGAGTGTCCATATGGATCCTTGGTCTTCTTTTTCCTAAACTAGCTTGTCTCAGAGGGGATGAAGCCCAGGGATGGTGGAGGTGACTAACTGAAAAGAATATGTCAACCTCCAGAGGGACAGGTGAATAAGGCCCACCTCTTGGGAAGCCCTGGGTCTTTACCTTCAGCCTAAGGAGGCCCAGCACACAGACACTTCCTGGGTGATCACAAAGTAGTAGCTGGAGCCCACAGGCTGACAGAATATCCACATCACTTGTGTGGCCCTAAAAAGGAGAAGGGTCCCTTGTCAAACAATGACAAAGGGTTCTAATCTTTGGAACTAAAGGACAGAAGTATTTTAAACTTATTTTTAAATTATAAATGAATATACTTATGGTATTTGAGTGTCATCCAGTAATTCAAACTTAATGAATTTGATTATGATATAAACCAAAGTAAGTATTAGGCAAGATTTTTGAGGTTGACATTTAAATATATGTCGATAATTGAAGGATGAAAATAAAGTTGTAATATTTACTACCAATTATTTCAGATGGGATACTTACTTTATAAAGTGTCTTCTCAACTTCAGTCTAGACAGTTTTAGGATTCTTGTCTTTAATAGATGATTTAAAGTTATTTGCCAGAAAATCTTGTACTGATAGTTTTTTCAGAATAGTAATGCATTCTTTATAGAGTTTCCGAGTCCTGATCATATCTTCTATTGACAGTTCAGAGAAAGCACAAGAAAATTGATCATTTTTTAAAAGATTTATTTATTTATGCATACAAGAGCTGGGGTACAGGCCAGAGATGGGGGGGGCGGTTTGAGAGGATTCACCAGAGACAGAGTGGGGAACAGAACAGGCAGATTGAAGTACACTGCTGAATGGAGCAGCGGGCAAGACAGGAGAGGTCTGCCTCACCATGTGGGTTGCTCCCTGGCCAGCCGGGAATTGAACTCATGCTGCAGAAGCTGCAGATTGCTTCATAGTGCAGCTCTTAACTCCCTGCACCACCAGGTAGGCCCAGGAAATTGATCATTTTATTGTTCTACTATATTACTTCATAAAAATGTATTGAAAAACACTTTCTGGAACAAAGGTATGAACACATAAAAGCCGCTGAAATCATCAGCTGCCTCATACCACTATTTGATAATCCAAAAGAGAAAAGTGAGTTTATAATGTTTAAAAAGATTTGTGAAAATCACCTAGATAGTGGCCTCATTATTAAAATGTTTACTTCTATGCAATCAATGATGCTTTGTTTTATTGGTCATCAAGTATAAAATAAAAAGACAGTAGCCTTGATCTAATTGTCCCAAGCCTCATATGTTCCAGTGTACAATGGTGGTGGCCAAAGGAATTTAACTCACTTCACACTGCTAATAGATTTAAACCCTATTGACTGTAGGTAGCCAGTGACCTGATTGGTATGATTGTTCCCGAAGGCTTGTCACCATGGAAAGTTACTGCAAGCGAAGAGAAATCTCTTTGCCATCAACCAGTTGGATTACTCTGGGCAAAGAATTTCACTTCTCTCAGCCTTGGTTTCCCATTGGGAAAATGAGATGATTGAGAAAATGATTGGTAAATATCTTACAGCTCTGTAATCCTATCCATCTGTATTTATAGGCATTAGAAAAGCCAAAGATGTAATGCAGGGATCTAGAGAGGATGCCTTAGAACACGCAGTATTCCTAGTTTCAAGGAAAATGCACTTCTATGAGGATCTGCCAGTTTGACAAACTATTGTTTTGCATGTATTAAAACAAGTTCCTAGACAGGTTATTCCAGGCAAACCAAATAAACTGATTTCGATGATGGAAGTGCTATGGTTATAAAATCTTACATGCAAATACAAGGTGCTGATTGAACCTGGAGAATATATATTATCCAAAATTTGAATTTATGTAACTTTCAAACAGTTCTAGAATACCTTGATCTTCATTCATTCACAGAGAACTCAAATAAGCAATTTTGTTTTGGCATAGAAATTTATGAAGAAGTTCTGAAGCTGTCTCTCTTGTTTTTTAAACAGAAATGAGGAAGGAAAAAAGAGCACCAAGATTTCAGAAGAGTAATAAATATGATGACTACATGTATAATAAGGCAAGCAGAGTAGACAAGATCATTGCTTATCTGTTCCTTCTCCCACTTTGTCCATTGTTACTACAAATGAGAAATATTTGATTTAAAGTTTATAAATATCTACATCTATGGTTTTGCTGCTTCTCTTAATCTTACTGAGAAGGCTTGAGATTTGAACTGTGCTGTTCATTAGGTAAGCAAAAACCTGTACGTTACTTTCTGAAGCATTACTTAGGCCACCTAGAGATTCAGGAAAGGCCCCAGAATGTGTTCTCAGCAGTCCTCGGCTCATGTTCCAGCACTGTATATTTGACTGTGAAATATCAGACAAATTATTTTACCCTGCTCAATCTCAGTTTCTTTATCAGCAAATGGTTAGAAAAATCATAACCTTATACTTTGTGTTTTATGAATATTAAATGAAACACAGTGTTTCTAATACAATGTCTTTATAATTATCAATTCTGATAATTTATTTCATTATTAGGTTAGATTCAGCCTTCTCATCTAGAGTGTTACCATACCCAGGATCTTTAAAATATTGTGTATCTTTATTTCTATGTTGAGAGATGACTTTTGGAAACATTTTGTACATATGTATATAATGAATATGAATGCTATGTAAGTAATCCATTCTTGTGATTCATAATAGTTATGTTCTACAAAGTCTCCACAGACACTGAATTAGCAAATAATGAACTGATGCTCCTAAGGGACACTGAAGGTAGTTACCTGTGAACCTGTGATCACAACACTTAGATCAACCGATCAATACACAGTCATATGCTGCTTAACACTACGGTTATGTGCTAAGGACTGAGTTCAATAGGCAATTTTTTCATTATGCACCTGTCACAGAGTATAATTAAACACTACCACAATTAAACCTAAATGGTACAGCAACACACTTAAGTCATATAGTACAGTCTATTGGCACCACCATTGTATATGTGGTCCATTGTTGGCTGAAATGTCATTTAGTGAGGCATAACTTAGAACTAGGTTTTATGTGTGCTTCTGTTTCAAGATTTCTTATTTAATATATACTTTTGATTCATTAACACTTACTTAAAACCAATAACACTATATATAGTGAAGTTTATATAAACTATGACTTTTCCCCATTAGTCATAGCCCAACAATCTTGCTCTTAAGAACCCTAGACAGCACTTCAGCACTACACTTGGGGGTCACTTTAAATGGCAAAATCACCAACAAAAAGCACAAAAATAGGAAAAACATGACATTAAATAGATTGTAAAAGGGATACTTGTTTGCAGTGTGAGAGCTGATGCAAGAATTCAGAGTGTCCTATAGTTGACCTCAGCTGAGAACATGCACGTGGGGCAACTCCAAACTTGGACCACCTGCCCATGTCTACAAAGAGTCACTGAAGTGTCATGCATGTTGATTTTGTAGTTGCAAATAAATTTTAGTGAGTAGGTGATATAGAATATAGAACCCATAAATAATGACAATCATACAATAGTACGCTCATTCTATACTTAATTGCATGGCAGGCACTATATTAATTATTTAGTATACATCTCCTTTTTTATAATAATTCTATAATGCAAATAATACTATAATTTTATAAATGTGAAAATGAGGCCTAAGGAATTAAAATAGCTTTAAAAAGGTCATATGGGCATAGCCAGGACTTAAAATTTGAGAATGACTTTAGAACCTATATTTGTACTTTACATTATTCTGTGATTCATTTATCAGGAGAAATGGAGTTGTGCTTTTTTGTTTTTGTTTTTTTTTTTAATCAAACAAGTGTACAAGCATGGCACTTCCCATAATGCTGGAAAACCATTGCCTTTGATTATCTTATGTAACTGATATTTAAATAACCAATGTAACTTAATTTTAAAATAAAACTATAGCTATTTAAATTCCTATCATAATTCTATCTTATGCTTCTAATTGAAACTTAACCAATATATATTTATTAACTTCCTACTCTATGTCAAAAAATGTTCTTATGTGCATCAACAGATAGGTAAGGGCACAATGGCTCTGGAGAATTGTTCTCTATAAATCTTCCAATACCACTAGGGCAACTTCAAACTCTAAAGAGTCAAAAATGAAAGAAAGGTTATTGCTAAATTTGATACCATTACCTGTCAAACCAGTGAGGTCTAGGAATTGTATAAAAGAGAGTACTCAATATCCAACTTTGCTAAGGATGATAGATGTATTCATAAAAGCTAATATGTGAAGCAGCAGCTTTAAGAGACAACGTATCAATCAGGTTAGATTAGGCTTTTCTACAACAACAATCCCAACCTGTCACAATCAAGGTGTCTTTTATGTTCTTGCCAAGTCTAATGTAGGTTGACTAGGTCCTTCTTCTCTCCATCCTTATAACCCACTCAAAGTAATGTGTACAACACCTCCTCACAATCAATGCAAGTCTGAGGAATGTAGAAACTAAATGGGTTTTTGATAAGTCACATCGTGGCCACAAACACAAATGAATTTTCTTATAAATCCTAAATACAATATATTATGATTTAGATTATGGATAATCTTAAATTTCACTTTGATTAATGGTAGACAATATTGAATGCCTGTAGTTTAAAGTTATTTTTACCTTTTAGATTTTATGTAAATAATTCACATTCTCTTAAAAATTGTTAAAATCAGTTAAGTGATGTTTTCCTTTAGTATTTTCTTCATGACCTTCAGGAACTCAGTCTAATAATCTTTTTTGTATGGGTTTACATTTTTCAAAACAAGCATAATACTTTTTTTTTACTTATTTTTCTGTTTTATGGGAAATTCCTATGAAATGGTAACAATAGAAATGTCTTGTAAAAGAAAATAATTCCATCTTCATTTTTAATTAAAAATCATTTTAAATATTCATGAATTTAAGGTATTCTTCTGTCTTTCTGTAATTTTTTTATTTTTTATTTTTAAACAATATTTGCTTCCTCCCACCCCCTCAGATTGAGTCCCCATAGAATTTCCTTGTACTTCAGCTCAAGCAGGGCTTGAACAACAGGTACATTTTTCTGTCACTGTCATTAAGAAGAACATGACCATCAAACTTGTGTAAGGGAATGTGGCAGATACAGAATGAGTATGCAGATGTGTTTCTGTGAGAAGCATTACAAACCAATTGTCAAGGTAGACTCACCCAATAGAACAGCCACGGACAGGAGAAAACAAAATAAGTGTGAAAATACACAGCAGTTCCCAATCCCAGATCCAGGGTCTTGCCTCCAACCTGTGACTGTGTCTCTCCTTCCAATGGGACACCTTAAAGTCCGGAGCCTGTTTGTCTTATCAAGCAGGTCACCCCCTGTCCCCAATTCACACTCCTTCCCACGACCACCAGCACTACCTCACTGTGAGCACAGCAGTGTCAGGCCCTGCCTCACAAAACTCACTCCACAAAGGTTTGTCTTCAAGGAGACACAACATGCTGGGCTGGCTCCTTTTTCTACTACCAAGGTAGTATTCGAACAAACTGTGTTAATTAGGAAATCGGAGGCTATGAGAGATGAAACATGTCAGACTTTGCCCCCAAAAGAACTTACTTACCAAATGCTCACCTGCAACTAACACAGCAACTACTACATTTGAAAGCACTTTTACATCTATTATTTGCTCTGTATACGGGCCAATGAGATAATTGCTCTTGGTATTAGAATTAAATGAAAGATAAGAAAGCTGAGGTTGAAAAAGACAATAAACCTATCAAAGATTATACAGTTAGGGCAGAAGGAAGGCTGAGTTCCTATCTCCTGACTCCCAGACCAGTCTTCATGCTGCAAATTATGTTAGCAGGTCAGCCCTGTAAGTAGCATAGGGCTTAAAAATCTCAGGGTTGGAAGGACTTCAAGTGTCACCTAGGTTGACCATATAATCTAGGGACCTTAAGCATCACCTAGGCTAATGGTATCATGCTGGGTGGCTTCAGGTATTGTCCTGCCAGGTGATTAGTCACCTGTCCTTCATAACCCCACAGCCTTGTGTTCTACCAGTTCAAAAACCTATTGTTGTGGAGAAACAGCAGAAGCAGCACACCTGGACAGAGGAATTGCTTCTGTCTGGCATCTAGATCCAGTTGGTTGGGTTTTACATATTCTTTTCCACTTTTGTTTCATCACAGAACTCCAATATCTTGAACTATTAATAACCTTTCTCTTATCTTCAGTTCAGATCTAACTCCCTAATTCCCTACTGTAGGGTAAGGTAAAAGTATCAGGCTTTTCTGCCCTCCCGCCATTGGGATAGATGATGGAATCCTGTGGTCCCGAATGCATGCCTGATGGCAGGCACCTGGAATAGGGTGTGGGCACATGTAGATGGGATTCACCTGGGCTAAGACTGGGTTTATAAGGACAGTGTTACAGGGATGCCAGAAGCAGAGAGTAGAGCAGAAGGAGCAGGAGAAGCAGAGAAACAGAAGCAGAGAAGAGAGAGGACATGAGAGAACGCCACAGAACCCAGATAGAGTGAAGACTTGCTGGGGCCTGGGAGGCCTGCCAGCCTCCCAGCCCCCTAGCACTCCTGCCTGTTGTGTACCTGGCATATCCCAATAAAAGCCTGCAAAAGCAACTCAGGGCTCCAGGACTGGACTCCTCCTTTACCCCGTCTGCTGGATCAGAAAACCTGCCCTTCCTGCTGTTATGCCTACCCACTCATTGTTTATATCTGTGACATCCAGGCACACACATGTATGTATGCACACATGTGCATATTCACATACACAATATGAATCTCTCTTTTCTGTGTTAGCCTTCCAAAGTTCTACCTCCAAGTAATCATTTATCAATGCTTAAACAATCTCTGTTTACTCTTCCTCCAGAGAGGGTCTTCATGCCCTTCATATTCCTGGCTTCTATCTTCTTTATCCCCTCTAAATCCTTCTCACATTATGGCAAATGACAGGCCCATGGTAGCCTCAAGCTAGTCTTAATAAAGGCAGGATCCATATACTGACATCTGCTGATCTAGAGGTACAGGATGGATCTAGAATCCTCCTCATGCTTTCATCTTACAGAAGAAATCTTCTACTGTGGCTGTGAGATTATGAAGTAGAATCTAGAAGAACATGACAGGATCAAGTTTCTTCAACACATTAACCTAGAAGAAGTAGAACTGGTTTTTGTTCCATCACATCTCTAATAGGCATTTCAAAAATCCCAGTAAATATGCATCCATGTGGAGAAGCAACTCCATCTGCAACTAATTCTTCAGGAGCTCCAGTTAAAGCTTGATTACAGTGCATCTTGAGTAGGAGGAAAGGCAATGATTCACAGACACCAATTGCTCACCCTCATCAGATGGAGTAGTTAGAAGCAATAAGTTGTGCTTCAATTATTCTTTCCCAGAGATCACTACAGTTCAAGAGCCTGCTATTCATGGAGAGGCTGCTTAAGTAGCATACCTGAGTAGGGTTGGTTGAATTTTATATGTGTTTTTTTTTTTTCCATTTGTTTTCATTATGGAAACAATTTCCAGTCAACCTGGTTGATTAGGCAGAGTAGTACCAGACATGCACAGGGTAACCATAGCTTCAGGTGAAGTCCTTCAAGAATTGCTTCTGGGATTGGCAGAAGGCAGCAGAGATGATGGCAGGAAACCCTGACTGTTCACATTCTGAAGGTGCTGTACTTGGTAGGTCAGAGACCCGTGGCCTGGCTATTCTTTCCTGGTGCCTCTTGATCTTTATCCTGTTCTTGTAATGAGTGAATTTGTGCTTGAGACCAAGCTTCCACCCATATCCCAGGATTGGGAATCAGATCCTTGATTTGTTTGCTATACTTGATTTCCAGCCCAGTACTTTTCCTAAAAGATGGTACCCTGCTGCTCTCTCAATAGCCTTTTCTTTCCCAAAACCCCAGGCCTGCAACCAGGGCCTTGCTACCACTTGTCTGACTTTCTTGCCAAAATCTTGACTCCATCTCTGCACGTTCTCTGCACCCAGACTTCAGTACTAGGTTCCAGCCTCTTACCAGGCCCTCAAAGCCTTATCTTGTGCCAAATCCCCCAGTGCCTCCCTCTGCTTCTACTTGTACCTAATGACTCATCCCTCTAGCAAGATACATTATTTTCTCTGCTCCCTGCCAGCAACTGGGTTGATACCATCCTAAGCCTGGGGACCAAGTTAGTTTTCTAGCCCCCCCCCCCCCAATTCTATCTGGTGTCGCCACTTTCTAAGGTCCTTTGTGCTGAAAGCAGCTTTCAGAAAGAACAGATGAGGAAAAGCTACAGAAGAAGGATGTGAAGCCTGGAAACCCTGAAATAGATGAGAAATAGAGCTGCTGGCACAAGGCAACTAAATCTCCTTCCCCCCAGTACAAACCACTGCTCTTAGTGCTATTTACTCCTCCCCATTCTCACTGCCTTTTTGTTTAAACAGCAACCCGATTTCTGTCACAGTAAGAACTGTACCAGCTTCATGGACAGCCATGACAGTCATTGAGTAAAGGATGTAATTTAAGCACTTACAATTTTTTCCATTGGGCTACACCAATGGCAACTAACAAATTACCCTCAAGTTATATTTACCAGCTCTGTGGGTATTTGAATTCAGGAAAGAAAACTTGTACTTTTAACCAGTCTTGAGGATGTATTTAAATTCACAATGAACAACTTTTACCATGTGATGATATTTTTTTTCCAGAAACAATACCTCTTCCATTTGCTAATTGATGTGATAAACAAAGACATAGTCCTTCCTCTTCCATCACTACCTCCAAAATTAAATTTAACAGCTATACTCTGCTTAGGCAGAGAGAACAAATGAGCTAGTTACTCATTCATGGAAAACAGGTAAAAACTTCCCAGTTACTGTTTCTTTGAAGTGTCTATTTTAAGAGATTCGATGGGGAGCAGAGTACAAGGTGAGCACACTGAACCTTTAAGAGAGCAGGAACGAGGGATTTCAACGAGTCACTGCCTATCAAATGCCATACTTAGAGTATGCCCCAAATAAGCTGGGCCTGTCTCCAGATTTCATGTGTTTTGCAACCCTGTCCTATGTTTGAATGTCACAGCCACCTTTACAAAAACAATATTCTCTAGTTAAACTAAGTAGAAAAATACAGTGAAAAGAATCTTTGCTATTCTCTAGGTAAAAGATGACATTTTCCTTAAGAAAAACACTGATGAGGAGAAAAGTCAAGCATTGTTTTAGACTCCTTCCAATTTCCAAAATACCATTTAAAAAATAATTACACCCACGATTTATGCACAATTCATTAGACAACAAGATAAAATGCTCTGCTAAAGTTTAATTGCATTGGAGCAGACATCATGAAATATACTCCCCACTTCTTCAGACCTGAACCTAGTCTGGTAAAGTCTTTGTCACAGTGATACCTTGCCCAGATTGTCTATCTTGATTAAATTATAACCATATTGTAGTTTCATTATTTGATAGACTTCTGAAGAATATTTTTGGCTATGCCATTACAAGCTTAAATGGTCTGTTATTAGTCTTAAAGCATTTTAAGCTAGTAAGCTTGATCCCCTAGAAAGATAACAGGAACTACATCTTAGAAAAAGAATGCAGTTACCTGCAAACAAAAGTGTTTTTAATGACTACAGTTTTTCTCCTCCCTATTTCCATCAAGATAAGAACCAGGTAATATCTTGAATTATTCAGGCATCAGTTGAGAAGCTACCCAAGGTAAACAACACACATTCCCTTACCCATGCAAATTACAGACAAACAAGGGAAGAGCAGCAAGTGTTCATTACATAATAGATATAATATCTTGCATAATATGTAATAAATATGACAGACATCTGGCAGATGTAACCAGCCTTTTAGAATCTGCAAACTGCTGAATTACTAATCTGAAGGAGTCAGATTGAGAGAAAGAGCACCTGCAACCAGATCTGAGGGTTTTATGAGAGCAAGATCTGCTGGTCTACCTGCCCAGCCCTTTAGGTTTGAAGGGCAGCCACCATTAGACTCCCATTCAGGCAGCTACCTCTGAAGAGCGAGCATGTTTAGTGGAATAGGCATGAGGCTGGGAACCAGCACGGAGCTGAGTGTCTCCCAAATACTGTTGTTCACATACATACCTGCGGTCTTTAATGGGGTTTTCTCTCCTAGCAACAGTTTTAACCTTTTGGCATGGATTTTGCCTTGATAATGTGAATCAGCCACCACGGCAGACGTAAAAGACATGTTACATAGCGTGCAACACTTGTTTTTATCCACCATATCAGCATCATTGCCCTGCAAGGAAGAAAGAAAAAAACAGTATTAGAGAGAACCAAAGTCCTAGATTTCTCTTTCCCCATTCCATTTTGCTGTACATGAGATTTATCACGGACTTTCTGATTGAAATTTCTAGTGTTTGCTCTGAAATCTTGTTTTTCTTCATGATGATGATGATCAAGACTTACTCAGTGACTGACTCCTATCACCATTTGTTTAGAGGCTACTACTCCAGGCACAGGGAATATAGGATGATGTGAGGCATGAGCTACCCAAGGAAAAATGGGGCTTACAATTAGACTAGGGCATATGTATCTGGCATCAAGGGGAGAGCAGTCTCTAATTGCATCATTATACTCATTAAAGTAAGTAAAATATCAGAGTTCAGACGGTCTGAATTATTTAATAGAAATTATCATTTGGCATCCAGCTCTGCCTTGACCAATTTTAGCCTCACCAGGATACATGGTCACATGGTCAAGGATTTTTTTTAGTAATATTTCTTTAAAGAAGTGAACACTCTTCATAATTAAATTGAGTATATATAATAAAGCTATGATGACCATGCCAGCTGAATTTTCTAGGAGAATTTGGGTAATTTCCCTTTTATTTAGAAAAGGTGATTTGTTACATGCCACACAAAATGTTTAAATCCAGTTTGACTTTTATTCCTATGGAAGTCTTAATGAAAGTGAATCATAATTTAGAAAAAAAATCCTTCATTAGTACATTTCACCTGGCTATTGTGCACACAGATCATATATTATGCAAAGGGAAGATGAATCCACTGTCTCCCCTCCTGCTGAGTTAGAAATTGGAGGAAAAACAGAGTCTCAGATAAGGAGTTAATCTATTCCTTAATGGAACTCCAATAGCAAGGCATTTGGGGTAAAGAGCAGTCTTGAATGAGTATCTGGCTCCACAAGTGCCTTTCTCTTATTCCTAGCCAACCCATAGTGCCCTTTAAAATGGGATGGGGAGGAGCATGAGGGTGAGGATGGGAGGGAGAAGAGGAATTATATATCTTTCTGCCTAATAAGATATCTGGACATCTGGAGAGAGTGCTGCCTTACAAATTATGTTGCAGTTAGAAAACTAACTCCTTCCTCTTTAAGTCATTAGTGGGTAATATCTCTGATAATGACTCTTGTTCCTTGGGAGGATTGGAGGGAGAGGTGGGGAGGAGAGAGAGAGATAATGAAGAAAAGAGCCCTTTCCTATGCTCCAAAAGGCTAATCTGAATTTCACGGATAGGGAAAAGAAAGACTTCTCAAAAGAGATTTTGTTGATTTGGAGTTACAGCCTCACCTACTGCCTTTTATTATTTTGACTGTAGAATATTACATCTTAGAGTTCCCCCTCTTTATACTACAGTTAGTGACTGAGATTTAACAAGTGACAGGGTTGGTGGGGGGAAGTAAGAGGTAATGGGTCCTATGGAGAAAGATGAGACTTACCCAGAGGGGAAGAAAGCCCCAAAGAAGGGCTTCTTAGAGAGGGACAAACCTTCAAGTAAAACACCTGGGTAGGCACTGAGGCTGTGTCTACCGGAGTGTACCTTGCTGAGGGTTAAAGACCAGGTGCTTTGACCTTTCTTCTCAGTAAAATAAAAAAGTCAGAAAGGGTATAAACATTTTTACACCGTGGTGTGATTTACTGTGGAGACTAATGGGACCAAGACATAAAAGAGAGAGCTGACTTCCCCAGCCTACCTCTCCAACTAAGCCTAGGAGATACCACTGAATCCCCGGGAAGGGACAGAGCACAGGAGTACCAGGAAATGACAAATCAGGGAGTTACTGAATTGCCCAAGTGTAGAAATGACGAAAGGGTAGCTCAGTAGGGATGAAAGACCCAAACTGGATCTTTCCCATTATATGTTACAGGATATTTATCCTAGATTTAAAAAAAAAAAGAATGTTGTCAAGGTAAAGGTGGGTGATCAAATCACTTATTTTACCTTTTATGCAAGATACAGGTCAAAACATGTTATTCCTAAGATTGGGCACATTATCATAAGCCAAAGTTTAACACACAATCTACATACCTCTTTAGAAATCTGTGCATCCCAAAGGTCACTTCCTAAAAAAGTATCAGCCAATCCTGACCACAGGAACCAATCCCTACTCCCTAGAAATCTATCTTGGAGATGTACCTAAGGAAAAAATAGAGGCCCAGATACAGGGGCCGTGGTCATTATAGGATTTACATTCAGAACTAGATTTCAGGGCAAAGAATTGCCCTTAAACTGGATAATAAAAAGTGGACTTATGGAATTCAGTAATTTGACAACATTTAAAAATCTACTAAATATATTAGATGAATATTACTAGTCCTTATTATGAACAACTTCAAGAGAATTCAGTAATTCGACAACATTTAAGAATCTACTAAATATATTAGATGAATATGACTAGTCCTTATTATGAACAACTTCAAGAGAATTGAGGGAGGAAGACAGAAAATAAAAGGAAAATACTACAATCAAGGAAATACAGTCCTGTACTGGACTCACTCTCCTAATTGTGAGTTAAAAAAAAAAATCATGTAAACTAAGCCTGTGTATGGATCTTCATCTTAAAGTCTTTCTCATGCCTGGAATGCTTTTCTTTAGCACTTCTTGCCTAATCTTTTCAGAGTCTACATATATGGCTTAATTCAATCATCATTTCCTTGAACTAAGGTATCTTCTGACGACTTCTACTGTTCCTCCAGTAGTTTGAGCCAGCATTAGGTCCTTTATGTGTCTTGATATTTACTTTATAATAGGACAGAGAATTATTACATTTATTTGTTTTCATATCTGTTCCTTTCATGAGACTACAAAACTCCTTTAAGATCAAGGAGACCGAAGCCTCAGAATTAGCAAAATGCTTACCACGTAAGTGGACCTTCAAATGCTTACTGAGTGGAGCTGAGAATTGATTTGTGAGGTTAATAAATTATATGATGTAAGAGTCAAAGAGGAAAGGAGTTCTAATTGCAAGCCAAAATCCTTCAGACTTATAGGAAGATGGCCAGTAAAAAAACCCAAACTACAAACAATTTATAAACTAACTTGAGGGTTTAAGTACAACATGTTTGCAGTATTTAGTTTTAATGATGGCAGTGTTAATATGTAGAAGATGTGGTACATATACACCATGGAGTATTACTCAGCATTCAAAAAAGATAAACACATGCAATTTACAGCAACATGGATGGTGCTGGAAGGGATCATGCTCAGTGAAATAAGCCAAAAAGAAAAAGAAAAATACCAGATGGTCTCACTCATAGCAGGAATCTAGAAAACTTAAATAAGGGACCAGGAAAATGAATAACTGTAAGAAAGTGAAAATCAAAATCAACAAAAAACTATGAACCAGAGACACTCTATGGGAGGTGGGGGGTGGGGAGGGGAGGGATTGGGGTAAAAATATGGGGGCTGCAATTGTATGGGGAATATAAAAATAAAATTTATTTTAAAAATAAATAAATAAATAAAACATTCATGACCTAAAAAAAAAAAAAAAAAAGCACATCTAACATGTGCTCCAAGGTAACCTGCAAGTTAAGAATGAACCCCTCATGGTCACAGGATCTCACAGGCTCACCTCTCTTTCTACCATGATACTTTGTAGTTAAGGACTTTGATCAAAGGTTTTTTTGAAAAAAAACTTTGTATCATATTTCAAATTCCTCTCAGACTTTTCCTAAGTTATTCTAGCAGCTAAGGGTAAATACTTGATTTTTTTTTTTTTGTATTTCTGAATTATTTTATTTTTTAATTTTAAAAATTTTTTACATCATTGTTCATTGTTCATTTTTAAACAATATTTACTTGATTTTTTTCCTAACAAAACAGAAAATTATTCTGGAGAGTGTATGCACATTAGTCCTTAATGTTTTCAAAATAGAGACCTGAAATAAAAAGAGTACAGAAATTAAAAAATATATATATGTATTCCTAGATGTCTATTCTGGACAAAGTCATTCACATCATCATATAGAAAAATCAAAGAATAATATGACAACCGATTGTTATACAAAACAATTATCATGTCTGTAGTTATGCTATAGCTATAGAGGGGGGACAGAGAAAGTACAGGCATTTGACAATAGAGGGTGTGTGTGTGTTGAGAAGTCAGGTAGCCTCTGAGGACATCAACACATATTTATGGGGTATTTCAGTAAAGGAGTCACTGTAACATGATGTAATTGTGAATACCATGCATTCTGACTATACTAATCAACTTGGTGCTGATAAAACTACCCAGAGAGAATCTCAATATTAACCAAATGCCTGCCAAGTGTGAGAATGTAAATTCAGATAGTATTCTTGACTATCTGAATCCCAAATTAATGGCTCCTTGCAACTACAGATCATATCCTCTTTATTGGTATCTCCCTGCACCCAGAGCAATAGATGACCCAGCATAGATACGCCATAAAGTTTGATGAACTGACTTCAATGAATACATTTAAATTTTCTGGCTTAAATAGTTGAGAATAGCCCTCAAGCTATCAAGTAAATGAGGGAGAAACCTAAGGTTATCTGAAAAAATGGGCTTAAACTGGAGACATAACTACAGTCATACTTTGTCAGTATAATTGTTATAGGATGTGTCACTGCAAAAGGAGAGGGAATGTCACTGAGGCTATAGGAATGGGCACCATTTCCCCACCCCCACTTCTACACTGACAACATCTCAGAGGTCTTGGATTGTAATTCCCAGTATGCCATGAACTGGAATTCCTGAATGATGGACAGTTGGGAAGGAGGAAAGAGCAAAGTATATGTGTATAGTATATATACATGGTGGAATGGGGAAGGAGAGATATGTGAAAAGACCATTTCTGTAATCTTATTGTGTTTATAGGCAGGAAAGAAGATGGCAAATATATTGATTTCATAATGGATTATATGATGCTTCGTGAAATTTGAATCTTGTCTTCTGTCCCAGCTCTCTGGAACCTAACTAACACTTTTATCATGGTCCCTCACTGGGAGATGCCTTGGATTTCTGAAAAGCTTTTGGGCCTCAGCCACCCTACTCTGTGTCCAGCTTGTTGGTTGGGCATTTGCCCATGAGAGGGATGGGTGATATTTGGAGTTTGATGAGCAGTCTGTCATTTGAAACCCTTTCTTCACTCCCTCTCTATGTCCTTTAAACTTCACATCAATTAAAGATTTTTGCACCACTAAGAGTCTGATTCCTTTGTCTTTGTGGATAGATGACTAAACCCTGAGTCTGGGCAGAAAGGATTATTTCCCCTTAGCAGTTTGGGGTTCCCCAGTATCCCTTGGTTTCATAGTTTCGTTTTGGTTCCCGGACTAGGAATGAATATCCTAGTTATATAATATCCTCATTGGCAAAAGAAAAAAAAAATGATTGTGGAGTTTCCTAAGGCTACTTGTTCAAAGAATTTTTCAAAGTTAATAATTTTTCAGAAAGTGTATCTGGCCAGAAATCTAGTCATGAAAGGCCTTTTCTTTTCTCATAAGAAATTTCATAAGATATTTTACTTGAAATTAAGAAATTTCTTTGATTTTTTTTTTTACTGTAAGTGTATATAAAGTCTAAAAGAGTTTCATTTCCAGTAAGTTAGAGTCAGAGCTCTGTGAAACTGCTCCCCAGCAAAATAATCATAACTTCTGAAAATTATAACATATCATATTCTTCAAAATCTATGGAAAGTATGCTAAGAGTAAACATCATCAAATTAAGAAATATTTATTCAGGGCCTCTCTGGTGGTGCAGCGGTTGAGAGCTGGGTTGGGAAGCTGCCCACAGCCTCTACGGCACTGGTTCGATCCCAGGCTGCAACCCGGCCACTGGAGGAGGGTCCCGCATGGCGCACAGACCTCTCCTGCCGCCCGCTGCTCCCCTCAGCAGTGTACGTAGGTCCTTCTGCCTGCTCTGCTCCCTATTCTGGCTCTGGTGAATTTTCTCACCCTCCCACGCTTCTGACTGTACCCAGTGCTTGTATAAATAAATAAATAAATCTTAAAAAAAAAAGAAATATTTATTCAGGTAAATTTAGTAACTCTCAGTAAGAATAGCAAGAGCCTATACCACTTCAGTCACAACCCTATCCCTCCCTACAAATCCCCTGTTCAGCATAATGAGAGCTCTACTTTAGTAGGGTATAGTAAAGAAAATAGGATTCCCTCTCCTATCAACCATTCAAGGGATACGTCATCAGCATGATCACATCCTCTTCAGCTCCAAGATACAGAAACTAAATTCCTGGCAATGTAGCTAATATATCAGGCACTCTCTTCCCCCACCCACTTATAGGCATAAGGTTTACCCCAGCACAACAGGCCAAGAATATTGGAATTCTGATTGCCCTTGCCCCAGCTCACTTTTAGCATAAAAGTTCCATATTAGTAGAGTCAAGCTACGGAAATTAGAGGCTTCCATCCCAACCCAGTTAATAAAGCAGAGCTGTCACTCTGAGATACACAGAGCACTGTCCTCATCCACAACTACAGAGCAGTGGCACAGAGACTCTTCCCATGACAGAAGGGAAGAAGATGACCATAAGAACAAAGAGCTTCTAAACTCTCCTAAATGAAACTGACCTTATTTTCAATAGAGTGTGAGAAGATTTAAGCTTCAGGGTCTTCTCACAAACAATGGAGACTTTGGTGGTAAACAATTCATAGAAAGATGATAAGCCCATTAGAGCTGCAAGCTAAACCATAGGCCAACTAGTTTACCAGGGAGAACTAGAGAGACAATTAAGGAGAGCATTCCTGGAGTCATAACAAACTTCAAAATTAAACTACAAAAGGATTGCATGTACTAGATCAGACTGGTGAATATTCATGCCCCAGGGCATTGGCAGAAACAATAGAACAATCTTCCACAATTAGTAGAGTTGAAAAGCTGGGTACAAGGACAGCAGGGGCAGCAACTTAATCGAAAAGATCACACAAAGAGATAGTCAAAGGGTCCTGCTAGAACCACTGTGGTTTTAAATCTCAAAGAGACTAAACTCATGACTAAAGCTGCACCTCTGAACAATGACAGCTGCTGCCCATAGTGGAAAAGTAGATATTATTAAAATAGCTAGGACATTTGACAAATAAATAAGCAAATAGCCCTACAAACAAGCCCTAGAGAAAAGGTAAATCAGTATCAAATATTGGCACAATATATTACCTGAAAATATGTTAAAGGGCCTCCCTGGTGGCGCAAGGGGTTACGCACGGCAGTACGAAGCAATCCACAGCCTCTGCAGTTCAATCCCCTGGCCAGCCAGGGAGCAACCCACATGGTGCAGCAGACCTTTTCTGACTCGCCTGCTACTCCCCTCAGGAGTGTATTTCCATGATCTGCCTGTTCTGCTCCCCACTCTGTCTCTGGTGAATCCTCTCACCCCTTCCCTGCATCTCTGACATGCACCCCAGCTCTTATATGCATAAATAAATAAATCTTAAAGACACTGATGTTAAGTTTAAAAGGCAAAGATTTCAAAGTAACTTCAAAGACTTCAAACAATTATAAGTGTGACCAAAGAATAAAAGGATATCATGCTTAAACAAGTAACATAATATATGCTGATGTTATTAAATGGAAGACATCAATAAAGAAATAGAAATTATAAAAATAATCAAACGAAAATTCTGGAGTTAAAAAGTGTAATAACTAAATGAAACATTCACTAGGAGGGCTTAGAATAGATTTTAACTGTCAAAAGAAAGAACAAGTGAACTTGAATATAGACCAGTAGTGATTATACAATCCAGACAAGAGAAGAATGAAGAAAATTGAACAGATCCTCAGAGAAATATGGGGGACTATTAAGTATACCAGCAAATACATTAAATGATAGTACCAGAAGAAAAGAGACAGAGCAGAAAAAAATACTCAAAGTAATGACTGAAAACATCTCAAATTGGAGAAAGACATTTTTCTACATATCCAACAAGTTCAATAACATTCAAGTAATTTAAACACAAAATGATTTACACCTAAATGGTTCATAATAAAAGGACCAATAGCCAAAACAAAGGGAAATTTTTAACTCAGCAGAGAAAAACAGTTCAGCATATACAAAGAAACCACAATAAGGCTGACAACTGAATTTTTATGAGAATTGATGGAGACCAGATGTGGGATGACATGATACACAGTACTGAGAGGAAAAAAATCCATCAACCAAGAGCCTTATATTTAGCAAAGCTACCTTTTAAATATGAAGCTGAATAATGACATTCAGATTAACAAAAACTGAGAGATAATATATTTAGGATTTGTTACTAGCAGATCCATCTTACAAGAAACACTAAAGGAAGTTATTCAAGTTGAAAGCAAGTCATATCAGAGAATAATTAAAATTTTCTTTAAAAGCACCAATAAAGGTAATTATGTAATTATAAGAGATAATATATATCCATATTTCTTCTTTCTCATTGTGTTAGGGGGAAAAGGATGTCCTAAAGCTAATTCCATACAGGCTTTGTGGACTCCACCCCCACCCCAGGCCAAAGCCAAAGACACTGGGAACTCCAAATCCCATCACCACCAAAGGGAAGGTGGCTGGGATCTGAGGGTAGGGTTAAGCAGCCAGGTTGGTATAAAGCCAGACACGTGGGCTTTGGAGGGGTTCCCCCATTTTGGCTCTCCGCCAGCTCGCAGCTGGCCAGTGCTGAGAGGTGCCTTTGGGTTTCCAGGTCGGCGGATCGGGTAGGACACATTAAAGACTTTATTTCCCTATTTTCTCACTGAGTTGTACATTTTCCTTATTTCCTTTTCCCTTGTAAATAAGCCTTTTATTAACCTTTTGTGTATGCCTGTAGTGGAGTATTAATAAGTTCCTTTTAAGCACGCGGTGAGGACCCACAGCTAGGCAACCCATTCAATATGGGGCTGCCCTATAACAGCTGTAACTACTTTAAATCTAGATGCATAAAATCCATGCATATGTATAATTGAGTTAATACATGTAAAAATATATTTGATAAAGATAACACAAAGAAAATAGGCAGGAACAGGTTGTATTGGAGTAAAGAAATGATACCAGATTGTAACTCAAATCCACAGAAACAAATTGAGACCCAAGAAATTTAATAATAAGGTTAATGTAACAGACACTGAAATATATAACTGCTCTTATTTCTTCTCTCAGGTTCTTTAAAAGATATGAAATTGTATAAAGTAAAAATTTAAACAATATATTGCTGACTTTGTAATATACATGGGTGTAATATGTATAACAGTAGTAGCACAAAAAGGAGGAAGAGAGAAGACAACTATATAAGAGCAACATTTTTGTTTGGCTAAAATTAACATGAATTATAAGTAGATTCCAATAAGCTAAGATGTATATGTCAAGCCTTAGAGCCATCACTAAATAAAAAAAATTCAAAAAAATACATTGAAAAAATAGCTAAAGGAATTAAAATATTGTGGGAAAAATAGTCTCTTAATGCAAAAGAAAATGGTAAAGGCAAAATAAGAGAACAAAAAGAGCATAATTCATAAAGAAAATAAAAGGTAAAATGATAGCCATAAATCCAACCACAGCAACAGTAATACTAACTGAAAGCATATACAACCTAATGAAAATAGAAATGGCAAGACTGGATGAAAAGAAAATATGAGCAATCTGTCTGTTGCCCAGAGGAGAATCACTGTAGATTTAATGACACAACTGGATAAAAGGATGCAAATATATACCAGGAAAATAACATTAATAACAGGGCCTCCCTGGTGGCACAAGGGGTTAAGATGCAACCTGTGAAGCTATCCACAGCCACTGCAGCATGAGTTTGATGCCTGGCCAGGGAGATACCCACATGGCGCAGCAGACCTCCTGGCTCGCTCACTGCTCCCCTCAGCAGTTCATTTCAGTCAATCTGCCTGTTCTGCTCCCCACTTTGTCTCTGGTGAATCCTTTCACCCAACACACCTCTGGCCTGTACCCCAGTTCCTCCATGCATAAATAAATAAATCTTAAAAAAAAATAGCATTCATAATAAGACTATAGTGATTATACTAAAAGCAGACAAAATAAACATTAAGGGAAAGTTATTACTAGAGATAAAGATTGCCTATTTATAATTAACAAAGTGCAAATCATTAGAAAGACATGATAGTTTATGTATCTGCAAATATACTATGTAGTTCCAAAATAAAGAAGCAAAAACTGATAGAACTGAAGGGAGAAATACACAATTATATGGAGGTCTATTAGGTTGAGTTGCTTAAATCTTTTCTATCCTTAATCTTCTTCTTAGTTATTTTAACCAATATAGAAAGTACAGTATCAAAGTCTCCAACTATTATTATTGAAATTTACACAAAGTTAAAAATGAGCATAGGATTTCAATAGACATTACTACAAAAAAAATGCACAAATAAGAACATGAAAAGATGCTTGACTTCATTAGCTATCAGGAAAATGCAAGTCAAACCACTTTATAAGCACTAGGACTAGAATAAGAAATATGGGTAATAAAAGCATTAGCAAGGATGAAGAGAAATAGTGACCTTCATACACTACTGGTGAGAATGTAAAATCACATAGCCACATAAGAAAACCATCTGGCAGTTCCTACTATGTTTGAACACAGAGTTACTGTGTGACTCAGCAGTTCTACTTCTAGGTACAGTCAATCTTTGTTATACACACATATATATCTCCAAATTTACCTACTTGCAAATATTTATTTGTAGACCCCAAATCAATACCTGTTGCTTTGTGGTAATTCACCACACTGATAGTGGAAAAAATTTGAATCACCTGACATTCATGTTCTCAGCTGGGATTGAACAATGGGATGCTCTGTTGTCCTGTTTCACCTCTCATCCTGTAAATGATTTTTTTTTTTTAGTAGTGATTATGACTGGAGTTCAATGTTAATCAACAATACAGTACATCCAGAACAAAGAAGAGGAAATTCATTGATACATATTTGAGATTGCTCCTGCAAGTGGAACAGTGACATCTATAGTGCATGATTGATAAAGATATGGGAAAATATGGAAAGGAGGCAACATTTGTAGATTCATGAGATAGCAATCAAAATAAAAAATATGGACAGCATTGTTGTGAGGCTAAAAGCCAAAGAAATTCACCATACTGCTCAGTGTCAAGAAAATGTTAAAACTCTTCTTAGTATTTTATTGTAAAGAACCCCCAAAAAAGTACTTTTAAGAAATATACATTAAATAAGGAATCTGTTAACAAAGCATGCACAAAACAAGGTAAGGTTATGTTTTGATGGGTTGACAAAAGATTGATATCCAGTGGCTCACAGGAACTTAGCACTGTATTCCCCTAGGAGCAATGGCTTACAGTTTACTAATTCAGGGTTGGTGGTAACTTCATAGAACATAACTGCAATGGGGGAAAAAAAAAAGATAATTGAATGCATATTTCATTAAGGGGAAATAAAATATATATGTCCACATAAAACTTGCATGTAAATATTTATAGCAGTATACTTTATAATAGGCCCAAAGTGGAAACACCACAATTGTCCATCAACTGAAAAATGAATAAATAAAATACATTATATTCATACACTGGCATATATTGTCAGCAGTAAAAACAATGTAGCTCTATGCTACAATATAGGGGAATCCAGAAAACTTTGTGCTGAGTGAGAGGAGCTGGTCGCAATAGACGATGTTATATGATTTCTTTTACATGAAATTTTCAGAATAGGAAATTTTATAGATAGCATATCACCAATTGTCTAGGAGTAGGGGGATATAGAGGTAGAGGTGCGGGAAAATGGGGAGTAACTGCTAACAGGTACAGGATTTCTTTTCGATGATAATGTTCTAAAGTTAATCATGGTGATAGTTATACAACTGTGTATACTGAAAACCCTCAAATAGCACAAATACACTTCAAATAGGTGAATTGGATAATACATGAATTGTATCTCAATAAATATGTTATTAGCAAAAAACAAAAAAAAAGAACAAAAAAAAACCCACACCAAGGGAGGCATTTCAATTATTTCAAAAGTTTAAAGAAATACTAACATTAAAGCCATAACTTTTTTTGGGTATCCTCACTTAGAGGCAAACACATTGAGAAAGGAAGACATAATGAGGATTATTTTATTCATGTATAGGTGTAGTTTATGGAATTCCTCGGAGCACTTGCTGGACATCCTTGGCATTGTGATTACTTAAGTTCATTTGGGCTAAAGACATTTCATGGATGGAACAGGAGGGGGAGGGGATCACATTAAGTGAAATTAATCAGAAGGAGAAAGAAATGCCAAATGATTTTACTCATATGTAAACTATAAAGACACAAAACAGGGGCCTCCCTTGGTGGTATAGTGGTTGAGCGCTGGGCTACTAAGTTGCCTGCAGCCTCTGCAGCGCCGGTTCGATCCCCAGGCTGCCGGCAAGGGTCCCACATGGCACACAGACCTCTCCTACCGTGCCCACTGCTCCCCTCAGCAGTGTACTTTGGTCCTTCTGCCTGTTCTGCTCCCCGCTCTGGTGAATTCTCTCACCCTCCTGCACTTCTGACTATACCCAGTGCTTGTATAGATAAATAAATCTTTTTAAAAAGAAAATTAAAAAATTTTTTAAAAAGACACAAAGAAACAAAAACTACATGAAAAACTCTAGAAATCTTATTGTAGAATAGCATCTACTAGATGGGAAAGGTGGGTGTAGGGAGTACACGGGGGTGGGTACCCAATGGACTGTGGTAGAAGATTATGGTGCTTGGGTGGTGGGTGCAATGAGGTAACCTACATTTGAAGTCCTGTGAACCTACACCCCCAAATTATATAGTGTTATAAACCAAAGTTGCTTTAATTAAAAAATACAATAAAAATTAATCACAATATTAGTAAAAACAATAATATGGAGCAGACACTTTTGATGTCAAGTATAGACTGGGCCATAATGACATAAACCATTGCCACCATTGCTGCACGGCTCTTGTTCTCAGGTTAATTACTGAGAAGCAGCACCTCTTTAAAGTGCCCATTTTCTTGAAAACATTGCGGTAAGTACAACAATAAATAAAACAAAGGCATCTCATGACTACACTAAAAGTCTACCTGCAGAGGCTACTAAGCTATGGCTAAAGACAAGAGCCATCTGACACCCCTGCTGGAGGCAGGAATAGTTGTTCCTCTCAGCACACATGCTGTAGTAAGAAGAAATGTTCAACAAATGCTGTATGCATGTCACCACTGATAGTGTGTAATTGAAGTTTGAAATGAGGCAGTAAGCAGAAATGATCGTCTGGTCTCCTCTCACACTTAATGGGGACCGAAAGCGCTACAAGTCACACTTCCTGACGGCAAGATCCCAGCAAGCTTGTCTCCTCTGTTGTCTTGCATCCTGTTCCACTCCATTTAGGTCATAGTGTTCTCTTTCCTCCTAAACTATTCAAATCACATCCAGATGCCAAGATCTATTTAATCCAGAGTCCTTTCAGGATTTCTGCAAATTTCATCCACATTTTCACTCTGACCTCTCCCAGTACTTAATGACTGTGCCATAGGTTTTGATTAGATCTTGATGTTTGTTTTACCAGTGTTTTCTTAAGAGTGTATCAAAAAACATCTCAAAGAACTTTAGTTACCCTCCCCCACTCAGCTCCAGAGCTGGCCATGGGTCTGGATACAAAGAAGAGACTCTATGAATATGAAATATGTAGTTGCTGAATGAAAGACTTCAAGTGAGCATCCATTAGCCAATTCTAACTTGGTCACATAAATCTGTTTCCACATACAATAATCTTCCCCATGTCTTTCATTAACATGATTGACTTGATTTGAAGCAAAGGTCAAGTGACATCAAATTCATCCCCAACACTGAAATGGCTCTAGTGGCAATGACATGTGACAGTGTGCACTTGCCAACCCCAAAGGGACATGTCTTTCTGTAGGCAGTGGGTGTTCAGACATTCCATGGAGAGGCTGCACTGTCTACATTTGATGAATCTACATTGTAGCTCTTGCCAGCTTTTTATTGTACCAACAACTAGAGAGATATATGCCCTGTCACCAGGACAGAAACCATCCACCCACTGTCTACAAGCCCTCCATTTCCCTGGTATTGGGGAAAATGGTTATTATTATTATTATTATTATTATTATTATTATTATTATTATTTTGCAAAGGAAAGAGAGAAGGAAGACTTCTACTCAGGACGGATGTAGAATTCTCTGTGTGCCTTTGGTATTTGTTTTTCAGTCATTGAAGAAATATTTAAGCAGATGGTAACAGCACTTACAAGACCCCAGAAGGGAGAAATTAGCCAGGACTCCTGAGAGAAAGCAAACACATAAGTTAGATAAGCCCCACTAACAAAGAGAAGTAACTAACAAACATGTCACAAATGAGTAGCTGTGCCAGAGCGAACAAAGGTGCTGTGCGAGTTGGGCGAGAAGAGAGGAAGACAAATGTCTAAATGCTCTGAAAAGCTCAAAAACTATCAAAGAAAAAATTGTATTTTCCATTGGAGACATCATGTTGAGATTGGATAGAGATGAGGCAAGCTTAAAATTGGAATGATACCCATGCCAGACAGATCCTCCCTCCTAGCAGCACGATTCCCTATCATCATTCACACCCTCAGATGCCACAGTATCAGCACAACTACCATTTTCTGAGAGTCAGACGTGTCAAACATTGTTTTAGGTATCTTATGTATTTTATCACACTGTTTTCATAGTAATCCTAAAATAGGCTTAGCATTTATTCCTTTTTTGCCTTCCCTATATCCTCTAAACTCACTCTATCAGCAAAACCTGAAAAATCCTTATTCTTGAATTATATGTCCAAATTATCTAATTCTCTCTCAACCCATTTTTATCTACTTTTCCCTTATCCCTCCTGTTCCAGCCAGAATTCCTCTCTATTGCATGACAATGTAATAATACATTTACATTCTTCACAGCTCTTAATTTACATTCTAAAATTATGACTTAGATAGTCAAATTTTCTTATTTACTGTCTCCTACTACTAAATTATTCACTACTAAACAACCATATCTAAAACAGCACTGTCCTTTTGTACAAGTTACAAATGAGGTCACATTTAAATTTTCTAATAGATTTTAGAAAATCTAATTGTATTTGTATTCAAATACAATTAGATTTTTGTATTTGTATTCTAATTGTATTCAAATTTGTATTCTAATTGTATTAAAAAAACAAAAAGAACCTGTGGAAGTAATTTTTGAAAGCATATTTTATTTATCACATTATATCCAAATTCTTTTCCTTCCAACATGCATTCAACATAAAGATTATTAATGAGGTATTTTATATGCCTTTTGTCATACTGTCTTTGAAATCTGGGGTTTATTTCACAATTACAGATAATTCTAATTAATATTAACACCATAATTAATATTTAATTAAGTGCTAAATGTTTCTATGTGGCTACTAAGTTGGGACACTATGACTTTAGAACATAGGGAACAATGATTAAATGTTAGTTAAGTTAAAAAATGTACAGATAAGTGAAGGAATCAGTGAAACAATTAATGAATACATTCCCACATTTATAGATGAGGGGGAGAAAAATCCTCATAGCATTTAAATGAGTCCTCCAAAGTGTCATACACGCAGAATGTGGTAGATCTGATTTTTGAATCCTTGTCTAACTAAACTCAAGGGGGCGCTATTTCCATTAAACGCTACCGGCATCTTAGATCAGTCTTCTCATCAAAAACTTTCAAGATCAGGCCTCCCAGGTGGCGCAGCGGTTGAGCGCTGGGTTGCGAAGCTGCCCGCGGCCTCTGCGGCGCCGGTTCGATCCCCGGCTGCTCCCCGGCCACCGGAGGAGGGTCCCACATGGCGCGCAGACCTCTCCTGCCGCCCGCTGCTCCCCTCAGCAGTGTATGTAGGTCCTTCTGCCTGTTCTGCTCCCTGCTCTGGCTCTGGTGAATTCTCTCACCCTCCAGGCTTCTGACTGTACCCAGTGCATGTATAAACCAAACAAACAAACAAATAGATAAATAAATAAGACATGCCTCTAGAAAATTAAAAAAAAAAAAAAAACTTTCAAGATCTCTTTACCACCTAAAAATAAATTCCTTATCATGACATATAAAGACTGCTAAAAATCTAACTTTCAAGACACTTTTCTAGTTTTTCTCCCATCACTGATTTTCATACATAATATGCTCCAAGTAAACTAATTTCTTCAAGGTGAGGAACACCAAGGAGCCTGCCAAAAGAATGGCTTGACATCCCAGCTTTAAATCTCCCTGCTCTCCATTATATGGCTGCTTGCCCTTGTCTGATGTTGCCAGTAAGTGAAGACAGTCCATTAAGTGTTATATCAAGTTTAAGTCTCCTGATGAGATCAGGCTTCTTTCATTCTATGTCTATCCTATCACAGCACCAAGCACATAGCATTGTAATTTAAAAAATGGTTGAACTGAGTATAGGAAGGGAAAAATGAACCAATGTATGAATTTTCCCTATCTTTCAGCTATGAGTACATTCCTCCATGTCTTTCCAATCACAATTTCCCTAGACTTTCTGAATGCAAGTGTCGTTCAAATGCTATTTCCTTCATCGAATCTTCTCCAATACTCCCCACTACAAAGAAATTTCATTCTTTGTAAAAGAAGTCCCACAGCACTTTATTTAGACCTTTTCCTAACACCTAACACCATTTAGCATATATCTTTTAGTACCTAATGGGATACTAATTACTTGGGTTAAAAAGGTATCATTCCTGGATCGTGGACAGTGTTTCATATGATGTGGTATGAAACAAAAAAACAGTATTAAATTATAAAGGGACAGATTTGGATTCAAAAGATGCTGACATAAGCTTTGGATTTAAGTGTACTGGATGCCACTTATAATTTTCAAATCTGAAAGTTTTCCCATGGTAGGTGGTAAATAAAAATCTATCCTATTTGTGTATTCATAAGAAAAAAAGTCAGGATAAAAGAATGCAATGTATGAAAGCATGCTTTTTAATCTGAAAATATTACAGAGAGTGTGTTATACATAATATATATCATATGTATAATAATATATAATATACAATGTACATTTTATTTTAGTTAACCCTGTATTTCAAACCAAACAAGAAACTAAGAATACGATACAATATGAAAGGACATAATAAATATGAACTAGCAAATTCCCAAAATAGGTGGAAGAACTATAAAAATATTTAGAAATAAAAGAATAAACCACTTCTACAATGAAGAATAAACTAGAAGTAACAAGATGAATAATCACAATGGACAATTCTCTAAGAGAAAGAGAAAGTAAAATGAAGGAAAACATTTAAAAGAAGAGATGCTAAGAGAGTCAATAGAAAATGACAAATTGAAGAAAGACAAAGGTGGCCCAATATATGAATAATTAGAGACCTTGAAATAGAAAATCAAAATGAGATTACAAAGCAAATATATTGCTATCTCTTAAAATTCAAATTAAAGAAATTACAGACTATGAATGTTGATTCAGTATGTATGTTTTCGTAAGTTAGAACAATTATTGAAGTTGATCCAGAACAAACAATACTAAAATATAGTCTATGAAATTAATAAACTTTAAAATAAAATTTTTTTTAAAATATTTGAGCCCATAATAATTTATTTATAAGGAAACAAAATTAGATTATCAGCAGACTGTTCAAATGCAATGTTTGGTTCCAAAAACAAATGGAGTAGCATCTCTTACATTCTCAGGAAAAGAAAAGTTACCCTATTTCTTCTTTTTTTTTTTTAAAGATTTATTTATTTATACAAGTACTGGGTATAGTCAGAAGCACGGGAGGGTGAGAGAATTCACCAGAGCCAGAGGGGAGAGCAGAACAGGCAGAAGGACCTACATACACTGCTGAGGGGAGCAGCGGGCGGCAGGAGAGGCCTGTGCGCCATGTGGGACCCTTGCCTGGTGGCCGGGGATAGAACCGGCACTGCAGAGGCTGTGGGCAGCTTCGCAACCCAGCTCTCAACCGCTGCGCCACCAGGAAGACCCATAACTGCAAATGTTTTCATTTATTAGTCAATTTATTAGTAAGATAGTATGAATATGGTTATTCTCAGAATGTTATATGTGTCATATTGGATAGAATAAATGAGTAATTACAGACTATTCTAATCTTTTCATTTCAATGTTTTGGGAATCAGATATATAATACGGAAAAAGAGAAAACAGAAGAACACATGTAAGAGAGTAAGTTTTATATATATATATATATATATATAAGTTACATATATATATAAATAAAACTTCTTCCCACTGAAGAGACTTAAAAATAATACAACAACATCACATTCAGAAACCCTAGCCATCATGAAACACCATTCTACCGAAGAGTAAAAGAAACTCAATCTTTTCAGGGGGGGGAAAAAAAAAAAGCTGACTCCAGGAAGTATATAAGATAAGCCTGGAATAGTTTATGATGCCAGGTAAGAAGGAAGTTATCAAAGACTACTGCAGTCATGACATGAGATCTCGGGAGTAAACCTGAACAGATCCCCACTAGCAAAAGCAGGACAATTTGAACATGATAAGGATGATAATGTAATTGATCAAAATGTATCAAATATACTAAATCTACGCATCCATAATATTATTTCTTAAAAGCATATTTGGTCCTCTCTGCAGAATGGTAGGGAACCAATTCCTTAATGTAAAGTTGGTGAACACAGGAGCAAAATAAAGCAATTTATCTGCCTTTTCTAGAAAAAACAAACATTTAATGAAGAAAAATGCTTGTTCCAAAATATTCCTACTAATCCATGAAAAGGAAATTATAGAAAAAAACAAATTCTCAAACTCCAAGGAATCAATGGATCTATGCATTAAACATCAAGAGTTGCTAATATCATAAAAAGAGACAATCAGATATCATGTGTCTTTGGATAAAAGAATTCAACACCATCTGAGGTCTTGTCAAATGCATCAATCTCAAATTCTATAAATTCTCTGGATACATATACCAATTTACAGGAAATAGAAAGGGCATAAGAAAGAGTTAAATGGAACCATAAATACACAATCAGCAAAAGCAAACTTTAGAAAACTCTGAATGGAAAATGCACCCAAGTTTGCTTTTTTGAAAAACAGGGAAAATTCTATGGAAAAGAAGGGAATGAAGAAACCCATAGACTCAAACATGCTTTTAAAAATTGGGTGTGACTAGCTATGGTAATTAGGGAGACAATATTTGCAATGACACTATGTAAAACCTCAAAAAATCTTCTAGAAAAGGATAGCATGTAATTTTAGTGGAACAAAAAGTCAGGGTAGGAGTAGGACAAACAGAGTAGCTCCTGGGATGACTGCCAAGACTCATTTCTTTACCTGGGAAGTTATTACAAGGGTGTGTGCCTTCAAATTTATTAAGTGACATCTTTTTTTTTTTGGGGGGGGGAAGAATTTTGTACCTGTTTTATTTTATAATAAAGAGTTAAAAAAAAGAATTCCATTTTAAAATTCACCTGGCTAACAGCCCTAAGTGTCTCCCTAAGTATAACTCTAAAATATTAATGAAGACTGAAAAGGATAAAATGCACACTAAAAATTACTTTGATAGACCACCTAATGCCAGAATTTAAAGTGAATTTCTATCTGCTGTAAGGCATAAAAAGTTCAATTGAGATAAGCTGTAAAACTAGAATAATAATAGGATTTCCCTCATAGAGTAATAGCAAGGATTAAATGAACTTATATATGGAAAGTACTTAAAAAGGTACCTGACCTAGAGCAAGAGCTGTATTTAAGAATAAGCTATTGTTTTTATTATAAACCTACCCAGGGTGTATTTCAGAAAGGAAGGTCCCTAAAATAAACAAGCAAACATCTACATCTACATCTCACTGTCCCCCCGGGCCAGATTTGTACCAACAAAAATACTGGACATCCTTTATCATATGACTTCCTGAACTAATGAAACTCTTATTACTTGTCATTTTTCTACATCCATTCTGTGACAGTGATTCCTAGTTATCAGCTGTGCAGAGAGATGCAACTAATACATTATATGCTGGTAGATGTAGCTTCCTATCTCAACAGCAGAAATGGATAGGCTAGTAGGAAAACAGCAGTCTCAGATGCTGGCAATTGTCACTTAAATGTGAAGGATTGACTCCTCATGTTGGAAAATCAGGCAGCAGGGTAAGAAAAGATGCTAACCAAAGAATCAGACCTTTACTGTGAAGTTAAAGAACTTTCAGAAACTGGGAGTTGGTCAAGAGTTACGCATGTCAAGCCACATCTAGTAATGACTCTAAGAAAAGGACAAATTCTGGCCAGATTAGCCAGTTCTTCTCAAATTTATCTACAAATTCAATGGAAGTTTAACCACAGAAGGTTGGAAAAAAAATTGTCCTGAATTTCTCGTGCCAGAAAAAAGATAGTAAATAGCTTAGATAATTTTGAAAATTAAAATGAGTGACTTAGCACTAAATATTTAAAAAACTATATAAAACTAATAATTTTTAAGTGGGCTTCTGTGGCAGAAAGTTGCAGTTGAATAAAATGAAATATGAACAGAAATAACCAAAGGACATATTCAAAATAATGTAGAATAAGGGGATTCTTTAGGTTAGTAAGAAAAATTAGATTATTCAATAAATCAAACTGAAAGATTAAAAAGCAATTTGGAAAAAATAATAAAGCCACAAAATAACTTGAAGAAATACATAAAAATAATCATACATTATTAGGATGGGTTAAAAATTTTAAGCATAAAGTGAAAAATAGTTTGAAACAGAAAAGATGTGCATATCCTGTTCCATTAACATTAAAATGTTCTGTATATTAAGAAATACCATGAAGACATTTAAAAGCAAATGGCAAAGAATATTAATCATGTGCATTTTTAAAATGTTGATCTACATAAAGAGTTCTTGCAGAGCTCTAAAAGAAAGTTGATCACTCCCCCTAAATTAAGCAGAGAACATAAACTTAAAATGTATAAAGGAAATGTATTTGTCCAATAATAATATTTTTTATTTTTTTAAATTATTTACCAGTAATCTAAGAAACAAAAATTTTAATGAGTTACTATTTCTTACCCTTTTTCTAAAAATTGGGAACTTTTTTTTTAAAATCCCATAGTCCATGGTAAACAAAATGACCATTCTAAGTTACTGCTTCAAGAAAGATACATCCTTTCTGGAGTGATTAATGAAGCTGTCTCAAAAACCTTAAAGAAATATTCTTCTTGACCCAGAAATTTTCTTTCAGGAAATTTAATCTAAGGAAATTATCAGCAATTTGAGCAAATACATACAAGTCTATTTGCTAAGATGCTGATTACAACAGCAAAAAAGTAAAAATATATACTGAGATTAATAGAGGATAATATTTTAACAAACTGTGATATATTAACTAACTAGCATTTAACAAACTGGTACATTTAGGTATTAGTGCAAATAAAAAGTCATTAAATGAAAACAAAGCTATTAAAATCATGAAGATGATATTAATGGATATGAAATATAATTACTGATGTTCTTCTAAACTCATTCAACATTCTTATTTATTATTATTATTATTATGATGATGATGATGATGGAAGTAACATTGGTTTACAACACTGTATGTGATTTAGGGGAATAAAGTCATACTTCCTCAGATGTATGTTACCACACCACACCCATCACCACAGCACCCATACATTCTTCACTGTAGACCACCGGACCCCCACCGCTCTTTACTCCCATTCCACCCACTCTAACAGCTTCAGTTCTTCAGTCCTATTTCTAGGTTTTATTTTAATTTACTTTTGCCAGTGTCATTGTTTTGTTTCTCTATATTCCACCTATGAAAGAAATCATCTGGTATCTATCTTTTTCCTTTTGACTTATTTCACTTAGCATAATCCCCTCCAGTTCCATGCATGCTGTAATCAAGTTTTAAACAGGTGTTTATGGAGCATCAACTCTTTACCAGCCACTGTCCTGGGGATTGAATTCTTTGGCAGAGAATAACCCAGGTGTGATGAGCCCTGTTGTGGAATTTATTTTCTACTTGGGGAAGCTGGTAATAATTAAAATAAATAAATAAAATATGTATTATGTTAGCCGTGATTACTACAGAGGAAAAAAATGAAAAGGCAATATGAAGTTTACAGAAAGAAATGTCTGAAATTTTAAAGTGGTCTAAGAGGTCCTCACCGTGGGGGAATTTTTGAATAAAGGCTTAAAAGAAGTGAAGAAATGCTCGTGTAGCTACAGCTGGAGAAAGAGTGTTCTAGTGAAGGAAATGAACAGCAAATAGAAAGGTGGCCTGTGTATTCATAGATTAGTGAGGAGAACAGGCATAGTTGCAGCAGAGTAAAAGAATAGGTTATGTAGTCAGAGAAGTCACTGGGCATGGGATGTAAATCACACAGGAACTAACAAATCACAGCCAACACATTGATTTTATGCAACATGCAATGCAAAGCCACATACAGACAACAGCTACCATGGCTCACATGTTAAGTTTCCACTGCTGTCTGAAAGTAGTGATTCCATGAAAGCATTTATAAGGCAAACTGACACAAAGTGAATAAGCAATATTACGAATTTATATGGAAACACTTCTGAGCATTCCCAGGCCCCTAAAACAACCTACCAAATCATCCCAAATAATAAATAAAACCTAACATGGAGCCTCCCTGGTGGCGCAGTGGTTAAAGTCTCTCTACTATCAAGCTATCTCCAGCCACTGCAACATGAGTTCCATCCAGCCAGGGAGCTACCCACATGGCACAGCAGACCTCTCCTGCCTGGCCCGCTGCTCCTCTCAGCAGTATATTTCAGTCAGTCTGCCTGTCTGCCTGTTCTACTCCCCAGTCTGTCTCTGGTGAATCCTCTCACCCCCCAAACCTCTGGCCTATACCCTAGTTCTATGCATGAATAAATTTTCAAAGATCTTTTAAAAAGAAAATAAAAATAAAATCTAACATCCCACTAATAGATAGCAAAAGAAGAATGATGTGATAGGCACAGAGCACGTATAAAGGAGGTCTGGGGCAGGAAGGAGTTAGTGGGGGTTGCTCTCACTGCCAGGGGTTCACATTCCATCTAGAACAGCTGCTGTACAACCAATGCTGAATGTTATTTTTGCTTCTACCCTTTGATCACAAAAGCAAAAATTCTCTTTAGATTTCTTTCAATGACTGGAAATAGATACCGATATAGGTGTTTTCTAAAAGCAAAGTGGTGTAATAAGAAATTTTGAGAAAAGAAAGACACCTCAACTACCACATACAAAAATATTTGCATATGCATGCATGTATTTATTCACAAAGACAATAGGGAGAGAAGATGAAAACAAAAACTGGAAATATACTACAGATGATGTCATAAAATTTATATCTTGCCTGTCTTTAGACAATTAATTGTCTAAATATTTCATATTGTCAAAATATTTCATATTGACTTTTTTCTTTTATTATTACTTTTAAAAAGGAACATAATTTTTAAAAGAAAGAGGGAGCATATCTGTATTCTCACTATCTCAGGTTTACAGTTAAAAGGGGAGAGATCCTGCATTTGTACAGGAAATTCCCTTTAGCTTTTTGGGAAGAAACCCAACTTCCAGATAAGGATCTGGAAGTGGGGCCACCAGTGTGACCCACTGCAGTTGGCTGGGTTCCCTGCCCAGGTTCCCATGTGGGCCAACTCAAGTACGCACACAACTTGCAAATAAGCTGCATGTGAAACCACACTAGTAGTGAAGAAAACTACCAAGGAAGTGAAACAGGTTTCCTGCCGAAATCTACAAGTACCTGTGTTTGATGTCTTTACTACCCCAAATACACTTCCATCCTCAGTGATCTCCAGAGAAGATAATCAGAAACACAGTTCACTCCCACCCCCCACTGTCATCTTTGTCATTACAGCATCGAGGGAAAAAAAAATGAAGGGATCAGAACTTAAGAAAAGGCACAAATGGGGCCTCCCCTGGTGGCGTAGGCAGTTGAGCGCAGGGCTGTGAAGCTGTCCACAGCCTCTGCAGCGCCCGTTCCATCCCGGCCCGCAGGCGAGGGTCCCACATGGCATGGCAGACCTCTCCTGTTGTGCCCGCTGCTCCCCTCAGCAGTGCATTTTGTCAGTCTGCCTTTTCTGATCCCCGTTCTGTCTCTGATGACTCCTCTCACCCTCCCGCGCATCTGGCCTGTACCCCAGTTTGTGTATAAATAAATAAATCTAAAAAAAAAAAAGGCACAAACTAATGAAGAGTTTTAAAGTAATAATAAAAAATTCAATTCACCATAAAAACTCAGGAAAGTCTAAGTTCTCAAATTACATTACCTGGATCTGAAACATTAGCATCACCCAAGAACTTGTTGGAAATGCAAGTTCTAAGCTGCATCATAAATTCTGAGCATGGGAAAAAAGCCTTCCGGGTGACCGTCCTCTAAAGAATGCCCTAAATCTTCTGAAATTGCTCTCTTGGAGTCTTTTTCTATTTAAAGGGAAAACAATGTGACTTGGGGTCAAAAGTCTAGCCACTTTCAGGAGATTTTCATTACTGCTTTTGTTTTAGGGAGTTTTCTAATAAAAGGACCTCATCTACCTGGGCTCATTTATGCTGCCAGCTGGTTAGAAGGGCTGCAGTTCTGTCACCAACAGTTTCTCTAGCGCAGCATGGGGAGCCCACACGCAGCTCAACTTTTTCTTATTCCCCAACAGTTAGCCTACCTATCACTGTGAAATTGTTTCACTGGTAAGTTAATCTCTCTGGATATAAAACATTGTCCTATGAAAAGTTCTGAGCACTTTCTTTTAACAAGGAGACTAGTGAAACATTCTGTATCTCTTTTATAATCCTGTAATTTTATCTTTGATTGCTCAGTAATACCATCTTTTCCCAGTAGGGTGGAATCATCCTTTTGCTATTAAGCCTTGCACACACTGCAGGCCCTTAAGTTCCAATTTGAAGGGGCCAGATGGAAGGTTTTCTTAGATTCTCATTTACCATTTAATATGTACTTGGTCTCTGCTGCAGACTGTACAAAAAGGTCAGAACAAATCACAGATTCACTAGTCTTTCTGTGTCAATTTAACTAAGCAAGCCATACAAAAGAAATACCTTCTAACATGAAATATGCAAAATGAAGCATTCAGTAAAAATACGTATTCCTTAAAAAACTCCCATGATTAAAATTTCAGAGAATCTTTCAACATCAAACAGGGACCTAGTTTAGCAAAGTAAGGTTACTGTGAGCCTGGATGGTGTGTTCCCTTTATTTTTTAAACAAGCTTTTTTATTTTGGAACAATTTTAAATTTATAGAAGTCGTGATGATAGTAGTCTTTCCATATACCCTTCACTCTGCTCCCTACTGTTAATATCTCATGTGATCCTGACACATTCTGCAAACTGAGTAACTGTGACAAGTACACTAATTACTATTGTCAAATAAATGCCAGATTTTATTGAATTTTACCAGTTTTTCCACTCATATTCTTTTTCTGTTTCAGGATTCAATCTAGGACGCCACATTGCAGATAGCATTTTGTTTTTCAGTACTCTTTTATTCCTTTATTGCCAAATTCTGGACTATATCTTCAAGTAGAATAGTCATTTATAAATGGCTATAATCAACAGCTAAGTTGCTGTTCATTGACTAGCACGGCATCCTGAGTTTCATGATGAGTAGAAATTCTGTTGTAAACATAAAGCGACCCATCATGCAGCCTCACTAGCCTGTCTCAGAAGTTAGCCTGGCCTTGCCCAGATGTTGGCACCCTCTGTGGCAGGCCTTAGGGTGGTGCAAGAAATCTATTTTGGGTACAAATGATCTGGGAAATCTAACCAAGTCCTACTGATTCCTAATCCTGAAGGTAAAAGTAAGTCAGAGAGTTGTGGGGGCAACTATTTGTGACAATATTGTCAGCACAGGTAGAATGGCAAATAGTTTAGAGAACAGGAATTATTTTCTTTAAAAATGATCAGTTTATGTGTGGAGGTTCCTCAATCTGTTAAAAATGGAGCTTCCATATGATCCAGCAATCCCACTCCTAGGTATTTACCCAAAGGACAAAAAAGCATTAATTCAAAAGGACACTTGCACCCCTATGTTTACAATAGATAAGCAATGGAAATAACCCAAATGCCCAAAAATAGATGACTGGATCAAGAAGATGTGGTACATATACACAATGGAATATTACTCAGCAATCAAAAAGATAAACTCATGCAATTTGCAGCAACATGGATGGAGCTGGAAGGGATCATGCTCAGTGAAGCAAGCCAGAAAGAAAAAGAAAAATACCAGATGGTCTCACTCATAGCAGGAATCTAGAAAACTTAAATAAGGGACCAGGTAAAAGACTAATTATAATAATGTAAAAATCAAAATCAACAAGCAACTATAAACCAGAGACACACTACGGGATGGAGGGGGGGAGAAGGGAATAGGATCAAAACAAGGGTGGTGGGAATTTCACAGTGACGATAACAAAGGTTAAAATGCATACATTGTACAAAAATGAAAAATGATGTAAAAAATATATATATATAAATTAACAAAAAATTAAAAAATATATAAAATGCTTTTAAAAAATGGTCAGTTTATTCAAAGACTATAGTATGAAGAAGGGCTAGGCAAAAGTGTGAAAAACAGAATCACCCATGACTCCTTGGCTAGAATCCTCTTTACAATAGTTACTGTGCAATCAATTACCTGCTCACCAGTCCCTCCCACATCATTTTCTCTCTAGACTCACCTATACAACTGTGAGAGAAATAGACACATGGAGAGGAAAACAGGCAAAAACCTTTCACAAAACATAAAGTTTGCAAACAGCCCCATCTAGACCTTGGTTCTCAGGCTGCTCTGTATTCCAGGTTTCTGGAGGTGCAAGATGGCTTCCTGAGGGGAAGCAATTTTCTCACATTCCTATGAATTCAAGTGACAATTTCTAAATTCTTTCTTGAAATTTCTGACATACATACATTTTCTAACATTTAACTGTGGTGTAATCACGGAGTTCCAGAATCCCTAAAAAAGAAATAGATATTTACTCTGATTCTTGCAGACACCTAGGATTTCTGGCCACCCAGAAGTGAAGAGGGTCACATCCAGAAAAAAAACCTGGGGGTTCTCTTAAATGTTTGTTTCTAAGGTACTGTTTTTCCTTTTTTTCTTTTTTAGATTAATACATTCACACGAGAGTTGTTAGGACTTAAATGTAAAGACAGTACAGAAAGCAGAGGGATATTGGCATCCCAATAGTGAGTCACTTGAAGGGGCTCAAAGCCATGTTATGCACAGCTCCCCCATGAGCCAAATGGTACAAATCCCCATTCTTTTCAGCAGCCCCCATATTTCTTCCTCCAGGTTAATTCCAGCTAGATGGTAAGACCTGGAGACAATTCTGGTATGTCCTTCACAATAAGGTCAAGAGACCATCTACAATACATACCCTCATGAATTTGGACAATAAAGGACTCACCTTTCCCTAATTCTAAAAGGATACTGAATGGGCCACCCTGGTGGTGAAGCGGGTTGAGCGCAGAGCTATGAAGCTGTCCGTAGCCTCTGCAGCATGGGTTCAATTCCCAGCCAGCCAGGAAGATACCCACATGGCGCAGCACCGCTCATGTCTTGCCCGCTGCTCCCCTTGGCAATGTGTTTCCATCGTCTGCCTGTTCTTTTCCCTACTCTTTGTCTGGTGGATCTTCTCACCCTCCCACGCCTCTGGCCTGTACCCTAGCTCTTGTGTAAAAATAAATAAATCTTTAAAAAAATAATAAAAAATAAAACGATACTGAATGTTTGCAGCTCAATACTCTTTTATCACTTCTCAGCCATGGTATTTAGCCTCAAAAATCTGTTTGAAAATGCCAACACCACAAATGATCCAAAAGAAAGTCATCTCATCCAGGTGGTTGCTGTCACTATTGATTGCATCAATCACCACTGTCACTGAGTATGAAAGGTTCTGGCATTAGAGGACCATTCAGGGTAAGTGTCCCCCAACTTTTCCTAATAAAATTTAAAAAAAAACAATTTCTATGACAGCTTTGGGTACATACAATATTGTTCTGAGGTCAGAAAAATATCTGCATCATCGCTCTCCCTGCTATCATCATCGATTTGAATCTCAGGAAAAGGATGACGGGAGGGTGACATCAGTGGACAGCTAGATCACGGCCAGATACAATTTCAGGATTGTCAGACACTTTTAGAAATCCCTGTCTTCTGATAGCACGATCAAAATGAGGGAAAGGGAGGTGGAGAGATAGACTCAGGGGCAGAACAGTAAATGTCATAAGAAAGCTATTTTTAAACCTTAAGGTGACACCAAGGGTAGAGGTTTCCTGAACCATAAAGTGTTATCTTAAAGCCAAACCATGTGTCTGCATTTTAGAGCTCTTAGGTTAAAGCATCTTAGTGGGTAGAGCTTTCATATTTATAACCATATAAGTACACAGTAGGCTCACAGATGTCTTAAAGCCACTTTCCCTCCTCTCATCTTATGCTTGGGATTAATTTTTGTAGCACTCTGCTTTTCCTTAATAAGAGCCCTCAATGTGTCATCCAGTAAAATGTCATCAAATATAATAAAGTCATATTCAAATTATTCTCTAAAAATGTAGTAATCATTTTTGTTTCTTTGTTTTTTCTGTGATGCACAAAAATAAAACTATGTGATGACACCCCTAGGGGGAAAGACCAGACTTGAAACATGAATGACCGTCCCTGCCCATGAGCAGGAGAAAATTCAGAAATGTAAAGGATTGAATGAAGCATCAACAAAACCATGGGACTCTACATGCAATGAAAGGAGACTGTTTACATCTATCTGCCTGTGAGCACATACGCACACCCGCACGCATGCATATGACCTGCTCACACATCCACAGGATAGGCACACACCCACATACTCACAAACCTGCCTTCCTAGGTCCTTATATATATTCTTTTAACACAAGAATGACCCACATATAAGGAAAGGGTTTCCAAAGCATCACAGGACCTGCCCTACCACCAAGGCCATTTCTTCCCCACTTACTGACCCTGCCAATGCATCTGCACTCAGAGCAGACTGAATGGAGAAACAGCTTCTCTGAAAGCATAACAGAAGATGACTTCTTTAAAAAGTGAGAAACTGGGGCCTCCCCGGTGGTACAGCGGTTGAGCGCTGGGTTGCAAAGCTGCCCGCAGCCTCTGCAGCGCTGGTTCCATCTCTGGCCACTGGCGTGGGTCCCACATGGCGCGCAGACCTCTCCTGCCACCCGCTGCTCCCTTCAGCAGTGTATTTCGTCGGTCTGCCTGTTCTGTTCCCCTCTCTGGCTCTAGTGAATTCTCTTACTCTCCTGTGCTTCTGACTGTACCCAGTGCTTGTATAAATAAATCTTTAAAAAAAGAAATAAATAATAAGTGAGAAACTGATCCTCAGAGCTTTGCTTTTGAATACCAAGTACTTGGAAACTTCCTCAGTCAGGACAGAAAAGGGACAAAGGCCCCACATACACCTTCTCATAGAAATCACATTGTAAAGCCTGGCTAGGTACAGTTAAAATGGCATGTTGGGGCCTCCCCTGGTGGCGCAGCGGTTGAGTGCTGGGCTGCGAAGCTGCCTTCAGCCTCTGCAGTGCCAGTTCAATCCCCGGCCACCAGCGAGGGTCCCACATGGCATGACAGACCTTTCCAGTCTCGCCTGCTGCTCCCCTCAGCAGTGTATTTCGTCAGTCTGCCTGTTCTGTTCCCCTCTCTGGATCTGGTGAATTCTCTTACACTCCCACACTTCTGACCGTACCCAGTGCTTGTATAAATAAGTCAATCTTTAAAAAAATAAATAAATAAAATGGCATGTTGAGTCTCTTCCTCCGAAGTGCACACATTGGCGAACAAGGATCAGTGGGCCAGGGGGCTCTAATCTGCTTTTCCAAATTCCAGGCAACAGATTAAAGTGTGAATCATTGATTGGCAATGCATTTGCTGACAATGGAGGAGGGGTCAGCACTGGATTTTTGTCCTTTATTTTGAAGAAAGAGGTTGCAGATGGAGGTAGGGAGGTACCCTTTATGTTCTGGGACACGTCCTGAAAATGTCACATCTGAAAATACACTGTGATGCATGACACCTGTGCCCTCCCACTGTGCAAAATTGCCCCCTAAAGTTCCCATGGGAAACACCCCTTCACCTTGTGCCCCACTATGGTAGTTCCCCCAAGAGCCAGATTAGTTGCCCTACTTAGCCTTTCAGTTTTCCTCTGTCCTCGGGATTGTTATTTCCTCTGAACTTTGATTTCTCTATACAAAGGCCATTTCCCGGTGCTTTCTTCTCATTCTCTGCCCAACAGAATTGCCCTGGGATAAGCACTGTGTGAAAACAGGTAAGCTGACAATACTCTGGGATTTCATTTGGTAATATAACCCAAAATGATGGGCAAGGAAGGGATAACAAAACCATTCAAGAAACCAGATTTATATCTATGATACACACAGGGCACGCAGGAAGTCAGGATATAGAATCACTTTCAATGCCTTTAGTAGGATTTGAAGCTTATTAATTCGCAAATAGGTACTTTGTCAGTTGGTGTTCCAAAATAGGTTTAACTTTGTTCTCTCTGGTTTTGTACATAAGTATGTTGCTAGACAATGGTTTAAGATGATAGCTAGCTTTTCAGTTGTCCGACTCATTCACATTTATTTAATAAATAAATTAACCTACTGTGTGCCAGGCATCAAAAATGATTATAGTCTCTGACCTTCTGGTACTAATGGTGAAAGGAGAGAGAATGATACAAAACTGCATTTGTCGATTTCAATACACTGTGATATGCCGCAGTCACAAAGGGAGACACAGCAGAGAGAATAGCTGTTCTTGAGATTGTTGGGGACCTTCACAGAGGGCATTTATTTAGACTGGGTTTTGAAGCGTAAGACTTTGCTAAGCATATGTGAAATGTGAAGATGAGAAGGGATGGCACGATCTGTAAGGGGAAGAAATTCAGAGCAGAGTATTTGAGGGAGGAGATAAAGTGTGTGGGACTAAAAGAGATTCAGGACCTGGGCTGAGGCAGTCCCTGATGCCATTAGCTCCCCATGCTCACCCAATAATTCATTTTATTAAGCAAAGAATCAGAAGTCAAGATTACATTTGTTTATTAACCTGTCTATATTTCCACTAATAAAGTTGGAATAATGGCTCCTTTTCCATCACTACCTGACTTGCAAGTGAACCACTTTGCACTAGAATGCTGCCTAGTTAGGGGCCAACTGCAGGGAGCACACTCAGGAGGAAGTAATTTCGAAATTACCAGGCATTATAGTTGCGCTTCCCGAGGCACCTGTAAGTGTGTTTATTCCTGCTAAGTCACCTGGCAGCAACTTAAAAGCATGGGTTTTTCAATTAATTGCAAAGCAGCAATCAGACTGTGGAGAGAATGATATAGAAAAGATAGAGAGATTCATGTCTCATCCCCCAAACGGCAGAGAGAACCAAATTAGAAACTGAGCTAATATAAGGTCTTCTTAAGGGAGCAGCGTTTTTGTTCTGTTTCCTTTTGTGCATGTTTATATTAATCAGAATCCACTAAGGAGCTGGCAGAAAGGTTTCTGGGAGCATGCACCAGTGGGATACAATATATGTTTCTTCTCTGAATGGGTGCAAAGAGCTTGAAATTGAGATGTTTAGTGGCAGGTGCTTAGGCTTTGCTGAACCTGAGGGTGGACACAGGAGGCTCATCAATCCCATCACTGGGAAGGTCGCCTTCTGGGACCAGGTACTTAAAGGACCTACTATAAAATCAATTCATTTCCATTTACTTTCAGAGGCAGTGTGGCACTTAAAGAAACAAGGAGAGATATAAGAGAAGGACTTTGTAAAATTAATGAACATTTTTCTGAACATGCTGTGCACAATTATATAATTTCTTTTCAGATTTATTTATTTATGCATTCAAAAGCTGGAGTACAGGCCAGATATGCGGGGGGGTGAGAGGATTCACCAGAGACAGAGTGGGGAGCAGGACAGGCAGACAGACTGAAATACACTGCTGAGGGGAGCAGCGGGCAAGTCAGGAACCATCTGCTGCACCATGTGGGTTGCTCCCTGACCATCCAGGGATCAAACTTGCTGCAGTGGCTGTGAATAGCATCATAGGTTGCATGTTAAGTCCTTGTGCCACCAGGGAGGCCCCACAATTGTATAACTCTTATATTACTTATCATTCTATCATCTAAGCCAGGATGCTCCAATTTCTATGCCGCTTTTCTAATCTTACTTTTTCTCACCATAGATATTCATCACAGGTACTCTCCTCGATCAATCTTTTATCTGATTTCTATTATCCCATTTTGTTTTGGAGAGTTCATCATTATCTCAAATATTAGGCTGGCTAAATGTTACAGACTAGCACTTTTAGGAATAAAGCTTTTCTCATTTCTTTAATTTGAACAGCATTCTTGTACAGATAACCCCGATGCACCTGCATTTTCTGTAGGCCTTTATTTGGTCAGATATTTTATACTAGAGCAGATGGGCTGGAGGAAACCTTCCACAGATGTTTTTCTCACTTCAGTAGAATCAAGTTTATGTGCTTTTCTAGACAAATGATTTCCAAAACGGTAGTCAGTATATCAACTATTGAGTAACTGATTAAGGCAGTTATATATAGTTATATATATATATGTCAGTTATATATATATATATATCTTGTGTGTGTGTGTATATATATGTTTTATATATATATATATATATATATCTTGTTTCTCAATTTTCACTCTTGACTTTTAGACTTTCTACCATATTGCTTCAGATGGAACTTTCACCAGAAGACAGATAATGAGTTAAAGGAGAGAAAAACAAGAGTCAGGCCACTGGTATGCTAGCTGCTCCATGCCCCAGCAGTCCTGGCTGTGCAGGGCTAACTGAGAATGTATTCATCATTTCTCAGAGGTCGACAAACTATGGCCCACAGTCCAAATCTTACTAACAGCCTGCTTTTTGTATACGTTTTCCTGGTTCACAGTCGCATGATTTTGCTGGGTGTGGACAGCTTCTGCCCTGAAAGTACAGAGCAGGGTGTGTGCAACAGAAACCAGCTGGCTCATGATGCCTCCACGACCTACTTCTGATCCTTTACAGAAGAAGGTTGACAACTGCTGTCTCAGGTGCTTGGACTAAAGAATTTACTTCTTAGCATATGTTCTAAGTAAGGTAAAGGCCTTACAGTCTCTAGTTTACAAGCCCAGATTTCACACTGATTCCCAGCAGGAACAATACAAATACCAAATCCACCCTTGACCATCCAAAAGGCATACTTTTCATAGCAAGTAAAAGAAAACACCAAATCAACTGGTTTAAGTACCAGGGAGATCAAATGATATACCTAAATTCATAGTGACACCTCAAGGTATTGAGAGGTAACATAGCTCTAAGGTTAGATTTGTTAGTGGCTTGACAGTTCAACAAGTACCCAGGCTCTTTTTATCTTTCTGGCCTGTGGAGTATGTGCTTCGGGCTACCTCTCCTAAGACCCCAAGGTGGCTGCTAGAATTCTAATCAGCTCAGGCTGGCATAGAAACCTCCTGGAGAACAATTTTCCCTATGTCTCTTAAGACTGAGTGAAACTCCCCATAACTCAGCTCTCTTCTCTGTACCTCAGTAGCCAGGAGAACACCACCTGCTCCTGTATTAATCTACTGGCTGAAAAGGACACAGCACCACTAACTACCGTAGGTAAGCAGCCAAAGGTACTGGGATGGACTCTCTCTTCCCTGAAGCTTATGGCTGAACTGAGAAGGGTAAATATGTAAAAGAAACAGGGCCTCACTCAGAAGGAAAAGGAAAGCAAAGACAGATATTGAGTAAGCAACCAACAAAACTGCAAAAACTCTGCATAAATCCACTTTAACCACTAGAAGAAAAATTCATGAGTATTTCCAGTTAGTAATGAGCAAGTCACACATTATGCATAGAGTTTAGAACATTACACATAGTGCAGAGAGCACTTTCTATTTAAAAGATAGAAATAGTTGCATGAGTTATCACTATGAACTTGGGAATGTCATTTGATCTCTCTGGATCTTAAAAGGTTAAGACAAGATGAAAATCTCTTCAACATTTGAGAAACAAAAAACATTATTAATTCAAAACTTTGAATAAAGGAACACTGGTATTTGAATACATGTTTTATTTATATGTTTTTATATTTATAATCTGCACTTTTATATGCACACAAAAATATGAGCTAACCTTTTTAAAAAAAATACCTAGCTACCAAAGGGAAAATAAGTTGTTATGAGAATTGGTGTTGGTGGAAAATAAAGGAAGGAAAACATTAAAGATAGAAGGGCAGCCTATAGAATTACAACCCAAATGTTCCTGGACAGATGCTGGTAAAAATAGTATTGCAACCTCCTCCCTACGATTTGAAACAAGAAGGGAAATCCAGTATGTTACAAAACTGACAATGCCCCTGAGGTAAGATCAGAAAAAGGGTCTAACGGAAGCATAGATTAAGACTTAAGGTAAATTTTACTCATGATTCCAGCTAAGGACACTGCAATAGATATTACTCTGAGTATCAACATTTTAATGTCTGGTATATTAGGTAAAGTATTGCTAACCACTCAAATAAACAAACCTTAAAACTTCAATGATTTAACAGAGCTAAAGTTTATTTCTTGTTCAGATAACATCAGTGCTGGTGTTTCTGATCAGTGGGTGGCCACAGACTTTATTTTTGGGTTTACCATGCTCTAGACACTCAGAACCCTCTGCTCTCTGCAGAAGCAGAGTTTCTAAGGTCTGGCACTACTGACATTTTAGAAAATACAGTGTTTTGCTCTAAATAGACACACACACGTATACATACCGGTTTTGAATTACAGTCTAAAAAAATATCAGTTTTATAAACTTTTACTATTCAGCCAAGTTAAATAATAAAATAAATTCACATCACATTTAACTATCAACATGTTCCAATTAAATACTAAATAACCAATCAATAAGCAAAAACAACAACCACAAAAAAGTTTTAGCTAAAAAACTTTTAGCTAGTGCATATTAGTGTTTTTTGTACTTTTTTTCTTGAAGGTTCAATATGTTCAAAATAGTTTGAACATATTGAACAAAATAATTTAGAACATTATTGTCAGGGTATAAGACCTAATATCTTTGAAGAACCACATTCTGCTTAAAATGTACCCACTTGTGATTCATAAAAGTTTCAATTCAAATTTTACATGATCTGAGTACATTGGTTTTAACTTAAACTAAAACAAAAAAAAAAGATAATCCCTAACAGAAATGTAAATTGAATATTTATCATGTTATCCATGAACCGAAGCCCATATTCATGAACACATTCAGAACAAAATCATTCCTAGACCTAAAGGGCTGGTTTCATTAAAAATACTGAGAAAATGCAAGTCTTATTTCTGTTTGAATAACACTGAGAGGTAAAACAGATTGGCATTCTCTATTTTTACAAATGATTTAACATGTAAAATTTCAACAAAAATATATAAAAGGAAAACCAGATTTAAGATGAGTTGATATAAAATATGTCCCTCATTTGAAAGATGGGCATATAGCTATTAGGATTGCATCATACAAAAATAGTTTTATATGTGCATGCATATTATTTACCTAATTTAACACATTCACAACACTTATTCTTCACTGTCTTTAAAATACTTATTTATATATATTGTACTTATTGTACTTATTGTATATTTTCTCTGTGTGGCTTTTTAAAAGTTTCCAGGTTGTGTTCCCTGATAAGAGTTCACACCAAAGTGTGTACATGAAGATATATACCTGGCAGGAGTCTTGCAAGGATCTAGGAAAACCCTGGGGAACAAGCTCCCCCTGAAAGAAAAGCAAATAGACCTGGCTCAAAGATAAGGGTGCTGATAAGACCCAAGCAGCAACTGGGAGGCAGGCAGGGCCAGCAAGTGAGAGAGAGTAGACATGGGAATGCAACTGGCATTAGATAGAGCTGGAGAGCAGACAGAGAGGTTCCTGGACTGCGTCCCTCAGAAGGTCCAGCAGCAAGGAAGTAGCTGGCTTTGAGACAGGTCAGAGAGATCAGGACCTAAGTCTTGGGGATAGATTTCTGTGCAGGGCTCTTATGCCCAGGAAGCATGAGGATGGGCAAGTATGGATCCCTAACCTAGTGGCAGTTAAGTCACCAAGAGGAATCTTGGGCAGAGGAGGAAGGACAGTTTAATAACAATTCTAAGTATGCATCAACAATTCTAAGTATGCATCAATGTCCTTGATGTCAGGAAAGGTCTTGATGCAGTTAGGATGGATGCCATATTCAGCAGTTGTAGGATAGATATTTATCATCTCTTCCCCAAAGGGCCAGCCTGCCCTAGTTGCCTCAGTCGTAGGAAGAATGCAGACCTGGCACCAGACACTCCCATCAGGCACACATTGAACATGTCCTCTATGCTTTTAACTTAAAACATTTTTTTTCTTAACACTTGAAATAAATTGACATACTTTTGTAAGAGCTCTGAATCTATACTCATGAAGAAAAGTTATTAAAGGGGCTGAGAGCAGAATAGACCCCATTCTTGGACTTTCATTAAGTTTGGACAGGCTTTAAAAAATCAAGTCTCTAGTATATTTCACTTCCAGTTCAAAATGCATTGAAACTCCATTATGTTCTACATTTTAAAAAATGTTGTCAGAAAGAGGGTAACTGCACCTAATTTGCAATGCATGCCTAGGCATAATGTTAATTCACAGACGTGTGTTAATAATATTATGCACTTCAAAGTGAATTCTGTATATTCTACAGAATTAACTAGAGTTTTTCAAGTGCCTGTTAACAAGTTGCTGAAATGGGGAAGCTTTTGGATTTGTTGGGCAGTAGTAGCCTATTATGAGTTGTGTCAAGGCAATTTCAGGGACAGGCAAAAGAGAATCACTCCGCTCTGTGGCGCCTTAGGCTCTCCTTTCAGATTTCATTTGGAATGACATATACATGGATTCCAGATAACTACTTTAAGCTTTCCATTTTAAGAGATATTAGTTGTGAAAGGCGACCTTAGAACATGTCTAAATTAGCAGGAAGTTATTTGCTTCAATAAAGGATTTTCTATTTATTCAACAACCATATTCATTCATTCACTGATTCATTCCAGGAGGTGACAGGAGGTGACAGATGAAAACAAGATGCTATAACATTAAAATGATAGAAATGCCACTTTCAGAAGGAAATTCGAGGAAAGCTTCACAAAGAAGATGGCTGCCTAGATGAGAGATTCAGGTAGCAGGATTTTAAGTTAGAAAAGATAGGCAATCTAAATATGCATAAAGGAGTGAGCGAAGGATGAGGATGGGACATCGTAAGATGAGTATGGGGCATGGCAAAGGAATCAATTTGTGTGGGTGTAGATTTTTAGCAAAAGAGAGGGGGTTGGCAATAGAATTATAAAGGAAAGTTGGAGTCAAATTAAAAAGAACCCTAAATGCTAGGTGAGGGATATGTGATGGATTGGTTAGGCAATCAGGAGTCACGAACCTTTCCATAAAGACAAAGAACAAGATTAATGCTTATTTAATGAGAACAACATTTGCTTCTGAAATACTTAGCATCTTCTCTAAAAAAAAAAAATGACAGAGGGCCGCATGATCAAATAAAAATGTGCCACCACAGTCTGGAGGAGAAGTGATGGATCCTGAACTCATGTCAAGTTATACATACAATACATGTAAGTTATAAATTCACCTGTGCTGTCACCTGCAGTTGGCTCAGTTGTGCAACACAAGATATCCTGGTGATGCCCAAACTAGGCATTTTCAGCGAGGGCTCCAAGCAGGAGGGTGTTCTTCCTCCCAGAATTTTTCAATGGCACCATTATCACTGGCATAAGGGTGATGCCCACATAAAATGGGTTGAAGGGATAGAACTGTCACATCATGGTGCCACTGCCAGGGTTAAGAAAACAGTCATTGAAGACATTTTGCACGGGACCAAACCAAGAGTGAATTATTAATAAAGGTCTGGACATAGAAAGATAAACCAGTCTTTGGAGCAAAGCAGTAGGAGATTGAGAGAGAAAGCTCTAGCAAGATAATCTCAGAAATGATTTGTATGGCCTGGCCCATAAAGGTTATTCATCAACTCTTTGTAAGGAAGAAATGGAGACATGAAAACCCATTGTCCATTCTTATGTTCAGCTGCACACAAAGCTGCACAGAAAACCAAGTATTGTTCCTATTGGAGTACAGATGTGATTACTGACTAGACCTCTCATTAGTGTGTTGCACCAAAAGGTATAACCTCTCTAGGCATAGGTATGTACTAATCACCTGTTTTGAGGGGACCCTTCTGAAATTTAAAGTCAGAAATGTGTCCAGAGAGGTTTTATTTTCTGGCAGCCTGAGTAAAATGATGTATTTAACAGTGTTCCATGTTACCAAGGTTTTTCTATGCAGGGCAAGCTACACCTTGAAGAGGCTTCATGAGCATTACTTTATGACATTAGCCTTGGAACACACAGGAATGGGGCTGAGTCTAACTGAGTGATTGAGTTTGGGTGGTTAAAAAAATAGTGACACTCCCTGTCAGACAACAGTAGTTGGGAAGGGGAAATTATTTCAGTATGATAATAATTTCAGCTGAGAATACGTTGAGTTCAGGTAGGAAATCCACACCAAGTTGTGGGCCTTGGAAAGAAAGGATGAAAGAGCAGCAAATTGATCAAGGAAGAAGATGAAACACTTCTGATAATAAAATTAACCTATGAAAAGCTATTTTGAAAGCAAACTTTCATTTACATACAACTTTCTAGAATTATCTTAAAAAATTTAAAGGGGGTACACCTTTAATTATATTATTATATTTGATTTTAAGTAGATTTTATATGATTTTATAATAAGTAAAACAAAGTACCCTTTTTAAGAAACTGTAAATTTTTACATGTCCCCCTTTCCTGTCACAGTCAATACTCTTATTGAGATATTATCATTGTTACATGAATATTAGGATGTGATAATTGGTAATAATTTTCATATTTAATAAAAGTAGTGGACGTTTTAAAACACTTGATTTTCAGGTTTGCTGTGACTCGTAACTTAAGAGTCATAATTTGCAAAATTATGGTGTTTATTGTTTTTAAGAACATAAAACCAAGTCCTAATTCTAAAAATTAACATGGTTTATATTTCTGTCTTATGGATTTTTCTGCCCTAGTTTCTCTCAACTGTACAGATTATTAGAATTAGAAAAAAAATTAGAAAAAAAATTAGAAAAAAAAATTAGAAAAAAAAATAAGGACTCAGTTTCCTTTTCATTAGGCCATTTGGGCAATTATTATCCAACTCCACACTCAAAATAAAATAACCTTAAACAAACTATTGAAACCAAGAACACACCAGTCTGTTATAACACTAAATATTTTACCTCACAAGGAGGGGAACTTTGTGTGCTGGCTGTATTCTCAATACCTAGAACAGAGTCAGCAGATAGTAGATGCTCAGTAAATATTTTTGTATTAATCAATCAACTAATAAACATCAATATAAAATGTTTAATTCTTGGGGCCTCCCTGGTGGCACAAGGGGTTAAGCACAGCACTGTGAAGCAATCCACAGTCTCTGCAGCACAAGTTCAATCCCCGGGCAGCCAGGGAGCAACCCGCATGGTGCAGCAGACCTCTCCTGAATCGCCCACTACTCCCCTCAGCAGTGCATTTCAGTCAGTCTGCCTGTTCTGTTCCCTACTCTGTCTCAGGCGAATCCTCTCAACACCCCCACCTCCCACACCTCTGGCCTGTACTCCAGGTCTTGTATGCATAAATAAATCAGTCTTTTAAAAAAATAAATAAATGAAATGTTTATTTCTTACAGACCCACTTTCGGCATTTTAGATGGGACTATTTTTACCTGTAAAATATCGCCCTATCCATTGCAAAACATCTAGGATCCCAGACCCTCTCCTACTTAAGGCCAGCAGACCCAGTCATAGTGACCAAAACCACACTCAAACACAGTTTCACATGGCCCCTACAAAGAGTTCTTGGCCCCAATTTTAAGATCCACTTTGTGAAATATCTTTTATTGGCATCTGAGTCATATCAACTGTATGAAAGCAAAATAAAACAAAATCCAGAATATTTGAATGTAGACTTTGATGATTTTCACATAAAGAAAAAATGGCCACTTAAGAAAGTGCCTGAGTGAGAAAGGCACTACTAAGGGGGACAAAAAGAGCAGGAGGGGCTGGCCCGCAGGCTCCAACTCTCCGAAAGACCATAATCAACCATCTTCTCTCTGATGAGAAAGCACTCACGAGTCTATTCTCTCCACCCTCTATAGAAAAGTATGTCCAGGTTTATAATAAAAGTCAAAGGGGAAGTAGGACTCTATATTATACAGAGAGTTCTCCAGAACATAAGTATTCCATAAAGCTAGAGAGCCTTAGGCCAACCCTGAAAATACCAAGAGAAATCTGAAATGTCTGCAACTGAAGAAATCTTTAAAGGCATTAACAGAGAAATCACATTTTTCACAATAATGCTTTCTTGTTGGAATTTTGCAACACATGTTTACTGTTTTGTAATTAAATAAATGTGCAAGGATTTAAATAAAATACCCTAAGCATATCATATGGCCGCTGTATCCCTTTTCCTTGCAAGTAGTGCAATAAAATCAGTATCTAGTGCGACCTAAAAATTACAGAGCCTGTTGAGTTTGATTGTGGAAGAACATAAACTATTTGCAACTCTTTCTTGGGAGAATGCCCACGGCTAAATGGGGCTGGTTGCAGGCCCAGCTGACTCAGCATTTTACTGACTGAGCATGTGACAATCTGAATTGCTCACCAAATCTGATATTCTAGGCAGAAACACTACCTTGTCACGGCTCAAAATTCCAGATTTAATATATAACAGCAAAACCATCAAGTTGTATAAGTGGAGCCATCGAAAGGGATCTTTGTTGGCAATAAATCCTGGAATAAAGATAGTAAGTACAATGCTTAGCACAGTGCTTGGCACCTATTTGGTGTTTAATAAATATCTTTGTAATAAAGGCATAAAATAGATGGCTTTAGTCATGCAGGGAATTTAAGTTATTTTCAGTATTTTCTGTTTATAGAAGAAAAGATAATGTTCCATCCACTTTATAAGGATTTCCATCAAGATGGTTAAATATTCATTTCTGGTGCTCACAAGAGGAATAGCCAATTATCTGAAAAAGATATTAATCTAGGAAAGTTCATTTTCAGCCAGTGCCAGATTTTTAAAAATTACTAAAATACAGGATATGAGTTAGAAACCAGATAAAAATGTTTGAGAGCTGGCTTCAGGAATTTAACCCACTGTAAAATCAGGGGAAATCCATTTTGTGTTGCAGCCACTTTTCCAACCCTTGTCACAGAGAATGGGCATTTATGCAACCACCATCACCATTTGCAAAGCACGCACAGTACTCGGCATATTGTAATAGTCCTGCTAGAGCACTGAGGTCAATGTCTGTGTAGTAAGAGAGTACAGACAAAAAGCATATGGACATTTAACTAATGAAACCACCACAAAACTTGAACCCCCAGAACAGCATGCCTGAAAGGGAACCTGGAAAGCATCTTCCTTTCACGGAAAAAGAAACTTGCACAGATAGTCTGAGTGACTTGTTCCAGGTCACACAGTACATTGATAGCTGAGATAAAGCTGGAAATCCGATCTTCTTACACGTAAAGTATCCCAGGTGAATTTTGGATGAAAACACATAGAAAAGAGGGGGAAAACATCAGTGTATATACAAATGAAGCTATAATGAAGAGCAGCAGAAATGTGATAGAGCATCTACCTCTGGCTGTTCAGACCTGCAAGAAAGAAAATGGGGTAAGATGTGGGTGATAGCATGAAAAGAGAGAAATCATGAAGGAATGGCTTTTGCAATTTGGCAGGGTCCTCTGCCATCTGTGTGGAAAACAGGTGGGCATGAAGCAAGGCAGGGCTTGGAAACTAGAGAGGTAGGGATTAAAGGACACAGAGGTCAGAGCAGCCAAGCAAATACAACAGATAACACATACTTGTTGACAGAGAGTGGAAATACAGGGAATGAGTTTAGATCTGATGGGATCAGATGGAGGGATCCATTGAGCATGAGGACTGTAGGGAGAAAGCAGGTCTGAAAGTGGGTAGACAGTGCAATGATTAAAGCCAGGACAAGAATAGAGTGAACATTTTCAGAGAGAAGAGATGGCAACCAAGGATGAAATCTCTAAGTGTATCAAAATTAAGAGTTTAACGGAAGGCAAGCCATCAAAAGAGAATGAAAAGACAACTGAAAAACAGAAGGGAGAAAGTCATAGAATTTGAAAGAACAGAAGTTATTTTTAATAATATAGTAGCAGTCATTGGTGTCATATGCTCAGATCAGGGGTGAAAGGAGTAAAACACCCCTTTGGCTGAGCATTAGCGACCAATGTTCCTGTGTTGTCCATTGGTATATGGATGGGAGGGAAATGAGATGAATGAGAATGTAGTGTAAATGTGCCTAAGGAAGGGGGGATGAAAGGGGGACTAGTGATAAATCCATGTAACTATTTACAGAGAGAGAGAGAAGAGAGATTTTACTAGATATATATATGTAGATTATAAGGAATGGCATAAAGTCTCTACTCCATGCCCTTCAAACTGTATAATATTAAGCAAGTAATTTAATCCTCATTTTAATTTTTTTTAGTGGAGAGATTAGTACCTACTTCAGAGTCACATGAAAGAGGGCACATGAAGGGCCTCCTCTGGTGGTGCAGGTGGTTGAGCGTAGTGCTGTGAAGCTGTCCACAGCTTCTGCAGTACCAGTTCGATCTCAGCCAGCCAGCGAGGGTCCCACATGGCACAGCAGACCTCTCCTGTCGCGCCCGCTGCTCCCCTCAGAGGTGTATTTCGTCAGTCTGCCTGTTCTGTTCCCCGCTCTGTCTCTGGTGAATCCTCCCACCCTCCCACACATCTGGCCTGTACCCCGGTTCTTGTATAAATAAATAAATAAATAGATAAATAAATAAATCTTTAAAAAAAAAAGAGGGCACATGAAATTGGGTGCCACATTGGCTGCAGCTGGCAATCCTAATCCTGACTTCACTTCCATTGTCACTACTACAGATGGGACACTGAGGGTGCTGGCTAAATACCGGTGCAGGAGAGGGCTAAAAATATTAGGAGTCAGAGAGCTAGAGGAATAGGAAGTTATGATTAGACAGTTATATACCGCATTTTATACTTGAAGAGAGGCTAGAGCCTGGTAACAAAGAAGTGTCACTATGGGAATGGGGACCTGAATTAGAATGAAGACAAAGATCATTCTCTCATTCTCAAGATACATATTTCTTGAGAAATGACTATGTATCATTTGGAAGCTGGAGACACATGCTGAACAAAGTGGGAAGCTTGTCACAAAACTTTAAGGTGAAAAGGCAGAATGTGAAAGTTGTTCCAAGTAGTATTTGGTCAGCAGCCGGGAGACTGTAGACTGAACAATCAAAGACCAAATAGAATAAAATCAACAGATGCAGGGGCCTCCCTGGTGGTTTAGGTGTAGAGTCTCAGCGCTATCACCACAACAGCCTGAGTTCGATCCCTGGCCAGGGAGCTAGCCCACATACAGCGCAACAGACCTCTCCTGTCTCACCTGCTGCTCCCCTTAGCAGTGTATATTTCAGTGGATGTGCCTGTTCTGCTCCCTACTTTGTCTCTAGTGAATCCTCTCAACCCCCCCCCATACCTCTGGCCTACACCCCAGTTCTTCTATGCATTAATAAGTAAATAAGTCTTTGAAAGAAGAAAAAAAAACACAGATGCAGTTCAAGGAAAACTAGGGATGATACATGTGGATAGAATGAAGCTTGACGTAGGAGGGGGTTTTTCAGAAGAGTGGAGAAGCAAGAAGCTGGGAATGTGCTTACTCTACTTCAAACCCTCACAGTAAGGGAGAAATAGCTACCTGGACCCTTTGAGGTGATGGCAGTGAAGTGCCCTCTACATGGTTAGAGAATGGAGTTTTCAAGAGAAGGAGGTGGAAGATGTGTTCTGTGAAAGGCTGAGTGTGGAAGATGCCAATTCTCCCTTGGGAGTATTTAATCATTTAGGCAGTACAAGCATGGTGCCTCAGGGCCTAGGTGCCTTCCAGAGTCTACCAAAAAAAAAAAAAAAAGATTTAAAAAAGATTTGGCCCCAAAATATGGGAAACTCTGCAAAATTGCTATGTTTAATTAAATGTACATAAAACATATCATTATGTCAATTTCATTAATCATTAAATTTAGCGCTCATGAAAATTTCATCAGATTCAGAAAACAATTTGGATATTAGATTTTCCCGCTTTACAAGAACTCCTGAGTAAGCACAATGGTTGTCAAGAAATTGCATCTGTTGTAAATTAGATTCTTATAACCAAGTAATTTTAGAAATAAAATTATAATAATGCTTTCAATTTTTATAATAATATGTATTCAATGTGGAATGTGGGTGGATGTTAATAAATTTGATATAACATCTAAAAAAGCTCCTAGAGGCCAAGAGAGGTATCCCAGAAAAGGATATAAAGAGAGGAAGGAACTCTGAGTTCTCATCAAGGAGCAAGTTAGAATCTCCTAGCAACTTTAACAGTCTCTTAACTTCAGCAATACTAAACCTATATGTACCTTGAATGTCTTTGATAATCTGATGAAACCTATTGACCTCTTCAGAAATAATAGTTGTAGGTGCATAAAAGAATATGCACGGGATTACAAAAGGAACTGTTTGTAGAGAAATGCAACTAACAAAATAATGTTTTTGTTATAAAAACAAGAGAGCATATATGCCTTCTTATAAAATCACAACATCTAGTTTCATTTCTTAGTAACGATGAACATAACAGACATTGCAAGTTATCTTCAACAACAATAATGTGATTTTAAAACATTGGTGGTTTTTATTGGCATCAGATGTCAAGAACAGCTAATATTACTATGGTTTGCTGCTAGCATAATTCAAAGGAATTCTAAATTTGAAAACAGTGCACATAAAGATGTAATTTCTTTCACATGTAAGTTCACAAATCTCTAGACTTCTATCCACAAATCCCTTTGAAGTTTATGGATCCTCAGTTAAAAATTCATGCTACCGCTTCTGTGCAAACGTGCTAGTTGGTTTATAGGGACCTCAAATTCAAAAGTACTCTCCCAAATTTTCATTTCGTCTCTAACATATTTCATACATTCTGGCAGATTCATTTTCAGTTGGTTTTGGTTACCTCCCCTTTATCAAAACCTCATTTGAACAGTACTGGCTTTTGACAGAAAGACACGTGCACGCTCACACACACGAATTTCCCTAAAATGAACTTTGGAGAGAAAACCAGAGAACAAAATGGATAAATGACATAAGATACCATTTACAAAAAATTACAAAAATTTAGAAAAGGTGGACATAATCATAAGACATGGTAATCAACCTTACTAGTAATTAAAGCCACTATCAACCTGATAATTAAAACCTATTTTACCTGCCAAATTAGCAATGATTAGAAAAATGAATAATATCAATTATTTGTGAGGATGAGGTAAAATGGACACTAAGTACACTGAGAATGGGAATATTTATCAGTACAATCTGTTGGACAATATGGCTATATGTATCAAAAAGCTATTCAATGTGAATACATTTTAATACAGCAGTGTTCCTGGAAGAACTTAATTCTAAATAAATACCTAGATAATTGAATAAAAATATAGTTAAAATTTTACTGGCCATAAATTTTTATTAAGGAGAGACTGATGAAATAAAATACAGAATAGTCACTATAATATTTAAAAGAATGTTAATATAGGAATTTGACTAAGTTCTTTTATTGCACAAAAAAGCAGGACACATTATTTGTCATGTGATCCCATTTCTACCAAAAAACATGTGTACAGAGTTTATATATAGTTCACAAATTTTATAGTTTATATATAAATATTATCACTACATATGTGCATACATAGAAAAATACATATGTGCATACATAGAAAAATATTATCTACTACATATGTGCATGCATAGATGACAGGAATAATTTCCAGATATATCAAAGAAACTGGAGAGAATCTATACAATGTCTTGGGGTGACATTTTCAAGAAAAGGAGAGGGGAGAGGAGAGGAAGAAACTAATAATCGCTGTACATCATTTTATAATCTGAAAGGAACATAATATAGTTATTTGACCAAACAAGCAGCCTGGGTTCTGTCTGCCAAAGGCAGGTATATTTGACAAGAGGCTTTGAATAAGTGAGCTATTTTCTCTATTCAACAGGAATTCAGGGCTTTAAAACACTTGGTTAATTTGGTCATTTCATTTAACACCTGAAATCAGTAACCCAAGATGACAGTTGTACAGGGAGTTTCCTTCCTGATTATTTCCTAATGGTCCCAAGATGTCCCAGGCAATGAATCAAAGTTGACCTGGCTGAGGGTGCCCACAGCATTTCTTGGGGCCAAGAAGTCCACTTTAAAGGGAATGGTGCTCTGTGCTGACAGAGGTCTGGCTAAAACCCAAGTGATCTTCTCTCATGCATATATTCACTCAGACCACATACAGTAAGTCCCTACATGTAAGAGGATTTGAAGTCTGAATGCTGTAAAGGGAGCATAGCTCTTAATGCAATCTCTACCCTTTGGGTCCTAATCAAGGCGAGAGGAAGCCCTTGGCACACAGGAGATTCATATTCTCATTCTCTCTTTCTCTCTGAAAATACAGAACGCTGAGGGGGTCACAGGTCATAGTGGTCTACATGGGCAGGTGCTGTTCAAGTTGGACAGTGGAGAATGAGCTCCTCCAGGTGAAAAAAAGGGGAGAAGGCTTTCATTACTGGGAGAGATAACAGCTTAAAAATAAAAAAGAAAGAAAAACGGTTTCGAGGAGTGAGGAATATCTACTTGACATGATCTTAGGTTTGCCTGGATGAATGCCAGGAGCTGAGCCCAGAAGGTTGACTGGGATGACAGTGAAGGCCTATCAAGGGACCCTTGGAGGAAATCCCTGACATGACAGCTGATTCCCTGCACTGCATGTTATGATATTTCTTTGTTGTGAGAAGAAGGTATTGAATCACTGACTGTGACTCCTGTCTGGGGTTCAAGGGCTCTAGGTCCCTAACCAGCAGGGATAGAAGCTAATTCTGCTCATCACTGGGAGCTAGGAAGTGGGGTCAGGGTAAGCAGAGCAGTCAAGGGGACATGATCCATTTGCAGGTCCCCAGGTCCCCATCATGCTCCATTACTTTTATGTTTTTATGAAATATCAGAGATACTCTGCTCATCAGTGTCCCAAATGAAGTGCAAGAAATGTGCTAAGATGTGTCTATGGGTCCAATATTTTCTGGCCTAAATGAAAGAATATATGGTTCAGGTCCTTCCCCCCACTTCCAACAGGCTTCTCCAGTGTAGGCGCCTGGATCTGTTGAGATTTAATGCACAAATATCCTTCCAACCGAAAAACTGAGCAACGACCACCTTGGATATAGGTCCCTTTGGACATGCTTCAAGAACCATATGTTCATGTAGAGATGTAAAGCAAAGAACACCACGTTTGGCTAGGAATGACGGCAGAGCGAAATTCTTAGCTTGGTCTCCCTATTTAACTTCAAACAAAAATAACATGTGAGGCAAGTCTAATTGGGTGGGTACTCTCTCAAGTAGTTTAGGTTTTATCCTAAAAAACAATGTATCAACACAGGATGGAGATAAAGTCAGATCTAGACTGAAGAAGAGCAATTCTGGTGATGAAATTTCTAGGCTGGGATAGAAAAAAAATGACATATTTAGAACAAGGGTCAGGAGGCAGAGGCATCAAGCTAAGAGGAAGGTGATGAAGGCTTGATCTGGTTCCAAAACAGCAGGAGGAACAGAAAAGAGGAACAGGGTCAGCCAGTCAGAATCCCCAGGCTCTGGAAGCGGTAGCTGAGCTGTTCAGATGTAACTCAGTGGCTTTTAGTTTGGGAAAATGGAAAAAGCTTGATATCATTAAGTCATTAAAGCACATATAGGAGGGGAAGCAAATTTTATAACAGGGCAGGTAAGTCCACTGAGGTGTGATTATTCTAGACTGAAAACACCCCGAAATCTACAAATTTGTGACTACTGAATACTTTCAATGTAGAAAAGCAAACTGCAGGGCACTAATCCAAGTAAATGCATTAAATATCTTCCCCACATTCATGTAACTACATTTACCAGAATACACAGATATTTCTTCATATTTAAGATCTAGTGTTCTGAGCAAAACAGAAGACTTAGGCATAGCAGTCATTTATATCTTTGTAGGGATGAGCTTCTAAGGTCCTTTCCCAAGTCATGGTTTTGGAAGAGAGGTGAAGAACATCTGAGAACCAAATGCAGTTACCCTGAGAGAGAACAAAGCTGCAGAAAGTACAACAGGCTTCTTCTTCCACAGTGGTGAAAGCCAGAGAGTCCAGGCAACACCCCCATTTCTAGTCAGAGAATGAGTTTATCCTGTGCCTGTCTCAAAGGTCATCAAAACCACTGTCCTTCAACTCCATGAGCCAGGAGCTAAGAAAGCAAAGGAACACTTGATATTTGATAGTGTTCATCACTTAATTCCTCTCCTTGTAAAACAGAAGTGGACTATTCAGTACTATTTTATTTAAATAGACATTAAGAAAATGCACATTTTTCTCTTATAAATTATTTTACCTCACTACTTTATAGTAATCATGTAAACTTCCCTTATACAACATGCTCCTACTTCTCCTCCTATTATGCCTTTTTATTCTATGCCATGTCTTCTTTGTGACCTTATCATCTTCCCAACAATAGGTATCTAGACTCTCCTCCCTTCCCTTTTTTTTCTTTCCTTTCTCCTCTATCTTCTCCCCTGTCCCCTCTCTTGTGTCCTCTCTCCCCTTCTCTCTTCTCTTCTCATACTCTTTCCCTACAGGTTCTCAACCATACAGATCACACACAAATGTATGTCTTCCATCCACATCTCTCCTCTCCTCTGAGCTCCAGATATGTATTCCACTCTTGTTCCATGTCATTACCTTCTAAACGTGATTATTACTCCTCAAAGTAGTCTAAACTGGTTTACCCAAATCTGGTCCTCTTCCAGAGATGAACAGTTTTTGTATCTAATCCTATGTAACAAAAGAATCCACACTTTGTGGCTTAAAACAGCGGCCATTTATCTAGCCATTGCTTTAGCAGGTCAGCAATTCCAGCAGGGCTAAGCTAATTGTTTTGCCTGTTCCTAATCAGATCAACCTGCTCTCTGCATTTGCAACAGGCTGATTAGTTGGCTGGCGTTGGCTGGTTTTTGTGGTTAATGATAATCTCCTTGGGAAAACCACACCTTTTCCCCACAAGCTCTCTCATCCTCCAGTCAGCTGGCCCAGATGGGTGTAGAGTCCAAGAGCAGCATGCTCTAGCTGCAATGCACACACACATTTCATTCTCTGCTTGTGTACATTTGCAAAGATTCCACTGGCCAAAGCAAAGGGCCTACTCAAGCCCTGAGTCAGGCTGGGAGGATAATAGTAAAGGCATGGATAAAAGCATGTGGAAGCAAAGTTACTTTACTGCAATCAGTTCTCTGTCACTGATATTGATGACAAGTTTTATTTGTCATCTATTCACTTCTGGCTTCCACCTCTTCTACCTTAGTCCAGACCCATGGACCTCCACAAGAGGTGCCTGACAAGACACACACTACCCCCTCTGGGGCCTTTGTCCATCTTTCTCCATATTATAATTGTTTGAAATCCAAATCTAATCACTAAAATTTATCAACAGCTTGTTAATGCCCTCAAAGACAATTTTTTCTTTAAAAGGCTTTAAATAAAGTTTTTGGTCACATATACTGGGCTACACCCATTGTTACAATTTCTTTACTAATAGTACCTTTTTAGTCTCAGAAGTGTCCCAGTTAAGATGATAAATTATACACCCTTACCCGAAAGACCTGAGAGGTCTATAACCTACTTAGTGATCATCCTAGGCTTTACTATCATCACCCTGTTTGTTCTGCTTTAGCCTTGCTTGTCCTCTTTCTTTCCCTCCCCAAACTTCCATAAATGCTGGCCCATCCCCCTGGTATGATTTTCTCTTAACTCTCTAACCAGTTAATGCACGCTTCATATGCCACTTAGGAATCACTGTCCAGAGAAATCTTCCTTCAGTTCCACGACAGGCTATATCTTTTGAATGAGCTCTCCTAGCACCAAGTCCATTCATTTGACAGGACCCACCAAGGCAGAAACCTTCCCTGGGCCTGGTTCACTCACCACATGCTACACATCTGGAATATCCACAAAGTGAGTATTAGTGGGAAATTACTGCATTCTAAAGCATAAGAAACACTTTAAATTTTAATAGTCCATCAATTCAGCTTATTTATTAATCATAATATTGGTTTCCTAGGGAGTATTTAAATCATGTTATTAAAATTGAAAAGCAAGTGATCAGATAGTCCAGAGGAAGAAAAATCCAAAAAGATTTAGTGACTCATCCAAGGTCTCTCAGCCTTTTTTGAAATAGAACAGGACTACAGGCTTTCTGTTTCATGACTAGGTGGTAGGACTTGCACAGAGAAATCTTACAATAACTTTCTGTCTCAGATATTCCTTGGTGACAATTTAATCTTATTTTTACCTTGATAAAACTATTTTTTCTATCTCATTTCCTTTTTCTCCTATCTGAATCATTATATATGAACCAGACACCTGCTGCCAGGACAGTATCTGAGTTCCAATGCTCACCCCCCAAAAAAACAAAATAACACATGAAAATACAAAGTATGGGCAGGACAGACACACTTAACCATCCTTATTTCTTGGTGTTGAGGAAATTTCAGGTCATGATTCCATCTTGAATTTTTCACCCCTCATCACAACACTGGATAATATGGATAATGAGAGCTCAAAAAAAGAATTTGTCAATTCCAGGATGTAACATCATGACCATTCATTTCTGGGATATCTAATGCCAACCAGTGACCTTCTAGGATTATGTACAGTTGAAATGTGAAGAGGAAATTTAATAAGAAAAGGTCAACCATCACTCAATACACTGATGAAACAAGACTTTTTTTCTTTTACAATAAAATAGCAAAAATTTGAAAGACAACATTGTGTCTGGTGATACACAGTCAGTGCTTACAGCCATAATTTATAATGATCATTTAAATTATATGGAGGATAATATTTGCTGAGCTCTTAAGTATCTGAAGTCATAGACATTCCTTTAAAGGTCAGCTGTAAAACCAAGTTAATAACTTTGAAGAAAAATGCCTTTTTCCAACCGGAATTCACAATAAAAATAATCTCCTTTTCTATGTGGTTTTCCTTTTCACTGTGGTTGGCAAAAAGACAAAGCTAATAGACGAATTATACATGATTACAAGACTATTTGGCTACACAATGTCACAGATCAAGAGGAACGGTTCCTACTGCAATCAGGTAATGGCCCCACACCACGTTCACTCACATATGCTTCCACAGAGAATTTCTATGGCATTTCAAGATGACACGCTTAAGCAGACGCATTTTTAATATCTATTAAAATCACTGTGCCATGACTGTCTAAGGCATTCTGAGCAGAAGGGAGGGGAATACAAGCAACTGCACGTGCACGTGGCTGAGGGGTGTGCACGTTGTCGCCTGGAGCTGGTCCAAATCTCTCCCTTCTGGCTAGACTTAAATATTGGAGCTGGATAACAGCCAAGGTGTGATAAGACGTACGTGTTCCTCCAAGCAAAGCTCTGATGTGCAAATGCCAACACTGTAGTTTTCACTCTTTGTATTAGTTTAGGTTTAAAGCAAGAATGTTATTGAACACTAATATTTTTTCTCAGTGTTGCCAGTTCCCTGGCAGTTAGTTATAGCTTCCACAGAAAGGGATCTCTCAGCAACATTTAGTTCTGGAAACCAGGCCACTAAAATTCCCCACTAGCTTATGCTAATCAGTCTATAGTATGTTTCCTGTCTATCAAATATGGCATTAGAAAGAGTTCTTCATTCCCCAATCCATTAGAAAGGAGAGAGACGTAATTTTTGACCAGCAAAAGTTTACCATGTCCTGTGCTTTCTGCCTGATGCTCACATGATCACATTTATTCTTTACAGTCGTCCTAGAATTTTTTCTGACGAAAAAATGAAGTCTTCAAAAAATTAAAGAAGTGCACCAACGTCACCAAGCTATAGCAGGATTTGGAGGCCAGACTCAACCTCAAGGAAACTTGCAAAGTGTATGCCCCCATCTGACGGCACCAGGACATCTGAGCCCTCTGATTTTCATAAGTCTGGAAAGTCATCAACCCCTGGAAAAAAGGAAATGAGCAAGGTGACCCAGTGAACACTGCCCCCACAAATTGTATGCTCTGAGTGGAAAAATTCCTTGAGCCAGTCCCATAAACAATGTTCTACATTGGGCCTCCCCAGTGGTGCAGCAGTTGAGCGCAGGGCTGTGAAGCTGCCCGCAGCCTCTGCAGCGCTGGTTTGATCCTTGGCCGTGGGTCCCACATGGCGGGCAGACCTCTCCTGCCGCACCCACTGCTCCCCTCAGCACTGTATTTCATCGGTCTGCCTGTTCTGTTCCCCGCTCTGGTGAGTTCTCTCACCCTCCTGCGCTTCTGACTGTACCCAGTGCTTGTATAGATAAATAAATAAATCTTAAAAAAAAAAAAGAATGTTCTACAGCATCCTAGTCTTCCTAATGTCAATGATATATGAAATGACTGAGCCAGGAGTGAAAGTGCACTTTTTCGAAAAAATAAAGGAATGCACTTGATATTATCAATATGGCAGAATATGCAGATACCATCATTCATCCTTTTTAAACCACAACCAGAGACCAGTGAAAAGCATACACAACCCTACTGCTCATCAAGCCAGGATGACAAGTGACCCAGGGGTCTGTGTTTCTGCAGCACTATTCGCAATTGCCAAGACATGGAAGCAAACTAAAGTGCCTACCAGCAAATGAATGAGTAAAGAAAATGTGGATATATACACAATGAAATGCTACTCACTGATTTAAAAAAGATGAAATCATGCCATTTGTGACAAATGTGGATGGAACATGAGGGGATTATGCTAAGTGAAATAGTCAGATGGAGAAAGACAAATATAAAGCAGCAAAGTAACATACTAAGCAAAACAAAAATAAACCTGTAGATGTAGAGAGCAGAATGGTGTTTACTGGAGGGGAAATGGGTGGGGTGGGAGGGATTTTGGAGTAGATGGATTGGCTAGTGTGGACATCATCTAGCTCTTTGGTGGTGGCAGTATATACACTTGTCACAGTGTGAAGAAATGTTTCTGTAAATTGTATTATAAACCAATGGTATTTCAGTAAGTTAAAAAATACAGAAAAAATTTAAAAGGAGAGAAATGCAATGCCTCAAAGGCTGTCCCAGGAAGGTGGCAGGATGAGAAGGGTACTAAAATTAGATGACCTCAGCTTTGATCCTGTGTGTGCTTCTACTGCCCTGTGAACCTTCTTTATCTCATTTGTAAAACAGGCACAGTAATGTTCACACGATGAAATGTTCTGAGTTACATAAGATAACATATGCAGAGCTCCCAGTGCAGCTGCAACACAGGGCAGGTGCACAAGAAAGGTTTGCTGGATCCAAGTCCAAAAAGACATTTTATTGCAAACTAGTGGAACTCAGTGCATCATCCCTATTTTATGAATGCATTTTTTTTCTGGCGTTTATCTGGAGTCATTCATCACTGTCTCAGCAGTACCTGCACCAAAATCAGGTCACATGAAGTTATAAATGTATCTTGTTTCTAATGTCACAACCCTTGGCTGGTTCTAAGGCAAGGAGAAAAAAATACATATATTCCTAAAAGAACACATCAACCTAAGCAAAGCCAAAGACTCACAAGTCAAAATGTAGCGATAGAAACGGACTTACTCACTCTGTAAGAATAATATTCTGAGCATGAGGAATGCCCAGAGGTCACTAAGGAGAAACAGAATGGCACAAGGGGTCACTTAGCAGGAAGACAGCAGGCATGATTTATGACATAGCCTTGTGAGTAAAGACGCACTGTGCTTTGTAGGACAAAGGAAGCCAGGGAGGTGAATCCTTTCAGACCCCTCCCTGCAGCCTTCGAAGAGGCTGAGATAAATGGATACATAAGGAAAGAAATGTGATGATAAGTGAATGACAAAACTTTCAGATAAGAGCTGGGATTTAGGAGGAATACAAACTTATGATTTATGAAATCCTAACATAGTAAGCAAAGAAATCTAACAAGAAATGTTGAGACCAAAAAGGTATGCTTGGGATGCAGATGCCTGGAAAGAGGAACCAGGGCAGGAAGGGAAGGGAGCTGAGAAACCTGGAACCACAGGTGAGTGAGGCGCCAAACTGCCTCAAGATTCATATGCACCTCAGTGAGCCCCACCCACTCCCCACCCAAAAAGAAAAACAAACATACCAATCAACATTTCAGAGCTAAAGTTGGAGACTGGTTATTAGGTAACACTTTGCAGTCTGTGGTCATCAGAATGGTCTTAAACAATGTGAAACAAAAGTAAAGCCACATGCTAAAAAATATGCCCTATACTACTCCAAGTCTCAAGATTGCCCCACAGGTGTGCTCAATCTTCCCACCGGAGACTGTGCAAAACGTTCCCCAGAAAAGAACTTCAACATGCTTCTTTTTCTTATGGCAGAAACAGGTTGGGACCCAGGAAGACCATCAACCTCAGTGTGAGGGCAAACAGCTCTCACGTGAACAGCCTTAAGTTGTGGTGAAATCATTAAGCCTCCAGGGCAGACAGGAGAAGGCAGACATTAGTAGCAGAGGCAGCCAGTGGAAGGCAGCAAATAAGTGAGTGGTGTGCCAGGGGTAAGATGGTCCCAGACCAGAAGCAACTGCTGGGGTGACCTAGGGAGTCCACCCTCCAAGAATCTACCTCTCTCCTTCTTCAGGTTAGTTCCACTTGAAGATGATCTACACAGGGCCAAGAACTTGGTGAAGATTCTTCTGGAAACGGTGTTCACAACCTTGAGATTGTCTTAAATTCAATTTACAAGTACTCTTTTAATAAAGGCACTTTGATGGATGTATAACTAAAATAGGATTTTAGAGTAATGTTCTGTAAGACTTTCTACACAAGTGATAATTTTTGCTAAAACTGCTATTTTAAACCATAATTATTTTCATGAAAAAACATGATGTCTCACACATGATATCTCAACATATATCTTATTATGAAAATAGGAGCAATCATTTATGGAATCCACCTGTGTGAAGTGCTGAGGGCACAAAGATGAATAAAGCAGTGCCCCTGGCCCCATTAGTCTAAAACTGTGTAACCTGCATCCTACCATCTCTGTTAAATTCAGGAAGAACAAGATGGACCTAGGTCCCAAGACCTCATCTGAGTTGTCCCAATTTTTTTTATTTAATTAAATAATTTCTTTTCATATAAGAACTAGGGTATGGGTCAGAGGTGGGGTGGGTTGAGAGGATTCTCCAGAGACAGAGTGGGGAGCAGAACAGGTGGATCTACTGAAATATACTGCTGAGGGGAGACAGGAAAAGTCTGGTGCCCCATATGTGGGTCAGCTCCCTGGCCAGGGATCCATCTCAGGCTGTGGTGGTGATAGCACTGAGACTTAGCACCTAGGCCACCCAGGAGGCCCTGTTCCAACTCTTTAAATAACACTCTTCTTAGTCCTCCTGGAAGCATGTATGTAACCTCTGCCAACTCCTGTGTTTCTCTTTGGAAGTCCTTCAACTTCCTACTGACAATTCAGGAAACCAGGGTTCTGGGTCTACCCTCTCTCTAACCTCTCTCTCCCTGGTGACAGCCTTGAACTCCCCAATATACTCTCCTGACTCTGGGTCTCAGCACACCTGCCATCTGGGTGTCTGTAGCCCACAACTCTGTGGGGCCCTCTTCATACATTGGCCATCACTCAAGAAGCAAGGCAGACTGGGAAGAGGCTCACAGGACAACTTTCTGCCTTGCTGCTCCCTTCTCCTTGACTGGAGGCAAACTCACCTGTGTGCAAATTTAGGGCAGCTCACCCTGGATTAATAGGGAACAACCTAGAGGAAGGGTTTTCCTCATGTTCTGCCCTGATTTTCAGATCTTGCTGCTCTCTGAGTTCTGTGACTCTAAGAGAGAGGCCTATCCAGCTGTGAAAGTCCTAAACCTGGAAGTTATTCAGAAACCTCCTCCTCTTTCACACTGATTTTCCAATTCATCCATTTTTAACTACACAATTATCCCTCAAATCTATTTATTACTTTTTTTTTTTTTTTTTACTGCTGGCATCACAATCATCTCTTTCAGTGGACTGTTGAAAACCTGTTACTTGACAGCTCACATTTATTCTTCTTTTCATAAAGCTGTTCTCTACATTTCACATCGCTGCCTGTTTCTGTCTCTGAACACCAGCCACACTGGTGTGGCCTGATTTCTCTGACTATAGGGTGCTTGCACATGCTGTGCCCTCTGGCTGAATTTCTCCTGCCCCTAACCTTTGTGACTAGATCAAAGAACTCATCTTTCCAGCAGAGTTCAAGCATCACTTGTTCGAGGAAGCATTCTCTGATCCCCAAGACTTATGATTTCCCCATTCTTTACTTTCTCATCGCATTCCTCAATTTTTATAATATATGTAAGATTTAAAAAAAATTAAAAAATCCATTCCCCCACTATCCTGTAAGCACTGCAAAGAGAAACTATATCTGTTTCATTAACCATTAAATTTGCAACAATCAACACAGTACCTGACTCTTGGTAGGCAGTGAATTAATATGTCTTCAATGAAAGAATGAATGAACAACATTTAGTAACACAGATCTCAGGTTCTGAAGTGACACTGTATTGTGTTTGAATCCTTTATCACTTTTAAGGTGTGAGATTTTGGAGAAGATACTTGAGTTAAGCTTCAGTTTTGACATCTTCTTAATTGAAGGCAATCACGATTCCTACTTACATAGTAAAGTTCAAATGAAAAACTTACCTAGTATTTAGCATAAATTCTGATACATGAAAAGGGCTTGATAAGTGGTCTGCTAACATAAGGAAATATATAGTGATAGGTCAACAAAAGAATAATGGAATTCCAGGGCACAGGAGGAAGGCTTTCTAGTAATCAAAGACCCATAATACAACTCCCACTGTTTTAATAAAACTACTTTTATAGCTGTCTTTCCATGGGATCCGAGTTTCCTCTTATCTGGATATAAATATATCTATATCTATATAGATATATATAAACACACATTATCATAAATATACATTTTATATATTGTATAATTTTTTTTAAATAAATCAGCTTCAGAACCTAGATACCTAGGCCCAGGTCTAGAAAGCCATGATAGCTAAAGTCCCATCCTACACATATCAGTGAAGAGACTTTTTTTTTTCCATTTAAATTATTACCTGCATATTTGTATTTCAAAAGTTTTTATTCCACTTTTGGAAACAATTTAGAGAGAAAAATATTAGACTTCAGATCTGTCATTGATTTATAGTGACAATGAAGAATACTCAAAATCAGGAAAATTCAGAATTTTTGCTTTTATTGTAGAGATGGCATGAGGAAAAAACTATCCTCATTGTTTCCAGAGTTTGCAGGCTTGGGAAAAATTCTTCCAACAAAAGCTTATAAATTTCAAGCTATCTGTATTGAAAGAAACAAAGCACAAGAACAGCAACACTGATTCCAGCTCAGGGGTTTGGAATGATACTTCCTATTGGGCAGAACTTACAGATTCCTGCACTAAAATCAAACACTCTAGCAAGAACAAAGGATGTCTAGGAGTCCTGAAGGGAACATTATGAGCAGGTAGACACACAACTCTGTTCCTTCTCTCCCCACTTCACAGAGAAGGTGGAAAACATTTCCATGCAGAGCCAGAGAGAAAATATGTTAGTCTTTGTGGGACATAGAATCTCTTTCATCAACTCGATTCTGTGGTTGTGGAATGAAAGGATTTCCAGGCAATATGTAAAGGATGGAGAGTGTCTATGTTCCAATAAGCCTTTATTAATGGACATTCAAATTTGAATTCCATGTAATTTTCATGTCACAAAATATTATTTTTTTTTCCCAAGCCCTTCAAAGTATAACCAACATTCTTAGGTTGCAATCCTCACAAGAACAGGCAGTGGCAACATCTGGACAGTGACTATTTTCTGACTCCTGACTTAATACACATAAATACATTCTAACTCATATTGATATCCTAATTGTTTGTCAGGTCTTCCAGATGAGAATAAAAGGCCTGCCCCTAACTGAACTATAGAAATTACAAGCATTCTGCACTGCACAGAAGCCAGGAGTATATTGTACTATTGAAGTATATGGAAACAATATATAAAGAATAAAAAATTCCATGGAAGAATAGTTTAAATACACTTCGAAGTCATCATGTAATTTCACAAACAGGAAGTTTTTACTTGTACCTCTTAACACCTCTGAGAACAAGGCAGGTACATGATTATAGTCCCTGGTTAAAACTCTGGCAAGTAAGGTTTCCAAAGTCCAAAATAAAGCTGTAAAAGCAGTATGTGGCAGAGCTAGGGACAGAATCCCTACTTCTAGCTTTCAGAATCCCTACTTCTAGCTGAAAGCAGTCGGTAAATGCACCTATCTTTGAGAATTCCCCAAGAATTTAGTCCCAGACTACTCAAGAATACAGCATTTTTTACAAGTACAATAAACACCAATATTACACACCTTTGTTTAGGTTTAAACCTTTGTCCACCATTCCAACCTCAATGCTTGGATTGCACAAAATGTATATCCATCTTAGACATGCGAAATAATGCAGAAATGGGATCTTTGCAGATTAGTTACAATGAGGCCACACTAGACAATCGTGGGCTAGGAATCCAGTGACTTGTGTCCTTAGAGGAGGAGAGAATACCAGAGCTATGCAGCAAGAGGACGTGTAAAGAGGGGGGTAAACTGGTGCCATGCAGCTGCATCACCAAGCTGCCAGCCACAGCAGCAGCCAGGAGGGAAGCGCGGACCTGATTCTCAATCACAGGCCCCAGAGAGAGGCCCTGCCGACACCTTAACTTCAGACTTGTAACCTCCAGAACTGTGAAAGGACGAATTTCTGTTATTTTAAGCTACCCAGTCTGTGGTCATTTGTTACAGCTGCCCTAGGAAACTAACACAGCCACCCACGGGCACTTTATACTATAGAAATACCTCTGAATTTTGTTTCCCTAAAGATATTGCTCACATTGGCTCGTTCCCCACCTCCTCCACTTGGCTCACCCACATCTATCCAGCAGGAATCAGCTCAGTGTCACTTTCCCCAGGAAACCTCGGTCATCCCATCCTACCAGCAGAAGCTGGGGACCCTCTGCTGTGCCGGATGGTACCCTGGGTGTTGTTCACAGTGGTGCCCACAACATGGTATTAACAGACATGATTCATACTAAATACTATCTCTGCTGGGAAGGTCCCATGCTTTTCTCTGTGCTCCCAGCCCTTAAGAGACACTTCCTACCTGTCTCAGGAAGTGATGATGACCAGGTTTGCCAGAGGAAATTTTCTTGAATTCTGCTTTATGTCTCTACCACTTACCAGCTGTGTGACCGGAGTCAAGCTACTTAATCTATTTCAGTTTGCTTCTCTGTAAAGTGGGGATAATGATAGTTCCTGCTTTATACAAGAGTGGTGAACATTAAATGTGTTAATGTATGTAAAGCATTAGATCTTAAGTGGGAAGCGCCTGATAAGTGCCAGTTACTATTATTACTTTGCCCCAGAACAGCAGTGTGCTGGCTCTGGACCCAACAATGGATTCAATGCCTAAAAATAAGACACAATTTCAGGATATGTGGAATAAGTCTTGGAATAAGATTTAGAGAATTAGAGAAGGTCTCAAGTCAGGTCTAACCAATTTGGGTCCTTCTTTGGACTTATTCCCAGCTTTGCAATAAGTGGGGATTGAATTAGTTTGAGCCCTAGAACCTAAGAACCAGTATGCCCATGACCTGAGGAAGTGATGGGGGCAGGGGGTGGTTTCTCTAGCTATGCTGCTTGTACAAGACCTATGGGAAATCATATAAATATTTAGGAATGATAAGCCTAATCACACTGACCAAATGTCAGGTTCCTCCACTTAGAAGGAATTATATTCACTGCAAGTAAAAACACTATTTACTTAATACTGACTTGAGATTTGGCTTGGCAGTTACTTATCTTCACAGAATAAAAATAAAAGTAAACCTAAATCACCTTTTGACTTAAAAGTGCTGCTTCCCAAATAGACAATTATTTTTCAAAGCATGTGATCCATGAGTGAGATGATAATAACAACGGCCACTGGTGAAAAACTAAGACTCTCAATGTACTGAATGATATCACAAATCCTTTTTGACTCTAATGCTCATGGGATTACTGAAAATTTCTCTAAGGCAATCAACTATAACAATTTATTTCCCATTCAATTTTGCTCAGTAGCCTCAAGGGGAAAATGTCTTCCTCTAAAATTTTAGGGAAAAAAATTAGAAGTTCCAAATGAAGGTTCTAAAGAGTAAAGCACATGAAGGAGAAATTTTAAAAACTGGCAATGCCAGGATATGAAGTAGAAATGAATTTAAGTTTTCAAAGAACAGCAGCAAAAAGGTCAACTGACCTAGATCAGAAATAACAATAGAACCTGAGGGATAATAATTAACACCTCTGTTCCTCTGTAAGTAAATTTGGAGTTGCCATGTATTCCCAGTGGGCAAAGGAAGGGGAGGGAAGGTGCCATTCCTCATCAGTCCCATCAATTTTAGGGATCACTGTGGGCCCAAGTCTCATGCGTGGTCAGGGTGTGCGAAATCAGGAACCAATTTTCTCCATTTTCAGAATCCACTCATTTGATGGGTCTCTCAGAGAAGTCACAAAACTCGACAATCAGCTAGCATTGGGACGCAAGCCTGTCACAGCCTCCTCAAAGCAAGGCAGGTGGGAGGATGGGCAGGAATAGAGGGCAAGTGGAACAAAGTGCTACATCCTTCCAAGAACGCAGGGAGTTGGTGGAGAAAGGATCAATAATAATAATGCATGCAATAAGTGCTTTGAAAGCAAACGCTAAATAAATGAGTCTCCATTGGAGCTTATGATAAACCTATGCATATTATTATTATCTATTATTATCCCCATTTTATAACTCTATTGAAATAAATGAAGACCAACCAAATAAGGATAAGGAAATTGCTTAGAATTTTCTACAGCAAGGAAGTAAGTTACATCACTCGCACTTGAGAAGACTCATTTGCAGGCAGAGGCATGGTAACTCTTTACAGGGGGATAAGGAGAGACTTGGGAATTCCCTAAGGCTGCAGGTGGACCAACTAGAAGTGACATCCTCTTTGTCAGTGGTTGGGGTACACATTCAGCTTTCTATGGTTGTTTCTAAGTTGGAAGCAGGGACAAATAGTAGAGAAATGATCAGTTCTTAGTCAAGTTCCAGTCATTTTGGGCCTATTATGAGTTATTGTATAGCTTCCTGGATTGTTACTGTACCTGGATTGTTCTTGGATAGTTACTGGATTGGTCTGATTGCCTGTATGTCTGACCTATTTTCCTGGTTTCCTGGGCTGGTTACTATAGAAAAATGGACAGCGTTTCGGAGCTTGCTGCCACTTGTAAATTAAAGTTATGTTCTATATATAGCCTGCCTATTGTCCATGTGATCCTTAAGTGTGAGACTATAAAAGAAAGTTGGTCCAAACAATCATCAACATCAACCCTCAGAGTTTTGAAGAGGGAATAGAGGTAAATTCTGTGTTACATCCAATATATCAAACACCCAATAGAAATTATAGATCACCATTTAATAATAGGACCAGTTGTCTCTTTCAATAAGATTCTGTTGCTTTTCCTGTTTACTATTTTCCTATAATTAATAAGGTATAGGAAATAATTAAATAAATCATTAATAGATGAAAGTTTCTAAAACCCAGGAAATAACATACAGAAAGGTTTTCAAGGGCGTCTTTGGTAAAGAATCCTGGCAAGTACTCCTGCTCTAAAAAAAAAAAAATCTTCCCCTCCATAAACTGACATCAAGGTGACTGGTAAAACTGGGGTCTGAATGGGGTAAACCACATATCTGACAAGAGTGGCAAGTTTTCATCCTCAAGTAACAACAGATGGAGCCCCAGTGCCTCCTTGTGCTTGCTCTGATTGAGTCCTCCCCAGGGGCTCAAAAAAGTGGACCACTCATGATTAGAATGTGAGTGGATAAAATACGATCTGTGTTCTAAGAGCCAATTTTCAAGTGTCCATGGACCTTATTGTTTCTGACTGCTAGGATAAGATACCATTGAATGAAGGATACAGATACCCTTCCTGGATAATTCCAAGGGGAAGAAACTAATCTCTCTACTAATAGATACCTTATGGAAACATGGCCCCACCATCGCTGTAGGATGGGGCAATTACTTAAAAATGGCTTGGGTCATCTCTCCTGTGGTTTAAAAAGTTCTTTTGATAGAAATGCACTTTAAAGTGCCCTGTCCTTCCTCACTCCCACCACCACTCTCTCGGACAGTAACTTTAAACCCAAGACCCCAGCTCAAATGCCAACTCTTCAGTAACATCTTCCCTAATCGGATCACCCTAGCATGACTCACTTGCCCTTTGTCTCCATGGGACTTTGTGCAGATGTTAATAAACACCCACACTGGCATTATAGCTATTTTTATACCACACTAACCTCCCCACTATACTAAGAGTTGTTTAAGGCAATTCTGTGGGTCCTTTCTCTTTGTTTCCTCAGTGCCTGGCATATATTTATCATGTATTCATTACCTATCATTTAATGTCATACCCACAAAAGCCCAGTAAGGAAATAATATCTTTACTGAAGAAACTGAGATTCAATGAGATCAATTATTTGTCCTCAATTATTTGTCTGACAGCTAAGAACTGGCAGAACTAGACTCAGTCTCACTTCTTAGCAGCTGGTAAAGTTTCCATGACATCTTTGCCTTCAATAAGTTCTAAGGGCTTTTTCACCAAGACACTAAAGAGAACCCCAAAGTGTTCCAGATTAGCCTGTATATGAGCAGTTCAAATGGGGGTTGCTAAGGAGCACATTTGGGACTCACTAACAGCACCAACTGACACTCACTACCTGTTGTCACATGTAGGCCTCTTGTTCTTTTTTATCTATGAAGAATACACAAGTACAATCTAATCATGTTTTTTCAATGATTATATATTAATTTTTAATAAAAAGACTAGCTTCTATACAGTAGCAAAAAATCAGGATGATAAACACATGTGATGGCAGGGGGTATATAACTCTATGCCTGCAGCCTCCTCAGAATTCAAAAGAAGAGGGATTTCTATATAATCCGCAGTGTTTATCGAGGAGGGCTTCTGCAAAGGAGGGATATGAATATTCCCTTCATTAGGAAAAGTAACCCCTGCGGGAGGAAGGAATATTTATTTCATCAGTCTTTGCCTGGCTGAAGTAAACCCTTTGCTCTGACTTTACACCCTCAAAGCAACTTTCTAATCGTCATTTGCCTTTCCAAATAAATATTCCCTCTGGGAGAGGGGACGCAGAACAAAAACCCAAGTATTTTCATTTGCAAGATGTACACAGTCTTCATTATAAGGAACAAATTGGCATTCTGCTTTACACACCAAAGGGAAAAATGAATTATCTAAAATGCAAAGCATCTGATATTCCTGACAGCTTTGCCTTCAGATCCTGGCTTCCTACTCTCCATCTCTGATGGCTCCTACCTCCCTTCCCTCAGCTTCTCTGTGTCCCAGAATTTCATGCATTCTTTCTCTGCATGGTCTTGGTGCAATAGCATCAAAAAACCCTCCACTGCTAGACTGGTAAGCCCAGGAAGGGGAAAAAAAAAAAAGACTTGCTTACATGTAATATTTCCTGTAATATTTAAGAACTACTTCTACTCCATTTTTCAGCTAAGCTAGGCATGACAACTATTCCTAGGCCTGCAAAGTTATTTACCAACAGAACAAACTGTTTCAGGTTATCACATGGTGTCGGATACTCACATTTTCTGACCGGAGCCTCTTGGCAGGGCACCCACCGTCCCGGGGATGAAGCATGTAATACAGTCGGACTTTGCTTGCATGTTTTCGACTCTGGGAAGGAAAAGCAAAAGCAGACACTGTGAAAGAAAAGGCAATTTAAATCCTTGAACACATAGTCAGTGACTGCAAATGCAAAATACTTTCCTTAGGAAACCCTTTCACAGGCTTCCAGAGGTTCTGCAGAATGGGTTCAGCTAGAGAAAGTGACTTTCCCAAGGTTATTAGGTCAATATAATTTTGGGATTAGAAAACATGGTGCAATAACAAAGATAAAAAGCATTGGGATCTTTCAGCCTTATGTGGATATTATATCTCATGGTCCTCAAAAATAAAAATAGGCCAGCAGAGGGAATAATATGAGGATCAACTGTGATAAAAAGCTAGGTCACTTGCTGTCTCTCTTGTTCTTACTGCAGAACTGGAGACAGTGCCTCCGTGGGAACTGGGCACATAGAGCACCTCCAAGGAAGCCCTTCCTTCAGCAGTCCATACCTATGCCTCATTACAAAGCTATCAAAAGAGAATTTCCAAAGTCAACTATCACAAACAAACAAAACCCTGTTGTATGTGAGTCCGAAGACTAATCAGAGTCCAAGCTATATGCAAGTAAGCAGACTGGATGAACAAACGAAGCCTCAACCCCTGCAGGATTAACCAGACCATGGACTTCTGCTGCACTGACTAGTCTATTCCCAACATGGCAAAACTGACCGCTTATCAGTTCCATCTTTTCTCCTACTCCTTTGCTGAACTGAGTCCCCACCCCTCACCATTTAAAGAATACTACAGCTCTAACTTTCAAGTTAGTACCTGAATGATAGATAGAATGGCAGAATGGCTAAGTGAAAAGAGACTAGTGAAACAGAAGTTTGGAACCCTGGTTCCAGCTCTACAACTTTCTAGCTGTGTGATACTAAACACTAATTTACACTAATTTGTTTATAACCAAATGAGCTTCATTTTTTCCAGGTACAAAATGGACATCATTGTATTTAGTAGGATTACCATCAAAATCAAATGAGATAGACCAACAGCAATCTATGTAATGTATAACCTATTCTCCTATTGATTGAACCAATTCTTAATTTTGGTTCAAATATGGTCTCTATTAAATAAATCCTTCCTGAATTGATTGCCACCTAATTCCAATCTCATTCCCTCCCTTTTTTGGAGACTTTTTCTTTCTTTTCCAGGTTCCACTTTGCCTTGATTTACAGTTGATTCTAGCCAGTCTCCTGGATGATGGTTTACCTTCATGGGTTAGCTACAAAGGCAAAGTGATTTTCAGAAAACACAATAAATTGCATCTTGTTTACAGACTATATTGTAAATCTCTTCTGTCTGGCCTTCTTCACTCAATACTTTAATTCCTTTATTGTGCCTACAGCAAGAAACCACGTTTCTAGACAGGCACTGAACATTTTTAAAGTCTTTAAATGGTTTTAAAAGTGCTAATAGAATATAAAAAATATTTCAGATGTGTGAAAGTACTAAAGTGTGATTTTGAAATATATCTGTAGCCATTTCTAGGCTGCACAGTAAGTTTTAACCAAGGGTTACTTGGTGTCTTGTTTGCCTGGAAGATTGGTAGAACAGAAAAATAAAGACCTTCATGGGCTTGTGTCAGATGATTTCATTGTATTTTGTTCAGCTTCTGTATGCTTTTGAGAACAATGCAGTGCAACCTATCATTTTTTTTTTCATTCTACAGATAAGTATATTGATTACTAAAATCTATATATATTTTCTATAGTTTTGTTGGTTTTTTGGAGGTAAAGGGTTAGATGTGGGGTTGAATAACTGTTACAGAAAAAAAAAGAAAAATATTATTTAAAAGCCTACAAGACACTGAACATGGCCATAGAGCCTGAGCTGGTGAAAAGCATACAGACAGGTAATTGGTGAAAAGACAGAGTGATAACTATTTGAGCTCAAATGCGGCTGAAATGGGTTTTCAATTTTGCATTTGTTACCATAGAAGAACTTCTTATCACAGCTCCTGCAGTCTGTTCTAAGACTGGGTGTCCCGGAGAACAATTGGACAAAATTGGACAAAATTGGAAATCTCATAATGTGGTCTGTTTTTGTGGTAGTTGCAGTTTTTCTTTTTCCTAAAATATTGTTTCTTTTAAAAAGAGTCTTGCCAGAAAAGGCGAAGTTCACTGATTTATTTAATTGCAGTTTGACAAAACTAGTAAGAACCCATTAGCTGAAAAGAAAAGGGAAATAAATGATAAGTTCTATTATGAGGTCATTAGTGATGAGAGATTTTGGGAATTGAGACATAATAGTGATTTTGTTCTTTAAAAAAGTCTGCTATTCTCCTTCTGCTTCCCCAGACTCCAGTTTTGATGAAAGAAGTACTGACTAAACTCCAGGTAACATCTTTGTCCTTCTGGGTGGGTAAAAGAAATAGTTTTGGAAAACCCTCCTGTTTGCAAAGTGAAGGTGGTACAGAGGCATTCCACTTCTTCATTTATATTGTCCCTTCTGTCTGACATCCCTTGCCCTTCCTACCACTTTTTTCTAGACTTCCCTGGTCAGAGCTAAATCTTCCACATCCACAAGCCAACACAGCTAGGAGCACTGTCAATAAAAACCCCAAAGACAGTCCACTTCTCAGTAAGGAGGGTGGATTCACCCTTGCAGTTAGTCTGATTCAAACCCAAGGTCACTTCCAATGACGTTGTTTAACAAAAGGAAAGGGGTTGGTAGCAAAATGTCTCTGGGCATTCTAAAGCTGGTCTTGCCTCTGTCCTGGAGCCGACAGCATTGGGGTGGCACTCTGCTGGGGAGTCCTCTCCTTTCTTCCTTATAAACTCACCACTTTCGCAGAGAGGGGCAATCTGAGTCACCTACAGTGTCTTCCTGCACCTGGCTCCTCCCAAGCCTTCAACTACCAGAAAGTGCTGGAAATTTGGCACAGTAATTTCACTACTTTCCATTCATTCTTACAAACAAAACAAAACAAAAAGTTTCCCTGCAAAAAGTAAAAAAATTCAATTTGGGTAAAGATGTTCATTGCAGCATTATGTAAATAGAAACCAAAAAATAACTGAATAAATAAATTCTGCTACATGTTCTACAACGGGAGACTGGGTAAAGCAGCTTTATGTATGGAGATGGGGGAAAAAGCACTTTCTAAGTAATGAATGTTGAATGAAAAATGTTAAGCTCAAAAATGCTTGCATACTGAAGTTACAATTACATAAATATTTGTACATATATCAATAAGATGTGGGAAGGTAATAGAAAAAAAGAAAGCATGATTTATTACGTAGTGGGAAGATGGATGAAGAAAGATTAATTTTTTAGTCCTACCACAAATTTTTCTTTAACATAAAAAAAATAAGTTCATAATGCTCAAGCTATTAGAAGTCCTCATTTTGTCCACTTTTTGCTTCTCACAGTGGTTATTAATTAGTAAAAGGCATCACTGCTTAACATATAGCGGCAAAATTGATCAGATTGATATCTACTCTTGTTAATGTCTTATCAATATTCAAAATACACACTTTCATCATTGCAATACTTGGTAATGAGATGAACCTGCTTAAACTAAGAGTAAAACATGTTACTTCGAAGCTTAAAAATTTATTTTGGTCCAGACAAATCCCATGGTAGATATGGACACTTTTGCTTACTGTGTCATTAAGACCATGGGGTCTGCTGGCAAATACTGTTCCAAAACCAAACTGAAAAGAAACCCTGGAAGAAAAACTATTTCTGAAACTGGCTTATGTCATCCAAATAAAAGCAAATAACAGTAAACTCCCATGAATTTTTCAAAGATGTTTAATACCAAAAATTTGCACGGGTTTCAAGACAAACTGCCAACTGAAAGGGTAGTTAAGGAGGAAAAAAAATTATTAATACTACTCTATATGTTAGATGTATATATCACAGAGTTTCAGGAGGGAAAAAGATCATTTCTCTAAGGGGAGAGACATGAAAAAGAAATTACAATCTCTTTCAATTGCACTGAGAGCCAATTCCAGACTTTTTCTTACATTAATATTTGCATTTTAAGCAAAAGTCATTCTTTTCATTCAAACCACATCAACTTTAAGCTTCCCAGATAGACCAGAAATTACCAACTCTTCCATTTTAATTAAAATCCTTGCCCTGATGCCGGGCATTGTGTGGGGTCAGAGCTATCTGCAGATTAGTTTCTTTTGCCGAAACAATCTCTTGGCACTCAGAGAAATGGTCTAAAGTGGAAATGTGGGCCAGTTCTTTTCAGTTCTTTTCTTTGGGGGGGATAAAGAACAAGGCAAACCTCTATTTCAGGTTTACTGCTGTGGAAGACAGGAACAAAGCACATGGAAATAGAATGGCTTTGTGCTTCACCCAAATAGTCATCTTCCATTATCACATATTCCTTTAAAAAAAAATTCACAACTCAAATTTGCTTCCACCAAAGCTTCTGATAAAGCTCTAAACAGTCTTTAAAGTCCTTTCACATCTATCATCTCATTTTATCCTCAAATCATTGTTGTGAGGCTGGCAGAAAAGGTGTTATTTCAAAGAAACTTTAAGATCCCTTTCTGATTTCCTAGTTAAGTCTTCACTACCTTAATTTTTCATGAGTATCTAATTATATCACTTCCAGAAAAGAGTTAAAATAAGTCAGAGTGTATGAAAAAGGGAAAACAGAGTGATAGTTACAGAACAGTGATTCTCATGTGCCACCAAGTTTGAGAGCAAAGAGGAGCAGATTAGAGTAAAGAATGAGTACTGGGGTCTAACTTCCCCAGGGAGCCCAAGGATGATTGACTGAATGAGACAGGGGTCCGTCTTTCAGGGAGAAAGAGGAGGCATCCTCACTGACATTCCAAGGTTGAGGGTTCTAGAACTGAGCCCTGGAAAAGCTAAAGCTTTCTTCATTAGGAAGTTAAGGTCAAATACATAAATCCACAAGTGTTAGAGATTCATTCTTATGAGTAGAATTTTTTCCCAAAGGGATGTGCTTTTCCTTACTATCACAGGAAGGAAATTGGATATAGAAACTCCCAGCACCTAGTGTTGAATATGGACCAACTGAAAATCTAGGAAGAAAAACCAACCCCTAGAAGTAAGCAATAGAACTTTGGCTGGAGCTGCCCAAGGTCCAGGTTCCAGATCTCCTGGCTAGGCTGCTGAAATGGTCTGTAACTCAAGTAGATAGCTGAAGTCAGATTGGAAGATCCTAAAAGGATTCAGTAGGACCAAGAAAGAATCCAAGTCAAGCCACACACTGCAGATATGTCACATGCTTAATAATTTTCTGATCTGCCAAAGACTCATGGCATACATAGGAAAATTCAATAATACAAAAGATAGGAAAAACTCTAAAGGAAGAGACATCAAGCAATTCTTTGAAAAATATTTATTATAATAAGTAGAACTTGGTTTTAAATGGCACATATTTTGATTGAGAAAAAGATGCACTGTAATACATTAAAAATATCAGATTCATTTTGAAGCTCTTTCACAGCAGTTCAGGAACAGAACCTATACTTCAGATCTGTATGAATATCAAGGTAGACACTTCCCAGAATGCAGAAGAACAGGATAAAGAAGTGGGGGAAAATGACACTGGAGATTACATACTAAAGACCAGAACAAGTACTGTGGCTTTAGTGTCAGAATAAATAGACAAATAAATATAATAGACTAAAGCATCCCAAAATAAACACAATAATTTGGAACTAGGAAAATATACCTAACTTTGTGATTGGAAAGTTTTCTAAACAAAGCAAAAGCAGAACTGAGAGATATGGCTATCAAAAAATACATGTTTTTAATATAAAATATATATAACACCACAACGTAGGAAATACATGCACACCCTGTGAAAGAAAACAGTTTAAAACTTCTAACAAACCTATAGGAAAAATAATATTAAAATGGGCAATGAATATAAGTAGGAATTGTGTAAATACAGACAGCTCAAAGGCAAATGAAAAGATAATTCAAAGTCTACCTTATAATATTTAACTAAAATAAAAACACATTTCCACTATTAAGCTGGCAAAGATTTGTAAAATATACATATCTATGTGGGTAAATATACAGAAAATTTAGACTCTTGTGCATAACTAAGAGACATGTAAACTGATTAAAAGCTTCCTGGATGGAAATTTCACAATGAGGCAAAAGCTTGTTTGATCCAATAACCCTACTATTATTTTAAGTAAGCAATCAGAGACATGTATTGACATTTACTTATGATAGTGAAAATGAGAAAATAAGTAAAATGTCTTAAACAAGAGGAATAAATTTTATGATAGATCACCAAACTGTCATTAACAAGCATAATAACATAAAATGACATGAAAAACATTCCTGAAATAATTCTAAGAAAATGCCAGTTTCAAACCAGAATAAAAATGATGCCAATTTTTTTAAACATATATATGCCTGTACATAAGAGCATGCACAGAAAAGGCCAAAATCTAGGAAGAAATATCAAAGGGTTAACATTTATGTCATGGATCCTAAGGGATTTAAATTTTTCCTATGCTTTTGTTTTAATTTTCTAAATTCCTTAAGGAATTAAACATCCCAGAAATTAGAGGGAAAAATCACAACTTTAAAGATTCATTCCAACATGGATGATTTACCACTCTAATCATTCTACCTTATGATCAGGAAAATAAGCCCCAGAAAGACCAAGGGACATGTGCAACATGCCACAACTTATAAATTCTCAGGGAACAGGGATTATATCTCCTTTGTTCACCACTGTCTTCCAGGCATCTATCACCATGTCTAACACACAGTTGGAGCTCAATTAAGGCTTGTAGATTGAAAGCATAAATAGAAGAATGAAGCAACCCTAGAATAAGAATCCGAGACCTCTGATTCAATAAAATGACTGTGTGAAAGTGTTGTGTACATAATTGATACAGATTCCCTCCCAACCTAAAGGTGAAGTCAGCCCCATCACCCATCTACTTTCATCTCTACATCCCACTGCTGCAGTGCAGGTCAGAGAGAGGCAGGGAGCCTGCAGACCACAGAGTCCTAGGCAACAACTCCTGCAGGCATTTTGCAGAGTGTGCACATTGGAAGAAACACTCTCAGCAGGTGAAGGGATGAAGACGGAGCTTGGAGCATAAACTCTCAGGAAACTGAGGCAACTGGTACCAAAGTCCAGAGGCAAAGGGAGTCAACGCTGCTATGGACACATGGTCCATGCAGCTCCAGCTTGGTAAGGAAGAGATTTTGGAAAAGGCAGAATTAACCCTCCACCATTTCCAAGAATCCCAACTTATGAACTGCTGGCTCAGTAAAGACATCTCATCTGGGGTTAGACATTCTCTAGGTGAGGGTAATCTGCCTTTTTGTTGTTAATCACGCAATCCTGGGCATGTGCAGAGAGATGGGCGGAACTGTACTCCTTCCCCACATTCACGTGCTAAAACTCTAACCCCCTCCCCTCAAAATGACTATAACTGGAGAGTGGGTCTTTATGGAAGTAAATAGGTTTAGTGGGGATAGACAGATGAGGCTAGGATGAATAGGACTGATGTCCTTTTTAGATGAGGAAGAACACCAGACACCCTTCTCTTTTCAGACACAAGGTAACCATCAGCCAGGAGGAGAGGCTTCACCAGAAACTAACCATACCGGTGTCTTGACCTTAGACTTCCAGAACATTGAGAAAATAAATGTCTATTTACACCCATCTGTGGTATGGAAGCTAAAGACACCAGGACATGAGCCACCATCTAAACTAGGCATCCCCTTAGGTCATCTTCTTATACATAATGATCAGTCCACTTTTCAAAAGCAAAATGGTAGCCTCAAATTTTCTAGAATTAGGTCACTTTGTTTTTCTGATATATTTTTAAAGAGTATTTGAAAGGAGAAATGCTTATCTTAAATATTACAAAAACAGGAATTTTTGTTGCAGAGAGTGTATATGGTAGAATGTGCCATAGTCACAAAGGTGTAAACATATTTGCACTAAATCTGCACTTCTGTCTGCTTATACAAGTGACCACATCAATGCATTACAAATTTAGGTCAAAGTCTTGCAACTCAAGATATTATAGTACCACCAAATCATGGAAGAACCATTTTTCTGTGGTATGAGGACAGAAATAAATCAGTCTTTATAATGTCTGTGCATTTTAAGTAGAATCACATGAGAAATAAAAGACCAATGGAGGAAAAATAATGTGATACACCTGACCTAGGTCCCACTTTTGTGTTTGGGGAAAAGTTATATTTCCCCAGAAGCTCCTTGTAAAGAAGTTCAAGTTGGAGATGAGAGAAAAAATAAAGCCAGTGTGATCAGTGATTAAAGTCACAGAAGACTGGGTTATTTGAAGCAATAAAGCCAACAAATCCTTCTGAAATGTGAAAGCTTAAACAACACAATCCTATCCCAGACTACCATTTCCCAAAGTCTCCTGGTTTCGCCTATAAAATTCGTGGCTGGAATAAGAAAAAAATCAGCCCTTTACAAAATCATCACTGTGTGAAAATTTCCAAGATGAACCCCGTTGGTGTGGCCTCCACCTATTTGGAGTCCTTATTTACTCAGGATGGTCCTGAGTCTGTGGAGAAAACAAGGTAAAGCTGTGAGGTGGGTGGCCAGTTAGGCAAGGCAGGGCCAGCCTCCAGACCAGCGCGGTGAGACACAACCACCGGGCTCACACGGGGAGTCTTTGTGTGTAACATCTGCATATTAGATCCTCTTTTTACCCTATTATTTTATATACTTTGATGTATACCATATAATTATTCTCAAATTTAACTCTGTCCTGTTAACTGAATCCTCCATTTCTCATTTTTTTCATAATGTTGATCTATCCCCACAATGTACCTTTAAAAATTATGCATAGAGTGATTTCTTTATTGTTAGTTAACTACACAAATAACCAGGTGAGCAGCAGCTTTTTAGCTTGACATAGTCCCACTTGTTCATTTTTACACTTGTTCACTTTTGATGTCATATACAAAAAATTACGGCAAGACTTATATCAAAGAGCTTACGCCCCCCCCCTTTGCTTTCTATTAGGAATTTATGGTTTGGGGTTTACATTCAAGTCTTTAATATATTTGTGAGCTGATTTTTTGTATATGGTATCATATGGGGGGGTAGAGTTTCATCATTTGCATGCAGCAAAGGAAAATAACATTAAAACCAAAAGATATTCTACTAAATGGGAGTATTTACAAATCATACATTCAATGAGGGGCTAACATTCAAGATATATAATACAATTCAACAAAACTAAAACAGATCACCCAAATTAAAAAGCTCTACTTAGACATGTCTCAAAAAAAGACATACAGATGGCCAACAGGCACATGAAGAAATGCTCATCATCATTTATCCAGGATATGAAAATAAAAACCACAATGAACTATCACCTCACACCTGTGAGACTGACCCATATCAAAACAAACAAACAAACAAAGACAGAAACAACATGAGTTGGTGAGGGTTTGGGGAACGAGGAACTCTCATACATCCTCACCTCTCACTGTTGGTGGGAATACACACTGGCCCAGTCCCTATAGAAGGTGATATGGAGGGTCCTCAAAGTATTAAATTAGATCTTCCATATTATGCAGCAACTCCTTTTCTAGGTTATCTACTCAGAGAATACAAAACACTCATTCAAAGGGGTATATATACTGCAATGTTCATTTCCAAGCAAACTATGGAAACAACCTAAATGCCCAGCAATAGATCAGTGGACTAAGAAGATGTAGTATATGGACACAATGACTATTACTCAGCTATAAAAAGGTGAAATTGTTCATTTCCAAGCAAACTATGGAAACAACCTAAATGCCCAGCAATAGATTAGTGGACTAAGAAGATGTAGTATATGGACACAATGACTATTACTCAGCTATAAAAAGGTGAAATGTTGCCATTTGTGACAACATGGATGGAATCGGAAGGGATTATGGTAAACAGAATAAATCAGTGAAATAAGTCAGAACACTAGATGATTTCACTCACGTGGAATAGAAAGAAACAAAACAAAGGAAGAAACAAAACTAAACTTAAACAAACTCTAGAGACCTCTCCGTAGAATTGAGGCTACCAGGGAGATGGGTGAGGCCCAGGAACAAAGGAGAAGGCACCTAGTGAACTATGAAGATTATGGCGGTGGAAGATTTGGTGGGGGGGGTGTGCTATGGTAACAGACATTTGAAAAGGTGTGAACCTATCCCCCCAGTGATATAAACCACTGTTACAGTGGCATATACAGTGATATAAACCAATGTTACCACAATTAAAAATAATAATACAATTTAAAAATTAACAGTTCTGGGCCTCCCTGGTAGCACAAGGGGTTAAGCACCGCACTATGAAGCAGTCTGCAGCGTCTGCAGAACGAGTTTGATCCCAGCCAGGGAGCAACCCACATGGCACAGCAGTCCTCTCCTGTCACACCTGCTGCTCTCCTCAGCAGTGTATTTCAGTCAGTCTGCCTGATTCTGTCCCCCACTCTGTCTCTGGTAGATCCTCTCACCCCCCACAGCTCTGGCCTATACCCCACCTCTTGTATGCATAAATAAATAAATCTTTAAAAAAATAAAAAATAAACAGTTCTTAGTTTCATTGATATTTTCTGTTATCTTTTTAGTCTCCATTTCACTTATTTATGTACTGATCGCTGTTATTTCCTTCTTTCTATTGAAAATTTGTGTGCAGCAGAGAGTTATCAGCAAAATGAAAGCCATCCTACAGAGTGGAAGGAAACATTTGCAAAATTATCTACTAAGGGAGTTAGTATCCAAACAAATAAAGAACTCATATCATACAACTCAATAGCCAAAAGACAGTTTGATTAAAAAATTGGCAAAGGAACTGAATAGACATGTTTCCCAAGGAAGACATCCAAATGGCTAACAGGTACAAGAAAAGGGGCTAAGGGAAATGCAAATCAAAATCACAATGAGGTATCACGTCACTGTTAAAATGACAGTCATTAAAAAGACAAGTGTAACAAGGGAAGGATGTGGAGCAAAGTTTGCACTGTTCCTAGGAATGTAAATTGGTGCAGCCACTAAGAAAAAAGGTATGGGAGGGGCTCAAAAAATCAAAAATAGAACCACCTTTTGAGCCATAATTTCCACTGCATGGTATGTATCTGAAGAAATGAAAATAGGATATTGAAAAAAAATGCCTGTTCTCTCATATACACTGTGGCTTATTCACATTCACCAAGATAAGGAAACAACCTAAGTGTCTGTGAGCAAATGAATGGATAAAGAAAATGTGAAATACACACACATACAATGGAATATTATTTACCCAGGAGAAACAAGAAAATGCTGTCATTTTCAACAGATGGAACTTGAAGGGATTATGTTTTAGTAAAATGAAAATACAAAGACAAGTAATACATGGTGTCACTTATATGCAGAATCTAAACTAATTTAAAGGGTAAAACTTAGAGCAATGAGAGTAGAAAAGTGGCTGTCAGGGACTGCACATTGGCAAAGTAGGGAAAAGTGGGTAAAAGAGCATAAATTTTCAGCTGTAAAATGAATAAGGTCTGAGGACATAACATAAAACATTGTGGCTGTACTTGATAACACTGTATTGTATAATTGAAATTTCTTAAGAGAGTAGAAATTACGTTCACACGCACATACAGACACATACACCATGTGAGATAATGATGGATATGTTATTAACTACATGGGGGAATCCTTCTACAATATATCTGAATATCAAAGCACTATGATATGTACTTTAAATATCTTAGAAATCTAATTGCCAATTATACCTCAATAAATCTGAAATAAAAATAGGTGACTGCCTATAGAACTTAACTTAAATGGACCTTGCTTTACACACAGCAGTAGGAAAAAATACAAAGGCTAACAAGGTAGTGGAATATTTGTCAAACAAAGAGATTCCCTAACTTACAAAAAAAATTATATTTTTAAAGTCAGATTCCTCTGGTACAATTGAAATATAACCTCATTTCCATAGATTTTATATTCATTCCATTTCAAGAACACTTGTAGGTACATACATATAACTTTATAATCTGAAAATGGTAGTCAATGAATTTATTAGGAACATTTTTCAGTGTAAAACAATATGCACAAAATAGCATTCCCATTTCTGCCTGCTCTTCTTCCCTCTCACTTCAGCCTCCCTTCCCCACCAGTCCATGCTGGGACTAGATTTTCCTCACAAAATTTTCTGGTTAAAGTTGGGGGGGGGGGCCTGGTGGTACAAGGGGTTAAGCACAGCATTGTGAAGCTATTCGCAGCCTCTGCAGCCTGAGTTTGATCCCTGGCCAGCCAGGATACCCACATGGTGCAGTAGACCTCTCCTGTCTCACCCACTGCTCCCCTAAGCATGCATTTCAGTCAGTCTGCCTGTTCTGTTCCCCACTCTGCTCTGGTGAATCCTCTCGACTCCCATACCTCCGGCCTGTACCCCAGTTCTTGAATGCATAAATAAATGAATCATTAAAAAAAAATAAAGTTGGGTGGGGCTGACAATCCTCAGGGCTAAAGAAAAATAGGTTAATAATTTTGTGACAGAGGCATCTGTTACAGAAAGGGAGGTTCCGTGCTCCCTGCCCCATCTAATGAGGAATGGAGCTGAGCAGACAGGAGAAACTATAGAACACTTGGAGAAACACAGAAGAGACACAGGAAGGGGAGACAATTGGGGAGAGACATGTGGAGAAGGGCCCTCTTGCTTCTCAGCTTTGGATTTGCACCAGGGACTTGTGGGACTTGGAGGACACATATGGAGTCAAGAGATGTAGAGACACTTCAGAAAGACACATGTGTAAGAGACACATAGGGAGGCTGACAGTGGCAGGCTTTATCTTGATTTGTACTTTAATTTTACTCCTTTCATCCCAGACTTCCCTTGCCCCCTCTGGCTCTTTCCTATGGTTCCCCACCAGAAGGTGCCTTAGGCTTGTGGCAAACTCACTGGCCTCAGTGGCATCATTTTGGATCAACTCTGGATGCACAATTTATTTCCCCTTGAGTGAATGGGTAACTTTGGGTGTTTCATTAGGAAATGATCTTCTATCTCTCTTATCCATCCTGTCTATGCACAAGCATTCTATTAAAGATATCACACTCTTATAAAGAATATGCTTTGCTTTCATGCATTGACTGGCAGAATTTCTTAAGAGTGTGCAGTTTTGGAGATTCCAGGGTGCCCTTCAGTCTGTCCATTAACAGTTTTATTTCATCTAATGGTAGGGAAAATTTTTTTTCCTTTTGAACCCCACCTTTCAGAATTCCCCAGAGATTCAAGTACTCTGAAGCATATTTTACTTTCCAACAATATTTGTTTTGTTTAACACAACTCTACAGACCTTAAGTAGAAACATGCAAGTGGCTGCCAGCTGCAACTCTGCTATCACCTGCAGCTCCATTGCCACCTGCTTTTCAGTTTATCTACTTGCCTACTCAGAGTCCCAGATTTTAGCTTCTTTGCAGGATGCTTTGAATTGAAAGCACAATTAAAGAAAAATAGGGAATTTCTGAAATAATTCATCTTTTCGGAGCCAGGTGGTTCAGACACATACATGTGTTCAGTAGAAGATAGCTTTATTCAGGAGATACTTCCCAGAAGTTCCCAGAGTCCCTATGTCACTCCTTTCTCTCAGCTAGAGGGAAAAGAAACACAGCCTACATGAGGCAGAAGTTTACATGTCAAGGGTCTCTTCGGAGCGCCCCCTACCGTGGACGGCAGAGAAGGCACTGCAGCAGTTCCTGGGTCCCACCTCATTCACTGCTCCCTATGAAACAGACCAGAGCTGGAGCAGTCTTTTTTTTTTTTTTTTTAATTATTTTTAAACAATATTTGCTTTCCCCCACCCCCTCAGATTGAGTCCCCATAGAATTTCCTTCCCCAAGGCACCCATGCACTATCACCTCAGTCCCCTGTGCTCCTCCATCCCTCCCTATGATCCCTCTCCCTCCGCCTCCCATGCATATGTCTCTGATTTATAATTGTCTGGTTTTGCTTTGTTGTGTTTTGTACTGTTATTATTTTCTTTACACTGATCTCTTATTTGGTTCCCCTATATTCCTGTTACAAGTGAAACCACCCGATATTTTTCTTTTTTCCTTCTGGCTTATTTCACTGAGCATAATTCCTTCTAGCCAAAGCCCTGCTGATGAAAACAAAGGAGAAAGGAGGTATCACCCTTCCCAACTTCAAGCTATACTACAAAGCCATAATAATTAAAACATTTTGGTATTAGAACAAAAACAGATACACAGACCAATGGAACCAAATAGAGAGCCCAGAAATAAAGCCACACTTCTATGAACAACTAATCTTTGACAAAGGAGCAAAGAATTTGCAATGGAACATGGACAGATTACTCAATGAACGGTGCTGGGAAAACGGAAACAGTCTTTTTCAGCCACTCTTTCACAGAGTTTGGTCCCTGGGACACCTGATTCAGAATCATAAGCATTCCTTTAAAAAGGAATGCTTCAGACCTAGTAATAACAACTGCTAGGGGCAAGGGCCTGAGATTTAGGTGTTCACCAACTCCCCCAAGTACTGAGAAAGCAAGAGGATTTTTGAAAACCATGGCTCCACTGCCCCTCCTTTCTAATCTGCTCCTCTCCCCTTCTATGGCAACTGAGACAGAATGAGCTATCCGCAGCTCAACTGAACTGTCCTTCAGTGTGAAACACATTTAGGAAGCCAACAGTCTGAAGGCTGATCTCCCAGGGACTGCAAAGACAGGCTGAAAAGTACAGAGCTTGAAAGAAGTCTGGTCATGGCTGAGCCTCTGTTCTGATACCATCCAGATCCCAAATTGTATAACCACCAGTTTTCCTTCTCATAGTCTCTCTTTCTCCCTTCCAATTTCTTTTTTTTTTTTAAGATTTATTTATTTATGCATACAAGAGCTGTGGCACAAGCCAGAGATGTTGTGGGGGGGGGGGGTGAGAGGATTCACCAGAAACAGAGTGGGGAACAGAACAGGCGGATTGACTGAAATATACTGCTGAGGGGAGTGGGCGAGACAGGAGAGGTCTGCTGCTCCATGTGGGTTGCTCCCCAGCCAGCCGGGAATCGAACTCGTGCTGCAGAGGCTTCGGGTTGCTTCATAGTGCATTGCTTAACCCCCTGTGCCACCAGGGAGGCCCTCTCCCTTCCAATTTCCATTCTGTTCCTAACCACCTTCAAACATTTCCCTTAGCTATTCTACTCTGCCACTAAAACTCAGAACTTCCAAAGTAAAAATCATCACATTCCCTCTAAGGCCTACCTCCCTTGTCAACATTTCTATCTTCATGTGAAACATCAGCAATCTTGTAGGCGACTAGGCACAAAATGAAGTAAAGCAAATCTACTGGAATATACTGACCACAAATTTAAAATAAGGATAAGAATTTGAAGAGTTAAGAAGATGTTACCAATATAAAGACAATAATGAAATCATAAAAAATAAAAATATTAGATACACCATAACCAAGTGAGAGACACACCATAGCCATTGGTTTAACAGATAAAATCCATTGATATAATATACCATACATACATGAAAGTTGAATCATATGAAACTGCTATTTTTGCAAGCAAAAATGGTCAAATATTGGAAATTTTATATGGTTTAACTTAATTTCTCTTTGATAATCAGGAAAAAAAATCCATCTTGCTTGTGTTTAAAAAAATTGAAATCTTACGTCCATACTAAATGATTCATAGGATATAAACGGCAGTTTTATTCATTATTGCCAAAACATGGAAGCAACCAATATGTCCTTCAGTAGGTAAATGAATAAACTGCTATATCCACTTACCAGAATATTACTCATTGTTAAAAAGAAATGAGCTATTAAGACATGAAAAGATACTAAGGAAACTTAAATGCATTCTACTAAGTGAGAGAAGCCCATATGAAAAAGCCATAATCTCCAATTCCAACTATAAGACATTCTGAAAAGGCTAACTATGGAGACAGTAAAAGATCATTGGTTGCTAGGATTTAGGGGGGGGGATGATGGATAAGGAGCAAGAGAACTTCTACAACTGAATATGCTCTTCATGATACTATAATGGTGGATACATGTCAGTATACATTTGTACAAAGCCATAAACTATACAACACCAAGAATGAACCCTAAGGAAAGCTACAGAATTTGGGTAATGATGATATAGGTCCATCAGTTATAATAAAGGTATCACTCTGATGGGGGATGCAGATAATAAGGGAGGTGGTGTATGTAGAGGGAAAACATGCATATGAGAAATTTCTGTACCTCTCTGTCTCTCAATTTTTCTGTGAATCTAAAATTGCTCTAATGAAACAATTTATTTAAATGTCAAAACCTAAGTAAGATCAGCAAACAGAATGCAACATTGTTTTTAAAAAAAAAAAATCATTCTCAGTCATGAATTATCTAAGAAGTCCAAGCATGACTCAGCATCAAAATAAACCAGGGCTACTCACTACATGAATAAGGCAAGGGAAGGAAAAAAAAAATCTCAATACAGACAAATACAGAAAAATCATATGAGAAAATCCAGCACCAACATATACATTTTTAGAAACTTTAGTGAACTAGAAAGAACAAATATTATCCCTATTATTTATTTTATGTAATATAAAAAATACACTGAATAGAGAAATATTGCTTGTATTTCTTTAAAGACTAGTAACAAGAAATATGCCCATTGTCGCTGTTACTGCCAAACGTAATACTGGAATGTCTCACGAACATTGCAGAGAAAAAGAAAAAAAAGAAATCTAAGAATAGGAAGGGAGCAAAAACCTCATTATTCACAAATAATAAAAACATTTATCTAGAAAAATTAACAAAATCAATAGATACCCCATTATTAACTTGTAGGGAGTTCAGTTAGTCTGATGGACATGATCATACTCAGCCCAGATCCCTGTCAGTGGAGAACTTGTTGCCTCTGCTACAGAGAATAATGTCAGCAGGCAGTCTTCACAGGCCACCCTTTGGAAGAATCCCCTGAGCTACAGAGAACTTCCCTGCCCAAAGTCAAGTCCTTCCCAGGGTGTGGATAGAAGTAAATATAATAGACAAGTAAATCAGAGAGACAGTTTGCATGGAAGAATATTGAAAATGAATTATGATTAACTTATCCCTCTGCACCTGAAGTTAAATCAAAGTTAACTTCTACAAGGCTACTCAACTCGTAGGTTCTACAGAGCTAGGACTTGAACCCAAGTTTCTAACTACCAAAACGAAGTTTTAACTGTAATGCCATATCACAGGGTAATTCCTCCATACAATCATAAGTTCACCAAATGTCTACTTCTGCCATTAAGTGTGTAATGATTCTCTTCTCAATTCCTGGGATGTTTGTCCTCCGTTTATATGCTCACATATAATAACCCTCACGTGTCTATTCTGACTGGTCCTCTATGAAGACTTCCACAATTGCTCCACATACAAATGCCATTCTCTTCTAGCCTCTTACAGCTCTCACTGCCTTTACCATATATCTTAGCCTCTTATTATTTTCATTTGAGCAATTTATAAAATACTCCCCAGTGTAGCTCACACATCTCTAATACCTCCCAGCATACCTCATGTAGCCCCAAACCACAACCACTTTGACAAAGAGTAATGTATGAATCTTCCAATTCTAACAAAGCAGGATATATAGCAGGTGTCCAAAAATGTCTCAACTTTAAATGATTACATAGAGCATAATAATTAGTCTCACTGTCTGAAGACTGAAGTTAAAGCAAAGGAAACAGAATTGTCTGTCAAACTCAGTTCTGCTTGTCTATCTCAAGTACATGGTCAGCATTCTGTAATTTCTTCTTTACCCTCATCATTCTTGACAATCTAATTCTGATTCAGAATCTCTTCTCAAAAGTCAGTCCACAGATAAATATGCATGTACAAAGTTAGCTCAGGACTACTGAAAGTGTTTAACCAGTATAATCATGCATTCAGAGAGGACATTTGCTCATCCTAGGAAAATAATAATGTCATCATCCTAACACTGGGCATCACATGAGTATGCAGCACCATGCATAGCCCTTTCCCTCCCGCTACTTGCTCTTAACTAGATTTCCAGCGAGCCTGCTACCTATTTCTTTATACCTGCTGACTGATTTGCTATTTCATATAAGTGTACTAAAATTTTGAAAACTGATGAAAAGGGTGGAAAATCATGACTTTTTTTTTAAAGGATAGAGGGTTTGTCTGTCGTCAGCTCCCCAATAGCCACTACAGTTGTTTTTGGTTTGCAAGACAAAACACAGCAGTCAAGGGGAGGCTGCGGCTGTGGGTTTCTTTCTTCTTTGCTCAATTAGGAATCCAGCAGAAATTAGTGCCTTAAATGCAACCATCTGTTCTCCGCCACACAGCCCTTTCTTTTGGACTTCAACAAGGGTGATATGTTGATTCTAAGTCACATTTAAATCGAAATCCTAGTACTTCAAATCTTATTCCTCTCAGTTGAGAGTGAATTTATAAAGCTGGGCCAAGATAAGGGAGGAAATTAATGTTGGAGTTCTAATAATTTTCTACTCTTACAAGATTAAAACAACTCTAAACACGCGCACACATACAGAGTATTTCAGCTATGGCAGCAGTTAATAGGTCATTGATGCCAGCAGATAAACAGTACATACAATTACATGACAAGCATTTATTCATTCATTTATTCTCCAAATCCTTGATGCATATTATACATTGACAATGATCAAAACCACCATCACAAGTCACCTGCCAAATAGATTTACATGCATTATTTTCATTGAGTAATTACAACCAAAAGAGATGTCACCAAAAGCAGGAAAAGTCAACAGGCACTTTCGAGTTATTTTTTTTGTGTGTGTGAAATCTCAAAATCACCTTCCATGAATAATCATTCATTATCCTCCACATTCACTCCCTGTATCTCCCAATTTATTGGCCACAATACACTTGCTACACTTTTTCAGCCATGCATTTCCTTATTTTCTTTTGCCTTTGGTATGTTTAATGGCATCTCTCTTCCTCAAGGGTCTGGGCTCTAGTACAAAGATACACAAACACAGGTTGTGCTAATAGAAGAAAATTGGAGTTACACTTCACTAAAGGCTATTCCAAGTCCAAGGATGAGTAGGTATCAATAGGATGTAATTTTGAAATCTGCTACAAAGATTAAAACAAAAGGAAAGTGAGAGTCTATCTCTGAATATATAGATTAAATTCTAACACTGTTTCCACAAGAGAAGCTGTTGACACACTAATGGAGAAATATATATTAACTTTGAGTGCTGACTAATTTATGGCCCCCAACTTATAAACTGCTAAGGTAAAACATGACAAATTTTAATGTCCCAATCAATGCTAACACTGATTCATTATATAGAGACTTTGAAAATGCCACTGCAAATTTAGAGCACTAGATGCATATATTAGAAAGATCCCAAATCAATAACTTCAGCTTTTACCTCAAAAACTATAAAGAGAAGTAAATTAATCCTAATGAAAGTAGAAGAGAGGAAAAATAAATATCAATTTGGAAATATAAAATGTAGGAAACAAAAAATAGAGAAAAGTCAATGAAAAAAAGCTGGTTCTTTGAGAATGTTTATAAAATTGTTAAGCCTTTAGTTGATGATGAGCAAAAGATAGAAAAACGAATCACCAAAACCAAGGACAGAGGTGCCATCACTGCAGATGATAAAGATATTAAAATAATGAGAGAATATTATTCACAACTTTATGCCAATAAATTCTGAAACTTAATTTTTTTTTAAATCCTTTAAAAATACAAATGACCAAACCTTAGTCAAAAAAAAAAATACACCCAGTGGTCACCAATGTCACTAAGCTGCACCTCCCCACCTGCCACCTGCCTGGCCAGGAGCCCTTCGCCTGCTAGAAGTCACCAGCTCCAGTCCACAGGCCTGGGATCCCAGGCAGCCCTTCCAGCCCTCCCCACCTCTGGCCGCAAAGGGCCTGTCCCCTGCCCTTATCTCTCCCTCCCTCCCACTTGGGGTTGAGCTTTAGGTAAAGCTGTATAGTAATTGAGCTTTTGATTCTTTCATAAGGACTTACATGTATCAAAAAAGAAATAAATATATAACCCAAATAGCCTATCAATTAAGTAAATTGAATTTGTAGTTAAAAATTTTCCCACAAAGGGCCTCCCAGGTAGCACAAAGGGTTAAGTCTCAGGACTATGAAGCTATCAGCAGGCACTGCAGCACTCAACAACAACAAAGAAAATAATCCAGTCAAAAAATGGGCAGAAGAGCTAAAAAGAAACTTCTCTGAAGAGGAAATGCAAATGGCCAATAGGCATATGAAAAAATGTTCAACATCACTTGTAATCAGGGAAATGCAAATCAAAACTACCATGAGATACCATCTTACACCAGTGAGAATGGCACTTATTAAAGAAACTAGCAACAACTAATGTTGGCGAGGATGTGGAGAAAAAGGAACTCTCCTGCACTGCTGGTGGGAGTGCAAACTGGTCCAACCACTATGGAGAGCTGTGTGGAGATTTCTGGACCTACTAAACATAGAGCTTCCATATGATCCAGCAATTCCACTCCTAGGTATTTACCCAAAGGACACAGAAACATCAATTCCAAAGAGCACCTGCACCCCTATGTTTATAGCAGCACTATTTACAATAGCTAAGCTTTGGAAACAACCCAAATGCCCAAAAATAGATGACTGGATCAAGAAGATGTGGTACATATACACCGTGGAATATTACTCAGCATTCAAAAAAGATAAACACATACAATTTGCAGCAACATGGATGGCGCTGGAAGGGATCACGCTCAGCGAAATAAGCCAGAAAGAAAAAGAAAAATACCGGATGGTCTCACTCATAGCAGGAATCTAGAAAACTTAAATAAGGGACCAGGAAAATGAATAACCATAAGAAAGTGAAAAATCAAAATCAACAAAAAACTATGAACCAGAGACACTCTATGGGGGATAGGGGGCAGGAGGGGAGGGATTGGAGTCAAAATAAGGGGGTTGCAATTGTATGGGGAATATAAAAATAAAATTTATTATTTAAAAAAAAAAAAGTTCCATCCAGGTCAGGGAGCTACCTACGTGGTGCAGACCTTTCCTGTCTCACTCACTGCTCCCCTCAGCAGTGTATTTCAGTCAATCTGCCTGTTCTGTTCTCCACTCTGTCTCTGGTGAATCCTCTTACCTTCCCACAACTCTGGCCTACACCCCAGTTCTTATATGCATAAATAAATCTTTAAAAAAAAATTTCCCACAAAGGAAATATCACATTCAGATGATTTCACTGGGAAATTCTCTGAAAACTTTAAAAAATAACACCAATTGTACACAAATTCTTCCAGAAAATTGAAGAGGAGGTAATAGTCCCAGATTCATTCTATGTGTATAGCTATATTCTGACATCAAAACCAAAAATATTACCAAAAAGGGAAACCACAAACTAATATCCCTCATGAACATAGAGTAAGAATTCTTATTCTATGCAGAATAAGAATCTGCTTCCAACTTAAAACCAACAGGAGAACCAAATATCTGTCCCAAGCAAGTCACATTGAATGCCCATTTCTAGTCAGGCCATCTAGAGCTTTCCCGTGCCATCAGCCTCCTATCAGCATCGCCCTGAATCCCTACTGTTTTCCTGCTATGAAGTTTTCCCACTCTTCTGCCTGCTTATGAGTCTCTACCAAACAAAGGTGACAGTAGCTGACTTCCATACTTCCCAGTCTCCAAGTAAATAGGCTTTGCTTGTTCTCATTTGAATGGTTTTCATTTATGTCCAAAATGAAAAAATAAGACTGTTTTCATTCACAAAGAACATAATCATATAATTAGAGAATACAATCTTTAAGATTCTAGAATTAATTCTAGAATTGAGTCAGTAATGTTTTGCAACTTAAATCTGCTATTCAAAAATCAATTGCATGTGTACTGGCAACAAATAATCAGAAATTGATATTTAAAAATAATTACATATTTATATTCAAGTTTTCTCTTCTTCCTGGTTCAGTCTTGGTAAATTATTGTTCCATTTATTGGCATGTAATTGTTCAGAGTAGTCTCTTAGGATCCTGTGGTTTTCTATGATGCCTGTTATAAGTTTTTCTCCCCCATTTCTGTTCTACTCCTTTTTCTCTCTTCTTTTCTTTGTAAGCATAGCTAATAGTTTGTCAGTTACACTCGAATTTGTGTTTGGTTCTTTATAAAGAACCAACTCCTGGCTTCATTGATCTGTGTCATCTTTTGTTTTGATTTTATTTCCACTGATTTTTAGTATTTCCTTCCTTGTACTAAATTCTTTGTTTTTCTTTATGCCACTTTAGGTGTAAGGTTAAATTGTCTGATACTTTTTCTTGTTTCTTGATGTAGGCCTGTATTGCCATTAACTTCCCTCTTAGTACCACCTCTACTCATCCCATATGTCTTTGTTTACATTTGTCTCTAAGTATTTTTTTAATTTCTGCTTTAATTTTCCATTGGTTATTGAGAAGTATGTTGTTAATGTCCATGTATTTGAGGTTTGTCCAATTTTATTTTTGTGGTGAGTAATAGTTGATAGGAACAAATACTTGATATGATTTCAATCTTTGTAAGTTTATTGACAGTTGTTTAGTATCCCAACATATGGCCTATCATCAAGAAGTTCTATGTGCACTTGAGAAAAAAGTAAATTCTGCTATTTGGGGGTAGACTATTCTGTGAATATCTATTAAGGCCATCTGGTCTAGTTTGTCATTTATGATTATTATGTCCTTATTTGTTCTGTCTGTTTTGAGCTGTCCATTGTTGTAAGTAGGCCATAAAAACATCCTATCATTTTGTTGCTATCAATGTCACTCATTTATTCAATTAATAATTGCTTTATGTATTTTGATGCTCCATTATTTGGTGCACATATATCGATGTGCTTAACTTCTTGTTGTATTAAGCAGTTAACCATTCTAATATATCCATCCCTGTCATATCTTGTCTAGCTGAAAATTTACTTTATCTGATATAAATATGGATGAACCTGACTTTTTTGCTTACCATTTGTAGTTTGTCTTCTAATCTTGTACCTTAAGGTTGTATTTGCCTTTAAAGCTATGATGAGTTCCTGTACACAGCAGACAATTAGCTTTTGATTTTTGATCTATTCAGCCACTTTGTATCTTCAGATGTGAATTTAGCCTATTAAAACTTAGGATAATTATTAAAATATATATATTATGGCTTTACCTGCTTTTTTTTTTGGGGGGGGGGGAAGTGTTGTAGTTTGTATTTGTCAGTTTTGTTTTCTTCTTTTATTTTTATTTATCTTTGAATTCCCTTTCCAATTTCTTATATGGATCTCAGTTTTGAGGTTACTAAGGTTTTCATGTAAACTTGCATAACTATAATCTGTTAGATTGATATTAGGCTCATTCTAGAGGTCCACATTATTACTTCCCTACCTGCACCACATGTATTTTTGATGTCTTGCTACTTCTAAGTTAAATTGGTGTTTTATAGATGTCCCTTTATTATTTCTTGTAAGATCAGTTTAGTGGTAATGAATTCCTTTAAACTTTGTCTGTAAAGTCCTTTATCCCCCCTTCATTTCTGAGTGATAGTCTATCACGACAGAGCAAAGTTGAAAACTTTTTTGCTTCAGTACTGTAAATACATCATGTCATTCCCTCTATCCTGCGAGATTCCAGATGAGAAATCTGCAGATAATTTTAAGATGGTTCCCATTGAGGTGATTTAATGTTCTTCAGATGCTTTCAGTATTTTCTCCTTATCTTAAGTTTTTACTACTGTAATTATGTCTTGGAGTATGTTCACTTTGGTTTATTTTGTTTGTAACTCTTTTAGCTTCCTGAATCTGGATGTTTCTTTCCCCAAGGTAGGGAAATTCTCAGCTATTATTTTGTCAAATATTTCTACCCCTTTCCTTCTCTCTTCTTCTGTGTCCCGTTTCTCCTCATGTTAACCTGTGAAGCTATTATGCTATTTTCATATTTTTATAATTCTTTTTTCTTGTTCCTGGTCTGCTTAGATGTTTTTCACTGCCCTGTGTTCCAGCTCACTGATTCACTCTGCTGCTGCTGCTTGTCTACTGTGGAGCCCTTCTATATTTCAGTTCAGCTATTGTATTCTGTAGCTCTATTATTTCTGTTTGAAACCTTCTATGTCCTTGTTGTCATTCTCATTTTGATCACTGATTGTTCTCCTTATTTTCAGTAAGCATTGCTAACTCCGTTGCTTTGAACTCTTCTTCAGGAAAATTACCTAGTTCAGTTGCATTTAGATTTTTCCCTTAGATTTTGTTCTTTTCCATCATTTGTGGCATATCCCTCTCTTCATTTTGTTTAACACTAAGTTAATTACTATCACTTTAGCTAAACATCTTTCTTTCCTTAACTTGAGGCTTTGTCCTTATATTAAGACTACAGGATACAAGACATAATATTTACCAAGGAGTTCTGTCAGGAGGGTGAAATATTAAAGATACCAGGCTCACCTCCATCTATCAAACAACAAAAAAAAAGCACACAGGCAAAGACAACAGTCCTGGGATTGGGGGGAGGGGCAGAGGTAGGAGATGATCAGCATTTTTCACAGGAAGAGTAACCCAGCAAAAGTAAAAAAAATATATAATTTTGCTTGGAATGTCACCAGGGCAGCTAGACCCACCAGAGGACAGAGCAGCTGTGATATAAAAACTATTTTTTTTTGTGTGTGTGTGTGTGTGTGGTGACTGAAGGGCTCATACCCATATCTGGGAGCCTACTAGATGCCAACTGCATTAGAGAAGGGCATACACATGACCAAGTGTGGAAAAACAATGGGTCTTCCTGGGAGAAGGATAGGACTCTGGAAAGCAGAGAACCCCAGATATACACAATCAAGGGCAGATACCAACAGCTAGACATCAACCAAGGAGTCACAGCAAGAGGATGAAACACCCTGCACCCTTGTTATTAGGCTTGCCTGAGGTCATCAAAGGGTCTTTACAACTTCAGGACAATGCTTGTCAGAAAACAGTGACTATTTGCTTGACAACACAAGCTGATGCAGGCATCTGGAATTAGTCTCTGGGACGGGCCTCCCAGTGAAAACTGTCAGCAGAATGAGATCCACTTGGAGCCCTTTGCTTGTGGTGTTCCTCTCTACAACAGCTGTGTGATGAAAAACAGTTATCCCATCATCACCTGGGGCCATTGCTGTTACTACTTTTACCTAGGGTGCTTACTGACTCTCAGCAAAATTTAAATAGCACAGGTCCTGGCAGCAGGTACTTACATCTCCAGAGAAAATCCTGTTCTTGGTAGTTGCTAGGAAGAGACCCTGTTTTCAATTCTCTACAGAGGTCACAAGTCCCAAGAGAGGATTGAGGCAGGTTTACAAGGAAAGCAATCTTTACAAATGATTCTCACAGACACCAAGAAGCACCTGCCCCTCATCTGCCTGTGTCCACTGCTGGGACTGCAGCCTGTCTACAGTCTGAACATACAGCTCCCTGATCACTCTGCTCCTGCCTGTACCGCTGGGAAAAATACAGGTTGAACCTGCAGATCAAAGGTAGAACACTGCTGAGAGATAAGTGTTAGCCCGAGCTGCTGGGAAATATCTGGCTGAGGAACTGACCTAGAAGAAAGGTCCTTGCAGACTTTCCCCATCAGCTTGGGCAACCATAGGCCCTAGGGAGGCTTAAACTCTCTGCCAGCAATCTCTTCACTTCTGTTGTTCCACCTCCTAGACTGGGCCAGCTCTGGAGCACCAGTCACCCAAATTGGTGCAGAAATAGTCCATAAAGCAACAGATACCTCAATTTCCTAGGCAAACATCTTTTTTTTTTTAATTAACGACATACTATTATTTTCCATCCTTGTTTTTTTCACAATATAGGTTTTACCCGCCCCCACTCCCAGCTTTCAGGTGTGGTCACCAGTTTTCCCACCACCAAAGCACCCATAGTCAATCATCATAGTCCATGTGCTCTCCTCACTCTGTTTTCTCCTCTCCCTCCCTCCCTTCCCACCTCCTCCCCTCCTGGATGCCTCATATTTATAGTCAGTTTTCAAGAGCTGGTTTTAAAGTTTGTCTTTTTCTGATCCTTCATTTTGTTTCTCTGTATTCCACATGTAAATGATACCATCTGATATTTATCTTTCTCCTTCTAGCTCACTTCACTTAGAATAATCCCTTCCACTTCCAATCATGTTGCCACAATGACATGAGCTTATCGTTTTTGATCACTGAGTCGTATTCTATTGTGTGTGTGCATGTGTATGTGTATATATGTGTGTGTGTATACACCACATGCATTTTCTTGATCCATTCATTTGTTCTGGGATATTTGGGTTGTTTCCATATCTTGGCTATTGTAAACAGTGCTGCTATAAACAAAGTTTCCTTTCAAATTAGTATTTTTGTGTTCTTTGGGTACATATCTAGGAGTGGAAATGCTGGGTTTTATGGTAGATACATTTTAGTCTTTTAAGGAACTTTCACACTTCTTTCCATAGGGCCTGGATCAGTCCACGTTCCCACTAACAGTGTTAAGAGGGTTCCTTTTTCTCCACACCCTCACCAGTATTTGTTGTTTCTGTAGTTTTTTGTTTTTTATATATGGGCCATTCTCATGGGAGTGAGGTGGTATCTTATCGTGGTTTTGATTTGTTATTTCCCTAATAAGTAATGATAAACATTTCTTATTTGTTGTTGGATCTGGTGCTAAGACTCTGTTGAGGATTTTTGCTCTGTGTTCATTAGGCAGATTGGTCTATATTTTTCTTTGTTTGGTTTTGGTATTAGCATAGTATTGGCTTCATGAAATTTGTTCGGAAGAATTTCTTTTTTCTTGATTTTTTTTAAAGAGTTTGAGCAGGATAGTTCATCTTCATCTTGATTCTTTTTTTAAATTGAAAACATAGCCACATAAAAACCTGTCTGTGAATGTTTACAGCATTTCATTAACAATTATCTAAATATGGAAGCAACCAAGATGTCCCTTAGTAGGTGAATGAATAAAACTAGAGCATCCAGACAATGAATTATTATTCAGTGCTAAAAAGAAATGGACTATCAAGACATAAAAAGACATAGGGGTAACTTAAATGAATGTTAACAAGTGAGAGAAGTCAATCGGAAAGTGCTACAAATTACATGATTCCAACTATATGATAATCTGGAAAAGACAAAATAACGTTTTTTAAAAAAGCAGTAGTGGGCTTTCCCTGGTGGTGCAGCGGTTGAGTGCTGGGCTGGGAAGCTGCCCGCAGCTTTTGCAGTGTCAGTTCGATCCCTGGCCACCAGCGAGGGTCCCACATGGTACACAGACCTCACCTGCCGCGCCCGCTGCTCCACTCAGCAGTGTATTTCGTCGGTCTGCCTGTTCTGTTCTCTGCTCTGCCTCTGGTGAATTCTCTCACCCTCCCGCACCTCTGACTGTACCCAGTGCTTATATAAATAAATAAATATTAAAAAAAATAAAAATAAAAAAATAAAAAAGCAGTAGTTACCAGGGGAGAGTAATTGGAAGGAAAGAGAATTTTAGGGTAGTGAAAGTACTCTATATGATATGATAAAGATGGATAAATGTCATTATGCATTTATCCAAAATCACTGAACGTACATCCAGAATAAACTCTACAGTAATCTAGGCATTTTAAGTGGTTATGATGTATCAATGTAGCTTCATCCTTGGTTAAAAAAGCACCACTCCAGTGATTGATGTTGATAATGGGGGAGACTATGTCTGTATGGGGACAAGCGGGTATGTAGGGAACATTTGCACTTTACTCTCAAATTTGATGTAAATCTAAAACTGTTGTAAAAAAAATTTGTCTTTTAAATAGTATACTGTTAACATTTGATTTTCCTGAATTAGTAACTTTCTTCTACATCTGAATTGTTAAAATTGGTAATTTAAAGATTAGAAACATTCTCCAAGAAAACATATTAATGATCAACAGGCACATGAAAAGAAATGCTCCTTTTCACTAATCACCAGGGAAATATAAAGCAAAACCACAATAAGATAATATCTAACACCTGTGAGAATGGTTCATATCAAAAAAGACCAGTACCAACAAGTGTTGGTGAGGATAGTGAGAAAAAGGAACCCTTTACATCCTTTTGGTAGGAATATTGACTGGTCCATTCTTATGGAAAACAATACGGCAATTTCTCAAAATACTAAAAACATATCTTCCGTACAATCCAGCAATTCCACTCCTGGATATCTACCCAAAGAATGCAAAAAACATTAATTTGAAGGAATAGATGCACTCCTGTGTTCATTACAGGATGATTTACAATAGCCAATTATGGAAACAACTTAAGGGCCCAAAGACAGATGAGTGGATTAGGACTGGGAAGATGTGGCATATATACACTATGCAATACTACTCAAGTGAAAAAAAGTTGAACTTTTGCCATTTAGGACAAAATGGATGGAACTGGAGGGGATAAGCTAAGCAAAATAAGTCAGGAGGTAGAAGACAAATACCAGAAGACTTTACTAATGTGTAATATAGAAATATAAAACAAAGAGTCAGAGAGAACCAAACCAATAACCAACCCTAGAAATCAGACTTTAGAATTGAGACTGCCAGAGAGGGAGGGAGGGTACAGAATACTGGGGAGATCCAATGGACTATGGTGGAGGAATGTGCGTGCCTCGGTAGTATGGTAACATACATTTGAAGGGGTGTGAATCTATACCTTTGAATCATATACAGTGTTGTAATCCAAAGTTACCTCAAAACAAAGCAAAAAAAGTTTACCATTAGCAACCAAGTTAACCTTCAATAGTTGAGTAAATAGACAAACTATGGTATATCCCTATATGGCAATTTTATTCAAAGACAAAAATAAATAGTCTATGAAGTCATGAAAAGACACAGAGAACACTTAAATGCATATTACTAAGTGCAAGAAGCCAATATGAAGAAGCTACATTCAGTATGATTTCAACTATAGGATATTCTGGAAAGAGCAAAACTATGGAAAAAAAAATACCTGTGGAGACGTGCACTTTAGATGGAGGGAGGGATAAATAGGTGGAACACAAGTGATGTTTAGGACAATGAAATTATTCTGTATGATACTATAACAGTAGATGCAAGTCTCATACACTTCTGAAACCCCATAAAATGTATAACACAGAGGAAACCCTATGGTAAACTGACTTTGGGTGATAATGATGTGTGAATACAGATGCCTATATTGTAACAATATACCAAACTAATGCAAGATGTTAATCAAGGAGAAACTGTGGGATGAGAGAGTCTATGAGAACTCTGGCTTCTGCTAATTTTTTTTTTTTTGAAATCTAAAACTGCTCTAAAAACAAGACAATAAAAAAATAAAGAACACCTTGCTTTTCATCACCAATTAGTGAGATATAGAGGAAAGTCAGTCAGGACAGGCTAAACTGAGGGAGGAGCACTCTCTGAGTCTGCTGAATGGGCCTTTAAGGGGCACAGATAAGTCCTAAAGACATGCCCTGTCAATTTTCCAATCTGCCTAAGATTGACCTTTCTTTCCTGATAGCATGATTTAACAACAGCCTTGCAATTCTTTCACAAATTTGCTGCTTCCTTTCAAGCATTACAAATTTTCCATTTGGGATGTTTCAAACGCTTTGGTGATGGTTAATCTTATCTCCAAGTCATGCCTAAAAGTCCAACACTTGCAGAGATTTCCAAATAAAATGAGTAGCTCATGACAAGAAATGTCCCCAATGTTTTCAAATCAGCAGTTCTGCAAAAGTCATAGCCACTTGTTTTACTCTAGGTCATTTTTTTCAGCTCTGAGCTTTCTTAAGGTTGAGGGGTACCCTGAGATGTGACATCAATAGTTATAACCTATCCAGATTTCTACTGTCAACTTCTTCAGGAAAAGTGTGACAGACTTGTCCCTCCATTTGCCATCATGGTAAAAGCTCATATTCATGTCTTTTCTGTCCCAAATCTATACATGCCTCAAGGACAATTGCAAGCTTCTACCTATGGCTTGGGGGGGGGGGGGGATGGTTCTCTCCATTCTCCTGTCTTCTCATTCAGTTAACACAATGTCCACTTTCACTGAAAAGAATTTCCCTTGGAATTAGTTATTTGTGGGTTGATTTAGGAGAGGTAAAAGGCAATTTTTACTTATAACAATTTTTTAACTAAAACGTAATTATCATTAAATAAAATCCATTGGTCCCCTCATGTCAGTATATACCATGTATAGTACTGGGATAATGCTTTATCAGGAGGCTTTGGAGGTAACTACCTTCGACAGCATGGATGAGAAATAATCATTGGCACCATAAACTGAAGAGACTCATTTGACACTTAGAGGCATTGGGATCTGCTCTGACTTGGACCTCAAGTGCTTCAGTAATGTTTTTACTCAACATACTATAGAGCACTACATGTCTATGTTTGAGTTAATATGGATATTAATTCAAACCTGTGGTGGCTGGAAAGGAAATACAGATATACTGTTTCACAAAGTATTTCACCAATAAAATGATCCCAGGCACTTTCTGTGAGGTATCAATAGTCAGGTTTCAATGTCCAGTTTCTTCTGGAGTAGTTTGCTTGGGTTTTTTAATGCTTCACTGTTGAAAAGCTAAGGTAATGGAGAAAGACAACTGTGAAAGAAAATGCATGTCCTTTATCAAGGTATAGCTGTCTGGACTAGGAAGCCACATGGTAGCATGGTACAGATATACTGTCCTCTGTCCTTCCAACTCTACCTTTCCTTATGGACAAAGGTTTCCACCATTCTGAGAAGATCAGTTCCCTGTGACCTCTGTTGCCTCTTTCTTGGGTCTCTATGTCAGCTGGATACCAGATGGCTTGCTGTCATCACTTAGGTGTTGTACTATTGCATGACAATGGTTGTGTTAGTGGGAGCATAAGAACCTGAAGATGGAATAAAGGGGAGATTAGGGGTTCTTTGCAAATAGAAATTCATTCTCCTGCCAGGAAAGGACAAGTAGGAAACCCTAGAAACTAAGAATAGGGAGAGTAGAGATGCAGAAATATGTTGTCTCCATTTAGAAACCTAAACCAAACCTATCACAAGGTATCTCTAGGTCACAATGGTATCAAACTAGAAATCAACCACAAAAAGAGAGCAGGAAAATCCTAGAATATGTGGCGACCAAACAACATGCTACTGAATGATACTGCATTAATGAGGACATCAAAAGAGAAATTAAAAAATATTGAAGATAAATGAAAATGAAGACATGAGCTACCAGAACCAATGGGTAACAGTAAAAGTAGTACTAAGATGGAAGCTTATAGCATTACATGCCCACATCAAGAAATAAGAAAAAACACATTAGATAATCTAAACTTATACTTTAAGGAAATAGGAAAAGAAAAATTAAGTCAAGAACCACTAGAAAGAAGGCAATAAAAATTAGTGCAGAAATAAATGAAATAGAAATCAAAAGACAGTTCAAAAGATTAATGAAATGAAAAGCTGTTTCTTTGAAAAAATAAAATAGACAAATGTCTGTTAGACTCATTAAGGAAAAAAGAAAATGCTAATAAATAGAATCAGAAATGAAACAGAATTTACAACAGATGTCACAGAAATACAAAGGATCATAAGAGATTACCATGAACATTTCTATGCAAACAAATTGGAAAATCTAGGAGAAATGGACAAATTACTAGAATCATGCAACCTCCCAAACTGAATCAGGAAGACATAGAAAATTTGAACAGACCAATTACAAGCAAGGAAATTGAATCAGCAATCAAAAGTCTCTCCAAAAATGAAAGCCCAGGATCAGATGGTTTCACTAATAAGTCCCCAATTGCTCAATATAGTCTCACCAGCAATTGCATTTTACGGCCCTGTCATAATGGTCACCACTCACAGACCCCTATCCAATCACACATCTACTCTGGAGTTAACCCTTCTCTTGATACCCCTAACCTATGTACAGTCATGCACATCAATCTACCTGACCAGAGGGCAATCTATCAGAGTTATGGTCAGAGGTTACACTGTCCCTACATTACATTCCTGCAAAGACGCCCTTATGCAACTAGCACCTGAAGGCATGGATCAATATTCCACTAGATCTTTCTCATCAGGCATTCAAAGGTATCCTTATGAAATACCACGATCACCAGACCATGAGACTACTTTTTAGTGCAATTTCTAAGCAACATAGTTAGCTTTTGAATTTACAGTTACAGAAATTCAATTCTAAGCCTTGCTGTCTCTAGGCGGAGGGGAGAATTTAGTGTCATACCTGCTTCTTCCCCAGGGGCTTTCCTTTTTGCTTTGAAGGCTGCATTGATACATCAATTGGGAAACTGTTCTCATCAGTGTAGTGGAGTATTGATTTAAAGGTCTGCTACTCTGGGACTCAGGGTATAAACTTTCTGTCCAGATTAGTTTTATATAATCCATTACGGTAACGTTGCATATAAAAATTTCCCCATACTTTATAAGAAACATTTTCTGTCTGCAGATTGCAAATGGGTGGCATTCCTGAGCATCAAAAAATAGTGTTTTATATTCCATTAACTATCACCACAAGCCACTTAGAGTTGACACAAGACACTACCTAGACAGGTTTGTGTCCCTACCTATGACAAAAAGGATGTGAAAAGCAAAAGAAGCGCTTACAAATACAGACCGGACTTGAAGTTTTCCATGTTGGGCATTCCATCTCTTCCTTTACATTCAAAGTCTTTTTTCTTTTTTAATTAATGAAGGACCGTTGTTTTACATCTTTGTTAATCTTCTGACAATATAAGATTTCTCCCTGTAGGTCTGGCCATCGTATGTATACACAATGGAATACTAATCACTCCAAGCCCTCAATAGTCATTTGGATGTGTGAGATGGAGAGGTTTAGGCTGTGCTCCCACTTTACTAGCACAACCTCAGGCTCTACTCTCTGGCTGGCTGCCTGGGGTTTGAGAGACTAAAAAGAAAGCAGAAGTTTCCACACCATACTTAAATTACTGCGAAAGCCACATTTAGAGCAGAGCATGCAGGCACAGAGAGAGCACACAACAGAGGATCAGGATGCAGAAAGCACCCCACTGCTGCCTGTCCTGCCCAACTGTGTGTCTTCCTTTCAGAGAAATGGCCCTTGAGCCATTTACTCAGAGCAGCACTGAAGGGGCCAACAAGAGATACTCCGTCTCTGATGATTCCTTCCGTACTGCTCAGCACGGGAGGAAAAGGTGGTGAAGAGCAAGTGCTTACATCGGCAATTCACAAAGTTGCCCACCCCGTCCCCAGCAACCCCTGAAATTCACCCAGTCTTTTGTCACTGTCTGGGTGGTATTTAACAAGAGAAGAAAGAAGGGAAAAGGTTTCAAACTGCAGAGACCTATAGTTTTGCCTTCAGTGCACTAATTAGAATGGCATCGCCCTTGCCTTGCCCCACACAGATGCTACCCTGGCCAGGGGGAGGTAAAAGTGCCTGGATTTGTAAATCTGAAGCATTTTCCACAGTATTTCCTTTTGCTTCTTCATGCAATCCGACCTGAAATTTCTTTTCCCATTTCAGTCAAAGGTCATCTTGTTTTCTCTCCTCTTTTTGGATGTCAGGGAAGATGCTGAGTGCTTCGGGTCAAGCAGGCGCCAGCTGTGCTCTGCCAGCTGTCCCCTGCCTCAGTGACCACTCTCCTCCTGAGCTGGCCTGTTCACCTTGACTCCACTTCCAGGGGCCCCAAGCAGGAGCTTGGTCTGGACATGGTCAGCTCACTTTCCCCCTTCTGCACCTCAACATAGCCAAGCTGTCCCCATGCCTCTGACGTCTAGCTTTTGTACCCTAGGCCTATAATCCCCTTTCTTCATAGCTAACTGCAGAAAACTCACTCTGCTGAGCCCTGCTCACCTTTCAGGGACTTCAGCCTGATAATCCACCCAACCTAAAGATTCACCCATCAGAGTGTCTCCGGAAGTGAGAACAAGCAGGCTTTTATCCCAGCCACCAGGCACCCCCACGCAGTGAGGGAAGCAATGCTGTTCATCTGTGTTCCAGGGCCCCAGGCTCAGGGCCTGGCACATACACAGGGCAGTGTAGGTTCACGGAATTGTCCCTTCTGCGCCGACAGACAAAAGGGGACTGTAACAAGACCAAGGAAGGCAGCATTTGGTGCATTTCCTAAAAAACAGAGCCCAGGTATTACAGCTGAGCCAATACATAATATCTCTGAACCACCATTTCTCAAAGGACAAATGCAAAATCATGATAGTGACTCCTCAAGAGTCATTAAAAGAATATTCTGAGAGGATTCCTATAAGAGCTGGCACAGTGCCCAGTCCTCTGTAAAAAGAAAGCCATTTCCATAAAGAAGACCTTGGGAAAGGAAGGACTAGAGTGAAAATAAGGGGGGAGGTGCAATTGTATGGGGAATATAACCAAAATGAAAATGCATACATTGTGCAAACATGAAAAAAGATGTAAGAATTATATAAAATAAAATATTTAAATAAAAAAATAAACAGCAAAAAAGAATTAAATGAGATAAATAAAAGTTACCTAGCCCCCCCTCAAAAAAAAAAAAAAAAAAAGAAGACCTTGGGTAGAGAGGCGCATCAGGCACAGAGTCAGTCGGCCAGCCCTGCACCCTTCAGCGCAGCATCCTCCACTTGGACATGGGTCTACCAGTAAATACACTAGAACAGGCAGCCAGGGTACAGGCAGGTGCCTTAGAGGTGAATTCCTACCAGAGGCAGCGCTAGCGGCTCCAGTCTTCACCTTCTGCAGGGTGTTGACTGTTGACATAGTATACAAGCGGTCCCCCATATCCACGGCTCCAATTTCCCTTGGTCTACCTGTCTGAACTTATTAGGTCCAAAAAGGTGTTTTGTGAGGGTGTCAGTATGTGAGCATGTGTGTGTGGGGGGGGGAGGGAGGGAGGGAGGGAGGGGGAAACACACAAGGGCATATACCCGTTACATAACTTTGATTATAGTATATTGTTAAAATTGTTCTATTTGATTATTAGCTATTGTTGCCACTCTCTTGGGGTGCCTAATTCATAAATTAAACTTCATCATAGGTATGTGTGTATATGAAAAATAAAAACAGTATACATAGGGTTCATTACTACCCATGTTTTCAGGCACCTGCTAGCATCATCGTTGAACATATTCCCACAAATAAGGTGAACTACTATACTCCAAACAACCTGGGAAAGGAAGGCTCAGTCAGCCTGAGGGATACCCTTGCTCATTCCTTTCCTCCTCTCTCTCTCTTCAGTCCAAGTCTTCAGAGAACTTGCCTCGACAATGAACTGGGGTAACTATGCTCAGAGACCTGATCTGCAGATTAATACCCAGCACACTTCCCAGGAAGAACTTTCTAGTGTCCTCACCCTCCACACTTGGCAAATATTTATCAAGTCCTACAGTGGGATAAAATGGTGCCAACCTGTATGGCCCTATTCCAAGGTCCTTATACCAGGGTATATGACAGCCCAACGTGAGTAGGAAATCTTATTTTTCAAGCCTTGCTTTCAAGTTCTATGAAAGAAGACACTGCTGAAAAGCAGAAAAGAACATTTAGAAGCCAATAAATATTTCCACTCCCTGACTGATTTTGCCTTTAAGGGCTGCCTTTGAGTTTCCATATGCTGCATAAATCCACACAGAGGTCCCCACTGATGGCTCTGCTAGTTCCCATCACTTGCAACTTCTGTTGGCTCTGATAGAGGAAAACTTCATTGACAAAGCAAATAATTCGTACTTGCTTACCCGAAGCAGCAGTCTGACGAGATTAATTTTTCCCTACCTTTACTACAGTCACTACTGTTTCTCAACTTTATTTTCCAGGACTTCATCCTGGGCCAAAACAATGTTTTATCAGTGAATAAAATAGTAGCTAAAATAATAAGCAGTTTTAGTGCACAAACCTTCCTCCACCAACTCCCCTCCTACACTCTAAGTTTCTAAACTATTTCAACCATTTGAAGGGCTTTTTCATATCAGCTCTCCTCAGTTGACTGTGAATAGGACATGTTCCCAGCAGGCATTGTCCTTAGCATCTAGTCAAGCTTATCTCTTCTTGTGTCTATTTCTGTTGCTAGAAACAGAGAAAGATAATCAAAAACTCTTACTCTCTCTTATACATGGACAGAGATAAACACATTTAATTTATTTGGACAGAGAACAAAGAATTAGACAAGGGAAACAAAGTTGTTGGTTTTTGTTCCTATTCCAAATTTTCAATCTTGTCTCCTTTACCAGCGAGGGCTCCACTAAACGGCTTTCAATTTGAATACACAAAAGGCAACTTTCAAAAATTTAATACCACCAACATACCAAGAAATGGATGACTCAATCATTAAATCAATCAATCTAGTGATGATCTTAATAATCTGCTTTGGATGACTCACTTGAAGATTACTGGCACAAAAGCAACTTTAAAAATTGGACTTGAATTTTTTTTTTAATTGCTTGTGCCAATGATCTCCAAAGTGGGTCAGTCAATGATTCAGATTATTAAGATGACAGATTAGATTGATGATAGAATGCGAGGAGGGGATTCACTGGATGGTGATGGATGGAAACTAGGTTTGACGGTGAACGTGGGGTGGTACATACAGATACTGAGGTATGAATCTGCATAACAAACAAATTTACAGATTTGTAAACCTATTAGCTCAATTTTAAAAATCTTTTAATTCATTAAATACTTAAAAAATTAAGTCCCAGAAGGAGGGATTGGAAGTGGGCTCCAATATACAGTATTATTTTAAACCAGACTTTCTCAAATACAAAGATATTATATCTAGTCTGGAAGAACAAAACTCTCAAGGATCTAATGACTTCTGGCTGAGAAACAATAATTTAATAAACTAAAGTCATATCGTATAAAATATATCTGTATACATTTATTGTAATTTGTGGCAACATGGATGAAGCTGGGAGGGTTAATGCTAAGTGAAGTAAGTCAGAAGGAAAAATATGATTATCAGATGGTTTCACTTACACATGGAATAGAAAAACATTATTTTGAAATCATAGGAAAGGTGAAACTTTCATCCTTATACCTGGTAAAATACATGCATTAGAAATTATAATTTAAAAAAATGAAATCTAGAAGAATTTCTGGAATCCCACAATTACATCCATGAACCCCACTCAAGAAACACCTTTCAATGTGTCTTGCAGGTATTTAACCGATAGCATGTGAAAATTCACTGGAGCTCTTAGAGTTACAAACCTCTAAGCATCCAGGAATTAAATACCTAGCATCTAACTATCAGGGCTTTGCTTTCTTTTTTAGTTTAATTCAGTGCATTAAAAATGACTATTTCCTGAAGACATGAATCACTACTTCCAGGATACCACACATGACAAACATCCAAACCCAAAAAAGCAAGGCTTTCTGAAGTGTGACCTTGAAGAGCCTTAATTTTCAGAGATGTGCTGCCATAATCGGGGCTTTGTTCTGGATATTAAGCAATCACATTTCCTCTTTTCAATTATTAAATATATTATATACACAAATCTAGCCTACAGGAAAAAAACAGGGGCAGATTTCTTTTTTATTATTTTCACATTTCATTAAATAGAGAACAAGTCAAATTGCATTTTCTTTCTAAACAAGTCATCCTAAATCTCCGTGATGAATGGCACGTTGCTATGCATCTCTCAAGCTACCTTTCTCATTTGTATGGTTATCATTCCTGCCCCTTTTTCTTCACTCCCTACCTAAAACAAGTGCCAGATCTTTGTCTTCTTCAGCTAGGGATCCCTGTAGAGGAAGAAAATGGAATGCATTAGGGTGCATTTACAGGACATTGAGGTTCAAAAAATATGTTGGAGAATAAATGCAGGTAAACATCAGGGTATTTGTCATAACACCCCTAACTTGGAGGAAAATACTCAGGAACAGCTGCAAGTCACCCATCTCTCAAGTACTCTGCTCAGAGCTGACCTAAATATAGGAAAATTAACCTGTGTGTCCTGTACACCACTGTCCCAAAAACAAGCAGAAGAGACTTGCTGTTTCTCAGATAATATTCTCAGGGGACAGTATAATACTCTCTTGAATTCTGTAATTAACCCTAAAAGGCTGAGGATGTTGAATGATAGTGAAGCAGGTTGTACGGTAGGTGTGACAGGTCATTAAAGATTTAAACAGTAGCTCTGGACCTTAAAATCCAATGTGGCTCTTATTTTTATTAAACAGAGAATGTGTACCTCCGCCACATTAATATTTTAGCTACAAGACTGCTTTTCTGAGCAAATATATTTTGATCTGCAAAGTGCTTAGGTTGTAAACATTACTTCATATTCCTTTATTCAGAAAACATTTCATGAAAAATTCTAAATGCCATGGAGACCCAGTGACATAAGATTAACTTCAAAACTTTGTTTCCTCTTCAAGAGAATCAGAATATTGATCAGTCCATAAATACCACTCAGCAGTATCTTATCTCAGGCATACCAAGTCATTCCAAAGACATTTGAGTTCTTGAAGTAGTAGCAGCAAAGGGCACAAGGTTTTTTTGTACCCTCAGCTTATTCAGCATTATAATTTTAATTATTTCTTTCCATCGTAGTTATGTGTTCACACAACACACAGTTCCAAGGAAAATGACTTGATTAATTCCTTGCATGGTGACACAATCAGATTAAAATATCTTTTAAACTAGGAAAATCTCATTATCATATAGCTTATTTTTATATGGATGTGGATATAGTGCAGGTCAAATCAGATCTCTGCATCATCACAATTACATAGATTGAAAAGCAGATTGAAAAGCTCAATAGGACAGGCGTTAGATGTGACACTACGAAAATAAAGAGGATCCACTATAACACTTTCCTTTTCCTTCTTTTAAGAGAATATTTTTTTTTTCTTTAGCTCAAAGGAGACCACTATGGGAGCACCTGAAACAATAAAGGTTTCAATGAAGACTGTTATAGCACTTTGCAAAGAAAATGTGGTAATGAAAATGCAGCTTAGGGCTGAAATTGAAAGGAAAAAAGACAGCATATTTTAGCTTTTTATTACAGGATATTTAAGAGACAGCTTGGCAATAAATGTTAACATCTTTCTAATGGTTGGGAATGCAGCTGTATAAAGCCGAAAACTCACCTTGACTTATTGACAGGGCTGAGTTTTAAGTTACATTGTTCATCCCCAAGAGGAAATACACCAAAGTGCAAAAAAATAAGTGCTCAGCCTTGCTGTATAAGACGAGGTAGGTGTAAGCTACTATTACATGGCCAGATTCACATTCTCACCCAGGGGAGGTGTCAAGAAAAACAGATGGAAGGGGAAAGCAATCACTAAAGTGAGAGGGGGAAAGAAAGAGAAATGTAAAAGAGGAGGCCAGAAAAAAATCTTCAATAGTATGTTGATCCTGGATGTCAATTGTGTTATTCCTTACGGCCCTCTATACTGGGATACAGTACAGAGGGAAAAGAAATGAAAGTTATGGCCCTTGTCCTCAACATGGTCACAATTTAGTTGAATGATCTTTGGCAGAACTATAGGCAAAGTATAAATATATCACTAAGGACCAAGTTAAACAATAATTATATGTGCATTCTTGTATTGTGTGTTTATTAAGTTATATTTCTCTGAAATTTTAGTGGAAAAATTATTTAAACTTGAATAAAAGAATAACTTCAAAATGATTTGATAGTATAACAACATCAATTCTCTTCAAATTTAATTATTAAGTTTGATGGAATTCCAAAAATTCCAACTGAAATTATTTATTCAAGCATTATTAAACACTGCCCAAATATCAAAGGTAACTCTACAATAGAAGAGGAAAGAGATGTGACTTACTGCTCTCAGATATTAAGACATAATACCAAGGCATAGGAATTAAACACAGTATGGACAAACAGAATCATGAATGGACTAAAGAGATTTATGTGAAGGACTCACTGAAAAATTAGTATATGGTAAGGATGACAGCACAAATTTTGGGTAAAGAATGGGCTGTACATGATGATAGGAAAACTGGTTCGCTGTATGAAAGTAAACCAAACTGAATCCTACCTTATACAATATATGTAAAGGTAGACTTGAATAGAGTTAAAAGATGTGAGTATGAAAAAAAAGTTGTCAAACAGAAGTATTACTGTATATTAAGTACACTTAATGTTTTTATGCTGTATTAATGAGTATTTTATAAACTCTAAGGCAAAAATGTTATTAACTGTATTATAAAAACTAACAAGTCTAAACACAATTAACAAAGGGCATCATGAACAGATAAAACAAGGTAACAGACTGGGAAAAGATCTACAAAGTCTCAATTCAACAGGAATATATGAAGACATCAAAAGAGAAAACACAACCAACCAATAGAAAAGCTAATGAAAGTTAGGAATAGAAATCATAAAAATGAAATAAAAGAGCTAATAGTTTATGAAAAGTTGTTTAAATTTTTAAAAAAGAATGCAATTTAAAATATTAAATATCAGCTCAGTTCTTAAATCAGAAAGCTGAACAAAGTTCATTATGAGCAGAGTTATGGATATGGGGACTCTCATGTACCAGCCTTCTACTGAGCAAGGCTTAGTCAAACTAAGAAATGATGCACAATTTCCACTCTGTCTGCTTATCCATCTCAGAGAAATTCCTACAAAGGTTATTTAGGAAAAGGTTTGTCACAGCATTGCTTGGGTTAGAAGAACACTGGAAACAATCTAAGTTATCCATCCTTGTAGCAATGAGAAAGTCAAAATATGATAGATGCTCGCTATGCAGTGTTGTGCAACCGTTAGAAGCAAGAGATTAGACAGATGTAGAGAAGCAAGGCTGGCTCTTAGAAACATTGTGCTGAATGAAATAGCAAGATAAGAGTGAGATGAGCAGATTAGGAAGATATGGGATATATACATAATGGGATACTATTTAGCTACTTAAAAAAATAAAGCTCTTTAAAATTTAATTTAAAACTTTAAATTAAATTTAAAACTCTTTTAAATTTAAAACTCTTGTCATTTATGACAACATGAATGGAACTGGAGGGATTATGCTAAGCAAAATAAATCAGAAAGGGAAAACCGGGCCTCCCTGGTGGCACAAGGGGTTGTCTGCAGCCACTGCAGCTCGAGTTCAATCCCCAGGCAGGGAGCTACCCACATGGCGCAGCAGACCTCTCCTCACTTGCCCACTGCTCTCCTCAGCAGTATATTTCAGTTCTGTTCCCCACTCTGTCTATGATGACTCCTCTCACCCCACCCCTCTGGTCTGTACCCCAGTTCTTGTGTGTATAGATGAATCTTAAAAAAAAAAAAAAGACTTATATGTGTAATATAGAGAAACAAAAATACAGAACAGACAAAACTATGCCAAAACCAACCATAGAATCTGATTACAGAATTGAGGCTATCAGAGGGGTAGGTTAGAGGGTGGAGAGCAAAGGGAGGAAGGGGTCTCGTGGACCATTGCAGAAGACAATGAGTGCCTTGGTGCTGGGGGTGGTGTGGTAACATCTATCTAAAGAGGTATGAACATATACCTCTGAATCATTTACAGTGTTGTAAGCCAACATTACCTCAATAAAAAATTTAAAAAAAAGAATGAGAGTCACATCAAAATGCCATTTGTATACATTAAAAAGTAATGCCTATACAATGCATAATGACTTCCCTCCAAAGAGAACAATGTTGGGGGGTGGGGGGGGGAAGGAGTAACTTTATCTTGGAAAAACCTGATAAATACTCCCTCAGGTGGGGAGATCAAGGTCAACATTAACAATGATGAGTCATATTGAGAACTGGACCCTAGATATGATGAGATGAGGACAGATGAACTGGGTTCTTCTCCCCTACCCCACCCACCAAGAATGCATAGCCTCAGATTAATCATGAAAAAAAATCATCAAACAAAACACCATGAGGATCACTCAAATAAATATTTGACCAGCAATCCTCAACATTATCAAAGTGATCAAAAACAAGGAAAGTTTGAGAAAACATCTCAGTCTAGCAGAGTCTAAGGAGACATGAGGGCCACATGCAATGTGAAACCCTGCATGGGATCCTAGAAGAGAAAAAGGACAATGTGTAAAACTACAAAAACCTGAATAAGGAAAGTACAGACTTCATACTTTATAATGTCTGTTATATAATAAAAACAACATATCAATACTGGTTCATTAGCTGTAACAAATGTACTATAGTAATGCAAGATGGTAACAACACGAGAACTGGGTCAGGGTATACAGAAATCTTCTACACCATGTTTGCAACTTTCCTGTAAGTCTGAGACTTTTTTAAGATAAAATTCACTTGAAATTATACATGCCCACAAAGGGACACACAGTTTAAAGAACATATATAAATAAAAAACTTATCAACCCCAATAAAACAGTTATCCATGAGGATATGGAGCGGGGGGTGGGGGGTGGGTATGAAGAGTGAAAATAAAAGGAAAGCCCACCCTGGCTTTACCATGTTATAGAACAAACTGTACTCTGGAGAGCTCAGCGGCTCGGTTAGGCCCGTACTCACAACGTGGGTTTTCTGACACTGTGTACCCCAATTGCACTTTTCATAGCAAGGCCCACTGTTCCTGCCCTGAGGAGGAGATGAATCTTTCAATGAAATGGAAAAGGAAGATGCTACTTTGGGGTTTTAAAGCAAGTGACAACATCATGTAGGGCTCCCCAAGTTAAACTTGGGGGCTGGCTTTAGAGCTACCAAAAACTGGGGAGGAAGAGGGCAAGACCTGGGAAAGGATAGTTTCCAGAATATAAACTTATTAACTCTAAGTCAAGAGCTACATGAAATTGGTGAAAAATTAAAAGGATGGAATTTCTTGTACTAGAAGGTAGGGAAACGGCCAGAATCAGGTCAAGGTCATGACAACCAGGTCATAACAGGTCATCTGGAAGCCCAGAGGAGGTATTTGTGGCAGTGATAGAAAGGAATTTTGTTCTATTTTTCTTCATTTGGTCTTAGTAATATCTAAAACTTCCAAACTGCCTATAGGTTTTTCAAGGTAAAAGGAGTACTATTTCTATAGTTGAATCAGCAGAGACTGAACATAAGACACTTTCTGGCACCTGCCACAGTGGTAACAAAGTCAGTCTCCTAGAGCCTAGGAGAGCTGAAAGAGAGGGTGAGGGGTAAGGTGTATGGAGTTAAGAATGTATGGAGTAGGACGCACTGCCAGGGCAATGAGAAGGTGGCACAGGCACTGCCTGACTAGGCCATTTACATCATTATATGATGCTTGGAGAAAGAGATGAATTTCAAAGTTAAGAAAATTCTCAAAATTAAATCTTCTTGGTAAAAACCTAAGTTAATTCAGCTCTCAAATCACAGAGGAGAAAGAGTACAAGCGGTCCTCAACAGCTTCTTCAAGCAACAAAAGAAATGCAGGCAAAGACAATGGCTTAGACCAATTTTCAAGTCCACTTACTTAGGTCATTAGCCTTTAAGAATCCCTTGTCTGCTAATATCTTGTTTTAAAAAAAAATGAACAAGCCCAGATGGCTTAGTGACTGGAAGTTAGCAAAATATATGTTCTCAAGTGAATGCTGAGGATGGAAAACTGGAAGAAAAACTGTCACTGTCAATAACCAATCAATATGCAATCAGGATTTGAAAAGCAACCAATATGTACTTTACTTAACAAATGCTCACAGGGACAAAATCTTGTTTCTACCAGGGTTTTGTCAAGGCCATCAAGGAATTATCAATCAATTCAACAAGTATTTCTTTTTATTGTATTATTTAATTGTACAGGTTCATACCTCCTCAGATGTATGTTAACACATCATGCCCACTACCAGGGTATCCAAAATCCTCCACCATAGTTCATTGGGCCCTCATCCCCCTTTGATCCTCACCCCTAGTTCTTCCCTACTAGTGGCCCCAATTCTACAGTCAGATTTCTATGGGGTGTGGGGGACCATTTGGTTTAGTTTTGTCTTAGTTTCATTCCTCTATATTCCATTTATGTATGAAATCATCTGGCATTTGTCTTTCTCCTTCTGATTCATTTGACTGACCACAATTCCTTTCAATTTCATCCATGCTATCACAGATGGCATGATTTCATCATTTTTTACAGCTGAGTAGTATTTCATTGTCCAACAGCAGGGGAAACAAAAGCAAAAGCAAATGGGACTATATCAAACCAAAATACTTCTGCACAGCAAAAGAAAACTGCATCAAAACAAAAAGATGCCCTACTGAATGGGAGAAATGTTTGTATCTCATGCATCTGACAAGAATATACAAAATCTACAAAGAACTCATACAACTCAACAAGAAAACAAATAGCCCAATCAAAAACTGGGCAGAAGAGCTAGATAAAGACTTCTCAAAAGAAGACATACAGATGGCAAACAGGCACGTGAAGGAATGCTGATGAGGGAAACGCAAATCAGAACCACACTGTGATACCATCTCACATCTGAAAGAATGGCCCATATTAAAAAGAACAGAAACAACAAGTATTGGTGACATGGAGGAAAACAAACCTGGACACTTTTAATGGGAAGACAGACTGGTTTAGCTCATATGGAAAACAGCATAGAGATTTCTCAAATTATTAAAGATAGAGCTACCAGACAATCCACTAAGTCTACTCCTAGGTATCTTCTCAAAGAATGGAAAATCACTACTATGAAGTGACGCCTGCATACCTATGTTCATCACCAAACTATATGCAATAGCCAAGTTATGGAAACAACCTAAGTGCCCCAAGAACAGAGGAGTATCTTAAAAATATGTGCATGTATTTCAATGACTATTTATTTGCAAATTATGATACATGCATAATGAGAACCTATGCCACAACTAAAACAAATAAAAAATGTAGAGTAAAACATGGGGTCATTTATGAAAAATATATAAGAGGAAAAGATTAAATTCTATTTATATACAAAAACACTTCAAAAAATTTGGTCATATTGATTATCCAAAAAGGAAAGCTGAGTAGTTATGGAATAGTGGAAGAATTTTCAAATCACATAGTCTTTTATACTTCTTGTGTGTTAAATCACATGAGTTTACTGACTCTTCAAAAAGTAAATAAAATGTTAAATAAAAATATTAGCCATTTATATATTTTATACTCTACCTTTTCATCACAGTCTTTAAGAAGACATACCAAAAAAATATCTATAACTAATGCAAAAGCATAAGATAAATAATTGAGAGATACAGATTGAAAATAAAACAGGAGAAAGAAAATGATAAACAGAGGAAAAGTGTACCAACAAGGCATAGAACAGAATTCTGTCTAGCTGATAGATGTAACCATGAATTTAGTGGCAAAAGCCAAGCAGAAAACAGGAATAGAAATAACTTTTCCTGAGAAATGACTTTTCTTGGAGGAGAAGAGCGAACAGATTTCTCTCAAACATCCACAGAGAAACCAATATGTCCTCAACCCCAGTGCACAGTTGGAGAGCCTCCTTGGGAGGTTGTAGGCCACATGGAGGAGAGAGGCCCTTTACCCCCTGAAAGACACAAAGGTCACAAGGTCTAGGAAATAAGATGGTTGGCCCCAAAAGACAGGTACAAAAAGGAAGCCAACAAATTAGACATGCCACTCTGCCACTCAGCCACTCAGTAAAAAAAAAAGCTCCAAATTTCAACTGGAAAATCTGTTTTTGATCAATTAAGCAGGGGTAAATATGGAGGAAAAAAACCCTAACTTGATAGCACATCATTTGCTTTTAAGATAAACAATAGTTGCATGCCTCAGTTTCCTATACAGCAATGTAATGAAACAGGTAACAACTTCATGGCCACCTCCACACATGTACTTGTGGGAATCTGTTCCTGTGCATGCTTATGGAAGCACAGTCTTTCCTCTTTCTTCTCCACTCCCACTCCCAATCGCCAGTGTCTCTACAGCAGACCCTAACACCATGTCCCCTAGAGTGTCATGTACATACAGTGCACATAGGAAATGCTAAGTGCTCATCAAATGATTGCATTTTCCTCCTGGGCACTCAGCATAGCCACATTCCCAGCTTCTTCTACAGTGAGGAGAAATGCCTGATGACTTCTGGTCAGGAGAGTGTGGGTGGATATGATGTTGCCGCTTCCAGGTCTGGCCCCTAAAATATCTGCACAATCACCCACATTGCCCATCAGTCCCCTAGATGCCATCTGGATTTTGAAATTTTGCAACATCAGGAGCAAAGACAGTGGAACCTCTGTCAGCTTCAGTCTAAAATAATCATATGACACAAAATCTCCCCCTACTAATGCACTAGGACATTATGTAAGCAAAGAAAAAAAATTATTTCTAAGATGTTGAGATTGTTACCACAGTTATCCTACCTTGTTTTACAAATAAATTGGGGTTCCTCTATAACAGAAATATTTGGCATTGCACAGTAGCAGATACATAGTAAGTGGGAAGAGGTGAGATACAGCAGATCCTGGCTATACAGTGGTAAAATGTTGGCAAAACTATTGTCGAGAAAACTATGGAAGGCAGAGCTTCTCTGTACTCAACTAAGAGTTTTATGAGAACTGGGTATTTCTGTTCTAGAACAAGTGAAGAAAAGGACAGAACACCAAAAACTTGAGGGTATGTTGTTTGTTATTACTAATTGCTACTGATTTTGAGTCAGGTTTTTTATGAAAGAATCAAAGACCTATAGGGCCACCCCTGGTGGCGCAGCAGTTGAGCGCTGGGCAGCAAAGCTGCCCGCAGCCTCTGCAGCGCCAGTTCGATCCCCGGCCTCCGGCGAGGGACCCAAATGGCACGACAGATCTCCCCTGCCGCATTCGCTGCTCCCCTTAGCAGTGTATTTCATCACTCTGCCTGTTCTGTTCCCCGTTCTGGCTCTGGTGCATTCTCTCACCCTCCCACACTTCTGACTGTCCCCAGTGCTTGGATAAATAACTAAATGAATCTTAAAAAAAAAAAAAAAAAAACTTGTTTAAAAAAAAAAAGACCTATAAAAACATTAGCAGATATAAATAATATGTAACAGAATTATTCCAGAAATTTGACTTAGTTGGAAAAGTCATTTACTGTATATCTCATGTCACCAAAAAGTGAGTGGTGACATTTTAAGATATTGTTTGTTGAAGACCCAGTAAAACTTTGCAGTTGAACATTATGAGTCAGTCCTCTTGGTCGTCTTTTCCTTTTTCTGAATGGGAAATGTTAGCACTGTCCACCCCTCCAAGGAGTAGAAGGGGATGAAATAACATTTCTTTTTTACTCTAAGTTACTGAACCAAAGAAATTATATCCTCAACTAATGGAGATGCCCACTCCCTGCCCAGAGAGCCTGAAATTTGAGCTGTACACAGTGCCCAGATAAGACTTGAGGTTATCACCCTGGAGAAGGCATGAGTGCATTTTATGTACTAAAGGAAAATGAAATTAATGTTTGGTGATCAGAGGGGTAGACTCTGGTGGAGAGAAACCTATGTGTTTGTTGAACTCATTCCATTTTTCTTCACACCTGAAATACATTACAACTTTCCCTGCAGTTGTAATGGGACCCCATGATTGAGTTCTAGCCAGTGGAAATCAACATGACTGCTAAAATCCACTGAGTGACATCATAGGCCCTCAACAATGACAGCTCATGTCACCCACAGGTCATTTAATCTAACCAAGGAGCACTAAGCATGCACACCATCTGACACTTATTCTCAGCCAATGTCTGCGTTGTCCCAGGTAGAGAGTGCTTTTTAACCTATTGCTGTTAACTTCACTGTCCTCTCTAATAATTTTGTGTTCCAGGAAACTATTTTGACAAAAAAAAAGAAAAAAAAAAAACAACTGATAAAAGATAAAATGAATGGACATGTTAAAATAAAACATAAAAATTTAAAAGGTTACAAATATTATAGCAGCTCAAGAATCATCAATGAAATGATCCAGAAACAAGTTTAAGACCATCAAATAATCAGGGAGAGGTTGAATTCTTCTGACATTATGAGAATGTCAGAATTGCTTTAACCTGGGCAAATACACCAGAAATTTTATTAGTGTCTAAGAGAAATTAAGCATGTCATTACTTCAAGAGACTTAAAGAGTGAAATACTGATTTTCAAAGTATGGTGCCAAGAAGGCATGTTCACAGGAACAAAGGTCTATAATGCTATAAAGATCTTGTATTGTCCCCAGGCAGTAAGTACCCGCATCTCCAGAAGCATATCACCTGTAATACCCAGAATAGGTGTGGGCCCAGTAAGCCCTGATGATACTCAAGTGAGGTACACAGTGCCTGTAGGACCAATGGGAGCAGAAACATAACATGGACCCACAATCTCATATACTGGAAGGGGCTTGCCCAGCCCATATGCTTACTCAAGCAATTAGAGAGGAAAAGTTGAGAAGAAGTTGTGACAGACTAAGGGGAAGGAGGCAATAAAAGCATTAGAAGCATCAGAAAGTCATAAAAGTTCAATCAAAAGGGGATCAGGAAAAAATATTTTTAATACATTAAAAAACAAAATTAACAGGCAAATATAAATCAGAGACATTCTGCATGGGAGGGGGAGGGAAAGTGATCATAGCAGGGAAGAGCACAAGGGACTATGGTGAAGGTGCATGGGTGAATTGGTGGTGGGCTTCTACGGGGAGAAAGCACACACTGTACAAAAAGGAAGAAGGATATAAAATATATATTAAATAAAAAATAAAATAATTTATTAAGCTACAAAAAAAAGTTCAATCAGCACATATTTGAGACCTTAATTTTTACCTTTTTGCCTCTACCCTCCAAGGACTTACATACCATCTACTTCTGGGCCTACAAGAATCAAAAGAGTGCCCTTTGACTGTCTCCTCATGTAAACAGAAGCCAGGGAAGGCAAAAGTTCTGTGGAAGGGCAATCCAAACATCTGAAACAAGAAACATCTGCTCCAGCATGCATTTATGGAGGTCCAATGCACCTGTGCCCACACTGATGTGAAAATAATACTAGGTTCTGCCAGCCTGAGTGGTAATGGGGTTCATTTACCAGAACTAACATTGCTTCAAGATTTAGAGAGGTTTAAAGATTTTCCCTCAGTTTAGGGAGTGTTTTTTCATATCACTATCAGACCATCACCGACAGCTTGATGACCATCTTCTGGGAACATATTGATTCCCCACATAGATACCCCTCAATGTTGCCTTTAAACTGGCCCCACTTCTGTCCCCCAGTCCCCACTCCAACCCTCTTCATTATCCTGTATCAATGAACTCCAACCACAGGCAAAGTTCTAGAGTAGGTGGTATGGAAATAAATGAAAAACTCAATGTGTGAATTCTGCCTGTCCTCAGGAAGCTTACAGTCTTATTTGGGAGTGCCAGGAAATCTGAGCTGCTGCTTTCATAAGAAGCAATTAATGAGACACATGGCACAGCAACCAGGGATAGCAGGGTTCACAAGCAGGAGCAAGAAATAGGGGCTGGCACATTTATGGCTGATTCATTCATCTTCTTTAGCTTTACTAAAAAAAAAAATGATCTTTCTGTCATTTTGATTTCATGTCTCATGATCTTCCATGTATACCTCCTCTGCTTCCCACATGCCAGAAAAGCGCCCTCTGCAACAACTTTTTCTCTTTGTAGAAAATCACTCTTTTGCCATTTAAAACTACAGCAAACTATTCAAGTGGCCTCACTGGGAAACTATTTCTAAGCTCCATAACAATTCAGGCTCTTTCATTTCAAAGATTTCTGCTTCCTTCTATGTCTGTGTGTCTACTTGTTGGAATGATTCGGACTATTCATCTAGTGAGCAGATACAACACCTAATTATATTTCCCACTGAAACATTAGCATGTTATTAATGTTTAGCAAGGAAGAAAAATAAAGTCTTGATTTTCCCATTTTTTCCATCTCAGAACTTCATAGCCAAAAACAGATTTTTAAAGTAGAGCATGGAAAGTTTGGTCCATTAGACACATGCAGGGTTTTGCTATGCTCTTGTACAAAGGTTCAGCCTTTCAAATGGAGCATGAGCTATTAGGCATTAATCCATCTGTTGTGTTTTTTTCCTCCTATTTCAGAGGACTCATATATTAGTCTCATAGCAAAAGTCATATCAAAAAACCTGTTCTTGGGCCTCCCTGGTGGCGCAGCGGTTGAGCGCTGGGTTGGGAAGCTGCCCGCGGCCTCTGCAGCGCAGGTTCAATCCCCGGCTGCTCTCCCCGGCCACCAGAGGAGGGTCCCACATGGCACGCAGATCTCTCCTGCCGCCCGCTGCTCCCCTCAGCAGTGTACTTCGGTCCTTCTGCCTGCTCTGCTCCCTGCTCTGGCTCTGGTGAATTCTCTCACCCTCCCACGCTTCTGACTGTACCCAGTGCATGTATAAACAAAACAAACAAAAAAATAAATAAAACATGCCTCTATTAAAAAAAAAAAACCCTGTTCTTTTCCCCAACACTACACCAACAACAAATTACCTTTCATAAATGTTCAATGATAATTTTATGCTCTTAAATAATTAGGAGCATATTAACAGTCCAAAGCCCCTTTTCTTCACACCTTGGCCACACCCTAACTGTATGTGCTTCTACTGGCCTCCCTCCACAGTACAAATTCTCCACACAGTACAGCTGGACTGGCCTCCTCAATGCCCCTTGTAGATGTCAAGACTTCTCATTCCAGGGCCTCCCCTGGTGGCACAGCAGTTGAGTGCTGGGCTGCAAAGCTGCGGGTAATCTCTAAACCAGTAATCTCTAAACCTAACCTATTCATGAAGACCTAGATAATTCACAAACTCCCAACAAATCATTTTTGACCATAATAGCTGTTGGTGATGACTCACTCTTTTGAATTTAGAACATGCAAAGATCTAAAACGTTAACAGCATAACATAGCACACACCAGAAAGCCAAACGGGCAGAAAAATGAGCACTGTTTATATCAAATTAGATCAGCAGCTCCCTAGGAGGGGAATTCTACAGTTCACGTTCTCCATGTCACATGCATATTTATAGCACACTGAACTAACCCAGGCTCTTCCTCCCAAGGAAACCTATGAGCATTTAGGGAGCAGATACTATTTCTCAAGTAGCTTCAGAATCCTCTAAAGTAACTAACATGATTAGAGTTGGACATACAGAGAGTACACAGAGAATTCTCACTGATTTGCCCCAAGGGGCAGTGGGAATATTACCTGGTTGAATCAGAGGATAAAATCACACTGAAACAATAAATTGTAGTAGAGTATTGAGAATAAGTGAAAACAATTACAATGAAATGCATGGGGTTGTACACTCACAGAGCCCACTATTCATGCAATTTCAACAGAGGTGGGTGTTAAGGGAGGGGGTAGGTAGTAGAATCAGAATATCAGTTTTCAAATGACCTTGGAGATCACCTACTGTAAACCATCCTCTTAGAGATGGAAAAATAGTGTGGAAGTCTCCTGGGGTAAGCAGGAAGACCAAGAAGACAGAAGGTGTCCTCATTCCTGCCCTTGTCACATCACAGCAGTGGTCCAGCTAGAAGGGAGCTACTCATTTTCACTGAAGAAGTGGCCCCCCTCTACCTGGAGACAAGAGTGACATTTTATTCAGGGTTCCCATCCACATTAAGTGGGAATGTATCCAAGGTTGTTTTGATGATATGTGACACTGCTAATCGCAGGTATATTGTCATTGCTTTATTTCCCAGCTCATCTATGTCACATGCAACAAATGCTAACACATCCTCTAAACAATAAAATGATGCCACAGCAAAGATACAGTGTGGCAACAGGGAAATAGGAGTTCAAATAACTAAACTCTTCATTGAGCAGTTAAACTTTTTTTTTGTATTTAAAAAAAGAGTTGTCATTTTCAGAGTTCTGACATGATTTTTCTAGCCCAGGTAATATAGCAGTGCTGGACAGTGATATCAGGACATCTTTGCAAACTAATGTTCACCGACCATTTATAATACACAGGCAACTTCAGGAATTAGGAAAGATTCAAAAAACTACAACTCCATTTCATCCCTCAAGAATAGAGTAAGATGATTAAAAATGAACACAAAAAGTCTAATAAAGGAAGATCATAAAGGACTAATAGGAGGCTATGAATTTTCCAAGTCATGATGAATCCCCTGATTTTCTTAGCTATGGAAAATTATATTAAACCTTATGTGTTGATGAGCAATATCCTCAGAAATTAGAAAGTTCTTAATTTTAAAAGATGAATTTCTTCCATGTTAGATCATTCTTTTGACTTCACATTTACTTCTAACATTCAGTTGTCGATTGACAAAAGAATATGGTAACTTTTTCTCACAGATGCTGATTTTCAAAAGTTTTCTCTGAAGACCAAGTTATACTTGCCTTCTTCAAAATATTGCTGAAACAGAGTTAATCATGAAAAACAATATAATTTTGCCTGTTTGGCGCACTTTAACGCTTCCAAAGCATATTCGCACACTCTATTTCAATAGGTCTCCTCAGGTCACCAGAAAACCCTGAGGATGTGCAGGGTCGGCTGATTGTGCTTCTGAGCTCTATGTGTGCATGTTATTATTATTATTGTCATTGTGCAAAGAGGAATCTGAGTCTCAGAGGACTTTGGTGAGTGACAGTGACAACTGGCATTTGTCAGACTCGTCAGACAAAACGAAAATTGCTGGCTAAGCCCTTCAATCTAAAATTACTTACAAGTTATTACACTTGAAAACTCATGCTCCCTCTGGTATATGTTCTCTTGAACAGAAAACACGCCAGGCAGCACTCAGCACTTGGGGCCCCCAGCTGCCCCTCTACTCCACTATGGCGCTGTGCTCCCTTTTCAGAAACTCATCAACATCTTTCCTTTCATTCTCTCTTCTAACAGAGGATCAAAAGGTGGCCACAGATTCTTCCATCCTAAAGATCCAAAGCTACTGAACTATGTCCTTCAAAAGTGTCTGGCGTTACAACTTTGTTCTAACTTTGAGAAGTCTTTATGCTGACAAACACATTTAGGGCAGCAGCCATCTAGGGGAAGAAATTGGTGCTGAGTCACTGATGCCGCCATGTTTTCTACAGTGATTAACAAAAAGCAACTGAGCTTATCTGCAAAGTCGCACAAGGCAAGAGGAGCTGGCACTAATGCATGCTGCCCTGTGTCCCTTAGGGGAACTTCAAGGATGAGCAATGACAGATCTCACAAATAAAGAAAGCCCACAAGTCTGTAGCAGTTGAAGAATAAAGAAGAAAACAAAATCTTCGAAGCAGCAAGGGCCTAACAATAATGTCCCCAGGGTCCTCTCACCCAATCCCATACATACATGCTTGTCCTGGTCTGATCTCAGACTATGTAAGCTTAAGTCCCGTAGTTCTTAAAATTTGCCCTACATCCAGGAGGGACACTGTCAACCCTACAACCATGTCTTTCTTCCATTTGAAAACATGGAGTGAAAGTAACCGTCCTTACCTCGTAATGGGCCACACGCTGAGATTCAGAAATCAGCTGTGCACTGCACACCTTGCAGTAACTGTCTGTAAATAAGTCCTGATCAATATCGGACGACTTCATCAGGCTAAACGAGAATCAACAGAGAAGAAAAGAAAAATGAGTCCACTTGTTGTGATGTTTGTACAGGAAACGTAGTGTGAAGAAGTTAGGAACACAGAAACAGATCTGAGGACAGCAATGGTGGAAGGAACTCTCCAACCCTTTGGTGTTACCATATCAATTAACCTGAGCAGGCAGAGAGTTAATGATTCTCTGCTAAACACCCAGTGTGGTTACTGTACCATAAAAATGGAAATTCAGCTTTACTTTTTTTCTTTTTAATAAATCACATATCTGATGCATTGTCAAGGATTTATGCAAGAGTATATTTTCACATGATTTATATGAACAAAATATTCTAAGTATCCAATATATACAACAATAGAAAGAGGTTACATGAACAAGGTACATCCACACACTAGAATACTATGTGGCTCCAAATACAAATTCAAATAAAACCCTTCTTAAAAAGAATATTTAGTGAAATAGGAAACCACTTACCATTAATAAATAAAAGGTTTACGAAATCTGTATATACAGTATTATACTAGATTTATTTAAAAATAGGTACAGATACATAGAAAAACATTCCAGAAAATTCTAACACACTTTTAATAGCAGTTATCTTTGGGAAATTATAGGCAATTGCTTAGGTAATTTTCTTTAAGTTTTCTACAAAGAACACGTATTACTTTTGTAGTACATGGGAAGAAGTTAGCTTTGTCAAAAGCCTTAAAGGAATATAAAACCTAGTTTAGACTATAATGGTTATGCTGAGAGAATTTAAAAATAAAACCAGGCTAAACTATAACTTTCCTTACAAGTTTGTACTGTGTAAAGTGAGGAGCCCGCACTCTCCCTGCTGACTGACTCATCTACATTTAGGGTTGTTGAAATTCATAAAGGCCACCTCCACTGTTCCACACCACAACTGGGCCCACAATGGTAAACATATCCCCACTGCCAAGCCCTGAATCAAAGCACAGCCATGGGATGCAAGCTCACAGAAGCAATTAGTCACAAAGGTATCTTAGAGCAGCTGAAGGGCACTGTCACCACCCTGGAAACACACCTGAGAATGTTTTCCTGAAACCCACAGCCCCCACTCTGTTTTACCTCCTACCTGCCAAGCGCAAAGTAAGGATTGTGCCAGACAGCATGCCCATGGAGAGGCAAGGCAAAATCGCCTCAAACAAGAGGGATGTGTGGGCACTTTGGCGTTTGTCTTAATCCAACACCCTCATTTTACACATGAGACTGTGATTTCACATTGTGATTACTGACATCACCATAAATGCTGCCTAGCTTGCACGAGTCCAATTTCCACACCCCTGATCCATTCCAGGTCTAATGAGATCAGTCATGTGATGCTGGGTAGGTTATTAAGTCACCATTTTCTTCCTATAAAAACTGAGATGACAATATTTGCTGTCTTAGAGAATTATAAAGAGCAAAAGGAGAAATATAGAATTGCTATATATAAACTCAGAAAATCTCTTCACTGGAAATGGGTCATTATCACCTTAATGATATCTTGACCTAGGCAAGAAGTTAGCCAACTCTTGACCAATGCAATAAAATGAAGGCTTGGGATCCATTTTAAATGATTTTTGAAGCCATCTGAATAGGTGGGCCACAAAGTAAAATATCTGCCTTGGAAATAATAATGCTTGCCTCAGTAACTACAAACAACTCACTTTTTATCCTTGACTGTGGCTGTAATGGCCATTAGCACACTTACATTCAGAGACTCAGAAGGATTCATAGTTACTGCTCTCAAGAAAAATGGGTACCTCTTTTTTTTATGCCCAAGTGCCAATGGGTACTTGTCAGGCAGAAAGAGTCACAGACTCTCACACTTGAAGTGACCTGTTATTTCTGAAAGTATCACTTGTGGCAGACAGCCTCATCAGGCTGGAGTCCTACAGTGCCTGGAGGCTCACTACCTCACATGGAACCCATTCCAGAGAGTCTGGCAACTCCAGTTGTTAGGTAGTTTTTAGACTGAAACAGATCTGTCCCACTATAGCTTTTCTGTCACCCACTGATTCTGTCTTTGGGTACAACACAGATCAATTCTACTCTCTTTTTCAAATGCTATGCTCACTCAAGTATTTAAAGATAGCTCCCTCTTCCAAGTATTTCCACCCCCTCCCCTGCCTTATCATACATTTCTTTCTGGGCCATCTTCAAAGGCAGTACCAAGAAGAGAACAAAGCACTCCATATGTGGTCTAACCAGGACAGAGGATCACAAATCCAAATGACCATACAAAATAGCCACTGTCATTTGTAACAGTCTCCCCTCACATCCTGAATGAAAATGGAGAAGAAATGTTTTGATGATGGGAAAATGTAGTACAACATTTTGAAATGTCAAATGGGAAAAGAAATGTATTACGGTGTATTTTTGAAGCCAAGTTCCTATAAGTAGTTGTGTTTAAATATTATCGTGTTCCCTGCTATTTCTAATAAAGAAGTGCACAAAAATAGATTCATGGGTGACCTGGTTAATAGGAATCTCCAAACTCACTGCACACTCCTTCCTCATTATACAACCGACTGCAGAAATCAAACACTGTGAAAGGATATTCAAGGTACGTGTCGGACCAAGTTGGGCCCGTAGGAGTCTGAGTCTCGGTAAAGCAGCTGTGCAGCAGAAATAGCTTTAAAGGCAGAATATAAAATGTGTATACTAAAAAAAAAAAAAAAAAATCAAAGGAAGAAGAGAATACCATGGTTTTTTTCCACTGTTTTATATAAGAATATTGATTTGAATAAGCCTATATGCAGTAAAATAGCAATAAAGACCCCCCTCTGAAATCCACAAGGCCTGAGGGGAATACCTGAATAACTTCAATTCCAGTGGGAGGCAATTAGTGAGCAAGTGTCAACCTGGTTTGTGCAAGAGGCCTTTTCTCTAGAAGAGAGCTCTGTGTAGGTCACTTTAGACAACCAGACGGTCTGATTTATGGTGTAAAGAGTGGAATTCCTAAGAGGAAAGGCTGTCATTTGCTTCCCTCCTCTGACTCTTTAGGATTCTCAGCTTCACTGGCTTTCCAAAGTACAGGAGAGCTGGTAAGAAAAAGAAAGGAAAATCAGACTGCCTGTCTATAGCCTTGTCCATGGTTCTGAATCAGGAGACAGTGCAGACTGGGAAGGACCTTGATCACTTATTGGTCAGCTCTTCTGTCGCATCAGAGCTCATGTGTGATGAGTCCCATCCTGAGAAAATGGTGATTGTGCTGTACTCTAAATCCTTGGAATATTTTGAGAAGAGTGACAAGAGTAGGGGAAGAAAGGAGTCTGAAAGAAATTTCAGATTTCATGGAAAATTTCTTCATTCCATTCCATTTCTAATAGTGTTAAAATAACTCCTGACATGATGATCCCAAACCCATATAGAGTTCTTTAGATGAAGAGGCATTAATTCTAATCTAGGTTTGGTCACTCACCAATGAGTCTGTTCAGCAAGTTACATACCCTCCCTGAGCCTTAGCTTCATGATTTGTAAAACAGGAAGAAATGTCCTCAAGGGATTATTGTGATGATTAGAGATGATGTAGAAAAGAAGCATCTGACAAAGACCATGGCCTATGGTAGTCACTCAAAAATGGATATTGCCACCATTACATATTATTAATTTTGTATTATCTTTATTCTTATTTTCTGAGGGAATTTGTAAATATTTAAGAAGATAAATAAATGGAACCACTTTACAGCCTAGAGGGGAAGATAATTCAGTGTGCTGAAATCATAGCTTTTATTACCATCATAGACTTCTCTTTTATATTAACAACATCATCAACAAACATGACTCATTTCCACTGAATTCCACTGCCAGCTGATACTCAGGACTTATGCCTGTAAAGACCCCATTCTTAAGTGTTTAAAGTCTATTTTTGCTCTCAGTAGATGCTGATACTTGCAGATGAACACTTTAATAAGAACTCTGCCCTCCCCCCCATTCTCTCACCCTCTTATTGTGACCTGGTGCCTTGGGAAGACAAATGAAAGCACATGACATCCAATGCCTGGATGTGGACCAGCTCTCTGGACCCACAGCCACTCACTGTGGTGGTCATGGCTGTCACACTCCCCAGGTGGCCTTACTCTAGCTTCTTGGGCTTGATGTCCCCCACCTGTAGGTGCCCTTCCATCATAGTTTTGGGCATTTGCACTACAAACCTCATCTATAAGATCTAATAACTTACAGATCGCCTTTGACTCATGATGGCATTACATCCCAATAAATCTATTGTAAGCTGAAAATACGATCATTAGCCGAAAATGCATTTAAAGCTCCTACCTAGTGAACATCGCAGCTTAGACCACCTAAAATGCACTCAGAACACTTATGTTAGCCAGCAGCTGGGCGACATCATCTAACACAGCCTGTTTTATAACAAAGTGTTGACTATCTCAGGTAATATATTGAATACTGAAAGTGAAAAACAAATGCCCTAATTCAAAATTCAAATTGCAGTTTCTTCTAAATGCCTATTGTTTGTGCACCATCATGAAGTAAAAAAATCATTAAAGCAGAGACCTGTTCATACTACCCTCTACCTACACTCTTCTCTCACTCATCCTTTAAAATTAGGATTTAAGGGGTCTCCCTGGTGGCACAAGGGGTTAAGATGCAACCTATGACCTGTCCACAGCCACTGCAGCATGAGTTCGATCCCTGGTCAGCCAGGGAGCAACCCACATGGCACAGCAGACCTCTCCTCTTTCGCCCACTACTCCCCTCAGCAGTGTGTTTCAGCTGATCTGCCTGTTCTGTTCCCCACTCTGTCTCTGGTGGATCCTCTCACCCTCCATACCTCTGACCTGTACCCCAGCTCTTGTATGCATAAATAAATAAATCTTAAAAAAAAATAAAATTAGGATTTAAGACCCATGCCAATCTCAATCAAAAGGTTACTCTTGTCTTTAGGGGAAGACTGTTGAATTTCCAACTGTCACTTTCTATGATTTTATGAACTCTTCCATATCAGAGGTCATAGCTCCTTGAAAGGTGTTCCCAGCAGCACGTGACCTCCCTAAAAGGCCTAGACCCAGAAGAAACAAATATTTTACTTGACTACTGTAAAGTTATAAGGGATTTTTGGATGAGGCTTAGTGCTAAGGGCCTTACCACCTGACTTCATTTTCTGGAAGAAGGAGTACCTATCCGAATTTTTAGATGAAGAAACTGAAGTTTAAGAGTTACGTAACTTCCCAAAGGTGACAGGCCATCTAAATGGCACTCGGGTACCAATCCAGGGCTAGAGCCCTCACTCTGGGATGCCTCCCTGTCATGGAACTCAGTGCTCAGTGAGCCATTCATCCATTCCCCTACTGTCTCAATCTGGGGAGAGCCATAAAAGACATTTAAAATGAAATTAGAGAGCAGACATCCTGCTTAGAATTCATATGTTGTGGCCTGGAGACCTCCAACTGTCCAGGCAAAACCTTGGAGGCTGTAACTGACCTCAGGGCACAGACTCCTTCCTGTGTTTATCTAAACCAGGACGGCATGCACTGGCATCTACCATACAGTCTAACCCACTTCTGCTGTACCTCCGCAGTCTGTGCTTATGTGACAGCATGCATCCCTGGATTCAACACCTACTTTTGCTCTCACACTGGCCTGAACTCCTGGAAAACCACAGCACCCGTCTGCCCAGTCTACTGGCTCCTCTTTAACACAGAATTGCCCACTCTATTGCACATGTCCATCCTCGCCACCGCTAAAGAACTTGACTCCTGAGGCCACACTCTTGGCAGCGCTGGCCTTCTGCATCCCAGTAGCCAAAGCAGACATACTGAATTTCTGTCTCCTTCAGTTTTGAACAGCTGAATGGTTGCCCTAAAAATGCTGCCTGTTAAAATGAACTTTTCCCTGGTGATGCATGTGAAATGATAAACTATTCACATGCAGTCATAGATTCAAGCAAATCTCTACAATATTGTGGAATTTTTTCCTGCTTTATTTTATCCATATTGGAGCAGGTCAAACTCTGCTTCCAAGAGGGAAAGATAGAACTAGGGCTGGTCCACTATCAGCACAAAAATAAAATAAACAAACAAATATGTCTTGGTCTGCTCCCATGTCATCTTTTGGAGTTTTTATCCTACTTGCAAGAGAACCCCTAAACCAGCTACTTCTAGCACTTTCATGGTCACACTGTTACACTTTCAGACCCTTCTCCTGGGGCAAGTAAATACACCTTGTCTGCAAAATACAAGCAAAAAAAAAAAAAAAAAGGAAAAAGATTTGTAGACCTGGGGCATCAGCAGGCATCTCCAGAGTGACCAGCCACCCCCCACTTAGGAGCCTCAGAGGAAGGAATGGAAGCAGGTCCACCCTGTTCCCTGCACATTGCCCTCCACGTGAAGGTGGGGAAAGCACGGCTGGTTGCCTTGGCAGCAGACCAAGCAGTCTTAGCAGAAAAGAACTCTGAGAAGTACTCCACAAATGAAAGCACATTGGTCTGCCATGAAATCATGCCAGAGAGAGAAAAGGGTCAGGGAGCAGCACGGATAAAGTAGATGCCTGATTCCAGCTCCTGTGGCCTCTGACTCCACACCACAGTTCCTTTAACTCCCCAATACCCATAGGTGGCCAGACTGGAGAACCAGGAACACCCCTGTGAAGTAGCTGATATTGGGGGAAGGACAAAACCACCACCAGCTGAGGGAATCATGTGCATACATGGAGGTGTAAATATGTAGCCCCAAGGTTGTATAAATATATAAATGAAAATGACAAATAATTTAAAATAAAATTATATATATATATATATATATATACACACACACACACACACACACACACACACACACACACACACACCACCAGCTTGAAGACCTTTTGGGCTCCCTGTTCCTCAGGATGGAGTCCTTTCTTCTGGCCTTGTGCTGCCTCCCCCTTTCCTGATGTTGCTCAGATAAAGGGACTTGGCAGGCCAGACCCCTCCCCACACTTCACCCAAATACAGGTGCAATCTCTGCTTTCTAGCCTGAGCTTTGTTTTAAAAGGAGAGAAACTGAAAGAGAAAACTCCCCACACCACTCCCTTCTCCTGCTTGGCACCACCAGGAGCTGCATCGCTGACTCACACCACTTGAATAATTGCTTTTTAATGGCACCATTTTCTTCACTTGTAAAACCAGGCTCCATGATTCCTGACTCAGAGACATCTGCCACTGCTGGGCACACACTCACCCTTAGTCCACGGCCATTGAATTTCAGCCACTGTCAACCTCAGTCATATATGACACAGGTTAGCCTGAATGTCTGGGTAGGAGAACCACAGGTGTCCCAGCCTTGGCCAACCTCTGTGAGCCAGATGCCTCTGCCACCCCAAGGAGGTATTCCTGTCCTATCCCTGGCACCTAGCCCTCTCTGATCCCTTTTCCTTCATCTGAGTGTACAAGTAGGTGGGGGTCAGGGGGAGCATGCATGGTGCTCAAGACTTTAGACTACACTAGCCTCTCTTTTTTCTCTGGAATTCATCACATGGCCTCACCCCAGGTCCGGACATTATAAAGCCTCATTAGGATTCCCCCTTACTTTATGAAACATTTTTATTGAGCATCTACTGTGTGCATGGAGCTGCTCTAGACGCAAGGCATATGGCAGTGAAAAAGACATTCAAAGTTTGGATTGCATAGAGAAGGCTCATGTACTGGGACCCAGACACACTATTCTGCATTAAAAAAAAAAAAAACAGAACTCCTAGCTCCTTCTACATATAAACAAAATATTCACACCAGCTGGTAGATGATGGTTGGTTCTCTCACACGTCATCCAGAATCTCTACTTGCCCCATGACCCTAAAATCCTTACTAAGATTTCAGTGTTGGACTTTTGCCTCCACCTAACAGGAGAGATAGGATGTGCTCAAAAGCAGATGGAGTGAGGAGGTATTCCAGAAGATGCAAGCAGCTCTGTCTGGGTCTCCAAAAGGACTTTGGGGAGGACCCAAGGAGCTGGCAGTAAGGAGCAGCCACACAACTGCACCAGGCTGATGGGTCTGGGCATGTGATGGAATGCTCCTGTCGAGGAAAACAGCATTTGCTCTTGTAGGACATTATTGGGTAAATTCAGCACCTTCACTGATCACAGCAGGTCAGAAGAATTTTCCTTCACCTTTCTGTACTCTTGGAGGTGGATGGAAACCTTGGATTTTCCACTGGTTCATCATTTCATATCAGAGTAAAAACAGAGCCCCTGTCATGGGGGGAAAACCATGGCAGAGAGAAACAAAAAGATCAGTAGCCCACAAAGAGGAGGGGAGGGCAGGAGAGAACACAGGTGAGTAAAACATTGTCCTTCTGGGTCTCCCTGGTGGCACAGGCAGTTGAGTGGCGCACTGTGAAGCTGTCCACAGCCTCTGCGGTGCAGGTTCAATCCTGGCCGCTTGGGAAAATCCCACATGGCGCGGTAGACCTCTCCTGTCTTGCCCACTGCTCCTCTCAGCAGTATATTTCGTTAGTCTGCCTGTTGTATTCCCCGCTCTGTCTCTGGTGAATCCTCTCACCTTCCCACACATCTGGCCTGTACCCCAGTTCTTGTATAAATAAAAAAAAAAAACTTAAAAAAAAAAAAAACTAAACATTGACCTTCTGTTTGCTGTTGCTCATTCTATCAAAGTAAAGGGCTATGCACCCAGGTGGAAAAGCCAGTCACACTTTAAAGCATAGACTCCTGGCCTCCCCCACCAGCCAAAAGAGGAAAGTCAAGGTGGATCCTCCAATTTATGTCTGAACTAACTGTGTAGAGCAGATGCTTGCTAAAATCGGGTGGATTTTCTTAACAAGCTGAAAGACAACAAGACTTTTCTCTGTAACAGTGGATGCAAGTCTTTGAAAATACAATTTATAAATAAGTATTCCATTACTGTAACTTGTTTACATGATTTATCTTCACAAGACTGCCCCTAATAAGCCAGACAGATTGAGGGCAGATTTAAATGAGACTATCACATCCAGGGCTTGGAGGCACAGTTCTGCACCCACATCCAGCTGCAGGGGCAGGCACGGCTGCTGTAGGGGAAACCATTACTTTTATTTTAATCCATATTCCAAAACTGCTTCGTGGTCTGTCAATCACCAAGAAGACATTTTCAACTCATTCTCCACTACAACATGCTATCTTGACCTGGCTACTCTGGGCATCCTATTCTGTCTGGATTTATCTCCAGTGTTTCTTAAAATCAGCAAACCTTGGGGTCCAGGTAAAAGTATCTGGGCTGGCTAAGGCGGGAGGAATTAAAATGTTATAGAGTTAGGGCAGGGCACTAGTCACATGCCTACAAACTGACAAAAGCCTGCATGGGGGCCACCCCTTTTGCAATATCTTTCAATCAGAACTTCTTTATAGATTTCAGAGTTGATTTGTAATTTAATGCCACCTATTGCCTAGGAGGCAGCAAGAAGTATGAGAAGTAATAATAGCTCAGGGAATTTAGCTACCATGGGAAACTAAGCAAAACTAATGAATATTGCACTCATTAGTAAACAATGAAGGAATTAGTAAAAATTAAAATACCTGACTATATCAAGTGTTGGGAAAGGTGTGGACACACCTTTTATCCATTTTTCACAGAAGGCTAAGTTGAAGGTTAAGTACTCTTTCATCAAGCTAAACAACCCACAAGTTGCACTCTTAGTTTATAAGAAAGAAAATCTCTAGTTCATGTATAACAGGAGCCACGTAATGGATGATGATAGCAGCAGTGTTCAAATAACAAAACCTGCAATCAGCCCAAGTGCACATCTACAGGAAAGTGGATGAATCAGTTGAGGTATAGTCACAACAAGAATGAGGCATGGAAACACAGTGGAATATGAGTGAATCATAGCAATTCCGTGTGCACATGAAGAAAAAGTCAAAAAGCACATACATGAACTCCTTTATATCAAGTCAAGAACAACTAAAATAAAGGCATATATATGGGGGACACAGGTAGAAAAGCCACAACTTTAAAAATGTTGGATGAAAAATGAAGAGCGACTCGGAAGGATTGCTTCTTTTCAGAAGGGCAGAATGAGAATCACATGACTAGCTTTAAGTTGTTACCTGATCTTAACTTTGCTTTGGAAGGTACTGTGTGGGTGCTTATTCTGTTACTACAGATGGTAAATGAAAAAGATTCACAGACAGACGATGGACACCATGAAGATACCAATGATGAGAGATGGGAGAAATGAATCCTCCATACTCCCTACAACAAAGATAGAGCTTGTTTGCTTTATTTTTTTTCTCTTTCCCCAAATTACAGGAAAAATGAGCTGCATTTCTCATCCTTTCTTGCAGGTTCTGTGACCTGCACTGAGTTCTGGCCAATGGAATCCGGGCAAAGTAATGTGTACAGCTCTGTACCCCACCATTAAGTGTTGCTCCATGAGCTTCTATCTGCTCACTGTTTTCTGGGATGGATGCTGATATATCCTGGTCAAACAGGAAGTCACGAGTTAAAGAAGACAGGGTCTCTGAAAGCCCAGGTTTCAGATGACTACATGGCACAGAGTTCCATGTCCCACACCACTAAACTTGATGTGATTGAAAAATAAACTTGTAATTCACCAAGCTACTATGCTTCCAAGGTTTATTTAGCATTAACCTAACTAACCTAAACATCAGTAGCTTGACATGACTGGAAGCAAATTACACAAAAGTGTTTTTTACTTAGTTAAACTTCTTTCCTCCTTTTGTGAGAGAGGTGGAAAAAGGCAGAGAGTTCCTGTTAAAGGGTGTTAAACTCAAGAGATTAGAATCCTGACACTGTTTCTTTTGCTTGGCGCTCTGGGTAATGACATTAAATAGCTCAGACCTCACAGAGAACACTCAGAGCAATATCAATCTCTTCCTCAATTAAATGGAATGTGGCAGTTTTAGAGGGTCTAAGATCAAGCAATTTATGGAAAAGCACAACATCATGTTGGGACCAGGCTGATGGTGCTGGGGCACTAACCAGGAGTACACTGAGGAAATTAACCAGAAGCCCCTCTCAAATATCAGTAGCACCATCTAGGAAGGCTAATCTATTTCTCTCTGGCTTTGTGCATATTCATCCTTCTCACCCCCTGGCATGCTGGTGCTGGTGTATTGTGAAATCTGCTTTGCCATCTTGTGAGGGGGCAAACTGAGCAGCTGGTCATGACCACTGGGATGCCAGGTAATGAGCAAGTGCTTCCCATCAGAGCCCCAGGGTCTTGTCACCTCGCCAGGAATGACAGCTTGGCTCTCTGGCAACAGCCCTGATGTGGGGAGGAAGCACACAGCTCTCCACTCCATTCTTAATGTAGTTAAACTTTCGAATTCTTGCCCTGAATCAATTCCTGCCTTTTTAGCTGAGGTGAGCAGGAGTTAGACAGGTCCTAGGAAATGAAACTATATCAATGCAGATGTGTCTTCTAGCTGAGCAATTTCTGACTTTGGGAAAAGAGTTGGCATAACAAGTACAGGTGTGGTGGTACCCTCCAAATGCTACACCTCATCCTCCCCATCACAATTGTTTCAATAGTAACCCTGCCCCTGTAAATCACCAGCTCCCCTACCAGCTCCCTTGCCAGTACTGCACAACTAAAATAAGGCCTAATGGACTTCAAATAAATGGACCACCATTGCCTTCCTCCTCCCTACCTTGTCCACTTGCTGGGAAGGAGGAAGGGTGCCCAGGGGGGAGGGCAGATCATGGAAGGGTCCACAAAGAAAAGGGGACCACACACAATTTGGCTGGCAGTGGAAAAGGGAATGAAATTTTAGGCAAGGCAGAAGTAACAGGCCATGGAACTTGGACAATCCAGAACTGAGTGAGTAAGAAAGAGTAAGAGACCATATCCCACTGTGAAGAGGGAAAGGAAGGAAATCACAGCTCTTGAAAAAACCATACAGATCACCTAAGCCAATCCCTTCACATTCACAGGGAATTCAGGAAAGACACCCAGGAAGATTCTGGGACTTTCCAGTAATCACTGGATAAGCAAAGGCAGAAATACCTACCTCCTCAAACAGCCTTCTTTCCCTACACCTCAATGCCTAGTCAAGAATGTTACCTGTCTTCCTTTGAGGAATTGTTTTAGATAGAGAGCATCTAAAACCACTGTTTTAAAGTTTTGTGTGTGTGTGTGTGTTTGTTTTTTTGGGGGGCCTCCCTGGTGGCACAAATGGTTAAGTCTCAGCACTGTCAAGCTATCAGCAGCCACTGCAGCATGAGTTCGATCCCAGGTCAGCAGACAGCACAGTAGACAGTAGACATTTCCTTTCTCACCCACTCAGCAGTGTATTTCCATCAATCTGCCTGCTCTGCTCCCCACTGTGTCTCTGGTGAGTCCGCTCAGCCTCCCATACCTCTGGCCTATACCCCAGTTCTTCTATGCATAAATAAAGAAAATTAATATTTAAAAAATAATAATAAAGTTTGGGAAACCAGATGCTTTGACTTCAACTGGTGAGAGCCAATGCTGTAGACGCCCAGGCTGGATCCCAGGAAGGCTGGTGAGTAGGGGCTGAAGGGAGGAGGAGCAGTCATCTGGACTGAGGTGTAGCTCTACTCCTCTGCCACACTCAAGTTTTACCATAAGCATTTGTGAGGAATGATAAAGCCCAGAGACCAGAACATGTGACGATGTTAAGGTCAGAGTTTAAATTTCTCTTTTCAGAACTGATTTCATCTAAAACTGAACACTAATCAGGCAATTCCAATTACAAGCAGCAATTCCTGTTTCTCACCAACCAAAAATAATAGACCATTCTCCCAGGCTTTGGGCTGTGACTTGCTAACTGAGTGGTCTGGTCCCACATTGAGATGTGTGCTTGGAACTTCTTGTAACGAACAAGGAGGTGCATGGCCAAGTGCCCTTTTGAGGGAAGATTTATCCCAACTTCTGGACCATAACTGGCATCCAGCCTTCAGCTTCCCACCCCTTTGGCAATGGCCCTTGCTGTAGAAAGCCAACATACCCAGGGTCACACCCAGGGACCCCCACTGAAGTATCTGAGGATGAAGGAGCTCAGCCTTTGTACTTCTGACCATTTCAGGTCCAGAACTCCCCATGGGGTTGACTGGGCTTGCCCCACTTGCACGGCAGCCCCAAATTTCTCTCTTTCAAATCTCTCTTAGTCCCTCTCTTCCATAGGCCTCCATCCCAAGAACCATTGTGAGGAAAAACCTGAGCACTAAGCTGAACAGAGTCTGTCCCCTGGCAAACCATCACTGTTGCATTTCTTCTCACTTGCCTCCTCATGAAGCAAACCTCACTTGGTTACCTCCGACCCCCACCCCATGATCCTCACTGCCTCAGAAATCAGCAACCTGCTAAAACCTTTATGGGGAAACTGGATCAACTCCCACCCCAAATCCCAGAAACTTCCAGAAGTTCATAAACTTATTCTGAAAGCAACATGTGTGCATAACTAAGAAAGGAATTGTTTCTGATAATGTTGCATCCTGAGATTTGTTCAGTACTACTTAGTAATATGCATGAGACAGAGTGCGAGCTAGTGAGAGCGCTATGCTGGTGCTGAATCCATTTCCCATTCTTTTGATCTATGGTCTCCAATGTGGTTACAGTTACTATCATACCATCTGACTTGAACTGATGATTCCAAGTTCCATAATGTCAAATAAGTCATATTTCAGTAACACTTCCTACCCACTGCTAAAAATATGGTTTCTTCCCACACAGCTATACCTAATGAGATATTTCAAGCCACCTGGCACCCAGGAGAGTTCCTTGGCTAATTTTCTGTGGAGCCCCACAAAGTGGAAACTGTACAATTGAACCCCACTGGACACTGGTGTCAGGGGACTAGAAGTACAGCAACACCATAGACACATTGTCTGACGGTAAGAGATGTCCCTTGGAGATGTCATTTGACCCTTAGTCAGTACAAGCCTAGGGCAGAACAGTACGTTACAATGTGCATCTGCAGGAAACACACCAAAAGAGGGGCTGGCCCCACTGACTAGCTGGCTTTCCTCCAGGACCTTAGCTGCGCTTACAGTTTCTGGTGAGAACCAGTTTGAAACCTGAACTGCTAACTTCCAAAGGCATCGGAAGCCCAGGCAAGACCTCCTGTCCAGCTGCATTGCCAACTAATGCCAGTCATGTGGAAGCTTGCCACACCACTGCTGACGATGTCCCCTGCTTGTTCTTGCCTCCTTGCTAAATGCTAAACATGTTTTTTTTTGTCCATCATCCTGCCAGTCCATGTGTGAAGCACCGTCCCTCCGTTGTTACCCCTACTTTCCTCACCTGGGTTATGAGTTCCTTCCTAGGATCTCTTAGCTCCCTAAGTACGCTGAGATAAGCCACTGCAAAAGTGTGTTCCCCCATGGACACTGGGCCCTTGGGGGCAGGAACTCTCTTGTCTGTACTAAGTACCCAGACCTTTCTAAGTATATTAACTGGTGCTGCAAAAGCAAAAATAGAATGTGCTATTGTGCAAACCAAATCTAAAAAGACTTTTTTTTGTTTCTACTCTGAGTCTTATTCTTAAAATTCTTAAAAGATGTTTCCAAAGAAAACAACCCAAAGATCAACTCAGGGATGCTCTGGACTGCTGTGGGCAACACACTTCCAGTGTCTCAGAACCAATCAAGAAGCTCCACACTGATTAGAACACAAGGCCTTCGTGGTTAGGAAGGGGTCTGGAAGATGAAGTCTACATAGTCTTCCCTCCCCCACCAGTGGCCCCACCTCACTGGAACAGCTGGAGCAGGAGGTGACACTATGGAATAGAGCCAACGTACTCGAGGGGCAGCAGCACCCCAGGGTGCTGTGAGAGTTGTGAGTTGTGAGTCCCCAACTCCCCCACTTCCCACCAAGTGCACCTCTGGCCTGGGCCAGAGCTATCCCCAGCCTTCATTTAGCTTCCCCTGCCATTGAGCCCTTATCTGTGAGATGGTTGGAAAGAATGCTACTAGATACTCACTTTCAGAGTCAATATTTACTGTTTTGGGGTGGAATTGTGTCTCTCTAAAAAGATACGCTGAAGTTCTAGCTCCCAGGACTCGGGAATGTGGTCTTATTTGGAAAAAGGTCTTCGCAGATGTAATGAAGATGGATTAGGATGGGTGCTAATCCAACAACTCATGTCCTTATAAAAAAGGGAAACTTGGACACAAATAAATGGGGGAGAAGGCTATGTGAGGCAGAAGCAGAGATTACCAGGCTGCAGCAACAAGCCAAGGGTTACCAGCAACCGCCAGAAGCTGGAAAAAGTAAGGAAGAATCCTCTGGAAGCTTCAGAGAAAGCAACGTGCTGCCAACACATTGATTTTAGACTTGAAGCCTCTTGAGAGGCTTAAGAGAACACGTTTCTGTTAAGTCACCTAGTTTGTGACACTTTGTTACAGTAATGCTAGGAAACAAATGCTCAGACCAAACATTTTATGGCACATACAGAAACTCCATTTAATGATTTTCCCATGACTGAAGGAGGTAGTTATTGAGTCTCCAAAAGCCCACGTGACATGTCAAGGGAAGGGCAACTGTCAGGGCCAGATGATGCATGTAAGTAGGGCCATCCACATCTCCTGACTCCAGTTCCAGCCATCTTTCCAGAGCTCTTAAATCAAATTGTCGTTTCAGCTTTTGCTTTAAGGGTCTCCTATTAAATTCCTTATTAAAATATTCTAGTTTTGCTTTTTTCTCCACCTGAGGAAAAATTATGTGATGCTCTGCCAAAATTCCAGATCTCGTGGTCAGAAAGGCAGACAGCTCAGTTGCTGCCTGCTTGGGTTTATCACAGATCCTGCGTGGATTGATGCACTTGACTGGGGGATCAGGAAAAAGCAGCAATTTATAAGCCACCTTCACCTGCTAGTGTCATAGAGGGAGTTCATAAGCAATTAGGCTCTTCTAATCACTTAATCCACTTTAAATCTCTGCAAAAGGAAGGTAATGATTATGGAACTCTGAAATGGCTGGTCCTTGGCTGGTCTTCAGTCGACCAGAGGCTCACAGAATATTATAAAGTACATTTTTAAAAGGCTCCTCCAAAGCATCTGCAGCTCTGACATTTGAGTCCCAAGCAGAAAGGTAAAACCAGGAACTAATTTGAGTTTCCTTCTCCCCTTTCCTCTGCGTGAAGGTGAACTGACTCCAAGACCCCCTGTAGGACCTCAGTTGTAAATTGGAACCAGACCCTTCGTTCCGACACATTTCATGGGGGTGCCCTCTCCAGACACCACTCACCTCACCGCCTCTTGACAAGGGCCACAAATGTATAATTTACCAGGTGCTGCTGCATCAGAAGCCTCATGGGCCGTGTGTCAGCTCCTTGCAAGGTGGCATTTATATGCTAGAGAAAAATGAACAGATTTAGGAGGGAGCTGTGGGACAGACAAATATGGTGATCCCTGGGTTTCCAAGGATGGAAGGCTTATGAAGGGCACAGACATGCCCTCTAACCACTGGACTAAAACTCTCCCTGCCCCTGATCTTTTCAAAGAAACAGCAGCAAGTTCTAAATATTGCATGCTTTTATCTCTAGGTCCTAGCACTGCTAGGACTAGCACTGCTCTAGCCTTCAACACCCACAATGATTATTCCACAGAAAAGCATTATTTATTCAATAACTGCTGCTCTGTGGACTCAAGCCCCACACCCTGGCTGCTCCTTGCCTTCCTTTGGGGGGAATTTGTCCCTGCAAGTGAGCAACACATCGTGGTGACACAGAGTTCCAACAGAGACACCCCAAGAGCTATCAGTGAAATGAACATTGGTTGAATGGATTTGCCACCAACTTTGATCTTTAGTTGGGTGGGCAATTGGGGGCATGATTAGAAGATAAATCCCACAGGCTAGAGAACTCATTTCCAGGATCTGTCCCTTTCTTTTTTCCCCTCTGGTTTATAGGCTGTGAACTCATCTCATCTAGAAAACCATGATTCAAAACGACTGCAATTGGAACAATTCAGCGAAAGCCCTCCTAATTGACACTGAACAACTTCTGCTGTTCAGCCTGGGGGCCTCCGCAAAACGCCCAAGGTTACAACCAACAGACATGACCACTGAAAAGTGATGAAGGGGAAACTGGTAAAGAAAACAGAACTGTTGAATGAAATAAGTTTTTACCTTGCATTAGCAACAAAGCTTTCTAACTTCCCAAATTGATCCCATATAGCATCACCATGTCTTAAACTTACTCGGGAGGGGGGGTGGTGAAAGGATGTTTATCTCACATCTGCCAATGAAACTGAGGCCCATAGCACTTGAGACTTGCCTTACAGCACGTGGTCTGGGGAAGGGGCAGGGCACTGGTGTGAGTGGAAATAACAGGACTCTTCCAAGAGGGGGCACAAAGGGGGCCTCAGTGTTATAAACAGTGTCGATAAGACAAAAGCAAAGATACCAAATGCCCCATGCACCGAGGAAGGGCTGTTTTAGATTCAGTCCCAGTTAACATGATTGCAGGTGCTGCGTGAGGCTCTGAGCAGAATACCAATCTCTACTACATAGCACATCTCCAAGTCCTTAAAACCTCACTGTTCACTTAATTCAGCCCCTCATTTCCCTACGATGAGGATCTCCTTCTAAAAGAAGTGTGTGCATCCTCTGGACCTGTTCCCAAATCAATATGGTCAAATAGTTCCAAAAAGACCATTTTCAGCATCTTCATTATTATTTTCAAGAGCTTTTTTCTCCGGAGTAAATACTCTCGTTCTGAGATTCGACACACCATTGCTTGCCCACAGAAGAGATGAAGAGTAAAAAATTATTAATGGGTATCTCCAGGCAATTACAGACACACTGCCCTCAGGTTTCTGGTCTCTCCCTGACACTGCCTGCCAGGCAACTTTGCTGCTTCTGAGAGATAATACGGCCTTTGCTGTCATTGGTGAAATGCTCTATCAGACTTGCAGGTTATGGCAGCTTCTGGAAAAAACAGGAGCATCCTGTACTTTGACTGCAGGCAAGACAGTTGCTCGTGTTCAGGCAAGATAGTCCAGATACTAAGACAATCCCAAGAGACCAGGGAGAACATGGTGAAAATCTGTGTTCACTGTCCGGGGAAACGCAAAAAGCCTGTTATGAAAGGTTTCACCCTTGCAGGCTAAATAATGCACTTACTAGTTTAAAAGAAAAAAAAAAAACTAAGATTAGAAGGGACACTGAGGGTGAAAATGGATTTAACAAGGAGACAGGATCGAGCTGAGCATCAATTAGGACAGCCCCAGAAGGAGACAAGATGTCAAAAGAAGGGAAGGGAACAGCCAGCTGACATGTGGGTTCCACCAGGGAGGAAGCAATGCCTCTCCTAGCCTGTGAATCCCAGAATTCCAAGGTTTGGACTATAGTTTCTTTCAAACCCCAAAGAGCATCTCTTGAGGCATTAGAGAAAGAGCAGCCGGGTCTGTCAAAGCTACACTAAATAGTCTGTACACCGGCGACTCTAGCTGAGACTAGGGAGACAGAACTATTTGTGAGCTTTCTTCTAAATGGGCTGTCCAAATAATACTCGATTTTTGTTCTTATAGCCTTTTACTATTGCTCTCTCCTAAATCCGTTGTCCAGTTAGCCTAACCTAACTCAGCCCCATCTCCACCTCCCACGCCACCGCCCCCCACCCCAGGGAGATGGATTCTCCCTGTTCCCAGATGTCCTTCTTGGAGCTGAAGGGAGAACACAGGTTCTGGAGCTCAGGTTTGGGGAGCATGGAGGCCTGTTCTGCAGAGGAGAGGGCTCCCTGGGTCAGCCTGCAGCAGCCACAGACCTCCCTGGGGCTGCCTTTGAGCTGCTGCCTCTGGATTCCATAATTAAAGTCACTGAGTATTTGATCACCTCCTCCATGCAGATTAATTAATATCACTGCAACATTTGTTTTTCATTTCCTTTGATAAATGGTTAAAACTGTTAACAAAGACAGTGATGTTCCACTCGCTCACTCACTCTTGGCCTCTGCATTTCTCTGTGGGTCCTGCTTCTCTCTGGGTAGAGACTGAGTGGGAAACGCAGGGGCAAGCGTGGCCAAGACGCATGGACTTGGTAGGATGAATCCAAACCACCACTGGGAAAATACTCTCAGGAGAGCTAATGCTGTCCCTTCCATCTTTCATGGGTAGAAATGTAGGCCTTTATTTTACAGAAAAAAAACTTAACGTGTAAGTTCAGATTATTCTGCTTGGTGTTTTTTCTTGCTTTCCCAATTCCGTATGTGAAAGAAATGGAGGCAATTCAGTCACCTCAGAGGAAACAGCCTCTCTGACTTTGTCTCTCCATCTCTAAAATGGGTATAGTCGTATTTACCCTGCTTATCACACTACATGTTGTGAAAATTAAATGTTCTAGATGAAAATGCTCCACCAGCCACAGTGCTCTGCGTGATGTCAGTGTTGACTGCACTGCTCATGCCCTCCTGTGACTCCAGAGAAAGAGCAAGCTTGGCTGGTTCCCAAAGCAATAAAGTCTCTTAGTCAAAGTAAGGGGAACTGAGGAAGGACATGGAAGAAAGGACAGATGTATGAGGGCAAAGGGTGTTTGGGGGACATCTGCACCTTCCTCTCTGCAAGGAGAGCTGGTGCACACCTCCCAAAGTGCACCTGCAGGGCTGGGCAGCCCAGCGGCCTCACACTCCACAGACCACTTTCCCAAGGAGCTCCACTCCACTGGCAACTGCAAGAAAAACATTCTTCCCCTCATAACTTCCATATTCTCTGTAATGGGGTTGTAAGGCAAATGAAGGCACCTGCAGAGGTGACATCTCTCCTTAGAGTTTTCCCTGGAGTCACCTCCACATGGAAGCTAAGCCCCTCCCCCAGGTGCAAGCTGAGCCTACTTAAAATCAAGTAGTGCCTGCAGGGCTCTGCCAGGAACACCAGAGACCACTTCTTCTTGACCTCCGGAGAGTGCTAACCTACTCACAGGTCATGTGGAATTTTTCTCAAGAGCATACATGAGGGCCTCCCCTGGTGGTGCAGTGGTTGAACGCTGGCCTGCGAAGCTGCCCCCAGCCTCTGCAGCACTGGTTTGATCCCAGGCCACCAGCAAGGGTCCCACAAGGTGAACAGACCTCTCCTGCTGCGCCTGCTGCTCCCCTCAGCAGTGTATTTTGTCGGTCTGCCTGTTCTGTTCCCCGCTCTGGTGAATTCTCTCACCCTCCGGCGCTTCTGACTGTACCCCGGTTCTTGTATAAACAAATAAGTAAATCTTTAAAAAAAAAAAAGGCATACATGATATGGCCTCTAATGTAAGCCCCAGCCTTTTCCACAGAATGGTAAGAATAGGCAGCCTTCTATCAGTGGGTAATCTGACAAGAAGAGGTTTATCCGCTGGAGCTGTGGATTTCAGCGCCCCTTCTGTCTACCTTCGTGTGCTGCCAGCCATCCTGGGAAAAGATGCTGGTCTAATAGAGGGAAATGAAATCTGACAGCCCAGAGCAACAAGGGGACAGGTACACAGTGACTCTTGAAGGAAAAGAATTCTGTCCCCAAGCAACACCTGGCATTAAGAAAGAAGGTCGCCCTGAAGATGTAAAGTCTCATCCAAGTAGAAGTGACACTTTTTGCTCTGACCCCAGACTCTACAGCAGGGGCCAGTGTGGATCCTGTCCAGTTTTCTACCTAAGTATTCCAGACACAGAACACAATACAATGTTTGAATTGAGGCTCCCACCACCGCTGCCACCACCCAGGAGCAGAGTGATTATTTTGAGTTCTTTGGGGGAATCTAAGGCAACTGAACTTTTCAGAGACAAGCCGAAGGTGAGCGAGGCAGCAATACATGCATAAGAGAAGCTCAGACTCTGGGGACACTGCTGTTTATATAGCTTGGGGGAGACATTTAATCTCTAAGCCTTCATTTATTCATCTATGAAATAGGGATAACATCCACTTCATATCGTTTTGAGGAGAACAAAGAATATAAAGCACCTACAAATTCTTGGGGTCACAGCAGGGATTAAATAAATGGTAGCTACTATTATCTTTATCACTACCAATAATATTACTGCTTTGGCAGGGGTGGGGGCAGGAGATTGCATTATTCTTCATCCACTCCCTTCCTCAATTCAAAAACTCCTTCAGTACGGCTCCTGACCCCATAGAAACAGAGTTAGCCCCTGCATCATCCAGTCAGTCCCAAAGAATCTGCTTTGGAAAGGACTCCAGAACTCACCATCAAGGGGAACACAGGGGTCCCCTGCAGGTCACTGCTCTCTGTTCCTGGCAGATGGCACATCCTACAGGGAAGACAAGCTGCTGCCAAGCAGACTGGTGGCGACTACCACGGCTGGCATCACAAGTTGCCAGGCTGGCCTGCACAGCTGCTTAGAGAGCAAGAGAGCCCAGTCTGCAAATCTAGACTTGAGATGGGGTGGGGGGGAGGAGATGTGGGAGGAAGAAGCTAGGCTGGCCAGCATCTCCCTCAATCTGCACTGGCCATGACTGACCACAGAGCACATTCAGCACACGGCAGCTCTGTTGTTATCTTTAAACCAAACTAACATGACCAGACACTCCACAAGCAATAGTCTGCTTTTCTGCTTTTCTGAGTACTTTCATTATTTACTCGTAATATATTTATAAGTAATGACATTCCTCTACCCACCATTCTCCCACAGATACAGGAAGGAGGAGTAAGATAAAATGCTCCAAGCTTCCCAAGAGAAAGAGATAAAAGATTCTGTATTTATATCTCTTGGATTCCAAAAAATCACAACATAGTTACCCAATCATAGCACCTGTCTCCTGAGAAACAGCCCGATTCCCAGATGCTCTCCTGTACCTTGGTTATCCTCAATGTAGCCCTGAAAATGGGGTGGGAAGAGACGATATTCACCCAGATGGCATTACTCATTCCATCTCTGCTTCCCAAGCACTATGACAAGAGAATAATAAACAGTGTGTGTGTGAGTGTGTGTTTGTGCGCATGTGTGTGCATGTGTGTGTGCCCAACCTAAACCCAACTGAATACCATGTGTGAATTCACTGTCTCAAGGACTCACCATCACAGCATATGGCACCCAGCTGTTCTGGACAGAACCTAAGATCCCTCCTTGACTGCTCCTTCCTTCTCACTCACACCCAATCTGTTAGCAAGACATGCTGATTCTAACTCAAAAATGACAATATCTTACAATCTTCAGAAGTAACCTCTGGATGCCAAGCGACCTTTATCTCTCCCCCCGCCCCTTTCTGGGTGGGTTTTATTTATTTTTTTATATTCTTTAATGTTTATTTTATTTTATATAATTCCTACATCATTTTTCATTTTTGCACAATGCATGCATTTTCATTTTGGTTATATTCCCCATACAATTGCACCCCCCTTATTTTGACCCTAATCCCGCCTCTCCTCCCCCCCAGTAGTGTGTCTCTGATTTATAGTTGCTTGTTGATTTTGATATTTTCTTTATGATAAGGACAGCTGCACCCCTATGTTCATAGCAGCACTATTTACAATAGCTAAGCTATGGAAACAACCCAAATGCCAAAAATAGATGACTGGATCAAGAAGATGTGGTACATATACACAATGGAATATTACATAGCAATCAAAAAAGATAAACTCATGCAATTTGCAGCAACATGGATGGCGCTGGAAGGGATCATGCTCAGCAAAATAAGCCAGAAAGAAAAAGAAAAATACCAGATGGTCTCACTCATAGCGGGAATTTAGAAAACACAAATAAGGGACCAGGAAAAAGACACCTTTATCTCTTATCTGGGCTACTGCAAAGTATCTAACTGCACTCTTAGCCATCATCTTGCCAAATCTCCTACAGGCCCTTGAGTCCTACTGATCTGGTCCTGTCTCTCTAGACACATCACTCCCACACGCCTCCTCCACCTGCTCCAGCCTGCTTTCCATCCACCAGACTTTCATCAGGCCACCTTTAGGCAACTAAGACCAAGCCCCCTTACACACGCACCCTCGCACCCTCCCACCCTCTCTGGTTGACATCACTCTTTACCACACCACACTATTTTCTCTGCTTTAGAGCATGTGCCAGTACATAAAGCAATGTCTATTTCTCTATGTAATTATTGTCTAACTTCCCCCCAAGAACGTACGCTCTTTAGAGAGACACCTGTGTCTTACTGAGAGCTGTAGCCCTAGGGACTGGATTGTTGCCAAGTGCACATGAGGTGCTTCTAATCTATAGTCTTACTAGGCCATGTGATTTAATCCAGTGCTGTCTCCAAGTTCTTTCTCACTGAATTTAGTTTTGCATACTCCTGGATGTTTATAAATCGCTTTGGGGGAAGGGAGATAATTAACCATCTAGAAATATTAAATAAAACTTTAGCCTCATAATTACCCTTACAGACTACAGTTTACAAATATAAATGTTCTACTCTTATAGAATATTCTAGATCTGCAGTTCTCAAAATTTTTGTTCTCAGGATCCCTTTACACCCTTGAAAATTGTTGAAAATCCAAAAGGGCTTTTGCTTATATGACTTATTCTGTCAGTAATTACAGAAATAAAAGTGGAGAAAATTTTTTAAATATTTTTAATTCATTCTAAAATAATAATAAAACATCCATGTTCACATATATATGTATTAAATTAGCTACATTCTAAATGTAATATGATATCCTAGACTGCATTCTGGAAATAAAAAAGAACACTAGTAAAAAAAAATAATGAAATCCAAATAAAGTCTATAGTTTAGTTAAAATTGAATACTAATGTTAATAATTATGTTAATATTTGTAAATATTTATGTCTTAGTTTTGGCAAATATACCTTGTTAATTTAAGATGTTAACATTAGAGAAAATTAAGTGAGAATATACAGAACTCTTTGAACTATGGAATTTGTTCTATAAAATTATTTTTAAATAAATGATTTATTTTTTAAGTATATTAAAAATTGTGAAGAATGGCAGTTTCATATTTTTGCAAACTTCTTTTATATCTGACTTAGAAGACAGCTATTTTTCAGTGTTTGTGGCTGTGTTCAATCTGTTGTGATGTGCACTTTTATTGAAGTGTAATAATTGAAATATCAACTGTCTATAAACCCAGTTCTAAACTCCTATGAATACTAAGGCTGAGAGTACAAAAGAAATAAAGACCTTGGAGTTTAAGATATAGTTATGTAAGCAACTATAAGCAAATAAAACAAATAAATAAAAAAATAAAAAAAAACTTGAAGACTATAAGGATATTTTAGATAACAAAATAGAGATTACAGTGAGAATTCAAGGGCCAAGGGCAATCAGACTGTAGACCTAGAAGAGTCAGATGAATTAGGTAGGCAGGGTATTCCAGAAGGTTAGTCCTTTGGCAGTCCAGCTCAGGTCTCAGGATTTCTCTGTCCCCTAACTCTTAGCAATCAACTTGGTGTGGATTCTGAAGACATGTCCTTGGCCCAGAGACTGCTGGGTGGCTGGAACCAGAACAGGCAGGGAGGAGGCATGACAGCAAGGTGTGTGAAAATAGTTTCTGAAAATTAAAACAGTATAGAAGACAAAAAGACATTGGCCAGATACCAATAGTGGCCAATTTCTACACGTGGGTAAGAAAAAGAAGGGAAAGGCATGATTGTAGAATGCTTCAAAAGGGCTAATTATTAAAAATAATAAATGTGGCTTAATAGTACATCAAACATCAAAGACAAACAGGGCATTTTTTGAGATGAAATTTATATCCAATGAATACTGCACACCAACAATAGCTGAAACTCCCACAGCTAATTGAACACAGCGGCATTCACGATTTTCCTCTATCACCTGCTGTTAGTGTTCATTTCAAATGACACTAGACTTCAAAAATTGGCCACCTGCCCACTGAACTTAGGCTCTCTCTAAATAGTTTGTCCAGACCAGAAGCCATTGGAGCTACATTATCTTTCTGACAAGCCATGGTGTTTCACCCCACAGAGCCAGGATGTCCTGAATCCTCATGGAGCCACTAAAGGTGGTTATGGGCTTTTCTGCTCCCAGCATTGATGGCCCTACTGCCAAATGATTCAAAACCCCTGAGGCTCTAACTGCTAGGCTCAGATGATTCCAAGCAGAGGGCCAGGGACACTTTCAGCAGAGATAAAATCCACAGGCTCAGTAGGGGTGGGGAACCACAGTCCTCCACCACAGAATCAATGGCGCTTGATGGAAGCAAAACCCACTGTCATAGAGGCTGGAGCATTTTCCCAAACAGAATTGACCCAGTGACAAATATTGATGGCAGTAAAACTCATCCTTCAGGTCTGCCCATGACTCACATGGATAGCTCTATCCTTTCAGCATTCAGTGCTATCATGAAGTTCACCACCACTTTATAAAGAGGAGTTCCACCTGGTTATTCCTCCCACAAGACCCACATGCTCTAAATAGTGCATAAGGCCCACTGAATCTCAGTCCCCACAGTCTAAGTAGGACATGATCTGGATCATGCTGTTCCTATCCTTTCATTTGCATTTGTCTTAACGCTCCAAATAGATGGTGAGCATCTTAAAGGTTGGCCTTCGGGAAAGACATAAGTTACAAGGGAATTTAGAAATAAGTATAAATCAAGAAGAAGGAGTTCACACCGAGATTAGGTATACTGGCATGGCTTATGGAGGAAGCAAAATTGAGAAGCCAATACAAGATGTGCAGGATTGGGGAAAAAAGACAAAGAAGGTATGCGGATGAGGGAGGAAATTATAGGCAAAGATGTGGGGAAAGATGCTTGCACAGTACAGTATGTGTCCCATCCTAGGAGAATTGTGAGAAAGCATGGAAATTGGTGAAGATAATGTGAGATAGCAGGTTAGACATAAGGATATAAGCAAAGTAGGGTGAGACCAAGAAGTAAAGGAAATTGAAGATCAGACGTCTGGGTACTGGCATATAATGATGCTTAAGACTACTGCAGACTGGAAAGATCATCACAAGGGAAAGTGGGAGTACAAACCAGGGAGACATCAACCCCACATATTTTCATAAAGGATGGATGCTTGAGTACCTTAGCACAAAGAATGTCATATTTCCCTGACTGACAAGCATTTTCCAAGGACAGGAGATAGCACAGGCCTAAAGGGTATGGCTTCAAATAGTATTTGCTTTCAGAAGACTCTAAGCATGAAGATGTGCCTGGAAAGGAATGTAAGGGATCTGTGGGAGTTGTTGCTCCAGGGCACATTAGGAGGGCCTCGTCAACTGGCAGTTTCCAATGTACACACCAAGAAATACATGGGATTCAGAAAGGTACTTCAGGAGCTGCTCTGGACAGAGAGGACAAACGGGGATGATGATTAAGCAGGTCCCTATCTTCCTTCAACCAGACGAGTTCTGCTCTGAAGAAGAGTTCACTACAATCAGAATCAATTCAAAGTTTAAAAAATCCTGATATTAGTGTTAGTCATTACAGGTGAGAATTTCTGAAGTGATGAGAAAGTCAGCAGGACAATACTAGCAGTGTGATGGCCTGCAGGAAGAGAACTGAAGAGATCAACACTTAGTTCAGATGAGTTAATCAAGTCAGGGATAGATGATTATAAATAAGTGAATACAAATAAATAAGATCTAGGATACAATGTCATGAAATTTTCATTGGAACTTAGTGGTTAATATTACATGTGATTCCTTGATATCCACTAAAATGACTACAATTTTAAAGACTGACAATACCAAACACTGGGGATGAGACCATCCTTTGAATTCTCATGCATTGCAGTGGGAAGGAAGATGGTACATCCACTTTAGAAAACTGTTTAGCAAATTTGTTAACATGATATATGTGTTTTATATGTATTTAGATATACCATTATTTGTGATACAAATATTTCACTTCTAAATATTAAACCAAGAGAGATGAAAACATCTCATAAGACTATACAAAACAACTTTGCTTATTAAAGTAAAATATTGGCAATATTCCACCTACCCATCAATAGGAGAATAACCAAATTTTGGTATATTCAGACAATGGAATATTATTACTCAACAATAAAAAGCAATGAACTACCTGTATGAGGAAAAATCTCCAGAAATATGTGAGGCAAAGAAGCTAGACATAAGAGAGTACATAATATATGATTCCACTTATATAAAGCTCAAAGATACTCAAGACTACTCTATATGAGAGAAATCAGAACAATGACTGCCTCTGGCGGTTGGTCATAGAAAGGACAGCAGCAAATTTCCAGGGTGATAAAGAGCTTCATACTTTTATATGGCTATGTGTTATATAATACAAACTTGTCAAAACTCACTGAATTCTATAGTGAAGAATTATGCATTTTGCTGGACACTTCAAAATATATTTCAATGATTGTTTCAGATGATAAACCTAGAGAAAGGGAAGTCAGAGATGACTCTAGGGCTCAACTGGACAGACAAGAAGAAGGAATTTTTCACTAATAAAATGGGGAAATTAACATAGGGAAATTAACATATTTTCACGGCTTACAATACTTACTTTTCATATTTTTCAACACTTGACTTTTGCCTTCGATTAGGTCACAATCACCTTGAAATCCCCTTAGGACAAGGTCTTGGGGTGAATAGAACCTCAGTTACTAGGTGCTGCTTTTGGGCACTGATATTAGTGTTCATTTTGTCTCTTCCCTCTGGATTCCAAGATTGACAGATTTAATAAGCAAGTCTATAGAAGAACTGGTGAATGATGACAAGGTGAAAATGTTACCTCCGCCTGAGAAGATAGTTTTATCTCTGGGAGTCTTTGATTCAATGCTTCGACCTGGAGGAGTAACTAATTAGAAGATGTTAGGTTCCATGAAAGGCCAGCATCAGAGATGAAACAGGAAGAAATCCCCACACCTCTGAGTTCATCTTGTCCACTCCACCCAGGAAGAGTTCAGCCAGTTTTCAAGGTATTAGCAAACCCCTGTCTTTGGAAATTCTGCCTCCTCACAGCTTTCATTCTGTTCTTCACCACACTCACAACCTGTCCCTTGTCCTCTTTGTCAACAGGATCAAAGGTGTGACATCTCTCCACACTCACTGGACATGGGTCTTTGCCATTTACCTTCCCTGTGGGACAGAAGGTGGCCCTGCAGGATGACCTCATTTATCATCAATACCAGCAGCCGGGTGAATCGTGTCACATCCTGGGATCCTCTTATCATTAAGATGCATTTTGCTTGTACAAAACTAAATTGGGGGGTGAGGGGTACTCCTGAGGTCCAAAAAGAGCCTTTGTAATTGCCTTGACCACAGAATAAACACTATGCAAATGCTGTTTCCTCCCCAGCTGGGCCTGGCCTGCCTGGCCATTCCTGACCTCAGCAACTTCAAAAGGATTGTGTTTTCCTGGGATATTAGATTTATGCAAAATACTCAGTAGGGTCACATGCCTGCCTTCAAGGCCTCCTTTCTTCCCTCCAGCTTCAAAAGCTTGGGGAAGTCAGTGCAGGGAGTTCTTTCTGGCAGGGATGAAGTCTACCCCACCCTCATCAGAGGAGGAAGAGACAACCAGGTGACACAACTGCACAGAAAGAAAAGGGACACCATTTTCCTCTCTACTCCCCTCCCCCACAAGCATGAAAATCTACATCCTCAACCTCTTTAAATTCTGAACAGTGGCTGCTAGAGTCTAGCAACACACACACCCACCCACACGCACGCGTGCACACACACACACACACACACACAATTCTTAAAGATTCTAAGTTAATTATCAGACAAAGAAAATTATAGGTCCAGCTATTGCCTTCAGTGGGCTTTTAACATAACCAAAACAACTCTGATTAACAGCAGTAGCTCAAGGTAAAATGCAATAACTCTGCCATCCGTCTATACATGTCCTACCAGGTTTCAAAGCCAATGCTGTGTGTTTGTGTGAGAGATGGCCCATAGTAATTGCAGTGGTGAGGAATGTAAGTTGTCCTGCAATGTAGCCAAGCTCCTGTGCAGCTGTGAACCCGTTACATCACTAGGGCTAAGCCGATTATAAGGATAGGCAGGATCACAGTATTTCTAATTTCAGAGCAGGGATGTCCCAGAAGCCCTTTCTTCAACATCTCCACATCTACTTTTCAGCCTTGCTACTCAAACAACCTCAAAATTCCCCCCCCCCCAAAAAAGGCTGAGGTTAGTCTGAAGCAAGAGAAAGCTAATTCTGTTTACTGAGAGGTAGCAACATTCTATGCTGTATAGCAAAGAGAATAAAGACTTTGTGGCCAGATGGATCTAGGACTAATCAGCTCTGGGATCTGTGCCTGGGGCAAATCACAGATTGTTTCGACCTCAGTTTTCACATCTGAAAATATAAATCGTCATATTTGCTTATACTCAGTGAGTGTTTGGAAATGGCCCTTCCATAAAACCTTTTACCTTGAGCACTTCCAATCAAAAAAATAATGATAATAAAAAATAAAAACTGATAGTTGGCATGGTTTTAGTACCAGCCTGGGTGAGGCAGGGGGATCCATCAGAGGACCCGCAGCCAAACTGAACCCAGTCATGAGTCAGTGTTCACTTGGGTCATTGCCACAATCCCCACCCACCCCCAGAGTTTACAGGTTTAATTAATCAACTAAGACATATTTTCACTTTACTGCAATCTCCAATATCACCTAAGGTCCTTTCAAAGGATACTGACACAGCTGAACAACAGCACTATCTTGTCCTACTTGCTTCCAGGGCCACACATGAAGCTCTGTAAAGACAGGGTTGCATGCAGCCCTAGAGAGGAGGGTCAACCCCTTGATTGTTAGGATAACGGCTCCCAAATCTTTAGTGTCCATGAAGAATGTTGGCAGAGAACACAAACTATAAACTGGTGTCTCACATTACCATGAAGAGCTTCCAACCGCATCGAAACAGACAATAGATACACACGGGGAGCTACTACTGTGGGCTGGAAATCAGAGACACAACAAATCAGACTCTAGACCTGCCATCACAGAACTAGATACAGAGAGGTCATTTCCATAGAATAGGACAAATAATCCAGCAGGGAAGTGTGCGGTGCTAGAGTGAGCCCTCAGGAGGCCATTAATCCCACAACTGGGAAAGCCTGGAGAAGCTTCCTGGAGGAATGGTGAGAGAAAGACCCCAAAGGGGTGCAAGCCTCAGGTCGCTCTGCTCCTCTGAGGAAGTCCTCCCTTACACCCCTCACAATTGAAATTAGGCCCTTCTCACACTCTTACAGTCCCTGCTCTGTCCTCACTTATCACCACTCGCATTTACATATTAAATTTAATGTTGGCTGCTGACTCGTTCAAAACCCCATGAGGAGAGGACCATGTCAGCAGTGTTTGCCAGCACTCAGTCCAGGATCTGGCATGTACTAAGTGCTTTGATTTATGTGTTGGATGAATTAGGACTGAGAAGACTATCCCAGGCTGAAGGGAGAGCTGTGCAAAGGAGTGAGGGTTGGAAACAGATGATGCATTCAAGGAACAGAAAGTCATTCACATGATACAAAGATCATTTGCAGGATGGTAGCAAGAGCTGATTTTGGAAAATAAAGCACGAAGAGCTAGAGAGTGACAGGTTAAGTTTGATGAACGAGTCTGGACTCCATCCAACACCAATGCAGACCTAAAGAACCTTAAGTAGAGAAATGAGGTGATGAGATTTGTATTATTCTTACTGCAGTATGGAACGCGTTTGGAAAGAACCAAGATTGGAAGTGGGAGAGTGAGTTGTGAGTGTACGTATAACACCATGAGAAAGGTTACAGCAGGCTGCTCTAGAATTAGAAGAGAATCAAGACAAAAATGGAGGCATGAAAGGAATTAACAAGAAGTAGGATCTGCATGTGTCAGGAATTCTTTGAAAGACATGATTTAAAGGAACACAAGCAGTCAAGAACCATGACGTGGCAATTGAGCTGACTGGTGCTGCCATTTGCTGTGGCACACACAACCAGGAGGAGAGGCAAAGAGAGGCTGGCAGTGGGGATGCAGACGGGGTCAAGTTAAACTGGCAAAGTTTAAATTCCTATGGAGCACCCAAGTAGATGAGCTCAGTAGACAATCAAATATGCCAAAATAAAGCAACTCCGAGCAAGAACTGAACTGAAGATAAAGATTTGAGAAAAAACATAAAGTGGCAGTCATTGAAGCAAAAGATTAGATGAAATCCACCCAGGAAAAAAATAAATCAGAGTATACACTTATTAGATACCTATTTTGGAAGACCTTGTAAAAATCATTAATTTATCTCAGAAACCTAAATGAAGTTATCTGTCACCAATACTCATGATATGATCTAGTATTCATTAAAAGATTGCACGCGCACACACACACACACTAATACTTGTATTGCTGTATTTACCTACATAAAAATAATTAGCCTGTGCTATTATTTGCTCATCAATTAGATTATAAAGTTCTAGAAAATGAAAATAGATTTTATCCTTATTTTATTTACCTCCATATTTTATTTACCATAATATCCAACATATAGAAGAAACCCAGTCAATGTGTGTGCAGGGCATAGAATTGAATGCCTTGATTTAACAACCCTCTGAATTCCTTTCCCAGTAAGTGAGTGCATCTGACTTTTGCTTGAATGAAGTAAACCAGAGTTGCATTGCCTCAGGCTCGGGAAATCTGGCCCATGTCACCTGGATAGAAAGGCATTTGCCTATTTATCAGTATTCTGAAAATCAGCAGAAAATGTTTCATGTTGAGATTCATTTTTTTTTAATAGAGGCATGTTTTATTTATTTATTTGTTTGTTTTTTTTTGTTTTGTTTTGTTTATACAAGCACTGGGTACAGTCAGAAGTGCGGGAGGGTGAGAGAATTCGCCAGAGCCAGAGCGGGGAGCAGAGCAGGCAGAAGGACCGAAGTACACTGCTGAGGGGAGCAGCGGGCGGCAGGAGAGGTCTGCGTGCCATGTGGGACCCTCCTCTGGTGGCTGGGGAGCAGCCGGGGATCGAACCCACGGTGCAGAGGCCGCGGGCAGCTTCGCAACCCAGCGCTCAAACGCTGCGCCACCGGGGAGGCCCTTGAGATTCATTTTTCCTTTCAACATTTCCCCTTCTCCCACTACTACACTGGATATATGGATTTCCACAGGTGGCACACATCACTAAAATCTTAGATACCTAATAGTATTTGCATTTCACAAGAAGTTGGAAAGAAATGAAAAAAAAAAACGAATCTCTAATTGTGGGGTGTTAGGCGAGGCAGCCCCAGGATGAGAAACTGTGCTGACATGCTCAAGCCCTCCCTAGATAGGTGGGAGAGAATGAGTCTGATGGCTCAGATGATGCCTGAGGAACCTCAGTGGCAAGAACAAAAGGGGTCAGGTGTCATGCTTACCTGGAGAGGCCTGGGGGCCTCCACAGAGCTGGTGGGGACACCACCACCCCAGGTCACAGAGATGGTACAATGATTCAATTCTAAAATCTTTTCCCTGGGAATACAGTGGGGTTATGACTTGCCCAAGTGACTGGTTTTTAGGGTACTGTGATGGCATAAATTGAATTTGAACAAAAATACAGACAGCCTCTAGCATGTTAGGAGATGGCTGTAAAAAGTCTACCAAATTATATTTCTCAAAAAAACTGAACTACATGTCACAACACATCAGAAATTGAAAATGCGCTGAGGCTGATTTGGATGATATGAGATTCCAATATTTATGAAGTACCGAGTTCCTAAAAATATAAAATCCTGAGCACTTTCATTGAAACGCTTATTGAAATTCGCCCTCTATTTGGAAAGTCAGTTCTTTAAATAAAAGAGTGACATTGCACACAACACAGAATTTTACTGAATGAATTCTGAAGGGGGTCAGGCAAAAATGTGAAATTAAATTGTAGTGGCAAATTCTCATGCAAGATTCCTGGGTGAAAAAAAAAGTGTCTTTTTGTATGTGGCGTTCTCTCAGCTATGGCGAGGGCTGTAAGAATCAGCCTTTTTCTGAATTCATAAGATCTCAATGACCTACAACAAAGAGTGACAAATGCCACTTTTTCCCACTTCTGAGATTCATACAATGTTTTGAGATAAAAAGTCCAAGACAAAAAGGGGAGTCATGAAAGCAGAATAAACATGCCAACACACACCAGGAATGATATCCCTCAGAAAAGCCTTCTTCAGATAGGCTCCTCCACCATTTCCACCTGCAGTGCTATGGAGCCTTAGGAGAGCAGGGCCTGTCTGGCTGAGGGAATCTACTTCCCAGTCAATGACCCAAGCACCTCTCCTCTGAGGTCCATGAGGAAACAGCATCTTTTCCACTCTGAAGCAGTTGGGTGATGTACATGACTCCCCAACAACAGTCTTAGGAAGCATCACATTATTTTCCTGGGACTCAGACAGAAACTACAACTTAGAACATAAGGCTCCTGAAGGCCCCACAGCTTCAGTTTGTAAAGCTGAGACTCAGACTCACCCTCTGACTCCATCTTCTGCTGCGTTTACTGCCCAGGTAGAACATAAAGTTCTGAGCGCTAAGGAATACACTTTGTCATCCTACTGGTTTGCTGAACATCAATCTGGTCTTTCCAACAAATGCTTGGATTTCCAAATGCCAAACCCACTAAGATTCTAGGATCTCAAGAGGAAAGAAAGCAAGTGTGTGGGTACAAGATCACGTCATCCCCAACAGGAGCCATCTCAGATATGGACTTACCATGCTCCAAGCCAGATTGCTGCTCCCAATGTCTCATGACTGAAAGCATCAATCAACAATTCTGTTTCACGGCACCGACAGAACACTATGCTTACAGAATACACTACTGCCCACTGCCTTTCCTGATCGTGCAGGGCTCCCAGAAAGAAATTTTTCCTCTGAAATTCAGATCCACCCATGCACTGGCTCAGTGTCTGTTGCTGAGGGCCTTTGCTGTTGTCCTGTCTCCCTTCCTGCTTTTAAGGGTCAGTGGGCACCCGACCATCCTGGGCTGTGGGCATGCGGGTTCAACATACATATAGTGATGGTGTCCTGGGGCTGGGGAAGCTCAGGTGCCCCATTGTAAGCAGATCTATTTCCACTAATAGCTGGTGGATGTGCATTCTGAGCCCACTGGAACCCCAGGCACATTTCCAACAAACGATGTGGCACACACAGGAATTCATCCGAATGCAGCAAAAATCACTTAGCTTAATAACACTGCCCTGATTTAATTTTAACTTTTCATAAAGCATGAGAGATGAGTAGGGTGTGCTTGGTGTTTTATGGATTACTGATGAGATTGGGCTCACATCTGGCTGTTTTATCTTTTTTTTATGACTTCCCAAAAAAAGGGGGGTTGGGAAAGGAAGTGGATGGATAATTAAGAGGAGGGCAACACCTGCAAAATATGCAACTAAAATGCTTTGCCCAAGGCAAGGGGGAGACTTTGCTTCTCTCTGGTGTGTGAGCGGCTGGTGAGAGCCTGGGAAGTCCAGAGATAATAGATTTGGTAAATGAATTCAGTGCTGTGGCTGTGGGTATCCAACAGGAAAGACCACATGCATGCACGTGTGTACACACACACACATGCACACATGTGCATGCACACATACTTTAAAAATACACATAGGGCACACAAACAGAAAATGAGATTATATGCTCTTCCTCTGGTCAGCATTTAGACAGCACCCTCAGGACAGTGTAAACACAGTGGTTTGTAAGTACTAGATTGGAACAGATGTTCTAACAAAGTCTTTCTAACAAAGTCTTTCTTTGTTAGAACTTCCTTTAACTCTTCCATAAATCCAGCTCTTCTCCATCACCACAATTAGTGTCAGAAGGCAGCATGACCTCTCACCTACGTGATGATATTCTCCCTGGTCCCTCTGGTCCTCTCCTACCCCTTTTCTATTCTCAAAGAAGCATTGGAGAGATCCTGATAAATAAGTTAGATCCTATGATTTCATTGCTCAGGCATCCCCAGTAGGTTCTCATTTCTCTCAGAGTAAAAGCTGAAGTTCTTACAGTGGTGGCAAAGCACACCTTTTCCCCCTCTTGACCGCTCTTTGAATCACTGTAACCTGTCACTGTAACCAGTTCCTCAGATCCCAGCACACTGGCCTCCTTATACACTCAAACACACAAAGGCTCACACTACCTCAGGGCCTTTGCACACACTGCATCTCTACTTGGAAGGTTCTGGTCAGACATTAACATAACTTGTTCTGTCTCTTCTTGTGAGTCTGGTGCAACTGTCACCTACATGTATGTGGTTTCCATTCCTCTCCTGCTCCCTCCCCCTGGTAGTCCTGAGGTCATTTTCATGCTATGTTATTTTTCTACCCTGCACCAAACATCTTATGAAACATTACAGAATTTTCCCATTTGTCCTGTTTGTCTCTGCCTACTAAACTGTAAGATCCATGACAGTAGGGATCACTGGGGCATACCCCAGAGGCTAGCACAATGTCTGGAATATGTTTATGTAATATATGATAATGTAGTTTAATATCTTTGTTGAATGGAGAATGAACAAATGGTTTGTTCTGATTTGCAAGTGTGTTGATATAAAAAATTAATTCCAGGGCCTCCCCTGGTGACGCAGCGGTTGAGTGCTGGGCTGCAAGGCTGCCCGCAGCCTCTGCAGTGCTGGTTCGTTCCCAGGCCGCCAGCAAGGGTCCCACAAAAAAAAAAAAAAAATTAATTCCACTTAAATTTACATTTATAAATCTCCTGATTCAAAATAATAACATCAGACAAAATCAAGAGAGCCGTGGATATCAGTAAGCAAAACCACTGTAGACCACAGCAGTTTGGAGACCCTTATAAGAACAAGCCACCCGCTTTTGTGCCCATAGCTCCTAGAACTCTTTCTGCAGAAGCAACTGCTCTGCTACAGATGCATAAGCAGGGAACAAATCCTGGCACATGGCCTGTGCCTTCATTCTGTGGGTTTACCCCAGAGGTTTTCTCAAGACACAAAACCTCCCTGCCCTGAAATTAGGATCAAGAAACCCCACTAATTCGAGACTGTACTTGGACATCATGAGGGTTCAATAGGGCTAAGGACAAGAACACAGAAACAAAATGTTTGGGTTAGAATTATTAAAGCAGAAGAGAGTCCAAGGTTATTGGACCTGTTGTTCCAGCCACCACCAATCTTCCAGCAAAAATCATTAGAAACCCTTCTTGCCCCTAAAGCTCACTGGGTGATCTGGACAGCTCGATGCTCACTTTAATAAGCATTTAAAAACCATTTGTCCATCACTCTTCATCACCACCAAAAGCAGGCCCATCCTCGGCCTCCCAACTTCATCCTGCTTGTACAATATATTCTGCACACCCCCTCCACATTCATGACCTTGACACCACTGTTTTTAGGGAGCTGTCTCCTTAAGTTCCACATTCTACCTATTACACCCAAGTTGAAGTGTGCTCTCTGATTTCAAAGTCCAACAGAATAACTTGTCCACCTCCCCAACCCCATTTATCCTGGCTCCCCAACCTGAACTCTTGACCTTAAACACCATTACTCATTTCACCACCTGACACATATCCTATCCTGCCTTTTCTACCTCCATTCACTTAATGTTTTTATTATTGCCTTTCACCAGAAGGCCCTCCCCTTAGCCATATATAGTCTCATCAACCTTCTAAAACTGGCTTAAACTTCACCTTCACAAGGAAATTCTATTCTTATCAAACTTTGCAACACGTTCATGCTGCATAATACCACTGTCTTACATGGTATTAGCTGAGCATATAAGCCTCCCATAAATATTTACCAACTGACCATTGTCTGTTGCCTTTCTACTGACATCTAGGGGATTACTTTTTTGCCTGTAGGGAAGAAGTACAATATTGGACTTCGGTGTTAGGCCAACTTGGATTTAAACCTCCAGCCTGCCACTTACTATGCCTGAATTTGGCTAAACTACTTAACTTATTTTAGACCTGATTTCATCATCTACAAGAGAAGAATAAAATTATATCTCTCCCAGGGTTATTATAAGGTCAAAATGAGATGATCCCCAAACTCAATCAGGGCAGGGACTTTGCTTTATTCCCCTCAGTGCCTGGGATGGTAAGTGACACATGGTTCTCAGTAATAAAAATGTGAGTGAATAATATGCATACAATTCCTTATATAATCTGATGTGATAATAAAAGCCAGAATTATTGCTGACAGTCTTTTTTTAAGCAAACTGAAGAAAGATGTGTGGCCACTTACTGAACGTCCTCTGTGCCCTGACCCCTGTGTGTTTTCTTCTCTGGCTCAGACAATGCAGGCATCTCACCAAGTTCTCATGGGTCTCATCACCCAATCTCTTCATTATCACCCTTGAAGATCTTTCTAATTTCACAGAAGATAAGAATTAAGAAGTCTAGTTATTTCTGGGAGGGAAGATTATCCTTTGGTTGAAGTGAATTATTTATTTTGTTTGTGTCTTTCTTGTGCTACTGAAGACCTCTGCATTATTCTTTTTTACATGTCTTATGTTCTCAAATGCTGGAAAGGGATTTTACAAGCTACAGAATATTTCTGGTATGTATTTGTCCCTATAAACACCAGAAACATAAAAGATGCTCGGGGAAAAAAAATGTTGAGCAACAATGAATTCACGGAGTGATTAAATAAGGTCAAATTTACAACTGTGGATCTTAAAAATAAGTTGCAGAAATAAGTCTAAATTGTGATCTTGCAAAGTAAGCAGAGACTTTATTTCCATTCTAAGGAAGAGGCTACTGGATCAAAGCAGCATCTTGAGAGACACTCTCCCCAAGGAGGTCCTTTGCTGGTTGAAACATCTGCATATTTTGTCCACAGAGTCATCTGCATGCAAGTGTCACCCATCTCTCTTCATCAGCTCCCCTATTTGTAAAACAAGTCCATGACCTTTCTGTGACTTTCCAAGGAGGTCAAATGATGAGGGAGAAATTTCACTTGAAACATTTTCCATGCCCAAGAGAATCAGAATACTTCACAGGAAGTGCATTATCATTACACTGTCAGATAAAGAAGTAGCTGATGCCTTGCGGGCCCACAGAGATGCCAGGCACAAATTTCTAGTTTTCAAGAATTGCTACATCATTTGGTTAAAGGTGATATAGGCCAGGTAGAGAGAATGAAAGAAAGGTGCAATTTCTTGAAACACTCCTTCCTCTTCTATAGGAGTACAACAATTTTTAAAAACTCCCTACCACTTTTTATTCCATCTTCCCTTTTTCTTCTGTAGAATGAGGTCTTTCTCATCTCCTTTCATACCACCCTGCTACATCCACTCTTAAGAAATGTCCAAAGGAAATGGCTTGGGAGGAATGAACACAGAATGAGCCAGGGTCAGTAGAGAAAAGATCACTCTATTGCTCCAACTTTGTATCTAAAACTATCAAAGCCATGAAGTTATAATAGAGAATTCTCAAACCTCATGGAGGTCTGGGAGAAGTGGAAGCAAGAAGTAGTGGAAAAAGACATGGGCAAATTTCCTGACCAGGACATAGGGCAAAAAACAACATGGCCAGGGCCTCCCCTGGTGGTGCAGCGGTTAAACGCTGGGCCGTGAAGCTGCCCACAGCCTCTGCAGCACTGGTTCAATCCCCGGCCACCAGTGAGGGTCCCACATGGCGCGACAGACCTCTCCTGCCATGCCCGCTGCTCCCCTCAGCAGTGTATTTCGTCAGTCTGCCTGTTCTGTTCCCCGCTCTGGCTCCAGTGAATTCTCTCACCCTCCCGCACTTCTGACTGTACCCAGTGTTTGTATAAATAAATAAATAAATCTTTAAAAAAAACACATGGCCAACAAAGACTTGGTCTTCCCAAGGCTGATTCAGGCCCAACAGGCAGCTGGAGACAATGCTGAGGCATGGACAAATCCATGCCTCACAGCCACACTGCTTCCCATGGAGGGCCTCTGCTCCTCTTCAGGGAAGGCTGCCCCCCACTGCCAGGCCAGACCCCTCTTGCCCTTCCTACTGCCTTAAAGGAACACTCTCAGGAAAGGATTTGATAAACTGCCTCCTGATGAGTCTACAATGACAATAAGGACTTGTGATCTACTACTCCTAAATATATGTGTTTTTAGTTTAGATTAAAACTTAATATGAAAGAAATTCATCTCAATTTTGGTCTTTCAGGGGAAACTATGTGGCATGATTTCAAAGCAGCACAGAATATTAAAAATCAGGGTCCATTTAAGCAAATTTGGGGAGTCTGATCACTACAACAGTCAGTCCACGAGGAAGGTTTCTTCTAGAAATAGAGAGCAAGCTCCAGACGCCTGGAATCACACTAGGGAGGTCCTGTTAGCCTCCCCACCCCCTATGACCTGCACCACCTTAACGCATGGACGTGTTCACATTCATTCACACACACACGCACACATACACACACAAACAGCGAGGAGGACACAGTTTAAGGCAGGCAAGACACCCCAAATTGAGGATCTCTTCAGGGCATGCCCCACAGAGCACCCCAAGGGTTTCCCAGCTTGAGAAGCAGCACAGAGGGGCTGTCTTGGTGCTGGTGGAAACATCTTTCCTTTGGACTCAAGTCCTGTCACAAGGTATGACTGTTACTAGGACACAGTGATTCCCCCACTCCTCCCATCCAGCCCCCCAGGCCTTCCCACCTTGGGATGCCACAGTGAGCTCTCAAATCCCCTCTCCTGGGAGGCAGGCCTCTGGCCTGGTCTTGCGGGGCTAGAGCAGATGCAGAGGGGGGCAGAGTGGCTTACAGGCAGTGGTGACAGTATGTACTCCACCCCACAGCTCTTCGCCCCACTGCCTTGAGTAACTCCTGGAGTAAACTGAACATTTCTGCTGCTTAAAATTATAAGATTAAGGGCCTCCCTCATGGCTCAAGAGATTAAGCGTCAACACTATGAAGCAGTCTGCAACTACTGCAACACGAGTTTGATGCCCGGCCAGAGAGCTGATCCACATGGCGCAGCAGACCTCTCCTGTCTTGCCTGCTGCTCTCCTCAGCAGTGTATTTCAGTGGACCTGGCTGTTCTGCACCCCACTGTTTCTGATGAATCCTCTCACCCTCCCCCCTCAAACCTCTGGCCTATACCCCAGCTCTTGTATGCATAAATAAACCTTTAAAAAATTATAAGACTATTGTCAGAGAACTCGGTCTGCACTTGAGAGGAATATTGTCTGTGGCAATAGGGAGGGTAGAGAGTGAAGGGGATTTTGTTGGGTTTTAGTTTTTGTTAGCTGCTTTAGAATTTCATGGGGAGAGGAGGGACCATGTGGCTCTTAACAGACCACAACCACAAAGCAGCCAGCAGGGGCCACCCGGTGAACTTTCTGTGCACCAGCACCGCAGAAATAGTGACCTCCAGGATTTTAAATAATCAGGGGCTGTCAGTACCAATAAGCCTCAATTTCTGAAGTCTCAAGAGATTAAAAAAAATCCTCCATGCAAGGTGACAGAGAGATTTAGATGAAGAAACCTTCAAAGAAACAGAGGGGACAGCTGCAGCTGGCCCATCTGTGAAATGCCCATGTCACCTGACTGGCAGCCCAGCCCTGAATCAGCCTTCCCAGGCCGCATCGTACATGTGCACAGAAAAGATAATGTTAATGTTGCTCCTTATTTGTTTTTCTGTCTACAAAAATGCCCACTTATCAGTATTTACTGGCTCTCAGAAATAAAGCTATTTTAGAACATTATCCAAGATGCAAATGAGTCACTGAAATTTGTTGCTATGACCTTTCCTTGTCACTGGGTAGATGTTTCCAAATTCATAAGCCCTCCTGATGGCCTCTTAGTGCAGGGATTCCCCGGTATATCAGAGGAATGTCCACCACGAGTTTTTGCTTCGGGGAATGACAGGCCCCAAAATGGTCCAAAGATCCTAAATCTTATAGGGAAGGCCCTAGAGCTGTCACTGGACAAAAGCCTTTCTCATTCACAAGGCTGTTCTCTCAGTCTCACCTGGATGAGTAAGTCTATTGACAAAGGAAGATCCATCCAGAGAGCCTCTGCCATTAGCCACATCCCTGTACACAGAATGCATTCAAACAGGCCACCCTAACAAAGTAGTCCCAGAAGGTCTTAAAATAGTTTAACTTCACCAGGAATTAGGAAATGCAGACTTTTAGAGAACACCAGTCCTCTCCATAGTTTTCACCTTTTGTTTCTTTTGACCATATCAATTCCACATCGACAGTTTCACCCTCAGACACTGAGATAAGTGGCAAGGGGACATTAATTGTGTGAGGGAAGTTAACTCACCACAAAGCTACTGTTCTTGCGTTCAGATCAGGAAAGGTGGAGGCATTTGATGACAGCATGGAAATTGAATTGCATTCTCCTGTATCAAAAGTCTGTTCCCTACAGGTACACACGCTCAAGCACACAGCACATACCCACAGGCCTTTTCTTCGCACTAATGGCTACTGCAGACAGTGCCTAATTCTAAGAGTCCCCAAACTAGAAGCTGACCTAGACTCTTCCCTCTCTCTCACTCTCAAAGACCTCTCTTCCACACAGTCTCTTCATCCATGAAATGGATCTTACCTATGCTGGAGGCAACAGCAGTGGCTGGTTAAGGGCATGTATTGTGGAATTTCTGCTGATGTGAGACCTTGGGCAGCTTGGTCTGGGTCAAATCCGGGCTTCAATTTCCCTTAGCTATAGGATGAGTTCATAACGGTCCCTACCTCATAGGGTAGCTGGAAAAATGAAGTGAGGAAAGAGTTCAGGTTTTTGTAAGTGGCATCATTATCATTACAGAGTAGTTTTAGGAATCAAAAGTAATCTAGGTGCAGAAATGTACCAATACCTCTCACAGGTTTCTGCCATTAATGCCCTAATCCAAATCACCATCATTTCTTGTCTGGGTTACTATAAAATCCTTCAGTCTCTCTGACTCTAGAATCCTACCTCTTTCATACCACTAACTCCCCTTTCATACTACTCCAGGGATCAAGTCATTAATTTATATAATTCATCTGCTTAAAAACCTTTCATAACTATCTGTTGCTTATTAAAATCAAACCCCTTATTATGGTCTACAAGGTTGTTCATAATCAGAGTCCACCTCTTCGGCTTCATCTTCCATTGCACAGCTCCCATCTGCCTGGGATGCCCTTCTTATTTCATCTGAGCAACCATTGCACAATCTTTTCCACACAACTCAACCACCATCTCCTCTAGAAATCCCCTCCAGGTCCAGCTGACCTCTACCTCTTCAAGATCCAACTCTACCCATCACTATGCATACATCTGCCTCTAATACACTGTGTATTAAAGACAGGTGTGGCAGGTGTCCTTAATTTCCCCTGTGCCTGGCTTGTGGCCAGCATGGAGTAAGTGCTCTGTAAGTTCCTGTGGAGTAGAATTCCCTCTTGTGAAGACATTGACACAGGCAGGTTCAGTGTCAACACACTCTTATAATACTCCACTGAGAATATTTAAACTATGTAGTCCCCTATGCTAGCTTGGGTATCCTTTCTACCAAATGTCTCCACCAATAATGTGGGATTCTAGCTAGAAATCTCTGAAGTCTGAGGTCAAATGTAAAGACAAACACACCTTCCTCTCCTCCCTAACCCCACTCTAATCTCACCAAAATCTAAAAGGAACATTTAATTTTTAACAGTACTCACACTCTGTTGGCATACCAATTAACACCAATTAATCATTTTCATTAGGTGTGATAATGACTGGAAGAGAAAAGATTAGTTCCAACAAAATACTCTGTGCCTCTATCAAGTGCCCGGGTGACTCATGAGATTAAGCCACCTGAGATCAAATCCTCATCAAACTACCCCTGCTACACTGGAGACCTGTCACTGAACCTCTGGATGGTGTCAAAGAAGCAAAAATACCCAGCTGGGGAAGCATCCAGATATCAAGCTCTGACCTAAACAATCATCAAAAAATTAATTGATATTCTCCCGGATCAAAGTTCTTCACAATCATAATAGCCCTGAAACATGATACATCCATCAGTTATAATTCATAAGTCCCTAAGAAGACAACAAACATGAACCATAGGATGCACCTATTCCGAAGTAGTTTCCAGTCCAATGAGGATCATTTGAAGTCTCCTCACTTGCCAGCTGCCCCTACATAACCTTTCCTATCTCTGGGGTTGGCAACTCTAGACTTCCTGTTGTTCAGATCAAAATCCTTGCAGACATTTTTGATTCCTTGCTTTCTCCCTTCTACCCATTAAAAATAAAATTCAGATTTTCACAAAGATGGCACTGACAGTAAAGAAAGAAGCCCCCACCCCTCCCAAAGCTAAAGCCACATCAAAAGTTTTGAAGGCCAAGAAAGCAGTGCTGACAGGCAGCCACAGGGAAAAAAAAAATCTGCATTTCACCCACCTTTTGGAGGCCCAAGGCACTGCAACTCCATAGGCAGCCCAAATAATCTTGGAAGAGCACTCCCAGGAGAGACAAGCTTGACTACTGTGCCTTCATCAAGTTCCCTCTGCCCACTGAGTTAGCCACAAAGACAGAAGACAACTACACACTTGTGATCACTGGATGTAAAGGCTAACAAGCACCAGATCAAACGGGCTGTGAAGAAACTCTGTAACTCTGACATGGCCAAGGTCAACACCCCGATCAGACCTGACGGAGAGAAGAAGGTATATGTTGCACTGGCTCTTGACTATTGCTTTGGATGTTCACAACAAAATTAAGATTATCTAAACAGAGTCCAGCTGGTTAATTCTAAATATAATTATTTTGCCATAACAAAATAAAAATTCAAAATATATCGAATGTAGCTGTATTCTCATTTCTTCCAACCACCTGGACTATTGCAGTAGCCTCTTTACAGATTTCTTGCCTCTACCCGTCTTCACCTTCAGTCTATTCTAAATATAGCATCCAGAGAATTTTTTAAAAAGTGAATCTATCAATCACTCTTCTCAAAATCCTCCTATGACTCCTTGTCTTCCTCAGTTATTAAAATGGCCCAGAAGGCCCTAAGTGATGCCCTACATTATTTCGCTAATGTCACCTTCTCTCTCCCTTTCTTTCTTGCACCACTGCAATACTGGCATTCTTGTTCCTGGAATACATCAGGCACACTTGCACCTCAGGGCCTTTGCGCGAATCATTACATCATAGATAACAAGGCATTTGAACTGAAACTTGGAGAATGGGTAGGATTTGAACCTGCAGAGTTGAAGTAAGGACATTCAGGTAGAGGGGAACAATGTGTCCTAGACCAACAGAGAGCTCACAGAGAAGTGTGTGGTGGTCCAATTAGGCACAGGCGAGGCAATGGCAGGAAGCTGATTGAGCATTGAGTTGGAAGATCTGACTAGAACCTTAAGCTTGATGGTCAGAGAAAGGATTCTATTGTTGGAAGCTGCTAAGGACTTTTTAAGGAGTGCAAAGCATCATTTCCCTTCAGTTGTTTCTGCTTCATAGAAACACAAATTGAGACTATTTTGCAAAAGCATCATCAAACCTTACAGTGTGATGGTGAAGAGACATCAGATGACTATTTCCATGTTCCACCTGTCACCATCAGTCCTACACAGGATCCCTTGTTCCTTCCCCTGCTTTTACTTCCTAAAGACTAATGCAGTCTTAGCCCGATGGTTCCTTGCACTTGCAGGGTTCTCTGACCGCTATTCTGTGATCACCCCCCCCCTGCATGTTCATTGCACCCCCTGCACTCCACTGAATGCTTCCTTGTTTTCTGATCATTTGATATATATTCTGTCTCCTCATCTATATTAAGTTAAAGCTCTAGTCAGCTCTTTCAACTCAACACATGGGGAGGGTAAAATGTCTTGGACCTCTTTTGTGACCTTGGCACTGTTCTGAACACACAGGAGATATAACATCAAATGCCTTTGCTCAGGTGGCCTTCCAGAGACAGATGGATCTGACCCAGTGCAGGCAACTGTAATGCAAGCACCCATCATATCTAGCCATCAAGATTACCTTGAAGAGAAGAACGTTTTGAAAGAGCCAGAGCTATATTCTGGGCTCACCCTAAAGGCGATAGGTGTGGAAGGGAAGGTACTGGTTAAAGTGTGTGTTAGTGTGTGTTTGTGTGTGCATGTGTGTGTATTAAGGGATAATCTTTTATTTAAAAAATTGATAAATTTTATGTATTACATTTTGTAAATTTAAGGAATACAGGATATTACTTTGACATATTTATATACTGTAATGTGATTGCCATTAATGTGATGTTAATTACATTATGTTACTATAGTACAATATCATTGTCTATATTCACTATAGTGTATATTATAGAGACAACCTCGCATCTGTTAGAATGGCTATCACCAAGACTAGAAAAAATAGGTGCTAGCAAGAATGTGGTGAAAAGGAGCCCTCATACATCGTTGGTAGGAATGCAAATTAATGCAGCCACTTATGGATAACAATGTGGTTCCTTAAAAATTTAAAAATAGATCCACCATATAATTCAAAGATTTCATTTCTGGTTATATGCCCAAAGGAAATACAAACAGGATTTCACTAAGATATATAGACTCTGGTATTTATTGCAGCATTATTCACAATATCCAAGAACTAAAAACAACCCAAGTGCTTACCAATGGATGAATGGATAGAAAAGATGTGGCAAACATATACAATGGAATATAACTCAGCTATAAAAAAGCTATCCTTCCATTTATGATAACATAGATGGACCTTGAGCACATTATGCTAAGAGAGATAAGTCAGACAAAGAAAGACTTGAATGTGGAATCTAAAAAAAGTCAAAAATAAAAATGTAGTGAGTGGCACAATGGATGGGCGTGAGGGGATAAGATCGACAGCATTTAAGGGCACAAACTTGTTTGTTTTGAAAGGAATAAGTGTAATGAGTGCAGAAAGCTCCCAGAGTGGGAGTGTAAGTCAGCACTCACCTTAGCAGTTTCCTACTTGAGGTTGTACTGAATCACCCACTCAAATCTCATTACTGGGGGGTCCATGACTGCCACTCCCAGGTAAGAGTCTTCCCCTAAATTATATTTTTCCTTCATTCCACCCCCAGGTAAAAATGATAAAAATTTGCATTTGCATTACACTTGGCATTTCTTCCTTTAGCCTTTCCCAGGGCAACTAGTCATACCCAACATAAATATATATATATATATATTTTTTTTTTTTTGTGGGACCCTCGCCGGTGGCTGGGAATGAACTGGCACTGCACAGGCTGCAGGCAGCCTCGCAGCCCAGTGCTCAACCGCTGCGCCACCAGGGGAGGCCCCATAAACACAATATTTTAATAGTTACACTTTTGTGCCTGAATGGTTCTGGCTACTGGGACTTTTTTCTAGTACTTTTATCTGATCAATATCTCAAGGGCTTCCCTAATTAGAACTTTTGGCCAGAGTTGACTGGACTATAGCAGGTGGTAGCTTCAGAAATGGCTTCTCTTAAGCACAGCCAGAGAAGGTGGTGGTATCCATATTCATAATTCAGTAAAAGAAAAATGTCTCCCCCTCATCCCGTTTTCCTGCTGGATTTTCCATCTGTGGCACTTAGTGTAACTCAGAATGTCAGGAGCAGGGCTGATGAAAGCACCAAGGACAAGAACACATACCTGCCGGCCCTCCGCATGCTGCATTTGTTCCCATCCATGTTAGTGTGTTACACAAACGTGGGGCCTCCACCATGGCCTCAAAGGAAGGTAGCAGAACTGCCAGGAATAAAGCCAGATTCTTCCTTCTGTGCCTGACCTTCAGGTTTCCAGCTCTCCCTAGGGCCCTAGGGTGAGAACTCCAGGTTCCTTGAGTAAACATAACTCACCCCTTGGCTCCCTGCTCGAGTCAGCTCCCATCAGACACATAAACCTCTCGTCCACACAGATATATTTAACACAAACGTGCCTCTGGGTCACACATCTGCCTGGCTCCATCCCTCAGGTGTGATGGTCACAAGCAGGTAGAAAAAATATGAAACATTGATCCAGAGACTAAGGAGCATATAAAACCTGCTGATTAGGAGTTAGGTTAAAAAGAAATACGTAATGAGCACAGGTGCTTATAACCCACTAGATAAAAAGAAATGTGTGTCTGAAAAGAATTGAATGTCAGCCCAGCACATTGGGGGCTTCCATTTGTAGTGAAAACACTAGATGTCTCCTGTGGGCTACCCAAGTTAGGAAAAACATTGGGGAACAGGCCGATGTGCATGGACAAGGGTGTGGGCAGGGTCTGAGTTAGGGTTCCTTCCTGGGATGCGGGTGGTAGAGAGCTGTCTATAGATAAGCCCCTGCCACACTGCCTCTACTTTGGACTGGTGACGCTGCCCAGAGGTGGCAGGTGAGGGAGGCCACAGGCGAGTGTGAGGAGACCTTGATCCACTCTCCTGCATACCCATGAGAAGAGCAAAATCTCCTCCAAGGCCTTCCTTGCAGGTGCCCACAGGTCAAGCTGCATTAGAAGATTCTATACATGGAGAGGCCAAGTCCCAGGTGGAAGAGAGAAGATGGCTGTGTCATGTCTGGGCAGCCACTCGCCATTCACCCCAGAAAGGAGGAAATGGGCTTGGAGATGCTAGGGGGGGCAGGGTAAGGAGAATTACATTTGAAGGTAATGTGAGCTGAGTTAAGTCCCTCCTTAATGAAGGGAGGGAGAGAATTGTTATCAACCTGGGATGGTATAAGGACACTTATTTCCAGAGGTAGAAGTAAAACTTGAAAGACTGTTGTTATGGACTGAATTATATCCATCCCCCACCAAAAAAAAAAAATATATTGTGTGAATTTGAATTCATTTGTATGTGAAGTCCCAACCCCTAGCACCTCAGAACATGGCCTTATTTGGGACAAGGGCTTAACAAAGGTATTCAAGTTAAAATGAGGTCATTAGGATGGACTCTAATCCAACAAGACCGGCTTTCTTCTGATGAAAGTGGACAGACACAGAGAGAAGATGCGGAGATGCACAGAGAATGATGGTCATCAGCCTCCCGCATGGATTCAGAAGGAGCCTATGCTGTTGCCACCTTGATGGAGGGTTTCTGGTCTCCAGAAATGGAAGACAACAAATTTCTGTTGTTTAAGCCACTCGGTCTGTGGCACTTTGTTATCACAGTCCTAGTAAACCAATACAGCTGTTAGAGATCCTTTCCACAATGATTAAAAATCCCCAGGAATTTTATAAAAGGTATCTTGTCCCATTTTAAGCCCAGGAAGCCAGGCGTAATTAGCTACTGATAAAGCAGCTCTCCTGCTGGACTGTGGGTTTTGATGATAGGGACTAATTTCATTTAGCACTGTGCCAGGACATAGTAGATAGTTGAGGAAATTATTTTGGTTTCTCTTACTGTTGAAAGCTCTTTAACTCCTTTTAACCCAATTCCTAAAAAACAAAAAGAAACAAAAGCACATATGTGTTTGAACACATCAAGATTTTTACTGCCTAAATATATGAGTGTGTGTGTGTGTGAGTGTGTGTGTGTGTGTGTGTGTGTGAGTGTGCGCACGTGTATATATAGGGAGGGAGGGGAATGAAGGAGAGAATTTTCTCCCAAGATTTTTAGTGGGTGGAAGGGAAAAAAAAACTCAGCATCATGCCAGCATTATAGCTGATGTTTGGTACTATTTATAGAGTCAGCCATGGCCATATCAGATCTTTAAAAGAAGCAAAACATCTGGGCACATTCCAAGGCAGAGAGGAAGAACCCAAGTCACAACATATTACATAGTGGAAGGCTGCATCTTTACAAAGTTACAATTTACATTTGCTAAACATAACTGTGTGCCTCCAAGAAACTTGGGGAACCTGACTCTGGCACTGAATGTAATGAAAGAAAAACAGAATAGTCACTGTACTATCAAATTTTAATAAGTTCTGGCGTGAATGACTGGTTTTCAGAGGGCAGAGAACACACAGCGTGTCCTCAGCAAACGGCCTTCAAGTAGCCCCTGGCCATCGAGATCAATCATTATGGGGAACCCCACTGATCAGAAGTTGTCAGCTACCTTACCACATTTTCAGCAAAATTACATCCCGAAATGCCCCTCTACCAGCTCTTCATTTGAAGGCAGATGGCACCCCTCCTTGCCCTATTTCCCAGAGATGTCATTAAAAAAAGGATGGAATTAAGGGGAAATATTTAAACTTATATAACACTTGGAACAGCTGCACTAAAAGAGAAAACTCACTATTACTACAATATTTTGCAGGCCTAAAGTGTGCCCTACTTTAGGTAAAGCCAATATGCTTTTTAAAATTCAGATTTTGAAAACCTATCAGAACTAAGTTGTTCAGCATTCAAACAAGAGCAAGGTCCTCACAGCTTTAGGCCTCTACTTTAATCATTAGGGATTTTCCAGCACTGGGCCCAAGATATTACACAAATTTGCAAGGTATTTGTTGAACGAAACAATGATTTCAGTCAAAGAGCCAACTCCATCTACGTACATAATGCATTAGAGAATTGCCATATTCCTCGCCCTGCACAGTGGGTCTGGGTTTGGAGGTGACTATATTTTGTGAGAATGCCTGCCCTGGGACACATCTCCTCTGCCCACTGTCTCCCTATATCCTCCCTGGCACCACCAGGCCCCATGTTCTGTGAGCACTGTTTAGGCAGGGCTGCTGTTTTCTTTTAAAAAATTTGTTCCTGGCTTTCCAATGATGTCCTTGGAGACACAGGGCAGCTGTGCCCAGCTGTGGCTTTGATGGTGACAAACTTGCATGGTTAGTAGATCCACAGCTTCTGAGAAGCTAAAGGATTTCAGAGCAGTCTATGTGCTGTGCTTGGCGCTGACTTCACAATACACCCACTGCTACCTCTTTGTTCCAAAATATTTAGTCCTATCCCCCAAACATTTGTTTCTTCCACATTGGTCAGGGAGAAATAAGAGGAGGATTTTACAAAACCTTCCCACAAGTGTCCATGCAATGCATGCCAGATTTTTTTTTTTTTTTTTTACAGAGGCATGTTTTATTTATTTATTTGTTTGTTTGTTTGTTTGTTTATACATGCACTGGGTACAGTCAGAAGCGCGGGAGGGTGAGAGAATCCACCAGAGCCAGAGCGGGGAGCAGAGCAGGCAGAAGGACCGAAGTACACTGCTGAGGGGAGCAGCGGGCGGCAGGAGAGGTCTGCGCGCCATGTGGGACCCTCCTCCGGTGGCCGGGGAGCAGCCGGGGATCGAACCGGCGCGGCAGAGGCCGGAGGCAGCTTCGCAAACCAGCGCTCAACCGCTGCGCCACCGGGGAAGCCCGCATGCCAGATTTAATGCACAGAGAAATACGTCCTAAATAGGGCAAGAACCTGATCCACTAAAGAAACTGGATTCCATGTTCATTTTTAAACTTTTATGATAAAAATTGATAAAACTTGACATTAAAAAAAGGAAACTATCAAAAAATAGAGAAAGCAAAAATCATCCAGAAGTTCACTATCCACTATATTAACATATTAGCATATTTTACATATACATGTATATTATTCATATATATTTCATTACATATTATATGCATATTAAATACTTCACTAGCCAATCTAGAAGGTCTTTCACATACACTTTCATGAACACTGTTTCACATTATTAACATTCTTCAAATATTTTGTATGACTGCCTAATACTCCACTGGTTGGATGAACCATACTTGTTCCCTGCTTTCAAAGATTGATTCCAGTTTTTTAGAAAGAAATAGCAACACAGTGAACAATTTTGTTCACATGTTTCCCTATCTTTCTGATTATTTCCTTAGAATAAAATGCTACAGAAACCCTCCAAAACCTTGCTTTCCAGAAAGGTTGCACATTACAGTCCTATTAACAGACCATTCTATTATTCTACCATATTCCTATGACACTGAGCAATGTCATTTTCAACCGTCAAGAATTTTATTGCTGGGAAAGTGGCAACCTCATTTCCATTTTAATTAGCATTTTTATTATTGTTATTACTGAAATTGTTATTGGTGGTAAGTGCTTGACTTGAATTTATCACCTTCCCCACAACATGACACCCCTCAAAGTTAAGCCCTCTCATCCTTACTCTACTGAGAGAGAAACTGAGGTTCAATTCAGTGACTTTCACAAGGTCAAACAACCAACTCTCAAAAGTCAGGTCTCAAAACTGACTCCACAGTCCCAGCTCACTATTCTACTAAGTTCCTTATTCATGGAGCCAAACAGTTTTCTAGATATTTTAAGGGCTTTTATTTCTCTTTCTCTGAATTTTAGTAAATTTATTTTCTGTGTAGAAAGAGTCCTCAGCAATTTGGGGGTTTTAACACCCAAGATTCATAACATCAGCCCCCTAAGTCCTCTTTGCTTCAATCCCCCATTGTCCCCCCACACAGTGTGTGAGACACCATGTCTCCTCTTCTATATCAAAGAGTTTAAACCATCTTCATCTAAGTCCTCTTGAGATTACTCAGAAGGTTCTGGAATTTAATTAAATCTCAATTGGGAAATAACATTCATAGTGAAAGAGCAAAACTTAGGATCCCTTGAAATGACCAGCTGGGAGCACAGCTCTCACCAGGGCCTGTTTTATTAGAGCATCCCTCCCTTTCCTGATAGGAAGTCGGGTTAGAAATCCATTGTGTTCTCTCTAGACAGAGAGATGAATGCCTCCTGCCTCCCATAATAATGTCATGTTTAAGTGTACAGCCAGGCCATGATCACTCTTTAGGGTGATCTGAGGAAATGTGTGCACATTCCCCCCCAATCCCCTCCCACCCCAACCCTGGTTTATTAGTGGAATCCCCTCAAAAGATGAGAGCCCAGAAGCATAGCTGTGGAGCTCAAGCACTACTTCCCAAATAAATGGGAAGGATATCCAGATATCCCAGGCCAGAGAACATCCTTCCACCCAACAAAGAGCCTGGCACTGACAGTTAAAACAGAGGCTAGAAAAAGGGGAGTTTTGACTTGGAATTCACCTGCTCACCCAGGAATTCATGCTGCAGAAAAGTTCTGCAGGATCATAAACCAGCCTTCCGCCTGCCTCAGAGCTCACTCTGCAACTTGCAGCGATCATTTGCTGGATTCAGCTCAGGTTAGAGAGATGGATAGGATTTTCCCACAAATCACTTGATTAGTAAGAGAAATCTATGTTCCTGCTGTTCTAAGCAATGCAGGGATTTTTGGGCCCCTTTAAATCTCTCTCAATATTATGGTTCTTGCAGATTTCAGAGTTTCCTTCCTTGGATTTATTTGTTGAAGGCACCACATTCCTTGGCAATGTTACCTTGCTTTTCTCTGATACCTTGACCAGCAATATTTGGGAGGAACTGCATGAGCTCCAAAACCCAGAAAAGGGTATTCCCACCTTCTAACTAAGCACTCTAGGATCAGAGCAGCAGAACCACATAGAATCTAGGGTCAGCTTGTTCCTTGCCCCAGCCCACTAACCTGGCCTAACCTGACCCATCCTGAGAGAGAACCAGCATCCTATCAATTACCACAGATGTTCAGGTACCTGAATTATTATAGGCACTATGCTGCATAGTTCACAGCTAACACACTATTTATTCCAAAAACAAAAAAAGATAGTAGACATTGGGTATTTTAGATCTGGGAAAACTGAGGTTTGGAGATGCCACATGGACTCTACAACCCAGGGCTGTGAAGATACCTCCAGTCAGGAAAGCTCTGGATCCCTACCCCTCTGTGCCACCATATTCTCTTATCTCAAAAGACCACTGGGAATAAGTTTGTGGAAAAGATCAGCATTGAACCACCTTTTTGCCTTTATCACACCTAAAAATGACCTCATTCCCTAGGTAAGCACACTGCTTTGGACTCTTTGCCATCCAAGAGGTCGCTCTTAGCTAATCTGACAGGTCCAGGGCTAATCACAAGTCCTAGACACCCCCAGTTCTGGAATGGACATAGAACTGGGCTATATGGATGGTGTACTGACACCCTGGTCTCTAGGCACACTTATGGAGCTTCCCAAAAAAACCCTCTGCTTCCTCCAGGCCCAGGGACCATCCCCATCCCCCTACCACCTCTCTCTCTCTCTCTCTCTCTCTCCAGTCTCTGCATGAAGCCATCCACCCTGTTTTTCTGCTGTGCTAGTGACTAATGTTGTTCTTTTCCAAAACCCCAAGTCATTTTCCTTCCCTACAGCACCACTTGCTCTCTGGTCTGTTTTCCTTTCCTTTCCCCATGGACATCTAAACAGAACAAAGGAAGTGCTGTGCTTCTTCATGGTTTATATCAGCATTTCCCTCGTCCCAGCAGCTTGGAATAGAGAACCACCCTAGGAGCTCTCTTCTCCACCTCCCGCCTTCCTTCCGGGGATGTCAGAGAGGAGAAGAGCAAAGAGTTCAGTCCTACACCATGAGCTCCACCCCACCTCCAGATCATGTGGCCTTGGGTAGATCTCTTCTCCCCAGGACAATGTCTTAAGGTACAAATTGAAGAGAAGAATCTTCCTCTTGGTATCTCCTCCCTCATAGTAAGATGGGTTTTTTAATTTGTTTTTTTTTTTTAGATTTATTTTATTTATGCATACAAGAACTGGGGTGTAGGCCAGAGGTGTGGGGTGAGAGGATTCACCAAAGACAGAGTGGGGAGCACAACAGGCAGATCTACTGAAATACACTGCTGAGGGGAGCAGCAGGAGAGACAGGAGAGGTCTGCTGCCCCATGTGGGTAGCTGCCTGGCCGGGGACTGAACTGGTGCTGCAATGGCTGGTGATAGCTTGATAGTGCTAAGACTTTAACCGCTGCATCACTAGGGAGGTCCCACAGTAAGATGTTAAAAAAAGAAAAAATTAGAAAATCTTCTAAACAAACCTTTAGGAGGGGAGGGGGCGAAAATGCAGTGAGCCTCACTCAACCCTCACACAAGTAATCATCAGGAGGGCTGTTAGTAATCCCAAGAAAAGAATTTCATTTCTTCAAAATAAACTGTACCCAAAAGAAAAAACAAATTGTAACTGTGTGGTAACAGATGTTTTAACTAGAGTTATTGTGACCATTTCCATTATATATATATACATATATATAAATAAAATATAGACATTATATATAATGTCATTATATATATTCATTATATATATTCATTATATATCATTATACATATATAGTCATTATGGTGTACACCTGAAGCTTATATAATGCCATATCAAAATTTTTAAACTATAATCAAACAAAAACCTACTGGATAGGCAGCTCTGGATCAGTCAGATCCTGAGAACTCTTAATCCACTCCTTCTTGGTGTCCTTATTAATTCAGTCCTAACTTATCAGAATTTACAGGGCTCCTTTTATGGTGAAAAGTTCAAGTGATAGCATTGGCAAGAAACTTTTTCTTTTGATTTAGAGACTCAGAACTCCTGTCGTTCTCTCCCAGCTCTCTCCTTCTGAGTCCAAGGGGCACGTATCTCCACGATCCTGATCTTCCTTCCTAGCTGCTGAGAAAATGAAGCAACAGAAGAAAGTCCTTCCCACCCACCCCCACCCACCCCACGCCTTCCCTCCCACAGCTGTCCCCGAGGCCAGTTGAGGTCACGCCTGCTTCTGTTCACCAGGCCCTGGTCCTCTCCCTCCTCAAGGCCTCCCCGTCTCACCTTGTGCTCTCTCAACTGAATCACTTCCATCAGCAAGGAAACATCCAGTTATTTTCCATTTTAAGAGAAAAATACTTCTTTTGACCCCACACACTCCTACGGTAAACCTTTTGTTTCTTTGCACCCCTTTACAACCACACTCCTCCATAAACTAGTTTGTGGCGCTCTCTGCAGCATCTCTCCCCTGCCCACCCATGCAGCCACTGCCTCCTGCTCCATCACAGGCGCTCTCGCTAGGCCATGAACGGCCTAGATGCTGCTGATGTTCAGTGCTCAGCCCAGGGCCAGACTGACCAGTAAGCACCTCATTTAGAAATCTAACAGGTCCCGAAACTAACTCCTCCTTTCCAGGGTTCCCCCAGTTTGCTCCTACCAGTCTTTTCCATCGCACACTGAAAGTCTTAAAAGTCATCCTGGAACCCTTGCTTCTTTGTCAAATCCCACATTTGCCCTATCAGCAAATCCTGTTAGTTCCACCTTCAAAATATGACCATTCTCTCTCCATGCCGCCCTCCACCACACACACACCAGGATCACTGCCTCCTGGCTGCACCAGCTCCCCTGGGGTGTGCTCCCACCATGAGGACACCAGTTCTCCTTCTAAATCACAGACCTTTGAGCTAAACTTCCCAGTGGGTTAAGGAAATGCAGCCTGGCTTTGTTCCTACACCTGACACCTCAAGTGTCTGCCTGAAGGCCTCTCCAGAGCAGGAATGCTGTCCCCCACCCCCAAACAGCCACAGGGGTCACCCTGCAAGGCCCTTGTTCTCTGGTCCCTCAAGGTCACACTCCACACCACACTCTCCTCACTCGCCTTCACTTTCCCCATCGTGCTTGTCATCCCTCCCACGCGTTTACTCATTTATTTCCATTTCTCTCCACCCACTAAAATAGATCCTGAGAGGCTGGCGCTGGGTCAGTTGTGTCCACTCCTGTATTCTCAAAGCTTACAAGTGTGCTTGTCAATTCTCAATATTTGAGCAACAAATAAATGGACACATAGTATCTCAGAGGCTCTGTTCCTATTAAGGAAACTGAAGGATGAGAAGAGAAGCATATTCCATCATAGAAAAGTCCAAGAGCAGCACCCTAGTGCAGAGGCCGCCCAGCCCTAGAGCCACAGTGACCCCTGCTTACCCGATCCAGGGGACAGACAAGCAAACATACTGTCAGGGACAAAGGGGCAGCCCTGCCAGTGGCCCCTCAGGTCCTCTGCAGCATCTCCTGGAAATCAGGAAGGAGTAGAAAGAAGGGTCAGGCTGGAGGCAGATGCACTTCCCAGCTCCACAATCAATTTCCTCTCTACTAAAAGTGATGGCCAAAGGCTTACAAATTTTAACATAAAGAATAGTCTCAGATTTTTTATTTGTGTTTTATCACACTTCAAAGTCTACAATGACAACTTTAAAAGAGGTTACACACTGATTTGGTTGATGTGCCATCGGCTGCCCCCTCCCGTCCAAATGTGCTTCTCAAGCCCCGACTTAACTCTCCACTTTGCTCCCCCCTTTTTTTCCTTTTCCTTTTTGTCTCTTCATTTTTCCTTCCTCTTCCCACATCCTGAAAACCCTAAGTAAGAGACAAGCAGGGGAGGGCTGGCAGAATAGGAACCATTCAAATTCTCTCTTCCTGGAATCCTACTGGGTAAATTTCATTTTCAGCAGAAACAAAACTAAAAGAAACACTCTGGGAGACAGAATCCACGCAAGACCCTCCAACTTGCTCGCTCTTCCCTGAGTGCCTCCCTACTCACTCCCTCACAGCCACACTGGCCCCAGCTGGTTAAACAGAAGGGAATTCTGAAAATGAACATAGCCTGAATGACAGGACACCCTCTCCTGCTCACCCTTCTGACCCCTAACTCCCACTCAGGCAAATGACCCTCATGCCAGCTCTGGGCTCCAGACTTCCACCGGCACCAAGAACATCCCCTTCTCCATTCACATCACCCTCCTCCTCCAGTGCTCAGAACTCAGGGCCTCCTGCTCCAGGAGCCTCCCTGAACCCCACCTGCAGGACCTGCACTTGGCCTTACATCAGGAACTCAGTGAGAGCACTGTTACACCAGAAGTCACCACATGTGTGCCACTGTAAATCCTCAAGTGTCTGTCAAGCAGCCACCAGACACTAAGCCCCACCTTGCTTCTTCACCCCGGACACAGAGAGGCGCTTGCTGATCACAAGGTAGGGCAGTATTTGCAGGTAGAAAATCTGTGTCCTTCCATGCTAGTTCTTCTGCTCCTACAAACTGAGGTGAGTGACTTTGTCCTTCCAACTGTTGGTGTCCTCTTCTACAAAGTGGGGATAAGAACACCTTCCCTACCCACCTCGGAGGCTCGTGAATACCAAACACCATATAAATGTGGGTTGCTATTAAAATAAATAGAGCAGCAAATCAGCCACGTGGCCTGCAGTTGTCCTCATCCTGCCCTCCCTCCCTCCCAGCAGGCCTGTCCACTCTTCCCAATTAAGTCTGCCCTGAAGACATGCCCATCAGAGCTGCCACCTGGGCACTGTGGAGGGAAGGCACCCCAGGCCCCCCAGGTGGGCCAGGAGCCATCATGGAGTCAACCAGCTGTGACTTTCAGACAGAGCAGGACTCTCAGGCTGCCCAGAGTTTATGCAACAAAGGGAAGCACAGCGGGAAGCAAATGCATTTGAGAAAAGCAGCCACAAATGAGATACTTAGGAGGCAGAACCAGGAGGTTGCCTCTGGAGAGACTGCAGCACCCAAAGTCCCTTCTCTAAATGTGATAGCTATCGATGCATTCCTTTGGTCTTAGTTAATAAGCAAATTAAGCACAAGGCATGGCGTCTGGGACACAGGGAGGGTGGCTCTGCACCTTCCAGGTAGAAATCTGCCAGTCATCCTCAAAAGCACGGGGAGCCCTACAGAGCAGCCCTCTCTGGAAAGGGCCTGGGTGCTGACACCAAAGCTCCCTGGTACGTGGTCCTGCCGCTCACTAGCTTTGAGCTCCTGGCCAAGTTACAGCTGCCCTGAGCCTCGTGAAATCAGATGTAGAAGATGACGTAATTACACTACCTGTAACACTAACACTACCTGTAACACTACCTGTAACAACAAGGCTGTGGCCATGATCAACATCCCTGTACAGAGAGCCTGCCTCCCCAACATCTTAGACTTCACCCCCAACTGATGCAGAGCAGCACCTGCTGCATTTCCTGTGCCCATTTCACCTCTCACTAAATGGATGAGAACACCGGACCCTGCTCTGCTCTTCACCGAGGAACACAGGGCCTGACACCCTTCACAGATATGGGCACTGCTCGTACGCTGTGGTGTGACAGATTTAAAGAGCCTATTTTTCTGATTGTAAAATAGTATGCTTACTGCAAGAAATGTGGGGAATACAGAAAAGTTTAACAAAATAAAAAAATCACCTATTTCCTAAAACCCAGAGAAAATCAGTGCTACCTTGGGGCCTCCCTGGTGGTGCAAGGGGTTAAGTCTCTTTCACTATGAAGCTATCCGCAGCAACTACAGTTCAATTCCTGGTCAGGGAGGTGACCCACATGGCGCAGACCTCTCCTGTCTCACCTGCTGTATATTTCTATCAATCATCCTGCTCTGCTCCCCACTCTGTCTCTGGTAAATCCTCTCACCCACCCCCCCATACCTCTGGCCTGCACCCCAGCTCTTGTATGCATAATTTAAAAAAAAAAATCAGTGTTAGCTCATTGATATATTACTCTATTTCATTCTATTTTTGTGACTACTTACAATTTTTTACAAAATTGTATTTACTTTTAAACCTTTATTTATTTAACACAGATTTGCATTTTCCCAAATTCTTATATATTATTCAATGCAATTTTAATAGTTTCCTCGATTTCCATTTTATGGATGAGCCATATTAGATTTTATCCCCCCATATAATATTTTGTTATCGTGAATAATGCTGTAAAGGATATCCTTGATTAGAACTACTTTGTACAGGGCCTCCCCGGTGGTGCAGCGGTTGAGCGCTGGGTTGCGAAGCTGCCTGAAGCTTCTGCACTGCTGGTTCATTCCCCGGCCGGCAGGCGAGGGTCCCACATGGCGCGCAGGCCTCTCCTGCCGCCCGCTGCTCCCCTCAGCAGTGTACTTCGGTCCTTCTGCCTGCTCTGTTCCCCGCTCTGGTGAATTCTCTCACCCTCTCGCGCTTCTGACTATACCCAGTGCTTGTATAAATAAATAAAAATAAATCTTTAAAAAAAAAAAAAACTACTTTGTACAGCTCCGATAATTTCTTAGGATAAATTCCTAGAAAAGGTACTGCTTACTGGTTCAAAGGTATGCTTTTGAGACATATCACCCATGTTTGCATATTCTCTTCCCACCAGCTAAATATGAAAATGTCTGTTTCCTGCACTCTTAATGATGCTGGATATTATCATTTTCATTGGTGCTCATCCAGCAGGGGGGTAATGATATTTTTAATTTCATATTTTAATTATTAATGAGATTGGACACTTTTGCATATTTTCTTGCACATTTGTGTTTCTTTTCTTTGGGTTTAAACTATTCATGTCCTTTGCCCACTTTTTTTTTTTTTAATCAGGGGACAGACTAATTTTTTAATACTTTATGAAAGAGAGAATTAGTCCTCACCCCATGTTTAACAGCCCCTCATTAAAGCATTAATGCTAATGTCTAGCTAGTATTCTTTTATTTAAACTCATTTGCTCCTATCCTGCCTTTGGCGGGGGACACAGCCACTCCCACCTCATTCCTTGTCACCTATCACTTCCTCCTATGGATGCTCAACCCCTCTTCATTTTTGCCTGATCTGGTGAAACTTGTAGGGTCAAAGCATCTCTTTAATGCTATCCCCGCCTCCTCTCCCCTGCCACTGTCTTCCTTCAGGCCCTGATACTTCTCACCTGGACAGCAGCAAATTGCTTCAGAACCAGTTTCTCCAAGCCAAGCCAACCCCTCCTAAGCCTCAGCTCCAGTCTCGACTTCATAACTCATTTTTCCTAAATGCAAATGTGACGGTGTCATTTCCTGCCTGAAACCCTTCTGCTGCTCTATTTGGCCAGCTGGTCCTCCCTACCTGGGAGCACCCACAATATGCTTCTCCCCTCAAAAATAAAATCTCATGTGCTTAGGAGCAGAGACACCCAAATATTACTCACAGCTCTGACACATGGAGCAACCCCATCCACCTGAGAGGACCTTATTTATTCCTCCAGTCCCTCTCTGGTTTTCCTCTCTCCAGGACCCCCTCCTCTGACCACCTCCACTGGGGGTAATGTGCACCCTGCATCCAGAATATGTAACTGTCATGCTCACTGCACCTCATGGTATTCTAGTGCAGTCTGTGGCATCAAGATTGAGGGCACACAGGCGAAGTCACCTGAATTTCACTCTGAGTGATGAGAGCAAGGAGGATGCAGGGTGGGGGCTGAGGCAACCTGGCTTGGCCTGCCCACCTGACATTTTTCAAGGTTCTCTCCGTGAGTCATGGGCTCCTTCTGCAAACAGAACTGGCAGTCCTGGCATCCTATCCTTGTTCAGCCTATCCTGCTCCTCCTCTCTCATCACCCCACACTTTCTCCATTCTTCAAGTCTGTCTCACACCTGGTAACCCAGTCCCTGGTGCCCACCTTCCCCTCTGGCTACTCTAATCCTCATGTCTCAGTCGCCCCTGGAAAGACATCGCACTTAACTACCTCTGGCATGCAGGGTCTCTGTTTCTATGCCGGTTCTCACAGGAGGACACCACTATCTCCTTTCTGCTAGACCCCTATGCTTGTGGGCCCACAAAGGCCCAGGCATCTGTCAGCACAGAGACACACCACCAGGCACTCACCACTGACCCCAGCTAACCCTGCACAAACCAAGTTTTCCTCCTTTTTCTCAGTGGCCACAAGCCTGCTCTTCCTAATTAGGTATTTATTTGTGGAACTTACTGCACCAATTCATCTTGGCTCCAATTCCCGCAAAGCAAAGCCCTCCACAACTTCTGCCTCATTCTCTCGGGGCTGCTCCTTCCCCACCCCATCAAGACCCAGGACCTGAGCCCTGAGAACAGCCCACTCCTGTGCTGCAGATGGCACCCTTTGGGCTTCTCTACCGCTTTGGCCACGAGGCTCCAAGCAGGCCCAGAAGATGTGTCTGCCTAGGATGAATCAAGTCTGGCCAGAAGGAATGCAGAATTTCGGCCCCACATATCAAAGCTTCTTTCAGAAATGAGAATCTGAATGAAATTCAAAATTTTGTTTTGTTTTGTAAAGGTAACTCGTGACATGTCCTGTTTAGAGTCTATGAATGTTCTAGTCATGTATTTCATTACCCAGAGAGGACTCTGAACTAGCTATCTAAAGTCTCTTAAAGGTTCGGATTAAATAGCCCTATATGTTTTTCACATCACCCTCCCTGGATCTACCGGTTCTACTTCACCTTCCCTTTGTTCCAGTTTCTGGGGTTCCTTCTGCCACCCCGGCCTTGCCACCATACCCCAGCAGCCCCTCTCCGCCACTGGCTGGGACCAGAGTGCTTGCTGTAAAATCAGAGAAGCTGGAGTAAAGCGCACGGGTGGTGGTAATGGGCACTCAGTAAATACTGCTTAACTGCAGGTGTCCCTGTCTCTGCCATTTGGTTAGAGAAAAATTAGGAGCTAGAAAAGCAAACTGTCTATTCAATTTTGAAAGAGAAAAAAAAAAATGAGCGAGAGCGAAAAACACTGACTGGGTGATACAGGAACTTGATTCTAGTCCCAGTTCTGCCATCGGGTCACTGTGTGATGACGCCAAGGCCTGTTAGCATCCCTGGGCCTATTTGCCACATTATAAATGAAAGACTAGACTCTCGTGGCACACCTTCAAGGAGAGATGGAGACAGGGTTGCAGGTTAAGGCCACATCCCTGCAGTGGGCAGCTTGGCTGCGAGCCTACCCCTCCCTTCCCAAGGGCTTTGAATCTCTGCCACTTTGACAGCCCCCAAGTGAAGGTGAGGTTTGGGAGAAATTTAAAAAAATGTCCCTTGTGGGGCAAGGGCCGGCATTTCTGGACTAGCTGGCCCTGTCTTTCACCTCCTCGCAGCCGCTGCCACCCCCTTCAGCTGAATCTCCTGCTTCCCCTTCCCTGAAGATTATCCCGGAGGCGCCACAACCTTCCCTTTTTAACAACTCTTGCTGATGGAAAATTCTTCCTCATACCTAATCTAAGTCCATCTGCTGCAATTTCTGTCTATTTTCTCTCGTTCAATCCTTACTGGAGATGGAGAACAGCTGGTCGCCATCCTCCATATAACATCCCCTCCTAAACCAAAATCAGTTATTACATCACCCCTCAGCCTGTTTTTCTTCTGGCATAACATCCACCACTCCTCCCGAGCTGCTTTCATGGAGTCTAGCTGTGTGAGCACCACTCCCACTGTGGCCCGCACAGGACTCACTCTGCAAGCTCCAAGTCCTTCTAGAGCTGTGGGATCCCCAGCAGGAGCTCAGACACCGGTGGCAAATCCAGAGAGGAGGTTAAGTTAGAATGGATTTAAGAGAAATAGTCCAATCACCTAGTGAGGAACTAAAAGGCAAAAAGGGCAAATAAATGTAATCCCCAAGGTCAAATTAGAGGGATCAAGTACTAGACCAGAGGCAGACAATTATTGCTACCACAATATCCTGAGTGACTGCAGGGTATCCTGGACACAAGATAGGACCAGGCTTACCTAAAAAACAAAGGGCTACAATTTCCCACACACTTCCTATCCAGTCCCACTAGCAGATGTCTAAAACTCTACTATGAACATTTTTGATTTCCATTAAGAACTTAATACCTCTGAGCTAGCAGTTCACACCTTAGTATGAACAAGTAGATCTTTTCCAATTTTCAACAGAGAGATGTAGGAATGATCAAAGAACGGAGAACAAAGAAACTAGAAGAACAACAGACGTGTCATTTCGGGCTAATGTTTCCAAGGTCAGTACCATGCATGGAGTTGAGAGTGAGTGGGCCTCAGGATAGTGGAGGGGCAAGGACTGAGCCTGGCAGAACTTCCTGTGCCTCTAACAGACCTGGGCTCAAAACACCTCTTCTGCCTTCCTCATGCAGGGTAGCTGCACCACCCACGGGCTCTTGTGAGGTGTGCAGAGAATGGTGCATGGGAAAAAGGTTACCTCACTGCTCCCACAGGGCCAACTCCATGTGTTTTCCAGAATTCCTGATTTCCCCTAATTAACTGTTTCAGAAGGAAGATGAACAAGGGTGTCTAAAAGTATTATCAACTACTAGGTTGCCCTTAAAGGACAGGAAGGAAGAGCTGAAAGGGATGAAGTGAGGAGGCATATATTAGATAAGTAAGTTTGTTTAGGTACCTGCTTCAGGTTGGGTAAGAGGACAAGGCAGGTGAGCATAAGGAAAACTGAGTCAGGTAAACTATTTACTCCTAATGTCGGCTACCAATTTTCCTAAGTGACGAATGAAAGGGGTAAATAGCAGAGTGTGATAAATACTTTTCAGAGCTGAGACCTTGAAACAGCCTTCCCCCCAATTTCCTATCTTGAATAAACAGAAGCATCATGTTCCAACCTCTCCAACTTTCAGGGGATGCTCCAGACAATCTCAAGCTTGCAGACATACCCCCAGAATAACGGGGGGATTCACGCATACACAAAAGAAAAAGAAGATATTTCACAGCATTTACAAAAACACGCAACATGATTAACATATTTATTTGATTTTCCCAAAGCCGCAAAATTAAATTTGAAAATAGAAGAGTAAAAGGCTGTTCTCTGATAAAATAGATAATGTTTTCCATCCTATTTCAGGGGACAGTTTTAACAGCTATGTCAGTACAGAATGACAAGAGCAGAGCAGGTTAGCAAGGAGATTATTTACTGATGTGTTTATGATGAAAGGGGATTAAGAGGAAGGAGATTAGAGGTGGAGGAACAAAAAGTCAGTCAGGAACTTCTACTTGCCAGGTAAGTCACCTGGGGCTTGTGGAAACAGGAGGCAATCCCTTCAAAGTGCAGTAGTTAAATGAGAGAAATCCTAGTTGGCAAATTGTGGAAGGGAGAAAACACAAAAATCTACAGATGGTGCTTGTCCCGGGTCCTGGGTAAAGCTACATGCTTGATGAAGGAATGAGCAGCTAATTCCTGCGCAACTAGCATCGTCCCTTCACACACACACACATTGGCACCAGCCCCGCACGGAACGAATCAGCCTAAAACCAAGAATGAAATTCTTCAATTTGGATCCCAACACAAGGGCTGGACCCTGGGTTTAATGCCCCATCCCAGGTGAAGTGGCAGCGATGATGTTTTCCCTTCCATCAATTATTCTTCAGCTCCCATTATCCTTTTTTTAGTCTAAAGTTGTTATTTTAATGATCTCTGTTCCAAATGGGGAACTACAAGGAAGAGGAAGGAGGAGGAGGAGGGAGAGGGAGGAGAAGCAAGTGCTCCAGCATGCCCCACTTGTACTTTCCAACACTCCCTCACCCCCCCACCCCGCCTTTTTTCCTCTCTGCATGAGTCACCATTCAGGAGCTAGTTTAAAAGCCTTACTTTTAACGTCCTCTACAACGCTAGAAATCCAGCAGGTCAGCATCGATTGAAGGGATCCCCAATTCTGGTACCTGTGCCTGGTTCTAGGCATTCCTTGAACTCAAAAGCAACTTCTAGTTTTATTATGGGCTTCAGGGACACCAAGGGGCCCCCATTCTAGAGCCCACCTGCTGGGTGCCACCTCTCCCAGGCTCTTTGGGAGCCACATGCCCTAAACAGACACAGAAGACAAGTGTTTGGACCAAACAGGCCTAACAGCCAGTTAAAGTTCAGCATCCACTCCAGACTCTCAAGCACAAAGGCATTATCATTTGTGGGGCTGCAAGTTTGTTTTGTTTACTGTCAGACAGCATGTGCAGAGGAGAAAACTGACTGAATCCTGACCAAAAGAAAAAAAAGTCTGGCAGCTGGTTTTTGAACCATTATGAGTAGAGCCTCCACTCTAGCAGCTCCCACCCAAAATAGCTGCTTAATAGAGGTGGAGGAGAACCTGTTGTGGGGGTTAAAGAAAATAAGAATTAAAAAGTGAAAGTGACTTCTGAAGCCAGAGAATCAAGGCTGTCACCTGCACCTCAGCAGGAAGGGTGTCATAGAGAAAAGGTGTTGCTGGTGGTTCCCTCCCAGGATAGTCACTTCTCGCCAGGACTAGGCATGGAACTTTATAGTTGCGGGTCTAAGAGAGAAAGCAGTGAAGGAAACCCACCTGAAAGCCTCAAAGCCTCGGGATTTGTAAGATCAGCCCCAGCTGGCAGCTTCAGGTATCCAGCCAGTCCACACCTGGAAAAGGCTGCATGGCACTAAAATAGGAGCTGCCTGCACAAATGCAGGAAGGAAGTTCAAAACCAAGCACAACACCTCCCCCCTACCATGGAGACCCTGCTTTCTAGGAGACTTGCCTCTCTAACACCTCCATCAGTAGCGGCTCAGGAAAAGGAGTTTGCACCAGGACCGAGAATGGGTCTTAGAGCAAGGGAGGCTCTCGTGGTCCCACAATTTAGGATGCTCAAGGTGCTGCAGGCTGAACCAGGTGCCTGCCATGAGGAGCAATTTTCTTTGAAGAACAGTCATCAAAGAGTGTGGATCGTGGCTCCCCAACCTCTGGACAGGGGTACCTGCGCACCTAGACAGAGCCAGTCCTGGGGAGCCGCTGGGCCCACCACCTCCACCTTCCAGAGCAGCTGCAAGCTCAGCACCAGCCGCCCTCCTCGGGTCAAGGTGTAACCTTCATGTGGGATAAAACAGCGCTCCCTCCCCTTTATTTCAGTACACAGGAAACCTGGAAAGTCTTCCAGAGTTTTCGGGAACTAATCAATTAAGTGATTTCTTTTCCTCTGAGAACTGTTCTGTTGATTTCTCACCAAATTGTGTGATTCGGAGATGCACATCAGGTCAAACAGGACAGTTGCCCAAACCCCAGGCAATTTTCCCTTTCGCCAAATAAAAGGAACTGAGACAGTGGGTAGGGGGTAGGAGGGACAAGAAGACAGAAGTTTGGGGGAAGGATTCAAATTGAAGGTCACAATAGTTGGGGAAGGCAGGTCAAGGTATGGAAAGGGGGCAGACCCTATAGCGGAAAATCCAACCAACCAATCACGTTTCTCAGCCTCCCAGGGACGGTGGGCAGGAGCCAGCCCATGGGGGTCCAACTCCCTCCACCTAGCAAGCCTGAATCTACACCCCAACCCTGCAGACACTCTAACCCCAAACCAGACCTATTTCCACAGACCTGAGTCCAGCTCATTGAGCGAGTAGTAAACAAGCCCCATTCTGGACAGCGCAGAAGTTTTCCAAATTGTCAGCTTGTTTTCCTCCCAACAAAAGACGGTGGTTCCCCACCTTTGTCACATCTCCTCCCCTAAACTTTTCAGTTCTTTGAGCCATCCCTCTACAGAAGCTGAACTGCAAGCCACCTAGAAAGGAAGAGCAGGATCCCCCGGGACGCAGGCGGGAGTACCTTTTCCGCGGGGTGGAGGGGCTGGTGCCCAAGGCTCGCTGCCCTGCCGAGCCGTGGAAGGATGCTGCCGGGATGGAGCTCGCTGAGGATTACGCGTTGTGTCTCTGCAACCAGACCTTTCAGCAGCTCGGACCAACTGTGCTAGCGATGCACTTAGCAATTATCTGCTGGCGCCGACGCCCCGCCCTCTGCTCTTGCGATTGGCTCTGCAGTCCCGGGCAGGGCTGCATTGGTTTCAGCCGACCTCACTCATTGCTTTGGCTCCTACTATTATCTAAGCCATCAAAGGAAATAATTCCATGTTTCATTGACAACCTGTAAGGCTCTCCTCCAGCCCTGCACGGGGGCAGAACTGGGAGTCCAGTGGAGGGAAGGGGGGAGAGGAGATATAGTGGGGGTGGGGGTGGGCGAGAGGGAGCGTGTGAGAATGGGGGTTGGGGCAGGAGAGAAATGGAGCTATCAAGCAATCAGATTCTTGCTCCAGCATTTTAACTTCCACAAAACAGAACCCATAGCAACAATTTTCTGGCCGTATTTTTTCCCAACTGGTGAATGTTCCTGAGGGCAGAGAGAAATCTAACGGTGGGGTTTCTGCCTGTATCAGACAGGCTCTGGGAAGCAGAGCAAGGTAAGGGCTGAAGGAGTATAGTGATGTTTTTCCCGGGGCCACTCTGGAGGGCACATGAAGGTCATTTTAGATGATTTGGGGCGACATATTATGTACCTCCACTGGAGTTTATCCATTCTTTCCTTCATGGTTCATCTAAGCCCCCAGGCCAAGCAGACAATTTCCCTTCGCACCCTATTCAGAGTCTCCAGTGAGCTGTTCCTAAAGTCAGTGAAAGTCTGGAATGTCTCACTGTTCCCACTGGGCAGTCCACACAGACAGCATTCCAGAGCTAAATAATTCTAACAGACCCTCATTTTTGCTATTCTGACCTAGCTTATATTAATTGCACAGACTTACATCACCAGCCATAGGCAGGGAAGAAAGAGGTGGGACCAACTTAAATGCTTCAACAAGGAATCATGCACAAGTTTTAACCTCCTCCCCCCCCTAATATATTTTTCTCACCATATGGAAATGACATTTAGTGGCTAAAATTTTTCAGAGAAAAAAAGAATTCCAAAAGCTCTAGGAATATCAAGTTCCAGATTAGTTAGAAACTAACCCTTCACCTTTCTCCTACATGGCTCTGCCTAATTCTCAGTCCAGGCCTTCGGTCCAGTTCTGTGCTGACCTCCCCCATGGCCTTGAACATCTGCAGTTCTTATCACCACCTGCATCCTCAGAAGTGAATGCCATGTTTGCTACTGCCTTGTACAGTGAGCTTCTGCTTCACATGCACATGCCTGGCTTCCCGAAATACATTGCAAGCTCTGCAGGGACAGAGCCAGTACCATATATATATATATATATCTTTATAACTCCACAGACAGCACCTAGCACTCAATGTGTGGGCTGACTAATAAAACCTAATTCAAAACATAAAGTGTGCATGGTTCTGAGTCTCATGGAATCATCTTTACATTGTGATTGCTCACCCAGCTGCACACGGTGGGGAGGGCCACCACCTGGAGTCCAGGAGGGACAAATCTAGGAACAGTGTGACTGCTGTAACTAGGGAGGTCCTGTCATGTTCTCAGGGCCTCTGTTCCCTGGAAAATGAGGCAGGTCTTCACTCAATGCCTTCCTCCTCCCTCAAGCATTTGAAGGAAATGAAAAGATGTGGGATACACATTTTATGTATAAGGCATACACCTCAAAATTTTAAAACATTTCCATCATGACTTTCCAACTATCCTCATGGCTAAAAGAAAAGTGACATATATTAGGAATCAAATCTGGGACAAGCAAAATGTATGTTTTCTATTCATTCATTTGTCTAGGTGAAATTCTTACAAAGGTACAATGATGAAATTGAACTTAACTATTCATTTTAAATTGACTCTGTCCCAGATAATATGGCAAGTTCATTCATGGTGTAAAAACCATAAATAGCACTTTTATGATTTAAGCAGTAAGATTTCCACTTCCAAGAGGAAGCAGGCTTCGTTTTTGTGCCTTCACAGTATTCTGTTGCCCTCCCCCCAAAACTAAGAGAAATAAATTAAAGAACTCTTCCTAAACACCTATCAAAGGTTCACTTGTCCTCAAAGGAAAAGCAAAACATTGCAAGCAATTTTCTAAAATGCTTTGTCTAAAACAGCATGTCCTTCCATGTACTCTTTGCCTTTTGAAGATGAGAGAGAAAACTGCAAACAGTTGTTTATGTCAGTGCCTTTTAAACTGCCTGGTCATAAAATATTCTCTTTGAGAGAGGGATGATCCCTTTGTGTCCCATAGATCAACTGCTTAATTCTGAGTTAGAGAATGCATATTAAGTATGCAGATTCCACTGGTAGTTGCATTTGTATTAAATATCAGCTCCATACAATTTAAATTCATTGGGGTATGAAATGTACCCAATTCCATTTTGTGGGCAGTGCTCTGGCAAAGTAGTCCATTTTGATTTAACAGTTTCGGAGCATTAGCGGTTTGCAAGACTTTGGGGGGGGGTCATGTTCCATTTTGAGTAATTAAGGAAAGAATGTAGGTTTCTTTATTAAAACAAATTAAACAGCAGCCACAGAACTACCATCTTTCTTGTGGGTAACCACTTGCTACAACAAATTACCCTGACCTACAGTGGGAGGCTGGAGAAACCGTGCATTTACTCTACTGTTTATACGATTTTCTCAGTTACTTATTTATGCCAAATTCTGTTCCTAAAAGGGAGAAGAGGAGAATAAATCTGGGCAATGCCAAGAAAGAAGAAAATGTGTGAAAACAGGAGAAAAAAAAAAAGAGGGTGACGTTCAACACTACATCTTTACTAATTGAGTTGAGCCATACAATAGCATTTCAGTGAAAACATGATATCAGCAGGATTTCTTCAAACCAGCATTGGATGGTTTTTCAGAAAACTTCTCCCAGCACAGCTTCCTAAGTAGAGAAACTTGGAGGAACATACTCACAGCTTTCTGTTCTAGCTGATGTCTGTTGTGAAACTTCAAGTAATCCAATTTCCTCCCCTCCCACCCACCACTCCACCCCCCAAATCAAACCTTCGAAGCCAGTGACATTTTCAGCATGTACAAGAGGGCATTGTAGTTGCCAGGAAGGTGTCAGTCACCAAGGACCACTTTTAATGATTTCATTAATTACTAATGAGTCTTCAGAAAGTTGGTATTAAAATAGACAGGGCTTCATAAGGCCTGAAGACAGTGAGGAATATTTTATCATTTAAAATATGCTGCAAAATAAAATCAGGTGATTCTGTTGGTACAAATCATGATTAAATTTATTACAGCCAGAGTTGTTTATAAACCGAAAGAAAAAGACAGAGACAGACAGAATTTCAAAACTAAATTGCCCACCCAAATTCCATATTTCTTCAGTTAAATTCTTCAGTAGATAAATGGGATCGAAACAAGAACGGGATATCACTTCACGTCTATGAGAATGGCTATTATCTGAAAGGCATGGGAAGAAGGGAAACTTGTAGAGTGTAAGTTAGAATGTAAATTGGTACAGTCATTATTGAAAACAGTATGGAGGCTCCTCAAATAATTAAAAATAGCAATTCCATATGATTCAGTTACCCACATCTGGGTATTTACCCCAAATATACAAAAATAGTCATTTGAAGAGCCATATAAACTCCCAGGTTCATTATAGAATTGTTCACAAGAGCCAGGAGCTGGAAACAACCTAAGTTTCCATCAATAAACGATTGGATAAAGAAGATGTGGTAATATATACAATAGAATATTACTGGGCCTTAAAAAATAAGAAAAAAATTTTTAAAAAATAAGATGAAATCCTGTCATTTGTATCAAGATGAATGGATCTAAGGGTATTATTATGCTTAGTAAAATAAGTCAAATGGGGAAAGACAACCACTGTATGATTTCACTCATGTGAAACATAAGGAAACAAAACAAATAAATAAAACAAATAAAACAAAAACAAAATTTCAGACTATAAGACCAAATTGGTTGTTACCAGAAGAGAAGGGGGCAAGAAGATGGATTAAATTGGGCAGAAAAGGGGCAATTGTATGGCGATGAATAGAATATAGTATATACTGTTGGTTTATAATGATACACACCTGAAACAGATATGTTGTAATACAATGTTATTTCAATAAAACAATGTATGGAGCTGAAAGCTGTCATTAAATATTGCCCAGCAATGCACCAATTGATAGCAGCTGGAGAACTGAATTAAAAAGGTCAGCATGCCTTCCATGTATGAGGCTGGCAGCTCACATGTGGCATAAAGCCCCCTTCCAGAATAAAAATATGAACACAAGAACACAAGAACAAAACACTGGGTCCCCTCCCTGGCAGGACCCACGTTCTAATACAGAAGTCTTCTTGAAAGACCTCAACAAACATGTTTTAATACCAGCCACACATCATGTCCTTATTTGCAAATTAGGACAATAGTAATTATTTCTAGTGCTGTTGAAAGAAGGATGGCAAACCAACCTACAAAGGACTAGACAAATGTCCTACCACTTGATATTAAGCAACAATGTCTTGGCAGAGGCCCATATCAACATGATACATAATCACAGCCAGATGTCAGATCAACTCTTGGAGAGGAACCAGAAGTTGCTCAGAGGGGCAGAGAAGATGCTCCAGGCACAGAGCACAGCTTTGGCCAGTGCAGTTTCATTTCCTATTGCCTGAGGAAATTCACAAACTCTCCCACCACTGTGCTACTACCAGAGGAGAGTAATGGGAGGTGTGGAAGTTTCCTCCAAGTGATCAGCTACAGCCAAAATTTCTTCATATATGCAAATTTTATCACTGAAGTCATGCCAATTTTGCATCCTACTCCAAATATATCCATGTTTGTTTTAGTACAGGAGTTAAAAACTGATTTGCCCCAAATATTTGTACAACACTTACTTTCAGGAAGATACTCCATATATATTTTCTCAGGTCTGGGAAACATAGGCCTGAAGTCTCTTAGTCTTCCCCTGCCTGGCTTCCAGAGTTAGGTGAAATCTGATCCATTCCAGTTTAATCTCTTATACCCTCATCCCCATGACCCTACGCCCATCACATCCCTCTCATGAGCAAGCTCATTCCACGTCCTACCCTTTGTCTGGTTGCTCACGTTTTTTACTTGTCCTCTCCAGGTGAGATGGCAGCCATCTCTCAAATCTCAACCTTCTCTCTTTCCCTTATTATTCTGTCTGGCCATTTTAATTTCTGTACCACACGAGTTAAAATTAGTTGCATTCTTAATTATGTTTTCATTATTGTTTCCATATGGTCATCTTCAGAGTTGCTACTGTGTGCTAAGTTTCTATAGTAGCCTTAACACCACCCTATAGTTGCCCAAATCCTCAATGAAATCCCATACCAGTGAGGACAGTGCTGGACAAATACTTAGAAATGCCAACAACGAGCAGTTAATGACAAAGTGGGCAGATGTACTGCATTCACAACTGGAGCAAATGGTCTGCTCCAGGAAGAGGGGGGACCTTTCAGGCAACATCTAGTCTAAGGCCTGTTAGCCTATTCAGATATTCAGGAGAGAATGAAGTGTCCCATCTTGGACAAACTTGATCATCACATGCACAGATCTGAAAGAATCTAAAAATGGTGGAGAGGACTCCCTACTCCTTGTTCTTTCTCCAGCAAGGAAGAAGTTTTACTGACAACAGAAGGGTAGATTTTAGCCTAACAATGCATCTAAATTGCCTAGGAAAATTGATAACTCTTAGCAGGGAAACATTGACCTATTACTATAAAGAAGCATTTGAAGGGAGTAATTTCTATCAAAAAAAAAAATGTCCCCCTTTTAAAATTAAAAGGGGATACAGGAGGAATAATAGAAGTAGAAAAATGGAAAGGAGTTGGATTTAAAGAAGAAAATAAGGGAAGGGGATCTCTAGGTGGTCACTGTCATTGTTGAAAGATAATTGATGGAAAAATCGCAATAGTGTTTTTGAACAACCTGTATTCTATGTGTGCTCAGGAATGGTTAATACTAAGAGTTCTTCTGGCTAGAAATGGACTGTACACATTTCCAGTTTCCATGGTGTAACCAATGGTTTGCATTATAATGCAACCGCAATCAACAGTTGATACAGCAATACCCCAAAATTGTTAAAGCAATATGAGATTATGTTTATTTAGTACATTCTTGGACAGTGTCAAGTATCTGGAAAAGGCAGGTCTCAAGAACAGCTCGCTCACCAAGGGTTTGCAGTATATGAGTTGCCCCCTTTTTTCTTAGACATCACCTTAAGTTTTTATTTCAAAGTTTAAGATACAAAAAATGCTTATGTACAAATTAATTGCTCGTAACAAAATCAGGATTTGGGTTATCTAACTGTTCTGTTTTCTCTAGACATACAGATAAACTTTTGACCCCACCCCTCACACCCACCACAGGGATGTTTCTGCCACCCCCCACTAAAAAAGCCCTCACTCCTCAATAAAAAATTATTCTATTTTACCACCTAGTTTATTCAGGGAACCTGATACTTTACCTTTTGACTTCATTTTATGATCATAAAAGCAGAGGGCCTACTTTAAACAAGGTCTCTTCCTGTTGTGAAGTGGAGAATGACCAGTTATTTCTGATCCTCACAGAGACCAGGGCAGAGGGCCTGGCTTTTGCCCTGTAGCCACGAAGAGACAGTCCTGGGGTGTGGACTGGAAAGCAGTGCAAGCTCTTCTGGGGATCTTGGGAAAGAGGAAGGTCCCCTCCCCCCTTGTTGGAAGGGTTTAAATGAAAGTTTTCTTGAAGGTGAGGCCTCCATGTTCCCTCAAGTTTCCTCTGACTTCTCAACTCCAGTGGTTCACTTCCTCTGATCCTTCTATCCTCTCCCCATCATTCTTTCTCTCTTTATCTCCCTGTCCCTCCACTTTCCTTTTCAGTTTACAGTATTAGACCTTTATAATAAATGTTCCAAAAATTCTCTTCTTTCTCATTATATTCCAACATAAACTGATCATTGATCCATTTAAAGAAAAGGAGATGTTTTCACATCTAACCAAATTGAATACATTAGATTCTACCCTCTTTGCCTATATTGCTTAGAGAAAAGAGAAAGTGTTTAGTTTTTTGGAGATCCCAGACTTTTAAAAGGTGTTTGTGAGGTCACTCTGCCCTCAGAGCACAATGGCTCTGAGGCCAAAGTCAGAGCACGATGGCCCACTGAGCAAACAACTCCTTGGTGCTGCAATTCACTTAAATCAGTCCCACTGCTAAACATGCAGCACGTATGTCTGAGAAGGTTGTAGGATCAACCAGGGTGGCAAATGAAGAAAAGAATGATAGTGCCAACATCTCAACTTAAGTCTTCTTAACATCAGTTTTACAAAATATCTGAGTGAAGGGGTTTCAGAATCCAATTCTGTTTTTCAGTTATTAAAGAATTATTAAGAAGGGCTTAGACTTCCGGAGGAAAGCTTTAAAAGTGACACAAGCTCCTTAAAACACAGCCCAAGACTTTGGAGGGTTGGAAAAGGAGGGATATGCCAATGTATTTTTAGCAATGTCACTGCTATGATTAGGAGTGGCCTTTAATCTTTTCTTCCAACTTTCAAGGCGCTGCTAGGCTTCAGTGATCTACAGCTTCTGTGAACTGGTGCTCCTTTCATAGTGCTTCCCTTTTGGCCCCATTGAGAACAGCATTTGTGTAAAGAAATACAGTCCTTCCACCCCGGTAATAGGCACAGTGCAATGACCCAGTCTGTGAGATAAGAGCACAAATGTTGCAGATTCATAAATGGACGTTTTTCATAAAGCTGATAGTCAGTTGCACAGAAAGGGCCAACGGGGATTCTCCATTTTCACTGACTAGGGAATTATTTCCTAAGGTTATAAACTAAATGTAGAGCTTCTCCAAGACTAGCTTGAGAAAATACTGCTAATCTTTTTATCCTGAGACTGAAGGTCTTGAGAGGCAGGGAAAGAGAGGGATCATAAACAAAAGTTTATCAGAGTCCTGACCAACAGAACATTCTAAAAGCCAAGATGATCAACAAAAAGAACGCATCTTTACCGAGATATAATGATGACAGAAATTGAGGAATCTATGCAAGGAGCTTCCTGACCTGATCAGAACAGAGGGCCTGTTATATACTAGGGTTCCATAAATATTTGTTAAAGAATGAATGGATGGATTAATTATAGCATTGGCCTAAGCTTTCCCCCCATTTAACATGACCTTTCATTTACTGCAACAACATATATGTTTGCAGGAGGATATGATTTCCTTTCTTGATTTCACATTTAACGAGTAGAAATGCCTCCTAAACATCAAATCTTCGAAAGTTCCCCTACACACAAGGAACTCTACATAGAGTTACCCTCAACTTTTCCAATTATCTCTTCCAATACCTTCACCAAATTCTAAGGGGGCCCTGAAACTCCCTAAAACTGCCTTGGGATGGTGCAATGCATGTGATTAACAGTAGTTTTCATAGTTCTTTGGAAGATCCCTTACCTCACCTTTATACTATATTGATGATGATTAAGGTCACCACTGCTGAAAGACTAGTGAGAATTCCCAGTTTGGGAAGCTATTCTTAAATAGTGTTTGTGCTACTCAATACGGGTGGCCTTAAAAAATACCATATATTGGTAACTTAAAATACAGAAATACATTTTCTCACAATTCTGGGGCCTGGAAGTCCCAGCTCAAAATCAGAAGGGTTAAGTTCCTGTGAGAGCTCTCTTCCTGATCTGCAGAGGCTACCTTCTGCCTGGGGAAGAGGAAGAGAGAGCTCTCTGTTGCCTCTTCTTGTAAAGAAACTAAGCTTACTGGATCAGAGTCCTTTATGGCCTTATTTATCTTTAGTTACTTCCAGGAAGGTCTTATCTTCTGCAGTCAAATTGAGGGTCAGAACTTTAGCACCAAATTTTGGAGAGCATAATTCTGTGCATAGCTATGTTTTTTCACCTTAACAAAAAAGTCTGAGTATAATTCTGCCTGAAAATAAAGGAATGGAATGGATGACATCACAATATACCTATTCAGTGGCAATTGTTTGTGGCTTCTCTAAACTATCTATGCTTCCCTTCCTCTTATTTTGCCTCTCTTTTTTCTTCCTTCTGTTGTCACCATTAAGCTCACTAATTTTCAAAGATAGAACATTAAAACAAAAAACCAAAAAATGAAACCCCCACCATGTATACATTGCAAAAATTATGTCTGACACTATTTGCAACCTCCCTTTGTTCCTGTTATATTCCGTCCTTTTGTGGCTTCTAATTGTACTGTCAACCTTTGGACCATCTTCCAGAATTCCAGATCTGCACTCTTCTCCTTGAGTGACCTCCTTCTCTGATTCCTGGTGTGTACTCAGCCCTACCAAGCCCTACAACCTGCCCCTTTGCTAAATGAGCAGACATTCCAGGAGGCACAGTACCTCTTCCATTGGGAAATCACTGTGTGAGAGGGGTTGTGTAGAAAGTAGGTGTTCAATAAATGTTTATAATAGAAATGACACATCTGTTAGACTGACATAATGGTCATTTTCAGAGAATATTGGGGAAGATATATAGACAGCTAACCCTTATTTGGTGCATTCTCTTTAATCTGATGAGAGCTGTTTAAATATCAGAAGATCTAATGTTGATTCCCTGTTATGTCCTTTCCTACCCAGAGCAAAGAACCTTCCCTGTGGTTTAATTTCCATAACTTTAAAAGAAAGGTATATCAATGCCTAGCTTAAACCAATATTAAGAGGATTATTACATGAGCTAATGTGTCTGAATTCATCAGTGCTGAGCTGAATATAAAATAGTTCTCAGTAAATATTATTTTGAGCCTGAGTAATGTTACTACATGAGTGTGTGTGTGTGTGTGTGTGTGTGTGTGTGTGTGTGTGTGTGGTTTCCTGGACTATTTACTATCGTTCAGGTAAATTGTGCTTGATGAAAATACACTGATAAAAATTAAATTATGGTTTCTTCCCTATAAATTATAGCATAGTCAGCTTTTCTTAAAATTATTATTTTAAAGGGCTTTTGGAGACCATAGTGATTTTCTCTTCTTTTTTTAAAGAATGGCTTAGTGAAAAAAATGTTAATTTTTTCAACACAAGTTTTAATTCAAAAGACAGTGTTTAGGAACCAAATAATAAGGAAATCAAATTATTATGCAATTTGGTACTTTTGAAAATTATCAAACTTAGTTTAATCAGACCTGGTTTCAGTCTCCTAAATAGGAGTAGAAAATTATTTCAAATAAATTTATAAATCTTAATTTTTATTACTCTTATCAGAAGTCTTCAAGATCATGTTATTGGCTCTAGCATTACAGGGACATTTGTCAGTTTGGCATCAGTAGTCCTAATTAAAAACTATTAAAACTATTAAAACACTACATAATAGAAACTATTGGAAACAACTAACACAGTGCTTTATAGAAAATTCTTTAAGAATGTATTAAAAAAGAATGTCTTAAATAAGTATATTAATAACCAAAAAAAGACTGAAAAATTAATTACACATACTACAAATAAGTCAGGAATAACAAAAATAATATACCAAAACAGAAACAAAAATTAATTAAAATAAAACCAAAAATTAATAAATTAGGAAACAATAAATGGAAGACCTAGTACATAATTAAATGGTATTTTGGCAAAAGCAAACAATGAAATTAATATACCTCTAACTCACCTAAATAAGCAACAGAAACACAATTATTCAAAAGAAGAAATAACCTCAGCTATAGAAGTTAAAATGATCTAAAGAGAAAATTTTGTTCATTTTTATGCAAATAAATTTGAAAACACAGACACACTAAAAATGTAAGAAACTAAAGTGTAAAGTAGATGAGATAGTATATCCAAACAGACCAGTTACCATAAAAAAAAATACAGGTAATGTCAAAGAACCACAACTCTAAGAGATACTAGCCCCAGCTGGTTTTACAGAGGAATATGACCACAGACCTGAGAAGACACATCTGATGTAATTGAAACTGACCAAAAGCACATTAAAATAGAAGGAAATCATCCAAATCTTTCTATAAAGACAAATTTATACTGATAAAAATAATAACAAAATATCAAAAAGCACATACAAAATATAGGCTAATTTCACTTATTAATGTCAAAGTTAAAATCTTAAATAGAACATAAGATAAAAAGTATAAGTAATATGTTTGGGGGGGCCTCCCTGGTGGCACAAGCGGTTAAGTCTCAGCACTATGAAGCTATCCCCAGCCACTGCAGCACAAGTTGGATCCCTGGCCAGGGAGGTGACCCACATGGCGCAGCAGACCTCTCCTGTCTCACCTGCTGCTCCCCTAAGCAGTGTATTTCAGTAGATCCACCTGTTCTGCTCTCTACTCTGTCCCTGGTGAATCCTCTCACCTCCCCCCCATACACACACACAGCACCTCTGGCCTACACCCCAGTTCTTGTATGCAAAAATAAATAAAATAAATCTTTTTTAAAAAGTATAAGTAATATGTTCAAAAATGAAATTTACTATAGAAAGAATGATTTGACATTAGAAAACTGATGAACATAATTTACATTATTATATCAAGATAGAATAGATTATTATAAACAAGTGGAGACATGTCTTTTCTATTCATTACTATATTCCCTGTAATGGCAATATTCCCTGGGACACAGCAGATACTTATATGTTGAAAGAATCAACAAACAAATGAGAAAGCATCATATGATAATTAGATTTCAATAAGTACTAATAAAATTCACCATCGATTCCTGAAAAAAAAATGTTTAAATGAAATAGAAATAAATATTTCCTAAAGTATAAAACTCACAGTATGTGTTTGTATCCAAAGAGACCATATATGCTCCAAACAGGAATGTTCAACCTGAGTCTGAACACAAATAAAAAAAAAATACAATCAGATATTTTTTACCTCTCATAATTTCACCTAGCCTGATTAAATAAAAAAAGAAAAAGAAAACTTGATAAGGTCAAGTGTTGGCTACAGTTTGGAAAAACAGGCACCCCGTTCTTTGTTAATGGTATAGAAATTTGACAGTATCAACAAAATAAAAGACACGTTTCCATTGTCTTCATAATTTCATTTCTAGGAATTTATATCGCAGTTACATTCCCACATGGATGAAACAATATATGTACAAAGATATTTATCACAGCTTATTTGAAATAGCACAAGACAGAACATGACCTAAACGTGTTAAATAAATTCTAGTACTTCCATACAATAAAAGATTCCACAGCCATTTAAAAAGAAAGAAGCATTTTCGCTTTGTTGTGTTTTGTCCTGTTGTTATTTTCTTTACACTGATGTCTTATTTGGTTCCCCTATATTCCTGCTATAAGTGAAACCTACTTCAGGGGAGGAGGAGGGAGAGGGATTAGAAGGAGGGAGGGAGGGAGGAGCAATGGAGACTGAGGTGATGGTGCACAGGTGCATTGAGGAAGGAAATTCTATGGGGACTACACCTGAAGGGGTGGGGGGAAGTAAATATTGTTTAAAAACGAACAATGTTATAAAATAAAATATAATATAATTTAAAACAATACATTTTAAAAAAAGAAAGAAGCGACTGGATTGGCACTGACAAGTTAGCAGTCCCCAAGGTATGTTGCTAAATAATAAAAGCAAGATGAAGGACACCATGAGTAGTGTGCTGACATTTGTGTAAAACAGAAAGAAAAGAGAAGTGCATATCTGCACATGTGCAGGATACTCAGAGGGAACTATGGCAGGGAACCCTCAGGAGGGTCAGCTGTCTGACTGTAGCCAGGGGTGAGAGGACCATTTTCTAATTCTAGACCTTTTATAGCTTGTAGATTTTATATCACATCACATATTATTTTTAGAAATAAATAAAATAATGTTAAAATCCTTAACTTCATTTTTTTTTTCTTTAATGAGACTTTATTCTTTACAGCTAATTTAAAAATGTTCAATATTTGGGGGGGGTGCGGAATCAGGAGACTATAGTGCCAAATAGAACTAGGCAAATGGTATTAGGAATATCTGGCCAAAGACTAGAAATGTAAATGTTTCTCACTTTTCCTGCTCCCCATCCACACAACTATTCAAAAAATAATATTTACATGATTTTTGTGCATAACTATATAGCTGTAACTATAGGGAGGTTGCCCGCCTTTGCTAGCCTCAGTGCCTGCATTTTTATAATGAGATCATTGAACTAGATGCTCTCCAGGGTCACTCTTGCTCCAGAATTCTATGAAACATCACTCTGATCTTTCCCTAAGCTCCTTTTATTAACTTGCTTCAACATTAGCCCACAAATTAGGGATTACCAACTGCTAACTAATGCTTGGAACTTTCTCTTCACTTAAATAAAATGGTTCCCTGATCAACCTTTCTCCTAAAGCCAGGTTTATCAAAGGAATAGACTCTTATCTGCGTATCTCTTTTTAATTAGCAAGGTTTGTATTCATACACATCCCAAGTTACACCATTATCTTAACCCAGTGTTGCTTCTGGTTCAAACTACATTTAACCAAAACTTAAAACATGACAAACATTATGTCTAAACTGGCTATATTAAGTACTGTCCCATTATAGGATTTTTCAAAAGACAATAATGGGACAGTACTCAATATAGCCTGTTTAGACATAATGTTTGTCATGTTTCAAGGAAAGAATTATTCACTTGCTGTCAATGTACATAATTTGTGAGGTGACCTTTGTTCTCTAGTCTGAAAGGCCCTGGGGCCCCGATGTGCTATCACCCCAACCCAGACCATCCCTCCTCAGAGAGGCTTCTGAAAAGCAGGCCTGTTTATCTAGGGCGGATTCAGCCATCGGATGTGTTATCTAACTCTCATTGTTTCTGCTTGATTCTACCTTTTGGTAATTCCTAGTAAAGCACTGATGTCTTATTTTCTGTGTTAGTAACAAAGTAAGGGAGAGTTACTTAATCATCTGACCAAAATATGTTTTAGAGCAGGAAAGTACATCGATGTTTTTTGCAAAAAAAGGATTATTGTACTTGGATTCAGACTTTCTTCAATGACTTGTTAGTTGTGATGTGGTGACATAACATGAATTTCTCAGGCGGTTAAAGTCTCCACTTTCTTATCCATTAGAGAAGAGTAATAACAGCTCCCTTGCAAAGTGTTTGTAAAAATCATTTTAAAATGCACTGTTTTATGCACATATTTATACATAAAATATAAATATACCTAATATGTAGAGTATATAATTCACTCTACATAATAAATGGCATAAAGTTCCCCACCCCCACCCCATCCAAAACTAGAGAATTCCTATATAACCTTTGAAAGTTGAAATAGCGCAAAGGGAAGAAGCAATATCCATTAATTAATATGGAAAATATTTTGAGCATCTGATTCCAAAAAATCACCTATGAAACCATACCAAATAGCACATAAGACCTAAAATCACAGTAACACATAGTAAAGCAGGAATGATATGATACATACGCAGCCTGGGTAAGGGATGTCAGGGAAGGAGCTTGGCGGGACTTGCTTGCTGGCGAGCGCTGCGTCCACAAGGCTGCAAAACAACACTTAAGCCCGTTTCGCTTTTCGACTTTGTCGTAAAAGTGAAATTCCTCTTTGGATTTCTTTCTGTTCCGGAAAACAGGTACTGATGTAGGGTTTTTGTCAAAAGATGTGCAGTAGTGTGAATTTTCAAAAATTGGGAAATACCTATATTATACAGTATATATTAATTTGGGATAAAATATAGACTTTCCTCAATACTAAACCACTCTGAACTTCAATTCCCACTTCAGTGAAATGGACATATTAATAGGTTGTAAGGCACAGTGCTGTGAAAGACTAAATTAATGAACACACATAAAAACACTGTCTGGCAAACAGTAAGACTGGACAAACTAATTTACTGTCACTGTGTGGCAAAGCCCCCTTCCTGCGTCAGCACACAGTAAGAGGTAGGTATTAGGGTCGCTGTCCATGTCTTTAATGAGATCCAGAAGCACAGGTGTAGATGTTGGTGGGATTCTAGAGGTGCTACAGGAATAGGGCCACGCCATGCTCCCAGGAGGAAATTGCATGGTTGCCAAAGGCAGGGGTTCAGGGAGAATTTCAGCAGCAGTCACTCCTCCTGCGCTGTCAAACCGAGTGGTCCTAATGCCTAACTTGGTATTTTCAAAAAGATGGCAGGAGCCTTCTTCTCAGAATAGGAGGCTGAAGGTATGGGACTGGAAGCGAGGACACTGCTACCTCGTCAATTTGATGACAGTTTATCCATTTTCACAACAAGTATAAAATACTATTATTCTCCCTAAATCTTGCCTCTGAGCCCCAGTTTCCACATCTCTTGGGAACGGGTAGCTAGGTGAAAGGGGGGTGGGGAGATGGCAAATAGAGAATTTTAAAAACAGAGAATGGGGAAGGAGAGTATGGAAACCAGAGGTCACAGAAGATCTTTCTCCAGGCCGCAAGAAATAATTACATTGATCCTGGGGACATCCCCTGAAATTCCCTCCAGGAAAATTTCAAGCCACAGGATTGCCAAATAAGCAGATCTGAAAAAAACAGAGCCGAGGGACATCCAGCCCCACATTAGAGTCCTGTGAGTTTCGGAACTGCGGCACCAACAATTTTGAGGGCAAACAGCTCACTCCGGAGTATTGCTTTAGCCATAGCAGTGGGCATTCTGCTTAGAAAGAAAACGCCTGTGTATAGCAAGCCCACTGTGCCAAGACTGGGAAGATGAATAGCAGCAAGGGTGGACGGGGCCGCTGACCACATTGTTCCCAGTACACAACCCGGGACACTGGCCAGGAGCCCTTTATTGCCTGAGAGTTTTAGAGCGTGAGGGGGAAGCTTTTCAACTCAATTAGCATTTAATAGTCCTGATGCTCAATCGTAGGGATCAGCTGTGAAGTTACTGAAGCCATTACCAGGGGCTAGAAAAGCAGTTGAGTTTGAAATGTCAGAGCATTTCTCCTGACACTGCCTCCCCCCTCTTCACTCTTTCTCCCAATCAGAGTTGGTGATATTTAGTAACATTTCACAAGGACAGGGAGCCTCCTTCAGTCTTAGGATCAGACACCTTGAAACACCCATGGGCTCAACTACAGCTTTGCTCTGTCCCTGGGAAAATAAGGCAGCATCAGAGGTCAGAGGGAGTTGGGGACCTGGAATTCAGACATAGGGGACTTCTGAAGCAGGTGTAAGTCCTTTCTCAGATGGCCTCCGCTATCCCACCAAAGCTCTGAGAAGACAACAGAGCTGTAGCTGGACTGGACTTTCACATATTCATAAACGAAAGAGAATGTAAAATGAATAGCTATCTAGTATTTGGCAGGGATGTAACCCCTTGTATTTTGATGATCTGAAAGTAAATTGGTAGGGTCTTGGCTAGTTGTTAACTGATATCCATTCTTCCTCCTCTGCCCACAGCTAGAGTTCCTTCCACAGCCTCCCAGCATCTGGAAGGAACCGTGTGAAGGGTCCCCATGTGAGGATGATGAGAAATACGTGTGCTCTCACTGGGCTGAGGAGACAAGGAATGGGTGTGCTTTCTCCAAATGCCCTTTTCCCTGCCTTCCAGATCAGAGGACCCAGAGCATGGCCCTCAAGACCTGGGGAGGTTGAAGCCTCAACAGGGAAGGACTCATTCCTGGTACCTATGGGGATCCCCATCTCCAACGCTCAGCAGTCTGGTGAACAAAAAAAAACAAAACTTCGGGCCTCCCTGGTGGTGCAAGGGGTTAAGATGCAACCTTTGAAGCTGTCCATAGTCTCTGCAGCACTAGTTCGATCCCCCTGCCAGGGAGAAACCACATGGTGCAGCAGACCTCTCCTGGCACGCCCACTGCTCCCCTCAGCAGTGCATTTTAGTCAGTCTGCCTGTTCTCTTCCCCACTCTGTCTCTGGTGAATCCTCTCACCCCCGACACCTCTGGCCTGTACCCCAGTTCTTTTATGCATAAATAAATAAATCTTTAAAAAAAAAAAAAACTTCAACCCACTTTGTTACTGAGATTTTTAGGCTGGTTGCTACAACAGCTGCCATCAATTATCCTGAGGGGGGAAAAATCATTATGAGAATTATAGACAAAGCTATTGATCATAGGTATACTTTTAAACAACAGAATAATTAAAATTAACTGTCCAAAGGTAGGGAATTTCTTAAATTATGGTCCATGATAACTATTAAGACACCTGCCTTTAAAAATAACACCTAACAAAATGGAGATACTGCATAAATTTAAGTAAATTTAAATTTTTTTCTTACTGCAAAGTCTAGCAAACAAAAAGTAACTGTAAAATAACTCAAATGTTTTCCTTAGAGACTTTAAAGGGGATTTATAGACCCCAGAATTTTTAATTCTCCGTTTTCTTCTGACCACTCTTCTTACCACAATAGCTACTCCCATACTTCCTCTTAAGGAATTCTCACACCTATTCTCCTCTGCCAGTCCACTCACCTCTAGTCCTCTTCTTCCTCCTCTTGCCCCAGTTCTGCACCCCATACCTAAAAGACAGGTCTACCAAGGCAGGAAAAGAAGAAAGAGCAGCCACACATCAGCAATGTTCACTCATCACACATGCTTGTAACAGAAGGAACTTCATTTTTTTTACATTTTTCCAAAATCACAGTCTTGCTCAGCTCTACCCTAGGGTCAAAGGGATTTGTCTCTTGTCATTAGAGAAAAATGAAGGAGTTCTCCATTGCCAGTTAAAGTTGTAAAGATGTCTTTAATGAATTTCAGGCAGGCAGGAACAGAATGTATAGTCTCATAAAGGCCTCAAATATGACATGGAAAGACAAAGGGTCAAAGTTATATTAAAATGAAGAATCAGAAATTTATAGGAACTAGTAATTTCCATGAGAGTGGGATGAATTTTAGTTTTGATATTATGGAAGAAAGTCAGCAGCAGCCAAGGTTGGAATCCCCTCCCCAACACCAGCCACCTATCTGTACATATCCTATTGTCTGCCCTACAACCCATGCAGAGAATTTCCCTGTCTTATGGGAGGGTGCCTTGAGTTATTCCAACTTCTGGAGCAGAGGTAAGTGGAAGAGTTACACACAATTAAGATGATAGATTAAATATGAAAATGTGAAGATATAAGAAAGGATCTGAGGAAAAAGCATTGGATTATTTGATAGGGAGGGAAGTTACATCCTGGAGACCACAACATTGAAGGGATTAAAGAAAATGAGTATACAAAGTGAAAGAGTAAGAAAAAAGTTAGGAAGAGGCATATCATATGGGATATCACACATCACCACCACACCAAAAATTCCTAGATAATCTGCATTGGGTCTAAAAGAGTGAGATAGTTTGATCAGGGATACAAGACTGGGCCAACTAACTGAAGTCTTTAATGAAATATTGCATAAACTTTCCCTGGATCTTATATACATCCAGATTTAGGAAAATGGCAACCAATTGGTTTAGAGTCATCAACAGATAATAATGCCATCTTCATTTTGGGTACTGTGTGGCAAGAACAATTTTCTGGAAGACAACAAATGCAACTGACGTAATTTCCCCTTCCTAATTCACAAGGGAGTAACTAAAGTCATACTTTATGGGACATCTTATTTCCCTATGAAGGAAATGGCCCATCAGAAAGCCGTGTGTGTGTGTGTGTGTGTGTGTGTGTGTGTTTACATAGTTATCTAGTGTGCTATAAAAAAGCAAACTCACTAAAGGGGGCCTCCCTGGTGGACAGGGGTTAAAGTCTCAGCGCTATCAAGCTATCACCAGCCTCTGCGGCATGAGTTCGATCTCCAGCTAGGGAGATAATCCACATGGTGCAGCAGACCTCTCCTGTCTCTCCCCTCACCTGTGTGTTTCAGTAGATCCTCCTGTTCTGCTCCCCACTCTGTCTCTGGTGAATCCTCTCACCCCACCCCTGCACCTATGGCCTATACCCCGGTTCTTGTATGCATAAATAAATCTTTAAAAAAAAGCAAACTCAACAAAATACTAAAAGTGATTACCTCCTATGTGATGAGATTAAGGATGAAATTTGTTTTCATTTTAATTTCCCAGTATTTTTAAATTCCCTACAATGAGAATAAATTATTTCATAAATAGGCCAAAATAAACATCATTTATAAAATAAAACCTCTGTAATTCAATTACAAATAAACATCTCCTAAGCAGGTAGCATCCACAAGAAATTGGACTTTTTTTCCCTCAAATGAAAAGAAGAGTAGACACTTAACGCCAGAGGTAATAATGCCACTTGTGGACATGACTGATTTTTAGAACATCCCAAGTCCACTAACTCCCTGGAAAACAGGAAGTTGGTGAATATACCAATTTTAGAGACAAATAGCAGGGTTTGAAAGTCATCTCATCTCTTAGTAAGGGATCCCAACTGGATTCCAAAATTTAAGGTGCTGGTGATCAGAGCTTCCTGGAGAGGGAAGCTCCATCTGTAATACACACACAAACCCACAAATCCTGCCTACCTGCATATGCCATTTATATAGTCTTAACTGTCTGAATCTAGAACTTAAGCACAATTTATGCAACCAAACAGTTATGATATTCATGCTCCTCTTCATTCTCTTCCAACAGGGAGTACATAAGGGAGCCATCTTTAGATGGTCCATGCAGAGATCCGGGGTGTGCCACTTGGGGTGAGTTAGCTGTTTCATTCCATTAGATGCATGACATTTTTATGAGATTGCATGTCTTCTCCAGTCAAGAGCTCATATTCATATGTTGATATATAATATAGTGCTTCACCACCACATCCCTCTCCTTTGTAGCCTCCAAATTTTTCTAATCATTTTGGCTAGTGGCAGTGGTTTTTTCCCTCCATGTGAATCAGATGGCTTGGGAATGTGTTACTTTGAAAAGAAGATGGAGAGCTCCTTCCTACTACCTAGATGGGATGTTGCCATTCATGAGCTATGTGATAAAGCCAATTAGATCAGAAAGAAGGAAGGGAAGGAGGGATAGACCAATGGAGAGAGGAAGGAAGAAACCCCCAATATTTGTACATAAAAAAGACACAGTGCCACTTACCTAAGCCTTAAGCCCTGTTCTGGGCTCCCACTCAAAGTCCCAAAATAATCCCATTAGCTAAACCTTCACAATTGATAGGTGTGAATCAGTAACAATATAATTCTAGGTTGTATCAGGCAGAAGGGATGATAAACAGTGTCTAACTGGGTAAGGATTTTGCTCAATTTTTATGTTTGCTTAGTAGGGATCTTTTGCAACCCTGACCCCATCTGGATGTTATTTTTCCCACCAAAATGTTAAGAATTTAAATCTCAGCCTCATAAGAAGATGGGCACCAAGAAAACACATGAGACCACAGAAAGAGAAAGAGTGCTATAAAGGAATCTTAGAGTGGAAAGGAACAGGCATTTTGCAGAGGCCATTAAAAGAAAGCCACCACCTCTATTTAATTGTGGATAACTCTACTTCAAACAGAACTTTGAGCTACTATAACCTCAGAGACTACAATGCTCTCTAGTAAATACACAGTTGGCATCTTCTTGGCACAGAATAATCCGAGTAACATGGTTCTTAAGGAACTGGATATCATAGGAACCTGGATTTTGAATGAGGACAACTCTAATCTGAGTGAAAATGAAGATTATTTAAAAAAAAAAATCCAAGTTTCATCAATCCTTGTAAGAAAAAACGGTTAATACTGAGCTTCACTAAAAATGACTTAGATTTTTCAATTAACACTTTTATATTAATAACAGCAAAGGGTGGGAAAACAACCTCAGTAATGGTAATGGCTCAGTATCTGGGGTGTGTCATTGTAAATTGCAACCAATGATGTTATAATCATTCACTGAGTATTACGATGGGCTAGTCACATTGTACATTCGAATATAGTGACTGACCAAAGCAACCATATGCAAATAGGCCTGATGAGCCCCATTTTACAGAGCAGTAAACTGAGGTTCAGAGAGACTATGTAATAATCTATTGTAAATACAAAAGATAGAAAAGTATAAAGGGGAAAATGCCCCCATAACCACATACCCATGTTATTTTAATCACTGTTTCCTTGTATTGTTAAAATTTTAACAAAATTGAAATGCTCCGCCTAGTATGTCATGCCCTGATTTTTTACTATTCCTTCTATCACTAAATATATTTTGAGAAAATCCTTTTTAATTTTAATTTTTTATTTTAATATATAGCTTACATCATTACTCATTTTTAAACAATGTCTGCCCCCCCTCAGGTGTAGTCCCCATAGAATTTCCTTCACCAATGCACCTGTGCACCATCACCTCAGTCCCCTGTGCCCCTCCCACCCTCTTTCCTTCTGGCCCCTCTCCCTCCTTCTCCCCTGTGGGATTAATTTTAATTTTTATTGAGGTAACATTGCCTTATAATATTATTTAAGTGTCAGGTGTGCCTCATTTAAAATCACCATCTGTGTATACTACATTAAGTTCACTTAATGTCCAATTCCATCCTTCACCATACAGTTGGCTACTTGTGCCCAATTTACCCACCCCACTTCCCCCTTCTCTTCTAGTAACCATTCATTGGTCTTATAATCCAAGTTTGTTTTGTTTTCTTAGTTCCATTTGTTTGTTTTCTCAGTGTACCACATATGTGTGAAATCATATGGTGTTTGTCTTTCTCCATCTGAATTACTTCACTAAGCATAATACCCTCTAAGACTATCCATGTTGTTGCAAATAGCAAGATTTCATCTTTTTTTATAGCTGGATAGTATTCCATAGTGTAAACATGCCACATCTTCTTTATCTGTCAGTCTATATGCAAGTAGGGTTTCTAACTCTTATAAAGGGTGCTTCAATAAAAATGTGGGTACATATATAGCTTCAAATTAATGTTTTTTTTTAATTTTGGGGTGGTAAATATGCAAAAGTGGGATAATTGGATCACATGAAATTTATCTTTTTAATATTTGAGGAATTTCCAATTTACATTTGTATTAACGCTGTACAAGGGTTTGCTTCTCTCCACGTCCTTAAAAACACCTGGTTCTCTTCTTTTAGATAACAGCCATTCTCACAGAAGTGAGGTGTTATTTCTTAAATACCTGAATATAAAATCTGAAATCAAAAAATGCATAGTGAAAAACATAGGCATTAAATTCCTTGACATAGACCTTAGAGATGTGTTCAGGGAATTAATTCCCACAGCAAGGGAAACAACAGCAAAACTTAAAAAATGGGACCATATCAAGCTAAAAATCATCTGTGCAGCAGGAGGGCATATTTACACATCATATCTCTGACAAAGGGGTTAATATCAAAACATATAGGACTGATAAAAGTCAACAACAAAATAATATAACTCAATAAAAAATAGGCAGAAGATCTAATAGACACTTTTTCAAAGAAGACATGCAGATGGTCAATAGGCACGTGGGATGATGTTCATCATCTCTTATTATTAGGGAGAAAATCATTTTTATTTTTTTTTGGTTACGCATTTTATTTTTTTTATTTTTTTAAATAATAAATTTTATTTTTATATTCCCCATACAATTGCAACACCCCAGTTCTGACCCCAATCCCTCCCCTCCCGCCCCCCACCTCCCAAAAAGTGTCTCTGGTTCATAGTTTTTTGTTGATTTTGATTTTCACTTTCTTATAGTTACTCATTTTCCTGGTCCCTTATTTAAGTTTTCTAGATTCCTGCTATGAGTGAGACCATCCGGTATTTTTCTTTTTCTTTATGGCTTATTTCTCTGAGCATGAACCCTTCCAGCGCCATCCATGTTGCTGCAAATTGCATGTGTTTATCTTTTTTGAATGCTGAGTAATATTCCATGGTATATATGTACCACATCTTCTTGATCCAGTCATCTGATTTTGGGCATTTGGGCTGTTTCCAAAGGTTAGCTATTGTAAATAGTGCTGCTATAAACATAGGGGTACAGGTGTTCTTTGGAATTGATGTTTCTGTGTCCTTTGGGTAAATACCTAGGAGTGGAATTGCTGGATCATATGGAAGCTCTATGTTTAGTAGGTCCAGAAATCTCCACACAGCTTTCCACAGTGGTTGGACCAGTTTGCACTCCCACCAACAGTGCAGAAGAGTTCCTTTTTCTCCACACCCTCGCCAACATTTGTTGTTGCTAGTTTTTTTAATATGTGCCATTCTCACTGGTGTAAGATGGTATCTCATGGTAGTTTTGATTTGCATTTCCCTGATTACAAGTGATGTTGAACATTTTTTCATATGCCTGTTGGCCATTTGCATTTCCTCTTCAGAGAAGTTTCTTTTTAGCTCTTCTGCCCATTTTTTGATGGGATTATTTTCTTTGTTGTTGAGTCTCATCAGCTCTTTGCAGATTTTTGTAATCAGTCCTTTATCATTAGTGTTGTGTGCAAAAATGTTCTCCCAGTTGGTGGGGTTTCTTTTTGTTTTTGTTATTTTCTCTTTTGCTGTGCAGAAGCTCTTTAATTTGACATAGTCCCAGCTGTTTATCTTTGCCTTCACTATCACTGCTTTGGGTGATGTGTCTGTAAAGATGTCTTTGATGTGCAAATCACGTAGTGTTTCGCCTATATTTCCTTCTATATATTTTATGGTTTCAGGTCTTATGTCTAGTTCTTTAATCCATTTTGAGTTGATTTTTGTGTATGGTGTGAGGTAGTGGTCAAGCTTCATTCTTTTGCATGTAGCAACCCAGTTTTCCCAGCACCATTTATTGAACAAACTTTCTTTGCTCCAATGCATAGTCTTTGCTCCTTTGTCAAAGATTAGTTGACCATAAATCTGTGGGTTTATTTCTGGATTTTCTATTCGATTCCATTGGTCTGTGTGTCTGTTCTTGTTCCAATACCATGCAGGTTTGATGATTATGGCTCTGTAGTATAGTTTGAAGTCTGGGAGTGTGATGCCTCCATTCCCTTCTTTTTTTTTCAGGAGAGCTTTGGCTATTCGGGGTTTTTGGTGATTCCATATGAATTTCATCAATAGTTGTTCTATTTCTTTGAAGAATGACATTGAAATTTTGATTGGAATAGCATTGAATCTGTATATTGCTTTTGGTAGGATGGCCATTTTAATAATGTTTATTCTTCCAATCCATGAGCAGGGGATGTCTTTCCATTTCTTTGTGTCTTCTTCTATTTCTTTTAACAGTGTTTTATAGTTTTCTTTGTATAGGTCCTTTACCTCTTTTGTTAGATTTATTCCCAAATATTTGATTTTTTTTGTTTCAATAATAAAAGGGATGGTTTTTTTGATTTCTTCTTCTTCAGATTTATTGTTTGTGTATAGGAAGGCTACTGACTTTTGCGTGTTGATTTTGTATCCTGCCACTTTACTGAACTGATTGATGAGTTGAATTAGTTTTTCTGTGGAGTTTTTGGGGTTCTCTATGTATATTATCATATCATCTGCAAATAGTGATAGTTTGACTTCTTCTTTTCCTATTTGGATTCCTTGGATGTCTGAGAAAATCATTTTTAATGAATGAACAGTTTTCCATCCTTCAGTTGTGCCATCAATTATTTAACCAGCCCCCTATTGTGGGACATCTAGGTCAGTTCTAATATTTTTTTCAATTACCATAATGACTGAGATAAATATTCTTGAACATAAATCTTGTACATAAATTTGATTATTGCTTATGCTAAGATCCTAAAATTAAAGTTACTGACTCAAAGTGTAGGAACACTTTAAGGTTGATACACAAATTGCCCCAATATATATCCTCACTGGCAGCAGAAGAAGAAATCATCTTTTCCCTACATCCTCAGTAGCAAATTGCATGGGTTTTTTTCTTTTTAACTTTTTATCAATTTGAAGAGAAAAAAATTGCAGGTTTATATTTTGCACTTCTTTGATGGATAGTGAAGTTGAACACCTATCTATGCTTATTAGGCATAAGCTTCTGTTGTGTTGTGTCCTGTCTGCTACCCAGATATTATTGCTGCGTTCAAGATGTTGGTATTCAGAAACTTTTCCATGCCTAGAGGAGCTCTTTTCCTGATGAAGCAAAGTCCTGCTCCTTGACTGAGCAAATGTCATCATCCCTAGAGCCTGGCCAGGGGACTGACTAGAAGGGCTATCTCCTCTCTAACCAAAATGGCTCTGTAGGAAGCACCAGGTCCCTGGATTTAGAAATGTACAGGGAATGCGACTTCAAGAATAAGTAACTCTGCAATGTATAATTTATCAGGAACTTGACCTTCCTCCTGCCTTCACCCTTTGATTGAATCAGGCCAAGTTGCCGTAGAGACACAGCTGTGACTCCTCCCCCCAGGAGTGGGGCTGAAAGGCCCGCAAGTGAGCAGACCATACCGGCAGATGGCAGAGCTACCCTCTGGGTGACCCTGAGACACAGCATGCAGAAAGAAGTCTTCACACTTCTGGAAAGGAAGCAATGTTCCAGGAAAGGATGCAGCAGCACCGAGAGGAATCAACACAAACCTCACCACCACAGGTGATAAAATTGATCTTGGTGGTTGGAATAAACCCCTCTCTGCGCAATTCCTCTGCTCATCCCATGTCCCTCTCCACTGATAAACCATGCCTTCTGGCTTGTAATTGCTATACTTGGTGGCTCATATCCTTGTCTCCCCACCTGGTCTGTCAGTGGCCCAAGTCTGGGGAATCCCATTCTATAGGTTAAAACTTTTGCTGTTGCTATGGATGAATGGATGATTGAATGATTGAAAGAACAAAACAGTTCTTTTATAGCACTATCATGCTGTTTTAAAATGACAAATTTATGCAGCTGCTTCCCCCATACCCCTGCAAACGCTGAAGACGTTTGTGTCTCTCCCTACTTGCCTGGTAGGATAAATGCTTCTTGAAGGGATGAATGAACCAAACCATATTTCGACCACAGTGACACCTACTTGAGCTCATCTTTTTAGAAGCTCTTCCCTTAGGAGACATGTAAAATGCAGCAGGATTCGCCCCCATCCCCCTGTGGCTTGTGCTCCTGGGAGCTTTCTCCATTGCGCTGTTCTGTACAGGCCGTGGGCAGCGGAGTAATGCTGTGTGATAGCTGCCCCCACAGGACTTTCAGAATAATGACATGTCTGTCTTCGCAGCCTGACACTGTGGAAAACCATGCTTCCCAAGAAAGATAGACCAGCATCTATACCTGCATAAGCATTTGTTTACATATGCAGATAGCGACAAGCTTCTTCAGGACAAAAGTCAATTCACAGAACCCACAGTGCCAGCCCCTGATGGCAGCTGAAAGGGTGCTTGCAACAGGCTCTGCCTCAAAGCAAACCTTCGACTGAATCAGACACAGATTCTGTTGGAAGAAATAGGCTGTTGCTGAACTCTAATTATGAGTTTTGTCATGGGAAAGCACCCTAGAGCTCAAGCACTCTGAGGAGAGGCTCCATGTCACCCACACAGCAGGGGAATGTGAATGTCAGACCTGGGCGGGAGACTCTCGCAGGCAGGGCTCCTGTGTGGCACTGAGCCTGGAGTGAGACTGATGGGGTGACAGGACTCCCTGTGCACCCCGGCCTTCTGGAGGAGCTCGGGCCTTCCTGAATAATTGAACTTCCCAACTGAAAAGAGGTTCTGTTCTCTCCTTGCACCAACAGTAGAGTTTCTAAATATTGCTGGGTCATATGGGGTCATTCAGTGCCCCCTAAGGATAATGTAACGCCAACATCAGCGGTTTCTGGGACCGCCCTGAACCAAACTGTAAAGACAGAAAAATCATGTTCCTGCCTTCTTCTGCTTTGTCCCCAATCAGACCCTTTTCTGCTGCATTCAATATCGGATCTGTTTTGTGAGCAATTATTGAGCATCTGCTGTGAATGTAGTCCTGTGACTCTAAAGAGGAGGGTGGTGGAGGATGGGGTGCTGGGGGACCTCTCCCATCTCAGACTCTTGCTGGTACCCCAATCCTCCTGCTGTGGTGATGGCCCCAGTCAACTGTGACTCATGCTCCCCACCCACAGGATGATGGATCACCACTGCCCCAATCAGCCTCAGGAGACCTGTGGGACCATGGGGTCTCCAGCAGATTATTACTAGACCCTTCTTGAGAATGCAAGGTGGAGCTACAAAGCAAGCTCTGTAAGTATTCATCTACTCCAAGTTTGAAGCTTCACCTTCTCCCAGATTCCATCTATATCCCCCTCCACACATACATTTGTTTTCTCTAGAAAGAGTTTCTAAGGAGCTTTGCAAAGTGGGGGTGGGACTACCTTACTGCTCTGAGAAATGTTACCCTAAGGCAGCCTCTACCAGCCAGCCATAGCAGGGCAACACTGAGCCAGGAGGCTCCCAGCACAAACAGCCCTTCCCAGGCTGCATGCAAGCCCGAAGAGGGTCTTCACCACATGAGAACCACATTCTGGGGCTGGCTCCCATGCTGTCACCAGCTGGCTGGCTCCCAGCTCTAGGTCCTTGAGCTGTGCATGTGCCCTGTGTGCACCTTCCTGCTGTGCAGTCACCCTCTGCAGACAGAGCAAGACCAAGGAGTCTGAGCCTCCTGATAAACACCCGTGTTTTGAGAAGTTGAAGGTGGCTGCACCTCAGGATGCAGTTCTCTGCTTTCAACTCAGGGAGTTGATGGAACCCCACAAAAGAATTCCCAGATGCTGTGGGTATCTGGGAGTGGGAAGGAGAGGAGGAGAGGGTTGCCTCCAGTTGTGTTCCTTGGTGCTGGGGGTTCCGTCAGAGAGAATATTATAGTCTTCCTCTCTTACTGGTCTTTAGTTACCTGCCTTAGGTCCCCTCTAAAGGGGACAAACTCTACCTCCTCCTGGGCCATGGACTGGAGAGCAAACTGGGCTGAGTCTAAGCACATCCCTCTCTCTCCTCCCACCTCTATGTGGTTGGGATGGGACCACAGGTCATGACACGTGAGCTAAATTCATGGTGCTCAGCTCTCAAACACCAAATGAGAAGAGGGTGGGTGTGTATGTCAACCCCCCCAGAGAGCCTCGATCCACACTCCAACAGCCCCAGAGGTTTTTCTTAAACTGCCACCCCACTTTCCTGGCCTCGGGGGTATACACACTGGGAACTGGGTGTCTATGCCATCCTGTCCCTAAATCAATACCTGCAATCAGCTCTGATCCTGATACAGGGCAAGATTTCTTATTTCCAAGAGCTCTTGACTATAGAAAGAATTCTAAGAGTAAAAGTAATGTAGCACCACGGGGAGAGAAAGAACTAGAATAAAAGAGGGGGGCGGGGTACAATTGTATGGGGATATAACAAAAATGAAAATGCACACATTGTGCAAAGATGAAAAATGATGTAAGAATTATATAAAATAAATATTAAAAAAAACAAAGTAATTTAGCTCCAATTGTGAAGGTAGAGGCAGCACAGCAAACAGTTAAGCTTTCCCCTGGATCTCCCTACAGGACCACCTGCCCATCTCAAAGCTGTGCTGACTGGGCCTGGCCAATGTGGTTCTCTTAGGATGTGTGTGATATCGATTGTCTTGCTGTTCCTTCTGGCTGAAGATGTAGCCTTGGGAAGAAGGCTGGACCCAGAGCTGACAATCATATTTATCCATTGATCTGCCCTCTTCCTCCCTCCTCCTTCCCCAACTTTGGAAGCATTAGCAAAATATATTTCAATTCCCACTTTAAAATGAAATCATTAGCTTCTAAATAATTAACCTTGCATCAATAGGAGGGCACGCAATCTGCACACACACCTATACATGTCGATCTGTGGGGTGAAAAGGAGAAGCAGAGCTTTCCCTGCAGAGTGTCCTTAGAGCTTCAGAGACTGGAATTTGAGAATTAATGGGATTTTCAAGTTTGGAAGTGAAAGAGGGAGACCCCAACTATCAGGGAGGAGGGGGAAACTCTTAGTAGTGTTCCTAGGTAGCAAGCTCTCACAAGGATCTACCCCCTTTCCTGATACTAAATTATTCTAAACTAAGCCCCATAAATAACAAGTATCTGCTGTCTGATACAGCCCGGATTTGCGTAGCCTCCTGGGACCCCAGGGTACCCAAGATCACTGCGCATCGAGAATCAGCTGATCATATGCAGATAATATATCTGCAGACTCCTCTATCAATTGCTTATGCAGCCTCCTCTGTGTGCCTTCCCACGGCTCAGCCTGTGGCACAGGTCTGACTGAGCACAAAGCATCCAGAGACTCTCCGGTGCACTCACTGCAAGAGAGGTGCCACTGAAGTAGGATCCTTTGATCAATGAAATGGGAAATCTTGCAGATATTACCCCTTTCTAGAAATCCATAATACTTGTTAGTAAGCCCTCTTTAATAAGACCCCTGTTTTTGTTTTCTAAACTTACTAAGTTTCCCTGTAATAAATTCTTTTATTAATATCCTATAGATTTGTGCTCCACAAAAAACATTTGAAACGGCCTTCCCACAATAACATAAGATGGTGTCTGAAGCAATAGGTCTGCAATGCAGCAGTGAACTTTGCATGACTGTCAAGGATGTTTAAAGCCAGGGCATGATTCCTAAAACCCATTTCAAGGAAGATAATCATGAAAGGAAATAAACTATATGATTTAAGTCACTGGCGTCTTGTGATCCAATGAGCTCCACAGGTTTCACAGGCTGGACCCTCGACAGTCAGACCTCAATGGCACTTCCCTGCCAGCACCAGTGAGTATATAATAGCTAGCAATTCAAGGTCAGAGTCTCAGAAAGGAGGCAGGAGAAACATTATCTTTCTTTAATAATTGAAGATAGGATCCATATGTGTTGGAAACAAGAAAAGCAAATAGCAGAGATGCTACCTGAGTAGAAAAACTGATGACGTGATCAGCATTCTCACCTGAACGGAAGTCGCCATCCTCCTCAGTGACGGGAGGGATGAACTGTCAGGCCTCAGGTCATACCCTGGGTCTGTAAGAGGGGAAAGCATAGTCAGATTCCTGGCTCCTTGTGATGACCCAGCTCAGTGATCCTTCTCCCTACCGAGTGCCTGAAGATGGTGGCTTTTGATTGAGTTATGGGCTTGCCGTTCTAATGCATTCAGAAGTTTTGTTGTTCTTTTTTTTTAAAAGATTTATTTTTATTTATTTATGCAAGCACTGGATACAGTTAGAAGCACGGGAGGATGAGAGGATTCACCAGAGACAGAGCGGGAAACAGAACAGGCAGACTGACGAAATACACTGCTGAGGGGAGCAGTGGGCGGCAGCAGAGGTCTGCGCGCCATGTGGGACCCTCGGCGAGAGTTGGGAATCGAACCGAAGCTGCAGAGGCTGCGGGCAGCTTGGCAGCCCAGTGCTCAACCGCTGCACCACCAGGAGAGGCCTGCATTCAGAAGTTTTTTTATTAAGTAAATACAAGACTGGGCAATGGAGAACCAGAGAGAAAAGAAGAAAAAAAGAGGATTTCTTGCTTTTTCTGCTTAAAATTTCACTTTCCTGTAGTCTACCCATAAAAATAGTGATGATCATGATGTGACAGCGGCTGTTTTGGTGGACACTCTGTGCTGTGCACCCCATCCTACTTAAGCAAATTGCAGCCTCCTTGCTGGTTCCTTCTCACTTTACTGACTTTTAAACATTGAAGAATTACTTTCATCTCTATCTTCACTTACTCTCTTGAGGTTCTCATGCAGCCCTTAGATCTTTAAATCTACACATTGATGATGCCAGCCTATTTCCCAGCCCTAGCCTCTCCCCTGGGCACCAAACTCTCATAAGCAGCTACCCACTCACCACATCCACTTGGGTGTTGAACATGCCCCTGTAACTTAGCACACTTAGAGCAAGACTCTGGATTGCAGTCCCATGCCCCACAACTGAAATCTTCTTCCATAGTTGTCAAAATTTGACAACTCCATTTTAGTCACTGCCCAGGACAAATTCTTGAGGTCATTTTTTTGTGTCTCACTATTTACAAGCCTACTATTTATAACAGCAAATTCTATAGGTTCTGCCTACAGAATGCATGCAGATCCTAATCATTCCTAACCACCACTGACCAACTCTCACCTTGAGAGACTTCCTGCTTCTCCACTTAGTCTTAAAATCTATTTTCCACCAAGAAACCAGAGTGAGGCTTCTACAACATATGCCAGGCCATGTCTTTCTCTGATCAAGGCCCCAGATGGCTTTCTATCTCACTCAGAATAACCCTCATGTTCTGCCCACCCTTATACACGTTACAGAGTCCTGGAACCTGGTCCTTATTTGTCACTTTACCGTCTTGTTATTGAGTTAATTTGGCCCTTGTTGGCTTTGAAAAGCACAAAACCCTGGCCAGCCAATGCCCTGTTCCCTGGCCCTGGTGACCAACCTCATAAAACCAGGACCCCCAACCTCTCGAGCCCAGAGTGAGGCTCAGGGCAGTTGTGTGATCCACAGTAAACTCTCCTTGCTTCAAGCATTGATTGAATTTCTCTCTAAATTCCTTCTATCACATCAATAAATCCAGACAAGAATGCTCACACGCACTCACAAACACACCCCCCCCACCCCTCTGCCTTCTCCTCTCTCCCTCATCCCCACCCCACCAGCCATGAAGCATTTTCATGGACTTGCCAGGCATTCACCCCAATACCTTTGCACTCACTTCTCCCTGTGCCTTGATGTCTATAAGTTTCATCTAGTTTATGTTCAAGTGCCACATTAGTGAAGATACCTTTGTTAACCATCTTTCAGGGAAGAATCACTCCTCTACTCTTCTCCATGCCCTTCCTCTGCTTTCTTCACCTCCTTAGGACTATCACTACCTGACATATCATACAAGTGTGAAGTTGTTCATTGTCCCACATTGGCCTGTAAGAGGCGTCCTAAGAGGACAGAACTTATGTTCTGCCTACTGCTTTCCTTGCTGCACTTAGAATACACCTTAGCATGTATTGATATATCAACATCATTTGTTAAACAAATAAGTGCAGGTATCATGGTTCAGACGGAAACTGAACGATTCCTTCAAAGTCGATAACCAGCCCCCCAAGACCAGCAGGTGGCAGAGGCAGCGTCCGTCAGGCTCCAGACATAGCTGCTCCCACTACAGTCTTCCCTGGTGCCAGTCCCCCTTGAGGTCACTGTGCCTTTATGTTCACAATTAGTCACCCCCTCTCATCACCCCTCTTCTGTCACCATTGGGAGACCAGCAGCTCTCAGGGGTGATACAGGCTGATGTGCGAGTGGGAATAACAGGCACAGGCCTGGGGGTTTGGGGCTATATTTGTGCCATGCACCGTGCCATGCACCCTGCCTCTCTGTCTCTTGCAATCAAGCTGTTGAAATGACTGTGGCTGGCTCAGATCCCAGAGCACCTACCTCAGAGGGAGAGTGAAGTATTCCAGGCGTCTGGTGAGGCCTACCACCGTTTCGCCTCCTCCTTTGGGCTTGCTCACCAGGCATACTGCTCCAGCTTCTGTATTAATTATGAGGTATTGAAGAGAGCAGGAAATCTATCTCTGTAATTACTACTCAGCTGGGTTCCTCAGGACCTTTTCCACCCCAGCCATGTGCTCCCTGCTCTCCCTATTCTGCATCCCCTCATTAAGCCAAGGGGAGCCGTCCCTTCCATGAGCACAGTGCCGTGACATGCCACGTCACTGAAGCTGCAGGTGGGAGCCAGTGGAGTGCCCTGTTTGGGGTCTGCACCCCAGCCATCCCAACTGCGGGTCACAGCACCCCCACCCACTGCACCAGGATGGGGCTGGGAGGGATGAGGGCAGTAAGGGAGGTGCTTCAGGATGCACCCCAAAGACAGTCCTGTCTTAATAGGGGCCTCTGCTCTTTCCCTGGAGAACAGAGACTTCTCCTAGAGCTGCAGGCCGCTGATACACTCCGCATACTCAAGAGCAGGTGGCTACAGCTCTGAGAACTCAAGCTGTTTCCCTTCTACTCTGCCTCAGGCCATGGGAGGAATTTCATCAGAAGAACATCAGTCTATTGATACAGGTCCCGACAGCTCTTGCATCTCACCCTAACTGCTGCCTCAGGGTTCTACTTTCCCTGACTCTGGTGACCTGAGCCATGGGCTGAGCTTTAATGTTTCAGGGCCTTTATTCAGGCTGAGCTGAGAGGAGCAGACCGGGGTGTGGAGAGAGGGCTGGAGACAAAAAATCAGTGGAAGACCAAGAGGAAGGCAGCCAGGCCTCCAGTGGCCATGACTTGAAATGTCATTTCTCCCCCTGCCTCTGACCACGCCATAGTCCAAGTTGCTGCAAGCTGGGAGTCTTGCTCTGTTCCATTTCACAAATCAATCCAAGAGCCCACAGACAGGCTGACGAAGTGGACCCTACCCCCCAGCACTACAGCTGGCAGGTCCTCTTCTGGTGTTCCTCTTCCTCCACCAGCCACTTGTAAACCTGCAAGTCCCACACATGTGCCCAAATATTAAAAGTTGTTAAGTGCAGGGGGGAGGGAAAGAGGGGTTGAGCGTATAAGCACAAAGTCGGGAAAGCTGGTTAAGGACAGATCAATAGGCCTCTTTACTGTGGAGCTTCTCGGAGCCGTCAATGTGCTTGTTTAGACGGTGAATTCCCCACAGGACATTCAAGGAGCAGCGTTCTCTAAGTTATTTTATAAGAGAGCGCATTTTTCAAGGTACTCAACTCTAGACTGTGGTTTCAGAGACCTATTTTGGGAAAAGTCATTGTAGACCTGAATATGGACCTGAGGCATGAGGACTTGGGAAAAGCGAGTCCTGCTGCCCCCTGGTGGGGCTGAGGGCAGAGAAGCAAAACTTACCAGGGCTCTGTCCCAGCCCTTGCCTGAGTTGGGAAAGGCAGGACAGGGAGAGAGGAAGGGTGTGTAGGCCCTTGTGAAGGTGTGATGAGGTGGACATGCAGAGAAGACAGGGTTCAAGGGGAGTGTGGGGGAGCTGGGCCAGGGCTCAGGGGGTGAGCTGCCTCCTGGAATGTGCCTGGAGACCCCTCACACTCCCTCCACACTTCAGCCTTTTGAAGGGGAGGTAGGGGGAGGAAATCAGAGAAAAGCTAGAGAAAATTATAGACAGAGGGTTTGGGCCCAGATCTTAGCTGCTTTTTCATTCTGTATGGTGAGTATATGGGACAAAGCATTTCTATGCTCTGCTTCATCTCAGCTAGTATTTACTGAGTGCCTAACATGGAGCCAGCTGAGTCAGGGCTGCGAGGAATAAAGGTGTGACTCCCAGTTGCTGCTTTCAAAGCCTGGCAGTGTGCATGGAGTGACAAGGCCTCACAGCTGAATGATTAGAGAACAAGAGGAGACTTAATCCAGAACAAAGAGGGAGGAGCATGCCAGTCAGAGGTAGCTCGGTCAGGAGGCTGTGAGCAGGGAGACAGGATGAGGAGCACCTTGGAGGATTCACCTTTATGAAGACATTTGGAGAGGGAGGCATCTCGCAAGAGGACAAAGAGGCCCCCTTGCATCTCCGCCGGTTCAAAGCAAGACAGCTGGAGTCTGAGACACCCGTGGGCCTGCTGGGCAGACACTGAACTTATGAGGAGGCTGGAGGAATGGGGATGCCCAAGGCCATACGCCCTTCTAGGTACTTTAGAAAGGCAGAGGGGTGGAGATGGTGAGGGCTACGCCCCCTACTGGAAATATATGGTAAAACTCAAAGGGTGAACTTCATCACCTGCCTGCCTACCAGATGGAAGCGCTTACTGTGCTGTGTTCCCCACGCCACCGCCAAATTCTTAGTGGAATTCCTAATCCCTAATACCTCAGAATATGACTGTATATGAATACATGTTTTTAAAGAGGTTCATGTTAAAATGAGATAATTAAGGTCTGTCCTGATCCAATAAGAATGGCATCCTTGTGAGAGAGGAGACGAGGGCACACAGAGAAGACCACGTGAGGAAAACAGGCAGGGCGGCCATCTACAAGCCAAGGAGCAAGGCCTCAGAACAACACGGAGATCAAGGACACCTAAATTCCAAAATGGTGAAAAGTGCTTATCTAGTGTTTAAGGCACCAGTCCGGTGCTTCCTAATGGCAGCCTGAGCAAACTGTAACAGGGAATGATGTCATCTTCCCAGTTTTCCCTGGCAGAACACAACTAGTCTTCCTGTTTCCTCGCTTACTTACCCTTTCTCTCCATCATTTAGACTCTGCTCTTCACAGTCTCATTGACAAGAGCAAATAAAAAACTATGTTGGAACAAGCTTCAAATTAGCTTTCTATAATCATTCATCTCACAGTAATGAGGCACAGTGTCAGTCCTAAAGATTCAAAATTGAGGCCTGCAGAGCCCCCAGTCTCCAGGAGCGCACTGTGAGGTGTGAACAGCATCCGCACACACAGGATGAAAGCACAGCGGATTAGGGGCTCACAAAAGAAGACTGTTCATGGAGGGGCATTGAAGCTGGACTTGAAGGGATCAATAGACATTTCAGGGCAGGGAAGGGAGCCCTGTGTATTCTCAGAAGGAAAAAAGAGCATGTACATGGTCTAGGGACACAGAGCGCGTGACTCTGTTCATGGGAGAGCGGGGAGCGAGGCATCCGTGTGGGCCCTGTGGAGAGGGAAGCATGATGAGGGAAGAGGACAGCACCAGGATCGCGGGGAAAGAAACTGAGCCTTATCACAGAGTTAGGGAAGAGTCAAGGGGGGCAGCTGCAAGGGACTCTGGCTGCAGTGTGGAGAGAGCCCTTGAACTGAGGTGACTAGAAGTCTATTTTGGACTCTGGGAGTCTGTGGCACAGTCACGTGCCAGGCAGTGACGACATGGTGCAGAGTTTCGGAATGGGATGGGTGATAAAACAGGAAGAAGGTGGTGTAGACAGCAAAAGGTAAGGTGATGGGGGATGGAAGTCTACTCAGGTCAACTACTTAAACTGTCCAGACCTCAGTTTACTCATTTGAAAAATGTAGGGGCAAAGTTCTTACCTCACATGACCATCGTGAAGATAAAGGAAAGACTATATATAGTCCCCAAGAAGCCCTCAGCATGCTGGCAAGTGAGCTGAGCAACCTTAGCTCCTGTTGTCATTGGGCCTGGGGGGGCTGGGTGAGACCTGGTCACACAAAGTGGAGGCTCATTTAAAATGAAGAAACTCATTGATAGCATGCTTGCCTTGATGCCACATTTCTCGAAGGATGGACTAGTGCCAAATGAATCATCCCTGACGCAGGATGGAATGGGTGTTGAAGCCAGGAGGGGAGTGTGAAATGGCAGCGGCCGTGAGAAGCGTGAGCAGCAGCAGCAGGGAGCCCAGCAGGTTATTGGCATTGCAGGACTGCCAAAGGCAAGCCCAGAGAGAGGAAGCGGGGCAGAGGCCGGGGATGTTCATGTAAGGGTGGAAAGGACAAGAAAGTCAAAATAGTTGTCAGAAAAGGAAAAACTAGAAAAGATCACTTTCATGAAGACCAGAAGAGAAGAGAGTTTTAATAAGGAGTAGGAGCTTCCGTTCCTACAGTGACAACAGATAACGAGAACCCAACCCAGAAAGGCCGTGGAGACTGCAAGCAGGAGGCTGTTGGTGTCAGAGGAGGCCACACGGGCAGGATAGAGAGAAAGAGGGAAAGACCCAGGTGGCTTTGTGGCCACTGCAAAAGTGGAAGCTGGGAGCGCAGACTGCATTTTGAGGAAGGTGGCTCAAGTTCGATGCATTAGGTGGGCGAGAGAAAGAATTACTTCAGTGGAGACTTGAGCCTGTATGTGGGTGGAAAGAAGAGCCAGTGGCCTGGGAGGAAGTGAGACAAGAAGAAAAAAGTATGACTGTCAATGGGAGGAAACTTCTTTCTCTGGACACTAGAAAGGAGACGGGAGCAGTGGGGAGGACACGTGGAGGGAAGCAGCAGCAGCCTCCATCTTCCAGCTCAGTCAGACAGGCTGGGTCATTTCCCCAGGAGGGCTGGGTTGAGGTCAAGTGACAAAAACCTGAAGAGAATGAAAAAGGTTTAGCAGGGCTGCTTCAAGAAGAGCAAAGTGGACACAAAGAATGGATTCCCCCAATAGCAGATCCTGAGATAATAATTTGGGTGCAAGCAGTACATTTAGGGGCTGGCCCCAGGGAGTGTGATGGGGAGAGATGGGTGGAGATTGAAATCAGCAAAGGAGGAAAGCTGTCAAGGCACATTCATGGGTGGGTCACTGCTCTAGGAAAGCAGGCTTAGATTTTTCTGTGCACCTTGTGTGGTTGTGAATGTCACCAAGGAGCCAAGCAGCCAGGGTCGCTACTCTCTGCTCCCTTCCAAATTGGTGAAGCCTGAAAAATCAATCTGCCATGCGGCTTTGTGGAGAGGTCTCATGACAAGGCCCCAAGAGGCATATCCAGGAGCTGAGAGTCACCCCCAGATAATATCCAGCAAGAAAATAGGGACCATATACTTATAATGGCAAGAAACTATGAGTTTGGAAGAGGACCTTGAACCCCAAAGACAATATCAATTCCAGCTGACACCAGACTGCAGCCTGGAAACCCTGATCAGAGCTGTGCTAAGCTCTGCCAGAACCTGACCCACAGAAACTGAGAGCCTTTATGACAGTTTGCTATGCAGCGATGGAAAACAGGTACCAAATACTTCAGTGTATTCAAGATGTGTTCAAGCCATGTTGTCACAGGGAGGCAAGACCCCCAGTTCCCTTGACGAAAGGCAAAAGGCATGATGGTAACCTGGGTTTCTAAGGCTGAAGGTATTCTTCTGGGTGGGCTGAGGGAGGCTGGCTGGAGCTCCTCCAACTTACTTCATCATCCCGAAGCCACATTTAAACCTAGAGGCTCAAATCCAAAGGCAAGTATAGGAAGAGACAGGCAAGTCTCTCCTCTTCAGTTGCTGCAGGCATCAGGGAATCAGTTTGCAAAAAAACTGTTTCTTGTTTCTTATTAGCTGGGGTCCCAGAGCTAACAACAGCTAAGCTAAATTACCTGGTAATTTCTCTCTCTCTCTCTCTCTCTCTCTCTCTCTCTCTCTCTCTCTCTCTCTCTCTCTCTCTCTCTCTCTCTCTTCTCTCTCCTTGAGTTCTCCCATCACTCTTTGGGCCTCAGGCATTATCATGAGGAGTTGATTCTCCTCTTGCAGCTGGACATGCTGCACTTGGATGGTGGACATTCTCATTCCCCTTTGCAGTTTGGCTGCTTGGTCCTCACATTTCCTGCTTCTCAGCAGAGTGGAAATCAAAGCCAACAGAGGCAATATTTACAAGACAGACCAAGAAAAGAAACTTGAATTCGACACAACTCCACCTTTAGGTGTCTGGGATCCCCTGCATGGCTAGACTCTGACATGCCCTACAGACAACCCATCTAGGTCATTGCCCGGGTTTAATTTTGGGTGTGTAAATTGGCCCTGAAAATAAAATATAAAATCCTATTCAACAAGTATCTTCTGAGGGCTTATTATGTGCCAGGCACCAAGTCAGATTCTGTGATGGGTCCAACAATAAGTTTCACATAGCTCCTGCCCTCGAGAAACTTCCTTGCATATAAATGTGATACAGAGGAGACATGTTATAGGAAATATGCAGACAATCTTCTAAGGGGTTGCAGGGAAAGGAAGGGTCCATCCAGCAGGGGTGGAGTGAGTTGGGAAGAAACCTGAAGCAAAGAAGGAGGCTTCCTTCCAACTACCTCTTGAAGGAAGGAAGTGTGAAGGTTTACACCCAACAGGTTGAAGATGTCATTCCAGAGTAAGCAAAAACACTGAGAATGGAAAGTGAGGAATGTTTGATGTGGGGGAGGACAGAATGCTAGAAAGACAAGAAAGCAGCAAATTGCACCTCATAATCACAGAGCACACGGAGAAGGAGCTCTTAAAGGACGTGCCAATCAAGCAAGGAAATTTTGATGAAGTCGCCTTTTCCAGGGTATAGAGGATCTGGCTACATAATAAGTACTGACTGCTTGAAATTGCATCGTCCATGAATTGAGGCGGGGGAGCACCCTGACATACTTCACTCTGTTCTGATTAGGTCCCTAATCCTCTTGCACTCATTAAAATCCTCACCTTTTGCAGCAGGTCTGGGGATGGCGTCTTACAGCTCATTAGGCTGGACTCATCTTGCATTAGTTACTGCTGCACTGAGTCTGCTTGACAGCACTATAGAGCACCTAGGTCCTGTGGTCAGAGCCCAGGATCCGAAGTCCTTACTTGAGGGTCAAAGATAAACTGTTCCTCGAGCCTCCCCGGTGGCGCAGCAGTTGAGCACTGGGTTGCGAAGCTGCCCGCGGCCTCTGCGGCGCCGGTTCGATCCCCGGCTGCTCCCCGGACACCAGAGGAGGGTCCCGCATGGCGCGCAGACCTCTCCTGCCGCTCGCTGCTCCCCTCAGCAGTGTACTTCGGTCCTTCTGCCTGCTCTGCTCCCCGCTCTGGCTCTAGTGAATTCTCTCGCCCTCCCGCGCTTCTGACTGTACCCAGTGCATGTATAAACAAAAACAAACACAAACAAACAAATAAATAAATAAAACATGCCTCTATAAAAAAAAAAAAAAAGATAAACTGTTCCACAGAGGAAGTACTTTCTCAGAGGTGGCGTCCCTTCATTTTGGCAGGATTTACTCTGTACCCGTGACACATGGCCCCATTTGCTGACTTCTCCATCCTCAGTGTCTGCCCCACCTGAGCTTCCACGTTCCTTGCCGACTGCACTGGGGCTGGGGCTAGCACCCACGAACTGGCTGATCTGGCTCCAGGACCAGTTCTGGGAGGTCCTGTGAGCCTCTGCAGCAAATGACCAGAAATGAGAAGTGTATGTATAGGCCATGTCCAGACCTCCTGAAGGTCTGGAGCCTCAGAAGGGGACTGGATCCTCCATTTGTAATGCATTTTGTGGGTGAGGAGGCAAGTTCTAGAGCCAAACAGGACATCTTCAAACTCCAGCTCAACTCTGTTCCTCAGCAGCTGTGTCTTCTGGGGCATGTTATTTAACCCAGATCTCAGGTTCCTTGTATGTAAAGTGGGGATAAAGATCACACTCACGGACCTCCCCTGGTGGCGCAGCGGTTGAGCGCTGGGCTGCGAAGCTGCCCGCAGCCTCTGCAGCGCCAGTTCAATCCCTGGCCACTGGCGAGGGTCCCACATGGGGTGCAGACCTCTCCTGCCGCACCCGCTGCTCCCCTCAGCAGTGTATTTCTTCGTCAGTCTGCCTGTTCTGTTCCCCACTCTGGCTCTGGTGAATTCTCTCACCCTCCTGCACTTCTGACTGTACCCAGTGCTTGTATAAATAAATAAATAAATCTTTAAAAAAAAAGATTACTCATCTCCCAAGGATGTTGGGGAAACTGAGATGACCCTGTGCCTCAGCAAACACAGGGTTTGGCCATTAATGGAGCTCGCTTTATGTAGCTCAGCCATCGCAACAGCAGGCCTCTGAGGGCTCACAGGGGTGATATCAGAAAGCTTGGTGAGAGGAGTTCTCTACCTCCCTGGTGAGCAGGGGAGCTGGATCAGTTGCCAGCAGATCAACCCCTCCATTTCCAAGGTAATCTTTGTGCTTCCCCACCTGCACCCCTTTTCTCTCCCATCTGACTGTGTGGGGCCAATGGCAGAGCCCAAAGCAACTCCCAAAACACAAGTGATTTTCCAGTTTCTAACTTTTAATTTTGACCTAGGCTGACCTACTCTAGATTTCGAGAAAAATGTAGAATCCCAGTCACCTCAGACACAGTGAGTTAAGATACCCAGTTCCATTGTGGCTGATGGTAAAAGGCATGATGACCTTTTGGGTTTCTGAACTTCCAGAGATGCAGAACCAATGATGTGCATGAGAAGGTGCCAACCAGCTTATGAGGGTCAATTGCTAAATGTTCTGGAACTGTGCTTGTTACATGACATGCTGCTGGCGGCACAAGATGGGTCACAGTGAGGATACACAGCTCAGCAGATGTTACCAATCAAGGTGACACCCCCACCACCCTCAAGAGCTGGTTGTTAAACCTTTATCAGCATAGCACTGGGCAAGGCCTTGCACATGCCCTCTCCTGCCTGGCTGCTTTGACCTCCTCCCCTCTCATTCACACCCTACCTCCAGAAGGCCGAGTTAAAACTCCAATAGTCCTGAAATGAACTCCAGAGACCCACCAAGGAGAACTACTTGAGGTGGAAAGAGAGGGTTCCTTGTGAACTAAAGTTAAGCCTCTAGCTCTCGCCTTTGCTTGTCTGTGTCCCTTCTTAAAAGGAAGTCACTTGGTAGGTAATTAGATATAAAAACTCATCACTGTCCATCTGTGGTGAAAGATCTTCACACCACTTCTCTGAGGTGCTAGTGGGTCAAAGAGGAAACTAGAACACTGACTTTCAGCACCCACCCTCACCAAGTGGACACTGACAATCCTGTTACAATAGGCGGTCACTGAGAACAGCCTTTCCAAGGATCCCAGAGCCCCCAACCCTGGGAGTGGCACTAGCAGCCACCAATGGCAATCAGATCCCCCCACCGCCCCTTCTCCCGCTGGAGCAGCTTCCCTCTGCAGCAGTGAACTTTATCCTTAAGTATATCTGGTGCACTGGCTCTTAGAATATTTATGACCCACATTAATTTTTCATCCATCCCCTCGCTCAGCTTCTTAGGCAAGGTTGGAGATTTCTCCCTCTGAGTTCTCATTCTCCTGAGGGTGAGATGGAGACTGAAATAAAGCACCAGGGGCTGCTGCACCAAATTCACCCTGGCGTCCTCCCATGCAGGAGCTGTGTCAGCCACGTGCACCACCAGCTTGTTGGCCTCCCTTTCTAAGCCAGCCACCATCTGATTTCACCTCAAATACCCAACCTCACCTCCCCCCTTTCTCTTCCCCTGCCCTCTTCACTTGGTTATCTGCACGCACAGATTCTCCTCCCTCCCTGGGGGCCATAGCCACTCTGTCACCTGGAGGGCCCTTCCTTCTCTTGTGCATATATGGACCTGCCTCTTCCTCCAAGCCCAGACAGTGCTGCATCTTCTGCGAAGCCACCTTTTCCCTAATCTAACCCAACACCCTACTTGATTCTGTGGCATTAAGTCAATAGCTCATGACTCAATATTTAACTGCTCCTTAATGTTCCCCTGGCTAAACTGTAAGCTCCCTAGGGACAAAATCTGCACCTTCCTGGGTTCCGGGGTAAGCCCCCATCGGGCTTAGGTATATGGTGCTGAGTATGTAGTAGGTGCATAATAATTAACTAACCAGTTAGACAAATAAATAGCAAAGAATAAAGTGATATGATTAGATCATTATAAATAAATAATTTAATAAATGACTTGCTAGGTTGAAATTATTAGGTATTTTCTCTGCAATAATTAGGTCTTTTTCTTATCAGGTATAATCTTAGCTGTAATGATGATAATACTTGCAGAGGTGTTTTATCTCTGAGAAATACATTTATACATTAATTATATTAATTTAACAATTGCTCCAATTTATTGAGCTCTGACTCTGAGCTCAAAACAACAAAGCATTTTGCAAGCATTATCTTACTTAGCTCTGATGTAAGTACTACCATAACCCCCATCCCCACATGATCAGACACAGCGAGGATGTGTCCAGGCACACACAGCTAGAACTTGCTTGGTAGCGCAGACTTTCAAATGCAGTACTCTAAGGCTTGTATTCAAACATCGCCTCTCTCCTGCTCGAGCTAGCATCCCTGCCAACCACAGGGAGCACCAACGGCTTGCGCAAACCAGCCCAGTGAAAGAGGAAACTCCACACAAATACGTGAAATGAGCAGCTATATCTGATCCATCATGAAATATAATACAGCTGTATTATAATAATCCATCATGAAATATAATACAGCTGTATTATAATAATGAAGGAATTACAAAGGAGTAAACCCACAAAGAAACTGAGAGGAGGAGAAAAACTACAGCAGAAGAGAAATTCTGCAATATTCTGGAAATCAGACAGGAGTGGAAGAGCAGGACACCGCAACCAGGACAAAGCTGGGTGGCTTATCAGTTTTGCTGAAGGACCAGGTAATATCAGCATGAGGGCACTGAGTTCTGGGGAAGGTGGGGAAAGAACAGAGTTCTGAAAGCTTCTGTACCCAACAATCAGGCTCCCAAATCCCCTCTCCAGAGTCTGCACAAGCAAGGAATGATTCCTTTTCTCAGCTGGCTCAGGCTGCCATTACAAAATGCCATCTACTGGGTGGTTAAAGCAAGAAATACTTACTTTTTACAGAGGAGGCTAAAGATGAAGGTGCTGGCCAATTGGCTTTCTGGTGAGAGCTCTCTTGCAAATGACTGCTTTCTTGCTTTATCTTTATGTGGAAGGAAGGAAGAAAGCTCTCTGGTTTTCTTAAGGCACTAATCCTCCACCCACATGGCTCCACCCACATGACTTCATCTAATCCTAAATGCTTCCCCAAACTCCCACCTCCAAAAACCATCACATCACAGCTTAAGGGTTCCAGCATATGAATTTGTGGCCTGAAGGGGATTGGGAATTTTTGTCCATAACACCCTTCCATGTCCCTATAAGGTGGACTTCGGAAAAGAGCATTCGTGGCCCACTGGCAGGCATGGTGAGCTATAAGACCCAAGAAAGGAACTAAATGATGTATGTCTACAGAACAAAAAAAGCTTCATCCCTTGACTCCTCACCATTTCCTTCTGGATCCAGTCTCCAAATACCAGTAGCCAGTTATATATTCCGGGCAGAAGATAGGAAAACATTCCCTCAATAAACAGAATAAGGGTACAGATACATTTGAGAGTCTTCCCATGAAAAAGCCCACTTGCAGACCCATCCCCAACAATGAAACCTGTGAGTTGATGTTCTGCTATAATCTGAGAGCTTTACATCAACTCTCAAGTTCTTCAATCTAAAATGTGAACAGACAGGAAAGTATCAACAGATTTTTAAGGAAAACATTCAATGTGAAGATCAAAACAAAGAAATGAATTTTTTAAAATACCAAAGAGACAGAATGGAAAACAAAAGAAAAGTTCCAAAGACAATCAGTAACTTTATTATTTTTTTACTGGGGGCTGCCCAGGCCCAGCACTAACTTCCTGGGAACTGCAATTCCCCCACTGCACTCCTGACAAGGAGCCTTATCAGTATCTTTAGAGAGATATAAGAATATACTACAACCATGAAGAACAGAATGTTCTAGTATCAAAGGGGAGAAATTAGAGAATTTTAAATCTCTTTAAATAAGCAAAATATAAAATAAAATTTTAAACATCAAAATTTTCAAAACTCAGTTGGAAGTCACAAAGATCATGGAAATATCCCAGAAAGAACTTTTAAAAAAGAATGAAAAGGAGGAGGAGTAGGAAAAAGAAAAGAGAAAAGAAAAAGAGAAAAAAACTGAAAGAGTTCTAGATAGGCAAATAGGAAAATTCAGTGAGCAACTCAGGCAGTCCAATAGAAATTAATCGAAGTTGCAGAAAAAGAACAGGAAAAAAAGAAGTAGGAAGCTATTAATAAAGACATAAAAGAAATTAAAAAGGAAAATTCAAATCAGGGTGGATTAACAGGGTCTATTTAATAACCAATACAAAGAGCGAAAAAAGGCCCACAGCAAGAACCCTAATCATAAAATTTCACAACATTGAGGTAAAAATGATAATTAAAAGATAACAGAAAAAGGAGGAGGCGGAGAGAAAGGAGAAATAGAAAGGTAAAGAAAGGAGAAAGATTGCATATAATGAACTGTAGTTCTGAATGGCATTAGATTTCTCAAGAATAACACCCCAAGACCAAGGGGCAATGACTTCAAACTTTTGAATTGAAAAAATGATTTTCATTCTATATTTAAATATTTCACCTAACCATCAGCTAAGTTTGAGAGTAGACCCAGGAATTTTTAGACATGGGAGACACAATGTCCTGTCTCCCATGTACTTTTTCCGAGGAGTTACTGAGGGGCTAACTCTTGGCAGGCAGACAGGGACTGAGGCCCTAGAGATATAACAGAAAGGATAGAGGCTGGGTCCTGGGAGATATGGACCCCAGGAGACACAACAGGAGAGAAAAGTCAATAAAATGAAAAAAGCCCATGACACTATCACCAATTAATTTATGCTAGAACATCGGCCAACGTTGACCTACCAAGAAACTACATAGTCACCACAGCTCATTCCCTAGACCCAAAACAGGAGCATAACTATGTGGCCACCCACTCAGGACCCATCCTGTGTGCACGGGAGCTGTTTTTGCTTCCTATCTGTCCTTGCATAAATCTCTTCAAGTCTGCTTGCTGGTGACAAAAGCTAGCCTGTTTCCTTCTGCTTGTTTACTGCTGTTGTGTGTGTGTGGTGTTTCAATTCTATGTTATACTGGCCTTGGTCCCTGGCTTATCACGTCATGTCACACTATTAAAGATGAGTTTTGACACTGCACACATGTGTGCATGCAGGCATACATGCGTGTATGCATATTCACACACATACAGACACACATGCACACAGAGTTAAACACATACACACACACACACACATATGCATACAACTAAGAGGAAGAGGCAGAAAGGACCAAACCAAGGAAAAGGAAGATTGGATCCAGAAATCCCCAAGACAGTCAAGTGCCATGCCTAAAGAAGAATGCAGAAAAAAGGAAAGTTTTAGGGCCTCCCTTGTAGCGAAGGAGGCTGAGCGCAGTGCTCTGAAGCTGTCTGCAGGCTCTGCAGTGCCGGTTCAATCCCTGCTGACCATGGAGCAACCAGCATGGCAAGCAGACCTCTCCTGTCTGGCCTGCTGCTCCCCTCAGCAGTGTATTTCATCAGTCTGCCTGTTCTGTTCCCTGCTCTGTCTCTGGTGAATCCTCTCACCCTCCCGCGCATCTGGCCTATACCCCGGTTCTTGTATAAATGAAGATAAATCTTTAAAAAAAAAAAAAAAAAAAGGAAAGTTTTAGAAAAATAATAGAACTGATTAAAAAAATTTAATTTAATTGGTGGTTTTGCTTCTCTAATAATTCCTGGTTGATGCTAAACAAGAAATGAAAAGAATTTCTAAATCTAGGAAAAACCAGGATGTGTAAGAGCAAATATATATTGTAGTACACTAATGGCTTAGCAGTGAACAATGTTTTCATGAGCTTTATGATATAACAACCAAATGTTAATTATCCAAAACATGTGATTTAACTGTCTTGAAAACATGAAAGGGCACAGCCATGTGTATGGGTAGGGCAGTAAGATAGCTAGATCCTCAAGCCAGTCTATCCCAAGTCTGGGCTTTTACACTGGCTATTCCCTCTTCCTAAAACACTGTTCCCTTAGATAGATTCCTTATTTTACTTAAGTCTCTACTTATCTAAAAGTATCTAAAATAATGTTCCCCCAATCTATAGCACTCTTATCATCTTACTATGCTTTGTTTTTCCTTATAACATTTCCTAAGTTCATGTAATAGAAACCTTATAGAATGGTAGTTGCCACATAGTAGATACTTACTGGTTGAAAAAATGATGAATTACCATGACATGAAATCAAAAGTCGATGTTCATCTTAGCTTGAATTTCCCTAGAAAGGGGTGCTGATATAAGGGTTAGTGCAAAAACTTTCTCAGAGTGGGTATCAGGAGTTGGGGGGTGGGGGTAATGAAGTTATTGTTTAGTGAGTACAGAGTTTCAGATTGAGATGATGAAAAATTCTGGAGATGGGTACTAGTGATGATTATAAAACAGTGTGGATACACTCAACGCTACTGCATTGTGCTCTTTAAACTGGTTAATATGATCAATTGTATTATGTTGTGTATATTTTAACGTAACATTTAAAAAAAATAAATGGAAGATTGTGTGTGTGCATGTGTGTGTGTGCACTTGAAAATACATAAAATACCATAGAAAAGTGGAGAGAATGCATGACTCTCCAACCCCCAATACCCCCTCCATTTTGTCACTGACATCCACTTGGGGCAACTAGATCCTAAATGTATGGAGAAACTCTAGGGAAAGTGTGACGCATGCTCAGAGTCAGCCCATCTGAGGAGTGAGGGAGTGTGAGTTTATACACCAAGTCCCATCAGGTTGGGGCTGCTTTGAGAGGACTTCCTCAGCCTTCTGCCTGCCCTGTGAACAGGTTAGGCAGCCATTGAAGAAAGTCCTTGGGCAAAGAGAGAAAAATCTTGGCAGGTCAGTGGCCACTGAAGGGCTATTGCCGGAGGAGGGAAGTGGTGAGGCCCTGGCAGGTCTGCAGGAATGCTGAACTTTGACAATGTACACAAGTTACTTAGACATATGGGCATTAAGTACCGTAAGACACAGAAGATTTCAGAGCAGGTGCATCTGGAAGACAGGGCTGAGGAATGGGACAGGGAAGGCTCCATTTTGTCATAATTTCTTCTAAAATTTTTAAGTATTGCTTTACTTTAAACTACGTCCATGTTTTATTTTGAGAAAAAAAAAATGAATTTTAAATGAGTATGAATATCACCAGGAAGTCATCCCACACTGATTTGGTTCTAATTTTTCATGAGAAAATGTCATAAAATGATTAACCAGCCCTGTGAGAAAGGAACTCAGTGAATGTTAATTGAAGAGCACTGTAGCCAAACACACTGGAAGCCAGTAATCCCTTAGATTCAATTCTGGAAACTTTTTGTTAAGTTCCTATATGTGTTAGACACTATGTTTCATGTTAGCAAAATGAAGAGGTAAAACTCCTGTGCTGGGGTGAATAGCTCACCTCTGTAGATGAGCTGTGCACAAATAGGATCTACACAAATATTATTAGTTAAGATGAGGTGAACACCGAGCAAGTTGGGCCCTAAATCCAATGACTGGTATCCTTATAAGAAGGCTATGTGGGGGCCTCCCCTCATGGCGCAGCGGTTGAGTGCTGGGCTGCAAAGCAGCCCGCAGTCTCTGCAGTGCCAGTTCAATCCCCAGCCACCAGCGAGGGTTCCACATGGCATGACAGACCTCTCCTGTGGCACCCGCTGCTCCCCTCGGCAGTGTATTTTGTTGGTCTGCCTGCTCTGTTCCCCACTCTGGCTCTGGTGAATCCTCTCACCCTCCCACACTTCTGACTGTACCCAGTGCTGTATAAATAAATAAATAAATCTTTAAAAAAAAAAAAAGAAGAAGGCTATGTGAAGAGGGAAGCAGAGATGGGGGAGACACAGCTATAAACCATGAAACCCAGGAGTGTCAGCAAAGAACATATCATCCTTAGGCCCTTTAGAGAGAGTGTTTCCCTACAAACACTTTGCTTTTCAACTTCTGGCCTCCAGAACTGTGAGAGAATAAATTTCTGTTGTTTTAAGCCACCCAGCTTGTGGTCATTTGTTATGGCAACTACGGGAAAATAAAGTGTGTAGTTTGGGAGGTGGCCTAAGACTAGGGAGGTGTGCCTTTCACCCTCTTTTTCTCCTCCCTGCAGGTTGGAACTGAACCTGAGAGACGAGACTGGGCTGAAAGAAACATCTTGGATAGTGACAGCTCTCTGTTGAGGAAAGTGACTCAACCAGGTAGACGTCTCAGCAGTCAATGTCCATCCAAGCTAGACTGCCGACTTCTATGTGACTCAGAGTAAACACCTACACTTGTTTCACTATCACTTGGGGTCTCCTGTCACTTGCGGCTGAACAAAATCCTAATTCATATTGGGAGACAGACTGAAATTAAAATGTGTGATACAGGGCCTCCCTGGTGGTACAAGGGGTTAAGACACAACGTACGAAGCTATCCACAGCCAGTGCAGGAGGAGTTCGATGCACAGCCAGGGAGCTACCCACACAGTGCAGCAGACCTCTCCTGTCTCACCCGCTGCTCCCCTCAGCAGTGTGTTTCAGTCAGTCTGCCTGTTCTGCTCCCCACTCTGTCTCTGGTGAATCGTCTCACTCCCCCACACCTCTGGTCTGTACCCGGCTTCTTGTATGCATAAATAAATAAATCTTTAAAAAAAAAATGTGTGATTCAGTGTGGTAGGTCATATGATAGAGATGCACCAAGGTAGAGACACCAGAGAGTGATGAGCAATCTGCCCTGGGAGAGCAGGGCGGGTTGCTCAGGAAAGACCATGGCAGCTGGTTTAAGAACAAGTGTAAGAGTTTGCCATACAGCCAGGATATGGGATGGGATGGCAAGGAGGCATTTCAGGAACAATTAGATGGCAGCGTAATACCCCTGTATTCCACATGGGTGAACTATGGGGTGCCAGGAGGACAAAGATGAGACGAAAGAGGGAGACAGAGGCAAGGTGACAGAACACTTGGAGTGCTCCTCCTGGGTCCTTGCACCATGTCAGGTCATGAGGAAGGCCCACCAGTGAGTGTGCCTGCGACAGTGAGTGTGCAATTTTATCAGATTAGCATTTTCTTTTTCTTTCTCAAGTTTTATTGATCTGCCAATCATTTACAAACTATTCAATTTGAGGGTTACAATTTCACACCTCCATATGAGTGCATGCTTCATGGGAGGCGGGGGAGGACGTGTCCCTCGGCCCTGCCCACGGAGGGCTCCAGCGGGCAGTGGCTGTTCCTCCTCCTCCTCGAACCAGCCCGCTGTAGCCCTGCAGAAACAGAGCACCCGCCGATCCCAGCTCTGTGGTTTCTTTCTACTCCAAGCTCCTGAGGTTTTCAGCGCCAGACAGGCTGTATTCTCCATGCCTGATCAGATCTCAGCTCTGCAGAGTCCTCCCTAAGCTCCTGGCTCTGCAAACCAACCCCCACCTCCTGCTTCCCTTGCTGTAAAAGCTCCAGCTGCCTCCTCTGGTTACCCTAGCCCTCCCCTTTGGCTTCTAAAATTCTCCGATGCTTTTTCACCAATTTCCTATATTAAACCCACTGTAATAAATCTTGGGGTCTCACTGACACAGTTGTTGGTTCCCAAGGTGATCTAAAGAAATAGACCCCCCCCCCAAGATGAGATTCTGGGTGCTTTGATAGCATCTCTGGTAGAGCTGTCTGGGAAGATGTGATCAGTCTGGAATTAGGGAGGGGGCAATCATACAGCATAGCGGAGAGGTTGTGAGCCCAGGAGATGAAAGTAGAAAGTGCTAAGGACTAGCCCTGGGGAACCCCCAAAACTTAGGAGTCAAACAGAACTTGAAGAACTCAGGATGGGGGCAGAAAAAGACAAAATAATGTGAACATTAGGAGAAAAATCAGCAAAGGTCAATATTTCCTCCCTGTGAGAGGAACTTTTTTTTTTTTAAGATTTATTTATTTATGCATACAAGAGAGCAGGGTGCAGGCCAGAGGTGTGGGGGGGTGAGAGAATTCACCAGAGACAGAGTGGGTAGCAGAACAGACAGACTGACTGAAATACACTGCTGAGGGGAGCAGCAGAGAGAGGAAAATTTTGAGGAGAAAGGGACTGTATGCAAATCTAGGGAAATGGCTATAAAGTGTGCAGGAGCCACACAAGAGCTTGCTGAAACTTCTTACTTACACTGGCGTGGGGGGTGATGTGAAAAGTTTGAGGAGCAAATGGAAAATGAGATAAGGCAGACAGAATATTAGCTAGAGGGTCAGAGGACAGTATTGCTATTTTTACCTGAGGGAGACAAGCTTCTTTATAAATGCAGGCACAGAGGTGCTAAAAGTGTGGCTGACCTGGGAGAGGGGAGGGATTGATGCAGAAGAGGGAGGGGAGCTGAAAGATAAGCCTCAGCAGCCTGTGTGTCACTTCCTCAGAAGCACTCCTTCAGCCAACCAATATTTCAGTGTCTAAGATGTGCCAGGCACTGTTCTAGATGTGGGGATAGTGGTAAACGAAGGCGATAAATATCAGAGCCTAGAAGCCATGTAGCAAAATGGGTCTCAGGTGTAAGGCTTGAAGCAAATATCATCAAACTTCTGGGGAGAAGGGCTGTAGCTTTAGTAGCTTTTAGGAGCTGACTAGCTTTGTTTAGTTTCCTGAATAATTGGCAGCCTATTTTATGAGTGAAGTAGGAGACTACCCTTACCTCAAGACTAGATGGTTGTACCCCAAGTCAAGGATATTTAATTCACCCTGGGGCCATCCACTTTAGAAAGAGAGGAACAGAGAATAACCTGCTTGCTTCAAATCCTCCTTGGGCTCCATGGTGCACAGGGATGTTTTTGTTTGTTTGTTTGTTTGTTTTAAATATTTATTTATTTATTTATACAAGAACCAGGGTACAGGCCAGATGCACAGGAGGGTGAGAGGATTCACCAGAGACAGAGCGGGAAACAGAACAGGCAAACTGATGAAACACACTGCTAAGGGGAGCAGCGGGCGAGACAGGAGAGGCCTGCCGTGCCATGTGGGACCCTTGCCGGCCGACTGGGATAGAACCAGTGCTGCAGAGGCTGCGGACAGCTTCACAGCGCAGCGCTTGACCACCTGCGCCACCAGGGGAGGCCCCACAGGGATGGTTTTGATGGTTCTGACTTCACAATGCATGGCAGCTTTCTTTCTATGGATTTCCAGCAATGGGGTCTCCCTCTCACTGGATACTGTCAGCGCAATCATAACTGACCAATGTATTACAAAGATGACACCCCAGACAGGTCTGAAAAAGGAAAGATATAGAGTGTGGATCTGGCAGCTGCCTGGGCAATGGGCGATGTCACTGTCAGGTAGGTGGGCCTGCATTATTAGAACAGCCACACACTGGTCTCCACAGTTCCAATTCCTCTCCCTTCCAATCCAATTGCCAAACATGTCATACCCATTTACAACCCTTGACATACAGAGACAGATCCTTGCCCATCTTCGCAGCGGCAACCCTTAGACACCCACCACGAGGGATGGCCTGCCTCCAGTGTGTCATGCTCGCTCATGCAGATGTTAAATATTTCCCCACCATTCTTTTTTTTTTTTTATAAATTTTATTGTTATATTCCCCATACAATTGCAGCCCCCCCATTCTGACCCCAATCCCTCCCCTCCCACCCCCGCCCCCCTAAAAGTGTCTCTGGTTCATAGTTTTTTGTTGATTTTGATTTTCACTTTCTTATAGTTATTCATTTTCCTGGTCCCTTATTTAAGTTTTCTAGATTCCTGCTATGAGTGAGACCATCCGGTATTTTTCTTTTTCTTTTTGGCTTATTTCGCTGAGCATGATCCCTTCCAGCGCCATCCATGTTGCTGCAAATTGCATGTGTTTATCTTTTTTGAATGCTGAGTAATATTCCATGGTATATATGTACCACATCTTCTTGATCCAGTCATCTATTTTTGGGCATTTGGGTTGTTTCCAAAGCTTAGTTATTGTAAACAGTGCTGCTATAAACATAGGGGTGCAGGTGTTCTTTGGAATTGATGTTTCTGTGTCCTTTGGGTAAATACCTAGGAGTGGAATTGCTGGATCATATGGAAGCTCTATGTTTAGTAGGTCCAGAAATCTCCACACAGCTCTCCACAGTGGTTGGACCAGTTTGCACTCCCACCAACAGTGCAGCAGAGTTCCTTTTTCTCCACACCCTCGCCAGCATTTGTTGTTGCTAGTTTTTTTAATATGTGCCATTCTCACTGGTGTAAGATGGTATCTCATGGTAGTTTTGATTTGCATTTCCCTGATGGCAAGTGATGTTGAACATTTTTTCATATGCCTGTTGGCCATTTGCATTTCCTCTTCAGAGAAGTTTCTTTTTAGCTCTTCTGCCCATTTTTTGACTGGATTATTTTCTTTGTTGTTGTTGAGTCTCATCAGCTCTTTGCAGATTTTTGTGATCAGTCCTTTATCATTAGTGTTGGGTGCAAAAATGTTCTCCCAGTTGGTGGGGTTTCTCTTTGATTTTGTTATTGTCTCTTTTGCTGTGCAGAAGCTCTTTAATTTGATGTAGTCCCAGCTGTTTATCTTTGCCTTCACTATCACTGCTTTGGGTGATGTGTCTGTAAAGATGTCTTTGATGTGCAGATCACATAGTGTTTCACCTATATTTCCTTCTATATATTTTATGGTTTCAGGTCTTATGTCTAGTTCTTTAATCCATTTTGAGTTGACTTTTGTGTATGGTGTGAGGTAGTGGTCAAGCTTCATTCTTTTGCATGTAGCGACCCAGTTTTCCCAGCACCATTTATTGAACAAACTTTCTTTGCTCCAATGCATAGTCTTTGCTCCTTTGTCAAAGATTAGTTGGCCATAAATCTGTGGGTTTATTTCTGGATTTTCTATTCGATTCCATTGGTCTGTATGTCTGTTCTTGTTCCAATACCATGCAGTTTTGATGATTATGGCTTTGTAGTATAGTTTGAAGTCTGGCAGTGTGATGCCTCCATTCCCTTCTTTTTTTTTCAGGAGAGCTTTGGCTATTCGGGGTTTTTTGTGATTCCATATGAATTTCATCAATAATTGTTCTATTTCTTTGAAGAATGACATTGAAATTTTGATTGGAATAGCATTGAATCTGTATATTGCTTTTGGAAGGATGGCCATTTTAATAATGTTGATTCTTCCAATCCATGAGCAGGGGATGTCTCTCCATTTCTTTGTGTCTTCTTCTATTTCTTTTAACAGTGTTTTATAGTTTTCTTTGTATAGGTCCTTTACCTCTTTTGTTAGATTTATTCCCAAATATTTGATTTTTTTTGTTTCAATAACAAAAGGGATGATTTTTTTGATTTCTTCTTCTTCAGATTTATTGTTTGTGTATAGGAAGGCTACTGACTTTTGCATGTTGATTTTGTATCCTGCCACTTTACTGAACTGATTGATGAGTTGAATTAGCTTTTCTGTGGAGTTTTTGGGGTTCTCTATGTATAATATCATATCGTCTGCAAATAGTGATAGTTTGACTTCTTCTTTTCCTATTTGGATTCCTTGGATGTCTTTCTCTTGTCTTATTGCCCTGGCTAGGACTTCCAGTATTATATTGAAAAGCAGTGGTGAGAGTGGACATCCTTGTCTTGTTCCAGATCTTAATGGAATTGCTTTCAGCTTTTCACCATTGAGAATGATACTGGCTGTTGGCTTGTCATAGATGGCCTTTATGATGTTGAGGTATGTTCCTTGTATCCCAAGAATTTCAAGGGCTTTTATCATGAATGGGTGTTGCACTTTGTCGAAAGCTTTCTCAGCATCTATTGATATTATCATATGGTTTTTATATTTCTTTTTGTTGATGTGTTGGAAAACGTTGATTGATTTTCGGATGTTAAACCATCCTTGTGCCCCTGGAATGAATCCTACTTGGTCGTGGTGAATTATCTTATGGATACATTGTTGGATTCTGATGGCTAAAATTTTATTGAGGATTTTTGCATCAGTGTTCATTAGGGAGATTGGCCTGTAGTTTTCCTTTTTTGTGTTGTCCTTGTTCGGTTTTGGTATTAGTGTAATGTTGGCTTCATAGAACGTGTTTGGTATTGTCCCTTCCTTCTCAATTTTTTGGAAGAGTTTGTGAAGGATAGGCACTAATTCGTCTCTGAATGTTTGGTAGAATTCATTTGTAAATCCATCAGGTCCTGGGCTTTTGTTTTTGGGGAGGTTTTTGATTACCATTTCAATTTCGCTAATTGTAATTGGTCTGTTTAGGTGTTCTATTTCTTCTTTATCTAGCTTTGGGTGATTGTAGAGTTGTAGGAATTTGTCCATCTCCTCTAGATTATTAAACTTGTTTCCATATAACTGTTCATAGTAGTTACTGATTATTCTTTTGATTTCTGCTGTGTCCGTTGTGATTTCTTCTCTTTCATTGATGATCCTATTTATTTGTGCTTTCTCCCTTTTTTCCTTTGTGAGCCTGGCTAGGGGTTTGTCTATTTTATTGATTTTTTCAAAGAACCAGCTCTTGGTTTCATTGATCTTTTGGATTGTTTTTTTAGTTTCAATTTCATTTATTTCTGCTTTGTTTTTTATTATTTCTTTTCTTCTACTGGTTTTGGGGTTTTTTTATAGTTCTTTTTCTAGATCTTTGAGCTTCGAGATTAGGTTGTTTCTTTGAGTTCTTTCTTGTTTCTTGATGTGAGCTTCTATTGCTATATATTTTCCTCTTATTACTGCTTTTGCTGCATCCCATACATTTAGGATATTGGTGTCCTCCTTGTCGTTCAATTCAAAAAATTTTTTAATTTCTTCTTTGATCTCCTCATTAGTCCAGTGGTCTTCCAGTAGTGTGGTTTTTAATCTCCATGAGGTAGGAAAGTTCCTTGCCTTCTTTTTATGGTTTATTTCTAGTTTGATGCCTTCATGGTCAGAAAAGATGGTTGATATGATTTCAATCTTGGTGTATCTGTTGATGTTTGTCTTGTGCCCCAGTATGTGATCGATCCTGGAGAATGATCCGTGTGCGCTTGAGAAAAATGTGTACTCCTTTTTTTTGGGGTTTAGTGTTCTATAGATGTCTGTTAAGCCCAATTGCTCTAGGTCCTTATTTAGAGCTTTGGTTTCTTTACTTATTTTTTGTCTTGTTGATCTATCCATTGTTGATAGTGGTGTGTTGAAGTCTCCCACTACGTATGTGTTTTCTCTGATGTCTGTTTTCAGAGAGGACAACAGTTGTCTGATATATTTTGGTGCTCCTTCGTTTGGTGAGTATATGTTAATGAGTGTTATTTCTTCTTGAAGTATTGTCCCCTTGATCATAATGTAGTGACCATTGGGGTCTCTTTTTATCTTTTTGAGTTTGAAATCTGTTTTATCTGCTATAAGTATAGCTGTTCCTGCTTTCTTTTTTGGTCCATTTGCTTGTAGGATTGTTTTCCATCCTTTAACTTTGAGCCTATTTTTATCTTTTGTAGCTAAATGTGTTTCCTGGAGACAGCAAAAGGTTGGGTTTTGTTTCTTAATCCAGGCTGCAACTCTGTGTCTTTTTATTGAAGAGTTTAGTCCATTTACATTTAGAGTTAATATTGATATGTTAACATCTGTATTTGCCATTGTGTTTGTCTTTCCTTTGATTTTATTTATTTATTCTTTTAATAACTTTTTTTTTTTTTGGCCTTCTTTCATTGTTATTCGTCCCTCTGAGGTTCTGGCTTTAGGACTCCTTGTAGTATTTTTTGGAGTGGGGGTTTAGTTGCAATGAAATTCCGGAGTTTCTGTTTGTCTGGGAAGGTCCATATTCTTTCTTCAAAGAGGAAGGAGAGCTTTGCGGGATAGAGTATTCTTGGTTGGCATCTGTTTTCTTGGAGTCTGTTGACTATGTCCCTCCACTCTCTCCTTGCCCGTATTGTTTCTTCGGAGAAGTCTGATGTCAGCCTGATTGGCTTTCCTTTGAATGTTATCTGTTTCTTCCCTCTTGCCAGCTTCATTATTTTTTCCTTGTCCTGGATTCTTGGGAGCTTTACTATTATGTGTCTTGCTGTATTTTTTCTTTCGTCGTGGAAGTTTGGTGTTCTTCTTGCTTCTTGTATATCAATTTTCAGCTCCTTCTTCACATTTGGGAAGTTCTCTTCAATTATCTCTTTGAATATTTTCTCTGTTCCTACTTCTCTCTCCTCTCCTTCTGGTATTCCTATAACTCTTATATTTCCTTTCCTCATGGAGTCAGATAGTTCCCGAAATCTTTCTTCATTCTTTTTCCTTCGTACTTCTCTTTCCTTTTCTGTTTTGGTTCTTTTTATTTCTGTGTCTTCAAGAGCACTTATTCGTTCTTCCATTTCATCAATTCTGCTTTCATTGCTTTTCCCAGAATTCTTTAGTTCTTCCACTAATTCTTTGATCTCCTGCATTTCTTTTACTTCCCTCTTTAGGGACTCAATTTCATTCTTCTGATCGTTGATTATTTTTCCCTTATCATTGTTTTCCTTTATGACTTCTGTCAGTTTTTTAATCACGGCAATTTTAAATTCTCTTTCTGGAAGGCTCAGAAGTTCTTCCAAGTTACTGTCGTTGCAATCTGGGGGCTGGTTTTCTTTTTGTGGTGTGCTTTTTCTCTGGAGAGTTGCTAGGTTGTGTGTGGTTCTTCTCCTCCCTACTGTCTGTTTTCTAATTTGCCGTATGCATTGGGACACTGTGTTGTTGGGACTGGCCGGCATCTTGGGTGGGCTTCTCTTCTCCCCTCTGGTTCCTCCAGGAGTCATCTGTCAGTTTCAAGCAGTCTTTATTGGAGAAAGTTCCCTGTCCTAAAATGTCGATGTGGGGACACACTCCCCTGTGCGCCTGGTCTGCCCCGGCGGTGGGTTCCTGCTCCCCCTCTGGGCTTGGACTGCAGGCCAGAGGGGGTCTGGTGTGGGCGAACTTCCCCCGCTCACCTCTGGCTCCTGAGGAAGCCTTCTGCAGGTAGTCTTTACTGAAGAAATGTCCCTGTTCTAAAATGGTGATGTGGGACACACTCCCTGCGCGCCTGGTGTCAGGCACACTCTTCTGCATGCCTGGTCTGCCCTGGCTGTGGGTGCTCGCTCTCCCTGTGGGCTCAGACTACTTGTTCGGAAGGGTCCGGGTGTGGGCTAACTCCCCAGCTGGCCACTAGCTCCTTCAGGAGCCTGTGCTGGCTACAAGTCGCTAGGTGGCGCCAAAGATCTCTCCTAGAGCCCTTGGGGAGCTGATTTTCCACCCCGTGGGACAGGGAGCAAAGCTCCCCACCATTCTTTAACCAACTTGTCCTCAACCATTCAAACCAAACCCAAGTATCACCTTCCCCAGTAAGCATCATAATCAAGGTGATCACTAATTGCTCTCTAGGCCACACTTCGTGCTTTGCGAGCATTATCTTTGATACTGGCTGCAGCCTTGTACAACAGATACTAGTGCAAGATCAAATGAAATGTTATCCCTCACCAGACACTCAGGAAAAAACTAGTAAATAAAACAAATTGCCCACATCAAAAATCATATGGGGACTCAAAATAGAAATTCCTGGACCACACGCATGTCACAAATACACTGGATAATGTGGGCATGGGCCTCATATATTTCTCAGTGTAAGAAGTTAGGAAATATAATTCAGGCCAGAGGGGAGTGTTTTCAGCTTATAGAGGCAGCACTATTGATGCATAAGAAGTAAAATCAGAGCTTTGATTTGAATGACCATAAATACCAGTCCCCAAACTTGTGTGTAAGAAGTGCTCATTTCTTCATTCTCTTTAATGTGATTTTAAGTCCCTCTCTCTCCATGGTGGCAAGGAAGTTCCTCTCTATTTCATTTCTCACCCCATCCCTAGCATCATTTCTGAGTGTCCAGGTTTACAGGGGTCCGGAACCTGTATGACGCCACTGTCATCCCAGCAGCCATGCTCAGTGCTGCATCCACATTGTCCACAGCAGTCACAGAGGAATCTTGGAGACTTAGCCTTGTCTCTTGCATGCTGTTCTTGGGGTGTAGAAACTTTTGCTAAGACTAAGGATCCTTCAGTCCTCTGGGATGAAGGTAGCTGTCATAATTGGAGATACAGCTCCTCACTAGTAGCAGAGTCCTCCAGCCATTTGTACCTCCCCAGTTACTGTAAATCTCTTCCTGCTTACTCCCCTCCATCAAAAGCTTTCATTTTACCCATCCATAACTTAACCCATCCATGACTATTAATACAATCTGTGCAATGAGCTCAGGCCATAGAGAAAACAAAAGCCTGCAACACAAGACAGGTGGGCAATATACTGGGTGCAGATTTCACCCTCCCTCACTCCCCTGGAAAGCTGTCAGTCACTCAGGCCAGATTCCACTGTTAGTGCAGCAGTAGATCATAGTGGAGAAAAAATCTGGACTGCCTAAAAACTCCAGCAGCCATAAACTTATAAAAACTAGGAAGAAACTAAAAACAGATCTCAGGATAAAAAGAAGGGAAATGAAGTTAAAGGAGTTCAGGAAAGAGAGAAAGAAGAAAGCACCCATATTATACCAAGATGCCTAGAAACCACCCAAAAAGTAATCAAGAAAAAAAAAATTGGGCAAAACACATAAATACTTGAATGAAGAAGTAACAAAAATAGCCAATAAAGATAAGGAAGGGAGCTCAATAGAGTAATGCAATGAAAACCACAGCAAGGTACTGATGCATGTCCAGCATATGGGCCAAAATATAAAAATCTGGCCACATCAAGTCTGGTGAGGACAAAGAAAAATGAGAATGTTTTTACAATCCACTCTTTTGTAAGAATGGAAATTGTTATAAACACTTTGGAAAACATTTTGACATTATCTAGGAAATTTGAAGATATATATACCTATGTAACCAACAATTCCACTCCAGGTCTACACCTCAGAGCAGTGGTGTTCAACACATGATCCACAAACTCTCAAGAGTCCCCAAAATCCTTTGGGTGGTCCTGCAAGGTCAAAACTATGCTCATTATAATACTTAGATGTAACATGTCTCCTTTTTCAGTGTATTCTTCCCTATCATGTACTCATAGTAAAGAAAAAGTTGTCATTATTATTTAAGAACATCCTTAAAGAAGTAAACAATGTTGGTTTTATTAAATCTCAACCATTGATAAACATCTTTTAATATTCTACATGATGAAATGGAAGATATGCTTGAAACATATTGGCTTCATATTGAAGCATGAAGGTCATCTTGAGAAAACGTTTACACAATTGTTGCATTGTGGCCTAAACTAATCACTTTTTTCCCAGAATACCATTTTTATTTGGAACAAATACAGACAAACCATGATTATTCAGACTTGAATATTTGAGAGTTTTCTGAAAAATGAATGGAGATTTACACATTAGGGGAAAACTAATTTTGTTACCAATGGTAAAATCCAACCTTTCAAGCAAAAATGGGAACTTCAAAAATCCGATATCTGCCACTGTAAGTTTGTCAACTTCCCAATACTTCAAGACTTTTCTAATGAGATCAGTAGTGAAACCAATAAATAAGATCCTTTGATATCTTATGTGAAATGTGCCCACATTTGTAACTTCTGCATAACACAGTAAACTGATATGAAATAATAATGTGTTACTACAAAATCTCATTTGAGTAAAGGATCCAGTCAAAATGTAAAACAGACCGACACATTTTAGTGTAACAGAGAACTAAAAAATGCTGGATATGCATTCAGATTCCACGTTGCAACTTACCTTTAAGAATCTGCCACTTGTCAAGTTTTGGTACAGTATCAAGAATATCCACCATTATCTGAATAAGCTAGTAAAATATTACCACCTTTTCCAACTACACATCTGAGTGAAAACAGATTATTTTCACATACTTCAACCAATACAAAAATAATTGATTATAGAAGCAGGTATGAGGGTTCAGCTCTCTTTTTTAAACAGGTTATTTTAATGTAAAGCAATGCCACTCTTTATTAAATTTTCTTATTTGAGAAAATAGAGCTAGTTTTTTTTTTAGTTTTATAAAAACATACTATTGATACAAACATATAATAGGTTTACTGTTTTTTTATGGACTTTAATATTTTAGAATGGTTTGAGGTTCACAACAAAATCAAGGGAAAGGTACAGAGATTTCCCATTTACTTCCACACATGGTAGCCCCCTCTAGCATCAACATCTCTGGCTAGATAGGTCCTATTTGTTACAACTAATGAACCTGCCTTGATACCAAAAGCGCACAGTTTACATTAGGGTTCATTCTCAGGATTTGGACAAATGTATAATGACAAGCATCAATATCATATGGTATCATACAGAGTGTTTTTGCTGCCCTATTATCCCTGTTATTTTTTTTAACTTTTATGAACTAATTTATTTTCTTACATTTTTGTTAATTTCAGACAGTATTGTTTTCTCTCCCACCACCATAGCCCCCATGACCCATCACCACACTCCCTTGTGCTATTCCCTCCCCCTGTATCACTGTTATTTTAAATGAGTTGATAAATTTATTTTAATTTTCTAAATTTTAATCCCTAATATTGATACAATAAATATAGGTATAATTTATATCATCAGTAGCTCTTTAGAGAGCTATTAATAATTGTTTAATGTAAAAGGGATCCTGAGGCCAGTTTAAGAAATGCTATTGTGAAGAATTATTTGCCCATAAATAGCAGGAGAAAGGTATGAAAATGTTCATAGCAGTACTACCTGTGCTAGTCAGAAGCTGGTAACAATTCAACATTAGGGGTCTGGTTAATGTATCTATCCATGCATTTAGAAAGACAAGGAGGGTTGTTAAAATTTGCCCAATCTATTTAGACCCTTATCTTCTGAAAGTGGTAGTTTTAGCAATGCCATAAACCTCCAAATCTGTCTTTCTTTGAAGTTACTGGTTTGTTTGGGGGTAGAAATCTCCAAACATTATTTCCCCATAGAGACAGCACTTTTCTCAGGTACAACCTCTTCACAAAACCAAACCATCTGTGTCCTGACTCTTGATCTATGTGTCTCAGTTGGGACCAGAAGTGAAATACCCATTTAATTTGTTAGCTTTGGTAACCAAAAATAAACTGACTAGTAGCAAAATGAGTAAAAACACTTACAGCATCTAACACTGAAAAGGACTAGTACTGAAAATCTTCAAAGAACACACGCAAATCAAAAAGTCAACAAGAATATGTTAGAAGTCCCAAAAGAAAATTGTCAATAACCATGAACCCACAGTTCACAAAAGGAAATCCTGAAAGCACAAATACATGAAGAGATGATTACTAATTAAAGAAATGCAAATTAAACAACAAGGCTCTCTCTCTTAACATCTACCAACGTGGCACAAATGAGCTGGATAATAAAGCCAGTAGTTTTCAGGGATGTGAAGTGTATGGGAGCCCTGGGTGGTGCTGGTGAGAGTATGGAAAATGCACCATCCTGGGACATTCTGGAAGTGCTTAGATTAAACACTCAGATACTTGATAGTTTAGCAATTCTGTTCCTGGGCATAGATTGCAGAGAAATTCTCAAAGGTACCCACACAAGGCTATTTATGGCAGCACTGATCGTGGGGGGAAGTTTAGAGTGAATCTAGGGACCCATTTCTGGGGGAAGAATGGAATAAATAAGGTGGATACACAATGACAGACTATTTTCCTGCAGTTAGAAGCAACAGATCAACAGGAAGAAATGTTACAAGCATATTGCTCGATATTAAAAAAGCAACAACCAAATTCTATTTGTGTGCATTAAAATGCTTGCACACTCTATGATACACACGCTCCAACAACACAAGCCAAAATGAAAGAACATGTAACAAGTATGTTAGGACCATCTCCTAAGACAGAAAAGTGGAAAAGAATGAGAAAAAAAAACAAGCAATAGGAAAGGTGCCTTGCAAAGACAAATGATAAGATGCCCTGAAAAAGGAACTTTTTACAAAATGCATTTATTTTAATGACATACCATTTTTTAATCCTTGTTAATATTTTGACAGTGTATGATTTCTCTAAAAGAATAACTTGATTAATTAAATACTCTGCATGTAAATTAAAAGCAAACAAACAAAGGAGCCAGAGTTTGGCAAAGTGTGGCTGCTAGTGTTGCTCCTGACTGCCCCATGGTGTGTGTGGGGCAGGGGGGAGGGGTCCTCACCTCCTGTACATGATAAGAAGGTGAAGGAGCATTTCCAGGGTCACCTCCATTGATCTTCAGCCACTCTCCTACTTTCCATTAAAGGGCTGCATAAACTTCCCCAGGACCAGTGTGCAGTGTGCATTGGGATGGAAGGAAGAATCACTTATGGCATATTAGTGTTCTCTAGTGAAACAGAAATGGCAGTTCTCTAGAAAAACATCCAGAACAGCTACATAGTATGGTTGTGGAAGTATCATCAGCCAGTTTCTTGAATCTCTCTTTCTCTCTCTCTCTCTCACTCTCTCGCTCTCTCTCTCTCTCTCTCTCGCTCTCTCTCTCTCTCTCTCCACACATATATAATATATATGCCACATGACACTCCTGCTCACTGGCAACAACTTGGTCACACCACCTTCTGCTTCAACTCCTTTATTACAAAAGAAGAAAGGCTTTGGTTGATGCTACCAGTCTTCAGCATTTAGAGATTTCTAATCACTCTCTCCTCCCTGCCCCTAAACTAGACAGTCTATTTCATTGCTGATAATCAAAAGAAACTTAGTTGACGGGCCTTCCCAGTGGCACAGCGACTTGAGCACCGCACTGTGAAGCTGTCCACAGCCTCTGCAGTGCGGGTTCGATCCCAGCGGGCCGGGGATAATCCCATATGGTGCAGAAGACCTCTCCTGTCACGCCCGCTGCTCCCCTCAGCAGTGTATTTCTGTTGTCTGCCTGTTCTGCTCTGTCTCTGGTGAATCCTCTCACCCTCCCACACCTCTGGCCTGTACCCTGGTTCATGTATAAAAATAAATAAATCTTAAATGAAACTTAGTTGACACAACAAGTAGCCTGGTGGGTGAGGGGCTCATTGACCCTTTAAAACATACACCTGAGGGTGGGGAGGACCCAGGAGATCAACAGATTCCACTCCTCATCCATCTAGGGTCAGAAAAGAACAGAACTCATGCAATAAGGGTCTGGTATTCAGCAGTGAGAGTCTGACCTATATGGAGGGCTAATCTTAGGACTCAGACCCACATGCCTGCCAGGGAGAATATATATAAAAGTGAGCAATGTGAGGAGGAGTCAGAGCACATCCTGAGGTTCCACCGCTTGCACACAGATCCCATAGAAATAACCGGGTATAATTAAGGTCTTAATTTAGGAGCCACCTCTTTAGAAAAAGAGTCCAGTTGGTTCTCCAGAGTGGCAGTGCTTGGGTTCCTATGACCTTGACCTTGACTCTCCCCCAGGCCAGCCCAAATCCAGAAACTCCAAATGCTGTTAGAGACTTTCACAATCATTTGATGATTTAAGTGGCTTCCATTTCCCAAAGACAGCTGAGTCCTCCCTGGACCAGAGAGACCTAGAACACAACCAACCCAGCTGGGTTTCTGGAACAGAGCCACACTAGCCACACCCAGGGGGCTGCTGGCCACCAGCCTCACCCAGGAAACACCTTCCCTGCCCCTCACCACTTTCTCTTGAAAGAAAAACCAATTGGCTCCCGTCTGTAATGAAGGGGTCGGGGTAGCACACACAGCTCCACGTAGCTAAGGAGTGTCAGCTGTTTTGCACTAATTTAAGTGTGCACTGCACTCATCACTCATGTGTACTTTCACAAACATTATCTCATTTTAATTCTCAATGTAACCCTGTGAGTGAAGCCATGCAGGTATTTTTATTCCATTGTCTGAAAAAGAAAACTGAGGTTTAGTATAATGCATTATATTATTTTCTGACATTTCTTAGTTCTTAGTTCTGTCTAGTGGCCCTACCTTTAGAAATAAGAATAATAACAGTTAATATTGCATGAACTTCACAACATCACAATATCTTAAGGCTGGGAGGCTTCAGGAGCTGACTTAATGCCTTCACCTGCCTCTAGTCTCAAATTCTAGAGTTTCAGGAATTCAAGGAGATGATATCACTACCTTAGATGCTTCCACAAGGTTCCTTATAGATTCCAATTCTTTATTTCATAAATTTTATTTTCAATAAAAATGAAACTATTAAATAATAGAAAACCTTTCCTCCCTCAAAGGTAATCAATTAACAAGAAACTCCAGATCGACTCTGAACACAGTTCTCCCAATTATATTCAGCAATATAGGCACATGACATACATTGTGCATTAGTAAGAATTCTGTATCTCTAAAAACTTAAATTTAAAGGTAAAATGAAACCTAGATTTTCATCCTGGGGCCTCTTTCTTGGCTGCAAGGGACCCTACTAGTAAGCCCTGCTTAAGCTTCAGCGATGGTAGGTTTTAAATCCCAATAGATTTCCTGGGTTTTAGGCCTCATGTCTAAGGATTCTCAAAACTGTGAGTGGATTGAGAACAAACATCAGGATAACATACATTCACTTTCACCTAAAAGAAATCCAAGTCCCAAAAGGAAGACAATCCCAGGAGCACTCTAAAATAAATCCCCCGTCCCTGTGGATATTAGCCCACGCTGGATCATTATCAAGTACCCAGACCCATGAAAGCACTTTCTGTCTTGGACAGGGAATAAGAAATCTCCCAAAGATACTGAGTTTGGCCTAAGGATCTGTGGGTTTACTTGACTCCAACAATCACTAGCTTAATCTTAATTTTTCAACGAGTCTCTCACACACACTCTCCTTCACGCTTCCCCCCACCGCAGACAACTTGGGATCCCTTTACACTGCTGGCTAGGATCGGGGTTGATCTCTGAGCTTTCTCATGCCGCAGCCTCCTATTCCACCCACTGCCAGCTTGCTGGGATCCTTCTCACTCCTACCAGCAGTAAAATCTAATTGCTCTTTGTCAAATATCTATATTGCTTTTCCATATGACTTGTTAATGGTGCACAGAAGAATTTCAGTGGCAAAAACCCCTCATTTTTAAAATGCTATTAGCAGGGATGTAACACTGTCAACACTGGCTGGTAATGACACCCCAATCGCCTTTTGCATTTTAAGTTGTGTTATTCATGCTGGTGGGGAGTCAAGGACAACTCTTTGTGCCAAACTCATTCTCTGTTCCCTGAAAGGCCCATGGCGGGGACTGTAAATGGACCCTTAAAAAACATGTAGCATTGTCAACCAACATTACCTCAATAAAAACAAATAATTGAAAATTTTTAAAAAGGAAAGAGAAATTAAGAAAAAAATGAGTTGTAGCTAGATTACTTGTTTGAGAAACTTGGCTGAAGAATTTAGTACAATGGAGAAGGGCTGTTTTGGTTTTGCCAATGTTCAAAATTTGGGAGGGCTTACAAGATAGATCTTTTTTTTTTTTCTTATTACCACACTGCTTTATCAAATACACACACAGGAAAATGAGGGAAGAAACAAACATTATTACTTTGAAAAGCATAATTTTTTTCCTACTTTCTTTTCTTTCAAGCATAGTTATTAGTATCTCAAAAAAAATTTAAGTGACAGCTGAGGATGAAGTAGCTAATGACCTGTTTGACTCATCCTTGTCTAATAAACTTTTTTTTAATAATAAATTTTATTTTTATATTCCCCATACAATTGCAACCCCCTTATTTCAACCCCAATCCCTCCCCTCCCTCCCCTCCCGCCCTCTACCCCCCCCCCCATAGAGTGTCTCTGGTTCCTAGTTTTTTGTTGATTTTGATTTTTGCTTTCTTATAGTTATTCATTTTCCTGGTCCCTTATTTAAGTTTTCTAGATTCCTGCTATGAGTGAGACCATCCGGTATTTTTCTTTTTCTTTATGGCTTATTTCGCTGAGCATGATCCCTTCCAGCGCCATCCATGTTGCTGCAAATTGCATGTGTTTATCTTTTTTGAATGCTGAGTAATATTCCATGGTATATATGTACCACATCTTCTTGATCCAGTCATCTGATTTTGGGCATTTGGGTTGTTTCCAAAGCTTAGCTATTGTAAATAGTGCTGCTATAAACATAGGGGTGCAGGTGTTCTTTGGAATTGATGTTTCTGTGTCCTTTGGGTAAATACCTAGGAGTGGAATTGCTGGATCATATGGAAGCTCTATGTTTAGTAGGTCCAACAGCTCTCCATAGTGGTTGGACCAGTTTGCACTCCCACCAACAGTGTAGAAGAGTTCCTTTTTCTCCACACCCTCGCCAACATTTGTTGTTGCTAGTTTTTTTAATATGTGCCATTCTCACTGGTGTAAGATGGTATCTCATGGTAGTTTTGATTTGCATTTCCCTGATTACAAGTGATGTTGAACATTTTTTCATATGTCTGTTGTCCATTTGCATTTCTTCTTCAGAGAAGTTTCTTTTTAGCTCTTCTGACCATTTTTTGACTGGATTATTTTCTTTGTTGTTGTTGAGTCTCATCAGCTCTTTGCAGATTTTTGTGATCAGTCCTTTATCATTAGTTTTGTGTGCAAAAATGTTCTCCCAGTTGGTGGGGTTTCACAAGATAGATCTTAAAGTTTACACAGATGTGGTGTAAGATAAATTTGCAAGCACAATGCCCTTTTCTTTGATGCCACACACAAAGGCCTTATCAGGACTTTCATGACGCTTCCCCTTAAAACCTGCACTTTAAAAATTAAAAACTTAGTCTTGGGGATGGTTCTGGCATTCAACTTGGAATCTGGGTTTTCTTCCCCATTCACCCACTCATTGTCTTATGGGAGAGTAGGCAAGTCATTTTTAACCATGTTTCAGAGAGTCGTAAGGTTGGGGACAGGACAAAGAGGACGATTGCAAGGCAGAAAGACAACCTGTATCACATTTATTCAGTTCAATTTCATACAAAAGTTCTGACCTTGTATACACTAGGGGACCTTGCAATTTAATGGAAATCTATAAATGTGTTTTAAAAAGAAGAAATCTTTTGAAAGTAATGTTTGATTTGAATTTAGAAACAATATATTGAAATTTTTCCAATGAGAACTTTTTTTTTTTTTTGCTTGTACCATATTGATAAAAGAAGACTGGATGTCAGACATGGGGCCTGGGCCAAGGTCAAAGGCCTAGCTCTGCCAATCACAATTGTGCAATCTTGAAGAAATGTCCTTCTTTTGATGTGGTTTTCCCTACATAAGACAGCAGACCTTGGTTAACTATGTGAGGTCAGTGGTTCTTAGAGATATAGGTTTGGGGTGCACCCTGTAGTGGACACTGTTAGTGGCCCACTAGATTCCACTGAACCCCCAGACTGCCTCTGTGAAATTTTCCCTGTCTCTGTGGTTTTTGTGTCTAACCACTTGCACTTAGATTGCTAGGTGCCCTCAGCCCCCCGTCAGTGTATCCTCAGGCCCAGGGAACTGAGGTCCCTGGGAGTCACTGCCTCCCGGTTAGTGAATAGCTGATTGGGGAGATTGAAAGCCCAGCAACATTGAGCAGTAATTCCCACTGCAGGGCCCCTCCCGGGCATCTCCCTTCCCCCGTCTCACTCTGCCTCTCCCTTTCCAGTTTTTCCTAGGAATATTTCCCAGATCTACTTCTGAAAAAGATGACTTCAAATGCATAGCTAAGAGGCACAGCAAATTTAATAATAATAGTGAAAGAGCTTTCTGCATCTGAGGTGCTACACTGCCGAATATTAGAGGTTGTACCTGAAATGGAAGAGACAGGCTTGCAGCACACACAAGTCTCTAACTATCCATGACTGGTGGGGAAGAGGTGCCCTTGTGAGGGATCTCAACCAGTTTCAAACTCTTATATTCCAAGGGGTCCTGAAGAAGTATTCTGTTCCCAGAGTGCAGTAACCCAATAAATGGGGTTGGGTGGTAAAGGAAAAAAAAAAATGGTGCACCTTGAGTGTCTAAAGAAAAGGTGAAGTCTAAAGGTTGATGGAGGACAGCAAATGCAAGGAAAGAAAAGCGCTCAGAACTGCAGTGCAGTGTGGCATGAAGAGAGCACTGGCTCACTTCTTCACCAAATATCCAGGTCCAGAGGAATGTCCATTATCAAATGGGCTTTCCTCCTTGATGCCCACCCTGCCCTCCTTCATCCTTCCAAATCTTTCCTTCTTCCTAATTCTTTTCTTCCCTCCTAGAAAAGAGTAAACCGCTGTGTGCCAAATGCAGCGAGCAACGGTGCATAGTCAGTGGTGTTTTCAGAGAGTCTGGCCATTATAAGGGAGGAATCTAAAGTTTAAATCTAGGGGGCTGGATATGTCCTAAGATAAGGATGTTTCAGTTATGTCTTGAAAATTGTTAGGTGAATGCAGAAGGAGAGAGGGACATTCCAGAAACAGGAAACAGCAGGGGCTGCCAGAGAGGCATACCCTAAGCCACAGTGTGCACAGAGGGAGGAGGTCTGGGGAGTGGGGAGAGTGATGTTGCAAAGACAACAGCAAGCAGGGCCTTCAATTCCCAGTAAGGCCATTGAACTCTACCACGTGGGCAATGAGCAGGGGTTGATGGACCTCCAAGGTCACTCATAGCCTCTGTGAACCGCAGCACCCAAATCCAGAGAACTTAATTTCTCTTCCCAGGACTCCCTCTTCTTGCCCCACCGAAAGTACTGAAGGCAGAGGCTGCTAATTTAAACTCCCATTAAGCTCTGCTAGAGATCCCTGGAGTGACTTAATGAATAGGAGCATGATAACCTGTTCTTCACAAAAGGAGGAATTAAGAACTCATTTATATCAGTGACAGGGTAGAAAGAAAATAGCAATCTTACTCCAGCCAGATCACAGAGATACCAGCCCCTGCTTTACAGAGTCTTAATTAGATCTCCTTGGTCCTCTTGTTTCTATTTCATGTTTGTCTTTTCAAAAAAAAAATAAAATAAAGGAAGCATACCCATCCTCTCACGCCACACGCCACTGGAGTGCATACTTTATGGGAAGACTACAGATGAGGAGGCTCAGTGTCCCAAGGACTCACAGGGGTTGAGGAGTGAGGCAAAGCTAGAATTTGTTTTGCCTGAGGCATGTAATAATTACTTTCCCTAATGAACTCTCATTCTAGAAGCACCAGGAGCTGCCTGCGGAGGATGCTCTACCTACTGCAGGAATGTGAACCAAGGTGGCTTCCTGGGTGGAGGAGAGGTTTAGAGCACAAGGCTTGGAGGAGTTGGAAGCGGAGTAAGCTGTGTGGTAAGAGATTTCCTAGGGTCTTTTTCATAAGTGTTGGCTTTTTCTTCTCAAAGTAACAAAGTGAACAACTCGGGAAATTCAGGAGAGGCGCCATGACGGGAACATTGTAGGAAGGTAGGCACAGCGCCAAGGACAGATGCGAGTCAGGGGACCTCAGTTCTGCTGTCAGCTAGCTGTGTGATGTGGAGTGAGTTTCTATTTACTTGTCAGTAAAACACAACAGAATTAGATCCAGTGATCTCTAGAGCCCCATTCAATTCCAATAGGCTTCGATCCTGTGAAGAAAGGATCACACCCAAGAGATCAAGCTAGAGGCAGAGCGAGAAGCTGACAGAACAGTGTGCATTTCTCTGGGGCTCCCTATTGACTTCACATGACATTTCACTTTAAACTTTCAAGAGTAAGCCAGCCCGGGTCAGAGTTCTCCAAATGTCTCGCTGGCGCCTCACCTGATACTAAAGTTGGTTTTGTGCTCGAAGGGGTGAGGTGGGGCATAGGGGAGGCTCTAAATAGCTGCCCAACCGAAGACAAGCTGGGCTGAATTCTCTTCCTCATCTATCCACCCCAGAGAGGGACAATGGCATTCTCCTGCTTGAGCAATTCCACCCCCTCCCTTGTACTGCTCTTAGCTAGCTTTGTTGTCACTCTTCTCTGGCTCAGGAGTGGGGCCATGGAGGGCCAACCAGACCCAGGGTCCAGTCTGAACAGAAGACACAGCCAGTGGTTGGGAGCAGGTGACCCAGCTGGAATCAGAAGTCATGATTTCAGGGATTCAGCAAATAGAGAACATGGTCAGGAACAGAGACATCAAAATCCAGCTGTCAAGTCAGAGTCATGAGTTTAGGGGAGGGGAGGGTAACTACAGCCCATGGGTCAAATCCAAGCTGTTGCCTCTTTTGTAATTAAATATAATTGACACACAACGACACACTTATGTTTACAGTAGGGACTGTGGCTGCTTTTGCACTAAATGAGTAGTTGCAACAGGGACTGTATGGCCACAAAGTCTAGACTGTTTACTCTCTGGCAGTTTCTAGAAAAAGCTTGATAATGTCTCCCAGGCCCTGAGTGTGGATTCAACATTTTCCAAGCCTCTGCATGAAGAGTTGACACTCCAGATCTTCCTTGACCTGTAAGCAGTCTCCTTCAGAGTGCAAGTCTGCTTGGGCCAAGTGCTGGGCAGAGCAGCCACCCTGGGCTCATCTCCCCACGAAGAGAGAATATCTGTTCCTCCCCAGCATGGACATGAACACTATATGCCAGGAAGATGGTGGCAAAGAAGAAAGCACCCACCACTCTGGAGGGGAAGGTGGCCATGAATTCCTCCACTCCTCTGCAGATCAGGGTGAAGTTCCTCTTACTTGGAAGTACCAAGCCCTCTCCTGTCCATCATCACCTCATGTTGCTCCTTGGTTCCCAGGCCTGCACACAAGGGCATTTTCACAGCCTGGAGGGTCTCCTTTCAGAAGCCCCACCACAAGCTTGGCTGCAATCCTGAGCACTCCACTTCCTGAGACAGGGCTTCTGTCAACCCCTCATCTTGTTCAATCAACACAGGGATTTAAATTACGACTAGATTACATTGATCCACCCACTGACTGAATCTCTACCAAGCACACATTTGGCTCCAGGCACTGTACCCGGGAAAGAGCAAGAAGAAAGCCTGTCTCTGCCCCAAGTCTGTAGCCCACTGTTCACGGTCTGCAGTCCCCTGGGTAACTGGGGGTGCCAGAAATCCTTGCCCCCAAGTCATACAATTATTTTAAAATTTAAAATTAATCAATTCCCAGGAGACAAAAAGTGGAGCTAGAATAGGGCTGTTAAGAAGAAAATGTAATATATATTTATAGTTTTTCATATATATTTCAGCAGATAGATACAGAATCAGCTGCAAAGATGTGATGTTCAGTAATAAGTTGTATCAGATATGAGTGAAGGGCAACTTGAGTTTCAGAGAGAACTTCTGGGGAGGAATCTTGATGAGCTACATGAATATTCCTATTGATTGAAAAGACCCTCAGCTCCCCAAAGAGGTTCCCTGATGGGGCATGAACACAATTAGAATTTGCATGTGTGCAGGAATTGAGGGGGAAGGAGGGGCAGAGGTGAAGGTGGCAAGGAAGGATGGAGCAATTTGATATTTGTTAACTGGAGGGAATAAAGCCAAATGGGAAGATTGTTATCAAGTGTGAATGACATATGCTGATGTTGTTTGTGGAAGAAATAAAAACCAGATGGCAGCCCCCTGATCCACTCCAGAAGGCGTGAGAGGGGACAAGCTCTGGATGGCCACAGATTCACTCAGGCAGGTGAGGGTCAGCCAGGAAAGGTAAGGGAAGTTTTCCTCTCTTAAGGAGCTCTTCTCTCCAACCAGGCCCTGATGGGGTTTGTGTTTGATAAAGACAGAGTTTTGATTTAAAAAGTCTCTGAACTGGAATAGCTGCTTTCACTCACATATCTCTGTGAGAAACTTCCAAGTTCCCTTTTTCCTTTGCCTGGGCAGAGTGCATTCATTCTAGAAGAATCTTCCTGAAACTCTATTTTGATGAGCCTATGAGTGGCTCATCACTAGATATTTTCAAAAGAAAATATGTACAAACAGCACCAAGAAAAAATATTTGGATTGGGTCTGAAGGAAATAAATATTTATTCGGCCAACAGGACATTATGAAAAGATTCCAATAATTTTAATCAGGCATTAACATCATCTCTCACAAACAGAGGTTTACAAACCATTCACCAGTTACACCTGTGGCTTATACAAAGTGAGCTTTTGCTTCTGCAGCATGAGCTCCACAGGAGAATTATATAAGCCTGGATTTAAATGCCTGAGTTGTGTCTAGAGATGGACTGCCTCAGGCAGCCCTGTGTGTTCTCAGCCCCCCACACTTCTGCCTGAGGGTCTGCTCACAGCCCCACCACCCTCCCACAGCTTGCCTGCCTCCCTCTCATTCACAGTTCAGACAGCCCCTCCTCTGTGAGGTGCTCCTACCTCCCCCAAACAGAGGGCATAGGGCCCTTCTCTAGCTGAGTGGCCTTTGCCCAGGTCTCATGGAACACAACTTGCAAATTGTTCCCACCTGCTCTGACAGTCTCCTGCCAGACTCTATGTGCCACAAGAATGGGACTGCATCATTTTCATCTTCACGTCTCCAGCTGGGATATCAGACAATAAAGCCAGCTGGTGAATGCCTCATGCATCTGCAGTGACATGGCAGGGGCTCTGCAGGATGACTAAAAGAGATTCCTAGAGGTTGAATGCTATGGGAGAGAGTCAGCCACCCAGTCCGTAAACTGGAAGGCTGCAGTCCTGGAATCACTCTTCCTTGGAATCCATGGTCAGCTCCCTCATCCTGCCTGCCATTCTAGATCATTGCCTGCCCCCCTTCTCCACACCCACTGCAGCGACTCCTTTTGACAGCCATTCCTCAAGAATCCCAACAGTAGTTCTAACTCATAAAATTGCCAGTGCTCAGAGTAGAAAGATGATCTCTGGTCTAGGGGTTTCACACTGTGTCCCACAAAACCCACATTCACAGTTTGAGAGGACATTCTGAATAGGCTTGGCTTCAGGCACCCCCAATTCCTCCCCTTTTCATTCAGAACAGTTTAACATTGGATTACTGTAAACTTGACTTCCACTTGAAATATCTTTTAAAATAGGATTTTGATGGGCCTCCCGTGGTGGTGCAGCGGTTGAATGCTGGGCTGAGAGGCTGCCCGCAGCCTCTGCAGCGCCAGTTCGTTCCCTGGCCGCCAGCAAGGATCCCACAAAAAAAATAAATAAAAAATAGGATTCTGATGGTAAGAAAATCTTGAGAACTAGAAAAGGAAGGTGACTTCCCCAAGGTCATAAGATGAGTAAATGGCAGATTGGGGTCTAAAATTAGACTATTTAGCTGCCCACCACACTCCTGCTGGTTACCTGGTCTCTGGTGGCATCAGAAGCTGCTTCCAAAAGCAGTTGCTCTTCAGGACTCTGGCCAAAGCACTTCCTTTAAGTTACTAAGCAGATGCCCAGAGGCCTCCGCAGACAGTAATAGTTGTTATTTACCTGTCCAGGTGGAGCCGGCTCTGCATAAATGAATCTTTCCCATTCACCGTGTGACCATCTAACTACACTGCTGCTCGAGCCCCTCCAGAAGTTCTCAATGCAATGATGTCAGTGTCCAGGGAGAATGTGCCCATGTTCCGGGCAGGGCCAATGTGGATTGGAAGGACCCTTGGGAGTCAGAGGCCCAAAGGTCACCATCTCTGTAAAAATACTGGCTCCCGCCTACCCGTGCTCATCAACTTTTAATAGGACGCTAAGGTCCCGGGACCAAAATCCACCAGGGAGTTTACTAGAACTCTCTCAACTAGAGCTGCAGCTGCTTACCAGCTTTCCAGAAGGAACTAGTGTCCCTGAGGTGAGACAGAATGTGTTCCTGGTTGGTCTAAACATCCAAAAGATATGAAAGTGGGAATAATGGCCTCCCCTAGTGGCGCAGCGGTTGGGCGCTGGGCTGCAAAGCTGTCCGCAACCTCTGCAGCGCCGGTTCAATCCCTGGCCACTGGCAAGGGTCCCACATGGCGCGCAGACCTCTCCTGCCGCACCCGCTGCTCCCCTCAGCAGTGTACTTCGTCAGTCTGCCTGTTCTGTTCCCTGCTCTGGCTCTGGTGAATTCTCTCACCCTCCCGTGCTTCTGACTGTACCCAGTGCTTGTATAAATAAATAAATAAATCTTTAAAAAAAAAAAAAAAAAGAAAGAAAAGAAAATTATTAAAAAAAAAAGTGGGAATAAGAGGGTCATTATGACAAAAATGGAGGTGCATTCTTTAGCCTGACATCAAATACATGTATATGACATTAAGATTCCCTAGACATTTATTTAGTGAGTGCTGCATCCACAGAGACTAGGAATACAGTGAGCAGGTGTCCAGGAATAACAAACACCATGAATATGTGAGCAAGCCCCAACAACACTATGAGGTAGGAAACATTATTACCCCACTTTACCCCAAGTGCCAAAACAGTACTTGATTCATACTAGCCATTCAAGATAAAAATCAAGCTCTAAAGAAAGACTAAGAAAGCAACACGGCCGGGTCACACACGTGGATTGACACTCATACAGGCCACAAGATGAAGCCCAAACTGCCACAGTATAACCATCTACTGAATAAAGGAACCTTTAGATGACAGGTAGGGAAGGAAGGTGGCAAGCTGCCAGAACTGTGTAGATCCAGGGACCTGCAATGGGTAGTAGAAGGGGATCTGCCCCATGCTACAAAATCCCCTTCAACATTCAGGCACCCCATAGATAATTATTTACCAGCCACCATCTGCTGCCAGGCACTACTTTAGAAGCTGGCTGTGCAATGACAAGATCATTGCCATAGTTTGTGCACTCCTGGAGCAAAGTCTGAAAGTGCATCTCACACCTCACGCCAGCAATATCCTCACAGAAGAGACCTCCAGCCATTACTAACGGCATTCAGAGCTACAGTCCTAAAAACGACTGTGTATCCATATTCCCTAAATCCTGCAGTTAAGCTACTCTCTGGGCTCAGTTTCCTTTCAACTTCCTCTTGTCATCTACTAAACCTAATGCAGCAATACCCAGACCTGCTCAGCTGCTGGAGGCAAATATGCAGCTTGGATCAGTCTAATCCCATGTCTCACTCAGTAAGTGTTCCTGATATTCTACCAATAGGAACTTGTAGAAGAATTTCTCTCAGGGTGGGATCTGCAGAGGGGGAGGAAAGAGCATGTGATAACCCACCTCCTGGTAAGAATGGAATTGTAAATATACTGACAAGCTTGTGCTCATCCATCCATCCATCCATCCTGCAACAAATATTTATTGAATGATGACTATGAGCCAGGCACTGTTCTAGTTACTCGGGATATATGACTGCTTAAAATAAATGAAGATTACTCCTTTGCAGAGTTTCAAACTAGTGGAGAAAAAAAAAAGGTAAGCAATGAACCTAATATATACAGCATGAATAAATAGTGGCAGATGCTATGGGGAAAAAAGAAAAATAGAACAATATCCTGGGAGGAAGTGTTGCTAATAGGGAGGGCATCAGGACCCAGTACTAATGGAAGGGTCAGAGTAGATCCCATGTAAAGATGAGGCTTGAGCAGAAATTTGAAGAAGGTGAGGGAGGTGACCAGGGAGGTATTTGGGAGAAGAGTATTCCAGGTAGCCAGAACATAAGAGCAAAATGCATCAGCAAGAAGTACCTGACACGTCTGAGGAAGAGCAAGCAGACCAGTGTAGTTGGATGAAAAGAGTTGGCAGGAGGAGAGAATAGTGAGAAATGAGGTCAAAGAGGTATCAGGAGCCAGATTTTCATTCAGGACCTGTAAGCACTGGTGTAGACTTTGCCTTTTACTCTAGGCAATGTGGAACCTTCAGAAGGTTTTGGTGAAGGAAGTGGCAGTTGATAAAAAGGTATTACACTGTAGGGGGTAAGGATGGATCCTGAAAATGACCTGAAACTGCTGGTAGCAGCAGAGGTGCTAGAAGTTGGCTAGACTTTGGATATATTTTGAAAGTAGAATAATTGGAAATTGCTAATAGATTAGATAGATTAGACACAGGGAAGAGTAGTAATACCTCCTAGATTTTTGGTCTGAGTAACTGTAAGAATTGCATTGTCATAAAGATAAATGGAAAAAACCACTCCTGAAACAAGTTCAAGTGTTCACCTTTGTGTACATTTGCGCTTGTAGAGTCTATCAGCTACCAGATGGTAAGTTTGGGAAGGCAGTGGGATAAGTGCGTGTTAGGTTTAGAGGAGGGGTCCATGCCCTGGAGTTGCAAGCGGGGGATGACCAGCATGCAGGTGGTCATTAAAGCCACCAGAGTGATAAGGTCATAAGGTATGGGCATGAGTGTATTAAAGAAGAGTCTACAAACCTCAACAACAGAGCCGAGAGAAACCAACAACAGAGGCTGAGGAGAGGTGTGATAGGAGGAGAGGTTCAAGAATGTGCAATTATAAATCAGAAACATTCTACAGGGAGGAGGAGGGAGAGGGGTCAGAGGGAAGGAGGGAAGAGCACAGGGGACTGAGATGATGGTACGTGGGTGCATTGGTGAAGGAAACTATGAGGACTACACCTGGGGTAAAAAAAATAAAAAGCAAATTGTTTAAAAATGAACAATGATGTAAAATATATACAAATTTTTAAAAAGTAAAAAAAAAAAAAAAAAAAGAACGTGCTCTCCTGCAAATCAACTGGGAGGCAAGGGGGGTGTGCGTAGAGAGTGGAGACTGCACGAATGCTATTAACACATTAACTGAGCACTGACCACTGGATTTGACAAGGAGGCCACCCAGGACCTTAATAACAGTACTTTCAACAGAGTTGTGGAGGCAGATCAGCCTTGTTGAAGAGGGTTCAAGAGAAATGAGAGGAGGGGAAGCAAAAAACATTCTGAAGACATAGCTAGCTGGTGGAAGAGCAGTGTTAAGGGAAATTTTGTTTTCCTTGGCTTTTTTGAAATGAGAGGAGCAAGCATGTTGGTATGCTGACTGACAGACTCCAGGAGAGAATAAGTAATTTATGAGAGAAAGGGAAGAATTGTTGGTGCCACCAACTTGGATGGTGAAGGAAGACAGACCCACATGGAGTGGGGGTTCACAGAGCAGAGACAGCTCATCCACAGTATGGGTGAAGATGTGGTGGTGACAGGCATGAATGTGGTGGTGACAGATGTTCATGTAGTGGTGAAAGGTGTGGACGTGGTGGTGATCTTTAGAAGTTCCTGTCCTTCTGCTTCCTCTTTATCAATGTAAAGATGGGAGAGAAATTTGAAGACTTGAAGAAAGAGGAAGAAGCTTCATCTTCAAAAGAAAATGATTCATGATTGCCTGGAGCAGGAAGGCCCACTGAAGTGCACTGGCCCTGGATGTCGTGTGCATCAGTACTCGTGGTATATGCTTTTTTCCAGCCATGTTCAACTGTCTGGGCTGGAGCTAACCAACCAAGTCTGGTTTTCCTTGGGCCTACCAGGCCTGCAAGGGACAGATTTCTAGTCCCTACTTCCAGGAGATTCAGGGACCATACAAGACAGATGCTGAAACCTCAGACCTGCCTGTCCTCCAAAATCCCCCTAAGTAGAGTCATTAAAAGCAACAGAATTGGAATCCAAGGAACTGCTTTTGAACCCAAAGGCAGCAACTCTTGAAGACGTCGCATTCTACTAGTTAATGCCACACAAATTGCTTCTAGGGCAGCCTGTGGGTAGTGAAATCTGGCCAGGCTCCTTGATTTGTATCAGCTATGAGCAAAAGACACCGTCCATCAGGAAGCCGAGTCCCAGCTCCCCCAGTGTGCCTCCCTGTCTACTCAGAGCCTTTCCTCTTTCTCCTGCCATGGCTTTCAGGCAAGCTTCCCTACCAGCTGCCTCCTCCTCTGTTGGGTAATTGACCGTGAGTCATTTAGGTGATCTGAATGCGTCTGGTCTGAACGTGTCTCTGTGGCCTTCTGAGTCAGGAAACTGAAAACCCCAGGAGTAGAACCTCCCTGCCAGGCCGGCAGCAATGAGATGTGAACAGGTGATCAATCAGGTGCCAGGGACCAAGAAACTGGGAAGGAGGAGGAAGAGAGCAGGAGGGAGGAAGTGCTCATGTTCAGTGTTTGAGTTTTGTTATCTGTAAACTCATCATCTTTCCATGAGATTTCAAACTAGTATCATGCACACTTTATAATAAAGATATTTTTAATAAAACGAATTGACTTAGATCTCAAAAAATAAAGCGCTAATATAAGAAAATACCCACCGATCACTACCTTAATGATGGTAATGATGAGTTTCTGACTTGATTCTTGCACTTTCTAATATTTTTTTAGGCTGAAAGAGAAAGATCAGATGGGATTCCAGCATTTTCGAGGTTCTTTGTCACACATCTGGAGCATCATCTTGCCAACACAAAGGAATGACAGAAAAGCAATTCCAAACTCACAGAATTACTTAAAACAAGGCAATATTGAAATATTTACCATGTCACAGTGAAAAACAATTCATGGAAAGTGCTTCAGTTGTGTAACTAGCCAGTCATTTCCTTCGTCTCGCCCTAGAATTCTAACATAATTCTCTGATCCATTTTAATAAGGATCCACTGAAAGGGTTAAAGACTTACTTGTTTTAGTTTCTTTTTCTAAACAGAAAAGGCAATAAACATCACCCAGATGTATCCAGAGCATATATTCTCTCTGATGCATTAACAGAAGCAATCCATATCAATTATATTTGTCAAGGAACATAATTCATTGAAGCCAGCCTCTGAGTGAGGAGTGGGCAATGAGCAATACAGAGCCCCTTTTCCAGGCAAAACCTGCCACCTTGTGGAGCAGGACAGAACTGCAGTCGCCTGTCCAAAAAAAGCTCAAGCCAACTTGCAAAGTTCCACCACACCACAACAGGGATATTCTGAGCAAACCCCAGAGGTCCCTAAAAAAGCTCCTTGACACAAAGATCAGTGGGAAACCAATCCCATCCATACCACAAAAGGGCATATCTAGAATATGAGTGATTTTTCCCTAGACAGGGCCAGTCACCTGGAAGAAAGAATAGACCATCAGAAGAAGGGAAGATACAAGATTTCTCACTGCAGTACTGTGTCCTGTCCATGATCAACAGATGAAGGAGAGCAAGTCTCCAAGAGGCCAGATACTTGGATTTGCTGGGAGCAAGGGAAATCTCAGAACCCCCTTTCAAATCAGCCAGGGAGACAAAGTAGACTGTTCCCACATGCCTTCACAGTGGCGGAATGGGCCAGCCCAGTGCCTGCAGGACAGAATATAAGTCCCAATTCACCTAGCCAAGAAAACTTGTGCAAAATTGTGGACCACAAGGCAGCACAGAGACCCCAGTGAGGTCAGCAAAGGCCTGCACATGCTCCTCAGGCCTGGGGATGATGCTTGCCCCCAGTGGTACAAAGAATCAGGGTGATGGCCCAAGACAGTGTGGATGTAGGGAGACATGGGCTGCCTGGGCTCTCAAAGGACACTTTTACTTTCCCTGAGGGCTCCAGTAGAACTACATGCCTCTTGTGGCTTGGCCCTGTCTTTCTGGACACTGAGCCTCTCAAAGGCAGGAACTGGGTCTCTTTCACCTAGAAAAGCACTGTACCTAGTGCACAACCTGACAAATGGCAGGTACCCACTAAATGTTGGATGCCAGGAGAGAGGGAGGCAGGGAAGAAGGCAGACAGAGGACAGAGAAAGCAAAAACAAGAACATTCCAAGTGAAGGGTGGCAAAAGCATTCATCAGGTGATTTCTTTTAAAATGCTTTGCTCTTCAACACATGCAAATAGCCCAGGCAGTGCTGCTTCCTTACCAGTGAGCAAGGGAAAGCCCAGGGACACTTCTGCCTGAACATTTTCAAGCTCCCATTAGGAAAGGGTAGAGATTGTTGTTGCTTTCTTTTCCTTTTCAATATCTTTTACTTCAAACCTACAAAAAAAAATTGAAAGAACAATGAACCAAATATATCTTTCACTCAGTATGTCTTCCACTGAAGTTCACTGTTATTAAGATCCAGTTTACCTTTCTAGTATTTCCTCTTGCAAAAATAAATATACATACACATACATACCTTCATTTCCCCACATTTTTTGCATGCATGTTAACAAAATCTGAGTAACTCTTCTGCATTTTGCTTTTCCCCATTAAAATAGTCTGGAAATGCTGGTGCCAGTTTCGAGAAATCTTGCTCGCTGCTGTTGGGCAATCCCAGGGCTCCATTATGTGAATGCACTGCCATTTATTCAACCAGTCTCCTATGACAACCAGGCTTTATTTATTCCCAACATTTTGCCATCACAAATACTTGTGATGAATCACTTTCTGCATATATTGTTTTTGCATTAGTGAAGATACATTATCAGGGGAAATTTCTAGATGTGATTTTGTTTGCTGTTCTCCAGCTCCCCATCTATAGAGAATGTCCTGTTCTCTACACCCCCAGCACAATGTGATCTCCCTCTCCCCACACTCTTGTTACAGTGCGCTGATAACTGAGTTTTGCAGATTTGCTGAATTGATAAGTGAGAACTATCTCAAAGGGGTTTAATTTACATTCTTCTTCTATCAAGTTTCTGCTCCTTTAACCTCCTTGATTTCTAAGTTTCTCAGGATTAGTTCAGTACCTATGAAATACATCGAAACTATTTTCTCTCAATTGTTCTTTTGCTGTGGCAGTTTTTGACACTAAAAGGGATTTTTAAATTTTATGGAGTTCAACTTGTCAATATTTTTTATTATATCTGAATTGGCTAATACTTTCAGCATAATATCATAGAGCATTGGGAATGATGTCTTATCCATGACTTTAGTGAAGAAGCCTCTGGTATTTTCCCAATAAGATCCTACTTTAAGCTCAAAGTATATTGCTAAGCTTGGTAGTGTAATTGTGTGCACACACAAACACATAGCGTTAAAGCCCCTATAGTTCCTCTTTTATTGTGCATTTTTATAAGGAATAACTATTGGGTTGTGTTGAAGGCCTATATCCATTGTGGAGATAAATACATGATTTTCATGCATTAATTAATACAGTGAATTTTATTAATAGGTTTCCTAATATTAAACTATTGTTATATTCTTGAAATAAATCTCACTTAGTCATCATGCATTATTTTCTTAAGATGATCTGAAATTCTTTTTGCTACCACTTAAGATTTTGGCTTCATTTCTTAAGTAATTACAGTTGGTAGTTTCCTGCAGTATTAATATTGAATTGCTTTTATAAAAATAATTTGAAAGTAATCCTTTTTAAACAACTAAATAAATTGGTATGATATTGGTCTCCAAAGTTTTGATGGAAATCACCCTTGGAATCATCTGGGCTTGGCAAGTTTTTTTTTAATAGCATAGTTCTTAGATGACTTTCTATATTTCTTTGATGGAAATTAGTCTATTTAATAGTTTACCTTTATTGAAATCAATTTTGGTAAATTGTGTTTTCTTAGGCAATTATCTATTCCATCTAGGTTTTAAAATTTACTTGCATGAAGTGAGTTATTAGTCCCTCTGTGATATTGTGAGATAATGAGAAATACATATTTAGTCTTCAATCCACGTCCCTGGCAAAATACCCCGAGACACTTGGAATCCCCTCAGTGATATGCAGATCTTTTGCATGCTAATGAGGTGACTGGAGGCTGGGGGCCTCTAGATAGCTTCAGGATGTGGTTGGTCACCCCAAGAAACACCTTCAATAATTAAGGAAGTGGCAATTGCAGCCCCACCCCATCTCCCAGCCTCCAAGGAGGGGAGAATTTCTGGCGAATGAGGTGAATCATCAATGGACAGTGATTTAATCCATTTTGTGCCTGTGTAACCTAAACAGGATATAGAGAGCTTCCAGACAAGAGAACATATCAAGACTCTGTGAAGGTAGTGCACCCAGAGAGGACATGGAATCGCCAAGCCACCCTCACCCCAAACGTTTCCCTGTGCCCTTCTTCCCTTTGTCTACTCCTAAGTTGTACTATTTATAACAGACCAATAAACATAAGTCTTCCTGAATTTGATAAATCATTCTAATGGATTATCAAACCTCAGGAGGGGATCAAGGGAACCTGTGAGTTTATAACTGTTGGGGGGCTCAGAATTTAAGAGTGGCATCTGAAATGGAAGGGGGTCAGTCTTGTGGAACTAAATCCTTAATCTGTAGGGTTTGTGCCTACTCCAAGTAATTAGTATCCTAATTGAATTGAATTGGACACCCCATTGGTCAGACAGAAGTGCTGGAAGGAACAAAGCAATTCACAACCTTTACAATTTATATATAATTTCCTTTTTCAATTGTTATTTCTCTCCTCATTTCTTATTTTGTTTATTTAGGCATCTTCTCTTTTTCTCCCCTGACTAGGTTAACTCATGGGTTATATATTCAGACTTAGCATTTTAATTTATTATTTAATTTATTATTTAATTTATTATCCTCACCTAACTCTTCAATTATCTGTCTTTTTAATTAAAGTCATCCTAGTTGTTGTTATATGGTGTCCCTTTGTGGTTCTGATTTACATCTCCCTAATGAATAATGATGTTAAACATCTTATTGTTGAGATGTAAGACATCATTTATTACTTTTCCATTTTCTACATATTAATTTGTGCTTTTAGCTTCAATATTTCTCTTTTCTGCTTAGTTTTGGTTTACTATGCTGTTTGTTTTGTGCATTTTGAGCTTCAGACTTCGTTTATTTAATTTCAGCATTTCATTTGTATTGATACACCTATCTAAGATGAGGCATATGGATCTGTTACTAATTGTATTCTATAAATTCTGATAGTGTTTTCACTATGGTAACTTTTTAAATTGAGATAATTGATATATTACTTTCAGGTGTGCAATATACTGATTCAATATTTGCATATATTGTGAAATTATCACAATGTATCTATTTAACATCCATCACCACAAAATTACATTTTTTCTTGTAATGAGAACATTTAAGATTTACTCTTTTAGCAATGTTCAAATACACAATACAGTATTATTAACTCGAGTGACCATCCTGTACACTACATCCCATTATTTATTTTATATCTGGAAATTTCTACTTTTTGATCCCCTTCACCCCTTTTGCCCACCCCTCTTTTTCCCTACCTCTAGCATCCACCAATCTGTTCTCTGTATATGATAACCTTTTAAGTGACAACTTTATTGAGCTATAATTCACATTCAATAAAATTCACTTCTTGGAGTGTACAATCTAGTGGGTTTTAGTAAATTCACAAAGCTGTACAATCATCATCACTATCTAATTCCAGAACCCAAGGATTTACCTTTTCTGGGCATTTCATATAAATGGAACTAAATTGGCCTTTTGTGTCTTGCTTCTTTCACAAAGCATAATGTTTTAAATATTTGTCCATGGTGAAGTATCCATCAGTACTTCATTCTTATTTATTGCCAAACAATATACAACATTGTGTTTATCTACTCATCAGATAGTGGACATTTGGGTTGTTTCCACTTTGGGAATATTATGAATAATGTTCCTATGGCAATCATATGCAAGTTTTTGTGGAAATGTATGTTTTGAACTCTTTTGTGTGGAATTCCTATTTCAAATTCTAGCAGTGAAATTGTTGGGTCACATGTGGTTACTCTTTATTTAAACTTTTGAGGTACTGCCTAGATATTTTCCAAAGTGAACCCATAATTTTATATTCACATTATCAATACATGAGAGTCACATTTTCTCCACATCCTCACCTAACTCTTGCAATTATCTGTCTTTTTAATTAAAGCCATCCTAGTTGTTGTTATATGGTGTCCCTTTGTGGTTCTGATTTACATCTCCCTAATGAATAATGATGTTAAACATCTTATTGTTGAAATGTAAGACATTATCATATATTCTGGATACTAGTCACATCAGATAAATGATTTGCAAACATTTTCTCCCATTCTTTGAGCTATTTTCTCAGTTTCTTAAAGATGCCCTTTGAAATAGAAAAGTTGTTAAATTTGATAAGCCCTATTTATCTATTTTTTCTTTTGTTGCTTGAGCTTTTGATATCATATCTAAGAAACAAGTGCTTAATTGAAGTTCAAGAAGATTACTCATATGTTTCCTCTATAAACTTTATAATTTTAGGTCTTACATTTAGGTCAATGAGTCATTGTGAGCTATTTTTGTGAATGATGTAAGTATGAGGTCCAACTTTATTGTTTTCCATGTAGATATCTCATTATCCTAGTCCCGTCTATTTAAAATGCTATTCTTTCTCCCCATTGAATCTTCACTTTATTGTCAAAAATCAATTGGCCATAAACAGATGATTTTATTTCTGGACTCTAAATTACATTCAACTAATCTACATGTCTATACTTACACAAATACCACACTGTTGTATGTAATTTTGTTGTAAGTTTGGAAACTGGAATATGTGAGTCTTCCAACTTTTATTTTTTTGAAAATTGTTTTTGACTTGTCTGGATCCTTTGCATACCCAAATAAATCTGAGATTCATCTTGTCAATTTCTGCAAAAAAAAAAAAAATCTGGCAAGGATTTTGACAGGGATTGTGTTAAATTTATAGATCAATTTTGGATGTTTTGCCATTTTAACAGTATTGTCTTTTAATCACTAAGTGTGGGATTTTTTTTCATTCATGTAGGGTCTTTTCGTTTCTTTAAGTATATTTTATGTCTTACACTTTTTTCATAAATATATTTCTAAGCATTTTATTCTTTTTGAAGCAATTATAAATGAAATCATTTTCTTCATTTCATAGACTGTTCATTGCTAGTGTATACAAATGCAATTAATTTTTGTATATTGATTTCATTACTTTTCTTTGTCTACTGTAATGAATTACTTGGTACTTAAAACAAATACATTTTGGAAGGAGGGGCTAAAAATAGAAATTTATTATCTTAGAGTTCTATTGGTCATAAGTCCAACTCAGGTCTCACTGAGATAAAAATCAAAGCACCACAGTTCTACGTTTTTTTTGATTCCTAAGTTTATGGCCTCTTTTCCTCCTGCTTCAAAGCCAATAACATTATGTCTTACCCTTCTCTGATTCCATCACACTGATCTCTTCTTTTTCCATTTTGACAGACTGTTATGATTACATTGGGCCCACCCAATAATTACCTCAGGGAAATATCCTAATATCAATGTCAGAATGAACAGAAACCTTAATTCCATTTGAACCTGAAATTGTCATTGCCTTCTAGCCTAACAGTCTGCTCAGGTTCTGAGAGTTCAGACGTGGACATCTTTGGAAATGGAATTATGATTCCACCTACCGCAGTGATCTTACATCCGGTGACCCTGTTAAACTCATTAGTTGTAATGACTTTTTGTATATTCCCTAGGATTTTCTTTATACTAGATCATGTAATATGTAAATAGATATGGCTGGAAGTTTCTTAGGTCACATGGAAACATCTTACATACATTTCTACAGAATGTCACTTTTTAGTTAATTTTTATTGAAGTAATATTGCATTAGAAGATTATATGTTTCTGGTGTGCATCATTGACATTCAACATGTGTATATGTATCGCATTAAGTTCCCCTCTAAAAGTCTCCTTCTGTCCTTCACCATACAATTGTCCTCTTTGTCCCGTTTTGCCCAAACCCCTGCCCTCTCCCTCCTGGTAACCACTAATTAGTCCTATAGCCCAAAAGTTTACTTTATTTTTTCATGTTTTCTTCATATATCACTTGAGTATTTTACTTTCTCCATCTAAATTATTTCAATAAGCATCAGTACCCTCTAGGTCCATGCATGTTATTGCAAATGGCAGAATTTTATCTTTCTTTACAACTAAATAGTACTCCACTGTGTGTGGGTGCCACATCTTCTTTAACCATTTGACAGTCAGTGGGCACTTAGTTCTTGACATTAAAAAATGCAATATCTCTTCAAATTAGAGTGTTTGTATTTTGGGGGTACCAGAAAAATACCCAGAAGTGGGATAACTGGATTACAGGTAATTTCTATTTTTAATTGTTTTGATGAATCTGATACCACTTTCCATAGTTGCTATACCAATTTACATTCCCAACAGTGTACAAGCTTTCCTTTATCTCAACATCCTCTTCAATGTTTCTTCTCATTTCAATAATAGCCACTCTCACAGGCATGAGTTGATATCTCATTATTGTTTTAATTTGCATTTCCCTAATAATAGATGATAAACATCTTTTCATCTGCCTATGGGTCATCTGAATGTCTTCTTTGGAAAGTATCTGTTCAGATCCCTTGCTCATTTTTTAAATTAGGTTATTTGTTTTTTATATTATTGAGTTTTGAGTTCACTATATATTTTTTAATATTAATCCCTTGTTGGATGTAATGTGCAATTATCTTCTTCCACTCAGTAGGAAGTTTTTTCTTCTGATGCAAGTTTCTTTGATTGTATAGAAGCTTTTGAATTAGATATAGACCCATTTGTTTAATTTTGCTTTTGTTTCTCTTGTCATTGGAGTCAAGTTCCCACATCCCTCAGAGTAATGCAAGGAGCATATGATTTCCCTTGGACAAAGGACATTTGCTTCCATGATGCCCTTCCAGGGGCCCCTGACTGGGCCAACAGCCCAATTGTCTATGTTCCCTGCTCCAGTCCTCAGCCTTCAGGGATTTTTCTCCACCACTTCTGTCTGATGAAGTATCAATTTCTTCTGTGTCCTCCCTGGGGCAGTCTGTGTTGGTCTCTGAAGTGCACAAGGGGTGTCTCAGCCTTACCTTGAACTACAGGACACTCTATTGTGTCCCTCCAGTTAATTGTTCTTCAAAGCACAGAACTTCTTCTATCACCATTTTGGTGACATCTCCCTAAATAAATATGGTTTTATTTTTTTTTCTTCAGTCTACACAAACTTAATTTATTTTTCTTACCTAACTGCTCTGCTAGAACCCCCATCACAAGGTTTAAAATGAATGGAGACATCCTTGTCTTGTTCCTGATTTTGGGGACAAAGAAATTCATTTATCTTTCATTTTTAAGTATATTGTTACCTGTGATTTTCCACAGATGGTTTTATCTGATTGAGAAAGCTCTTTATTCCTAGTTTGTGAGTATGATTTTTTCCAATCGTAAAAAAATACTGGATTTTGTCAAATGATTGTTCTGTCTATTGAAATCATCAAGTGAGTTTTGTCCTAAATTCTCTGTTTCTTTGTAATAACAAATGTTTGTGTATGATTTTCATCTCAGGATAATGTTAATTCTAAAGTTACCTTTCTTAGTTTCAGATTGTGTTTCTTACCTACACACATGGATGGAAAGTTGTTGTGTCTCCACCTTTCAGTGACGGTATAGACGGGGCTACAGACACTATCATTTGCTCCCCCTCTTGCTCTATGTAGTTTGTGCACAACATGTGTAAAGATTCTAATTTTAGCAGCCCCCACTATCTCAAGAGCACATAAAAGACTCCTCTCTCTCTCTCTTCAAAACTTGTCCTGAAATTTCTTAACTTGGCTTTACTTACATAAACATATTGAACTGCTATAGGATATATAAGAAAACTGTTAAGAGGATATAACCTTAGAGCACTCATCCAAGGAGAACTTGTCCCCTTTTTTTTCTTTCTATTCTTCTTATTGGGTCCACATGAGAAAGAAGATGGATGTTAACTGAAACTATTATGGTCATCGTTTCACAATATATGTAAATCAAGCCACCACATTATAGTGGTGTATGGCAATTATTTCTCAATAAAACTGGAAAAAAATGTGTGGAGTAGTAAGAAGGAAGCTACATGGAATGATTGCACTCAGTTCTCTTCTAAGCTAGGGAAAGAGACTCTTGCTTAATTTAGTTAAGAGACATTTTCTGTGTCAGAATACTTAGGAGGGTCCAAAGATCCCAAAGGGACCTTATACCTCTATATTCCCCCTTCTCCTCTGCCTTATCCCACCCTCCAGTGCTCCAAAAACCTTCCTCTACTTCATCATTATCAACGGGAACACAGGTTCCACTTGCAGTAAAAATTAAATTAACAAAAGGCTCATATATAACCTGCTGTCAAGACTGGGGTCATAAGAGTTAAACTCCAGCTCCATCCCCCAAAATCATCTAATTATGTCCCAGGAAAGTCATCTACTTCTCTGAACTGGACATTTTCACAAATAAAGCTGGGAAAGTTCTCCTACCTCAGGAGAACTTATAAAACTTTTATGTAAATTAAAAGTGCTTTAAAAAGTAGAAAATGCCATTAAATTGCATATAATTTTTATATAAGCCAGAGGTAAATATATAGATATCACTGTAGCCTACATTTCCTAAGATTAGTGACCAACCTGGATAGAGAGTCATTCCAGGCAAGGGTGATGGAGCACAAGGGGGCAAGGGAATGAAGGAGTAATTACCCTCACTATTGACTTGAACATCATCTGGGAATACTCTGGAAGTTCCATGGAGATGTATATATTGGGTTGGAATTGCAAAATCCTAAATTAGGTTCTTAATAGTTTCCTGAGGCAATAGTTTTTTACCAGGCCATTTGGGGACCGAACTGAGAACAAAGATACCCTTGGCATCTTTTAAAAATTCTTATTGTTTCTTCCCCTTGCCATCTTTATTTACTCCAAGAATAGAAAATAGGAACAAGAGAAGTCTACAGACTCTTCTCCAGTTCTTGTTGCTAACCCTTTTCTGGGCTCCTAAGCAAATGAACAGCAAGCGTGGCTTTTTTTAGAATTCTGAGAAAGAAGCTCTGAAAGCTGTTCAGTGTCACAATGGCTGTTTTAGGATTTTATCCACTTAATTTTTCTGACTGTCACATTGCAGATAAGATTAAAACCTTTAGAGCCTCCCTGGTGGCGCAATGGGTTAAGACGCAACCTATAAAGCTAACAGCAGCCACTGCAGCACAAGTTCGATCCCTGGCCAGGGAGCTGCCCACATGGTGCAGCAGACCTCTCCTGACTTGCCCACTGCTCCCATCAGCAGTGTATTTCAGTCAGTCTGCCTGTTCTGTTCCCCACACTGTCTCTGGTGAATCCTCTCACACACACACACACACACACACACTCCCGCACCTCTGGCATGTACCCCAGCTCTTATATGCATTAAAAAAATAAAATAAATCTTTTTTAAAAAGAGAGAGAATTCAGGTATTTTTTTAAAAAAGAAAAGATTAAAACCTTTAGGCTGGCATCCCCTACAGGTGCCTGGGATTCCAGGGGAGACACCGTCTTCTTTGTACTCTAGAACACCTTGACTTAACAGATACTTTTAATATAGTGCCATAGATACACATCTTCTGGACAGTATCTGAAGATCTAGCTTATGCTTAGAACTTTTAGGTAATCCTCTTTTCTGTTATCATCTTAAGAATTTCACAAATAAGAATTTGTGCTACATGTTATATAAATATGGCATATATAGAATATACTATGCTGAATTTTCATAGTTAACAGACATTGGGAATTACTCACCCAGGTCACAGTTGTCCTTTCTTGCTAATAGAATCCTATTTTGTTTATAAGTCTACCCTCTGCAATTCAGTGGAAGGAGAGCCCATTGGCAGGGAAAGATTCTACTTAGTCTGAACCAATTCTGGTAATTCCATTCCCTGACAATACTGGGTTAGCAGCAAACATATGGTTTAGTTTCAGCCATGAGGTTACATGATGGGGCCCCTGCTGGGGCATATGGAGAAGGAATTTTCTTATTCTCAAAACATCCCTTTTGCCTTGTCTGGATGCAAAGCCTGGATCTGCCTGGTCACTATAATCCTGCCTGAGGATGAAACCAGCCCTCTTGTTCTGTACACTAATAGTTTGTTGTGGTTGTTCATGTCAATTACAGCAGATTATCTGCCCTGCAACTAAAAATACCTAAGACAATAAAGTAACATATTTGATTTTCAAATTTCCACATACAATTATCTATACCCATGAAGGATATCTCCTCATAACAAAAGATGTACTGAAGATCTTTCCTCCAGCCCTTTGTACCAAAAGGTATGCAAATTTTATACAAAAATAACTGTGTTATATACTTCAGAATATTTCAAGAGAAGTCTTGTTTTAAAGGGTACACTTTGGGTGTATAACATTTCAATTCTGAGAAAGTAGAAACTGCCTTTTACTTATTCTGTATTCTAGATTCTTAACAAAGACTCGACATTAACAGGAACTAACAGCTCTTGCCTAGCTTGTGAAGGGGAAAGCAAACTGAGACTTCATCACCAGCCATTTTATGTGCCTTTTCTCAAATAGTTATTTGGGGGTTATCACCAGAGCCTATTATCTAACAAGCCAATCAAAGACCATTATCACAATGAAGATAAAAAGAAGCCAAAACTTGAAAGTTATCCAATTCCCCTATATATCACCAGAAAACCTGGCAATAAAGTTCAACTGAGTTAATATTTAGTCATTTCCATAGGGAGAACACCACCTTAACTGAGTCTTAGTCATGTCTTGGAAGGGGGTAGTTAGATAATATTGAGTTTTGGTCTCTAGGCTCAAGTGGGAAAGTTGGGATTTTTAAAGCAGAGAACTGATTAAGAAAATTTTGTCATAAAATAGTTTAGAAGTGATGGACATGTAAAGCTGGAATCCTGAAGCAAGTCTTAACGGGTAAATTCTTATTTGATAAGTGGGCTGTCTGCCCAGGGGAGCAGACAATTGTCTCTAAAAAAAAAGAGAATAGTGAAGTTGTTTACAGATTTGTAGTATTAAATTTCCCAGGAAAGTTTTCCTGTAGCAAACAACTTAGTCATGTTGACACAGGTGGTCTCAGGGTTGTCACAAAAGATCATGTGTCTCAGGGAGCAAGAAAGATTTGAATTCAGAAGCAAAGGAGGAAATACACACGTCGTCTCCTGTCATGTTGCCCAGCGTTCCCCCACTACATCCTGTCCCTGTGTTTTATTTTCTTTTTAAGGGCAGTCAGTCCTTAGTAACCTTTTATAAGATCTAACTAGATGCAAGATTCCTTGCTTGCTGTTTCATATCGAACCATGACCCATCCCTGCATGAACTTAGGCAAGTCACAATTTCTCTGAGACTTCATTTCTACAGCTAGAAACATTAAGTAATACATTATAGAGCTGGTATATGGATTAAGACACTTGATGAATGTGGAATGAACTTAACATGGTTCCTGAAATTGCCTAATAAATATTGGTTTCCTTTTTCTTTCTTTAAGGTATTTGTGAAATTTTTGGAAGCAAGAATAACATAACCAAAAGATCAGTAGCAAAGCATGAGCTTCTTCTACAAGACAACAAATGACAAGTGGGTTAAATATGAACTGAAGACAGTACAACTTGGAGGCCATGGTGAGCTGGCACTGTCTCGAAGGACTTCACGGGGGAGGCAGAGTGCCAACGCAGACTTGAAAGATATCTTGGTTTTATTCTCTGATTCTTACTGAAATTGGTCCAAGATAGTGTTTTCTTGAGTCCCAAATTCTCAGAAGTTGCAATTACAACCCATGTGTGATGGTGGAAATCTTTATTTCCCCTCAGGAATTCACTGTAACAAAGTTCACTTTTTGTGAGCCCATCCTTCTGGAGTTTGGATAATTCAATTTTAAGTGAGTAAATGGAAAAATAAATTCCTTTTCTTTGCACCTCAACACAAGTTTTGCCCTGCATCTTCACAGCTTGACCTCATTGCTTGAAGAACTACCTCATATAAAGGACTCCTGACAAGATGGCCTCTGCCTATCTCCTGTGAGCCACCGAATCCAAGGAAGGCCCTTGGCAGCCCATTCTCTTTTTTTCTATGTCCCACTATGGCCTCAAATCTTCCAAAACTAAAAATGCCTCCAGATAATAGGTATCCTAGCTCAAAGGACAGTGAGAAAGATAAAGAGGGAAATTGAAACGTAGGGGCCAATGGTTTCCACTCTAGGTCCCCCACCAAAAGGTCCATCTTCCACTTGAGTAGCCCAACTTATTAAATCTACATTAGGAAGCAAAGTACAGGGGACAGAGGGAATCATTTCCTCTCTCTGCCTGAAGAGGCATGATTATTCCACTTCCTCTTTACCTTTCTCTGACTGTTCAATACCTTCTTATAGTAGTCCCTAAACCCACTGCCAAGTCTGGGCTCCAATTCACGAGCACTCCTACAGGTCTTGGCCCTGAGTGAAACAGGACCCTTAATGGCCATGCTGATGTTTTGGCCAGTGGTGCAGCCACATGAGTCTAAAGCCCTGGGAGAAACAGATACTGCTGATGTTGAATTGAACTGGAGTTAGGAGAGACCTGCAACAGAAATAGGAATCCCCAGACCCCTGGATGTCTTTCCATGAAGCTTAGGCCAGATGCTTTTTCATTAAACTTCTCAAAGGCATCTACCAATTCAAAGCTGACTGGAGTTAAGTCTTACAGATTCTCCCAATGGAGAGTAGGGGGAGCAGAGTAGAGGAAGCAAATTTCCTTCTTTGCAGAGAAGGAAATTTTATGCATGGTACAATCTGGGGAGGAGGGAAGCAAAGGAGGAAGACATGTTAAGTGTTAAACATTCAAAAGTGCATTTAATCTTCCATATAATTTTGAAGAATGAATATTCTTAGCCTCCATTGAAAAAGCTCATGAATAATTTGACTAAGATCACACCCTCAAAGACAGAACAATATGCAATAATTCACATCATGTCTAGAGTACTTTCTACAACTTACTGTGTCTCAAACTTGGGTTATTTCAGTTCTAATTCACAAGTTTTACCACATATGTGTTGTTACTTGCTATGTTTCTACAAGTGGACTCCTTTATTTAACTTAAATACATTACATATTTATGTATTTAGCTGTATTTACATTTAATAAATATAAATGTTATATTTAAGAGGCATCAAGTTTCTTTGATAAAAGGGGCATCGTGTTTCTTTGACAAACCTAAAACAGTTTGTGGATGAATATCACAAATAGAAAATAACACTGAAGATCAATATGGTAAATATAAAATCAGGTCCTCACTTTCTAGCTAATGTTAATCTGCCTAATAGGCCTGAACCTCGGACTTTCTCGTCCATTCTTCAAAAGGTAACTTCTCCAGTATAGAACATATTGGAGCCACCAAACAAAGCTCCCCTCCAAGTAATTGGAAGGACTGGCTGAGCATTAAACAGCAAGTATCTTTCTCCTTATGTTAAGCAGTTTAACACTATGTCCACCCTTAAAATTGTCTCGGTAACACCAGGGGGCACCCCAAGTTAGTGGGAAACTTGCTCTTTATCATGCTGCTTCCTGGTGTGAGAGGGCCCGTTTCTGGAGATCACCACCCAAACCCACACACAGCACAGTCAGAAGCTTCTGGGTCAAGGAGTGTATCCTGGGCTTGGCACAGTGCCAACTCCATAGCTGGCTAATAGGATGTGCTTACCAAAAGGAAAAATAGAAATGTTACTTGGCAAATAGCTATTACCTGGAGGCTCAAATAATCCTCACCCTTAATGCCTTATTCCTATTCTTTTATCAGGCTACCTAACAGGAACATTATTTTTTTTTAATTCTGTGAATGAAATTTCAGCTGTTTTCTATTGGCAGGTGGGACAGTCACTGGAGAGGTAAATCCTAGGTAGTTGGTAAGGCGAGGAGAAGGAGGGAGAGGCTTTCTATAAGAAACTATTTTAGTGACCCTTGGCAGTAAGGAGAAAACACTCAAATTTAGACCAGCAAAGTTTATGAAAGAAGGACATAAAGCTTTCATGTACCGTGAGTCACTCAGTAAGTATTAATTCATTAAATGTTATTATTAATAAATGATTTAATATGGTGATGTACTAGCATTGTGTGCTCCAGCTTAGGTGGTGCCAGATGTTGGCGGGGGCGGAGGAGGGGTTGGCTTTAGGAGGGGAAGTTGGTCCCTTCATGCACCTACTGCCCCAAGGGTGGGGGCAGTGTACAAAGCTCAGTTGTCCCTGATTACTCCAACAAAAACTACTGTCCCGGGCCTCCCCTGGTGGCACAGGCGGTTGAGCACCCCGCTGTGAAGCTGTCCGTAGTCTCTGCAGTGCTGGTTTGATCCCAGCCGGGTGGCGAGGATCCCACATGGCGCAGCAGACCTCTCCTGTCTCATCCGCTGCTCCCCTCAGCAGTGTATTTCATCAGTCTGCCTGTTCTGTTCCTCACTCTGTTTATGGTAAATCCTCTCACCCTCCCACGCATCTGGCCTGTACCCCGGTTCTTGTATAAATGAATAAATAAATCTTAAAAGAAAAAAAAAAAAACACTGCTGGGCCTCCCCTGGTGGCTCAGCGGTTGAGCGCTGGGTTGAGAAAATGCCCGCAGCCTCTGCAGCGCTGGTTCGATCCCTGGCCACCTGGCGAGGGTCCCACATAGTGCACAGACCTCTCCTGCCCCCCACTGCTCCCCTCAGCAATGTATGGTCAGTCTGTCTGCCTGTTCTGTTTCCCGCTCTGGCTCTGGAGACTTCTCTCACCCTCCGGCGCTTCTGACTGTACCCAGCACTTGTATAAATAAATAAATCTTAAAAAAAAAAATCCTACTGTCCCTCAAACTTATACTTATAAAATATGAAGAAGTCCTGGACGTAATGTACCAGTGGTACATTGGTGGTGGCTATAGCTAATAATACTGTATTGCATATCGAAAGACACTAACTCCTAAAAGTTGTCATCAAAAGAATAAAAATGTAACTATATGCACTGATGGATGTTAACTAGACTTCTTGTGGTGAACATCTTACAATATAAACAAATATTGAATCCTTATATTGTACATCTGAAGCTAGCATCATGTTATATATGCCAATTATATATCAATTAATCTGTAATATCCTTACAGAATGAAATTCTGAGAATATTGTTCAAAAATAAATTAGTATATTCTTATCATTAAAAGTTTATTTATCATTAATAAAACCAAAAAGTTTGCTATTATAGCGTAGGAACAATAAATGTTTGCTAAATGGGACTTTACATTCAATCAAGTTTGTAGAGGAAGAAGATATTAGGGATCATCTCATTTTTCTCTCACACTTTATTTTATTGCATATAATTTTACATTTTTATTATGTTTGGATCAAAGATGATATATCTTCATATTCATAGTGTGAGATTTTTCAATTTTGTTTCTCCTCACAAAGTTTTATGTTTATAAATATGACAAAGTGCTTTGACTTCCTCATGAAATATGAAAAAAGTCCAATGGTACTTTGTCTTTAAAGAATTTATGGTCTAAAAGGAATTAAATGACAAAAAGTAAATATAGTTTTCAAGACTTAATGCTTTTAATGTTGTAACACCAATCATATACTTTTCTAAAGATAAGTATATGATAAAATCTCTATTCTGTCTAGTATAATTATCTAAATGTTCACAAACATTTGATTTCTCAAAAAAAGTACATACTCATCCTGGGCCTCCCTGGTGGCACAAAGGGTTAAGCACCGTAGTATGAAGCAATCCACAGCCTCTTCAGCACGAGTTCGATTCCCAATCAGCCAGAAAGAAACCCTCACGGTGCAGCAGACCTCTCCTGTCTCGCCAGCTGCTCTCCTCAGCAGTGTATTTCAGTCTGCCTGTTCTGTTCCTTGCTCTGTCTGGTGAATCCTCTCACCCCCCCCCCCCGCATCTCTGGCCTGTACCCCAGCTCTTGTATGCATAAATAAATAAGTCTTAAAAAAAAAGTACATAAGCATCCTGCCTAAAATTACATTACTCCCATCCTGTCTCCTAAACCTATACATGCATCAGTCAATTTCCCTATTTATTTAAGTCTGAAAGTACTTAGTAATTTTTATACCAAACAACTTTCACAAATATTAATTATTACACATTTTACTCATAACATAGAATTTATGCACACCAAGAATTTAAAGAGATCTTTCACTGTAAGATACATCTAGAATGCTTTCTTTTTATGAAAGTGAGTATTCACTTAAAAATAAATTCAATTTATATGCCACATGAATATACTTAACATTAAATATGCTGTTAATCAATGTGATCACATGATCATTGATTTCTTAAGTCTCAAGATGGCAGAAGTGATACTGAAGTCAGCTTGGGACTATTTAGTCTTCCAAAAGACCTGGCCAATGCCAAGAAACAGATTTTAGTAGGATCTTAAGGCGAAAGTTAACCTTTTATGTATCATCAACTATGACTGAGTTTCACTGTTTCATTTTTTTTAGCCAAAACACTAACAAACAAATAAAGGCGTAAAACTTCATTTGAGCCCTTAAGTACCTGAAATTGGCTAGAATCCAGTTTCATCAAAAGCAGTTTGCTGATGAAGCCAGGGCAATTTCCTCCCTTGACAGCAAAGCCAGCTTCCACAGGAGGAATCTGGCTTCATTTCTAAGCCAGCAGTCAACTCCTGACTGCCCTCAGATCTTTGACGTGCACAGTTGGCAGCTCTAGCATCTAGGAGGAATAAGCATCCAATGTACTTATCCAAACTTTCAAGCCAGGAAATCTTTCTTGGTGGAATATGAGAGAGGCAAGTAGTAAAGACTAAATAATAAATGATTATTAGGGAAATGCAAATCAAAACCACAATGAGATATCACCTCACACCTGTAAAAATGGTTAACTATAGAAAAGACAAGAAACAACCAGTGCTTGCAAAAATGTGGGGGAAAGTGAACCCTTATACACTGCTGGTGGAAATGTAAGCTGGTATAGCAACTATGGAAAACAGTATGGAAATTCCTCAAAAAACGAAGACTAGAAATCATCTGATCCAGCTATTCCACTTCTGGGGATTTATTCCAAGGACGTAAATACGACTATGGAAAGATTCATGCATCCCCATATTTATTGCTGGGTTATTTACAATAGCCAATGGCTAGAAATCACCTAACTACCCATTGGTAAAGAAATGAATAAAGAAGATGTGGTATAGATATACAATGGAGTAGTACTCAGTAATATGCCTGAAATATATATAATGTTAGAAACCAATGTTACTTCAATAAAAAGTTATTAATATTAAAAGGAGATAAGTAATCTCTAGGAAACTCTTGCGAAAGTGCCCAATTGGCACCAAAGATACGCTCAATATTTCCTTTCTTCTTCTTCCACAATCTCCTTTAATAAGAAGAAATAATTTGGGGAAAACATTTCTGGGAGAAATTGCTATGATATCTCCTATGCCTATGAAGGCAGAGAGGATATTGTGGATCGCCTATGAAAAAGCAATTACCTTTATGATCTTCTTTAGATGCTTCATTATTTTCCAAGTTTAGTCTGAGGAATTTCCACCCTCCTGAGCCTTGTTTGGCTGGGCTGTGATCCACCCTGCCCTTGGCTGAGTACAGGAGCTTTCCTAAAGGAGTATGGAGGCCAGAACTAATACCATGGAATACCCATCCCTTCCCCAGCAGGTCTTTCCAGGAGAATATCAACAGCACCTTGAGTAAGAAAGGGACTTCAGCAGAAGTTTGGAGTGGAAGAGAGTGGTTGTGCTTAGTTGACTTAGCTGGCAAATTGGTCTGTGGATCAAACAGTCAGTTGCCTATTATTATATATCCCATGAGCTAAGGATGATTTTTGCTGTTAAATGATTAAAACTTTTTAAATGGTTCTTAAAATAGAAAATTTTATAACATGAACATTAAATGAAATTCAAATCTCTGTGCCCATCTATTTACAAATTATCTATGGCTGCATTCAATCTATAACAGAACCGCAACAGAGAAGGTATTGTCCACAAAACAGTAAAATTTTACCATCAATCCTTTTGTAGAAAGTTTGCTGACCTAAAGCCTCAGTGATGTGGGATGGTTGTGTTTATGGTATCTTTTCTTTTTTTCTACAATAGTTAACTAAAATGGGTCTAACTATTACCCTGCCTGTCTTCTTACAGGAAAGTGATTAGGGACCACTACTGCAAATTGGGTCTGACAATGAAATAAAATGTTTGCTGCCCAGACAAACTCAGGGTACATGGACACTGGTTTCAGAATCCCTCCATTTCCATAAGACTTTCAAATTGAATTACCTGACTCTGTCTGGTTAGATTCACAAGAAATGAATATGGAGAAAATTTATTTTGGGTTCCATCCAGAAACTTATTCTAGAAACAGATTATATTTTTAGCTAACTATGAAGTGGATACTTGCTAACATAAGCTTTCTGTTTTCTAATAATGAATGGCTGTCTCAAGTCACAGTGAGCTCCCTGTCACTGGGGATGTATATATAAAAAAATCTGGATATAAACATTTATCAGTGTTACAGTAGATGGGATTTCTACCTGGGCAGGAGATTCCGATAACCTCTATGGTCTGCCCTGATCCAAAATCTTTTATTCTAAGACAAGGCCCAGGAGCATTTTCTGAAACTCTCCCAATGAAAATTTAATAACTCCAGGCACACAAAGGCTCTTGTTCATCATTTACCTGTTGCTGCTGCCTGCTTCCCTAGCTTTCCATTAAGTTTGCAGAGAGTAGAAGATTTGGCTTCTGGGCTGCAATTTAATATGTAGCTAAAAGTGATATGAGGATCCTGCCATCTAGAGGGCTGTAGTCCAAGGAACAGGGCACGCTTTATTAGTTCCTCATCAATTAAGGAGGGAAACCTTCAGGCTCCAAATGGAGTTCTGTCTCAGGGGCGACAGAGAGAGATCATTTTGTCTTAGGGAGCAGAAATCCACTGAGGACAATGGCACCTCTGTTTCATATGGAAAAAAAAATGTAGAGGTGTCTTATCAGCCTTAAACACTATTTTCAGCACAGGAAAAAAAAAATCTCCTGTGAAGGAGGGGGTGATAAACAAGATGTCTCTAGGGTTTTCTCCAACTCCACATACTTTCCCACCTAGGTTCTGGAATATCCTACTCCTTAAGCACATACATGCCCCTTTTACTATGAGGCATTTCTTGTTAGAAATGTTATGGACAGTTGTGCCTTATAGATCTCAACATATTGTTTCAGAAAGAGTTGAGAAACACAAGCCATAGCTGGTATGTGCCCCGGGATGGAAGAGGATGAAGGGTATGGTGTGGTGATGGCATACAGAGATAGCAGGGGCGGTGAGAAGATAATGTTAGAAAATGAGACTGATGTCTGTTCAGGGAAGGCCTGATGTGCCAAGTTAGAAGCTCGTGTATCTGTCACAGAGCTGATAAAATGTTATGAAAGGGAAGTGATATAGATGTAGGTCTGCCAGTCAGCCACCTACAGGGAAATATACTTGATGGCCCACAGGCTTCTAAAGAGAAGACACATTGACCAGAGATATTAATTTCACTACCATCAGGGTCTAAGTGGTTGATGAAGACATGGAAGATCTGAGATTGCCCGAGAAAACAGACTATCTAGGATACGGAGAAAATTGGGAGCCTCTGAGTGAGATTAGAAAGCAATGATAAAATAGGCATAAGAGCAACCCAGAAAGTCAAAAGAGCAGGAAGACCCAGCACCCACATCAGAAACGATCAAAACTCCATGCAAGTGCCATTTTTCCTCCTAGGGGGAAGGAGTGGGAAGGTGGCAGGATCCAGGCAAACCCAAATCAAGGGTGAGCAATCAAGGGTGAGCAATCTTTCATTGTTGGAGCTAAAGAGAAGACTAGTAATATGGAGTGTGAGGTAGATATGACATTGGTCTGGTGACAAAATATTGAGTTTTAATATCCTACCCTTACCATGTAACCTTGAGAAAGTCACTTTACCCTTCTCATCTTTCATTGTCTCAACTGGAAATACAGGATGTTGATTGATCTACTTTCTGTTCATAACTCAAGCAAGCTTCATTTCTATAAGGAGAGGAAGTGATCATCTCCTCAATCCATTTGAACAATAATCATCATCCTCCCCAATGCCAGAAATACAGAAATTTAATGAAGGTGGTAAACTATTTCAAAAAATGGAGCATTTCCTTTTCTACCTTAAATTTGCCATAATGTGCAGGCCCAACTCACTTCTGATTCCCAATACTGGCATTATAATGCTCCATTCAGCCTGATCACAGCAAGAACATGTCTCTTGGTCTACACTGAAAGTCAGTTTAGAATATTCTTAAAAGTCTTGAATGAATCATTGGAGTGTCTCCAAGTTCACTTTGGGAAATACAGCAGTTTAGGCCACAGGAGTAGCATTTTATGTGTGTCTTGGTAAAATGAGGACTTTTTGACACTTAAAGGGACAGGGTGAGACATATCTGTCCCTCTTCTACTATGAGTGGCAGCTCTGCAGACATCCTTATACAAGGTTCCCACACCCAACATAAACTATTTTAGCCCCAAATCCCAAATATATATATATATGAAGTTACTTCGGTACAAAGCTCCTTTGTGTTCCAAGATACTCCTGACCAAAGAAAAGAAAAAAATATTTTGGAGAGAAAAAGATAAAGATAGTCCTCAACACTTGCTGAAGTAAGTAAGCTATTTCTTCACAGAGGTACATAAAAGAACAATAAGCCAGACAAAAAAGACAAAAACTGAATGATTTCACTCATACAAAGGTATATAGAAAAACAAAACAGATGAACTAATTAAAACAAAATTAAAATTTTGGATTATAAAACCAATTAGTGGTAACCAGAAAAAAGGGAGAGGGAGTAAGTAAATCAAGACAAAGAGGGCAATCATATGGTGGAAGCTAGAATTGGATTTTTAGTGGTAAAATTAATAAAGTATATATACATAATGATTTTCAAGATGCACACCTGAAATATATATTGTTATAATGCAATTTTACATTTTTAAAAAAATGGAGCGCATTTGACCTAGAGATAACAAGAGTGAGTTATTGAGCCAGGAGTACATGTGCTTCATGCATCCTGATTGCCAGTAAACAGCAGAATCTATTTTAAAACATTGAACTTGGGCCTCCCCAGTGGCGCAGCGGTTGAGCGCTGGGTTGCGAGGCTGCCCGCGGCCTCTGCGGTGCCGGTTCGATCCCCGGCTGCTCCCCAGCCACCACAGGAGGGTCCCACATGGCGCGCAGACCTCTCCTGCCGCCCGCTGCTCCCCTCAGTAGTGTGCTTCGGTCCTTCTGCCTGCTCTGCTCCCCGCTCTGGCTCTGGTGAATTCTCTCACCCTCCCGCGCTTCTGACTGTACCCAGTGCATGTATAAACAAAACAAGCAAACAAATAAATAAATAAATAAATAAAGCATGCCTCTATAAAAAATAAATAAATAAATAAATAAAACATTGAACTTGTGGTCTTCAGTATACAATCCCACAAGCACTAAACACCAAGATTTGTCAATTATTCACTCTATTGATACATAGAATAATATGGATAATAGCTGGGTTGAAGAACTATTTGTAGTCTAAAAAGAGTGTGATAGCAAACCCATCCATTAGTCTTGATATGATATTATTACCATCTCCTTTTCCTGGCAACATTTGAATAGTTCCATGGCTCCATCCTCCTTCCATCTGGAAGTTTAATGTCTCTGAGTTCAACCTGGTGTCAGGAGGAAAATATCATGGCAAACAGAAACAGAGAGGAACAAGATTAATGACAGTCACTGTGAATTGAGACTAGTCATTCAGATTAAAGGAGATATCAAGAGCTTTCCAGACAAGTAAACGTTAAAGAAGTTCATCACCACTAAGCCAGCATTACAAGATATGCCAAAGATACTCATCTAAAATGAAAAGAAAAAGCACTAAATAAAAGTAAGAAAACATACAAAAGAGAAAAAAATATCATTTTAGAAGTTATATTCACAATAAAAGTAGTGAACTGACCATCTATAAAGCAGAGTAAGATTTAAAGATGAAAGTAGTAAAATTAACTAAAGCTACAAAAATTACTCTGGAATTATATAACATAAAGATGTAAAATTAGACATTAAAAATATAAAACATGGGACAAGAGTGAAAACAAACAAATACAAAATATCTTTACATAGAACAAACTATCACACCAGTACAGATGAATATATACAGAAGAGCTTACATCTGTACTTTAAGGTAGCTACAAAATCAAAAACCTACAGTTGGAAAAAAACAAATGTCAAAATGGTCATTCTATCTAAAACAATATAGATATTCAATAAAATCCCTATTAAGATCCCAAAGTTACTTGTCACCAAAATAGAACATGAAATCCTAAAATTTGTGTGGAACCACCAAAAAAAAAGCACAAAAAAATCCTGAAAAAACAGAACAAAAATAGAGGCTTTTTACTCCATAACTTCAAACTATCCTACAAAGCTATAGTAATCAAACAGTATGGTGTTAGAATAAAAACAAGCACACAGATCAATGGGATGGAGAATACAGAAATAAAACAACCCATATAAGGAAACTAATATATGAAAGAAAAGCCAGGAGCATACAATGGAGAAAGGAAAGTCTCATCAATTCTGAGAAAACTGAACAGTCATGTGCAAGAGTAAAACCAGAACAATACCTTATATTATATACAAAATTAATTCAAAATGGATTAAAGACCTGAAATTATAAAATACAGAGGAGAAAACATAGGTAATAATCTCTTTTTCCACTTGTGTTTCCTGCACATATTTCACATACACCCATAATTTCTCATGTTTTCCCACAAGCTGAATGGTGGCCTGGAGATTTCCTGCATCCAGGCAGAAGCACAGGTCCCAATGAAAGGGAAAGATGCACCCAGGGGTCCACAGGCTCAGAAGTGACAAGTGTCTTTCCCACCTTGAGACCTGAGGCTTCCTTGCAGCTCCTGAGTGGGCTCCTTTATCTCAGTTCTTAATAGGAAGGTGTTGGTGTTTTTCAACTGTAACAGAAAACAGAGTTGGCATTGCTTCTCATTTTCTGGAGAGCACCACTGCAGTTGCATGTCACACATCATGGGGGCACCAAGAGGAAGTCTGCCAGAGCCATCCAGGCTTATTTTAATGGAACTATGAAAAACATTGTTTCATTTAAAAAACAGGAATCCAACAAATACTAAACCAACCTGGATGCTTGGCCAAAATGCCCAAACTAACTCAGTCTCAGGCAAACTAGACATATATGCCTTTTTATTCTTCCCTGACACCAGACTATCATTCCTCTTCTAGTACTCTACATGGGTTCAATTTGATGAGAAAAGTATGGAAGATCTCTGCAACAGTCGGTATTATTTCCCATCAAAAACTTGAACATTTTCTACTTTAGAGAGTTATTTCAGTGTAAGGGAAAGAGATGGTGAAGGAAGACCAGAAAATAGATAAGACATCAACACACAAACAAACAAACATTTTTAGAATTTTTCATTATTCTGCAGGCCTTTCAAACTAGAACAAAAGTGAAAAGTGCCCCATTTCCTTGGCGGCATTTAAACTTTCATTTTTGCAGGGACCAAATATATACCATCAGGCTGGCAGACTTTGGTGAGACAATAGAAAGTCTGAGAAAAATGTGAAAGAAGTGTTTTTTGGTGGGAGGATGTGGTGCTAGGACAGGAAAACTGGTCATCCTCTAAGTATATTCCCCAAAACCATCACTTTCCTTCAAAGTAACTGATGTTTTCTAGTCTTACCATGAAAACATAAAAAAAAATAAAAATAAAAACCTTCCTTTCAACTGTTAAGTTTTCCGGTAAATTGATGCCTGGAGCTTTCAGGCTACAGAACAGAGACTAAGCTCCCAGAAAGCTTTCCTTCTATTCTTAAGCTTCCCATAGAGAGGTTGGAGGATTAGGACTGTTTTGTGGGGTCAGGGGTGAGGGTGAAGAATAATACTGGCCTTGGGTGGAATCCAAGGCCATTCTTGGCTGCTGGAATTTTCAAAAAACATCATTGTCCTAAAATATGCACAAACATTTTCTTCCCTTTTGCACTTCCCCTGAAATAATGCTTTAGTAGGGCCTTAATAACAGAAAAAACACACACCCTAGGGCATCCCAAGGTTAACCATCTGTCTCTGTAGAAAGTGTCAACTCCCTTTCTTCCCTCAAAGGAAGATGCTACAGTTCAAGTCAAGAATATTGGATGTTGTCCATGCAGGATGAACCAGGGTTTCAAACTACCTGTAGTCAAAATATCAGTTCCAACATGGTTGATCCTAAATTCACAATGGTTTCTTTATCCCCAGTACTGATGTTCATTTTTGCTCTAGTTATTTGACAGGGAACAAAGTGGAAACCAAAGGCTGTGGAGCTTCTGAACAATAGATGCAAATAATCCCTGTTCATTAAAGCATTTTTAAGTTTCTGTAAGGCAAGGCAGCCTCATCATTTCCACCCTCTCCTCTGACAACTGTGTTCACCATAAGGGGATCTGAAAATAAAAAACAATTTGGCTTGAAGTACCTTCTATCACAGATATGCAATCAAAGCAGACCAACCCAACCCCTCTAACCCTCAAGTGCAGATGGCTTATGCAGTTTTTAGGCTTTCTCAGCTGTGCTTTCCCTACCCAAGAAGTGGCAATGCTGTGAAACACTGAAAGCAACCATCGTGGAGACCAGCATGTTGAGGGACAGTGGGTGGGAGCAATTGCCTCTCTGTGCCTATTTCCCCAAGCATGCAGTGAGGGTTCTAGCCTCAGAAGGCCATGATTTAGAGGTAGAGGAAGGATATGGGGTTTCCATATTATGTCATGTATACCTTTGTCCTCTGCCAGACAGAAGGCAGAGGCCCAGAGACCACATTCCTGTATTCACTAGGCACATTAGTGTGGGCCTGTGGCAGAAACTCAGCAAGCATTGCTTCAACTGAGTTCACTGCTATCTTTGAAGGGCTGGGTGCTAGAGCCTGACTGCTTTATTTGAATAGATTTGCAGGTTATTTGGCCTCCTGAATTTAATAAACCCTCACTCCCAAGAGTGGCAAATTGATTAATGACATGTATCCACCATTATGGTACCACACAGAATAATTTCACTGCCTACAATTTTCCTCTATTCTACTTACTCACCTTTCCCTCCTCCCATACCTCTGGCAATGGCTGATTATTTTATCATCACCATAATTTTGCCTTTTCCAGGATGTTATTTAGTAGGAATTATACATTATATGAATTAACTTAATTCACTTATCAATAGTGCATTTAAAATTCCTCCATTACTTTTCAGTACATGATAGCTAATTTATTTGTAGTAGTGAATATTATCCTATTGTATAATAAAGACAACAATAAATAAATAAATACAAATAATCTGTACATCAGTTTGTTTACCCATTCACCTATTGAAGGACGTCTTCATTGCTTTCAAGTTCTGGTAACTATGAATAAAGCTGCTCTAAACAATCATGTTCAGGTTTTTGTATGGACCTAAGTCTTTCACTTATTTGGGATCACATGGTAAGAGTAGCATATGTTGTCTAATAAGGAGATACCAAAATGTCTTCCAAAGTTGCCGTACCAGTTTGGGTTTCCTCCTGCAGTGGATGAGAGCTCTTGTTACTCTGTCTATCTTATGTAAACATTTGGTGTCAATATTTTGGATTTTGACCATTGCAATAGGTATGTAGTGCATCTTTTTTAATTTGCAACTTCTTTTTAAAAATTGATTTATTGATCTATTGATTTATTGATTTATTTTTTAAGATTTATTTATTTATGCATACAAGAGCTGGGGTATAGGCCAGAGATGTGGGGGGTGAGAGGATTCACCAGAGACAGAGTGGGGAGCAGAACAGGCAGATTTACTGAAATACACTGCTGAGGGGAGCAGTGGGCAAGTCAGGAGAGGTCTACCATGCCATGTGGGTAGCTCCCCAGCTGGGGATTGAACTTGTGCTGAAGTGGCTGTGGGTAGCTTCATAGGTTGCGTCTTCACCCATTGCACCACCAGGGAGGCCCTTAATTTGCAACTTCTTAATGACTTATGATGTTGACTATCTTTTCATATATTTATTTTCCACCTGCATATCTTCTTTGGTCAGATGTATTTTTAGATGTTTTACCCACTGCTAAATTGGGTTGTTTGTTTTCTTATTATTGAGTTTTAAGAGTTCTTTGTATATTTTGGATAACAGCCTATGATCAGATATGCATTTGCAAATATTTTCTCCCAGTCTGTGGCTTGTTGTCATTTCATTCTCAGAACAGTGTCTTTTGCAGAACAGAATGTTTTATTTTAATAATGTCCAACTTATCAGTTTTTTTCTTTTATGGATTGTGCTTTTGTTGTTGTATCTGAAAGTCATTGCCAAACTCAAAGTCACTAGATCTTCCAGAATTTCTATGTTTTTTGCATTTTACCTTAGACTATGATATATTTAGAATTAATTGTTGTTAAGGGTATAAGATCTGTGTTCTCTCTCTCTCTCCCCCGTCCCATCTCTCTCTCTGCATATGGATGTCTAGTCATTCCAGCATCACCATTTAATGAAAAAATTATCCTGTCTCAATTGATTGCATTTTTCCATTTTTCAAATATACCCAGAAATATGGATTTAGCTCCCACCTCCAGATGACTCTACTCCTCAGCCCAGCCAGGGTTGGGAATCACTGCTTAGAAGGAAGTATGTGGATCATTAACATAAGCTCCCTGGGAAGGTAATGTTAGCCCTGAATATAATGGGGCAACAACTCAACAAGACTCCATAGAATTCTCAATTCTGGAGGATCCTACTGCAGGGAAAGTGTCCTGTTAAAATCCAAGTTCCAAGGAAATGCCACCCAAGAGATATGGCCTCTTGTTCTTCCCCATAAGCCACCTTACTTCCTTGAAGAAGATTCCTACATAAAGGAATTGGGAACTTCTCACAGGTATAGGTAGCTGTCTGTAACCTCCTCCCTCCAATCCCTAAATCACCTGAGATGCTGCAAAGGGATTGGGTCTGGCCACTGTTCAGCATGAGTTGTGGAAAACTCAGGATGGAAGCCAGGAGAGCAGCAGATGAAGCTAACATAGAATGGCAAAAGGAGAGATTCAAACTCTCCCAGCTTAGAAAAAGGAGCCATAGCTGGCTTAACCATGGCTTAACCCCATGGTTGACTTGCATGAATTGCTGTCCTATTCCCTGGTAGGAATAAGCAAGGCCTGGGAAGTTAGGAAGACTGAAGAAGAAAGAGCAGGTCTGGGACAAGGCAGCCAGAGTGCTAGCAGCAGAGCTGAGGATATACAGTGATGCCTGGCACAGCCCCGGGGCCAACAGGGAGGAACAAGATTGCACAAGAGTTAGGGTGCCACTGCCAGGAACTGAGGGGAACCGGGGGATCTGGACCAATGCAGGAGCAAAGTGGGAACAAATAAAAAGGGCTAGCCCCTGGCAACAACAGCATGGTTGCCTCACAAAAAGCATGTGTAGAATAATGAATGGATGAATGACTGGCTGTTGCAGGTTCAATCACTTTCAATCACCCTTTCTATGATCATAGTGATAAAAATATCTCTCCTTTATGAAGCGCAGAGTGGTGCTGAATGTTTACCTATAAAGCAAATGTTGTGCCATGTATTATGGTTGAATTGTGTCCCCTCAAAAGGTTAATTGAACTTCTAGCCCCCAAAACTCCAGAATGTGACCTTATTTGGAAACAGGTCTTTACAGAAGCAGTCGATTCAAATAAGGCCATTAGGGTGTGCTCTAATCCAATATGACTAGTGTCAGCAGGAAAACAAGAAATTGGGCCACAGAGGCTGGCACACACAGAGGGAAGACGGCATGAAGATATGCAGGCTGTGGAACTGGAGTGATGCAACTACAGATAAGGAAACCCACAGAATGCCAGCAGCTCCCAGAAGCTAGAAAAAGCAAGGAAGGATTCTCCCCAGAGTCTTCAAAGCAATTAAGTCCCTGCCAACACCTTGATTCCAGACTTCCATCCTCCAGGAACTACAAGAGAATAAATTCTGCTGTCTTGAGCCACCTAGTTTTTGGTGCTTTGTTATCACAACCCTAAGAAAGTAATACACCATGTTAAGGTGAAACACTGAGGCACAATATTAGATATGTTTTCCAGGTTCCCACAGGTATTAAGTAGGACCATTGCTATCTGGATTATGGTATCTCTCCAAATCTTTGTTCCACTCTATGATGCTGCCATATTGAAACTTTTGAGAAAAAAATGTTTACCAGTCATGTTACCCAGGCCCAGCTAGACCTACCCTATCATTTCAGCCTAGATTCTGAGGTCCCACATAGAGACATTCCACAAGAGGCTGGTGCTTTGACACAGCTTCCTCTCGTCTGCCTGAGCTACTTCCTCTTTCCAAGCTAAAAGGAGACTTTCAGACATTTCACCCAATTTCATTTTGAAGTGAGGTACAGAGTCAGGGCATTTACTGTGATAATCTTACAAAGGGACTATTCTATTAAAGATAAAGTTATTATGGAGTTAAGATCAGAACTTAAAAACCTAGTCAAAAATTTCTCACCCAAAATACCACCCTCCAAAGGGACCAGCATGGAGTTGGGGACCTAAAGTAGTGGGATAAGAGTGATAAGAAAAAGGAGCATTTGAGCATGAACTCAAAGAAAAGTCCATTTTTCTTTTAAAGGAAGAAACAAAGAGTGGGCTTAAATAGGGGTGTGTCCCAGGTGGGGTAGGTCTGGACAGTCCTGCAGGACCAGGGGCAAGAGCCAGGGAGGGCCCTCAGCAGCTCCTGGTGAGTGGGAGTCTGCAGCTGTAACAGTTACAGTCTCTCCTGGGTGGGTGGTTGCCCTGAAGGGGCCTCCAGGTGGCCACTTCCTCACCATCCGAGAGAATTTCCTTCAGGCAAGAACTGAGCACACTGCCCCACTTCTCTGTCCCTGCGTGCCCCTGCCTTCCCTGTGGACAAGGGCACATAGCAGGCGTGCACATAGCAAGAATTCACTGAATGAACGACTGTGTGGAATTTGCAGACTATCTGGAATGCAAAAACCGCAATAGCACCAAAATGGCACATGCATCCATCAAGTCTTCCCAGGCCATGTTCCCTTTCACTTACTCTCGGTTATAAGTAGACAATGAATTGTGTCCAAAGGAGAAAGGATCGAAAGCGAGCATATGTGCAGAGTTTTTTGATGAAGTAGAACATCACTAAGAAAGTGGCAAGTCAACTATTCTACATAATTGCTACCACATTAAATGGTCAGTAGCTTGATATGGCCAGTCATGTTCATAAATGAGTGCAATTAATAATATTCTTACCCAGGAAACCAAACTTTAAAGTTGTGTTTTCTTGCTATTTTCTGTTACTTGTTATTGACATCAACGTCCTTTCCCCTGTAGCTCCCAGCTCTCATTTCATCAACTATCATTAGAATATTGATACTGAACTGGGAGCTTAGAGGTATTCTATTTGAACTTCTACTTAGCACAGAAAATCTTTTCATAGTAAATCTCCACAACATATGTGTGCACTCACAAACACACACACACACGAGAGCTCACATGTGCATGTGTGCACACACACACATGCTCACATGTGTGTGAGCACACACACACACTGTCATGGAGCAGCTTCCTCAGCTCACTTGCTTCCCCCAAACTACATGATTTTAAGATTATATTTTGAAATCCCAGATATTGGAAACCCAGGTTCTCAACTGAGGGCAGTCTGTCTGGAGGTCATGGTCACCCACAGGGAGAAGAGATTAAGGAGCAAGATTAAGCAGAGAGAATTCTGTGCATGTGGGACTTCTGGATTTGAGATATGCAATAAGTTGGGTTAAGACTGGGGAAGGCTGGAGGAGGAAAGGAGAGGTCGCCACTGTTCCTTCTAACTCAACTCTGTCCCTAAACAAACTGGCACAGATTTATTTTCCCAACAGCCTTGACAGCAAGAAGTTCAGTAGCCATTAGAAGTCTATCTCCACCTCTCTGAAAATATTATCTTGCTGTTGCCAGACATTGCTCTAACCAGAACCAGATTAGTCCCAGACCCCAGTGACACATAAAAGGCAGTTATGAGCAAATACCTAGAAGGCACAATTTATTGGTGTGAATGAGTTTCTATCAAAGTGCAAAAAACATCAGATATGTTTGTTTTGATAGAGAGCCAGCCAGATGGCAAAGAACTCAAGCAAAAACAAAACAAGAAGGAAGTAAAGGTCAGGAAGAGAGAACTACAGACAATAGTTTCTGACTCAGGATTTTGCTAACAATGGATTCCATTTCCAAATGCAACTTGAACATTGTGTTTAATGTTGATGAGTTTAAATTTATTTCTACCCCTTCTACCCTTGCATCAGAATACTCCAGCTAGATGTCTTCTCTGTCTTTTCTAAGCCATGTGACCCTCTGGGTATACCTGAGCTGTGTCCCTTGTATTGTACTACATAGGTGCTAGCCACTCCTTTCATTAAGCCACTAGCTCCTTGAGGGTAGGCAGCACCTTTGCCTGTCTTCTCTCATTAAGATAATTTAGGGTACAAGGGCCTCCCTGGTGGCAGAAGGGGTTAAGACGTCTCAGCACTATGAAGCTATCCACAGCCACTGCAGCATGAGTGGGATCCCCCACCAGGGAGCAACCCATGTGGGGCAACAGACCTCTCCTGTCTCACCTGCTGCTCCCCTCAGCAGTGCATTTCAGTAGATTTGCCTGTTCTGCTCCCCACTCAGTCTCTGGTGAATCTGCTCACCACCTACACTCCAGCTCTTGTATGCATAAATAAATATTTTTTAAAAAGATAATTTAAGGTACAGCAGAATGGGAAAAGGAACTTTTGTCAAAGGTCCCTAAGGCTACCCCCAGGTTTAGTGCTGAATCCATTAATAGAAGGATTAACAATACTCAGAAAATCTATCACAGTTCATGATGGCAAAGGTCCAAAGAGAGAGACAATACAGAGACCTAGTGAGCTTCTACTTGTCCTCTCCCCAAGGAATACTACGAGCAGTGTGTAGTTCCCCCAGCAAACAATGAGTAAACATTACCACAGTGGGAGGCTCACTTGAGTATTGGGGTACAGGATTTTTATTGAAGGTCATTCACATAAGCTTGGAGTACTCAAGTAGTTGATCAGTTTCCCAGTCCCCAATCACTCCAGAGGTCAGACTGATACTGTGTGGCCTAAGGCCCCCAGCATAAATTATCTGGAATAGTTCAAGACCCCAGGTAAACAGAGACATTTTGGTCATTCAAGGTATTCCAAGAATTTAGAGATTATATCCCAGGAACATTTATGGGACAGACTTCTTTGTGAAATGTAGAGTTTAAATACTCTAGACCTGTTGAGTCAACTGTTTATTACACAGAATCAATGGAAGATTAACTCCCCACCACATGTTCATGGGCTAACCAATCACAGAGAGGATTCTAAGTAGGCCCCATTTAACTTTACATATGGGAAAATTCTGGCTGCGGATGGAATTCACATAAATGTGTACAGATAACTTCCTGATGTTGAACTTTTAAAATAACCTATATAAGAAATGAGCGTGCTTGTGAAACAGTATTTTATACCTTTGCTGAAATTTTTGCCTGTGAATTTTATGATTCTTGAGGCAAATGTTACAAAGAGATGTGAGTACTTGTGTTGGTATGGCAGGCACACTCTTGTTTTTTCTAGATGCAGTGGGACTCAACTATGACAAAGGATTGGAAATAGAAATGTGGAATAAACCTATGTCAAAAGACGATTCAAAACAGCCATGAAAGGAAGTAGTCAGTTGATAATAAAGACAGGTCATAGATGCACAGTTCTAAAGAATGAGCTTCAAAACCCTAGAAATCTACCAGATCATTTCAGAGAGTCAATATGATCATTATTTAATGATTATGATAGTACTAAGACATTATTGGCCTTTTCTACTTTGTTGACACTTGCACTGATAGCACAAAAGTAATGGTAAGTAAAAATGCAGAGAACTTATCATGAATCTAGACAATAATACCAAGCTACACCAGCAGTCATTGTATTATTCACTCCCATACACTGGCAAGGAAAAAAAAAAGAATAATTCACTAAGAATGTTGTAACAATTGTTACATGCTAAAAGAGTAAAATTACTACTTTAATTTTGACCTTTAAGCTTTTGTGTAGAAGAGAAGAATATACACAATTATCTAGAAAGACTATTTAAAGGTATAAAATTCCAGTTATAAAATAAATAAGTCCTGGGGGTATAAGATACAGCATAGTATAAGATACAGCGTACATATATTGCAATTGTGCAAGTCACTGAGTACATCTAAAAATTCTCCTCATCCCCCAAAAAATAACTGTGTAACTATGAATGATGATGGATATTAATTAGACTTGTTATGGTAATTATTTTCCAGTATATACAAATAGAATGTTATGTCAATTGTACCGCTTTTAAAAATATATATACTGGGCCTCCCGGGTGGTGCAGCAGTTGAGCACTGTGTTGCGAATATGCCCGCAGCCTCTGCAGCGCCGGTTCGATCCACTGGGCGAGGGTCCCACATGGTGCACAGAACTCTCCTGCCACCCGCTGCTTCCCTTAGCAGTGTACTTCATCGGTCTGCCTGTTCTGCCCTCCGCTCTGACTCTGGTGAATTCTCTCACTCTCCCATGTTTCTGACTATACCCAGTGCTTGTATAAACAAATAAATAAATCTTTAAAATATATATATATATATATATATATATATACTCCTCCATTTTCCAGCTACATGTCAGTATAGTGTAAATTTTTTCTGTATACTACAATCAAAACAACATATCCCAGGATATCAAATATAGTAGATGTGAAAATCCAGATGCCTTGTATTAATCCAGACATTAAAAATATTTCAAAAATGTGAAGTATAAAGAAATGTTACCATTCACTAAGTTGTTTTGTTCTGAAAAATCAAGCTATTTTTCATGAAAAAAAAATGCTCTTTTTATATTAGGATGCAGTGACATTATTGCTATTTTTAAGTAAATGAACAAATAATTATTTAAAAAATTTCTTACTTCAATTTCTGATACAATAAATATTGACAGCTATAACCCAGATAAATAAAGTTCACTGGGTTGCCAATGATTTTTAAGAGACCAGAGTCCAGAAACTAAGATGTATTAGAACCTCTGGCCTAGACTGCGCCTCAGAGAGTCAGCCTGTCTGTTTCTCCACCTGAAGATCCTGAGGATTAAGTCTACTCAAAGGGCAAATAATCATTATCATGTTGACGAGGAAAAAAAATTGAATCTTGGCCCAAGCTGCTGTCAGTGTGGAGTTCATGGTTCTCCCCACGTCTGCATGGGTTTTCTCCAGTCATTCCTGTTTCCTCCTACTTTCCAAAGATGTTCATGTGAGGTTTGTGACGTGTCTTACTCATCCCAGTGACAACGTGTGCGGATGTGTGTGTGTGTGTTCCCTGTGATGGAAGGAAAGGCATCCTGTCCTGAGTTTGTCCTGGCTTGTGCACTGAGCTCCTGGGATAGGGGAAAGACAGTGATTCTGAAATGGAATAAGTCAAGTGGAAGATAAATGAATGAATACAAATTCTTGTTTAATATTAGAAGTGTTTGGGGTCCTTATTTAGAAGTTTGATGATGTTTCCTTTGACTAGAAATATGCTATAGGGACTTAACCCTTATTTTATGTCAATTAGTTATGGTAAAAATGGTTCTGTTTAAAATAAATAAATAAATAAATAAATAAATAAATAAATAAATAAATAAATAATATTGGTTTTGTTATACATCATTTCACTTAGCATCAGTTTCCAGGAATCTATCAACAACAGTAAGTGAGGTCCTACTGTGCTGAGTAATGGAACCTAAAGTCAAATGAACAATTAGTTTGTACAGGGACAGTGGTGCCTTAAGCCTCTCCTTCCCCAACAGACATGGCGAAGGTAGCAGACCTTGGGAAGGTGCCTACTACCTCACCTTGCTCAGCACTGTCCTGGTGTTTTTACTGAAATTCCACATCCTGAGAAATCCCCCTGGGTGTGAAAAGTCTTGGTTTTCCACCATGAGTGTGAGAAGTTGGGGGGAACTGTAGCAACCATGTGCCAGAATTGCTGAAAGCAATTCTAACTCTAGCGTCATTGGATATGGTATAGAAGTTTCACCTCCCACAGATGCTGTCACCATCACTTCTTCTATAACAGGGTGGTCCCTAGGAAAGGCAGAAGTTCCAGGTTCCCTGCCCTACCCTAAGGAGGATGGAGCTAAAGAGAAGAGAGGAAGCTGCAGAGGAGATTAAGAAGGAAGCAGGATGGAAAGCCAGAGGAGACCTGGAGGAGGCACATAGAGCAGAGAGATATGTGAAGAAACTACACTTTCCTTTTGGTCGTGAATGGTTGACACAGATGTAGGTGAGACCTGCGGGGAGCATAACAATGGCAGCTTTTATCTTGATTTTGATTTTGCTCTTTTCCTCCCAGACTTGTCTGGTTGTTTCTGATCCTTTTCTGTGGGTCCCCACTGAAAGATGCTTTAGACTTGTGGCAGGCTTTTGGGCCTTGTTCTGGGCCAATCCTGTTTGAGTGGACTTTTACCCATGAGGGGATGGGTAACTTTGGGTGTTTGATTTAGAAACTATATTCTTTGCCTTTCCTGTATTCTTTACTAATTGTATTAAAGTTCCTTTTCATTAAAGACTCATGTTTTGTGTTTATGCGGCAATAGCAGAACCTATTTAGAACAGGCAGGTTTGTGGAGTCTGGGGTGCCCTTCTCCCTGCCCTGTAACACTTCCTCCTAGTTATATTAGTAACATGAGTTGTAGCTCACATTCATGGCTCATCCCTTGTTTCAGCACTTGGGGTGATATGACTCAAGTGCATTGTAATTTTCACTTTAACTTTAGAATAATTGTTGTGCTCATTGAAACGGTGCTGGCTTACTTTTTCACACTGTAAATATTCTGATCATGTTTTCTAAGTGTTTGTATGCTCAAAACAACAATTCACAGATAAGACACTGATATCATTAACAAGAAGGCTAAGCACTGTACTGTTTTCATAACAGATGGAAGGATACATACAACTAGATTAAAGAAGTGAATCCCAAAACAGAGCACACTGAATAATATACCAAAAGAATATAAATATGATAGATATGTGGATATGAAAGCTCCTATAAAAACTGAACCTCAAATACTTGGGCCAAGACAGGCAAGTATTTGTATGTCCATCAAGTTTTTTGTATTCCAACAACAAATGCTCAAACAAAAGTAGTGGCTGCTGAATTATATCCTGAGAAGACTATGCAAACAAAGACAATTTTTGTAGCCCTCCCTTGATAGCGCTATACAATTCAATAAAGTAGGAAAATTACATATTCCAATTCACAAGATACAACTTAAGTGCCCTGTAAGTAAACAAAAGGGAAAATTTTAACACAATAGATCTTGTGTTGGGTCCTTATCCTCTAGCACTCATTCTGTAAGATCTTACCAGTGATCTTACCTTATATCAAATAAAGCATTGAATTGCAGAAAGTGAAAATTTCTTCCTCCAGCTCTTTAGGCATTTCAAATCATGTTAATCAACAATCTTGTCCAAATAAAATTGGCTTTGCTCATCAATCTGTACACTTGGCAAACTGCACAAATGTAAATTTTGGTATATACCATTCAATCTATAAATTTCTTAGCAAAGAAAATGAAAAGATCTTAGCTGTTAAATAATGTTCCAGGGCCTTCCTGGTGGAGGAGGGGTTAAAGACAGTGCTATCAAGCTATCAACAGCCACTGCAGCACCAGTTTGATCCCCAGTCAGCCAGGGAGTAACCCACATGGTGTAGCAGACCTCTCCTGCCTTGCCCGCTGCTCCCCTCAGCAGTATATTTCAGTAGATCTGCCTGTTCTGCTCCCCAATCTCTCTGGTGAATCCCCTCACCCCACCCCAGCCCGCCCACTGTACCTCTGGCTTATATCCCAGTTCTTGTATGCATAAATAAATAAATCTTTACAAATAAATATCCTCCACACCTTGTATGGAGCACTTTTTTAAAAAAGAAATGATTTGCTTACTTGTGATAGTGAGGCTTTCATAGTGAAAGCTTTTGATCACTTTTCCTTTCCTTTAAAACATGCAGAAGCATTTCGTGATTTTCTATAAAAATAAGAGTTGTACTCTTGCCTAGATGATGGCTGCAATTGTTAGCAGCCATCAAAAATAAGTTAAAAGGTTGATTTGTCATAAAATAATATTTTCTAAATGCAGGACAAGAAGACTGTCCTTTTTTCTTTGGAAATACATTGAAAATGGAAATTGTAAAAGGATTTTAATAAAACAGAGACTTACATGCTGCTTCCCCTGAAGTGTTTGATGATCTTCAAATGATCTGCCTTTTATAGGCATGATTGTGAACACTATACCTGAGTGTTCAATGGTATATGTAGGTTGCAGTAAAAAGTCATAGAGCAAAAAATATAAAAAGAAGAATCTCTTTTGGAAATAAGACTACTTCAGCATTCAAAATTTGTGGTCAGAAACGAGCAGTCAAGTTAAAAGGGACTTTCTCAATTTTTTGCTAACACTGTCATTTATTTAGAATCCTGCTTTGATTTCACAAGTTCAAATTACTTTGGTTTTGAAACCATTTTTCCTAAGAAGGAGAGACTGAATTTGTGAGACCACCCAGGGTTCTTCAGAGGGTTTAAAAATGACAGGCATTTTAGATATGGACAATCTCTGTGATGAACTTAAAGACGCAAAAATCCTGATTTGCAAATTGCTGTCTTTCTGAAGTCTGTGATACAAAGTGAATGAATATTAATGGAGAACTAGAAACTAATTCCTGCAAATCTTAAAACCTGCTACTGCTAGGAAGCAGAATCCTAACTAGTCTAAGACGTAATACCTTTGATAAGAGGAAATTTAGCTTGGTGACATTACATTGATCTGAAATGAGAAATAAGTACAATGTGGACTTGATAAGAACAGCTGTCAGTCAGTGAAGTTTGAGTGTATTTAGTTTTACTACTACATTAAAAAAGACTGCTAGAAGTGTAAGTAGTTCAAAGAAGTACTACAAGAAAAGGAAATAAAAAGATGAAAAATATTCAACTGTATCATGGGATGTATAAAATGTCATTATTATTTCTGTCTCTTCAGAGTACATAATAATATAGCCTAAAAAATGAAAAGATAAATAGGGCCTCCCCAGTGGCACAGAGGGTTGAGCACAGCGCTGTGAAGCTATAGAAGCCTCTACAGCACGTGTTCAATTCCCTGTCAGCCAGAGAGAAACCCACATGGCACAGCAGACCTCTCCTGTCACGCCCACTGCTCCCCTCAGCAATGTATTTCATCAGTCTGCCTGTTCTGCTCCCTGCTCTGTGTCTGGTGAATCCTCTCATCCTCCCATACCTCTGGCCTGTACCTCAGTTCTTGTATAAAAATAAATAAATCTTTTAAAAAAATGAAAAGATAAATAATAAATAGTCTAAGAAAGAGTTCTGATAAATTGTTGTATCAGAGGATACAAAGATGCAAAAATTTTATTTATTTTCTTACACATATTATCATTGAATCAATAACTGTTAATGATTTACTTTTTAATTATTTTACTATTAAATATGACTAATTAATACTGTTCACTAGTCCCAATGTTCCTTTGTTGAAATGAATATGTATGTAACAGAAAAATAAATACTACAGAATAATACATAGTTTTAAGTAAACTATTAATCGTCTTATTCATATTTTAAGTTAAATTATAACATGTACTGGTATATATATTTTGCCAATTACATCATTATGGGTTTTGGTTTAGTTTTAGTTTTGGTTTTGTTTTTGACTACTATAACCTTCTTCCAAGTTATACTTTCTCTAACTAAATCAAATAAATTTGGGGGAGAAGTAAGATGTCTAATGTAAGCATTGGCAACTCAGAAGAAGCCCTTCTTCAAAGGAGATAGAAGAAACCTTCTATCTGACTTCACTCAGCTAATATAAAATCTGCCAGTTTATAAGCTCTGCTTTGCCCAGGATAAGAATCCATCCTGGAAGAAGAGGCTTTGCCAGGAATCAAGCTGCTTATACACCACCAGAACAAGCCCCCTTCTCCATAGTTAAATTATATATGAACAAAAACCTGGAGATCACCAGGAATATAATGAGAATCAAACATCGTTATTCTGAACAAAACTTAAAAACAGAAAAAAAAACAAAGAGCCAGAAAAAACAAAAACAACTCAGGGAACAGAAAAAGCTATTTTAAAATATTCTATTGAAAAAGATATTGTATATCCCAGAACAATGAAAACATGCAATTAAAAATAGATTATCAGATAACCTTAACTTGCTCCATCTGCCATAAGCACAATTTAAATAAAAATATAAATTTGAGTAAAGATAAGAACTCTTATATAAACTAGTGAGTTTTATATAACTGTGTTTGTATCTGACTTGTGGCTAAAATTTTAGAATGAAAGTAATAAGATCTCTATTTGCATCTATCTGAAGTTTATGTAATTATATATATGTGATATTTTCTGTCCTCTAGATGGTATGCCAAATTAATTCATAAAATCCCTTATAGGAGTTATAGTCTAATTGACTTAAAGAAAAATGAGCATTTTTGTAAATAAAATACTCGTAAAATTCTCAGAAATAGAGAGATTAGCCCAAAATACTTTTCAAGTTCACATGATTTTGGTGTATCTTTGGTAAGTAAGACTACTTTGGTATTGAGTAATAAAAAAAGGTATGTATCAGAGCTGTTGGCACTAAATATAATTCAGGCATACAATTTTTATTCTACCAGCACTTACTAGCTAAATAAACTAAAATAAATCTATTACATATTTAAGGCTATAAAATTCATAGATTTGAATTTAACCTATTGAGCCATTGTTTTGACAATTCAAACAACTATGTTTTGAATTATTATGTTGTTATAGTTACCTAAAAATAGTTTCTAAAATTTTTGGTGACTTGCAACCTTAGAGTTACACAAAGTAATACATATTCACTGACTATCAAAAATCATTTAAAAATAAGAAACTACTAAAACATTCATTATGAACATAAATATATATACTTTTTTCATTTTAAAAGAAACTAAGATATTTGAATATTAATATTGTTCTTTTCCCAAATTGAAATAATTACTATAAAAAGAAGCTTATACCTCTAGAAATTATAAATGCTATATATATGAGTTAAAGTTGCTAGAAAATTTAACATGCAAAAGACAATTATCTATGCCTTATTTTTCTCTTAATAAAAGTTACCAAATTATAGCCACCTTCCTATTCCCCATATCCTCAGTTTCTCCATTTGATGTCTCCTTTTTAAAAAAAAAAAAAAAAAGATTTATTTATTGATACAAGCACTGGGTACAGTCAGAAGCGCGGAAGGGTGAGAGAATTCACCAGAGCCAGAGCGGGCAACAGAACAGGCAGAACGACGAAATACACTGCTGAGGGGAGCAGTGGGAGACAGGAGAGGTCTGCGCGCCATGTGGGACCCTCGCCCGGCAGCTGGGGATCGAACCAGCGATGTAGAGGCTGTGGGTAGCTTGGCAGCCCAGCGCTCAACCACTGCGCCACCAAGGGAGGCCCTGTCTCCTTTTTTTTTTTAAGATTTATTTTATTTATTTATGCGTCCCAGAGCTGGTGTGTAAGCCAGAGGTATGGGAATGGGGTGAGAGGATTCACCAGAGTCAGAGAGGGGAGCAGAACAGGCGGATCAACTGAGGTACACTGCTGAAGGGAGCAAAGGGTGAGACAGGTGAGGTCTGCTTCACCATGTGTGTTAGCTCCCTGCCCAGGGATTGAACTCATGCTACAGTGGCTGTGGACAGCTTCATAGTGTTGAGACTTGGACCCCTTGCACCCCTTGCACCACCAAGGAAGCCCTGACTTCTACTTAACTATCTTTCTCACCTAAGCCTCTGATTCCTTCCTCCTGTGAAATTACTAATATCTACCCTTAAAGTTAACCTTCTGAGGCTCTATGTTCCCTGGAATAAGGTTGAATTGCAATCCATAGTTTCCAAAACTAACTGAGGACTCTTACAGGCTTCTTGAAGAATTCAACACAGTAATTCAAATTTTGGACCTATATCAATTAATTCACATGCTTGATGGTGAGGGTCAAGTCAAACATTGGATGAAACTTGCCAGATGGAAAAATCCTAAAAAGGATTTCGATAAACCCCTAATTTTTGGCAAGAGACTAGGAAATTCACTGATAGACTTTATCAAACAATTCCAACAGCTTTTTCTAAGTCTATTGATTGGAACAAAAATCATACTTATATACAAAAGACCTGTTCATGATTATTATAATCAGTTTCAATTTGTTTTGAAAGAATGTTCAGGTCTTTTTTTCTGATGCTCGAGTTACTTGTGTAACCATCAACTTTGCTTTTTGTCAACGGGATAAACTGAGACTTTCCTCTATTAGTCAAGAATTAGTGGAAACTAATTCCAAATCTAGTTTATTTGAAAAATCAGCTTGCTTGCACCTAAGATGAACTTTCTTAAAAGAAAGATTGCAAAAGTCCTAAATCTTCAAACATCAAATAAAAATCCCTATACAGAACCAAAAACCACATTAATTTCTGTTATTATAGTAAAGAACCTGGATATCAAGATGAGACTGATAGAAATTTAAGCACTTCAAACACCTTCAGTCTTCCATTCTGCCTTTCCAATGTCTCCCTAATTCATCTTAATGATTCCCGATGAAATGTGGGGGACACAGGGGCTCTTCCTGATCCTCTCTCATAATCAACTTAGACAACTCTCCACATTGGGAATGAATCTCTCTGTTCTTATTGACACTGTAGCTATTTTCTGTGTTCAACTCTACTGCTATAAAGCAGTCACTATCTCAAAGTACTGTAATAGTTCAGTGAGAATTTCCAATAAACCTCAAAAGATCCTGTCTCTGATCCTATTTCTTTTTTACTTAGGGATTTCTCTCCTTAGTACTTCTATTCTAATTTATTTATTAGGTCAGGACTTCTTTAAAAAGTATCACGCTGGCATTTTGGTCCCAAAAAAGGGAAAATAATTCTAGAAGTTGATAATAACAATGAAAATAGTCAACAAAATTAATCCAATGAACATTAAACATTTTTTTATTTACCCTGTACTAGACCTGATTCTGGAGACACTCATCATTTGATCCAGCTACCATCCTCATTAAGAGCAAATTCGCCTACTGATGTTGGCAAAATTCACAGTGCACCCCCCATCAAAATAACAAATAGTTCCCTCAAAACCCCTAATCAGAACTATCAAGTTAAAAGAAAGGAAGAATCCCTTCTTTCTTTTTGTGTATGAAAAGTAAGGGGATCCCTTAGAGTACTCATCAAAAACATGAGGATCACCATGGACCCAAAGGGTATCATAGCAAACAACTGGACCCTGTGGCATGAGGATACTCCCCTCACCTTTGAGCTACTACCATCACTGCATCTTTTGATTAACTCCACTGAGGAAATCATGTGACAGCCTCATTGACCATGTTTTACCTCCTGCAGAAGTCCTTCTGAACTCTTATCACACTCAACATTTTCTGTCAGCTGCTTTACCTCCTATGAAATCTTTTTATTGCTCCCCATATAAATCTTTCATGTTGAAATAACCTTAACCTTGCTACTCTCCTTCCTGCTATTTCCGACAAAGTCCCTCATGCTGTCAGCCTCTGACAGATTACCTCTGAACCCTCATGATGACCTGCAAGGAACACCTTTTAGGAATGTTGGCTTCTCATGGTTTATCTGAAAGGTGAAAATGGCAGTATTTTTATTGTACAATATCAACATGCCTTGACATAATTGAAGTGGCAACTTTGCTTTTGACTTTTGAAGTCTAACAAGCCAAATTATACACAGTCATGTACGTTTCACCCTATCCAAGGACAAAAATGCCAACATATGCATTGATTGTAGATATACTTTCATGCAGCTCATGATTTTGGAATGTTGTGGAAAGAACATCACTTCCTCATTTCCAGTGGAGATAAGATGTAAAACAGCACTTATGTTCAGGAATTGTTGGATACTATAATTTTACCTGCTGTCTCAGCTATTAACTAAGATTCTGGAACTAAAATTGACTCTCTGTATACTAAAGGAAATCACTGCTGATATTTCCACAAGGAATGCTTCTCTCAAAGGAACCAATGGCAGCCAGGCCTCTATTCTGATCCAAATGGACATTTCACCAAATGATAACCTAAGAGAACTGGCTAGAGAAGCCCAACAATTAGACCCAGATAAAGCAAAACAAGATTGGAAATTCAACAATTGTTGATATGGAGAGGAAAAAAAAGAAAACTCTCGTTTGGACCAAGTAATAACCCAGACCTACTGGAGGTGTTAAAATTTCCATTCCACTGTACATTCATTAAACTCTTGGTTCACCAATAAACTGATAGCATTCATGGATCAAAATTAGTGGGAAAATATTAATAAAGCTTCAAAGTGCCCACCTTTTTTCTTCTACCTGTCTACGGTAGCTTGATTAAAACACCTGAACACTTTAAATTGCTTAATGGACTTTTTGAGGTTTGGCATTTGGATTTCATACAGTTAACCCCCATCTCTTGGATATGTTTTAGTCATGGTCTATATATTTTCCCACTGGACCAAGATTTCTCCTCATAAACAGGCTATTATTTTTAATTTATTAATTTATTTATACAAGCACTAGGTACAGTCAGAAGCCCCGGAGGGTGAGAGAATTCACCAGAGCCAGAGTGGGGAGCAGAACAGGCAGACCTCTGAAATACACTGCTGAGGGGAGCAGCGGGCGGCAGGAGAGGTCTGTCGCTGGTAGGTTTAGGGGTTCTGGGTTGCCCCTCACCATGCCCTGTAACAAATAGGTTTCCAATCTGTGTATTTGCACATGACATCCAGAAAAGGTCATTACTGGCATAAAGAGACAGAAAGGTCATTGAATCTTAGACAAACTTCTTGATCAACAATGCTTTCCAAAAACTATTTTGATCAGAAAAGGAAAATGTGAAAATTAATATACCGAAAACCTATTAAGTGATGGCAGGAGGCTTAAGGTGCCACACATGTGCAATCAGCAAACTATAGGACCCAACATACCCTGCATTTTCAACAGGAAATGATGTTGCATCCCCCTCCCGGCAAAAGGAGAAGTAGGTACCTCTTGGCCCAGCAACAACAGCCCCTTCTGAAAATTATATAAAGAGGTGCTGGCAGGCCTCCCCGGTGGCACAGCGGTTGAGCGCTGGGCTGCGAAGCTGCCCGCAGCCTCTGCAGCACCGGTTCGATCCCCGGCTGCTCCCCGGCCACTGGGCGAGGGTCCCACATGCTGTGCAGACCTCTCCTGCCGCTCGCTGCTCCCCTCAGCAGTGTACTTCAGTCCTTCTGCCTGCTCTGCTCCCCGCTCTTGCTCGGTGAATTCTCTCACCCTCCCGCACTTCTGACTGTACCCAGTGCTTGTATAAATAAATAAATAAATCTTTTTAAAAAAAAGTTTAAAAAAATAATAAATAAATAAATAAATAAAGAGGTTCTGGCTTTTATTCTGAGAAAATGTACTTCTTTCTCTCCTGGTGGCTACACTTTCCCACTTGCTTTTTGTTGTTGTTTCCAAATAAGTACTTTTGGTTGATGAAATAACTACTTTTTGTGTGAGGTCAACATTGGTTACAATCCTTAAAATTATAATTTCAATATTACTCCACCAACCCTACTGATTGGTGTCACTTAAAACTAAGAGCTGATTACCCTCTAGATTCTTATTGGGACACTAGATTGACTTAGTTTCCCTTTTAGCATGGATCTGAAATGTTCTGCAAGTTAAAGCTAGGTGACTTGATATAAAATTCAAAAACCTCACCACCATAACAGATCATGTTATGAAATGCCATCACCAAAGACATTCAAGCCAAAAACCAGAAAATCCCGCTCTGCACCCATTTTTTCACTGTCAATATTCAGAAACTGGATTCATAGTCTGTTCCAGCCATTGATGTTTGTTTTCTTTTGCTTCCTCATTTTAATCTATGTTTTTCTTTCCCTTTGCAGATTGTTCTTCTCCCAACTATTAATCCAGCTCCTTGTTTGGGAAACTTCTTAGAAATTTTGAAATAGAGGAATGAAGAAATTAACAGCCCACCAAAAAGGTATGAACATTGTTTCAAACGGAAAACATCTGAACAATTGGCAGCTGCAGAAAGAAACATTATCTAAACTTAAGCAGAGCCTCCCAAATATAAAGCTGTCACTGACCTTCCTTGAGGGGATTCCTGTTTGGAAAAAGACTGGTCCTTATTTTGGGAAGTGAGAATTCAGCTTTCCATTAGCATCACATGACCAATAGAGCCTCCATGTTTCCATTAAAGCCATGACCTCCCCGCTTTTTTGTTATGTTGGTCTATAAACCTTTACCTTCGGCTTTGCAGTTAGTTTCTCACTTCTGAGTACTCGCACATGCATATTATACTTTCTTCCTACTAATCTGTCTGTTGTCACTTAATTCACAAGTCTCCAAACACGCAGACCTAAGTGAGTAAAGTTTTCCTTATGACAGATGTCAATAATTATTGTCTAAATTAGTAAGTCATGACATAGGTACATTACAAGCAGTTATGAAGATAACAAATAGAAGACCTCAAACAACAGTCACAGGAGATTTTCTTGGGGGCATTGGAACGGAGTTAGGAAGGGAAAAGAGGAGCTTGTCACTTGTTTTTCATCATAAACTCTCCATAATATCTGGTTTGTTGATGTGCACATATTGCTTCTATAAAAGGGAAATGAAAGAGGAGAATGGAGAGAGAAGTCACCAGAGTACTGAAGACAAGCTGTTTACACCTCCATACATTTAACAAGGCAGGTCTCTCCTCACTAACCCCAATCCCTTCAAAGGAGATGTCACAAAACTGTGAGGACAAAACATTTACATCCCAAGAGACTCCCATCTGGGCTAGAGTCCCAGTAGAGTAAGCAAAGGATGTAGAAATTGATTTGGACATCAAACTGCAGACCAAATGTTAAGTGGATATTCAATTGCAAATGTGTCTGCTTTGCATTCCCTCTGGTCCACATTTGGGTATTCATGTGCTAATCAGAACTCACCAAAACAATGTTGCTCATCAGTAGCTAAAATCAGTACAAATTGTTAATGCAGAGAAACTTTCCAGAAGCCGAAAGGGAACATACTTCAAAGTAAAGAAGGCTCTTCTAGTTTATTATGGAAAATGTGATTTCCCCACCTCCTCCAAATATGTTATGCCTTTCTTTGGACTATCAAAAGAAGTACACAAGATAAATCTAAGTATGCAAAGCTTCACCTCCATATACAAATACCTCAGACCTTCATTAGCCTCCAAATCCTGGTGGGCCTGCAGGCACTACCCTATCTCATGCACGTGTGCTTTTTCGAAGAAAATCTTAAAACTGAAGGATCCAGTCCAGAGGTCCCCAAGTTTTTTAGGTTCATGTTGTCCATTGAGTCTTAATTTTTCCAGGTCAAAAGAAATAACTAACATTTCACTTTATTAAGTAGTTAAATGACAAATAATACATATTTACATTTTACATAACAGCATTGAAAAAATAATACACAATAACAAAAGAAAAACAATATTCAATCCTTCACCCTTCATCTTACAGCTTCCTCCTGGGAAGTCTCTTTGCGTGCACAAGCTGAACACCAGCCCACACTTCCTGTTCCCATTGACTTTTCACATGATACAGGAGAAACAGCAATGGTGCAGTGATAAAAGGATGTGTCCCGGGCTTCCCCGGTGGCACAGCAGTTGAGCGCTGGGCTGTGAAGCTGCCGGCAGCCTCTGCAGCGCCGGTTCCATCCCTGGCTGCTCCCCTGCCACCGGAGGAGGGTCCCACATGGCACGCAGACCTCTCCTGCCGCCTGCTGCTCCCCTCAGCAGTGTACTTCGGTCCTTCTGCCTGTTCTGCTCCCTGCTCTGGCTCTGGTGAATTCTCTCACCCTCCCACGCTTCTGACTGTACCCAGTGTTTGTATGAATAAATAAATAAATCTTTAAAAAAAAAAAAAGGATGTGTCCCTCTTTCTGTCCCACCAGACCCTATCGATTTAACAACCTTGTTTTCTTACATTGCAAAGAAAAAAGAACATCCCTAAGAAATCCATTTGCTGACTGCCAAATTGCTGACCACCAAATTGCTGACCACCAGGTGACAGGAAAGCAAGAGAGCACCAGCCTGAATCTCCCCCAAATTTCCAGATGCCTGCATCACAAGATGGACATCTGACTCTGGCCCACTTTCCCCCTTTACTCCCTTATATTTCTGGATGAATACCCCTGCCCTCTGCCAAAGAGCAGGGCACTGGTCTTTCAGACAGGAGTCTGCTGCTCTCCTCAATTTGTCGACAAATTAAACTACTTTTCTTCTCCTCAAACTGTTTTCTTTTATTGGCTGAGGGAAATCGAGACCAGCATTCCACATCACAGGTACCCCCTCTTTCTGACAGGTCAGGTTATATATACCACTTTACTTTTACAAAAGATCTACAGTAGTACCTGTGTTCACTAACAACAGAAAATACCTGAGGACTTTCTCTGTAACAACATGAAAATGCTACAGATGCATCCCTCACAGGGCGAGTAGCACCGGATTGCCCCCTTGAACAGGAGCCACTTCCCCCACCCTGCTACATAGAGCTGCCTTGGACTACAGTTGCCAGGCGCCTGGCCAAGTGGGGGCCAGTTGGGAAGGAGTGAGGTGGATATAAATGTGGGTGGAACTGTTACAAGGCAACCCCAATATGAAATGTGGTGTCTGATGTGGGTCCACACCCACGCACTTAATAGGGACTTAGAATGAGACTCAACTGCGGGCACATGCAAAAAGGTTAATAAAGGATTTGTTTTTAAAAAGGGGAAATGAGGAGAGGAATAAACCCGGAAGAGAGAGAGAGAGATAAAATGGTGAATGTGTCCTGCCAGATCCACTGAGCTGGGACCCCAATAGCTCGATGAAGGCCAGTGAAAAGCCAAGGCCCACATGTCTTGTTATATACCAAGCCTGGCTGCTTAACTCCACCCTCAGTTCCTGTTAGGGGGAAAAGGATGTCCTAAAGCTAATTCCATACAGGCTTTGTGGACTCCACCCCCACCCCAGGCCAAAGCCAAAGACACTGGGAACTGCAAATCCCATCACCACCAAAGGGAAGGTGGCTGGGACCTGAGGGTGGGGTTAAGCAGCCAGGTTGGTATAAAGCCAGACACATGGGCTTTGGAGGGGTTCCCCCATTTTGGCTCTCCGCCAGCTCGCAGCATCCCGCCAGCTCTGAGTGCCTTTGGGTTTCCAGGTTGGCAGATCGGGTAGGACGCATTAAAGACTTTATTTCCCTATTTTCTCCCTGAGTTGTACATTTCCTTAATTCCCTTTCCCTTGTTAAATAAACCTTTTATTGACCTTTTGTGTGTGCCTGTAGTGTAGTATTAATAAGTCCCTTTTAAGCGCGCGGGTGAGGACCCACAGCCAGGCAACCGGTTTTATTTTATATCGGGGCTGCCCTATAACATTCCCAGTAATCCTCCCTTCCATAGTGATGACATTATGGGATTTGTAGTCCTTGGTGCCTTGGATCACCTTGGTCTGGGGTGGGGGGTGGGGGGGGAGTGGTCTGTGTTTGTGGAGTCCCTCAGGACGTCCTCTTGCCCCAGCAGAACAAAGGAGGGCGGAGAATGATATGCAAAAGAGATAGCAGATCTTGAATCCCAGGACTCTGGAGATCAGAGGGCCCTGACTGTGATCACTGAAGCCCTTGTCCACCACCAGCTACTTCCCAACTTGGCCTTGGGTTTCCAACCCCTTGATCTTTAGGGCCAGTGCCAACAGTTGGGGGTCACTGTGGGGAAAGCAGCATTCCTCCACTTCAGGGCTTGGGTAGATATTGTAAAAGAGCAGGAGCAGCACAGGCTGCTCCTTATATTTAAATAGGATCCTTACACATGATGGGTGCTGTGTGAATACCAGACTCCCATTCAGAGGTGCTGCTTTTTGCAAGTGACCTGCTGCTCAGCTAGGATTGCAGGTTTGAACTCCTCCATGGTCCTCAGAAGGACCCTTTAGCTTTGAGATTTTTAAAAGAGGAACTTCTGCTAAAACTTTCCAGGGGCAAACAGAGATGAAAAAATTTCAAGCCCACACTGTGCCTCCGAAACTCAGCATGTCTCCTGAAACCTTTCACAGATTCACAGGAAATGAGTGTAGCTCATACCTCTTTATAAAAAGTACACTGTTAGATAAAACGAGATCATTCCAATCACTGAAGTGTTGAAATATGAAACAACATTCCAGAGCAGTCTTTTGGTAACTTTTTAGGTAATCTTCCTGCAGTCTCTCCATATTGACTCCATGCTGAATTTGGCCTTTTCCCTTAGGGCCTTGGGTAAGATAGCTGCAGGAAAGCTTTCTCCCTTAGTAGTTTTCATTTCCTTCTCTCCTACAAACAAGCAGGCTGTGCAGCGCTCCTCCCCTTTGTGCCTGACCCCAGACCCTTTCCAGGCGGGCATATCCACGTTGGTTGCCCTGTAACCTTTGAATCCACAGTCTCTTGATAGTTCAGGCAATTTTGCTGGTTCTACTTCGTCTCTACAGGCCAGACTGTGTCAAGAGCTAAGCACAAATGAGATTTGCTTCACAACAGAAGCAGAGAAAATTCAAGACTTCACAGGGGATGCTTTGAAGATTCACACTGGCAGGGAAAACTTATCCTCTTTATAGCCTAAAATGATTCAGGCCTAATTCTGCGTAGGCTACATATCACTCTTTTCCCTAAAGGGCTTTGAGGAAAATCCAAAAATGAAGTAGTATCATAGATCTGACCCTCCACACCAAAGAAGCTTCTGCTGGTAAAACTGGCACCCAAAGACAGGGCACACAAGGAATTCCAGCCTGCTGTCTACCAAGCTGGGTGCTTTTTTCCAAACTCTTCCCTTCCCCTCTCCCCTTAATGGGATTAGCTACCTGCCCCCAGGGCTTGGGTCTATTTCAAAGCTCCTAAAGTTTGCAGTAATTTCAAATATTCAATAAATTCTCATTTATTCAGGAAGCTTTTTTTTTTTTTGAATGCCTGCATATGAGACAGTGCACTGGGCTGGTCAAAGGCTTGATGCTGTTATTCCAGGGAATTGTGGGCGCTGCTTGAGACTCTACTGAGGCCAAGCGAGGCCCAGGTGGAGGGAGCCAGCTCGTTGTCCCCCACCTCTACTCAGCCACAGGTCCCTGTGGACCCACAATGAGGAAGAACAATCTTTCAAACCATGTTTTGGCCTTCTCCCCTCAAATGAGTTAGAGAAAAAAATCTTACCTTTCAGCAAATTATTCTGTTTCCCCTTGAAGCTGGGTGTTTTCAATGGAAGTGAGTTTTGTGTCACAGTGTGGTTTGTGAGATTAGCTCCTGTGGTGGGCAGCCCACAGCTGGGGATGGGCAGGGGTGGGGACACCTGCCTTTGGGATGAATTTCCATGTTACTGGTCTTACTTTCCTCTGGCAACCCCCACTCTGCTTCACATGGGGTTCCTGCAAGAGTTCCCCTTGCAAGATCCTTTGGAGACTGCTCTGCTGCCCCCAAGAGTAAAAGTCTCCATGATCCAGAGTTGCTAGGCAGCAAATTTCGATGCCTTTTAAATAGGCATGCTCTCCTATTTAAAAGTTAAATTTTAAAAGTAGAGTTGTGAATACTATGTAAGCAGTTTTGAATCAATTTTGTAAAAGCTGTGGTGTAAGAGTCAGTATTTTCTGACATTGTAGATAAAGACTTGCTCTTTATGCAACATAGTATGGTTAAAAGCACTCTTCCATAGGGACTATGCAAGTGTGTCCAGTAGCAGAAATGAGCAACTGGCCTGTGCGGGGCCCCCCAATACATGCTACTGAAGATGCCCAGAGAAACATGGATGAAAACTGCTTTAAACAGAACAGATGCCTTCGGGTTCATGTGAGGTGCTGCTACCCGGGGGTGCCACCCACCCCTGCCCAGAGCTAGTCACTATCACTAGAGATCTGCTGGGTCTGGCTGTGAAGCCCTGTTTTTGATATTCAGAGCAGATGGTCATCTTTAAGGCTCAGATGGGCTCATGCTGAAATGTCATGTTGTATAAAATGGGCGATGTTCAGTTAAGGAACTAGTTCTCAGTTATGTTTATAGCACTTGGGATTGTGGTTTGTGTTTTGTGTTTTAAAACCTTTTCTAAGAGTACAGTACTCCTTACACAGTGCTCCTCACACAAATACAAAGGGAAGAGTCAGCAATTCAGTCTCCATTATAGTGCTGAAATAATAAACAGTTGACAGGTAAAAATAAAACTTAAATAGAAAATATAATAATTCACATTACTTACTCTTATACACACCACCATTTTCTAAGTGCTTTATTGCTTTAACTCATTTATCCGCATCGGGTTGTCATCATTTTACAGATAAGTAAACTGAGATAAAGAGGTTCAGAAGGGTCTCCCGGGTGGCACAGCGGTTGAGCGCTGGATTGCGAAGCTGCCTGCAGCCTCTGCAGCGCCAGTTTGATCCCCAGCTGCCAGGTGAGGGTCCCACATGGCGCGCAGACCTCTCCTGCCGCCCACTGTTCCCCTCAGCAGCCTGAGTGGAGTCCAGGCCAAGGTCAAGTTGTTGGTGAGTGGTTTGTACAGGACAAGCCCAGCTTTCTGACTCCAAGTCTAATCATCTGGCCCCTGCTCCTCACTGAGGGGATTTTTCCCTTACACTTCCTCTAAGATAATGCAAGCAACTTCTTAGAGGAAAATTAAAACTACTGCTTTTCACTAATCTTCAGATAAAGTAATGATCACTTCAAATCATTGCACCATGTGCCAAGCATATTTTGTCAAGGACTTTGCTTCATCAAGTCCTCCTGACAAACTTGCAAGATAGAATGAGTCACTTAGTTGGGGTCATTCCGCTAATAAAGAGCAAGTTAGCAGATTGGTTGGTCTCTTAAAAACTAATGTGTGCTTTACCACTGCACAGGTTTTGCAAAACCTAATCTGTAAAATGAAATTCTCCAGTTCCAGGAACTGAGAAGACTTTTCACTGGCAATGCTATTTTCTGAACATGTTATCTTTCTTGCTATAAAATATAATCACTACTTCATAATCTCTATTTCCTTCATTTGGAGACTGGTGCAACAACAGGAATGATAAAGTGAAGAAGTCAAGAGACAGGGTCTTTATTTAATTTGGCTTCTTGTATAAGTGGAACAGTGGAATTTGAGGAGATAAAAAAAGTCACCAAAAAGTAAACGCACAGAGAGAGTAACAGGACAACTAAAGGAAATGAACATGAATTTAACCTCTGTGATTTGCCACAAGCTGATTCCACTTCATCCTCACAACCTACAGCCAAGTAAACATTTTACTGGTTTATAGGTGAGGAAATTGAGGCTGGGGTGGTTAAGAATTAGTAACCCAGTCACAGTGACTTGGGTGAGGTGGTGGTTTAACTCCCAAACCTAAGATTTTTCTCCTGGCAAACTTTCAGACCACAGAAATTCAAATATGATAAAGTGATTGTTGGTACAAATATACAAATTGACAAACAAGAGCAATATTCTGTGACAATATCATCAATACTAAGTAAAGGGTTAATAAACAACTAATTGAGAGCACTCGTTTCACAAAGGAGCAGACAGACCCACCCAGGGCACTGAGTCCAGTCAGCAGGTTAGAGGGGGCAGTGATCTCTCCATCTCCCAAGAAGCCAAAACTTTTATAAAATATTACCTTGATCAAAAACAAGGAAATCAGGCTTTTTTCCTTATCTATTGATATTTGCCAAATACAGTGTTTAGATACAAAAATAAAGCACCAAAAATCCATTCTATTAAATATGAACATCTAAGACTTAGATAGAGTTTAAAACACTGGCAAAGAATTATATGAGAAAGCATTACTTTGTAAAAAGACAAGTTCTGGAAAAAGAGTCCAAAAAAAAGACAAAGGAACAGAGACAGGGAGGGAGAGAGGGAGGGAAACTGCATTTCTACAACTTGTCAAGGACATATGTAGGACCTCTCTTGGTATTTGTCAGTATAACCTAGCAACCCTTTTTTTTTTCCTCCAACAGACATATGTGTGTTCAAAATAAATTTAACTCCCACGACACTACCCAGGCACACACAGGAAGAACATGCAAGCCCCCAATCGTGCAGACTGACTCAGGATCTAAAGAAGGGAAATGTGAAGTGTTCCGTAGTGACCTTTTCATTAACAACAACAAAATGGAAACTATTTTTGTTTTCCTTTCTGTGTTTTCAAATTTGTATCCACTTCATATGGTTGTTGTTAGGATAAATGATAAATTTATGTCAAGCTCATACAACAGTAGAAGCCCATACTAAGCACTACAAATTAATATTGTCTATTATCATCAGTATCATTCTTACATCCATTGACGTATATTGGCATTGGGTGTAAGACTCAAAAGTCAAGGAAAGCAATGACAGAAAGGTCATGGACAGAAGCATAGTTCAGCATCAGTTTGTCTGTCACTCCAAGAAAGGGGGAGGTCCTGGTAGGGACATCTGTTAAGCAGACTTGTTTTCCTTTTTCAGAATGTTCTTGCAGCTGTTAGAAGACACATACTTCAGTGCATCTGAATTCAGTGCATGGCTTATTAGGTTAGGTTACTACCACACTGAGCTTGAAAAAAATTGTGGTTCTGTTTTAATCTTTAATTTATAAAAATATATGAGAAGTAACATAAAAAGTTCAAATTGATGGTGCCTTTCTATCTGTTCTGATTTTTTTTAAGAGTTATTTATTTATGCATACAAGAGCTGGGGTACAGGCCAGAGATGGGGGAGGGTGAGCGGATTCACCAGAGACAGAGTGGGGAACAGAACAGGCAGACTGACTGAAACACACTGCTGAGGGGAGCAGCAGGCGAGACAGGAGAGGTCTGCTTTGCCATGTGGGTTGTTCCGTGGCTGTCCAGGGATCGAACTCATGCTGCCGAGGCTGTGGATTGCTTCATAGTGCGGTGCTTAACCCCTTGCACCACTAGGGAGGCCCCTGTTCTGATTTTGAAAAGGAATTTCAAATAAGGTATGATGGAGGCACAGGAAGAAGAAGGAGGGGAACACAGAAGTTATGATTTTAATAAGAAATTACCTGGTAGAAACCTGGTAGTTTCAAATGTTCCCGTCCCCATATGCAATGTCTATTACATAACGAGAATACAGAATAATCACTAGCAGAGACCAGAAGCTTGAACATATGTGTCATTTTACACAATCAATTAACCCCATAACCCTTTTTCTGAGCTATTCTGTGGGTTCTTCACACTTCCTCCTTGGCAGTAATTAAGTTATACCAATTTATCTCCTCTTCCAGACTAAAGCTCCTTAGAAACAGATCATTTTATCTTTGCATCTCCAGAGTATTCCCTTGTGTGCTTTAAGACATAATAGCCTCCTGATTTCTATTTAAATGAACAAGTTAATCAAACATTCAATGAGTATTTAATGAATATCCACTTATTTATACAGTTCTATCTCAACACTGTGGGATACAGAGAAATATGAGAAATAGTTTCCATCTTAAAGGAGTTTAGGACTTAATAGCATAGATAAGACTTGATAGACTGAGTACTAGATAGATAGATAGATAGATAGATAGATAGATAGATAGATAGATAAAAAGTGTTAGTAAAGTCTTCATATTTAAGGAGGATTAAAGATGAAAATGAAACTGGTGATTCCAGGAGGGCGGCCACCCTGCTGGCTCCCATCTTGGAACCCCTCACCACCTCCAGCATTATTTACCGCCTGTGGCAGGAGTCCGAACATTGCTTGTGCACTGAATCAATGAATGCAACATACGCTGTCAGATCTGAATGAGAATTTAGAACTTTTATAGACCGACCTTCTCATTTTACAGATAAGGGTTGTTCTTTAACAGGATTCCTCCCATCCATTTCATCCTCCCTCTTCCACATTTTTCAAGACCCAAACCATTCTTCATCTTCTTGGCAGTCTTTCCTGACCATCTCCTTGCAAAGTGACTTAGCGCTCCTGAGAATTCTCAGATATCTCCGTTGCCTTTTCTCCTTTCTTCTCTTGTTTTTTCTTGCTTTCTTTCCTTCTTTCTCTTCCTTCCTTCCTACCATCTTTCCTTTGTCTTCTCTCTTTTCTTTCCTTCTTTTCTTTCTTTGGGTCTCCATTTTTATTAGTTAGCCATCATAGATACTATTCATGCACAATCTTTTTAATTACAAAACATTTCAAGGATACAGTACAGAAAAATTATAAAAGAGAACCAACTACCCACTATTCAGATTTTAAAAATGTATACATTTCACTACATTTGCTTCAGTTCTTTATTTAACCATATGTGATAAAAAAATATCCCATATTGGAGGATGTGCTCCAATGAGAGTGTGGTAGTTACCTCTTGAGAAGAAAGGAAATGGGGGAGCAATGGATGGGGAACGTACCTTGGGTATTTAGCTGCAAATGGCCTTGAAAAATTGAAAACAACCAAAACATCCAGGGAACTGGTTCCCACTGCCCCACCCCCACTCCTCACTCACATACACACACTTAACCCCTGCTGCCCATGTAGCAATCACACTGCTGTTTATCCTCTGGTCAAGGCCGTCTGGGCTGTGATGCAGCCTCTCCATGTTTCAGTCTCTTGTCAAAAACCGCAGGACCGCACACACCCGGAGTGTGGGAGCCAGGTCTTCCCCACATTTATCTTCCATTTCACACAGAGCCGTGCAGAACACACTGGAGGCCTATTTTATTTATTAAACCTTGAAGTTCCTGTGAATATGGCATATGCAGCTTTTTTTATTTTAGTAAGGATTTCTCTCTCAAATTATTAACTTTACAATGTCTTCATTTATCATCTCTTTCCTAGTCTTCCTAAGAATGTTGTATAAGTGCAGCAAGTCAAATTTACATATGCTCTCTAACTTGTTTCCCAGGGATTCCCATTACAATAAGAATGAAAAATTGCTGAAGACAGTTTTCAACCCCATCTGCACATACCATGCTTTAGGGATTCATTAGACACATTTTCTTTGCTTATTTTGAAGATAAACTATTGCAACATCTCCGTGGTGGGGCAGATGTAATCTTCCCTGGCCGGATCCACTGCAGATGCTTAGCTGCACAGTGGAATTGAGTGTCTCAAAGGTCAATAACTATTTCTATCATTTTTTCATTAAAGTGCTTGGAGCAGGCAGTTCCTAAAGGAATAATTACTTGGAATCTGGCTTATGATTCTTGTTCACCCCAGGGAGTTAACCTTGAGCATTTCACTCCAAAGCCAGATCTTGACAGATTTTTGTGGGAGTTTCATCTCACACCTTGGGACAACTGAAATGTCTTAGGAAAACCACATTTCCAAAGCAAAATTTCCCAGGCTGGGTGCAGAGTTACTCAATGCCCTGATCATCATACATGAGGATGGGCAGATGCCAGATGGGAATGGAAGAGGAAGCTGGGGAGGGAAGCAACGATGGCCCATGTATCTCTAATTTCTCTTCTTTCAAACCTTGATTTCCTACAGGTTAAGTGAGAGTTCAACAAAGCTGCTATCATTCAAGACTTCCAGCTCTGGTGATATAATCTAATTTCTCAGCACAAGCTTGGACTAGACACCTTGGGGAGCTGATTTGTCCTTCCAGACCAGCAGTGTCTCCTAGTCCAAATCCAAGGCCTGTGGTCAGAGCCGATGGTCCCACAAGACAGAGACAGGCTCTGGGTTGGGAGGCATGAACACTGTTTCCAGGTGATCTCATCTTTCACGGCCCTTTGGGAACGTTGGAAGGGTTCCCTGGCAGAGCTGCCGAATCATCTGTACAACCCCCCAAGGAGGTTTGGTTCAGTTAGTCTATCCCACTAACATCTCTCTGGACACAAATAATTCAAACTACTCTGGCTAGGGTGAAGCCCAAAGAGAGCAGGGTGGAATAGAGTTGGGCTGCACTAAATATCCTGAGCCAGGGGAGGCTAAGAGCCATCCAGCCCCAGGGACCTCATGGAAGTTTTTGCAAGAACAGTGTTGTTCAAAGGAAACATGATTCCAAACAAATAGCCATGTTTTTAAAAGTAAAAATAGGAAGAACATAATCAGAGAATTATTGAGCTATTTTAAATCCCTTTTTTAAATATGAAATCTATCAGGCCTCCAGAGAGGCCTATAGTGCACTGGTTACCAACAGTGCCTGAGAAGAGTGGCTCTAGCTCAAAATTCCACATTTCTGGGAGAGAGATGACTGCGCCAGCTAGTGCCTGGCCACAGCTAGGTCAAGGAACCATGGCAGAACAGGACCACGCCATGCAGACAAATCTGTGGATAGTCCAGATACAGAGAAGGGGTCTGACCACCCAGAAAGGGGTGGTCAGAGCAGATTTGGGGTGTGTGCATGGATTTTAAGTCCCCCATGTATGATAGAGCAGACTTGGGGATCACTTTATGATAGAGCAGACTTGGGAATCACTGATCCATAATCCCTCTTTTCACAGAACTGAGGCCCAGTGTGTTTATTAACTAGTTCACCCATAGGCCCACTTTCCCATCGTATAGCTGGAGTGAGGGGCAGGCAGTTTTGATGACATCATTCCTTTATATACTGAAGAATTCCTCGGTCAATGCTCACAGCTCCCTGGGAATGGACTGGTCCTTCAAAGCTTTTGTTAGGTGTTGTTCACTCTCAATCACTAAGACACATTGGCCCTTTTCAGCCGGTCTCGGGGCTGCCTCCTCTTAGCTTGCCTTCTCTCGCGCTAGTCAAATGGTGTTTCAATAAACCAGATGGAAGGGGGGAGCTCTATGGTATGACTGTTCCAATTGAGGGCAACTTCAGGTTATGAACATAACGTCAACCTGCCTGCAAAAATCCTGAAATATAACAGTCAGGTCTTGCAACTTAGTGCAAGCTTGATCCAGCACACCACTGGAGCTGTACCAACACATCTCCTCCCTGCGCCAGCCTTCTGCTTCTCTGTTCCCCAAAGAAGAAGCATGGTGTGGACATGAGTATCAGAGCCAGTCAGAACAGGGACTACCTCTGGGGTCCATCCCTCTCCCCAGAGATTTCTTTTGACGTTTGAGTTCATGTTAATAAACTTTCAGGATGGTAGGGAGGATTAGAGAAAATCCTTAAAAGCCTGCACATAGGAAGTCCTCTATAAATGCCACCATTCATGCATTCCCCTTTCTAATTTTTAACAAGCAAACTCACACAGCTAGCCAGAAATGGAGCCAGCACTGAATACAGAGACATCCCTTCAAGGATTTCAAACTAAATTACCAAAATTCTCCAGCTCAGGATGCTGCTGATGGGTAAGGCACTTCTAACCTTTGTTTGGATCCCTGGGCGCAAATGGGGGCTGGGGAGGTGATCAAAGGGAGTGAGAGCTGAAATACCACTAGGAATTGTGATGATGCAGGAGTAGGAAATAATATCTGGACCTGTGTTCCTTTCTTAGACTATGAGGAAGTGGCCCGAACTGGGCGGATTATGAAAAAAAAAAAAAAGGATTTATTCTCTCACAGCTCTGGAAGCCAGAAGTCCAAAATCAAGGTGTCAGCAGGGACATGTTCTCTCTGAAGTCTCTAAGGTTGGGTTCTTTCTCTGCCAGCCACTCACGTAACCCTAGGTGTCCCCTGCTTGTGCCGGCATAATTCTACCCTCCGCTTCCATCCTCATGCGGCAGCTCGTCCTCTGTTAGTTTCCTGTCCTCTTCAAAGGACACCAGTCACATTGGATTAGGGTCCACCCTAATGACCTCATCGAAACTTGACTCCACTTACAAATATTCTATTGCCAAATAAGATCACATCATAGGTACTGCAGGTTAGGACTTCAACATATCTAGGGGATGGGCAGGTGGGAGTGGACACATTTCAGCCCATAATGGTCCTTTGTAAGTTCCAGGTACTGCCACATAAAGAGAATATTTTCAGCCCTCAGTCTCTTTTCCACAACAAAGAAAAAAAGCATTTTGCATGTTTCTAAATTAAACTAACATATTGTAAATCTCTGTTGACACGATGGAGAATCTGGGCCCCTTCTCCAGGTCCTATCTGCCAAACTTAATCTGGCAAATGTAGTCAGACAAAAAAAGAGAGAGAAATAGAGAAAATTCTGTTTCTCAGCAGGAATAATGTGCACACAGAGTCTGGATTTCCCCCTGGTCACATAGCATTAGAGCTGAGTCCTCATATTCAGGACATCTTTCTAGCTTCCTTACAAATTCCTTCCTTCCCTTTTCTACCTCAACCACCATAAAATTTTCATTGCTTGTTCCTTGGTTCATGGATTCATTCATTCATACACTCAGTTGGGATCTGGGCTTGCAGGGTGGTGTTAGGTGTTATTTAAGTTCATATCTGCATTTGAATTCTGATTCTATTTGCTAGCTGTGTGGCTTGGGGCCAGTTACTTCACCTTTCTGTGCCTTCTGTTAGAAGGGGATAATAACAACACCCCTTGGTGGAGAGTGGTGGAGTTGGTAGAGAATGGCAGGATGCAGTGCATGTAAGTACTCACCACAGGACCTGGCACTTGGTCAGACACTGAATACACTCTGGGCATCACTGTAACCACACACCTCACCCTGAATCTGAGATGCAGTGAGAAAAAGACCAACAAGCTCTGGCTCAAAGATTTACCATCCGATGCAGATGGCCATGACTACACACATTCAACAATTTCAGATTCACATCTCTGTATTTCATAAAACCTCATTTCTAAAACTACCTTAGGTCCATCTGTGTTTCTAATTTTGCAGCCAGATCTGATGAGAGAAATTCATTTCAGTCAAGATTTTCCAGTCCTTCAAGCTAATTCAACCTAATGATTTGACACTGTTATCCACACATGGGAAATTATAAGTAGGGGTGGGGGTGGGAGAATGAGGACGGGGTAGGGTACTCATTTATTTTCCCCATAAATGTTTCAAAGGTGGATGTTCTTGAAATAAAGACAAAAGAATAGAAGTAAAGAATTGAAACAATTGTCCATGATGGAATGTCAGTAATTCAAATCTGAAAGCAATTTTGATAGATCACACATTTTCTGACAACTTAAAGGGGCAAAGTGTACAACCTGAGCTCAGGTGCAGTGAGAAACATCCCAGCTTCAGTCTTACCAGTAAAGTATTGGGATTTGGGGGGTAGGAAGTAGCAAAACATGGATCAGGGGGACCTCCTCCCAATGGCCTGGATCCCTCATGAGGGTGGGAAGGAGGGGTTACCAAAGTCAAGAGACATTCCCTTGTCTCTTACACAAAATTCCTTCTGGTTCATGTGTACTGAAATATTTAGACACTTGTCTTCTACCTGCCATGAATCTATGGAACCACTCTGATTTCAAATACTCAAATACAAATGTAAACACTCTATTTTGTACATTTTCTTACTTGTCTTAATTTTTTTCAAAAAGATATAACTTTCTTTTAATTAACTGTCTTTTTCAGACTTTCCATACACACTATTTCATACATCAGAAAGAAGTTTTCCGTCTGTGTGCTGATACTCTTTTGGTGGAATATGGTCACAGCTGCAAATTTGTCAGCAGCCAGAAAGCAAAAATACAATCAGAGAAAAGGAAGTTTAAAGACCACCCATCCAAAGATGTCCCAACTGGATTGTACCAGAATCACCTGGCAAGCTTGTCAAACACACAGCTTTCTGCTCACTTCCTACAGCTGGGGCTGACCTGTGTTCAGATGTGTGCACGTGTGGGTGTGAGTGCATGTGAGTGTGCACATGTATCAGTCTCCCCCTCTCCACTCTGGTGTCCAGTGGGGCTTGGGGATCCCTGAGCTGGCCCAGCTATTCATTTCTTATTTTATAGAGGAAAACTGAGCCCCAGAGATGTGTCAGGATTTGCACCTCACCTTGGAGGGTCTGTGTGAAACTTCATCTTCTCACAGGTAGTAGCAGTGGGGTTAAAGTGTAGCCTTGAGGGAGCAGGTGAGCAGGAAATGAGACAAGACGGTACTGGGCAGAGCTGAAGAGCACAAGCTTTGGCACTGATGACCACCACCCATGCCCCTCCTGACCACTGACCTGTGTGTGAAGAAACTCTGTGGGCAGAAGCCAGACAACAAATGAACCCAGCCTGGTCTCTGCCACCCAGCCTCTATGGCAATTCCAGTCAGTAAAATGACAAATGCCACATACCTTTGGGGTTACTCTCCAACCTTTGGAACCACAAATGTTGAAATCATCATTACCAAATATTACAGAAATTAATAAAGTAAACCATTCAGGCACCCCTTCCCCACAGCCAGCTCCAAATAAAGCAGAGTCCAAGGGATCTTGGCTAAGTTTTTGATTGACCCCTGGCCCAATTTGAGCGGCCATTTTAAAGTAGTATTTTTGGCAACTAAATTACACCCTCCCTCCTGGTGACGTTTCTGAAAGACATGTGGAAATCTCCTTAATGGGGAAGAACTAACAGTAGATGCGGGAGCAGGGGAGGGCCAGGCTAGGAATGGAGGATGCTGAGCTGAGGGAGCCACCTTGGGAAGGAGTTCCTAAAAGGGAAAGTCACTGCAGTTGCTCCTTCCTTCTAGTCAATGCTGGTCATCCTGCTTCAGAGATTGTACCACCTTGTTAGCGGGTAGGGAATGGTGAGAAGAGCAGGCAGCAGGAGGCTGCCCCATGGCCACCAGGAGGAGGGAGCCCTGCCCTGATGTTCCAGCAGACGAAGAAAGGAAATGGTGGCTGGTAGCAATCTGGGGGTCACATAATAGAGAGGGACACTTCCAAGGACACCATTCTGGAGGATATGCCCAAACCTGTACATCGGAGTGCACCAGGAGGCGAGTGGGGGTCTGCTCCACCCCCTGGTTAGATGGGCAGAAGATGCAGCATTTCAAAGTCATGTACATTTGATCCTTGAACAACACTGGTTCGAACTTCCCAGGTGCATTTATTTGGGGAGTTTTTCTATCTGGGTTCACAAATATGCATTGGTTGAATCCACAAATGCAGAACCCACATATGAAGGAGGCATCAGCCACTCTAACCCCCTGAATTGTTCAAGGGTCAACTTTATTTACAACACTGGAGCAAAGGTGTTGGTGGCTGAGTGGGCAGAGGGGGGTGGTGACAAAAGGAGGAAATGTGAGAGCGCCTTTTCCTCTGTCCTGCCACTGCCTGGACAAGCACAACACCTACCCCTGCACCTCAGCGTTCGCTCCTAGGCCCACCCCATCATTCCACAGATGGTTCTCAATTCTCTGCCTCCAGGGAGAAAGGTATGTCTCTGAGCCTTGGGGTCACTCTCTGGAAGAACTGACAGACTTCCTAGCAGCCCCTGGTTCCCATAAATGAAAATGGGGAGAAATGGCAGAAAAGTAGAATCCCTTGTGATGTATTTGTATTTTAAACTGGACACATGTCCCTAAAAGAGCTTCGGAAACTTGATGTTCAGCTAGGCCTGGTCTTCTTCTACACACACACACACACACACACACACACACACACACACACACAGAGACACACCCTCTCCTGCTGGATCTTTTCTAAGAATTTCTAGATTGAAATGCCAAAGAAAAATAGGTGGGGAGAAGCTGCTCTCTATCAGCCAGTGTCCCGGCAGCCCCTGGAGCATTGCCAAGCAGAGACTAATTACCTCCTTTTCCCAATCTCCCTTCTCTTCTCCCTGAGGCAGGCAAAATACTTCAGGCTTTCAAAGTTTTAGAGAAGGCAAAGTCTTTTGGGCTGTGTGTGTGTTGTGTGCGTGTGTGTGCATCAGGATAAGAAAAGGAAAAACATTCCAGGGCCTGACAATGAGGCCTTTGTTGCTGGTCACACTGGGCAGTGGCTCCTCACTGGGCCAGGCAGTGAGGTTTGCAGGCATTTTTTGAACTGACAGTTCCTCCTCACAGCCTCACTAACTTGGGAAGGCATCCAGGGAGGTTATCTCTACAGATCCTAGAGAGCAGGAATTGCCTGGGACTCTTCCCTAGCACTGACTAGGACTATGACTGGCTAGGGGATTTCTGGGACTTGACTTTTTTTTTTAAAGATTTTTTTAAATTTATTTATACAAGAGCTGGGGTATAGGCCAGATGCGCGGGAGGGTGAGAGGATTCACCAGAGACTGATGAAATATACTGCTGAGGGGAGCAGCGGGCAAGGGAGGAGAGGTCTGCTGTGCCATGTGAGTTGCTACGGGGCCGGTGGGGATCGAACCAGCACTGCAGAGGCTGAGGACAGCTTCACAGTGCTCAACCTCCTGCGCCACCAGGGAGGCCCCAGGACTTGACTTTTTAAATCATCTTTTTCTTCCCTTGTATTTCTTCCTCTTAAATGACACCTACCATTAGCAGTTAGGACCTAAGAAAGAAAAAACTACAGTCCCTGCTCCGGAGGGACTCAGAGGTTAACTGTGCTTTGGACGAACCAGCTGTCATGAGTTTCCCTGAGGCCACCGTCATGATTCCCCACAAGACCCACCTTCACCAGCCCTCCTTGCACCTTTACCTGTACCTGTATTCCATTCCAAAGGCCTGGAGACCCAGGAAGAGTTGATGTTGGGGTTCCAGCGGAAGGAGTTGACTTGAATTCCCGTTGCTCAGGGGAGAGCAGTCTTTTGTTCCATTCAGCCTTCAACTGCCTAAATGAGACCCACCTGTAACAGGGCTATCTCCATAAAAGGGGGCAGTGCAACGTTGCCTGACCCATTTAATGAGGGGCAGAGCTGAGTGGCCAGGTGAAGGTATTTTTTTTAAAGATTAATTTATTTATGCTTACAAGAACTGGGGTACAGTGTGGGAGGTGAGAGGATTCACCAGAGACAGAGTGGGGAACAGAACAGGCAGACTGACTGAAATGCACTGCTGAGGGGAGCAGCGGCAAGACAGGAGATGTCTACTGTGCCATGTGGGTCTCTCCCTGGTCGGCTGGGGATTGGGATCCAACTCATGCTGCAGAGGCTGTGGACAGCTTCATGGTGTTGTGCTTAACTGCTTGTGCCACCAGGGAGTACCTAGTCATGATTCTTTACCTGTGGAGTGACCTGAACTCTCATGACTGAAGGGTCCAGACCATTTGTAGTCCTTCCTGGAATGGGTTATTGTGGTTTTCCATTGACCTTAATGAGGTGTGTGATGTTGTGATTTATAAGAAATGTATTTCATGATTCAAAACCAAAATATATTTCTCAAACATATTTGGTTTTCATCCATAGTTCCTGACTCACAGTTCCCCAAACCCTTGGAATTTCATAAGTGTTGAGAGTGATAAAGGTGTCTTTTGTTATATGAATGCAGTAACATTTGGAAAACACTTGAGGGTGGGACTGGTTGCCAGGGAAACCAGTGATGAATAAAGGGTGGATCCTTCAGTCCCACCCTCTGATTTCCAGGGAAGAAAGAGGGGTCAGAGCTGGGCTCAGTTTCCTATGGCCAGCGATTTAATCAACCATACCTTTGCAATGAAGCCTCCATAAAGGCTCCAAAAGGAGGTGGGGGGTAGGAACTCCAAAACCTTCCAAGCTGGGAAACCAGAGCACTTCCACATGCCACCATGCTGGGCCCCAGGCTTCATGAAGACAGAGGCTCCTTTGTTCAGGACCTCACCCTAAGTCTCTTCATCTGGCTGTCCATGTGTGTCTTTTAATATCTTTTGTAATAAAAACAGTAAGTGGTTTTCCCGAGTTCTTTGAATTGTTCCAGCAAATTAATAGAACCTGAGGAGGGGGTTCTGGAAACTTCTAACCTGTAACCTGTTGGTCAGAAGCACAGGTAACAAACAGCCTGGGTTCTAACATCTGAAGTAGAGGGCAGTCTTGAGAGACTGAACTCTTCACCTTTGTAATCTGATACTAATTTGGGGCAGACAGAGACAAAATTGAGTTGAATTCTTAAACACCTTGCTGGTGTCCTAGAATTGCTTGTTCATGTGAGGAAGCTTCCATACACTCACGTTAGAGTTGGGTTCGGGGGTTGTTTTCATTGTGGGAGTACTAAGAGATATCTTAATGGATCTCTATATTCCAAACATCTCTATATTCCTCACCTCCAGTCAAGAGTAACAGTCCAACTCCTTCTTAGTGGTCAACCCATTTAAAAAGTACCCATGCCTGCCCCCACCAAAGACACTTGATATCTTGTCATTGGTGGAGGAATCTGGGTGACTGAAACTTGAAAAGATCTGTCAGTTGGCTTTATGATGCATCCAGGGCTGAGATTTCCAAGCCTAGCCAGAGAGACATAAAGGGAAGCTGGTGGAAGGATACCACACAGGGAAGGCTAGAGCAGGGGGCAGAGAGGGCACACCATCCCTGCTGCAGATGCCAAAATATGTAATTAACAAAGCCAGGGTGCATTCGAGGAAGTGCTCAGCGGGAAAAGGCAGTATCAAAGAAATGGAACATCCTCATCAAAATCTTAATCTGGGCCATAACCCTCCAAGAAATTAAAAATAGGGAATAATTTGAGAAAGAGGAAACCTCGCCCTGAACTTGAGTAGTCTGAGAGAAAAGGGGCAGTTGCCATGATCATGAGTCCTAGGATTGCCCCATATTAACCAAATATTTAAGCAAGGATCCTAGGTGATATGTTTTCATCAGATTCTGGAAGAAGTAGGTAACTGGCTGAAGTATTGAATTTCCTCTTCACAGATGATAATGCCAGCAAGTACAGGAGATGTTTGATTTTCCTTGTAATCAAAGAAATGCAAATTAAAACAAAACACCACTTTACACTCATCAGAGTAGAAGTCAGTGAAAATCAGATATTGCTCTCAGCACACCTGTAGATGTGTGAAGTAGGAAAGCCCTTCTGAGATACCATCTGGCCAACCTTCATGATATCAAAATGCATATTGCTGAAAGTTGGACAGCCCTCTCTTGGGGGAAAGCCTGCATAGGTCCATCAGTGGATCAGACACACACATACAGCATGTGCATTAAATTCATCAGACTCAGATACAGGGAAAGATGGGAATAGGGATAAGGAAGGAGGGGGAAAATGAATAAAACTTAATGAGATGAGTCCCAAAAGATAGTTATGATAGCATGCCATGAACTGAAGTGTATAATTAACTAGACATTTTCCATCAGAAGTCCAATTTAATTAATTAAATGAGTAATTACCTTGACTCAGCCCCTCAGGGCAGCTTATCTCTGGCCCTGACAAAAAGCAAGGCTGAGCCTCCCAGTCAGAGACCAGTTAAAGTCAACCCTGCCTTGACTGATGTCATTATACAGCATGAATGCAGATCACTTTTTCAGGTAATATGCGTTTCTTCAGGTAATAATATTGGTTAAAATCTTTGTCACGCTGATGAGCAGAAAATGTATGATGGAATTTTGGGAGATACACAAGGATTTCAAAATTACATCTTTTGTTAAAAGTCAAATGTATTTCATTTTATAAAGTGAAGAACTACTGCCCCCTGCTGATCCCCAGGAAATCCCTAACTGTCACAAGGTGGGGCTTAAATGTAATGGGTAGAAGCATGGCCCCCCAAATGTTTGTGTCCTGGTCCCAGAAGGTGTGAATTTGTTACCATGCATGGCTCTGCAGACATGAATAAGGTCAATGACCTTGGGAGGGAGGATACTATCCAGGAGTACCCTAGGTAATTACTTGAGTCCTTAACACAGAGAGCCTTCCCCTTCTCATCAAAGAGAAGATGTAACTGTGGAAGTATAGAGAGACATGACATTGTTGATTCTGAGAATGGAAGAAGGGACCACAGCCAAGCACTGTGATCCAGTATTGTAAGTGTCCAGAAGCTGGAAAAGGCCAAGGCAAAGGATTCACCCCTAGAGCATTCAGAAAATAATGCAGCCCTGCCAACACCTTGATTTTTGCCCACTGAGACTTATTGAACTTCTGATCTACAGAATCTATGTATTAAGCATAGTTGTGTTGTTTCAGGCCAGTGCAATTGTCATAGTTTGTTACAGCAGCAATGGAAAACTAGTAGTAAATACATCCTGACTTAATTCAATCTAGAGAATCTAGAGTTAGTTGTTTTTTTCTTTCTTTTTCCTTAACTCTTCCTGCTAAAATCTTAGACTCTTTGGGAGTATGATGCAGATGAGACAGGACTTGGGAAGCTTACAGAAAGTTGGAACTAGTAGCCATCATGGTAGTAACTCAGCCCATCTGCCCACTCCAAGCCAGAAGCTCTCCTACCATACCCCTGTTCGTGGGATACTCAGCCTCTGCTTGAACCCTGGGGAGAAAATTGCATCTTCAGGTCTACCTCCATCTACTTATTGAATTTTTCTTGATTGTTGATTGAGTTCTGTCATCAGAGAACTTTTGAGGAAGTCTGTATTGTTTGCTTAAGGACTCTGTTAATATGTTCTTTCTTGCTATGAACCAAAATCTACTCTTCTGAAGTATCCACGTTTTGGTATTAGTTCTGCTTCTCAAGAACAACACAGAACTGAAGAAATAGGGTATACAAAAGGCCTGAGATAAGAAGATGGGGTTCAGAGGAAAGGCTAACAGATTATTGTTCTGCCATTTAATTCAAGCTTATTTGATTCTATGTATGTTCACCAAGCACATATTTTGTGCCAGGCATTCTATTTGCCACTGTGAATATAATTGGGACCCCCCACCCATGCACAGCCCATCCCTTATTGAAATGAATTTAAATGAAAAAGATAGTGAATACTCAAAATATAAAAATATAATTACAGATTGTAATAAATACTCTGAAAGGTACAGGGATTATAAGCATGTGTAACAGGCACTTAACTTCTTGTCAAAAGGGAACCCATCCTGAGGCTTACATCTCAGTCTGAAATCAAACTTCCTTTTGTCACTAGACAACCTTTCATATTCTCAAAAGTTTAGATGGATATCAAGCTTCCCCAATGTAACCTGACTGTAATATGTAGTTTCAATTCAAGACCTTGTTATAGGATGAATGTAAGGGCATGGCTGCCACGGCTATTATGTGTTTTTGACAGATTTGGCAAAATTATTTTACTTAGTGAGTTTCAAATGTCTGACCTTTTCTATACTTGGGCAGCAATCAACTAACCACAGAGGGGCCTTGATCTGCCTTGCCTGACTACTCCCCAGAAGAGAAGGAGCCCTATTCAGCAGGTCCTATAAAAGGACAATTCCCTGGGTCATCTTGAGACTAAAGGGCACCCAACCATCTCTGATGACCCACCAGGACATAGACCAGGGGTCTATCTTTTCTCTGGACAACTTGAAAACCCATTATAATCAGGGCCAGAAATCTGGTAATATATGTCTATCTACATTAATCTAGATACCTATATAATGATTGTCCACAAAACTACAGCTAATGTTAGTGAGGGAGAGAATCACTTTATAACAGTAATAACATTGGCTAAGATATTGCTATAGACTAAATCATTGTGTCCCCTCCCCACACACCCCAACCAAATTTATATGTTGAAACCTGATCTCCAATGGAATGGCATTTGGTGGTGGGACAATTTGGAGGTGTCTAGGTCATGAGGATGGAGTCCTTATAATGGGATTATAAGAGACCACAGAGAACTCCCTTACCTCTTCTATAATATGAATGAGAAGACAGCCCCCCATGAACAAGGAGACAGGTTCTCTCCAGACAGAGTCTGTCAGCCCTTTGATCTCGAACTTCTAGCCTCCAGAACTGTGAGAAAAGAAATTCTGTTCTTTATAAACCCCCAAAGCATGGTATTTCTTTTATACTAGCCCAAACAAACTAAGATAGGTGGTATTTTAAAATGTATGTACCTAAAAAAAAATCTGAAAATACATACCGCAATAAAAAAGAGTCAATATATGTTCCCCACTATAAAAGAAAATTTCAGTACATCTTTTTTGTTTTTGCTTTGTTTTGTTAAAACTCTAGATATACCTTTAATGATGGGAATGTGTTCTTTTAATCTTTTTAATGATTCAGAACATTTAAAAAGATCACATAGATCTGTAATACTCAATAAACAAGCTTATCTTCGTAGACATATAGTTCTGCACCCACCATATAGACATATAATTCCGTTCCCTCCCTCAGGAATGCATGGTATACTTGCAAAAATTGAATATATATGAGTAATATCAAGAGAATTGCAATCAATTTCAAAAAGTATCACACAGATCACAATCTCTGAATATAGCTAGGTGGGTTAGAAGTTAATTGTGAATATTCTCAACTGAAACAACCAAAAGCCATTCAACAACAACAAAAAAAAAGAATGTACAACATGGAATATTCTATAGTACTTGATAGACAGATTAGGAGTCTGCAATCTTTTTCTATAAAAGATCCAATAGCATCTCACTCATAACAGGAATCTAGAAAACCTAAATAAGGGACCAGGAAAAAGAATAGCTATAAGAAAGAAAAAAAATCAAAATCAACAAACAACTATGAACCAGAGACACACTTTGGGGTTGGGGGGCAGGAAAAGGAGGGATTGGGGTCAAAATCAGGGGCTTGCAATTGTATGGGGAATATAAAAATTAAAAAATAAATTAAAAAACTAAAAACCCAAAGAACATAAAGATCCTCAAAAAAAAAAAAAATCCAATAGCAAATATGTTAGGCTTTGGGGGCCACACAGTCTCTCTAGCACTGAACACTGCAGTAGCCGTGAAAAAGCAACAATAGACAATATGTAAATGAATGTGCCTGGCTGGGTTCCCATAAAACTTCATTTATGGGTACTGAAAATTGTATTTCATATGTCACAATAACCTTTTGATTTTGTTCAAATATTTAAACATTTAAAAGTCATTCTCAGCTCTCAGGCCATACAAAAACAAGCTGCTGACCAGATGTAGCCCACAAGCCACCATTTGCTGACCAGTGATACAGATGAATCATCGCAACATAATACTAGGTTAAGGGAGGTCTGAAAAGAGCACATGCAGAGTGAGACTCCTGTTAAAGTTCAAAAAATTCTAAAAATCCATACACACACATTTATATGTATACACCTCGCCCACATTTAATCCACTGATTCAGTTAACAGTGTGATATCCATAGAAAGGGGAGGTTCCAGGTTTCCTGCCGCACCCAAGGAAGGGCAGACCTGAGCAGCAAGGAGAAGCTAGAAAATACTGGGAGGCCTGAGAAAAATAAGACTGAAAAGAAGATTTGGAGGGGACACATGGAGCTGAGAGACGTGAATAAGAAGCTACACTTGCTTCTTGGCCTTGGACTTGTACTAGGGACTTGGGGGACATAGAAAGAGACACTTGAAAGAGATGTGGATGAAAGAGAGAGATTAATTGGTTGATAGATCTTACCAGTAATGCTGTCTGAGCTGGGGCCCCGGGTGCACCCTGATGGCAGGCAAAACCTCTGTGGTAGAATATTATACTGTTCGATGAGGGTGCTCAGCCTGTGTTGTACTGCTGGATTATTTGTCAGCCCATTTGGGCCAAGGACCACATCTGCCTTATGTTTCTCCAGCACCCTACTCAACTTAGAGTAGCCTGATAAATATGTGTGCAATAAATATTGACTCCAGCTACAGTCTCTGTCATATACAATTGCCTCTAGAATAGTTTTGTTGGTGATAATTTAACTTCTTCAAGCATAGCACCAAAAACAGAAAATAAAAACACAGGCCCTTCCACGTTTATCTCTCATTACTCTCATTCAATCCCAAGGTCTTTACACTCCAGTAAAGCCCTCTTTGAATTCCGTCAAAATGCTCTGTTACCATACCACAGGTTCTTTGCACACACTCGTCCTTTTAATTGCAACATCACCTACTTTTCCTTCATTTCTCTGCTCAGTCATAATTCATGTTCTTCTAACACCTCCTGTACTCCCTCCTGTCATTTAGTGCACAATTCATGTCTGCCTCTCAAATTGAAAAAGCAGGAACAGGCCCAGTTTGGTTGGCTGTTTACCCTTAGATATTTAGCACTTAGCACAGTGACTGGCATATAATACCAACTCAATACATTGTGCAGAAATAATACAGGTCTCAGTAGAGACCTCTGTGGGACAAAGAGTATTCTAGAAAGAGGAAATAGTTTTAGCAAAGCCCTGAAAAGAGTAATATTATACTCTATCTAAAATTGAATGAAGCCAAATGTGGATGGACCATAATAGGGGAGAATGATGCATGGTGTGGTGAAGACAAATAGGCTGGGCCACATGCTGCAGGGTCTCGCAAAATATCTTAGGGCCTTGGAATAGTGGAAAGTCATCAGGCCTCCTTGGTGGCACAAGAGGTTGAGCGCAGCCCTGTGATGCTGGCTGCAGCCTCTGCAGCACAAGTTCCATCCCTGGCCAGCGAGCAACCCACATGGCACAGCATATTTCTCTCCTGCCTCACCCTCTGTTCCCCTCAGCAGTGTGTTTCGGTTGGTCTGCCTGTTCTGTTCCCCACTCTGTCTCTGGTGGATCCTCTTGCCCCCTGTGCCTCTGGCCTATACCCCAGTTCTTGTATGCATGAATAGATAAATCTTTAAAAAAGATATGGGAAGTCATCTGGAGCTATAAGTAGGATGGTTATTCTGTTCTTCACAAGAACCCTACTAATCAATGTCATTGCATGCCACTACACCTGTGATCACTGGGTCAAAACCAGGAATTTACATGAGCGCAGACTACGCGTCATCTTGTTTAATTGAGTCCATTGTCCTAACCTTCTGAGATCATTTTGAGTCTTCATTGTTTCTTACCTTCCAACTTGACATCATTGGCAACTTGGTGTAACAAAAGATCTTGCTGTCAAGAAATAATAGAAAAAACAAAGGAATCAAAGTTCCTACATGTTCTGCCCACTATGACTCAAATCCCAGCCCCCGTGGGGTTTCATAGAATATGATCCGAATCTGTCATAGACAAAGCAGCCAGCCTCACCCATTCGGAACTATAATTTTATGTACATGTCCTTCCTGCTCCTTTAGTCATCCACAATTCCAGCTTGATGGAATAATATTATAGGATAAGTGTGTTTAATAAAGGGGGCGTGCAGGGGAAAGTAGTCTCCTTGCTTACTTCAAGTATTGAGACTGGATTTCATTTTCCCAAAAGGAATGTGTTTCGTTTTCTTCCAGGAATCTGATTTGTTTCCATAAATCAACTAAGTTTGGTGTTTGTTTACATATATTCCATAAAAGGTCAGAAACCCAGGATCATAAGTATTTTGAAAGTAAGAAAAACTCTGGTTGCTAGTTCTTTGAAAGGCACAGGGTCTTTCGGGTTTGAATCAGTTCTCACTGAAAAGGACAGCTCTGGGCTCTCGGACACCCTCTGAACAGGACAGTGGCTCAGATGGCTTTGTACTATGTGTTGGCTTTATGCGAGGTTCTTGTCTGTTTGTTTTGCTTTTGGCTTCGGGGTGTTATCTTTTTCTCTTAATATATGATCTTATACGCAGAAATAATTCCCAAATCAATATGTTATCCATTAGCCATTGTGAACGATGAGATACATTTCCAACATCCAGAAGTCAACTTTTGAAATAACTTCCCTAAATTTGTGGAACTTCATCAAAATAAAGAGTGGTTGGGGTTTTTTAATATTTCATTTTCTCTATAAGAAAAACAACATTAAAGGGGGAAGGAGGGGAAGGAGAAAAGCATAGTGAGCAAAAATTACTGTTCCTTTTTTACAGCTCTCATTCCAATCTTGAAAACTTAGTTAAAGAAGAAAAACAAAATTACAGCTTTGCTTCACCCAATTGAGACTAAAAGACAATGTCAGGTCTAAAATAATTATGGAGGGCCTCCCCAGTGGCGCAGCGGTGGAGCGCTGGGTTGCAAAGCTGCCCCCAGCCTCTGCAGCACCGGTTCGATCCCCGGCCACCAGGCGAGGGTCCCACATGGTGCGCAGACCTCTCCTGCCGCCCGCTGCTCCCCTCAGCAGTGTACTTTGTCACTCTGCCTGTTCTACTCTCCGCTCTGGCTCTGGTGAATTCTCTCACACTCCGGCACCTCTGACTGTACCCAGTGCTTGTATAAATAAATAAATAAATATTTTAAAAAAAAATAAAACAATTAAGGAGACAGTAGAAGAGGACAGGGCCAAGGACAGAGACTGTGGCCCCCTGAAACAATGCTCAGGGCCTGTCCCCAGCATCATAGGAGGCCACTGAGTTTTCTCAACTTACTGTATCCACTTGATCAGGCCTCATTTCTCCTCATGCCTGCAAAGTGATGAAGAGAGAGCACTGCTGAAAGAGTCCCCAGAAACCCAGACAGTGCCTGCCCTGGCACTCCATGAACCACGAGGGATTTCTTAAGCCAGTTTCAGAACAGGAAGAAACCAATCTGTGCCAACATCTCAATAAATCCATCACCCCTCAACATCCCAGTGTCTCTTAGACACACAATTTGTTTTCGACTCTTATCAAAGGTGGATGTTAAGTTCACTGGGGGAATGGATGTCCCTTCTGTCTGAAAGCAGTGACCGATTTGTCATCTGCAGCTGTCACCCACGCACGCGGAGCCAGGCAGTGCTGCCCACAGGGCCAGGCCTTGATCAAATCAGAGCCAGTGACCTCACTTCGGCACTTTAACAAAGAAGCAGGCATCCAAAAGCATAAGTCTTCATTTGGAAGAAAACAAATTCTTCCTGAAACATTTTTTTAAACCCAAAGAAAGTGCCAGAATGTTTTTAGAAGCAAGGTCCAACATGGTTCACACAGCATGCTCCCCCGACCGATGGGAACTTGAAGCTAGTGTTTGGCAAGCTAAGTGTTACCAGCCCCAATTCAATGGTCCTCTCCCTCTAAGGTCATAGAAGGTTCTAGAGAACAGTTCTCCATGAATACCATGAAGAGACCCCTGGGCCAAAGCTGGTTGCAAGCTGCTTGCTAATAACTGGTCCCCAGGGAACCAAACTGAAGCTTTCCATGCCGGCTTGCCGCTCCCACCTCAGGGCCCTCACCTGGGGGTGGGGACTTCCAGAGCAACTGGGGGCCTGATTCTGTTACCTTCTGACTGATTAAATCCAGGTGCTCTGTTTATTTCAGAGTGCAAAAAAACACACCAAGAGCTTAAAACTCACATTACAGACAGGAAACAGCACTCCAGAGAGCCGGTGTCTGAAACTTGAAGACCATGCCAGGCCTCTTCTCAAACAAGCACTGTTTCTTCCCTGGCTGGCCCATGGCTCCCGATGGAGAGGGTCCTTCTGCCCTCACTCTAGGCAGCTCAAGGTTCAGCTGTCTATAAATTACATATTTTAAATGTACTTAGTCGTTCTTTCTCCTTACATTTAAAAGCACATGGTTTAGACTTGATCCCAGCCATACTGTCGCAAAAGAAAATCCTTACAACATGGTCATTAAAATCTCCCTGAAAAGGTGTTCTTAATGCACAATAAAAACATATCTGGGAACTGGGGAAGGAAGGGAGGATTTGAGAGCAATAACAGCCTCATTAATCTAATTATCTGTCAATATTTATTGAGGCAAGTCATGGGGACTGAAGAGGATTTGTGGGTGGGGTTTCTGAGTCTTTTGTATTTAAAGCAACCTTCTCTCTAGTACCTTCTCCCTTCCTCAGACACACACATTGTGTGCCTGCCTCCTCGGTTCTGTCTCTCACATCAATAGCTCTGAGGAGATTAAAGGAAAATAAGCCTTCCCTTTCTTCCTTGACATATTAAGAGACCTTGCCTCTTCTATATTTTCACTGATGATATGGGTCAACAAGAAAACAGAAAATCTGTTGTCTCCTTCAGAAGTCTTAATGCCCAGGGTCACCACCTCCCTGGCAAACTGAAAGTCCTTCAGTTTGTGGGTGCTAGAGAGCATGAGGATTAGCAACAAGTGTCTCACTAAGGACCTAGCCAGCAGCTGGCAAATTGTGGACAGAGCAGCGTGACTTCTCAGGTTGTCCAAACCCTAGGGCTGTACTTATCCTGCGTTCCCCTGTTCCCATAGGCTGCCTGCTCTGAGACTTTGCTGTAAGCTTTCTTTGATAGCCTACCAAAAATGCAAACAAGTGAAAAAAGACTAGAAGGAAATTGGCTAAAATGTAAAAGTGATTTCAGAAGCTTTGGTTGTATACCTTCAAAATCCACTTTAACAATTCAAGCAAGGAGAGTTTTTAAACTGAATGGAAAAATATGTAAACCAACAAGGTCATTAAAAGGACAGATGGCTCTTTTAGAAGTGCCATTAGAAGGACAGATTTGGCAAATTTCCAGAGACAGAGCTGTGAACAGTTTCATTTATGTTGCTGATATCAGAATGAGTCATCCCCAGCTGACTATTATTCCCAATACCCTCACTAAAGATCCCCCTCCCCATTCCTGGCAGAAAAAAAATCTTTTTGGTTCATCCAAGTTGTGTATCTATTCCCAGGGCAAAGGCAGAGTCTAGGGACTGATGGTCAACCAGGCCAACTCAGTAGCTGCCTACTCTTAGTGGTCTTCTCTGAGTTGTCATGGTTTTTAGGGAAAAATATTTTTGTTTTGATGTTTTCTATAATATCCAATTGTTCAAATGTTAAACAGTTTTGCATTTATGTAGGTGAGTACACGCCCACACAGAGAGGGGTTCTGTCCAGGACTAAAACACTGAGAGCACTAGTAGGAGAAAGAAGCTCACAGGTAATAGGTGTTCAATTCATTTTGTACAATAAAAAATGGGATGGTAGGAAGCTACAAAAAGGGAATGTAAAGCAACTCCTTCACACGTGGACCACTATTCTCTCCACTTACAGTCACCCAGGAGTTTAACATCTCCCCTCCAGACTCTATAGCTCTACTGCCTTCTTAACAGAAATAGCTAGTAGACCTACTTTGAGAAGAATTTTCCTGTTTTTTCACCCATGGCTGCAAATAAAGCAGATATGAAATCTTACTCCACATCATTGCCTGCCCCTTAACACAAAGAACATTCTCATAGTTAATAGGACTCAAATATATTCCACAAACTCCACTAATGGAATAGGATCCAAGTATACATCTCTGTTCTTTCACTCTCATTAACCCACTGGAGTTTATTTAGTGGGGAGGTTTTTCCTCTGCCCTAGGTGCTGACTTGCACCTGCCCTAGGTAAAAACTCAGAAAGCTAATGACTTGTCCTTGTTCACCTTTAGCTTAGAGATAGTCCTATGTTCACTCTAAGTGAGAGCATGTCAAACCCAAGGTACTAATGGAGATATTTGTTCTCTATTGGCCCCCTTGATAAGCCTCTAACAGGCGGGCAGCCAGCCTTTGGAGAAGGGTGAAGCCACCCTGTTCTCTTTCTCCACCCATTGCCTCCTCCTATTGACCAGCTGCTGTTGTGAATCCTGCCAAGGTTTGAAGGGGATACATAGGGTGAGGGTTGGGGAGCAGAGGTAAGGAATAAGACAATTAACCTGTGAATACCTTCCTGCTCTCTGGTCAGGAAGACAGTGAACCCTGATACCATACTGGGCATCTCCATGAGTTCTTTGGACATTCTGGAGCTGGGGGCCTCCAAATTAACTACCCGGATGTGGGTTGGGCCCTCCTTCAGTGGGCTACTCTGTCCATTCATTTCTTCTTCTTTGGCAGCACGGAAGATACTCATGGATAAGACTTCGAACAGATTCCTGTGACCCATATGTCATCCATACGAGAACGTCACAAGTCCTTTGCTCCTCTGTGGCATAGATCGTTCTTTCTCAGCTCAGCCTCTTTTCCTCTCTCCTGCCACAGATCATGCAATGCTCCTAGCTGCACGTCAGCACGGCCCTCCCCAACTGCAGGGAACATGTATCAAGCTCTGCAAGTTGACTTGGTGAAGAAGTTCGCTCTCCTTCTCCCTCTCCTCTGTCTCTCTCACTTGAGTAAAGGAAGAAGCACAAACAACGCCTGACTTCAGAGGGTAGAGTAGCACTCCTGCCATGCTGTAGGGTTAGGATGGGCTGACAAATGGCAGTAGCACTAATTCCCCCATAAATGTCTCTCTCTACTCTCATGCTCTTGTCTTTTTTTAAATTTTATTTTATATAATTCTTACATCATTTTTTATTTTTGCACAATGTATGCATTTTCATTTTGGTTATATTCCCCATACAATTGCACCCCCCCTTATTTTGACCCTAATCCTTCCTCTCCCCCCCCAACATGCTCTTGTCTTTTTTTACTCCCACCATGGCGGAGGGGTTGAAAAGTCAGAGAATGGGTTCTTGAGTAGCTGTTGTAAAGATTCCTCCAGGTTAGTGTGTTCTCACACTCACATGAGCATCTAATATTTGCATCTGGGTCAAAACTTCAACTTTAACACACTCAAGCACTTATAGTTTATTCACGTTTATCTGTCACCCTGAATCTGTATGGCATCCTTAATGCAGTGCTCACCCCATGTTATGGGTGAAGGGAGTGAGGTCCGGGAGCTGCTGAGCTGGCTCTGCCCTGCATTGCACGAACTGGCCTTTGGAAGGGAGGAAAAGTCTGCCCGCCCCTACGGTCCGGGGATCAGTCACTGCTGGTAGATCACTCGGGTCTTATTCTGTCATTCAACACTGGTAGATCAAAAATGCCTTCCTGACACATGTATTCATCACTCACTGGGAGAAGGAGTGCCGGGTGCCCTGGAGACAAAGTATGATGCCCCTGAAGTCAGTCTGCAAGTGCCTTGCCTATTCGTTCTAGGATTTAGATGAACCGAGTATGTCCAGTTTTAGTCAATGCAGAATCCACATTCACATCACAGCCTAATGAGTAGATAAACACTATTAATGATGTAAAAATATTCACCTAAAGTTTATTCACCTAAAGTTTAAACAATGGGGCCTCCCTGGTGGCGCAGCTGTTGAGCGCTGGGTTGCGAAGCTGCCCGCAGCCTCTGCAGCGCCGGTTCGATCCCCAGCCACCAGGCGAGGGTCCCACATGGCGCACAGACCTCTCCTGCCACCCGCTGCTCCCCTCAGCAGTGCATTTCTTTGTCAGTCTACCTGTTCTGTTCCCCGCTCTGGCTCTGGTGAATTCTCTCACCCTCCCGTGCTTCTGACTGTACCCAGTGCTTGTATAAATAAATAAATAAATAAATAAATAAATAAATCTTAAAAAATAAATAAATAAAAATAAAGTTTAAACAATGAACTTTCCCAATTGAAATGTGGCCTGACCTAGCAAGAACAGCCTGAACACCTCTTCCTCCCTAACAGCCCAAACACCTCTTCCTCAGGCAGCAGGGGCCTTGCCGTCCTTTGCCACGGATCCCAGGACCTGATGCCCAGTGGAGCCAGAGTCACTTTGGAAAGAAACAACTTGCTTGGCCCAAGAGAGCAGGTTCAGGTCACACTGTGAGCCCCTGGCCTGTGGGAAACCTGCACAGTCGGCCTGAAATTCCCTTCCAGGGGACGGATACCAGTATTCTTTCCTGAAGGGAGTAATCATTGCCAGAAACATTTGCAAATCTGGCTGATTTTTAAAGAATTTGAACTTGATTTTTCCCCCCTCAGTCAAGGACTTGGCCAAGACAGGGATTTTATAGAGCTAACAGGAAAAAGTCAGAAAGGAGATTTAAAAGTGAGAGGGGGAGAGAAACGGGATTGGAGAGAAAAAAAGGAGAAAAGGGTTTCAGAGGAGGGAAGAAGATACTCCAGTTGTCTGTGGATGACCTGTCTGTTCTCACATGACTGTCCACCAGTCACCTGTCACTTGTCACCGACCTGAGGCCACCAAGGTCCCATCGTCACTGAATCATGAGGACCAGAGCTTTGACCTAGAACATCTTCCACCCTATGTCCCTCCTCACTCCCACGAAGGCAAAGCTCATTTGTGTTCCAAGGCCTAAGCCAGCAAAAGGGGCCACAGGGAGCAGAAGCTTCCTAGGAGCACATCCTTCAAAGTCACCACTTCTAAAGTGACAGGATAGTCTTTAAGGCTAAGGGAAAAAAACATTTGAAAAAGCGAGACTGTGAGACACTAGAATGAATTCATCAAACATTGTTGGTGATTGAGGGTACCACTTCATCCACCTCCTGTGATGGTGGGGATCTCACCACTTCTCCCCCAAACAGCCTTCCCTTATGTGCCACCTGGTTTGGTTGCTCCCATTTTGTCCCTTCCAGGAATGACCACTGAGCCTCAGCCTGCAGCAGGCACACACCCATGTGTAATACATCATCGTTTTCTTTGAGTTCATCTTGCCTCCTCCTGTGGCATGTAGACTCCTGAGGTCAAGGGTTATCCTGTTCTTTGCCCTCCCCACCACTCACTCCAAACCTACCCTCTAAATCTTCTGAGGGATTCAACTTTGATGTTTTCCTGACGCAGCCTGTGGACACCAGCCCAGGAGCCAGCACTGTTGTTCAGAGCCATGGTCCTGAGAGACTAATCTTGTCAAATCACAGCCCCACCAGGGCTGGGGGCCACAGATTGTTCACATTTGTCCCTCCACATGGCCCCAGGTTATTCCCTGTCTTGGCCATCAGATGGCACCACAGTTCCACAGGTCACCACCACTGTGTTGGCTGGGAGGGGAGCTTTACCACCCAGCCACGGCCCCTCCCACAGAGGGTGCCACCCCGCCAGGATGGGGTTCCCATCTCCCCGCTGCTCTTTGGAGGGAGTTTTTGGGGTATCTGGGGCAGCTCTCCTTTGTCAGCCTTGTCCAACTGCAGGTTGGAGCTGTGGCTGCGCCCCCTCCACCTGCCCAGGACCTTTAACTGGGGGCACAGAGGTCACAGCACCTCTGTGTGCTGAGGGTTCAGGAGCTGGTAAGCAGAGACTCAGCAGAGCCCTCCTGTGGCTCTGAACAAGGGACGTTCAGGAAAGCGCTAGAATTACAACTTTGTAATATTGCCTTTAAAGACAGTTTGTGGTTGCCCCAAATCCACTGGCGCCTCCATTTCCCCATCTGCCCCCTGGTCACTCTCCTTCCTGACTTGAAGAGGAGACTCAAACACCACATTAGTATTCTCTAAAGAAGGTCTGGGAGGACCAAGGGCACCCGAGAACCTTGCCTGGGAGCCACATTTTCCTGAATCCTATAGCATTTTCTTGCTAGCATCACACAGATTAACAATCCTATCAAAATCCCAGCAAACAGATCACACAAGCATTTCCCAGCACATTTTTGCCAGTGGGCTTTTCTCCCCATGAAAGCATGCAAATTGCATGGTGTTGAAGAATCTTGATTTCAAATCAGTTCAGCCAGGGCTCTGTGCACAATGCCAGCAGAGACTGGCCATTTGGCATGGATGTCTATTGCATCCAACCCCGACTCTGGGTCTCTGTGTGCACCCCTTGTCATGGACTTCTAGGACTGTAAACAACCTATGAAGCCTCCAATGATGAAAAAGAGGAAGCACAAAGGAGCACAAGTTAAAGCAATTAACCAACAAGTTAAAAGATACTAACATTTTAACTTTAAAACCACATGATCTAGCTAGTCTATGTGAACTGCATGCCAGCAATCACATGAAAATACACAGCATGCAGGGGTGGTCTATAAGTTGGGGCTTATTTTAGTTCACATCATCTCCAAGTCAGATTCTAAATTTTAGATTCATTCTCTCTCTCTCTCTCTCTCTCTCTCTCTCTCTCTCTCTCTCTCTCTCTCTCTCTCTCTCTCTCTCACGCACACACACACACACACACACACGCACAGACCCCTGGAAGCACACCTTCTAACCTTTAACTAGACCTTTAGGGAATCACCAGGAGAGCTGCTGCCCAGGTCAGTCACTCAAGACTCAGGGGGTGCTTCTCCAATTGCCAGGCTGCAGAGAAAGGAGTCATCGAGACACACCTGCAGACTGCAGGCTACACATGGCGGTGGAGGGGTACAGGGACACCTAACAGTGAGTCAGCAGACAAGCTGACTCAAAATCAGCAGCATGAAACCTCTCTTCCCTCTAGTGCAGGGAACCTTCTACCCTGACACTCTGTTAAGTTGCCTCTAGCCCCAAGAACCACTGGAGGGAAATTGCACGGTTTGTTTGGCACCTGAGCTACAGCCACTCCATCTCCACCTCCGAATTTACTGTCCCTTCAGCGCCAGCGGAGAGCAGCTCAAGCCCATCTTTCTCTGAGCCCAAATGGGGCCAGAGTGCAGAATGCGTCGTCATCTTCTCTCTCTCTCTCTCTCTCTCTCTCTCTCTCTCTCTCACACACACACACACATCTATATAATAACTTCCTCCATGTCCCCCTCTCACCAAGGATCTACATTGTTTAGGACTGAAAATACCTATGTAAAGACGTTTACACTCAGAGGACATATCCATGCTCTTCCCCAATGTTTTCCGTTGGCCAGAATGAGCAAGGATTCTATTCTTGGCTCAGTATGAAGACAGGGAGGCCAGCACTGCTCTTGGGATGTGTCCAGATCTTTCATGGAATCTGAAGGCCCCACAGACATCTGGGGCTCCATGTGATTCCTCAGCGACAGCCCTGACCCCCACCCGACCTCACTCTAGCTCCTTCTAACATTTCCTATGCTTGCTCTTTCTTCATGACATTACCTTCACGTGAGTAATGCTGTGTTTTATTCATTTGCCTGATCATGTTCTGTCTTCTCCACCAGGATTTAAGCTTCTCAAGGGCAAGAACTTTGCCTCACGTACTGCTGTAGCTGCAGAGCATGTAAGAACACCTCAGCACTGGTGCAATTCAGTGCATGCTGAATGAATGAGCACGCGAAGTGAGTGATCATTTCTGGCCTCCACATCTCCAGCTTGGTTCCTACACTCTTCTCTTTGCCTGGGCCTCTCTAATCTTTAGCTCTTCCTACTTACTTTCTCTGCTCAAGCATTAGGCACATCGTACTCTTCCTCCTCCATACCCTAAAGCCAACACCCTCCCAGCTCTCAGTCTCGATGGCTCATCCCCAACAGAGCCCCTCTACACCAGCCTGAGTGTATGCCAGGCCCCAGCATACACTTCATACCCACCTGTGCTGTTCCTTCACTGTCTTTATCATGGTTTATGAGTTTAGATTTATTTGAGAGATTATTTGCTCATTGATTGTCCCCCCACCCAATAACTGTCTTTTCCTCATCATTGTAGTCCTAGTTCTCAGCACAGTGCTTGCCCAGAACAGGTGCATAATAAATATTTGCACTTGATAGTTATTACGACTTAAAAAATCAAAAGTTCCCTTTGAATCTTTGAGTTGGAGGATAAAACATACAATTTACAAAGATAGAAGCTATGTCCTAGGTAACCAAAAAGTTTTCTAAGCCTTTCTGGGCAGACATCCCTATATTTTCCTACTTTCAGAAGCCAAACCACTTAGGACTGAACCCATTATTTTTCAGCTATCTGCTAATCATGATTTTCTAAAGTGGGTACTCAGAAGGATACAGAGGTGAGGTCAGAAGTGGGTGAGAGGGGGGGAACAGGAGATTTTGCCCCAGAAAGAGATAGAGATGACTGCATAATTCTGAGATCTGGTCTTTCCTCACTGTTGACCCCTACCTCACTGTCCATCCCCCACCATCATTAGGAAAAGAGAAGAAACAACCCCTCATCACAAATCACCCCAGCAGTTAAGATTACAAATATGTCTGCTTTTACTTACTGTCATAAGATTAGCAAGACAAACTTGGATCCAGTTTCATAGCATTTTGGAACAGTAAGTTATCGAGAGTAATCATGCAATCTGATCCTCTAATTTTACTGATAAGGGAACTAAGGTTCAAATTATCCCCATTCACAGATCTGGAATTAGAATTCAACCCCATCTCCTAGAACCATATGCCGCTATCTTGGTTGCAAGTTTTTATTTTTAAAATGAGTTAAATTTTCCAACAAGATCTTTTGTTGTAGCAGAATATGGTAAGTAACACAAGGCAGATGATTGCTGACAAGAACAACATGTTTATTTTAACTACATATCATGTCTTCATTTGGGTTTCTCCCAAAGTAGCTTCTGACACAGGATTTGAGTACAAGTAGTTGCTTCTGGAAGTGATGTCAGGCAGTGGGGAGGGGGAGGGGGTCGGAAAGAGACTGCAAAGGGAAGAAAATCTCATAAAGGACTGGATCTCTCTGGGGTCACCTCAGGTTGGGCCTGGATGGAGGGATGTGGGGTGGTGGGGCTAGGTAGTTATCCCCCTGCTTCATCCTCCTCAGCTGAGTTTGGTGAGGAGGGTGATGAGTGAAAATCGCAGCCTCGATCTTCTCAATTATGGTATCCCAAAGCAGGGGGTGCCATGCTGGAAGGTAGTGGGGATTGGGACCCATGCAGGCTGCCTCTGAGGAAGGAAGAACAGCACCCACACACTTTCTAACTATCCCTTGTCCAGGCCTCATGAAATACGAAGTCAACTGAGGTATGTGCCTAAAACCATCTCCCTACAATTGGGAGGGACCATCTAATCATTTTTTACTAACTTAAAACATTTTCTGTAAAGGGCCAATAGAACAAGTTTTAAGTTGTAGGAGAGATATGGTTTCTATCGGGACTGCTCCCTCCTGGGGTCACAGTGCAAAAGCAGTCCATAAATGGAGTGTGGCCATGTTTCATGTGTGGCCATGTTTCAACGAAACACTATTTACAAAACCAGGGTGCTGGGTTTGGATTTGGCTATAGGCCACAGTTTGCTAAACACCACTCCCCCATCTAAATAAATCTCTTTATTTTAGCATCAAGGAAACAGAGACATACCTGACATCTGCTCGGGATCACAGCTTTAGGGACGTGCTTCTGGGGTTTCACATTGGTAGGTAGGTTTTCAGTTTGAAATGACCCAGAAACTTCCCTGACCTCACTATGCAGATATTTCACCCAACTGAGCCAATCAGAACAGAGATCCTGCTAACCAAATCTCCCTGGAGCCAAGTGCTGCTGTTGGGCACTGTCCTGCCCCAGAGGATCTCCTTATTGGGGAGGAGGAGAGCTAGAAGCACAGGAGAACTGGGCAAAATGGGGCAGTGCAGAGAAGCCAACCATGGTCAGTAGAAAAGTTCTTTGAAAATCTCCTGTGCTGTGGACACCTTCTGGTTTGCCTCCAGATTCTGCTTCTGTGTTTCTCTGCCCTGCTGTAAGCCTGGAGAATGAATTACACGAGACCCCACAGCAAACTCACACCCTCTGGCTTCTACTTGGGTTCACCAGTGGAACAGAAGGGAGAGGAAATAAGTCAGAAAAGTTACTTTCCCACACCCCTCCAGGGGAGTTGTGGCAAACTGGCTGCTGCCCTCCACCAACAACCCTGCCAAGTGTTCTGTTGTGCTCCCTGCCCTTGTTCCTTAAAGCTTAGGAGTAGTAAAGATGTACTTCTGGGCCTCCCCGGTGGCGCAGCGGTTGAGCGCTGGGTGGCAAAGCTGCCCTCAGCCTCTGCGGCGCCGGTTCAATCCCCAGCTGCTCCCCGGCCACCGGGAGAGGGTCCCACATGGCGCGCAGACCTCTCCTGCCGCCCGCTGCTCCCCTCAGCAGTGTACTTCGGTCCCTCTGCCCGCTCTGCTCCCCGCTCTGGCTCTGGTGAATTCTCTGACCCTCCCACGCTTCTGACTGTACCCAGTGCTTGTATAAACAAAACAAACAAACAAACAAATAAATAAATAAAACATGCCTCTAGAAAATTAAAAAAAAAAAAAAAAAGCTTAGGGGTGGTGAAGATGTACTTCTGATGCCAGCCCTGGTATTCTTGACTGTCTATCATGCCTCTCCAAACTTTTCCCACTCCTTGGTAAGAGTCCTTTTATGAAACACCCCTCAAGTTATACAAGTGTGGGTGCCATGTGCTTACCGCTGGACTCCTCACTGCCAAGGTATCTCTGTGGCCAGTGAGAGCATGTCTGGAGGGGAAGTGGGGTCTTCCTGGAAGGTTGAACAGGGCATTTTGAATGGCACCTTGAGGAAAGGGTCTGAAGAGGAGAATATGGAGGCAGAAAAGTAGTCCAGAGTCTGTGAGAAGGCCAGGAAAGCTGCACTCCAAATGCGGGGAAAGGCTGCCCCCCGGTTTGCCAGCTGCTGTGCAGTGCCAAGTGAGCAAATCCATCAGGATTGCTTCAGAGAGCAGGGGAGAGCAGGCAGGTGTGCCCCCATGGAACCCCAAGTGTTCACTGCAGACTATTATTTATTCCAAACATCTGTAGAGTAGTCAGAGAAAGGCCTCCATTCCTCCTAGGAGGGTGTGGGGTCAGATTCAGGGCTTGATGTCACTGACAGTCCTGCTTTCCCTTTGGGGTCAGACCCAAGGCCAAGGCCAAGAGCCAGGGGCTAAAGACCTGCAAGAAACAGAGGTTGCCAGGACTCAGGATGCTGGTCCTCACTGCTGGTGAATTGTGCTGCGAAGAAAGAATCTTTTTTTGGTCATTTGTGAGCAAGGCACCAAAATCCTTCCCCTCACCCCCGCCCCCAGAACAAAGATAAAAAAACTGAAAAGGAAAGCAGGCGCAGACACATAGACAACTCTTAAGAGCCTGGACACGTAGTTTCCAAATGGATTACATGGCCCATTTAGCAGCCTTCGCCGTGGATTATTTAGGCGCTATTAGAGTCAGGGCTCCATAAATTGGATGTGAAATTCATGCAGGTTTCCTGTAGTTTATCAAGCCGGTCACTCCCTAAAACCAGAAAACAGAACAAGAATGTGCCAAAATGCTAAAGAGGGGAGGAGATGGGAACCTTCTAAAGTTAACATTGGATTTAGAATGCAAGATTCAGCACGCTGCTCACTCAGCCTAGGAGTATTTTGGGGAGGGTCTGATTTTTCTACTTGACCTTCGCACTGGTTATTTTTTATGGATTCATCATGCATGAATTTATTTTTTTTCTGCAGAGATTTATATTTTTAATTGATGCTGACTCTGGAGATCTCTAAAATTTACTACCTCTGAAACAGCAATGCGTTCTTTTGATCACCCTAACTGTACTTCTTCCAGGAGGATTCCTAAATTGGGTATTCTGAAAAGTCTCTCTTCTGTCTAGTCCCACTTCCACATTTATTAGACTTTGGTCATACTTGCTTTAGAGTCTCCTTCACCTACTTGACGTATCTTTAGTGAGCACATATATACCGGAAATAGATTCTGTGGTTCCTCCCCACGACTCCTTGAATTGTATTTGTTGTTCTTCCCTTGATTTGACCATCAAAATAGCCTCATCGACCTGCGTGGTGAAATGACCATATCACCATTCTCTTTTCACAAATGAGGGAACTCTGATACTGAGAAGTTTTATTCTTCAGGACCTACTGCAGACTGCATTCTCATAGAAAGGAGATGAGAATTGCAGTCTACAAGTTTGGGTGGAAATTTCAGCAAGACTGCCTGCCAGCCCAGTGATCTTGGGCATGCTGGGGAGCTGCCCTGAGCCTCAGTCTCCTGATCTATAGAATGAGGATCAATGTTGCTTCTCTTAAAAACTTGGGGGAGTAAATGAAAATATTTGCCTGTACCAAGACTGTTCTCTGTATGCAGCAGGACACTTGTTTGCAGAAACATGGACTCTGCTCTAGAAGAAGGCAAAAGTTGCAGAGGCCCAGGACAGGGCTAAGACGGCAAGGCAGGGACTCCTTGATCTACTAACAAAATGCAGATCATGAGAAGAAGTTCACCCCTCAAATTTTATACCTGACCAGTTTTCCTTCCTAGAAACTTTATGCAGAAGTGCAAAGAGCAGAACTATCTCCAAAGCAATGAAAGAACTGGATACTTACATTCAAACATTCGGATCATGCCCCCTTTGGCTGGTTGCTATTTCAAAAATTATGGGAAGATGTGTCAAATTTTCGTGTTCAATGTCTCTCTGTCAGGAAAGAATTTCCTTCCAGACCAGGATGTGACAAGGGGATAGAGGGATATGTGTGGCACCTGACTGAGAATGAAATTCTTGCTAAGGTAGAGAGACCCAAGGCTAGACTGGACTTAAGAAGAAATGGACTGGGGGCATGCAGACAAGCCTGGCTATCGAGGTGGAGTTCTAGATCTGGGCAGTTGCTGGACAGGAGCACCAAAAAGGCAGAACCAATGGTTGGCACAGTGCCCATGGGTGAGTATCTGGGGGAGAGCATGTCCCCCACAAATTCCACTGGTCCCATCAGTGGAATCTGCGATAACCAGCTTGGGCCCATGTGTTCTTGCAGACTTGCTGGCAGGTGATTTATGCTATGTGCTCACCGTGGGGCTGGCCTTTAAAAACGAATCAAATATTTGGAGGCTTTAAGCATCCCCATATGGCGGGTGGTGGCAGTTTGGCTGAAGGCCTACTAGATACCTCTCTGGGACCTGAACTGGGGCAGATACCAGGGACAGAAAACTTTGAGCGAGCCACTCCATGCTTGCTCTTCACCTGTCCAGGCACAACTAGATCAGCATTTTTCTCAAAGTCTGCTTCTTGAACCACCTATGTTAAATTGCCAAGGTACATGCCTAGGGCAGATGCCTTAGCCCCCCAAGTTGACACTTCTTATTTTGAGAGCCCCAGACAAATGAATCACTAAACTCTTTCCAGACCCAACAATCTATGGCCATGGAGACAAACAGAGACAGCAGCCAACTCTGATGCGTCACCTGCCCACCTTGAAAAGTGTCATCAAGGCTGATTTAAATACCACCCATTCTGCTTTTGTTCCTGCAGCCTAAGGTCAGGGCCACATTCGAATCAAATCTCATGGAGCAAACCAGTGACAGTCATTCACACCTGAGGGAGATCAAACTTTAAATTCTTTGCTGAAGACAGATGTGAGCACAGAGAAAATCTCAGAGTAAGGAAGGAGGCCCCCAGAAGTGGGAGGAAGGGACAGGTCCAAAGTAGGGATCCAGGCATTCCTAAGATGAACACTCCTGCTTCACAATTTCAACTATGGCTGATGCCAAATAGGAATCACTTCTAAAATGTCCACATGCCCAGCGGGACTCACACTTCCTACTTCAGGAGCTTGTTCTTGACTTTGCTACTTGTTTGAAGTTTAGTATATGCTGACTGAAGTCTTACACCCTCTTTCCAACAGAAATTCAATGGGAGGCTGGCGCCTGCCAAACACTTTCCTGCTTCTGCTCAAAAATAATATTTGTGGAGGGACAGAGCCATGGCTCAGAGGAGCTCAGACCAGGTCCAGAAGCTTCTCTCACAGGATGGTTGTGTGTGGCCGCTGCTCCCCACCCATCGTCCCATCCATCTCTCATGTCTCTGCACTTCTGCGGGATACACTGGGCCGCTCATTCATTCCAACAGGAATCAGGGAGCAGTGGACAAGGCTTTGGGTAGTGTTATGAATACGCTTCTCAGAAAGGGTCAGGCCGGCACCGAGGCTGTCTTATTCTGAATTAAGTGCTGTTTTCACTCCCTCTTTGAAGCCACTCAAACCTCCTTTGCACTCCTGGGACTCTCTAGAAAGTTTTCAAAGATTCAATTTCATTTTCTTCATTTGTCTCATGGTGTCTTCGGCGCCCCCAAAGCCCCTTCCCCTAGTAAGCACCCCTCTCCCTTCAGCATCTCCTTCCCTCCCACTGCCCTCCCTCCCACTACCCCTGCCTTCAGGGCACACTCAGCCCTTTCTCAAGCCTGTGGAAGGTGCCAGGACCCTTTCAAGGGCACTCCTCACAGCAATTCTGCCTCCACCCCAGGATCATGTGAGCAGCGGTATCGTTCTGACAGTTCTCGGAATTAGGTCCAAAATACTGAGGGAGACAGAGGGGCTACATACCTAGTTGACAGGGTCATTAAACATGAACTCCAGGACAATGTGTGGTGTTGTGAGAGAACAGAAAGCACAGCCCCCCATTCTTGCTCTCAAGAACCTCAGAGCCTTGTTGCCTTTCTGCCTACAATGGGTGACTGGGTGACTCAGGCATCCCTGCCCTTGTGTGGACAAGTAGAGGGAGACACCTAGAGTGACCCGGCTTGCCAGGGCCCCACTCAGGCACTCTGGTGAGTATGATTCCAAGTCGGCGTATTTGACCCAAAACCCAGGGTCCCTCCCACCAATCAGGCCAGGACACCAGTGCCAGGCAGGACATCTGAGCCTGAGCTCACAGTGACAGAAACTTTCAGGTTAAACAATGACATGATGAAAGTAGCTCCTGGAAGAGTTTGGGATCATATGTGAGATGGACCAGCAGGAAGAAGAGAGATCAGGTCTCTGCCTCAGAGGCTGTTGGGAGACTCGATATGATCAAGTGACTTAGGGAATATAAATCATCTTCCAAGGTCAAACTAAAAACAATTCTTTTGTAGGAGGATAGGATTAGCTTTCCCAAGTGAACCCCCTGACTGCAGCCCCTAGAATGAAAAGAATTTAAAAGCAGTTCCTTCTAATGTTTTTCTGCGGCAGACCAAGGTCAGCTGTCCTTACTTTAACAAGGCCGCTGAGCTGGAATGTAAACCCTGCTCCTCCACACTATCACCCAGTGTTGAGACTCCTCAGAGGGGGCTCCACATTCCCCCCCACGCACTCCACCATCCTGCACTCTGGGGTGCCTCACTCCTAGCAGGGCTCATTAACTTTTTGAGCGCCTGCTTTGTGCCAGGCACTGGTTCAGGCCCTGAAATATGCGGATGCTCCAAATGCCCTCTGCTCCTGCAGCTTGGAATCCATTGGAGAGACTAGGTGGATTTGATTCAAGGTCAACCTGTCCTTTTACCCTTTCAACTCATGAACCAGACAAAACATCTACGCACAAGTAAATATGAAATAGCAGCTGTCATCCCAAGGCACTGATGAGAGGACTTTGGCTTTTAGGAGGTGGGGGGCACTGTAGTTTGGAGGGTCAGGGTCAAAGTGATGGCTGAGGGGCCTCCCTGGTGGCCTAGGTATTAAGTCTCAGCGCTATCACTGAGATAGCCTGAGTTCAAATCCCCAGCCAGGTAGCTAACCCACATATGGCATAGTAGACCTCTCTTGTCTCACCCACTGCTCTCCTCAGCAGTGTATTTCAGTGGATCTGCCTTTTCTGCTCCCCACTCTGTCTCTGGTGAATCCTCTTACCCGCTGAACCTCTGGCGTACACCCCAGTTCTTGTATGTATAAATAAATAAAAATAAATCTTTAAAAAAATAAATAAGTGATGGCTAAGTCCTGAACAGCAGGGAGGTGCAAGACTTGTGGGTAGCTGGAGGATGAGCATACTGGGTAAAGCAGACAGCTAGTGCAGAAGTTCAAGTGCAGCAACAAGCTTCTCCATTTGAGGAGCCAAATGGCACCAAACGTGGTTACAAATCTTCAGGTGGGCAGGTCTACTAATCAGTCAGTCACTGGCACTAGAACCAGTCAGCTTCCCAACACCTATTCTGACTGTTCAACTGTCCTTTCTAATCAGACAGATGTATCAGAACCGGACAGAAGATATTTTCAATATCATCACATGATGTGAACTTAGGTCAGGGAGATAAACAGGGGTTAGTTTATGTATGGCCCCATGGACCACAGTAAGGAGTTTGGATTTAATTCTAAATGTGGTAGGAAAACTAGTGAGAGGCTCTAAGCAGGTGAATGGACATTTTACACTTGAAATGATAGCTCGAGCTGTTATTTAAGAAATAGCTGGTGGCAGTATCTGTTGTCATTCACATAGAAATGTTTTGAGCCATGACAATAAACATGGTGAGAATGGAGCACTTGGAGTATGGCCTGCAGGCAGACTTGGTGGTTCTTAATGATGGATGGGATTTTGGAAGACCAGGTATTATAAATAAGGAATTCCTATGCGTTTGGCCTCAGCAACCACTTGGACAATAATTTCATTTGATGAAGTTGGGCATGAAAAGAGTCGGTCAATGAAGGTTTTATATAAATAAAAGTTATCACTGATTAGCCTGGTAAGGAACCCTGCAGTTTGTGGAACACAGCAAGCAGCCCAGACGGTTATACTCTAAGCAGGTTCAAGTTGTATAATCTTGAACAGCAGGATTTCATCATCCCTTGGCTCCCATGCCCACCCCACTCCAGTTTTCACCAGCAGGGTCTGACCTCAAGGATTTTCCATGGTGCAGGGAACACTTGTCCCGATTTGGACTAATAGAGACAGTGTGTCCTAATGGTGATAGTCAGGGGTGGGAAGTGTTCTCTCCTGCCAGCATGGAGCAATTTCAAAGGGCAGGGCCGGTAGGGGCCCTGGGGCTGCAGCTGGCTAGAAAAGAAAAACTCAGATGAAGCCTGAAGGTTTAGCTCCTTTCTTGTTCTTTGGTTTTTCAAAAAAAGATTAGGTGGATTTGGTTCAAGGTCAATCTGTCCTTTTACTCCTTCAACTCATCAACTTTCTTTTTCTCCTGCCTATGTCTCTTGTCTCTGCAACAACAAGATGACCCTAATTAATTGCATTCTGATTTACAAATTTCCTTCAGATGTGTGATCTCATTTGATCTTCTCAACAATCCTGAAGTAGAGCTACTGTTCCCATTTTATAGCTAAAAACCTGAAGCTCGAGGCTATCACATGCCCAAGGTCATAAAAACAAAGCTCATAACTTTCCCTGGCTGTGCCCCTCTTTCAGTTTTCTCCATTCCAATGACTGAATCAACCAACTAACCCATACTTCATGCAGTAAGTCTGTGAGACACTCTTTGACACTGCTGCTTCCTCAATCTTCTCATCCTTTACCAAAGTCTGTCATTTCTATCTTCTAAATATTCTCCATCTCATTTACAAATGAATCCTACCAAACATTCAGAGACAAATTAGTGCCTATCCTTCACAAACTCTTCCAAAAAATTGAGAAGGAAGGGACAATACCAAACGTGTTCTATGAAGCCAACATTACACTAATACCAAAACCGAACAAGGACAATACAAAAAAGGAAAACTACAGGCCAATCTCCCTTATGAACACTGATGCAAAAATCCTCAATAAAAGTTTAGCTATCAGAATCCAACAATGTATCCATAAGATAATTCACCACGACCAAGTAGGAATCATGCCAGGAACACAAGAAAGGTTCAACATCCGAAAATCAATCGTTATCCAACACATCAACAAAAAGAAATATAAAAACCATATGATAATATCAATAGATGCTGAGAAAGCTTTCGACAAAGTGCAACACCCATTCATGATAAAAGCCCTTGAAATTCTTGGGATACAAGGAACATACCTCAACATCATAAAGGCCATCTATGACAAGCCAACAGCCAGTATCATTCTCAATGGTGAAAAGCTGAAAGTAAGATCTGGAACAAAACAAGGATGTCCACTCTCACCACTGCTTTTCAATATAATACTGGAAGTCCTAGCCAGAGCAATAAGACAAAAGAAAGACATCCAAGGAATCCAAATAGGAAAAAAAGAAGTCAAACTATCACTATTTGCGATATGATAATATACATAGAGAACCCCAAAAACTCCACAGAAAAACTAATTCAACTCATCAGTCAGTTCAGTAAAGTGGCAGGATACAAAATCAACATGCAAAAGTCAGTAGCCTTCCTATACACAAACAATAAATCTGAAGAAGAAATCAAAAAAACCATCCCTTTTAATATCAAAACAAAAAAAATCAAATACCTGGGAATAAATCTAACAAAAGAGGTAAAGGACCTATACAAAGAAAACTATAAAACACTGTTAAAAGAAATAGAAGAAGACACAAAGAAATGGAAAGACATCCCCTGCTCATGGATTGGGAGAATAAACATTATTAAAATGTCCATCCTACCAAAAGCAATATACAGATTCAATGCTATTCCAATAAAAATTTCAATGTCATTCTTCAAATAAATAAAACAATTATTGATGAAATTCATATGGAATCACCAAAAACCCCGAATAGCCAAAGCTCTCCTGAAAAAAAAAAAAGAAGGGAATGGAGGCATCACACTCCCAGACTTCAAACTATACTACAAAGCCATAATCATCAAAACTGCATGGTATTGGAACAAGAACAGACACACAGACCAATGGAATCAAATAGAAAATCCAGAAATAAACCCACAGATTTATGGTCAACTAATCTTTGACAAAGGAGCAAAGACTATGCATTGGAGCAAAGAAAGTTTGTTCAATAAATGGTCCTGGGAAAACTGGGTCACTACATGCAAAAGAATGAAACTTGACCACTACCTCACACCATACACAAAAATCAACTCAAAATGGATTAAAGAACTAGACATAAGACCTGAAACCATAAAATACGTAGAAGGAAATATAGGCAAAACACTACGTGATATGCACATCAAAGACATCTTTACAGACACATCGCCCAAAGCAGTGATAGTGAAGGCAAAGATCAACAGCTGGGACTACATCAAATTAAAGAGCTTCTGCACAGCAAAAGAGACAATAACAAAAACAAAGAGAAACCCCACCGACTGGGAGAACATTTTTGCACACAACACTAATGATAAAGGACTGATCACAAAAATCTGCAAAGAGCTGATGAGACTCAACAACAACAAAGAAAATAATCCTGTCAAAAAATGGGCAAAAGAGCTAAAAAGAAACTTCTCTGAAGAGGTGCCGGGGACCAGCCTCCGGCAAAATGTCGTGTCAGGGTTCCTGAAAGGATGAGATGGCGTCGGCGAATACGAATGATCTGAAACTTAGGGATTGAGGGGAAGGGAATGAGGAGACACCGACACTTTGTGAGGTGTTAGTATCTTCTGCCCGAAAGGCTCAGCAGATTCTTTATTTATACGTTTTTTGCAAACATTGAGATTACATTATCAAGTTCATAGAAACAAAGCAGAAACAATTAGCGCATTTCTTTTTTGTGCTCTCAGCAAGAAGGCAATAAAAAACTAAGTCTTACACTAAAATTCATTGTTTCAGCTAAACAATAACCTAACACAATTGATAGTCACCAGAACATTCCCATTAGCTAAAGCTTAAGCAAAGAAAGAACTTTTTTTATTCTCATGGCCTTCACACCAGGGGCCGGCTGCTACTCAGCTATCAGCACTTTCTCTACCTAGAAACTTTTTAGCTCAAATAGTTTCATTTAAAAACTTTCCCAAGAAACTGCTAGGGAAGGCAAAAAAGAACTTACAATAATAGTTGTATTGTAATGCTTGTCAGGCATGTTCAATAACTTGTCTCCCATTGTCAAGTGAGCCAAACAGCCCAACAACTAATTTCTAAACAAACAATTTTCCATGCTATTTACTTACAGTATGCTGATACATATAATTTATTGCCTAATATACTTTCTGATAAATTTTTCTCTCTCTATGTCCATGAACAAAAAGCAAAGGGATGACATATCTTCAGCCCCACGGTGTGAGGCCCTTTCTCTTAGCTGCTTGTCAGTATCCTATCTGGCTGGGGCAACAAGACCTCCTGCAGCAAAGAGGAAATGCAAATGGCCAACAGGCATATGAAAAAATGTTCAACATCACTTGTAATCAGGGAAATGCAAATTAAAACTACCATGAGATACCATCTTACACCAGTGAGAATGGCACATATTAAAAAAACTAGCAACAACAAATGTTGGCAAGGATGTGGAGAAAAAGGAACTCTTCTGCACTGTTGGTGGGAGTGCAAACTGGTCAAACCACTATGAAGAGCTGTGTGGAGATTTCTGGACCTACTAAACATAGAGCTTCCATATGATCCAGCAATTCCACTCCTAGGTATTTACCCAAAGGACACAGAAACATCCATTCCAAAGAGCACCTGCACCCCTATGTTTATAGCAGCACTGTTTACAATAGCTAAGCTTTGGAAACAACCCAAATGCCCAAAAATAGATGACTGGATCAAGAAAATGTGGTACATATACACCATGGAATATTACTCAGCATTCAAAAAAGATAAACACGTGCAATTTGCAGCAACATGGATGGCGCTGGAAGGGATCATGCTCAGCGAAATAAGCCAGATAGAAAAAGAAAAATACCGGATGGTCTCACTCATAGCAGGAATCTAGAAAACTTAAATAAGGGACCAGGAAAATGAATAACTATAAGAAAGTGAAAATCAAAATCAACAAAAATCTATGAACCAGAGACACTTTGGGGGGGTGGGTGGCGGGAGGGGAGGGATTGGGGTCAAAACGGGGGGGTTGAAATTGTATGGGGAATATAAAAATAAAATTTATTTAAAAATAAATAAATAAATAAATAAATAAATATTCTCCATCTCTACCACTATTGTTACAGGGCAGCCCTGATACAAAACGGGGTGCCTGACTGTGGGTCCTCACCCGCAGGCTTAACAGGGCTTATTAATACTCTACTGCAGGCACAAGCGAAAGGTTAATAAAAGGTTTATTCACAAGGGAAGGGCAAATGAGGAAATGCACAACTCAGGGAGAAAAGTGGGAGATAAAGTCTTAAATGCGTCCTACCCGATCCGCCAATCTGGAATCCCAAACGGCACTGAGAGCTGGCCACTGGCCACGAGCCATGAGCCGTGAAGCCAGGAGGCGAGCAAGAGAGAGACCCCAAGGCCTACGTGCCTGGTTTTTATACCAAACCTGACTGCTTAACTCCACCCTCAGGTCCCAGCCACCTTCCCTTTGGTGGTGACGGGATTTGTCTTTTCCAATGTCCTGATGGCTTTGGTCTGGAGTGGGGGTGAAGTCCACAAAGCCTGTATGGAATTAGCTGAGGACATCCTTCCTCCTCACACTATGACCTAAGTCACCCTAACTCTCCCCAGCACTGATAAAACAGCCTGTTCTCTTATATCCCTACTCTTGCCCTGTTTATGTCGTCCATTCTTCACACTATGTCCCAATTGCAATTAATAAACAATAAAAAGGAAGCAATGGTTTTCCCAAGCACTTCCTTGCCTTCTTCATTATGCCTAACTCTTCCTCACCAGCCTTGGCCTTCCCTCAGTTCTACAATTGTGCTAAACATTTCCAGCCTCAGGTCAGACAAGCTGCTGTTCCATCTATGTTCTTCCTTCTACACCATCACTTTGTTTTGTTAGTTCCCCCTCAAACTTTGGGCCTCAGTTTAAATATTACTTTTTTAGAAAAACCTGCCTCAATCTTTCAGGTTATTCCATTATATACACCCTTGTTTCCTCATGTTTCTCATGACAAGTATCACAGTTGTAATTCATTTATTATTTATGTAATCTTAACAGTATCTTTGCTATTAAAAAAAAAAAAGCACTGCATAACAAGTCACTCCAAAACTCGGAGACTCAAAACAGCAATTGTATATTTTCATGGATCAGTATAATAGTTATATGTGGTAGATCATATGTGTGTGCCTGTGTGTGGGTGTGTGTGGGTGTATATTTGTGTATTGGGACAGAGTTGGATAGCAATAACAATGAGCTCAATTCACATATGTTTGAAAACCCAGAGTTCTAGTTCTCTGAGTCTTAATTTAAAATCCTAATTTATATGAGGTATTTTGCACAAAATTTTAGATACATTCCAATTTACTTCCCACCCCTACCCCACACATCACATCCCCTTCACTCCTATCTGATGACTATGGTTAATATTATGTGTCAATTTTACTGGGCTACAAGGTACCCAGGAATTTAGTCAAACATTATTCTAGATGTTTCTGAGAGAATGTTTTTGGATGAGATTATTGTTTAAATTAAAACCCTGAATAAAGCAGATTGCTCTCCTTGATATAAGTGAAACTTATTCAATTTATAGAAGGTCTGAATAGAACAAAAATGCTGAACCTCCCCTAAGAGAGAAGTCCTTCAGTCTGATAGATTCTAAACTGAGACATTGGTTTTCGCCCTGCTCTGAGACTTAAACTAAGACATCAGATCTTCCTGAGTCTTGAGCCTTCTGGCCTTCAGAGGGGTGTTATGCCATTGGCTCCCCAGGTTCTCCAACCTTAGCCTGGACATAATAACACTGTTGGCTCTCCTAGGTCTCCAACATAGTCAACTCTTCTCAAAATGACCAACCAGGGGACCAGGCTGTCACCTCTGCTGTGGTCACATATAGTTGCCACCTCTGAATATAAGGCAGTAGAAGGGGAGAGAAGGGAGAGGGGAGAGAGAGAGAGAGAGAGAGAGAGAGAGAGAAAGTCCAGCACTTAAATCTTTAAGGAGATTACCCAAAATTGCACACTTCATTCTGCTCACATCCTCTGGACACCACAACCACATGACCACTTAGCTGCAAAGAAGTTTGGGAAATTTAGTTTGTAAGTGGGTGGTCATGTATTGAGCTCAAACTGTGGGTGGGGGGAGGGATTCTGTTAGTAAATAGGAAGCAGAAAGATTAATATGGGGAGAGAGTCTACCATAAGCAAGATAATCTGGGAAAGTCCTTTTGGCTATTCCGACAAGAGCTAGGTCCTCCAGCCATTACACAATCTTTCCTAGTGTTGGCTTCTGCCTGTTGTCATTTTCTTACTCCAAATAATCCATTTTGTCGCTTGGTACACTTCACAATCCACAGCTCACTGGGATCTTGAATCTCTCTGACATATTTCATATGGATTGGTCCAGTTATGTGTCTTTTCTCCCATCTTTTATTTGATCACTCTCAAAATCTGAGCTCATTAGTAAGCCTTGTGGGTACTTACATTGTTGACAATTTCTTTTTCTTCTTCATTGCTATTATTCTTGGGTTATCGGTTGGATTTTTACATCATAGCTTCCATTTATCTGGCAGTGCCCAATATCCCCTCCTTTCCCTTATCTCCAGGTCCCACAGTGCTTAGCCTGGAAGACAGACTTAAGGCCAGGGCAACGGTCTCCCCACTCACTCCACCTTGCATAAGCTGAAGGCCATTATGGCAGATCAGAATCACAGCAGTGTCGTTGGCAGCAAAGTCTTCGCCATCACTTCTTCTTTAATCTGGAGGGAAATAACAACACTTTAATACTGGAAACGGCCATAGCAAAATCCACACTTCCCAGTTTTTGGCTGAGGTTTCTCTCCACTAATCTGAGAGCACTGTTTAGCACTGTCCAGCTCCATTCAGCAAAAGCAGCCAGGCCGGTGCTCCAACACCCCAATAGCACTGGTGCAGCTGTTTCTCTTGACTCTTAAACCACCTTTCCCTCTCCTTGACTCTGGGACTCTGGCTACTCAGGATGACTCTCGTTGTCTGAAGAAGAACAGAAATGTCGTCTGGGTGGAAGAGGAAAAAGAACAAAGTGTGCAGTGGTAAAGGACCAAGGGAAGGAGCCAAGGAGAACACTGAAAAAGAGCAGAGGCTTGGCTGGAGCTGCCGCTCTGGGAGTCGTGGCTAACCAACACCCCAAGCCCCCGAGCAATGGCAGCAAAGGAATGAGGTGTAGCCAGCTGGCTGGGTGGCCCCAGAAAGCAAGCGGACTCTGGGGTGATTGGTCCTCAGGAGTGCCCTTCGTGGTGTAGAAAAGACAAATAATCCTTCACTAGCCAGGCCAGATGACAAAGCATCAGCCTCTGGTCAACAGATGGAGAGGGAGTGAAGAACTCTGGTCGCCTATTTCCAGAATGTGGGTGAGAAAGACTCAGCCCTGGGCGCAGAGATTGCCAGGAACCTCAAGTCTATGTACACAGCTTGGGAATGATGGAGAAGAGACTCTGTTAGCTCCATAAAACTTTGCAAAGATAGATGTGGCAAATCTTGGCTGGGCATATTTTGCTTCAGATGATTTGTGTTTTCCAGGTGAGTAGGGAGAAGACTGGTGATAAAATAGTGAAGAAAATCCAGAGGTGGTCTCCCATTTCTGCGGCACCAATAAAAAATGAATTAACAATGATGATTGAAGTGAGCCTGTAGTCACTGGGTTTGAGCTTTGCTCAGGTCAAGAACAAATATTTGAAACCCTTTACATTAGAACATAGAACTGGAAATACTTCTTCCTATTTCAGATGTAAAACCACCATCAGAATCAGTTCCAGGTTTACAGGCAAAGGAGGTGGTGAGGGCAGTAATGCTTTGGATCCACTATAGCCTCCTCTCTGCAGAAAAGAACGACCTCTTCTCTTACCACATGTTCCATTTGAAGTATTACAGTCTGACGAAAATCAAGGCCATGGTAGTACAGCCTCCCTAGCACTCAAGAAAAAGGAGATGTGGAGACGCCCTCCCCCTACACACACACACACCAGGAGAGGTGTGAGGGAGTAAAGGAACCCTTCAAAACTGCCCAGAAAGAACAGAGAAAAGACAAATACAGTTATTGTTCTCAAAGGCCCGGGCTGGGCCCCTCAGACTCTCAGACTGAGGAAAGTCCTCTGCTCCACTCTAACTAAATCCTCTGATTATCTCTCTATTCCAGAGCTCCACAAAATTCTGCAGACTCCCTGACACAGACTGTCTCTTGGGTGAGCAGATACCACCAGGTTTCCCAGAAGTCGAGATGGACTTAAAGGAACACAGCAAATCTCTCTGTGAGCTTTCCCCATTCCCACAAATATTTTACAGCTGAAATCAGATTACGATTTTTAAAATGTGGTTGTTTTGAAAAAAGAAATACTTTCCAAAAGGACAGTCCAACTATATTATGTTGGAGGAGGTGCAATGAAGGTAAGAGACTGTCCTATGTGTTTGTATCATGATAATAAAGACCTGGGAAGGGTTATGGGCAAACTCAAGGTGAACGGCAAGCCTCCCTTGGGACTTGTCAACAGTACGAATACACTCCACAAATCACAACACATTTCTTAATTTTTTTAAATGAGCTTAAACCTGGCTCAGCCTCCTAAGTCACTTTCAACTCCCTTTGGGTCATTAACAAAAATCCTGGGGTTTACATAAGACAGGAAACAGAGAAAGGCCTTCTCTCCTCAGTACCTGGTAGACCCAGCTTTGGGGCCCGCAGTCCAAGTGTGTATAATCCTTTCTAAAACAGGGGCTTTGCTGCTCTGGGTCCCCTAACTCTTAACCAAGAACAGAGCCTCAGGGACCCTCAACAGTTCCTAAGGAAATGGCATCTCCTCTTCGGGCCCAGACCTCTCCATACATATTGCATCCAAGGTACTGCCATATCCTGTCACTATACAGGCAGGACCAGACCCACGCCCAAGCCCAGCATGTTCCTTCTTTCCAAAGGGCATCCTTCCTTGGCATTCCTCTTCAACTTGATGAGGAGTCACCCTCCTGGGACAAGCATACTTTTCCACGCACAAGCCTGTGCTTGTTTGTCTCGGGGGACAAGGGAAGTCTATTCTCCAGCGCACAGAGCCCGGCAGTCCTTGGGAGAAGGTGGGAACACCACTCATTCTTTCAGAAGGCTCCTGGAAACAAGAGAGCTTGGAAACAAGAGAGAAAGGGTCCCAGTCCTTGTACCATTAGGTACTGGTTAGGGAACCACCTCCACCTCCCCCATGGCCATTTCCCTGGCTGCATAATAGGTTGGGGGGGAGGGGGGGATCCCAGCTCTATTCTCCTCTTTGTGTTCACTACACAAAGGCACCAGCCTGGGAAAAGGAGAAGCTGAAAGCAATCAGGGTTCCTCTCCCAAACCCCATGTTCTGCTGGAGGAGGTGTTTTTTGCTAATTGTCACACAGTCACTGCACAGGGTAGCCCGTCAGGTGTCAGGCTGACTCACCTACACAACTTGAAAGCATTGTCCAGAGGGCCCCATGGACCCTCTTGGAGAGATGGGAGGAGGCCTGCCACCCCAGGAACCATTCCCCCACAACCTGGCAGGAAGGAAGGTAGCCCAGCCTGCTCTAAGGAGAGATGTGGTCGCCTAAGCTGTCCCCGCTGTGGGTCAAGCTGGGCCAAATAAGAAAGTTCTCTCTCTGGAGTCTCTTCCTGGAAACCTCTTCTCCAGCTGGGCCAACATGCTCAGTTACTGAAAAAAAAACTCTGAACTGGGAGTTGAGAAACCTGGGTTGTTATTTCTTTAAGTGACTTTTGGAAAGTGATTTATCTTCTCTGTCCTCAGGTTCCCATCACCAGACCTCCAAGTCCCATTTACAACATGTTAAATAAGATGGATGGCACTGATATGAAAAGCAAAATGGAACACAAATACCAAGTAGGACAGAGTCAGAGCATGGATACCTTTAAGGGATCCATCCTGCTCTTCCAACTCAGGTCCTATCATGGTGGCTGCACAAAGTGGAGTGGAGGGGTCCTTAAGGAAACTGAAACGTCAGAAGAGCTTTTGTTGATACGAAACAAAATGTCTCCATTTGTTGCTTGACAGGAGAGGTTGATGGCCTCCTCCGGTCTTTCTAAACTCCAGCCAGGGTTGCCTGGACCTTCAAACAACTTTTCTCTTTGGATTGATGCTCCTTGTCCCCACCCTCTGGAGCACCCAAACTCAGCAGCCCACCCTAAGCAGACCCTCTTGAAGCCTTCATCCTTCCCCAGTCACAATGGGAGCAAGTGTCAGCTGAGGGGAAGAAAAGAAGCTGGGGGGGTGGGAGTAGAAGTTGTTGGCTGTTGGGACCCAGAGACAGGAGGGGGAGCCAGAGCAGACTTGAACTCTAAAAATAGTTTCATGATGTCAACCCTAGAACAAAGACTTCTTTGGCTCCAGGAGCAAAAATTCTCAGTTTGAAATTCCACTGAAGGCTTTGTTACAAATACTTTACATGACAGAACCTATTAATATCTCCAGCTAATTGCTCCCAGTTTTGTAATCTGTGTGGCAAAAAAATTCCAGTCAGGTCAATTAAGGGGAGAGGATTTGCTCTATGGGAGGGGGGGACCCTCCTGAGTTCCTATTAATCAAGTCACCTTTGGCATTTTCCCCAGCTCAGAAGCCTGGTGCTGTGACCTGGCCTCCAGTCTGTTTCTGGACACAACTTTAAGCTTCTCATTATGTTTGGGGAAACAACAGAGAATTGGAGAGGAGACCAAGAGAGAAATGCACTTCATCGAGACTCGAAATGAGGCAGAATCTTAAGACAGCAAGCCTGTTTGAGTTGGCATTTGGCTGGATGTGAGAAGGAACTTCTAAAAGGCCCAGCGTTATGCTTTATAAATTGGATCAATCAAGATATACACTCTGGCTCCTATTAGTGCAACTCCAAGGCACAGGCAGGGGAGTCAGGCTCTCTGTCCTCCACACAGAAAGACCTACGACCATCATGAACAGAAACGATAAAGACTGAGGATTCAGAAAGTGCTGGCAACAGCATTTTACCCATGCCTCTGGTTCAACAGAAGACCTGAAGAGAGAAAATTGCTTTAAATTTGTATATTTAAGGTACTCCTGAAAGGTCAAAACTATTAAAACAAATATGGCTCACTTCCTCCAGCTACCACAAGTAAAGACCAGGTAACTAGAAATCACTTCACATCTGCTGCCTCTGTTATCACCTGAAATAGTGAAGGTAAATGATGTTAAAATGTAGGAGGGGAGAGAAGACCACCACCTACATGGAGATTCAGTGGAAAGTTACCCACAAGTAAACCAAGAATGAAAGCTTGGCCTGGACAGGCTAGAGCTGGAAATTCTTCTCCAGATATTATTCACTGATGGTATCTTGTTTCTTTACTGCCTTGGTTCTTTTGTAATTAATAATTTTTAATTGACTAATTTATTCATCATCAAGAAATTTGTGAGAGTCTTTTAATATCCAGTTTCTGTTCTAGGTTCTGGGAATTCCATAAAGAGCAAGACCTGTGAGAATTCCTGCCCCACTGGAGCTTACAGCCTAAGAGCAAGGGGGTGGGGAAGGTGGGGTATGGATCTCTGGAGGGTGCCAGGAGATGCTGTGTTGGTATGCGGTGGTTTACTTTATTTGAGGGTTTGACTTTTTTTTAAGTTTTGGAAGATTGGCATCTGAAGATGGTGGTTTGGGATATAATTCTTTAAAATATGATTTTTGCTTGTTTTGTTCTTAATAAATGACATCTGGGAATCTTAACTAAAAGCTCCTCTTGGCTGAAACTACTCTAATAATCTATCCCGAATTGTTTGGAAATGTCAGGAAGATGATGCACATAAGCCGCTGTCACCAATTCAAGTCAGAGCTCAAGAGCACCCGCCAGTGACCCCACGTGCACACCCGTGGGCTCTTAGTTGCCAGGCTTTGCAGTGGGCCTGGTGAAACATTAGCCCTGGGCAACTGCTCTGAAGAGCTGTCTCTTCTTTGGGATGATACCATTTTCCTGGGAATTGAGCTGCACCCTGACACCCTACACTGGTTGTTTATAAGGAGAATGAAGCCAGACAGAGAGAGGTATGCACCAGCCCCTCCCAAAATGCACTAGTCACTGAGGTACAGTGAAGCTCCTTATAATAAGGTATGGAAACTGAAACCTGCTTGAAACTCATCCTGGTGTTTTCTATCGAACCTCCCCAGCTTCAAAGACAGCCCTCAAGTCTGCAGATTCTTGAAGTTACCACTAAGAAACTACCATTTAATCTAGTGCCCAATTTATCCTGCCATCAGCACCACCCTTTCACCCTATCACCCCACCAAAGTCTTCCTTTAAGATTTCCAATCTTATGTCCTCTGTGACTCTCAGAACCCAGAGAGATACTCAGTCTGAAAAAAGTGGCTGCCTGAGTGGCCGTGTTGGATCAGCTGCCATTGAGCATTCATTCATGAATGTGGGGAGGGTTAGAGTCCGGGCCATCTCCTCCTAATTTTCCAGTCAACAGCACTGTCCACCCCACCATCTTCTTGAAACCTGGAGGTGGTTTTTCTAGTTACCTTCTGCAGAATGAATGCTCAATGGCAGCTGATCCACCACGGCCACTCAGGCAGTCACATTTCCCAGATCAAGTGTCTCCCTGGGTTCTGAGAGTCACAGGGGACACAGGATTGGAAGTCTTAAAGGAAGACTTTGGTGGGTGATAGGGAGGAAGGCTGGTGCTGATGGCAGGATAAATTGGGCTCTAGATTAAATGGTGGTTTCTTAGTGGTAACCTCAACCTGAAGAAAAATTCCAAGCATAGAATTGGTAGGGGTCCTCAAAGCTGTTAATATTCTACTATCAACATTTGATAAATCTTCTCTAGTGTATCCCTCCACTAAAGTCAGACAAATTTTCCTATTCTCTCCTTTCTTTCTTCTCTTCTACTTTCTTGCCTCCCTCACCCCCAAGCAGAGGGATTGTGAAGGGGCACTTGGGTCTCCAACTTTCTGTTTATGCACAGGAATTATTCTCAAGGCAACAATTTCCCCCAACAACAGTGTAATTATGAAATATTACCCAAACACATTGGGTATTATTGAATGTGCCATTTCTGGATCCTGGCCAAGGGCTTTGGCAGAAACAGGACTCAAAGGAAGAAAATAGGGAGAAAAATTATGAACATGTCTCCCCTTCCGTCCTGCTGTTGAATTAAACCACATGTAAGTTTTCTAGAAGAGCACAGCAGAAAAGAACAGCTCCGAAGCACATGTTTCAGAGCAGAGGTCTTGTCTGGGGGATTTTGAAAATTAGTGGCTGAAACAATATAACATGAAATTCAGGAGCATGTGGAAGTGATTAAGCACTGTTGCCATGTACAGTGAGAGTTGTTAACCAGCACCTTACTACTGGCTACTTGGAGACAGGATTGAGTAAACACAAAGCTGTGCTCAACAAGTAAACCAAGGATCATGAGGACCCTGGCCATCACGGGTAGAATTTATCTTCAGAAAAGAGCTGGAGTTAACAACATGACAAATTCTTCCCCTACAGGGAAGGTAGTGCAGAAACCTCATCAACAGGGCTATAATTACATAGGTCTGGAGCTCAGAAGAATCTTTAGCTCTTCTTCCTGCCTCCAGTTCTAAAGAAGCACCCAAAAGCTAGGGTGTGTTCCATTGTCTTGTGTTTTAGTCACCCATTAATTTTTTTAGTTATAAATTTATTCATAAGTATATTCAAACAGTATTTTTTTAATAACCACCATGCACACACTAAACATAATAGAAAGGTCTGATATCTGATCTGAAAAAAAGTGCTACCTAATGAAAGCAGAAAATTTACAATTAAACTAAATTAGCAATATAAGACATGACACAAAGTAGCCCACATGTAAATAGTAAAGTAGTAAAGCTGACATTTCCTTCCAAGGACTGTAGAGGAGGAAGGCAAGATCGCTGTGGTGCAGGATAATTTGTGGGATTTGAGTTGGGCTATGGATAAGAGAAGTATTACAGGTGGGATAGATGAGTCTCATAATGATGGTCCTTTTCTTTTGTTTCATTCAAGTATAAAAGCCATGCAAGAATTCTGCCATCGAAGAGCTAAAAAGAAACTTCTCTGAAGAGGAAATGCAAATGGCCAACAGGCATATGAAAAAATGTTCAACATCACTTGTCATCAGGGAAATGCAAATTAAAACTACCATGAGATACCATCTTACACCAGTGAGAATGGCACATATTAAAAAAACTAGCAACAACAAATGTTGGCGAGGGTGTGGAGAAAAAGGAACTCTCCTGCACTGTTGGTGGGAGTGCAAACTGGTCCAACCACTATGGAGAGCTGTGTGGAGATTTCTGGACCTACTAAACATAGAGCTTCCATATGATCCAGCAATTCCACTCCTAGGTATTTACCCAAAGGACACAGAAACATCAATTCCAAAGAACACCTGCACCCCTATAGTTATAGCAGCACTGTTTACAATAGCTAAGCTTTGGAAACAGCCCAAATGCCCAAAAATAGATGACTGTATCAAGAAGATGTGGTACATATACACCATGGAATATTACTCAGCAATCAAAAAAGATAAACACATGCAATTTGCAGCAACATGGATGGCGCTGGAAGGGATCATGCTCAGCGAAATAAGCCAAAAAAGAAAAAGAAAAATACAGGATGGTCTCACTCATAGCAGGAATCTAGAAAACTTAAATAAGGGACCAGGAAAATGAATAACTATAAGAAAGTGAAAATCAAAATCAACAAAAAACTATGAACCAGAGACACTTTTTGGAGGGTGGGGGGCGGGAGGGGAGGGATTGGGGTCAGAATGGGGGGGGGGTTGCAATTGTATGGGGAATATAAAAATAAAATTAAAAAAAAAAAAGAACTCTGCCATCAAGGACAAGGCTGATCAGGTGAGCTTGGCATTCGTTACACTGCCAGGAAGGATGGACAGAGATGATTTGTTAAATCATGTGGCCATGATTGATTGTGGGCCAAACCTACTCTGATTGGTGTCCCCATACAAGAAGAGATTAGGATGCAAGGAGACAGCAGGAGTGCGTGTACACAGCACCATGAGTGTGGGAAGAGGCATAGATAGAGGCCCCAAGAGAAACCAGCTCCTCTGGCAATCGGATATTGGACTTTGAGCCTCCAAAACTGTAAAAAAATAAATTCTCTTATTTAAGTCACCCAGCGTGTTCTGGCAGTCAGACCGGATTAATACATTTGGCTTTTCTCATTTCTTCCATTGATATATATTACATTAATAGATTTTAAAATGTTAATTCATCCTGTACTCCTAGGGTAGACCTAAGTAATTTGGGATATTTTTAATAGGTTTTAATAAGGATTTTTATGTTTGTATTCCCAAGTGAGATTAGACACAATTTCCTTTCTTCTATTGTTTTTATCTTGTTTTTGTATTAAAGGTATCTCCATAAAATGAGTTGAAGATCATTCTGCTTTTCTATTTTTTTTAAAGTTTGAATAGCCTCTACTAGAATTCATCTATAAAATCCCTGAGCCTGTAAAATTTATGTGTTGGATGAGAGACAATAGACTTTCTTTTAAACCTTGACTCAAATTTTATAGAGGTGTATTCAGACTCTATATTTCTTTTTGAGACATTTTTTAAACTATGTTTTTCTAGGAAATGTTTTATTTTGTCTAGGATCATTACATAAGAATGAATTGCATCCCTAGATAGCAGAAACACAATGTTAAGAAACTTAAAATATACCACTAACAACGTCACAAATATAAATGCCTAAAAAAAATCTAACAAAAATCTGTAAGTTTAAATATTCAAATATTGTATTATGTATCAGGATGACTGGCTTCAGGTGTCATGTAAATAGTAGCTTTCCATGAGCATCATGTAATACTGAACTTTTGCAAACAGCAATATGTCTTAACAGGGAAAAAACCTGAAAATGTCAAATCTATTACCTTTAACAAAACAGAACATAGATGCATTTATATATTGTTCTGCCCTTAGAGCTTATATAATACTTCAGGACCTGATTGTGTTTCATACATATTTAATAATGACAGAATAAGAAACTCTAAATCCCCATTCTCCTTAAAATTCAGGAAACACTTGCAAAAATGATCTAAATCAATCTTTTCAGAGATCTAGAAATTAACTAAAGCTTGTACAATCAAAGGAGATTTTAATTCAATAAAAAATATTGAATCTCAAAATGATCAACTTTCTGCTTTGTACTATTTTAATTTGCCCTAATCTCATACTTTTCTCCCCACTCTTGCCAGAGTCCTAAAAACCAGTTGCTTTACAAAGATGGTAACTGTGAAAAACAGCAGCCTACCATCTACTAGAGGAGTTGGAGCTCCTCAAAAGTCCCATCCCCAGAGAACTGTCAATGTTGACATGTCTGGCAGCTTACAAAGGAGCTCCACTCTCAGAAATTGCCTTTATTTCATCTATGTGAACAGCTCCATCCAAAGAATTTGTCAAAAACAATCAGTGACAATTATTTAAAACTGTAGTGTTAAACAATATTTCAAAGACAGTGTTACCTATTGTGAGTAATAAGAAACTAATGAAAAATCTTAAAAGAAAAATTGAAGAATAAGATGTTCAGGGGACTTTGAAACACTCCAACAAATTATTGGACCTAGAAAGGAAAAGGCACAAGCCCAGGAAAGCCTTGAGAAGGTCCTAATCTTTCACCTCTGCTGACCTTGAGACTTTGTACAAGCAGGAAGAAAAGATGAAAGCAGAGTTGTAAACTGTCTGTTGGAGCAGATGGAGACCTATCGCTTCATAGAATTTAAGGAAATCTCTGTCTAATCATCAGTTTATCACTCATCTAACCAAGCCAGGAATTCAGCAGCCACACATGACGAGGAATATAGATCTTACAGAATTATTCCCAAAAAAGTAATTAAACAAACAAACTCAACAAATACTACTAATAATGGAGTGTTGGAAGGGGAGTGAATCTAATTTCTGGATTTTTATTTAAAATAACCAGTTTTCAGCAACAAAATAGATGACAAACAAATAAGAAATTATATCCCATCCACAGTGGCAAGAAAGCAATCAACTGAAATTGTCTTTGAGGGACCCTTGTCTTAATAGACAAGACTCTAAATCATGTATTATAAATATTTTCAAGAAAAATGAAAGAACCCACACCTGAAGAATTAAAGTATGAAATTGATGTTGCACCAAATAGAGATTATCAGTAAAGAGGCAGATTTTAAAAAAAAAAAAAAAAAGATTTATTTATTTATTTATACAAGCACTGGGTACAGTCAGAAGCGCGAGAGGGTGAGAGAATTCACCAGAGCCAGAGCGGGGAGCAGAGCAGGCAGAAGGACCGAAGTACACTGCTGAGGGGAGCAGCGGGCGGCAGGAGAGGTCTGCGTGCCATGTGGGACCCTCACCCGGCGGCTGGGGATCAAACCGGTACTGCAGAGGCTGTGGGCAGATTTGCAGCCCAGCGCTCAACCGCTGCACCACTGGGGAGGCCGAGGCAGATTTTTTTTAAAGGACTAAGTGGAAATTATGGCATTGAAAAGTAAATTAACTGAATAACATAAATGAGAAATTCATTTCAACAGCAAAGTTAAACTGATAAAATCATCGGTGAATTTGAATACAGTTCAATAGAGCTTATGCAGTCAAAGAAACAATAAGAACGGAATGAAGATAAATAAGCAGACTCATTTTATGGACTTGTGGGACACCATCGGGTATAGCAACATACCTACAATAAGAAAATCAGAGGGAGAGAGTAAAAAATACTTGAATAAATAATAGCTTAAAACTCCCCAAATTTGATACAAATACTAAACGATCTTTGAAAAGACCATGATCAAGAAAGTTGACTGACCTTCAGCTAGACTAATCAAAATTTAAAAAACAAGAAGAAACTCAAATTAAGGACAATTGTGTACCAACAAATTAGATAACCTAGAGGAAATAGAGAAATTTCTAGATAATCAAAATTAACCTCTAACAAGACTGAACTAATAATTAAAAACTTCCCACAAATAGTCTTAGACACAGCACTTCACTAGTTAATGATTTCATAGATATGACACCAAAAGTATGAGTCAGAAAAGAAAAAAAGAAACTAAACTTTTTCAAAAGTAAAATATTTTCTGCCTCAAAGGAAACTTTAACTCGTACATCAGCATTCATAGCAGCATCATTCATAATGACGAAAATAGAAAAAAACAACCTAAATGTCCACCAACTGATAAATGGAGAAACAAAATGCAGTATATTCATATGATGAAATGAACCTTGAAAACATTATGCTAAGTGAAAGACTACATAGTGGATAATTCCATTTCTATGAAATGCTCATATATTTATTCAAATGTTTCAAATATATATTCAATGTTTAATATATTTATATCAAATATCCTAAAGTGTCAAATCTATATAGATACAGAAAGCAGATCAGTCATAGCCAGGGTTTGGGATGCAGTAGGGAGAGGGGATTTTGGGAGTGAAGCTCCTTTTTGGAGTATCGAGAATCTTCTGAAATTAGATAGTAGAGATGATTGCACTGCTCTGTAATATAAACTACTGAATTACACACTTTAAAAGGATGAGTTACATGGTACTTGAATTATATCTTCACAAAGATACTTAAAAAATAAGAAAAAACTTAAAAAACATAACTATATGAAGGGAAACACAATGATCATGGCTTATAAAATCAATATGTTAAACATGCTAATTCAACCCAAATTAATGATATTTTATAGAGACAACACATTACCAAACTACCTAGCCAATAAGCCACCAGAACATCTCAATAGCTTTCTTTTAATGGATTTAAAAAGCGAATTCTAGACATTATATGAAAGAACTAGCAGTCAAGGATATTCAAGGAAATTTTGAAGAACCAAGTAAAAATGGGGACTGCCCTACAGCTATGAAAATGTAATTTAAGCTTTATTAATCAAGACACATCAGTACTGATGCAGGGACAGAAAGATATAGAAGAAATTAGACAGTCCAGAAACAGACCTAGACATTTAAGAAATCTTGTTATGTATCAGAGTGATCATTCAGACATCGGAAAATAGGAAAAGATGAACAAAATGGGTCAAAGCACTGAAGAGAGAGCCTGAGAAAAAGAAATCCAAATGACGAATAAAGGTATGAAAAATGTTCACCCCACCAATAGTCAAGGAAATAAAAATTAATACCATAGTGAAATTCCATTTTATACTCATTATTATGCAAGTATATATGTATATAGACATGTATAAATATATATAAATAACTATATATTAAAAAATATATGTGTGTGTGTGTGTTTGCCCATTATGATGAATTGGTAAGAATATGGAACAATGGAAATTCACGTATGTCCTGCTTTTAGGAGTTTAATTTGAATAGCCACTTTAAATATTGACTTAGTAGTTTATAGACAAGTTGAAGATGTACACACTCTACAATCCACTGATACCATTTCTGAGACTATATCATTGAGATGCTTTGGCACAAATTTCTTTATGTGCTCAAAAGAAATGCAAAATTTTTCTAACAGCACTGTTTGTAATAGGGAAGACTGATAAAGTCTAAATTTCCATCAATAGATGAATGTCTGTCTTCTTTGCTGCTAAAATCCCAACACTTAGAATGGTGCCTAACACATAGTTGTAATTTAAGAAATTGAATCAATAACCAGTACAAAGGTAGACAGCCAGACAGAAAGACAATCCCAAGTCCATCCATTTATCAGAAATCAAAGGGGAAAAGAACTAATAGAATTTTGTGTGTTGTCTCTTAGGCTTCTACAGTCTGGGATTCACCTCAATTTTTAGCAACTTGTGACATGCCTCTTCTACAGACTCATGAGAAGTCTTTTCTAGCAAATACTCATTTTTCTGCCTCACTTTACTCCTACTGAAAATATTGATAGTTTTTGCCACCTTTTGGAAAAAGAATCTTCTCTTAAAACACGACGTGTACATCACCTACTGGAAAAAGTATTTCCAACAAAACATATCCGTACCCAACTAAACATATTTTCTAAAATTTAACATGGTTCTAGATCCTTAATCATGTCAGCAATGTCAGTATTTCTGCTGTATTTGGCAGCAAGCCTGAATAAATAGTTGGTGCCTTCTGCCTCCAGATCCCAGATCCCAGTCAGAAATCTTCCATGCAGACATTGAAGCTCAAAGACCTTCTGACCCATTCCTTCAGGATGATCAATTGCCCTTAGCTGCATGAAATCTCTGGTTCCAGTGTCTCAACTGGTGCAGAAAAAGCTGCTTGATGAAATTCAAACCATTCAGAAGTGATCAGCATGAGCTATCTGCCTGTAAAGGATTCCTTTTATGGGAAATCACATTGATATTCAGAAGGTTGACTATGCTATATGTAGCTTATGCAGGAATTCTTCACATGAAAGAATCGGCTGGAAGCTCTGTCTGGTGACCTGGAATTAATCCTGAAATTGAGAAGAAGGCAGAGTATGTGCCTGCCAGCCAAGGGAAGTGATCAAGAAGCTGGGGCAACTGCCCATATATCCTTCTCAGGGATCACATCTAGGAAAGAATATCTTGGTTTTGATCTGTTTTCTCTCTAGATGGCTCCTGATTATGGTGGATTATAGTTGTTGCTACATCTTGCTAGTTCATTGCAAAACACTGATAACCAGAAAAAGTTTCTGACTTTGCATTTGCATTTATCTTATCAGTTTATCTCTTAATTGTCACCATTGTTTCTTAAAAGCATTATTTAAATAGTGTTACTACAAAAGTATTCCAGTTATTCTTAAATGAATCATTGAAGAGGACTAGTCAAGAAAACTTGTCTAGTTTCTCATTCAGATTTAACAACTGCAGTCATTCTTCTTGGACTACTGAGAAGGAAATTTCTCAAATTTTGCCTACTATGTTCTGTCAGATTTAGATGACACTTTTACAACACATTAGTAATATTTCCTGAATCTTCCTAAATGGTGCTTTCTGCATCTGCTTTATTCTTATTTTTACCACCAAAAGTTGACATTGTAGGAACTGCAGGATTTAAATCTAGAAATGGTCTCTTGCCACCAAAACTATGTTAAAATCAGTGACATGAAAAATATAGATTCAGACAGACCAATGCAGCATTGTTGTAACAGACCACTTATGTAACACTTAATCATCCACAATTTAGTAAGCACTATAGATAGATTACCTACCCATCACTACAATATAGTGTCTCTACCCCTATTTTTATAGGTAAGGAAATGATCTCAGAAATATTAATTAACTTATCCAAAGCATGCAGCTGCTATGCAGAACTACATTCTAATTCCAGGTCTATCTTCCTCCAAAACCCAATGCACCAAAGCAGACCATTCTTCAAAATGGCAGCTATACCCATTGTCCCCTTTGAGTCCCCCACCTCAACCCACTGCACTCATCTAGGGAATAAACCTTAACTGATTATTGGAAATTTTGCACTGCTATGAACAGATTGTTGGTAGCTCTGACTAAACTGAATGAAGCAGGGATGAGTACTGCCCTTCAATTGGCCAATTTAGATAGTCTGTAAGTTCAACAGAGGCCCATGAAGTATTTTGGACTAAACATTGCCCAGAAAGGATAATGATGATTCACTTGAGCCCATGAAATTTTCTTTCTACTAGACTTTAATAGGAGATACAGGGAAAGAGTCAATAGCTAGTTTGGACATTCATTTTTGGTTGGTTGGGTTTTTTGGGGGTGTTGGGGGTGGTCACATAGAAAACACACCGGAAAAAATACATAGAAAGAAGACAAGCCCATGAGGGCTCAAGAATAAGCATGACCAATGAGTAAGTCAAAGTCTGAGTTAACATAAGCAAATATGTAAAGAGCAGAGGATGTAATAGTAAGCAGTGGTCACTCAAGCACTATAAGCAGGGACAAGGAGATTCTGAGTCACCATAATGACAGGAGACCAATAAATCTTGAGGTTGGGGTGGAGAGGATAGGAGAAGGTAACCTATGACCAGAGCTGTATCTTTCCAGTTCCAAACTATGGTCCCATGTTTTTGAGGCCAATCATATGTCTCTTTCCTGGGACACTGTGACATGCCTGTCTCTCTTATCACATATGTATTCTTGCTGTAAATCCCCATTCCTTGGAGTTACTTGAGCAGAAAAAGGAAGCAAATAACACATGCATCACCCTTCTCCCCTCCATTGTGCTCTTCTAAGTGTCCAACAACTGGGAAACTGCCTCGTATTCCTGCTCTAACCTGGCTGGAGATGGGGAGGAGAGCCAAAGCACCTCTCTGAGGATGGCCATCCTGAGGCCTCACAGGCACCCAAGGGGAGACCTCTGGTCACAACTGCTGAAGGTGCAGACCCCTGGCATTTTCTCACAGCACAGAGACAGCCTGAAGAATGATGAAAGATTAGTTGATGGGAAAGGGAGAGGTGGTTCCCCATTATGCCTTTGCACTCCCTGAGAGGTGGGCACCTGTTCTTCTCACGTTCCTGAAGGGGTGTGCTGCGGAGACCTGCTCAGTAAAGCCTCATTGGTTTTGCCTGAATGAATTGCTGTTTCGAAGGCCTCTGGCCCTCTTAAATATTTCTTGCTGATAGAACCAAAATTAAGGAGAAAAATTTCCAATCAGAAATAAGGTGAAAAGAATGGAAATGATCAAGTGTCAAAAACTCCATCTGAGAATCAGAAAAAAAGGGAATTTATCTAAGAACATGTTCATCCTCCTTTTAACAGTGTTGGGATGTGTCTTTCTGAGACACCTGCTCTGACTTGGGTTGGAAATGTCTGCCAGCAGCGCGCAGGCACAAAGGACCAGGCATGTTGTTCACACTTTCTTTAAACATCAAAGGGCCCATGGTCTTCTTTCTGGATGACCTTGGAGGAGGAAAAGGAAACAGGGAACCTGGGGACCCCCCGTGTTGATGGTATAAAGATCCAAAGGGACCCAGTGGAACATAGTACTTCCCTTTATCTCCTGTTTCCAAGAGTCTTCGATCTGCCGGTGTAGGGTAAAGAAAATATCAGGCTTTTCTGCCCTCCCGCCATCAGGATAGATGATGGATCCTTGTCCTGAATGCATGCCTGATGGTGGGCACCTGGAATAGGGTGTGGGCATAGGTAGATGGGATTCAGCTGAGCTAAGACTGTGCTTTTTAAGGGCGGCGTCATGGGGACGCCAGCAGCAGCAGTAGAAGCTGAAGCCGAAGCCGAAAGAGAAGCTGAGAAGCAGCAGAACAAACTCCAGAGAGCTCAGATAGAGTGGGGACTTGCTGGGGGCTGGGAGGCCTGCCAGCCTCCCAGCCCCCCAGCCAACACCCCTGCCTGCCATATGCCTGGTGAACCCCAATAAAAAAACTGCAAAACCACTGAGGACTCTGACTCCTCCTTTACCCGGTCTGCATGGGATCAGAAAACCTGCACCGTGTCCAGTTCTGGCCTTTACAATTGGCGTAGTTGGCAGGATGATATATGCAGACAGGTATATGGAGCCCTCCGAAGACCTGCAGGGACTAAGGAGTAAAAGACTGCCTGTGACAACACTGGAGGCACCATGGTGGCACAGAAGGTGGACAGTGTCCAGGATCTATGGGATAAGACCTCTCCTGGAGGAGGAGAAGGAGATGCCCAAGAGAACCAGCCAACGACACCTGAAAGGACCAGCCAACGACCCCTGATGCAGCAGAATTGTCGGGGAGGAGTGGACTGCGATTCAGAGCTCACCGGTGCTGATGCAGGGAGAGGCCAATGGACTTCAACTGATGGACATGGACTGATAAACTTGGACTAACAATCCCACCAGAAGGCGGAGGACATTGGCAGGTTATGTTTTTTTTGAGAATCTGGGGGTGGCCAGTGAGCCTTGATGGCCAAAAGCAGCCTGTGTATGCCCAGCAGCCAGGTGGAGGAGAAAAGCCAACTGAGAAGGCAAAAGCTGGTACTGATGCTAAGTTGAGAAGCCCTGAGTGGCTGTTAAGCAGCCTTAGTATGCTGAAGAACTGTGAGTCTCATAAAATCACCTGTGGGTGATGCCCTGATCATTCTTGAGTGAGGGTGAGGAGCTGAGGAACCTGTCCTTGGGGGACAGGTGGGGAACATGGCTTGGGGTGGAGCCCAAGCTGCATGTAGAGTTTGGATCCCTGACCCATGTGCTTGTGCAGTGGGTTGGCCTGAGTGCAGGGGTCTGCGGGTTGCATTGGTGGCTATGAAGGCCGAGTGTTGCAGCGACTGCAGACAGAAACCCTAAGGGTTGGCGATTACCCCCAACAGAATAAAATTGCCAATCCCAGAGTTAGTGCATCCTGGGGGTGGATGCTGTGTGTGGCTTGTAGCCGAGACTACAGCCAGAGAAGTCCAGGAAGTCTGATGGCTCCTGGCGTGTTGCAATAGATGTCCTGAGTGATTCCCCTCCCTCATATGAGCAGTGCCTTCGGCAGCAGATTTGGTGACTCATCTGCTGGTACCAATAATTGTCTTTTGCATAGGTTGGTGCCCTGCCTGGACTTATTTGTGTTCTGTTGTATTTTGTTATATTTGATGTATTTGCTTTTGTGGGCCATGGCTGCATTGTTTGTTTGCTTAGAAAATTGTATTTATATGTATAGACTGTATGGCAGAAAACCCTGAGGGGGTAGACTGTAGGGTAAAGAAAATATCAGGCTTTTCTGCCCTTCTGCCATCAGGATAGATGACGGATCCTTGTCCTGAATGCATGCCTGATGGCGGGCACCTGGAATAGGGTGTGGGCATAGGTAGATGGGATTCAGCTGAGCTAAGATTGTGCTTTTTTTTTTAAGGGCAGCGTCACGGGGACGCCAGTAGAAGCCAAAGCAGAAGCCGAAAGAGAAGCCGAGAAGCAGCAGAATGAACGCTAGAGAGCCAGCCTCCCAGCCCCCCAGCCAGCACCCCTGCCTGCCATATGCCTGGTGAACCCCACTCAGTGAACCCACTGAGGACTCTGACTCCTCCTTTTCCCGGTCTGCATGGGATCAGAAAACCTGCAACGTGTCCAGTTCCAGCCTTTACAGCCGGCCATGCCCTCAAGCTGGGGAATTAGGAAGGAATTGAGGTGTCTTTCTTCATTTGGGGATACAGAACAATGCAGAAATTATAACTCATCCTAAGAAAAGTCTCCTAATGATTTTTACTTTCCCTGTTCTTGGGGCATTTTTTTCTTCTGAAAAGTCTCGCCCTTATCACTGCTTACCCCTGCTCCCACTCCAGAGCCCCCACCTCTTTTCTGTCATTGTAAGTCTCTGGGGACTCAGAACCTAGCCCTGGAGATGGCACTTAGAAGTATTTATAGAGCCTCCCCTGGTGGCGCAGCGGTTGAGCGCTGGGTTGCGAAGCTGCCCGCAGCCTCTGCAGTGCTGGTTTGATCCCCGGATGCCTGCAAGGGTCCCACATAGTGCGCAGACCTCTCATGCCGCGCCCGCTGCTCCCCTCAGCAGTGTACTTTGGTCCTTCTGCCTGCTCTGCTCCCCGCTCTGACTCTGGCGAATTCTCTCACCCTCCCGCGCTTCTGACTGTACCCAGTGCTTATATAAATAAATAAATCTTTTTTTTTTAAAGAAGTATTTATAGAATGAAAGAGTGACACAGATATGAACGCGTGCCAAATGCCTTATGGTCAGAGAGGCACTTTATAAGCACAGTCAATCTGTGTAGGGTAAGGTAAAAAGCATCAGGCTTTTCTGCCCTTCCACCATTAGGATCAATGATGGAAACCTGTGGTCCCGAATGCATGCCTGATGGCGGGCACCTGGAATAGCGTGCGGGCATAGGTAGATGGGATTCACCTGGGCTAAGACTGGGCTTTTAAGGGCAGCGTCATGGGGATGCCAGCAGAAGCAGAAGCAGAGAACGAATGGAAGAACCATGAGAAGCAGAACCACGAGAGAGCAGAGAGCACCAGAGAGCCCAGATAGAGTGAAGACTTGCTGGGGGCCGGGAGGCCTGGCAGCTTCCTGGCCCTCCAGCACCCCTGCCTGCCGTGTGCCTGGTAAATCCCAATAAAAGCCTGCAAAAGCCACCGAGGGCTCCAGGACTTTACCCTGTCTGCTCGGGTCATAGTAAACCTGCTCAGCGCCCATCCTGCCCACTACAATCTGCTTTCAGCATTTCATCATTTTGTTCTGTATCAATGAACGTATATTGTATTCCAACTAGAGGGGATGCAAGAAAAGCTTCAGACACAGCACGTACACTCCTGAGTATTTACATTCAATTTACCTACACAGAGAACATATGGACCCAATTACAGAAATGTATGTGGATTCTCAAACCATCACCTAGAAAGCACTAGTGAAAACTACAAGTTCCCCCAGTCCCACTCACCAGCATTTCTGATTCAGATAGGGCCCCAAAGCTAAATATTTGAGCCAGCTCCCCTTGTAATTCCGAGGCTGATGTAAAGCAGTCCGCTCTTGGAGAAACACCAACTTGGGAGGAAATAGACTCATTAGGCAGGCATTGAAGATCTTGGCTGATCTTTTCAATGATCTTTCCCATTATTCCTGAAAGCCTGTCCAGCCTCCTCCCTAAACCTCCCCAAACGATCTCTCACTGGTAATTCCGAGTGTAGGTCCCATGGTGCATGATGGTCCCGTACTCCTGAGTCTCGGGTCTTAGAACAGGCACTGTGGGCTGGCAGAGAAGGCACAGCTGAAGCTCATTGCATGAGGGGTACGTCACATCCTGGAGAATCAATTGTAGCCCCACTTACACCTGTTTTCCCCTAAAGAACAAAATCCTAAAATATCTGTCAGATGCTCTTGCACTTCTGCTTCACACTAGGAGGACCTCATGGTTTCTTTTCTTTTTTCATTCTTTTTTGTAACTCAACTTTATTTACTTGTATGATCATAAATGTAGTACATGCTTCCTGGAGAGAATCTGGGAAGTATAGAAGTAGAAAGAAGATGAAACACCAATGATCCCAGTTGAAAGCAATCACTGCTATGTTTTAACCATCTATGCCTGTTTTAGACCAAGACTCTTGAACCATCTGTGCCTGTTAAAGGTCAAGAGTTTTGGCCTTGGAGCACTATATTCAAGAGCAGTGAGAGCAATTACCACAACTGAGGGGCTCACTGAGCAGTAAGAGTGAAATATTTCATACCGTGGAACAAGACAAGGGCCATAAACACAGATCAAGAAGTTAGAAGCTGAAAACATAAGAACAAGTTGGATTATGGTAAGAATGTAGTGAGATGGCACTTGTTAAGAGTTTAGTCCAGTACCTGTCACACAGCACATAATAAGTAAATATGAACCACTACTATGATTATCATTACGGGTCAAAACACCTGGTTTAAGTTGGAGACCATAATCAGGCAAAGAACCTGGAGAGCCATTCTAGGTGTTATGAGTTGAGGCACACAGGGACAAGGTAATTGGGTGAAAAGGCTGGTATAGATGTGGGCATTACTCTCCTTATAAACTCCTCTACCAGATGAAATGACATATGGCAAGATGCTCTCATGTAGTTTTGAGGTAGGTCATGGTTTCCCCTGCCTCAGCTTCTCCCTAAGCAAGAACTAGGACTGACCTTGATGGTGAGGGGAGCTCAGAATATCATACACCAAACATTCTGAAGTCCACACTCTGATTGTCAGAGCAGATCACGGGCATGTGGGGTAAATAGAAGGTCAAGTCAGCCAAGTGGCAGGTAGGGTGGGATATGACTGAAGGGGGAAGCTGAAGGGGAAAGGTCACAGGTTTAGGATGCAATTGAATGAAATGTGTCCAAGAAGCAGTCCCCAATTTAGCAGTCAAGCCAAATATCACAGGAGAAGAATCTGGGGAGCATTACTCGTGGACAGGGATATTCTGATGGCCTCGGCTCTGTCAAAGATGATTGTTCAGACCTTCCTGGTGGTCTTGCAGGTAATAACAGCTTTAGGGAATGTGCTGGTGCTCCTCAATCTGCTGATGAGAATACAGTTCATTCTCCACTGCTCATGGCTTCTTTTTATAACTCTTCCAGCCATGTTATATCTGGTTTTCCTACCTCTCATTCTTCACTCTTCTTTCTACTCATTGCATTGCAGTCATAATTTCTTTCTTTTTTAAGTCTGATTGTTTACTTCCCTCCCTAAAATCATTCAATAGTTCCCTATCACCTACAGGATAGGTCCAAAAAACAACCTCTCTTCTTCAGAAAATCTTCCCCAGTGATTTTAAGTTCATGATATCAAATGCATCTCTAAGTTCCCAATGTTCTTCTTATCTATAATCTATAATTCAGTAAGTTGTCGTGGGGGGGGGGGGCTGGTGGGGGGAATAGCCCTCTGCTGGGATTGAGCAGATAAATATTCATTTCTGAAATCACCAGCATCTTGAGATTAATATTTACCATTCAGATCAAGAGTATCAAATATTATGTGTTTAGAGAATTGGAACACTCCTGAAGTGCTTTGGAGTTCTAAATCTAGTGGTTTTAAAAAGGAACCCTGGCAGTGGAGAATGTAGTAGAGGGTATTAGTAAATGTTCAGGCTTTAGGTTTAGACAGAATTGGGTTCAGATTCCAGCTCTATCATTTACCAGCTGTATGTCTTAACCTTTTTAAGTTCACTTTGCTTTATCTATAAAACAAAGCATCACACCTGCATTTGGCAGACTGAAATGTATGCACAGCGTCTGACACAAATAGGTGCTCAGATGGCAATTACCATGCTGCTATGGATCCAACTGGCTTATGAATGATCTTGATACCACACTTAAAAATGGCTTTGACTTTCTGCATCCAAACTGGGGTTTGATCCACATTTGTCTTCAAACATGTGAGACGTCAATGAAAAACAGAAAATACAGAAAGTGAGAACTTAGGAAGGACATACTCCTAGACCTTACCAAAAAGCAGATTTCTAACATTTTAGGTCTTCCCACAGAAATTCTATAGGACTAGAATAGGAATGGACCAAATTACAGAAATAATCTGATCAACATAAAAGTGTTTACTGAGCGAGTTATAACAGCCATCAGATATTGTTGGTTGACTGCCTCTGCTATAGGTTTCATGTTTGGACTTACCCTTCCAGGGTCTTTTGGTGCCCTAAAATGTTAGAAGGCTAATTTGGGGAAACCAGGGGCACGAGCATATGGGCTGAGGATAGATGGGGAGAAGGTCACAGATTTATGTATGACCCTAGCTATAGAAGAGGCAAAGAGATTTGTGGGTGAGAAGGCTGACCCCTCTAGGCATGGTCCTTTACTGCTGACTTGACTTCCCCAAGCCCTTGCCTTGTGGCTGGCACATTCCCAGATCACCACCTGCTCCCATCCTCCTGGGGACGGATCCTTCCTGATTACACTCACCTTCTTCCTTCAGTGAGCTTTTCCAAGCAGTAAGAACAATTCCTACTTCATCCTCAATCTGCCCAAATGTTCCTCCCCCACAACACTTTCCCAAGTTTATATTATTTTACTATTACATTATTTCTGACCTACTCAGTGATGGATTTTGTGACCTGTTTGTTTCTCACATTGCCAAACACGGTTGCCCTGGTTTTAAGATTATTTAAATCACTATTAGGATGCTTTTCATTTGAATAGGGAAGTCTCTGAAATAATGAATATTTAATTTGTGTAGTATTCTTTTACAGGAATAAAATTGTATACTTTTCAATTAAATGAATTAGCTAACCTAGATCAATATTATATTTTTCTGAGTTATTTAGAATGATTACAACACACAATAAGTTGATGAGAAATGTATAGTTCCTATTTCTTTAATATACAAAAAAAACTTGCAAAGTTAAGAGCGCAAACCCCAACAGAAAAATGGGCAAATGATGTGACTATATCTTTAAAAATAGGTTCTAAATGGGAAAGATTGTGCTCGAACTCATTCATAATAAGAGAAAAGCAACTAAAACGATATGATGTAGTATTTTTTGCCTTTCAGATAAGCACAGTTCAAAAATTCTCATAACATACTGTGTTGCCAACTTTGTGAACAAGGTTTGGGAAAACAGGCAAGCACATCAGTGCTGATAGGATAATAAAATGGCAGAACTTCTCTAAAGGGTGATTTGGCAATATTCATAGAAACCACAACTGCACACAAGTTTGACTAACAATTCCACTTGCAAGGAATTGTTGAATACATGTATTCTCACATAGATGTGAAATAATATATTGACATAATATTATTTATTGTAGCACTGTTTATAATAGCTAGGAATGAGGGGACCTATCCATATCAATGGGAACATAGTGTAAATAAATTATGTACATACATATAATGGAATACTATGTAGCTATTAAAAGGAAGGAGCAGGGGTTGTCCTTGTAGTGTCTCTTTATGTATTGTTAATGATGTATAAACAGGTGATGGAGAGCAAAGAAGGGGATAAGAGTGATATGCACTATTGTCATCTGTACCAAAAAAAAAGGTTGGGGAGAGGAGAATTTATGCATATGCTTTTTTTTTTTTTTTTTTTTTACATTTGGGGAAATGAATTTTTTTTATTTTTTTGTTGTTGTTTTTTTTTTATATAAATTTTATTGTTATATTCCCCATACAATTGCAGCCCCCCCCATTCTGACCCCAATCCCTCCCCTCCCGCCCCCGCCCCACTAAAAGTGTCTCTGGTTCATAGTTTTTTGTTGATTTTGATTTTCACTTTCTTATAGTTATTCATTTTCCTGGTCCCTTATTTAAGTTTTCTAGATTCCTGCTATGAGTGAGACCATCCGGTATTTTTCTTTTTCTATCTGGCTTATTTCGCTGAGCATGATCCCTTCCAGCGCCATCCATGTTGCTGCAAATTGCATGTGTTTATCTTTTTTGAATGCTGAGTAATATTCCATGGTATATATGTACCACATCTTCTTGATCCAGTCATCTATTTTTGGGCATTTGGGTTGTTTCCAAAGCTTAGCTATTGTAAACAGTGCTGCTATAAACATAGGGGTGCAGGTGTTCTTTGGAATTGATGTTTCTGTGTCCTTTGGGTAAATACCTAGGAGTGGAATTGCTGGATCATATGGAAGCTCTATGTTTAGTAGGTCCAGAAATCTCCACACAGCTTTCCACAGTGGTTGGACCAGTTTGCACTCCCACCAACAGTGCAGAAGAGTTCCTTTTTCTCCACACCCTCGCCAACATTTGTTGTTGTTAGTTTTTTTAATATGTGCCATTCTCACTGGTGTAAGATGGTATCTCATGGTAGTTTTGATTTGCATTTCCCTGATGGCAAGTGATGTTGAACATTTTTTCATATGCCTGTTGGCCATTTGCATTTCCTCTTCAGAGAAGTTTCTTTTTAGCTCTTCTGCCCATTTTTTGACTGGATTATTTTCTTTGTTGTTGTTGAGTCTCATCAGCTCTTTGCAGATTTTTGTGATCAGTCCTTTATCATTAGTGTTGGGTGCAAAAATGTTCTCCCAGTTGGTGGGGTTTCTCTTTGTTTTTGTTATTGTCTCTTTTGCTGTGCAAAAGCTCTTTAATTTGATGTAGTCCCAGCTGTTTATCTTTGCCTTCACTATCACTGCTTTGGGTGATGTGTCTGTAAAGATGTCTTTGGTGTGCAAATCACGTAGTGTTTTGCCTATATTTCCTTCTATATATTTTATGGTTTCAGGTCTTATGTCTAGTTCTTTAATCCATTTTGAGTTGATTTTTGTGTATGGTGTGAGGTGGTGGTCAAGCTTCATTCTTTTGCATGTAGCGACCCAGTTTTCCCAGCACCATTTATTGAACAAACTTTCTTTGCTCCAATGCATATTCTTTGCTCCTTTGTCAAAGATTAGTTGACCATAAATCTGTGGGTTTATTTCTGGATTTTCTATTTGATTCCATTGGTCTGTGTGTCTGTTCTTGTTCCAATACCATGCAGTTTTGATGATTATGGCTTTGTAGTATAGTTTGAAGTCTGGGAGTGTGATGCCTCCATTCCCTTCTTTTTTTTTCAGGAGAGCTTTGGCTATTCGGGGTTTTTTGTGATTCCATATGAATTTCATCAATAATTGTTCTATTTCTTTGAAGAATGACATTGAAATTTTGATTGGAATAGCATTGAATCTGTATATTGCTTTTGGAAGGATGGCCATTTTATTAATGTTTATTCTTCCAATCCATGAGCAGGGGATGTCTCTCCATTTCTTTGTGTCTTCTTCTATTTCTTTTAACAGTGTTTTATAGTTTTCTTTGTATAGGTCCTTTACCTCTTTTGTTAGATTTATTCCCAAATATTTGATTTTTTTTGTTTCAATAACAAAAGGGATGGTCTTTTTGATTTCTTCTTCTTCAGATTTATTGTTTGTGTATAGGAAGGCTACTGACTTTTGCGTGTTGATTTTGTATCCTGCCACTTTACTGAACTGATTGATGAGTTGAATTAGCTTTTCTGTGGAGTTTTTGGGGTTCTCTATGTATAATATCATATCGTCTGCAAATAGTGATAGTTTGACTTCTTCTTTTCCTATTTGGATTCCTTGGATGTCTTTCTCTTGTCTTATTGCCCTGGCTAGGACTTCCAGTATTATATTGAAAAGCAGTGGTGAGAGTGGACATCCTTGTCTTGTTCCAGATCTTAATGGAATTGCTTTCAGCTTTTCACCATTGAGAATGATACTGGCTGTTGGCTTGTCATAGATGGCCTTTATGATGTTGAGGTATGTTCCTTGTATCCCAAGAATTTCAAGGGCTTTTATCATGAATGGGTGTTGCACTTTGTCGAAAGCTTTCTCAGCATCTATTGATATTATCATATGGTTTTTATATTTCTTTTTGTTGATGTGTTGGATAACGTTGATTGATTTTCGGATGTTAAACCATCCTTGTGCCCCTGGAATGAATCCTACTTGGTCGTGGTGAATTATCTTATGGATACATTGTTGGATTCTGATGGCTAAAATTTTATTGAGGATTTTTGCATCAGTGTTCATTAGGGAGATTGGCCTGTAGTTTTCCTTTTTTGTGTTGTCCTTGTTCGGTTTTGGTATTAGTGTAATGTTGCCTTCATAGAACGTGTTTGGTATTGTCCCTTCCTTCTCAATTTTTTGGAAGAGTTTGTGAAGGATAGGCACTAATTTGTCTCTGAATGTTTGGTAGAATTCATTTGTAAATCCATCAGGTCCTGGGCTTTTGTTTTTGGGGAGGTTTTTGATTACCATTTCAATTTCGCTAATTGTAATTGGTCTGTTTAGGTGTTCTATTTCTTCTTTATCTAGCTTTGGGTGATTGTAGAGTTGTAGGAATTTGTCCATCTCCTCTAGATTGTTAAACTTGTTTCCATATAACTCTTCATAGTAGTTACTGATTATTCTTTTGATTTCTGCTGTGTCCGTTGTGATTTCTCCTCTTTCATTGATGATCCTGTTTATTTGTGCTTTCTCCCTTTTTTCCTTTGTGAGCCTGGCTAGGGGTTTGTCTAATTTATTGATTTTTTCAAAGAACCAGCTCTTGGTTTCATTGATCTTTTGGATTGTTTTTTTAGTTTCAATTTCATTTATTTCTGCTTTGGTTTTTATTATTTCTTTTCTTCTACTGGTTTTGGGGTTTTTTTGTTGTTCTTTTTCTAGATCTTTGAGCTTTGAGATTAGGTTGTTTCTTTGCGTTCTTTCTTGTTTCTTGATGTGAGCTTCTATTGCTATATATTTTCCTCTTATTACTGCTTTTGCTGCATCCCATACATTTAGGATATTGGTGTCCTCCTTGTCGTTCAATTCAAAAAATTTTTTAATTTCTTCTTTGATCTCCTCATTAGTCCAATGGTCTTCCAGTAGTGTGGTTTTTAATCTCCATGAGGTAGGAAAGTTCCTTGCCTTCTTTTTATGGTTTATTTCTAGTTTGATGCCTTCATGATCAGAAAAGATGGTTGATATGATTTCAATCTTGGTGTATCTGTTGATGTTTGTCTTGTGCCCCAGTATGTGGTCGATCCTGGAGAATGATCCGTGTGCGCTTGAGAAAAATGTGTACTCCGTTTTTTTGGGGTTTAGTGTTCTATAGATGTCTGTTAAGCCCAATTGCTCTAGGTCCTTATTTAGAGCTTTGGTTTCTTTACTTATTTTTTGTCTTGTTGATCTATCCATTGTTGATAGTGGTGTGTTGAAGTCTCCCACTACGTATGTGTTTTCTCTGATGTCTGTTTTCAGAGAGGACAACAGTTGTCTGACATATTTTGGTGCTCCTTCGTTTGGTGAGTATATGTTAATGAGTGTTATTTCTTCTTGAAGTATTGTCCCCTTGATCATAATGTAGTGACCATTGGGGTCTCTTTTTATCTTTTTGAGTTTGAAATCTGTTTTATCTGATATAAGTATAGCTGTTCCTGCTTTCTTTTTTGGTCCATTTGCTTGTAGGATTGTTTTCCATCCTTTAACTTTGAGCCTATTTTTATCTTTTGTAGCTAAATGTGTTTCCTGGAGACAGCAAAAGGTTGGGTTTTGTTTCTTAATCCAGGCTGCAACTCTGTGTCTTTTTATTGAAGAGTTTAGTCCATTTACATTTAGAGTTAATATTGATATGTTAACATCTGTATTTGCCATTGTGTTTGTCTTTCCTTTGATTTTATTTATTTATTCTTTTAATAACTTTTTTTTTTTTTGGCCTTCTTTCATTGTTATTCGTCGCTCTGAGGTTCTGGCTTTAGGACTCCTTGTAGTATTTTTTGGAGTGGGGGTTTAGTTGCAATGAAATTCCGGAGTTTCTGTTTGTCTGGGAAGGTCCATATTCTTTCTTCAAAGAGGAAGGAGAGCTTTGCGGGATAGAGTATTCTTGGTTGGCATCTGTTTTCTTGGAGTCTGTTGACTATGTCCCTCCACTCTCTCCTTGCCCGTAGTGTTTCTTCGGAGAAATCTGATGTCAGCCTGATTGGTTTTCCTTTGAATGTTATCTGTTTCTTCCCTCTTGCCAGCTTCATTATTTTTTCCTTGTCCTGGATTCTTGGGAGCTTTACTATTATGTGTCTTGCTGTATTTTTCCTTTCGTCGTGGAAGTTTGGTGTTCTTCTTGCTTCTTGTATATCAATTTTCAGCTCCTTCTTCACATTTGGGAAGTTCTCTTCAATTATCTCTTTGAATATTTTCTCTGTTCCTACATCTCTCTCCTCTCCTTCTGGTATTCCTATAACTCTTATATTTCCTTTCCTCATGGAGTCAGATAGTTCCCGAAGTCTTTCCTCGTTCTTTTTCCTTCGTACTTCTCTTTCCTTTTCTGTTTTGGTTCTTTTTATTTCTGTGTCTTCAAGATTACTTATTCGTTCTTCCATTTCATCTATTCTGCTTTCATTGCTTTTCCCAGAATTCTTTAGTTCTTCCATTAATTCTTTGATCTCCTGCATTTCTTTTACTTCCCTCTTTAGGGACTCAATTTCTTTCTTCTGACCATTGTTTTCCCTCTCTAGGGACTCAATTGCATTCTTCTGATCGTTGATTATTTTTCCCTTATCATTGTTTTCCTTTATGACTTCTGTCAGTTTTTTAATCACGGCAATTTTAAATTCTCTTTCTGGAAGGCTCAGAAGTTCTTCCAAGTTACTGTCGTTGCAATCTGGGGGCTGGTTTTCTTTTTGTGGTGTGCTTTTTCTCTGGAGAGTTGCTAGGTTGCGTGTGGTTCTTCTCCTCCCTACTGTCTGTTTTCTAATTTGCCGTATGCGTTGGGACACTGTGTTGTTGGGACTGGCCGGCATCTTGGGTGGGCTTCTCTGCTCCCCTCTGGTTCCTCCAGGAGTCATCTGTCAGTTTCAAGCAGTCTTTACTGGAGAAAGTTCCCTGTTCTAAAATGCCGATGTGGGGACACACTCCCCTGTGCGCCTGGTCTGCCCCGGCGGTGGGTTCCTGCTCCCCCTCTGGGCTTGGACTGCAGGCCAGAGGGGGTCTGGTGTGGGCGAACTTCCCCCGCTCACCTCTGGCTCCTGAGGAAGCCTTCTGCAGGTAGTCTTTACTGAAGAAATGTCCCTGTTCTAAAATGGTGATGTGGGACACACTCCCTGCGCACCTGGTCTGCCCCGGCTGTGTGTGCTCGCTCTCCCTGTGGGCTCAGACTACTTGTTCGGAAGGGGCCCGGTGTGGGCTAACTCCCCAGCTGGCCACTAGCTTCTTCAGGAGCCTCTGCTGGCTTCAAGTCGCTAGGTGGCGCCAGAGATCTCTCCTAGAGCCCTTGGGGAGCTGATTTTCCACCCCGTGGGACAGGGAGCAGAGCGGGGATGGTAGGGTACACTTCAACGGCTTTGGGGTGCTGTGTCTGCCTTGTGCCCCACCGTCGTGGGGAACCCACGCCCCTAATTTCGTGCCCCGGGTCTCAGTTCCAAAGTCCTCAGTTCCAGGACGCGGGCTGTAGCCCAGATCAGTGGCGCAGGAATGGCGCCTTTTGAATCCCGCTTCCCTGCCTGGGCGCCTTGTTCCTGCTCACTCAGGGAGGGCCTCCGTGGTCTCCCCGCAAGCCTAGGTCGCAGGCGCGGGGACCTGGGCAGCTGCGATCCGATCTGGATCAATGCGCTGCTTTCTGCGCAAGCTTACCGGGCGGCCTGGGCTGTGTGCTGGTGCTGGTCTCCTCCTGGGGGGCGGGGCTCTCTTTAATGGCGCCTGGAGCTCACCTCCGCGGCGGATCCTGCAGGGTTCTCCACAGCTCCCGTTCACGGGGTGTGGTGGCTGAAATAGTTCCTTTCCACTCACAGTCCCGCTTGCTGCGTCTGTTTTTCTTGTTGGCCGTTTTGGTTTGTTGTTTTCCTCCTCTCTGCCGGTCGGAGAGTGCCGACTTTGTGGGCGGGGGAGGGGAGCAGGGTTCTGCGCTTCCCTCCCTTCTCGTCCTCTTTTATGGCAACTTTCTTCTTCGGGCAGTTTGCTGGAGTCGTCCGTTTATCTTCCGTGTCCCAGTTCTCACTGGGACCTGCCGCTTTTCCTCCCTATTAACTTTTTTTAATGGGAGATCTTACTCGCAGCGTCTCCTCTCCGCCATGTTGCTCCGCCCCTTCCTATGCATATGCTTTTATATACATAGAATATCGCTAAGGATACAAAAGAAATTTAATATGTATTACCTCTAGGGAGGAAAAGTGAATGTCTGGGAAATAGGGATTGGAGCAGACATCTCTGTGTACTATTGATATGTTGTACCATTTGAATTTGGTACATTCATCAAAATAAATGACATATCTTAATCAAGTGCCCCAGTTGTTGGGGTGATACACCTGAACTTCACCAGATTCCCTTAGGAAGATGGTACCCAAACATATGCCAGTGCCACCAAGTGTTGTCCTTTCTAGGAGTTACAGAATATTTCTACTTAGTTGCCCCAACCCATCTGTCTGTGCCTCTGCCTCTCCTCTTCTCTCCTCTTCCACCTGCCCTTGCTCCTCCCACAAAGGCCTTCTGAGTAGCCTCCCATACCCCTGCCTCTTGCTTCTGATAGGACGGCAATAGATGCTCCCAACAGTTTCATTTCCTGGAATCCTGGTCCCTAGCAGGGCTGGAAAAGAGCCAACAACACTGCTCAGGGCTCCATTTTGTTGCCCTGACACTGAAGCAGCTCTGCCTGCACAGAGTCTCACAGTTGCTCAATTATTTTTATCAGTAATTTTTACTCACCTCCAGTCTGCTGTCTCAAGATCTGTTTTGTTTGTTTTTTTTTTAGTTTACCTTTTATTTATATGTTTTTCATCTTTTTCATAAAGCTTTACAAACCACTTGCCAATTCATACAAAGTTCCAGTTCATTAACACCATTCCAAGAGATTGTGAACTGCTTTGAAAAGCAGGGTACGGCATTCATAGGAAAGTCCATTCTCCCATACCAGTTCCTATCACCCATCCATCCTCTACTTTTCTGGAAGAAAAGAGGTGAGGTGGTAGCAGGGGTTATTTCCTCCTCCATAAAGCCCTCTCCCCCCACTCAGAGCAAAATAAATACAGTGGTGGAGGAGAGAGGGAACAGGGGTTACCTAGGACACTTGCAGTTGACCAAAATTTTTGATAAGTACTGCTATTGATATAAACACACAATTTTAGACAATTCCTTTCTTGTAGGAACTGGCACAGCATGCTCTTCCTTGGCATTTTCAATTGCACTGATTTTGACCTTTATTAACCAAATTGATGAGAACGACTTTTCCACAATTGTCTTCAAGCATCCTGGTTGCAACCTTCACTTTGAGGCTGTATTCGTCTTCCTGAAACACTTGAGTGAGAACCCACCTGCAGAACTAAAGGTACAGAGACAGACTTTTCAAAGAATCCTTGAGAGTTCAAGTTCATGCAAAGGAGTCTGGTTGGTTGGTGAGTTGAAGAATGTATAACGCTGTCAAGAGGGGGTTGTGCCCAGGAAATGTGGAAGACACCGGGCTGGGGATATGGGTGACAGGCATCCAAAAGATAGCATTCTAGTCCTCAAGGAGCCAGCAGGCCAGTAGAGAATAGGAAATTTCACACAGAATGGCTGCTGCATAAGGAACAACCTGGCAATGACCGAGGACAGACAACATACTGCAGCAGAACAGACAGCATACTGCAGCAGCTCACAGGAGGGAGAGGTTTCATCCAGCAAGAAGAACCAAAACAAGATTCCATAAAAGCAGTAAAACACGAACCAAGTCTTGAAGGAGAGGTAACATTTGGATACAGAGAGGGAAGAGAACAGCCTGAGTTGAGGCTGGGAGCAACATGGGAAACATCTGTTGGGCTGGCTCGCCTAGAACACACCACCAGTGAAGGTCGAGGTGGGGAATGAGCCTGGGGCGAGACTCAGGTGGCTCCAATAATTAGAACTCCTGCCCTTGCCAAGCCCTTTGTAATTTATGAAGCTCTTTCCTGTGAATTGTCATTCAACCTTCACAGTGACTCTGATTTAGATATTTCGTATAAAGAAACTAGAGCTCAAAGTCTGAAGTAACTCACCAAAGGTTACTAAGTGGCAAAAGTTGGTTTCAAGTGGGCAAACTACAGAGTACTTTGCATGAGAAGGCACTAAAAATACCATAAATATGTGCCAATCGGCCCCCAGTTGCCTGAGGCTAATTTTTAAAGTTTGTTCTCTTCCGTAGTTTTAACATTCCCCTTGAGTAAATAATTTTCCAATATTAATTTGCATTATAAGTCATTTCTTCAGGTTACATTTCTTCAGGTAAGTTCCAGGTTAAACTTCAGCTTTGAATCTCTTAGAATTATCAAATTCTGAATTATTGGCAGGTGAGTTCAATGTATTCCTTTAAACCAGATCATACGTGCCAGTGTTTCCAGACTTATAATTTTCAGGCTCTTTTTACCTTGTTTTGTGAGGACCTTACATTTTTTGGTTTTAGTCATTGTGTTTTGCTTTTAATAAAAGTGATTCTGATGCATCTTTAAAAGAAGTAAATGGATTATTTTATTCTATTCTGAAATGTCTCCCCACTAGAGTGGATATAATTGAACTGGGCCAATAATAAACATTTGCTTCCTGGGAGATACCTATTGTTAGATAGTGTTGAACTGTATTGTTTTTGTGTTCTGATGAGGGAGGAGTGGGCGCGTTTAGTTTTGTTTTTTGTTTTACATCACTTTGTTGGAGGCCAGGGAAAGTTGCTAAATAAATCACTTCTGTGACGAAAGTACCCGACTTTCAAGGGAGAAAGCCTGCCACACACTGGTTTTGCTCTCTCCCACGTCAAGATGTTTGCTAAATGACAAAAGATGTTTGAAGATGTTTGCTAAATGACAGCGATCAGCCTCACAAGTAGTAACCTAGGACTTCCAGTCACTCCAGTACGCCAAGGCTTTCTTCATTTTGCTGCCTAGAGAGAGGCACTTGGCAGCAGCAATGCTGATGGATTCAGCACCTCACAGGGCCACCATGACAAATACACACAGTCGATGCTTATTATTGTGACAGCCACATTCTATAAAGTCACCACAACAGTGCATCAATGAGCACTGAACGATTGGTCCTTGGGGAAATACAGGGCTAGGTTCCTACCAACTCTGGTCACCACTTCTCACCAATACTTTAACTATTTAATTAATTAACTGTATAATTAAAAATACATTAACTGTATAATTAATCATTAATATATTATGTCTGTTTCTGTTTAAAGACACCTGTTAAGGCATTTATTGTTGATGCATTAACATGATTCGTGCCCCGCAGCCCTGCACCTCGTGCTAGGTGGGGCTGGTCTAGCATGTGTCTTCTCCGAAGGCATCTCACTGCTTGCTTGGAACAGGGGACATGTCAGCCTGACACTTGGGGAACACTTTAAACAGCAAAATCACCAACAAAAATGACCAAAAAAAAAATGCAAAAAGTAGACACTAAATAGATGACCAAAAAACACATTCTTTTGCTCTATGAAACAAGAAAACTGCTTGACCTCAGCTGGAAACACACATCGGAAGACCTAAATTTTTTTCTGGCATGTCCACAAATGACCCCAAAAGCATGTTGAGTACTATTTGGAATTACAAATAAATTTTAGCAGGAAGATTGATTTATAACAGAGGCCAAGAATAATGAGGATCTACTAAATATTGAAAATGTGTGTGTGTGTGTGTGTGTGGTGTTTGTGTGTATGTGTGTGATATGTAGTGTTCAGTGGGTGTGTGTGGGTGGTATCAGAATGTGTGGTATGTATAGTGCATTTGTGTGGTGTGTGTATGTGTGTGTATGTGTACAGTTTGTGTGTGTGATATGTTGTGTATAGTGTGTAGGCTGTGTGGGGCTGTGTGTGTGTGTATGGTGTCAGAGTATGTGTAGTGTGGTATGGTGTGTGTATGATATGTGTGGTATGTGTAGTGTGGGGTGGGTGTGTGTGCACTTATGGAAAGAAGGAAGGATTCTGTCCCAGGTTGTGTCATGCTAGGTCTGTGTACAGCCAGGACAGGGGCACTGCTGATCTGTGTGGTGCCATTGTGTAAATTAGATGGCGGCTCCCACTCTAGGCAGGTTCAAGCCCACAGCACACAGCTGGAGGAACAGACAGAGGAGTGAAGAAAAGAAAATCCCTTCCTCCGGGGAATGTGGCTTTGCAGCAGCAGGCAGAGCTTTGCTGATAGAGCACAAACAGACTGCAATCTCTCCTCACCCCCTGGACTGTGCAAACTGCAGAACACATGTGGTGGCCTTATAAAAGAATGTGGCATGGACAGGCCAACTTTGTCTTGAAGCAGAAATTAATCCTTCAAACAGGTCCTATTGAGGGACCTCCAAGGGGACCTCTGTGTCAGCATTTCTCTTCTCTGACCCTTGTATTGCTCCAGACCTTAGATTTCTCTTTTAAAATGTTATAGTTAATCCCTAGGGCTGTTATAACAAATGACCACAAACTGAATGGCTTAAAACAACAGAAATTTATCCTCACACAGTTCTGGAGGCTACAAATCTGAAACCAAGGTGTCAACAGGGCCATGTTCTCCTTTGTAAGCTCTGGAGGGAATCCCTCCTTGTTTCTTCCAACTTCTGGGAAGCTCCTGGCATGCTTAGCCTTGTAAGTTGCTAAGATTGCGTATAGCTTCATTCTCGGCCTGTGTCTTCATGCCTTCTTCCCTGTATGTATCTCTTGGTGTCCTCTCCTCTCCTTGTAAGGACACCAGTCATTAGATTTAGAAACTACTCTTGTCCAGTGTGACCTCAATTAACTGATTATTTTTGCGAAGACTCTACATCCAATTGTAAGTTCTGGGTGAACCTGAATTTTGGAAAACAATATTTCAATCCACTACCACCCTTACAAATGAAGACTGGGAACTCAGTAATGGGAACCTTAACAGTCATCTAATGTCCTTTAACCAGACTTCTAAATTCTTCTCAAGATCTCCACTCTTTGTACTCCCCCTAGCCCTAGTTTTAGGATCTTTGTTTCCTACCTCCTTTTCAGGTTTAAGGGTTTGGAATAGGTGGTAGTAAATGAAAAAGAAGAAAGTGAAAAACAAATGGCAGCCACCAGAAAAGCACTAAAGTATTTCACCTTGAATGTATATGCAAATATGCGCAACCTCTTCAACAATATCTTAAACTTTGCCATGACCCAAGGGCAAATTCCAGGGGACAACAGTGATCTCAACATTAGAATTGCAACCAAAATAAAATAGGTTAGACATTAATGGCCCCTTTGGCCACAACATTTCCCATGGACTTAGGAAAATAGGCACTGCAGGGCAAGCCTTCATCACACACATGTGTTCTGATACATTCTGGAAGTGAGTATGCCCTTCAATCACATTCAGGCATCAGAATCTTGACTTGGTGCTGAAAGAAGTCATGTCTGTCTAGGTAGCTATCTACCTACAACCTGTCTAATACCTAAAGCCAAATTAATTGTATTGAGACCGGTTAGATCCACCGCCTTGTGTAATAATAACCAAATACAGTTGATGCTGTTTTTTCGGCTACTCAGCATCACACTCCCTCCCCCACCAGGGCCTGTGTGGCACATGGCATTAAATCCACCCCTGCCTCCAGGTACACATGTGAACTGGGCTTGGCCAATTAGAGTACCAAATTCTCCTGGTCATGGTGACTGGATGAAAGATTATGTCAGATACAGTCCAAGCCAATGGAAAACAGGAACTGTCTCCACTTTCCAGTGGAACTTTGGAAAGCGATTCCTATTGGGTTTGTGAAGCTGCTGGCAACCATATTGCCACCAGGGACTTACTTGGTTGCTCAGCATAGCTGAGAGCAGAGACCTAATTGCATCATTTGAGCCCAGCATCTAGTCGGGGTTGAAAGTGGAACAGAATATTAATGAATTCACAGTTATATAAGCAGTAAACTCCTTCTTTTTTCTATCTTGAGTAGGGTTTTCTGTCACTCGCTACCTGCTACAACATGGTACAGGTAACCATGAAGGACTGTGTGATAGCTGTCCAGAAGATTCTGACATCAGACTCTATTTCCTGTCCCCATGACAGAGTAGACAATTCTGGACCAGTGTGCTGAGGCCCTTGTGATCACCCCATGGGATACTTTTCCATGGGTCCTACATTCCTTTTGTTGCATTCTTGATCACTAAATCTTGCTAGTATATCAGGATCTCTAGATTCTACCCCACAGCATCCCAGAGGCACAAAGAAAATGTAATGCTTCAGGTTTGCCAGTAGCTAATCTGATCTTTTCCCCTGTGGAATCTCCCGTTACTGTTCAGCAAGAAAATATTAACTAAACCCAGTTTAACCTTACTCTGATCCAATCATGCAAACTATTTTTTTTTTAGGAAATACACAGCCTCATTTGGATTAAAATTCTCAGTTACTAAGATAGGACTGCCTTCCTCCTGCCTCTCTCCATAAGACGGTCTCTGGACACATGAGAAGGGGGCTTGCTCACCCTAAAAAGAATAGCTCCAAGGCCTTGGATTCTCAGCCTGCTCCAGCGTCTGAATTCTATCCTTTATCTAGGAGAGGGCTGCAGTGTGGATGTCTCCTGGAATGGTCGTTCTTGTCAGAACCTACTATGTCCCTCAGACTGTCTTGGCTTCACCTTCACGGCCACTAGTGACAGACGCCAAGTCTTTGCCCACCAGCCTCCAGTTCAGTGTCACAGTGCACCCCTGGCCTCTACAGCGGGCCACCTGCACCTGCGCAGTGGACTCCATGGCAGGCCCCCTAGCTGCCAGCTCTGTCCACACCACATAGTGACCAGCACAGAGTGGTATGTGTCAAACTGCTCCAGTGCGACCCTCTCCTATCTGATGCCCCTGCCTCTTACCATTGCAAGTCAGGAAAGGAAAGCCAAGTAGATGGAGTCAGCTGCTTCTTGGGTTCACTCCTTTTGTCCCTTTCCTGTCTACACTCGTTAGGTAGAATAGGGACTCTACCAGTACTGCAGAGCCCCCATAGTCTGATAGATTGCATTTGTCTTTCCCACTTCACGTTCTGCTTTCCCCCACTCCAGCCAAGCCTGGCTTCCCTCCATGCTGTGGAGAAATCTCCCAGCTGAGTATGCTAGGTTCTGTGGCGGAAATGTTAAAGGGGAGGGAAAGAGATGTGGAAATTTGTTTTTCAAAACAATATCCTGACTCGCACAGTTATTGTTGGAGGATCAGATTCTGAATGTCAATGGCTGAATATTAAGTTGTTCTTCCTCTCCGCATTTCTAAACTAACATTTCTCATTTCCTTTGTGGCCTCCCACCTCCAGACAGAAGAATGTTTGGGGAAGATGAGAGCAGTGCTGTCCAAAAGTACTTTGCCTGATAGGAATGCTTTATATCTGTGTGCTTCAGCACAGCAGCCGCTGGCCATAGGTAGCTGCTGGGTACTTCAGCTGAGGCTGGTGGGACTGAGGGACTGGCTTATTTCATTTCAATTAAATGCAACTGAGCTAGCCACATAGGACTGGTGGTTACTCTGTTGGAGAGCAAGTTCTCACACTCAGCAGGACATAATAATCTTGAAATCTGGTGTCTCCCCATTCTACTCAAAAATAGTTATTTCTGCAGTCTTCATTGTACTAAAGTGTTAAATTGCTTCATGTCCAACATTTTTACATCACTCTCTTTCAAGTTCTCCGCAAATGTGCTCACTGTTTGCAAGAAACAGGTCGTTACCAGTTAGTGGTCTAGACCTTTGACTTTCTCTACTGAAATCTTTTTATTTATTTATTTTCTTGAGTTTTTTTGCTTAGTGTCAGAGTGACCAACATCTTGGGAACCTTTAGCAGACAGACCAGTGAACAGCAGGAAACATCTTCACGAAAGCCTGTTCTCCCTGGTCCCTGGGGGGTCATAGAAGAGGTCCCTGGGGGGTCATAGAAGAAGCACAACCTCGGGTGTGGCTTATTTTCTTTGGGAAGAGTCTGTCATCTGGGCCTCTTGCGGGAGCCTGGCCCTGCACCCAACTAAGTGTTGTCACTGCTGTGTGTCTTCACAGAGGCTGCATTAGCAAATAACCAAGGCAGCCAGAAGGAACCCTGAAAGCAGGAAGCCCCGTCCTCTAGGCCCCAACTCTGAGTTACACAATAATGAGGTCACATCCAGTCCCCCTGGACTTTCTCAGGGCAGAGGGATGGACAGGACAGGGAGAGAAGAGCACCCCCACATAGTCTGGAGTGTGGCTCCAAGAAGCGGTCACACTGCCAGGCATGCTGGCTTTGAGACAGTGACTGTCAATGGCAGTGAGGAAATTTGAAAAGCGTTTCAGCACTCTTTCATATAGGATCTCACCTTTAAAGCAAACGGCATTATTAATGTCCTGTATTATGATACAAGAAAGCCAAGCCTCTGCCATGTTTGAAGTCACAGGCCAGGAACTAATGGGGCAGGTGGACTTTCTCCAGAGTCCAGGGTGGCACGGGGCAGGAGACAGGCCTGACCACAGGGATGAGCTGCCAGGCATAATATATTCCAGGGACAAAGGAAATGGTCACCAGGAAAAACTCTTGAGAGGACATAAGACATATTCTAAGCCTAAGAAGGCACTGAACTTGCTAATAACCAAGGGCTCAACAGCCCTGGCTGGCACACTGCCCACTGCAGGCCTGGAGGGGAAGCACAAAACCCCTCTGGTGGTGCATTTTTTTGGCTTGTCAAGTTTCTTGTGTATGCAGACCTCACTTGGTCCTCATAGCCACCCCATGATGCCAGGACTCAGCTAAAGGATATTATGATTATATCCCAGGGAGGAGGAGATGCTGCAGCTCAGAGCCCGGGAGTGACAGGAAGGATTTGAACCTGTCTGTGGACTCTGGTGCTCTTCCCACTGCACTGGTTCCTGATAAGCTGCTCCAAGACCCTCCAGGGACTGCCTGCAACCTGCCACCTCAACATGCCTGTTGTTCTACTTTATGCTTAGTCTCCTCTCCAGATACTGCAGCAGGAGGGGGCAAGCGCCTGTCTGGTCTTCAGCCAGGTGATGCCCCTTCTGAGTAAGTGGAGAGAAACCTGAGCAGTGCCACCTACAAGGAGCCTCTCTCCTCCTAGAGGCCTCAGCCCAAGCAGTGAGCCTGTGTTGTGTCATCAAGAAGCCAGGTCTGTGCCAGGCCCGCCCACCCATTTGCTGAGACATGTCTCCATTAGTCATCACTCCATTACTCTTCCCTCAGGGCTGCTCTGCAGAGCTTCACACACACACAGACTGCTGGGCCAGGCGGCTCTATAGACAACCACTGGGCCAGGGGCCACCCCTCAAAGCTGTTTGCGGGAGGGAACGCTGAGTATGGTTGACTGGTTGGGCCCTGAAATGCCCACCTTCCACTCTTCCAGGTGCCCCCAAGTCCTAGGGAGCTGGAAGGTGGGTGGCTCAGCCCTTTCCTCAACCCTTGAAAGGCTGCTTCCTGGAGGCAAAGTCAGCCCTGCTAGCAGACTCCTCCAGGAAGGAGTTCGAACCTGGGATGAGATTGCTAAGGTTGAGGCGTTCTGGAAAGAATCTCAGAGCTCACAGAACCTCCTGGGTACATGCTGTTTTGGCTCTGGCACCACACATGTGCTTCAGATCTACTTCCTGGAGCCACTCATGAGTGAAGCAAGGCAAGCTGCTCCAGATTCACCCTTCTTACTTACTGCTGACAGGAGACCTAGAGAGAGAGGAAGAAACAGGGCTTGGAGGAAGCAGGCGTGCACTCACCAGTCCCCACCTGGGGGATCACAAGCAAGCCGGTCCAGTCTGCTCGTCATGCTCTGCCCCTCACTTGTCTGTAAGAGAGACCATGAATGCCGCCTTCGCAACTCTCGCTCATCTGTCCATTTACTGAGCACACACTCCATGCCCAGTGCTCTGCTGGGGACTGGGGATATTCTCATGAGCAAGCCCTGCTCCCAGGGAGCTAATTCTCTACTTCTAAAAAGAAATAAATAAATACCCAACTGTGGGGTCTGTATCCCCCAAAATCAGTTCTCCATAAATATTTGTTGACTCTGAAGATTTAACCTGGGCCCTTTAGCTCAAGACTACCATGATGAGCTAATGAGATAGTGCAGGACAAACACATTGTAACTATAAATGGATTATACACATGTCAGGGATGATTTGATTATGGCCACAACAAATGAATGCTTGGCCAGGCAGAAGGGACAGAGGTCCAGTGACTACAGGGAGCATTCTGAGTATCCAACAGGAAGAAGGCACTCACTGAGGACACGCGCAGAGGCTGAAGGAGACCATGTACCCCCACTGCGGCCAGATTCATGGGCATATTGCAGCAGCCCCCAGAAAAGGGTCCCCTGGTTTTGAGGGAGTGTGGGCCTTTCAGAAAGAAATTTAGCTTATCTGACACATGGGGGAATAATTTGTTTAGGAAGTAACAGTCTTTCCAGTTTCAGAAAGTAGAATTAATTACAACCCTTACAAAGTAATTTTTTTCTCCACTTCTCAGTGTTGCTTGAATCCTTCACTAGGACATAAAGGATCAGCTGGAATGTTCTCTGTACTCTGTGCTCAAAGAATCAGCTCTCAGTTCTCTGTCTCAATGTCTATGTCAAATCTCCTTCCCCTATCCTGAGGCCAAAGTTTTAACCATTTCTAAAAACTCTTCAACATCTGACACAGCTCTTTGTAAAAGCTCTGACTTTGGGAATCTCCAGGCCTCACCACTTCAGAGACTGGCATTTGTTACCTGTCCTTCCATTTCAGGGAATCACCTGTTTGAAAACCTCAAGAAAGCAGCCCCAGGAAAGCACTAATATATGCCTGGGGCAGAGAAAATAGTTCTCTCTCTCTCTCTCTCTCTCTCTCTCCCCCCCCCCAAACAATTTGATCGTCCCTTCCTATTAAAACCATTTGAAGAACAGCTGAGACTAGGTTTTTGCTCTTGGGATTCAGCACCCAGTACCTCAGCAGTCAGTTCTCCAGTCTTTTGAACCCTGCTTGTATGTGGCCCTTCCCTCTCAGGCCAAGGTTGAACTGAAAGGACATCGGATGAACTGAGTCCACCCAGAAGTGGACTGAGCACCTGGCCCTGAGCACCTGGACTACGCTTGGCAAACACTTCATGAGCATCCATTAAATTCAACTAAATGAATGTTGCAGTTTTCAACAAGCAAGTCGGAGACCTTTCCTAGTGGCATAAAGCACAACAGCAGCATTCATTCATTTAATAAATAGTTGCAGAGGCTGACGGTGGATACCCAGAATGGTGCCAGCACTGGACACACAGGGTTTCCTGGACACACAGAGGATTTCCTGTCCTCGAAGAACTTATATTCTAAGGACAGCAGTGTCACCTATTCCCACCTGTCTTTTCCCAATCAACCATCTTCCCTCAAAAGAATTAAACAATAGGGTTTTTCTCTTCATGGCACCCTACAAAAGCCACGGGGTTTTTGCACCAGATCAGCACTGCAGTCCTTAAGAAAGCATGAACAGGACCACAGTTCTCACAGCTGTCTGTACTTTCAAAGTGCCAGCAAAGCTGCGTTCCACCATGGAACATTCTGCTTAATAGATCAGGGCTGGGGCAAAGCATCTGGCCCAGAATTTCTGATTTCAACTCTACCTTCCCTCAGAATCAGGTATGCATTCATATCTATGTGTATGTCTATGGAGGAATATATTGAATTCATATACCTTTGCCAGGGCCCAAGAGGTAGAATTGCTACCTCTTTTCTGGCACTGATTGAGATATATACATCCAGAAAGTGGAAGGTAATTTCTTTTATTTTTTTTTTTTATAAATTTTATTGTTATATTCCCCATACAATTGCAGCCCCCCATTCTGACCACAATCCCTCCCCTCCCGCCCCCGCCCCCCTAAAAGTGTCTCTGGTTCATAGTTTTTTGTTGATTTTGATTTTCACTTTCTTATAGTTATTCATTTTCCTGGTCCCTTATTTAAGTTTTCTAGATTCCTGCTATGAGTGAGACCATCCGGTATTTTTCTTTTTCTTTTTGGCTTATTTCGCTGAGCATGATCCCTTCCAGCGCCATCCATGTTGCAGCAAATTGCATGTGTTTATCTTTTTTGAATGCTGAGTAATATTCCATGGTATATATGTACCACATCTTCTTGATCCAGTCATCTATTTTTGGGCATTTGGGTTGTTTCCAAAGCTTAGCTATTGTAAACAGTGCTGCTATAAACATAGGGGTGCAGGTGTTCTTTGGAATTGATGTTTCTGTGTCCTTTGGGTAAATACCTAGGAGTGGAATTGCTGGGTCATATGGAAGCTCTATGTTTAGTAGGTCCAGAAATCTCCACACAGCTTTCCACAGTGGTTGGACCAGTTTGCACTCCCACCAACAGTGCAGGAGAGTTCCTTTTTCTCCACACCCTCGCCAACATTTGTTGTTGCTAGTTTTTTTAATATGTGCCATTCTCACTGGTGTAAGATGGTATCTCATGGTAGTTTTGATTTGCATTTCCTTGATGACAAGTGATGTTGAACATTTTTTCATATGCCTGTTGGCCATTTGCATTTCCTCTTCAGAGAAGTTTCTTTTAAGCTCTTCTGCCCATTTTTTGACTGGATTATTTTCTTTGTTGTTGTTGAGTCTCATCAGCTCTTTGCAGATTTTTGTGATCAGTCCTTTATCATTAGTGTTGGGTGCAAAAATGTTCTCCCAGTTGGTGGGGTTTCTCTTTGTTTTTGTTATTGTCTCTTTTGCTGTGCAAAAGCTCTTTAATTTGATGTAGTCCCAGCTGTTTATCTTTGCCTTCACTATCACTGCTTTGGGTGATGTGTCTGTAAAGATGTCTTTGATGTGCAAATCACGTAGTGTTTCGCCTATGTTTCCTTCTATATATTTTATGGTTTCAGGTCTTATGTCTAGTTCTTTTTTTTTTTTTTTTTTCCAAATGTAATTTATTTTTATTTATTTATTTATTTTTTTTATAAATTTTATTGTTATATTCCCCATACAATTGCAGCCCCCCATTCTGACCCCAATCCCTCCCCTCCCGCCCCCGCCCCCCTAAAAGTGTCTCTGGTTCATAGTTTTTTGTTGATTTTGATTTTCACTTTCTTATAGTTATTCATTTTCCTGGTCCCTTATTTAAGTTTTCTAGATTCCTGCTATGAGTGAGACCATCCGGTATTTTTCTTTTTCTTTTTGGCTTATTTCGCTGAGCATGATCCCTTCCAGCGCCATCCATGTTGCAGCAAATTGCATGTGTTTATCTTTTTTGAATGCTGAGTAATATTCCATGGTATATATGTACCACATCTTCTTGATCCAGTCATCTATTTTTGGGCATTTGGGTTGTTTCCAAAGCTTAGCTATTGTAAACAGTGCTGCTATAAACATAGGGGTGCAGGTGTTCTTTGGAATTGATGTTTCTGTGTCCTTTGGGTAAATACCTAGGAGTGGAATTGCTGGGTCATATGGAAGCTCTATGTTTAGTAGGTCCAGAAATCTCCACACAGCTTTCCACAGTGGTTGGACCAGTTTGCACTCCCACCAACAGTGCAGAAGAGTTCCTTTTTCTCCACACCCTCGCCAACATTTGTTGTTGCTAGTTTTTTTAATATGTGCCATTCTCACTGGTGTAAGATGGTATCTCATGGTAGTTTTGATTTGCATTTCCCTGATGACAAGTGATGTTGAACATTTTTTCATATGCCTGTTGGCCATTTGCATTTCCTCTTCAGAGAAGTTTCTTTTAAGCTCTTCTGCCCATTTTTTGACTGGATTATTTTCTTTGTTGTTGTTGAGACTCATCAGCTCTTTGCAGATTTTTGTGATCAGTCCTTTATCATTAGTGTTGGGTGCAAAAATGTTCTCCCAGTTGGTGGGGTTTCTCTTTGTTTTTGTTATTGTCTCTTTTGCTGTGCAAAAGCTCTTTAATTTGATGTAGTCCCAGCTGTTTATCTTTGCCTTCACTATCACTGCTTTGGGTGATGTGTCTGTAAAGATGTCTTTGATGTGCAAATCACGTAGTGTTTCGCCTATGTTTCCTTCTATATATTTTATGGTTTCAGGTCTTATGTCTAGTTCTTTAATCCATTTTGAGTTGATTTTTGTGTATGGTGTGAGGTGGTGGTCAAGCTTCATTCTTTTGCATGTAGCGACCCAGTTTTCCCAGCACCATTTATTGAACAAACTTTCTTTGCTCCAATGCATATTCTTTGCTCCTTTGTCAAAGATTAGTTGACCATAAATCTGTGGGTTTATTTCTGGATTTTCTATTCGATTCCATTGGTCTGTATGTCTGTTCTTGTTCCAATACCATGCAGTTTTGATGATTATGGCTTTGTAGTAGAGTTTGAAGTCTGGGAGTCTGATGCCTCCATTCCCTTCTTTTTTTTTCAGGAGAGCTTTGGCTATTCGGGGTTTTTGGTGATTCCATATGAATTTCATCAATAGTTGTTCTATTTCTTTGAAGAATGACATTGAAATTTTGATTGGAATAGCATTGAATCTGTATATTGCTTTTGGAAGGATGGCCATTTTAATAATGTTTATTCTTCCAATCCATGAGCAGGGGATGTCTCTCCATTTCTTTGTGTCTTCTTCTATTTCTTTTAACAGTGTTTTATACTTTTCTTTGTATAGGTCCTTTACCTCTTTTGTTAGATTTATTCCCAAATATTTGATTTTTTTTGTTTCAATAACAAAAGGGATGGTCTTTTTGATTTCTTCTTCTTCAGATTTATTGTTTGTGTATAGGAAGGCTACTGACTTTTGCGTGTTGATTTTGTATCCTGCCACTTTACTGAACTGATTGATGAGTTGAATTAGCTTTTCTGTGGAGTTTTTGGGGTTCTCTATGTATAATATCATATCGTCTGCAAATAGTGATAGTTTGACTTCTTCTTTTCCTATTTGGATTCCTTGGATGTCTTTCTCTTGTCTTATTGCCCTGGCTAGGACTTCCAGTATTATATTGAAAAGCAATGGTGAGAGTGGACATCCTTGTCTTGTTCCAGATCTTAATGGAATTGCTTTCAGCTTTTCACCATTGAGAATGATACTGGCTGTTGGCTTGTCATAGATGGCCTTTATGATGTTGAGGTATGTTCCTTGTATCCCAAGAATTTCAAGGGCTTTTATCATGAATGGGTGTTGCACTTTGTCGAAAGCTTTCTCAGCATCTATTGATATTATCATATGGTTTTTATATTTCTTTTTGTTGATGTGTTGGATAACGTTGATTGATTTTCGGATGTTAAACCATCCTTGTGCCCCTGGAATGAATCCAACTTGGTCGTGGTGAATTATCTTATGGATACATTGTTGGATTCTGATAGCTAAAATTTTATTGAGGATTTTTGCATCAGTGTTCATTAGGGAGATTGGCCTGTAGTTTTCCTTTTTTGTGTTGTCCTTGTTCGGTTTTGGTATTAGTGTAATGTTGGCTTCATAAAACGTGTTTGGTATTGTCCCTTCCTTCTCAATTTTTTGGAAGAGTTTGTGAAGGATAGGCACTAATTCGTCTCTGAATGTTTGGTAGAATTCATTTGTAAATCCATCAGGTCCTGGGCTTTTGTTTTTGGGGAGGTTTTTGATTACCATTTCAATTTCGCTAATTGTAATTGGTCTGTTTAGGTGTTCTATTTCTTCTTTATCTAGCTTTGGGTGATTGTAGAGTTGTAGGAATTTGTCCATCTCCTCTAGATTGTTAAACTTGTTTCCATATAACTGTTCATAGTAGTTACTGATTATTCTTTTGATTTCTGCTGTGTCCGTTGTGATTTCTCCTCTTTCATTGATGATCCTGTTTATTTGTGCTTTCTCCCTTTTTTCCTTTGTGAGCCTGGCTAGGGGTTTGTCTATTTTATTGATTTTTTCAAAGAACCAGCTCTTGGTTTCATTGATCTTTTGGATTGTTTTTTTAGTTTCAATTTCATTTATTTCTGCTTTGGTTTTTATTATTTCTTTTCTTCTACTGGTTTTGGGGTTTTTTTGTTGTTCTTTTTCTAGATCTTTGAGCTTCGAGATTAGGTTGTTTCTTTGCGTTCTTTCTTGTTTCTTGATGTGAGCTTCTATTGCTATATATTTTCCTCTTATTACTGCTTTTGCTGCATCCCATACATTTAGGATATTGGTGTCCTCCTTGTCGTTCAATTCAAAAAATTTTTTAATTTTTTCTTTGATCTCTTCATTAGTCCAATGGTCTTCCAGTAGTGTGGTTTTTAATCTCCATGAGGTAGGAAAGTTCCTTGCCTTCTTTTTATGGTTTATTTCTAGTTTGATGCCTTCATGGTCAGAAAAGATGGTTGATATGATTTCAATCTTGGTGTATCTGTTGATGTTTGTCTTGTGCCCCAGTATGTGATCGATCCTGGAGAATGATCCGTGTGCGCTTGAGAAAAATGTGTACTCCGTTTTTTGGGGGTTTAGTGTTCTATAGATGTCTGTTAAGCCCAATTGCTCTAGGTCCTTATTTAGAGCTTTGGTTTCTTTACTTATTTTTTGTCTTGTTGATCTATCCATTGTTGATAGTGGTGTGTTGAAGTCTCCCACTACGTATGTGTTTTCTCTGATGTCTGTTTTCAGAGAGGACAACAGTTGTCTGACATATTTTGGTGCTCCTTCGTTTGGTGAGTATATGTTAATGAGTGTTATTTCTTCTTGAAGTATTGTCCCCTTGATCATAATGTAGTGACCATTGGGGTCTCTTTTTATCTTTTTGAGTTTGAAATCTGTTTTATCTGATATAAGTATAGCTGTTCCTGCTTTCTTTTTTGGTCCATTTGCTTGTAGGATTGTTTTCCATCCTTTAACTTTGAGCCTATTTTTATCTTTTGTAGCTAAATGTGTTTCCTGGAGACAGCAAAAGGTTGGGTTTTGTTTCTTAATCCAGGCTGCAACTCTGTGTCTTTTTATTGAAGAGTTTAGTCCATTTACATTTAGAGTTAATATTGATATGTTAACATCTGTATTTGCCATTGTGTTTGTCTTTCCTTTGATTTTATTTATTTATTCTTTTAATAACTTTTTTTTTTTTTTGGCCTTCTTTCATTGTTATTCGTCGCTCTGAGGTTCTGGCTTTAGGACTCCTTGTAGTATTTTTTGGAGTGGGGGTTTAGTTGCAATGAAATTCCGGAGTTTCTGTTTGTCTGGGAAGGTCCATATTCTTTCTTCAAAGAGGAAGGAGAGCTTTGCGGGATAGAGTATTCTTGGTTGGCACCTGTTTTCTTGGAGTCTGTTGACTATGTCCCTCCACTCTCTCCTTGCCCGTAGTGTTTCTTCGGAGAAGTCTGATGTCAGCCTGATTGGTTTTCCTTTGAATGTTATCTGTTTCTTCCCTCTTGCCAGCTTCATTATTTTTTCCTTGTCCTGGATTCTTGGGAGCTTTACTATTATGTGTCTTGCTGTATTTTTTCTTTCGTCGTGGAAGTTTGGTGTTCTTCTTGCTTCTTGTATATCAATTTTCAGCTCCTTCTTCACATTTGGGAAGTTCTCTTCAATTATCTCTTTGAATATTTTCTCTGTTCCTACATCTCTCTCCTCTCCTTCTGATATTCCTATAACTCTTATATTTCCTTTCCTCATGGAGTCAGATAGTTCCCGAAGTCTTTCTTCGTTCTTTTTCCTTCGTACTTCTCTTTCCTTTTCTGTTTTGGTTCTTTTTATTTCTGTGTCTTCAAGATTACTTATTCGTTCTTCCATTTCATCTATTCTGCTTTCATTGCTTTTCCCAGAATTCTTTAGTTCTTCCATTAATTCTTTGATCTCCTGCATTTCTTTTACTTCCCTCTTTAGGGACTCAATTTCTTTCTTCTGACCATTGTTTTCCCTCTCTAGGGACTCAATTGCATTCTTCTGATCGTTGATTATTTTTCCCTTATCATTGTTTTCCTTTATGACTTCTGTCAGTTTTTTAATCACGGCAATTTTAAATTCTCTTTCTGGAAGGCTCAGAAATTCTTCCAAGTTATTGTCGTTGCAATCTGGGGGCTGGCTTTCTTTTTGTGGTGTGCTTTTTCTCTGGAGAGTTGCTAGGTTGCGTGTGGTTCTTCTCCTCCCTACTGTCTGTTTTCTAATTTGCCGTATGCGTTGGGACACTGTGTTGTTGGGACTGGCCGGCATCTTGGGTGGGCTTCTCTGTTCCCCTCTGGTTCTTCCAGGAGTCATCTGTCAGTTTCAAGCAGCCTTTACTGGAGAAAGGTCCCTGTTCTAAAATGCCGATGTGGGGACACACTTCCCTGTGCGCCTGGTCTGCCCCGGCGGTGGGTTCCTGCTCCCCTCTGGGCTTGGACTGCAGGCCAGAGGGGGTCTGGCGTGGGCGAACTTCCCCCGCTCACCTCTGGCTCCTGAGGAAGCCTTCTGCAGGTAGTCTTTACTGAAGAAATGTCCCTGTTCTAAAATGGTGATGTGGGACACACTCCCTGCGCTTCTGGTCTCAGGCACACTCTTCTGCGCGCCTGGTCTGCCCCGGCTGTGGGTGCTCGCTCTCCCTGTGGGCTCAGACTACTTGTTCGGAAGGGGCCCGGTGTGGGCTAACTCCCCAGCTGGCCACTAGCTCCTTCAGTAGCCTGTGCTGGGGTCAAGTCGCTAGGTGGCGCCAGAGATCTCTCCTAGAGCCCTTGGGGAGCTGATTTTCCACCCCGTGGGACAGGGAGCAGAGCGGGGATGGTAGGGTACACCTCAACGGCTTTGGGGTGCTGTGTCTGCCTTGTGCCCCACCGTCGTGGGGAACCCACGCCCCTAATTTCGTGCCCCGGGTCTCAGTTCCAAAGCCCTCAGTTCCAGGACGCAGGCTGTAGCCCAGATCAGTGGCGCGGGAATGGCGCCTTTTGAATCCCGCTCCCCTGCCTGGGCGCCTTGTTCCTGTTCACTCAGGGAGGGCCTCCGCCGTCTCCCCGCAAGCCTAGGTGGCAGGCGCGGGGACCTGGGCAGCTGCAATCCGAGCGCCGCTTTCGCGCAAGCTTACCGGGCGGCCGGGGCTGTGTGCTGGTGCTGGTGTCCTCCTGGGGGGCGGGGCTCTCTTTAATGGCGCCTGGAGCTCACCTCCGCGGTGGATCCTGCAGGGTTCGCCTCAGCTCCCGTTCACGGGGTGTGGTGGCTGAAATAGTTCCTTTCCACTCACAGTCCCACTTGCTGCGTCCGTTTTTCTTGTTGGGCATTTTGGTTTGTTGTTTTCCTCCTCTCTGCCGGTCGGAGAGTGCCGCCTCTGTGGGCGGGGGAGGGGAGCAGGGTTCTGCGCTTCCCTCCCTTCTCGTCCTCTTTTATGGCAACTTTCTTCTTTGGGCAGTTTGCTGGAGTCGTCCGTTTATCTTCCGTGTCCCAGTTCTCACTGGGACCTGCCGCTTTTCCTCCCTATTAACTTTTTTTAATGGGAGATCTTACTCGCAGCGTCTCCTCGCCGCCATGTTGCCGAAAGTGGAAGGTAATTTCATGGGGTGGAAAGAACACTGAACTGGAAGTCAGGAGGTCAGTTTCCAAAGACCAGTTTCTCATTCACTAGTCACGTGACCATGAACATATCTCTCCATCCTCTAGGCCGCAGGTATAGTTCCAAAGAGATCTAAGATTCATTTCAACTTTGAAGGGCTATGACTTGGATATAACAAACTCAGGCCTCTCAAATGAGATGGAAAGAGGATTGCTAACTGTCTCCATGATCAGTTTTACAGCTACCAAGGGAAAAATCCAAATACCATTCTCCCAAAGGCAGAAAAGGAGATGAAAAGAGGCTGTTAGTCCTAAGACCTTACTAATCCTACCATCTCAGCCACTCTCAGACCCCACCCGGCAGTGTTGCAAGGCCCTGACATCTTGGAGCGCCTTTCTCTGCTCTGAAACAGAACTACATCTTGGCTTCACCAGGATCCCTGTTGCATGCCAAAGAAACAATGGAATTGGAGCTGTTGGCCGCTTCCTCATTGTTTTGAACACCAAATCCTCATTGGTTTTAGAATGAGCCCCATGAGTCAGAACTGAGAACCTCTGGAATGAAAACACTTTTTCTTGCTTCGCAGGGCCTGGGTCTACCAGATGACAGTCACATCTAAGATCAATGAGAGCTGAAGAGCTTCCCCAAGTTGATAAAGAGATGAGTGATGGATTTGTGGGGATGTTCCAGATCAATGGGATGTTCCTATCAGCTTAGGAAGTCAGCCCTGTCAATCTATCACCCTACCTCCAAAGTTATAACTGGGAGCAGATGGTTTTGCTTGCTAACAGATGGAACAGAAGCAGGATGTGCCCATTGCCTTGTCCATCATCAGTTTGCTCTCAGATTGAGGATAGGAGCATGACAGAGGGGCTCAAAGAAGAAAGAAGCCCAGAGGTGAGCCAGTTACCAGAGTGGTCCCAGTGTAGCCAGCAGGAAATGCAAGCTCTGTAAAGGCTCAAACAGGGAAGGAACAAAAGTAGTGACTGTGGGGGCCCTGCTCCTAAAACTGGGTGAGGTCGTTGGGACTGAAGTAACCACACTGCCTGCAGTGATTGTATAAATGTCACCTCAAACACATAATTTTCTCTGGTGAAAAAGGTGGCCACTTAAGCATGTGCCATTAGACACTGAAATCCTGGAGAGGGATGGTGGTGTGGTAGCAGCCCCCGAGGAGCTGAGCTCTTCTCCTGTGGTTCACTGGGGTTCTTCCTACCTGGGTACTCCACCCCCAGAGTGATCAGGAGTGGCCTTTGCAGAGTGCATGAAATGCAGGGGTTTGCCAGTCATTTTGAAGCAGACATGTATTAACAATGAGAGGCAATAGGAGAGAATTTGGTCTTTCTCACCCATTGTGTGCTGTCATTGCTAGAGATTTGGCTGTGCCTCCAGCAAAGAGCCATTCATTATCCCTGTAGATGGACTGCCCTGACCCAGATCAAAGGAAGTTGGCTTGGGGCCTAAACCTAATACGCTAAAAATTCTGTTTCATTTGCCATTTGGGGTCTTCCAACTTCTCTCTGAGCAAGGAGAGATTTGTGTGGACAAGGTAGAGGTGGAAGCCTTTCTGTAGCACCCTCTCATTTCATAAGAATGTTCCACTCAGGAGCTTTTGATGGCTCCCCAACAGAATATATTCCAAGCTGCTCTCCTGGACTAAAGACTTTTGAATCTGGTTCCACCTGACTATTTCAATGTGTCAACACAGACAAGATCTTGGCTACCATGCATCCTCACCCCTTTTCATCCCTCAGTTCAGGCCAATGCCCATATGTTCCCACCCTCTGGCCCTGATCCCTAATCACTCAATATCTGAACTCTGGTCCCAATCTAAACCAATTTATTGTCTGGGCTCTGTATGAAGACCCAACTCTTCCAAGAAGTTGGAACCACACCAACTGGCACTGATCTACCTCAGTTTATAAATACTCTCATTTTTGCTTTTTGATATCCTTATTGGAGGAACTTGAAGTGCTGACCAAACCTGTGATCAGTAGCCTATAAGCTTAGAAAGGGAGAAACTCATACTTTGAATATTTCAAATTATAACTTTTGTGAATGAGTACACTCCAAATTTAAGTGCCAACAGTCCTAGGTTACTGCATAGTTCTAATCAGCTTTCCAATTTGTAATTGTTGCACAAGGGTAGATGTAGCTGGTGCTGGTATGGGAAGGAAGTTTCTGCTTGAGAGCCCTAGTCCTGGCCTCTGCAGACATTGCCTTCAGCCTGACCCCAGTTTTTTCATGCAGAACTTCCAAGTTTGCTTCTGGATCTATATCTAATCCGCATCACTGTAGAACTCTAGAGAGATCGATGTGCTTAGATCACTAGGGTTGTTTAGTACACAACCTACACAACCACACTTGGCAACACAGTCCAACTTCTTACTACCATGGTAGCCAGAAGTTTATCTTTTTAAATTTTTCAATGACCATAGAAAAGGAAGGAAATCACATAGAAAAGCTATGTGAAGTTTGATTGAATATTCAGCCTATGACCTAAGAAAGAGTGTTCTTTTCCTTGGCATTCTGTAGTACATGTGCCAAGAATCATGCTAAATCACTACCTGACAAATGGCCATGCCCTCCACTCCCTCCTCATGATGAAGAAACTGGGCTGGACTTTGGACCAAGTCAAGGACCTAGGGGTCAACTAGGATGAATCAGAGTGCTGGTGCCTGGGTTTCTGACCATTATCATCATCTATTTGAAACGTTTGTCCAAAAATCTCAGAAACTTCTGAAATTCCAAGTCAGTTCTTGCTTCATTTTCTCTGCCCCAAAGAGCACCCCGACCTCATGGGCTACCCACACACTTGTGACAAATCCGTCACTGAGGAGCTGATCAGTTAGTCATTCTATTAAGAGTTTCCAGACGGTGCGTAAGCTTGGGCAATTCTGCTGTAAGGAGGAAATTATCAGTAGAAGTGGAAGTGACAGGGTGTTTAGCAAACATTAAACCAAGGAAGCTTGAAAGGTCTTTGAGCATCGTTAAATAAACATTTAGGATGACTAAGAGGGCAGAATGTAAAATGGAAAGGAAAGTATAAACACTTTCTGTGGGTGAGGAAGGCTTTCTCTTTCTTCCATCCTCTTCTGATCAGGTTATCAGGGTGCCAGAGACAGCCTGAATGAAGCTCTCCAATACTTACAATAAAATTATCCTCTGTAAGTTTGGAGTACCACTCAACAGACATTCAGAGAAAAGAAGCTGGTTCCCTTTGTTTGAAGCCTGACTCAGATAGTCACATCCTAAAAGCTGAGGCAGTACCCCAGGTCTAGCTGGTCCTAGGACCACACCTGGTTCAGGTTTCCAACACCCCAACCAGAAATAGCACCAAGGGAAACAGCTTTGGAACTGAACAGCCCACCTGAGTGCCAAACACGGTATTTAACTTTCAATACAATCCTCATAACTGAAGTATTCTTGCCAGAAGAAACAGGCCGAGGAATTACGGTCACATAGTGATTGGCAGAGGCAGAGCTGGAACTCTACCCTGTGCTCCAGAGCCACTCCAGCATCCCAGCCTGCATTTCCATGAGGGACCACAAGGCTCATGCCAAATGCCTCCCAGGTACCTCCAGGGAGAATGAAGGATGGGGGAAGGAGGCCACTGGGAGGCCAGGCCCACAGTGACAAGAACAACTATCACAATGATAAGGACCCAGGTGTTGGGGATCACAGACCTCAACATCTTCAGAAAACACAGCCTCTGCTAGCAACTCTGGGGACTCCCAGCTGCTAACTTGAGGAGGGCAATTTCTCACAAAACTCCAGTCAACCCAGGGAAGGGCAGTAGGAAGCAGACTTGCCTCAAGGAAGGGCAACCAGCCTTCCAGCTGCAGCTGGGAGTTCTGGCAATGTCACCATCAACAGAGGATTTAGCAGTCTTTCCTCATTTTCTCAAGCTGGCTAGTAATCTGCTCAGAGTTTCATTTACTCTTGATGTCCTACCAACACAGAAGACATGGGCTTAGGACACACACACACACACACACACACACACTCTCACAGACTGTTGGCACTCTGGATGATTGAACTATCCTCTATCATCCCCACGAGGGATCCACCTCCAGTGATGGACCTACTACCCCATGAGAGGCCCACCTCCCATGAGGACCCGCCTCCAGGAGGGGTCTTCAGCTATACCTTCAAGTTCAAGCTCTGGTCACTGGAGTGCGTAAGAACTTAGCAAAGCCAAGCAAGGCAAGTAAATAAATAATAAGAAGAGCAAGAAAAACAAGAGCCAGAGATGTCTACAATGTCTTTCCCAGAGCCTTGATGACAGGCTGTGCCATTTCCTGTTTAAGACTCATCCCATTTCCCTGACTCCTTCACCAACTCATCTCCAAACTTGCCCCAAGGTTTCCTTTAAATGGTGAAGAAGAAGTAGCCACCAGGACCCAAGCTGGCCCTGCACCCGTCCCTCATAGCCCACTAGCATCTTACTCTCTGCTACCTTTCAATGTGGTCCCCCCATTCTGGGTTTCTTCAGCACACCAGCTCTGGGTCACCTCATGAAGGTTTTGCCCACTCCTTTCTCCTCTGGCTTCCAATCTCTGCCCTCCTTCAAGACTCTATTCCACTTTCCTCCTCATGAGGACCCCCTGTTCACTGCAAGGACACCACTTCCCCTCAACAACTCTTTGTATTTTTAAGCCTAGAGTTTGGATGCCTCTCTTTGTCATGAGGAAGTGCATCTGTCTCCTCACTTAGATCCTAAATCTTTGGAATCAGAGACCACAGCTGCTCTTTCTTTGCCACATGGCTCATGTGGGCATGTTCGCTGTCCAGGGAAGGAACTTCTGTCCTTCTGTGATGGAGTCAGACCTGAGCAATCCCTGCCACAGCTGGCGGTGGTGGTTGCTCACTGGACAGGCCCTCCCTGCATGTACGGGAACATAAATCCCAGGAGCTTTAGCAAAATCTCGGCACCTGTTCAGATCAGCAACAGCTTCCATTCTTACCTCAGAAATTCAACTCTGACCTAATTCCTGCTGTGTTGAACTAAATCCTTGGGACACAAAGAAAGAATTAAAAAATAGTCTTTGCTGTTACATATTGAATCAGTTATGAGCTTCCACAAACAAGGTTCAATCTTCTCCAAATTAAAGTTATTTTTATAGTATAGTACAATGACTCAAAAGAACATTTACCATTTGTGTGATTACAACCGTTGGCAGGACCTAGCTGAGGCCTTGGACATGTGCATTTGCTTATTTGGCCTGGGATTTTTAACTCTTTGGTTTTGATATAATGATACTATATGTGAGGTGCTCTCCATATGGATGTTTTCAAAACACTGTAGAAGTGCCCATGTTGAACACTGAGTTCCCAAAAGCATCGGAGGGGAGAGGAGGAGGAAGAGCAGACTTGGGTCAGCAGTAAAGCTTCATGTGCAAATGTCAGCTGCAGCCTGCAGAAGAGCATAGGCTCCAGAACAAGACATGGGCTTAAAATCTGATTTTACCGCTTAATTCTGTGTGCCCTTCAGCAAGTTCTTGACTCTCTCAAGGCCTTTATTTTTATATCTGTAAAAAGGGGTAGATTCATTTCCTAGGGCACCATAACAAAATAGCCCAAAGTGGGAGACTCAAAAACAGCAGAAATATATTCTTCAGAGCTCTGGAGCCAAGAAGTCCAAAATCAAAGTATCAGCAAGGCCTTGCTCCCCCTGTAGGCTATAAAGAGGAATCCTTCCCAACCTGTCGCAGCTTCTGGTCACTGCTGGCAATCCTTGGTGGTCCTTGCTTATAACCGTATCCCTACATATCTGTCTCCATTACCACATGGCCTCATTCCTATTTCTGTGTCTTCATATATCTGTTATCTAGAGCTCCTTTTCATTTCTTATATAAAGAAACACACTAGCCATTGGATGGAGGATCTGCCCTAACCCAGTATGATGTCATCTTAACTTCCAAATTAAGTTACATTCACTGCTGGGGATGGAGGAGGATTGGCACTTGAAGTTAGCTTTCATGGACCACAATTCAACCTGTTACCATGGGATTATAATGTATGTATTATTGATGGGGAGTAAGGGGGGCAAAATGACAGAGTATACAATGGCTGGTCCATCTTAACCAATATCTATAAATACCTTATATCCAAAAAAAAAAAAAAAGACCATATTCTGAGGTTACAGTAAACATTAATGGGAATGATTGCTGAGAGTAACCCAGTACAGTATCTGTTGCTAAGGACCATCAGAAAAATTTGATTTCAGTTTGAAGGACCAAAAGTACACTTACTATTCTACCTCAGGACTAATCAGTCCTCAAATCTTGGGTCAGCATATAACCTATGGGGACAATGATTAATTTCTCCATCCTACAAGATACCATGCTGATCCATTACATTGACGATATCATGCTAATTGGACTGGATGACAAGTAGCAAGTACATAGGCATATTGGTAAGATATATGAATGCCAGAGAGTGGGAAATAAATTTCCCACGAAAACTCAGAGGTCTTCCCACCTTGGTGAAATTTCTGGGAATCCAGAAGATGGATCTTAATCATCAAATGACCTCTCCAGTGGATTTCAATCAGTCTCAAACTCCAGACACCTTTGTTCTTGCTTTGTGGGCTCTTGCTTTATGGGCTCATGAACACTGTGTCTATGGTAGCATAGATGGGTTTAGAATGGACTTTATTTCAAGTTTGAGCTGATGTCAGCCACAGCTGAGGGTCTAATCTACCAACATTAAAAGTCAACAGTGATTTTCAATACAGCACCCTCCAAAGATAATCAGCCAGTCACCACTGTAGTCATTGTAATACTTACTGTGGACGTGATTACCCTTTCCTGCCCCACAGCTTATCTGTCAATACCACCATTGATGGACTTTATCTTTATTCACTGTCATGAAATGAAATAGAGTATTGTTGATTTTACCAAGGAACTCATTTTACAGTAAATGAAGTACAGTGATGGATGGGCTGGTGAAAATCACTGGTCTTTCCATATCCCTATCACGCTGAAGCAGCTGGCCTTATATAATGGTGAAATAGCATTTTGAATCCTCAAATATAGCTCCAGGTAGAAGGCAGTGTTTTGGAGGGCTGGAGCAATGTTCTCCAAATTGGAAGATATTCTCTATGACTTTGGTGCTATTCTCCCAAAGTCAGCATTCACAGATCCAAAAGCCAAAGGGTGGAAATGGAGGTAGATCCTCTCTTTATAGTTTCTGATGAAACGCTAGTGATTTTTTTTTGTTGTTTTTTGTTTTGCTTTGCTTTTTGTTTTCTGGCCCTGAAATTTTGGGCTCCACATGTCTAGAAGTCTTAATCTTCAGAGGGACTTCTTCTTTCTACCAGGGATGAAAGCTTTCAAAAGGGGACAAATCAATGATTTCATTAAAATGAAAGTTGATACTGCCACCTGGCCAGTTTGAGTCCCTCCTGCTAATCAATCAATTGGCCAAGCAAGGGTAAGTATATTGGAAGGGGTGATTGATTCTGATTATGAAGGGAAAATTGTATTATTATTGCACAATAGGGTAAGAAAGATTGTGGTGGAATGCAGGTGAATCCCTTGGGTTGTATATTTGTTAGCTAGGGCTACTATGACAAAATATCACAAATTGAGTGAATGTAAATATATTCTTTCAGTTCAGTTAAAAGTCCAAATTCAAGGTTCTCTTTCTAAAGCTTCTAAGGGAGGATTCTTTGTCTCTTTCAGGTTCTGGAAGCCACAGGCTCTCTATGACTTTGGTGACATAGCTCCAGCCCCTTCCTCCATCATCACATTGCTAACTTCCTTCTGGGTCCTTACAGGATTTTCTCCTGTGTATGTGTCTAAGTCCAAATTTCCTTCTTCTTATAAGGACAGCAGTTGTGTTTGATTAGAACTTAGTCTAATGATCTCATCTTAGCTTGATGACAATTACAGAGACTTTATTTCCACATTAAGTCACATTCACAGGGACTTGGTGTTAGGATTGCATCATATCTTTCTGGAGGACATAATTCAAGTAACAAGTGGGTGCCTTTAGTACTCCCATGCCCTGAAATTAAAGTAATGAAAGTGATTATAATGACATTAGAATTATAAGAGAACAAATTAATGGAAAACTGTAGACAGGACTGTTAACTGCCCCAAACTATTCAGGGGTCCTACTAGTAAGTGGACTACAACTAGCCATGTGCTTGCTAAAAGCAAAAGGAGTAAGTATGATTTTAAAATGCAAGAAGATATTTATAAATCATAATTACAGCTATATGAACAATTGCAAAATAAGAACTGTAATACTTATAATTTTTTTTATTTTGATAAAACATATTTGTCTACATATTAACCAATTCTTCTTTTTCTTATCATTTATCCTACCATATAAGTTTCTTTAATAATAGTTAACTTTATATGTCAGGTGTGCGTTAGAGGATTCTTTTTTTTAAAAAAAAAAAGATTTATTTATTTATACAAGCACTGGGTACAGTCAGAAGCGCGGGAGGGTAAGAGAATTCACCAGAGCCAGAGCAGGCAGAAGGACCGAAGTACACTGCTGAGGGGAGCAGTGGGCGGCAGGAGAGGTCTGCACGCCATGTGGGACCCTCCTCCGGTGGCCGGGGAGCAGCCAGGGATCGAACCAGTGCCACAGAGGCCGCGGGCAGCTTCGCAACCCCGCACTCAACCGCTGCGCCACCGGGGAGGCCCGCGTTAGAGGATTCTTATATGGGAATGTAACACAATCAAAAGTGGACTAAACCTTATCTACAGATGGGTAAAGGGGATTTGAATCTTCTTTTAAGGAGAAGGCTAGCAAGATTTCAGTTGTATGAAGGATAGCTGGATTATTTTAGATGAAAGTCTGACTTTGCTATTGTCTCTTCTAGGAAGTAAATATGGAATAAGAAGTTTACAAGGATGGATTGTGGTAAATTTGTCTCAAGACAACTTAGCTAAACTAGCACTAAGTTTCCCAAAAGTTCTAGGTTGGCATTGTCCCCAAAATACATTCTGTGTGAGATCTAGAAGACAAAAAAATGAAGCTGATGCTCTGTTCCTTCTATGTTCAAAAAGTAGATACAGGCCACTCAATGCTGTGGTTGTCCACACACTGCCACTAATCTGCTGGCTCACCCTAAGAATGCAGCAGCTCCAACACCTGCCCCAATCTCTCCCTGAATCTTAGCATATCCTCGGCCAGATGTGTGACAGTACATTCCAGTTTGTCCAGACCATCATCAAAGATGGAGATTTAGAGGTGACAAGAGGTCAGTGCAAATTCTAGTGTATTCACATGATTCCTGGATCATCTGTGTCCATTCCTGTTTCTCCCTGCTTCTCCCATTTCATTTCCCAACTGCATGTCTGCTCAGTTTAGGCCCTAGCTCCAGACAAAGACTCAATGGCCTCTTACAACCAGCTGGTCTTTTAACCAGCTCCCACAATTGTGGGAGGCCAAATCCCTATAATTAATTCCTTATTATACATCACAGTTCTGCCTCTCTGATTGAATCCTGGCTGATACAATGCTCCCCCAGTCCTTAAACCTGAGACCTGCCAGCCTTAAAAGACACTGAAAGGCTTGTGTTAGCCATTGGTCCTGCCAGAAGATGTCAACTGTGTCAAACCAGCAAGAAATCATGGCTGTTGAGTGCCTAGAGGTTAGAGAAGGTTGTGGTCCACAATGTAATCACCTCCAAGACCCATTTGTCAATGTTTACCCCTGTGGACAACTTCTTTAAAGTATGCTTTCTATTGAATTTACTCACTACCAATTAAATTGTTTTCACTTATTTCATAACTGACAGATAATCAAAGCTGCTCATCAGCTAAGAAAGCCAGCATTCCTCTTCTGCACTGATATCATTCCAGCCAAAGGCAAAGAAACTTGACATGTCGGTCAGCTTTCCAGAGGAAGGGAAGCTGTCACATTCTTATGTTCCTTTCAGAAATGCCTGTGGGGGTAAAGGAAATAAATGTGAGTGAGCCAGGAAAACCTTTCCAGGGATCTTCATCAGTGGGGTCAGAGCAACCTCCAGCAGAGCCAAGGATACAAGGGAAAGGGGAAAAAATGGTGGAGGTAGAGTTGGGACACAGATGAAGTTGCCTCCATGGGACCAGGGGACGTGCCTGTAACTTTCTGTCTGAGTCTATAGCTAAAAAGAGGTGACCTTTCTAAAATGCATGAAAGAACAATTCCCATAGTTCAACAGAGCAGGCCTAGAGAGCTTACTGTCAAGGTGGTATTGGTAAAGTTCTGTCACTCTGATACAGATGGCTATTTGAACAAAATATGGGAAATATTACAGAAAACCAAAAAATATAGTCACTCCAGCATTGTTTTAGCCAGGGATCTCTAGAAAGAAATGAACAAAAAATAATTTCTCCAATGAGATATTTCCCAATAATAAAGACAAATGTGGCAATAACAATAGGACCACTTGACATGAGTCAGCATATTGTTAGGGGGAAAAGGATGTCCCAAAGCAAATTCCATATAGGCTTTGTGGACTCCAGCCCCCCCCCAGGTCAAAGCCAAAGACACTGGGGTGGGGGTGGAGTCCACAAAGCCTATATGGAATTTGCTTTGGGACATCCTTTTCCCCCTAACAGTACCTATACTCAAGATCATATGCTGTCATTAAGTGATCCTGAGAAAATAGTGTCACCAGTCTTCCCTAAATTCATTTACATCTTTAAATAAAAGGTCTCTGAATCATAGGGCCTCGTTGACAAAGATGATACATGTCCACCAAAGATCTTCACTCCCCTCCCCCAAAGATCTGCAAGGGTCAGACTTGCTGCCAGAAAATGGCAGCCCAGCCAGGAACTACGTTTGTGATTAGGGCTCACCAGTGGGCTGATGAGTAGAAATCTGACTGGATCCCTTCCAGCTAAAGTGGACAAGAAATAAATGTAGCTTATCCATACTCTCTTTTCCTATACCCTAGCAGGATGCTGGCACTAGGCAACCTTGGAAACCACCCATACAAAATCTCCATTGATCAAGTTCCCTAAGGGACAGAGCTTAGTCCTCACCAAAAGGACTCTATATGGGTGAGAAATAGTTTTTTTATTTTGTTCAACTAATGGCGTTATAAAGTTTCTCTGTGAAAGCAGCTAGAATAAACTGATACAACCTCATACTTATAACTATATGGTCAACTAACAGTTTAAAAGACTCTTTTCATATACTTTTATGTAATTTGACCTAAAGAATGGCAACGCTGTGAAACAGGTCAGTTATGTTTTGTTCACTTTACATAAGAAAACCCAAGACTCAGAATTCTGAAGTGATTCCCCAAAGTCACCGACAAGCTGTAGGGCCAGGCGGTACAAGCAGGAGACTTGAACTGGATTTGAGTCTAAGAAGCAGAAAAGGGCCAAGGGCAGTTCTACACAGGAGACTGTGCTGGGAGGGATCATGGCTGTACCCAGAATTGGATCTGTGACTTTAAGCAGTTTTTTGAGAGTCAACTTCCTATGTGAATATTCTAAATTTGTAAAGAAAACGTGAGATCTTTACATGGGTATAAACATATCTGACTTGTAACCAACAGCGAACTGATAACAATAGCTTACATTTATTGAGCACTCACAATGGCCCAAGTGGTCTACTGCCATTTATTCATTCAACAACCCTGACAGTTGTACGCCATTACATCATCCCTGTTTTAAAGATGAAATTCAGAAAAATGTCTACCCAAAAGTATATATATATTGCACACATTTCCAGAAAGCAAAACTAAGAGAAAATGAAGAGGGGAGAGGGATGGTGTGATAATCACCAAGCCAGTTACCATTATGTTTAAAGACTATTTGACCCTGGCAGAGTATTCTAACAGAAGTTTCATAAAGTGTGACTCTTGCCCATCTAGCTGATGGCAGGAGGGCAACTATGCATGACTGCTGAGGAATGTTCCAGTGAGGCCCCAGGGCCAAAGCAAGAGGAACCCAATATGAGCATGAGATAAGGCATTATCCAGATGACTACACGGGACCAGTGGGGGCTGTGCTGAGTAGAGGCTGGAACAAGAGATAGGGGAGTTCCAGAAAGCCCCAAGTGGTACATAGTTGGATATAGCACAAATCTAGGAAGTGGTGAGGCTATGTGGTCAGAATCCACACTTTGTGTGAAAGACATGTTTATTCTTCCGACACCATGGGGTGAGGAAGGGGCATGTACCATGGGTTATTTATTTTCCCAGTGGGAACTGGTTTAAACAGATCCATGTTCCAGTTGATGACCGATATCTGTGTTTGAGGAATGATTAGTCCAAGTCAGAGGTATGTGTGTTGCTCAGACACAGGGAAGCCACAACCATCTGCTCAAGACAGCTGACATGTGTAACCTCCAGGGGTGGGGACAGTGTGATGCTTCCTGAGGAGTCACATCTGGCAGGAGCACTGAAGATGTTAACAGTGCATCCAGTTTTGCCAAGCCACGCCCACCAGAGAAGAATGAGAGGACTCCCACTACCACCCAGCTCAGGCAGCAGAGGAGTTCAAGCTAGGTTGTGCCTCCCCATCTGGCCAAAAAAGAAACATTTTGTTCTTTGATTATAAAAGTAATAATAATACTTTTCCATTCAAAATAAATAAGTGAAAGAGTAACTGATGCTTATTGTAGGAAATTTGGATATACACACATGCACGCATGCGCACATGCACATATACACACACACACACATACTGAAAAGTTTGAAAAGAAAATTGTTACCCCAGGTCTCTTCTCCTGCCCAATATAACATTGCTACCATTTTGGTATAGTCTTTTCTAGATTTTTCTCTGTCCATGGTTATATAAACTATTTTTAAATAAAATAGAATCATGTAGTATAAGTGTTTTATTACTCTGTTTTTACTCTTAACATTTTATGACAAATGTTTTTGCCATTAAATACTCTTTTATAAAATGCAGACAGCTTTGGCTTTTTGTTTTTATGTAATTAATCTAACAACAGTTTCTTTGTGATTTATCCCATGTTTTTATGCTTATAAACCTCTCCCATCCAAGAAAGCAAAACTAGGAGAAAATGGAGAGGGGAAAGAAGTGGTGTGATGATCACCAAGCCAGTTACCACTATGTTCAAGGACTGCTTGACCCTGGTGGAGTGTTCTAACAGAAGTTTCATAAAGTGTGACTCCTGTCCATATTTTCTTTAGATAATTAAGAAGATATCTAAAAATCAAAATATATCAGAATTGGAAAAATTGTCAGTGTCCTTCGTTTTATAGATGAGAAAATTCAAGCTTAGGAGGCAAAGTTACTTAAAGCTACATGGCATAGGCAGGAAGTGACAAAACCAAGATTTTGTCCACATTAAACTATAATTACACACAACATAACTCACAAATTTTAAATACTTGATGTGATAAATGTTGGCAATTTTATACACTATTGGAACCACCACCCACAGCAAGAAACAGAGTATTTCCTCCACCATCAGCAACCCTATCTTGGTCTATAGACTCTGCATGTCTATATCTGGATTTTATAAAAATGGAGTCATAGGAGTACTTTTTTGTGACTCACTTTGTTCAGTTAGCATAAAATGTTTGAGATTCAACTATGTTGTTGGGTCTATAAGAGGTTTTTTTTATTGCTGAGTAGCATTTCTTTATATAAATATACTATAGCGTGTTTATCCATTCTCCTGTTTATGGACATTTGGATTATTTCCAGTTTGGGACAAAAATGGAAAAAGGCTGATATGAATATTCTTATGGATTGTTTAGACATATGATTTCTTTTCACTTGGGAATGGAATTGCTTGGTCATTGAATCTGTGCATGTTTAAAGCTAGGGTTTGTGATCTGACTCTTAAAAACCAGGCCCAAAGCCATTAGAATTGACTATACTGTCCCTCACAACTCCAAGCATTCGGACACCAGACTCAAAGCCTAGCTCTTCCACTCCCTTGCTATGAAAACTTGGGCAAGTTACCTCACCTATTAGTGCCTTGTTTCCTCATCTGCACCAGTTCCTCTGGGGAGGATTAAATAAGTAAATACAAATAAAGTCCATAGAATGGCACCTGGTGCATAGTTATTGTTATTGTTGTTGTGATATAAGGGACCGTGTCTACTTGTCTGTCAGATACTGGATTCAGAAAATGGTTCCTGTGAAACCAGCTGGGAAAGTATGTGAGTAGGGCAACCTTGCAAAGATTATTTATGGAAAAAGACTATGCCTTCCCAGCAGTCCCTTCAGCTAGAACTGCCACCCAAATGCCCCAGTGTCCAGACATGATAGTCTCATGCATCCCCACTGATTGCCATTTCCAATCCTTATACTTGCCCTTGTTAGTTTCAACACTCACAGGTTTTCCTACTAACTGTGATACACCAATCACTCCCTGAAGACTACGTATTCTTAAATCCTCCTTAATATCTGAGCAGGATCCAAACCCAGTTCTTCTTCTCCTCCTTGGGTTCCAACCAGGATGCCCAAAACCCCAAGGATGGTCTAGAGCTGTAGGGTAGGAAGCAAGGAGTCCTTGGGTAGAATGCAAAGGCTGGTTATCTGAGCAAAGTCCAGGGAGAGGTAGGAGAGGAGCTTTGTCCAGTATGAAAATGGGATTTTGCATTTGGGTGAACTGAAGGATGGGGTGTCCTTGGAAGCAACAGGGAACATAGGACAAGGAAGAATGTTCCAAACACAGTGTCAAGTTCTACAAAGATGGTGGCATGTCCCCTGCCCACTAGTTGCTCACAAATAAGTTGTGACAACTTTTTCAATCAGCAGCTCACTGAACAAATACTTTCTGGATAAATGCACCAAAATCTGCACTAGAGAACATTTCATCCCAGGAACCTACAAGAATGTGATCTACAACCCCCAGAGGCTGGAGTTTGGGGGTCTGGGGTAGTTAAGAGGCTCTCCAGCTCTGGACAGGAATGAATGTGAGAGAGTTACGAGAGGAACTTGCCTCTCACCCAACTCAAGTACCTGAATCTCTCTTCCCTAAACACTGTTAATTCCCAAACTCCTGGTCATCACTGGCTCAGCCCTCAGAACCGGCAGGTCACAGTCATAACTCTCCAAACTCAAAACATCCACTCAAGGGAGATAAATTTCTGGTTCTGGGAGGGCTCTCAGGAAAGGACTGTTAAAAAAAGAGACATCCAGGGCTGCCGACTGCTCCAGTGGATCAAGCCTCGATCTGATGAAGGGAAGGAATCTGTCAGCAAGAGAGACCTGTGTTCAAGTCTCTGCTCTGTCACTCACTAGCTGGGTGACCTGGTGCAACCATTTAACCTCTCTGGACCTCAGTTTCCTCATTGGTATGTAAGATCCCTTGGGACCACTCCAGTTACCATCCTTGCATTAACTTGCTAGGGCTACCATAACAAAGAGCCACACACTGGTGGGGCTTAGAACAATGGAAATGCACTGTTTCTCAGTTCTGGAGATTAGAAGTCCAAGATCAAGGTGTGGGCAGGATTGGTTCGTTCTGAAGACTAGAGGAAGAACCCACACCAGGCCTGTCTCCTCGCTGCTGGTGGTCTGCCAGCACTGTCTGCAATTCCTTGCCTGTAGGTTCATCACTCCAGTCTCTGCCTTCATTCTCACCCACCGTCCCCTTGTGTGCGAGTCTGTCTCTCACAAGGTATTCTTTTTACAGGATGTTGTCATATTGGGTGCAGAGCCTGTTTTTCTCCTTCATGAACTCATCCGAGCCCAATATACTAGCAATCACCCATTTTCTAAATCAGATCACATTCCAAAGTACTGGGGCTTGAGTTCAACATGAAGTTGGGGCGGGGCACAATTCAAGCCCTAACAACCGCTCTGAATCTCTCAATTCCTCTTTCATGAGCCTCTAGGGTGGTCATAAAATGAATCATCCCAAAGGAAATTTTTAGGGTTAACAATAATGGCAAATGACAAGTGCAAATAGGGACTGACCCAGGCAAACTGGGGCATATGGTGGAGAGAAGAACTATGATATCCTGCAGGGGTATCTGAACGGGCTGGGAGGTAGGGCTCCGGACTCCAACTAGGTCACTCTGAGTCCAGGGTGAAAACCACATCCTCTTGTAAAATGAGAAACGGACAAAGGGCGAGAGAGAAGAAAGGGGGGAAACCTCCTGGGACATGCCAAGGGCTGGGAGAGGTTGGGGAAATTTGCATGTGGAGATGATAAAAATCATCCCAACTTCAAGCAGAAGCTCTTTATTGAGGCCTAAATATGGGTTCAAACCTGGTTTCAACCTATAGGATGTATATAAAGGCTGTGGATGCAAGGAACACATTCCCTCAATGGATTTTCACTCTGTCCTAGGTAATATGGGTCTCCATGAATAATCAGAGGGCATTTTAGTACCATGTGATGAGGTAGAGGACTCTGGTGCCATCAGTGTTCAGAAAGCAGGAATCAGGTGCTCTAACATAATTGGGGTATATAAAGGAGTTTAAAGGTTACCTGAGACCAGTGGAGCGAAGGCAAAAGTGTATAAAGGATAGTAACTAGACAGCCTGACTAAAAATTACCTCATAAAATGAATTGGAAAGTGCCCCTTTACATTTATTATAAACCTGTATGATTTCTTCCTTACATGCTAGATAGGTTTCTTCCCATCTGAATCTGGAGTACTCTTTTTGTGGAAAGGTTTGCATTGATGAATGTGGTTTCTTTCATTGATTTGGATCTATTATTATTTTTACTTCTTCCTGAGTCAGGTTTTGTTATTGGTGATATTTTATTGCCTTGTTCCTTTCATTTAGTTTCAAAGTTTTAAAAATAATATCCTCTATTATTATTCTCTTAATGCCTCTCAGATCTCCAATTATGTCCTCTCTCTTTATATATTGGTAATTTCTGTCTTCTCTTTTTTCTTGAACAGTCTAATTAGAGGTTGTCAATTTATTGTTATATTCAAAGCTTGGGATTCATTACTACTTCTCTAATTTCTCTAACAACTTCTGTTGTTTTCATCAGTTTCTACTTTTTGTTATTTCCTTCCTTCTACTTATTTTGGAGCTAATTTTCTCCTCTTTTTCTACATTCTTAAAATGGATACTTACATCAAAGATTGTAGAAGTTTCCTTCTTTGTGTAGGCATGTAAAGCTAGAAATTTCCCAATCAGCTGGTCAACTAAGTTTAATCGTCCAATATGTTACTGAAACTGTCCATTTTTCCCAGTCATTTTCACTTTGTGCTTCAGTTTAGATTGCTTCTGTAGCTGTGTCTTCAAATTCACTGATATTTTCTTCTGCAGTATGTAATTTACTGTATTCCTGGCCAGTGGATTTTTCGGTTAAGTGATTGCATTTTTCAGCTCTACAACTTCTATTTTCTCCCTTTGGATGTCTTCCATTTCCCTCTTCATTATCACTATATTTTCGACTAAATCTTTGAGCTTGTTGAACATATGTATAATAACTTTTATTTAAATAACTTTTTATTTTGGAACAATTTTAGATTTACAGAAAAGTTCAATAGATAATACACATTTCTTGTATAACCAACCCCAATTTTGCACTCATATTAACATTTTGCATAATTATTATATGTTTGTCAAAACTAAGAGATTCACTTTGGTTGGTACATCACTCTAAACTAAGCTCCAGATTTTGCTTAGATTGCATCCATTCATTCACTAATGTCCTTCTTATTCTAGAATCCAATTCTGGTTCCACATTGTATTTTGTCATCCTCTCTCCTTGATCTCGTCTAGGCTGTGAATATTTTTCAGTCTTTATTTTCATGATCTTGACAGTTTTGAAGAGTTCTAGTCAGATATTTTGTAGAATGTTCCCCATTAGTGTTTCCCAGGTTTTGACTAGTGCTGTATGGAGGTTTTTGAAAGAAATTCATAGAGGTGATTTTAAATTATGGGAGACTAATGATATTAACATACCTCTGGTGAAATGAATCTTGATGGACTTGCATGTAGATCCACATAGGACCCAGGTCTAGGTCTGTCATACCACCCAGGGGTGACCACCCATGGGGGTGGGCAAAACATGAGGGGTTGTGGGGGGAAGGGGAAAGAGTGAAATATCAGCTCTCATGGGCACCCTCCATCCATGTGTCCTTGACACATGGACACATGTGTCACAAGGACATCCCTGCCCCACTATGTGGGTCTCCAATACCACTATGAATGCATGTCCTGTGCCATCTGGGGGCCATCTGGAGAGAGGAAACAGACAACAGATTACAACAAATCTCAGGAAACAATATGAGGCATGAGCTCATGTCACTGAGGGAAAATGGAGGCTATTTCAAGAAGAATGGAAACATCATCTCAGGTGGTACTACTCAAGCGATCTGTCATGAAAAACTAGTTGCCTTATTTTCTGTCCAGTGTGTTACAGATCTGTATTTTGCAGCATATAGTAAAAATGAATTATTAGGGAAAAATTGAATAAAAACAAAGCATATAAAAGACCAGCTCACATTTGTATTTTTAGATTTGACAGGCATAACATCACACCATTAAGTTGCAATTTGTGAATTTATTTTATCACTGACCAGCTGACAACCAGTTCAGGGATCACACTATGAGCAGCACTAGCCCAGAGCTATTAATGGTGTCACTGTCCTTCACAAATAGCCAGTCATTGAAACTCACAGGCCGTTTGCTGCACCTCCCCCTGCAGTGACCTTTAGGGCTAACCGGCCCTAGGTCCGGCTGGGCAACCAGCACGCAGGGGGAGAACAGCAAAACCCTACCTGCTGCACCTCCCCCCGCAGTGATCTTTAGGAATGGCTTTCTCCATGGTCCCGGCTGGGCAACCAGTGCGGGGGGGGGGGGGGGGGGGGGGGGGGGGGGGGTATGAGAACAGCCTGAAGCACAGGAAGTTCAGCAGAAGTTCCCTGAAAAGGCAGAAGATTATCAAAAGATACCACCAAGAACCACTACAAGAATGCTAAAAATCTTATCCTGTCTTTCTAGAACTACAAACTTTAATCCCTTATCTGTCTTTCTAAACTTCCTTCTTTCTTCTATAATGGTCATTGTTTGTTATGTAGATCACCTCCCTGATGGTGACAGACTGAGCCCATGAGCAAGCTAATTTCTTTGATATTCATTCCTGTGCTTTTGGAAAACATATATATACTGGTCACAAACTCAAAGAAAATTACACTCAGATTTTCACTCTTGAAGTGTGTCTGTTTGTCATTTCTTTCGCTGACGCCCTGACCACCCTGCACGCTTCTCTCAACCCTGAGGTGGCCTCATCGTCTACTTCTGTGCTGGTCCACGGCAGCCGTTAAACAGCCAGTCCCTGCTGCTCATTTCTCCCTCTTTAGTCTCGTTGAAGTAACTTCTGATCATGAATGGGTCCCCCAGCATTGACTCCATGCCCTGGCTATCTCAATGTTCATGCTAGTTCATCTGACTGGGATGACATCTTATTATTCTTGGTATATTCATTCTTAACCATTCTTTGAGGTCTACCTTGGATGCCACCTGTTCCGCTCTCTCAATCCTCCTGGACAGTGTTTCTCTGAACCTTCTCATGTAGCTTCACGCTTAATTCGCTTGAGTTATTCATCTCCTGCTCTGTGGTTATTTATGTCCATGTCTTTCCTCTCCTGTGGAGATTGTAAGATACTTGGGGGCAGGATTCATTAATGCTTTATCTTTGCAGCCTTCGTAATAGCTGGCAACACAACTACCCAATAAGGTTGGCTTTTATCAAAGATTGAAAACAACAGTGCTTCCCCCTCAGTCAGGATGGGCAGAGATAAAGAGCCATTTGTCTCTTTTCCCTGCCTCAAGTGCCAAGAAGGTCCAGGCCCTAATGGAGCCCTGCCAGGAAATCCCAGCAGCATGAAGGAAGATGGTTGGTTGCTAAGTGGACCCTTTTGAAGGGCTCTGCTCTCTCTAAGCTCTTCAGAAAATGAGGACACCAGCTGTCCCCTGTCTCAGTCAAGCAGGACGCTTCCTTTCATCTCTCTCAGGCCTCTTACTTCCCAGCAGGGAGTCAGAGCCCAGTGCCAGTTGTCCCAAAATGGGGAAGTAGACCTGACAGATGGAAGATAGGTTAGTGTTGTGTGAAGGGAAACCACTTTTGTTTAGATCCCCATGTGCATGGCGGGCACAAAGCTTGATTACAGGGTGATGAGCTGTGGAAAGAATGTGCCGCCCAGTTGGAAAACAATCATGGGTTGTTTTGGTTCCTGCCTCTGAGGATGCATCAGGATGGAGGGCAACATGCAGGCTTGATGTGCCACATTTCATACCTACAGGAACCAAACCCAAGTTGCTCCCACCCCTCGAAGGGATAGCAATTCCCTCAATTTCCCCGTGAAGCCTGCACCATAAATCAGGCCTGGCTGCTCCCAACTCGCAGGCAGTCTGAATGAGGTGACTGAGAAATGTGAGGAGAAAGACAGCCTCTCTCAGACTTTTTCTTTGTAAAGGAGACTGCTGACCTTCTACAACCAAGACAGCTTTGCCAAGTGTGGCCTGGCCTCCAAGAGGATCCCTGGGCCAAGTGTCATGCCTCAAAACACATGCCCCTGTGCCAGGGATTGTATTTGACCAAAGAGGGGAAATCAAAGATGAGGAAAGACAAAGAGCCAAGGAAGAGAGAAAAATAATCAAGGAAAATGGATAGGAAAGTTGAGAGGGGTGTAGGTGTTGGGAGGAGGCAGAGGGGGAAATGAAAGAAGATTTTGTCCCCTTTAAATTTTTTTCACTGAAATATATTTGACTTATACATCACTTCATCAAAATATGTTATTTTAAATGTATACATTCACACATTGAATGAATTTAAGGTATACAACCTATTGATTTGATACATTTATATATTGCAGTAGGATTGCATTACAGCGATAATTAATAGCACCTTAATCTCATCACATAATTACAGTTTCTCTTTAGTGGTTGTAATCATTTAAGCCAAGTCTCCTAGCAAGTTTGGTGACTGTCATACAATGATGTTGTCTACATTCACTATACTGTGAGTTAGAGCTCTAGTACTTATATTTTACTATTCATTGCAAGTTTGTGCCCTAAAATTACATCTGTCCTCTACTAAACATAGAGCTTCCATATGATCCAGCAATTCCACTCCTAGGTATTTACCCAAAGGACACAGAAACATCAACTCCAAAGAGCACCTCCACCCCTATGTTTATAGCAGCACTGTTTACAATAGCTAAGCTTTGGAAACAACCCAAATGCCCACAAATAGATGACTGGATCAAGAAGATGTGGTACATATACACCATGGAATATTACTCAGCATTCAAAAAAGATAAACACATGCAATTTGCAGCAACATGGACGGCTCTGGAAGGGATCATGCTCAGCGAAATAAGCCAGAAAGAAAAAGAAAAATACCGGATGGTCTCACTCATAGCAGGAATCTAGAAAACTTAAATAAGGGACCAGGGAAATGAATAACTATAAGAAAGTGAAAATCAAAATCAACAAAAAACTATGAACCAGAGACACTCTATGGGGGGTGGGGGCCGGGGAGGGGAGGGATTGGGATCAAAATAGGGGGTTGCAATTGTATGGGGAATATAAAAATAAAATTTATTTTAAAAAAATAAAAATAAAATAAAATTACATCTGTCCTATGGTTTCCCAACACACACAGCATGGGTGGATGTTCAGCACATTTGTAAAGTGAGATCAGTCAGGAGAGAAAGGCAAATTCTATGATATTACTTATATGCGGAAGCTAAAGAGAACCTAACTCATTCAAGCAGAAAGTGATTAAGAAGGAGAAAAGGAAGAGGAGGAAAAGAGAAAACATAGAAAGTCGCCAGAGGAAAGAAGGAAGCCTAGAAGTTAGGGAGAAGAGAGGATAAATAAGAAGTAGGTTCGTGGTCATAGTTTTGGAGCCTCATCAATTGATAGAAAATGTTTATTAATCCACTCATCTACCTTTTGGCTACTGTGAATAATGTTGCTCTGAGCATGGTGTACCAATGCCTCTTCAAGCAGTGCCTTCAAAATTCGGAAAGACAAAACATGTCCTCTCTAAGTGTGACCCTTGGTTCATGCTTCCTTTTCTCACTCCAGCAAGGAACAGGGAGGGCCACGCAGGTCGTGCTCTGTGAAGCCCAGGGAAGTCCCTTCCACTTCCTCCTAGCAGTTCAAGTTAGGGAGACCCAGGGAGGTGAGTTCAGGGTTCCCCTCCAGTTCAGCAAAGCTGGAATGGGGTGTCATCTCAAGGAGAACGTCTACTGAGCTGATGAGAAAAATGTGCCTACATGTGCTTACGTGTGTTTGCATATGTGTGGATGTGATGGCATATGTGACTGTGCACACATGTGTGTTCAGGGAGGGATGAACTGGACTGCCAGATCTGGAAAATCTTGCCACTGTGAGAGTTTTGATCACTTTTGATTTGGGTGTAGCTGTTTTCCTCTGTAATCCCCAGTGTGGTGAGCAGAAGGAGGTGGAAAAAGTGCTCTGGGAAGTTTTCTTTCCATTAGGAGGCCACTAAAGTATGTAATTCAGAAATAAGGGTCTGCTACCCACACAGCTTCCAACTCACATCTTCTTGGACTTTGGAAAACCTCTTGTCCCAGAAATACCCAGGAAAGAAGGAACAAAAGATCGGTTTATTGTCTTAACCATTCTTTAAATGTACAGTTCAGTAGTGTTTACTACACTCAAGTTGTGCAACCAGTCTCCAGAACTCTTCATCTTGCAAACACCAATTCCATACCCATTAAACAACTCCCATTCCCCCAGTCTCCAGACCAATCGCCACTCTACTTTCTGTCTCTAGGAACTTGACTACTCTGGTACCTCACGTCAGGGAATGGTACAGTATTTGTCTTTTTGTGACTGGCTTATTTTACTATCTATTGCTAGTCATTAGGAAAAAGCAAACCAAAATTAGTGAGATACTACCTCACATACTCAAGGTTCATGATGTTGTTGCATATGTCAAATTTTCCTCCCTTTTTGAGGCTGAATACTATTCCATTTTATGTTTATACCACAATTATTTATCCACTCATCTACCTTCTGGCTACTGTGAATAACGCTGCTTTGAACATGTTGTCCAAAAGACACTCTTCAAACGGTGCCTTCAAAATTCAGGAAAACAAAACAAAAATGCCACACCTTCAATTCTTTTCAATATACACCCAGAAGTAGAACTGTGGACCATGTGGCAATCCCATTTTTAATTTTTGGAGTAAATGCCCTATTATTTTCTATAGTGGTTGTGCTGTTATACATTCCCACCAGCAGTGCACAAGGGTTCCATTTTCCCCAGCCCTGATAACACGTGTTAATTCCTTTTCTTGATAGTAGTCATCTCAATGGGTGTGATGTGTTATCTCATTGTAGCTGTGCTTGATTAATTTGATGATTAGTGATGTAGGCAAATTTTCATGTGCTTATTATCCATTTTGTGTATCCTCTTTGGAGAAATGTTTTTTCAAGTTCTTTGACCATTTTTAATCAGGATATTTTTTGCTTTTGCATTGAAGAGATTCTTCATACAGAATGGATACTAATGCTTTCTATGTGATTTGCAAATTCCTTCATTCTTTTTTTTTTTTTTTTTTTTTTTTTTTTTTTACAAGTAGCATTTAATTTTATTGACCATTTTAGTCTTTTTTAATTTGATGTTTTGAATAGCTATGTAATACCAGCACAAAAATACTTCCTTTCTTAAAGTTGTATTATGTTTTTTTTTTTTTTTTTTTTTTTTTTTTTTTTCCTTATAAAGCTTTTTATTTTGGAAAAGTTACTGTAAAATGTTTTTTTTTTTTTTTTTTTAAATAGAGGCATGTTTTTATTTATTTATTTATTTGTTTTTGTTTTATTTTTTTTTTTTTTTTTATAAATTTTATTGTTATATTCCCCATACAATTGCAGCCCCCCATTCTGACCACAATCCCTCCCCTCCCGCCCCCGCCCCCCTAAAAGTGTCTCTGGTTCATAGTTTTTTGTTGATTTTGATTTTCACTTTCTTATAGTTATTCATTTTCCTGGTCTCTTATTTAAGTTTTCTAGATTCCTGCTATGAGTGAGACCATCCGGTATTTTTCTTTTTCTTTTTGGCTTATTTCGCTGAGCATGATCCCTTCCAGCGCCATCCATGTTGCAGCAAATTGCATGTGTTTATCTTTTTTGAATGCTGAGTAATATTCCATGGTATATATGTACCACATCTTCTTGATCCAGTCATCTATTTTTGGGCATTTGGGTTGTTTCCAAAGCTTAGCTATTGTAAACAGTGCTGCTATAAACATAGGGGTGCAGGTGTTCTTTGGAATTGATGTTTCTGTGTCCTTTGGGTAAATACCTAGGAGTGGAATTGCTGGGTCATATGGAAGCTCTATGTTTAGTAGGTCCAGAAATCTCCACACAGCTTTCCACAGTGGTTGGACCAGTTTGCACTCCCACCAACAGTGCAGAAGAGTTCCTTTTTCTCCACACCCTCGCCAACATTTGTTGTTGCTAGTTTTTTTAATATGTGCCATTCTCACTGGTGTAAGATGGTATCTCATGGTAGTTTTGATTTGCATTTCCCTGATGACAAGTGATGTTGAACATTTTTTCATATGCCTGTTGGCCATTTGCATTTCCTCTTCAGAGAAGTTTCTTTTAAGCTCTTCTGCCCATTTTTTGACTAGATTATTTTCTTTGTTGTTGTTGAGACTCATCAGCTCTTTGCAGATTTTTGTGATCAGTCCTTTATCATTAGTGTTGGGTGCAAAAATGTTCTCCCAGTTGGTGGGGTTTCTCTTTGTTTTTGTTATTGTCTCTTTTGCTGTGCAAAAGCTCTTTAATTTGATATAGTCCCAGCTGTTTATCTTTGCCTTCACTATCACAGCTTTGGGTGATGTGTCTGTAAAGATGTCTTTGATGTGCAAATCACGTAGTGTTTCGCCTATATTTCCTTCTATATATTTTATGGTTTCAGGTCTTATGTCTAGTTCTTTAATCCATTTTGAGTTGATTTTTGTGTATGGTGTGAGGTGGTGGTCAAGCTTCATTCTTTTGCATGTAGCGACCCAGTTTTCCCAGCACCATTTATTGAACAAACTTTCTTTGCTCCAATGCATAGTCTTTGCTCCTTTGTCAAAGATTAGTTGACCATAAACCTGTGGGTTTATTTCTGGATTTTCTATTCGATTCCATTGGTCTGTATGTCTGTTCTTGTTCCAATACCATGCGGTTTTGATGATTATGGCTTTGTAGTATAGTTTGAAGTCTGGGAGTCTGATGCCTCCATTCCCTTCTTTTTTTTTCAGGAGAGCTTTGGCTATTCGGGGTTTTTTGTGATTCCATATGAATTTCATCAATAATTGTTCTATTTCTTTGAAGAATGACATTGAAATTTTGATTGGAATAGCATTGAATCTGTATATTGCTTTTGGAAGGATGGCCATTTTAATAATGTTTATTCTTCCAATCCATGAGCAGGGGATGTCTCTCCATTTCTTTGTGTCTTCTTCTATTTCTTTTAACAGTGTTTTATAGTTTTCTTTGTATAGGTCCTTTACCTCTTTTGTTAGATTTATTCCCAAATATTTGATTTTTTTTGTTTCAATAACAAAAGGGATGGTCTTTTTGATTTCTTCTTCTTCAGATTTATTGTTTGTGTATAGGAAGGCTACTGACTTTTGCGTGTTGATTTTGTATCCTGCCACTTTACTGAACTGATTGATGAGTTGAATTAGCTTTTCTGTGGAGTTTTTGGGGTTCTCTATGTATAATATCATATCGTCTGCAAATAGTGATAGTTTGACTTCTTCTTTTCCTATTTGGATTCCTTGGATGTCTTTCTCTTGTCTTATTGCCCTGGCTAGGACTTCCAGTATTATATTGAAAAGCAATGGTGAGAGTGGACATCCTTGTCTTGTTCCAGATCTTAATGGAATTGCTTTCAGCTTTTCACCATTGAGAATGATACTGGCTGTTGGCTTGTCATAGATGGCCTTTATGATGTTGAGGTATGTTCCTTGTATCCCAAGAATTTCAAGGGCTTTTATCATGAATGGGTGTTGCACTTTGTCGAAAGCTTTCTCAGCATCTATTGATATTATCATATGGTTTTTATATTTCTTTTTGTTGATGTGTTGGATAACGTTGATTGATTTTCGGATGTTAAACCATCCTTGTGCCCCTGGAATGAATCCAACTTGGTCGTGGTGAATTATCTTATGAATACATTGTTGGATTCTGATAGCTAAAATTTTATTGAGGATTTTTGCATCAGTGTTCATTAGGGAGATTGGCCTGTAGTTTTCCTTTTTTGTGTTGTCCTTGTTCGGTTTTGGTATTAGTGTAATGTTGGCTTCATAGAACGCAAATTCCTTCATTCTATGGATTGCTTTTTCACTCTGTCAGTTGTGTCCTTTGGTGCACACAAGTTTTATTTTTTGTGCACACAATTTATCTGCTTTTTCTTTGGGTGCTTGTTAGGAACAGTATTTTAAGCCAACTTCAATACTACAGCTCTTCTCAAGATGCCATTAGGTGAAAGAACAAGATAAAACTGTGACCTGAGGAATACAATGTGTGTGTGCACGAATCTAAGAACAGCCCCAGCAGGGCTGTTAAGACCTAACCCACCCTGTCTGTTTACTTTCTAGGTCAGTGTTTATACATGAGTTTACAGAAATCACAGGCTTATGCTAAATTTAAGGCTTTGTTTTTTGGCTTCTTGTTTTGTCATTATCGGTTGGGTTTGGTTATGATGCTGCTGGTGTTTTTTTCCTACCTTCTGAGCATGAATATTCAAGTCCTACAGGAAGGAATCTTGGAGAATTAACTTCATATAAAAATCCAAAATGAACCACTCATTTAGGAGAACATGTCCCAGGTTTTCCGGCCAACTCAGATCTTTAGTACTTGCATCAGAAGAGACCATCCTAAAAGTCAATAAATGGTCCCAAGAGAAGTGAGTCAAACGCATGCATTTAATTGTTCTGAAAGATAAGGAGTTGAAAGCATCTTACAAGAAAGCCCTCAGTGTTCAGTATCCTGGCTCTGTTTGAGAGTCCTAATTCTTGACCCAGTGTCAGTTGCTGGGTCCTCTGCCAAGGAAATACTGGAAAACCAGTTTTTCCCTAGTTATGTCAGCAATTGATGGACACCGTCTGTGAAGCCAGACGAACCTTTAACACATTCGAATCCACTGGCGTGAATTCACCATTTTCCTCCCATGTTGGCAAAACCAAAACCAAACTACTTTAATTGAAGACCCCTTCATCCCAGTAGTGCCCACAGGAAGTGAGAGGGGCTCCACAGAGATGCCAAAGCTGTTGGGATGTGCCCAGCCTCTACACCCTTTAAAGCAACCTTCCTTTTTCCTGGGGGCCCCACATAGTCCAGGTTTGGAAACGTTCTCAAGCCCAATTGTTTCCAGCTGTTTTCTTCTTTCTCGACCCTCCAATACTAGCTACTTGAGTGCAAACCATGAGCCAGGCAGGCACTGAGCCAAGGGTAGCAGCAGTGGAGGAGGGTATATACTGTGTTGCAGACCATACTAGGTTGTGCTTGATGGCACCTAAAGACAGGGTGAAGTGACTGAAAGACATTCCAGAACAAGAGTGATCAATACAAGACAGACATGGCACCACACACTTTAGCGAGGTTGGTGTCCTCAGAAGAAGACCAGGTAGGAGAGGAATCCCAGTATCCTAGTGTTGGCATCAAAGTACAGATACCAACACCAACACAAGCACACTCATGCCAACACAGCACCTGCCCGCCCTACCACATCTACAGAGCATCCTCACCCTGAAGACAGATGCACTTTCCATACCCAGCTCAGGAATAACTTTTTTAAGTTCTTGTTCCTGAAAGAAATGAGAAGTGGGAAAAAGCCCAGAATTTCCTAACGAAGTTTGGTAGCCCAAGAAGGCACCACATCTGAATTTATATTATGTTTGTCCCTTTGCCCCATTCCAAAGATTTTGCATGTGCACTTGAAGAAATGCACCCTAAGGTACCATTGGGTTTTTCAAAAGAGTAAATTAATGTCTATTACTGGAATGTCGGTGAAGAAGAAGCAAGATGGCCCGTTTGTCCAGGAATTCCTAGTGCTCGCCATAGACAAACACTTACCCCTGAAAACTCTTCTTGGTCTTTCTTTCAATGTATTCTGGCTCAATTTCAGCACAGGTCAAGTTCAAATGTTTCATGCTGCCTGGACAGTGACTGGGCCTTGAGAAAGTCCAGGTGGTTCTGATTTGGTCTTCTCCAATAGAGAACCAATCAATTCCAAGGGTCTCTGTTCCTTCCTAGAGGTCCTTCCATGCCTTCCATGGAATGTAAAGTCCCAGTTCAAAGACAAAATCTTTGTTTCCTTCTTTCTACCTTCTGTCCCCACAAAGATTAAAAAAGAGAGAAACTGGCTTGGAATAGGGGCCCCAGAGGTTTGTTTGGACATTACCCACCCTTTGTAAATCAACATTTTAATGACTTAAGTGCACTTGAATCAGAAACAAGGGTCACATTTCCTCAGAAATAGTTGGGGTGGGGGTGGGAGGAGGCAAAATGCACTCTGGATTTAGTTTAATCCAAAATCAGGAGACAGGCCAGGCCCTCTATCAAGTCTTCCTTGTTCTGACGTTTGGCCCAGCAACCAGGAACCCCAGCTGGTCGTGTCTGAGCTGGGGCTCACTGCCCTGAATTTCAGTGGCCAGCTCGTGACAGCCTCCTGACTGGGGCACTACAGGGGGACCCCCAACCAGCACCGTAGCATGGAGACCCAAGGCCCGGGAATAGGCCTCCCCAGCCGGCAGAATATGAGGCAAGCAAGAATGAGAACAGTGAAAGGGTCTGACATGGAAATTTCAGTAGGAAACAAGCAATTACAAGAGAACAAACATTCCAACGCCACTCACAATCATCAGAACACATAACAGCGATTATAAAAAACGATAGCAACAAATTTAGACTCAAGCAGCTTGCACTTTGAAAAGAGTGCCCCTGGCGCCGGGCTGTGACTCCCTCCGGGGGCACACGTGTGACTGTGTGCGCGAGTCTATGTGCACTCTCGGAACACATGCATTTCATTTGACTTAATTTAAGAGTTGGACCTCTTCCCCTGCAGTTGAAACCACTTCTCCTGAACAAACACATTTCCATCCACCAAGCTGGGAGGAAATAGTGAGTCAGAAAAGAGAGGCTTTTCTCTGGACCTGCTATAGGTCCTGTACGAGGATCTCTGGAAAAAACTCAGCACTGGAGCGAGCGGCCCCTCGGCTGTGCTGGAGAGCTCAGGGCTGCGAGCAAGGACCACAGTGAAGAGGCCTAGCAGGGAAATAGCTGACTAGGAGTGCTCGCCAGGACACACCATCTCTACCTGAACCTTCGTCAAGATTCAGGGCATAGTCAAGCTAGTTCTTAGGGTTTCAATGGTGAGTTCTTTCCTCCCAGCCCACTGACTGAAAATAAATGCGAGTCTCAGCATCCTGCGGCCCATCCACACCGTCCCCACTTAGTCTCCCTCATGGGAAGCCTCCATCTCCCACCTCCAGCCTCCATATCATGAAGTACCATCAGGCCTGGCACTGCACCGGAGGCAGCTTGAGACAATTATGGGAGGACACAGAGCGTTTCCTTGTGGTGGTGGCGGTTGGCAAGTCAGGGGCAGAGCGAGGAAGGCTTCATGCTGCCATTAATTCAGTTCACAGGCTGGTACTTATTTTTTTCTCTAACCAGCTATGAGCTGCTGCCTCCTCCCCTTCCTCCTCTTCAGGGGCCTTGAGCCTCCCCCTGGCCTGGCCCAGGGCAGGGCCTGATTTGCCATGGTGGAGGGATGTACTGCCGCTGGAAGTCACTCAGTAACCTGCCAAGACTAGCAGCCAAATTTAGATTCCCGGTGGCCTCAGCTGCCAGCCTTGGGAGGGAGTGCTGACCCCAGAGGAATCCAGTTAATTCTGTGGAACCCACCCTGGCTGTCCCTGGGCCATATTGTGAAATATGCACTTGGTTTGGGCATGCCTTTATTCCTTCAGGTTGTGGGCTATTCTTTTAGGCAAAGTGACCCAGATCTGCATAAGGTCTGCAGAGAACTAAACAGCAAAAGTGGACACTGAGGCCCTTAAACTACCTCCCACACCCAAACCTTTCCCAGGGACAGAGTGCCAGGGGGTACTGGTGTGAATTATTAAAAAGTGCTACAGAGATGAGATCAGGTACAAAGCATTTCAGCAGAGTCACCTCTAGAAATCCAGCATGCAGTCCTGGGTTTCGATTGCATTATTTAAGTCCTGACATCCCAGAGAAGCCCTGGCTTGGGCTGCCACCTGGCTAGCCAGAAACCAGAAACTATGCAGGTGCATAGTTTTAGGGCCCACGACTCAGGAACTCCAGGGAAGGGAGAAGGTGGGGACTTTTCCTTGGAGCTCAGAACCGCTCACCCTGAAGCTGAACTGAAATGCCAGCAAGAGAACCAGAAGAATTCTGACTCCTTCTCCCCCTCCCCCACCCCACCCACCCAAGCTGGTGCTCAGGTGATAGGAAGGTCATCCTAATTAAACCCACGTGGTGAAGTTTCAGCTGTGGAAAATTGCTGGATCCTTTCTCCTTCCTCCCACCTCCTCTTTCTCTCCTTAAACACACATGCAACTTTCCCTCCCTTTATTTAAGCAAACAACTCTCCCCATGATTAAGTACAGCCCCTTCTTATCTAAATAGTCCACAGATGTAGAAAGACACAGGAGCTTTCTGCTCCTACTTGGGGCTTGTTCTGGTACCCATCTTCTACAAACCTACAAAAGCCTGCCTTCCTCGGCCTTTGCTGACAGGAATTCCTAATGCCTGTTGCCCCAGTAAATCAGCCCTGCTCGGCAGGCTGTCCTCCATTTATCAGCGAGGTAAGATTTCCCCTCCAAATACTGCAGTTTTCCTTCCCTTTTCCTGGCCTCTTCCATAACCTGAGTTTGAAACCGCCCAGATGTGAACAAATGGAACATGGAAGGTCCCAATTCTGTTGTCCAATTCTGGTATGACTTTAGCTGTCGCGGTGAATACCACCAGTTGGTTAACTCAGTGACCCCCCCCCCAGCCCCCAACGTCCAGGGCTGGAGGCTGGGAGGGCTTGGTAAAGGGTAGAGGCTGCCTTGCTCCGTCGCCTGAGGAAGAGCGAAAGGAAGGGATTTGTGAGTTTCTGGAATATGTGGTGTCAAAGGAAAAAGAATCAGTGAAATGCAGTGTGACTTCCAGGGAGTAAGCCTCACCCAGCTTTGGGTTTATAACTGTGACTCTCTGAACTTTATTTCCACTGTGGTGATTAATATTTTGAGTCCCTCCACCTGGGGCTCTCCATCGGGATCCCAGGGATGGAGTCGCTACAACAGGGATCAAGGGCACCCCTGAGCCCTGGTCATCCTTTTCACTTGCCCATTAAAACCTAGCTATTCAAACCCATCAGGAAGCCCATCAGAAATACGGAACTTCAGCCCTACTGATTGGATTCTGCAGTTTAACACCATGTCCAGGTGACTCATATGCACCTTAAAGTGTGCCAAGGACTCCTTGGAGAGCAGAGGTATCCCACCGTAAAGGAGTTAGGCTCATTTTCTGCTCCATTGTGTATCTAGCTGACCCCTTTTAGGTAGCTACCTACTCCCTAATAGTGAACAAGAATAACTCGAGAACGTCAGGAAGAACTATTCCAATAGGATGCATGTCACCCGGGGAAAGGGAGACACCACAGTCCAATCATCTCCTGTCTCTCATCCCCCAGGTACATGCAAAACTGGAAAGTTTTGCAAAGTTAGACCCAGCTGTCTCCTGGCTTCTAGAAAATCTCGAATGCTAGTTCAAGGACCCACAGCAAACCTTCCAAACCCTATATTTTCCAAGAGTGGAAACCAGAAACGGCATGTTAGCAATCTTCCTGATATTTACACATGCTAAAATGTGAGAATGATTCCCTGTACTACCTTTGTGATTGGTACAGATTTCTCTTCCTCAGGAGCAAAAGTGAGCTGCTGACAGTTCTGGGTGCCCTGTGGGAACAAGACCTGAGAAGTAAGATCACCCTACCTTGGATAACATTGTGACCCCTCATGTCCTCCTGCAGAAAGTGAGCCCACGGAGAATTCCTGGAGAGGTGTGGGCACTGCCCAGCTGGAGGGCGAGGTTGCTGTTCATGTGCTGTTGCATTGAGAGGCACTGGCTCAAGCAGTCCTCACCCTTGGGTGACCTGGACTCCAACTTCAGCAGCTGAAGCTGAGATGCCTTTCTACACCCTTTATCATTTCTTTTCTGATTTGTTTAAAAAAAATTTCAAAACAGGCCAAGGTGGTGGGGCTTCAGTGGGTGATAATGACACCTGCACCAACTTAAAAGAGGTTCTCATTAACCATAGGAGAATGAAACGGAAGCGCCAATATCATCCTCAGCTGGGCTAGCACATCACTAATTCACCACTTGGATTACTAGTATGGGGAAAATCTCTCCACATTGAAGCACGACTTTCACGGAATTGTCACCCTCCCTCATGCAGTACCTTTAAAAAAAAAAAAAATCTCTGTGACTAGGGGTGGTTTCAGGTGACTTTGGAGTATCACTCATTTCTAGAAAAAACTGTCAGTTGTCTAAGATTTGGAGGTGCCTTATGAATTAGGAACAACGTGAACTGAAGTTGCCACTGTACATGCTCTCATAATTAAGTCATACTGAGAAATTCCTTAGGCAAGAAGCATCTAGCCTAACATAAAACAGTGTAGTCTTCTGGAAAGTGCCACCCTGTGGGCCCCAAGGGAAGCTCAGTGGATAAATCAGATATTGTGCCACACAACGGGGACTGGGGAGCCCTGGATTAGCCCACAGGTTGAAGCACCACGGGTTGAAGTCCCACCCCATTGGGATATCTGGCCACCCCATATCTTAGCTTCTTCATCTAAAGTTAAAGAGGCAAACAGGGTCTCCTTGTGTGGGTCTAAGACTCCATATACCAAACAGTTTTCAAATTTTAGCTGGTAATCTTAACATTGAATTGGCTGGAGGGGAAAGTGCATCTGAAACCAAAAACATGGAAAAGAAACACAGGCAGTGTTGGAAAATACATTCTTGCAGAGCAAGTATGTAACCTTCTCTCTGATCTAAAACACACACAGCCAGGAGAAACACTTCTGGAAGTTTTCACAGAGCAGATGGTAGACGTGGGATGGGGTGAGAGTAGCCCGCAGAACCTCCCAGGTGCTCCTCCAGCCCACCCATGCCCAGTCACCATTTGAAATTTATTGAACTAGGACCAGAAAACAGCACTAAAAAGAACTCAAGCAGGGAGTGTGTGTGGAATGAGAGGGTGAGGGGTGTATCATTGGGGGAAAAAGTCACAACTCACATTATCATTGATTAATTGAGTGATTTTAGTCAAATGAATATTGATACATGGCAGAAAAAGCATGAAAATAAAATGAACACATACGGGAATTACTATTAACATAAGTGATAACATCAAAACATCTGGTAAAATGCAGTTAAAAAAAAAACAAATGAAATGGAATGTAAAACATTTTCACAGTATTCAAAGCTTTTGTAAAAGATTTAGACTCTAAAAGAAGAGAGCTACATGGAGGAGCTAGGGGAAATGAGTTTCGTCTGTGTCCTCTGTATCTGCTGGTGACAGGTCAAAGGGCCAGTACACGAGTCCATGGGAGCTGCCTAGGATGCACTTCTAGAACAGATCATATGAGCCACCACATCTAGGAAGTTACAAGCAACCGGTTACTTGCAGTCTGATGAAAAAAACAGATGGTAGCTTTGGGCAGAGGGATTTCCAGGATTATGGATCCAAATGAAAATTGGTGCTTGGATTGGATTCTGCTTGAGGGAGACCTTGGTGCTAATTCACAGACACCAAGAGCCAAGTGTGACACAGGGTATTGTAAAAAAAAAAAAAAGTGTTCTTGGAACTCTCACCTCACTCTTCTAAGGTAATTTCTAATGCTCTTCAAAGAGTTATATGAGTTCTGCCAGTGACCTCTCAGGAGTCTCCCAGAATGATTATTTTAAATCTTTACAAATCCTACCTTTGCACTAGTAATAATTCCCGAATCACATACAGACCTCCTCTTTTGAAACCAATGACCAAGCCAATGAGTCTGCACATTGGTTTTCTTATATCCTTTGTTGAGGACAACAAAGAGTTTTAAAAATGCAGCTTTAGGCCCATAGCCTCCCTTGGCACCCTGAAATCACTGATATGTTGTGGACAATGCTAGTGTTGGTCTCAAGTCCACAGTGGAGCTCAAAGTCCAGGGACTCTGTAGTTGGGATAAGACCAGTCGCTGCAATTCACATTTCTACTTTATTTTGAATTCTTTCTGAAAATGTGCTTCCCACCTGAGAATTCCCATGTAGATAGTTGCATAGCATGGCCACCTCTATTTTTCGATAGTCTGCCTACAGTAACAGCTAATACCCCTCATAAATACTCCTCCTGAGGCCCTGCTTGGACAGAGGGCCTTCCTCTCTGACTCACTCTGTCAAAACAAGCAGATACATAGAGCACTGAACTCTTGAGTTAATCAACCAAAACTAAGTCTGAGACCCTCGCGCTCAGGAAATGGCTCTGAATTTCAGTTGACAATAGGAACGAATATTTCTAATTAACTAATATATATGTACACACTTTTTAAATCATCCAAAATTATAGCAAATCACGTAAGATTCCCCAAAACTTTATGAGTAACAGTCAACGAGAACCAAATAAAATTGTCAAAATGATGGAATCACTGATTGTGAGATGTTAATTAAAGCAGGACAACCCTCAGGTAGGTAATGAAGTTGGCAGGCTGATTTTGAGACTGGAGTCTTTGGAAGTTAACAGAAGCTTCCACCGTTTCTGTGTCAGGCCAGGGTCACTGGCAGGGGATGGGGGCATGTTCCAGCCTCACTGCAGTCGGACTGGGTATAAACATTCGCTCAGAGGGACAATCATTAAAGTCCACAAGATGTTAAAGAGAATTAAGAATCAGGCTGGGGAGGTGGAGGTTATGGAGAACAGTGATTTTTTTAGCATTACTTTCTACACGTTGAACAAGACGAATAGAGGTGCATAAGTGAACAAGTTTATGTACGTCACTTATTAAACACAAGGGCTTTGAGAAATAACTTAGAGCATTCAGGAAAAAACTGCAAAACTGCCTTTGAAACTCTCTCCTTGGATGGGGACATTTGTAGCCTTACTGTTCCTGTGCAGAAGAAAAAAAAATTTTTTTTAAGTACAGGAGGAAAGGCAAGCAGGCTGTTCTGATTTTCTTTGATCTATGGGCAGTCAAGTTTAAAGGAATCCACCTCTTCAGGAGAGAAAAGAAGGGGGAGCATTGTGAATTTCAACAGGTGTGGTGTTGGGTCTCAGGCAACCCAGAACTCCTCAGGAAGCAGGATCACCAATCCACTTCCCTCCGAAAAAGCCAAGTAGAGTGTCACATTGCTCCAAAATAGCCCCAAGTGGTCTTAGAACCCCTTTCCAATGCCCGATGTAGAGTTTTCTAAAAGACATTTCAAAGTAGGGGTTTCTGTTGTTGTTCACTAAAAACAATGTGAAATGAACAGATGAAATTAGAATACTAAGCTCTTCACCCAATTACAATTCCCCTGACTAGCAATTTCCTGCACTGTTGTAAATTTTTTCCTTTTTCTCCTTTAACTATGTTCTTTGAAAACCACTAACCACTTGCCTTCTCAGTCTGAAAATCATTGTCTCTTTCATGGCTTGGGTTTGGAGCCCACAGTTTCCTTTCCCTCACACAGAGGAGGCACGTGGCACCCCACACATGTCCAGAGATTCCATCACACGCTGAGGCAGCGCTACCTGCACCTCCTGGGGCCTGAGAATCACATCAAAGGACAGTCACAAGTTGCCTTAGTTTTCACAGTTTTCTCCTGTACTTGTGCTTTTTCTTCCTGCACCTACTACTTTCTGGAATTGCTCTCACTTTGTAAACATGACGTGTGTCTGTTACCATCTAAAGCTGGTAGAAAGAGAAAATAATCTGGCATTAACCAAGTTAGAACTTCCCACTTTCAAAGGTGTAGATGCAGCTGATATAATCACACAAAGAAAGTTGCAGAACTGAGTTTTTTGCTGCTGTCTCTCACTTTTTTGCCCAAGCCCCCCTTTTTACTAGCAATATGTTCTTACTTGGTGACTGTCTCTGGTTGAAGTTTTTGCACCTCCTTTTACTTAGCAATGTGCTTTTGTTCCACACTGTAAATCTTAAAGAGCTTCCTAAGCTAAATGGTTTTCCTTACCTGGGCGTGCGGCTTTAAATATTGGCTATACTGGGTTCTGGAGCATGGCTATGGAGGGGGGGAGAGGGGTGCTGCAGGAATAAGGCAATGGATGACAGCGTACTTCACCAACGGGGGAGCAGTGAGTGTGTAGGCCCTGGTTCAGGGTGATCTGTTCAGCCCCGACCCCTCACCCAACCCAAGGCTCCCTCCCCACCCTGCCCCATGAGAATCACTTAAAGACAGACTGGAAAGTGGGACATTCGTGATTTTTCATTTTCTTCATGAAGTTTTTGAACTCCTTGTTTTTCTTGTCCCACTTGTGGATTGCCGTCAGCAGGTACTGGCTCTTCACCTTCCGGCCCATGATGAGGAAGTGGTGGCTGAGGTTGTCCAGTTGGTGGCAGGGGCAGTCTGCCCCATTCTTCAGGTACAGGACGAGCTTCTTCAATTCCTTCTTCTTGATGGGCCCCAACTTCAGGGGCTTCTTCTTCTTGGGGACAATCTTTTTGTCACCATTTTCTTTTTTCACTTCTTTGATTTTCATCCTCAGTGCTAGGGGTAGTTAGGACAAGGAGAGGGGAAGGAGAGAAGGGGGGAGAAAAAGCATTTTAGAAAACAGTTTTCATCTAAAACAACCCAAATACACAGCAGAAGCTGGGGATAAAATAAAAGCAAATAGCAAGGAAAGAGAGGAAGAATTATAGCTGGTGGAGAAGAGGTTTCTCAGGGTGTCTCAGTAGTTACCATAGGTGCCTTAAGATTCTCAAAATTTCAAGACCCAATGATACTGTTTTTTTTTTTTTTTAAAGGATTTATTTATTTATTTATACAAGCACTGGGTACAGTCAGAAGCGCAGGAGGGTGAGAGAATTCACCAGAGTCAGAGCGGGGAGCAGAACAGGCAGAAGGACCGAAGTACACTGCTGAGGGGAGCAGCGGGCGGCAGGAGAGGTCTGCGCACCATGTGGGACCCTCACCCGGTGACCGGGGATCGAACCAGTGCTGCAGAGGCTGCGGGCAGCTTCGCAACCCAGCGCTCAACCGCTGTGCCACCGGGAGGGCCCTCAATGATATTGTTTTAATTTTAAAATCCAATGACTCAGAACATCATAAAATGCTTTAAGAGAAGAGGATCAGAGAAGATGTGGTAGATACACGCAGTGGAATACTACTCAGCAACCAAAAGAGAGAAACTCATGCCATTGTGGCAATATGGAGGGAAGGGATTATGCTTAGTGAAATAAGGTAGAGGAGAGGATAAACATCAGAGGGTGTCAGTTATATGTGGAATATAGAGAAACCAAACAAAGGGTCAGACAAAGACAATCTATAAAACCAATCCTTGAAAACTGACTTGGGTGTTCTGAGGCACCCCAGAGTGGAGGGGAGGAGAGAGGGGCAGGAAGGAAGGATGAGAAGCAGGGAGGGGAAGAGCACAATGGAGTATGGTGGAGGACTAGGTGGTAAGAGAGCTACGATGACCACACCTTAGGGGAGAAATCCTATATTGTCAAAATATTAACAAAAATGTAAAACAAGGGTACTTCATTAATAAAATAAATGTATCTATGATTTTTTTAAAAGAAGCGGATCATATAATCCAATATAATGGATTCACATAATCTAATGCTATTCTGGTCTCTCGACCTCAGCATTCAAAGGAAAAACTTATCCTGAATTGTTTTTATTTTATTTTATTTTTAAGATTTATTTATTCAGGTATACAAGAAGTGAGGTATAGGCCAGATGTGCAGGAGGGTGAGAGGATCTACCAGAGACAGAGTGGGAAACAGAACAGGCAGACTGACCAAAACACACTGCTGAGGGGCACAGCGGGTGAGACAGTAGAGGTCTGCCGTGCCATGTGAGTAACTCCCCGTTTGGCCAGGATCAAACCCAAGCTGCAGAGGCTATGGACAGCTTCCTAGCGCTGTGCTCAACCACCTTCACCACCAGGGAGGTCCTGTTTTTTTTTGTTTTTTTTTTTTTTTAAAAGAAAATTATTGGTTTTTCTTGTTAGCATCCACAGGACCCAAAATTCCATGAAAGTTGGGCCCTATTAACAGGATAGGATCTATGTGTGCATAGCTGGCAAGGGAAAGTTAACAAGCACTTCAAAATATCATGATTAGGTGCTCCCAATATCAATGCCCCCATCAGCACTGGAGAAATCAGAGTCCCCGCCAGGGTGCCACGAACCAACAACTAACGGCGCCCTCATGTTCCATCCAGAGTAGAACACACAGAACCAAACTCTACTTTGGCTTTCTGCCAAATCAGAGCAGGTCCTGGCGATGTTCTCGGGTGCTCCTCAATTTTAACATGGTCTTCAGGCTGCTTCTGTTCTCAGCACAACCCATGCAGAAAGGAAAGCCAGCACACCCACCAGCACTGCCTTCTCTTTCTTTGTCTCTGCAGACCCTGTGTTAATAATATTTTTTTAACATGTGGACCAGATACTTTAGTAATGGCTATGGGGGCCTACTGAAGAACAGTTCGGGAGGAGACATTTCTATCACCTGGAAATGAACACATGCTGCTGCCGTCACCAGACCACGAGGACTGGCCCCAGATGCTTATAAAGAGATTGAAGATCATTTTCTAGATGCTAGTCACCAGATAATTTGGATATCCTCTGAATCCTCATGAATTCAAAATGACCAAACCCTCACGTTTTAATAACTCAAAGCTTTCATGAGGAATGTCTTGAATCTAAACTCAATAACAGTAGCTAACAATTACGAAAGCATATGGCGTGCCAGGAAATATGCTAAGTATTTTCCATGCATTTCCTCAATTAAACTTAACAAGGTCATGAGAAAGGTACAATTATTCCCCCGCAAACAGGTGAGATAACTGAGGTGTAAGGGTTAAGTTTACTGGCATGAAGTCGCTAATCCTAAACGTAAACCCATGTCTGAATGTGCCCTTTTAATCGCCATGTAATCCATGGCTGACTATGGTTGCAAAATTATTGAGAATGGATGCAAAACATAGGTAGTGTGACTAAATGGACCAAAGAAAGTAGGGGGAAAAGATCAGACCCTCTTCTAGTTTCACCCATATTTAAAAGTGATTTGACTTAGTAAATGGTGAAATGGATCCTCTTGATTGATAGAGATACTCCAGCAAAGCTGCATTTGTGAAGGTTTTATGATTAAATATTTAATTGGATAAAAAACACACCCTTGGTAAGCCCAAGAATAAGAAAGAGTGGGAAATTCTAGGAACAAATTTTGAACGAATGTGTCTACTCAGTAAATTAAACGTGCTCCTGCCACATTCATTTTCTTACAAAAAAAAAAAAATTCTTACAAAAAGAGTTCCAGACACTGACGCCTACTTAAGTCCATATGATATCCTAGGCCTGGTACCTCTTAAGAAATGCCTCACTCCCAAAGGTGATGGAAGGTTTAGGAACTGGGCAGGAAGAAACAGAATGCTCTTGCTGAGGATTAACCTTGACCTCTTGGGGTGGTCTTCCCAGCACACATGGAGTGGGCTGAAGAGTTTCCTTCTTTAACTCTCTCCCCAACCCTAACCAGCCACTGACTAGCATTTCTGATTATGTCAAGCCCCCACCCCCACCACTGACAGGATGTAGTGGGACCAGCAGGGGGGCACGCAGCAAATAGAAAGTAGCAAAAACCACCCCCCTGAGACCTCACCCCAGACATGCCCAAACAGGTCCACTCCCTAACGGTTTCCACTGTTGGCTTATAGACCTTGTAGCTGGTGTGGGCCTGTTCACTTAAGAAAAGACTTCACCTATTCTGGCCTGTGGCTCATTGATGAGGGAAGCTCTTTTTTTTTTTTTTTTTTTTAAGATTTATTTATTTATGCATACAAGAACTGAGGTGTAAGCCAGAGGCTGGGGGTGGGGGGCATTGAGATGATTCACCAGAGACAGAGTGGGGAGCAGAACAGACAGATCTACTGAAATACACTGCTGAGGGGAGCAGCAGGCAAGTCAGGAGTGGTCTGCTGCACCAAGTGGGTCACCTCCCTGGCTGGCTGGCGAATCAAACTGGTGCTGCATTGGCTGGCAATAGCTTGATACGCTGTCTTTAACCCATGCGCCACCAGGGAGGCCCAATGAGGGAAGCTCTTAATAGCATTGAGCAATGGACGAGCTGCAGGAGACTCACTGCCCACCCTGAGGCAACGCCAAGTCTCCATCTCTGCCTCCCCTCTGCAAAGTACAGCAAACAGGGCTGGCGAAACCACTTATCAACAAAAGGCAGCAAAGAGTACTGCATGCGGCCAAGGCAGTAAGAACAATACTGCTCCTTTCACAAGACCCTCCAAGAAGTGGCGGCGTTAGATGAGTCCCAAGCGAGTCCCCAAAGTCAAAGGCTGAGAAGCAAGCATTGAGAGAAGAGCAATGACTTACATCATCAGGACAGATGAAGGCATGCGCCAGCTGACAATGTGGGCACCCTCTTTTCTACGGAGAAGTAAATCACCATTTACTGAGCACCCCCACCAGCTGGACTGCGTACATGAGCCGGGGTAGGGTAGGTGCTCTGTGTGTGATTCCAGCAATGCTCACACAACCATGTCAAGAAGGCATCAACGTTATTTATTACAATCAAGGAGAAGGACTCAGATGAAGTACGGACAACACGAGGCCACAGTTTGTAATAGGAGGATCAAGACTAGAACCCACACCGAACCCCAAAGACCACACTCTTTCCTACTATACCATGACTCAGTTTAAAATGATATTGCTTCAGTGGAAACTATTTCATTCTTTTGATTGTGTTGCTTTTAATCACAACTCAAATCAAAAATTAATGTTCCTTTGCCATGACCGTGTAAAGGAATTTAGTTTACATAGGTGGGGGGAACGGCGAGGGGAGGGGGTAGCTCAAATGATGGAAATGTGTTATGCATTAAGCTCTTTATTTCTTGCCATTTGGCTCACTTTCTTTTTTGAGGTGGGGAGAGTAGGAAAGGAGGAGGCACATATGGCCAGAAATTACTAACATCTTTCCATCTTTCAAGGGTTTATTTTAGGGATGCAGATTACCAACAATGTTTGGATAGGCGATTAGCCGTTCGAGGTTGATTTCCCCGTGCCTTGTGGATATGTGCGCAGCCCCCACCATGCCACATCCAGGGGCTGCAGGGACCAGGGTGGATGCTGGCCCAGGAGCAGCCTGGGACTGATCACCGCTTCCTCTCCCTGCCTCCCCGCAGCCCCCACTGTGCTGAAAATGCCTGGACCCCCAGGATTTTGCCCGTGGACTGTGTTCACAGTTTGCAGTGCAAATGGTGGTAGGCAGGGAGGAAAGCCCCAGGAGACAGCAGCTGAATGAAGTAAAGGGTCCTGGGTTCTAACTGCATGACCACAAAATCTGGTTTTGAGCTCCCAAGTCTCAGTTTTCCATCTGTGACGTGTATGGTGCGGTCTGACTGCCAGTCTGGTGGAGCTCCACCCAGAGGGTCCGTGCTCAGCGGCCCTGGAAAGCCAATGAAGCCCATGGCCAAAAACAGCTCCCCCACATTGCAATCATCTCTTCCCTCTCAGGTGCCCTTCTCTCCCTGGGGTGGAGGGGGGGGTGCTGCCACAAATGCCACAGGCCCTTGATCTCTGCTGCCTGTAACTGCAGGTCCCTGAGCTAAGGCAAAACAAAGCAACAAACAAAAACACTTTTGTTTTGTTTTTAGCAACAACTCAACCTACTCCAAGCATTCAATGTATTCCCATCTCTCACCTTGCTGCTCACTGCCAGCAAGAATTTGGAGGCCCAGAAAAATTAAAAGCCCAATTCTTGAGGTTGCAGTAAAGGGCTGTTTGGGTCTTTCTCAGAAATCATAAAATACATTCAGGTAGACAGTTCTATTCCACTTTCGGTCACCCAAACCACTGTTTTGCACACAAATTATACTTTCTTGGTAGCTTCCCCATGAAGCTTATCCATATTTCTGTGGCTAAAATGAGAACAGGAAACTCTATACCTAGCCCAAACCAACACTCTTCAAAATCATCTCTTCCTCCTGACCTCCTTATTTATTCTAATGTGCCTCCATTCTTCCAAAAACCAGACAGGGTACACAGATATAAGGCAAGCACTGGCCAAGGGCCAATCATTTATATAATGTGGAATTGCTACAGGATTGTGAGAAGGATCCGATGGGAAGGGTGGAGACGGGACTGAGTCAGTGATTTCTCTGATTACAGATAGTAATTATAGTGAGAGTAGAGTACAGAGAAGAGAAAGAGGGATCCCAGGAATCACCTTCACTGGAGCGAGAGGATGAAGAATTACTGGAAGTCCGTCAGAGGCCAAGGTGGAAAATTAGGCAGCTTGACATCTCAAAAAGAACAAGCAGGGCCTTCCCTGCTTGGCGCAGTGGTTGAGCACTGGTTTGCAAAGCTGTCCACAGCCTCTGCAGTGCTGGTTCGATCCCCGGCCACCGGCGAGGGTCCCACATGGCACGCAGACCTCTCCTGCCGCGCCCGCTGTTCCCCTCAGCAGTGTATTTCGTCAATCTGCCTGTTCTGCTCCCCACTCTGGCTCTGGTGAATTCTCTCAACCTCCCACGCTTCTGACTGTACCCAGTGCTTATATAAATAAATAAATAAATCTTAAAAAAAAAAAAAGAACAAGCAGCAGAAAGTTGTTTCAAATGGGGGGAAATCTCAAATGTTGCAGGGTTTAAGGGTGAATGAGACTAGATCACTTGACTTAGGGGTCACTGATGATCTGTGAGAGCCAAGACCCAAAAGGGTAAGAGTGAATTTCAGAGAGTTAATACCCAGTGGGGTCACGGGTAAAATGGAAAGGCATGTCATGCTACCAACCACCAAGCTCCTACCATGTTTGAGGGGTTGCCACCAGCCACTTGCAGTCAGACATATTAGAATGAACATATACAATCATTTCCACTCCTTCCTGAAGTTTGAAATTATAGTTTTTTTAAAAAAAGTTATAAACACATGCAAGAGAAAGGAAACAAGAACTTATTAATGTTTAGTATAATAGAAAACAAATGGATGGTAGAAGCTGGTTGACAGGGAGAGGGAAAGTTGAAACCTAGTTGCTTGCAGATAGAGATGATAGTAAGAAACAAGCTGATTCACATTGCAGGACCCTGAAATGCTCACAAATTAGGGGCACCAGCTTCTTCTGAACTCCATTACAGAGGTGGTATTAAATACAGAAACTGTTTTGGGGATTTTTTATTTCCTTTTTTTTTTCAAATTCTGAATAAGGACACTTTGATCCACTGGCCTGCTCCGTGAATCCAAGTGACTGCCCCCCACCAACTCCAGAAGCAGCCAAGAGGTTTATTCTATACAGAAAGGCTGAACCAGACAGACCATGGGACACAGCAGACACATGCCCAGGAGGACAGGGTGGTGAGCTGCTGCAGGAGCCCCAGAAGATGAAATGCAAGTCCACTTAGTACACAGTAAGACACATTGTAGAACATTACATTTGTATCCCCTGGTCAGGGAATGGAAAGATTCTTCTCTAAAGAAACAAATAGCCCAAAAGAAAGACCAATAGTTCTCAACAAAAACTCTAAAATGAGACCCAGGTCATGCATATACACAGAGTTTCCAATTTAGTGCTTTACTCTTAATTTCAAGTAGACAGTCAAGGATCCATAGGCATTTAAGGAAAACTTCTAAATGTGGACAACAGGATATGCATACAAAGCAAAGAGAAAAAAAGAATTCAAAGATAACAGAAGCAATGTAGGGAACACAAAAACTTTTTTTTTTTTTTTTTTTGGTGGGACCCTCGCCAGCAGCCAGGGAATGAACCAGCACTGCAGAGGCTGTGGGCAGTCTCACAGCCCAGCGCTCAACCGCTGCGCCACCAGGGGAGGCCCAAACACAAAAACTTTTTAAAAAGATAATATTAGGTATCATGAAACAAGAACAGAAAGCTATTAAAACAAATGTTCAAAGAATATTTGTTTGGAAATTTAAAATATGAGAAGAAATACCAGTACTTTAAGAAAAGGTTGAAGAAATTTCCTGGAAAGCTGAACACAATGAAAAATAACAACAAGGAGATGGGAAATAAAAGATAAGACAAAGGATCAATCCAAAGATTTCAACCTCTGAGTAAAAGACACTAGAGAAGGAGAAAATCAAGAAAACAAATAGGTGAAAATACCAAAGGAAAGATACATGAAAAATTTCCAGAAATGAAGAACATGAACATATTAAGCCATGCTCAGCTCAATGAATCATGACATTTAGAAACACTAGGGATAAAGAGAAGTTTTTACATCCTCTAGAGAATAAAAGAGTCTATATCTAATGCAAAGGGTCATGTATCAGAAATGATTGGATTTACCAGCAGTAACACTAAATAATGGCAGATAATGCATGAACACCTTTAAAATCCCCACATTCAATACTGAGCCAAACAATCAATCAGTGTATGAGTAGGATAAAGACATCTTCAGACATTCAATGGTTAAAAAAAGAAAAATTATCTCTCAGGTATCTCTTCTTGGGAAACGACTTGATGTGCTCTACAAAAATGCAGAAGAAGACAGTGCAATGCAAGTCTTAACATGGTTTTTCTAGAATAACTGTATGGCAAGCCTACAACTCAATCATCCAGACTGAGACAGGAAAGAGGTTCCTGATGTTTGCTGGCAATTAAGTTTGGGGTTGAATCATAATATGAGCAGAAGGAACTGGGGAAATAAAAAGCAGCAATTACTATCTCAAGGAAAAACAAAAGTAAATAAATGTAAGTGCAGTATAGTATATGCTCAGCTGCAAATAATATTGACATAATTATAATAAATTAAACAATGAATACTAATTTAACCAAATTAGTATAGTATATACCAAGTTAGTATAGTATAACTGCATTGGAAAAAATAGGAAGAAGTGGGAAGAGCTTCAATACCAGCAAATCAATAAATAATGCCTAAAAATTAAGAAATCAAATTATAAGAAAGCAATCTACTTCATTTTGCTAAATATCACAGAGAATAGCTAAAATAATTGAAAACAATCACCCCTAGATTGTAGGAGTTAGGAAAGCCTGGGGTAGGAGCTGAAGTTTTTGTTTAAAACCTTTTATTACTTTTCAGCTGCTTTTATTTTAAAACAAAAAAACCCCGAATTTTAAACAAGCTTATCGTCTAGTAAAGAGCTTAAATGTATATAAAATATAAATTAATCACAGAATGTGAGATCTTAAAGGAAACACAAAGATTACTTTTCCAAGTTCTCCATTCTCCCTTCAACTGAAGCTATTTGTGTTAGGGTTTCAAAATGGTTTTGTTGATTAAGAATTCTGCTTTTTCAACCACTTTTTGTAGGAAGGGGCAGCAAACAAATCTAGTCAATCCTCATCAATTTTCAGATAAAAATGTTAGAATTTAGGTTTTTTTTTTTTTGCTTTTTAAATTAATGTTCTTTTTTACTGAGATATAATTGACATATAACATTAACTTCAGATGTACCACATGATTTGATGTGTGTGTGTGTGTGTGTGTATGTAGCAAAATGATCACACCAACAAATCAGTCTGGTTAACTTCTATCACAAGTAGTAGAATTTGGATTATTAGAACTGGAAGGAATGTTAAACCTGTTGTTACTGAAGCTCAGAAGGAAGTGACTTGTCCAAAGTCACCCAGCTGGAGGTTCTCATTGCTACATGAGAAACCTGCCCCCCTGCCTCTAGGCCACAGCCCCCTGTTTTCTTTCACAGCACCTTTGAGCCAGGGGCATGAGGACATGAGTGGAGTCCCTCAGGTTCTGGAGACAGTTGGGCAGCACCTGGATACATTTTGTCCAAGTGGTGCTAAGGAACAATCATCCTGTGGCAGATAACAGACCACACATCCCGATACCGGGTGAGTTGCTTTTTCCCTAAATCATTTTCTCTTGCAGAGAGGAATGAAGTCCCCTCTACACTAAAATAGATAGATGGATGGATAGATAGATAGATAGATAGATAGATAGATAGATAGATAGATAGATAGAATAAATAAAAGCTCTCAGAAGCAGAAGAGTAAGCTTTTCACAGGGAAGAGACCTGGTACTCGTTACAAAGCCTGCCTGTTACCAGCAGCCTGGCTCAGGAAGGGGTGCACAGGTGGGCACCCACGCATCAGCCTTCTTCCAGATTTAAATGCCTGTCAGATAGCAAGACCTCACTGAGCAACACACAGAAGACAGAATGTTCTCCTTCCTGGTCCCATTTTCACAGATCTCTGGGGTGGGCTGGTGGCCCTGAGGCAGAAGGTGCCATCTCCAAACCCAACTGTGCAATGAGATTTGGTAACAGCGCTGAATAAGGGTTTGGCTGTGAGGAATTGCAGCCTCCTTCCAGCACTCAGCAGAAGTTCTGGCTTTGAGGTAGTAGGGCCCAAATGAGTTCTAGGGACAAAGGCCCTGCAATGGCAGCTTAAAAGACCTCTCTGTTCCCAACAGGAGCCAATGTTTGGCATCATTAATTCGTATAGCAAAGAGAGGAGCTTGCGCTTGGTCACAATAACTCAGACTCTCTCCCCTGACCAAAAACCGCACACTGCATACTTACATGCATTTACTGACTATAGGACATATGTTCCTCCCCACCCCCACCCCCAAATAAAAAATAAAAACAAAATCCTCCCCAAGAAAGATTGAAAGCAGCTTGCTTTTCCTCTCATTTACAAAAAAACAGCAGATGTAGAAAACATTCCTGATTTGGGGCAAATTATTTAATGAAGTCCTGTTTTCTGGATCCCAGACATCTTGGGTCTTAAGGGGGAGGGGGCTAGGCAGAAGAGTGGAATTTGCAACATTATGGAGGAGGGGACCCTCACTACACACGTGCGCGCACATGCACGTACGCGTGCGTGCACACACACACACACAGAGCACAGCAGCAACAATGTCAGCCATCCGGAATCCCGCTGCCTAATTGCTTGATTTCATGGATTGTGTTAAATCCCCACTGACTTAAGTTAATGGTGCAAAATGAAAACCCCACTTTGAGAGCAAAGTGCTGCCTGGTGTGATTTTATTTGGGGAAGGCGTGTGTCTTGGTGACCCTGGCAGTGGGGGCATGGGCCCAGTAAGCACCATGTCCCTCCCCCACCTCCCCAGTGGGAGGCAGAGAAGAATAGGAGAATCACTTAAAGAAAGTCAATCATTAGAATTGATTGCATCTTGGCTCCGAGTCCAGGCAAACCCGCCAAGGCAAACAGTTTGTGCTGCATGGGGTCACTGGTTTTCCATTCCACCCCCCAGCGTGTGCCCAAATGGCAAGCTGGAGTGTGGAATGGTCTCTTGAAAGAAGATAGAAAGTGGATTTCAGAATCGAGGAATCAAAAAAAGCCAGCAGCTACCACTGGCTCTGAGCGATGTTTGAGAGAGGGAGCCTCACACTTCAGCATCATCCTATCCCTGGTGGAATTGTTAAAAATGCAGATTGCTAAACTCCACACATTGAGTTTCTCACCCAGTAGCAATGGGGTGGGGTTCAAGAACTGGCATTTCTAACAAGTCCCCAGGGGAGGTGGCTGCTTCTGGTCTGGGGACAAGAGAGTTTTATAGGTTTGAGGGTGGGCCTAGGATGGACTTTTTGATTTGTCACCTTGGTTATTCACAGTGGTGTGTTTTGAGGACTCTTCCTCAAATGATGTTTGAACATCCAGGCAAACCAAGGCAGTTCTCCAAGCTCTCTAAAGCTCAGGCTGAAGTCAACAAGATCAGCATGGAATGCCCAAGGCCCAGTCGGCTTTGGGCAGGCTCATCTAACATCCTTCACAGAATCGCTGCGGATTCTTGCAAAGTTAGGAAAGCAAAGGTTTGCTAGCACATTTCAGAGGAAAGCCACTGAGTCCGGAGCCAAAAGACCCCAACTCTGGTTCAGCCTCCATCACTGCATCTCTGCATAAACTTTCGTGAGTCACTTTACTTCTCAGGGTCTCAGCAAAGCCACTGGAACAATTCACTTCAGTTTCATTCTAGCACTGGCAATCTTTTTAAATCCTCATCTAGGATTATGCTGTTTTTGAAATCAGTATAGAAACCCTAGTCATTCAAGGGAAAGCACCACCACCTCAGATGGGAGCTGTTGCTCCTGTCTGCTCCTGTCACTTAGGGACCTGGCTTATCTTTGCCAGGGCCAGGCCTATGCAAGCACATGGGCACAGGATCAGGCCTGGGTGTGAAGTCACCTAAACCTAAAGACAGCCCCAGAGAAGCAATAGATTCACTCAAGTATGACAGCAGCAGGCCTCCATGCTACCCCACTGACAGACCAGAGAAGAGGCCTCGGGCATGCCCTGCCCCCCTGGGCTGGTTCTGGGAGCTTTGCTGGGATATCCCTGAAGAAGCTGAGTCCAGAGCCTCAGAGAAGGTGGGGCAGGCATAGCTCGGCCCGAATCCCTTTATGGCTTTCTTAGCTGATCCCTCTCTCAGAAGAGAGAGTGTGCACTCCAGGAAAAATGCATGCTTCTCCCACCCATCCTCCTGGTCAAGCTGCAGAACAGCTTCTCCCAGCTGGCCCCAGCCCCATCCAGCCTTGACCTTCATGGTCCTCCTGGTCTGACTCGTGGTTCAGTACAGCATGGCTGACCCATGAGCATGTCTGCTCCATCCCTTTCCCACGTGAGCTCATGCAGAGCATGGGCCACACCTGCTCATCTCCGTTCAGCAACTGGTGCAGTGCCTTGTACACCAGAAAGCTCAGTGGAACATTTGTTGGCTACACAAATGATACAAAATGCCAACAGCACAGCCACTGCCCTGAAGTTCACAGCCTCACTAGTAGGCTGGAATTATTTGCACAAGCATCTGCTTGAGTATGAACAGCAGCAGCAGTTGTCAATTACTGCACACTGGCCTGGGCCAGGCACTGGTCTAAGAAACACACATATTATTAACTTACTGAATCTCCTGATAACCCTATGAGGTAGACACTCTAACTATAACCAGTTTGCGATAAGGAAACTGAGACAGAAAGGTCTTCATCATTTGCCAAGGTCTCACAACAAGGCAGAGGCAGAGTTTTGATGCCAGGGAGTCCAGCTCACAAAATAAAAATAATACTGATGGGAAGACTACCTCTGCAGGCAGACTCGAGGGACCCAGGTCTCAGCAGAGGGCCCATGAACCAGCACACCTCTCAGGACCTCGGTAGGTGACCACCTCGCTCCAGTCTCATTGCCTCTGCTCGTTAACAGGCAGAGAATATTCTCCAACAAAGTGACCAGAAACTGTCCCAAAAGGACTAAGCAAAGTGCCTCTGAGACCCTTGGAAAGGACCCAGAAATTAAGAAGATATTAATTTGACATATTGAAACAGAAGTAAAAACCTCAGCTTTTAAAAGGTTAGAATGCAGAAAACTGCAAAGTCATTTTAGCAATGGAGAATCCCTATGCTACAAAGCTAACTGGAAAGAAATCATTATCAAAAACTGAGTATCGAAGATATACCAAAATTTCAGCAGCCACTCTCTGGACTAATGTCTAATCTTATTATGCTTTTCACTATTTTCCAAGTTTTATGCAATAAATTGGCATCTTACAATCAGAAGAATGTGAGTCACTTCAGGAAAAAATTTGGGCAGATGATGTTCAAAGATGACAGCCATGTCTCTCCTCCACTCACCAATGGAGTTCAGAGGTTATTTTTTGCTCCTCTTAAGAGGTTCTACTCCCTTTTCATCTGACAGAATTTGGTATTTTATTACAAAATGATACAAATGAAATAAAGGCCATCATCCCCTCTGCTAATGAAAAGAAACACAGGCCCTGAACTCTTACCATCCTGCACACAAGGGAGTCTCCTGAATCTTCAGGAAGAAATGCCTTGTAGGAATCCCACAAAACACCAAATTAAACACCGGTTAATCTGATGTGTGACCGACCAGGGCTTCCCACCCCCCAAAATTTTTATTCCTTGCTGCTCCACAATGTTTCCTGGGGTGGTCACCACAGAGAAGGACATGGAGTGAGGCTGGGAGGAAGTGCAAGGGGAGATGTTGGGGAGGAACCTGGAGGGCTCCTTCTTTCCCTCTCCTGGTTGGTTCCCAAAGCTCGTGATGAGGGCAGAGGGCAGAGAATAATGTCCACTTTCTGACCCAGGAGGCCCAGCAGTGAAACAGAGACATTCCTAACAGGGGAAAAGCAAAGTCTGTTGGACACAGAACCATGAAGCTGGGATGACTGGCTGCTAAGCCCAGGCCCCTCGGCAGACAGGAGGAGACCAAGCCCAGAGGTGTCAGTTATCTGGGCACAAAGCTATTTGGGACAGATTCAGAAAAGACGATCTGGGCCCTGGGGTGTCCTCCGTTCACTGTGGCAGCAGCTTTTCAGGACTGGGGGCAGGGAAGGTTCTGGCCCAGGATTCAGTGTCCCTCTCTTCCCTCCCAAGGGTACTCAAGGTTCAGTGAGGGAAGCACCACTCTGATTCAACACATAGACAGATTTTCTCGCACAAAGAGAACATTCCCCAGAAAATCTAAGTTGACAAGTCTTCGTTCTAACCATTAAAAAATTTCCTCCAAATCAGAAACAGAAGCCTCACTTCTAGATCTGCCTCCCACTAATGATCCACTCATTCCTATTCTGACCCTACCTATCTAGCCAAATTTCTGCCCTTGAACCTCTTTTTCCCATTCTTTCTAGGTTTTGTGTAAATAGCAGGGTGGCTGGAAGACATGGCTCTCCTGGCAGCCTGCCCAACTCCAGCCCTTGGCAGACACTGAGGTCCAGTGTGAGCTCAGGCCCACAACACACATCTTCCCTGTTCAGACGAGGCAATGCCGGCTCATACTGAGTCCAGGGGGGCTGGGAGGAGCACAGTACACAAGGGTCTCCTAGGGCCCACGCCCCGCTAGAGACAGATAAACATCCAGCTGATTACGATGTACACTGGGCAGAACGGAGAGGCTGCTGGTCTCCCAAAGGTGAAAAGTGTCTTGGCCTAAGGTAGGTTTGGTGAAATCCAAGAATCTAAAAAGGGCATAGGAGTCACACCCCACCCTAGCTCCAGGCTGGACTCCTCCTTCTGGGAGTTTCTAGTCTGGCGCCTTACTGAGAGCTCCACATTCCTCCACTCAGGGCGGAGTCGGCCCCAGCTGGAGGTCCCGCCTCCTGCTTCCAGGTCCTGTGACCTGCACTGGGTATCTTTTTCTCTCAACCCATTAAGAGCCCCACATACAAGGGACTGGGCAGAGGTTCTGAAGGCCTCAGGGGAGCATGTGGTACAAGGAAATTAAAGGCAATGGGAATGCAAACGAATCCCTCTCTGTGGTCCTCTGAGTCTGCAGGAAAGACACTTATTAAAAAGAAACAACAACAACAACACACACACAAGTACACATATATAGCAAGTAAGTATTGGCCTCAGAGGAGGAACAAAAATCCCCAGGTCCAGAGGAGTCCCACGTGAAGTCTGGGGGCTGGACAGAGATTGGGTGTACAGCTGAGACAGAGCTCAGCAGGAATTAGGTGTCTGGACCATATTCTGGGGATCAGCCAGCTAATGCCGCCAGGCTATTTATCAAGTTCCTGGCTCCAGAATCTACAGATGTTTTTCAAGGTGCTCCAGTTTTCTCCAAGCATAGTTCTTCACTTCCTACTAAAGACAGTACAATCCCAGGGCTGAGGCTCAGTGGGACGGTGCAGGAGCACCCTGCTCCCTCAGCAGGTGTGCCCAATACTGACAGAGGGTCAGCTCCAGCCTGACACATTTACTTGTCCCTCATCCCTTCCCAAGGAGGGAGAGTTCCTCCTCCTGCTGATCCTCTCCTGACCACCTGGTATTGGACACAAGGCACCCACCCCATCCATACCACTCAGCAGGCCTTGCCTGGAACAAACAGGGAGATGTCCAGGAGGCTAGAGAAGTAGGGTCACCCCTTGGTGCCTCAGCACAGGACTAATGTGACTATGGACAGGGGAAGACAGAGGGTGAATGTCACCACACATGCAGTCATTACTGGGGCACCTGCAGTCACTTCCGAACACAAAATGTTTAAGCTTATGGCTATGTCGGAAGTTTCCAGGTAAGCTGGCAAGTAGGAAGGCATCTTGTCAACTGTTAGGTGCTATACAAACACCAGCACCAGTTTATCTTTTGTGGATAGATGTGTATATAGAGACACCATATAAACAACAGCCACGGTGCTAATTTGTTGTAAATTGAGGATTTCCTGTGAAACCGTCCTTAACGCAGCACGTGCGCCATGGCTCATTATGATGAGCCGCCTGCAGGGCTGTGTGCATGTTCAGAGGAAACTGACACACCCCACCGGATGAAGAATTTCATTTACATGGCCGATCAGGAAAGACACAATCTCAAAATCTAGGATGCCTTTGCAATACTGTGGACTGTTTCTGGAGTTCTAATCTACCCTGAACGTGGCTCCTCCAAAATACCTCCCTCCAGTGAATGCACGCACTGTGCCTGATGTTCAACAAATAAACACTTTTAAAGGGTCCTTATTTTTCTTAAGAGCCTAAAACGAGCTGCTGGGGCAATTCATTAGAGCACTGGAGAACCTCAGAGCACTCAGCCTTCTCCCCACCCTTCCGGACCTGGTTCTTACAACAAATTTTGGGGAGCTGACTGCCCCCCTTGCCTGCATCTGCCATCTCCTCACTGGATGGGCTGCACAGCAGATGTCCAGGTGTTCTGACAATGCACCATGTCCCCGCTTCTAACCAGCAGAGCTTTGCTGTATTTTACACTACTCCCTGCCTTCCAGCGGCTACTGGGAGCCAAGTCCTGTGGTATAGGCACAGCATATCCTGGGGGGTAGGGTGGGGGGTCGGGGGGGGGGGACCATGTCAAGCCAGACACAAAACAATGTTTCTTCATTTGTAAACTGGCTCCAAGGTTCACACATCAGTATCTACTTCATCAAGCTGACTTTTCTTTGTGAAGCTGCAAGTTCATTGTCCCTCTAATGGCTACCACCCTCTACCATCACCTACCAAGGCTGCCTTTAGGAACCCTGGTGCTGGGCCTTGTTCATCTTCACAGCAACCCAGTGCAGTAGGTACTATCATCCACCTTTTTAGACAAGGGAATTTAGGCACATAATTGTCCAAAGACACCAGCTAGCAAATGAACCTGGGACCAAAATTCAATCTAAAATAAGTGGCTCTAGAACTCTATAATGAGTCTGAACACTGTTCTCCCAGAATTCATGTCTACCTGGAATCTCAGGAAGTAACCTCATTTGGAAACAGTCTTTTGCAAATGTACTGAGTTAAGATGGGGTTACATTGAATTAGGGTGGACCCTAAATCCAATTGCTGGTGTTCTTCTATGAAGAGGAAAAGTAACATAAAGATATTAAGACGCAACCTATGAAGTATATCCGCAGCCACTGCAGCACAAGTTTGATCCCCCACCAGGGAGCTACCCACATGGCACAGCAGACCTCCTCCTGACTCACCTGCTGCTCCCCTCAGCAGTGTATTTCAGTCAGTCTGCCTGTTCTGCTCCCCATTCTGTCTCTGGTGAATCCTCCCACCCCCATACCTCTGGTCTGTACCCCAGTTCTTGTATGTATAAATAAAAAAATCTTTTTTTAAAAAAAAGAGAGAAAGAAACATAAAGATATACAGACATATAGGGAAGGAGGCCAAGAGAAGGTAGAGGCAGAGATTAGGGTTACAAGCCAAGGACTCCAAGGATTGCTGGAAGCTCCTTTAGAGGAGAGGCATGGAAACAGATTCTCCCTCAAAGTCCTGGGAAGCAACCAATCCAGCCAACACAATGATTTTGGGCTTCTGGCCTCCTAGACTAAAAGACAATAAATTTCTGGTTTTTTAAGCCACCTAGTTTGTGTAATTTGTTATGAAAGCCCTAGAAAGTCCAAACTTAAAGCCCTACTTCAAGTCGAAACTCAACCTCCTGCATGACTGCCTCTCAACAGACACAGCCCGTCAGCTATGAGAAACGTGGCAGATTTGCTGAGATGCCTGAGACACCTGTGTTTGATTTCCAGCTCTGCTGTGTGACCTAGGGCAAGTCACTTCATCTCTCGGAGCTTCATTTTCCTCAACCCACAAAGGAAATAATAATACTTTTAATATCACACAGGATTGTTGGTAGGTTCAAAATAAAAATAAGGGAAGGCAATTTGAAAACGACCTGTTCCTTTTATTTTTGATTCTACACTCTTCTGAGCATTTTTTTTTTTGTTTTATACCATGTGAATATACTGCCTTTTAAATACCAAATGACACAATCAAAAATAAATTACACACAAGTATAAATATACAGATTTATGTTTCTATTTATACTTTTTATTTTATTTATACTCATTCATTTATTTGTAACTTCTGAACCCAAAATTTTAAGTGCCCCCCATCTTCAGGAGAAGCAAAGAGGTACAATTAAAGTTAGCCAAACTAACTCTAGCTTTAGAAATTTCATTCATTTTCTATGATCTCACTCTTTTCCAAGCACTCCCCAAAAGAATGATGGCATTAACTATTTCACAAAAAAGAGCACTGTTGAGTTTTGACTCTTGCTTTTTATTATGTGACATTTGCCAACACAGTCCCTACCCCATTTCTTCCTTTCTTTCTGCCATTTACATTTCAATATCTTTATTTCTTGAGCTTCGGGACACAGTCACATCTTGGTCTCTTCTTTCCTCTGCTAGGAAAAAAAGTACTTTTCCCTGACATGTGTTAGAATTACAGTGAGAACTAGGTAGCTGTCAACTGTGTCCCTATTCAAAATGCAAGGCTTCTCTCTTTTAAATGGGAAAGGAATGATCTTTAGGCTTTTTCCAGAGAATAAGTCAAGTCCCCCTTATTAGACAGACCTGGTAGCTGGAGAGGAACTCCAACAAAACATCCCTGAAAGACTATGTGAAGGTACTAGATTGCTTTATTTCAAGCACTATCGAGATTCACTGAACGGAATGGAGAAGCCAGAAGTTTAGAACAAAATTGGCAACCGATAGTATGAAAACTTCCCAGGTGAACAATTTTTCTAGACAAAAAAAAAAAAAAAAAAAAAAAAAATTCATGCCTACTATTTTCTAGTCTCCATTGATTAGTTCAACTAAGACTGAGAGTTGATTAGAGTTTGTTCCTTTGCTCTGTCCAGCCACCGCCATACGTAGGGGTCCTAGCAGGACGAGGGCACAGCAGGTAGATGCACCCACTCCACCCTCCACCCCATCACCACTACCCGTGTGTGTGAATGCAGAGGAACTTTCTGGATAAAATAAACCCCTAGGATTCACAGTGCGTGAGAATACACAGTCAGGCACAGCTAACGGCACCGTCCGGACACCCCGAGGGAGGATGCGAAGACTTTCGGGAGGGTTCCCTGAGGGCACTGCCAAGAAGCCCGTTTGTTTATGGGCAGGAGCAACACAGCAAGTACAGGGGAAGGAGGGTGGGAGGGAAATGTCACTGTTTGCTCCACAGGCTGCCAGGTCAGGAGACATTCAGGGAATATCCCAGCGTTCCAGAAAGAGAGCACAGGGTAAGTGTCTTACTGAATAAACTCAGCCTTCTCCCCTTGAGGCCAGACCCCCTTCCACACACCACGCCCGCTCCAGGGCCCTCCTCTCCAACCCCAAACCATGTTCATCGGTTTTCTATAGTGGAGTTCAGGGTAAGATTTCCTCTGAGGCACAAGCTCTGCTTCATGTGTGTGTTCAGAGAACACTAGCTTAGGACACAGAAGCACAGATTCTTAGAGAGGAAAGGAAGTGAGGATGCCACCTAGTTGGTGTCTTTTTAGATCAGAAAATGGAGGTCTGGAGGAAGTGGGGACCACAGCCTCAGCTGCCTGCAGCCAATAGAGAGCTGGACAAGGCCCTGACACCCCATGGCCACCACGTACCCCCTCCTGTTACCTAAGCACATGTCCCTCTCATTTTTAGCCTTCATATACTGTCTCAGAGAGACAATCCCAGGCCCTCAAGTTGTAGCACAGGGGAATCACACAGCTTCCCTCCCTTCTTCAGCAAATGCAAGCCACCCTCTCCCTATTTCAATGCCAGAGCAGCACCAGAAGCCAGAGCCCTGAGCTCCACCCAGGCGAAAGGAGCACGACCCCAGCTCCTCTCAGATAAGTCACTTCCTGCAAGAGATGGGGCTGCAGAAAAGGAGAAAAGCAGCTCCCACCCGCTTCAGAGAGAAAGGGGTATCACTGCCAACCCCTAGCTCAACCCAGGTCACAGACGGGATAAAACAGTGGCTGCTGCAGTCCAGCATTTTATGCTCTCCAAGTCAGGGTAGTTCCTGAGCAGTCCTGGGGCCTGTTCCAATGGGTACCCGACCTGTCTTCCTCTGAGCAGCATTTTGGGGTGAAGCCAGGACTCAGACAGACGGGATGTGCTCCCAGGAACTTAAACTTAAACATTTAAAGTAGTCTGAAAATGGGCTCCAGACCTCATACCACCAACTCAGACCCAGGAGGATGCCAGTGATCCCCAGAGAAGGAGCTGCCTGTCCTACACTGGAGTTTCTTCGTGTGTGCGCCCCCCAGAATTTCACATGGAGGGTTCCCTAAGATGAAAAAGCAGCATCTCAACTCCAGTTCAAGCTGCTCATTCTAAGGAATCTGGAGGACCAAGAAGGGGCATAGAGAGTTTACAGCGAGCCCAGAACAGCTTCCTCTCCCCAACTCACTCCCCAAGAGCAGCTGGAAGGGGAGACAGGGATGGGGATGAGAGCAAGCGAAATGAGAGCTCGGGTGCTCTGCTAGGGTTGCCTGGTCTCTGCTTTGAGTAATCACTCAAAACAAGGAAATCTGCCAGAAGACACATTAAGTCTGAAAGAAAAGAAGGCTGCAGGCAAAGAGCTGTCAGTCACAGAGAAAAATCAACACCACCTATTGATTCTACTCCCTTTCCAGTGAAGGGCAGCTTCATGCACAAGCCCCCCTCCCCCACCACACACACAGTTATCCAACTGTGAAGGTAAAAGAGGATTTTTTTTTAAATCCCCAAGAAAACCGATACCAGAGAGTGGGGGGTGGGACCAGATGGTCCAGCTTGTAGGAAGGCAAGGGCAGAAGAGGGAGGCCCAGCCTGGGGCCTGCACTCCATTCCAGGGCTCTCGGGCCTCCTCTCTGACAACTGGAGGGCCAGTCCCTGAGAGAGATGACCACAGTGCCCCAGGCCATCTGGCCTTCATCTCAAAGACATGCAATTCAGAGTGACTTCTCATTCTGTTTTTGCACCCCTCAGAGTCAGTCTCTCCCCCAGTGAAGACTGGGTCTACAGCTAAAGTCCACACTGAATAGAAACGGGGCATTCTATGTCCCTGGGCCACCTAATGAGCTGGGGGTCCAGTTCATTCCTCCATCCTCCTCAGGTAAATTACCTGATATTCTCATCTGAAGGACAGTTCAATGCCAACACTTCTGCCTCCCAGGTGGGAGCACCTGAGGAAATAGATAGCAGGTGCTCCAGGAGTCACTGAGTCATGGAATCTGCCAGAAAGGACCACGGGGGTAGTGGCTTCTGGCTTCCTGACAAAAACAGGCCTTCCTGGGTGGGGAGTCACAGGCAAGAGGCCCACCAGCCTGAGAAGAGCTCCTGTGGTGGGGACTCCACTCCTTGTTGAATGAGGTCTCATTTCCTCAACAAGCCGGGTCTACCACAGTTACACAGAACACACCCCTCCTTTGGGGGGCTAGACAGTGACAGCTCCTTCATAACTGTATTCCTGAGACTTACAGTGCTGAGAGGCAGACTGCAAATGCCAGGATTATCCATTTGAAGGAGGACATGGAAAGACAATTACGGGTCTCCTGATACATGAAGGATATGCAACATGACCCGGCAGTGTCGAGGGACAATGACTTGCCATGTCACTTTCTCACATGTCACAGCTACTGCCTACATAGAACCTGCTGTAGCCGCCAGGAGACCAAAGGACAGAGGTTCCCCTATGTGCCACATCTGTAGCAGGGCCTGCAGAGGCCACTATCTACTCTTTGGTGGCCAGACTGCCTCCAAAGTTCAGGTCTAGATTTTCCAAGTATCTTCTCCCACCCTATGCTGGGGCCTCAGAGTCTTCAGTTCGTATCTGTTCCACCTGTGAGCCCAGAGCTATTTAGGGGTTCCATGAGCCTGTATCTTAGTAACCTCTAAAATTCTCTGTATGCTCCTCTGAGGAAAACATTACCACTCCTGTCCTGCTTCAGAACTGGTATCAGTAAACTGCTGTCACCCTTAATAAATCAAGTGTGTGGCTTATGTTACAAATACTTTAGAAGAAAAATGGCCATGCTGGGCAGGCTGAAGACCCCGAGTTGAACAGAAAGCTTTTCCTGGGGATGCCAAGCAGAGCTGCAAGTAGGTACCTGTGACCTTCTTGTAGGGGGAGGAGGTGACTTTGCACTCTGTCACTTCCAGGACACTTTGATATACTCTCCTGGGGTCTACAAACCAGTGGCGTGTACACAGTTATCCCTGTTTGACAGATGTGGAAACTTAACTGGACTTGGACTAAACTCAGAGAACTGGACTTGGTCAAAGTCACATTGGTAAGTTGTGGAGCTGGACTTAAAAATTCAGTTCTGAGGTTCAGAAAGACTTTGTCAGAAAAACTCCCTTAGAAGGCACGTGTTCCAGCCAGGCTCTAACTACCCACACAGGAAAGGAGCTTTCCATAGCATCTGTCCCCGAGTTTCTGAGTAAGCACAGGGGGGAATAAGAACCCCAGGATACATCCAGGAGAGAGAGATCCCTCATGTGAGACCAGTTCCAGGAGAGGGACTGAGGTCAGATGGGCCAGAGTCACCTGCGGCCACTAGAGGATGCAGATTCATACAATGTAAGAATCATGACCTTTGGGGCCTCCCTGGTGGCACAAGGGGTTAAGTCTCAGCACTATGAAGCTATCCACAGCCACTGCAGCACGTGTTCGATCCTTGGCCAGGGAGGTGACCCACCTGGAGCAGCAAACCTCTTCTGTCTCACCACTGCTCCCCTCAGCAGTGTATTTAAGTAGATCTGCCTGTTCTGCTTCCATCGGTCTCTGGTGAATCCTCTCACCACCCCCTGCTTACACCTCTGGCCTGCACCCCAGCTCTTGTATGCATAAATAAGTAAATCTTTAAAAAAAAATCATGCCCTTATAGGTGGTCCCACAATCCTGCTCCACCTCTCCTTTAACTTGTGACTAAATGCATCCAAGTCATTTTCATCTGCTGCACCCTCACAGACACAAGCTTCTCTTCCACGTGTGCCTATGACAAAGGCCAAGCGTTCCCAGTAAATATGCCTGCGCAGCAGGGAGAGGCCAGCAAATAAATGGTATCAAGAAACCAAGTCACAGATTTTTTGCAAAACAAAACCATACAATTTCAGAGCTGGAAGGAACCGAGGAGACCGCCTACAGGGACCCCTTCAAAATGCTCCAGCCGCAGACAGAGACTGACTGGCCCAAATCACAAATCAGTGCTGGGACAAGATTCCAGGACTCCAGGACTTGTGTTATTTTCTATCATACCACATGCTATCTCCTTACACAGAAGTTTTCCTTTTTGTTCCTTTTTTGGCAGGTCAGTAAACTGAGTCACAGAGAGGTTAAGTGACTTGTCTGAGCTGACATAAGAAGTGGTAGAACCAGGCTTTGCACACAGATCTAGATGACTGACTCCTAAGGCTCTGCATGTTTTTTCCAATATAGTTTTTAAATCCTCGGGATTACACCACGCCATTTATGACAATCCCTGCTAACCACTGGAATCTGCTAAAGTGGTAACTTCTGCCCAGAGAACCGGCAGTTCTAAATGGACTTGCTGCAGACACTGAACCCTAAGCAAAGTAGCCCTATTGGCATTTACAGTCATAAACAGAATGCCAAGACTGTAGGAGTGTTCCCAAACTTACAGAGATGGGCCTAGGGGCACATAAAAGGCTGCAAAGAAATCCCTATGGGCTTCTCTAAAGCCTTTCTGAGTCAGGACAAACTAGCGGCATGTTCTAGAAGACCTCTCTCTGAAGCATGGAGGCAAGGAGTTTGCCTCTGACCTCACTCATGGAAACCAAGCATCTGGAGAGGCCAGGGCAGGTGTGAGAAACGAGTTCCCATGAGCTACGCCAGCCGCTGACAGGCACAGCCATGCTCACCAGGCAGAGACACTGTGCATACGGACTACACATAGTCTGTCTGTGCACCTGCACACAGCCCACCATGCCACACGGCTGTGCACCCACACCCACACCTCAGACTCTACACACAAGGCACAAACACACACGTGCACCCTTGGGAGGTCGCTCCCCTCAGCCCTTATTATAGCTGCAGCCCCTCTTAATTCCATCTTCCAGAAGGGCCTGACACCTGAACTGACCCAGCCCCCCAGGCCCTGGCAGATGCAGTTGCCAGTCCAACGATTACAGGGCTGGCTCCAGAAGTACTAGGTTTGCTGCCTTCCTGGGCCACTAACAAGGTCTGGAGAGAAAACTCAGGGCAGTTTATGACAGCTCCTAATGACGGCGGCTCTTGGTAATGACCAGCTCTGTGGTGACCCAAGTATGAGCTGATTACAGGCTCTGGCTCCTGCTCCACACTCCAGAACAAAGGTTTCCCTGGGGCCCTGACCACAGCAGATGGCCCCTTCCCTGGCTGCCAGGGCCCAGTACTGACCTCATCAGGCCAGCCACTCTGGGGCGCCTTCAAGTGGGTGGCCCAGCACTAGCCCAGGTCTGGCCAGTACTGCCCTGAGCCCTCTCTTAAGGGTTGTGACTTGAGGGCTCCTCTCTCCCCTTTCTCATCCTCACCCACAGACTCTGCTCCTTAGTTCGTCTCATCCACTGGTGCCTAAAGATCTGTCCTTAGTCCTTCACCGTTGTGGATTAAAGAGCACCTTCTCTTTGAGGTCTCCTCCTCCTATTCCTTCTCTATCTTTCTCCATCTTATTCCCAAGTCGTCTTTTAAGATGTGGCAGCAACATCCCGATCCCCTTCTATTGCCAGCAAGACAAATTCTCCATTATTTAGCATGACCCCCAAGGCCCCTCTTGAGCCAACTTTGCCTGCTTTGTCACTCTCATTTCCCAAAGCTGGCCGCCACACTCCCTATGAGCTAACCACAGAGTCACACTCCCCAGGACGCAGATGATGTCTGGCCTCCATATCTTGATCTTCCCATTTTCAACCTGATAAACTTCCACCAATGACTTGGAGATCAGCCCGAGGCATCTCTTCTCTGGACCGCTCCCACAACCCTCACCAGAAGATGTGATCCCTCCACTATGCTCCGAAGCCCCCCAGGTCTCAACTGCTGAGGACATCTCGGCATTTCATGGCCTGGCATCATCTTCATCTCTTCTTCCTCCAAACCCCTCTAGGTGGCGGGCCCTCTGAGGGCAGGAAACACATCCAATCATCTGGCAAGACCATTCTTATGTGCACTGATAAGCGCTGAACTTGACACACAACACATGTTCAAATCAACCCCCCTGGCATTTCTTAAATGTCTAACAGTGACATGTGATTAAGTTCCTGGAGGCACATCCTTCCCAAGGGCCGAGACACTATATGGAGTCGCACAGGAGTCCTGGGAGCCAGGGTCTGAGAGACAGAACAGAAGCACCTTTGGGAAGCCCATGACAAACTTGGAGATTTGGCCTTAAGTTTGCCTCAGAAGTGGAGAGCACAAGGTGCCCTGGTCCTTCCCAAGCTTACAGATACATCCCCACCCCCACCTCAAAACTTATCAGCTCCTATTTGGTTAAATCAATGCACAATAAAGTGGGGGTGTTCTCACCCCATCCAGGTGACTTTGCACAGGTCTTCTCATTTAGAGTACAATTTTAGAGGCCACAGGATTGAACTGAATTTACTGGCAATTTCCCCTGCCTGTACTTATGTGCACAAGTAACATCTATCCTCTAGCCAACTAAGTTTTATCTTCCTCCCCAAGGGGAGCATTCAGGACACCTGGAGGGAGGAGGCAGTGGATGTCTCTGACTTCGGTTATGGAGACTCTCCTTTTCCGGGACTTGGGAAGAAATGATACAAACACTTGCATCTGCACAACTGAAACTCTTAGGATGTTGATTCCAAAGCCAGTATGCTGTGTAAAGCAAGCTGGGCCATGAACTCAATAAAAAGCCAACAATGATCTGTTGAAATAAATCTGTACCAGAGTGCTTACCTTCTGTTGATAGTTAGATTTTCAAAAGAAAACACACACACTCAATACACCTGCTTTAAATGAAGACGTGTTCAGAGCGAAGGAGCCGTAACCCGAGAGGCTGGCATCACAGACAAAGGCCAAGACTCCTCCAGTTAGCCCTGCTCCCCATGGGTGGAAAGGCTGAGGGTTAGTAGAGATTAGAAGCTACCCTCACAGGGACCTCCCTGGTGGTGCAGGTGGTTGAGCGCAGTGCTGTGAAGCTGTCCACAGCCTCTGCAGCGCAGGTTCGATCCCCGCTGGCCTCGGAGCAACCCACATGGCAGACCTCTCCTGTCTCGCCCACTGCTCCCCTCAGTAATGTATTTCGTCAGTCTGCCTGTTCTGTTTCCCACTCTGTCTCTGGTGAATCCTCTCACCTCCCACACCTCTGGCCTGTACCCCGGTTCTTGTATAAATAAATCTTTAAAAAAATAAAAGCTACCCTCACAGCTCTGTCTCACCCTTCCACTTTTCAGTGCCTTGTGAGAGCAGGCAACAATATTTTTTGACAGATCTCCCCGCCTCCTCCATGGTGTCCCTCCTGGGTGGTGTCTCTGACCAGTCATGGCCAACACTGAATAGGCAACCGCTGTAACTCACATGCCCACAAGGCGCAGGCACATGCTGCTAGGACCACCAGCCTCTGAGAGGGGCACACGGGTGGTGGAAAACCAGAAGGACCAAGTCCTTCCTCACATCTCAGTTTAGCTTTTGAATCCCCACATTTCTGGCCAGGATCCGCCTTCATACAGGCTGCTGAGGTCGTCACTAGAAATGACAAACATTCCTTACCTGCATTTATTTACCTGGATTAAGCTAAGTTATATCACTATTTGTTTGGAGTCTTGAACTCCCTGCCCTAGGTTTTCTGACACTAGCAATGCCTTTCTTGAACTTCCTCCATTGTCTTAAGCCTGGCGATAGGAATATTCATCTCCTCTAGGGATCCTCCCTGGGTCCCCCCACCAGTGCCCACAGAAGACGCCTCCTTTGTCCAGGCCTAAGAGTTGGAACGGTGCATTGGAGCATCTGAAGTTACTGGAAAATGGAGACTAACAAGCATGGCCAAGGCCTACTTCACACACCACAGCCATACATTTGTGAAGACAGGATCTGGGTCCTCCTGGGTGTGGACCTGGATGAGACTCAGCATCTCTGTCACAGACACAAGAATCTGAGTCCCAGCGGTGGGGTGCAGTCACCATCATCCCCCCATGTGGATGCTGCGTGAGGCGTCTCGCTCTTCAGGTAGAACCTGTCCTGAGAGCCTGAAGAGCTCACTCCAGGCCCCGTTTTCTAGTCCTGCTGCAGACAGATCAGGGATTTCCTTCACTCAAAAGCCATTTCCAGGAACTGAAAGCATCTGTTGTGGGAGACACAGCCATGTGAACAAATTTTCATAGGTCCACAAAGAGAAAAAAGCACATCTGAAGTGCTCCTAAAAGGAAGGGTCCTGGAGAGAATGCTGATGGGCAGGCTGGAGACCACAAGAGAGAGGAAAACCCTGTCCTAATCCTGCCTGCATGAGCAAGAACATAATTCAGAGAAGCTGTCCCTGACTTCTCCCACTGCCAAAGTACTATTTTGGCATCTCTTCACAACTCACAGACATCCTTTCAGAATTTGTAAATGATTTCCCTTAATTCCTACCTAAAAGAAAATACTCCTTTATTTCCCCCAAATATCTGCAAGTCAGTAAGCATTTATTACCCACATACCAACCCCTAAGAGCTCTCAGAACCGCCTGGACTCACCCGCCTACCACCCACCCAGCCCTAAAAGACGAACACCATTGATTCTCAGACACAAAGGTGAATGGGGCCGTTCTGCACACGTGTTCAGACCCCCAAAAAATCCTCATCAAACAGACACAAATGTCACCTCGTCCTTGCCTCTCCTCCATGAGGCACAAGGAAGTCAGGAGGAAAGGGACCAAGGGTGGGGTCTAAGTTACAGGAGGCCTCCACTGACACCTTTAATGTCAGTCCTGCTGTAAGGCTCCAACCAAAGCTAGGGTGTTCCTGAAGTGCCAGCCACCCAGACGGGTACTGTGAGAATAAGAAGCTTATAACTCAGTGATCCTTCCTGAGAAACCACTACAAACAATTACAACAATCTCTTCCTTTGAAAGATCTAGAACATTTAGTTTCATTGCTTTTCTACTGTCACTGTTCATTTGTTTACTCACTTGCTGACTTAAACACATACTGGATGCCCCACCATACTCACAGAGCTGTCTCTGCCCTTTACTCCCAAATGGATCCCTCACAACCACCCACGAGCTAAGCCAGAGACTCTGGAGAAGCATCGGCAGTGCTTTCCATCACTATAACTTAGGCTCCGCAGAATTCACCAGGCGATTTCACCCTGGCACCAGCTCCCAAATCATTCAACGTGCCCCAACTCCCTGCCAGTTTGGTTCAACAAATATCTATTTTCAGAGAAACCTAAGCTGGCTGCTTCTGGTTCACTTCCCTCATAACTCATCACAGGCTGTTTGTGTGATGCCTAGGAAAGCCGTCCTGAGCCCTGCCCCCTCTGAACCAGGAAGTCCCCAGTGCCAGCACTAAGTGGCACTCAAGGCCAGGGCGGCCCACACAGCAGGGGCAGCTCCTGCCTGCACGGGAGCTGCCGGTCTTTGCTCCTGGGAGCCCAGCCGGCCAGACCGCGGTGCCAGGTCCTCCTGGGCACAGCAGGAGTGACAGCACTAGTGACAGGCCGGCCTCTTACACAGCAAAGCTGTAGCTCAAATATTTATTGTATGTGTCTGGCTTTCACACGGAATTTGCAACCTGCCAGTTACCACTGTTTACCTTGGTAGAAATTCACGGGAAATCTTAGTCTGAACAGGCCCAGAGTTTATTTTACTGCCAGATAAACAACTTTCTTTGATAAATCATCCGTGTGACAGTGTTCCTGAAAGACTAAACAAAGATTTCAAGCGCAATCTATAGGCCTTTGAGAAGCCTTCCAAAGCTAATGCATGTTTAATTGGCAGCTCGAAGCAGGCTGGGGCAGGGCAAACGTCTGACATTTCCTTGGCCATTTGCTCTCCTTTAAAATAAAAAATACAGATTAGAACTTCTGGCCTGGCCCACTTTTGCAAAACTGGACAAAATACACCAATATTGACATGCACGAAGGCTTCTGGATATAGCCTATTTTTTGGTTACAGGGAGTACATATCATAAATACCACAAAGCAGCTGCTGGAAAAGAAAGGGGAAAATGCCCTGGCATACAACTGGAGAGGGTCAACACACATAAGGGCTCCAAAGTCTTTCTTAAACAGAGCCCAAGAAATCATGAGTAGAAAAACTCCAACTAGGAATAAAATTTTGAAAAATCACAAACAAACACAAAAGAAAAAGAAAAAACTCCGGGACACTTCAATGCATGTTACCTAGAATAGGAACAAACTCGGTCCTAGGTCCTCGTGTTCTGCAATCATGTCTGATGACTTTTAGTTTCACAGTGACTTGGGGGTGCGACCTAACCAAAGCCCAGATCTCCTAACTTCTAGTGTCTGTAGGGCTGTTTTAGGTTTGGTTTGTTTTGGTTTTGTTAACACCTTGAAGCTGCATAATGCTTTTAAAGTTTTCCTCAGTGGGCTTTTTAAGAAACTTCTTCAGTTTAATCTTTTGTGAACCAGAGAAATAACTAGGACACTCCATTTCATTTCCTAAATCTTTTTTTTTCCCCAGACAAGCCGATTTCATTAGCACTGGGGTTCTCCCATCTAGGATAATTTCTGCCCCGAAACAATTCTTTCCAATAAGAAGAGATATTCCAGGAACTGTACACACTTGATTCATTCAATTTCCCCCACAACATGATGACACAGGCATTAACATCTACATTTTGCAAGTGAGAACACAGATTCAGGGAGGCTAGCACCTTCTCAGGGTCACTCAGCTTATAGGGTTGGGATTTAATCCAAATCTGTCTGGTCCCTCATTCTTTCTATTCCACTGCACTGCCTGCCTCTCCACAAAGAAAGAAACTGACCCTTGCCAAGCTCTGTCCATGTGTTATGCACAGACGTCATTCCATGTACATCCCACAAACTGCAAGCTGCAAGGAAGGCCCTGCGCCCCCTTCCAGAGAGCCTCCTCGACCATTCTGGCAGGACAGGAACATAATGGGCATGAGAGAACATGAAGGAGGAAGGGTATGGAATCCGGACTGGCTACCCAGGTAAGAGCTGGTGGGAACAAAATCTATAAGAGATGCCAGATGGAGTGGCCTTGGGCAATCAAATGACTAACTCCTTTATCTCGGTTTTATTTTTCTCCATCTGTAAATGAGAGCCCCGAGCTGGCTGATCTTTGTGGCCCCATCTAGTTCAGCATATCTTTTCAGTGATAAAGGAGAACCCAAGAACAATGCAGCACCCAAAGAAATGGGCCACTTGTGTGGGCTGTGAACAGCCCCTTCAGTACCCTCCCTTTCTGCAGCCACCCTCAGAAAAACTTGAAAGAACAGAAGTGAACTTGAGGATGAATCCTTCTTGCTCTCCTTTGCCACTATAGTTTATACATACATCACATGATAAAGGGGACAATTATGCTAGGTGAGACAAGCCAGATACAGAAGGACAAATACAGGATTCCACACATAGGCAGGACTGAGAGCAGTCAAGTTCATAGAGACAGAAAGTAGGATGGTGGTTCTCATGGGGCTAGGAGGAGAGGAAAGCATTTATTATCTGGGTACAGAGTTTCCGATTGGGATGATGAAAAATACCTGTAGATGCTGGTGACGATTGCTGGGCCATCCCAATCGTGTAAATGTACGTAAGGCCACCAACTATACATTTCAAAAAACTAAAATGGTAAATTTCATGTTATGCATATTTTACCACAAGTTCCTAAGATCAGAGGGCTAAGCAATGGGGCAGGGCCACTCACCACCAGAGAATCGCCAGTCTGCAAGCCAAAGGATACCCACCCAATCCACACTATTTGGAAACTCACTATCCCAAGGAAGAACCTAATCAGAGATGATCTTATGAGCAAGAAGGGAGGCCTCCCTGGTGGCGAAGGGGAGTCTCAGAGCTATCAAGGTATCACCAGCCACTGCATGAGTTCGATCCCCCACCAGGGAGCTGACACACATGGCACAGCAGATCTCTCCTGTTTCACCCGCTGCTCCCCTCAGCAGTGTATTTCAGTGAATCCACCTGTCCTGCTCCCCACTCTGTCTCTGGTGAATCCTCTTAACCGCTGCACCTCTGGTCTATACCCCAGTTCTTCTATGTATAAATAAACTAAAAAAAAAAAAAAGAGAGAGAGAGAATCTTCCACTTGCTTTAAAAAAAAAAAAAAAAGAAGAGCAAGAAGGGAGCAGGCATGTGTCCATTAGTCCTGAACCCAATCATAGGACAAGAAAAGCAACTATTCCAGCAGGACACAGAGAGAGAAGGCTGAAAACAGAACTACATTCTAGAAGATTTCAATAAATACCCTGAGAGCCCAGGACAGGGAGTTTCTGAGTTGCATGTCATTTGTTTGGTGAGAGCCATGAAGGAGGCCTTCATCTGCCTGGGACAGATGGCTATGCTACTTCCAGCCCTGAAAACAGCATTGAAATAAATGGCTAATGTGTCCCATCTGCCCACCGAGCTCTGACACGTTGCCTCATCAGCTTCTCACCAAAACCTATAACTGAGTATCAGCTGTCATTCTATAGAGGGAAACTGAGGTCTGGGGAAGAGAACTATCCAGCGTTGCAGGAGATGCCAGGCCCTGTTCATGCATCCTGGCTTTCAGTGTCCCATCTCTGACCTCAACATACATTCATGGGCTCAAAGATGCTAGAGAAACATGTTTCTCATTGAAATCTGCCTTATCTTGGTATCTTCCTCCCACAGTTAGAGCCAAAAAAAGATTAGAGATGGAGATGGGGTGCCCGATGCTCATCAGAGGTGGCAGTTTGGCTCTTTTCCCAGCTTTGCCCTGCGGTTCTTCGACTTGACTTCAGAATCCAAAGTGCTCCCCAGGTGACCTCAGCCCAAACTGCCCCAGGCCCGCTTCCTCCAGCCAGGCCCCCAGGTCAGGGCCTGCTCGGGACTCTCCAATCCTGGCTATGGGTGAGCAGGCAGCTGACATCACAACTCAGCCAGCCAACAAATGGCTTCTGAAGGCTGCTGGCGGGGCCTTGGCCTCTCACTGTGCAGCCCACGCGAGGGAAGACGGAGAGCAGGGAGGGAACCCACGCGCCTCACACATGAATACCATAACCACTCGTTCCAAGTATTTACAGATCTGTGGATGGAGTATGTATTTTAGAGATCTTTTAGTGACAATAAAAACCAGTTGTTCTCCGCCGGCCAACTCCACCCCCGGGTAACAGTTCCTTCTCCCATGTCTATTTAATTTTACTTCGACTGAACTAGATTTCTGGATGTCAGGTCCTTTTTTTTCCTTTTTTTCACCATGTACATATATACACTCAGTCACCCAAAGCAGGGCATGTAGTTTTCCTTGAACTTAATAAATAAAATGCACATATTTACTTGGAAAGGGGCTTTCTCCTTTTATAAAAAAAGGAAGTCCAATTTCCATGTCCTTGCCATCCCCCGTGATTTGACAAACTTTCATTTCATGTCTACCACTGTGCCAAGGACCATTTAAGTATAAACAGGCCTGAGTGTGTTCACTCTAAGACACAGATTACCTTCACATTTCAACACGAAGTGTGTTTTCTTTGTCAGTGGCACAAAATTAATAGCACATCTCACAATTAATAGGCATCTTACATTTGGTAAAATGTGGCATAAGATACAGAGTCAGCTCCCAGGCAGTTTACAGATGTTGCAATTACTATGCTGGCAGCCAGTTTTCTCATCTGCAGGAGGAAGCCCAAGGTTTAGTTTGGAAAAGTTAAGTCTACTTTTTACAAGAGATCAAACTGGCCTGCAGAGGAAAACAGCGTGCCTCCAAACAGCAGCACACCCAAGACACCTTGAAAGGAGAGTGAGGCCCTGTGAGGACACATGAACCCAAGTGTGGAAGGTCTGCAAGGGTTTTTTCTAGGAAATATCCCCAAAGGCCAACAGTGAGAACTGGGGCTTTTTCGTTCCTATTTGGCTAATTTTAATGTCGCAAAGTACAGTTTTACTCTTTATGAGGTAACATATAAATGGAGGGGAAAAAAAAATCCTTCCAGAAAGCAAGGAAAATTTCTGGGGGCAAATAAATCTTTTTCCACATTGAGAAAATCACCAACGAAAGAAGTTGCCATCCGAACCCTCAAGTTCAAAAAACCAGAAAAGCCAGCCCAAAATGAAACTGTCGTATCCTATTGGAACTATTCTAGCGGAAGTACATCCTCATGCACATTTCTACCAGAAAACCTTAACGGTGTATACAGATACTGGAGGAGAAGGTAGAAACGTGGCCGGGAGCAGGGTCTTGACCTCCCAGCAATTATAAATCACATCCTCACATCCCTGGGATAAACTAACCTGAGAAATGGTATCTATGGCCCTGAGCTGTTAACAGCAGGATTATTAGTGTGGCATCCTGCAAATTCTATATTGGCCTGTTTAAGAGAAAAGAGCAGCACCCTATTGTCACAGAGCAGGGAAAGCAGAGAGAACAAAAAGCAGAGCAGGGCATCCTAATTGAAGCACAGCAGGCAGGCTGGCTGCCATGTTGAATTCAGAGACTTTGCACCATCTAACTTTTGGCTTTCCCACATCTGGTGCTTGATTCAGTCTGATCCAGCTGCATTCCTGAGCATCAGCATGCAGGTGTTTCTACTGATGCTTTTCCCTGTTGGGGAAAAAAAATGCGTTCTGAACTGAGGGGGTACAGTGCAGGGGTAAAGAGACGAGTGTCCAAGCCGACCTGCCTGAGAGTTAAAAATGCACCGCCCGGGGAGGAGGCAATGGGGTGGGCATGCCCAGCTCCACAGAGGCTGCGGGAGTCCGAGGATACGTGGGCAGAAGGGTGAGCGTGTGTGCTGACCCAGAAGGAATGTACCCCTTGTTCCTACAGCTCACAGAGAGCCTTCCAACAACCCGAAGTCTCCCCACTGGGGATGTCAGGGCCAGTTAATGCAAAGTTTGATCCCTGGAGTAGGGAGTAAAACATTCTTTTTCTTCTCTGTTGTGTGTCAGCTTGCATTGCTGAATGTCTTTGTTTTCTAACTGAATCCCATCAGTGTGGCTGACTGCCTCACTTACTTGAAATGAACTGAGCTAGGAAACAAGTTCCTCAACGTGGCTGCTTCTCCAGGGAGCTAAGAAGGACAGAGCAATGCTCAGTCCCTACAGAGAAAGGGAAAAAATCCTATTTATTGTCTTATAAGAACATTATAAGCAACACACACCACACCCCCCCCCCCCAGACGGTCTCTCCTGTATCCCAGTGAAAGAAGTCTGGCACACACCACACCCATGCAGAGATAAATGCCTTTATGGAAGTGGCTATTCACCTCCTCTAAAATGGTTAGCCATCTCCTCTTAAATGAAGACGGCAGCATGACATTCCTTATTTATGAAATAAGTAGGCTTGACCATGCATCCTATATGGTCCAGAACTCGAAAGTTCTATGAATTTAAGAAAAAAGTAATCTCAGGGCTAGAGAAACACACTCAAGTATCAACATTCACCAAGACATGATTGGTGAATTATTAAATTAAGATAATAATTACATATCTTAATTACTTAAGATTATAATTATTTAATTACTATAGTAAGATCCACCCCTCCTCCGTAAGCAGTCTGCAGATGACTTGATGACTTAGCAGCTACTGATTAAATTGGGGAAAGGATGACTATAGGCAAGTGAATTACCTAAACATCCTCTATACACTTGAACTCCACCCTAAGGTCAACGTTCCATTTGCAAATTCCTTGGGCTTGTTTTGTCAGCTCATGACCAGGCCATAACTAGTTTAACTAGTTGCCACAAAGTCCATAGCTACCAGAATTTGGGGGAGCAACCAAATTTAGGGAGGATTCAAACCTAGCAATTAGGAATCACGGAGGTATACCTGATGGTGAGTTCAGGCTGGTGAGTTCCAAAGAATCTGAGCAAAAGACATGGATTGTCTGCTTATAGCCCCTTAACATTAACTTTGGTTCTGAGTTCCCACGGCCCCCTCCAGTGAGTTATAATGTTGGTGAGTTATAAAATGACTATATGAAGCTCTGGGAAGTCACTGATGAGTGTTTGATGAGGATTTTCAAAGTTGAAAAATTAAATCTTAATTTATTAAGTGCTAGACACTGTATCCAGTGCTTTTCTCTCATTAAATGTTAGTTTGTTAGTTGAATGTACACATGAATCAATGATTGATCAGATACACAAAATTTGAGTTCCCTGATAGGAAGACACCACCTGCCAGGCACCTCCACACTATTCAATTCCAAGATTCCCATTACCTTTCCCTCAGGAATCGGACCCAAAAGAATAACTGGAGCATAAAACATCGGCTGAAATCACCTTTCAGAGTTTATATGATTCCCTGGAAATATCAGCAAACTTTTAAATGTGAGCATGGTGATTTATACTATCTGAAGAGAATCTATGACATCTCAAAGTGGCTCTTAGTTGCCCCACATGAGGATCCCTCAGGAACACAGCCATGTCTAAGCAGATTCTTCCTATCTCAGTTATATAGCAAAATGCTTCTCGTCAGGACTTCTGAGAGATTTTATCTGTGTCCCTTTTCTCTATGCTCAAATGTATCTTTGGGAAGGAAGCTCAACCCTGTGTGGAAGAAAAGCCTGCTGTTAACGCGGCCCGGGCTGTGGGCTGCAGACTTGACAGTAGGAGGCTCAGCCTGGCTTTTAGCAGCCCCTGATGAAGCGAGAGTATAAGGATGAAGAAGCAAAAGTTATTCCCATTAGAAGGACTATAAGAGTTTGCTTACAGGGCCTCCCTGGTGGCGCCAGGGGTTAAGATGCAACCTATGAAGGAAACTCTCCGCAGCCACTGCAGCACGAGTTCAATCCCCAGCCAGGGAGCTACCCACATGGTGCAGCAGACCTCTCCTGTCTCGCCCGCTGCGCCCCTCAGCAGTGTATTTCAGTCAATCTGCCTGCTCTGTTCCCCACTCTGTCTCTGATGGATCTTCTCACTCCCCACACCTCTGGCCTATACCCCACTTCTTGCACGCATAAATAAATCTTTTTTTAAAAAGTTTGCTTACAGTGCTACATTTGCCTTCTATAATTTCATCTGGGTTCATTTAAAATGGCAACAAAAATGGTGTGAGACATATGAGCAGCAAAATGCAGAGCAGACCAAATTTTCCTGAAGGTCCTGTTGTCCACCAGCATAAGTGAAGAAGGCAGGCAGAAATATCGAATGTAGAAATAATATTAAGTATGGTAATTAACAGTAGTTAAGTGTTAATCATTAACAAGAGAAATAACAGTAATATAGGCGTAAGAGGCAGATTATATCCATTCTCAGGAAGCTCTCTCTGACAAAGGGTCTGAATTCTCCAACTTCAGTAACAATCACAAATACCCTGAGACTCTATCTATCATTGTTCAATGTCAACACACACACACCTGTGCCGCTCATTTAGAAAGGCACCTGGCCAGTATGAGACCCTTCAGTGTACTTTATCATGTCTGCTTAATGAAAACATGAAACAGGTGGCTCCGAATGGACATAAAGATTCGCATTACCTACTGTTATGCTTTTCTTGATGAGAATTCTGTACAAAATGCAGCCTCAGGGACATAATGCGGAATCAAAAGAAATAGCCTGTGCAGTGTCAGGCTGAACCTGCAAGGGGGGGCCTGACCTGAGCCACATCTCAGCATCCATACAAAATAGAGACAGGAGTGAGGGAGTTGGCCCTTTAGAAGGATGGGGTATGGGTCGACTTGTCCCAGAGGAGAGTCTCTCAGATGGCCTGGAGTCAGGCCTCCTCTGGAAACTACCACAAGTGACAATCCTTGAAAGGCCCCCTGGCATCTGCTCCCCAGGCCACATCCAACCCTTCTCCTGGGTACTGATTCAAAATTCCCTTCTAACCCAAAGTGATTTGGGAAAAAGGGAGAGAAATCCCTACTGTGAGGGTGTTGGTTTTCTTTGCTTGGATGGATGTGACAGGGTTTCCTTCTCTGAAGGCCCTGGGGTTGGACTCCTCCCCTCCCAGGGAAGGCCCAGTCAGCCCTATCAGATCCTGGGCAGAGTGGTGCTGACCCCTAGGGGAGGATGGCAGAAGGACAAGTGCCGCGACAAGGCCAGCAAGAGTTGCCCACTGGACCTCCTGAGAGCCTGCAAGGAGAGGTTTGACCCCTACACTCTCTCCATTTGTCCCCGAGCCTGCCTATACTTACTCCTAGAGAAGGTTCTCAAAACCCTCAGCAGTGATCTCCCACACAGAAGGGCAAAAGCAGTGCCTGAGAAAAGCAGCTATTTGGGCAGGATGAAGGTAGAGAATATCAAGCTCCAAAAAATGCACCAGTGGGCTTTGTTCACCTGGGAGGCAGACCAGGAGGAAGCAGGGAATGACAAACCCCAGATGCTTTCTTACCAAACTCGCTCGCACAAAGATGTTCAATTATGGCTTCAGATTTCAACTCGTTGTCACATGGAGGACACACCGTTGTGCCTAGAAAGGGAAAGAAGAAGAAACAAACTATGAGCAACAGGACAGAGGGTAACAGGGAGGAACTGCCCCTGGCAAAGAGACATTAGCAGCAGGAGCAGGCTGAAGAGAGATGAAGGTCTTCTGCAATTTCTGAAGGACAACCTGAAAGTCAAAAAGAAGTCTCCTTCAGCTCAGGACCTAAAGCCACAGACAGACAGATGACCTCTGGAAAACTCAGAGCCAAGAGTATAAGACATCATGACTTAAGCCTACATTATCTGATGCTGGACTAGTCCTGTGAATTATGGGGTGCGTGGGTCCCTGGGAAAACACAACTATTCCAGTTGTTTGTTTCCTGTTCTCTCACCCTCTCCTTTAAATATCCCCCCTGACTCCTTCCCCTTTCCTATTCCCAAACTTCCAACAACACAGTCCATCTGACCAGCCTGCCAGAACCAACACCACCATCCATCTGACCAGCCTGCCAGAAGCCAAGAAACTCGACCAGACTCACAAACTCCAACCATAAGGTCCTGAACACCCCTCTCCAAAAGGGCTATTGCAGTCTGAATTCCTGCAGGGGCGGGGAGCAGGAGCAGCTGAGTGGGGGGCTGCAAGCGGCACTAGCAAGAGCTGCCAAATGGGAGGACAGCACTGGACATGAAAACAAGCGTTTTCATGACTTTGTGAAGTGCTTTGAAGGGGGAGGTATGTGTGGGGCGTGAGAGTCATTGGGAGGCCGCAGTGGGAGGAGGCTTCTGAGACCTGGGTCAGAGGGGCCTCCTCCAAGGCAAAACGGTGCTGGTACTGTAGGGAACTCTGAGAAGATGAGACCTGGCATTTATGTTCTGATGGCCCTGCTATTAGGAATATTTAAAGGGGGGGGGGTGAAAGACAGGAAACCAACAAACATGGAAGGGCCAGAGAAAGTGGTACAGTGGAATTCCCTGCAGGTGAAATAGCTCATCACCAACCCCACCACCATCAACAGCACTACACCCTCATCATCACCACCACCACCATCTTCCATCAAACAGCTTGAAGTTTTAGGCATAATCTAGGAAAGCACATTCTAGGGCACTCCACCCCCGCCACAGCACCAGAGGATAAGCCAGACTGGAGCCAACTAGCACAAGAAAGTTGTCCCCAGAAAGGATGAATAACCTCCACTGAAACTTAAGGCTCTTTATCCTCCTCCTCCCCTCTCTAGTGGCTTTTGTGGCAGTATCTCCTTTCCCCACTGGGCTTCCCTGTGGCTCAGTGAAGTGGGCAAAGTCTCCTGTAGAGGATGCTAAGTGGGGAGTGGCACAGCTTCTCACCTCAACACTGCCCTAGAACCCTGCTGGCCCACAGCTGGTCAGTGGGCTGGCAGCAGTGGGGGAGATGCCCAATCACCCCCCCGTTTCCAAACAGAGACCACACACCGTCATCTTATTTGATAGATTCCTCTCCCGGCTTTACTCTGTACCCAGGGTCCAACACGGTCCAGATTCTCAGTGTGGCGAGGACCACAGTTGCCCATTCTGGTTCTTTTGGCCCAGATGTTAGAAATTTGCTTTGTACTCAGAACTTGAAATTGGGCTCTGGGGTAGTGTTTCTGATGAAGGAAAAAAAGTAACCAGGATTTTGCCTTATGAATCCTGCTTCCATGGGGAGAAAAAAAGGGAAAGGAAATCTCACCATATGGGAAGGACAGTGGTCCCTTCCCTGTGAGAACGACCTCTGTTTTGGGGTTTTCCTGGCCTAAGCTATTTTTAAAAAAGAAGAAAAAAGTATTGACCGAACAAATAGCAGGGCTATCAGAACATAATAGCAGGTTTCCATCACCTTACATGGACACGCACAGGTCACCTCCTCTGAACACCCCAAGTCCCCCTGACGTGACTGGCAATGAAGGCTCTGTACCCCACGGGACTTTTTCCTCAGTTCCATCAATTACATTTGGCCTTAGTGCCTCTCCAAAGGCAAATGCTCCTTGGGGTGAGCTGTGTTCTTGGCATAACTGTTCCCCATCTCAACTTTTCTTGCCGCCGAGAGACTCCGGAGCAGCTTGATCCAGAGAAGGAAGGAATGTGTAATGCAATATTAATCTGGGCCCCCTTTGGGGCATCCTTGGGGCCCTGAGGCAGCCTCAGAAGGAGAAATCTACCAGTCATCCATCTGAGACTAGAACTAAGTAGCTGTTTTCATGTGTTTAAAGCAAAGGAATAAGAACTAAAAGGTTTTATGTTTTATTAATATTTAAGGGGAGCAGGAGAAAGTCTAACATTGGAATCGGGATTAAGTGAATCTTTGAAAACAAAGGCACACACATGCACACAGCACAACACAGGCTCCCTTACACGAACATGCACACACAAATTGCTCTATTGCTTGCACACACACTACCACACACACAAGGACAGACTCTCACTTATAAATGCATTCTCTCACACATGGAAACACACTCTCTTTCACACAAACAGGTCTTCCCTAGCCAGCTCCTCAATGCAGAGATAAGGGACCCTGGGTCGGGGGTGGGGGAGCCATGGCTCTCTGCAGAAATGAAGACACCATGGCTTCTGCAATCAGTGCCTGAAACAGCCAGGCTGATTTAATGCATAATGTGCCTAAACAACAAAAGAAGCTAAAAGTATGTCCTCATTCATACAACTTGAGTCAGTAAAACCTGGCAGGGAGGAGGAATAACAATTTATCAGCCTGGGAGTGGACAGATCTAATGTAAGTGCAGGGTTTAGAAAAAACTCTCCTGGAAAAAGAACAATGGCCTCTCCCCTCATAGATGCTGATGCAGCTTAGGCATTAGAGTTTGGGGCAGGCGAGGTGGGGGGTGGGTGGCGAGGTGGGGGAGGTGGAGTATCTTTTGACTCATTTCTCATTATCAAGTTTATCTTTAATATCACATGGCCACAAAAGCCTGCCAATACCTCAACATTGTATATGCTCAAGTATGTGAACAGGAACTAGTACACAGCATGCAAAGATAAACATTGTTTTGAAAATTGGGTTTTAGTTTTAAAGAATAAAGTAGTACATGTGTAATTATTCACATCTAAAAGGATCAGTTCTTATTCTGGAGCCACCTGTTGTAATGTTATGAGGAGACAATCAGTGGGGTCTGTCTCAGCCCTCCCCTACACATCCACACACACGCATGCACACACACAGCCTCCCACCTCCATGCTCCGCTGACATTCTGTGACCATTTGGCTTCAGAGACAGTCATGTGGGGCTCCCTCCCATCAAGGGGCTGCCATCCTTGGAAGAATCCTTCAAAGCCTCTTTCCAGAGACACTGAAGGAGACCCTGTTCTCAAGTCCCACATCTGACTGGTCCCCTCCCAGTTTTTCACTGTTAAGCAGCTGGTCTTAGAAAGGTGGTCACCTGAGGTCGCCTGGGGTGGAGGGAAGAACAGAGGCCCAGATGAAGGAGCTAGCCAACACATAGCACAGCAGCCACGGAGTAAAAGGCTTCAAGAAGCAGCAGTTATTTGGCTTCCCCCATGCCACCCCAGTTTTTTGGAGGCTGAGTGGGAAGGATTTTCCCTTTCATCGGCAGGCACCCCATCACATCTCCCTATGTTCCCTTTAGAAAGCATTTCCCCAAAGGTCCTCACTTTGGAACTACAGACCATCCCAGAAAGGAACTTAGGAGTGGACTCAGCTCAGTGTGGAGGTGGCCCCAGCCTCTCAGGGCAGAGCTGCGCTAATCTCCCACCAGCCAGCAGAGGAAGGGGAGAAGGAAAATCCTGTGGCTGCAGGGGATGGTTCCACACCGACAGAACACAAAGTGCTTTGTTTGCTCTAGGTAATTGCTCAGCTCTGGCTCTCAGAGGGCTGCATTTCCCTAAGGTTAACCCTGTGCAGACACCCAGGAAGCAGAAAGCAGAGATGCTCAGACATCCCTGCTGCAGGAAGGCATCACCTTTACTACCAGGCTGGGGTTCCTGCCTCCCACTGTTGGTCATTTGGACCCATGTCCTCCCTCCCAGAAATAAACAAGAGCATTCAAATTTCGGGGTTCCCTTTCTCCATACCTATCCTCATTCTCACTTTGGTGGAGCACAGCCCTCAGTAGACATTTCTTTTTGGCATCACTTCAAGAAAAGCTAAATCAGTAAGTAGAGGGCCCCCCCACACACACACACATCCTAAACACCCTACTTAAAGAGTGCTGGGGTCAGGCGCCTTGTGCTAAGTATACCTGGCTATGGAGCCCCATTCCAAAACTATCTCAACTCCAAGCCTTACCTCTACTTCCAAGAATTCAGGGTTGAATTCAATCCTATAAAAGTCAGGCCACAGTGCTCGATTTTTTGCTTGTCTGTTTTAGTTTTTGGTGTTTTGGTTTTGGTTTTTGTTTTTGCCTCTCCCAGATTTTTTCTCTCCCACTTGAGAATTGCCCCTCAGTGGGAGGGGGTTCTGACAGGAACCTCAGGTGGGTCCCTGAGGTTGTTAGGAAAGTGTCCAGTTTTCTGAGCCTCACTCCTCAAGGAGGGATGAACAATGAGCTAATTACATTTTTATCTTTCTAATTACCTGAGGATTTGTGTGAGAAATGCAGGGGGTATGTGAGAATGAGGGAGAAGAGACTTTCCATCCCCCAAACCTTCCCGAAGTGAGGGCTGTGATCTGAGAGGGGTGGAGAAACAGAAATCCCCAGTTTCTAAACTTTTTTCTGCAGCAGTCCTGGAGCTACTTGGCTGAATGACTAGCTAAGAAATGAGCTTTTTTTTTTTTTTTTTTAATCCTCATTGAACCAATGAAAATAAACATACTGAGTCTTAGCATTTTTCTCGGTCTTTCTAAGTTTTCTACACTTTTTGGGGTTTTGATTTTTCCCCCTGGGGCATCCCATCTCGGGGGGTTAAAAATTTCCATGGGGAACTCGGATCACTCCCAAAGGAGAGAAGAGCTCTGCGATTATTTAGATCGTTAAGTCTTTGTTCCAGGTGTGGAAAGGCGAGGCAGGATCCCAGGAAGCGCCGCTCCAGAAACGCGACCAAGTTTGCTGGGGGGCCGAGAAGCATTCGCCGCTGCCGGGCAAGCCCCGCCGCGCACCTGGGTCTCGAAAGACACTAAAGGGCACCGCGGACAGACTAGAAGCTTTTAAAAAATCGTTCTGCACAGCCAGAAAGCAAACCCGAGGGAGCACGTCGGCAACCTGGGGGAGCCTCTGGGCGCGGGACGGAGCGGCAGGGGCTTTTCCCGCAGCCTTGGCAGCAGCCCGGCCAGTCCCAGGGTCCCCGCCCGCCCGGGGTGGGGGGTCTCTCGGGCGCGCTCGGGGACGACCTCACCTTGGGGCTTGGAGGCTTCGGTGGCATTGGGCGGGGTCATGGCTATGCAGACGTCCCCCTCGGGGAACTTGTCACACTTGAGCATCTCGGGCCAGTAGAAACCGAAGAACTGCATGACCGGCTCGCACGAGTCGCGCACGGCCTCGCAGAGCCAGCGGCACGGGTAGATGGGCCGGTCGAGGCAGACAGGCGCGAAGAGGGAGCAGAGGAAGACCTGGGTGCCAATGTGGCAGTTCTTGTTGAGCAGGGGCACCCAGCTGCTGGCCTGCTGCTTCACCTCGGCCATGGTCTCGTGCTCCAGCAGGTTGGGCAGCACCATCTTCTTGTAGCCCACGTTGTGGCACAGGCGCAGGTCCACTGGGATGTCCACACACTGCGGCGGCTTGGTGTAGAAGCGCCCGCTCTGGTACGAGCCGATGTCCGACTGGAAGCTCACGTAGTCGTACTCGCTGGCCGAGCTCGCGGCCAGGAGCCCGGCGGCCAGCGCCAGCAGCACGCCCAGGGCGGCCCAGCGGCGGCCCCCGTGGCCGCGCCCGCTGCCCATGCTGGCTCCGCGCACTAGCGACCGCGACGTCGGGGCTCCCTCCGCGCTCTCCCCGCACGCGTCCCGCCGCAAACTTCCAGGAACCTCCAGGGACAAAAGGCGCTGTCCCCAGCCCTGCCCGGCTCCGCGGCCGCGCTGCTGCCCAGTCCACAGCGGGGGGCGGCCCGCGGCCTGCCGCAGGCGCGGCGGCGGGAGCAGGCGCGGGTTGGAGAGCGGGGCGCGGGGCGCGAGGGCTGCCGGGCTCCCCCGACGCGCGGCGGGCTGCGGGCGGGCGGGCGGGCGGGCGCGCGGCACCTACTCCTGAGGCTGCAGGACCCGAGTGCCCCGTGCTCCTGTTGCAAAGCCCTTGGAGTCTCCGCGAGCAGCCAATCAGCTCCCGGCTGCCGCGAGCCGCACTCATTTAGCACGTCAGTCACCGGTGCAATTAACCAATCGCTTCCCTCGCAAGAGGGTTCGGTTTACTAGAACTAAACACAGGTCAACACCCCTTGAAAAACAAAACCAAAAAAATAAATAAATAAAAGAAGGGGGCCGGGGGAGAAAGGAAAAGGGAAGAAAAAAAAAAAATAAAAGAGGGACCAGATAAAAGTGTCAGGATGGGTAGAGGAGAGGTTGCATGCTGTAATTAACGTGAGTCAGCTCCCAGAAAAGCAGGAAACATTAACAGTCCTTGCAAATCCCTGCGAGCATGAGAACTTTTTTGAGAATACTTTTTTCCTAATTTCCAGCAGCAGCCCATCAGACAAGCAGCTCACCTCCCTGGTTTTGTTCTCTGCAGTTGCAGTACAAAGACAGGCGGTTTCCCAGCATTCAGGGGCTGGGGGGAAGCTGAAGTAAAAATAGGTCGGTTTAAATCCCTAGCCTTGTTGGCTAGTCTCTGCAAAGACAGGGGAAGGTGTAGCTGAGGTTGTTTGCTGATTTTAAAATGCAACACTTTTCCAGGTGGGAGGACCAGCCACTGGCCTTCAAATAACACCAGAGGCAATAGGTAAATGTGGTTCAGTGTGAGGGGAAATATTGCTCAGAAAGGTGTTAGCTTTCTGTTAGGGGGGAGAGAGAGAGACAGAGACAGAGAGAGAGAGAGAACGAACCTCTATTCAAGCCCCAACCCGACAGCAAGTCTGTTGTATACGCATATACACATTGACATGTTTGTGGTGTAGAAAGCCAAAACATTAAAAACACATGTGCACTTATCAGAATGGCTTGTGTAAATATCAAGTCCATCACTCAGGCACACATGCTACATTCAGAGCTGGCCCTGGAACATCAAGTCAAAACCAAGAGAAGGCAGAAGGCATTAAGGCAGAAAGCAAGCAGAGAATATTCACAGAAACACAGATTGTCTTTCCAATCTAGCCCCCCAGGAACAGAAGCCTCCCTGCCACCATCTATCTCAGAGTTCCTGGGAATTCTTTGTTTCAAGCATTCCATGGAGGAGGGGGGGGTCAAGCTCCAGAGAGCTGGGAGTGTGACCGTGATGGATCCCAGGGACAAGAGACAACAACGAGTGCTTCATGAAGTTTGGTGGGTCTCAGCACTGTGTGTCCTTGCACTGTGGGTAGAGGGAGGTCAAGGATGCTGAAACCCCCACATCTGAGCAGTGTGGTATCACCCCATGTGTCAAATGAGCCACAGATCTTAGTGTTCAAGGGTGACACCTTAGGAGGTGCTGCCTTGCAGGGTCAACTTGTTTGTAAAGGTCTAGGGAAGCTTGCTTTGGACTCTGCAGACCTAATTTCTTGATGGACAGATTCCAAGTAAAACTACTAGAGTTTGTGAAGACGTGAGGCTATTTACTTAAAGTGTTAGGGGGAAAAGGATGTCCCAAAGCAAATTCCATACAGGCTTTGTGGACTCCACCCCCACCCCAGGTCAAAGATGAACAGAATAGACATTGTGACTCCACTCTGCACACGGGAAGCATCTACAGATGGTCAGCTGCTCTGTCACTTCTACACTAAAGCAAGACTTGCCAAAGAGAGAGGCTGAATGGGGGGAAACAGCCGAGAAAGTCAGACTTTGGATGGCAAAGGGTTAATCCCTGAACAATTGGGAAAGCTCAGCCCTAGAAGCTGGGGAAGACATTCCTCCCAGAGAATAGACCGCAGGAGACCGGGCAACTGTGTCTCAATTCAAGGGGCATTTAGAGAAAAATGCTGTTTGGTAGGGGGTCCTTTTCTCTCCTTACAGCCAGGCCCTCAGTCTCAAGCCAAATGCCTCTGTTTCCTCACTCATTGGAAAGAGCTGTGTTTGTAGATAACATCCTCTCACCTCTGAATCCAGGCTTAGCTGACCTCTCATTCAAGCTTGCAGTTTCCCCAAATGGTGGGAGGACTTGGGAGGACGATTAAAATCCTGAAAATTAGTCCAGGGGATGTACTTCCGCTCTTCCTAAATGTCCCAAGTCAGAGTAAATCCCAAAAGCATTCATAGGAGGACCCAGCCTATGAGTGATTGCTCCCTATTCACATTGATCACCTCCAATTCCCAACTCCCATGCCACTCCCAGAGCCTTCCTGCTCTAGAAAGAGGACCCTTGAGTATACCAGGAACACAATTCTGCTGAGAACAGACCAGAAATGTGGGTGTAAGACCCCAGATTCCTAAGCCTAGTACATGATTGGCTCCTCCCAAGGCCAGCTGGAAAAGAAGGACTCTTGTCTTGGTCTCAGAGACAGACTCGGACCCAGGCCTGGAGTTGTGGAGACTGATTGCCCGTTGCCAGTTTAGACGCACACTCTGTGTGCTGAGCGACCTGAGTGAAGGACACGTGCAGTTTGTTTTGTGGGTTTTAGGGTTTTTTTTAATCATATTGTCAAACTTTTGCACTTCAAAGCCCAGCCTCCCTTTCCCTAGTGGCAAGAATGTGTGTGTGTGTGTATGTGTGTGTGTGTGTTTAAAACAAAATTTCTTTAAACATGCTATTGATGTGACAGAGCTCCCAGAAACCAGGATTCTTGAGAGCTGTGAGCCAGAAGTACATCTTTTCTCCTTGAACAGTTTAAATGAACAGGAGCAACATACAAATCTAAACTTGTGTTTTTCCTTTCAAAAAAAGTTCTGATTTTCCCACACTGCCAGACGTCCATACATGAAAATTGGATGTGCTTTCCCTGTTGCTTCATAACACCAGCTCGGAGGCATTCGTCATCCTCTCCACTGCCCAGAGCTGACTGCTGGGGGAAGCTCTGGGGCTGGCTGGCACCTCTCCGGTGGCCTCTCCCATACACAGTGCTCCTGCCCCTGTGCTCCCCTGGAAAGACTACGGGGAGGGGCTTTTTCAACCTGCCCCTCCCATTCTGTTCCATTCTGTTTTTATCAGTGTATTTTCTGACACTCCAAAGACACCCTCAGAATCCTCTCCAGCCTGGAACGGTGGGCAGGGCAGCCGGATGTGCTGCCTGCCACTGGGTGGTGGTAGGCTCGACTGTGCACAGAAAGTATCCTGGCCTGGTGTCAGGAAACACGGAGTGTGGCCTCAGCTCAGCTCCTCACAGGCAGGTGATTCATGCTTTATCCCTTTCACCTTTGACTTCCCATCTGTAAAGCAGAATTATCAATCCCTGCCCTCCCATCCCATGAAATAAGAGAATTGCTAACATCTAATATCCATGAGGCACATAGCTAGGTTCTCAGGAAGTCTGGAATATTTAGAGTGGTGTTCCACATGCATTATGAAGCTCCTGGATATTCTTACTGGGACAAGCATCTTTTTTGTTCCACTTCTGTGGAGGTGTGACTGTCACACCTATCCTGTGGACCCCGAAACCCTCTGTCTCAAGAACTGTTTGGGCCCACTGTCTAATGCTCAGGAAAGCCTAAGAAGAATCATCAAAATTCATAGTTAAAGGCAAAGTCCAACCTCACCTCCTCCTAATACAAGCATTTCTGTACAGTATGTGTGTGTGTGTGTGTGTGTGTGTATAGACATTTTTTGGCTGGCAGCTGGTTAAGCACCCTTGGGCCCTTTCTTTTCTTTGGGACTCAGCCACCAGGTACAGGCAACTTGAAGGAAAACTCTGCTCACTCTAACTTCTACTCACCAGGCCACTCAGATCAACCAGGCCCCACTCAGGCGAACCTGCCCATTCATTCTCCAGATGACACTATAGCAAACTGGGCTTGGCAGTTTTTACTCCTTTATGAATATATTGATTTATAAACATGCATATTTTACAATTTATCTACCACCTTCCAGAGAGGACAACTAAAAATAAAACTTTCTAATCTATCTTAAAAAATTGAAATAAAAAATAGTCTCATGAACTATTTCTCTGATTCAAATCCTCACAGACTTTTTGATTGTCCCCAGAAAAAGCCCAGCCTACAGTAAGACATCAAGATCTTGCCTCTAAAGTCTCTTTACCCTCACCTCTCCCCCATCCCTCTTACCACCCCAGGCTCCAGTCTCCAGGATATACTTGCACCTTCTTGCACAACAGCTTCTTGCTTGCTTGACAACCTTTGCACATGCAGTTTGCACACAGTATGCACACATAATGTTTTCTCTGTAACTCCTCCAACACCTTTGTACAAACTTCAACTCATGGAACTCCCAGATTTACCAACTGAAAATACACCCAGTAAAATTCAAATTTCAAATGAGTAAGAAATAATTTTTAATATGTCTACTCCAAATATTGCACAGGACATACTTATACTATAAATTATTTCTCCTTTACTGAAATCTGACTTGAACTTGGTGAGTGTTGTATATTTTATAAGGGAAAGCTACCTACTTGTCCTTCTAGCATTGCCTCCATCCCACAGCCTTGTACCACCTCCTCTCAGCCCCTCCATCACCCCCATTCCAATTAACTACTGTCTCCTCCAATGTCTAGAGTATACATGTGCACCTGATTTAAGCACTCCTGTCAATGTTTTATAACTGTTTCCTTCCAGGTATCTACTACAGGACTGTGAGCTCTCAGAGGGCTGGGATGGTATCTTATTCTATCTCAGCCATCTCTGCATCCCCAGAACCTAGCAGAGTGCAGGCATACAAGGAGTGTTCAATAGGGCCCCCTCCTCTATGTGAAATAGGGGAAGGCAGATATGTGACATGCCCAGGTTAAAAGGGATACTACACTTGAGCATTGATTTTATACTGTGTTTCCTGAGAATAAAGGCAGCATGAATAACTTCGGTGGTTCTTTTCATCTTCCCTAGATCTGAATCCAAAGGGACCTGTCAACAGTGCCTCTACAAGACTGCGAACAGAGCCTTATATTAGGCCTCCTCTCATTCTAGAGCCGACGTGGTGGGCAGATGCCACAGTCGACCCCCCTCTCTCCCCAGAGAACATAGAGGATGGGGTGGGTGGGTGAAGGGAGTGACCAATTCCAGGGAGAGAACAGAATTCCTTGTAGCTCCTACCTGGGGGCTGACCCCTAGATCCTACACAATTCTGTGTCCAAACAGGAGCTGATACCTAAAAGGCTGGGGTTCCTGGAAGCCTCTGACAGCACCTGGGAGGAAGGGGGCAGAGAAGAGAAACTAGAAGGGTGCTCCACAACATAACAATCCCTGATGCTGGCTCTGGCTTCTGGAGCAAGGACCCCTTCCCCTCTGGCCATCCCCGGATGAAAGTGAAGTGCACGTGACTCCGGGAAGAGAAGCCCGTGCATCTGCTGAGATGGCTACACATTCTCCTAGGAGCCCTGTGCTTATTTACCTAACCCTTTTTGGCGGGCACCCAGACTCCTTGGCCTTTCTCAAGGGCTGGAGCCTCGATATAAATGAGGTGCTGGGGGAGGAATGCAAAGCGCCATCTTCACACACCCTCTCCTCTAGGTCTGGTGACCTCCCCTCCCTGTCTCCTTCTGGGCAGCTGGGAAGCCTCCCCTGCAGCCTCCCTGCTGCCTGTAACGTGCCCCCACCCCAGAGCCGCCCTGCTTATCAGCGGTAGGGCAACTTGCATCCCGCGTGCTTGCTAACATCTGGGTAGCTGAGCAAGCAGAAAAGCGCCTTATCCCCATTTTACAGGAAAAGATCCAGAGGTTCGAGCAGTGAAATCCTTCCCAACAGTCCAGCCACCACAGCGCTTTGTGCCAGCAAACTCAGGAACACTTATCTTTGGATTTCAAATACTGTTGACTAAGCATAAGGCCAAATTGCCTCTGTTAAGTGCCAGTCCCTGGAGAGAGAAACCTGGAGGGCCTTTGGCAATCCTTAACATTTTATTATAAGTTAATTTATCAGACTCTTCCAAGAGGCCAGTTAGAAGGGAAAGGTGGTTTCGAAAGAGGGAGAGTTGGCGAGATAGGTCTGGGCAAGTGCGCAGGTATCTGTGGGGTCTTGGGCTGGAAGGAGGATGGGATGGAGTCAATGTGCCTATGGAGGCTCAGAGGTGGAGGCAGGACAGCTGCGGGGCCCCGCCCTCAGTTGCACAAGCGACCAAACTGCTCTGTGCCAGCAGCTGCTCTGTGTGTAGCTGACCTGCCACCCTGTGATGCCCAGAAGAAACACTTGAAGAGAAAAACTGTGAGCCAAGCAGAGGTGGGGGTGGGGGGAGTTCGCACTATCCCCACGAGAGAGAGGAGGCCCGTACAGAAGCTGGCCCAGGTGTAAGGCAGGAGGGCTATCTGTAGTCCCCTCCAGAGACTGGACATTTGTGGAGATCCCTGATCTTTTAAAGGGTGCTATCACAAATATTTGAAACCCAGCATGGATGCCCATCAGGTTGTATGCCAGATAAAAACCACCTGTGCGGTCTTATCGGCGTGCCAGCGGGAAGCCAGCACAGGGCTGTTCTAGCAGAGGTGTGAGTGGACATGTAGCCCCCAGAATGCACTGTGCTGGCCCACTCCTCCGTGTCTGAGCTCCTGCTGACACTGAGCCTGGTGGTCCTCCCAGTCACGCCACCTCCTCTTGTCCTCTTGCCTGGCCATGGCCCAGGGTCTCCCAGGTAGAAGTCGCCAGCTGTCCTCATGTGCTGGCGTGTGCGCCTCTCCTCAACACTGCTGGCTTACATGTCAGAGCTCCTCTAAAAGCTGCTTCAGAAGAGAAAATGTGTCTTTTGGTCCTGGTACTGTAACAGGAATCTCCATAAAAAAGGGAGGTTCCAGGTTCCCTGCCTCATCTAACAAAGGGCGGAGTTGAGTTGCCAGGTGAAGATATAGAAGACTTAAGAGAGATACACAGAAGGAAATACATGGAGCAGACAGACATGTCAAGGAGGGTGCACTTGCTTCTCAGCTTTGGACCTGCACCACATGGGGGACATGGAAGAGAAATATGGAGTCAAAACACATAGAATTACTTGAAATTACTTGGCTGAGAGGTCAGTGGGGAGGCTGACACGAGCAGACTTTATCTTGACTTGTGTTTTGATTTTACTCTTTCCTTCCAGACTTGTTTGACCCCTTCTGCCCTTTTCCTATGATTCCCCACCAGTAGGTGCCTTAGGCTTGTGGCAAGCTTTAAGGCCTCAGTGGCCCTGCTTAGAGCCAACCCTGTTGGGCAGGGAATTTGCCCACAGGGGATGGGTAATTTTGGGTTGGAAACCCTGTGTCCTTTCTCTTCTTCCCTCTGTATTCATAATCATTCTATTAAAGATGTTTCACACTGAGACTATGCTCTGTCTTTATGCGGCGGATGGCAGAATCCCTTTCGGGCATGCAAGTTTGGGGGAGTCCCAGGGTATCCCTCATTCTTCCCACTAAGAATATCTCAGTACTTAGCCTCAGTACCTGCTATTGTGGTAGGTACACAGTTGACATGTGATCCTCTGGATGAGACTGTGCCTATGACCCAGCTTTGAGCAGTGGGGGGTAAGTGCAAGATGTAAGCTGGGCATTCGCTGTGTAAAGCATTTTAATACAGACAGCTTCAGGGCCTCCCCAGTGGTGCAGCAGTTGAGCGCTGGGCTGCAAAGCTGCCCGCAGCCTCTGCAGCACCTTTCGATCCCTGGCCACCAACAAGCGTCCCACATGGCACGCAGACCTCTCCTGCCGCGCCTGCTGCTCCACTCAGCAGTGTGCTTCATCACTCTGCCTGTTCTGCTCTCCGCTCTGGCTCTGGTGAGTTCTCTCACCCACCCGCGCTTCTGACTGTACCCAGTGCTTGGATGAATAAATAAATAAATCTTAAAAAAAAAAAAAAAAAACAGCTTCAGAGGGCATGAACCCAAAATTCAGATATGGTATCAAGAAGCACAGCAGCTATCTTGATACCATGAGAGCACAAGCCTGAAGATAAATGGCCACATGGTGTCGGGGGAGGAACAGGAAGATGGCACAAGTAATCACAGTCATAAGGAATCACAGTGCCAGCTCAGAGCCACCTCTGCTGGACTTCTTCCTAGATCAGACCTATACTCTGACCTTCACTTTTTAAATCCAAGGATATTTGGGTTTTCTCTTTCACACATCTAAAAGCAAACCCAGGTGACACTGTTCTATAGTTTAGTATAGTTCTACAGCAGGCAGAAAAGTCAAAGGCTGAAAGTTCTCATTTTCACCGTCTTCTGGACTTTACTATTCATCCCAGAAACAGCCACATCAGTGTCTTCTGAGAATTTGTCAGAAATGCAGAATCTCGGGCCTCACCCTAGATCTGTTCAATCAGAATTTACATTTTAACAAGATTCCTAGGTGAATCCTATGCACATCGAAGGGGAGAAGAACCATCCTAAAAAACCTGGAACTTATTGTTGCTTTCTCCTATTTCCACTCCCATAGCTGCCAAACACCCCGGTTCCACAACAGTGGGCATGGCACACACAAGCATCAGAGTTGCTCTGTATCCCTCAACTTAACATCCCACTGGCAGGGTGTTATCAACCCCCACTTTTCCAAAGTGACAAGTCATAGAAGAGCTCATCAGCCTCCCCGGGGACAGGGCATTCAGACACCCCATTAACAATGAATTCAAGCTCTGAGGCAGAGGGATAGATGGGGAGTCTCCTTTCAGAAGGAAGCAGCACTGCGGGGGTATTAGAGTAAAAGGACTGCAGCTAAGCAGCACTGCCCCGTGCCTCTCTGAAGCTGACTGCAGAACAGGGAGCAAACACACCCCACTATCTTCCTGTGCTGCTTTAACACAAGCAGCTGTATATCTGGAGGCCTCTGTAATTGCTCAGCAGGTCCACATTCTATCATATTTAATATGTCACAGTACAAACAGTGCCTTTGATCAAATCCATCTAACACTTAGAGTGTTACAAGATCCCCCCCCCCGAAAAAGCATCATTTGTCCATCAAACCCTTTTATTCTTTATTTTTAACTATAGTCTAGGCCACCAGAGTGCTTAATACACAGCAGAAAGCTCCATAAATTACAGCTTCCCTAGCAGCTTCCCCACTCAGCCTTGGCGCGCCTTCCAAGTTCTGCATTAACTCCTCCGTGTGAGGGGTTTCCAGAAACACCAGTCCATAAATACCCAACCGACTGCTTTCTAAATTGCCACACAATCTTTCCCTCCGTCATTTTTGTATTTTCTTTTGTTGTCATTATCATTGACTCCTTGACAGGGGAGTAAAAGATTCTTTCCAGAGGATGAAATACTCCACATCCTACATAAGTTTCAACTCACCTAAATTCCCGATTTGGGGTTTTATTTCCACTCCCACCCCAAGAAATGGTCTCCTCACAAATAGTGGGAATTTCAGATTGGAGTTTAATTCCATCCTCTCTTTTCTCTGATACTACCTTTGCCTAGGCTGGGTCATGTAGGAAAGAAGATGTGTAATGTGTACTCCCAAGCCCCTAAAAGTGTGGAGGTAGGGGAGAAAGATGTACATCAGAAATGACCAAGGGCCACGTGTGCAGAGAAAAGGGATGAGGCGTGAGGTGGGAGGAGTGTGGACTGGGGGTCTATCAAAATCAGTCAGGACAGCATGCTCCAGCTTGGACATTCATCTGCCCGCCCTTGTCCAGCAACTCAGAGACTGCAGTGGGCAGTCCCCAAACAAATCCAGCAGTACTCTGGGACACCCCTGTTGTGGCATTAGGGACACAGACATCCCCATATTCCTCAGGTCTAGCAATTTGGTCAGGCTGGGGGACAATTCTCTCTCTCCCCATCTTTCTCTCCATCTGCCCGCCCCACCCAAACTGTCCTAAACAAAGTAGGCTCTTGGCCTTCTGGTATCTTTCCCAAAGGTTCCATAGTTACTATCCATGAGAATAAGCACCCTGGTTACAGATTAAATGAGGGAGGCAGGCGGGGGAGGGGAGAAGAGCCAGGCAGACTGAAAGCCCTAAAAGGGAACGTTCTGAAGAATGAGCTCAACTCGACTTAGGGCCTGGAAAGTCACTCTTCCAAACCTCTGTCTCCTTAGGAAAGAAGCCTAAACCAGCTGCCACACCCTGCCCTCTGACATCCCTCCCCGGCTGAGATCCCCTCAGGCTCTCCACGAAGGAAGTCCTACATGGAGACTTAGCTTCCCAAAACACTAAGAATCAGAGGTAGCAACCCAAGACTCATACAAACGCCTCCTTTGTGCTTAAAAAGGCATATATGATAAATGTGTAAGCCCAGGCACTGGTCTCCAAAGCCCTCTCCCCTTATCTTTCACACATCATATTTCTCTTGGTTCAGGCATAACAGGCCCTGGAACAACAGATCTGTAGGCTGCAAAAAATAAATCCTGTGACCCCTCTTGTCAGCCAGAGGAGGAATGTTCCTGATGGGAAGTGGGCTGCAAAGAGGGGGCTGCAGGCACATGTGATGTGCAGGTGAATACGCCCTGTAGAGCCACAGGAGGGGGGCTTTCCGCAGCTGCGACTGCCCTCCTGGATTCTTACTGTTTTCCTGGCTACTTTCTTCCCTATCATCCCAACCCAAGGGTTGGAGATGGGGTGCCCTCTCTCAGCTGATTTTCAGGCTCGTCCTGGGAGGTGAGACAGTCCCCTCGGCTGGCAGGCTAGAGAGCAAGTGCTGGAGGAGTGCCTGTGGAATGCAGCCCTGTCCCCAACACTCAGAGGCCAGCCTGTGGGGCATAATAGAATACATTAGTCCCACAGCCCATTCAGCTCTGCCTCTTTAAGAACAATGGCGGCAACTGAGCTGATTTTTGCCAAATGACTGGCTTTAGTCCGTAGGGAGCAGAGTGGAGCCCACCAGACAAAGTCCATATTCAGGACTTCAGAAGGGGTTGGTGGGTGGGCACTGGGAAGCTGGGGCCAGGCTACTTCTTGAGACCCTCACTCCAAGCACCCCAGAACCAGGGAGAAAGTCTTGCAGCTGGCATGAGCCCCCCAAGCCCAGGTCTGGCAGAGCCCACAGGGTCCTGAGACAGGCAAGGAGGCTCTACTCAGTAAAGGTGAGAGAGATTCCGTTTTGTAAAGTGAACTGGTACCGGTAGTTAACTCTTGAACAATATTAATTATTTGGTCTTAGGAAAAGCCAAGTTAGCTACTGGAAGGGAACAATGATGTAATAACTCAACCCACTGTGGGCACCTGCTGTCATTGGCACCTGTAATCTCTTCATGTCTCTGGGTCTCAGGTCCTTGACTTAAAAGACGTTGGACCGGGTAGGCCTGAGACCCCTTCAAACTTTGAAATTACAAAAAAAAAAACCAACCAGCCATGCTCCTTCCTATACCATCCCATGCTGCATCAGCAGCTCCAAAGACACAGGACTTGGAAAACTGAAAAGCCCAATGCCAATGTTCATAACAATGCTGACCTTTGGCAAAGGTCACTGTGAACAGATCAAACGCAGCACCAAACATAGAGCTGTACTAATATGAGCTTTTTATTCCCACAACATGTATGTCAAAGTGCGAGGATCAGAGAGCGATAGCTGTGAGGAGTGGGTGTCTGCACTGTCACCTCTTGAACAGACCTTGCTTCACTCCCTCATTCTCTTTTCAGGGCACACTCTGATCCCCCTGAGGGAAAGACCCAGACAGGTCAGAGGTTTTTTTACCAGTTTTCTTTGTGGTTTTCTTCTTGACTGTTGCATTATCTATGTGGCTGATGCAAGAATTTTGCTTAGATTTTTATTTTTTTGTGTGCACTGAGAAAATCATTCCGCACACCCAAAGATTGGATGTTGGAAATGGAGTCACTTAGGAAAGATATTGCCTTGTCAACTAGATTCAGATGTCACCCACGCAGTCTTAAATGGGAAAGACCACGATGTCTTTCCCATTTAAAATTGCATCCAGGGCCTCCCTGGTGGCGCAGCGGTTGAGGGCTGGGTTGCGAAGCTGCCCGCGGCCTCTACGCGCCGGTTCGATCCCCGGCTGCTCCCCGGCCACCGGAGGAGGGTCCCACATGGCGCGAAGACCTCTCCTGCCGCCCACTGCTCCCCTCAGCAGTGTACTTCGGTCCTTCTGCCTGTTCTGCTCCCCGCTCTGGCTCTGGTGAATTCTCTCACCCTCCCGCGCTTCTGACTGTACCCAGTGCTTGTACAAACAAATAAATAAATAAAACATGCCTCTATTAAAAAAAAAAAAGAGTATGTGAGCTTTCAAAATTTATAAAAAAAAAAAAAATAAAATAAAATTGCATCCACTGGAAAAAGACAAAACTTGCAGGCAAACCGTAGATCTGGGGCATATGGCAAGGGAGGGGGAGGAGAGGGGTCAAAACAGGGGACATGGGCCTCCCCAGTGCCGCAGCGGTTGAGCGCTGGGTTGCGAGGCTGCCCGCAGACTCTGCAGCGCCGGTTCCATCCCCGGCCACTGGTCGAGGGTCCCACCTGGCACGCAGACCTCTCCTGCCGCCTGCTGCTCCCCTCAGCAGTGTACTTCATCAGTCTGCCTGTTCTCTTCTCTGCTCTGGCTCTGGTGAATTTTCTCACCCTCCGGCGCTTCTGACTGTACCCAGTGCTTGTATAAATAAATGAATAAATCTTTAAAAAAATAAAAAATAATAAAAAATTAAAAAAAAAAAACAGGGGACAGAAGAGCACAAGGGACTATGGGGATGGTTCACGGGTGCTGTGGTGGTGGGAGAATTATGGGCACTGCACCTGAGGTGAGAAGTCAAACATTTTTACAAAAATGAACAATGATGTAAGAAAACAAAATTAATTAATTTAATGTAATTGCACCAGCCCCTTCCCTACTCCCTAGTCTTTTTCTTGCTTTATTTTCATACCAATTTCTTGTGATCTTCTAGTACACTACATGTTTTGCCTACTTATTTTATTCTGTCTCCCCACCTTCAAACATCACCAAAGTATAAGCTTCCCAAGACAGAGAATTATTCACAGACAAGTGTCCTGGCACTGTAAGCATTCAATAAATAAAAGCTTGCTGAATGAATGAATGACATTTGGAGAATATAGGATACAAACATATAGGATGATTCAGATTTTGCAGAAAGACTAGAAGGAAGAGAAGGAGAAAGGAAGGAGCAATAAGGGAAGGGAAAAACATTCCTAAAAAACCTAGAAATAAGCAGTGAAATGTTACTTATTTCTAGTTGTTGGGATCACATTCAACTTAAACTGCTTTTCTTCATTTTCTAAAATTTCTATATTGACCCTGTATCACTTTTGCAAAAATAAAAAATAAATAAAACTTTGGATATCAATTTTAAAGAAAAGAAGGTGGGTGAATAAAACAGCATAAATCTTTTTCTATGGCAGATGAACAATGTGAGTCTCTAATATTAGCTTCAATTACATAGGTCCTTAAAAATTCTACTTCATTTGAAATGTCAGGAAATTATTGCGAAAGACTTAGTGTGGGAGGGGGGTGAGCTCTGGTTCACATTTTCTGGATAATTGCCCCCATTGTCCAGGTCATGATGTGTATGGAGTCATATTCTACATCGTTCTTCCAGACCACACACAAGTGAAATCAGGAGTGAGAACTCTTAGGCCAGCAATCAATCAGCAAATACTTAATGAGCTCCTACTAGGTGCAAACTTCTGTATTGATGTGTGTCCTCTCTCTCATACACGCATGCTCCAAAATGCTCCTATTATCTCTCCTTACCCTGGCCTGCTTTGCTTGGATATCCTGCTGTCCCAGGGCATCACCAGCCCAGACTGGCCACCTACGCTGTGGACCGTGCATCCCCTAAGAGAAGAGAACTGAGCTTTCCCTGCCTGCTCTAACCCTGGATAGGAAGCATAGAAAGGTTTGAGATAGGCTCAGAGATGTCAAACAGCTGCACAAGGTCACACAGTAGGTCATCTGTGGATCACAGGCCTCTGATTGCCTCCCAGCACACTGGCTTTGGGACCCTCCACCCTCTTGGCCATACTAGGTGTGGAACAAACGCTGCCTGAGGAAATCCACCAAAGATGGCCTTGCCAAGAAGGGAAACGGGAAGGTCATATACCTGTCCTACCCAGAGAGCGTTTGGCAGATCTCTTTCCGGGCTGCAGGAATTCGTCCTGTAATAACTTGCCACACCAAACACACCTTTCCCGTTTGGACTAGACCCTGTCCCAGGACAAAGAGGATGATGAAAATGCTTTGCTGTGGGCCACAGAAAGGCCCTGAGCTTCCTGCAGAGGCTGGCAGATGTTTGCACTGAGGAAATGCTGGACAAGCCTTGTGTCACCCCATGAGAAAGGGGAGGCAGAGAGTTTGGTGGTTTGGATATTTGGGGGATGTATCTGGGCATATGGCAGGATCCAGCATGGTTTGCAAGGATTTCCCGCCAAGCTAATGAGAATCCTGGCAGAAGGCAGCATCCCTGGCAAGAATCCTTGCTTTAATTGGGATCCAGCCTCAGCTCCCTGGAGGAAGGGGAGCAGCATGTGAGTGCCGAGCCATGTTCTCCACAGACACTCCCTGCCTGATCTCCAGGCCCCTGGCATGTAGAGCTGGGGGCCCCCTGCAGAGGGAGGTAGCTGCCCCGCTACTCCCCTCTACTCCCCCACCCTGAAGCTTCTCCTATGTCCCCATAGGCATGAAACAGAGAAACCTCAACCTAAGCAGAGATGGCCAGAAGAAGCTAGCTTCTTTCCTTCTTTCCTTCTCTCCATGTGTGTTTTGGGGATCCAGCCCCATTTTTGTGCAGCCCATCTCTGATTAGGAGGCCTCAGATCACTCAGGGTGCTTTGCTTCTTCCTTTTCCCCCACCTCTTGTGTGGTGGGGAACATGTCAGAAGTGAAAGGACCAGTCCTCCCTGCTGCACCTTGCAATTTGGGTGACCTGCCATGCAGGGAGAGGGGAACCCCCCTCACCCCGCCCCGTGGAGCCCATGTGCTCTGTGCTCTCTGTCTTCTTCAGAGAGAGTGACAATTTCCCACCTTTCAGGGAATGACCGACATTTGATCAGCATGGAGTCTTGATAAGGTTATTACAGCTCCAGCCTTCTGGTCCTTCATTCAGATACTCAAAGCCGAGCCCTGCACTAAACCGTGGGAGCCAAAGTGAATGAAAGACAAACCCACTCTCTAGATGTCCCCAGTCCCTTGGAGAAGACCTTTCTCCGGATCATGAGCTGAAATCAGTTTTAGACTCTGATTCAGTTAAGATTTGCTGAATGATTTCTCTGTGTCAAACACTTTCATCATTGTTTATACAAGTATTAGTACAATGTAATCTTCTCAGCAAGCTTCTAAAGAAACTGGAGGTGAGAGATGTTAAGGGATTTGCCCAAAGCCACACAAATAAGTGGAACTGAGATCCAGGGCTCAGAAAAGCTTTGAGCAGACACGGTGCCCAGGGTGGGGGTCAGGAGGGGAGCTACTAATTCAAAGGTTAACAAATCTGTTTGAGCCTCCATTTAAATACCAGGTCCTGCGTTCCTAGCTCATGAGATGCTCATGAGATTCTCACTGAGCCACACTGCACCCCAGAATCAAGGCTCTGGCTTGGAAGGGTGCACTCTGCTCCCAGCCCAGCCCACCCACCGCCGGCCTGAAGAGGACCACTGTACTCTCTGCAACTTTCTAACAGCCGAGGCTGCGGCACAGAGCAGGTGACACCCCTGAGAGGCACAGGGGTGGACATTTGGAGCTGCTTTCCAATCTGGAAGGCTTTTTTCCTTTCTGTCTGTCTCTTTCTTTCCTCCTTTTTAAAAAGAAAGCAAGGTCTCTATTGTATCCTATTGTGTGCTGGCTGCTGGTTTTTTCCGCCCTGTCTCATTAAGATGGATGGGGCTGCTGCCTTATTAATAATTGGGAAGGTTGTTCTTTGTTCCCCTTTCCTCTCCTCACTAACGATGCCCGCTCCACTGGCTCCCTAAAGAGCCTGGCAGCCCTCAGGCACACGGGGGCACCTCTCCTGGACTCGGGGCACTCAGGGCTGCCAAGACAGGTTATTGGCTAAGCCAGAGTATCTTGAAGGTTCTCACTCCAGAGCGGCAGAGTCACAAGAGGAAGGGTTAGAAGTGTCTTCCAGCCACAGGAAGACCAGTGGACCTGGGGATGTTGAGAACCCCCTTTCTGCACCTCTCCTTTCTTTGTCATCCTTAGCTAGTTCCCATGAATGCCTTATCCAGCCTATTAGCATACATGTATTGGTTTCCTTGCTAGGGCAGAAAGAGGATCCATTCATTCACTCATTTATCCAGCATCGATTTCGAAGGTCTGTAACTTGCCAGCCAGGCACCATTTGGACATTGAGCCACCTTACTGAGCAAGGCCGGCAAGTTGTCTTCTTGCCTTACTTTCTAGTGGAATGAGACAAGGAAAATAACAAACACAAAATAAACTAGATGTTAAGAAAGTAGAAATTGCTATGGAAAAACAAATAGGTTGGTTCTATCTGGAGGATTTAGATCAGGCAAGGCCCTGCTGACTCCTGAATAGGACCTATAGGGCAGCTCCAGCCTCACAACTAGGGGGTAAAGTGCGTAGGGGCCAGGACTGTCGTGTGTGGAGCAATTTATATAAAGATATATATATTAGTAGTAGAGAATGGTAGGCATTAAGTCATTTGGTACTGATACTTTGCTGGACTTGTCTGGAAGTTTTGGGTAGGAGGCAGCACCTAAGCTGGTTTACATCAGAGGTGTGCAGGCATGGTGCACAATAGCCACTTGTTCTGAGTCTCTGTAATACATGCATCTGGACACTCAACCATTCTCACAGCTCCTCACTCCAATCCTGCCTCTGTCATTCCTGATGATTGGGACCTAATTCCAGAGGAAAGCACCCTGGGGTTCCATCTGGCCCCCATCCTGGCTGTTCTTGGTAGCTCCATGCTGTGGCTACAACACTCAGGTTAGCTAAGAGGAACAGCATAGGTAGGAACATCCAGGTGAAGGAGGACTCCATAGAGCAAGGTGGAGGCCCTACTAGCTTGCCAAAAGTTTGCAAAAGCCGTTGGCTACATAAATTATGTTCTGCTCACAAGTTTAGACTTCACCAGGCCTGCCTTCTCTGCAATACGAGCTTCCTCTCACCCTGCCCACTCTGCCACCTCCTGCTGAGACATGGATGCTGCCTGTGCTCAGAAAACACCACCGGGTTCCTCCATGGGCAGCCCCTTCCACCTTTCCCCCACTCCCCCAAAAAACAGTAAGTACCAAAGGAAAAGATTATACTTTTTATAACACCTCCCGATTTTCTTCAAGTCCCCCCCGAATTTTTATGCCCTTAGCTCATGAACTAAAGCTTATTCACACAGACAAGTAAGACAAGGATCTTATTCCTCACAGGGAGTCCTAGTTGGAGGGATTACAATCCCCACCCCCTCCCCCACCTCCACCATGTCAAGAAGATTAATGCCCTTTCTCCAACCTGTGAATGGGAGGCTGGGCTGTCACCAACCTTCCAAGGAAAGGAAACCATCCCCCATGTTTGCATGGGGCTGAGAGAGCTTGGTTGAATGCACATGCATGTCTATGCATGCATACACATGAATGCAAACATGCATGTACACACCCATGTGCAGACACACACACACACACACACACATACATACACCCTCCAGGATCCACCAGGGTCTGCACTGGTTCCCAACCCCTTTGGTCCTGCCTCAGGGCCTGATTGGCTTTTCTCTGACTGATCTCACTAGTGGAGTGGTATTTTAGAATGGTCCTTCTAGCCATAGTAATAATATGGAAGCTGGAGAGAAGCTAAAGTTTGCACTCTGCCCCTCACCAACTCCCTCCCATCGTCTTAGCCCTTCTTCACTTGATTCTTAACACTTTTTACATATTTTCTTTTATTTTTTTACACTAATGCATTTAAATGAGACAATTCATTTTAAAGCATAATAATACCCACCAAACAATATACACCACCTGCAAAATGTTAGAGATGCTTCTTCTTCTACTCTGGATTATAAGGCCCTTGGTGTATCTCCAGTATAGTGATAGAGATATGTTCATTTTTACTCCCCCAGCATCAGCTCCACACAGAGCTTTACACACATTTAACAAGTAGATGCTTATTAAATGTTTATTTAAAATATTTCATATCAGGGCCTCCCCTGGTGGCGCAGCGGTTGAGCACTGGGTTGCGAGGCTGCCCGCAGCCTCTGCAGCACCAGTTCAAACCCTGGTCACTGGAGAGGGTCCCACCAAAAAAAAAAAAAAAAAAAAAAACTTCATATCCACCATTTCTGGTAGCTGGTAACATCAGATTCCTTAGATTTGTTAACCTAAGGTATCCATCTGTACTGAGGCATTAAGAACCCAACACATCTCACTGTGTTACTGTTCCCAGTACAGCATTTACGTGCTAGGAGCCTTGTGTTCTTTAAACCAAAAGAATGCTTAATGGTGTCCATTTGTGGCATTGCATATAGGCATAATTATTGTCATACACTCATCAAAATACCATAAGAAGTAAACTAATCCCTCATTTGAAAGAACAGTCCTGATTGGGACGTTTACCCACCAATTGGTCCCTCTCTGTGGCAATCACAAAGTAAACAGCCTTAAACTTTGCCTCCCAGAGACTTTGAGAGGTTCTCTGGCCAATGTTTTCTTCCACAAAGGCTATCCATCACTTACTCATCTGCCCATGCCTATCAGTGCTGTCCTTTCTCATTGGATTCCCACCTTAATGTGTGTGGCATGGACTGCCCACTGCCAGAGGTGCTGGGACAGTAGGGGAGAATATATCAGCTGGAAAGGGGCGTAGCTGCCTGGCCCAGCCCTGCCAGCAAGGAGTCCAGCTTTCCAGGACAGAGGTGGGAGAAAGTGTGGACTCCACTAGTAGGCAGTTAAGAAGAGCCATACAGAGTCCCTCCTGATGCCACTGTCTCTGCCACTTCTGTCATCCCAAAGCACAACTTGGGATGTTTGACACCTCTTGGGAGCCTTGAGTGCATCCTGACTGGCTACCATGACAAATCCCAACTTCAGGGGCCCCTGCAATTCCCCTCCTTACCCACATCAGCAAGATGTCTTCTTTGAGTGCTCATGACAATTTATATTCTGCGATATGGCCCTGCTATTTTTCTGCTCTGCTTTATGTGTTCATCTGCCTTACCCACCTTCCTAGATTGAAGGCCTTTAAAGGCAGGATCTAGTCTTGTATATTTTTCTCCTAACTCTTGTGCAATGCCTTAGATAGCTGGCTGGCTGCTTGGATTATGCATGAGTGAATGAGGGAAGGTGAAGATGGAAAGAGGGAGAAATAAAAGAGAACAAAGGTAATGCATACATGAACGGTCTTTTGCCCTGGGGCGCCACCAATGTCCCAGTTTGTAAGCAGAGGCCTGGCTCACAGAAGATGGGGTGGTAAAAGCGTAGGCCCTCCTCTGACCGACTTGCCCCTGCCATACCTCCCAGCCTGGGACCTCCCTTCAAGAGCGTTCATCACACAGGCCTGGACTCATTGAGGAAAAATCACACAAAGGCAGAGCAGGGTGGCCCTGCCCCATGAAATCGTCTTCTTCAAGGGCCGCTGACCCTACAGGAAATCACTGATGGACATACCAACCTGCTGGCCCCTTTATCCCACGGCCCCAACACCCCGGAAGCTAGCTGTGACCACACACAGCAGGAGACACACACAATTGCCTCAGCCAGGGGCTGGCTGGTTGTCAGTGGCAGTGACAAATTCTCCATGCTGCAGAGACACAAAAGCCACCGCCGAATGGAAACAAGAAAAGCCACATTCAGCAGTGACACTTCAGTTAACCAGAACCCCGTTAGCTCTAATTCTCATTTCATCGGAGGTTTTTGCTTGTTTATTTTTGTTTGGGTTTGGCTTGGGTTTGGTTTTTTTAAGCTCTATGTATCCTTTTTGGAGGAAAAAGCAAAACAATCCAAGAAAACAAACTGACAATAGAATTATGGTCAAGAAGAGTTTTGGGGGGACAAAAAGGGGAATGTGTTATAGCATCTGGCATTTCAATGGCAATTTTAGTAAAGGCAGCACTAGATACTCTGCCCCAGATCAGCAAATGAAGCAATACTCTTGTCCGGGCTGCCTAAGCCTGTGTTTGCAAGTCAGAGGTTGCCTGTGTTTGCAGATTTATTGACCTGATTCACCAAGCCCCACCCCAAAGGATCCCAGGTAACCCACATCTTATGCTGCTTATTTTCCTTTTCCTGGTAACTAAAAGATGTGAGCAAAGTGTCATGACTAAAGCCACCTACAGGCCATGGCAGGATGACCCTGCCTGAGAAAGTGCGCCTTTGGCTACACTGGATCGAGCATGGGTTGGGCAGCCCACAGACTTGTGTCCCATCTCTTTCCTGTCCTCACTCGCTGTGTGATCTCAGCAAGCCAGGCTCCTCATCTGTAAAGTGGGACCTATAAAAATACACCCTCACTGGGTGGCTGCAAGGACGAATGGAGATCATGTGCATCACAGTGTCAGAGCGGTCTCCAGCACGCAGGAGCAGCTAACCAGGTGTGGAGTTTCCTGTCCTTGCCTCTACATTCCAGCCCCTGGCAATCTCTCTCACTACCCAGACCCCTGGCAATCTCTCCTGCAGGATTCACTTTGCAGCCCTCCAGAGCCTCAGGTAGTGGGTTGCTCTGGCTTCTAAGATGAGCTATTTGGACCCATCAGACCCTGAGACCACCCAGACATTGCCCTCTGCAGCTGGAGAGTGAGGGCCAGGCATCTGCCCTTGCTGGGCAAATCAGACCCCATGCACAGCATGCTCCCAGGCACTTGGCCCACCACTGGCAGCTCCACAATAACTCGGGATGGATGGAGCTGCCAGGAGGAGACGACAAAACACTCAGTCCACAAGATCCTCCCCACCAATGCCTGTCCTCTCTGACCAACCTTTTACCCTAGCACAGAGCCTGTTCCATCATATACCTAAAGTAGCTCACTTCATCCCTGTCATGTAGAGACTACCACATCCTCTACAGATAAGGAAACTAGGGTTCAAAATGTCACTTTCATAAAGTCACACATCTCACAGGTGCTGAAACCAGCCCCAGAGCCTGGCCTGCAGCCCTGCATCTTTGGGTGCTTTGCATTCTCACACCCCCAGGCAAGAGGACCCCCTGACCCAGGGCCAACTCAGGAGGACCCACAGCAGATATTTTCCTATCTTCTTTCTAATTCTCCCAGTGAGTCTACACAGTAGGTATAATTTTCCCATTATTATTGATGAGAAATATTGAGGGCATCAAGTCAAACTGTTAATTCACAGAGCTTATAAGAGACCAAGTCAGATTCATCTGACCCCATGACCTGTGGCTTTTCCACTGCATCAGACCACACTGCCTATGCCCGGAAGTCAGCATCAGACACACAGCGGAAGCCTGAACTGCCAGGTTCCTGACAGTGTGGGAGGTGACGCGACCCCCATCAGTTCTAGCACTCCTTTCCATGACCCCAGGTAAAAACCATGTTCCAGTTCAAGGCTTGCTGCCTGGAACCTTCTCCATGAGCCCTGCCAAGTATTTTCAGGACAATGTTATGTTATCTGAGAGGGGGAACACGTGCACTAACAGACACATTAGTGAGCTGTTTTTATCTGGGTTTAACTGTCTGTTGGTAGAAAACAGAGCCCAAAAGGATTATGACACTTTGCAGATGAGGGCACTTTTGATTTGGAGGAGGGGACATTTCTTATTCAAAGGATTTCAGGGTGACTAGAATGAAGGATAGAAGTGGGTGAAATCAGAGAGAGGGGTGCCAAATGTAAATTCCACATCTTCCAGACGTGTGCAAACTCAGCTTCGAACTGTTGTGAGCTCCATCATTTCATCTATAGAGCTGGTCCTGCCCAAATTCTAGCTGTGGCTGCCTTTATCATTGTGGAGATATAATCATGGTCAGTATCACTCATGTATGTGCTGGCCTGCTTAGTCCTCCTCTTCGCATGATCCACAGACTCCAGCACAGCTCTAACCCCTTCCTTTCTTTTGAATTCTCTTCACTAATGCAGGGAACACTGACTCACAGAGCACACAAGGGCAATCCACACACAGGCCCACTGACCCTCTGGAACTACTCTCTCTGTTTAACAAAGCCCAGATTCTTCCACTGGACCTTTATGCCCCGGAAGCCTGCCTTTGCCCAGTAAGGACTCCCAAAAGGACAAAGAGGTGCTGCCCCTTGGATGCCTGCAGCAAGACAGCCACCTCTGGCCTCCTGGTTGAGGTCACCTAGGGGCACCGAGCTGGCCAGAATGGACTGATGTCTGTTAAGCTCCCTGGTTGATGCAACAAGTTCTCGAAGCCCTCTCAGAGCCTCAGTAGGTGCTCCCTCAGATATTCACAGCCACCTCTAGTGTATCCATGCCCATCAGACCTGGGAATCTGGTGACAACTGCTTATATTCCGCATCTTGCCTTTTTCACTGGGAATACAAAAAATACTCATTTTGTACTTCATACTCAAAGCAAGTGGCTTTTGAGGAAAGTTCAAACATGATTTTTTAAAAAAAATCTATAGCTGGCCCCTACAGAATTATTCTGAGGGAGTAAGTATGGCACATCTTTGTGCAAGAATGGATTATGGATGGGAAAAACCTTAGGTCCTCACTTATTTCAGCCTCCCCAAGGACAATAAGGAGGCGTGTTGTATCAGCTAGATACTGCCATAAGACAGCAACTCTAAAACTTAACAGGATTCCCAAATATCTAGTTGTTGGCAGGCTGTTGGGGCTGACAGAAGCGCCTGGGCCATGAGTCTCTCATCACCAGAAGCTAATCCAGGCCTCTTCACAGGTGGGGGTCCCAAGGTTCTAAACATGATGAGAGAGAACTAGTCCTGCAGCAAAAGTGTTCTTAAGTCTCTGCTTATTCTAGCACAGCCAGAACAAGTCACGTGATAAAGGCCCACATTTCAGAGGGAGGGTGGTCAGTGACAGAACACGAGGGTGTGAATCCAAACTGGGGACAAAGATGTGGTCCTTTTTCCACCCCACCACAAAGACAGTGAACCACCTGGCAGACTGTCTTTTTGACACATTTATCTTACCAGAACACCAAGAATCTCTCCTCTTTGCTATACCAGACTTATAGTAGATGGCCAATAGATAGTTTAATGGATGTGTAAATGAATAAATACACCTGAGAGAAAGAAAAGGAATGAAAGAATAAGGAGAGTGAGTGAATGGAGGTCTAACAATCAAAGTACCCAAAGAATATTGAGATCTTCTGGTCTGGGGAAGATCCTGAAATTTTAAGAAGTATAAAAAGAAGACAAACAGGTCTTTAAGACATAAAACTGGGCCTGCCTGGTGGTACAAGGGGTTAAGACGCAACCTATGAAGCAATCCACAGCCACTGCAGCACAAGTTCAATCTCCAGCCAGGGAGCTACCCACATGGCGCAGCAGACCTCTCCTGCCTCGCCCGCTGCTCCCCTAAGCAGTGTATTTCAGTCAATCTGCCTGTTCTGTTCCCCACTTTGTCTCTGGTGAATCCTCTCACCCCCTGCACCTCTGGCCTGTACCCCAGTTCTTGTATGCATAAATAAATAAATCTTTAAAAAAAGACACAAAATCATTGAAGAACATGATGTTTGGAGAGTAAATGCATTTGAGTACAGTGAAAGAAACTGAAATAAGAATCAAAAGCCCTGATTCAGAAAACATTATTCCTTCTCTAATTATAATGTAATGAATTGATTTCCTCACTTTCTTATTTCAACAAATATTTATTGAGCTTCTATTTGATGCCAGGCACTAAAGTCATCATGATGTCAGTTGGAGACTGTTATAAATGAGCTTCCAAATGTCTTCTGAGGCACACTGCTCCTTCTCTGAAGCCCAGCGTCACCATCTGCACCGGAAAGTGGTGTTCTCAAATTGCATGCTATGCTTCCTCCCTAAACCAGGAAGACTTCTCAGACTGGGAGGGCTAGGAGCTGTTGGAAGAGTAGGTCCAGATTTGACTCTCTGGATTGACAGGTTGGGAGCCCCTGCTGATAGGACCACTAAGCTCCCTTTTAGTTCCAGCGTGCTAGGATAAGAACAGGAACCATGATAAGCACCTGAGTGATGTCATCCCTCACTTAGCCTTGAGGAAAGCAGATGGCCACTGGGAACCAACACAAGAAAGTCACTAAGAACAATAGAAAAGCAACATAGGATCTTGAGAGTATGCCCAAGACAGCTCCTTGTTCATGTACAAACCTGTCCTCCTCAATCTATGACTCAGCTATCATCCTGTCTCAAAGTCCAGGTTCCCTAGTCCAGACAAATAACTCAACCACCTCTGCAGAGAACACATGGCAGAGGCACAGCCCCTAGCTGAGCCTGCTGGCCCTAGGTATGGAATAAAAACAAAGACAAAATGTTACGCGGGAGTTTGTTCATGCCTACTCCCTGCCAAGCTGTGTGCAGCACCCACCACCTGCCAAGATCTCCAAGTAGCGCTTCTCTCCATTGACCTTACCAACTGCATGAGGAAGCTCTTTCTGGACATCCATTCATCCTATCTCATTCCTTCCTCATGCAGGCTTATCTATCCTTCCTTTTTTGTACACCCCAACTATGTGTATCATCCTCTTATCTTTGGCCTCTCTTCCCCACTAGCTCCTAGCCCTTCACCTGCAAGCATCCCAATACCTTTCCTTGTCCCCATTTGTCAGCAGCAAAAGACACTGTGAAATATTCCCCTCCAAGCAGGCATCTCTTCTGAATGTCCCTATTCTTCCCCCACTCCCAATAATGTAGACTGAAACATTGATATTTGTCCTTAATAGCATCACATACTCATGATAGAAACAGATCTCGACATTGCTGGAAGATTCCTTCTTCTCCCTTCCTGGCCCACATACTCATAATCATTTGCCAAATTCCATCTATCGCCCTCCATAACAGCTGTGGCTCATTCCTTTCTCTTCATTCCTATGAATACCATCTTCTTCGCTGCTTATATGAGACCATCGTCAGGGCCTTCTACCCCTTGTTTCTCCACCCCACACTCCACCTTTTAAAATTAATGGACTATTTGAGACCAGCCTCATACATGTTTATATTTGATGCTTTTATACTACCTTCAACGTGAAAGGCTGTCAAATCCTCCCAATCCTTAAGATCCTGCTCAAACTTCCTCTGGAAATCCTCTCATTTTCTACTCTGCCCCCTCCAAATACCCAGCCCCCCTAGAAGTCTTCTCACTATCCTCTGAATTCCCATAACTTTGTCTCTGTGCCCATCCTAAGATGCTTATCACTTTATATGTGGAGTCCTAGGTGTTGGAATATTTTCTCCTCTCACTAAGGACAAAGATTTCTTGAAAGATGAAACTAAGTTTTTTGAATCTTTATCTTACCCTCTGGACTAGGATGATACCTTTGGATAGATTTCATGAATGAATGAATGAAACCCCCAGTTTTCACAAAGGGCTGCCACAGAGCATCTATAGCTCCTTGGGCAGGGACTTGGGATTCTTGCCCAGAAATAATTTGGTGATTGTAAAAGTATCACTTGAATTATTTACCAGAGCTATGTCTCCTGACAGCCATCTACAGCCACCTCTCTGGAGAAGCAGTGAAATTAAAATCTGCTGTGTTGAACTGAATTCCTTGAGCAGCCTTATCTCTACCCCACCCCCAACTTATGAAAGATTGAAAGCTGCAGCTTCCCTGTTGTTCCTTCCCGGAACTGTGAACAGTCTCCCCACAACCCTGGCTCCCCACCCCCACCCCAGCTCAGCCACTGAGCTCATGTCTTCTAGCCTAATTCATTTTCTAGATAGATGGAGCAAATACCTAGCAAATATTATTTATGACTTTGTGATAAATAAGCCTTTTACAGGAGTTATTCGAGGAGTTCTGGGCAATTTCAAGGATAACTTTCAGCAAGTTTCAAAGGTCGGGTCAGCCTGGGATACTGAGCCCATAGTATTTGCCATTCTGTTCATCTGTTTTGAATTATTGGTCTTACCCAGCTTCAGTCAGTTCTCAATGGACTGGCTGTGCTTTAGCTCTCTGGCTATATTTTATTTTGATAGTGGGTAAGGGACTTTAATAATTACTATTTGTGCTAGACTGACAGTGGGGAAGAAAAAGGGATCTTAATGAAATTCAAGCTCTAGCAGATGTGCGGGCAAAGATGGGTTATACCTGCCCAATCATGCCCACCCACATACCCCTACAACTGCTCACACAGAGCAGTGGTATTCCCTTCTGTGCAGGGGAGGGAAGGCATGATGCTGGACCTGGCAGCACAGAGGAGGGGTCACAAGGGCAGAACTTTGCCAAGGGGCCAGGAAGCAGTGGGCCAGCGTAGGTCCTTTTTAATGTAGGAACACACGTCTGATCATCTGCAGGTGCTGCAGGCTGAGCTTCTTGGAGCAGAGACTTTGTCTCGCTCAACTCTGAATCTGCAGAATCTAATACTCTACCAGCACATAGTAGGCACTCAAATTTTTATTGGATTGGGTTACATTGGATTACATTGGTTTCGGTTGGGCTGGGTTGGGCTGGGCTGAACTGGGCTGAGTTGGGTTGAGTTGGGTTGCATGATAGGAATTGAATCCCATTGGGTTCTGATCCCCTTCACTCTAACTGTAGTTTCCTTTCATGAAGTCTTTAAAAAATTTTTTCTTCACTTTTCTTTTGTTTTTGTTGGTGCTGTCATTTTTTTTCTCTTGTTAGTTTGTTTATCTTGGCTTTGGGGTTGATTTTTATTTATCCTGAGAATGAATTTGCCTGGGGCAGAACTTAGAATGCAAAGGTCTTTCCAGATCTAGACATTTCTTCTGAGATCATTTGGCAAAAATTTATTTTCCATTCCTCACACATAAAATTATCAGCCTATTATTCCAGAAATGGCAGCAGAGTGGAGAATTTAAGTATGCTGTCTCATCTTTTAAAATAATAACATCCTTTTAAAATAGTAACATTTATTTTGCTTAGTTATAGTCTTAAAGATGGTTTTTCTCTGCCTGCTCTTAATTTGAAACTCTTCATTTGCCATATTTCATTGGCACACATGGGTTCTTAAAAAAGACTTGGTGAAATAAATTGACTACAGAAAGTCTTAGTTTGTTCACCTCTCGTTGGCTGTTTGTTTTTAATTTCAGTAGGTAGAAAAATGTCTCTCTCTCTGAGAAATTAATCAAGGATTCCCTTTGTCTTTGGACTGAGGCACATTCGGCTAGATTCCCTTCTTAGAAACATCTGTCCCTCTCACTTTACATAGTAACGATGGCTGAAGAAATGCTACTTTGGTTATTTTTTAAATCAAATTATATATTTAAATGTACCAGTGAACATTTAAATGAACACCTTCTGAAATATGAACAATTTCCTAATTTACTTACTTATCAAATCTGAATTTTTCATATTGATCTTGCTCAAGGAAAATTTATCTCCTCGTTGTTATCTGTCAGAAAAGACAATTAGCAATGGCTGGGTTATATGTAGTTTCCTTCCTCAGACATAGATTCCAGGGCTGAGGCCCCAGGAGGGTATGCCTGTTACCAGACCCATTAGTGGGCTGAAAAGGAAGGCTAGTTCCAGAAGGGAGGTTTAGAAAAAGAGAAAGAGCCAAGATCGATCATTAGTCTTCAAGAAATATATTTTTTTAAGATTTATTTATGCATACAAGAGCTGGGGTACAGGACAGAGATGCGGTGGGTAGGAAGATCCACCAGAGACAGAGTGGGGAACAGAACAGGCAGACTGACTGAAATACACTGCTGAGGAGAGCAGTGGGTGAGACAGGAAAGGTCTGCCTTGCCATGTGGGTTTCTCCCTGGCTGGCTGGGGATAGAACTCATGATTGTGCTGCAGAGGCTGTGGATTGCTTCATAGTGTGGTGCTTAACCCCTTGCACCACCAGGGAGGCCCCTTCAAGAGATATTTAAATCATGAGGGAGGGTCAATGTCTCTACCTCATGCAGAGGCTGTTATAGGATAAAGAAGCAATGAAAGGAAAATAGGATATAAGTCTACTGGGCTAGAAAGTTTAAATCCCATAACAAGGACCTTGATATCACTGGTTTTTACTTACCCCTGTATTTAGTTCTGTTCTGGGACCCTGCTAAATAAAAAGCCCAGGGTCAGTGCTGACAGGATCCTAGCTTGTTTTCCTGATGATCTTGTATTTTTTACAAGCCTTTCCATCTTCTGGATACAAACCTTCACTCATTACCCTCTACCTATAAAGACATCCTCCATCTCTACCCCATCTTGAGCACTCCATAAATTATCCTTCCTTCCCTACAAGTCTGTCAATATTCAGTTCCATGAGTAATGCAGGCTTCCTCCATGGTGAATTCTTCAGCTCTATTTCATGAGGAAAAGTACTCTTTTAGTAAAAAAGGAAAGAGAGATTGAAGGTTATTCTCTAGTACTTCAAGACATTTGGGGCAAGCTACATCATTGCTGGGCAGGATCTGTGGATCCCCAGAATTTCTGTGTCAGATTCTCCTTGATCTTTGCTTTGTCTTTTGTTAGTAGATTGTGTTCTATTTCTCCTACCACACCTAGAAAGCCCCTTTCCTCTTTAGTACCTTCTCAGAGACAGGCACAAAAGTTTCACTATCTATTCTGGATAAATTGCTACTTAACAAACCACTTCAAAACATAGAAATGTAAGAAGATATATATATTATTATTTCCCATGCATTGTTGACTGTGTCAACGGGGTGGTTTTCATTAACAACTCCCTTGGGGTAGCAATCAGATAGATGGAGGTCAGGCCTGGAGTCATCTAAAGGGTAGACTGTCACAGTGGCTCACACATATGACTGACAGCTGATACTGCCAGCAGGAGGTCAGCTGTGGTTGACCAGAAGGACACCTTCATGTGGCTTCTCCCACATGGTAACTGAATCCCAAGAAGTGCCCTAGGAAGCTAACATTGCAAGAGATCCAGACAGAAGATGCAATGATGTTTATGACTGAGCCTTCAAAGTCCCTGAAAGTCATTTCCATCTTATCCTACAGTTCACGCAAGGCATTAAGGTCAGATTATATTTAAGAGGAGGGGCATTCTATTCTACCTCATGGCAAGATGTGAAGTATGAAGGGCCAGGGAGAGGGAAATCCATGGCTGCATATTGATAAACTCTTTACCACATAGTGGTACCATATTCTTCTCTTATCCTATGATTCTAATAACATTATGTTAATTTCTGACCCTAGGTTGCCTCAATTCCCTTCCTTTCAAATTCACGATCCCTCTAATTAGTGCCTCCTATTAGGAAGCATATTTTTTGTTTGTCAGTTAAAGAGGTTTGATCACTTGCTTTGAAAAGCCAGAGCTGAAACAAGCTTGGTAAATTTTCACTCAGAGAATGACTGCTTAAAACTGCTTGGGAGCATATTTCTTTAAAAAAAAAATTATTGAGTTTTTTAAAGTCAGAGAAAGTCCACAGACCTCAATTGTGTCACATGTACTGTAGAAATTTTCAGGTATTCCCACCATAATTTTGTTTTCTGAGCAAGAAAACAACAAACTGCCTTCTGATGGTCTTCTACAGACTGATACTGAAGAGGGAAAAGCCAGAAGAAAGGAAAGGAATCAGAGGGTGGGGAAGTGAATTCAATTGAAAAGAAATGAATCTCTGTTTGAAAGGAAAGTGAATCTTCCAAAGCATCAAATCTCTGCAGATAACAAATGAGATTTATACTGAAAAGAAGCCACATACCCCAATCCCACTCCATTCCCCCCAACATGGCCCCTCTCCTACCAATATCTACCCCACCGTTATGGGGCCAGAAGCAGAAATATTAGTTGTTTCTTTTCCCCTGCAAGAAGGAGACTTTTTTTTTTCTTTAATTGAATATATTTGCATATAACGTGTAAATTTAGGGCATACAATGCATTGCTTGGATACATTTTTATATGTAATACTATTGCCTTTGTAGCAATATTTATCACGTTACGTAATTACAGTATGATACTGTTGTCTATATTCAACTAGATTGTGCCTTAGATCAGATGGCTTATTACTACTCCAAACATGTAGTAGTAATGAGTACTGGTATTCTGAAAGAATGTCAGTCTTATCTTTTGAACCTGGCATTTCCTGGTGACTGCCATTTTACCATCTTTTTTATAAAAGTGACATTTTTAGATTCCATATATAAGTAATATCATGCAGTACTCGTCTTTCTGTCAGATTTATCTCACCTAACGTAATGTGCTCAAGGCTGTCTATGTTGTTGCCAATGGTAAAGTGTCCTTCTTTCTTGTAGCTGAATAATATTCCAGTGTGTGTGTTCGTGCATGTGTATAGATATATCTATCTTTATCTATATATATCACATGTTTTCTATCCATTCATCCATTGATGGGCACTGAGATTGTTTCCATATCTTTCCAAAGAGACATCAACATAGCCAAGAATCACATGAAAATATGCTCAACATCAGGAATCATCAGGGAAACGCAAATCAAACCACATTGAATTATCACCTCACAGCATTAGAATAGTCACACTCAAGAAGACAAGAGATAAGAGGTGCTGGTGAGGATATGGTGACAAGGGAATTCCTGTACATCACTGACAGGCATGTAAATTGGTACAACCACCATGGAAAACTGTACAGAGAGTCCTCAAAAATTAAAAGAGATCTACCGTATGATCCAGCAATCCCATTACTGACAAAATACCAAAGAAAAGAAAAACAGAATTTCAAGGTAGGAGACTCTTAACCCAGTTCCTGTGCTCTGGGAAACTGCTGAACCATCCAGAGATATCACTATTCTCAGGGACCACACACACATCAAAAAATGGCTGTCAGAGGGGCCTCCCTGGTGGTGCAAGGGGTTAAGACACAACCTAAGAAGCTATCCGCAGCCTCAGCAGCACGAGTTCGATCCCCAGCCAGGGAGATGCCCACATGGGGCAGCAGACCTCTGCTGACTCTCCTGCTGCTCCCCTCAGCAGTGTATTTCAGTCAATCTGCCTGTTCTGGTCCCCACTCTGTCTCTGGTGAATCCTCTCATCCCCCCACACCTCTGGCCTGTACCCCAGTTCTTGTATATATAAATAAATAAATCTTTAAAAAACAAAAAAGGCTGTCAGAGGCATAGGGGAAGGGTAGAGGATATGTTAAGGCCACTTTAACACAAGGGAATCTCCTCTTCCCCCACCCTGGGCATACATGAGGCTAATTAGTGTTTATATGAAGCCATTTCTGGTAGGATTATGCAGTCATCAAAGGTATTTGGAAAGCAGAGATTGACACGGTGATATGTATTTTATACCCATAGAATTTTTTTAAATTGTTATTATCTCCCAGGAGGCGCCATGGTTTGGGGAAAAACCGGGCAGTTTTTGTTTTGTTTTGCTTTTTCCCTTGTACCATGTGTCCCTCTAGTCTCAGAGGTCAGTCACAGCCCCTGAGTGTTCCCTCCACCATGGAAAGACCTCACCGACACCATCTTTCCTTGGCTGGGAGATTCTGACATGATCTCAGAGAGGCCCCGTGGGTCTGGAACCTGCATTATTTCCTGCACATCTTACATGCTTAAATTAAAATTGTAATGTAACATTTTTTGCATAAATTTCTTACAATACACACATTTGAAAAAAGAGTTATGAAACAGAAGAGTAACCTAAGGTCTACCCTATTTCTTCACTAACAAATCCTATGGCCCTTTTGGGGCTCAGTTGGTAAATGAGATGATTCTACTACCTACTAATCTTTAGGTCTCTCATCCAAATTTTTCCCCAAGAAAATGAAGGTTGGGAAGAATTAAAGACAGAAAAATGCCATGTCAGGAAGCTGCACTTGAAAGCAGCTCTGCTCCCTTATCGTGCCAGGATGCACCCCATGTTCTGAAACCATTCGGAGTGACTCATTTTCCTCTAGCCACCTGTCCTCCAAAAGCAGTCAGGCTCCTGGGGCCACTGTGGGCATGCCAGAAATGGAAGAGTTTGCAAACTTGCTAACATGGATAAAGTCCACAAGCTAAAAGGCAAGGAATTAGGATGGGATGGAGTGGGTGTGAGTGGGACCTGTTTGCTCAGCTCAGTTCAGCTCTGGAGGTCTCTATATTCTTTAGCTCTTAATCATTAGATCGGAAAGGGGGAGGGGAAGAGAGTGGAGGCGCGGGGAGGTAAAGGGAAAGAAAAAACTTCAACACCAACAAAAAAAGAGACAGCCTCACACTCAGGTCTTCTGGGACCGAGAACTCCATTCAGAGTTTTCAGAAAATAGGGTCAGGCATGTCTTGTGACCTGAGACCCCAGAGCAACTCTGTTCTCCATAATTATCTAATACTGCACTCTCCCTGCCAAATACAATGAAACAATTTGTCACTTCAATTATCTGTCAGTCAACACTGAGGCCTTTTCAACAGGCCAGCACATGTGTTTGGAGAGCTTGTCAGTGAGGGCTGTCTAGCCAGACCCATAACCATGGAAAATGGAACCTTTGTTAATTCTGGTTCTTAGAAAAGTAAATCCATTCAATTTCTCTCCTCTCGCTCCCTCTTCTTTTCTAAACGCCTTCAGTTTGGAATTTGCACAAGGAGCTGAATTGGTCCTGCTCTGAACCTTAAATGACTGGCCAAAGGATTTGCATGAGGAAGCAGAAATTAATTATTCCTTTGGGGCTTTGCCCCCTGGTTTTCTGTAATTCTGTGTTTAAAGCGAGATTACACCCTGCGTTACCAGCAGGATGGGGGGAGGGATGGGAAGTGGGGGCACCCAGGGGGGCAGGGAGAGGTTTTCAACCAACCAGCTAGCTTCCCTGCCTCCCTTTCCCTTCCCTGGAAGGCAGCTCAAGCCTAGCTGCCTAGTGGAAGCTCCCTGGGGAAGTTCCCCTGACAGTTCATCACACTTGCCACTTGAAGAAATAAAGAGAAAGGAAATCTGCTCTGAGGCCCAAACATCCTTCGGGTAACCCTGACTCTCTAGACTCATCCCTGAGGTGTTAGCTCCTGTAAGAGAGCAGGGACAGAAAACTTCTCCCCAGGAGGGATGGGATCTTCCTCTATAAGGGGACAGGGATCTGCTCTTCCACGTAAGGGAAAAGGGACCCCTCCCCCATATGAAGCTGCATGTACCCTCTGGGGGTTGGGAACGCAAGGTTGCTCTGAGACAGTGCAAGCAGCAAAGCCAAAGCTCTGTTCAGCATTTACCAGGGGCCCCAGGCACAGAGTGCCTGTGTGTTTTGAAGACATGAGCTGGGTGGGGGTGGGCACCTAGGACAGCATCAAGGTTGTGCTCCTTTTAGCGTTTCTATCGTCTAGTGATTTGAAAAAAATATGTTGTCCTGTAGCAAATACAATTATAATGTGTTTTAAATTATAAATATATATATATATAATTTTGTATACATTGGACAGCTTTATGCCACTTCAGACACGTAGAAATCCCACATACACCTGTAAATCTGCACCCTCCCACCCAGCACCAGTCTTGTGATCCCCTGACAAGTTGGAGGCTGGAATCCATCACTTTTTGCCTCTGCAAAGGGTTTCCTTCCCCCTCTTTCCAGTCCCAGCACCAGCAGCACAGAAGGAACACCCACTGCTGTGTTCCACTGGAATTCTGGTCCAGGACAGCTGAAAAAATTGATCCTTGAAGATTTGATTTTCAAACCAAATCTCATTGCCTCCTTTCCTTCTATTTCTCTCTACCTTATCCCTCCTTTTCACTTCCTTCCCCCTTTTCTCTGTCCCTGTTTTCTTTCCTCCCTTTACCCCAGCAACCCTTTCTCTATGTTGATTTTTTTGCTTCTTTCTCTCTTTCCCTCTTTGAGACCAGCCAGCTGTATTACACGAAGGTTTGCAGAGAGAGAAATCATCCTCTTCCCCACCCCCTATTTTACAGATAAGAAAATATAAGCCAACATGGTGAGGTCTTAAATTCAGGCAGAAAGTCAGAGGTGAAACTGCCATATCAATCAACGAATAAGTGACCACCAGGTAGACTCTGCCCCAGCCAGGTCTCTTACTGGGTCTCCTCACCTCCATCTCACCACCAGAGTGAGGAGACATACTTCCCTCCACTCCACTTAGGAGGCAGATTCCTTTGAAGAGGGATCCTGGCAACCAAGCTGAATGTGGTCCTGGAGGTAACTGGGCTTTTTTCTCCTGAGCTATGCATGGAGCCTCCGTCCAGCATAAGAGGATGAGCCCATCACAGGGATCCAACCAGAGAAGAAAATGGACTTTCTGTCTAAACAAACACTCCACATGTTAACTTGCCCCTAAAAAATGACCATTCCCTTTCAGAAGGTCCACACTTAGCCCAAATGTACTAATTAGCAAAATTTGGGGGATGTTTTAAGAGGGGCCAAAGAGTGAGCAGCCCCCAAAATTTCATATACACTACCTTTTAGCTAAATGACCCCCAGTTTTCAAAGGGGTTCATTTCTAATAAACCCAACTTTAATTCACTACCTTCTTCAGATTTTAATCTGATAAACCTGGGGTTTCTTCCAAAAATGTATCTCAATTTAGTACAGGAAAATTAGTAAACATTGGGACAAGATGAAAAATTACGCCCAATTCCCATAGCAGAGCATTTCTGGAAGAATCCAGCTCTCTCGGGCAGGATCAGGATAATCAAACAAACATCCTCTAAGAACACCTTGTGCTCTGGTATTGAGGCAGATGCCTAACCTCGAAGCTGAAGGAGGTGAAAGATGGAATGGAGACCACCAATGAACAAATGTAGGGTCTAAAGTTAGGGTCAGGGAGGAGTGGTCAGTCTGTTTTCTCTCAACTCTGGGACAGGCATGCCATGGCCCTCACCTCCCCCCACCTTTCCCCAACCTCCCTACTGACCTACTCCCCCTCCCCAAAACTTCCCTTCACTTTATTGACACCAGTGTTTAACCTTTCACCTCTGGTGACCTCCACTATTTGGTCCTTGGGAAACCCGATGACATGGTTGCCCTCTTCCCTGGTCACTCCCCAGAGAAAAGGAGGCAGAAAGAGCCCTGAGCTGAATGAGCATTCTCTGCAGCACCCCCAGCGAGTGTCTAATCCTCTGCCTGGCCCTGCACACTTTGGGGGCTTTTCCCAAGAAGCCTCTGCTGATCTGCCCACTGCTCTGACCCAGGAGCTTTATGTTTTCTAGGCTGCCATAGTCCCAACTTTTAACCCACAGATAACTTGACTCTAAGACTAGAAAAGAAAACAATATATTTGGAAGGAATGATAATGGCCCACTGAGGTAAATCAGGGACAGTGTCAGTCTGTGGAAAAAAGAAAGGTGCATACCGAGAAAATGGGCCAGTCTTTGACAAAGTGCCCCACTGCTCCCTCTTCATCCCCAACTCTCAGAAATACCAGGGGCTCGGTGACCTCCAACCTGAATACCATATTTGTTTGTGCAAAAAGCTTTTACATTTTGCCTTGGAGTCTACTCCATTTAGCTTTCTCTGGCTATAATCACAAAATGTCCAAAAATGGCAATGTGTACCATCTCTCTTGGATGACTCCACACAGCAAATATTTTATATACAATCTACCCAGAAACCCGAATATGATTTGCTTAAGCCCTCCTGAAGGCAAATTTGCTGCCCTTCTGAGAAACACCAAATAAAGGTTCTTGGGTTGTGAAGCCAAATCATTTAAAAAGCAACAATGCAAAATTCTCAAACACAAATAACTTCACTGAATTGAAGGAGTATAAAACATCGAAAACCATTTTTACACCTAAATTAGTAAGCATTACTTATGCTAATGGAATTTTATGACGTGTTTTATAGTTATCTGTTTGTAATTAGTAAAATTCTATATAATAAAAGTAGTATCAAGTGACTGCACTTTGGAGAGAGGTTGTCGCCACGCTTGGGACAGGAAGAGAAAGGCAGCACATTAACAAGCCCAGAAATCTCCAAGCACGGGGCCTCATCCTGGGTCTGCTTCTAAGTAGATGAATGTCATAGGAAAGTTATTAATGAAAAAAGATAGAATTCATTCATAACATGGAAACAAAAATAATGAGTTGTCTTACTCACCAGTCTGATATGAGTGTCAAATTAATGTATGCAACAGCACTTCATAGATTTGCAGTGAGCTGATCCCTATGCAGATATTAAGTACAGATTTTAATCTGATAAAATTAGTCTTTAACCTGATAAAATTTAGTCTTCAATGCATGAAATAATGATGACTGTCTATATGTTCAAACATATATATACACACAGATATGTATAATAAACATATATGTGTAATGTGTGCATAGGCACACAATATCACTTACGTATAACCACACAAGTCAGTATGAGCATCCTCTCAGAATCCTGCCTAACTCATTTTGTTAGGGGGAAAAATGCCTGTAGTGGAGTATTAATAAGTCCCTTAGTAAGCACGCGGGTGAGAACCCACAGCAAGGCAACCCGTTCAATATCGGGACTGCCCTATAACAATTTTCAAGTGGGCCTATTGGACCTGTCAAAATGTGGAATAAATATTTGGTAGATTTTAATTCATCTCTCTTGTACACGCTGTTGTTTTATAGTCTAACTGAAATGTTGGTTCCATAATATTATGAATATAGTCACCTCACATTCATGTAGTTAAAATTTGGGGAAATTTTAAATTTGTTAAAAGAGGAAGCTTAACAAAAATTTCATTTTCCTGTCTTCATGAGGATCCAGCCTCTTTAAATGAAGGGAGGAAAGATCAAGCAGTGTTACAGGAAACTTGAGGTAGTTACTGATGGCCATGCCAAGAGGAAAATCCAAGCATTTCCCCACAAACAGGCTTCTCAGCAAGTAGGGAAGGTAAAATTCCTGTACGTAGAAAGCAAAGGCTGTAGGATTCTGTGAAAACTAACAGGTGTTTCAACCACACTTGAAGCAGCAAGCCGAGAAGGAAGCTGAAGTTCTGATTTGGGGTGGTTCTGAAGAACAATGCAGCCATTGGAAAGTACTTGTTGGGGCCACTGGGCTGTGAAAGACCCCTGATAGACATGCAAATGTGAAGGGGCCTGAATAGACTCAGCAAAGCTGGGTTTCCATAGGCTGAGGGGGTGGAGGTGGGGGTGGGGAAGCTTTAGGGAGATAGCCCAAAGCATATGCCCTGAGCCAAAAATAACGTTTGCACTGTAAGGACTTTTAGGTGGAGCTGAAATGAGCCATTGAACACTTTTTTTTTTTTTTTTTTAAAGAGCCATTGGATTCTGACAGAGCAGCAATAATGCAAATCTGAAGTTTGCCTTAGTTAATTAGGTAGAGGATTTATCAATTAATCATAGAATCATAGAGAGGCACAAGACTATTATTTGGTTACTACTCTTTTAAACAGAGACTTATAGATGAAATGTGTCATTTATTAAAAAAAAAAAAACCACTATATCCAAACATCTAAATCTGACAACCTGAAAGAGTAGGAAGTGGCAACCTACTCTGAAGAGGTGTGAACCTATTTCCCTAAATCAAATACAGTGTTGTAAACCATGTTACATTAATTTTAAAAATACATGTTATGGGGAGGTAAAAAAAAAAATAAGGATCATGAGTATCATGGAGAATCTTCTGTTAAGTAATAAAATCTCCAGGATTAAAAAAAAAAAGTCTTTCCATAACCTAATTCACCTGAGATGAGATAAACAGCTGAGATCAGTAGTTCAAGGTTACTTACCACTCAGCAAGGAGTTAGAGAGCCCTCCAGTGCCTGGAAAAGCTTTTTCTTGGTCTGATCTCTAATAGGGACAGCAAAGAGCAAGATTAGTGCCCTCAGCCCCTCGATGGGCTCAGTCCATAGAGCTTCAGGCGAATTAGGAATATCCTTCCTTCTCTTCTCTCTCTATACAAAAAATTCTATCAAAGATCTAGTACACTAAGTGTCTGCTTCCTCTACCTTTGTGTGCATGAATGGCCAGATCCCTTTAGAGTATGCACCTCTTAATAGTTTGGGGACCCAGGGTGCCCCTCAATCACAAGCTAACACCTGAAGATCCCTATAACAGTCTGGAGGAACAGCCATTAACTCTAAGTCCAAGGGAGCAGAATGAGAAAAACTCCTTCCTTAGTCAGTTTCTGAGTATCCAGCATTAAACTGATTATCCAGAATGTTGGCTTCCTGCCCAGCAAAACGAAAATTTACAAACTGCAAATGTCTTCTAGTATTAATAACATTTTTATTGATTTGGAAAATACACCTGGTGTATTTCTTCTTGACTTTTGTGTTAAGATTTGTTGACGTTGTTTTAGTGTTGGGTATCAGTTCTTGTCTCAAATGAGGTGTAAAAAGAATTTTCAATAGAAATAATAATGTGTGGATGAGGGAAGCAGAATGTGAGCTAGATCTGCAAAACAAGCTACTCGATTTTTCAACATTTTCCCATGCAGTTCACATGAAGCAAAACAATTCTAAAAGGAGCAAATTGTTAGTTGAAATGTTTAAATAAATATTTTGACAAAAAATGTATTTCTCCCACACATAGCTAATGGTCCCTATTTTTGCAAAGAACTTCTGACAACCCGATCTTAGACTTTGAAAGTCTTTCTCATTGGAAGGAACTAGGAACTCTCTCTCTCTCTCTCTCTCTCTCTCTCTCTCTCTCTCTCTCTCTCTCTCTCTCTCTGTGTATATATATATATATTTGGCATTTTGACAGGGATTATATTGATTCTATTGCACTGATTGACTTTGTCTACAGATACTTTAATAATATTCATTCTTCCCATTCATGAGCATGGAATATCTTTGCATGTACTTGTATCTTTGATTTCTTTCATCAGTGTCTTACAGTTTTCAGTGCACAGGTCTTTTGCCTCCCTGAGTAATTTATTCCTAGATATTTATTCTTTATATATATATATATAAATAAATGAATAAATATATAGATATATTTCCTTTACTAAGGGTAACAAGCCAAAAAAACCAAAAAAGACCCCAAACATATAAAAACCCAGGATACCCAGGATGCTAGAAATATAAACACAGTTTATTCAAATTCAAGCTCAGCCAGGCCGTGGTCATATACCTTGGTGAGGTTCATATGAGCACCAAGTCAGGGAGAAGGGAGCAAGAGTGAGGCCAAGAGTGGAAAAAGGGTCCCATAGGCCCCCTAGTGATCACCCTCACGGTGGTACATCCATCCACCTTCACTGTAAGGACTTGCTAGGTCCCTTTTGACCCCATCTGCCCATGGCCAGGGCTTTGAATGTCATGCCAAATGATTCTACCTCCCTTTGCTCCACCCTCACTTGCTTGGGCCCCTAGCTTTTTCTCTTTCTTCTGTGCAATTAGTAGCAGGTTAGGGTAGTTTGTGAGTCACAGTGAGGCTGGGGGCCAGGGAAAGCAGGGTGGAGATGGGGTAAAGAGAGAAGATGATCTGTCCAAGGATCCTTCTCTCTTCATGGGATCCCAAACTGCACAACCAGCTTTTCTTTTACATCCACACAGGTCTGGGAAAGTGCACTATAGGCATAAGCAGCTGTGCTGGAGATCTGCATGTCAGAGAAGGGGGTGGGCTCGCTGGCCAGCACTTGGTGGGCTGTCTGGTAAGAGATGATGATGGCAGCAGCTCTTTCCAATGGCGCAGGCCATGGCTCAGGACAGCCAAAAGGATGTTTTCCTCCCATGCCCAGTCCATGTACTCATAGTGCCCCATGCCCTGGGAGTCTGCAGTAGATACAGCAATGATATGGCTGGTAGTCTCGGCAAGGATGAAGGAGAGTAGGGCCAGCTCATCTGTGCGAGCAGAAAGCAGGCTATGGTAATTGTGCTCAGCTTGGTCCTGGTCAAAGCCTTTGTTCTCACTCTCAGCACTTAGGGGTCATGGAACCAGAACTATGCCCCTCAGGAGCCCAGGTCACCTGACCTGTGACTCTATCCCAAAAGCAATCATGCCGCCCTGATCTACCCCTAGCCCCAGGCATTTGTTCTTTTTAATGAATTTGTAAATGGAATTGTTTTAATTTCTCTTTCTGATAATTAATGTATATAAACACAACCAGTTTTTTGCATATTGATTTTTTAATCCTATGACTTTACTGAAACCATGTGTTAGTCCTGACAGGTGTCTGATTGAGTCCTTAGGGGATTTTATATATAAGATTATGACATCTGCTTCATTAACAGAATAATTGCTAGGAAATTGAATCATTAAGCATTATTAAGCATTAAGGAGATTGAATTATAATGAAATGAGTCAAAAAGTGACTGACAGATATTAGATGGTTTCACTCATCTGTGGAATATAAATATAAAAAAAATCATATGCAAAGAACAGCAGGAAAAATCTTGAACTCAGTGAAAAGAATATAATTATTGACAGAGGGAAAAGGATGGAGAAAGAGGCAGATGGGGTATTGGCAGAGGTGGTTTAGTGCAGGGTGAATAGAATGTGTACACATTGGAGGAGTGAAATTGTAACACCCAAATTAAAATAATTTTTAAAAAATAAATAGGTACAAAAATTGAATAGATATTTTTCCAAAGAAGATATACAAATGGTCAATAAGTACAAAAAATGGTGCTCACTATCACTAATTACTGAGGAAATGAAAACCAAAACCAAAATGAGGTATCACTTTATACCTGGTAGAATGACTATGACTGGGGCCTCCCTGGTGGCACAAGGGGTTAAGTTGAAGCCACTGCAGCATGAATTTGATCCCTGATCAGGGAGCTGACCCACATGGTGCAACAGCCCTCTCCTGTCTCGCCCACTGCTCCCCTCAGCAGTGTATTTCAGTAGATCCGCCTGTTCTGCTCCCCACTCTATTGCTGGTGAATCCTTTTATCCCCCCACACACATCTGGCCTGTACCCCAGTTCTTGTATGCATAAATAAATAAATCTTTTTAAAAAAGAATGACTATCATCAAAAAGACAGCAGATAAAAAGTGTTAGCAAGGAAGTGGAGAAAAGGGAATCCTTGTGCACTATTGCTGGGAATATAAATCAGAGCAGCCATGATAGAAAAGAGTATGGAAGTTGTTCCATACTATATGAAAAAATTAAAATACAACCTCTATGTGATCCAGCAATTACATTTCTGGGAATATACACAAAGGAAATGAAAAAAAAATAAATGATGTTGAAGAGATTTTTGCACCCCCATGCTGCAGCATTATTTGCAATATAGTCAAGACATGGAAACAACCTAAGTGTCCATCGATGGGTGAATGAATAAGGAAGTTGTGATACAGATGTATAATGGACTATTGTTCAGTCACAAAAAAAGAAGGAATTTTAGATTTGTGACAACATGGATGGACTTCAAGTGTATTATGCTAAGTGAAATAGAACAGACAAAAAGACAAATAATGTAAGATTTAATATGTGGAATCAAGAAAGGAAAAAAGGAGGGAAGGAAGGAAGGAAAGACAGAAGGAAGGAAGGACCAAATTGACAGAAAAAAAAGATGAAATTTTGTTCATCAGAGATAGGGCTTGGGAGGATGGAAGGGAAATGAAAGAAGTATTCAAGATGTACAAACTTCCTGTTGTAAGATAAATAAGTACAAGGAATATAGTACCTAACATCATGAGTATAGTTAACATTGCTTTATGGTATATGTGAAAGTTGATTAGATTAAATCTTAAGTTGATACAACTAAATCTTTGTTTCTTTATTTCTTTATTTCTTTGGTATCTACATGAGGAGATAAATGCTCACTAAATTTACTGTGGCAATCATTTCACAATATATGTAAGTCAAATCATAATGCTGAACACTTAACGTGATGTATCTCAGTAAAACTAGACTTAAACTTAACGTGATGTATCTCAATAAAACTAGAAATGAAATTAATTTATTGAATTATATTTAAAAAGATCCATCATTACAACATGTCAGAACACTAAGGTTAAAAGATGCTAAGGACTTTATAGAGAAAAAGTAGCTTTCTGGGGAGAGAGTGGACTGTGGTGGAGAACTATGGGTACATGGGTGGTGGGTGTGCTACAGAGAATGCACCTGAAGGGGGAGATGCAATACTTCAAAATATTTACAATGATGTAAACCAAAGGTACTACAGTTAAAAAGTGTATTAAAAAAAAAAAGCTTTCATATAAGGTACAAAAATAACATTGGCACCAGACTTTTCAACAGAAATAGTAGAAGCTAATACCTAATTCCATTAAAATTCTGAAAAATAACCAGAAAGGCTACTGTTCTATTCTTAGTACATCACGTCAGTAGAAAAACTATGTTAACTTGTTCCAATGCTGATCCTGCTAACCTTGGTGACCTGGTCGGGTTGCTATTTGTCAGGTTTCTCCACTATAAATATCACCATTCCCCCTTTGTATTTGATTATTATTTTAATGGATCATTATTTAATTAGATTCTTTCTAAGAAATTTAGCACACCAAATTGTGAGGGTAAATTGCATTGGGGAGAGCAAACACAGGGTGCAGGTAGCCCTGGGGCTGAGAAATAGCACTGATTTTTAGCAGAATTTGTGAGTCCACAGCCTTCTGATCAACCTTGAGCTGCTCTGTCATCTTGTTTTTCTTCTTATCTGTGTCAAAGATTTCACTTTCCTGATGTCAGGGCTTACACAGCTTCTTCTTGAAATAAGCATTAGTAACATGTTATGGGATTTTCACACCAGATATCAATTTTGTTGGAGATGGTGATGAGAGATTTCTGGTGTGTTCTACTCAGGGGAACTCGATTGAGGGACAGTGATCCAGTCCCAAGTGGCAAGTCACAGCTCAGTTGCTTCAAAAATATCACCCTATGGCCTCTGTGGTGCCCAGTGAGGAAGGTCCAAATGGTTGCAGGAGTGATACCAGTTTTCTCGCATGCTGACTGAAGGGTTTTTGCCATAATTTAACCATGACTCAACAGCTTTCTAGGCACATCTTTAGTAGGCTGGTGCCTACACATTTTGTGAGGTATAACCACTTAGACACCAACATTCTTGTCACCACCAACTGGTTTTGTGACCATAGCAAGAAACTTCTGCTTTTTCTTTTCAGCCCTGAATTTAGCTGCTGAATACTTTTTGGAATACACAGCAGATTGTCAATATCTGCCGAGTCCTCTGACTAGGACAGTGTTTCAACTGCAGTGGGGCTTCCTAGGAGTTTTGGCCTGGGGTTACTACTCTTCTTCACCTTGTCACCTGCATCAGCCTTCTTGGTTTCAGGTTCCTTTTCTTTACTTTTTTTTTAAGATTTATTTATTTATGCATACAAGAGCTGGCATGCAGGTCAGAGATGCAGGGGAGGGGTGAGAGGATTCACCAGAGACAGAGTGGGGAGCAGAACAGGCAGATCAACTGAAATACACAGCTGAGGAGAGCAGCGGGTGAGTCAGGAGAGGTCTGCTGCCCCATGTTGGTCACCTTCCTAGCCGGGGATCCAACTCCTCTGTGCTGCAGTGGCTGTGGATAGCTTCCGAGTGCTAAGACTTAACCCCTTGCACCACCAGGGAGGCTAAGGTTCCTTCTATTCTCTATTCTCCATGTTTAACTCTTTTGTCATTTCTTTTACTCTCTTTGGGTCAGATTTCGACACTTCTTTTTTCCACATGGTAGAAAACATGGTTGTAAACTGTTAGTGAATTTCATATTACAGTTCATCTGAGCTTAGAACATGGAGAAACAGATCTCCCCTTGTCTTTCTAATTTCAAAATTTCTATGAAAGTAAATGCCTAGTCTCTGCAAGGTATCCTAAAAGTGGCCTAGAGATGGGATAATGTGGTATAAACTTGGAAGGAATAGTGAGCTCCCAGTTTCCTAAAGAAGAGTGGTAGTGAGCGGGGGGGTGGGGTAGGGGGAACACCAGATGTCTGACTGAGAACCAAACAATCAACTGTGGACCTGAAGAGGGAATGTAGTGAATGCTGGGAGCAATTCTCAAATCTTTTGGGAAACTCTGGGTCAACATAGCTATCGTTCATAGAAATTCCAGAGTAAAGGAAATAAACCAAACAGCATCCATGAAAAAATACATCAGGATGAGAGGAAAGAAAACTCAATCCAAAGATTCATGGACAGAACACATGTCTATAAAATTATTTAACATCAGATTTGGGAAATTCACAAAACTTTTTGGTACTTTCAAAAGAGTACATATAAAAATAAAGGCAAATATATTCAGAAAAGAAAACATGAAAGGATGACAAGGTGAGGTGAATATAGTTGAAATAAGAGAATTGTAAAGAATAAAATAAAACTAAAAGTATATCACAAATCAAATCAGAATATAGAGGAGACGTTCATGAGATAAACTGCAAGTTACGTTCATGTGCATAGATCAGAGTTTATTGAAGATTAAGCGTTCAAACATGAATAATAACTATAATAAAACCTAAGAATCATTCCTCATGAAAAATGAGAAGTGAAACTAAACAACACATTTATATATGAAAAGACATATATTTAAATGCATTGAAATCCCCCTCAAAAGATGTGACAATGCATATGGAGGAAGTAAACTACATTCTAGATAAAAATAAATAAGCAATGACCCAAATCTGAGCATATCATAGAATTTTTAAATTATCATATACAGATAAAAATTATGTATGACCCAGGAATAACATACATATTTTTTAAAACATTATCTTCAGGGCCTCCCCAGTGGCGCAGCGGTTGAGTGCTGGGTTGCGAAGCTGCCCGCAGCCTCTGCAGCACTGGTTCGATCCCCGGCTGCTGGGTGAGGGTCCCACATGGTGCGCAGACCTCTCCTGCCGCCCGCTGCTCCCCTCAGCAGTGCACTTCGGTCCTTCTGCCTGCTCTGCTCCCCGCTCTGGCTCTGGTGAATTCTCTCACCCTCCCGTGCTTCTGACTGTACCCAGTGCTTGTATAAATAAATAAATCTTAAAAAAAAAAAAAAAACATTATCTTCAAAGAAATAAGCACTAGATTACCTTAGATTTCTACACCGAAGTACCATCAAAAGAAAACTCTGCAGTTTTTGAAAAGAGGTTTAGTCCAAGAATTATTCCCAGGAAAATCATTTTTTACGTATGAAGGAAAGATATGATCATATGAGCAATAATATGAATATATATATATAATTCTTCTTAAAAAGTCTTAACTGTCATTTAACAAAAGAGAGCTTAAGAGTGGAGAAGCTGTGGTATAAAATGATGGCAGTGAGCAATTACACCAGTCTAACAAAGGGTTAAGTATGAATAACAGCTGTAAGTCTGTTAAATAACTAATTGCAAATGTTAAAAATTACTTCTGAAACAGAAGATCCATAATGTAAAAATAACAATTTAGAAACAATAATCTGATGGTTTCACAGATGAATTCTTTCAAACTTTCAAGGAACAGATAATTCCCATGCTATTTAAACTTTCTCAGAGCATATGAAAAGATGGAAAACTTCCCAGTTAATTTTACAAAGTCTGCATAACTCTCAAATCAAAACCGAAGAAGGCACAAAAAGGAAAGCTAAAAGCTAATCTCACTTGTTATTTTAATCTAAAAGTCTAACTAAAATATTAGCAGTGGAATCCAGCAGTATATCAAAAAAAATAATATTCCATGACCAAAATAAGGTTTATTCCAGGAATGGAGGGTGATTCAATCTTATTAAATCAATATACATTAACACAATAAGTCAAAACATATGAATATCTTGAGGGAAACTAAGAGGTATTTAAATAATTTTACAGTCTATCCTGATTTGTTTTAAAGACAGTAAACTGGAAATAAAAAAGATAGTCTCTTAACTTAATTAAGAAAATTTATTTTGGATCAAGTTCCACTATCATACTTGATGATGAGACATGAGATAAAGCTTCTTTAAAGTCAAACACAAGACATGGATGTTAACCACAGTTAACCACTATTAACTAACCTGAAAGGTCTAACCAATGCAATAAGAAAAGAAAATTAAACAAATCATACAAAATTACACAAATCTAAACAGAGCAAAATAAAATAAATTATTTGGAAATTATTTTAACTTTCACTTAAAAAAATTGATGGAGAAAGCATACTAGTTAGAAAGAAAGGTGTGTTACAAATATATATATACAATCAATAATCTTCCTATATACCATGGCGAATAGGATAAAAATTATAAGGAAATGATACTGCAGATAGAAAAATAAATAAAACACTTAGGATTCCACTTTAATAAAATTGTTGACTTCCAGACAAGATGATTTCATTCCATCAGCTCATGCTTTGAAATATCCTTTCATAATGATAAATAAAATGTATAACAAAATACTAGAAAGCTATCATTAATTCAAAAATAAAATAAGAATCACCACAGATTAAAAATTGAAGAGGAATACAAAGGAATGAGTAAGGTTAAAGCTACAAGTCTGCTGGACTTTCACCCAAAAGAAGGCAAATGATGCCAGAATTCAGCTCTTTAAATAAAGATAAAGGGCACTAAAAGCCAGCCTCACCATCTGAAAACAGAAAATAATGGAGTAATATCTTTAAAGCCCTAAAGGAAAATGAATGTTCCCATAGTATTATAACCACTATACCAGTATTAAGAGTAAGGGCAAAATAGGACATTTCAGACCTATAAAAAAATTTTAAATTACATTTAAAATTCCTTTACTAAAAGTACTAAAATAATGTGATTTAAGCGGGGGGGAAAAGCAAATCCAGAGGGAAAGCATGAGATTTAAGAAATAATAGTGAACACAAAAATGGATAGATTTGCTAGTAAATATTAGCTATAGAATACACATCTATACTACAAATATATAGTGTGGAAATAAAAGTCCACTCACTGACCCTAATGAAGAATATATATTTATATATATAATATGTATACAATTATACAAGAAAATTTACTATTAGTTGTATTTATAGGTCATTTTTATGTTTGAAATAGGCAAAAATGAAAACTGTAGACTAAAACTATAACTATCCACTAACTATATGTGACCCTTGAGCACTTGGAATGGGCAAATCTGAATTGGAATGTGGTGAAGTATAAAAATACCTATTGGATTTCAAAGACTTAATATCAAAAAAGAATATAAAATATTTCATTAATGATGTTTATATGAATTGAAAAGATAATATTTTGGATATATATTAATTATATAACTAAGATTATTTTCGCTATCTATTTTAATTGTTTTAAATGGGCTACTACAAAATGTAAAATTACATATGTGACTCTCAGTAGCATATATCAGCTTCAAGATGATGGAATAGAGGTTCTCCCTGGTGGGGTTAAGTCTCAGTGCTATCACCACTGCAACCTGAGTTCAACTCCCAGCCAGGGGGTCAAATAGTATAGATATGTATTATATAGCTAATGTTAACCCACATATGGTGCAGCAGACCTCTCCTGCCTCACCTGCTGCTCCCCTCAGCAGTGTATTTCAGTAGATCTGACTGTTCTGCTCCCTACTCTCTCTGGTTAACCCTCTCACCCCCTGCACCTTTGGCTTTCACCCCAGCTCCTGTATGCATAAATAAATCTTAAAAAATTATTTACTTATTTATTTTGTAAGAGAACTGGGATGTAAGCCAAAGTTGCGGGGGAGGTGGGAAGATTCACCAGAGAAACTGGGAAGCAGAACAGGCAGATCTCCTGAAATACACTGCTGAGGGGAGCAGTAGGTGAGGCAGGAGAGGTTTGCAGGGGATCGAATTCCTGCTGCAGTGACTGACAATAGCTTGATAGCACTGTCTTTAACCCCTGAGCCACCAGGGAGGCTCAGTAAATATTTTTTTTAAAAATGGCAGAATAGCAAGGGTAGGAGAGAAAGGGATATCTGAGTTGTCAGTATTTGATAAGAGCTCTGTCATTACTAAGAGTGTAGGCACACTGAATAACTATTAACTTCGTTATAAAAATCCTACTGACGTATGGATGCAGCCTTCTACAACATCAACATGTATGGGGGCTTAATATCCATTTAAGGGGAAAATGACAGCAGAAAAGTGTGTAAAACATATGAGCAAGAAACTTAGGAGAGAAAAATAATCAACGGATAAAAGAAAAATGTTCAATCTCACAGTAGCCAGGAAATTATAAATTGGAAAAACTATTTCACATTCATCATATCGCAAAAGTTTGCAAATAGGTTTTTGGCAAGAAAAAGGGAACTATGGGAACTCATAAACTCTTAGAGAGCAATTTGAAAATAATTAAGTTAAGATGAATGTCTTCAACCCAGAAATTCCATTTATATATATTCCAAGGGAGCTTTCAAACAGAGATGTGCAAAAATAATAATTGCCACAACTTGTTTGCAATGGCAAAAAATTGGGAAAAATATATTTTCATCAACCAAACAAATGGGTAAAAATTGTAATATAGTTATTGAATTAATCCATTATACAGCAGTTCAATTGACTGCAGTATACATGTATCAACATTAGTAATTCTCAAAAAACGAGATCAATGAAAGAGCAAGATACAGAATATCTACAAAATAATATTTATATAAAATTTAAGAACATGCAAAACAATTTTTTTGGTACATTCATGTTATAATAGTATCAAAAGACGCTTGGAAGTCATAAACACAAAATTCAGTAAAGTGTTCTTCTGGGGAGGGAGAAATTAGTCCAAGAGTACACTGAAGGCTTCAACTGCATCAGAACTGCTTTCAAGTTTTTTACAACCTGAAGTAAACACACCAAGATATTAAGATTTGAGGAAGCTGGGTGAAGAGCAAATGATGTTTATATAATATCCTCTACTATACTGCATATGACTTCAGTCCAAACAGGAAGTGTTTACTGACTTCAACAAGCTATCATTATGTAGCTATCAAAGGCATACAGAAAGTATCTGAAAGGAATTTGGAATGGAATCTGGCAGGAAATAGATTTATTGGATCTAAACATCTGATGAAGCAAATGGGGTGGAAGGCTGCAGACTTAATATCAGACAATAGTTACGTGATGGTATAGCTTAAACTCAGAAAAAAATCCATACTTTCCAAAGGATATGGACACAGAGATTGTGTTTTTTAATGATTATTAAAAACTCAACCAATGTGTTTGTTGCTAAGTAGATCCAGGAAAATAAGATCTAGTGTCTGGCCAAAAATCTCTGGCCCATAAGCAAACTGATTCTGCTGACATCTCTCCCCCATTTGATTGGGGTAATAATTCTGTTGACTTGGGGTGGTAAAATTATTTCCTTCATGGATGTCTTTTTAACTTTAGGGAGGTTTTGTGGGTTTTTTGTGTGCATGTGTGTATTTTTTAATAATGTATTTATTTATATGTTTTACATCACTGTTCACTTTGGTACAACGTTGCTTTCTTTTCTCAGGTGTCATCCCTATAGAATTTCCACCACCAGTTCACCCGTGCGCCATCACCATAGTCCCTTGTGCTCTTCCAACCCTTGTTTTGGCCCATCTCTTTTCCCCTCCCCTGCAGAATGTCTCTGATTTATAATTGTCTGTTTATTTTTGTTTTGTTGTGTTGTGTTTTTTATTGTGATTATTTTTTTCCTTGATCCCTTATTCGATTCCCCTATATTCCTCCTATAAGTGAAACCATCCAATATTTTTCTTTTTCCTTCTGACTTATTTCACTGAACATAATCTCTTCTAGCTTCATCCATGCTGCTGTAAATGGCATTAGATTATCTTTTTCGATTGCTGAATAGTATTCCATTGTTATATATACCACATCTTTTTGATCCAGTCATCTATTTTTGGCACTTGGGTTGTTTCTAGGTTTTACCTATTACAGTGCTGCAATAAACATATATACATATAGTTTCCATATATGTTTAGTATATATATATATATATATATATATATAGTTTGTTTATAAAATGAGATGCTCTCCTTGACTAAGCTTGAGGCTTAGTTAGAGGCTCCTCTCCGAGTCCTTTCTGACTAAGCCCCAAATTTGGGCCTGTCCTTGGTCTATTTATTTTACTTTTTGCACTTTTTTTAATGATTTATTTATTTATGCATACAAGAACTGGGGTACAGGCCAGAGATGTGGGGAGTGAGAGGATTCACCAGAGAGAGAGTGGGGAGCAGAACAGGCAGACTGACTGAAATACACTGCTGAGGGGAGCAGCGGGTAAGTCAGGAGAGGTCTGTGGCATCATGTGGGTCACTACCCTGGCCAGGGATCAAACTGGCGTTGCAGTGGCTACAGATAGTTTCATGGTGCTGCATCTTAACCCCTTGCACCACCAGGATATTTTTTGCACTTTTTGCAAGACTCCTGTTGAGTCGGTTTAGAAAATATCACCCATCCTTGATCTGATCACCCTTAATATTTGATCAAATTCCTCATCTCTCACCCCCAAAGTCTTACGATCCTACCCTATTGTCTATTATGTCAGTTCAATAAAGAATTACACTGTTTCCTTGTAATTTTTCCATTTACCAGTGCCTCATCCTATTTCCTGACTTTAAATCCCCAGTTTTCCTTATTTTATTCACATTTGAATTTGGTGTCACTCTGCTACTACAAAACTCAATCATATTCATCCTCCTTAAACAAAATCTTGGATGAGGACATAGAAGAACCCTAAATACATATTCTGAGTGAAAGAAGACAGTTTGAAAAGTTACATACTACATACTTCAATTACATGACATTCTATGAAAGGAAAATTAATAGAAAAAATGAAAAACATAAGTGGTTTCCAAGGACCCAGAATAGGAACAGGGTTGAAGAGGAGAAGCACAGGAGATTTCTAGGGCAATGAAATTATTCTATATGATAATGGTAGATACATAATATTATGAATTTGTCAAAACCATAGAATTTTATTGCACAAAGAATAAACCTTAACATATGCATATTTTTGGTTTAATCATTAAGAGGGCAGAGGATCTTAGGCATTAAAAATGTATGAAACAACCTTACTAAAGGGGAGAAAGATTTCTGACCTAACTTTGGAAATGAGTATTATCTATAAACCTAAAGTCAGAAGGAATTGCACATAAACACTGAACTCTAGTTGATAAAGTTGTTTTCCACATGAGTATGGGTTAATGATTCTGATACTACTATATATGTTTACTGGAATTGATGGTGGGAGCCTTGAGACCCATTATACAAGTAGGAATTTATGGATAAACAAGGGGAGGAAGCTAGAATGGTCCATATTCTAATGGATTAGAGCTGGACAAATCAGTATTCACTGTTGCTTAGTTTAATATAGATTGCATGGTTACATACAGAAATAGTTATAGATATGTGTATATAACAGAGTTAGTATATACATATGTGTGTATATATATGCATGTATATATAAATAGCTATAAATATATATATATATCTTATCTTTGTTAACTGAGAGGACCTAGAAATAACAGTAGCAATAAGCATACCTAGTGCCCTGATCTTAGCTTCTAATTCCATTCTCCAATGGAAGGAGGTCAAGATTCCTTGAGAAAATGACTGATTATATGACAGGGCAGGAAATATACAAGATAAGCCTGGAGCATTCTTTAAAGATGGGGAAAGAAATGTTTAACACCACATATACACACACACACACACAAACTTTTAATTGATGGGACTGTGTCAAAAGGAAACAGAAGTCAATTGAAAGAGCTCTCAAAAGCCAAAACTGGAACAATCTGAGCAGTAAAATAAATACAGTAGTTCTGGATTATAAACTAAATTATAAAATAAATATCCATGAATCCATATGATATAGATGATTGAATAAATAAATGGAGGAGATAAGACATGTTCTTCCATGCACAAGAATTAAAAAAAAAATTATGTAAGTGTGCTGCATAAGGAGGGGGAATATATAAATCCCAATTCCTTAAATACAATCTATGCAAAGTGACTTCCTTCCAAAGAGTACAGTAAGGAAAGAGGAAAGAATAGGATTCACTTTACAGAAGAGAAATTTGACAAATGTTATCTCTGAAGCTGGATGATGAAAGTCAACATCAAAAGTGACAAATCATTTTAATAATTGATCATCTTGATGTGACGAGAATGGACATTATCTCTATGGTCTTCCTCCACCAACCATAACCATGTATAACTGGAGGCTGTTTATCATTCTAATGGTGAATGAATAATCAGTACTCCTCAGAACAATTAAAAACGAGGAAAGTTTGAGCAACTTCCATAGCCACAATGAGGCTTAGGAGACATGACGACCAAACACATGTTGTGCATTGGGAGATCCTGAAATGGAAAAGAAGGATATATGGCAGAAACTAAAAAATTCTGATTAGAGTATAGATTTCAGATCATTCCCATCAAAGATTAGATGATACATTTATAATGTATCAACACTGGCTGACTAATTGTAACAAATGTACCACAATTTAAGATGTTACTAGAGGAGAAAAGAGGCAGAGGATATTTGGGAATCCGCTGTATGATCTTCACAATTTTTCTGTAAATCTAAAACTGTCCTAAAAAAAGTCTATTTTTAAAAGTATTTTTGCTGTTATTTTCTCTTGTTTTTTCAAGTTAGATCATTCATTCATTCTACCTATCGTGTATTTTTTTTTTAATAAATTTTATTGTTATATTCCCCATACAATTGCAGCCCCCCATTCTGACCCCAATCCCTCCCCTCCCACCCCCGCCCCCCTAAAAGTGTCTCTGGTTCATAGTTTTTTGTTCATTTTGATTTTCACTTTCTTATAGTTATTCATTTTCCTGGTCCCTTATTTAAGTTTTCTAGATTCCTGCTATGAGTGAGACCATCCGGTATTTTTCTTTTTCTTTTTGGCTTATTTCGCTGAGCATGATCCCTTCCAGCGCTATCCATGTTGCTGCAAATTGCATGTGTTTATCTTTTTTGAATGCTGAGTAATATTCCATGGTATATATGTACCACATCTTCTTGATCCAGTCATCTATTTTTGGGCATTTGGGTTGTTTCCAAAGCTTAGCTATTGTAAACAGTGCTGCTATAAACATAGGGGTGCAGGTGTTCTTTGGAATTGATGTTTCTGTGTCCTTTGGGTAAATACCTAGGAGTGGAATTGCTGGATCATATGGAAGCTCTATGTTTAGTAGGTCCAGAAATCTCCATACAGCTTTCCACAGTGGTTGGACCAGTTTGCACTCCCACCAACAGTGCAGAAGAGTTCCTTTTTCTCCACACCCTCGCCAACATTTGTTGTTGCTAGTTTTTTTAATATGTGCCATTCTCACTGGTGTAAGATGGTATCTCATGGTAGTTTTGATTTGCATTTCCCTGATGACAAGTGATGTTGAACATTTTTTCATATGCCTGTTGGCCATTTGCATTTCCTCTTCAGAGAAGTTTCTTTTAAGCTCTTCTGCCCATTTTTTGACTGGATTATTTTCTTTGTTGTTGTTGAGTCTCATCAGCTCTTTGCAGATTTTTGTGATCAGTCCTTTATCATTAGTGTTGGGTGCAAAAATGTTCTCCCAGTTGGTGGGGTTTCTCTTTGTTTTTGTTATTGTCTCTTTTGCTGTGCAAAAGCTCTTTAATTTGATGTAGTCCCAGCTGTATATCTTTGCCTTCACTATCACTGCTTTGGGTGATGTGTCTGTAAAGATGTCTTTGATGTGCAAATCACGTAGTGTTTCGCCTATATTTCCTTCTATATATTTTATGGTTTCAGGTCTTATGTCTAGTTCTTTAATCCATTTTGAGTTGATTTTTGTGTATGGTGTGAGGTGGTGGTCAAGCTTCATTCTTTTGCATGTAGCGACCCAGTTTTCCCAGCACCATTTATTGAACAAACTTTCTTTGCTCCAATGCATATTCTTTGCTCCTTTGTCAAAGATTAGTTGACCATAAATCTGTGGGTTTATTTCTGGATTTTCTATTTGATTCCATTGGTCTGTATGTCTGTTCTTGTTCCAATACCATGCAGTTTTGATGATTATGGCTTTGTAGTATAGTTTGAAGTCTGGGAGTCTGATGCCTCCATTCCCTTCTTTTTTTTTCAGGAGAGCTTTGGCTATTCGGGGTTTTTTGTGATTCCATATGAATTTCATCAATAATTGTTCTATTTCTTTGAAGAATGACATTGAAATTTTGATTGGAATAGCATTGAATCTGTATATTGCTTTTGGTAGGATGGCCATTTTAATAATGTTTATTCTTCCAATCCATGAGCAGGGGATGTCTCTCCATTTCTTTGTGTCTTCTTCTATTTCTTTTAACAGTGTTTTATAGTTTTCTTTGTATAGGTCCTTTACCTCTTTTGTTAGATTTATTCCCAAATATTTGATTTTTTTTGTTTCAATAACAAAAGGGATGGTCTTTTTGATTTCTTCTTCTTCAGATTTATTGTTTGTGTATAGGAAGGCTACTGACTTTTGCGTGTTGATTTTGTATCCTGCCACTTTACTGAACTGATTGATGAGTTGAATTAGCTTTTCTGTGGAGTTTTTGGGGTTCTCTATGTATAATATCATATCGTCTGCAAATAGTGATAGTTTGACTTCTTCTTTTCCTATTTGGATTCCTTGGATGTCTTTCTCTTGTCTTATTGCCCTGGCTAGGACTTCCAGTATTATATTGAAAAGCAATGGTGAGAGTGGACATCCTTGTCTTGTTCCAGATCTTAATGGAATTGCTTTCAGCTTTTCACCATTGAGAATGATACTGGCTGTTGGCTTGTCATAGATGGCCTTTATGATGTTGAGGTATGTTCCTTGTATCCCCAGAATTTCAAGGGCTTTTATCATGAATGGGTGTTGCACTTTGTCGAAAGCTTTCTCAGCATCTATTGATATTATCATATGGTTTTTATATTTCTTTTTGTTGATGTGTTAGATAACGTTGATTGATTTTCGGATGTTAAACCATCCTTGTGCCCCTGGAATGAATCCAACTTGGTCGTGGTGAATTATCTTATGGATACATTGTTGGATTCTGATAGCTAAAATTTTATTGAGGATTTTTGCATCAGTGTTCATTAGGGAGATTGGCCTGTAGTTTTCCTTTTTTGTGTTGTCCTTGTTCGGTTTTGGTATTAGTGTAATGTTGGCTTCATAAAACGTGTTTGGTATTGTCCCTTCCTTCTCAATTTTTTGGAAGAGTTTGTGAAGGATAGGCACTAATTCGTCTCTGAATGTTTGGTAGAATTCATTTGTAAATCCATCAGGTCCTGGGCTTTTGTTTTTGGGGAGGTTTTTTATTACCATTTCAATTTCGCTAATTGTAATTGGTCTGTTTAGGTGTTCTATTTCTTCTTTATCTAGCTTTGGGTGATTGTAGAGTTGTAGGAATTTGTCCATCTCCTCTAGATTGTTAAACTTGTTTCCATATAACTGTTCATAGTAGTTACTGATTATTCTTTTGATTTCTGCTGTGTCCGTTGTGATTTCTCCTCTTTCATTGATGATCCTGTTTATTTGTGCTTTCTCCCTTTTTTCCTTTGTGAGCCTGGCTAGGGGTTTGTCTATTTTATTGATTTTTTCAAAGAACCAGCTCTTGGTTTCATTGATCTTTTGGATTGTTTTTTTAGTTTCAATTTCATTTATTTCTGCTTTGGTTTTTATTATTTCTTTTCTTCTACTGGTTTTGGGGTTTTTTTGTTGTTCTTTTTCTAGATCTTTGAGCTTCGAGATTAGGTTGTTTCTTTGCGTTCTTTCTTGTTTCTTGATGTGATCTTCTATTGCTATATATTTTCCTCTTATTACTGCTTTTGCTGCATCCCATACATTTAGGATATTGGTGTCCTCCTTGTCGTTCAATTCAAAAAATTTTTTAATTTCTTCTTTGATCTCCTCATTAGTCCAATGGTCTTCCAGTAGTGTGGTTTTTAATCTCCATGAGGTAGGAAAGTTCCTTGCCTTCTTTTTATGGTTTATTTCTAGTTTGATGCCTTCATGGTCAGAAAAGATGGTTGATATGATATCAATCTTGCTGTATCTGTTGATGTTTGTCTTGTGCCCCAGTATGTGATCGATCCTGGAGAATGATCCGTGTGCGCTTGAGAAAAATGTGTACTCCGTTTTTTTGGGGTTTAGTGTTCTATAGATGTCTGTTAAGCCCAATTGCTCTAGGTCCTTATTTAGAGCTTTGGTTTCTTTACTTATTTTTTGTCTTGTTGATCTATCCATTGTTGATAGTGGTGTGTTGAAGTCTCCCACTACGTATGTGTTTTCTCTGATGTCTGTTTTCAGAGAGGACAACAGTTGTCTGATATATTTTGGTGCTCCTTCGTTTGGTGAGTATATGTTAATGAGTGTTATTTCTTCTTGAAGTATTGTCCCCTTGATCATAATGTAGTGACCATTGGGGTCTCTTTTTATCTTTTTGAGTTTGAAATCTGTTTTATCTGATATAAGTATAGCTGTTCCTGCTTTCTTTTTTGGTCCATTTGCTTGTAGGATTGTTTTCCATCCTTTAACTTTGAGCCTATTTTTATCTTTTGTAGCTAAATGTGTTTCCTGGAGACAGCAAAAGGTTGGGTTTTGTTTCTTAATCCAGGCTGCAACTCTGTGTCTTTTTATTGAAGAGTTTAGTCCATTTACATTTAGAGTTAATATTGATATGTTAACATCTGTATTTGCCATTGTGTTTGTCTTTCCTTTGATTTTATTTATTTATTCTTTTAATAACTTTTTTTTTTTTTTTGGCCTTCTTTCATTGTTATTCGTCCCTCTGAGGTTCTGGCTTTAGGACTCCTTGTAGTATTTTTTGGAGTGGGGGTTTAGTTGCAATGAAATTCCGGAGTTTCTGTTTGTCTGGGAAGGTCCATATTCTTTCTTCAAAGAGGAAGGAGAGCTTTGCGGGATAGAGTATTCTTGGTTTGCATCTGTTTTCTTGGAGTCTGTTGACTATGTCCCTCCACTCTCTCCTTGCCCGTAGTGTTTCTTCGGAGAAGTCTGATGTCAGCCTGATTGGTTTTCCTTTGAATGTTATCTGTTTCTTCCCTCTTGCCAGCTTCATTATTTTTTCCTTGTCCTGGATTCTTGGGAGCTTTACTATTATGTGTCTTGCTGTATTTTTCCTTTCGTCGTGGAAGTTTGGTGTTCTTCTTGCTTCTTGTATATCAATTTTCAGCTCCTTCTTCACATTTGGGAAGTTCTCTTCAATTATCTCTTTGAATATTTTCTCTGTTCCTACATCTCTCTCCTCTCCTTCTGGTATTCCTATAACTCTTATATTTCCTTTCCTCATGGAGTCAGATAGTTCCCGAAGTCTTTCTTCATTCTTTTTCCTTTGTACTTCTCTTTCCTTTTCTGTTTTGGTTCTTTTTATTTCTGTGTCTTCAAGATTACTTATTCGTTCTTCCATTTCATCTATTCTGCTTTCATTGCTTTTCCCAGAATTCTTTAGTTCTTCCATTAATTCTTTGATCTCCTGCATTTCTTTTACTTCCCTCTTTAGGGACTCAATTTCTTTCTTCTGACCATTGTTTTCCCTCTCTAGGGACTCAATTGCATTCTTCTGATCGTTGATTATTTTTCCCTTATCATTGTTTTCCTTTATGACTTCTGTCAGTTTTTTAATCACGGCAATTTTAAATTCTCTTTCTGGAAGGCTCAGAAATTCTTCCAAGTTATTGTCTTTGCAATCTGGGGGCTGGCTTTCTTTTTGTGGTGTGCTTTTTCTCTGGACAGTTGCTAGGTTGCGTGTGGTTCTTCTCCTCCCTACTGTCTGTTTTCTAATTTGCCGTATGCGTTGGGACACTGTGATGTTGGGACTTGCCGGCATCTTGGGTGGGCTTCTCTGTTCCCCTCTGGTTCTTCCAGGAGTCATCTGTCAGTTTCAAGCAGCCTTTACTGGAGAAAGGTCCCTGTTCTAAAATGCCGATGTGGGGACACACTCCCCTGTGCGCCTGGTCTGCCCCGGCGGTGGGTTCCTGCACCCCTCTGGGCTTGGACTGCAGGCCAGAGGGGGTCTGGCGTGGGCGAACTTCCCCCCGCTCACCTCTGGCTCCTGAGGAAGCCTTCTGCAGGTAGTCTTTACTGAAGAAATGTCCCTGTTCTAAAATGGTGATGTGGGACACACTCCCTGCGCGTCTGGTCTCAGGCACACTCTTCTGCGTGCCTGGTCTGCCCCGGCTGTGGGTGCTCGCTCTCCCTGTGGGCTCAGACTACTTGTTCGGAAGGAGCCCGGTGTGGGCTAACTCCCCAGCTGGCCACTAGCTCCTTCAGTAGCCTATGCTGGGGTCAAGTCGCTAGGTGGCGCCAGAGATCTCTCCTAGAGCCCTTGGGGAGCTGATTTTCCACCCCGTGGGACAGGGAGCAGAGCGGGGATGGTAGGGTACACCTCAACGGCTTTGGGGTGCTGTGTCTGCCTTGTGCCCCACCGTTGTGGGGAACCCACGCCCCTAATTTCGTGCCCCGGGTCTCAGTTCCAAAGCCCTCAGTTCCAGGACGCGGGCTGTAGCACAGATCAGTGGCGCGGGAATGGCGCCTTTTGAATCCCGCTCCCCTGCCTGGGCGCCTTGTTCCTGCTCACTCAGGGAGGGCCTCCGTTGTCTCCCCGCAAGCCTAGGTCGCAGGCGCAGGGGCCTGGGCAGCTGCAATCCGAGCGCCGCTTTCGCGCAAGCTTACTGGGCGGCCGGGGCTGTGTGCTGGTGCTGGTCTCCTCCTGGGGGGCGGGGCTCTCTTTGATGGCGCCTGGAGCTCACCTCCGCGGTGGATCCTGCAGGGTTCGCCTCAGCTCCCGTTCACGGGGTGTGGTGGCTGAAATAGTTCCTTTCCACTCACAGTCCCACTTGCTGCATCCGTTTTTCTTGTTGGGCGTTTTGGTTTGTTGTTTCCCTCGTCTCTGCAGGTCGGAGAGTGCCGCCTCTGTGGGCGGGGGAGGGGAGCAGGGTTCTGCGCTTCCCTCCCTTCTCGTCCTCTTTTATGGCAACTTTCTTCTTCGGGCAGTTTGCTGGAGTCGTCCGTTTATCTTCCGTGTCCCAGTTCTCACTGGGACCTGCCGCTTTTCCTCCCTATTAACTTTTTTTAATGGGAGATCTTACTCGCAGTGTCTCCTCGCCGCCATGTTGCTCCCCTACCTATCGTGTATTATCAAAAAAGACAAAGGAAGCATAAGTAAAACATCAGGGCTCAAGTGAATTTTCCTGTATTAAATTATAGAAAACAAATATTTGTTGATTGTTACTCTGCAAAGCATTGTGTTAACGGGCATAAAACAACATATGTAGCAAATGAAGGAAAGAGAAATCAGGCTGCCTCCAAGGTACTTGGCTTATAGACAAGAAAACCACATACTAAGCTGGGGAAGACCTCAGAAAAAATCATGTGAGATGAGGAAAGGGTAGGAAATCAATCATTTTATTTTATCCACGTTACATTTGAGGTGTTCAGCATTCTAAAGGCAACATCAATAAAACAGTAGAGGACGAAGTAGAGAGCTTTGTACCTGCAAAGACAAATGAGCCAGGAATCCAATGACTTCTAAGAAGTTGAGTCAAGTAAAGATTTGAAATGTTGAGTGAATCTGGCAAGAAGAGATCATTATGAAAACTGAAGCCTTCCCTTATTTCCCACACTAAATCTCCCCACCTACCCACCTCTTTTGTCAACATCACATACTCTTTCTTTTATAATTGACAGTCACATTTTATAGCCTTTATTGAGGCATAAAAATTTTAGAACTTCCTGATTGTGAAGATTCACATTTCTCATTACTCCTAGGGACTAAAAATGGTTGTTTTAAATGAACTGAAGATAATGTAGAAAGAAAAAATCTGATCCTTGTTTTAAAAATTAAAGAAAATTGCACAAATTTAATGCAGTTCTAAAACTTCCAAGTCCATGACCTTTGATAGGTAGTAGGTAATGAATAAACCAAGTGGGTTAGATTAAAGTCTATTCTGTATTATTTATTTAATGGATTAAATTATTGTATTCAAAAATAATTAAATAGTCAATAATAATTAAATAGTAAAATTAAAAAATGCTAAAAATGAAGAAAACCAATCTGAACATTTGCTCAAATCTTTAAGTGTTTATAATAATTAGGGCATTATCAATCTCCCCACTGACTATAAGATGAATAGGAAATGGTTTCAGTGCTCAACAGTTTGGAACCTTTTATAATAAATTATCTTATCTTATTGAACATCACATCTTCTTTCTTTAAAAATGTTCTGTGGTTGGGGCCTCCCTGGTGGCATAGGCATTAACTCGTGCATGAGTTCAAGCCCCTGCCAGGGAGCTAACACATTTGGCACAGCAGACCTCTCCTATCTCACCTGCTGCTCCCCTTAGTAGTGTATTTCAGTAAATGCACCTGTTCTGCTCCCCACTCTGTCTCTGGTAAATCCTCTCACCCCCCGAACCTCTGGCCTACACCCCAGTTCTTCTATGCAAAAATTAAAAAAAAAATGTTTTGTGATTGCTTTTGTCAGATTCTAGTCTCTGGGGTTCTTCTGGTTACTCCTAAGTCTTTCAGTGGGATCTTCCTCATTTGTCTCAATGCTGGTCCTCAAATTTCTTCTGTGCTTTACATACTTTTTTTTTCTCTTAGTATTATCATAACATTGTGCTGGTGTTTCTCCCACTACTGCAATTGCAAAAATATCAGTTGAGGAAATAAAACCGCATGCTACAAAAACAAATGTGATCAGTGCATAAAAATTCAAAGAGGCCTCCAAAGAGCCTGAGATGAGAGACCTTCAAAAATTCCAAAAGAAGATTCTCGTAGTAGGATTTAAAATAGAACATGTTCACCCCTTCAAATAATTTCACATCACTCCTTGGCCCAGGAGAAGAAATTTGTCAGCAATTGGGGCATGGTAACAACTCAAGGGTGATGTTTAAATAGACAGATATATTTCTTTAATGTATCACTGTATTCATATTCCTGAGCTTCAAATTCATATAATGATGTCCAGAGGCTATCATAAATGGGTTAGAAAGCCCAGTATGAGCACATATTGTATTTAAGAGCATCTTTCCTGAAGAGAAGTAAATGTAGTCTCTCCTGGGGCCACTTACTCTTCTCTTTCTTTTTTTTTTAAAGATTTATTTATTTATTTATACAAGCATTGGGTACAGTCAGAAGCGTGGGAGGGTGAGAGAATTCACCAGAGCCAGAGTGGGGAACAGAACAGGCAGACAGACGAAATACACTGCTGAGGGGAGCAGCGGGGTCTGCGCGCCATGTGGGACCCTCACCAGGCGGCCGGGGATCGAACCAGTGCTGCAGAGGCTGTGGGCAGCTTCACAGCTCAGCACTCAACCGCTGCGCCACCAGGGAAGGCCCTCACTCTTCTCTTTCAAATGCCTTCTAGAAAGGATCTTTTATGGAATGCTGTCTTTTCTTTCAGATGTTCTGTGAACAGGTTCCAGCATGGGAGCCTTGGGAAGAGAGTAAAAGGAGGCAGACGTTCTTGACTTGTTCCCTGGATTAGGACACTTGTCCTAAGTGACCTCTGACCAACGATGTTGCAGTGACAATCTTTCATGGAGTTAAAAAAAAAGCAAAAAAAAGGAAAGTTCTGTAAGATTTTTCTATGGAGCTTTGGAGGCAGGCAGTTGGGATTCCTAGCAGTTGGAGTCTTTAGAATTAGATCCAATTGAAAAGGAAGTAGAATGTGAACAGAAACATCAAGGAAAGACTAATCATCACTAGTGCAGCCAAGGCATTTTCATTAGGTACAATATCCACCAACTCCCTGTAAAAATCTCCATTCCACACTTTCATCTGTACTACCCAGCAGTGTGCTGAGGCTGGCCCATAAGAACCATTAAATATTCTGGGTTTTGTGATCCCATTTGTTAGGCTGAACCATCATTTAAAATTAAGTTATATGCATGATATTAAGAACAAAGTAAATAAATGCTCAAAAAGTGTCACTTCCTAATTATTTTACTGCATTTTATTCATGTTTTGAATAATATATATAAATTCTATTGTATCTATATGCAAAAATGCTATTTAATGGTGAGCATCTCTTCCTGATTCCTTGTTCACTAACTACATATTAGTACCTTGAAATTGACCATGAAATTAACCATGGTGGGTGTATTTATACCATGGAAATTGGCCAATGCTAGAGGTCCATTATTATTTTTTTTTTGCAGGAGGGAGGGGGGCATGCGGGGAGCTAAGTGCTGAACTTTTGTCATCAAACCCCACGCCCACATTTTCCACATTATCCACATGGGCCACTCCTTGGAGCCTCAACTCAAATCCTGCCTGGCATGAAGCCTCCCCTGATCACCCCAGCCTAGTATGATTCCCAGCATTGAATACCCAATACATTGTGTGCCTGTAAGCCTCAGCTGGCCCTTGGCTAACAGTACAAAGGATTTAACAAATCTTTTTATATGGCTATATTCTTCTCTTCTACCTTCCTCTAAGTAGATTGTGTGTTCTTTAAAGACAGAAACTCAGTACATAGCGGGTATCAACAAAGACTTGGTAAATGGAAATTTGCATATGGAACTTTTTAAATAACATGTTCCAGTTCCCAAAGTGTTCCCCTCCAATGGAGGATAAAATGGATGCTGACCAACTTAAAAAGAGTCTTTTTCTATGATAATTTAAGACTACCAAATTGAAATGAAGTTGTCCTTAAAGATATATTAACTCACTCTGATGCTTACTCCAGTGAGTGGTAGATTAAACCAAGTGTTTCTTTTTCTTCACAAAGTGATTTTTGGTTTAGAACGTTGTGTAAATTAACTGTTAGTTGATCTCTTAAAAAATGGATGGGAGGGGACCTCCCCTGGTGGCGCGGGCGGTTGAGCGCAGCGCTGTGAAGCTGTCCACAGCCTCTGCAGTGCCGGTTCAATCCCTGCTGGCGAGGGTCCCACATGGCGCAGCAGACCTCTCCTGTCGAGCTCGCTGCTCCCCTAAGTAGTGTATTTCATCTGTCTGCCTGTTCTGTTCCCACTCTGTCTCTGGTGAAATCTCTCACGCTCCCGTGAATCTAGCCTGTACTCTGGTTCTTGTATAAATAAATAAATAAATCTTTAAAAAAAAATGGAGGGGAGGGCCTCCCTGGTGGTGCAGGGGTTAAAGTCTCAGTGCTATGAAGCTATCACCAGCCACTGCAGCAGGAGTTCCATCCCCAGCCAGGGAGCTATCCACACAGGGCAGCAGACCTCTCCTGTCTCGCCCGCTGCTCCCCTCAGCAGTGTATTTCAGTAGATCTGCCTGTTCTGTTCCCCACTCTGTCTCTGGTGAATCCTCTCACTCCCTGCACCTCTGGCCTACACCCCAGTTCTTATATGAATAAATAAGCAAATCTTTTTTTAAAAAGCTCCACTGCCTCAGTTAGGCTGTCAAGAGGTGCTGACTCATGGTCTGGAGGATTCTCTCAGGAGCCACCTGGGGGCACTGCACAAGCAGACCTAGCACACTGACATTTTGCAGGGGAGCAGCTGGTGGAGGAAGAGGTGCTGGAAAAGCTGGCTGCAGGGCTGCAGGGAGGGTAAACAACTCTCTGGGAAGGAAAGTGGCTCCAACCTTAAGTGACATTTGGCATTTGCAAAAGGAAGTAGCCATCAACAGGAGATCCCAGCTGGTTTGACTTACAAATAACAAATCCAATTCTGTATCTTGCAGCTTGTCTTCTATCTATAAACATTGAGGAAGCTATCCGCAGAGGCAGGTTCAAATTACCCTTGTGTTCCAGATCTTGGCATGGGGTTTTGGGAGTGGGTTTCAGAAAAGTTACTGGATGGAGTGAAAGAAAAAGAAGTGGAAGATGATTGATTCTGTGCTCTTCACCAGCCTTCCTGCCCCCACAAACTTCAGGGCGATGCATTTGGAGGGAAAAAGCAGTGCTGAAGATAAAGACCCAGGTGGGAGTGATGGTTGGGGAGATGAGGCCTAAATCTGATCAATGGAGTAAGAAAGAGCAACAGGAGAAGAAAGCTTCCCTCTCCCAGAACTTTTTGGAAAATGAGTTCTGGTGAGTTGCTCTGGCTGGAATATGTCTGCACTGTTCCATAAAGAAGCTTACTTTGACAACTTCTTGAGATGCTCATTGCTGCCAAATGCATTCTGTAAATCCACTTACTGCATTTGTTTGGTTTTTCCTTTCCATATTTTTTAGTGGGGTACAAAAAGGGGTAGGACTGACCTTAAGTCACAATGACCCAATCTAAATAGGAGAAGCAAGTCAGAAGCATGAACGTCACTAGTGGGCAGGACTCATTTCCTAAACCAAGCAAAGAAGGACTTCTCATCCTAGATGCCAGAGCTTCAGTAATTCTGCTCAAAAGACAGTTGTTTCGAATGCTGCAAGTGTCCAGTTGCAGAGAGAAACCCTCTCCATTTTCCTTGTTCCTGCCATGTTTGTCCCACCCAGGACTCTCAAGATCAGGTGACATCATTGCACAAACTTTCAGAAAATCATGTCACTTCATTGGATAAGGTTAGCTCTAGCTGACCCTACACTTCCCAGGCTGGGACAGACCTTTTCCAGGTCTCTCCAGGTTGCGTTGTCCACTTCCCACTGACTCCAAGGCCACGGGATGACCTTGCTAATGCTTCTGAGGCCCTGTGACTCCTGAGGCAGCTGGGCTGGAGCCCAGGTCCCTCCCGTGTAGTCTGGAGCAGCATCTGGTTGGGAGGTTTATCGCCAGCTGTTATCTCAGCGTTCCTTGATGCAGCTTAAACCTATTAATTCCTTATCTTGTCATCACAGGCTAAATGAAAGCATCCTCCACGGCGCTTCCTCCCTTTGGAAGAAAATCTTTTACCTCTCGCTCACCCCCATGTAGTTGGCCTCTGTGTTTCCAAGAACTCTTTTTCTTGCTTCCTGTGAAGTACTTTGGGCTGAAGAACCTCCCGGGGAATCAGCCTGGGAGATGGAAAGGCCTGGAGAAAACGAAGCCAATCTAGCTCTCTTAGGGTGATGTGTTTGAGGCCCCCTGGATGAAGACCTCTGCCCCCAAATGAGTCCCTGGGACCACCTTGAGGCCTAAGAATTACTGTTCTAGTCTTCATGCTATGATCAGGCAGATTTTCCCAATTCAGGAACCTCTTTTTAAACCACAAAGAGGTTTTGAAGGAGCAATCCCTAAAATGGTAGGAAATAAGAATCTACAGAACTAGGACCTGAGTGGCTGAGGCCTGGGACCAGGAAAGATCAGAAAGACAGAGATGAGACAGAAGTTGCAATTGTGCTGGGAAGGCTGCCATGCAGTGGTACCCAAACCTGGGAGATGAAATTCCCAGGCCTGGTGTAGGATAAGGAAAAATGTAAGGCTTTTCTGCCCTCCCACCATCAGGATAGATGACGGATCCCTGCGGTCCTGAATGCATGCCTGATGGCGGGCACCTGGAATAGGGTGTGGGCATCGGTAGATGGGATTCACCTGGGCTAAGACTGGGCTTTTAAGGGCGGCGTCACGGGGAAGCCAGCAGAAGCCGAGAGAGAAGCAGAAGGCCAGAGAGCCCAGAGTGAAGACCTGCTGGGGGCTAGGAGGCCTGCCAGCCTTCCGGCCCCCCAGCACCCTTGCCTGATGTGTACTGGGTAAATCCCAATAAAAGACCTGCAAAAAAACACTGAGGACTCTGACTCCTCCTTTACCCGGTCTGCTGGATCATAGAAAACCTGCACTGTGTCCATTCCTGATCATACACCTGGGTCATCCACTTCTCGCTCCTCCTTTCTCAGAACAATCTGGGAGGTAATGGCAGGGATGGGGAGGTGGGAGAGGGGTGTGGGGTGGGAGCAGGTAGATCGCTCTGTGCTCAGAAGGAATAGGAACTCCTCTGCAGGTCTACATTTCACTCACCCATAGTTCATCTCCAGAGACCTAGAGGAAGAAGAATTTGAGCATATTTCTTCCAGCTTTTCCTTTCTAGGCACGAGGACACATTTTCTCAGCCAATTCCCCTCCAATCTCATGGCTCTTTAGGTCATGTGGCCCCTACAGTTGCCTCTAGCAAGCATTAGCTTGATTAAATCCCTCAGGATCTATTGCTAGAGTAAGAGGGGGTGTGTCCATTCCAGCTCTTTCCCACCTAACCCAGAGGTCTTAATACACCCAATGAGTCATGTTTTAATCCTCATCGGCCCCTCTCTAATCAAGGTCACCAGAGACTCCACTGTCTCCTGGTGTTTTACTTTTTGTTGTATCAGCCACCCTTGACATAATTGTTCACGCCCTTGTCCACCTGGCTTCCGGGACGCTTTCTCTTCTCTTCCTCTCTCACTGGCCACTTGATCTAAATTTCCTTTCTGGGATCCTCCTCATTTTCCAGCCCCATGGGGTAAATCCTCCTCATTTTCCAGCCCCATGTGGTATAGAGTCCCATGGCACAATCCTCAGACTTCTCTTTCCTGTCTCTTCATTCTATTCCTAAGGTTTGCTCATCTGTTATCTGTTATCTTGGCTTTAAATATCTTTATTTAATTGTAGTGACTCCCAAATATTCTTCTCTGACATGTACTTTGCCCCTTAGTTGCAGACTTAATCAATTTGACTGCCTAATCAACATCTCCATTGGATGTCTAATAGGCGTATCAAACTTTAATGATCAAAACTCCAGGTATAGGGGCCTCCCTGGTGGCACAAGGGGTTAAGACGCAGCACTGTGAAGCTGTCCACAGCCACTGCAGCATGAGTTCAATCCCCGGCCAGGGAGGTGACCCACATGGCACAGCAGACCTCTCCTGCCTCGCCCACTGCTCCCCTCAGCAGCGTATTTCCACCTCTGCCTGTTCTGCTCCCCACTCTGTCTCTGGCGAATCCTCTCACCCCCGACACTGCTCGCCTATACCCAGTTCTTGTAAGCATAAATAAATAAATCTTTAAAAATGAAACTCCAGGTATAGTGTAGAGGCAGGAATGGATATAGCGCAGATTTTCTGATCCAGCAGACTGGGTTAAGGAGTCCTGGAGCCTTCAGTGGTTTTTTTTGCAGGTCTTTTATTGGGATTACCAGGTACATGGCAGGCAGGGGTGCTGGGGGTACACAGCAGGCCTCCCAGCCCCCAGCAAGTCTTCACTCTATCTGGGCTCTCCGGCATTCTCTGCTTCTCTCTCGGCTTCTTCTACTTCTTTCTTCGCTTCTTGGCTTCTACTGGCGTCCCCGTGACACCCCCTTAAAGGCCCAGTCTCAGCCCAGGTGAATCCCATCTACATCTGCCCACACTGTACTCCAGGTGCCCACCATCAGGCATGCATTCAGGACCGCAAGGATCCATCATCTATCCTGATGGCAGGAGGGCAGAAAAGCCTGACATTTTTTCTTTACCCTACATATAGCTTCAAAATATATTCAGAATCTGATCACATTCATTTCCCCCACTCTATACAAAACCAACACCACTTTCTCCTTTCCTCTTCCCTCTAATAGCCAATTTTCCTACAGCAACCAGTGGAAATAGTATACTATAATAGTGAAATCATGTGGTACTTTTGCTAAAAATCTGAGGACTTCTCATCTTACATAACATAAAAACTAAAATTGCTACAAATGACCTGTTATACCCCACATTATCAAGAGGCATTGAAAGAGGTGAGAAAGTGGATGACCTGAGGAAAGTGAGTGAGCATGCATGTGTGCTTAGCATGTTTCAGGAACACATAGAACATTCCTTTCTTACCACTCAAATAGTGCTCGCCAAATTCACATCAGAATCTCAGAACATGCTCTTCTTTGGAAATAGATATAATTAGTTAAGGCTTGAAATGGGATCATATTGGATTAGGGTGGTCCCTAAATCTAACAATTTGTGTCCTCATAACAAGACCCACAGAGAGCAGAAGGTCATGTGAAGAGTGGTGGGCAGAGACTGGATTATACTGTCATAAGTCAAGGAATGCTTTGGGCCACACTTACTAGAAGAGGCAAGAAAGGCTTCTTCCCAGGAGCCATTAGAGGGAACATGGCTCTGCTGATACCTTGATATCAGACTTCATGCCTCCAGAGCTGTGAGAGAATAAATTTTCATAGCTTAAAGACATCAAGCCACATGGGTTTTCTCAAACTTCCCGTGTGCTGACAAAAAATGCCATTAGGTTAATGTCAAAATTGGCAGGAATCTTGACCTGAGAGCCTGTGTGGCTTTTCCCAGTCTCTTGACATCCCTGAGCCTCACAAATTTTCCTTGTGTATAAGACAAATCAGACTCTACTCTCCCCTCAGTTCTGAAAGTTGTGAATTGTCCCAGTCAGTGATATAGACTCAAATCAGGCAGTGAGAGCAATTCTCATTAGATGACATTGGGTTTCCCCAGCGCTAGGGACCTGCCCCAGATGTGTGCAATGGAAACATTCTCACCCTCATAATGCACCTGAACGCCACAGGGAAGCTGCTGGAGCTGGACTTGTCCCTGGAAAGAAATCCGGTTCACGTTTGTTTCACAAAACTATTCTTTGCCACCCTGGGCACACTCTCACTATGGTATCAAGAGCTATTCCTAGCCAACATCTTCGAATGGGAACGGGCTGATGATGCTGTACCACTCACAAATGCAGCCAGAAAAAAACGGTTAGCAAAGCAACTCAGGCTTTTTATGCAACTAGTTTCCAGGAACCAAGCCCTCTGATTGGGCACTCCATTTGGGCTACCCTTTCATTGAAAGGACGCCTCCTCCGGACTTGCTGCTGTGTTGTCTTATGTGTTCCAACACTTGTAATTAGTTGCAAGAGGAGGAGTAGGTGATCATACCATTTTAGAGCAAGATGATAGATCTTCAAACCAATTCCTGTTTTTTTTCACAAGCAAGGTGTCAAAGCTCAGATTGCCGAAGTCATTTGCAGAGACTGGAAAGCACCCCATCTCCATTCCCAGGAGCATCCTCTTCTTACACTTCCCAGAAGCATCCTCTTCTTACACTTCCCAGATATAAGCCTCCTGTAGGTCCTGCGCACTTTAGAGTTCACGCTGAAAGAGGGTCTTCTGCTCCATGCTTCTTGCCATGGAACTTCTGCCCACTAATGGGGAAGCTGCCTGATTTGGCACGGAACCACCTATGTCTTCTAAGTCACGGAAGTTAAGTTTGCAAGATTCCTTTTTTTTCTTAACTGTTCTTCAAAGACAGAAAACAACAACCATTTCCAATCTGATTCAAGACCACAGGATTGTTTTTAATTCCATTCATCAGTATCTCATTCACCCCAAGAGACTATGGGATGTTTCCATATTTACATAATGGGCTCATCATTTTAAGTTCCATAGGGCCCTCTCTGACATGGTGGCAATTATGTTTCCCTGCAAGCTTCCAAGTTTACTGTAAAGGCCAAAAGGGTCTTAGACACCCAGAAAACATACTTTTTATGTTTTTATAAACTCTATAAAACTGTAATTGGATCAAACTTTGCATTCAAAAGCACATTCTTCAGGAATATTTTATATGCACATAAAACATCGAGAAAATGTTAACATTATGATCTTAACTGTTTGCACATTGAAACCAGCTAAAGTTAGGAAAATGCAATCCATCTGTTCTCTTCTTTGAAATTTGATTATTCTGAGAGCACAAAAGAGTGCCTCAGGGGAGTTTGACACTGCCCTCTCCCAACTCCTGTTATCAGGTGATGGTGAGGTTGACTTAGGGAGGAGGAGAAGGGCCTTCTTTGCCCACCCTTTCTCCAAACTAAGGTCTGGTCAAAGAGGAGCCCTGGCAATAACAGCAAATCCTCTAACAGACTCCCCAAGCCTCAGGCCATGGCCTCAGGTGCATGGGGAGCTTCTGAGAGTCATCTCACCTGTCCTGGCTCTTGCACAGCCCTAATTCCCAAGAGGCCCGGGGATAAGGAAACCCAGGTTTTGCGCTAGCCCCTCAGGCTTGTTTGTTCAAGACTATCCATTAGGCATTTATTAGCCTCATTATGAAGTGCTAGCGGCCTAATTACTTCAAGCTGAGTGGGGGATAGCAGAGGCAGGGGGAAATGGGTGAACAATATGAGCAACAGCTGACATTTGCTTTCCCAAGGAGCCCTACTGCTCAGCCCCCCTGTTTTATCTGTTAGCACAGCAAATTGGACCCTTCATTATCACATTTACAAAGGGCTTGGCAAATGCAGGGAGAAATAACTTGGAGAGGGAAACAGTCAATATTGGGTGAGAGGCTGGTTCCCACCAAGGGTATGCCTCCTCCCCAAAAGAACAATACCCACTGCTCCACAGCCACACCTGTACCTGCTGGGAACCACCACCAGAATCAGGACAAGTGCAAAGATTTCTCCCTGGAGAATGGGGGTCTTCTATAGGGAAGATCAGACGGCATGGGGGAAGTATCTTGGGAAGGCCACTTGCTCTCTATTGAAGGATAGCCATGGTCAGAGCTTCTCAGACAGGTTTTGACCTCATTGGTGGCAACACAAATACAGAGAGGACTTTCCATCAATGATAAATTTCCTATCAATGATGAAAGGGGTTTCAATCTTCACTATGCATAAAGATCACCTAGAAATCTATAAGATAGACTCTTAGGCCCTGTCCCAGATGCAGCAGAATCTCTAAAAAGATGCCCAGTGCTCTGCATCATAACAAAGTCCTTAGGTATTTTATGAATGATACACGAAGACAGTGCTATAGAACAAGTTGCTTAATACACAGCATGCCTAAATCATCTCTACTGATTTCCTACCCTATGAAAGTACAGGGCAAGGAGCCCCAAGGGCTACACATGGGAGCAAGAGACTGAAGCAGGGTGCAGCGCCGGAGGAGGAGAGCGCAAGGAACTTGGAGACAAGTGAGACTGAGGAGCACTGAACTTAGAGTTTAGTGGAGGGGTCATAAGGGAAACACTCTAGCCCAAGTGCTACCCCAGGTAAAGCAGGAAGAGTGGAAACATGAGACAAAGGTCCAAAACTTCATCTGAGGAGACAGGGAAGGCTTCCCAGAAAATATAACATATGAACTGGGAGTTGAAGTTAGCCAAGAAAAGGGTGTCCATGAAAAAGAGAACCTAAGCAGAAAATATAGTTTGTGCATAAGTCTAGAAGGGAGAGGCAGGCCAGTCAATTTGGGTCTTGAAAATGACTCAGAATTATTGAACCATAACATGTGAAGATGAGGGATGTAGAAATGAGGCTGGAAATATTTGTAAAGAGCTATTCTGGTTTGAATTCTATCTAAGAGAAAGTGGGAAGTCATTGAAGCAGAATAAGATAATTCTAGATTTGGTTTGGAATGAGTTTGAGAAGAAAGATGTAGGGGACAAACCAATGAGGAGGTTGTTCTAGTAATTTCTCCCCTCCAACCCTAATGAGAGCTGTGCCTGAAGTCTGTCACTTGCTGTTTTTTGCAAAGCTGGAACTGATGTTCTATAGGTAACTTCTTTGGTTGATGCAGCACATCAACCACTGGATAGTTTGCCAACTGGCAGGAGTGCCCTCTACTGGCCTCAGCTTCACACACCGCAACTTGAGACAAGTGGGGAAAGAGAAGACATAATGTTAAAAGTTTCTCTTGCCTGGTGAAGCAATTCCTGATGAAGGTAAGTAATGATAATCCTGTGCAAACTGAGATAAACACACCATTTCCCAGCTGCAAGTTGCCTCTGAGAAGTTCCTAGAGATGATAATCCACATGAAAATCCTCAGAACTCCTACTTGTTATGGGTTTCTGTGGTTATCTATCACTAACAGGCTGTCATGGATCTCAAGCCCCTGCCCCAGTTCTATCCATGAATGCTCAGAATTTTATAGTATTGTCATTGTTGATTCAATGTGCTAGATTTCTTCCTCAGATCTCCCACTCTGGAACTGTAGACTGTCTACAACTATTAGTATCCAAAAATAAAAAATAAAAGAGCACAGATGTAAGGTATACTATCCTGGAATATTCTGAAACTGACCCATCACCCCAGTAGCCAAGGTAACTGCCCTCTGCCTTAAAAAATCATCTCAGCTCATGGCAGCGGCATTCCACATGGCTGCCCTCTGCCCACTGCCTGGCTGAACAAGCAGAGGTGCTTCCTGCTATTCACTGGCATAACCAGGCTAGGTTTCCTACCCCTCCATACAAGCCCACACAAATTGGCCCCTGCACACACCAGCTCCCCTGTTTGCCACACACTCACCCCTGACCTGCCTGGGAATCAAGGGGAGGGAGAGTCAGAACTCTCCTTCTCTTATTTCTCTGGCCACACTACCCAAGGCTTCAGCAAAATCAGGCTGATGGTGAAGGATGAGCCATTGGTTTCTGGAATTTGAGAGACCTGAGTCCAAATCTCCTTTCCACTTGCAGGTCCATGGCCTCAAACAAGATACTTCGTCTCTCTGGCCTCAGTGTCACCAGTTGTAGCATAATAATAAGAACTAAAACCACCAGCTTTGTTTATAAAAATGAGATTAGAAAAAAAAGTGAATGTGGAATTCTATAACTCATTACCTCTTTTTGAACTTTAGTTTCTTGATCCAAGAAATGGATGTAAATATGTATAAATGTAAGTAAATGTATATAGAAATGTAAATACATGTATAAATATATAAATGTATATATATGTAAATATATATATATATGTCCTCTATCCTAGTTCACTGGTTTGAGAAGAATAAACAGATAATATCTGTGGAATCACACAGTAGGTAATATATATAAAATTGTTATTGAGCAAACTCTTGTCCTTACATAATGCTCTGTCATACAGAGAATGAGGATGTCTACAATGAAATACTACTCAGCTATTTAAAAAGATGAGATAGTGCTTTTTGGGACAAAATGGATAGACCTTGACGTGATTATGCTAGGAGAAATAGGTCAGAAAATGTATTGAATGGTTTCACTGATCAGTGGGATATAGATAACAGAAAAAAAAAAAAAAAGGATACTCTGCCAAAGTACAGCAAAATCAAATCTTAGACTTAGTGAAAAATATACCGGTTACCAGAATAGGGAGGAAGGAAGAGGGACTAAGAGAAGGTAGGGGAGAGGGTACTGGCACAGGAAGCTTGGTGGAGGGCGAGTGAAGCTTGTGCACATATAGAGGACTAAAAATATAACCCCAAGTTTATATAGACATGTAAACGACTGACAATTTTTTTTTTTTTCGGTGGGACCCTTGCTGGTGGCCAGGAATCGAACGGGCGCTGCAGAGGCCACGGGCAGCCTTGCAACCCAGCGCTCAACTGCTGTGCCACCAGGGGAGGCCCGACAATTTTTTTTAAAAAGAAAAGAAAGTGTCTAAATTATAAAAACACTTAACCCACAATAAAACACATTGAAGACTATACAAGCCTCACAATGATAATTGTACTTTCTAGATCTTAAGGGAATTTTCCATAAATGCCATCAATTAAGATCGCATGAGACTGTCTGCTACATCGTTAGGGCCGCTGCTGAAAGAAAAGATAGATTGCAATGTCTATTTAAGACGCTCAGGCAGCTAATTTTTAGCTAAATTTGTTGCCCTTCCCTACACGCATACTGGCACTAGGAGTCAATATTCATTCATGTAACAAATATGTAATGTGTGCAAAGGGACCAGGCACTATGTCAGGTAACAGGATTGCAGAACCTGCAGAAGGAAAACAAAAACAAACATGGCCCTGATCTGATTTAGTGCAAGAGACATATATAAATAAATATACATGCAAAAAAATCTACAAAAAATATAATACATAGGGTCTCATTTTATTCAACAATATTCATTCAACAAATACCAAATGCCAACATCAAGTTATATGCTGGGAATAAAATGATCATCAAAACCAACCAGGTACCAACCTACAGTCTGGGGGACTTTTTTTTTTTAAAGTTATAACATTTTCTTCACAAGTTTCTTAGCTATTTGTTGGATTCTGTTTCTTGGAGGAGCATTTCCATTTTATTACATCCATACACATATGAAACTTGCGCATATCAGAATCACATCCTTTGTTTGATTTGTTGCCATGAAGCCTTAGATAATTTTACAAATATGAGAAAGTAATATACACACCATTTGTCCTTCATACTTTTTCCTAGTTCTGTCCTCACCTTCTGAGCATCTCATGCTCTATTCCCCATGCCCCCAATAAGGCGAATTTGAAAATATATCAGTGTCTTTTATATTTTTATTCATAATCATAAAATCCTACAAAACAACATGCACACGTACACATACACACGTGGCATGCTGACAATCACATACACACAGAGAGGATATTTCTCTGGTATCATTTGTTTTACACACACTTTTCTGCATCTTGCATTACTCATGTAAATATTTCTTCAGGAAAATCTCTCCAAGTCATCTGGTATGGCTCCAAATCTTTTTTTATGGTTGCACAATATTTCATGGTGGAGCTATCAGTTTATTTAGCCATTTCTCTTTTGACAAGGAATTCACTTTTTTCTCTTGGCCACTACGAACAACCACACATAAACATATATGCTCTCATGACTTGTTTTGATGCAATAAATTGCTGGGAGTAAAATGCTGGTTCTCAAATGCTGGTTCTCAAATATTAATATATTTTCCCAGTTGCTTTCCAAAAAGGATATAACGGTTCATATTTTCAGAAGTATGTGTCCTTCATACACATCCCTAACAAGGAGCTTGATTTGTTTTTAATTTTGTTTGTCTAATAGGTACAAATTGATACTTTTCCCCGATTACCAATGAATTCACTTCATTTTTATAGATTACCCTATGATCACTACTGGAAGTCACCAAATAGTGAGCCCCTTTGATCCATTTTTGGTGTAACGGTACATGAATTTTTTTTACTTCTCCTGATTCATTGTTTGCATATAGAAATGCTACTGATTTTAGTTATTTTGTATCCAGTCACTTCACTGTATTAGTTTATTTCCAATGCTTTTTTGGTTGTGTTTTTTGGATTTTCTATGTCTATTATGTCACTGCAAATAGTAATAGCCACTCTTTTTTATTTTCCAATTTGGATTCTTTTTATGTTTTTTTCTTGCTTAATTGCTCCAGCTAGGACTTCTAATACTATGTTGAACAGTGGTGGTGAAAATGGGTATTCTCGGGGCCTCCCTGGTGGCGCAGGCGGTTGAGCGCTGCACTGTGAAGCTGTCTGCAGCCTCTGCTGTGCCGGTTCGATCCCAGCCGGCCTCGGAGCAACCCACATGGCGAGCAGATCTCTCCTGTCTTGCCCACTGCTTCCCTCAGCAGTGTATTTCGTTGGTCTGCCTGTTCTGTTCCCCGCTCTGTCTATGATGAATCCTCTCACCCTCCTACACATCTAGCCTGTACCCCAGCTCTTGTATAAATAAAAAAAAAAATGGGTATTCTCATCTTGTTCCTTATTTTAGGAAAAAATGCTTTTAATTTTTCACCATGGAATATAATGTTGGCTGTGGGTTTGTCATATATGGCATGTATTATGTTGTTACATGTTCCATTTATTTTCATCACGATTTCAATGCTTGAAATTATGTATAGATAAAGGGATGAATTGGCACATGCAGAAGCAATAGCTAATGAATGGGATGGGGAAAATGGTACTCATAACAATTACAGAAATTGCAATTTCACAAATCTTGAGAAAGTGGTAGGCTCAGGTTAGCCAACTATTATCTCAAGGCCTTCTGTGAAAGTCAGATAGCCTCCATAGCAGTATTTGAAGAAAACCTTATCTCTTGCAGCTATAGGGCAGACTACAGCTCAGGATTTCATTGTGAAGGTTACAGAGTTACAAAGGAGACTGAAGTAAGTCTTTGAAAGTCTCCTATGTCAAAGTAAGTGTCCAACAAAGAAAGGGTGGGACCTTAAAAGTAGGGAAAGCCATATTTAGACAGATGATCAGAGTCAGAGTTTAATAATCTAGAGTCAGAATTTAACAACAAGAGTCAGAATTTAGCAATCTAGCAAGAATAACCTGAGTTGGTATATACTGTTGTGATGGTACCTTAGAGCTTCTACATGGCTGTGGTCAAGAACTGCCTTTGCAGAATATTGAAGAAGGATTCAGAAGTCTAAAAGAGATGGGCATATTAGGGTAGATTTCTTATGTGACATCAATGAATTTATCATTTGACTATGTTCTCCAGGAAGACTGAGAGGACACTCTCTAAAAAAATAAAAATAAAAATAAAAGCTTTCAATTAAATAACAGGTTTTTTTAAAAAAAAAAATCAGTGGTGAGAGAAATAACCTCTTTTGTAGACCTGGTTCGACAATAGGTGATGCTGCCATGGGATTCTAGAATGACAGTGGGTGGACATAATGGTCAAACATGGCTGCAAAGCAACCAGGTGCCCTGAAGCCCAGGAATCTATGACAATAGAAACTAGATCATAGTATTCCTGGGGCAAGAAATACGAGTAATCAACTTGAGTGTAACTTGACTTGTATAACTAAAAAAAAAAAAAAAAAAAAAAAGACACCACAAAGACCACAAACAACAAACTAGTAGTCAACACCAGCTGTCACAATATAATTGGAAAGTTTCTATCTCAGACTAGTTTTTAGATCCAATTCAGTTAATTAACACAGAGACTACCTGAGTCAAGGAAGTATCCTGCCATGGCACCATTAAAGATGTAATATATACCCTAGTATCTCCCCCCCCCACCCAAACCTGTGGCCACTTATCAGAATTTCTGGTATTGTGATAAGAAGAATAGTCAAAACTTTAGAACATCACTAAATATATGATCTGAGCAGGGACCCAAAATATCATCATGGCCTCCCATTAGAATAAAGGCCAGAGGATAACCGGAACCTGCTTCATCTTGCAGAGAATCCACACTTAGTTTCTTGGTTTCTGAGTGCATAACTGTGAAAAGTATATTCAAAACTGCTTAGATGCTCATATTGCTTCCCTGTTAAGTGGAGGAAAGCCATTTTGGTAAGAAGAGTCAAATAGAAACTCCCCAAAATATTACTACTCTCACTGAGAGTATAAATTAGATGCAAAATTTCATGTCTAGAGGAATTACAGAGATTGGCATCACAAATAAAGACTTAAAAGATGCAGAGAGGTGGTTGTCACCATACACCTGTTTAATGCACTTCTATAGCCCCTAAAGAAATCAGGTGGATTAAGGCATATAACAACACATTACTATAAACTTAATCAAGTAGTAGATAAAATTAAACATGCTGGTGTGAGTTCTCTACAGCAACAGATTAACAGTCCCTGGTTCTTGACTTAGCATTAAGGAAAATCAAAAACATTTTGCTTTTGCATAGGGATGACAGCAACATACACACATTATTATTCCTCAAGGCATCATTAGCTCTCTGACTTAGTGTCACAGTAATGTTGCCAGGCAAGACAGAATGAGCCTAAACATAAGGTAATTTTTTTTTCTCAAATCATACCTCAGAAAAGAGGAAGTTGCCTTACATTCAACTCTATACAAAGTCCTACATTATTTCTCAATAACTTTACTTTAAATAATAAAGTACCACCTGTAAAAGGCACATGAACCAGAAGAGACCAAATTAATTCTGGTTTTGTATGCCTAAGGTCAGTTTAAGAAGATACAGGAAAAAAATATATAGTAATTATAGTGTACTAAATGCTAAATATAATAAATATACTTAAAAATTTTTAGTACTTACAATGTCTACTAATTATATAGATACATATATTTGTTCCATCAGTCTTTACTAGAAGTAGCTCCAAGAAGACAGAAAATTGCTCATCTACACTGCAAGTATCTAAACAGAATCCTTAGTGTCTAGGATAACTCAAAGTCAAACCAATCTAAATGAAGCATTTCCTCAAAGTCTCCCCCTAGAGGCCCAATAAAAAAATTGATGATTTGACTTGAGGGCTAGTAATAATGTGTTAATAGGAAAGGGATCTACAACTTTTGTGCTCAGTGTCAAAGAGTAAATATTTCGGGTTTGTGGACCATACAATCTCTGTTACTCAACTCTGCCATTGTAGCACAAAAGCAGTCATAGAGTGAGTGTGGCTGTGTTCTAATAAGACTTTCTTTATGGACACTGAAATTTGAATTCCATATGCTTTGGAATATCGTGAAACAGTCTTCTTTCTTTTTTTTTTTCCAATCATTTTAAAATGTAAAAAGCATTTTTAGCTCATGGTACATATTAAAACAGGTGGCAAACCAAGCTGACCTTCTGGCCAAAGTTTATGTACCCTTGTAGGTAAATAAAACACTGAATTTAGAGTTAAAAACCTTGAGTGAAGAACCACTACTGCTTTCAATTGTACAATGTGAGACTTTGGGAAAATCAAATTAGTTCAAATAAGCTCTCAAGATTTCGATTTACTAATCTATTAAATAAAAACATTTAGGGCCTCCCTGGTGGTGCAAGAGGTTAAGTTTCAGCACTATGAAGCTATTGGCAGCCACTGCAGCACGAGTTCGACCCCTGGCCAGGGAGCTAACCCACATGGCACAGCAGACCTCTCTGTCTCCCCCACTGCTCCCCTCAGCAGTGTATTTCAGTCAATCCACCTGTCGGGCTCCCTACTCTCTCATGAATCCTCTCACCTCTCATCTCCCCATCCCCCACATCTCTGGCCTACACCCCAGCTCTTGTATGCATAAATAAATAAATAATAAATCCTTATAAATAAAAACATTTAATTAAATGTTTAAACGCTTAAATTAAAAATCCTTTCAACTCTAAAATTTCTGTAGTGGCTTCTTGTAAAGGCAGGACAGGACACAGTGCAGGTTTTCTGATTCAGCAGACCGGGTAAAGGAGGAGTCAGAGTCCTCAGTGGTTTTGCAGGTCTTTTTATTGGGATTTACCCGGTACACAGCAGGTAAGGGAGCTGGGGGGCCAGCCCCCAGCAAGTCTTCATTCTATCTGGGCTCTCCGGTCTTGTCTCAACTTCTTCTCTTGCTTCTCTCTCGGCTTCTCTTTTGGCTTCTGCTGCCGCTGGTGTCCCTGTGACGCCGCCCTTAAAAAAAGCCTAGTCTTAGCCCAGGTGAATCCCATCTACCTATGCCCACACCCTATTCCAGGTGCCCGCCATCAGGCATGCATTCAGGACCTCAAGGATCCATCATCTATCCTGATGGCAGAAGGGCAGAAAAGCCTGACATTTTTCCTTACCCTACACTTCTATTTCTAGCAATATGGCAGACTAGATGTACAAAAATTGCTTCCCAATACAAAAATTACATTAAAATACTAAATAAAATAAAATATCTTAAAAATTTTTGGTGAGCCACAGCAAATTGAAAGAGAATTCCTCTGAGGCCAAAAATGACCCCCCAAAATCCAAAGAGTTCTCAAAAAAGTCCTCAATTTAAAACTTTTCTGGGGTACCTTTCAACCTCTGGGACCCTAGCCATTCAAGTGTAACATGTCTCAACTGGAGGTAAGAAGAAAGGTCTGTACTGAAAGGGAAGTCAAATATGAGACCTTCAAACAAAGCAAGAACCCCAATGTCCATCACCACCAGAGTACCACTCAGTAGGGAAAATAACTATCAGAAGATTGGGATAGACGAGAACTTCCTCAAACTTATAAAGCACATACATGAAAACCTACAACTAACATTATGCTTAATGTTAGGACATTAGGGCCTCCCCCGGTGGCGCAGGTGGTTGAGCACCACGCTGTGAAACTGTCCGCAGCTTCTGCAGCACCAGTTGGATCCCGGCCAGCGAGGGTCCCACATGGCACGACAGACCTCTCCTGTCTCGCCCACTGCTACCCTCAGCAGTGTATTTCTTCAGTCTGCCTGTTCTGTTCCCTGCTCTGTCTCTGGTGAATCCTCTCACCCTCCCGCTGATCTGGCTTGTACCCTGGTTCTTGTATAAATCAATAAATCTTTAAAAAAAATTAGGACATTAAATGTTTTCTCCCAGAGATCAAATATAGGGTAAGGATGCTCATTCTCAACACCATTATTTTACATTATACTGGCAGTCCTAGCAGGGCAATAAGCCAAGAGAAAGAGGGGGAGGAAACAGTGATATTGGCAAGATGGTGGAAATCCAGACCTTATTTCTCCACAGCCCAGCTCTCATTTATCCACAGAATCATTGATTTGGCAACCACATTAGAAATAAAAAACCATAATAAGAATTCCAGAATCCAGTTAAGAAGCTTAAGTATCTATCACATAAGCAAAACATGAGATCAGTCATACTGACATAGATAAGAATTTCACTTTTTGGTTCTTCAAGAAAGAAAAAGGAAAAAGAAATGGAGTCCTATGAATTGCCTGAGAAAGAACTCAAAATAATCAAGAACTCAAAATAAAGAAATTCAATGAGTTACCAAAGAACACAGAAAACTAAACAAAATCAGGAAAGTGAGACATGAACAAGATGAGAATATCAACAAAGAGACAAACTATTCAAATGTACCAAATTGAAATCATAGAGCTAAAGAACATAACTGAATCTAAAAACTCACCAGAGGGATTCAACATCAGACTTGATCAAGCAGAAGAAACAGTCATTTGAAATTAGGAACTCAGAAGGAAAAAGAGTAAAGAAATCCTGGGCCTCCCTGGTGGTGCAGGTGGTTGAGCGCAGTGCTGTGAAGCTGTCGCAGCCTCTGCAGTGCCGGTTGGATCCCTGCCGGCCTCAGAGCAACCCACATGGAGAGCAGACCTCTCCTGTCTTGCCCACTGCTCCCCTCAGCGGTGTATTTCGTCAGTCTGCCTGTTCTGTACCTCACTCTATCCCTGGTAAATCCTCTCACCCTCCCGCGCATCTGGCCTCTACCCCAGCTCTTGTATAAATAAAAAATAAATCTTAAAAAAAAAAAAAGAAAGAAAGAAAGCCTAAGGGTAAAGTTGGATACCAACAAGGGAACTATGACACACATTATAGGAGTCCCAGGAGGAGGAGGAGGGAAGGGGAGAGGAAGAAAAAAAGAGGGAGGGGAGAGAGAGAGAAATTTATATAAAGAAACTATGCCAGAGCTACACTGGAGTTCAAATTCTGCTATTTTTTTTTAATTAACTTACGGTAAGTTTGACAAGTATTATATTTTAGCCTCCCTAAGCCTTAGTTTCTTCTCCTGTAGAATGGATAAAATATAGCCCCTATTCCTTAACACTATTGTGAAGTTGAAAGATAAATCTCACATAAAAGAATAGTTCCTGGACATAAATGCTTGACAAATAGTCATAATTCTTTTTGTGTGTGAATAGATGATGAGGGTGAGATTTCTATCAACAGTTAGCTAGCAAAATACACTGTATGTTGCAGAGCTGTTTTACTTTCTCCCTCTGAGAGGAAGCCTCTTCTTTTGCCTCCTAGTCAGTCAGTATCTGGCAGTTTTGCCATCCCAAAGCCTCTCAGCACTTCAAGTAGGAAGGCAGTATAAAAAAACTAAAGAAAGAAAGAATGGCTGAAAACTTCCCAAATCTTATGAAAGAAATGGATATGTAGACTCCCAAAACTTAGAGGATTCCAAATACTGAAAGGTAGAAAACTAAAAACTTTTCCTGTAAGATTGGGAAGAAGACAACAATGGCTATTTTTGCCACTTTTACTCAACATTGTACTGAAGGTCCTAGTCAGAGCAATCAGACAAGAAAAGTAAGTCATCCAGATTGGAAAGGACATAATTAAATTATCTGTCTGTGACACACAAACAGAAAGAGAAACTACCTTTTTGTATTTTAGAAATGGGTAAACTTACCTCAAAAATTTAGAAGAATAAATGCACAACAGGATCTCAGAAATGGAAAATGAAAGGGGAGGGGCGGGGAATCAAAATATTGAGAGACTTATCTTACCAAACAGTAGAATACGTAAGCCACTATATTAACTCAATTAGGCCTTGATATCAGTAAAAATGAACATAAACTCCAAAGCCAAATCACAATAGTTTGAAATTTTTTTAATTATTCAATACAACATTGAAATCCAGGGGAAATATGTGTTAGTTCATAATTTGTGATTGTACAAGTGACTGCCTATGTGGGAGAGAAATGGGATTCCTGTCTCAAGCCATATTTACATATTCTAAGTGGCTTAAAATTTTTTTATTAAAAAAAAATTAAAACTTGTATGGGGAGAAGGTCATGACCAAGAGAGCATGAAATGGACTTTGGGGGCTGTACCTTGGTTGGGGATACTTGGGTGTGTTCACTATGAAGTATCATGTAAAAGTATATTTACAAGATTTGGAATTTAAAAATGTGTGTATATATGTGTGTTATAGTTTTTTAAATGTTTACTTAAAATGAAAAAAAAAATCTTGCAAAAAATCTAGATTATAATTATAGTCTAAGTGTGAGAAGACCTTCCTAACCCAGAAGCTGCAAATAAAGAATAAGTCACATTTGACTGCAAAAAAATGTGAAACATTTGTATGGCAAATGGTATCACAAATAAAGCCAACATAAAATAGGTCTGCCAAAGATTTTTGAGTATATATATATATATATATATATATATATATATCAGATACAAGTTCAACCATTTATAAATTAAAAAACTCTTATAATTTGACAAGAATGAGACAAATATTTCAATTTAAAAGTTGACCAGGTCCAACCACTGTGGAAAGCTGTGTGGAGATTTCTGGACCTACTAAACATAGAGCTTCCATATGACCCAGCAATTCCACTCCTAGGTATTTACCCAAAGGACACAGAAACATCAATTCCAAAGAACACCTGCACCCCTATGTTTATAGCAGCACTGTTTACAATAGCTAAGCTTTGGAAACAACCCAAATGCCCAAAAATAGATGACTGGATCAAGAAGATGTGGTACATATATACCATGGAATATTACTCAGCATTCAAAAAAGATAAACACATGCAATTTGCTGCAACATGGATGGCGCTGGAAGGGATCATGCTCAGCGAAATAAGCCAAAAAGAAAAAGAAAAATACCGGATGGTCTCACTCATAGCAGGAATCTAGAAAACTTAAATAAGGGACCAGGAAAATGAATAACTATAAGAAAGTGAAAATCAAAATCAACAAAAAACTATGAACCAGAGACACTTTTAGGGGGGCGGGGGCGGGAGGGGAGGGATTGGGGTCAGAATGGGGGGCTGCAATTGTATGGGGAATATAACAATAAAATTTATAAAAAAAAAAAATAAAAGTTGACCAAGGGGCAAACAATTTGGAGAAATGTAAACCCAAATGATTGATTAACATATAAAAAGAGGTTCAAATTCACTAGTAGTCAGAGGAAGATAAATTAAAATAATGAGATGTTTATCCATCAAACTACAGAAAATGCTAAAAGCACTAAAATAACTAGTGTTAGCACAGATGTAGGGGAAGGGGTGATGAGTTCATACATCACTGCTGAAGTGTGATGTGTCTGGCCTTTTTGGAAAGTTATCTGACAATTATAGATTTTAATTTAAAAATTTTAAAAACCTAACCCCTCAACCCTACAAGAAATTCTCCTCATAAGGATCAGATCAGTCCGAGGAAATATAATCACTAGTGTGAAGGACAATTTAGAAATGCTTACTGCCACATGTTCATAATGGGGAGAAAAATCTGGAAAGAAAATGAAGGGTGGGTATTCTCTCTCACAAGGGAATAATATCCAGTCACTAAAAAGAATGAAAAGGAGTATACCAACATTTTCCTACCTTTTCTTGATTATCATTTCCTTTTGGGGTCTTTTTCCTTAATTGTTCTGTCATAAAATGTTAATATCACAGATAAACAGTTTGTCTGTTTATTTATTGTATGTGTATCAGTGCTTTATATATTAAAAGAGTACAGTTTTTTTCTACCACACTTCAAGAAGCACCCCCTGTTGTGGTTTTCAGCCCTGTTAAGGGATCAGGACTGAGTACACTCATTGACCTGGGGAGATTTTTCACAAGATAGTTTCTAGAAATTCCAATAAGAAAAGTACATATTATATGATTCCAATTGTTTAATATTAATCATTATAACTATATATGTACTTGTATATGTGTATGTGTGTGGTGTACATACATGTATGACAGTATGAATAGGAAAAAATATAGAAGGATATTGTCCAAAAGGATCACCTGGGTTTGGGAAGACCTGATGTGAGTGGGGCAGAGTAGGGGAACAGGGTCAAGCAAAAGAAAAAATGGGGAGATACTTCACTCACTAAAAATTGTGAAGTATGGAACAGGAGAAAGTGATCAAAAGTACAAACTTCCACTCATAAGTGTGTGCTAGGGGGTAACATACAGCAAGGTGACTATAGTTAACAGCACTTTATTGAGTATTTGAAAGTTGCTAAAAGTGTGGATTTAGAATTCTCAACACAAGAAAAATAAATAAATTTGTAACTATGTGTGGTGATGATTGTTAATTAAACTTAATGTGCTCATCATTTTGCAATATACAGATAAATCATTATGTCACATGCCTAAAACTAATACAATGTTATATGGCAATTATATGTCAATATAAATAAAAAGTACAATATAATCACATTTATATAAGTGTAGATACGTAAAAAAAAAAAAAAAGAAAAAAAAAGAGCTTTGCTTTGCTTTGCTTCCAGACTTCTAGTCTCATGGGAATGGATGGGAAGCAGGGACTGGAGGGTCTGTGTCTCCTGCAGTTCCAGGACAGCAGCACAGTGTAAATAGTCCAATATACTCAGTTTTCAATTAAGAGAAGAAAATATTCTTTCAGCATTTTTGGACTCTTCCAAAATCTTTCTGGTGCACAGGATTTCCTCCTTACTATCTGAAAATAGAGTGTTTCTGTGAAATCTTTCTGAAACTAAAATCACACACGTCAAAGAAGACCTTACCATACGTTTATATGGAAGAAATTTTGAGCATCCGCAGACCTAAATCATACCAAATAACATATAAAAACTTCAAATAGCATAATAGATAGTAAAAGCAGAAATGATATGACACATGCATGGCCTATAAAAATGTAGTTCCTAGGGAAGAGGCTTGATGGGGCCACTCTCACTCCTGGGATGCATGCTCCCTCTAGACCAGCTGCTGCAAAACCAAGGTTTCTGGCATAAAAGCAAAAATGTCCTGATATCCTTCAGTTAACGGAAACAATCACTACAGCAGGTCTCTGAAAAGTGAAGTGGCACAATGCACACTTCCAGAAAGCGATGGATACCTGTATCCAATTCAAATGAAAACTGAGAAACTCAAATCTGAGAGGGACTTACCTGTCTTACGAAGGAAAGGAGAGGCTCATACCCTTTCTAGCTCACCCTCAAACGATCTTTAGTTGCAGACTGTGAAAACACAAGCAACCATGTGGCTGCTGCTGGTGAAGCTCAGGTAAGGATTAGCCTCTTGAAGAGGGTGGACACCTACCAAGCCCTCCTCTAAGAGAACATTTGGCACTTTCTGCCCATCGCATCACCTGCCTTAGACTCAACATTGACGTTTCCCTGGTGGCTATCTCTCGGGTTCATACCTATGGGCATTGAACACAGAAAACTTTCATATTTGGGTGACATTAATTTAAGTTCATGAGCATTGTTGAGTTCCTAGCATTCTCCTATAGGCCATCCAGCATAATAGACCCATTGATGCTGCCTGCATAGAGGTGTCAGATGGGATAATAACCTCTGAATTCCAAGTAGGATAGAATGGGTGTGGAGTGGATCTGGATGAAAGAACTTCCGAGTAGCAGGTCTGACTCTTGCTAAGGTGGGGCTGGAGTATCTCAGAGCCTGTCTCATCCCCAGTGGAAGAAGCTTGCAGACGGAAGCAGGCCAGCAAACTGACCACAGTCATGGAGTTCACATGGGCCCCCAGGGCCCCATAGCTCCCTAGACACCAGCTGGAGAGCCACAGCCTAGAATCTTCCTTAGATCTGGGGCAGGATTTCAATAATTCTCTAGTGCCAATGCTGATATAGGGGAGAACTGATACCATGCTATTTGGGAATATAAGACAACTAAGAACAAAACAACTAGAGAATAATTTGAAACAGAATTAAATGCCAAAATGAGTGATATAGACAGTATGTGTGCCTGTGGGGCAGAGGAGAGACCAGTAGATGCCAACTTGTTCCAGGAGGTTACAAATCAACTCAAGGTGTCTATTTCTTGCCTTACGAATGAGCCTTGATTATGGAATTTCTGAGGTCATTAGCAACAACATTCTTAAAAGAACATTTTGAGGCAATTTTTTTGCCAGGCTCATGTTTTTTACTAAGCTCTCCCTAGTGGTCCCTGTGGCCAGAGATTCTTTTGTAAAATTCCCATGGCTTCTTCCCAAGGGAGTTCCTTTTCCCTTTCTTAGAAAGTGGACTTGGTTGATTTGACTTGATCGCAGCCAGCTGTCTGGTGGAGGAGGAAGGACTCTCCTCCTGAGGTCCTAACCCTGGTGAGTAGCTGTCTGCTCAAGGCCCCAGGTGGATAGGCACTGACAATGAACACAAAAGATGAACCAGACTCAACTTAGTCCAGACTGGCAGGCCTGAAGCATTTCCTCCCTCCAACAGCATAATTTAGAAGCCACAGTTCAACATCAACATCTGGAATGTCAGATGCTCTTGAAATAGATAACTTCTGTCAGGGAACACTCCTCTCTCTTTTAACATCTTCTTTTAAATTAAAACAATTTAAGAATGCACTGCAAATTTAGTAATCCTTTTTCTTAGAAGGAAGATGACTCAGAAGGGAGAAGTTGAGGAAACCCAAAGAATATGCCCAAAGTATTTTCAGTCTAGAATTTTCAATCTAGACCTCATCACTTTAGCATTTTCTGAATGCAAGGAAGCTATTTCTGAGTATAGATATGTATATGGGCATAACCATGTTGAATTTTGAATATATTCATCTGGTGTGTATAATACATAAATATGGAATTACATATATTGGGTGAATAGTCAGATAGGAATGGATGCATTTGGTTCCCCCTCTCTAAGAACCGCAAGACTTTGAGCTCAGCCTCCAGCCAGCAAGGCCACAAAACTCTACATCCACCTGTGTGGCAGCAGGATGCCCTTTTGCTTGCAACCATAGCCATCATTCCTGCTTACTCTCCTGTTACCACTTCTGTCCACCACTCTGAGGCCCAACAGAAGAAATCTTCTGAGATATTATAATTCTTTCAACCCTTGGGACAGTCAGGTCTTTCCCTTCATGTCTGCATTCCCTTTGAGGACTTAAGAAAATTCTCCAAGAATTCAGCTAGCATTATTCTGACTCCAATATAGCCAATAACTCCTACCCATGTCCTTCAGAGCTCTACAAAGTTTCCATCCCATATTTCCCAGTCATTTTTTTAGTTTTCTACTTTCTCCCCCACTGAAGCCCAGGAAGACCATGGTTTCTCCCATCTGCTTAGAAGTTGTAAATCTGGGACACCCCCACATCCTGCCCACCCCAAGGCAATACCAACAACACTTGGAAGTCTCCCAGCAGTCTGGGCCCTAGGAACACTTATGAAAGCTGAACTCCTGGGAACCTCAGTTAACGCCCCAGATTTCCTGAAGAATGTATGCAGAACTTCTCTATGACCAAAGCTACATGTTATACACACAAAAACATACACAGGACACAGCGTGCAAGTTTATTCATTCATCAAATACCCACTAAAGGCTTACTAGTGCAAGATCTACAAAAATAAAGTAGAAATGCTGACATACCCATATAAAAAAGATAAATAAAGAAATTTTAACAAAGGCACTATCAAGGAAACACTCAAAAACCACCCCCATTTCCCAACATGTAGTAGGGTCCTTCAGCTCTGAATTCATAGAAGTCCCTATTAACCCACCCACCTCCCCTTCCAGCTCATCCTACCTCCAACACTTGTCCAAGAACTTGCCTTGTTATCCCCTGTAGCAGAGCTCTGCCTAGTTAGCTGTCTGCCCATCCCAACAATTTAAGCTAGCCTCCTTTCCAGGGGAAATGGCATTTTCATGACACTCCAGAGGGACTTAGGAGTCTCTGACATAAAGTTATCTCAGGAAGCTCTCTCTTCTCCAGCCAGACAAGCTCTGTGTTTTTCCTCACTGCTACAGGTGCCAGCCCTCTGTCCATGCTTTCTCTCCTCCTACCAGCCCTGCCACTCATACCTTGGCTTGATGCTGCCCTCCCAAATACCAGCTTTCAAATAAGATGTAGAACCTCTACCCTTTCTTGTCATCCTTGAATTTGAATACTTAAAGACCCATGCTAATCATTCCCAGGAAGCAGAGAGTAGCAAAAGTCACAATGAAATGTGTTAGTGGGGAGTTCCTAAAGATTCCAGAAACTTACCCTGTTCTCATGCCTCGGATCATCACTGGTAAACTTCACTTCAACATGAAGACCCAAGAACTCCTCCTGGCCCGGAGCTGTGATTTGTTTGGTTTTGCTGTTCTATGCTAATTTTTTAATTAGTTGCCATTACAAATTGAGAGATTTCAAATTGAAATCCAAATTGGAATCTCCTCTTGAAAAATTGGAGGTTCTGCCTGCCCTGAGCCCATATTGCCATGCAGCAATAACTGGCAGAAGAGCCTCTCCTGTTTTGAAATGGAGCATGTCACATTCATATCTCACCAGCTCTAAGTCTGCCACTGTCTGCCCAGCCTACTCTACCCTTTTAGGTTCTCTTCCCAGGTCCTACAGAACATGTGAACTTAAAACTCCTGTCCTGGAGTTTTGGTGCAGACTCCCAACTCCTACTCATGAGCGACTGATCTAGAATAAACAGGGCTTTCCAGCTTGAGAGAAGAGGCCAATGCATGGGAGCAGGACAGACATGAGTAAGAATGTCTAAACAATTAAAGAGGCCTGCAAAGGGGTAGGATGTCTTGGGAGAGAGTGAGTTCTTTTCTCTTTTCTCAGTGGAGATTTCCAAACTTGGGTAAGGTAAAAAGTTCCTTCCAGGGCCTCCTTAGTGGCCTAGGGGTCAAGTCTCAGTGCTATCACCATGACAGCCCACCATGAAGGCCTGAGTTTGATCCAATCTCTGGGCAGTGAGCTAACCCACATAAGGCACAGCAGACCTCTCCTGTCTCACCTACTATTCCCCTTAGCAGTGTATTTCAGTAAATCTACCTGCTCTGCTCCCCACTCTGTCTCTGGTAAATCCTCTCACACCCTTCCCCCCTCCCTGAACCTCTGGCTTACACCCCAGTTCTTCTATACAAAAATAAAATAAATAAAAATAAAGTCCCTTTTGACAATGCTATAAGACAATTACTCCCGGAAATCACTGAAGACTTCACTAGAAGATCCCACATAGTGGGAAGAACCCCCTCTGGGGCTACAAGAGCAAATAATAATTTCTATTTGATTGTAGGAAAGATTAAGAAAGAGTTTGATTTAACTTCATTTTCATATTCGACATGCTTCCCTAACTCACTCTGATGCCAAGTCAAAGCTGCACAGAGGGGCTGGTGAGAGGGGGGTCGTGGGGAGGGGGGGCAGGAGGGGGTGCGGAGGCTGACCTGCTCAGGCTGTGGCAGAAGACCAGTGCTCTCCCCCAGCCTCACCAGGACAGCAAATGACAGTTACCTCCCTTCCTCCCCCAGAGGGCAACTCTCTCCCTGCTGCAACTGCAGAACGAAGGCACCCTTTGCAAACAGCAGAATCAAAGTGGAAAAAATTATAAGGCAACTTTTCTGGTTTCAACTTGTCCCCTACAGAAAGGAAATAGATTTTAATATAAGATCTAAGAAGCAACATGTTTAATAAACTGCAAAAAAATGTACTTTTGGCTGAATGCTAGTATGATGAGCTTTGGGATAAGAGAAGATTTTTCTTTTTCTTTTTTTTTTTTTTTAAACAAAGTTGGACATGAGTCCAAAAGGGGGCTGGAATCCACTTTCCACCATCCCAATGAAATGTTCTCTAAGCAGTTGGGAGCAATCACCCTAACCCCATCACAGATACCATGCAAACGGCAAGATGAAAGGCTTTCCCTGCTTCCTATTCACCCAAATGGAAAAGTTTATTGCAAAGGCTCTTTGTGCAAGCCAAGCAATATATAGCTCCTTGTGATGGACCATCACTTAGACACTGACAAATCCCATTCCCCAAGTTGTGGGGCCTCTAGCTGACTATGCAGGGAGGCAGCCCCAGAGGTCAGGAATGGGAATATTTCATTGTGTCCTCCCCTATCCCAAGTGAAGGAATATTTCATTCTCATTCCCCTTAGCTCAGTTGGAATCTGAAGTCTAGACAGTTTTCAGATAACAACCATTAGAGACAGCAAAGGGGATTGCATACGCTTCCCAAAGATAAGCGGATGCTGGACTTCTCTCATAAGTTTTCTGAAAAGCTCTCAGAAGGCCCCTCTGATGAGCAACTGAGGGAAGAGGGTTTGGCAGTACATTCCCACATGCTGGGACACATTTTACTCATCCCTCACCCAGTTTGTAAAGGCGTGGGAGAAAGAAATTGTCCTCCCCCCAAAACTTGTCCAGAAATAAATGCAAATACAATCCCTGGGAAAGTAGGGCATGTATGCCACTGTCCACCTCATTAATTCTTTCATTTAGCAAATATTTATCAGGTGTCTATCACTCCTGGGGCATTCATTGGATGCAGAAGATACAGCTATGAATAAACTTGATAAAGACCCTTTCCTTGTGAAATTGAAATTCCTGCTTGCAAGTCTGGCAAATCTTCAGAGAAGGACAATGTCTATGGTGGGCCAACTTGGAATTAAACTGTGAGATGTTATGTACTATACTCTCCTCAAGCAACCAAATTTACTACCCTTTTTCTTAAGTCTGTTGCTCAGTATCAGTAACTGAGCATCTCCATTCCAAAGAGTAAAGGTGTTCTACTCCACTAAGTTACGGGCACTGCAATGGCAGAGACTACAAAAATAAATAAATAGATAAATAGATAAATAAATAAAGTTTTAGGCAAAAATTGTGGCACACATAATTGAACAGTTAAGGGTTGTGGGCTTCATTCTCCAGACATCCTCAGGACCAAGCATGGTTCTAGGCATGAAATGGATGCTCAATAAATATTTGTATAGTTGTTGATTAAACAAAGAAACTTACAAACAAAAGAAGGGGCATGCCTGTCTGCTCAAGGGCTGCTGTAGATGTAAATGTTCTCCTCCTGCCTCTAAGGAGAGGAGCTCTGAGCTCCTCTTTTCAAGACTTGACTAATTTGGATAAGATGCTCACTTTGTGTAAGATCAACTTCTGAAAAAGCAACAGCAGTTTGACCAGTTTAGATCAGACTCCAAGACAGCTTTTAAGATGGGTACATTGCCACCACTTTTCTCACACAAGGAACTAGAAGTTCTATCAAGCCACTAATCTGATACCAGAGACCAGTTCTAAAAATTCCCTGGGTCAGCAGCAAGGGCATATAAATCCTTGGGAAAAGGAAAGAACAGCTTATTATTGTTGTGTCTTTCTTTCTTGAAGCTGGAAAGAATTCTGTGCCTTGATCCCAGTGCTTCTGTGCCTCTGATGAAAAGACTCAACCCTGAATCCCAGAGTGATCGCCTGGAGCAAAGGCTTGAGTAAAATTCCATCACTTCTCTTGCCAAGATGTGGCTTTTAGAGCCTGGGCTGTTGATGAAAATGTCAACAACGCTTGCATCAAGAGGAAAATGCTCATTCCACTGGCAAAGAGCATCCAACATTCCAATAGATCAATAGTGGTCTGATGTACACTTTGCTGGGTAGACAGCAAGAATACACTTCCTTCTAGTATGGATACTGGTATGCCTGCCTCAAAGAGGCTGAGTGAGGTGTGGAAGTTGAGGCCGGTGTACTCTTTCTCCCATATTGATGCCCAGAGGAGGCAGTTGGTCTCCATACCATATTGAGCATCTCCTACAGCAATGAAATGTAGGATCCATATTTGGAATCTGGCCACCCTCCAAGATCTCACCACACACTTGCAAATTACACATGGCTCCAAAGAGCAACCAACTGGACTGTAAACCAACATTCTTTGGCAGACAAATCCAAATGCCAAATGATGGCATAGTTAACTAGAAGAAGGTGAAGGTTCTTATGGGCATTGCTAACCCTAAGCTTAAGACTCACAGGTTAAAATGTAAATGAATTATTTGGGGTTTAAGGACCTGATTGCCAAATCTTGGTTAGGAATGAGTTCACAAAAGTAGGATAATGAATGTGCTGGAATAGCTGGGGGAGAACCAGGCTTGTTTGTCTCAACTAAGTGTCCTCTTGTTTATTCACATTACTGACAAAGGAGGAAAAAAGTTTGTTTTTGTTTTTGTTTTTAAGATTTATTTATTTATTTATACAAGAACTGGGGTACAGGCCAAATGCGTGGGAGGGTGAGAGGATTCACCAGAGATAGAGTGGGGAACAGAACAGGCAGACTGACAAAATACACTAATGAGGGGAGCAGCGGGCGAGACAGGAGAGGTCTGCCATGCCATATGGGACCCTCACCAGCTGGTCAGGATCGAACTGGCGCTGCAGAGACTGTGGACAGCTTCACAGCGCGGCGCTCAACCTCCTGTGCCACCATGGGAGGCCCAGGAAAAAAGTTTGTAGCAGTGATACAATAACTAGCATTGCAGTGATTCCAGAAAAGGAGCAGACATTTGTTAAAGAAACTAGCTGTGTGTTTTTGCACAGAATCATAGAATTATCTAGCTGGATGGTTTCCAAACTACGCTGAGAATCCCTGAGAGACCTTGACTGGGTAGCACTACCCACATCTGGTGAATATAATGGGACCTCAGTAAGATTTTGTTTGAAGAAGTGATTTTGCTGCTTACATCAGGTGGGCTTCATTTAATGGCAGACAATTAATCAAAAAAAGAATTTAAGCAAAAATTGTGGCACATATAATTGAACAATTGAGGGTTGCAGGCTTCAACTACAGCAAACATAGTGGCCTAAATAACATTAGGGCTGATTCACTGTTTCTTACTCTGCTTCCATTTACACTGCTTCAACCCTTCCCAGGCAATGGCAAGATGACTACCGAGTAGATTCAGTCTCCACTCTATCATCTCAGGAGCACAGTGGTTCTCTTCCGCAGTAGTTTTCTACCAGTTAGGGTCACATTAGTCTTCCAAGTGAAAGAAAACTCAAAATGACAATTATTTCAATTAGTTAGAAGTTCATTCTCTCTAATATATAAAGTCCAGAGGCAAGCAGTCTTAAATAAGCTTCTTAATTATCAGGAATCCGAGCATCTTTTTCGCTGCTTTGCTATCTGCCACAGGTGGCTTCCAACTCATTGTCCCATGTGGCTGCTTGAGCCCCAGCCAATTTGTCCATAGTCCAAATAGCATGAAAGAAGAAGAAAGAAAAATGGCTTGCCCCCTTCCTTTAAGGACCTTTTAGAGAAGTAATATATGATACTTCCCCTTATACCCCACTGGCCAGATTTAATCATATATATATACATACCAAGCTCTAAGTAATGCTGGAATATAAGCTTTATTCCTTGTATTTATGAGCCCAGCTAAAAATTAGGAGTTCCACTACTACTGAAGATGGAGAAAATGAATATTGGTGGAATAATAATAGTGACTGCCCAGTCAGGACTAATAATTCCAACAGAAGAATATGAGTATCATAGGCTGGACGTTAGTCATATACCCATCCCTGAACAGCAAAGTGGAGGAAATACACTGATCTGATTTTCATGACTATGCCTGACCCAAAAGAGAAAGAAAGCACCCCCACCTGAGATACAGTTACCAGGCAGTATGGAACTGAAAGAACAGACAGTAAGGATGAAGTAGGCAGAGGCAGAGGAAGGAGAGACTGCATTATGCCCAATACTGAGTGGGCACTTGGTGTATCAGGTGTCATTTAATCCAGACCTGGTGATAACCCTGTCATACAGACAAGGAATTAAAGACTTTGAAGAGTTAATAACTTATCCAAGGTCACAGCTGTTCAATCTAAAAGAAATATACAAACCCACATCTACTTGATGCCAAACCCCAGGCTATTTCTACCTCATCATATTGCTCTGTTTGGCTTCCACAGGAAAGTCAGGGCTAATGACTTTGCGAGGACTCTGTGATAAGGACTGTGAAAGGACTCTATGAATAATTAAGTTCTGCATAAACATAAAAGGATATTATGGTAAGAAAACCCACCGGACTATTAACATTTTCTCAGTGTGCTAGGAACTGGCTGTATTAAATCATGCTGCCTGCAGTGAGGAGACTGGACTTGACTTTGCTTTTGGTGTTCCAAGGATCCAACTCCTGGGTGCAACTTTACCTGAAGGCCAGATGTGTGAAAAGCCATGTATGCAGCACCTTCGCTTTCAATTCTTGCTTACTTAGTACAGGTTCACAGGCACTTGAATCTGGGAGGTTGGCCTTACCCAGTCACCAATTTCATTCTGACCATGACTTCATTGAGGCTCCAAACCAGCAAGGACTGGGCAAGTTCATCTTGGTGCCTAGGGCCTGACCTGATATGAGCACTGGGTATCTGTGCTCCACTGGACTAGAAACCTTTTCCAATTCCCAGTGTGCATCCAGAGCACACAACAAAGCTTTGGCCTGCATTTCCTGCTTTAAGCCCCAATACCCCTCACCAGAACCTAAGTCCTGCCTTGAACTCCTGCAGCAAAGAAGCTTAGGCATTAGTTAAGCTAGATGGGTCCATGGGTCCACAGAGTCTCCAAAAGCAACATGCCTTCTTTTTTATTTTTTTAAGCAATTATAAATAATTTTATTTTTTATTTTTAATTTTATTTTATATATTTTTACATCATTTTTCTTTTTGTACAATGTATGCATTTTCATCTTGGTTATAATCCCGTGAAATTCCCACCACCCATTCACCCGTGAACTATCACCATGGTCCCTTGTGCTCTTCCCACCCCACCCTTGTTTTGATCCTACTCCCTTCTCCACCCCCACCCCCCACAGATTGTTTCTGCTTTATAGTTGCCTATTGATTTTTATTTTTACTTTATTATAGTTAGTTTTTTTTCCTGGTCCCTTATTTGGATCCTCTACATTCCCGCTATAAGTAAGACATGCCTTCTTGTGGCATTTTTCAAAGATAAGTGGAGGAGCTGTGTTGGATGCAAGAGTGAAACAGAGCAACCAGCACAATGTCTGGAAACCCCAGTCCTCAAGCTTTGAATGTAGTCAGATTAGGGTTCTGAGCTTCACAGTGCCTAAGCTTTGTGATCATATTTTATTTTGTCAGTATCTCATTGTATCTGACTTGCATTTGAGTTACCTATATAACTCACAGTAATGAAGCTATATTGTTACTATATTATTACTTCTCATTATCTAATAGTTGAGGACACAGATCAGAATAGTTCATTGTTAAGTAATTCACCCTCAGTCACAAAGTTCACAAGTGATAGGATTTGACTTAGAACTCAAATTCTGATTCTAAAGCCCATGGCTTTTCCATTAGCTATACTGTCTCTTTGCTTTCCTTTTAGAACTCAAGTTCCTCAAGGACAATGTATGTACCTCTGTTTTGTACCTCAAAGTCAGTGTATGCTTTTAAAGGAGAGAGGAGAGAGGTTTAATAGGAAAATCCTACTTGCTGGGCTCACCCTATGCTCCTCTTGGTCCTTCTTGGCCCCCAAGCAGAAGATGCACCCAAACAAGGTCTTGTAGCTGAGCCACATCGGAAAGGAACCACAAATCCTTCCCTCTCCCCCGCAACGCCCTGCCAGTTTTTCAAGATTTATCTACTTCCTTCTAGTTCTGCCAACATCCTACCACTATCTCCAAAAGTTATCTCTGTCGTATATATTTAATGAACATGATGCAAACCTTGTATGTTTAGTGTGGCTAAAGTCAGTCTTAAAGAAGTGTTTTGACTGACTTGTCAATGTCTTAGACAACACACAGTAGATTTCCATGAATAGTAGACTCTTCACTCCCTCCCTCTCTCTACTACTGCCTATCTACCGAGGTCTCCCCATGGTGATCAGCTCCCAGCTGACTCTTACCAGGTGGCACTGTGGAAGCAATGAGCCAGCTAGTCTATGTCTTAGGGAGTGAAGTAAGATGAATCTCCTTGTTCAGATGTTTGGGTTAGTAAAAGCACCTCTGAATGAGATGGACGGCCCCACCATGGAATGTGTCCAGAGGCCTGGATGCAGTCCAGGTGCTTGGGGAGCTAAACCATTAGTCCCACTGTCTAATTTCAGTCTTTCTCCCTGGCCCTGGTGTCTAGAAAGATTGATTGAGCTCATGCCCTCAGGATGGGGGCAGCAGCGTGGGAGCAGTGAGAGAGGATGAGTCAGACAGATGGGGTGTCTCCGGATTAGCCGACTTGCCTTCACCACAAGGGAAATTGGTGGGGGAGGGAGCCCCAGGGAAAGGAAACCTCTGCCCTGCTGAACTATTCCACAGCAATTACCAGAGGGGAGATGATCCTCTGATCCCTGTGCAATTAAACAGATGTGGTTGTGGTCAACATGCTAGATCACTTTTTCTGCCAATGCACTAATGAGCCCTAAGTGGATCCCAGATTCTCAGTTGCCAAGGAGAGGTGTCCTTTGTCCCAAGACAAGAGAAGAGGATGAAGAATAGGGATGTTTGGGGAAATCTCCATTTTCTGATGTAAACTAAAAAGAAAAAACCAAAGCACACAACCAATAAGTTATCAAAGAATATTTGGGAAGTACACACAGTGCAAAATAATGTGAATACACTGGGCAAGAATACCAGCAATCAATTAACAATTTCCTTTTGGCCCAGAGAAGAGATGTATTTTTGGTTCCCAACTAGGCAAAGTATTTTTTTTTTTTTTAATTCTGGACAGCACGAGGTAGCTTGTAAAGACTAGTCTCCATCCTCTAATACTCAACTGCAACAGAGGTGCTAGGTATTGTAGAAAGGAAAATCCTTAAAAAATAATTTAATATCTCCAAACTGAAGGATTTCACCCTTTTATTAGAAAGACCAGTTTGCTCATCCACAAACATAACCATGAAAGGTAAAAAAAAAAAAAAAAAACCTGTAGGGCCTTTCCTGGTGGCGCAGGAGGTTGAGCACCACACTGTGAAGCTGTCCACAGCCTTTGCAGCACCGGTTCGATTCCCGCCGACCTCGGAGCAACCCACATGGAGAGCAGACCTCTCCTGTCTCGCCCACTGCTCCCCTCAGCAGTGTATTTCGTCAGTCTGCCTGTTCTGTTCCCCACTCTTGTCTCTGGTGAATCTTCTCGCCCTCCCGCGCACCTGGCCTGTACCCCGGTTCTTGTATAAAATAAATAAATAAATCATAAAAAAAAAAACTTGTAGATCCAGTCCCCTTGCTTTAAAGATAAGAAACCTGAAGTCTAGAGAAAGCAAGAAACTTGCTGAAAATCCCAGGTCCAACTTAGCTTATGAGAAACAATGCAGGTTTGATATAACAAAAGCGAACCGAATCCTGAAGTGGTTACCTCTACAGAGTATGCAAATATGTGTGTGTTTTGTGCACCATTGTAGTTGTGGGTCAGTGCCCAATGACACAATAATGTATAGCCAAACCTCAAACTATTGCAAGCAATTTGAAATCAACATGTCACTTGTGACAGCAATCCTTGTTGGATGGACAGTGAGCTGAGAGGATCAGGAAACATGGCATAGAGCCAGGGCCAGCTTGACATTCAACGAGAGTCTGAAGTGCTACACATTGACTGGACCTTGTAAGAGCTTTATTTTATGAGTAAGTCCAAAGGCAAAATCGAGGCAGAAAACAATTCTGTTAAAACGGCAACATGATACTGAAGAGTGACCAAAAGCACAAGGCGATATTAGTGAATGAAACTTAATCCCTTCACAAAGGTTGCAAAAAATGTATAATTCCAAAGTGAACCAAAGACATGAAAAACTCGAGGCCTAATAACTGGTAGAGCATGGTCAAGACGGCCGGACCATGAGACTTCATTCTAAAGGCCATGAGATGTGGCCAGAGCAGAGCCTGCGAATGAAAATTACCCTTCAGTCGGATCCTAGTTAATCTATGGGACCTGGTCTGGCCTCTCTTTCAGCTACCCTTTTCCCAGCTACACACCCCAAGCTCTCACCTGTCACAGCAGGATCTCACCCAGGCTTGATTTCTCCTTCCTTATCCAAATCTGCTCTCTCTAGCTGTCAGAAAGACAGCTGAGAATCCCAAGTCCAACAGATTTACCCTAAGATGTTCATGGGACTACTGGCATTTCAAGTTTACAATCCAAAAAGAAAAAATTTCTAATGCTGACACACAATAATGGAGCACCAGACCTAAGCACAAACCTTCCTAAGTGCCCCTCACATCATCCCACAGGAGGCCACTGTCTCCTCCCCATGTGAGAGCACAAATCCTTAGCACTGGAGCAACTGTGATGCCCTGTGCTTTTGTAACTACATCCTTCACGTCCTTGATTGCTCTCTTAACTTGGGCCTGAGTTTTTGCCCTTACTATCTTTCTAAATTCAAATCATATTCCAAGATCTGACTTTCTATTTTTTTTTAATAGCATCTCCAGGAGATGTGATTCATATACCATACAGGTCACTCATTTACAGTTCAATAAATTTTTGTATACTTAGTGTTGTGCAACTATCACCACACTCAATTTTCATTACCCTGAAAAGAAATCCCACAACCAGGAACAGTCATTCCCAATTTTTCTCCATCCCGCTCTGTCCTCAACAACTAACAATCTACTCTCTGTCTCTATGAATTTGCCTATTCTGGACATTTCTTAGAATGAAATCATGCAATACGTGGTCCATTGTGACTGGCTTCTTTCCCTTAGCATACTCTTTCAAGGTTCATCCAAGGGGCAGCATGTAGCAGTATCTAATTTCTTTTTATTTTCCAATTATGTTCCATTGTATAGTTATGACACTTTTTATCTATCATTCATCACTTAATGGACATTTGGATGTTTTCCCCATTTCGGCTATTAGAAAATTAAGCTGATAGAAACATTCTTATACAGGTTTTTATGTGGACATATGTTTTCTTTTCTTTTGGGCATATACCTAGGAGTATAGTTTTGCTCGATCATTTAGTAACCCTATATTTAATTCAGGAACTTCCAGATTGTTATAAATCACATTGAGCTAAGACAACAAAGTGCAATGTGGTATCCTGGACTGGATGTTGATAGAGAGAATGGTTATTAGTGGGAAAACAATGAAATCTGAACAACACCTCAGTTTAATTAAAGTAATATACCAATGTTGATATCTTAGTCTTGATGGTTAGGTAAGACAGTAACAAAAAGGAAACTGGGTCTGGGGTATACAAGATCTCTATATTATTTTTGCAACTCTTCTGTAAATAAAAAATTATTCCAAACTAAAAAGTATTCTTTTGGAAAAATTCAATGTCTCTGCATGTCCCCAGTTGGGGAAAAAAAATTGTTTTGGAATTTTTAACCTTTATAAAAAGATAAGGAAAAGAAATAAATGAAAAAACTAACACTGTTATTTCTGAGAAAGTTATATACTAGTAGTTGTTATAGTTTACATTTTTCTATGTAAAATAAAATCAATAAAGCTATTATAAAAGAGAAAAAATAATTTATATAAATTTTGGCTATAAAAGACACAAGAAAAATAGCTAAAATTCTCATAATTACAAATATAAGTGAGTGATGTGGTTAATCATATAGTCAATATACAAAAGGCAATGGTTAGTATGTTTGCCAGCGATTCCGGTTAGAAACATAACAGAAAATAATGCCATTCTAAAAATCTAATAAAAGAAAGTAAGAACTCAGGGAATAAACTTAACTGAAACTTGAAGGTTCTATTTGAAAAGAATTACAAAACTATATTGTGGTACATAAAAAAAGATAGTCAAATAAGTAGAAGAGCATGATTCAAAAATGATTTCAAATCATTTTCAAATTTCAAATCATTTTCAAATTTCAAATCTGATTCAAAACAGATTCAAAAATGATAAAGATGGCATTTCATCTATAAATTATTTCATAAATGTAATGCAGCTCTAATGTTCAAAACAGGAGAATATCTAAAAATCTGCAAAAAAAAAAAAAAAAAAACCATGAACAAGGGCCTCTCTGGTGGTGCAAGGGGTTGAGCAGAGCACAGCACAGCACTGTGGGGCTGGGGCTGCCCACTGCCTCTGCAGCGGGGGTTCGGTCCTGGGCCGGTCAGGGGATTGCCCTCATAGTGCAGCAGACCTCTCCTGTCTCACCCGCTTCCCCTCAGCAGTGAATTTCAGTTAGTCTGCCCGTCTGTTCCCTGCTCTGTCTTGGGTGGATCGTCTCACCACCACCACCACCACCACCACCACCACCACCACACCTCTGGCCTGTACCCCAGTTCTTGTATGCATAAATAATTCAATCTTTTTTAAAAACATGAACAATTATTTGTGCTGATAAAAAATTGTAAGTAGTCTAAATTGTTTTCAATCAAGGACCAGGTAAAGTAATTATAACCATTTCATGGACTATCATGAAGCAGTAAAATGAATGAATTAGACTTTCTGTTCTGACATGAAGAGATGACCAAATATATTTTTAAATGGCAAAAATAATCATAAAGTTAATCTATATAACATGATACCTGTAAAGATGCATATACATGTATAATAATTAATGCAAGCTTTTCCCAAAGACACAGAAGAAACTATCAATAGTATTTATCCATTGGAGCAGAACTAGGGGCCTGAGAAGAGAGAAGGCTTTTAACTTTTCATTTTCTATTGTTTTTCATTATTAAAACTGTTGACCATGAGTATGTATTGCTGTGATTTTTTTCTATTACAAAATACTTAGTGCTGGTTTTTATAATATAAGCTTAAAGTATATAATAATAATTAGGGCCTCGCTGGTGATGCAGAGGGTTAAGTCTCAGCACTATCAAGCTATCTGCAGTCACTTCAGTATGAGTTCCATCCCTAGCCAGGGAGCTAACCCACATGGCGCAAGAGACTTCTTCTGTCTTGCTGGCTGCTCCTCTCAGCAGTGTATTTCAGTCAATCCGCCTGTTCTGTTTCCCACTCTGACTCTGGTGAATCCTCTCACACATTCCCCTCACCCCCGGCACTTCTGGCTTATACCCCAGGTCTTGTTTGCTTAAATAAATAAAATAAATCTTTTTAAAAAGTATATAATAATAATTAAGAAAAATTTAAAGATATTGATGTCATCAGTTTATTAAAATACTTAATAAGTTAAAAATAATTATGTTATAATATAATAAATAGAAATATAATAAATAATAGGTTATAATAATTAATTCATTAATATGAATGTTCAGTGTTACAGACTATAGAATCCCAAAACAAATCCAAATAAATCTAAGCGTATAAAGGTAGCATCTGGAAAATAACAGAAAACCAATAATATCAAAAAATCTGAATATGCATAAGGGGAAATAAATAAGTTAAGGGGCAAGGAGATAGAATAAAGGAGGAGGAGACTCAATAGTCTATGGTAAAGAACTATGGGTGCTTTGGTGCTGGGCGGTGTGGTGACATACATCTGAGAAGATGTAAACCTATTCCTATACATCACATACAGTGTGGTAAATCAAAGTTACCTGAATAAAAATAATTTTAATAAACTATAATTCAATGATTTTTAGTAAATTTATAGAGTTGTGCAACTATCATCACCACCCACTTTTAGAGTAGTTTCATCATCCCAAAAAGATCCCTTCCTCAACCCCAAACCGATAGATTTGCCTATTCTGGGTATTTCATATAAACAGAATCATATAAAAACTGGCCTTTTGGGATGGACTTCTTTCACTGAATCTGATGTTTGTGTGTTCAGGTTGTATCATATATCTGTGCATCATCCCCTTTTTGTTGCTGAATAGTAGTTCACTATATGGATACACTGCATTTGTGTTTATCCATTCACCATTTGATGGACATTTGTATTGTTTTCAGGCTTGGGTTGTTGTGAATAATGCTGCTATGAATATTCTCAAACTAGTCTTTATGCAACTATTTACATTTCTCTTGAGTAAACACCTACTAGTGGAATTGCTCAATCTTATGATTAATTTATGTTTGGTTTTTCAGGAGCTACCAAACTCTTTTCTAAAGTAGTGGCACATTTATACCAGCAACTTATGAGGCTTCTAGTTTCCTCACCAACATTTCCTGTTGTTTGCCAAAAGTATTAAAGTCATTTTAGTGAATGTAAAGTAGTGAATGTAAAATATAAAGTTAGAGTTTGCTTCACAACTTTGTCAAAATTCCAAGTATATTGGAATGAAAGTTAAATGTAAAACTGACTAGGAGAAAATAGATTTATATAATTCATTTTTAATTAATTATTAAAAATTAATTAATATTATAAAATAAAAACATATGATGTCAACATGAAGTTTCCCTAAGCTTACCACCTAAAACAAAAGCACAAAGAAGACCAATTGATTTGACTAAGTAAAATATTTACAGGTCTGCTTTTGTAAAAAACAAGAATAAGATTGGATGTTAAACAATTAAATGCAAATAATATTTGCAATGTGTATAAATAATATTTGCAATGTGTATAAAGAGCAATTAGAAATAAACACAAAAATATTAACATTCCAATACAAAAACAGGCAAAGAATATCAATACAAATTCAGAAAACACATTGAAAGGTCAATAAACATGATTAAATTTTCCGTTCCCATCATAATCAATAAAATGCAAAATACAGCTACAATAGGATATAATTTTATATCTATCCTATTGTTAAAAAAAAAAATTAAGGACAATACCCAGTGTTGGCAAAAAGGCAAGGAACTGAGCACACTCATCTATTTCTGTTAGGCAGTTGACAATTTCCCCTAGTGATTCTGAGGTGCTATCACAGGGAGAATCACTGCTGAGAATGCAGGGCTGGGCTGAGAAGGTGAGCCTCTTTCAGGTCTGATGGAGGGGTCTCAGTGCAGGCTAGAAAGCCCTGGATCTTGAGTGCACCTCTCCTCCCTCCCCCACCTACCCTATGTGACATGCATAAATGCTTAGTCATGAATTTGACACAGCCCAGGCCCCAGGGCCAGGCTGAGGAGAGGTTTGTTTTTATAGTACCAACACTTGACAGATTAAAATCTGAAGTTGGAGACTGTTTACATCCTTCACGCTGTTTCTCTGGCATTTTTGGTTTGCTGAAAGGGCTCTGTCCCTTTCCAGAGGTCTGAAGAAGGCCATTTTAACTCGTGTTATACTAAGCAGAAGCATTCCAGGACCCAGGACTGCACACAGGCAGGGCTAGCTGCTCACTTTCATTTGGTTAAGATGTTTCTAAATAGTGCCATTAGATTCAGTGTCCATTTATCTGTAGCATATGAATTTTCTAAATATATAAACCATCTCCAAACGGAACTCTTTCTCAGCAAAAGCTATTTCCTGTTATAGAGGCTATTTCCACCTCAGCCCATTACAGACTGGAAACATCACAGCAGGAGAGAGATGAGGAGAAAGAAGGAGTTTGGGAAGATGATGTGAGGTCCTACACATCCTTAATACTCAGTATGGTCCACAGACCAGTAGCAGCAACATTATCTGGTAGCCCATTAGAAACACAGAGCCTCAAGCCCAGTCTAGACCTGCTGAGTCAGAATCTGCATTTTCATAAACTACCTCCTCCGCCATGACTCTCATGCACATTCAAAACTGAGAAGCACTGAGCTCAAGCTCACTGTGTGCTGGGATCACCTAAAAATTTTTTTTCCTTAAAAAAACATCAATCCCTAAGCCTCATCCCAAGAGACTCTGGTTTAATTGTTACAAGATGTGGCCTACATAGCAAGATTTTTTTTAATTAATTTATTTTACATATTTTTTACATCATTGTTCATTTTTAAACAATGCTTGCTTCCCCTGCCAGGTGTAGTCCCCATAGAATTTCCTTCACCAATGCACCCGTGCACCATCACCTCAGTCCCCTGTGCTCCTCCCTCCCTCCCTTTAATCCCTCTCCCTGCTCCTCCCCTGCAAGATATCTCTGATTTATAATTGTCTGTTTTTGTTTTGTTGTGTTTTGTACTGTTATTATTTTTCCCCTGATGTCTTATTTGGTTCCCCTATATTCCTCCTATAAGTGAAACCATCTGATATTTTTCTTTTTCTTTCTGACTTATTTCACTGAGCATAATTCCTTCTAGTTCTATCCATGTTGCTGCAAATGGCATGAGTTTATCTTTTTTGATTGTACATAGCAAGATTTAAAAACTGTAATGCAGAGCAAAATGTGATCATCTAGGCCAATCACCTCTTTTTCAGCTGGACAAACTAAGTCCTGAAGACACAATTCATCGAAGGATCATATGAGTGTATGACAGCAAGTCCCATGGACAGCAAGGTTCATGGTAGAGACATTGGGATAAGTTGTGTAATGTCTTTCATTAGTGCCTGTAGTGGGTAGAATAGTGTCTCCTCAAAATATAAGTCCAAGCTCTAATTTGTTGATACACGTGAATGTGGCCTTATGTGAAAATAAGGTCTTTGCAGATCGTGATAGGAGAATGTTAATTTAGGGTGGGCCCTAAATCCAATGAGAATGTCTTTGTAAGAAGAAGAGAGGACAAAGAATGGAGTTAAAGTGAAGATGGATGCAGAGCTTGAAGTAATACATCTACAAGTCAAGGAATAGCAAAGGATCTCCAACAACCAGAAACTAGGATAGTGGTATGGGCTAGTTTCACCCTCAAAGCCTGCAAAGGAATCAACACCAAAACACCTTGATTTCAGAATTCTGGACTCTGGAACCATAGGAGAATAAATACAGTTCTGTTGTTTCAAACCACCCAATTCGCAGTGATTTGTTTCAGCAGCTCTAGAAAGGTAGCACAGCCCCCCTTAAGATTTCCAACTCATCTGGTTCCAACACAGGCACTCCAAAAAGTTATGTCTACATCTAGACTGGACCAAACAGTCCTTGATAAGCACAGCTACTCAGGAAACATCCATTGCTCAAAAATATTCAAGGGTTTGCTGTTTATAGTGAAGCTAATGATGTTATTTGCCTAGGTCCCCACAAGGAGGTCTGGAAATGTTGTTTTCATAATTCTGTATTCTTTTTCACAGAATGACACCTTCAAATTTTATGAGCTTCAAAACCACAAACTTTGAATGCACCCCTGCCTTTAGTGTGAAACCTAAGTTCCCAGTTGGACAAAGCACTGGCACCCAGCCTCAAACAATCTCTCCAAACTTATCTCCCATGTGTGACCTACCTAAGCCCTCCCCTGGGCTCATTCTCTGTGTTCGGGAACACTTTCTCTGTGTTCCCAAACACATTATGCGCTTCTACCTTCCACACTGCAGCTCAGGTTAGTTCCCTGCTTCTGTACTTACCTAAGTGTGTGCTTTTCACAAGACTGATTTGAAGCTCCATTTTGCTTGGATACCATTTCTGAAAACTATCTGGAAATCAGTTTTCTTCTGCATAACTCTCTAGTTTATATTATCATTACCTTATTTTTTAAATATTATACTTATCTTCCTTTTAACTGGCCAGTTTGTTCTCCAAACCACCAAACCACTTGTAAAAAGAAAGGACCTAGAAATATATCTGCGTGGCATGTCCCACTCTGCACCACCCTCCCTCTCAAGCCAAATAGTAATCCTAAGGCTCCCACATATGTACTGTTGCTCTCATGTTGACATTTACACCCTGGACAGCAGGGAAACTTTTTTTTTTTTTTGTGGGACCCTCGCCGGTGGCCAGGGATCGAACCAGCGCTGCAGAGGCCGCAGGCAGCCTTGCAACCCAGCGCTCAACCACTGCTCCACCAGGGGAGGCCCCGGACGGCAGGGAAACTTTACAGTATCTGTATGTCCGTGTGTCCTAAGGCATTCTGATACTTCCCCAAAGAGTGATGTTTGAGCAAATGGGCACTGGCACAGAGTCTAAATCTATTCTGCCCTCCAGGTGAGAAATGGGGCTCCACCAATGCCAACTCTTTGTCTCCAAAATGGAGATAAAAGGGAACATGGCCTAGACAGCTTTCCAAAAGATTGTTTTGATCTGCACTTTGGTTCTGGCAGATGTGTCAGGATTTCTTATAGGTCATGTCATTGCATTTGGAAAGAGAAAGATGACCCTGCAAAGCAAGAATAAAAGAAGACATTTGGGATGACTCGGGTAAAGATGTGTTTGTGGTCACTTATGAGCTAGACAATAAAGTTATGGAAATGTGATGGAACAGCTAGCTTAAATTTTTGCATTTCTGTGGTTCTATAGTGTTCTCTTAATGCTTTGGACTTGAGTGCTTTAGTTAGCCCATATCTATCAACTTGACAGTTACTTTCCCACCACCATGTCTAACTCTTCACAGATGTCCATATTCGACCCTTGCTAACTGTCCTCTTCTCTGTTGGAGTGATCCATGAAATGTTACAATTTGCCTCCATAGACGAGTATTAATGCTCCAAGAGGAAGGAGTTTAAGCTATTATCATTCGTTCATGTGTGACCCCATACTGTGATAGCATAAGTACATAGACTTGACTTTCAAGACACCCTTGAAGAGCTCACAGTCTAATGCGGAAATCTCACATTGCATTGCCATCAGTTCATCTCCACATGTGTGTGTACAAAACACTATGGAAGCACAAAGAAGACAGAAACTTACTCATTCCCCAGAGATGAATCAATCACATTCCTCCCTAAACCAAATGTTCAGAGAGGGAAGGGAACTGACAAACATTAACAAAATCATAGAATGACACGATTTAGAGATTGCATTAATAATGTGGCATGGAGTTTAACGTTTATTTCAGAATCCAAGAAGTGTGTGATAGTTCATGGTTTCTAAGCTTAGCCTAAGCTAGAATAATTAATATTCTTGATAGACAAAAAAATGGATTATGGACTATCAACTCATATCTAAGCAAAGGGATTTTGATTACCAAGAGGTAAGGGAGATGGTATGAATACATGATTGAATGCCTGAACAATGACTCTGGACAATAAAGGAGTTGCCAAATTAATCAAAAGCCATACATGATTCAGTAGAACTATGTTTGTATTAAGTATAAGCACTATGAGTAAAATTTATAAAAAATAAAATCCAGAGTCTAAAATGTGGTCAGAATTCAGGAAAAACCCAAGCATTAAAAGAGAATAGGACTAAGGGAAAGGTAGAGTAATACATATCAGCAAAACAAATCTCTAATATATTATCACATAAGTATAAACTTATAAGGTCTACAAATCAGTATTCTGGATAACATGAATTTTTGGTTGTTTGTTTTTTTTTTTGTCAAGTTTAATATTATGCATTCTTTGTTCAGTTACTATATTCACAGGTTATTATCCAAAACCCTAATCTTTATACTCTTTATTACTTTTTACTTTGATTTTGACACACTAAATACTTGAAGAAAATATAAATGTTAGCTAAAGGGTAGCAAAAAACTTGAAGAAGAAAAATTGAGACTCCTAGGATACAGCTCTGAAGATACAGCTCCGTAAATACATATAGGACATACACATGCATTTACTCATTGTGAAATTATTGGTAATAGCGAAAAACTAGAAACAATTTAAATGTCCTTTAAAGGGAGACTGGTTGCTAACTATGTATATCTATCCAGTATAGTTTTATGTAAACTTTCCGAAATTAAACTCTCTAACAGATGGATATGGAATGATTTCTAAGATCATTATTAAGGAAAAAGTCAAGAATATGCAAATGGTATACTTAGTATAAAGTATAACTTCCTTCAGGAAAGAAAAAGGGGGGAAGTATAACACACTTCCTTTTGTGAGAGAAAGCAGGGAATATACGCATTGTTGTTTCAAAAAGAAACATGGGAAAGATAAAGCTGAAATAAAAGAAAATAGTTACCTCTGGGGTGAGGGGTAGGGTGCAGAATGGGGAGGTAGAGATGGGGTCAAGGATTTTCCAAGTTTAATTTTTATATTAGTTTGACCTTAAGTTTTATAAATATTTTACATGCTCATTGTTTCACTTATAACAGGAATACAGGGAAACCAAATAAGACATCAGTGTAAAAAGAAAAATAACAGTACAAAACACAACAAAGCAAAAACAGACAGTTATAAATCAGAGACATACTGCTGGGAGGAGGAGGGAGAGGAATCAGAGGGAGGGAGGAGCACAGAGGACTGTGGTGAGGGTGCACGGGTGCATTGGGGAAGGAAATTCTATGGGGACTCAATCTGATGGGGGGGGGCAAATGTTCTTTAAAAAGAAATAAAAGAAATAAAGAAAAAATAAAAAAGAAAAGAAAAGAAATATTTTACATGCTCAATAGCTAAAATTAAATTAAAAAGAGGGAAAAACCTAAAATCTTGAATGGAAAAAAAAAAAACAGAAACAAATTAACCTAAAAAAATTAACAACATAACTATTATGAGAGACACTATTATTTTGAGGAATTCCTGAATAGATCTGTATATCCTCTGTTCTCTTTATACAACTATATTCTAAGTACAAAAAGTCCTACAAGAAAATATCAAACTTGACTTGGTAAATTGATCAATCACAACACTAGAACTATAATCATTGAACTATTCTATGTATATTACAAGGTATTACAAGGTAAAAAATAAAATAAGCTATTCTGTAAACCAATATTTTCAGAATAAGAGACACTATATAAAATGAACTATATAAATAAAAGTGAAGATAAAACCTGCAATGTTAGATTAAAGATAGCAACATAAACTCATTTTTTAGAATACTTGCCCCTAGATCTGCCTACTGAAAGACCTAGAAACTACGATGGTAACTCTGAACCTACCTAGAAACCAGATTTTTTTTTTTTTAGTTATGGTAAAATATATAAAATTCTTACTAACTGAACAGTTTTCAAATGTACAATTCAATAATGATAAATCAGATCTTGGGTTTTTTAATCACCATTTACCCATTAAAAATATAATCAGGACTCTCTAGAAATGGTTGATTTCAGGTCAGGAGCAAGAAAAGAATGTGGGAAATTGGAAATCATGATGTTCCTGAAAACAAGGCAGCACCCAAAGACCATTGAGTTCAGAGCAGAGGGACTCAGGAGCAAATCTGAAGGTACTCCCAACTCCCTAAAGATTCAAATTTGATTGTAACTTATTGGAATACTGTAAATGTATTTAGTTTAAATAAATAAAATCCATAAGTCCATAATGATCCCCAAAGAAGGAGAAAGAAGTATAGGGAGGGTGACCATGGAAGAAAGTTCTTTACAGAAAACCAGGTAATATTAAAGAAAAGATAATATTTAGTAAGTCACCACTTTACAACCTCCAAAATAAGCAGTGATCAGGTAAGGGTCATCAAAAGATGCCAAAACCATTTGGTGAGATGCTGTTGGGAACAGGAGATCTACAGGGCGCTACAGTATCATCCCCCAGGTTGCCAGGATGAAAATGTACCTTACAACTGCCAGATTTGCAGCCAACACTTTTATCAAAGGGTCACACACAACCGCACTCCTAGCAATGTGTCTGATACTAATTTGTTTGTCCAGCCTTAGAAGAACCCAGAGGGGTAGGGGAAATTTTACCCTGAGCCCACAGCCAGCATCTTAGTTGATGGTCCCAAGAGCCCCATTAGAGGGCCTCCCCTAATGGAGGTGGAGCAGGGGTTAAATTCTCAGTGCACAATTGCAAAACTACTCAGGTTCAGAGAACAATAATGGGGTTTATTTAATAAACCAGGGAAAATCAAAGAGTTACTGAGGCAAAAAAAAAAAAAAAAAAAAGGGCTGTTACTCTTACCCAGAGCAGTGTCCAATGTTTTCAAGTCCTAAACAAAACAATAGGCCACGTGCCCAAGATGGCATCTTCCTGCCACTGAGGGCATGGAGCACATGGCAGCCAGACTATAGGCAATGTTCCAACTCACAAAGACAACAGAAGACACTCAGGAGATGCTCCCAGAGCTGCCCAGATGCCCGAGCACAGCACCAGGCAAGTGACACTGAAAACAGCAGCTGCAGCAGCTGAATTACCCACAAACAGCCACACTCACGCAGCTTAGCGAGGTGCCTGCTCTGGGTCTTTGCCTTCTCTGCCAGGCTGTAACAGCAGAAAAACCAGGAACAATTTCAGTTGCTCAGCTAATGCAAAGCCTCCAAACTTTTCCTCTCTGAGGTTGGCTGCTGGCAGGCTCTCCACATTCATCAGAGGCCCGCAACAGCCTTCTGGAAGAACGGCATGGTGAGGGCCAAAATCGCTGACCCCAGAATCACTAAATATCTGAAAATTCTGAATAATCTGTGGCTGCTTCTGCCATCCCTTATATTTCTTATCAGCCACTCTACCCCAAAATGCAATACCTTTTAGCATTTTCCCTGGGGCTATGTATCCTCACCAGCAACCCCCACCAGGGGACAACCACCTGTCACAGTCTTCAGTTTCAGCCACCCGTTACACTATCAGAAACAGAGATCTCCAGGCAGGACACTGATCACCAGAGTGGAAAGAGACTTGCCCAAGGTCATACAGCTAGACACTGACTTACAGGTTACTAGGCAAATTCACATACATTAAACACTGGGGCTCCATAAGGAAAGTGAGAAGCTGCAGGTCCTACTCTCTCTGGAAGAAAAAAGGGCTGTTTTGCTCTCTGACTACCCTCTCACGTTAGTTAGCTCTGGCTGCCATAACTAAGAACCACAGACCTGGCAGCTTAAACAAAGAAATCTTTTGTCTCACAGTCCTGGAAGCTAGAAATCTGAGATCTAGGTGTTGGTAGGCAGGGCTGGTTTCTTCTGAGGCCTCTCTCCTAGCCTTGGAGACGGTCACCTTCTTGCTGTGTCTCACCACATGCTCTCTGTGTTGTCTGTGTCCTAAGCTCCTCTTTCTATAAAGACACTAGTCATTTGAGATTAGAACCTACCTAATGACCTCAGCTTATCTTAGTTACCTCTTCAAAGACCTTACTTTGAAATACAGTCTCATTCTGAGGTACAAAGGGTTAGGACTTCAACATATGAATTGGACTGTGGGGGGCAAAGAGGTAATATAATAAAGTCCATAATATTCTTCCAGGGCCAAAGTCCTGAAATTACTATTTGATTTAGACCAAATCAAGGTAATTAGGAAATAAAAACTAAGCTTTTAAGTTTACTATTAATTAAGTATTAAAATGTCTGGATTAATAATGCAGAGAAATTTCTAAGAAATGCTATTTTTGAGCATAAGGGCTCAAACGAGGGGCTCAAATTTATCAAAGAATGCTATAATTCACAAATAATTAATACTGCCTCTGTTTATAAAAACCTGATGGGTTTTCATTTTAAAAAGGAAACCTCTAAAAATAGATATAGGAAGATAAATAAAACACCACATTTTGGAGCAGCTGAGTTAGTAGATTAACAGCCATCCTAATGTTTCATTGAACAAAATAACCTTTGACCTTGCTTGTGTCTTGTGAAGGCAGGATTCTGGAGGCCAAAGGTTAATTGGTCTGGAAATGATAATATGTTTATCAGCAAAATAAACTGAGAAATAATGTGAGAGTAAAGGCCAATCTGTTCTCACTGTCTCAAATTCCTAGGAAAACACAATGGAATTGACAATCCGTGCAGTACAGTCTTTGCACAAAAAAGGGACATTTTTCCATTTTTGTGGACTGAAGAGGATTGTGCCAATACAAACTTCTGCTTTTCATCTTCTGAGCAGTCCAAGGCAACAGTGCTATCTCTGACCCAGGGACATGTTTTTAGAAGCACTGGATCCTCTTCACACGAAATTAATTGTGTATTTTCAAATCTTTCCTAAGTACTCCCCGCCTTGCTGCTCCCAACCCTACTTGACCCAGCTGCTTGCTACATAAAGCAGTTTTGCAAGATCAGCTGAGCTATGATATTGAGGGGGCACTCTATTAAAAGTCTACAAAGTTGGGTTCTAATTCAGACTTACCGCCTTCTGTGTGATTTGGGGCAAGTTAATTCAACCTTCTGGACTGCAGTTTTCTCATCTGTAAAACTACTTGTGACTCAATAATTTTAAGTCTTTACAATGATTTTTTTTATTCTTTTTTAAGGAAAATGAGATGAGATCTTGAAAAATGTGTTTCAGTTCTGTCTGACAGAAGGAAAGGGAAGAGAAAACCAGCAAGAAACGAATGAATGTTCCTCCCTAAAAGCCCCACTTCTTCAAAAGTGGCTGGAGCACCTGGGGACTGAGGGGTGGGGAAGAAGCAGTGGACAATGGAGTCCTAGGAAAGTGGAGAACAGCATCAGTTCTGATGGACACTGACGTGGGTCTAGAACGCCAGTCTTCTGACTCAAAGCCCAGTATTGCCACTACCTAGCTGTGTGACTTTAGGAAAGTCACATAAACATCTCTAGCCCCCAGTTCCTTGATCTACAAAAGGAGGGAGTTAGAGTAGATGGTTTCTCTCGTCTCTGAGATTGCATTAGTAAGACAGCTGGTATTGTTAATTGATAAGGAAGAGGTTCAAAGAGAATCCATCTGTTTTTAATTAAATTCCATTTGAGACATCTTTATAAATGCTCTGGGTCTAGGAGATAACATATTAGGAGATACTGAAAACGTACATATTGAATCCATATGGCAATGCATAAAGGACAGACCCAATTAAATTAACCCAGAGGCTGGTAAGAACCAGGAAGCCCATGGTTTGCTTGATTTGGGGAGGGAATTAAAGTTTATTGGGCAACAGAAAGGACAGTACTTTTAATGGAAATTGGATGTTAGCAGAAACATTGTTATAGGAAATTGACATCCAAAGACTTTAACAGAGTAAAAGGAAGTAAGGAAAGTAAGAAAACAGAAGCCAGAGATGAAATAGGAGAAATGGAAGAAATGTTATCCATGGGGATGCAGAGTAGAAGGAAGGGCACAAAATCTCAAGCAGAGGACAATTCCTACCTATAATTCACATTTATCTATGGAGTTTATTTTTTAAACTAATAAACTTTATTTTGGGAGTAGTTATATATTTTTCATTTCTGTTTTATATAGAAAAATACCTAAATGACAGAAATGACAGATTTGATGTGTATTTTGGTTTTTGTTTTTAATAAAGGCCATTGTTTTACATCCTTGTTAATATTTTGCCAGTACAGTGTTTCTCCCCACAGATGTGGTCACTGTAGCTCTCCCACCATCAAAGCACCCATAGTCTTCCACCATAGGCCATTGTCCTCTCCCCCACTTCTCATGCCTCCCCCTCCCTCTACCCTCTTGGATACCTCAGATCTATGGTCAGCTTTCAAGGGTTGGTTTTAAAGTTTTCTTTGACCCTTTGTTTTAAAGCTTTCTCTATATCCCACATATAAGTGACACTGTCTAAAATCTATCTTTCTTTTTTTTTTTAAGATTTATTTATTTATGATACAAGAACTGGAGTGCAGGCCAGAGGTGCAGGAGGTGAGAGGATTCACCAGAGACACAGTGGGGAGAAGAACAGGCAGCCTGACTGAAATACACTGCTGAGGGGAGCAGCAGGCGAGACAGGAAAGGTCTGCTGTGCCATGTGGGTTATTTCCCTGGCCGGGGAGTGAACTCATGCTGCGGCAGCTACGGATTGCTTCATAGTGCTGCGGCTTAATCCCTTGCACCACCAGGGAGGCCCCTAAAATTTATCTTTCTTAAAGCAGTTTTAGGTTCACAGCAAAATTGAGCAGAAAAGAGAGTTCCCATCTACCCTCGGTCCCCACACATGTACAACTTCCCCCACTGTCAACATCCCTACCAGAGTGGTTCATTTGTAGCACTGATGAATATACAGTATCAACCATTATCATTACAGTTCATAGCTTACCTTATGGTTCACCCCTGGTGCTGTACATTCTATGAGTTTTTGACAAATACATAATTACATGCATTCACCATTGTAGTATCATGGAGAAGTTTCACTGCCCTGAAAACCCTTTGTGTTTCACCTATTCATCCTGCTCTCCTCACTCATCTCTGGCAATCATTTCTTTCTTTATGATCTCTGTAGTTTGCCTTTTCCAGAATGTCATATGGTTGGAATCACACAGTAGGTAGCCTTTCAAATGGTCTTCTTTCACTTAATAATATGCATTTAAATTTCCTCCATGTCTTTTCATGCTCAACAGCTCATTTCTTTTTAATGCTAAATAATATCCCATTATCCACATTATACCATAACTTATTACCCATTCACAGAGTGAATGACATCTCAGTTGTTTTAAGTTTTCACAATTATGAATAAAGTTGCTATAAATATCCATGTCCTGGTTTTTGTGTGGACATACATTTTCATTTCATTTGGGTAAACATCAAGGAGTGTGATTGTTGGGTCACATGCTAAGAGTATGCTCAGTTTTATGAGACTTCTAAACTGTTTTCCATACTGGCGGTACTATTTTGCATTCCCGCCAGCAATGAATCAAAGTTCCTGTTTCTCCATATTTTCATCAGCATTTGGTGTTGTCAGAGTTTTGATTTTGGCCACACTATTAAGTGTACAGTGGCAGCTCATCATTGTTTTAACTCACAATTCCCTAATGCTGTGTGATGTTGCATACTTTCCACCTGGTAAGATATCTGTTCTGGTTTTTTCCCATTTTAATATCAGGTTTTTCATTTTCTTATTGTTGAGTTTTAAGAGTTCTTTGTATCTTGGATAAAAGTCCTTTATCAGATGTCTTTTGCAAATATTTTCTCCCATTCTGTGCATTATCTTCTCATTCTCTTGACATGTTATTAAAATTTAGTTGACATCTGGTTAAAATGAACAAGTTCAACTTTGAAGGGGAAAATAAATCACAAAGCATAGCCCCTGAAGGGAGCATAACAGAAGGGCACCCAGTAGGGGGGATAAAGGAGCACAGAGTCTGTAAAGTTCTGCCTCAGAATATACGTGCTAGTGTATTTACCCAAGGCGTGACAAAAACACTGAAACAGGTGCTATACTGGAAAATTCATTTCTGTAAGTCTCAGAGAGATGTTTGGGATAGTGAACACCATTTGCCTTAGTTTTCCTCTCTCTTTTCCTCTCTTCTTACAATTCATCTAAAACATTTTGTAGATGACAAGGAATTCCTATGGCTACCATGCTTGGACGCCACTTCTTACAGGAAGCTCCCTCTAGCCTTCCAAGTACTGATTTGATGTCCCACTTTCACACTCTGCCCCAGACTACTCAGGGACTCTCACACTCCCACATGATGGCCTGCATAGCCATCCACGCCCTCACTAGAGTGAAAATTCCATGCGGCAAGAGCCACTTGCCTTATTTCCAGCTGTATCCAAAAATTTCCACAGTACTAGGAACATTGTCAGCTCTCAACAAACACTTGTTGGATTAATAAATGAAGTAAGTACTGGAGGGTGAGACAAAGACTCATTGTATTAATTTGCTAGGGCTGTCTTAACCAAGTACTGCAAACTAGGTAACTTACACAAGAGAAATTGATTGCCTCACAGTTCTGGAGGCTGAAAGTCTGAGATTAAGCAATCAGCAGGGCCACACTCCCTCTGAAGGTAGTGGAGAAGGACTTGTTCCATGCCTCTCCCCTAGCTTCTGGTAGTTTCCTGTGGCTGCATAGCTCCAGGCTTCATGTGGTATTCTCCTGTGTCCCTGTTTATGTCAATTTCCTCTTTTATAAGGATACCAATAATAATGGATTAAGTCCTATCTTAATGAACTCTTTTAGTCATTTGCTCATATTTTCATAAAGACTCTCTCCAAATAAGGTTACATTCTCAGGTACTAAATGTTAGGATGACCTTATCTATTGGAAGGGGTGGGGGGAGTGGGTAGGACATGCAATATAACCCATAATAATCATCTTGAGATTTTGAAATTTACCCTACAGGAAAATAGGTACTTTAAACAAGAGCATGACAAAATTAAATTTGTATTTTGGAGAGATCAATCGGTAGAGGTGCGAAAATTGGAATAGAAACATGCAAGATTGAAAAAGGGAGGTGAAGTCAGTCCAGGTGAATGGTAATGAGCTCCAAACAAAGGAGGTAACAATGGCAGTAGAGAGAGAACAGAGTTTCAGAAATATTTTGGAGGTAGAGAGGAAAAGATGTTATGACTAACTGATGGTGACTAATTAGAGAGGGTGTGCCAGTTACTAATTTAGGGGATTACAGAAACAGAAGTAAGTAAAAGAGATCAATTTGGGGCTTGTTTTAATTAGACATTAGAGCTTGAGATGTTTTGCACCTCAATATCTGTCTCCCTGGATCTGTACCTAGTCACTAAAACCCAGAATAACTTTCAGTGCCTTTATCCAGCATCATCTAAAGACAAAGAGGTAAATGTATGTGGATGGCCACTTAACAAAGAAACGCTAGTATTTCTTAGAATTTTTTAACTTTTCTTTTTTTTAAGATTTATTTATTTATGCAGACAAGAACTGGGGTACAAGCCAGAGGTGTGGGGTGGAGAGGATTCACCAGAGACAGAGTGGGGAGCAGAACAGGCAGATGTACTGAAATACGCTATGGAGGGAAGTAAGGGGCGAGACAGGAAAGGTATGCTGCATCATGTGGGTCAGCTCCCTGGCTGACTGGCCAGGATAGAACTTGTGCTGCAGAGGCAGCGAATAGCTTCATAGCGCCTTGCTTAACCCCTTGCACCACCAGGGAGGCCCGATTTTTTAACTTTTCATTTTGAAATAATCACATAAAGAGTTGTTTTTTAAAAGTCATACATCTTTCACCTGGCTTCCCCAAATGTCACCATCTTATAGAATTAGTATAATTATCAATTTTATGAATTACATTATTAATTGTATGCTTATCAATGATTAATATTTGTATTATTGATTGGTTGTATAATACTGACATATTATTTACTAATTTTCAGGTAATTCAGTATCTTAGATTATTTTTAAGGCAATAGTTTTTAGAGAAATTCAGAACAGTGCCTGGCCCTCAATAAAGACTTGTGAAAGAATGAAAACTTAAATGAATGAAAATTAAATTTAGACAAGGAGGCAAACATACAGTGAGTCACCAAGAGCTGAGTTAGGAACATTATCTGGTTACCTCATTTCATATTCATTAAAACCTGTGACACCATCAATTAATTATCTGATTTTATACAAGGAAATAGAGTATAGAGTTTTTGTCCAGAAGATTTGATATATAAATACAATGGAAGAATAATCAGCTAGTAAAATAAAATCAACTCCTGCCATATGTGACAATATGGTTATCTCTTGAGGGGATTATGCTAAGGGATTAAGTCAGAAAGAGAAAGACAAATACCAGATGATTCGCTCACATGTGAAAGATAAAGAAACAAAGCAAAGAACAAACAAAACAAAACAAAAACATCTCTTGGGTTCTGACAGCAGAATTGCGGTTACCAGAGAGGCAGGACTTGGGGTAGGAGCTAAGGGTAGAGGGTCCATGGACTGTGGTGGTGGTTGGCACTTTGGTACTGGACATGGTTTGGTCCCAAACATTTGAAGGAAGTGTGAGCCTGTACTCATAAAACATATACAATGTTGTGAACCACTGTTAACTCAAAAACAATTAAAATTAAATATAAAAATATGTTGAATGGGGGTCTCCCTGGTGGAGCAAGTGGTTAAGTCTCAGCACTATGAAGCTATTAGCAGCCACTGCAGCACAAGTTCAATCCCCAGGCAGGGAGCTACCCACATGTCACCGCAGACCTCTCCTGTCTTGCTTGCTGCTCCCCTCAGCAGTGTATTTCAGTCAGTCTGCCTGTTCTGTTCCCTACTCTGTCTCTGGTGAATCTTCTCACCCCCCACACCTCTGACCTATACCCCAGTTCTTGTATGCATAAATAAATAAAATAAATCTTTAAAAAATATATGTTGAATGGATGTAAAAAAAAAGACAGTTTAAGGAACAGCTTAGAGACAGACCTTGAGGAAGTAACCTCAACCTCAGAAGTAAGGAATGAAGGGCCCATTTTCCTCAGGGACTCATATCACCTAGCAGGACACATAACATACTAGAGAATACCTGCCTTTTAATACTGCAAACCTGGCCACCTTCTTCAATCCCATTAAATCCTGACAGTTCATTCTAACAGTCTGCTTACTTTTGAAAGTGACTTTGTTGTAGCAGAACCAAGGCAGTAAAAATGCTAAATGGGAAAAGTTTATCTTAAGGGTTCCTACCCTCTATTCTCCTTTCCCACATCTTCCAATACTTACCTGTTAAAAGATCATCACACAATAGCCCACCCTACTTCAGAGATCTTGTTTCTCCCTTTGCCTAGTCCCAACTCACCTGGCCATTGTCCTGTTGTGTGTGACCCTGCTTGTGACTGACTAATCTGACAACTACTAAAGGGCAATGGAGAAATGTAACTTCTCTGCAGATTCGACACCATCTAAGGCAAAAAGCTTGCCCTGGACTAGCTCTTGGTAAAACTGTGAACATGTGTTGACATCCCAGATAAGGGTCCACTGCTACCTATTCATGACCTTTCCCAGGCCCCTGTGTCTTCAGGCAGTCTCAGGACCCTCAGAGAACCCTCAGGAAACTCTCTGAGAGTCTCCTTAGGCTATTTTCTTTCCCTCCAACTATTTCCTTCCACCTATTTCAAAAAGAAAATTCATTTACATCCTGTTGTACCCTCCAAGGTCTTTTGGACTTCTAAGAGACGGAGAATAAGTTAACATATTCATAAGTATAAACATGCCTCAGGTAAGCAAACTGCCATTTATCAAGCGTGGCTTTTTGGTCAGCAGGTTGCAAATGAAAGAAGCAAATCTTATCATGGAAATGTATTTTTCAGTAGAAAGACCTTGGGCCATTTCTTCAGTTACACAGTAATCTTTTTTTTAACTTCTATTTCTCAAAGACCCTACCTATCAGTGTTTTATATGTAGGATATAAGCCCTGCTGGTTAAATGAAGGGGTTGCTAAATTGGGGGAGGCACAATAAGGCTAATTTTTAAGGTTAGATGGGGTTTACTAGGGACATTATACAAGTCTCTACATTCAGGAACAAAAAAATATAACATAAACCACATGGCAGTCGAAAGGTTCAGTACCACACAACTGGGATAGGTATAGGAGCCCTGAGTGGGCTGAACACGCATGCTGTATACAAAGTGGGTTCAATAACACTGGTGGAGGGGTGTTTCAGAAAGCAGAGAGGATTCTGAAACATACTAACCAGAGTTCGGAGTCTAGGCCCACAAATGGAGCTTTCTCAAAAAAACATTCTCTCCCTGACCATTAGTCTCTTTTTGGTGGGGAGGTCCTTCATGCCTCTTGATTCTTTTCTAGCACTGTTACCCAACTCCTTCCCTCTTTCAGTGAGCCCCCATGGCCAAAGTCAAGAGGAGAGTAAATTTACTTCCCCAAAAGAAAGATCAAAGTATGCACCCCTTCTTGGACAATGCTAGTTTCCAGGGAAAAGAACGTCTTAAATATACAGATAATCTCTCTTCTCACTGTCCCCAAGCTCTGAAATGTGTATTTCTATAGAGACACTATAGAAATCTATTCTTCATGTTTGATGGATGCTTTTCCTTCATCCCCATGAAAATTAGATATAACCTGCAGTGGACTTGAAAGGCCCTCTTAGGGGATTCGTGAAGTCTTCACTCGTAGAAGTCATAAAGATAGTTTAAATAGTGCCCTGCTCTAAGAGGGACACTGGACAAGTTCTTCCAGCTCTAGGAAGTTTCCATTTTAAGGGAGATCTTCTTTTACTTTTTTGCTGTGTCAAGACTTGTATTGAATGAGGTTCCAGAGATACATAAGCCAAATCATCTACCCCAGTGAGTGAAGGTGGCCAGATGGCCTCTTATTCTTTCCAGCCTTGACTAGTTATGTAAGTTTTGAGGCCCCATACAAAATGACAATGTACCCCCATGGTCAAAAATTATTAAGAATTTCTATTAAGTCAAGCACAAGACCCCTTCTAAGTGTACAGGCAATTGCACAGGCCAGCTTTGCTTCCAACTCTAAGATCCTGCACTGTGTTGGTGAGGAGAATGTCTGAAATCACAAACCCTCTGCTACCATGAGCCACTTCACATGGGAGAGGTCCTCAATATTAATCCAAGCAATAAAAGCAAAAGACCCCTATTAGTGATGTTGTTCAAACCACAATACTTCCTCACAATGAAAGAGACAAAAATGCAGGCAGAACAGCTCTTTCCTGAGGCAAGTGTTCAGTGTAACTGTTAGGCATCTGCTCAACCTGTTTCCAGAAACTGGGACACATGCTGTTTTAGATGATGGGATTTAAATGGAAAGGAACAGATGCTGTCACCTCAGGTATGCTAATAACATTACCTCAAATGCAATAGAGACAAACTTATGAAACTGGCTGGCTTGAAATTACCAACAAATACATGAAAACAAACAGATAATGATCCTTGAAGTTCTGTCCATTAGGCAAGTGCTGCCTAGAAACAAGAATGAAAACTAGGAAAGTGGATGTAATCTGTCCATTCAGTTCTGCTACAATGCTTTAGGAGGAAACAACAAAAGAAATCTTAGATGAAATCAGAGGCTTGCTTAGCCTCATGAGCATAGCCAAAGGAGAACAGTTTATAATTTCTTTAGTATAAGTACATCTTCAATTCAGAACATTATGAAGAGCCTGGGAGGAAGTGGTCGGACACAAAGAGAACAAAGCTCAGGAGGGTGGTAACTGAAGAGAAGAAATAAAGTACAGCATGGAAAGCTATTTGTAAGCAGGGCTGAAAATGAGCTCCAGGTCAAAAGTTGAGCATGAGTCAGTGATATAGAATAGGACCCTGTATTGAAAAGCTAGCTTTGTTCTAATCAGAAAAAAAAAGTTTAAGCTGAAAGAACTAAAAGGCAATTTTCTGATAATATTCAACACAGATTTTTGCTCTTATTGGGTCTTGCTAAACACAAGGAGGTTCCAACGTTCATATGAAAAGACTGAATCTTGGGAAAAGAGATCCTATCATACAAAAAAAAAAAAAAATAGAAGTGTACAAAAGCTGTGAGAGTTTTCCTCACCCAAGCAGACACCAAACTCAGGAAAACAGGGTAGGTAGGTAGGCAGGCAGACAGATAGACACATACATATATGCAGAAAGGTACTGATATAAGGTATTAACTTATGCAACTATGGAGGCTGGGGCTGTCCATGACCAGCCACCTGTAGGATGGAGACTCAAGAAAATTAATGTAGTTTGAAGGTTGAGAGAGAGTCAATGGTGTTGCTACTCTGGGCTGAGAACCAGGAGTGCTAAGAGCAGGACAAGATCGATGTTTCAGCTCAATCAGAGAGCAAATTCAACTTTCCTCCACCGGTTTGTTCTTCTATCCAGGCCCTCAATAGACTCTATGATGCCCACCCATGTTAGGGAAGGCGCTCTGTTTTACCCAGTACACCAATTCAAATGCTAATGCCTTTAGAAAACATCCTCATAAATACACCCAGAAATAATGTTTAATGAGCTATTTGGACATCACTGGTTTAGTTAATTGATGCAGAATTAATCATCACACCAGGAATATTCATCCTTCCTTGAACACAGAGACTATAATGTCCAGTTACCTTTAGCTGTCAAAATCTCTGTCTTCCTTCAAGATTATCTACCTCTTACAATCTCTTTCTTCTCACCCTCCTGCCACCCACAAGAATATGATAGAAAAGACTTAGTCATCCTTTCATCCCAGTTCTTATGACTAAGTGATGTTGAGTGGATTCATTTTCAAAGCATTGCTTGAGACTCTATGAAGGACAGAATGAATATAGAGTTCAAAGAAAGTAGATACAGACAATGGACTCAAATTTCAAAAAGGGGGGGAAATGAATTTTCAAGACTATAGGCTAGTAGCTTGATTTCAGCCCATGAAAATATAAAAGAATTTTTGAAAACATCGAAGAATAATATGACCATTCGGACCTGGCGTAGGTTCATGCATAAAGATTGTATCTGATTCATATTATTATTATCAGTGTTTAATCATGATTACTAGATTAATATAGTAAAAATCATACAAGATAATGCAAATGACTACTCAGCCTAACTCCTGATATTACCAGCCCAATAAATGATCTTGCTATTAATATAATTATGCCGCACTTTATATTCCCTTAACATTTTCCCCTTCCCCTGTCACTTCCTCTGAACCTCAGAAGCCTCACTTTGCTTACTAGTGTCCTCTAGTTTTTATAACTATTTTTGTTTTGTCAAATCATCCGCTATGAAATGTCCCATAATTGTCTTTATCATTCTGACTTCCTTTACTACACATAATTCCCTCAAACTCCTTCCATTTTGTAATAAATAGTAACATTTCATCTTTCCTATGGCTAACTAGTATTCCATTGTGTGGATATACCACATCTTGTTAATTCAGTCTTATATCAGTGGGCACTTAAGTTGTTTCCATGTCCTAACTATTGCAAATAAAGTTACAATAAACATTGTGAGGCATGTGGCTTTTTGAGTTGACAGTTTTATGTTCTTTGAATATGTGGCCAAGAGTAGGCTTGCTGGGGCATATAGTATTTCCATTTTAATTTCAAGGTAAATCTAAATCATTTTCCATAATTATTGCCCCAGTTTATATTCCCACCAACAGTGTAATAAGGTTCCTCTTTCTCTATATCTCCTCCAGCACTTGTAGTTGGGAATATTTTTTATATGTGTCATAATCACAGGTGTGAGATATCTCGTTTTGATTTTTTTAATTTTATATATATGTATTTTAAGATTTATTTATTTATTTATACAAACACTGGGTACAGTCAGAAGTGTGGGAGGGTGAGAGAATTCACCAGAGCGAGAGCGGGGAACAGAACAGGCAGACCGACAAAACACATCTGAGGGGAGCAGTGGGCGCGGCAGGAGAGGTCTGTCATGCCATTTGGGACCCTCGCCGGCGGCCAGGGATTGAACGGGTGCTCGGGGATTGAACCAGTGCTGCAGGATTGAACCGGCGCTGCAGAGGCTGTGGGCAGCTTCGCAGCCCAGTGCTCAACCGCTGCGCCACCAAGGGAGGCCCTATTTTATGTATTTTTTACATCACTTTTCATTTTTGTACAATGTATGCATTTTCATCTTGGTTATATACCCCATACAATTCCCACCCCCCTTGTTTTGACCCTAATCCCTTCTCCTCTCTGCCCCCCAATAGTGTGTCTCTGGTTAACAGTTGCTTGTTGATTTTAATTTTTACTTTATTATAATTAGCCTTTTTCCTGATCCCTTATTTAGGTTTTCTAAATTCCTGCTATGAGTGACAACATCTGGTATTTTTCTTTTTCTTTCTGGCTAATTTCACTGAGCATGCTCCCTTCCAGCTCCATCCATGTTGCTGCAAATTGCATGAGTTTATCTTTTTTTGATTCGCTGAGTAATATTCCATTGTGTATATGTACCACACCTTCTTGATCCAGTCATCTATTTTTGGGCATTTGGGTTGTTTCCCTAGCCTAGCTATTGTAAATAGTGCCGCTACAAACAGAGGGGTGCAGGTGCCTTTTGGAATTAATGATTCTGTGTCCTTTGGGTAAATACCTAGGAGTGGAATTGCTGGATCATATGAAAGCTCCATCTTTAGCAGGTTGAGGAATCTCCACACAGCTTTCCATAGTGGTTGGACCAGTTTGCACTCCCATCAGCAGTGCAGGAGAGTTCCTTTTAAAGACTCATTACCCAAAGCAGCGATAGCGAAGGCAAAGATAAACCGCTGGGACCACATCAAATTAAAGAGCTTCTGTACAGCAAAACAGACAGTAACCAAAACAAAAATACACCCTACTGACTGGGAGAAAATTTTTGCACACAACACTAATGATAAAGGACTGATCACAAAAATCTACAAAGAGCTGAATAGACTCAACAAAAACAAAGTAAATAATCCAATTATTTTTATTTTAACCCTCATTTCTCTTATTTGAAGTCATGATTGGCCTTCTGGATATACCATTTGATGAATTATATTATTTTAGCAAAGCATTTTGACTGCCTCTAATGATAGGTAACTATATAGCAAATCTATAGTAAACAAAAAAAAGTCTGAGATTAGTATACAAACAGACAAACTAATGGAGCAGAATAGAGAACCCAAATATAAATCCACACTATACATACAGTCAAATCTTCTTTGATGAAAGTGCCAAGAACATACAAAGAGAGGGGAAGGGCAGTTTCTTCAATAAACAGTGCTGAGAAAACTGGATATCTACATGGAAAAGAATGACACTGGACCTCTATCTTACCCCACGCACAAAAACTAATTGGAAATGGGTTAAATGTAAGAACTAAATGTAAGAACTAAAATCCACAAAATACATAAAGGAAAATGTAAGGAGAAAGTTCCTTAAAATTGGTCTTGGCAATGATTTCTTGGATGTGACAACGAAAGCACAGAAAACAAAGACAAAAGTAAACAAGTGGGAGTACAATAAACTAAAGCATTTCTGCACTGCAAAAGATATAATCAAAAATTGAAAAGACAACCTACAGAATGGGAGAAAATATTTGTAAACCATATATATCTGATAAGGACTTAATATTCAAAATATATAAGAAGTCACAATTTCTGAAGAGTTAATCCTTAATTGAAGAGAGGAAATCCTGCCATTTGCAACACTCCAGATCAATCTGGAGGACATTATGCTGAGTGCAATTAGCTAAACAGAAAGAGATAAACACTATGATTTTTTTATTCCATTTACATGTGAAATCAAGAGTTGCTGAAGGTTTGGGGAAAAAAAGAACGCTGTGCATTGTTGGTGAGAATGAAAATTGATAATCACTATAGAAGTATGATGGCTTCTTAAAAAATTAAAATAAAACAACTTTATGATCCAGTAATCCCACTTCTGAGTACATATCTGAGGGAAATGAAATCAAGATCACAGCGAGATATCTGTACTCCCAAGTTCATTGCAGCATTATTCACAATAAACAAGATATTAAAACAACCTGTGTAACAGATGGTTGAATAAACTGTCATTATAATGACATTATAATAATATAACAGTATAATCATATTCCAAAATAATAATAGTAAATTATTATTCAGCCATGAGAGAGGAAATCCTGTCATTTGCAACACCCCAGATCAATCTAGAGGACATTATGCTGAGTGCAATTAGCTAAACAAAGAGAGATAAATATTGTATGATTTTTTTTTATTCCACTTACATGTGAAATCAAAAAAAAAAAAAACAACAACAAAGGTCTAAGTCATAGTAACATAGTGTATAGTGGTGGTAACCAGGGGCTAGAAGGTTGGGGAGATTCTGCTCAAAGGGCACAAGCCTTCAGTTATAAAAGGAATAACCTCCGGGAACTTAGAGTACAGCATGGTGACTGCAGTTAGTAATTATGAGTTGAGTACTTGAAATCTGCTAAGACAGGAGAACTTAAGCATCCTTACCATACACACATACCATGTGATGTGATGAATGTGTTAATTAACTTGATTGTAGTAATCATTTCACAGAGTACTCATACGTCAAATCATCAGATTGCACACCTTAAATATACACAATGTTTTCAATTATATCTTAATTAATAAAACTAAAAAAGAAAAAAAGATCCAATGAGTGAATGAACTGAATGAATGAATGAATGATACAATGAGTACAGAAAGATTCTGGGTTAGGTCAAGAAATTGTGAAATGTCCCTCTTGGAAAAGGGACAAAGAAGTGAAGATAGAGTAGTGGGAACTATAGAGGGTTATAGAGAACTCAGGAAATGTGGCTGCCTAGTTGAAATTGAAGGGGCTGTGTAAGAAAATGAGAGTCATGTGCTTAAATTAGGTAACATTACTTAATTTAACACCAGAGTTAAATCCAATAGATGCTAGGAAGATATCCCAAGCAGGGAACCAATGCTATGAGACCTGAATTTTTTTATTACTCATTAGTAATAAATAGACCATTGTTCCCCCTAGATAAAGATGGGCTGAGGGAAATGGTTAAAACAGGGCAAGGAAATTAGATTAGATGTAAAAAGATCATTATGTGAAAACTTTGTAAAATCTTTCCTAGAGTCCTCAGAAATTTACCACTGGAGTTTCTGCTATGAGGCAAGGGAACTGTTTACTTAATTTTCAAGGGCATTTCCATGCCATGGTAAAAACAAATATGTATTAGTGATACAGAATTCCAAAATGTGCCCAGATGCATAGGTTGGGGTCATTCTAAACTGCTCAATAACACGAACAGTAAATCAACTCAAGGAGGAAGAGAGGGAGGAAAGAGAGGAGGAGGAGAATGAAGGTTGATAGAAACAGAAATGTTTAATCTATTCCATGGTCCTTGATCTAGGCTGATCCCTGAAAGTGTCTCATCATCCTTCAGATTATCAAGGCAGGAAAACAGGCTGGGAGCCACCAGGTGAAAGTGCAGTTGATCAGTGAATAACACAGGATTGACCTTAGATCCAGATTTTCTTAAAAACAAAGGATGTACTCTTACGGTATCAATAATCCAGTACAGTACTGTATGTATTTTACACTCCTTATGATTTTCTTAACAATGTTTTGTATTCTCTAGCTTACTTGATTGTACAAATACATTATATAGTACATGCAAACATGAAATATGTGTTAATCAACTATTTATGGTATCAGTAAAGCTTCCAGTCAACAGCAAGCTATTAGTAGTTAAGTTTTGGGGGAGTCAAAAGTCATATGTGGAATTAAAACTGTGCAGGGGCTCAGTGCCCCTAACCCCATGTTGCTCAAGGGTCAGCTGTACATCACTGATCCATGCACAATTCCATAGTCGCACTTATATTTCCCTCAGAAATTAGGTAGAACTTCAAGCCCAATCACCAGTCCCAAAATAAGCAAGGGCACCAGAGAGCACATCAACCTAGCTGACTCCTCCACATAAGAAAGATCAGATTTCACGTCTTTGGGGGAAACTTTTTAAGTGTGAGTTGTGTGAAGTGAAATGTGTACGTTATGACGGGTTGACTAAAAAAAAAATTATTTTCTCTATACTCCTACTTTGTAACTGGGGGAGGGGATGGGAGAGGAAGCTGGGGTAAGAACTTAAATTTGTCCATTCAAGAAAATTTCCTTTCCCAAAACAATTTTTTGATCCTGGGTTAGGTTGTAAATCAGTAAATTCTGAGTTCCTCCTTCTCCTAAAGGAAATTCAAGTCCTAGAGGAGTCTGCATATCATTTGTGGACAGGAAAGCTGGCTTCCTATTCTAGCATCCTCTGGAGTAAAGTTGCCCTGCCTAGCCTCTGGGCATCCTTTGCTACTATTCACTGAGGTTTGGCAGATCCTGCCTTGTTCTTTTTAGCTTCATGCTGTCAACAATGTAGAAGTCTGGAGGCCTAGCCAAAGGTCCTCACATTCTGTAGCCTCCTCATTCTCACCCCCAGGCTTCTTCCATATCGCTGGATCTTCAGGTACATCCAACAAGGGGGTTTTGGTTCCACCAGCCACAAGTGCATACTGCACAATCTCTGGCCCACCAGTCTTGGCCACTCTCATTTGCCATCAGTATGGCACCTAGGTTGCTTTTATTCACAGGCTCTGTGCTGAAAGAGGGGCATCAAGGTACAAATCTTGAGAAACTACAAGCAAGCTACCCTGCCTGAAATTCTGTTCATCTTCACTGCTCCTCATTCCCTCCCCCACCAGGTTCTGCCAGAAAGAATACAGACATATGAGTGTGTTGACATACACAATAATATGACTTACTGTCAAGTCCTCTCTCACCCAGGACCCTCTTCCCAAGTATCAAGAGAGTTCTCCTTGGATTGCACTTTCCCTTCCATTTCCTGGCACAAAAAAAGGAAAAACGTTTCAACATATACTCTTAGTGGTCAAGGGCTGCAGGGAAAACCACAGATTAATGACAAACGGAAAGTACATTGAGAAATATTTCCCAAAAAATCACTCTTTTACTCAGTGTATGAAAATTGTTTTCATTGTCTACTCCACTAGCCTGACCATTGAAGGGTAGAGACTGTTTTACCTGTTTGAGGGTGTTCCCAACTGCAAATATTGAATATGCAGGAAAATAACACCTAGGAGAGCTTAGTGAGTCAGAGACAAACACTAGTAGGCATTTAATGCACAACGGGATTAGATGATGGAACAGAACAGAAAATTCAGAAACAGCAACACAAACACATATACATCTAAACAACTGATTTTCAACATAGGTACAAAAAAATGCAGCAGAGAAAGGACAATCTTTTCAAAACATGAGGCTAGAACAATCAGATAATCACAAGGGGGGAGGGTATAATGAACTTTATTCCATACCTGTGGTAAGCAGAATGACGCTCACCTCAAGATGTTGAGACCTTAATACCCCCAAACCCATGAATATTTTGAGAGTGAAAAGGCAAGCTACTGACTAAGAAAAAAATGTTTGCAAAACTTATACCTGATAAAGGATTTTTATCTAAACTATATAAAGAACATTAAAAAATCACTGCAGGTTTACTCCACTATCCAGAAGTAGAGTGTTCCTATGTACCTTTCATAAGCCAAAATTGCAGAAAATGGGCCCCCCTGGTGGCAAAGGGGTTAAGATGCAACCAATGAAACTCCACAGCCTGTGCAGATGAGTTGGATCCACTGCCAGCCAGGGAGACTCTCCTGCAGTTCCCCTCAGCAGTGTACTTCGGTCAATCTGCCTGTTCTGTTCCCTGCACTGTCTCTGGTGATTCCTCTCACCCCCCACAGCTCTGGCTTGTACCCCAGCTCTTGCATGCATAAATAAATAAATCTTTAAAAAAAAAAATAAAATTGCAGATAGTCAAGAAGCAATTACCATTAATTTACATAGAAAAATTTTTGAGCATCCCCAAACCCAAAAATACCCTGCCAAATCATATCAAATAATATTTAAAACCTAAAATCACACTAACATTTTGCAAAAGCAGGAATGATATAATAAATACACACTTGTATAAAGTAGTTCTGGAGAAGGAGCTTGTGGGTGGGAGAAACACTCGCAGCTTGGGGTGCATATTGCCCATATAAGAGCTTACTGCAAAACAAACACTGAACATTATTTTTGCTTTTCACTTTTTATGGTAAAAATGAAAATCCTCTTTGAATTTCTTTTGATAAGCAAAAACAGGTACTAATGTAGGCCTTCTGCAGTAGCATAGTAGTGTAATGAGAATTTTCAGAATGCAGGGGATAGCTGTAATAAGAAAACACACACAAAAAAGACCACTAAACAAGATCACATAAAATGATATGTGGATGTCAAGAAAGCACATAAAAAGATGTCCAAAATCAGTAGTCACAGAAAAATGAATTATGTTACTCATAAGTAGAGGCAGATTTTTAAAAGGGGCCTGAGGAACCTTTTGAGGGATATAAAAGTTCACTAAGCTGATGGTAATGATGGTTTCATGAATGTATACATATGTCAGAACTTACCAAATTATCTACTTTGAACATGTATGATTTATTGCATGCTATTTTTCCCTTCATAAAGCTGTTTCTGAAGTACAATAAGAAAAAAATTTAAATATGTAAAAGGCAGACAAGGTAACAGGTCAATCTGCCTGTTCTGGTCCCTGCACTGTCTCTGGTGATTCCTCTCACCCTCCCACACCTCTGGCCTGTACCCCAGCTCTTGTATGCATAAACAAATATTTTTAAAAAATAAAATTGCAGAAAGCCAGGAAGCAATTACCATTAACACCAGACGAGGTAAAGGGAGGTTTCTTTGGCCGCCTAGCAAAAGCATACTCAGTTAAGTGAGGGTGTCAGGACCATGGAGGGAGAACTGCTGACGCTCTCAACTCACTTGAGGGGTGTAGTCTGGGGTGATGGATGGAAATCTTTGGGGCAGGAAGAAAGAGAAGAGTTGGAGGTGGAATGCTTGACAAGGTAAACCAGTCAGCTGACTCATCCTCCCTTCCCCGAGTGTGTTGCAGGAGTTTATCGAGGGGCCAAATGGATCCCTAATTGCTGCTTCCTATTCCTAAGTATGTATGAACAGGTTTTTATAGATTTCTTTGGTGTCCCACGTGTAAACTGCGCAGTGAAAATAACCCTTTGCAATCAGTAACTAGACACTACCTCGCCAAAATCAATAGGGGAACGACACCACCGGGAAACTCCCGCGTCTCCAGCCCCAGCCTCTTCGGGTCCGCTCCACCTCCAGGGCCGCGCCCCGCCCGGCCAGTTCCTTCCGGACGGGCCTCTCCGGGCGGGGCGGGAGGCGGAGTCGGCGCTGGCCCCGCCCCCGGTGCCCGCCCCCGCGCTGCGACGCGCAGCCTCGGCCGGGTCGCTTTACGGCCGGAGCGGTGGGTGTGGGTCCTAGACTTGAGGTTGGAAGCGGAGCTGAGGGGCGGGGAAAGAGGTGTTTTGCGGCAGTACGTAAGTGACGCCGTAGGTGGCGCGACAGCAGCTGGGGGCAGAAGAGCCGGGTTCGTGTTTCCCGGGCCGAACCGGGTTGTGGGGGGCGCGGGGCCTGGACGCGGGCGGTGGCTGGAGGCCCTCGGGGACACTATGGGGAAGGGGAGTGGGGCGGTGGAGACCTTGGGCTGCTTCGGGCGATGGGTGGGGCTGGCGGGCTGGAGCGCTGGGTCCAGGCCGGGGATCTGACCGGTGGTTGGTGTCCCCTGAACCCGCAGCGCTGCCTGTCTTGACCTCGCCATGAGGCCGCAGCAAGCGCCGGTGTCCGGGAAGGTATTCATTCAACGAGACTACAGCAGTGGCACACGCTGCCAGTTCCAGACCAAGTTCCCTGCAGAGCTGGAGAACCGGGTACGCAACCTGGCTTCCCTCACCTGCTCTGGGGCGAGGGCGGGAGAGTCTCGGGGTCGGGAGGGAGTATGCGCCGACTCCTGGCCCTCCTGAGTGTCTCGAGGTTAGAGGGAGGGTCAGGCCTAGTAGGGGCCTTGGCCAGCGGTGAGGAAGAATAAGGCCAAACCCCTAGGTGTAACTCTAGAGTGCTCAGCGCTGAGAACCTGTACCTAGCCGCCTTCTTCCTTTGCTCTCCCCCACCCACACACGCAGAGTTATTGACAACAGTGATGAAGAACTAATTCTTGAGGCTCCAGGCCACCTAACTCAGCATGTTGTAAACTGTATCCTTTTACCACGCCACGCAAGAGAAATCATATTCTCCTCACAAGTGTTTGTAGGGCCTCTGTGCTGCTCGCGCTGCTCGTCAGCAAGGGTTTATTAAGTGCTGTTCCAGTCGTGCTGATAGTCCTTGGAACCTGAAATACGTGGAGCATCTTATGGCCTGCACAGGGAAACCTCTCTGAATAAGAAAACTTGTCACTCCTAATTATGATCACTGGGAGCCACCTGTGTTGTGTTGATTTACATATCAAAATTGTCATCAGGACCTTAAGAATAAGGAAGAATAATGTTTCCCCTTTCTTCTGACTTGGGGGTAGGGGGTTCATTCTATCTTATTTTAAAGGTATAATGAAGTATGCTTATGTGCGTGAATGTGTTTTTTTATGTTCATGTGTATTCATTCATTCACTCAAATAGTGACTCCTGGTCTTCAGCCAGATGACTTTATCTTCTGTTTCCTGTTCAGAGGTCAATTTCTGGTTAGAGCTGAGCAGGTTAGAGCTCTTTCCCCTTTGACAGCTAGGGTAAGGGACTGAGAGGTGATTAGGCATGCTATGGGTGTGGAACTGAGAAATGCTGGTCATGGAACAAGTGGGTGTAGATGAGTCTGTACTACAGAAATGTGTAGCAGTCATTTCAAGTCACCTTGTAGTGAGGTTGTTCTACCTGATTGCCAAGATTAGAAAATCAACAATGATCAATTATAGTGTCCTTCAGTTTGTTTTAGAAACATAGGCAGGTTAGTGACTCAAGTATGTTTCTTTAAGTGCAAATTAAAGATCAAGCCTGCCTTATAAAGATGGTTTGTAGATTAGCTTGTTTGTGACATGCCTTATAAATGCTTGTTTGTTGTCACCATGTTATTGTTATGAATTAGCCTGACACTAGGTGAACATTTCCAGAGTGGTTGGAATTGGTCGAAATTGAATCTCTTACCTATTGCTTAACATCACATTTAACATGTTTTACATATTAGAACTTACATGAAAGGGATTAAATGTTTTATTTTTAATCCATTTATAAAAACTGATATACTATTTATGTACTTTCAAATCAAGTTAAACTTCCAACTTATAGTAGAGTCAGATATTAGCCTTCTACTTTGTGTGTGGCAGAGTCTGTTTTTTAGTCCAAATACAGAAACACAGTGTAGTCACAGCACTCACCTGATTCTTAAAGGAAGTTGATGTTTCTAAATTCTGAAGTTGCTTCTGACTTCTGATAGCCCCAAATAGCTTGGGATTCTGAATACTATGTGGAATGTTATATGGTGGTGTTCATTTGTGCCTTTGAATTTTTTTTTCTTTTTAAATGTTTGGGTTAAAACACTAGCTTATACTAGTTCAAAGCTTTCCCAAACAGTTTGGTTTTTTTTGTATTGAGAATAAATTTAAATTACAGGTTTAAATTTTACTTTCTTTGTTTGAGAGAAAATTGAAAGGTTTCTTTCTTTGTCTACTGCTTATCCTAGACATTGTGCTGATTGCTTTGCCACTGGAGCTGATTTCTTTTTGTGAGAACATCACACTTGGCAAACTAATATATAAATGTCTTGTGTTACTTTAAAGCATTACGCACATACACACATTTGTACCCTTTAATTTGAGACTGAGGACAAGTTCTGTCTGTTAACAAGTTTACTTTCTTCATTGACTCTTAGAATGTAATCTTTTGATGCTGAAATGCTTTGTTGCTAGGACCGTTCTTTAAAAGAAGTTTCATTCTCACTTGAAGCAAAATACAGACATTTTAGGCACCCTGGGTCTGGGCAGAAGGAGGGATAAATGCCTGTAACTGAGGCATTTGTTCCCCTATTTACCTTCTCTCTACATCTGGTAGTAGAAATTACCTTTGACTTGCCACCTTTGCCTTTTGATCACTTGAAGCTTCAGCCCCATGTTTCTACCACATAGTTAAACAAGAAACAAAATTCTGGGAAAATAAGTCTGAATACTATTTCCATTCTAACTTGGTTTTTGGTTCAAATTTGTATTTGGTTTCAATGTCACATAAGTCAAAATTCTGATTTAAATAGTGTCAATGTCAAGTACCTGGGGGAGATCCTGACTGCTGTTTTATATGCGTAGCCCTTAAAGGCAGTGAGATTCAAGTGCTCACATTTGTTCTGTTAAGCCTTGCATATTACCTATGGCTTTGCCTTTACTGCTACACAGCATGCTTTTTCTCTTTTTTCCACTTTTTAAATAACCTTTCTAAGACTTCTTGATTTGTTAAAGCTTTCATTCCTTTTATTATTATTATTACTAATCTTCTTTAAAAAGTCCTTCACCTTGGTTTCTCTTTTAAATACATGATTTGCCTCCATGCCATACAGCATTGAAATGTTGGAATGACTTTGAAGAATTAGAATTTCTGATATAATCAGTAATTCCAATCTGAAAGAAATAAAATGTTTCAGGATTGGATTCATGGTTTTGTCTCATTTTATATCCAAGGAAATATAAGTAATTCAAAAAACTTTCTTTGTCAGATCATAACATTGTAAGCAAAGCAACAGAACATTTTACTAGTAGACAAGCTAAAGGTGTTCGTTAATTTCAGCATAATTAATTATGTGAAGATAACAATTTACCATTAATATTTGTTCACTGAGCTATTCTCCGAAGTCTGTTTTCAGGGAATGAGAACTCTGATGTAAGTTCCTCAGGCAGTCCTTAGCACACATCTGTAAGTGGTAGCTTAGTGAAAGAACACTACACTGGCTCTTAGTACCATCTCCACCCAGGCACTCCTTATCAGAAATTCTTAATATTCTGAGAAATTAAAAGTAGCTCCTTAAAAAAACAATTTATGTTAACATTTTAATAAGTTTACATTAAACTTTTTCATACCATTGGCTCGAATCTCATTGTTTTTTCCACACAAAGAAAAAAACAGTGATTACAAATTCTTCTGACCTAAAGGATTTTAATGATTTAAAAGTTTTAATGATTTTTTTATTCTTTAAAATATTATGTTCTTAGGAATAGTTTGTCTTATACTATTGTGAGGTCCTTTCACTATTTGTATATAAAGCTTCATAAAAGAGAGAATTCATAATTTGTTTTAGGAATAAGAGATAGTATGTCTGAGAAGGTCTAGAATAAGGAAGATATGCTGTGCTTTGTTACCAAGAATGATAGTATTGGACAAAATTACTAATGGACCTTTGAAATCCTGGAATAAAGTATTGAGATTTGAAATCTACAGAGTACTGTCAGAAGAAAATAAAGTGATACTGAAAGATAAAAATAAAAGCAGATGATTAGAGTGAAAAAAATGAATGACAATGGTAGTTTTAATGTAAATGCAAGATAATGGTGTCACTGAATAGAAAGGCAATGGGAATGACTTGGTGTGAAGAGTGGTGTGGTTGTTTGAGACTTTGCCTTGATCAATGGGCTTTTTGTCATCAAGTAATTACTATAAAAGGGATGAGATAATTGAGTTATGTTTACAACACAGAACTTGCACCTTTTGATCCTTCTATTTAAAATGCCCTTTTTTTGTCTAGTAAATTCCCAGTGGTTGGGTACTCAATTTAAGATTAACTGCTCTCACCAGATAAAGAGAACTCCTCCTTCCTTTTGTGCCCCCACACTATGTATGCCTTTATTATCGTATTGTCAATTTATTGTGTTTTTGTGTTCATATAGTTACTCTGCTTGGGTAAACTTCTTGAGGACTAAGACTGTCTTAGTCATTTTTCTCTAAAGCCTATCATAATACCTGCTGGTAGATTCTCAGTAATTGTGAATATAAGTAAATGGAAAGATGGATGGATTGTACAATTCAGTTACTTGAAGTGCAGAATAAATAAATACTGTACTGAGCCTTAAAGATATCCAGTATCCATTAGGGGTAAAATTAAACTCTAAGCAGTTTTGGTAACTTGGATTTAATCACCTAAAATTGTGACAGAACAGCAAAATAAAAGAGCAAGCCTAGTGAGCTGTTCATCTTTTTTTCAAAACTTATTGTAAATTCTTTATTTCCTACAGATTGATAGGCAGCAATTTGAAGAAACAGTTCGAACACTAAATAACCTTTATGCAGAAGCAGAGAAGCTTGGAGGCCAATCATATCTTGAAGGCTGTTTGGCTTGTTTAACGGCATATACCATCTTCTTATGCATGGAAACTCATTATGAGAAGGTAAGGCTACATTTGTTTTCACAAAATGTCTTTACAAATCATAGTGACGATTGTTACAAAATTTAAAGGAACATAATAATAACTCATACTTTGTTGTTGTATCCACATCACATAGACAAGAGTCCTGAATCTTTCAGAAACAGGTCAAAATTGATATGTCAACTTGATGTCAGTGTTTAAATTCACTACATTTAACAATAGAAAATCAATATTCTCAATCTGTTAGTGGGCAGACTGAGGGGTACCCCAGGACACTCCCAAACCTGCCATCTGCTGCATAAAGACAGCAGCTCTTTATGCAAGAGTAAAGCATACTCACTGTATGCTTACACAGTATGTAAGACCTTTGATAGAAAAGAACTTTAGTAGAATTTTGTGAATAAAGAGGGAAGAAGAGAAAGGATATCATTTCCCATTAAAACACCCAGAGTTACCCATTCCCCTCATGCGTAAATGCCCAGAAAGACAGGGTTGGACCAAAGTATGGCATTGAGGCCCAGAAGCGTGCCCTGAGTCTAAAGCACCTGCTGGGAAACCATAGGGAAGGGGCAAAAAGTGACAGGCAAGTCTGGGACCAACAGAGCAAAATGAAAGTACAAATCAAAATAATGGCTGCCATTATCAGCCTCCCATATGCCTCACCCACATCTCTTCCAAGCGTCTCTATAGGTCTGAGCTTCATGTGTCTCCTTACACTTCCCCCAAATCCCTGGTACAAGTCCAAAGCTGAGAAACAAGTCTTCCTTCCGTGTCACTCTGCTCCACGTGTCTCCTCCAGGTCCTCTCTAGCTTCCCCTCACCCCTCAGCTCCATCATTCATTAGATAGGACCAGGGAACATGGAACCTCCCCTGTTTATGGGAGTCATCTCTGTCAGTTCCACCCAGCTTTCTGAGAATCCTTTTATTGTATTTCCCCAAATTTCTGTCTTCAATCTTACCTTCCCTCCTGAGTTCTTTTATTTCTTGCCTGATAACATCAGAGATGATTTTTTTCCTCTCCTGAGTTCTTTTCTCTTTCCAACTACCAACCAAACCCAGAGTTGCTGACTTCTCAACTTAAGTTGTCCAAAAGTCATACTTCACACCTCCCCATTTTCAGTGCCATCGCTAAGTATAGAGGGAAGAGAGGGAAAAATGTATCAGTTTCAAAGACAGAAGTGTTTTCCATTTTCATTAGTTTTTCATAATTTCTTCTGCCACACTCCTAATTTGTACCCTCCTAGACTATTGAAATAGTCAACGGATTAGTGTGTTTTCTTCCATTCTTTTACTTTTCCAAAATGTCTGCTGCTGTCTTCATAAAACAGCCTTACATTGTTGACCACTTTTGCTAGATCAGAAGTCTTCCCAGCTTCCCTTTATTGCCCCTGAGCAAAGTTCACCCCCCTTCTCAGGCTGACCTCCAGCTTACCTTTCCAGCTTTCTGTCTGCCTGTCTCCACTCCCTTCATCTCTTTATTTTTCAGCCAAACTTGATTTTTCGCTAGTCAGTACCCTTCAAGGTTTTCTTCCACCTAGAATGCCAATCTTCCAGGCATTCAAATCTCACCAGTCTCTATGTCCCTCTTGATCTAACTTTTCCTTAACTTTTCCTGTCAGAAAACATTCTCCCCTCTTTATAACTAACAACATTTTATCTTTATCTGTCCTCTGACACTTATCACTCTCTACTTTGGAATGTGGCAGTTTACATTCCTCTTTTATTTGCCCTTCAAGTGTTTTTCTTGCAATCAAGGACAACCCCCTTAACCATATAGTATCCCTCTTTATGCCTAATACCTTGCCTTGGGAATGCAAAACACCCGTTGAAAGTATGTTAAATGAATAACTTTAAGTTAATCACAGTAAATCCCTATTATATCATTAAATTCTGACCATGTTTAGAAATGAAATGCTCTAAGGATATCTGTGTTATATCTCACCTGGTAATGTTCCTGTGATTGTCATGTACTCCTGTGTAGTAGAAAGCAGATACCGTTGCAGCTGAAACATTTTGAGCTAGTGACTGAAAATGCTGCTATATTCTTCATTAACATCCTGTGTGTGATCTTTTATGCTTTATATTTCTATATCATATAAAACTATATTTATTAACTAAATGAAGAGTTTATATCTTACATGTCACACAGAGAAGCAGCTTTCATTCCTGTTTAATATTCAAAGTCGGAAGTTATAAAGGATCAGTATCTGCTTTCAGTCTGTTTTTGTCTTAGTAACTTCTCTTCACATTAGTTGTGAGTGAAAGGACCAGGATTCATTCTTTCAAGATATAGTTACTGAAAACCTACTATATGCTAGACAATGTACTAGGGTATAACTAAGTAGGGCAAACATGTTCATTGACCTTATGAAGGTTATAATTTAGTGGTAGCAATTGATGATAAGAAGGAAACAGCCAACAAAATTATATGTTATGGTAAATGCCTAAAAGGAAACAAACTCTCCTATGATGGAAAATCATAGGAGATCCCTAATTTGGATTGTATGGTCAGAAAAGGCCTCTGAGCTGATACTTCAGCTAATATGAGAAGGACAGCGTGTGAGGCCATTCAAGCACTGAGACCAATATATGCAATGGTCTGGTGGGATTGATGAATCATGGGAAATAAGACTGGTGTGGAAGAGGAGTGGAGAGAGAGTAACTCGAGATAGAGTTGGAGAAGTAAAAAGGAGCTATATCGTGAAGGAATGTGTAGTCCATGGAAAGAAGTAAGAATTCATTTTCAGTGTGAGGGTAAGTACCAGAGATTTTAAGGAAGAGAGTGAATGATCAGATTTACTTTCCTTTTAAAGAGATCTCTTCATTCTATAAGAAAAATAAATAAAAGCAGAAGTAGGGAAGCCAGTTAGGAAGTTCCATCTAAGTCTAGGCAAGAGATGGTAATAACTGGGACAATAATGGAGCAACAAAAATGGAAGGAGGTAAACAAATCAAGTTATGTGTTGATAGTAGAACCAGAACTTGAAGAAGCTCTGAATGTGAGAGGGGAGGGTAAGGTTGAAATCATATGGAGGAAAGCCTTATCATCCAGGAGTAGTCACTTAAAGAAGTATATGTTATGCAAATTTGAGGTAGAAATACATCCAGAGTACTTTATTTTGTGCTTAAACTATTAGATGCTTGAGTTCTCATTTCAATATAGGTTTTGAATTTGTTCATAAGCTTTTAACTAACTTCTATTTATCCATGTACATTTGCTGAAGTAGATACAGGATACCTCCTCCTGATAGATACTTACTTCTGATGTTGTTAAAAGAAATCTGTAATTGGGTGCCAGCCCAGTCATTTACTAATTATGGGATCTCAGACAAGTTAATATGAGTCTGAGTTCCCTCAAATATAAAATGATTCTTAGGATCATTTCCCATATGGTAGACAATAAAGAATGTTTTAAAATAGGTTTACAAATTAAATAGTATATGTGATTTAATCAGATATTTGTGAACTCACAATTTTTGTATTTTAAGTATGATTGCCTTTAAGCAGCTGCTAATGTATTTAACTGCTAAAACATTTTGCAGCTTTTAATGAAAATTCTTTGGATAATTAATCTTGGAAGACAGTTCTCAGTATCATAAATACAGAGAAAATTGATTAATCCCAATACATGTTTTAACTTGGGTTCATAGTGAATATATAAGACACTACTTTATAAGTCTAATAATGCCTCTTTTAAGAAAAATTGTTAAATGTGTAGTGTATTTTTTATAAAATGACAGAAATATACAACACTAAATTCCCCCATTTGTCACTTAAGAATTTCTGTGCTTTTAGTTTCTTCTTTATGAACAGACAGTATTGAGTCATTTCTTAATGTTTTTAACACAAAAGCTTACAGTCTACAAATAGTGCACCAAATATAATAGTGCTTACACTTTGTCATGTGTGTTAAATTTTCTGAAATTGTGAAATGGGCCTTTTAAAACTCACTAGAACAATCATGTATTTTTCCCTAATGTGCTATTTATTGATTTAAAATGAAGATAAAGACTTCAGTGTTATTTCTCTATTGTGGCTACACATTACAATTAGGGAAAAAATGGGCTTGTAGAAGATTCTTCTCTCAGTAGCTATCTGCCTCGTTATCAACTAGAAAATACCCCTTCTGCCTCTATACTGTAATCTGTAAAAGGAACATAGAAGGAACTTATTTTCTGAAGAGAGTAAAATCCTAATGTTCTCACTTAGCCTCAATTTAGGTTTTTTTTTGAGAATGGACTTCAGTTTAATGTTCTCAACGAGACTAATAGTCTTTTTCTGAAGTTTGATCATGTTTTAGTTTTGTAAATATACAGATTGAGGTTTTGAGGATAACAATATGATTTAGTATTATAGTATATTTTAATATTAATTTACCAAAAATAATAAAGTATGAGTAAAATGTCAACACCAGATATTTGGAGAGTGAGAATGGTGCTTTGTCCTATCTGGTATACAGTATGAGTTTACCTGTACTAATGCTTTCTTATTGCTAAGAAGTCTTAATAATTTAAAAGCATCTTGTTTAGGAGTGTGCTACCTTCACCAAAATAGTGTAAGAGGATTTGGAGCTTATAAAAAGGAAAACTAATTGTTTTCTTTCTGAACTGATACTCACATCAACATGAATGTTATTAAAGTTTAAATAAAAACCTTGTACAACAAAGTTTTGCTTGAATAAAAAAAAGGAATGTTATTTCTTTGCTGGTAATCTGTACCCAAGCTAAGAGGGAGGAAAGCTGTTCTGAAGGTATCCTTTCTTTGAAACCAGCCATGCAAACATTTTTCTGAGTGTCCCCCTAGTCTTAGTGGGCTGGGATGAGGGGAGACTGACTCTCCAATTTCCAGTTCTGGCAGGTGAGCTGAGAAGGAAATTGGAGATCGAGAGTCCAGAGTTGGGCACTTTTATGGACCACTTCTTTTTTCAATATTTTAGCATAATTGACACTGTGACAGGAAGAATAGTGTCTAAGATTTTTTTGCTTATAAAGACCAAGCATATCTCAAATTCTTTGAAAGCTGAAAATAGAAGAATGATATATTACTTTAGGTAATTAGGTGGAAAGAGTATTTTCTTTAGAAATAGTATTCTTAATTTCGTATATAAAGAACTGTAGATTGCTTTAAAGTATTTTCCTTCAGTAAGAAAATTTGTTATATAAACCACAGTTTTAAATTCTCGGTTTATACAAAGCATCTAAATTGTAAAATCCTAATTTGTTAATTTGATCTGGTACATTAAACAGCTACACTTAAGCCATTTCTTAATTTCCTACTTTATTTTCAAACATTTTTTTTCTCCCTTTGTGTTGCAGTCATATTTATCTGTCACTTTATCATATGCTGGTAGTGTGAATTTAAAAAAATATAGTAATTAAAGAGCTGGATCAAAGTCTCTTTGAACATTAGAGCCAGAAAACAATTATGATGACTTTGAGTCTGAAATAAAACATGTAACTCTTTGATTTTGGATATAGCTATTAAGATTTATTTTCTTCTAGCTTATCTGTCTCAGAATTGCCCTTATTAAAGCTGGAGATTTGGCAATTTCCAGAAGTTCCTTTGTATCCTATCTGGTTTTTGTCTACATTTGCTTTGACTTTTACAACCTTAATACTAAACTTATAAATTGAGGTTACCGTCCAGGACACAAGCAAACTACAGAGTAGCACTACATGCAGTCATGGAAGTGATATAAGACACTTGTAGTCATCGGAAACTCCATGGCACCTAAGGCCACATGCTTTACAAAGGAAATAAACTTTTAATTTTAAACTAATATAGGCCAACTCTGTATTCTTACTTAAAATAGATGAAAACACAAAGAAAAGTAGTAGTTCTTAAATGTTAAAGGCAAAGACCGAACTATCCTTGATATTAGAAGATGTCATTAACAACGCTTTACAAGCAGGGAGAGAGAAAAGCTTACCTAGCCATTATGTGTATAATCATTATTTCTCTGTATCCAGGATTGAAGTGGATAGGAGCTAAGGAGGAGGGCCTTGTTTCTTACCATGCTTTATACTGCATTGAAGATAGCTGTGACTTGAAGGGCTTATCATGCTCTGCTTTATGCAGTTGAGCCAAATAATCAGAGTTACAGTCCTCCATATTAATAGCAATATGACTTGCTTTGAACACTAATTCTACTGACTGAATATTTTGAGATCCTACTGATACTTAAAGGGAAATCTGATGCAATTTTTAAAAACTATGTTGTTTCTTTCTGTCAGGTTCTGAAGAAAGTCTCCAAATACATTCAAGAACAGAATGAGAAGATATATGCTCCCCAGGGGCTCCTCTTAACAGATCCTATCGAGAGAGGACTTCGAGTTGTATCTTTTTAGCCCAGATCATAAGGTCTAAAATCTATAACAAGGAAGTTTGATGGTACCATTTGGCATTAGCTAGAGAGAATTTAACTACCTTCTCATGTATTTGCCCTAGGAACCTTCATGTGAATTGCATACATAAGTCTCCTATCTTCCACCATTTTTTCCTAAAATATGTCTCTCCTTCCTTTGCATTATGCAGTATTCTGTGGGTTGTTTAGTTATTCTGGTTACCGTCTTTCTTGGTGGTTCTGAGGGCATCTTGTAGTAATAATGGGGGTGGTATGAGTAATGCATTTCAGCTGCAGAAACTGAACCTAAAGCCCCTTTGAAATGCATAAACTCATAATGTGTGGTGAGACTTGTCATCCAAATGAATTGCAGTTCCGTGGGTTCATCTGACTAGTTGAAATCAGTTACAGCTGCCAGATGTATAATTTCATTACCTTTGACATACTGTGCATATTTTTAGAGGCAGTAAGCTTTGAAAGTCACTAAGTGAATTTCGTAAATAAAATTGCAAAAAACTAATTTAACTTGATAACTGGAGTAATGGATAAAATAATTTTTTTAAACATAGGTCAGATAATCCCAGGCCTTCCGGCCAATAATAACCTCAGCAATTTTATTATACTTTGCATCAATGATTCTTAAACTTTTATAAGCCATGAACCCTCTCCCAAGAAAAAGTTTACATATAATTTTAGGGCATTTTCAACCCCTGAATTCATTACTTTCATGAATTCTTGGTTAAAAACTCACTTATCCTAAAATAAAGCATCCTTTTAGAGAATTTTTTTTCCCCCAAAAAAAAAAAATAGTATTGTGGGTAGCACAGATACACTCTACATGCAGAGTACTACAAGCAATTACATTCCTAAAAACAGGGTGAAGAAAGCATGTTTAACTTAGGAGAAGTTTTTAAACAAAGCAGATTGAGAAATAGTCTGTGCAGATTACATACATCTGCTTTCCCTAGTCCCCTTTTTTTTTTTTTTTTTTTTTTTTTTTTTTTTTTAATTTTCTAGAGGCATGTCTTATTTATTTATTTATTATTTGTTTGTTTGGTTTATACATGCACTGGGTACAGTCAGAAGCGCGAGAGGGTGAGAGAATTCACCAGAGCCAGAGCGGGGAACAGAACAGGCAGAAGGACCGAAGTACACTGCTGAGGGGAGCAGCGGGCGGCAGGAGAGGTCTGCGCGCCATGTGGGACCCTCCTCCGGTGGCCGGGGAGCAGCCGGGGATCGAACCGGTGCCGCAGAGGCCGCGGGCAGCTTCGCAACCCAGCGCTCAACCGCTGCGCCACCAGGGAGGCCCCCTAGTCCCCTTTTATATATTATGTCCTTTTCAGTGTTTTCTTAACAGCCATGCTGTTAGATTGAAATTACCATTTATGAAGACAGAGGCATGAGCAGTGGAAGATAAACCATAGAATTAAAGGTAAATATAAAATGATTTATTTGCAGTTTTTGCAAATTTATGGAATGCATGTATTTTCTTCCCTGCATGGTAAAAATAGTTAAAAAGGTGTATATCCTCTATCTTGATTTAATATTTAAGCCATTCACTGAATTGGCTTGATATGTAAAATGTATATTTAACCTAAGTTCTATTTGATCATATAAAATTTAATCCTGATTTTGCCCCCTGTATTACTTTCAGACTGTTTTTTGGTTGGTGTTGTTATTACTTTGTGTTTCGTTTTTTGTTTTTGTTTTTTCTTTCTTTTTGGAGTTTGGGGCATTTTCTTGTTACAATAGGCATTTAAATTGTTGGATTTCACATGTAAGAATCAATTCAGGTATTTCCCTGCCTAAATGACTTACATAAACCCAAAGGAACATTTCAGAGGAGAGTGAAGGAGTTCTTAATACTTCATTTACTGTGTTTTTTTTTTTTTTTCATTCATATATTGTAGTTAAGTGGCTTCATAGCCCTGTAGAAAAAAAAAATAACTAACTTTGTGGGTACAACCATCATTTAATTCTTTTATTTAGAATGTTTGTTTTTGTATGTCTATATAATGATGCTCTTGAATAAGTGAGATACAGATTAGTTAATACTAATAGCATTCTGTTGGCAGAACATGTAGAACCAACCCATGGTACATTAGCACAGCCTTCTAAGTGATCGAACATCATCCTTACTGTTTCTGCCAGTAGTCTTCTGTTGCTGCATTTTCCTAATTGACTACTTCTACGTGCATTAATCACTAATTAACAGACAGAGTCTACCAGAGCAGATATATTCCTTCTCAGAACAACAGTAATAGTGGCAGCTACTGTTTTGAGGCACCTGCTTGCTATGTGCCAGATATTAAAACAAAAATGTTATTGCTACTTCTCACAAGAATATTGCCGAGTATTTCCTCCATTTACAGATGAGGTATCAATAGATAAAAGGATATTCTTCCTAAAGTGAGAAAGCTAACAAGTAATACAATGTAATATGAACCCAAGTGTAACTGACCATGAAACCCCTGTTTTACACTTATCACAGCAGAAATACAGTTAATCGGATGACTCTAAGTGTTTATCACCTTGTTTTCTTGTTCCGTGTGGCTTATTTGTTGTGTTTTTTACAGTAGATATTTATTTTAAATAACACATTTGCAGCTCCGATAGGTTCTAATTGTACCAACTTTATAAAAATACTTTGAGGCAGTTGCAGCCATAGATTTTGACTACATGATTATTTCTTTGCCCATTCTTCTGTCTCTCTTCTTTCCTATGTAACCTCTTCCAGATATGGTTCAAGGTAGAATTTATCCTCCTCATATTTTGTCCACTGTTCTTTAGGCAAGACCTGCTGCTTAATGGTAGGTCCAGTCCTCTTTTAATGGGAAACATCCTGTTGTTATAAAGATCCCCAGGAAGTTATTTATAGTTACTTTTACATCATCATCCTCATATAGTGTATCATCTTGCATTAACCCCAGTTTATTGAATCCTGCCTCATTGTAATATTATTTTCAAATACCCTCCAGCCACCAGCTTGATGCTGCAACAGCTGGCCTGCCTGCCATTTTGACTGGGACTAATATGTTTTTTAAAACATACTTAAAAAAAATTTTCTGAGGCCAGCTCCTATGCCCTTCATTGAATCCTACAGACCAACCAGTCCTTCAGAGCTGCCTTCTTTTAGCACTAGTGAATGTATCACCTTAATTCTTGAAAGGCAAGGATCTAAATAACGACATCTTTTGCCACATATTTTATTTCTTTAAAAGGGCTTCATTTTGATGTACTTGTCCATAAATTTTCCCACATACAATTTTCAAACTGTTACTTCTCAAACAAGCTATTAGGAATCCTATGTGTGGGTTTTGTTATATGCCATTAGAATAAGTTTGTTTTATCAACTGCAGCTGCATTGATTTGGTACAACCCATTTGTCATGACTCATTTTGTAACCATTGTTGCAAAATATAAATGTTTCTCTGAGATGGTATGGGGTTTTGAACAATTAAACACCAGAGACTAATCTATCAATATTCAAACAAATGAGATTTTAAAATAGGAAAGATTTACATTAGGGACTTCTGGATAGTTTCATGAATGCAAATATTTTTGTTCATTGCAACTTAGTTTTCAGAGTTGTGTGTTTCTCAGAGCCCAAGATCCAGTGTGGGCTGAGGTCTTGCGGAGTGGGAAAATCATACAAATAATGAAATTAGTTCTCCCGTTTTTCTTAAATCTAGAGGCTGTCTTCAGATTGAAGCTTTATGTGGGAACTAAATAATTTATTTAAAAGTGTACAAATTGTGGATGTGGCTTTTTTGAAAAACTTTAAACAGAAATATTGTGCTCTTTAAGTTTATTTTTTTAAATATCTTTATAATAGATGGTGTTTCCTTTCTTTAAATTGTCTTATTTAAAAATGGAATATTTAATTCTGTCACAATAAATTCATGATAGTAAAATAGCTAATATTGGCATACTTACTTTTTTTTTTTTTTAAGATTTATTTATTTATGTATACAACAGCTGGGATACAGGCCAGAGATGCAGGGGGTGAGAGAATTCACGCGAGACAGATAGAAAACAGAACAGGCAGACTGACTGAAATACACTGCTGAGGGGAGCAGCAGGCAAGACAGGAGAGGTCTGCTTCACCATGTGGGTTGCTCCCTAGCCAGTCAGGTATCGAACTCATGCTGCAGAGGCTGCGGATTGCTTCATGGTACGGTGCTTAACCCCTTGTGCCACCAGGGAGGCCCTAAATACTTACTTTTAACTATGAAGACTCTGCAAAACAGATACTGTTACCCAGTTTTTCTAATGAGGAAACAGAGCGGAGAACTTCAGTTACATGTCCAGGGCTAAAATTTAATAGGTAGCAATTAATGTGACCTGTCTCCAGATTCACTACTTAACCCTGTACTACTGCCTCTCATGACATGATTGGTTAGAGATGGAAATACGCAAGACTTGGATTTCTAACTAATGAACTTTGAACTTACTTGGACAAGTAGTCAGATACAAGTATTTTATTAGATAGACCCTGGATTAATTGAAGCATATGTCAGCTGGAATAACAGAGCTGTCTTAGAAGTTACTTCATCATCCCTTTCTAAATTACTTTTCCCTTCTAATTATAGATCACACCTCCAGCTGGGACCCTCATCTATCCACTGGCCGATCGCAGAGTGTCCCCTACCTCCTCTCCAGAGCATCATTCCTTTGTATCTGCTGCCAGAGCCACGGTGCCATTTACTCCAAGGACTAACTTTCTAAAATTCCACATCTGGAGTGACCTCTAGTCGCTCAGCATCCACTTTGTGTCTCCAAATTGTGTAGAACTCTGTAATCTTTTGATTAGTTTCTGAGAAAACACAATGAAGCATTTCACTTTTTTTTCATTCAAATCCATTAACAAAATATGCAGTTGGTCAACCCACCACAAAGTTCATATTTTATCTGCCACCAATACTAATGGTTCTCTTTATTCCTTTGAGCTAGCTTCCAGATGGCTCTAGACTTCAACAAGTCCTAGCTTAACCAGTGCTGAGTTTTATTCCCCCAAATTAATCATTATTTTTCTCCAGGATTTTGGTGACAGGTAGTGGTTTTACTAATGCATTTCCCAGATTTCAAAGAACTACCAGTTTTGCTATGACTAATCATAAAGACCTATTTCTGCTATTCAGTTTCTCAAACTGGAGCGCAATGGAAAAATAATGTATAATGTTACTTGTTTTATTATAGCAGTTATTCCTCATTAAAACAGTATTTAATGCAATTTCCAGTTATTTTCCTTTGGAGAATTTTGTTATTGCATTACCTTGAATGTTGGGAAGATGTGGTCTGTGTTGCTTGTTCATTACAAAAATAAGTAAGCACAATAAAGTGGATGCTAAACCATCAAACTCATAAATGTCCCTGCTGTGTCCCTGAATGTGTAATAAGCAAGTATACTAAATATTTTAATTATAGTTTTGTTATAACTTATGAGAAAAACATTTGATAGGAATAATAACTGTATATTGCTAATTTTTAACTGTCCCAACTGGCAAACCTTATGATTCATAGACTCCTCATATACAGTATTCAGTGCACAGAAATCCTATAATTGGTTCAAGTGTACAGTAAGTGGTTTCCAAATAAAACTGTCGTGTTGAGTCAATATTTCTAGTTCTTCTTTTGGCTATATGTTCTTAGTATCAGGGCTTCTTGTGCCCTTCATTCATCTTTGGGATTTGAGAGCACTGTATTTGGGAGAAAGTGAAGAAATTTATTAGGAGAGAATGAAAAAGTTCAAAGTTTTACTTTCAGAGATGTTGTAGGTGCTAATATTGGATTTAATCTTTCATATTTAATTTCCTTTATGAGTCTGTTAGTTATTAAATAAATCCCATAGGTCTATGTAAAATTTTAATTGTATAAAACGCCTTTGTTACTTTATAGCCTATAATAGTGTGTCTGTCTGCCCTTTAAACCTGTTGCAATAACTTTGCTGAAATATTAACACATTAGTAAAATTTTTCTTAAACAAATTGTCTCTGTGTCATACTTGGTGGTATTTGGTAATGTGGTAAATTATATGAAATTAACCTTGGCAGATAGACAATATTAGAATCACAGTTACAGTATAGCCCAGTATTTTTAAACATCTTACATACATAGTTTGTCATACTTTTCAGGTTTTTTACATACTTTGTCTCATAAGAGCAAATATGTGAGCTACATAGGTGAAAACCAAGAAAATAGTCCCTATAATCAAAAATGTATTCAGTTAAAGAAATAAGAGAATGTTCCATTAGTGAAAAAAGTATTATTGTTACTATCTTGGGTTAGCTAATGACTTCATTTTTCTTTTTAATGAAATACATTTGTAGGAAGTAACTGCTTATAAAAGTCTATAGTCAATGTTTTGTGAGTTGATTTTCTTGATAAGATTTTCAGCTTCTCTTTCTTGCCCAGTTAAAATAGTAGTAAATAATACTCATGTGTAGCCAATAATCAAAAAAGTTCCTAAGGCCCAAAATTATTATTCCACTTGACCCTGGCTCCTAGCATAAGCTAATGTCAGTTTCTCGAGGGTGACATGCTTTGTCTTTGTTTTATTTCCATATAAAGGATGTCAGTGTAAGTGATGTACTTTATTTATACACTTATATCCTCTTCCCCTTATCATGCTGCTCTCCTTCCTACCCCAGCTCTCACCTCAACAAAGAGAATTGTTTCCAATGCTATTTACATCTGTCCTTAACCCCAAGCATCATCACACATGGTGCTGCATATACTTAACACATATTTGAAAAGTGAAGGAATGAGGTATAAGTTGACAGGTCAGTATAGGTACTTTACTACAACTTGATATAACTGGAAAATATTTTAAAGTTAATATTACTCCTTAATTCCTTTAACTGTAATCTTTTGATAAAAGTTGACTTTTTATAAAGGACCTAGTATCACCAAAGACTACAATGATACTAAAAGTACTAACTGAAATAGGCCAAAGTGTTCCCACTATTTGTGCCTGGTTGGAGCATAAGTATCAATAAATAGAACCATTAACCAGTGACCAACTTTAATTTGTAAACGTGTGAGGTGAAAAGGATTGTATTCTAAAAAGTTGGAGTAAACAGTTTTATACAGTACTCAAACTTGGAAACACGTAGAGGAGAGCCAACATCTGGTTAATGTCCTACTTGCCATGATTGTTGTGAGTGCCAAGATGCAGGTTCTGGACCTCCTAAGTTCTGGAATAGTTTAGGAATACAGCAGTCTTTTGCTCCAAAATGAGTAAACACAATTATATAACCAATAAAGGTTATGACTCTTCCTGTGTTGTATCCTAAGTTTTTCCCCTGTGTCTTAAATGGTGCAGATGTGAATTTCTGTAAAATTCTGCCTAAAACCAGAAAGCCCTATAGAAACAATGCTTACTTAAAAATTCTTAAGCATCCACTTTGAAAGAAGTAATTTTAGGAAATAGGCACAACCAAAGATTTTTGGTTAATGTCACTGTCAAGTTAAAGTATATGCTAGCAGAATTTTAAAAAAAATTTTTAAATAGCTGAGCAGTATCAGTATTGATGCTAGTTAAAAGAATTTAATTAAATGTGTTGTTGCTTTTTACCTTGCACATAAAATCTTTATCCTCTAGATTAATATATCATTTTATTTTGAAGACTTTCATTTCGAAGGAGCTTTTTTTAAAAGTGCAAGGGAAGGGGAACTAAAAATGGTCCATTGGCTGCCAAGTCTGTTGTTCGTGATCTTAATGTTTCCGTCCACATATATATTCTCTTCATAGTCTCACCAGTTTGTTGCTAGGAACTGCACATAATTGTTGTAATCAAAATGCTTCAGCAATTACTCTTCTGTAAACAACCAAATGCTAACAACTAGAAGCTCAGATTCTGTGATATACTCAGAAACAGTAGATGTAATATGACCTTTTCTTAACAATTAGAGTTGTGCTCAACTTTTGCACAACTTTTTACAACTTCATAATGTACAAACATTTCATTTAGTCTAGCTCCTTATTTCTGGGGAATTTAAAGGATGATATATTTGAAAAAGCCACATTATTGTAAATGTTACTGTCTAATTTCACAATAGGGAGTGTTTCAGTTAAACAACTGGAAAAGGAAAGGCCTAACAGCATGATGGGGGCATTTTTAATATTGTACAAAAAGATATTCACTTAATATCTAAGGACATGGAAGGACAATTTCAGCATGGAAAAAATTCATCTCTTAACCAGAATTCCCAACAGTGGCCACATTTAACAATAGAAACTTTACAATGCCTGCCAGCAAGAGCTATAAGTTAAAAATAATCAGATCCCTGATTAAGATTCTATGAGGAAAAAACAAACTTGCTTGTGTACATTGTTTTCTAGTCCCAAGCATTATGCTGATTTTAAAGTGAGCACAATTTTTCTATTTATCCAGGAAATGTGTGGTGTCGAAGTAATGTGCAGCTGCATGTTAATTATATGCAAGTTAAAGGCAGAAAATCCTGCCACTGAGACTGAAGGAAGCATGTAGGGTCATAGGGTAAAATTTAGTCTAATCATTTCATTTATCAGACAAGCATATTAGAAAACTTAAAAACTCACATGCCTAACAAAACCCCTGCAAGGAATTTTATGGAACTTGAGATACTGATTCTCACAAGACTTACTAATAAATTTAGTATTGCTATATATGCCACTGGTGCAAGGATAGACTGACGGAACAACGGAACAGAAGAGAGAACAAATGGCAGACTCAAGAAGTACAGTGGGCTGATAGTCTCCTTTTGCCTCTCCCAATACTTTCTCCTAGTGTGTGCTCCTTTACTGGAAAATGGATGTCTACAGATTGCATCTACCTGGCTTCCTTGTTATGAGGCTTCCAGTGAGGTTTGGCCAAAGGGAGGAATAAACAAGAGAATTGAGTTCAGTAGTGCACTGATCCATGGGAGCAGCTAAATGCTTGGTCAGCTTCTTAGGGATCTGCAAAGCCAAAGCTAAAATGCTAATGAGGAATAGAGAAACACTATGTACAGGGATCTTAAGGAATGGGCTCGGAGTGTGAAGAAACTCATGCCATGTAAATGCTCACCAGATAACATTTACTGCAAAGAGGTTCTCACTAAGGAAGTAGAAAGTTCTGTGGGTGTCATGAAGCCTCTTTCCAACCTCCTCAGTGCTTGCTCAGTGGGATCATGCAAATGGTCATGGCAGCAAGGATGGAGGCTACACATGACTCAACAACATGAATCTCCTCTCATATGGCAAGTCTGGCTACCGCACTGCTGAGTGCCCAACAGGCCAGCAGAGGCCAAGCTAATCCCTAGTCTGATGCCATTCTCCAGAGGGCTTCTGATGATGACAAAACTGGACATCTTATTTATTTCTGTTTCCCCACCACTATCCCTGTGTCCCCTTTTCCTTTTCCTTCCCTTGCCCTCTTAATCTCAGAGTTCTCAAGATGTTTATTGATGTCCACAAGTTTTTGAAAGAATTTAAGTTGTTGAATCGCCTGCTATATGCATGTCCAATATTTGTTTATATCATTTTAACTTACTTTACTGTACTTCTTTCAAATTCCCTCCATTTTTTTGAAAACAACTACATTGAAATTGAACATTTTAGGGTCTTCCTCGTGGCTCAAGAGTTAAGACATAGCACTATGAAGCAGTCCGCAACTACTGCAGCACAAGTTTGATCCCCAGACAGGGAGGTTACCCACTTAGAGCGGCAGACCTCTCCTGACTCACCTGCTGCTCCACTCAGCAGTGTATTTCAGTACATCTGCCTCTTCTGCTCCCCACTCTGTCTCTGGTGAATCCTCTCACCCACCCCTCCCCCCGCACTTCTGACCTACACCCCAGCTCTTGTATACATAAATAAATAAACAAATCTTTAAAAAAAAACTGGACATTTTAATTACAGAGTTGGGACTCTGTTTTGTGACTTAAAGAGACTATGGGACTTTTTTTAAACCAAAGAGTGACAAGAGTAATCACAGACCTTCCTCAGTTTTCATCCAGGCACAGAGAAAAAGCTATATCTGACAAATAAATGTAAAGAGCTATATTTAAAATAAAACTGGAGACAAAAATAAAGTTGCTTTGTGATTACATCCCATGTGTTGACCTAATTATAATTTATATATATGCATACTCAACTCATGTATTATCACCATATTATTATTTTTGGATACATATGTGTGTGATAAAATACATAAATATACCTGAAACAATAAACAGCAAGTGAGGATAGTGGTGACCTCTAGAGAAGGAAGAGGACTGTGTCAGAAAGAAGAGCATGGGGCTTAGATTAAATTTGTAATATTAAATGGTCTGGTATTTCCATACCAAAAAAAATTATAATAGCAACAACATGCACTTTTCAATATAAATTACCATATTCTAAATATATGTATACCAAGTAGCAAGATAAATTGGACACAATATCCACCAGGCCTGCCCTTAAATTTCGCTGGGGCTTTCAGTTTCATTGTCTTGTAAGCCTTTGACCTATTGATTCATTTGAAACCAGGTTTCACTGATTGTCAAGAGGCACTAACTCTTAGTTTTACTAGATCTAATTAGATCTAAAAAAGTGAAAAATATAGACTTGGTTTTTTCATGCTTACTGGGTTTGTGAACAGACCTTTAAAATAAATGAATTAAACTTCCTAGAAGCAACATATCACCAAAGGTGAAGTTCAGGGTCAAGTGGCAATCCTCACTTAAAATAGACACATCTAAGGAGAGGCTGACTGGGAATATTATGATCTCATTTTCCCACAAACAGGGACAAGTTCAAAGTAATTTCAGCCTTCCAGAGTTGCATGGGTTATAGCCAACCCTATTGAATCTAAATAACTGATAAATCATAGAATGAATGACAGTATCACAGCAATTTTAGATATATGATAGAGCAAATGATCTAAGGCTTCTGGCTCTTGTTTCCAAAAATATCAATAATTCAATACAATTAATGACCACATTTCAGTATTGTCAGCTGAAACTGTTTTCAAAACTGAACTGAACATAACAAGCCAAAAAATTAATAGTTCTTATCACTTTGGGATACTCTAAAAGTGGAAATATTACATTATCTCTTTTAGCTAATTTAATAGCGAAACACCCAGATAATGTTATGTGACATGGGATATAATTAATCATCCCATTCTCTAGCCTTCTGATAAAAAGGGTAAATGCTGAACTCAATTAAGATGCTTATTTTCACCAGTGAAAAACCTGTAGCAATGCAAAATGAAGAAACTTAAACATAATGCAAAAGTTTCTAAGATGTCACTAATTTTTAGACTTCACATTTTTATATTAACCCAAGCCTCTTAGCCCTTGGTTGTCAGTTCAGGGAAACCATTACCCACATACACATAAATCATAATTGTATTCTAAGAATTGTTCCTACACAGAACAGTTTTCAGTAACTTTTAGTACAAAGTGGAATGACCCATTTCGTTAGTTATGCAAAGTTCTCAAAATGTTGCCATGTCTATGATCCATAAACACAAAGAAAGATAGGGCACTAAAATAAAATAATTGTGGAATTTTGATATAGAGTCCATTCTTCAGCAAAGCTACCCTTTAACCTTTTCTTCTGAAGATAATCAAACCTTTTTCCTATGGTTATATATTTTAAAACAAAAGAGCATTGCCCTAAGTTGTAAGCACTTAGAAATTCTGTGTTTGGGGCCTCCCTGGTGGCGCAAGATGTTGAGTGCCACTCTGTGGGGCAGTCCGTGGCCTCTGCAGCATGGGTTCAATCCCCGGCTGGCCAGGGAGAAACCCACATGGTGGGGTGGACCTCACCTGTTTCAACAGCTGCTCCCCTCAGCAGTGCGTTTCAGTCGGTCTGCCTGTTCTGCTCCCCACTCTCTCTGGTGAATCCTCTCACACACACCCCCAATCTCTGGCATAAATAAATAAATAAATCTTGTGTTTGACCTGTTTTTCATTTAGACCTAAAGACAATCCCCTAGAATAAATTACATAGATCCTAATAAACATAAAACCTGCCCAGCCCTTAGACATGTGAGCTTTTCAACAGATGCACATGGCATAATTGCACAGGAAATGTCATGTTTTTTTGTTTTTTTTTTTTTGCTTGAACTTATTCCAGCAAATCATTAGGAAAGAATAATTCTACTCAACTCGCTAAATGCTATATTGGCTGCAGTTCAGAAGATAAATTTAATTTTATTAAGGAGGAAAATTCATGATCATCCTATATCTATAATGAGCAAATATGACAATACAGCATTTGTATCTGCTCACAGTGTTTCACATGCAACTCTCTTGGAACTTATTCATACTTCTTTTTTTTTTTTTTTTTTAAGATTTATTTATTTATTTATACAAGCACTGGGTACAGTCAGAAGTGCCGGAGGATGAGAGAATTCACCAGAGCCAGAGGGGAGAGCAGAGCAGGCAAACTGACGAAGTACACTGCTGAGGGGAGCAGAGGGCGGCAGGAGAGGTCTTCGCACCATGTGGGACCCTGGCCTGGCAGCCGGGGGTCGAGCCAGCGCTGCAGAGGCTGCGGGCAGCTTCGCAGCCCAACGCTCAACCACTGCGCCACCAGGGAGGCCCTATTCATACTTCTGGCAAACTATACTCACATGTCATCTCAGAGAGGAGATTATAGGCTCAATGTGTCCTCTCCCCAACCCCTCCACAAATAATTGTTATTCATTGATTACCACTCTCCCATCACAAGATCTATACTTCCTAGTCACTGCTTTATCTTCAGCACCTACACAAGGCCTGGCAGGAGATACTCAAATATCACTAGATACCCAAGATGTATTTGTTGAACAAAGAAATTAATGTATGAATGGATGACGCGCACTGTACTAGATGTGAGGAGTACCATCAGGGAATCCACAATCTAATAAAAGAAAGGGATGTTAAAACTGCAATATAGCATGATAAATGTTATATCACAATAATATCAGGTATATCAGTGGCCTAAAAAATGTGGCTACACTAGGGATGGTTTCACAGAAGAAGAGTTACAATACTTTGAGTTTTGAAAGCTAAATAGGAGCTCATATGATGATTAAATGAAAAGAATAGAAGCCTAAAAAGAAGGAACAGTATGTGCAAAGAAAGGAAATAAAATCCTCATGCGCTTAACTAGTTTGACACAAATGGAGCACAAGGGTGTAAAGGAGGTAGCCCAAAATATAAGAAAATAGGCAGCACTGTTTTCAGAGGGAGTGACTAAATCACAGCAGTGTGATCTCCATTTTTCTCTCCAGGGACTTTACTCCATCTTTCAACATGATGCCTCAGTGCAGCTGTCTAAGCCTAGGAGCAATAAGGCACTAGCCTAGGAGTGTTCTGCTCACTGTCCTTCCAGGAAAGCATGGCAGCTGCAAAATAGACACACTCCTACATGGCAGCTCATGGGTCCCAAGAGACATGGCTTAAGAAAGATCCTGGTGGAAGCTGCTCCGCCCTATGACTTAGCTCTGGAGTCATGTAGCATCACTTCTGCCACATCCTCTTGGTCCAGAGGCAAAAGACTTACAGAGAAGAGAACACAGATCCCCTCGCTGGAAAGAGTAGTGTCAACATGTCTTCTCAGTAGAATTCATGGAAAACACAATCTGTCACAACTAAAAACTGCTGGATTAAAAAGGCATTAAAACACAGTTGAAATGAACCTGGAAAAGTCATCTATTTGTCATTAACAAAATTCATTCTGCAAGACACAGTTCAAATGCTCCCTTCCTTAGGACTCCCTCTTTGCTGTACCCCCACCCTCAACTTTCATCACCATTTGAAAATATGTCCACTCTCTCACTTAGTACATTCTATTGTAATTAGTTTAAAAATATGGATTATGTGTCAATTAACCACACTTCCCCTCCCCCTTCAATGCATATGGCACAGAACTACATCACGGTCTTCAGCTTGAATAAGGTAAAATTACTTCTAAGAAAGTGAGAAGTGACACAAAGCACAGAAAACAAAGGGGTGCAGTGAGAAAAGCATCAACAATTTAGAGAAGAAAAACTAACCACACAAAGAAAATAAAAGGTATCAAGCTAAGCTTTCTTCCTACACAAAAGGTGGAGGGCATAAGCTTCAGATGTCAAATAACCTAGAGCTCAAACAGCTTAGGGGAAACATTGTCTAAAGCAATGGTTCTTCCCAGCTCACCTGCATCAGGGCCACCTGGAGGGACTCTAGACCCACTCCCAGGTTTCCTTTCTCAGCAGGTCTGGGTGGGGCCCAGAACCTATAACCGCTGTAGTTTTTTCGTGATCTGCTACCACATTCCTCAAACATACCTAAAGATTTTTTTTTTTTGAGATTTATTTATTTATGCACACAAGAGTTAGGGTACAGGCCAGCAATGCTGGGGTGAGGGGATTCACCAGAGACAGAGCAGGGAACAGAACAGGCAGACTGACGAAATACACTGCTGAGGGGAGCAGTGGACGAGACAGGAGAGGTCTGCCGGACCATGTGGGTAGCTCCCTGGCCAGCCGGGAATCACACTTGTGCTGCAGAGGCTGCGGACTGCTTCATAGTGCGGTGCTTAACCCCTTGCGCCTCCAGGGAGGCCCCATACCTAAAGATTTTTAGAACTGGAAGCAACAGCCACAACTGAAGCCCTAGTAACGATGAAGACCCAGAAAGGGCGTGCAGAAGTGGGTACAGAGATGGCCCAAGACACCAAAGAGGCCTGATTTTAGACAGAGCCCATTTCTGTGAGGGCCTCACTACAGGCCGGGGTCCGAGCGACTGCACCCCGGTGGCCTCAGCCACGGTAGCGAGGCGCCCCCTCCCGTCCCTACCGAGTGGAGTCAGCCGGGGCCGCAAACCCAGCAGCCGACCGGGTGGGCGAGGCCAATCCGTCAGCTCCCGCGGCCCCCATCAGGCGGTTGCTGGGAGAGCAGGCCCGAGACGCAGTCCCCGCCCATTGGCGTAGGCGGGGCCGCCGGACTGTGATTGGCTAGCGCCGCCCGTGCGCGGTGACGTCATACCAGGGCTGACAATTTCTGAGCGCAGCGCGGGAGCTGGGAAGTGGCGGGTCGGGTGTGTCCCGGAAAGACTTGGTACCTGTCATTTCTCCGCCCGGTGCCCTTTGGGGGAGCCGGAGCCTGATCCCGCGAGCGTCCTGTCCCAGCCGCCGGCTCCCGACAGTGCTGCTGCCTCCCGCTGCTCGGGTGAGCGTCCGACGGGGCAGTGCGTGCGCGCGCGCTGCGGGGAGGGCTTTCTGGACTCCCTTGGCCCACGACCCGAGCGGAGCGAGGATGGGCTCGCGGTTTCCTAGACTTCGAGCACTTCTCCCTCGTTCCCGCCATCTTCCTTCCAAAGCCATTGGGGTCACTGATGGCGTAGCATTATGGTTGTAGAAATGAATTCTAGCCTTTAACCCAGGCAGAGGAAGAACAAGCGGTGCTCCAGGAATGGTGAGGTCAGGAGAAGCTTTATTACTCCTGCATGAGGTCCCAGACCTGGGTAGCCCCTTAAGGTCTGAGCATCCGTTTGAAGACCAAGGGTTCCTTTTATACACTACTGTGTCCATATCTGTTACATTGATAACATTGTTTTTCAGCAGGCGAAGTCCCCAGACAAGAGGGGTTAAGGCGAGGGGGAAAGATGCAGGCATTCAGGGATGGCCTTGGAGAGAGAGACAAGCTGGTTGGCTGTCCGACCTTGTAGATAAGAGTGCTGAGGCCCTGACCATGAATCTTAAAAGGGAAGGAGCTGTAAGTAAGCAAACGTGTTAATTATGCCTACTTTGGAATGTTCATTGCACCTGGGCTGGAAGTTCTGCTGGAATCTTTATTATATTCATTTGCTCAATAATATATTTTCTCATCAGTACCCTGGTCTGATGGGACTTGTGATTGTAGGAGATTCGACATTGATTAGTTTTCCCAACAGTTTTCAGGGCCTGCTATGAGTTAGGCACTGTGTAAGTGCAGGGACTATAGAGATAATTATGATCCCAGTAATTAGATACCAGGCACTGAGCAGAACCGCACTTCTGTTTGAACAGAGGTAAATACAGACCATGAGGAAAAGGACCTCTATTGGAAGACAATTATGCTGTGGTGTGGTAGATGCTCAATTTGAGGTATAGGTGGAAATACTTGTAAGGGGTGACCTCTTTGAGAAACTGATTTATAGTTTGAAGGGAGAGACGGAGAATTGAAAAACTGAAGTCTGTGAATTCTCTAGCCACTCCCAACAAGCCTCTACAGCACAGAAAACCTTACCCTTTTCCAGATAAGTAATTGCCTATTCTCGCAAATAAGTGAAAAACACATTGCTGGTTATTGATTATTTTATTCTCATTTGGCTCTCAGTTTCAGAGAAGATGACAGAAGAACTGGATCTCATAGGTCAGGACTCTGATGGGGATAGTGAGGAGGTGGTCCTCACGCCTGCAGAGCTCATTGAAAAGCTGGAGCAGGTAAGCTTCCCAAATAGAATTCCCTTGCTCCAAACTTAACCTTTTTATTTAGTCCAACTGTACAAGTGTCAGGAATGAGAAAAGGAGGAAATGGAATTCAAAGCTTATTTCGAGAGAAGAGGGAATGAACCTTCCCATCTACACAGAAATATAAAATAGTGGGAACAACCTCTTAGAAACCTCATAATGCCAAACACAAAATACTTAGGGAGCCAGTAAATGACAGCTTTGAGCACATTTAATAGAACAGTTCACAGAGCAAGAATCTATTTATCTTTGCAGACAGTGCAGAGATGTTATGTTGGAAACTAGTAAGTGCTATATCTTTGTCCCTTACTTTATACATCTGTGTTTCCCTATAGAATGTGTGGGTTAACAAGAAGTTGTTATATACTTTTCTAAGGGAAAGCTAGTCTTCTTCTTTTTCTTCCCTTTTGTATTCTTGTACCAACTGTTGTTTACATTTCCATTGCTTATCTAAAGATCATTTCTGGATAGTTCTTCTTTGAGTTATAGCTATGACTCCTTGAGTAGTTTGTGCCACTAACTGTGTGAAGCTCTTTACTATTACTGTTTTATGAAGGTCTGGTGGTTAGGAGTTCAGACTATCTAGATTTAAATTCCTCCATGCTGTTAGTCTATCGTGTGACCTTAGGCAAGTTATGTAATTTGCCTCAAGCCCTTCTTTGACTGTAAAGATAGATGTAATAACAGTGACTGCCTCACATGGCTGTGAGTATTAAATAGGATCTTATAGGTAAAGTGCTTAGCTTGTTGTGTGGCACATGGTAAGCACTCACTGTGTTAATAATAGCTACAATAACCCAATGAGGAAAGTATTTTTGTTAATGTCCATTTTGTGGGTGAGGAAACTGAAGCTTAGTGATATAAAGGAATTTCCCTAAGGTCACACAGTGACTTCAGAGATGGGATATGAACCATATCTCTAACTCCAAAACATGTGCTCTTTTTCTACTATAAATGCTGCCTTATTCCTGTCTCCTCCCTTAAACTGTCCCTTTCCAGAACTTTTGTTTTTACTTTGTATTCTTCCTTCTTTCCTATCATGCATGCCAACATGAGTGACAACTGAAGGAAGATAATTTTTATAATTTTTAAATTATATCTTACAATCTTTATGAGACTAATGATTCTTAGTCTGTTTTTATATCACATGGCTTTGTGAAAACTCTGACCTTCCCAGAATACTACATATTGACTAATGCAGAATTTTCCATATAACCCTACGAGGGTCATTGACACCCTGAAATCTGTCCACTGATCTTGTCTGTGGACTCCAGTTTAAGAGAGCCTGTTTTTTTTTGGGAAATGATTTCGTTAAACAAAAATCAAAAAGCACAGAGCATTAAAATAAAGTGCATTCAACTATATTAAATTAAGTTCTTCTGTTTCTATACTTTGATGAGTAAAAAGACAAGCTGTAAAACTGGGAAAAAATTTGCAAAATATATAATTGACAAACTGTTAAAAATATCTGCAGTGCATAAGTAAACCTTACAGATTGCGCATCAGTAAAATGAAGTCTTAACAGGCATTTCCCAGAAGTGGAAACCAGGATGGCCAATATACATATTAAAAAGATGTTTAACCTTCTTTGTAACAGGAAAATGAAAACTTAAATCACAACAAGAAATCACTTTATGCCTATCAGATTGGCAGAAATGTAAACGGTAAACCATATAAAGAATTGGCAAGGATATACAGAAGTGTGCACATTTGTATACACAGTGTGCATATAAATTGGTTCAATCACTTTGAAAAATAATTTACTATTGCCTAGGAAAGTTGAAGGTACCTACTAAAGGAATTAGTGTGGCCCAATAATTCTACTCTTATTTGCCACTCTGTTCTCTCTATTTTAATGAAAATTTCTGTGTATAATCCAGTAGACATGCACAAAGTGTTTTGTGTCTTGCATTAGTTAAAAACTGAAAATAAGCCAGATATCCATCAACAGTGGAATGGATTAAAAAGTATGGTATAAACACAGAATGGGGTTGGGGGAGAACAGCAATGAAAAAAATGAAAGATAGTTCCTGCATGGATAACTAACTCTAAGGAACATCAAAAAGTAAGCTCCCTACGAAACCATATATGTACATTTCAAACGCTTGCCAAGCTGTTGTTCAAGGCAAAGCTTGCCAGCGTGGGTGAGTGGTACCCTGGTTTGCTATAAATGTGGAATAGCCAGAGCCTCCAGGAATAGCCAGAGCCTCCAGGCTGATTACCACTTCTGGGTGTCACCAGAGGCTCCATAGAAGACTACCTAAGGGTTGTGGGCTCTGACAACACAGCCTCATCGTGGCATGGGTAAGCCTGCCTTATATCTCCAGCCTGATGATCTTGCCTAAGGGCAGCCAAGGAGTGGACTATCCACTAGATAGCTGTTGCTACCATAGACTCATAGACTACCTGGCATGGCCTCAGGCAGCCTGAGGGGATCACTGACTAATACATCACCAGGAGCATATGGAGGATGCTATTGAATGTCTATAAAATTAATTTAAAAGTTATTATCTACAGTGCGGAGTTTGTCATTTTTTAATGATTGTATTAGTTTGCTAAGGCTGCATACCAAAGTACTGCACAATGGGTGGCTTAAACAACAGAAATTCATTTTCTGAATTCTGGTGGCTAAACATCCTAAGATCAGGTGCCAGCCTGGTTGTTTTCTTTTGACCTATCTTGTGATCTTGTAGATGGGCATCTCCCTGTGTCTCCACATGATCTTCCTTCTATGTGTCTGTGTTCAAATTTCCTCCTCTTTAAAGGGTACCAGTCATTTTGGATTAGGTCCCATCGCAGTCACTTCATTTTAACTTTATTACCTCTTTAAAGACCTATCTCCAAATACATTCACATTTTTAGGTACTAGTCGTTAGAATTTCCACATATGTATTGGGAGGTGAAGGAAGACATAATTTAGCCCATAAAAATGAGGAGCAGATTGTCATTAAGAATTTTGATTAGGAGGCCTCCCCTGTGGCACAGCGGTTGAGCGCTGGGTTGCGAAGCTGCCCGCAGCCTCTGCAGCACCGGTTCGATCCCCGGCTGCTCCCCTGCCACCGGAGGAGGGTCCCACATGGCGCGCAGACCTCTCCTGCCGCCCTCTGCTCCCCTCAGCAGTGTGCTTCGGTCCTACTGCCTACTCTGCTCCCCGCTCTGACTCTGGTGAATTCTCTCACCCTCCTGCGCTTCTGACTGTACCCAGTGCTTGTATAAATAAAATAAATAAATAAATCTTTAAAAAAAAAGAATTTTAATTAGGATTCAAATATAGCCTTTTAGACATAGAACCTGATTGTTCTAAAATGCCCTGGATTTAAACACAAATTGCTCACTAAAAGATTTTATTTGAAAGTTTAATATTTTATTATTGTATTTTCAAAATGTAAATGGGAAATCTTCCCATACCCACAGTGTATTCCATTTTACCTCAGTTTCATCCAGTGCTATCATTTTTTTTTAATTCTATCTCGTGAAAAAACTGGGAAACATTATGTAGAGATACAAGCAAATGTGGTGAAACTGCAGAAAACTATACACTAAAGTCAGGTTTATGGTTATCACTAAGGAAGGAGGAACACAGATTTTTTTTTAAAATAATGGTAATATCCTTTAATGAAGTTATGTGCACACAGGTAGTTATGTCACTCCTCTTTATGCTAATATGTGTTTCATGAACATTTTTGTACCTATTTAATATTTAATATAATTAGCTAAAAAGAAAAACTGCTTTATAAGTGCTCTGTGAAAATTTTATCTTTTCTCATTTACTATGCTACTTGAAAATACAGGTTCTCTTTCTGGCTAATTTTATATACCTATAATACTGTTACAGAAGCTTGAGCACTTGAAAAAAAATTTATGATAGTAGCAATACCCAGTATTTAATAATGGGTCTTAACAGTGATAACGGGAGAAGTGGAGGCTCAAGGATGTCAAAAGTAAATTGGGAGAAATAAATTTTGAGCTATGCTAAAAGTAAGTTTCCTGTAATTGAAAGATAAGTATAGTCTTTTCTCAGTACTTATAGATATTTCAGTTCTCAAAGCCTTGGTAATTTCTGAAATGTACTAAACATCTAGGCCTGAGTTAACCTCTTGTTCCAAAACTGTGCAATAGATGAATATCCATTTTGAATATGATCCTTTATTCTCTAGGCGGTTAGTAAATGACATAATCTGTGTTTTTTCATCAGTAAATAAGGAAAACCATATGCATTTCCTCTCAGGTATAATGCTGATTGAAAAAGTATTTATAATGTGCTCTGAAATTCAGGAATGAGAAGATGTATTGGATCATATAAAGTGTTTCTTCATTTCTCATATAGAAATGCTGCTGGTGCCTCCTGGTGGCATATAACTGGTAAAGAAGTAGAAATGTGTAGATGTGACTTGGTAAAGGGACTGTTTGAACACCAGATGGTGTTACTGGCTATTCCTGGAGGTTAAATATATTTGTGAACACAGTCTTTCCACTAAAAGAAACATAAAAACCAGCATTAATTATAGTTTGTCTTCAAAGTATTTCTAATACTTCCAACTAATAAGCAAACAGTTCCTTTGCCTAAGGTAGCTGTGATTTTTTTTGGCATAATATGTTCTGACTCACAGGGTTATTTCTCTTCATTATGAGTGAGGCTCACATGTTTTACTTTACATTGTTTTTTAGGCCTGGCTGAATGAAAAGTTTGCCCCTGAGCTGCTGGAAAGCAAGTCTGAAATTGTAGAATGTGTCATGGAACAACTAGATCACATGGTAAGAGTTGCTTGTCTCAAAGTTGCAAAGGAAGAGAGCATTAAAAGGATTTGTCATCTTAATTAATTAGAGGTTTGAGAGGTTATGATCTGAGAGCAAATCTGTTTTGTTTAGCCCAGCCTAGTTTATTATTATTTTTTTAATTTTATACATTTTTTACATCATTTTTCATTTTTGCATAATGTATGCATTTTCATCTTGGTTATAGTACCCACACAATTCCCACCCCCCTTGTTTTGATCCTACTCCCTCCTCTCCCCACTGTAGTGTGTCTCTGGTTTATAGTTTCTTGTTGATTTTGATTTTTACTTTATTATAATTAGGTTTTTTCCTGGTCCCTTATTTAGGTTTTCTAAATTCCTGCTATGAGTGAAACTATCCAGTATTTTTCTTTTTCTTTCTGGCTTATTTCGCTGAGCATGATCCCTTCCAGCTCCATCCATGTTGCTGCAAACTAGCAACGACAAATGTTGGTGAGGATGTGGAGAAAAAGGAACTCTCCTACACTGCTGGTGGGAGTGCAAACTGGTCCAACCACTATGGAAAGCTGTGTGGAGATTCCTCAATCTGCTAAAGATGGAGCTTCCATATGATCCAGCAATTCCACTCCTAGGTATTTACCCAAAGGACACAGAAACATTAATTCAAAAGGGCACCTGCACTCCTATGTTTGTAGCAGCACTATTTACAATAGCTAAGCTAGGGAAACAACCCAAATGCCCAAAAATAGATGACTGGCTCAAGAAGATATGGTACATATACACAATGGAATATTACTCAGCAATCAAAAAAGATAAACTCTTGCAATTTGCCTAGTTTATTATTTTTAAATACTGTATTAGTTATCTACATTTACAACGCTTGGGAGTTATCTACATTTACACAACTGTGGATATCAGCTTCCTATGGAAAGTCTAAAATCCCCCACCACCAGCTCCACATGTTGACATGAGAATGGCTGACCAGGACGGTAAAGGACAGGTAAAGGTTGGTGTGCTCTCCACTTCCCACAGTCCTAACTGCCCACCTCTCCTGGACCTTACTTCCCTGCCCCCTTGTGGACATTTGAGTCTGTGACTCTTGGCTTAGAAAAGCACAGCTTCCGAGCAGGTTTAAAACATTGGTATTTTACAGTTTCTCAACTTGAATTTAAGACTCTTTAGACATTTCTTCTGTCTGCTTTCTTATCTCCTTTACAACTGGCTTAGACTTCTCTGGACACTTCTAACTGACCATAGTCAGATTCTATTCAAATGGTCATTTTCTAAAATGACTGTTTTATTTCTCATTCTAAAATGAGACTGTTTTATTTGTGCAGTTAAGAAATTCAAGTAAAATGAGAATTCTTTTTTTATATAAAAATATTTTATTTCTTTATATCCTTATTCTATAAGCTTTTCCAAAATGAGAGTTCTTATGTGATGAGTTTCTGTTCTTCTTTCACTTAAATTTAATTTGTGGGTCTTCAGCAGTGCCAGCGACAATGATCATTATCATCTAGGTGCAGATTAAACAAAAAAGTTTCTTAGTCTTGGAGCATTATATTTTATAGAAACTCGATTTTCTCTTTTTAATAGGAAGAAAATCTCAGGAGAGCCAAGAAGGGGGATCTGAAAGTCAGTATCCATCAAATGGAGATGGAGAGGATTCGCTATGTCCTTAGCAGCTACTTGCGGTGTCGTCTTATGAAGGTTTGACATGGATATATTTATAGAATAAAATAATTCAGTCTGAAATATAGATAGAGCATAGTGAGAAGAAGCTGTGCTTGGGCCTGGGAGGCTCCAGGCCATGAAAATGCTGCTGAAGCTCAAAAGCAGAGTAGCTAAAGCGTTAAGGAGGGCCAGAGATTATTCTGGAGAAGCACAGAGAGAATGTGTATCATGCACCTCCAGGGACATAGCCCACATTTTTTGTCTACTTATCTGCTATGTGAATGGTGCCCCCTGGAATTATAGTGTGGCAGTGCTGAGGGTAGAGCTTGTATTGATTGAATAGGGGATAACGAGTAGAAGAAAACTAGTCTTAAAAATTATTTTCATCTTTAATAGAGGCCATGTCAAATGGACCATGATAACTTGACATTCAGCAGTAGCATTGTGGCCATCCAACTTCTAACAATGAAATTGCTAAACATTATTTTGTATTATGTCTGTTTTAACCCCAGAAAGTTCTAACTTTCTTGAAGTTTTCTTCTTATTTGGTTCTACTTGTCCACTTTGTTATTACAATACAAATACTTTCTCTCTTCTATATGAGAGTGCTTCAGCTTGCAAATCTCATCTAAGTCCTTTCAGTTAAACATTTCATCCTAAATTCATTGACTCTCCTGGTATCTTCCTTCAAAAGGTTTCCGTTTATCAATATTCTTTTTAAATTGTACTACCTGCCACTGAATATAGTATTGCAGTTTAGCTTGCTCACTTTTGTGAAAAATAACATGATCACTATGTATTAAACTGATAGTAATGCCACCCAGAATCTCATTAGCATATTGGTTCATGCTAACCTCCTTCTGTGCTCACCATTAACTCAAACTTCTTCAGTTTTTAAGTTATTATTACCCCATCCTGTCACCATCCTGAATTTGTGTAGTTTTGTTTTTGATCCCTAAATGTAGGACTTGCTATTCATTTCACTTGAACCTCAACATCTTATTAAATTGAGCCATTTCAATGGTCTCTAGATCTTGAGCTTGTCACCAAATATTATCAAAAGGTTTGATAAGTATGTCATCAAAGGTCTTATAGTTAATTGGCATGGGCCGCTGATATATTATTCCACCAGGGACTTCCCTACACATTGACATCTGTCCCTTGATTCACTGTTATTGTTCAGTATTTAGGATTTTCCCTACGTGTACTGTCACCCAGGCCCAGATTTATAGTGTGTCCATAAGGGTGACATTGAGACATTATCACATGTTCTGAAAACATTGAGACACATGGTATGTCTCTCGCCTCTACCCTCAACTACTGGACCACTATCTTTCATCTCTCTTGTAAATTCAGTAATTCTTCTTAGATTATGAAATTACATATATTTTTAGTGTACTGATATAGCAGCATTAGTAATTTACATATAACAGGAGAAAGTACTACACATACATACAAATGTATACTCCCTGCAAGTGTTAATTTATATGGAATATAATTGGTCCAAGCTCAAGAACTTACACTCATGTAAGTGGAGAAGTGCTCCTTTATTTTGGCCTTCAGAGTCCCCTTACTTTTGCCATTTCCCTACTTGCTGAAAGCATTAGATATAATCTTAGCAGCTTTGACTCCAAACAACAGACTAGTTTCCCTTCCCAAATTCTGACCACACACCATCTTTGTAACTTTTAGCTTTTTTTTTTCCTGGTAGTCCTAAGAACTTTTCCCAAGCTCCACCTTCTTCTGGACTTTATTCTTTCTGGTTATATTCATACAATTAAGTATCACAATTCTATCTGTGTATGCATTCTGTATGTGTCTTCCCAGCTTTTTTAGATTTCAAAGAATACCCGGTGCAATTACATAAAAATGTTAAATAATATCCACAGCTCTTCCTCTTGAATATCATTTATAATTATATTTTCAGATTTGTTTTTATGAAAGCCTCTTATCCTTTTAAAACTGCTCTTGTATACCTCTGAATTCTTTGAAACCTACTCTTTGCCAAAATTGAGGTCTTATTACTAGAAAGAATCTTGACCATGAAGACTTGCCATTTCTAAAGGCAATTTCTAGGTTAACCTCCAGCCATTTCAGAAAACTAGTATGTTTGAGACATGGATCTTGACAGATGTTTTTGTGACGATTTGTATTTATCCCCACAGATAGAGAAGTTTTTCCCTCATATCCTTGAAAAGGAGAAGACACGCCCCGAGGGAGAACCTGCTAGCCTTTCTCCAGAAGAGTTTGCCTTTGCCAAAGAGTGAGTAAGCAGTTAAGTGTGGGGCCAGACTTTCTTGCCTTGCCTTGTAAGCATGAGCTCTGGTGGTGGTATCCATGAAGCCTGTCTCAGAGTCACTGCTCTCCGTCTGATAGCCCTGGTGGTTCCGACCAGTCATGTTGTTGCAGTAATTTGAATTTATGTATTTCAGGTACATGGCTAACACAGAGACCTATCTAAAGAATGTTGCCTTAAAGCACATGCCTCCTAACTTACAGAAAGTGGACCTCTTAAGGTCAGGTAAGTTCATTTTTTGGACATCCTGAGGGGCCATAGTTTATGTCCCAAGTATCTTCAGCTGCATTAGAATAGGAGCTTCATCTTCACTCTTTCCTCTCAAACATGGACAGATACATAGATAAGCAGAAAAGAGAAAGGGTTCTGGGTTAAAAATTAAAAATGTGCTAAAAGCAAGTGTAAGGGTCGCCTTTTCAGCATAACTTGTATGGTTATGTTAGGTTAGGTTCAAATTAATTCTGAGCCTTTGTTAACGTAGACTCATTCATCTATCCAGTCCTTTGTTCTTTCATCAATTATCTCCTGAGTATCCATGATGTTCTAGGCTCTTCTGAATGCTAAAAAACAAAGGTTACTTCAACCTGTCTCTGCTCTAAAGGGGCTATCTTTTCCTCAGATTCCAGGAAGTGTGGAGAATGTCTAGCTACTAAAAAGCATTTAACTAGGAGGCTAGGAAACCTGTCCAGGATTCCTTGTTACCTATAGAAAAGGCTCCTCTTTTTGTTGGGAGGAATTCCTCTTGGAGAAAGGGTGAGCAGATCTAAATGTAGGAGAAGAAAAGGAAGACCTAAGGCCTCCAGTGCCCTCAAAATCTGAGTTAAGGGAAGAAAGTGGTAGTTATAACTCCTAACCTTAGATGAACCAAATGAGGACCCCACTTATAGATATAAGTCCATATCAATCATTTCAAAATTCCTGTATCCAAGTAAGACCTTGTCACACAAAATTGCCAGACCAAATCAAACAGTTCTCCAGGGAACTGGAACCTGCCTTGTTCACAAACTAAACTTAGTGTGCAAAGCCCCGAGCCTGTGTACAAGTGGGCTCTGGGAATTCCTCTCCCACCCAGCCTGTAATTTACAGCCTGTAACCCTTGTAAATTTACTATAACTAGTGTAAGTCCTACCCACTCCTTCAAAGTTCTTCCCACATTACTAAGCGAATGCCACTCACATGAGGCTTCCTAGTGTTGCTATTACCTCCTTGCCCGGAGAGACCCTGTATTATCCTTGACTTCTCCAAGATGTGTAGGCTTCCCTACTCATTTTAAATACCCATCATTTGTGGAATGAGTGGTTGCTATGAGAAACCATGAGTGGAAAGTGTGCTGTTTCGGGCCTCCCTGGTGGCACAGGCGGTTGAGCACCGCACTGTGAAGCTGTCCGCAGCCTCTGCAGCGCAGGTTCGATCCCAGCTGGCCGGGATGAAACCCACATGGCGCAGCAGACTTCTCCTGTCTCGCCCGCTGCTCCCCTCAGCAGTGTTTTTCGTCAGTCTGCCTGTTCTGTTCCCCGCTCTGTCTCTGGTAAATCCTCTCACCCTCCTGCACATCTGGCCTATACCCTGTTTCTTGTATAAATAAATAAATCTTTTAAAAAAAAAAAAGTGTGCTGTTTCTAGAAAACACCAGATACCTTTTCCAATCACACCTTTCCCCACAACACACACATGCATGCAAATACTTTTATATTAGAGGTCCCTCTGCAGCTTTTCCCATATAGAGCTTGTTAGCTGAGCATTTTCTGATTACATTATTTGTTTTTTTGGCAGTTCCCAAACCAGATCTAGATTCATATGTGTTTCTGAGAGTGAGAGAACGACAAGAAAACATACTGGTAGAACCAGAAACGGATGAGCAGAGGTGAGTGGCGTGTGTCTTTGATGGTAGAAAGTACTCCTCCTACTGGAGCCCCTTCTAAGCTCTGCGGATACATGTTTTTCCTCCTTTTTTAGGGACTATGTGATCGATTTGGAGGAGGGCTCGCAGCACCTGATCCGATATAAAACCATCGCCCCTCTGGTTGCTTCTGGAGCAGTACAGCTAATTTAAAACCAAAAATACATAAACAAGAATGAAGATGTGAAAAGCCCACTTTATGCCTAAGGACAACAGACTTTTCTCGCAATGTTGTGGATCATTTGGGTATTGAGAAGGAGCTCAAGGAAGTCTTGCCAAATGTCCTCCTAACTTCCTGCCATTTTAGCCAGTATCAGTAGAGGGGGCCATCGCTCTGCTGATCCTTAAAACTGAGCAAATACATGGAGACTTTTGCTTTGTGCACCCTTCCCCTTTATAGTGTTATTGGAACTCAGGAAAGCAAGGCAAAGGTAGTATGTAAAAAGTCATTGCTGCCTATAATTAGAGGACTGTAGTTAGCCCTGACCTTGTAGTGGCAGGGGAATTCAGTTAATCTTCTAATAGGAAGATTATAAATAGATTAAAGAAATAGCACTGTTCTTTCTTCTCTGTCATGTCACTAGATTGTGTGAACTAACCTATTGGAACCTCTAATATTGGACTTAAAACCGCTTCTGTCATGTATAACTGAGAATACCAACTCAACTAATAAAGCATTAAGTTTCAGTTTGGTGGCAGAGGAGCCTCTGGACAGTTCTGGGTTTGTAGTCTGATGAAGGGTGTGCTCCCTGATGCTAACCTGCAGCCTTCCCTGACTCAGGCAGCTTTGCCAAGCCAGCCTCCAGACCATCTGCCATGCCTTGGGCAAAGCTCTCGCAGCACTGCAACATTAATTATCCAATAGTGTGACCTCAGTTGCAGTTTTTCCTTTTTAAGCTCTTCACTTTAGGGAAGTAGATGAAATTAATCTTACTGTAAATGGAAAATCTCCCAGTGGTACCTAAAGGAAGGGTGTAGACAGTGAAGGAATCATCTTTCCTTGAAACATGATAAAAAGCAACTTTCATTCTTTATTATTGCTTGATGAAAAGGCAGTAGATTTTCATTCTCATGATTCAGGCTGTTAAAGCAATCAAGGTAATATTGCTATCATTTCCGAGAGAAATTGCCAAGGAAAGCAAGGAAGGTTTCATGCATTAATGAAAGTGTTTTATACATCATCCCCCTTCCCCCAGGGTGTTTTTATCCTCTACAGCCATTTACTAAGCAAATTCATGTTAGCAGACAGTGTACCAGTTAACATTCAAGACACTGAGATTCCACTGTCCCTACTCATGGGGACAAGCGCCTTGCAGAGATGAAAACAGGATGACTCACCAGAGAGTGACTGGATTGGGTGATCTGAGAAGTTCTCACTGAATTTGGTGAGGTTGAGAGCTGAATAATAAGAGGAAGGACATTCCAGGCAGAGAAAACAGCAGAAACAAAAGATGCGCAGCAGAAATGAATTCTGTCTGTAGTCAATATGACTGGAACATACTAAGAGGAAGATTGTGTGCAAATCACTTACAGCTTTCTTAGCAAGGATCCCATTTGGTCCTCACAGCAATCGTGAGAAGTGGGCAGGTCTGACAGTATGCAGTAGTGGAAAATAAAGCAGATGTGTAGTGATATGTCTGAGACCAGAATCCAAGCGGGCTTCCTAATTACCTGTGTGCCTTCTCTCTCTCCCTGCCTCTCTGGCATGCTACTAAGCACAGGAGGGAGCATGGGTTATGTGCTACTGAAGCCTTAATGTGCACCAGTGGCCTAGAGATCTTGTTAAGAAGCAGATTCTGATTCAGGAGGTCTGGGTGGGACCAGGAACCCGCACTTCTGCGGAGCATTTAGTCTGAGCGGTTGCTGCTGACCAGGGATCTCCTGTCCGGTTTGTGCCAGGCTTTACAGCGGAGTTTAAAAGTCTCTACTAAAGCCTCAGAGAATCATTTCATTTCCCACATCGCCTCTTCAAAGGAAGACTCATTTAGATATGTCATTTTAAAACAAAGGGAAAGTTGTATTTTAAAACCAACTAGAAAGGGAAATGATATGTTTAGTGTGACATTAACTTAAACTTGCAGTTCATAATATTTTATTTTATGGTTAAAAACTTGTCACTGAAAGCATGACAGACTTTTTCTTCAAATTATTGCATCATCCTATAGTTTGTCCATAACAAAGCGCTTTTTCTGAGAAGGGCCTATTGGTCATATTTGGGTTTTCCCAGCAGAAACAACCATATGTCCACAGCAACAGGACCCAAACGGTGTTTACCCTGTGCCCAGATCCCAGCAGACATCATGGCTTTAAATTCACCCTCATAGACATCAAACGTCCTTTTGTGGAGTACAAGTTGACCATAAAGCTTTCAGAGTGAACTGTTAAGCAAGCATTTGTATATCATTTCTTCATAGAATGTTCTTTAAATAATTTATCATGGGAGACTAAATGTCTCAAACATTCAGAATCTTTCAAGAATTGATACTTCTTTAGTATTGTGATGAAGCAATACAAAACAAAGCAACTCTCGTCTTAGCATTTTTAAGTGTGCAGAATTATGGCATTAAGTGCATTCCCATCATGCAACTGTCACCACCACCTGCCTTCATAACTCTTCAAGTTATAAAACTGAAACTCTCCCTTTGAACAGTAGCTTCTCCTGCTTCCCTTCCCCTATCCCCTAATAATCACCATTATACTTTGTCTTTGTGACTTTGACTATTCTAAGCACTTCACCTAAGTGGGAATCAAACAGTTTTTCTCTTTTTGTGATTGACTTATTTTCTTAGCTTAATGTCTTTAAGGTTCATCCCTGTTATAGTATGTTGCAAAATTTCATTTCTTTTTAAGGCCAAATAATATTCTATGTATATTTATGACACATTTTGCTTACCCATTCATCTCTCAATCAATGGATATTTGGATGGTTTCCACATTTTAGCTATTGTGAATAATGTTGCTTTGAACATGGGTATAAAATATCTTCTTGAGGCCCTGCTATCATTTCTTTGGGGTATATACCTAAAGTGGAATTTCTGGATCCTACAATAATTCTATTTTTAATTTTTTGAGGAGTCTATTTTTCCATAGCAGCTCTACCATTTTACCAATAGTATACAAGAGCCAAGCTAACAGGTGTGAAGTAGTATTTATTGTAGTTTTGATTTGCATTTCCCTAATTCTTAGTGATGTTGGGTGTCTTTTTATGTGCTTATTGGAGAAAGTTTGTCCTCTAATAATCTTATTGAGGATTCTGTATATGTGATGATTTGCATCCCTCTTGCTGCTTTCAAGATTCTCTGTATTTAAAGTTTGATTATAGGGGCTCCCCTGGTGGCGCAGGGGTTGAGCACTGGGCTGCAAAGCTGCCCTCAGCCTCTGCAGCGCAGGTTCGATCCCCGGCCACCGGGAGGGTCCCATATGGTGCAACAGACCTCTCCTGCTGCACCTGCTGCTCCCCTCAGCAGTGTATTTCATCAGTCTGCCTGTTCTGTTCCCTGCTCTGGCTCTGGTGAATTCTGTCGCCCTCCCGTGCTTCTGACCGTACCCAGTGCTTGTATAAATAAATAAATAAATCTTTAAAAAAAAAAAAGTTTGATTATAATATGTCTTGGTGTGGGTGTCTTTGAATTCATCTTACTGTTTGTTGAGCTTCTCTGATGTTTGTGTTTATCACATTTGAGGAATATTTAGGAATATTCAACCATTATTCAAATATTTTCTCAGCCCTTTCCCATTTCTCTTTTCTTTCTGGATCTCCCAGGATGCACCCTGGATGGTGTTGTATCCACAGGTCTCTTAGACTCTGTTTACTTTTCTTTAACCTTTTCTCCTTCTGTATCTAAACCTTGATGATTTCAATTGTCCTATCTTAAGGTTCACGCATTCTCTTTTCTATCTGCTTAAACCTACCTTTGAATCCCTCTATTGAGTTTTTCATTTGAATCATTGAAATTTTCAGCTCTGTAATTCTTTTTTATTTATTAATATTTTCATTTTGCTCATAGAACATTTACTTGACCCTCTGCACATCTTTAGTTCTTTGAGCAACTTTTAAAGTCTTTGTCTCATAATCTGCCATCAGATCTTTTCAGGGATATTTCTATTGATTTATTTTTTTCCCCTTGAATGGGCCATACAATTTCTATTTGTTCGTATGCCTGGGGAATTGTTGTTGAACGTTGGATTTTAAATTTAATAATGTAACTTTGAAAGTCAGATTTTCCCCCTAGCCCAAGGTTTGCTGGGTTTTATTTTTGTTTATTGTCATAGGATGTCTGTCTCTGTGCTGAGGATCAGCCTCAGTATAAATGTAATGTTTTCTCAGCTTATTCTGAGCCTTCCCCCGAGCATGTACAGTCACTTTCTAATTTTCCCCATATATGTGGTTGCTTTTGAATGTCTTAGTCTTTCATGTGTGGTGTCTAAATTGGGGGAAAAGTGAAAAAGAAAGGAGAAAAGAAGGGGGTGCCATCTCTATAGATCCTCTAAAAGCCACTTCAGCCAGAGAGGAAGATTTCAACAATGGGGGAAGTGCAACAGCAATGTCTGCCTGCTTTTTGTCTGCATGTCTGTGATCAGAAGCAGCAATCAGCAATATTTGAGGACAGCGTCCCTTTTTCCCACCTTAGCTTTCACAAGTTATGTGCAAGGTGCTCCAGGATCATTTGCATAGCAGCCTGTCACAGGACTGGGGGCGGAAAGTAGATGACTGATACTCTACTAAGAGCTGAAATTGACCAACATTAACTTCACTTTATGGTCCAGGCCTTCCCCTGGAAGTTGCAAGTCTTCAATAGAGTTCCAAAATTGTGACTTCAGACAGATTCCCTAATGTAAATTGTTCTCTAGGTGGGGAGGCAGATTCCTGTGTTGCTTACTGTACCATCTTTCCAGAATCCTCTAACAATTGACTTTCTGACCAGCTCACTCTGAAAGTATTCTCATCTTGTCATAAAAACTTCATTTTTAAAAAAGCAAAAAAAAGTATTCAAATAGTAGACTTTATTTCAAATAATTTAGCTGTTTTTAAAAATTGAACATCCCTCCCATGACTGAAAAAACAACTACTAAGAGTATTCAAAAGGAATGCATTCTAGATTCTGAAGGCATGTCAATGACCACTTCTAATTTTTATCAAGTATTTACCCTGAGTCAGACTGTTCTATCCATTAAGTAGATAAACTTATAAATCCAAACAGTAACCCAATGCAAGAAATCCTGGGTATCATTTTGATGAAATGCTTGATCCTTGTAGGGCATATGCCCATCCATGTCTTTGAATAGGCTACTTTACAAGTCTATAGTGGTAGAAGTTAACTTACAGAACACTGGTAAAGACATGACTAGTTCCTTACTGCTGTGCAAATGATTACTGTAAGGCAATGGAAATGAATTTTGTCCTGTAGAGAATAAAGTCAAATCCTCATTTGAATGGGTTTTTAATATTTTTCTGGTTCTCCCATTACATAATAAGTGAAACAACATCTTAGGCACATGTCCCTTTTATGTCTGTATGAAAGTCAATAGTTGCTACCACATAGGTGTTTACAGATTAATTTTTTAATACAATCATAAGGTGGGTAATATTGTTAGCCTCATTTTATAGATGAGAAAACAAATGAATTTACTGAAGATCACATAGCTACAAGGGAGAAGAGCAGGGACTCAAACCACAGTGAGCCCAGTACTTCAGAGTCCACCCTCTTAACTATCTTGCAGTTCTCTCCACAAAAGACTTTACCGTTCACATTACTTCACAGTAGGTGGCATTTTTCTTAGCATAGGAGTATTTTAGGCTTTAAGCATAATCATGCTCTACTTACCACAGTGCTTGCAAATTTACCTAATTTTTCAAGGCAGGGAAAACCATTCAAAATAAATTCAGGGCCTCCCTGGTAGAGCAAGGGGTTAAGCACAGCACTGTGAAGCTATCCACAGCCTCTGCAGCACGAGTTCGATCCCCAGCCAGCCAGGGAGCTACCCACATGGTGCAGCAGACCTCTCCTGTCTCGCCTGCTGCTCCCCTCAGCAGGGTATTTCAGTAGATCTGTCTGTTCTGCTCCCCACTCTCTCTCTGGTGAATCCTCTCACCACCACTCCCCGCTGCACACACACACACTGAAGCACTGGCCTATACCCCAGTTCTTGTATGCATAAATAAATCTTTTTTTAAAAAAATTAAAACAAAATAAATTCAGCAAACAACTACCCTTTAAACTTCCCTTCTTGTCCAGTTCTATTAGGTTCTTTGAAATTAAGACAAAGTAAATGACTATTTCTTCGCTGAAGGAGTATACAATGAATCTTTAGAAGACTCCCTATGTGAAAATCTGAAAAGGTGAGATTGTATGGTTCAGAAAAAAACACTTACCTTCATTTTCAGGACTAAGATGGTTGAAAGGACATTACTTTCTTGGGCACTAAGCTTTGCATATGAGGGGATATTTTAAATCTCTTAATTGGGATACTGCTTGGGACCCAAAGTTATTTTCAACCCAAATGTAATTTTTTTCAACTTCAAATTGCTGCTTCTGTTATCTCTGAACCTGTAATGTCTCTCAAGCATAATTCTGACCATTTCACTGTCTTTCTTAAAAAGCTCAGTGGCTACCCATTGCTTACAGAAAAGGAGATTACTATTCATTGGGCATCTGTGCAATGGGCAAATTGCTCTCCATGAATTACCTTGTTTAATATTCATAACAATCTTCTGAGAAAGCACTAGTCTCACCAAGGTACTCCAGCTTCCTGGTCAAATTCATCTTCCTAGAATGTTTCTAATCTTTTTATACTTACAGTTTTACTGTTTTTATTTCTATTAAAATCCTACCAAAATTCTTGAGAAATGAAGTAAGGTATACCTAATTTTATATCAGTAACATGGGATCAAACGATGATTTGTGCATGCCTGCAGCCTAGCTTGCAGGATTGACCATGGAAATAACATAATGAGAAATGGCATATGCATCATTTGCTGTCATTTGTTAACAGCGTGTGTGCTGCCCCTTGGCTCTGCCCGCAGGCAAGCCACCCTCCACCTCCAGAGAGGACAGTTAACCTGCATTTTGAGAGAGACTCTCGTCCACCTGCTTCATTTTGATTACAGATTTGGTTATTTTCATTTTGATTACAGATCATCTGGTTACGAAAGCTTTCTCGTCTCTAGTCAACAGCATAGCATGTCTGCACTTAAGTGAGTATAGTCATGAGGAGGCTGCGAACCATGCCAGCACTTTTTTTTAAAGATTTATTTATTTGTGCATACAAGAACTGGGGAACAGGCCAGAGGTATGGAGGGTTAGAGGATTCACCGGAGACAGAGTGGGGAGCAGAACAGGCAGACAGACTGAAATACACTGCTGAGGGAACAGCGGGAGAGACAGGAGAGGTCTTTGATACATGAAACCAGAGTGAGCAAGGGGCTATATCATCATCAATACATTTTTCTTGGTTCCTCAAATTTTATTTCTGTATCAAGTTTAATTCCACGAGGAGTAACTCTGGCCATACAGATTAGTTCTTTTATTTTAGCTAAGAAACAGCCATGTAAATATCTCCTTGAATTCCAACAATTATAATTAAAGACATTATTGATTATATTAACTATTGCTTTCTATATTAGGATGCATATATAGTTTTCTCAGGATTTAATGAAAGTAAAAATTTGTCCCTTCAAACTTGTCTGACTCATTTTATCAGACAAGTGAGTTGTATTGGTTCCCTCTTTCTAGTCTCTACCAGAGAGCTGAGGGCCCATTATCGAAGTCACTGCCTCACCCCAACTTCCTGTAAATTTCTCCTCAATCCTTTCTTAGTTTCTCATCTCCTTTTTATACCTACAGTTATATTACTTTATTTTGTCTCAAATTTAAAAGCTACCCCAAATTGAAGTAAGTACATGTTAGTAATGTGAACATATATTAGTAACCTGGATATCTCAGTTTTTTTTTAAGATTTATTTATTTATTTATACAAGAACTGGTGTACATGTCAGAAGTACAGGAGGGTAAGAGAATTCACCAGAGACAGAGCAGGGAGCAGAACAGGCAGACAGACTGAAGACACTGCTGAGGGAAGCAGCGGGCGAGGCAGGAGAGGTCTGCTACGCCATGTGGGGTTCTCCCTGACCGGCAGGGAATTGAACTGGCACTGCAGAGGCTGAGGACAGCTTTGCAGCACGGTGCTCAACCGCTGCGCCACCAGGGAGGCCCTGGACATCTCAGTTTTTAAAGCATGCCTGGGAATGAAACTATTTCACAAAGTACTTATTCCTAAGCATGGCACATAAGCAAAAGTGGTAATGAAGGCAAGACTTGTAGTGTCCCATCGCTAACATTTTAAGGAATGACCTAGTCAAGTAAATGACCCAATTAAAAAAGGTAATATACCAAGTATTACTATTCAATTTGGTAAGTGAACATTTAAGATCAGACACTGTGGCATGGGCTGTGTGTTCAGAGGAAGAACACCTCTGACGTGAAGCAGTCTGTGACCCAATGAGGGAGACCAACAAGTACACAAATCACAGAATAAACATGCTTTTATAAAAGTAGAACCATCATGGGGTATTATGAAAGAACTTAGGAAGGACTTCAGAGACTGGAAGAAATCACAAAAGCTTTCCAAAAGGGATGGTACCTGAGCCAAAACTTGTAACACTAGAGGAGTCAGCCAGGCCAACAAGGGAAGAGGAGGTAGCTATTTTGGGCAGAAATACCACGTGTAAAGACACAAACGTCATAGGACACACACAGCATCCTGGGCACTCCAAAGAATTGGACACAGCAGGAGCATAAAATGAGAATTGGCACATGGGAGGAGGCAGCTTCCCACCTTGTAGAAGTCTTGCAGGAGACTGATGTTATAAGAGTCACATGACTTAGAAGTCACAGGAGTCTGATTTATGGTGCTAAAGAATTTGAATATTTTATGAGATATTTGGGAACTTCTTAAGGATTTTAAATTGAGATATGATGTAATCAGATTTACATTTTAGAAATCTGATTTACATTTAGAAAAATCCCTCCAATGACAATAGAGAATGGAATCCATACTAGAAGATTAGCAGCCGGTGACTGCTGGCAATCCAGATGAGAAGAAATGAGGATCTTGTACACAAAGGTAGTGGAGGTACCATGGAATGGGTGGGTCCCTCTGCTTCCTGTGGTGGTAGAATAGGTGATTTGAGTCAACTCTCACACTAATGACAATTTAGAAATTGGATGAAATATAAACAAAAACATTTCTCTAAAGTCATCAAACTAGAAAGGAGCTAGTGAGGAATTGTTGCACCAAGATCTATAAGGAAGCTGAAGTCGAGAAAGGTGAGTCCAGCATTTGCCCAGGCAAAGTGGTAGCTAAGAGGAGGAGCAGCACTTCTAAAAGCAGGTGAAGTGTTATCTAAATCTGGGACCCGTGGACTGTTCAATTTGGGGGGTGGGAGGAGTGTCTGAACTGGGTTAAGAAAAAAATTACATCTTTCCTTTCATTAACCTCTAAATAAAGTCTAGGCTTTCCTTTTATTATGAATCTGGGCCACAAGTCATAGCAGTTCATGTATAACTTTGTCACCAACAGGAATCAGATATTTTCATACCACATTTATAGTAACTGCAGATATCTCAAAAATTTCATTTACATTCAGCACTATTTCTAAATCATAGTCACTATTTGCTGCTCAAACTTGCTATTTAATGCATTAGTAAAGAAGCCCATGTATTACTATATCACAAAAGTTTTTGGATTTTTTAAAAACTATTTCAATATGATACGTTTCCTTTGTATTCCCATTTATCTTTTTTTATGTTGTTCTAAGCATTATTCTGAGAAGGAATCCATAGCTTGGTCAAACTCCCAAAGAGGTCTATGGAACTAAAAAGGGTAAGTGCCTCTGATCTACTAGGACCAGTGGAGTTTGTTGCCTAAGGGTGAGAGCATTTAGAATGGAAATTCTAGGCATAAAAGTAAATTAGACTTAATCAAGTCCTCACACACAGATTTTAGGCCAACTTTGAATCATGTGCATGGGCCTGGAAATCTAAAACTTCTAAAATGGATTAAAGTAGCCAAGAGTCCTGATGCCTCCAGGCATCTGGCAGAGCTAAAATCATCTCTGAGGAATGAGAACATCCTAGGTTTCGAATGACTTCTATAAATAGTTTTTCAAATACAATGTCTAGCTAAAGGTAATGAGGCATATAAAAAAGAAAAAAATAATATGAATGAGAGCCAGGAGAAACAACAGATAACAGAAACACAGCTACTCCCATGTGGAATTGGTAAACAGAGGCTGGACGACAACCTTGTTCACGGGGATGAAAGATAAACTCAGAAATTTTAGTGAGGAACGAGAAGCAATGAAATAAGTAACATTGCAGATTTGATGAGAAATCTGGGAGAAGGCAGGGTGATCATTTAATTGGAGATGGGTAGAAATTAAAGTAAGAGAAAGAAGAGTCTAGATATATGATCTGGTAGCTGTGAGAACGAAAATAATTACATTAATTGTTTGCAGGGAATATAGAAAAAATGTTTTGTTAGGTGGAAGTAGAGTTAAGAAAATCATGAATTCTGTTGCAGTCACATTGAGCTTGATGTATTCATGGAAGGTGAGAGTATACTCCTGCAGGTGTCTGACTGGAACACAGGAAGGCTGTGCGATCAGTATTTAGGTGAATTTGAAGTGCTGGAAATGGATGGGAAAATCACAGAGTAGAGGGGGTAAAGACAGTTCTGTAGATCAGAGATTCTGATTACAAGTGATGAAACAACTGGATTCACTTCAGGAAAAAAGGAGATTTACTGACTCCCATGACAGGTAATGGCAGCTGGACTCCAGTGATCAAGGCGACACACAGATTCCAACACTGCTTTGAGAGATGTGTGTATGTGTGTCTCTAGTGGGACAACATATACTGCCCATCTGTTACTCCATGTCCTTTGGCTTTATTTGCTCCTGCAGATAGGGTTTCTCATAAGATATGGAGCTACAGAAAGCTTCATAGTTACCCCTCTCCAATTTAGCATGGAATGATAGCATTTGGCTTCAGCTTGGTATTTTAAAACCCCTGCAGCTGGACATGTGCCCAGTCCTTGAGCCAATCACTGTGACTAAGATTGGCCCAACCACAGTGATTTAGACAGAATGTATTGCCAGAAATGCAAATGGAGTAAGGGCTAGGCAAGTAGAGAAAATAACCGCAAAAGCCAAAGAATACCACCTGCATTTCCTATAAAGTTCCTACCTATAAAAATGGTTATCATCATCTGTGACCTAGGATCTCAATGGACTATATTCCTCCTGCTTCTGCCACCCTTTATGCTACCATCATTAAACAACTCATAATCTTTTGGGGATCCCCATTTGCCCACTCTCTGTACCATTTGATCATCATTGTGGAGCCATATCACACTCACTAGACTTCACTGACTTCTTGATTTCTTTGTGGAGTGGGGAAAATTCGCAATTAATAGCAACCTAGTGTCTTTGTTCCTATTATAAAATATTTTCAACACAGAAAACCACAGAAAACATAACAGGTAGCTTTTTTTAACCTAATGATACAGCCTAGAAATTCCATTTCAGCTTATATAAAAGGCCCTGAATCTCTTTTTCAGCTACAATGGAACTCATTACAGGGCTATACCATAGTTAACCAGTCTCCTGGAGATTATTACTTAGATTGCTCCCAAATTTTTACTACTACAAACAGTGCATAGATAGCCCTGTATATGTGTCATTTCGTTCTTGTTTAGGGATATCTGGAAAAATAGGATTGTAGTAATAACACACATTGTGAGAGTAAATCTCTACTGGTATGTAGATTGCAGTTATCTTCTCCTAGTCTGTGGTGTGTCTTTTATGCTTTTAGATTGTTTCCTTTATCATATAGAAGTAGTTAATTGAATGTAGTCAATTGTACTCATAGTTTGTGCTTCTTATGTATTATTTAAGGAACTTTTTTGTAATCCCAAGGACATAAATTTATTTTCCAATAGCTTTTCCAAAATTATAGAATTTTGTTTTGCATATTTAAATGTTTAATCAACCTAAATTAATATGGGGATATGGTATAATGTAAGAGTTGAAATTTTTTCCATATGAATAGCCAATTGTCCCAGCATCATTTATTGAATAATCCATCACTTCCCTCTGACTTTTAATGTTGTCAAATTTCAAGAGTGTGGTGTGTATGTGTGTCTGTTTGTTGGTTGTCTTTTCTCACTAGTCCAGTAATTTGTTCTAGTTCTAATAAAACTACACTATTTTCATTATAATAGCTTTTAGTTTTTAAGAAAAGAAAAACTGAGAGAAAATAAAAAATCACTTAAATCTCACCATCCTAAAATAGCCACAAGTAAAATGTTGGCCTTAAATAATTGAGCAAAATGATACAATGCATAGAAATCAGGTCAAATAAAGAATTCAGTTAGCTTATATAGGGGATCACAGAAGACTGTAAATATGCTCTTGAAAACTGAAAAAGAACTTTTAGAATAATGGTAAACAGTAGTTCATTTTATTAAAGGTAAACAAAAATAAAACCACTTCATTGAAAGAAATGTTCTCTGAATATGAAGCAAACCTCTTGACTACCAAAAAAAAAAAAAAATAGAGGGCAATTGTTATGGACTGCATGTTTATGTGCCCCAAAATTCATATGTTGAAGTCCCAACCCCCAGTGTGATGGTATTTGGAGGTGGGGTCCTTCAGAGGTAACTAGGTTTAGATAAGGTCATCAATGATGGGATTGGTGTTCTTTTTTCAGTTGGCTGCAAAACTCCAGCCATTTAATAACATGCTCCTCCTTACCTTTCCCCATCACAGCACGAGGAGAATCATGGGTCCAACTGTGTGTGTGTTGGCAGGAGGGGATGCAGCCAGTAAGGGGCTGGTTGGGTCCCTACCCCCATGTTGCTGACTCCAGGGGGCAAAGATGCCTCCCCCTTTTCCACCAGCAAGCAGTTCCAGCTGAGGGAGGCCTGAGCCACCCACTGGCCAAAGGAGAGAATGAAAGGCGGCCAGGGCTGGCAGTGGGAGGAAGAGGGTGAAAAAAGAAGAGACTCTGGTCTGTCACCAAGCTGAGGTCCTTCGGCCTGCCTGTGCCAAGTCCAGCTGCTGGTAGCTCTCCTGGGCCCATCGAGAGACTGCCAGCCTTCTCCTTCTTGGCCTTCTCAGACCTCACAGCCTCATCCTGGGCTTTCCATTTCACCAGTATTTTGCCTCACAGATTCTGAACTTCTTGTCAAAGGTGATCTCATTGCAAAGGTACTTCTGCCTCTTCATCTCCGTGATGACCAGGTGTTTGGCCACGCTCTCCTATTTTTGGGCCCCTGCCGCTTGCCCTCCAGCTTCACTGTGCCTGCCATCATGCTGGGGCTCTTCCCCTCCAGCCTCTGCTCCTCCAGGGCTATCAATCTGTCCTCTTCCTCCTTTTCTGAACCAGCCTCCACATCTTCCTCCGTTTCTTCACCTTCATCACCATCACTTTCATTTGCCTTCTTCCTCATCCTCTTCCAGATTCATCCAAATCTCCTAGGTGCTCTTCCTGCTTCACGGCCAGCAACTTCAGCATCTCAGAAAGGGATGTAATCGCCTTCCTTCTCCAACAAGAAGGCAAGAGTTGTGGTGGCAGCTGTACCCTGGGGAAGTAGTCTGCACTGGAAGAAGGAGCCTGGTGTTCACATAGTCAAACACCCACTGGGACTGCAGGCAGGGTCTGCTGCCAGGGCAGGTGGATGATCTGATGATGAGTGATGCAGGTGTCTGTAATATCAAAAGTGGCTCCAGTGCATGTGGAGTTGCCCCAGGACACAGCCCCCCAAAAACTCCTGATGATGAAAGCCGGTGCCTCACAGGCACCTCTCACTTCAGAAAGAACTCAGGCCCTCACAGATCTTCTTGTACCTTACCTGTGCCTCCAGCTCTTTCCTGTGGTCCTCTTCCTGCACCACCATCCCTCCATTGGCAGGAAATTCATCCATTTGGGCCTTCTCTTCCTCTGCAGGCACCATTACATGGGCCAGACTGCCACCCAGGGCCTCCATAGAGCTCTCAGAGGTGTCCTCACTGGCCTTCACCTCTGTGGGGGCCTGACCCTCGAGCTTGGTGGGTTAGCACAGGTTGAGCGACTGGTGGAGGCTGAAGCTGACAAAACCCAGGGTATTGTAGAGCCCGGAGGTGATCGCGCCCCTATAGGCCATGACTGCCAGATGATCCTGGAAGAAGGCGGAAGGAGTGATGCCAACGATGGGCTGCCCCAGCACCTCAGCCTGTGGTGGGGGAATGCCTCTGCTGGACAGGAGGACCTGGCTGGGGCCACGGTGGCGACTCAGGGCAGGAACTCTGTGGCCAGCTGGATGGACTCACATGGCACTTTCCAGTCCGTGGTAGACCAGGAAGCACACGGGGCATCTGTGAACTTTAGGTAGCCCTCCTTGACAATGTGGTCAAGCTTGTAGAGTTCATTGTCCTTTCGACGCTCCACAGTCTTCCACTCACTCTTCCCTTGGGCCTTCCAGAGCTTCTGGACTAACAACTCTATTCTCAGAGGTTGGTAATGATGGGTTCAGGGAGGAGGAACTCGATTAAAAAGCCTGGGCTGCTGTGGAGCCCTCATTAACCTTCTTCTTGTGTCTGGGATCATAGGGATAGATGCCCTTCAGGATACACAGCTGCCTGAAATCCCAGCTGAGCTGCTGCTTCTTCCTGGCTTTGTTTCGCGTGATGTAATTGGTGGCAGAGCCTCACTGATACTTCTTTTTCTCTTGGCCTCTCAGTTTCTCCATGTTGAAGGGTCTGTGTGTACTGGCAGGATTAGTGTTCTTATGAGAGGAAGAGACCAGAGCTTGCTGGCTCTCTACATGTGAGGAATACAGCAAGAAGGCAGCCATGTGCTGAGCCAGAAGACAGCTCTCACTAGGACCCATCTGTGTTGGCACCCTGATCTCAGGCTTCCAGCCTCCACAACTGCGAGAAGTAAATGCTGCTATTTAAGTTTTTTAAATAGTGGCTCAGACTAAATGAAAGAGCAATCAAGAGTTCATGGAATTTCAGGGCCTCCCTGGTGGCTCAAGGGGTTAAGTACGGCATTATGAAGCAATCGCAGCTACTGAAGCACAAGTTCCATCCCTGGCCTGCCAGGGATCAACCTGCACGGCGCAGCAGACCTCTCCTGTCTGACCCGCTGCTCCTCTCAGTGTATTTCAGTCAGTCTGCCTGTTCTGTTCCCCACTCTGTCTCTGGTGAATCCTCTACCCCCCACATTTCTGATCTGTATCCAGGCTCTTATATGCATAAATGAATAAATCTTTAAAAAAAGAGAGAGTCCCTGGAATTTCCATCTCTGGGAGACTCTGAGAAAGATGAGATCTATCTTCCATGAGATGGGAGACCAGACCTTCCTTAATGCATGTGATTCATAGCAACCAAGATCCCTTATACTCCAGTGATGTTTAAAATTACACTGCTTGGGCCTCCCCGGTGGCACAGCAGTTGAGCGCTGGGTTGCAGAGCTGCCGGCAGCCTCTGCAGCGCCAGTGAGATCCCCGGCTGCTGGGCGAGGGTCGCACATGGCGCACAGACCTCTCCTGCCACCCGTTGCTCCCCTCAGCAGTGTATTTCAGCAGTCTGCCTGTTCTGCTCTCCGCTCTGGCTTTGGTGAATTCTCTCACCCTCCCACGCGTCTGACTGTACCCCAGTGCTTGTATAAATAAATAAATAAATAAATAAATAAATAAATAAATAAATCTTTAAAAAATAAATTAGAAAAAAAATTACACTGCTTACTGTTAGTGACTTAACCAGAACAGATGGGGGTCTGGACATGATATGCCATGGTGAGATCGTAGACCATCACTTTATATGTGGTAATTAGAGGCATAAACTAAATCTGATGAGCCAGTTTGAGCCTGGTGTTCAAGGGACAAATTAATTTTGTGAGATATCAGAAATGCAGGAGGAAATGGTTAGGAAATCATTTAATTGAAAGGAAAAAGGAAGGAATTAAGCAACTTTTTTGTTTTAATGAATGCTAAAAGACCAACATTTTTTAATATTATGACTAGTAGGAAGAAAGCAATGAAAAAGAAACAGGGTTCTGTGAAAATGAAGAAGTGGACAGGAGTGACCATACAGAGAACGAGTCAGAAATAGCACAAAGACAACAGAGAACTTTTTGTGAAGAGGAAAGAGACCTATATTATGTCATGAAGAAAAGGCTTTTGTCATACAGATAACAAGACAGTAGAATGACCTAGAAAATAAGGTTACAGAAGCAAATATTAATGCTTTTCTGCCCCACAAGGTTTAAGCACTTGCCTAAAATATGCAAAGAACTGGACCAAAAAATTTCTTGAGTTTCTTTTCAGTATCCAGTCTGCTTGCAGCCCAGCCATCTGTGCAGATTCATGCACAGGCCCCACATAGCTCTTTCAGAAAATTAGCATTAATTCCTTACATTTGCAAGGTGATTTTTGAGTTTCAATATGTTTTTATAGGGACCTGGGGTCAATGAAATGATCCTGCATTGGAGGATAGGAACATTCTTCAAGTTCTGAATCTGTGTTTTTATTAACTCAGAAATCATGGATCAATTACTTCTTTCTCTTTAAAATGGAGTGTTAATAATATCAACATAACATGGTTATTGTAAAGATAACTTGAAATGAAATATGAAAGGTTTTTGAGACATCTAAAATAGACAGGTAAAGAGATTGTTAATTCTTGTATCTACAGTACATTGATGCAGACAGATACCAAGGTCCCACTTGCAGATGTGTTACTGCCTTCACATAATCATCAGAATCTAGCACCTCTGACTCAGAGTATAAGAATGGTTATCTCTCCTTTACCCCACACTGCTTGTCCAATAGAAATATGTCTGGCCTTGCATCCTTTGGATGGCACTTTCCCAGGCAACACCTACCCAGTTGCTTGTTTTGCAGCTGTGTTAAGTAGTAAGTAGTAAGATTATTTTGTGTATGGTATATCTTCTTCAATTCTAACTTTGATTGAATTTATTCTCCCAACTCAAGTTCCCTTTGTGCATAGAAGATTTTTAGAATCTTTCATGTGTGTTACCAGGTTTAGGTGTACAGCAAAATGCACAGTCCTGACCAAACAAAAAACAAAAACAACAGCAACAAAAAACTGGATAATTGCTTGAGAAACTGAATTCTTTAGTCTGAATTAGGTTTGATAGCAATGCCGGGATCATGCTGAGCTAGACTCTAAGCATTAGCCAATGCAAACAGAGAAGAGCAAACTCATGAGCAACGCCAGTCCAAAACCTAGAGTTTTTTGAAAGTAATACAGAAAAAGAGACAAAGAAGAGAAATCTAGAAAACCATATTGCATCTTATTTTTCTTCCCCCCAAATAAATTTATACACAAAATAATAGAAGAGTGGATAATAGTGAAATAAACACAAATACAATAGACTGGTAAGAAATAAAATGGGCATATCAACAGAAATACCATCACAGATCTCACGGCAAGACAATTATATAGGATAAAGTGGTTTATCATCCACTGATATAAGTCAAAATCACCAAGAATTTATTAGTATTGAGCCTTCTCATACCAAGAAAACATTGTTATAATAATATAAGGCATAAATGACTAAAGAATATTCAAATTTGAAAAAAAAATCATCTTAAGAGACTAGAATACTCAGAATTTGAAGATCAAGTAAGAGAACTTCATTTTAAAAGATGAATTTTTTTTTTATTTTATCACATACTATTCAACAAAGAAAATCTCAAATTCCCCACAAAGGAAATCTCAAATTGCCCAAAAAAAGAGATTTTTTAAAAAAACATTATTTTCTGAACGAGCAAAAGTAAGCCTCATGTGATCCGCAACCATGTCGGTTTTATTCACCTTTATGCTTGAGCACCTAACCCATAGTTTAGCACATAGTAGGGATCCATACGGATTTGTTACAGAAGGAATGTAGGAAGGATGGTCTACAACACAGCCCAAAACAACATGAAAAATATTTTCACCCCATATAATCCCTTAGAAATTTCAATAACATCTCCTCCCTGCCCACCTGTGACTATGTAGTGCAGCGCTTTTTCTCTCTCCTTTTCCTAATAAAGCTGCACTTTTAAAATATATATAAATATATATAAATTTAATAACATTTAAAAATAATTCTTGTTTCAAAGAGAAAACTAAAATGGAAACTAGAACCTATTTAGAAGTAAATCTCAGTAACAAATGGTACTGTGTAGGAAAACATACAGGTTTTTCTAATGTTTACAATCTTAAATTATGTTTCTTGTAAAATGCAAAAGATGAGAAATAATGTATTCCAGTGAAGAAGGTAGGAACAGCAAGTAGAAAAATAAAAGGAGGGAATCATATGAAAATGAAAATAATAAATCAGACAAGAAAATCAGTAAACCTAACATTCTCACCATGAAAAAAATAGAAGACAATTAGGAATGATGAAAGGACTGTAGATAAAGGGCCTCCCCTGGTGGCGCAGTGGTTGAGCACTGGGCTGCGAAGCTGCCCACAGCCTCTGCAGTGCCGGTTCGATTCCCCGGCAGCTGGTGAGGGTCCCACATGGAGCGCAGACCTCTCCTGCCTCCCGCTGCTCCCCTCAGCAGTGTATTTCAGCAGTCTGCCTGTTCTGCTCCCCACTCTGGCTCTGGTGAATTCTCTCACCCTCCCGCGCTTCTGACTGTACCCAGTGCTTGCATAAAAAAAAAAAATTAAAAAAAAAGGACTGTAGATAAGATGGACTTTGTAAAATTAAGAAAACTATGCTTAACTTCATATCATTGCATATAAAATTTTAAAGGAAATGGACAATTAGCTAAGAAAATACAAAGGATCAAAACTAACTTAAGAAAAAATAACATCACTTTGTTATTTTACAAACATATTTTTTCAGTCTTTTGTTTATTGATTTTGTTTATGGTGTTTTTAACTATACAGAACTCCCACCCTGAAATTTAACAAATATTCACCTTTAATTCTTCAGTTATTTTTTTTTTAAGATTTATTTATTTATACAAGAACCGGGGTACAGGCCAGATGCATGGGAGGGTGAAAGGATACACAAGAGACAGAGCAGGGAACAGAACAGGCAGACTGACGAAATATACTGCTGAGGGGAGCAGCGGGCGGGACAGGAGAGGTCTGCTGCGCCATGTGGGATTCTCGCCAGCTGCCGGGATTGAACCCACACTGTAGAGGCTGAGGACAGCTTCACAGTGTGGCGCTCAATTGCCTGCGCCACCAGGGAGGCCCTCTTCAGTTATTTTTGGTGCAAATTTAGGATCTACCATTATTTACTTCCAGATAGAGCTCCCACTGTGCCAATATCATTTGTTAACCCAAGAACTACTACTACATCATATGAAAATACACAAATAACTGATTTTTAAAATTGGCAAAAAAATAGCACATGTATTTCACTGAGAAAGAAATGACTAATATATTAAAAAACAATGCCTATGTTTTAGTTTAAAACTATAATCAACACAATCATATGATACTGTTTTTCACCTACTCTTGACAAATATTTTAAATTTTGTTCATTTTTACTGATGGAGAAGGTAGGGAAAAAGGACAGCTCTTGAAAGTTGCTGGTGATATTATATATTTATACAGCTTCTCTGGAGGCAATTTGGCAGGACTCAGCAGAATTTTAAAAGTGCATGCCCATTGAACAAACAAAGTCAATGTTCTAGATATTTGTCATGGAAAAATTCCCACACATGTACATAAATGTGTGCATACAAGATGTTAGTTGCACTATTTGATTAGCCAAAAAAAAAATTGAAAACCACCTAAATGTCTCTGTAGCATGTGGTTGGGGCCCATATGAAATTTCTAAGGGATTATATGTCATGCGCCATATTGAAAAATAATCTACACTGAAAATTTAAAGATATGAAAAGGTGTCTACAAGAATATATTAAGTGAAAAATGCATGTAGCCTTAGACCATTTTTGTAAGAATAAAATATTCAAACCACTTACATAATTAACAAATTCACCTCCTTGATTTTTTTTAAAATCAACTTTAATTGCTGAAGTATCACATACATACAGAAAATTTCACAAAAACATACCTGAGATACACCAACCAGATGCAGAAATAGAACCATTATCTACGAGTCTGGAGTGTTCCATTTTCCTATGATGATTGTGCATTTGTCAAATTTCTGTTTTCTTTCACAATCTGGAGTCTGAAGTTTAAAAGGTATAGACCAGAGGTATAGACTTGGGAGTTACCTGATAGGACAGTAACTGAATAAATTGTTGTAATTGGATAAGAACATCCAGAGGAAAGGTATAATGTGAAAATAGCAGAGGGTAGAAGACTTGGGGTATATTAAGATTTTAGAGGGAAACTAGGTCTGCAGAGGAGACTACAAATGACGTCAGAGGTAAAACACACCAGGGTGGTGGTGTCACCATTGAGACAACTGAACGCATCCAGCACAGCTATAAGCCCAGCCAGAGTGCCATCCAGTTATACCAGCTGATATTCCATATGGGGATACTCTGCATCCTACAAGCTGTCACTCTAGCCACAAATGATTGAAACAAAGATCTATGCCCAAAGGCTCTATGGGAGCTCTCTGTCTTGGTCAGTAAGGGCCACACACCCAGTGACTTTCCTTCCTGGATGCCATAACACACACACACACACACACACACACACTGTGGGCAGAGACTTTGAAGAGGGCACCATTGAGTTCTTCAGGGCCAACCACTCACATTCAGGCCTCAGCACCAGGGCAGGACCCTGAGGAGCAGGAATGTTTGCTGGGAGCAGTGAGTTTTGGGGACCCATGCTGGGCAGAGGCAGCAGCATTTACAGAAAGCAATGTAGATGCCCATCATCTTTGTTGCCTGCGGCTCCTTCTAAGAGGTGCCCTGTGTTCACAAACCTGGTGTGCAGTTTTTAAGGGATAGCCAGGAACAGAACCATTGCTTGGTGCCGAGTTTACAGTCCTGCTCCTCAGAATGGAGCTGAACTCCGAAGGCCCACGGGTAAGGGCGAGCCCTCTGTGGTTCCTCTTTCTACATAGGCAAAGCTTGTAATCCTTGCCCAGGATGCAGGTGTCTCCTGTCTCTCCTAAAACTTAGACTCCTCTTGCTCCTGAATTCCTGGTGTGGAGATGTCAGATTCACAATGCTAGCCTCAGCAGAAGGCCTTTAGTGCCTGGATTCTTCTTTCATGAGGGAGGATCCCTCCTGGACCAAAGGGATAAGGTTTCCTTTAGAAAGAAGAGGAGAAGGGCGCCCCTTATGGAGTGCAGAGCAGCCTCTGGAGGTGTACATCAGGCACGTGTACATTGCGCACATCTGTGTGAACTCTTGAATGGCCTATTGGGTTTCTAAGGACTGTGTGGCTGTCGGAGAGGTGGGGGAGGGGAGGGTGGTGCACTGACCATAGGAAGGATGCGGCACGGAGATCTGCTCTTCTACTTTGCATCTGGAGAGGGCTAGTTTCCTGGTAAGACAAAATTGTCTCATCTCTTCAACTTTTGCCTAAAAATATGTTCACTAAAGCATCTTCAGTGGTGCACATTGAAAACTCTTAACCTGTCCCTGACTTCTTCAGATCAGAGCCTGGAGAAACTGTGTACCTGAACATTTTAGGTGTACTTTAACTTTTTTTTTAGTGGTTTAGTACTTTGTACTGAACTAGGAGTAATTTACCGACATTCAGAAGTCCAACCTTTGTTCCTATAATTTCCCTACTGGCTTTTTTTCCCCCCTAATGCATTTATTGCCTCATATGAAACTGCTGTTGAAGTTTGCCTTCTCCGGGTCTGGGACAGGACTGCCCAGTCCCCTTCTCTCCCCCACAACCCCACCCCAAGATTCTCACATTGGTTGCAACAACACTGAGTGTGCCAGTTGTGCTTCTAGTTTCAATTTAGCCTGGGAAGACTCAATCTCTTTTCAGAGATTGTTCATTCTCTTAGATTACTGTTATAAATATGGGTGACAATTTTAAAATTAAAATGTAGTTTTTTAAAGCAAATCTTTCTTACCTTTGATTCTTCACTTCTTGGGCTACACTTGTTTGATCCGGAGCAGGATATATAAACGCAATCATGGTGGTTGAGCAAGCAACATTTACTTTATTTTTCTCCTGAAGGGGCTTGATTTGGCTGACTTATTCTGTCTAAAACAGCCAGGTGATTAATAGGGTAAAGTTAGCAGCAGCCAAACACACAGGCTTCCAGAGACGGTGTGAACACAGCTGCAGTTCCTTTATCTGCTAAGCGATGCTATTGTCATGACCTCTATTTCTTCCCTCTTCAGATACAGCCTTCTAGTCCTGCCCCCATAAAGGATGATCCTGAGTAGGGAGGGGATTCCTACAGGATCCCCTCAACATCAGCATTGACGATCGCTGTAAAATTAATGCCAGCAAGAATCAACAGAGGAAAACGAGTAGCTGTAGAGATGACTTACCCCTATAATATTTTGTGACATATTTCTAATGAAACGAGGGTTTCCGAAATCTCACCAATGAGCCTCAAAAGACACACTATCACTGGGGCCTCCCCTGGTGGTGCAGCAGTTGAGCACTGGGTTGGAGGCTGCCCGCAGCCTCTGCAGCACCAGTTTGATCCCCGGCCACCAGCAAGGGTCCCACAAAAAAAAAAAAAAAAGATATACTATCACTGGAAGAGCATGTGGGTCAGGTCTCACAGTTACATGGCTCTGGAATCTGGATTTTTGACATTATCTCCAGTGAAGTTACACTCACAATCACAGAGACAGCTACTAGGATTAAAAAAAAGAAGAAGAAAGAAAAAAGATCATCACTAGTCTTTGAATTTCAGCTCTGTGTCTCATTGCCAGATCACCTGGCATGTAGTATACTTTGAATTGATATTTGATAATTAATTGTATAAAGCCTTATATTGTAAACAGTACAACTGTGTTTACTGCCTCTTTTTCTGTTAAAATTGTTAATTTTGGAAATCAATACTGTAACATGAACACATATAATTCCATTTTTAAAAAAGATTAATTTATTTATGCATATAAGAACTGGGGTGTAGGGCCTCCCCAGTGGCATAGCCTGTTGAGCTCAGCACTACTGTGAAGCTGTCTGCAGCTTCTGCAGCGCCAGTTGGATCCCGGCCGGCGAGGGTCCCACATGGCGCGACAGACCTCTCCTGTCGTGCCCGCTGCTCCCTTCACAGTGCCTTTGGTTTGTCTGCCTGTTCTGTTCCCCACTCTGTCTCTGGTGAATCCTCTCACCCTCCCGCACCTCTGGTCTGTACCCCAGCTATGTATAAATGAAAAATAAATCTAAAAAAAAAAAAAAAGAACTGGGGTGTAGGCCAGAGGTGGGGGGGGGGGTGAGAGGATTCACCAGAGATAGAGTGGGGAGCAGAACAGGCAGATCTACTGAAATACACTGCTGAGGGGAGCAGCGGGCAAGACAGGAGAGGTCTGCTGCACCATGTAGGTTAGCTCCCTGGCTGGGGATCAAACTCATGTTGCAGTGGCTGCTGATAGCTTGATAGCTCTGTATCATTAACCCCTGAGCCACCAAGGTGGGCCCTAATTCTATTTTTTTTAATATAGTGATAAGTGCAAAGAAATAAAAGTGACCCAAGACTCCCTTGATCTCTAAACATCCAAAATAAGATAAACTGATTTAATTCACAACACACTTCCCTATCTGGGGAATATTTTGATAAAGTGAATGCTGATATTTTTGCTTTTCATTTTTCCCCACACACCCCAAGAATTACCTATCAAATTTTGTGCATTAAGTGCCAGTTCATTTCACAATTTTATTAAATAAACATATTTATATAAAATTGATATTTCTGGTACTCATGAATTGTCAACATTTATTGAATAACTGCTATGAACCAGACATGCTAATTAATTGGGATAGAAGGAGGGGTAAATAAAATTCACAGCCCAGTGGGAGAAGCAAGTCATAAAATAGATAATCAATAAAAATAAATGATGTTAGAGGCACCCAGAGTGTGTTAAAAACAGATGGAAAATGAGCCCCTTAGGGGAAATCAGAGAAAACTAGCTGTTGGTGTTGACCCCTGAAGTGAGTTCTCAAAAAAAAGTAAATGCTAGTTAAAAATTACATTTTAGTTAGCTTAAGTGACCTCATTTCTAGTAAAAGTGTAATTTTCACTAGACTTTTTGAAGTATTATTAAAGTAACAGGAGTTCTGCTTTTCTTTCCATGAGAATCCTGAAAAGACCATCTTTTTAAAAAAAGTGGGGTGGTAATCATAGGTGGGAGTTTTTAATTGTTGAATTTTAAAGATAAAGTTGAATTTAAAGTTGAATTTTAAAAGATGAAGAACTGGCACAAAGTTGCTTACCAAATTCATCCAAGAAGATGTTCTTAGCCAAATTTTTTCAGCTGCTTGGCAGACACTTTGGGAGATATATCAAATTGCCAGAGCCCTCACAGTCTTATTTTCTATTTTTATTTTTTCAAAACTTCATAATAATAAACAACCTATTGGTATTAATTTGGTTTCTCAAATAAACTTTCCTATTGCTAAGGATATGAACTAACCTACAAATTCTACTATTCCAGTTTATTTTGCATTTTCAGTTCTAATAAATGAGCCCTCTCCTTTTCATCTTGTAGGTTTGATTACTACAGATCAATCTCCAGAACCAAATCACCCTGCCGTGAGTTGGCAAAATGGAGCCTGCCTGCTTTCAAATTGAGAATCAATGCATGGATCTGAACTAGAAAATCCTGTCTTCTTCATTTTGCTCTTAACTGTAAAGTCTCTACTTTCTGAAGGACTCAGTCACCGTGTGTACCCATTGAAGGTGCTCAGAACAGGCCCCCTCAGGACATGCCACTTTGGCATGTAGATTCTTTTCAGTTGAGGTCAACTGAGGCCCTGGAGGCTCAGGAGAAACTTTTTCTTTAGTTACTTAGAAGCATGAAGATTGGGGACATTATTCAAATGTAGGGGTATCTCTCTCAGAAAAACTTATCTGGAAAAGCATATACCTACAGCACAACTGGCTGTATTACTCACCTACTTACCATCATGTGAACCGTCCACCTTAACCTCCCATCCCACCCCTTCGTTCAGGATATAAACCCTTTTTCTCCCCACTGACAACAGAATTCTCATAATCATCTTTAGAAAAGAAAACAAATCAATGAAGATTTCAGGTACATACATACATATATCATTAAATTGATCTTTTTCCTCCTGCCAACCTATCTGAAGCTGCTTTAATTACCAAGGAGCCCAACAAGAACCTGGCTTGGTAGGGGAAATTTTCCCAGGAGCTCCTATGCCATTCTTATTCTGATGACTCTAAAATTCACATCACTAACCTGGATCTCTCCTCTCATTGCCAAGTTCTTATATCAATAGCATCTTAAATGGTGGTTTCCCCAAATTTAAAAATAAAATTACTACATGCTCCAACAATCTTATCTTGGGGTGTATATCCAAAAGAATAGAAAGCAAGACATCAGATATTTGTACACTCCTATTCACAGTATTCTTCACAAGAGCCAAAAGGCAGAAGCAACACAAATGACCATCACAAGATGAATGGATAAAGAAAATGTGGGATATACACACAGCAGAATCTAACTCAAACTTAAAGAGGAAGGAAATTCAGACAAACCATGGATGAATCTGGAGGATATTATGCTAAGTGAAATAAACCAGTCACAAAAAGACAAACATTGTAACTGTAACAAATATTGATTTCACTTCTATGAAATAATGAGTATGAAGTATGAGTAGCCAAACTCATAGAAAGTGAAATGCTGTTTACCAAGGACAGGGGAGTCTTTCATGGGTACAGCGTTGCTGTTTTTTGAGATGAAAAAATTCTAGAAATTGGTCACAGTAATGTGAATATATTTAACATTACTGAACTGTATACTTACTGAGGATTAAGATAGCAAATTTTACCAGTATGTTGCCACAATTAACCTTTTTTTTCTTTAAAGAACACACTTTTGCTTTTTTGAACCTTTTCTTTTGGTACTTGGAAATGAGCATTGCTGTTTTTGAGAGTGTAGTAAATGGTTGTGGATCCTTTTGATGACTATCAAAGTCTTAGTACATGGAAAAGGTGACTGGAGAGATGATGTAGCATCCGCGGGATTATTCTACTGTCCTTCCAGTTCATAGCACTGCGTGCTATCCGCACGGTAAGCCATTGGAGAGGCATGCTTTGGAAATGAACTCGAAATTAGGATCAGGTGAGGATTGCTAAACCTCTCACTGAGACCTTAAGCGCAGAGGTCCCCTAATTTTAAGAGACTATTCTTCATCAGATTTTTTTAATTACTCTTTTTTTTAAAGATTTATTTATACAAGCACTGGGTACAGTCAGAAGCGCGGGAGGGTGAGAGAATTCACCAGAGCCAGAGCAGGCAGAAGGACGGAAGTACACTGCTGAGGGGAGCAGCGGGTGGCAGGAGAGGTCTGCGCCATGTGGGACCCTCCTCTGGTGGCCGGGGAGCAGCCGGGGATCGAACCACCGCTGCAGAGGCTGCGGGCAGCTTCCAACCCAGTGCTCAACCACTGCGCCACTGGGGAGGCCCAAATTACTCATTTTTTGGTATTTCTATTCTAGAATGTGAAAATACCATCAACTAATTTAAAGACAGCCCAAACTCAAAGTACAAGAAATTTAGTGTTGGTGAGAAAACTGGTCATATTACAAGCAACAGACCTCCTCTCTAGATAAACACTGCTATGGCTGAATTTCTAATATGTGTGAGACATTTTTTAATTTCTAAGTTACTCTATACAAAGAACTGAAATAGAGGGTAGGACTAGTGAGGATTGTGAACATGATTACATGAGAGCAGAGCAGATTGATGGACTGCTTTTAAGTTTTGTCTGGTTCTGGTGGGAAAAGAGACCAGAATAAGAAACCAAAGAGCATTTAAGAAGGTAATGGCCACTTAAAAACACTATTCCCGGCATTGGGGAGGATACAAAAAGGTATGATGTCCAGTTTCTTTATTTTATGGAACTTAATCTAGTTGAAGATTGAACATGGCCATGCATTTTTCGATTTTTATCATTGGGAAGTTGGCAAAAGCAGGGCATGTAGTAAGGGCTTAATGAAAGTTTGTTAAGGGAATGGGTAAATGTTTAAGTGAATATATACATAAGGACCAAATAGGTTGATATTTTGGAGCAGTCCCCAATTTTGAGACTCTAAGAATATGAACTTTAAACATCTATTGTAAGATTATTTGGCACAGAATGGCAATCTGACAGCAGTGAGCAGTATAGGGGAGAGAACTTGTTATAGAGGTTAAGAACAGGGAGGAGAAGGGCTATATTTTTTAAGTCTGACCAATTTTAAGGGAGATGATAAGGTTGGGTCAGGCCTTTGAAGTCTGAAGAGGTCATGAGAAATACATGTGCAAACTATAGTTGGCACCAGGGAGAATTTAGTGAGAGATCGGTTCCAAGCTGAGGTTGAATTACAGCTGCAAGGAAACACGGAGATTGTCTACACCAACCCTTGGAAATCGTGGCTTCACTACTAAGGCGCATGAGACTAGGGATGATGAAGATGATGAGGAGCATAGTGATGATGGTGATAGTGGTGGTGATGGCAAGCTAACATTTCTTGAGCTTGCCAAGCTAAGTTCTTTACATGCAGACCTGTACCTCACTGATACTCTCAAAATCTGAAGATGACAAGGTGCCCCTTCTTGCTAATAAGGGATGATTTCACCCTAGGTGAGTCTCTCTTCGGGGAAGACGCCAGTGAGGCGAACCTTCACTCGGAAAGGTGAAGATCCCTGTCTAGGAAGCCTCCTCATCAGAGAAGGCCAGAGGTGGGGGACCAGAGCCTCCTAGCGTCCGCACCTGTCCCGCCCTGGCTGCGACCCCTCGCCCGCCAGGGGGCGACGGGACGGTTCCCCGGCGCGACCCCGCGCAGGTGCCGCGGAGCCCCGCCTCCTCACTCGCCCCGCCCCTCGGGGACCCCGCCCAGCCCACCCGGCGCGCGCCCGGCGCGAGGGTGCGGGGCGTGAGATTAGACGGCGGGAGGGGTGGGGATGGGACGCGAGGGGGTCACGTCAAAGCCGCGTAGACAAAGGGCGGGCGCGCGCACGTCCTTACGCACGCCTCGGCCGGCGGCGGCGGACAGGGGCGGGAGGGACCGTCAACGGGGGGATTTGGAGCCCCGGAACCTCGCGGTCGGTAAGTAGGGCCGAGTCGACCCCTTTTTGAAGGTCACCGGCCTCAGGGGAGCCGAGATGAGGAGTGGGGTTCGGGGCCAGGCGCCCCGCGCGGGGCCTGCGAGCCGGGGACACCCTCCCTACGCCGCTCTGGCGTCAGGAGACACCATTGCCGCTTCCTGGGGTTTCCCGGCCGCTGGAACGGCCCGCCCCCTCGGCTGCGGTGGAACAGTCCGCGCCCCTCCCCGGGCCGGGACCCCGGCGCCCTCGCACCCCGCTCCCCGCCACCCCGGCCGGGCGCCCCGCGCCGCGCTCTCCTCCCCGCCGCTCCCGGAGGCCGGTGCCGCGCTGGCTCCTCCACATTCCCTCCTCCGGCCGCCCCTCTCCAGATGGACTCTTCGGTGTCCACTGGGCCTCCCGGCCGAGTGCCAGGGGTTTTAGGGCTCACCAGAAAGCGCCTTCTCCTATATCATTTTCTTATGTTCTTTGGTTTCTCTGGGATGTATCCGCTTTTGGTTCTCGAAAGGAACCCCATTTTTCTTTTGCTTAAAGCATGTCTTACACCCACCACCCCCAATTGTTTGCCTTTCTGTTTTTATTTCACGGGCTGCGAGGCGTCCCCTTACTAGAGGGTGGTGTTTGTTTCCTCACTTTATGTCTCACGTTGGGCTTTACCTTTTGCAGTTGAAGTTATGGGACATATACCAAAAAATAACATAGGAAACATACAGTAGAGCTCTGTAGAAGTAAGCTCCATACTGTACTAGATGTCAGTGCCTCTCACTGCTCATGCCTTCTGTGCCATGGGTCTTCCAGTTGATAACCTCTTGAGAATGTTCGAAGAATTTCCTTGCTGGTTCATTTTCTTTTAGTTGTGGCTGAACTTTGAGAGACTGCTTAGCTTCAAGTCATATCGATCCTATTACATATCTTGTTACAGGGGGAATGGTGTGAAAAGCAGTTATCCTTGTGCCAGAGACCGTAGAAAAGAGCCCTGTAATGATGCCAGTCTGGTGTTCTTTTCTCACTTTGACAGTGACGTTTTTCCCAACTTTGCTTTATGGTGCATTTCAGACATAGGGAAGTAGAATAATGAACCCCCATGTACCCATCATCCAGGCTCAGCTCACAGAGGTCCAAGCCTGACCCATTCACATCACCATCTATTTCCCCCTCTCATGTCTCTCTTGGAGAAGTCCTTGATGTCAAAAGGAGCTTGAGATTTGAAAGAAAGACCTTACTTGTGTATAAAGTCATGATACACTTTCAAGGGGACACTATTTAATGACCTATTGCTGTAATTTCTTCCACTCAGCAACACTAGCATCGGAGAAGGACCAGAAAAGGGTATCCAGAATGATCAAGCAACTGCACTACAAGTTAAAACAATAAGCATTTCAGATCTGGATGAGAAATTGCAGGTTATCTTGTTTAACATTTTCATTTTTGGTGAGCCATTAGCAACCTTGTCCAGATCTACAGTGAATAGGAGACCACTGCGATACTGGAAGTGACACCTCCCAACTTGGCATCCAGTCTTCTGTACCATACTGTTTACCTCTAGGTTTCTCTTTTCTTCTGGAAAGAGAGCTGTGTGGAAGGGCTATGACTGAAAACTTACATTGAAGGGTTTGAATGGGCAAATACAAATTTATCTACCAAATTTTGAAATAATACAACTAAGGATATGCCTTCAATTATTCCTTAAACTAGATGGGGAACAATGAGAAGTACTAGTCATAAGTTTTAGGAAACATGGGAAAATTTTAATCTTTAGAGGTAGATATCAGGCTCAGAGTAAGAACACGCTTTAACAGATTTAGATAACATTTACAGCTATTTGATAAAAAGTTACTGCGGGAAACTGGAACGAGTTGGAATGCATCCCTGATGTCTTGCTCCATCCTTTCTTGAAGATGACAGATGAGAATCCAGGGCCGAGCTTTTTTTTAAAAATACAGAACCATCGTATGTATTTCTTAGCACACTTAATGCTGTTGTTTCCTTTCCTCAAGAAAGACAGTTAAATTCACTAACTTGTACTTGAGCCTCAACTTTCTTGTTCTTGAAATGGGAATATTCTATCACCAAGTAATGCTGTAAACAAGGAAATTCTTGTATATGGAGTTGTTAGAGTTTGATTATAAGTTTAGCTTATACAATGTGACATACTTTTTTATAAATTTACTTCCAGGGTGGTTTTTCATTGTTGAGTTTGTGACCTTAGAATAGTAGTTGTCATGTACATCCTGTTATGGAAATGCTAGAAATAGTAGCATCTGGGTGTCTTGGTAGATGGTTACCTCCAAAGACAAAGGGTGGGGCTTGTATGCTTTTTAATTTGTACTGTCATAAATGAGTGCTGTGGTTAGCCTGTTAAGATACTAGCCTAGCTTTCTAACTAGTTTCTGCTGAAGAATAAACCACTCTGTTCATCTGTGAGCATATCACAAATGGTGACTTTTTAAAAAGTCTTGTTTCTGGAATTGGAAGCTGGAGAATATTTGGTCGTCATTGAATTTGAACTGTACTGCAGAATCATTTCTTCAGGTAAGCTAGAACCTCATTATGGCATGTCATTTACTTCTTACTGTATCATTATGCTCATGGAGAGCGCTTGTCATTTACTTACTGTATCATTATGGTCATGGGGAGGACTTGAATATCATCAAGTCCAGCTACGTAATAATGCCATGCGATGAATGTTTTTTCAGGTTACAGACTTTGAATTCAGTGTCTGTAGAACTGTACCTAGCTTGGAATTTTTTCCTACCTCCTTTAAGGTACTCTCTTTTTTCCGTTAAAACACACACATACACGTGCCACACAATCATAAATGCTTGACAGCTTCCTTGAAGGAAGGGGGTTTTTGCCTTGTGTTAGGGTGTCTGGATCGTATCTCCTGTTAAATTATAAACTTAAGATCTGCAGTACAGAATAATGCCTTGTAAAAAGTAGAACATAATAAAATTTTATTGACTTTTTGGGTTAAAAAAGAAAAAATTGGTGAGGAAACTTAAATCCAGGGAAGCTGAATGACTTCTTCAAGGTCACAGACCAAATCGTAACAGAATTGTGTCCCAAACTTTAGAAGACCTCTGAGTTCCAGTTCAAAGCCCCTTTCATTGTACCATTTTCTTCACACATCAGAGGAATATGGAGGGGAAAGTATTATTTATATGTATTTTTTATCTTATTAGTTGGAGATACATTTTCAGGGTCTGCTTTAAAAGTTTTTGATCAGTGCTACTCAATAGAAATATAATGCCAGTGAGGCATAGTAGTCACTTTAAAAGAAGTTAAAAAAAAGGTGAAGGAGCATTATTATAATGCTTTAGACTTAGTTCTGAAGTTAGAGTTTGAGGTTGTGGTTTTTTCTTTTATGTTTCAGTGATTTTTCTTTGCACAATTAGGAAGGATTGTTTCTGAGTTTGTGGTAAATTGAACAAAGTCATTTGGTGTTTCACACATTTTGTGCGTTTGTGATGAAGTGCTTTCCCATTTTTGATGGGATCAGTTCTTTTTTAAAAAACTATTTTTAAGTGTATAGGTCATTGTAATGTTTTCTTATTTTATATGACTAGTCAGTCGTTGAGGGGAAACCTGACATTTAAAAAATGAGTAGTTGCAAAATTCAATAATAAAATAATCTAATAAAAATAGGCAGAAAATTTGAAGTCTATCAAAGGAGGTATACCTATGGTAAGTGAGCACATGAAAAGATGCTCAATATCATTGGCCTTTAGGGAAATGCAAATGAAAACTGAAATACCACCTCACATCCATTAGTATGTCTGAAATTAAAAAAGACTGATCATATATCAGGTGTTGGTGAGGATGTAGAGAAAATGGAACTTGCATACACTGCTGGTGAGAAAGCAAAGTGGTACAGCCAGTTTAGAAAGTAGGCTGGCAGTTTCCTAAAAAACTAAACCTACACCTCCTTACACTCAGTCATTCCTACATATATTTAACCCAAGAGAAATTGAAAGTGTATTCCCATACAAAATCTTGTAGGTAGCAGCTTTGTTTGGAAAGGAATATTAAAAGACATCTTGGTCTAACCATCGTAATGTATCTGGCACCCTGCAGAATGCAGATATGGGTAAATAGCTCCCTGAGCAATCTGTTCTTTTTGAACAACCCAATCTTAGATTCTTTAACAGCTTTGAGATAGAATTCACATACTATGTAATTCCTCCCTTTAAAGTATACAATTCAGTATATGTTATATTCATAGATATGTGTAACCATCACCACAGTCAATTTTATATTTTCATCAACTCAAAAAGAAAACTCATACTCTATTCCCTCCCCTGTCTCCAGCCCTCAGTAACCACTAATCTACTTTATGGCTCTGTAGAGTTGAGTATGTGTTCTTTTTGTGATTGGCTTCTTTCACTTAGCATGATGTTTTCAATGTTCATCCATATTGTTGCATGTATCAATATTTCACTTTTATTATGGCTCAATAATATTCCCTTAACACATTTTGATTTTTAATTCATCAGTTCATAGTTTGGCTCGTCAGAATTAACGTCATTGTAATCATTAGTGTGGCATTTTTTATGTAGACAGTTGTTTTTACTTCTCTTGAATGTATACCTGGAGAGGGAGCTGCTGGGTCATGTAGTAACTATGTTTAACCAGATTATTATACCCTTTCCCTCCTAAACAGCATCCTGTTTTCCCAGGGGCTTTTCCATTACCAGCAGCAGGGTATGAAAGTTAGATTCTTAACCTTACGGTAAAATTTGCATCCGTGACTCCCAACTCTCTCAAGGTGTCCAAAGCAAATCTGCTTTTTCTAGATGACTGGCAACTTGATCTAATCTTCTGAGATCCCTGATGTTGTCTAATGTTATATGACTGCTACCAGTTTTCATGGTCCTGTGATGTAGTTTTAGATTTCACCAACTCTTTTCAGTATACTTCAGTGTGTCTATATCTCTCTCCCCTCCCCCCCCCTTTTTTTTTTTGGTTAGAGAACTGGATACAATTTATTTACTTAGGAGGAATTTGTAATCAAAGATAGGTAATGGGTTGTCAGTTCTCAGTTTCCAGCTGGTCTTCGCTGGCCTAACTAGTCAGGGCCCCTAACCCAGTGGTTCTCATAGCCATACTTTGAATCTCCCAAGTCTCTTAAAAACAAATCAGATCCCCACTCAAGGAGACTCTGGTTTATTTCATGTGGGCTGAGGCTCAAGTGATCCAGATATGCATCTTGCATGGAAAACAAGTATAACCTGTAGTGGCCAAAGGAGTGGGGTTTTCTGAAGGCCTGCACTACTTACATCCCTGCTGTCCATACATGGGTATCTGCTTTATTGACTTAAAATCCTTGACATTCAATCTTTTCTGAAGCACTGGCTCAGGGTACCACCTTTAAACATCAAACATTTCCACCACCCCCCACCCTCCCCAACCCCCCCACCCCCACTTCAATTTCTCGACAGGTGCTCTGCAGACACTAGCTGTGACTGGTCTGCCTGTCTGATCACTTGCAGTTTATGGATGGGATCTCAGGCTGCAGCCAGGTTAGGGGATTTTAAGCGCCTTTAAGCTGGAGTGCTCATTGAATGTATATTTCTCAGTTATGTAATGACTTCACTTCTTCGGAATTCCCCTGCTTGTTTTTAGTAACAGGAGCTTAGAATGGTGACAACAGTAGTATTAGTGGACAAATGTATTTTGAACATTTGTCTCATAATTTTGAGCAGTCATTTAGTTGTTTAAAGAGATTAAGTAATTTTACTCTTAGTTACACTCAAACATTACTAATGAAGTGATAGAAGTGAGGATTCACAGCTTGTTTGAACCTTGAGACTATTGACTATTCCAAATGATACGGTTTTAAAAGAGACCAACAATTAAAGTAACCTCTCTTTCCCCTTCTAGAGGCAGCTACTGTAACCAGATTCGTGTGTATATTTCCAGAGATGCTATCTTTGCAAATACATTTAAACTGTGTATTTCTCCTTTTCCTCCCTCCCTTACAATTGATATTTATTGTAAATATTGGTCTTCATCAACTGGGAGACTGTTTCCTACTGGTGCATATGTAGCGCTCTCTCTCTTTTTATTTATTTATTTATTTGACATGAATACTATTCCATTGTATCCTCTATTAATGGACACTGATATTTCTCTTGCTATTACAAGTAACTATGCACCTATATCATTTTGCATATGTTGTTGTACAGGATTTCTCAATCTCAGCACTACTGTTGTTGGGACTCTTTATTTTTTGTTGTGGGAGCTGGCTGTGTATTAGGATGTTTAGCACTTCCTGCCTTCTGTGAACCTAGATGCTAGTAGCACTCCCATCCTAAGTTGTGACAGCTAAATAGTCTGCACCTATCACCAGATGTTCCTTGAGGGGGTTAAAAAAAAAAAAAAAATGACCCCTGGTGGGAGAACCACTGTTCTGATTTATCTTTAGGATAAAATTTTAGAAGTAGAATTCTTGGATCTAAGGTTACGTGCTTTAAAAATTCTGATAGCAGTTGAATTGCCTTCCCATAAAAATAGTACCATTCTCTTCTGCAACTAGCAATACTTGAGTGTATTTTTTTATTTTCTCCAATTTATGGTTTATAATTTTTTATACCATCTCATTGTCCACATTTCTCTGTTTTACAGCTAATCTTTTTATTGATCACCTGGTGCTTGCTAGGTATGTAGTATTGTTTGGCTTATGTAGCTCTGTGACACTCATATGGTCCTTGACTTTTGATGGTTTGACTTATGTTTTTTCAGCTTTATGATGGTGCAAAAGTAACATATTCAGTAGGAACTGTAGTTTGAATTTTGATCTTTTCCTGAGCTGGGAATTTGTGATATGATATGCTTTAATGGGGCTGGGCAGTGGCAGCAAGCTAGAGCTCTGCTCAGCCAAGCAGTTAAGGAGGGAAACAGTCGATACTTTGTGGTGCACTGTGTTGCCAGCAACTTTTGGATATTGTGTTTTTGTATTTTTGCATCCCATCATGTCTACAAAACTGCCATCTAAGTCTGCTACTGGTGGTGAGAAGAGGAAGGTAATTAAGATAATTGCGTGGTTAGGCTAATGTATGTGTTCTGAACTTGTTAAGGTAGGCTGGGCTAAGCTATAAGGTAGGGTAGGCACTTTTCAGTGCATTTTTGACTAAAGAGTTTCTGTTTACATTGGGCTTGTTGAGATGGAACCCCACCATAAATCAAGGATCGTCTGTATTTTGAATTGCTTTCCTCTCTATCTAGTCCTCTTAAAGTTTGGTACCAAGAACTGAAGGCATTACTTTCACTTTCTTCTGATCATAATGAAATGTGACAATATGTACCTCTCAATTGAGATCTAATATGTGACAGACACAGTGCTTGGTGTGATTTAAAAATGCATTATTCCTGTGTAGCCTGAACATTTACTTTTATTTTTGTATTTTCAGGTAAGCATTTATTTCTAAATAAATGACGTTATCTTCTTCCTTTTGAGTTGTTATGTGGCATCTCTCTGGCTATATTCTGTTAAGTCATGATCTGTTGAAGTAGGACGTTGTAGGGTAAGGAAAAATGTCAGGCTTTTCTGCCCTCCCGCCATCAGGATAGATGATGGATCCTTGCGGTCCTGAATGCATGCCTGATGGTGGGCACCTGGAATAGGGTGTGGGCATAGGCAGATGGGATTCACCTGGGCTAAGACTGGGCTTTTAAGGTCGGCATCACGGGGACGCCAGCAGAACGAACGGAAGAGCAGAGAAGCAGAGAGAGAAGCCAAGAAGCCGAGAAAGAAGCGAGAGAAGCAGAAGCCGAGAGAAGGCCAGAGAGCCCAGCTAGAGTGAAGACTTGCTGGGGGGTGGGAGGCCTGCCAGCCTCCCGGCCCCCCAGCACCCCTGCCTGCTGTGTACCTGGTAAACCCCAATAAAAGACGTGCATAAGCCACTGAGGAGGACTATGACTCCTCCTTTACCCGGTCTGCATGGGATCAGAAAACCTGCTGTGTGTCCTTCCTGCCCTTACAATTGGCGTAAGTCAGCAAGATGATCCATGCAGATGGGTATGGAGCCCTCCGAAGACCTGGAGGGACTAAGGAGTAACAGACTGTTTCCCTGTGACGACGCTGGAGGCGTCATGGCGGCATAGGAGATGGACGAGGTCCAGGAGCTGCAGGATGAGACTTTGTGTGGAGGAGTTGCCCGAGAGGACCAGCCAACGACCCCTGAGGCAGCAAGAATCATCGGCGAAGGGAGGACCACGATTCCGAGCTCGCCAGTGCTGATTCAGGGAGAGGCCAATGAACTTGGCCTAATGGACTTGGACTGATGGACTCGGACTGATGAACTTGGACTGACAATCCCGCCAGTAGGCGGAGGACCTTGGCAGGTTATGTTTTTGGTTTTTTTTTTTTTGAGAATCCGGGGGTGGCCAGTGGGCCTTGATGGCCAAAAGCAGCCTGTGTATGCCCAGCAGCCAGGCAGAGGAGAAAAGCCAACTGAGAAGGCAAAAGCTGGTGCTGATGCTAAGTTTGGGAAAGCCCTGAGTGGCTGTTTAGCAGCCTGAGTATGCTGAAGACCTGTGAGTCTCGTAACATCACTTGTGGGTGATGCCCTGCTCATTGTCGAGTGAGAGTGAGGAGCTGAGGAACCCATCCTTTGGGGGACGGGTGGGAAACGTGACTTGGGGTGGAGCCCAAGCTGAATGTAGAGTTTGGATCCCCGACCCATGTGCTTGTGCGGTGAGTTGGCCTGAGTGCAGGGGTCTGCGAGTCACATCGGTGGCTATGAAGGCCGAGTGTTGGAGCGACTGCAGACAGAAACCCTGAGGGTTGGCGATTACCCCCAACAGAATAGAATCGCCAATCCCAGAGCGAGTGCATCCTGGGGGTGGATGCGGTGTGTGGCTTGTAGCCAAGACTTCAGCCAGAGAAGGTCAGGAAGCCTGACGGCTCCTGTCATGTTACAGTAGATGCCGTGAGTGATTCCCCTCCCTTATATGAGCAGTGCCTTTGGCAGCAGATTTGGTGGCTCATCTGCTGGTACCAATAATTGTCTTTTGCACTAGGTTGGGGCCCTGCCTGGACTTATTTGTGTTCTGTTGTATTTTGTTATATTGTGATGTATTTGCTTTTTTTTATTAGCATAGTTTTTATTTTACTGTAAAACTTACATACAATGAAATATACATTTTAAGTGTCAATTTCCCAAGTTTTATTAAGTGCATACACTTTTTTAAATTTTTTTTTTTTTATTTATTTATTTTTTTTAACCCCCCCTTTCTGATCCCAATCCCTCCCCTCCCACCCCCCTGTATTTGCTTTTGTGGGCCATGGCTGCATTGTTTATGTTTGATAAGAAAATTGTATATATGAAGACTATATGGCAGAAAACCCTGAGGGGGTGGACTGTAGGGTAAGGAAAAATGTCAGGCTTTTCTGCTCTCCCGCCATCAGGATAGATGATGGATCCTTGCGGTCCTGAATGCATGCCTGATGGCGGGCACCTGGAATAGGGTGTGGGCATAGGTAGATGGGATTCACCTGGGCTAAGACTGGGCTTTTAAGGTCGGCGTCACGGGGACGCCAGCAGAACAAACGGAAGAGCAGAGAAGCAGAGAGAAAAGCCAAGAAGCCGAGAAAGAAGCGAGAGAAGCAGAAGCCGAGAGAAGGCCAGAGAGCCCAGCTAGAGTGAAGACTTGCTGGGGGCTGGGAGGCCTGCCAGCCTCCCGGCCCCCCAGCACCCCTGCCTGCTGTGTACCTGGTAAACCCCAATAAAAGACCTGCATAAGCCACTGAGGAGGGCTATGACTCCTCCTTTACCCGGCCTGCATGGGATCAGAAAACCTGCACAGTGGCCTGTTTCTGCCACTGCAGACGTGTCACCAAGATCTATGAAAAGGAGTATTTGATTCTGCAATTAAAAGTCTGTCTTGTGACACGATCAGAACAGTTTAGGTACTCTTGCTTACGTTCTGTAATATCTGTTAATTTCTCTTCCAGGACTCTCGTTAACAATCACCAAAATATGAAATTATGACTTTGTATATGCTTAATGCTTGTTTCTAGGCATATTTGTTCGTCATTAAATATCTACCATCTAACATAGCATGTGGTGTGTGGTATATGGCATGTGCCCAGGAAATATGTGCTGAATGTCACTCTGAGAAATGTGAATCCCTGAAAATTGGGTCATTTGGGGGCCTAACAGCCCAGATTTTCCCCATTAGTGGGTTGAAGAGTTTAGTTCAGCAAAGGAGTCTGTCCCATGCTTGGTTGAAAGTCGCCCTCTTTCCTCAAAGTTCCCTAAATTAGTTGGTTTTTATGTTTTTTCTCTGGACCAGTTGGGCTTTAGGAGGAACTTTACTTCAAATAATTCTGAATTTGGCTGAAAGCTGTGAAAGTTAATAGAATGAGTAACTATTTCTTTGAGCATCCCACCTCATACTTAAGGAGTCATGGTTATATTTACTTACGGCAGAGTGGTAACTAGACTTTGTGGTGTGATTAACTTATGTCAGCAGTTTTCAAAATCTGTGTTTAGGTAACCTGAAGACACCAGTGTACCCCTGGTTTTAATGACTGTTCTGCTAACCTGGCAAGGTTTTGTTTTGGTTTTTTTGGAACCCTATTTGATAACCACAATTTGGTTGTTTTTTTTTTCTACTTCCAAGAATTTATGTGAGGTGTTTTAAGTGTTGGCCAGATAACTTGTTTGGCTAGTTTACTGTTCTCTGTTCTGGAGTCTGGAACTCATAAACAAGAACTCAAGAGGTGGAGCAGGACAACAAGGGGAGAGTTCATTACCTCTGAGGGAGAAAAGAACAACTGAGTTCAGGGGTCCACATGCTGTTTCTGTAAATAGGATTGCCTCTGTCACATGATTATTTGTTTTCTTAGAACCCTTGAAACATGTAAAGATCACTCCTAAGTCATGAGTTTTATAAAAGCAAGCTATAGCCAGATTTGGCCCATGGGCCATGGTTTACCAACCCCCTGCACTAGGTGAAGAAATTAATTTATTGCTAAATGTGTTTATCTTAGTGTCTTGGGGACATGAACCCATAATAATCTTGGGAATTTCTCATTTGATTGTGATCCAGAGAAAAGAGAGATAAACTCTGGTAGGGGAGGTCAGGGTGACCCTCGTGTCAGTCATCTTGGGTCCATGGAGCTCAAGGTAACCTTGACCAGTGTGAAAGTAGCTGTCCATTAGGACAGAGGGCTCTTACTGCTTCTTTCCCATGGGAATGCTGGCCAAACGGGATGAGGATGCAAGACCGGAATGGAGGTGTGCCCCTAGAATTAGCTTGGCCTTAGACAGGTTGAAGAAATACAGTGAGCTCAAGACAGGAAATTAAGTTGATTGTGTCTCAGAAATATGTTTAATTTCCTGAATCTCTGTTGGGATGTAGTTAGAAATCTGGCATCTACAATCAGTTTGGCCAGTTTATAAAAATAGAAGAACAGGTTTGTACCTTGAATTCTGAGAATAACACCAAATTCTGATGATGCATGAATCCAGATTTGTTATGTTGTTTTTCTCTGATCACCAGAAGTTCTGTAGAGCAGGCCCAGCATGAAGAAAGTATTCATTTGTTTCACGGTAGTTTGGAAGATAGGAGGGCATAACGATTAAAGAGCTTGGACTCTGAGACAGATGCACTTGTCTAAATTCCTACTCTACCACTTACTAGCTCTCTGATCCTGAGTAATTTACTTAATCCTCTAAACCTGGATTTTTTTCACCTGTAAATAACTGGTAATGATAACTTCATTGTAGGGTTGTTGTGAGAATTAAGTGAGTAATGCTTATAAATGAGCTCAATGTCTGTCTTGTTAGTATTCCGTAAATGTTAGGAATAATAGTGATAAAATGCAAGTTGAAGTGGTGCTGGATCAGAAACAGGAATTTAGTATTTGTGACTTTGTGCCACTGAAATAGCATGTGCTTTTAATTTTGTCACTAAATGTTGGGATTGCAATTCAAGCAGTATTGGGTTAGGAATCAGAAGAACTGGATTTGTTTATACCTCACTTATTTCCTAATTGATAAATGGAAAAACATGTCAACAGGTTGCAGGATAACATGTGAGAGGGCTTGAGTTTTATAGTGTTAGACAAAATTTAAGGTGAAGTCATTTGTTCATTGTAGTGGCAGGATAGGACACGGAGCAGGATATCTATGACCCAAGCAGACAGACAGGTGAGGGAGAAGTCCTAGAGCCCTCGGTGACTTTTCAGGCTTTTATTAGGATTTACCAGGTACACGGCAGGCAGGGGGGCTGGGAGGCTGGCAGCAAATCTTCACTCTGGGCTCACCAGCGTTTTCTCACCTTCTCTCTGCTTCCCTACTCTACTCTCTGCTTCTACTCATGGTTCTGCTTCGTTCTTGGCTTCTGCAGGCATCCCCGTGATACCACCCGTATAAGCCCAGTCTTAGCCTAGGTGTACCCACTTACACATGCCAATCCAGGTACTCGCCATCAGGCATGCATTCAGAACCACAAGGTTCTGTCATCAATCCTAATGGCAGGAGGGCAGAAAAGCCTGATACTTTTTACCTTACCCTATATTCATCATCTTGATGTTCTAACTATATTGAACAGGGCCAGACAGTAATTGATGTGAAGCCAAAGTACTTGTGAAAGAGACGCGATAGGATGCCCCCAAGTTTGTAACTTGTGCCTAGGTGTAATACAAAATTGGAATACTTTTGTAAGATATTGGAAGTGGTGCAGTTTTAAAAATGAGTAGCCTTATTAAATGAAAGGAGTCAGTCTGAGAGGGCTCATACTGTATGATTTTTACTATACGACATTCTGGACAAGGCACAGTAAAAATATCAGTCATTATCAAGGGTTGGGACAGAGAGGAATGAATCATTGGAGCAGAGAGAATTTTTAGGTCAGTGAAAATACTTTGTATCGTACTATAGCGGTTGATATGTCATTATACACTTGTCAAAACCCATGGAATGTACACCACCAAGAGAGAACACTAATGTAAACTGTGGACTTTGGGTGGTTATGATGTGTTAATGTAGATAGGTCTGTCAGTTGCAAAAAATGTAGTACTCTGGTGGGGGATGGTAATAACGAGAGAAGCTGTACATATGTGGGGACAGGAGGGTGTAAGGGGAATCTCTATAGCTTACTCTTAATTTTTCCATGCACCCAAAACTGCTCTGAAAAGTCTTTAAAAAAAAATGAGTGTGGGCTTCCCCGGTGGCGCAGCAGTTGAGCGCTGGGTTGCGAAGCCGCCCGCAGCTTCTGCAGTGCCGGTTCGATCCCCGGACTGCTCCCCAGCCACCGGAGGAGAAGGAGGGTCCCACATGGCGCGCAGACCTCTCCTGCCGCCCGCTGCTCCCCTCAGCAGTGTGCTTTGGTCCTTCTGCCTGCTCTGCTCCCCGTTCTGGCTCTGGTGAATTCTCTCACCCTCCCGCGCTTCTGATTGTACCCAGTGCTTATATAAATAAATAAAAACAAATCTTCAAAAATAAATAAATAAAAATAAAAAGAGTAGTAGTTGACATTTAAAAAAAAATGAGTGGTCAGTGTGGGGAGAGAGACTAGAGGAGATTAGATTAATCTCTATGTAGAAAATGTGACAATACCTTGTAAAATTAAAACTTCATTTCCTTTTCCCCTGCAATTCATTACAGTACTTATAACAAAGTGGAAACCGTGTCCAGATTCAGGAGATGAGTTAACTAAATCATACATTCTCCAGTTAAAACCTATGCCCCCCTAAAGAGTGAGGGAGCTCTGTATGCTGATGGGTCATGCTTACAAGAGAAGTTAAACTAAAAAACAGAAGGAGCAAGGTGCAGAAGAGTGTGTATAGTATGCGGTCATTATTGTTGCCAGGTTAGGGAGCAGGTAGAAAAGATCAGTTGTGATTTCCTTGTATAAGCGCAACCTTATCTCTGAAAGAATAAAAAGTTGGTGTCGTATTGGTTGCATCCGCGGAAGAAAACTGTGGGTAGCTAGGGGCAGATAAGAGGAAATTTACTTTTCACAGTATAACCTCTTTTATTAAAACGTATATTCGTGTTTTTTAATCCAGGAAGTTTGAGTAGGCACAGATCATATCACTGGAGTTAAAAACTATATGAAACATCTGTGTGTTTTCCTCTCATGTCCATGAGAGGAAACCTGTTGCTCTGCCCGGTCTCTTCGACCTTGAATGACTTGAGACGCTGGCACTGACTAGATTTACCCTAAAACAGTACCCTACTCCCACCCCCAAAGCATATTGATGTTTCTCTTGATTTGTGTGACTGACGGTGTTTCTGTTTCCACTCCTAGCTTTGGCAGCATGTAAGCAACTTCTTGCCAAGAACCCAGGTCACCGCTGAGAAGGGGGCCTGAGGGAGAAGAATATCCAGAGGAAACCAATGCCAGACGCGTCTGGAATTACACTCACCACAGGCAGCATGAGACATTTTGTGCCAGCATCTGTGTCCTACTGGCAAAGACCGTCGCTCTCCAGGTAGGAGGGTCCTGGAAGCAGCACGCACCAGGAGCCTCTCCAGAGGAGGAATGGGGCCAGATGTGAACTCTCTACAATGAACACAATTTTCAGCTTATGAAGGAATTTTAAGAAAGCAATTATTTAATTTCCATATATTCAAGTTCAGTAGCCTTCTGTGTGAAGTCCCAGCAGTCAACCCCTCCACGGGAGATAGCAGGATTTTTCTGGCATCGGGTTGAACTCTTCTTGGTACTTCTGGCAATGGCAGATCTTCAGGACAGATTTATCTGCTAAATGCTCTTGAGCAGGAAAAAAGTAAGACTTCTGGAAGCAGCTTAAGGATAGCAGAGCAGAGATCCCTCCCTCCTTGCTCACTTCCTCAGAAACTCAGCCTGGACTCGGATGCTTGTGCTGAAGATTGATCCTGCCTCATTCACCTCCAAAGTCTGTTTCTTCCAGGGAGATTTGGCATTTGGGGGCTGCCTCCTCTGCCCTTTTTTAACTTCTTCTCCCAAGCTTCACCTTCAGCAGTCAAATGATGTGAACTTTGGAATGGAGTTTGTTGTCCTTTGGGGACTTGCTTCTGTTGCTAAGCTAGTGCTGTCTGAGCGGACATTCTGAAGGCTGTCGTCTGTTCTTGGGGAGGAGGGCATCGGCCTTGCCTGGATCCTCCACCATGTTCCTGTTGCTGCCTTTTGACAGCTTGATTGTCAACCTTCTGGGCATCTCCCTGACTGTCCTCTTTACCCTCCTTCTCGTTTTCATCATAGTCCCGGCCATTTTTGGAGTCTCCTTTGGTATCCGAAGGCTCTACATGAAGACATTGTTAAAAATCTTTGCGGTGAGTTGTGTTGTCTCATGGTTATTGTTTCAATGGTTATTTTACAGAGAAGGGGGAGAGTGCTGTTAGCTAAGAGTTGTTCCTATCAGGTGGATTGTTATCTCTTTATTAGTTATGGAGAAAGTTGAGAGTATGAGAGGTGGCATTTTGAGTCAAAAGAAAAGTTTAAATGTGTACTTGTAGCATTTAAGCCTTAAGCAGTCTTCCTTGTAAGCTAAGGTACCTTGTACATTTGATTCATCTTAGCAAAGGAACCTGTTCGATGAGTCCACACTTTTCCTGTTCATTACAAAGAAAGTGGGGCTTAGAATTAAAGGGGGGGAAATCACTGTCCTATTACATCTTGTTATATAACTCGAAACACTAGCTGCTGCTGGCGTATTCCCTCACTGATAACTGTGATTTACTCTTCACTCAAACATTTATCTTAAATAGCATCTTAAATAGATCTTAAATTTATCTTGCATAAAAGGATTACAGGTTTGCTCCTACTGTGTGAAAGTAGAACATTCTAATTTGGTATTTTTGGTGTCTGGCAACACTCAAAAATTATTTTGAAACAAATAATATTTCATATAAATTAATGGCAAAATGTTCCTAAACCTCAAAAATAACCTACCAAATTGCGTCAAATAGGAACTCTACTTTTGGATAGCAGGGGAAACCTGTAAGGGAAAAGGTATTTGATGAATTGGTTTCTTTACTTAAAGATAGGGGAGAAGGATAATAAATTTCTTAACATATGTCAGAACTTAACTAATTGTACTGCTGAACTGGTCACAGTGTAAAGGAAATGGGTGAGAAGAGGTAGTTCCTGGAAGTTGATCTGTGCCACAAGACAATATCTAGCGAAGGATTTGGTAGTTTCTTAGCAATCTCCTTTTTCCACTGTCGCCAAATCTTTAGTATTCATTTCCACAACTGTGTAATTTGGAAAATGCACTCATAATGGTAGAAATTATACATCATTCTTTTTTCATGTAGTATTGGGTTGTTACAAAAGTCATGACATTTTCTTTTTGTTTTTCAAGCTAAAATGTGTCATGACTTTGCCGACAACCCATTATCTTACTGTTTTCGTATACTATTATTCATCTTTGGTTCCTTGTAATTCTGCAGTATTTTCATTTATCAGTGAAGAAACAGAGACTTAGAAGGATTCACTGGCCTACATGAAATGTTACATTATATGGGAAATATTTTTTATGTTTATTGTTGATTCTTGGCTTTCATCTTTTGATATTCCTCTAGGATTATGATTTTTTTTCACATTTAAAAAATTGAGGTGAAATTGACATAAAATTAACCATTTTAAAGAGAACAGTCAAGTGGCATTTACTTTATTCACAGAGACGTTTAATTCTACACTACCACCTCTTATCTAGTTACACAACACCCTCAGCGCTCCAAAAGGAAACCCCGTACTCACTAAGCAGTTCCGTTCTCCATTCTCCCTCGTTTCCCCTCTCTTGGCTACCACAAGTCTGTGTTCTATCTCTGGATTTACCTATTCTGGATATTTCCTATAAATGAAGCATGTAAAATGTGCTTTTTTTTTTTTTTTTTTTTTTTTTTTGATTGGCTCCTCTCACTTTGTGTAATGTTTGAGATTCGTCTAAGTTGTAATCGTGTTTCGGTACTTTTTTTATGCATGTCTGTACTATAATTCACTTATCAGTCCATCCATTGATGATATTAGCGGACTGTTTCCACCTGCTGGCTCTTGTCAATGATATTCTTATTTGACCGTTACTGATACGATATTTGAGCACTACATATGATATTTGTGGTTTTCTAGTACCTTGCTACTCAGAAAGTGGCCTGAAGAGCAGCAGCATGTGTTTCAGATAAAAGCCAGTTAGAAATGGTGTTTTCAGGCCCCCTTCAGACCTACTGAATTACAGTCTGCATTTCAACAACGTCCAGGTGATTCACATGATATTAAAGCTTGAGAAGTAGTAATCTAGTCAGTCTTTAGCTTCTATACTAATAAGTTGTATTTAATTAACCAGCTGATGTAAATTTGCTTAGATTGCAGTCAAAGAAAATCTTCAAAAGAGCTCAGGGTTCCTGTGGACTATGTGACTTACTACTCATGCCCTTTTGCTGCTGCTATGAAAAACATACACCAGTATAGAATGAGAATAGCTGATAAACTTTTGGGGAAAGGGGAAGACAACAGTGAGTGATATCTGTCTTTCATTCAAGTTTATAAGCAAGTGCTTGACTCATAGACCTATGGAAAATTCTTAATTTGAAAACAAAAAGGAGTTATCAACCTAGTAGCTAATATTTGTGTGGGGCAAAGGGCCAGGGTCCATCATGTATATTCCCTATTCCATTTTGAAAATGTCCCCCAAATTAATATTTTCATGCTCATGGTCAGGTAGGTCCTTTCCATTGTGACTGTATTTGATTGTGACTGTGTATTCTTGTGACCTTGGATGTAGTTTATAATTAAACAATGGAAATTCATTAAGCACAATTGTTGGGCCAGTTCATGGAATAATTTTGAGCCATGAGAGACTCTATGCTGACCACCTCTTGAAAGTTACTGGTTTGGGGCACAATATTTTAGAAGTCATAATGGAAATAATGTGTGCGTATGTATGTATGCACCCACCTGTGTTTATATACCTATTTGTATGGAGTACCCGTCTGTAACCTCAAGATGTAGAATTTTGGGAATTAGATTTTTACCCATCAGTCACTCATATGAGATCTGGGTTCCCTGTGGTTTTTGTCCTGTTGAGTTTTATGGGTAATTACAGCTTGGCAAAGTTAGAATAAGGGGTAGACTAAAAAGGACTGATATGTACCTGCAGTGGCCTACGGTGGTTCTTGGAAGATTGTTCAGTCTTACCCTCTGAAAAGATTTACTGCTCTGAGTTGATCTTAATGGACAGTAAGAATTGAGTGAATGCTGTTTTTATCAGAAGTATTTGATACAAATTGGATTTGGTTGGTTGATTTTGAATCTCAAAGTATACACCTGTGTATCCATGTGTACATCTAAAATACACCTATATTTGTGGGTATTTTTAATAGAGGTGAGATCTTTGTTTTGGCTCTTTTAGCCTGTTTACCCCTTCCTAAATTGAGATTGATGTACGTGATTTTAGAGGTGGAGGAAGCTCAAAGATAATTCCATAGATCTTCCCTCTAGCTGCATGTTTGAATGACCTGGAGAAGAATTTTAGCTGTATATGTTTGGGATCACTAGAATCTCCCAACATTTGATTTAATTAGCCTGAGTGGGCATTTTTTAACATCTCCCAAGTGAATCTGCCATCTGCCATCAAAAGGTGGAATCTGACCTACTTGTGAAAGGGGACCTCCTTTACCGACTTAACATGGTGGACATGATGTTGTGCGACATGTGAGATTAGGTTAGAAATGTGGTTTAACTTCTTTTTTTCCGCCATACTCTATTTTCTTACATTGTTACTCATTTTTGTACAATATTTGTTTTCTCCCCTCAGGTGTAGCTCCCATAAATCTCCCACCACCACATCACCCATGAACCGTCACTGTAGTCCCTTGTGCTCTTCCCTCCTGTTTTGACTCTTCCTAACTGCCCCCCCCCCGCCTTGCTGTATGCCTCAGATCTACAGTTTGCCTACAAGTTTTGTAATTTTTTTTACATTTTGTTCGAGTTCCCCATGTTCCTCCTATAAGTGAAACCATCTGATATTTTTCTTTTTCTTTCTGACTTATTTTACTGAGCATGATCCCTTCTAGGTCCGCCCATGTTGCTGTGAATGGCATGAGTTTATCTTTTTTGATTGCTGAGTAGTGTGTGTGTGTGTGTGTGTGTGTGTTTGATTGCTGAGTAGTGGGGGGGTGGGTGTGGGGGGGTGTTTGATTGCTGAGTAGTGGGGGAGGTGTGTGTGTGTGTGTGTGTACACATACATACACACACACACACACACACACTTCTGACTCTCCGGATGCTGGCTTCTGGAACCCAGCCACCATGCTCTGAGGAAGACCAGCCCACATGTAGGTGTTCTAGCTCTCAACCTTAGGCAGGCTCTGATAACTAGCATCAGCTGCCCACACAGGCGTGACCAAGCCTTCAAAGGGCTTCAGTACCTTGCCTTCCAGTCACCCAGTTGATGCAAAGCCCTTATGTAACTTGCAGATCTTTGAGCAAAGTAAGTGGTTTTGGGGTTGTGAGTGTCTAAATATTAAAGAATTTTAAACATTCACTTATGTTCCATAGCTTATAAAACCTTAACTTTTTCGTGTGTATTTTTTACTCTTTTCAGTGTACATTCATATTTTATGATTGGGTAAATGGTATGTGTAATTTTGCATCTGTTTTCTTTTGGGATTTTGTCAACCATTTTTGTATTTTACTAGATAATCTTCATGATGGTTGTTAACACGATCTAATCGTACATTTACCTATGCTTTTGGAGGATCTGAGTAAGCTCTGGCTTAACAGCTTGTCTTCCATGATTAGTTCATTCTGCTGTCTGAAGGAGCCAGAAGAAAATATTTGTATACCTACCACTGGAGAACTATAGAGAGAATGTGGGTGGTTCAGTGTCTTCTGTTCCTTCTTCTGGAAGACTGAAATTCATGCAGGTCCTGTTAATGCTGGCTGAGTCACTGAAGATCTTCGTGTGCAGAGGGCAGTCTTAAAAGTGTTTTCCTTAATATCTGTGCTTCATATTTACCCTCACTGTTGTGAGGGATAAAATTGTATTGTTTGGGATAAAATTCCTAGGAGTGGGCTTTCAAGTGAGGTGAGAATGGGGGAAAGGAGAGAAGAAAGCCTGGATGCAAAGGAGAAAGATGAAAACAGATGACTTGCATGTTCTAGCCTGATGTGGAGGGAATTATTTGGGTCAGGATAGAGAAGATGAGGCAGTTGTAATTGGATTGGCGTTAAACTCCAAAGCAGAATTGGCAAGAGAAGAGTCATAGCAGTGGCGGTTATGCGCTAGTGCAAGGAACTCTACAGGCAGCAAAATTGTTGTGCAGTGGCATGAGTTTTTGAGTTAGATGGCCTTAGCTTGAATCCCAGAGCTTTTCTTACCAGCCCTGAAACTTGACCTAAGTTATCAGACTTTCTGGTCTGATATGCCTCGTCATCTAGGGAGTTGGGTTAGGGATACCTGCTTCATATGGTTGTAGTGAAATAGGTAATGTTAGTCATGCATGTCTTCCATGTCCCAGTGAGAAGAGTGATTTTAACATAACCTTGAGTAGCTCAAAGGACACACTGATGGAGGTGAGAATGTCATCATGGTGGACAAGGTTTTAGATTTGACCATTTCAGGTCTCCTTGTCCTATGTAGACCTTGATGAGGAGAAATACCAGGAGTTGATGAATTAAATGCAGCCTATATTGATTCCTCAGTACAAGGGACTTTAGCAGACTGTGCTGGAATGTGACTATGGGTAGGTCCTAGCTCCTGCTCTCAAGGTGTTTATAGTGTAGTGAGAAGGAGAAATGTATGCATACATAACCAATTCAGAACTTGAGGCCATTAAAAAGCACAGGCAGTTGATTAACTGTGACTACAGGAATTGGTTAGCATTTTAGCATTTTAGCATTTGAACTGAATCTTAAAAAGGAAAAATAGCATTTTAGAAGTGCAGTGGGTAAAGATGAGAAAGTACAGTCTTTAGACAGTACATAGCTCATTCAAGCAAAAACACTGGGTACAGGGGGGAATACAGTAAGTGTTTCTTTAGGCATTGAGGAGCCTGTGAAGATTTTTGAGCAAGAAAACGACATGATCCGACTGGCAGCATGCATCTGGATGCATTGGAGGGGGAACAGAGCAATTACATAGCTGTTACACTGTATGCAGGAGCATAAGCCAGTGAATGGAGGTCATGAAAGACAGCTGTGAGGGAATGCCGTTTCAAGGGAGGATTGCTAGACCTTGGTGACAGATGGGAAGCCTGGAAGCTTCGGTGACCAGAAAGATAGTAAGCCCCGGCCCCCCAGGAGGGGCAATAGAAGGAGGGGAGCTTGTCTGGCCACAGGAGGTGTGACACCTTCAGTTCTCAGCATGCTGCATGGTGAGGGATGGTTGGAGTTGGAGAGGACAGGCAGGTGATTGCACTGTGTGGTTAGCAGTTTTGTCAAGTCAAGATAGAGATTGTGGACTTGACAGCTACTTGAGATTACAGCTGAAGCAGAGAGAAAGTTGCTAGGAGAGGGAAATTGTGTAGGAAATAGGTGATGGACTATGGGAGCCTGGTTTATATGAAGAGTCTTGAGTCCTCATTGTATCTAGTTAGTTCATGGGAAAATGCGTTGATGTTGACTGAAGCAGAGGGTTTCTACTGAGATTAGTGTTAGGACTGGAATACCTTGCTCATGTTGGTTAGTACCCAAAGTGTTGTGTTAAATAGAATGAATAACTAGCAAAAATGCACCATCAAATCATCTGCATTTCTAAGGACTGGGCCTGAATTTCACCTGCCAAGTTTGTATGTATTGTTAACCTAAGAATGCAGCATTATTAATGCCCTTAAATGGTCTCTCTTCTTTTTGGGGAAAGCTGAGACCGGAATAATTAAGTAATCTGATACTGTAAGTAGCTTAGTAAATGGCAGATCAAGAGGGAGAGGAGGTTAATAAGGAAATGAACTCTGAACCTAAGATTCTCAGTATTATTCCAGATATCTGGACACTATATTCTTAAAGTTACAGCTCCAAGAAGCTAGTTGTGCAGTTGTCCGACTCTGCCTAGGGTGCAGCACCCTTTCATTTATTTCTGCACCAAGGTGAAGCCATACAGTTCATCAGTCCCGCTGTGCCCAGCTACCAGACAGCTCCCTCTGACCCTGCCCCTCTTCCCCATATCCCGTGACATTGGACGGTTCTCTCCAAAACATAGACGCATTTTGTGATGTACCTCAAGTTTGAAAAAGTAAAACTGGAAGTAAAAAGCAGGAGAGTGGGTGGATGTTTATGACAGAGCTTTGTGACAGAGCCTAGGAGACTTACTTGCCTCCAGTACTTTTCCCATTAAAACAGAAACTACAGCCAGAGTGCATTTTGTGTATTGAAGCACTGATGGAAACCAGGGACTTGTCATAGGTTACTTGCCTGTTGCAGACTAATCTGAGTGTCAGACCTGCCAGTATAAAATTGAGTTTTTCTGATTCTGTGTTTGTCATGCCAGTACAGAGCTTTGGCAAAAATATAAAATACTAAATTCTGGTTGAGTGACCTGTGTCCTTATGCCAGGCCTATTGTAAACTCTCTAGTCCCTTATTCACCTCGTCCCTGGATGAAATTTCCAGATAGAATTCACCTTTCCCCATCTAATTTACATTTTCTTCTAGACGAGATCATTCATGCATAGAGGCAGTGGCTAAATATCTGAAATATAGAAAAGGGACATAATCCATGTCCATTTTCTTGCCTTAGCCTTTTTTTGAGTGGGTGACTTTCTGTAAATTGCTTTTTCTAGGTGGTGGTGTTTGAAGAAACTTCCAGATGAAGTCAGGTCACTGATTAAACTTGTGACCTGCTTTTGGCTCTGCTAGACCATACAGGAGCAGTTTTGCTAATACTTCAGGTTCCGCCAGCAGAATCAACACCAAATAATGGGGCTTTGTTTTTGCTGTGTCATGGAGTGACAGGGCACTTTCCCACCTTGCGTAACTTTGGAAACTGTTTGAAAAGACACCTTTTAAAAATACCTGTTTTATTATTTGATAGTGGGAGATAACCAACCTCTTCTCTCATTATAGTTACAAGGATTTTCATGGAGAGGAGGCTTGAGGAAAATCCCATTTTCTAGAGCTAGTGTCCATTATTATTTTCGTAATAATGAGGACAGTTAGGGTGTTTCACACTTTCCCAAGTTCTGTCATATACATGATCTCATATGATACTAAGTGACCCCATGAAGTAGGTGTAGGAAGTTGATGTAGTTAGAAAATCTGACATTTTCTAAGCTGAGCTGCTTAAGGGACATAGCCTAAGTGTTAAACGTGAGATTTGAAACTAGATTTTTTTACATCTCCAAATAGAGTTGTATTTTTTTTTTAAATACTTTAACACTAAGCCACCATTAGGTCTTTCTATATTGTTTTGGGGTTCTCCTATTAAAAGGTTACTCAGAGGATGAATTGACACTTCAGACATATGTATTATTTAGATCCTTTACTTGAAAACTAAAATTGTTGCTTTTTTGGAATAATTTGGGAAATAGCCAGTGTTTGGTGGTAGCTTAAAAGATGCTTGATTCTGTTGTTTGTGAATAGCTGCCATTTGGAGAAGGACTGTGTGAGTGCTAGTAACTCAGAGACAGAGATTTAAGCAATGGGAAGCTAAGAGAAACTTCCACAGCCTTCCTGAGATCTCAGGTCTTTACTGCAGGTGACTTAACTTTTGGTTCTAGTTATCTAGCCCTGGCGAGAGGGTGGAAGATGCTCTAACAAGAGAGGGGCTTGAGTTTCCTTTTAGACTGTATGCTTTCTGACCACACTCCAGTTCAGGTATTGCGATCTCAACCTCAGTCTGGAATTGAGGCTTTCACAGAATGAAAATAGAGGTATTCAGTGAATGATAAACAACCTCATTTTTGTTTGTTGCCATTTTCCCCGCCGCAGTGGGCTACCTTGAGAATGGAAAGAGGAGCCAAGGAGAAGAACCATCAGCTGTACAAGCCCTATACCAATGGTAAGTGGGTCTTCAGCCTTACCCTGAAAGAGCTCTTTGAAATTTGTTTCTGAGTGCTTTCACTTCCTCTCATACCCTTCGCAATATAAAAAGTAGGATATGTACCCTGAATGTTTTCAGCGTACTTTCCCCTAGCATGCTGCTTGACAGAGATGTTCTCTTTTGCAGGCATCATTGCAAAAGATCCCACTTCACTGGAAGAAGAGATCAAAGAAATTCGACGAAGTGGTAGTAGTAAGGCTCTGGATAATACTCCAGAGTTTGAGCTCTCTGACATTTTCTACTTTTGCCGGAAAGGAATGGAGACCATTATGGATGATGAGGTGACAAAGAGGTTCTCGGCAGAGGAGTTGGAGTCCTGGAACCTGCTGAGCAGAACCAATTATAACTTCCAGTATATCAGCCTTCGGCTCACCATCTTGTGGGGGTTAGGAGTGCTGATTCGCTATTGTTTCCTTCTGCCACTCAGGTGAGGACAGGGCCATGGGGCCAGAAATCAGAGTGTGATGCATGATCTACCTACATGTGTTCCCTGCTTTGTTTTTCTAGTTAGAAAGAAAGACAGTAGGATTCTTTCCCTGGCCAGTTCATCTGACTCTTGGAAGGGAACACTAATGATTATCCTTTAAAGGCACTTGGATTCCCTGCATATCAGACAGAAATAGTTGGGGTTTCTTGAAGACAAATTGCCAGTCTAGGTGGACTCTACCCAGGGACAGGGAACATGTTGTACTCTCTGGCCACTCCTCCCTGGGCATGACAGCTGCTTCCCTACAGCCTGCCTCTCTAGTACAGAGACAATATTGATCTCTCAGTGTTTCTGTATCATGTGCTATTCTGAGTATGTCTTGCTGGTACCTTCAGGCTCTACTTCCTGTTGCCTCACAGAAAAACTGTATTTCTGCCAGGGTTTAAAGCCAAAGGGAAGGGTAAGACAGCAGGACAGCAGGTGCCGGAGAGCAGCACAGCCAACTTGAGGATTTTCCATCATTCTGGCTGCCTGATGCCTGAGGAGTGGTATCAGCTGAGAGCCAAATCCATCCTACACCATTGTTAGGGATCTAACAATGATCTCTGGTTCTGATGTGTCTGTTTGCATTTCTAGATGGAACTCTTGTCCAGTTCCTAGGTGATCAGATCTTGGGGATAGTTTTTGTGATGACTACTTCTCATTTTCAAAGGTCCAGTTCTGTATTTGGTGCAAGGATTTGTTTGCCTTGGTTTAACTTGTCTTCTTCTTACAGGATAGCTCTTGCTTTCACTGGAATTAGCCTTTTGGTGGTGGGCACAACCGTGGTGGGATACTTGCCAAATGGGAGGTGAGTCCAGCACAGGTGTCCATATGTGAAAAGTACTTGATTCTGGGAAGGTGGCTCTGATATTGAAGACCAGGCCTTGGGTGTAGCCAGATGGACAGAATCTTGGTTGGATTCTGGTAGCAATGGCATTAGCATTAAAGTCTTTTTTTCCTATTTTACTGTTAGTATTCCACGCTCACTCCCTACCCTCCAACCCTCACACTCCATATTTTAAAGGCAAAGGGAGAAACCATAAAACCAGAGGGTTAAGGGTTAGCAGATTTTACAGCATGATTAGTTCTGAGCATTTCCTGTGTCGGTAAATGGAAAGAGGATAAAAAATGTGGGCAAAGGGATTTTGGTCTGTGTTTTTAAATAGAAATTTGTTGCTTCTGAAAGTCTCTGGGACTAGCAAACCTCTCTTTTGCTGAGACAGATGAGGAGTTTGACTCTGGCCTTTGCTCAGCCCCTAGGAAAGGAGGCATACCTGTGCTGGAAATTCTTGGGCTGTGAATTCTAAACCCTTTTTTTAAAAAGATTTATTTATTCAATCACTGGGTACAGTCAGAAGTGCGGGATGGTGAGAGAATTTCACCAGGGGAGCAGCGGGCGGCAGGAGAGGTCTGCGCGCCATGTGGGACCCTCCTCCGGTGGCTGGGGAGCAGCCGGGGATCAAACCAGGACTGTAGAGGCCTCGGGCAGCTTCGCAACCCAGCGCTCAACCGCTGCGCCACCGGGGAGGCCCTGAATTCCGAACCCTTTAAGGGGGATGAGTTTAATCAATTCTCATTATTTCTTTTTTTTTTATGCAACATAAGGATGCTAACAGAGGGTTTTGCCCTATACAGTAATATTTATAAAAATACTTTGCAGTCCTAAAGGACTATGGCAGTGGTAGCTAAGTGTTAGGAGACAGCAATTTTCCTTGTGTTCCTACATATAAAATAAAACCAAAAATTTTTCTCCTATTGTTGCAGGTTTAAGGAGTTCCTGAGTAAACACGTTCACTTGATGTGTTACCGGATCTGTGTGCGAGCCTTGACAGCCATCATCACCTACCATGACAGGTAAGGCGTTATCAAGGGAAGGCTTGGTAACCTGTGCTAGGAGCTTTCATTTAGAACTGATGAAGCTGGTGAGGTGAGGACTGAATTCCAAATGAATTGTTTTACACCCATCTTTGTTTCTTTGCATACATTCTAAACACAGGGAAAACAGGCCTAGAAACGGTGGCATCTGTGTGGCCAATCATACCTCTCCTATTGACGTCATCATTTTGGCCAGTGATGGCTATTATGCAATGGTAAGACTTCTTTCTGTTGTTTTCTTGGGGCAGTATTTCTTTAGACTGGTTGTAGCTGGGAGATTCTTGGATCCTTCACAGAACTTTTTCTTAAGTGTATAAACAGACACCCACCTAAAGTGTAGCCTATGTATCTGTTGCTTCTGGAAACTCTGTAGGACTTTGGTGTGAGGTATTCTGGACAGCGTTAACTGAGTGTGGTTGGAAATTAGACTTTGGGTATTCAGAGGTACCACAGAAACGTGGAGGGGGCCTCCCTGGTGGCACAGTGGATTGAGCACAATGCTGTGAAGCTATCTGCAGCCTCTGCAGTGCGGGTTCGATTCCCGGCCGGCCAAAGAGATATCCACATGGCATGGCAGACCTCTCCTGTCACTCTCACTGCTCCGTCTGCCTGTTCTGCTCCCTGCTCTGACTCTGGGGAATTCTCTCTCCAACTCCTCTGGTCTGTACCCCAGCTCTTGTATAAATAAATAAATCTTAAAAAAAAAAAAAAGGTGGAGGAAAAATGGGGAGGGAGGTGGGCCTCTCTGGTGGTGCAAAGGGTTAATTAAGTCTCAGCACTATGAAGCTATCTGCAGGCACTGCAGCACAAGTTTGATCCCCAGCCAGGGAGCTAACCCACGTGGTGCAGCAGACCTCTCCTGTCTTGCCCACTGCTCCCCTCACCAGTGTAGTTCAGTCAGTATGCCTGTTCTGCTCCCCACTCTGTCTCTAGTGAATCCTCTCACCACCCATCCCCCCTCCCTGCACCTCTGGCCTACACCCCAGCTCTTGTATACATAATAAATAAATCTTTAAAAAAAAAAAAAAAAGAATAGAGAGGGAGGATTTGAAAGTACCCGGTTCAAGGGCGCTGAGTCTGCCCAGGGAGGGCATTTTTACACAGGCTGTTGCTTAGATTAATTACTTTGCTTAGGGTTTTCAACTGTGTTTTTAATTACACATCTCTGGTATCTCTGTTTAAAAGGAAAAGTAAGATTTAGGTTGTCTATTAGTGGCTTCTTAATAGTGAGAGGGCTATTATTATCAGTAAAATATTAGAAGGTAGGAGATTGTAGAAGCTGACGCTAGCTGCAGTTTGGGGTTTGTGCAAGGATGTCTTCACTACCAGTTATTCTTTTGTCTGAGATAGGTAGGTCAAGTGCACGGAGGACTCATGGGTGTGATTCAGAGAGCCATGGTGAAGGCCTGCCCGCATGTCTGGTTTGAGCGGTCTGAAGTGAAGGATCGCCACCTGGTGGCTAAAAGGTAAATCAACAATATACTGTTCTGTTTGTGCACTAACAGAAAGTATGGTTTTTAGTAGTAGTCCCTCCACAGTATACTACTTTCATAATAAAACTTTTTTCTATAAAACATGATATGTAAGAAGTATGTAAACTCTAGTATTCCTTACCAAGTTAATAATGATTCTTAACCTTTCTTATTCCTATACGCCTTGTAATAAAAAACATATGCACTTTAAATGCTATTTGAAATCTCAAAATGAATTCATTATCACAAATAAAGTACTGCTTGGTTTTCAAGCTTGAAAAATATATTTGGTGCAAGTGAGGGCAAAAACTTTACCATGTGCTGGGAAAATAAAGACTTCGCTAAGACCATCTTCCACAGGGACAATGAACCTACTACTAAGTTCCACTTTATCTCTCAGAGATAAAGTGTTAAGCCAGGTGGACTGTAGGTCCAGCCCAGCATGACTGTAATGAGCATTTCTTGAGGGTGCTGTTTACAAGGACCTCCCTTTTAGATAGGCCCAAATCTGAATAGTATCCTCTGGGCACAGACTTTAATACTTAATTGAAGAATTGTATGAATTTTGTAGTAGTTTCATTTTCTCTCTCCTCATAAGCCTTATCTTCATGACATTTAGGTTGTGAGTTTATAAAAGTTAAAGTCATATTTGTTAACTTGCTTTTATAGAATGTCATTTATAGACATTATCTATAAATTCCTTTTGACATGAACCTATGTGATCATTTTTTTTTTTCTCTTCTAAAGATTAACTGAACACGTGCAGGATAAAAGCAAACTGCCGATCCTCATCTTCCCGGAAGGTGAGAAGAGCCGATCACCATGGAGAGCTGCTGTGTAGGGAGACCGTACGATGTGACTTTGGTGTTGGCTTGGAACCAAGTCCATCAGCTCCTATTGGGATTACCTGTTTTCACGGAATAACATTAGATCTCCTTCATGATGGTTGAAGGACTAAAATTTATAGAATCCCTTCTATAACAGTAACAGTGGGGGCCTTATAACTTTTTGTAGAGTTCTCACTGAGATCTGCCACGTCATCTTGGTGTCTCTGACTTTTCATCTGGGCTAGTGTGTGTTGGCCAAGGAAAGTGGTCCTGTAACAAAAGAATAGGTAGCAGTACAATATTTTGTACATCTCTTTTAAGTGTTCATTTACAAGCTAGGAAGATGAGACATTTGTCCTGCTTGCAGAGCCATTCGAATTTTATATTTATTTATATTTAGTCTTTAAATTCCTAATCTCCTGAGTAAAGAATTAAAAGAAATAGCATTTTGTTCTCTCCATTTTAGGAACCTGCATCAATAATACATCAGTGATGATGTTCAAAAAGGGAAGTTTTGAAATCGGAGCCACAGTTTACCCTGTTGCTATCAAGGTAAAAGGCCTCTGTGGGTGCATGTTGTCACTATCACAGCTACTGTGAGTGTCACTATCACAGCAAGAGATGGTGGAGGAAGGAGCCATGCCAGCAGTTTTTATGAGTGCTGTTGATCCTCTCCAGGAGGGCAGCGTGGGGCAAGGCTAGTGTGGGCAGAGTGCTAGAGAGAGAACTTGTCATGACCCAAATTGACGGACAGTAGCCCATACCTAGTCAACACCACCACATCCAGGAAATGCCAAAACCTCTTCTCTTCCTCTTCTGTCTATACATCAAGGTAGAACGTGGTACACTCCACATTAAAGGGTAGCTTACTTCAGCGAGTGGGGGATAAGGCTGCCAAGTCTGGTGGCAAGGTGAAAGTGGAGGGGTACAGATGGATCCTTATTATAAAGGGAGGAAACAAGGCTGCTGCTTGGGGTTGGTATTTTCTTACGTACCAAGAACAGCTTGCCACAGTGAATGGGCCAGAAGACCCTTTCTAGTCTGACACACCTGTAACATTGGAGCTACGTAGAGAACTGAGGATCAGTTAGCCAGTCAGTTTCCCTCTTTTCTTCTTCCTGTCCCCCACCCCCGCATCCATCTGGTTTTGTGAATAGATGTATATTATTCTAAAACAATGTTATTACATTATTCTAAAAAAACAGGCAGTTGTCAACACGTCTAAAGTATTTAGGTCAGAATGTCAGGTCAGGGTAAGTAAATGAGTAAATATGAATTGGAGTTGTGCTTGGAATTTGGTTAAGCAAATTCTTTCCAGCCACTCCCCTTACAAGGCAGGGGGATGGCACATGAGTAGTGGCTGCAGAGTAACTGACCTATGCATGGGTCAGGGCTGCAGAGCATTTTGTTGAGGGTTTGTGTTCTGGTTTAGCAAGAAAGAAAAGAGGGTCTTCGCAGTGACCACCATGGATATAGGACTGGGGTGTGGCATTTGCAATCCATGCCATTCTGCACTTTAATACTTGGTGGTGTGGTGCTTCATCATATGTTTTTATTTAAAACAAACTGCTAGACAGAGTCCCTGCTGCTCACTCCAGAGCACTGTTCTTAAATCTTAGCTCTCTCAGTAACCCTGAAGGGATTGTGAAAATGCAGATGCCCAGAGATCCCAAACTTGCATTTATGTCCCTTCCTGCATGTTCCTGCAGCTGCGTAGAACAACACTTGGGACAATTATGTCCCCTTCCTAAAGAAAAAGACCTGCATTTGACATGTAATTTGATTTATTTATAGAAGTAGTAAAGCCCACATAAATAAGTGCTTTTTGCACAGAAACTGTTGTAGTTTTTGTGAAGTTTTTATTGGTAACCAAACTTGGATAATACTATCAATTGCAGGGCTCTTACTACATTTTCACCAAAGTCAAGGCATCTGGTTTTGAGGAACTTATTTTGCTATTTTGAGCTTTTCTTTTTTTTTTTTTTTTTTAAGATTTATTTATTTATACAAGAACTGGGGTACAGGCCAGAAGCGTGGGAGGGTGAGAGAATTCACCAGAAACAAAGTGGGGAGCAGAACAGGCAGACAGACCGAAAACACTGCTGAGGGGAGCAGGGGGGGAGACAGGAGAGGTCTGCCGCACCATGTGGGAATCTCCCTGGCTGACAGGAAAACAAACCTGCGCTGCAGAGGCTGCGGACAGCTTCACAACACTGCGCTCAACCCGCTGCACCACTGGGGAGGCCACTATTTTGAGCTTTTCCCTTATTTTTCCCTTCATAGTGTCTTTCCAGCATAGAATAAAAACTGAACCCTAAACAGAGGGCTCACACATAATTCCAAAATTACTATCACATTGTGCTTTATAAAATGCAAGACTTTCTTCTTCATATACATTCGTTTCTGTTTAAAACTCATTCTTTTCCCTTATTTTCTTCTGGTATTGTAGTGTGGTCTCCTTAGGCCATCTTTAGTTAAATCTAGATAGCTTCTACAGTTAGTGTTGTCATCTCTGTAGTTAGGTCCACGTCAAGGCATGATCATCCAGTTTTTGTTCTGAGAATTGCAATTTTTGCCCTTGAAAGACCAAAAAGATTGTGTAGTTTAAATTCAGCCCCATCCCTCTCAAGTGCTTGAGTCCCCTTGGTAGCATCCTTGCTAATGTTCCTCATGTTGGAAAATATTATATTTGGGGGAGGTTCATGTAGAAGAATGACCTGGTGTTATTTAACTTTATAAAAGGGAAGAAGTTAGTAATTGTTGAATCTGGGGAGTGGATATATGGGAACACATTAATCTTTTTCCCTATTTTTGACTATGCTTCAAAAAGTGAATAATAGGTTATGGGTATAATCTATGAGTAAGAAAGATGTGAAACTAATCAAGGAGAAAGGACTTTTGAGGAAGATGGTTAGGGGCGTCCTTCTTAATGATCTGTAGCAAAATCTTGGGTCAGTCAGGGGAGGTTAATGTTGCTAGAGGTCAGAACTGCAGGGGCATGGAGTGACTTCCACAGTGTTCCTGTCGGTTCTGGGAGCAGCTTTCTAACGCTGCTACTGCCCTCGGTGGCACCATCAGATTAGTCGCTGTGGACACCTACCACTAGTAGAACTGCTGACTGCTCACCATCGTCTTTGCATTGGTTTTCAGTATGACCCTCAATTTGGTGACGCCTTCTGGAACAGCAGCAAATATGGGATGGTGACGTACCTGCTGAGAATGATGACCAGCTGGGCCATTGTCTGCAGCGTTTGGTACCTGCCTCCCATGACCAGAGAGGTAGGTACTTATACTATGCAGGATCTTCCCATGCAGAGGTCTGACTGAGCTTGGGTTGAGTGGTCTTACTTGTTCTTTCTTACAGGCAGATGAAGATGCTGTCCAGTTTGCAAATAGGGTGAAATCTGCCATTGCCAGGCAGGGAGGACTCGTGGACCTGCTGTGGTGAGTCAGAGTCAGCTTTATCAACTGAGTCTAAGAGTATGAATTTCTGAAGCAGATGCTAAATCATTCACTAATGGACAGAATTCTCTTCTCCTTGGTATGGAGAATTAAACCTGCTGGCCCTGGAGACTGAGCTATTTGAGTCCTTTCTCCTTATTCCAGCTCAAAAGTGATCTATGCTGGCTTTCTCCTGGGGAGCTTGTAGCTGGAATGCTTCAACTGAAGCAGTTACTTCTGTGTGCCTTTCTGGGGTATCCTTCACCTACCAGGGCTTCCACACAGTCCTTATCCATTTAAGTAGGGTGACCTGATGCTGGTCTAGAAACTTCATGGGAGTGTTCAGGGCCCTCAGATCTTAGTGTATTTGGCAAAACTGGACCATTCATAGAAAGGTAAAAATTTTGTGTATTACACATAGCTTTGTTACCTACTATTTGAGTTGGCAACCTTTTCTGTAAAGAATCAGTAAATATTTTAGATTTTGTAGGGCATATGGCCACTGTTCACTCTGCTTTTGGAGTGGGAAAACAACTGAAGACAAATATGTACCAATAAAACCACAGAAACACATCAAGCTGGATTTGGCCTTGGATTATAGTTTTTGACTCGGGGATAGTTAAGTGTCAAAGAATAGGAGATTGATGGGGTAAGTGCTGGTTTGGGAATGCTATTTCACCTCTTTCTGGATCCTTAGGTTTTAAGTTCTGGAGGGCATTTGACTAAAGTGGGGATTATGGGAAAAGAAAGTATAGAAATTCAAATTTTAAACTGATCTGTGGTTTCTTAGTAATAGTAGACTGGCCCTAAAAAATACTAACATTTATTGAGTTCTTAGTGCCAGACACTATGCTTCTGATATGATAATCCCATTTTATCCTCATTTCATTCATGAAGCATAAACATTATTAGTTCCAATTTACAGATAAAAACTGAGACTCAAAGATTTCAAAAGTAAGAATAAGCATTGGGGCTAGATTTTTATTTATTTTTTCCAGATAGCTATCAACAAAGTTTTGGAGATTTTAATGTAAATATTATCACTAACAAATTAAAACATTGGAAAAAAACAAACAATAGATTTGCAGTTCTGGAGTAAATGAGGCATTGGTTAATTGACTAGCACAGTTCCTGGCACAAGGTTTTGTCCCCCTCCACCATCATCTCTTATATCCCTTTGACCCTTCTTCATCCCCTTCCCTCTTAACTTTAGAAACCTCACTTCATATGCTAATGTATACTAGTTTTTGTAAGTGTTTTACTTTGTCAAATTATCTGTTATGTAAATGTCAGTATTTGTCATTCTGATTTGCTTCACTACGCATAATTCCCTCAAGCTCCTTTCGTTTTGCTGTAAATGACAGTATTTCATCTTTCCTTATGGCTGAATAATTGTGTTTCATAGTGTGAATGTGTATTACATTTTGTTGATCCAGTCTTCTACCAGTGGGCACTTAGATTGTTTCCATGTCCTAGCTCTTGTAAGTATTGCTGCAGTATAAACATTGTAGATCATATAATTTTTTGGGTTGATGGTTTCATGTTCTTTGGATAGATGCCCAAGAGTGATATTGGTGAATCATATGGTATTTCCATTTTTAGTTTTTTTAAGGTGAATCCGGATTATTTTCCTTAATGGCTACACCAGTTTACATTCCCAACAACGATGTAATAAAATTCCACTTTTTTGTATCCTCTCCAGTACTTACAGTTGGGGGTCTTTTTAATATATTAGTGCCATTCTTACAGGTGTGATTTTAACCTGCATCTCTTATTGGGACAGTGATGAACATTTTTCCATATATCTGTTGGACTTCTGGATATTTCTTTGATGAGTTGCCTATACAGATCTGCTGCCATTTATTAATTAGGATTTTTTTTTCTGTTGTTAAAGTGTATAAGCTTTTTTATATATCTGGGATATTAACCACTCATCAGTTATGTATTGTGTAAATATTTTCTCCCATTCAGTAGTGTATGTTTTTAACCTACTTACATTTTCCTTTGCTATGTAAAGCTTTTTAGTTCGAGGTAATACCAGTTGTTTATTTTTGCTTTTATTTCCCTTGCCATAGGAGTTGAGTCTCCAGAAACATATTTATCTTTGATGTCTGGAACATATCACTTGTACTTTCTAATACTTATTTTATTGTGCAGATCTTATAATTTAGATCTTTAATCCATATGGAGTTTGTGTGTGTGTGCAATAGAGTTAGAGAGTGACCCAACTTCATTCTTTCACATGTGGCCTTCCAGCTTTCTTCGCACCATTTATTAAACAGTGCTAATACTCCCCATTGTATGGTTGGTTACTTTTTGCTAAATTAAGTATTGATATGATATGGATTTATTTCTGGGCTTTTGATTCTGTTCCATTGATGCATGTGTCTATTTTTATGCCAATACCATATTGTTTTTAGTACTATTACTTTATAATGTTATTTACAGTCAGCTAACGTGATGCCTCCATTTCCTTTTTTCACAGGATTATTTTTACTGTTTGAAGTGTTTTTATAGTCCCATATAAATTTCAGTATTTTTGTTCAGATTTTTAAAAGAAAATTTTAGGTATTTTGATGGGAACTGTGTTAAATTTATATTATCATCTTAGGTAAGATAGTCTTTTTTGATTATATAGATTCTCCTCATCTATGAGCATGGTTGTCTTTCCATCTCTTATGTCACTCAGTCTTAAAGTTCTCATTGTGTAGGTCCTTCCCTTTTTGGTTAATTCCGATGTCCTTTGGTTCTCTTTGAAGTGATTGTGGAGGGAACTGTTTTTCTTAATTTCCTTTTCTTGTTGTTTATATATAAAAATACTATGGATTTTTGTGGGTCGATTTTGTAACCTGTCACTTTGCTGTATTCATCTATTGTTTGTAATAGCTTTGTTGGTTTAGTCTTTAGGGTTAGCTAAATATAATACATTGTCTGCAGCTACTGATGGTTTCACCACTTCTTTTCTGCTTTTGATTCCCCTTTATTTCCTGTTGTCAGATTGCTTAGCCAAAACCTCTAATATGAAATTGAATAGGAATGGTGATAGTGGTCATCCTTATCTTGATCCTGATTTTAAAGTTGAAGCTTTTAGTTTTTCACCATAAAATATTATATTGTCTGTTGGTTTGTACTATATGGCCTTTATTGTATTGAGGTAGGTTCCTTCTAGTCCCATCTTGTTTACTTTCATCATAAATGAGTGTTGAATCTTATCAGATGCTTTCTCTGCATCTATTTGTATTATAGGATGTTTATGTGTATTTTTGTTGTGTCACACTGATTATGCATATTAATGTATATTAATACATGCATATTAATGTATATTAATGTATCACACTGATTATGCATATTAAACCATCCTTGCATCCCTACGATAAATTCAGCTTGACATGATCTACAATCCTTGTGTGATATATTGTAGAATTTGTTGTAGAATTTAATTTACTAGTATTTTGTTGGCGATTTTTGCATTACTGTTCATCAGGGATATTGGTCTATAATTTTCTGTGCTGTCTGTATCTGATTTTGGTATTAAGGTAGTGTTGGCATCATAAAATATATCAGAAAGCATTCACTCTTTTTGGATATTTAGAATAATTTGAATGGCATGGACATATATTCTTCTTTAAGTGTTTGATATAATTCATTTTTTAAGGCCTTTTGGCCTTGAGCTTTTGTTAAGAAAGATTTGTTATTGCTCTTTCAATATCCATGCTTGTGATCAGCTTATTCAACTCTTCTGTTTCTTCCTTGTTTCGTCTTAGGAAACTATATTGACCTAGAAATTTTTTCTTTGAGGTTATCAAATTTATTGACATTTAATTGTTCATAGTAATCTCTGATGTTCCTTTGTATTCCTGTATCTGTGGTAATGTCTCTTCTTTCATTTGTGAGTCTGTTTATTAATGTTTTCTATCTTTTTAAATTTTTGTTAACCTAGCTAGAGTTTTATCTATTTTGTTACTCTTCTTGAAGAATCAACTCTTAGTTTCATTATCTTCAATAGTCCTTTTGATCTCTGTTTTGTTTATTTCTGCTCTTATTTTTATTATTTTCTTTCATCTACTAACTTTGGGCCTTGTTTGTTCCTTGGAATCAAATTTTGATTTTCAAGAGTTTGAATGTTTAACTACTCCTCTGTGTTCCCTGTCACTGAGACCAAACAAAGACAAGTGTGGCTGTTTTTGAAAATGGATGTCTTTTCTGTGCATTTTAAAGGGTGTAGCAGATAGAAGGTCTCGCAGTATAAGGTCTGTCCAGTGACCATAGCTTCATCCACCACTACCACCTTCATCACTGAAGAAATATAGCAGAAGTCACAGTGTGGGCTTGGATTTCCATTAGTCACTGAAGGTGATAAAAAAACAAATCCAAATTTGTTTGGGGATGTTGGAGGGAAGTGGTTAGGCCAGTACTCTGAAATTCGCTTGAATTTCCTTACGATACCACCCCTTGGGCATGAAAGAAGTAAGAACTTGTATTTCCTTTTGTATCTGTTGTTTGCATAAATTTGGAGAATCTCTGGGTCAGAAATTTTTATAGATAAATTTTACAGATGTCTGCATTGTAAGTCTCAGTATTTCCTAAAGCTTGGCTAACCTTCCATTATGCCAGAAAATCTCCATTATTTTTTTAAGGTGAGGATGAATTAGAGTGGAAAGAACTTGTAACTCTTTAGTGTGGGGTTCAGCAATTACGTAGTATCTTGAATAGGAATAGTGAGTTCTGACCGCCAGGCAGAGTGAGGTTTAGATAGTCGGGTGGATTCCAGAAGCCTGGAGCAGCCAAGAGAGCATGGACTGCTTTTTTTTTGGCAGGTTTTCCTTGGTTTTTGAGCAGCAGGGTACACCTGCCTATGAGACAAAGACAGATGGGACCTATTTGCTATTACAGCCAGCCTTTCTCTTATCAGGGACGGTGGTCTGAAGAGGGAAAAGGTGAAGGACACCTTCAAAGAGGAGCAGCAGAAGCTGTACAGCAAGATGATCGTTGGGAACCATGAGGACAGGAGCCGGTCTTGAAGCCTGTGCCTCGTGCTGGCTGGAGTCTGCACGCCCGAACCCTGAGCGGAGAGCCCGCTGGAGTTGTCACCACCGTCACTGCTGCCACCCCCACTGCTGCATCCTTTCCAGACTCCAGGCTCTTCGGGCTGCTCTGGATCCAGGACTCCAGCTTCTTCAGAGCCACCCAGGGCCCCTGGGCTTGCTGTCTGAAGTGAGCAGTGCTGGGCGTCGCTGCCCAGGATGAGCTGCCTTCTTGTTTCTTTCACAATAAGTCCGTTGGAGGAATGCCATTAAAGCCAACTCCACCTGTGTGGTCTGAGTGGTTGGGACAAATCGGTCTCGTTTCCACATTTGGGTTGTTAGGAGGTTAGTCTGTTATGGATGCCCATGGGCCAGGGACTTGCCTGGGCCAGGTTCTACCCCCTCTAGAGGAGAAGAACTGCCGAGGTAAGGTGGTTTGCTGCTTTAGCCCGAACGTCACCCCTAACCGTGGAGCCCTGCAGAGGTGGTAGAAAGAAAACTGTCATCTTCAGGGGCTTCAGCAAGATGAAGTTTCCAATTTTTGTGCTGCTGCCCTCAGGCAGTGCCCAAGGGGATCAAACAGGCGAAGTGGACCTGCAACTCATGTGGTAGAAACCCAGAGTTGTTCTGCGTTGATTCCAGTGCTATTCCTGAACTGCCATGTGACTTGCTCTTTGTTAACACGTGCCTCAGTTTCCCCATCTGTAACCTGGATCAGGAGGGGAAAGGATGGTGAAACCTACCTCACAGGGTTGTTGTGGGGATTAAGTGCTACCATGAGTGAAGGATAAGTAAAGCTCAGTGTTACAAGTACAGGGTTATAAAATGTGGCAGGATAAGGTCTGAGGTCAGCACTGCTGCACAGGGCTTTGGATTTGTTTTTGTGAGTAAATAAAATTGTCTTTGATGGTGAATGAATTTAGGGATTTTTCCCTTCATTCTTTCTCCCCTAGATGTAGCTCTAAGAAGATGTTTCTTAGCTAAGTTATAATTCCCCACCTTGAACATAATCCTGGGCCTGTAGGGCATCTACTTGACTTCTGAAAGAAGGTATAGTATTGTTCAGAAGCAGGTAAATGACTCGTTCCCATTGTTTGCATATCCCTCTGCTTGATTCAGAATCTCCAGTACAGACTGGATGTGGGATTTCTCTATGATGGGTGACATGGCTGTGAGAGGTGTTGGGTGGGGAACTATTTTTTTGAGGTGGGAGAAGATGATCTTCCAGACGTAAGGACTGTGGGTAGCAACAAGGAATCTGGGAGTGAGGCAAGAGTAGACTCACAGCATTCGTGAGGGTGTGTGATGGGCTTGTGGATATTTGGTACACTGTGGGCATCTGCTTTGGGCTTCCACAGAACCAGAGGGAACTGCAGGCCTTGTGGGCCTTCTCTGCCCACCTACAGTCACCTTGGAGGCAAGTCAACCTCCAGAATTCTTGTTTCTGGATCTCTCAACAGAATTGCCTCACTCTACCAATTCCCCATCCATCTGTCCCCCTACCTTTCCTCTTCCTCCCACATAGCTGTCATAACACCTGTCAGTATTTTATAGTAGCTGTGGTAAGTGACACCTCTCCAAGGTCTCGCCTGCATCATGGGGAGGTGGTGGGAGTGAAGGCCTGCCCCTGCACTCCTTCACTTGTGGCACTTTGTCTTACCTAACCCTTAGCCTAACTCACCCCTTCTGCCCTCCTGTTCCATCCCCTCCTTAAAGAGCCCTCCACTTCCTCTTTTCTGCCATTGTTAAACCAGTGAAAAATTATTTTTTTCTCCTAAAACCACTATTATGACTTGAAAGGACAACCTTCTATAAACTGTTATACAAAATATTTAAACAGTGACTTTCAACCTTTAAAGGAGGTGATATATTAAAAGTGTTTAAAGGACATCTGGAATGATCTTTAAAAACTGATCTTGAAGATCAAGTTCCCCTTTTGCCTCCTTTTAAAAAACTTTGTTGTTTATTTCATGATTTTCAAGGTATTTTTAAATATTTTCTTTTGGTTTTCTCACATTCTTTTCGACAGGCCTGTCTGCTGCTGATGACAGCAGAGTATTTCAAGAACCTGTTTTAGAATCACTGCTGTGTACAGAAGTGCTTGTGGAAATTAAATAATCTTCCCCTACTATAAAGTGAGGCAAAGGGATGTGAATTACACCCCCAAAAAAGAAGTCTCAAGTTTTTTATTCAGTGCCTGATAGAAGAATGTAGACTTCATGAAACTGATTCATCCTTTTTATTGGGGACCCTATAGGCCTTAAGCTACCTGTCAGAATATTTGGGTTAGGATAATTGAGTTGGGATAAATTGAGTTGTTCTTGTATGGTCAAATGACCCAGCACTAGGGATCAGGACAAATGTGTAAAGCAATGGAAAGTACAAGATAGCACCTACTCCTGTAGTCCCAACAGTGATGGGGAACAAAGCCAAGTGGCGTTATTCAGTGGGATGAGCACTGGCCAGCTCCCGATCCCACCTCCAAATAGCTACTCATTTGCTGTTGGACTTTATTTTTCTGTGTCTTTTTCCTGATCCATAACTAGGGACTTGGGCTTAGTGACCTCTAAAGCCCTTTTTGAAGTTTCTTAATTGTAAAACCCATTATTCAGTCTTTGGCTTCAAAGAGGAGAAGCCAGTTTGAATCTATTTCCTTCCTCCAAAACACTGGACCTAAAGAGACTGAGCTTTAGAGGGTGTCGCCCATGTCAAGGGAGAGTCCCCAGTGTTTTCAGATGAGTTTGTGGGACCAGTGGGCTTGATGGTGGCTCTTGGAAAGACTTTCTCACTCAAGCATGAGTATGCCACCCCACCCCAGCTCCCTAACTAGTTAAGAGTTGGAACTTTCTTAAAAAGGCTAATAAAATTCCCCTGAAAAAGGAAGCTGAGTAGATGACTGCCAACCAGGCCAGAGCACAGCAAGATAAGCTCTGTAGAGCAGTCTCAGATGACATCCTTGTGACATAGTAAACCAACTTCGGAACTTGATTCTTCACTGTGTCAGATGCAACTTCCTTGATGTGAGGTGGCCGGAGTGCTGCAGAGCCTTGAATGCACAGACCAGACCAGTGAGAGTCCTGGGCACCACCCTGCCTCAGCCCTGCACAGCAGACCCCTAGCGGTGGTGGGCTCTGACCCTGTTGTCCAGTAGGCGTCCTCTGGGTCCAGAAATCCTGCCATTTCTTCCTGGAATTGCCCGAACACTCAATGATCTGTGGGCTAGTGCTTCCCGCAGTGGCTTGATGCATGAGTGTTTCACTGTGTTGGAGGTCTCCTCCACCTGCTGTGCGTCTTGGGTGGCCAGACTCGATTTCTCCGGTCGCGCCCGCCCTGTGTGTCCTGGGACATCCGGGCTGGAAGGGCAGCTGCACGCACACTGACTCTTGGACAGGTTAAGAGACGACCATCCAGCCATCCATCTTCCATTGCACCAACACCCCCACTCCCCCCAGTCAATATGTCTCTCTCCGATGGGAAAGTTAATAAATTTTGCTCTAGATTAAAAGTATTGATCATTTCATTTGTAAACGATAAATAAAAAGGGGGAACTTTTCATTGCACCAGGGGTAGCGTCTGGTGTATTTTGCTGGGGAAATTGTGCTGGCTGTCGGGGGGGTGGGCTTCTCATATGCATTCCGGCCGGCCAGCTGCATTGATTTCCTATTAGTCTCCCAGCACCACCCAGTAACACATCATTTCAGTACCTGCTATTAATGGTCTTTTGATAAATAATCACTTGTAAGTCAATAAATTTTTATTAAACAGTGTGGCTCTTTGATTTATTAAAATCCGACCGTGTTTGTCTGGGAGAAAAGGGATGCTGAATTGAAGTGGAGGTTTTCATACATCTTCCTGACGCTGAGCAGTCACTGCACACTCCAGAGAAAAACAATTGCATTTTAACAGAAACAAAACAGCCGAGTTTGGAACTTGGGCCCAGGGAAACTTTATCTCCGTCAGTCTGAGGCTTACTCTACAGGGAGCAACCGCAGGCCTGAGGGCGCCGTGTCAAGAACTTTGTATTTGCTGCCGAGAGTGAGTGGTGAGGTACCCGGGCCGGCCCCCTGGGTAGGGCATTGTGGGTAGCTCGGGTCCTTGCCTCTGCTGCAGACTGGCCCACCGCTCAGCCCTCCCCTTGCTGGGAGGCGCACCCCGGAGCAGACACCCTTGGCAAACAGACGTTTGGGAGCCATGAGAAAGTGGGACTAGAGGACCTTTAGGTCACATCTGGTGGCAGAAAATGGCAAGAGATGGTGTAGATGTGGAGATTTGACGATTATTTTACAAACTGGGCCTGTAGCTGAGGATTGGACATTTTTGTGAAATTGTCACTGGCATAAAATTTGCTATAAAGGGACCCTTTTCATGGAGACTAATACGGCCCCAAACAGATGTATATAGAATGGCCCAAGCACTAATTATGGAACCAGAATTCCCAGCCCGGAGGAAAGTTACGGGAAAGAGGAAAAGTCCAGCTTGCCAAATGTTTTTATTCAAACTAATGATTGGAGCTCCTTGACAATGCCCTTGTCCTGGTGCTGCTGCTGCCTCATATTTAGTGTGACAGGTTAACAGGGGCTGAAGGGAGTGGGGGCTGCTGAGAAGTTCAGCAGAGGGCTTTAATATTTTAAAACATTTTATGTCATGAAATATTTAAATCACATTTTGCAGTGTTTTCAAGTGTTACTGTTTAAACTTGCTGCAGTTTTCTTTGTTGTTGCTTGAAGTTCCTTTTCTCCTGTGTTTGGGGATGAAAGCTTTTGCCCTAGGGACCTTGAAGGTGAACAGATTGCTGGAGAACAGGAAACAAGCATGTGATGTCCCGCTGAGCAGGTGAGTATGAACGGGTTGTCAAGAGCATGGCCTTTCTGCTCCCATGTGCAGGAGGTTGGTCAAGGTTCCTGGCTTCTCTTCCAGGAAGCTAAGGATTGTGTGGAAGGCCTGAACCTCCTTTCCCCTGCCCCACCCCTTCTCTCCCCTACCCCAACCGTTGTGTAGTGCTGTACTCAGGCAGAGCCACAGGACAGTACAGTTTTCTAGAATGTGATAACATTATCTGTATTTTCCATGTACAAAATTCGAGCCCCTTTTCAAGTAAAATAGGTTGGTGCAATGTTTCAGAAACCTCACTTCACATCATTCCACTCGGTTAGGACTTCAGGGCAGTGGGGAGGGGTGCCTGGCAGCTGGAGAAGAATCATCTTGGGGTTTCTTGCACGCTGTGAGTTTACTTCTGGTGATTTTGAGTGAAAATACATGAAACTGGTGAAGGAGTGTTGCTGGGCAGCTGCCATTTTTGCTGCTGGGAGTGGGCAAGGAGAGTGAGGTTGGCACAGAGGAGCTACAGGGACATTTGGGCTGTCACCCAGCAGGTACCTGCACTGCCTGTAGGAATAGCCACGCTACTAAGGAGCCAGGTAGCAGGTGGCTACTAAGGAGCCAGGTAACAGGGAGGCTCTGTCTCTTTTGGGAGTAAATGTAGAGACCTGAAGGTCCCAGAAGGGATGATCTGGTACCCCTAGAGAACCGTGACAGTCCACTTCCTTCTCTTGACCCGAAGACTCCCAAAATGCGCTTTGATTGTATTGGAAGCCTCCACATACTAAGGATGCAACTCTGGCTGGATACGAGGTCAGGAGAAGGTTAGCCGGCGCCTTCCCATGTGACCCATCCTGGGTTCCAAGCCCAGCTCCTAGGGCCCCTTGCTCCCTCCTGCCCTCTTTTCCATGTAGACAGACTGTTCCTTCCTGGCCGGGCATCAGGGGGAGGTGGCCAGCTTTTGGGGGAGGGGGGTCCCTGGTCCCTGCTGCTGCTGTTGCAATGGGCCAGGGAAGGGCTCTTGCACTCAGATTGATCCACCAGCTGTGATTTGTCATCTCTCCGAGGCAGGCGCTGTTTTCTCTTGCTTCAGGAGGCCCCTTCGACACCTGCTTTATTTTTCTTCCTGCGCTGACGTGACGGGAGACAGGTGTTAAACTACTTAATCACTTTAAAATTGTTTTAATTTTCTGTTTTTTATTGATCTCTCCAGCACCAATTAATCAGCTCACTGGACCAGGCAGTTAGTACATTAAAAATTGTCAGGGAGGCCGTGCATCTTGCAAAATGTCTAAAAAATATTCGGCTAGCAAATTTCGTTTTTCTTTGGCATGCAACAGTCCTTGGCCCACAGAACTTCCACTCAAAAAGAGCCTCTGCCTCTGGGACTTGCAAGCGGGAGCACCTAGAAGACAGCAGAGGCTTTGGCCAGAGGGGCTCCCTGAGGTCAGAGTGGGAGCAGGTGCCCTTCTCTTCATGGATTAGTCACCCTTCCTCATGCTTTGTTCTCTGCTTCCTGCACACCGGATCTCTTTCCCCAAAAGCATTGGGAATATCTGTGGAAAGACGAGCTTGTTCCAGATCATGTGTCCTGACCCCCACAAGGACAGGACTTCACAGTCTGTAACTGTCCTCTCCACCAGGCACCAAGCCCACAGCCAGATCTCCTCTCCCTGGGATGTTGGCACTTCTGACTTGTCCTTCTGATGATGCCAAAGACACCTCCCCCGGGGCAGGGGGCTGGCTGAACTCTGTAAACATGCTGGCAGAGTTTAAACTCTGTGACTGTGTGTCACACTGCCTCATCCCTGGAACAGCGGTGATGAGACTGAAATCCTTCCATGGAATGTTCTGGACAACCCCTCCCCCACATTTACCAGGTCCTGTGGCTGCAAACCCTTGCCATTTGTCTTTAATCACCCCTTGTGAAAATTAGCTATTAACTGGCTATTCCATCTGAACTAAATAAAGCATGGAAAGAAGAACATGGAGCTTCCAATATCATTTCTTGGGGGAAGAAATTTCTGGTTTTCCCATTTTTACCTGTTTTTCTGTTTCAAAGGCAACCCTCTCATTTGTCAGTGGCTAACTAAATATCAAGCAGCCCACCTGCAAGGTCTGAGCAACTGTGCCTTCCTGCTGGGTACCGTCTTCCCAAAGCATCTCTGGCTTTGCCCTCCTTCCCTGTCAGAGCTGCTAACTTAAACAAAGGGAGCTGTTTTTATCCCCTTCCCTCTCCACAGCGCCCCCCACCCCAGACTCTGGGCACAATTCTTCGGGATCAGGACTGGCAGCCCTGACCTGCAGGAGGTTGGGATGTGAGCCCCCATTGTGGGGAAGCAGGTGGGGGGACATTCAGCCTGCTTGCTGGCCCCATGGCTTATCTCCTCTCCGCACCCAGCCCCACCCACGCTGTATTAATTGGTATATGATTGGGCCAGGACATATAATCTAGTATTGATTTTCTCTCTGGACGCCACAGCTTTATTTGCTCACATCTGCCTCGTGTTTAATCGGTGCTTTGCTCTGGAAACGAGAGGTCTTATCGGCAAGTTTGGTTTCTTTTCCTGGGCACACAGGCATGCACACACCCTCACACTCTCAAAGTAGCCAGCCCAGCCCAGCCTCTCCCTGACCCTCCCACAGTGAGGCATTCCTAAGGGGCAGGGGGAGTGGATTGACTGGAGGAGCGTTCTCAGCGTTCCTGTGTTTATACCTCACATGCTGTGGTCCTCAGGTCAGGAAGGATCACTTCTTGGTGTGAAAGGGCACGTGTGATGATTACGGGGGGAAAACACCATTTATGCACAGACCTGGGTTCAAATCCACATCCTCCCTGTGTATGGCTAACCTATTGAATTTTTCAGCACTGCAGCATCTTTTTTTTTTTTTTTTTGTGGGACCCTCGCCAGTGGCCGGGGATCGAACTGGCGCTGCAGAGGCTGCTGGCAGCCTCACAACCCAGCGCTCAACCGCTGCGCCACCAGGGGAGGTCCAGCACTGCAGCATCTTTATCAGAACGGCGGAATGACTCTTTGTAGGATTTTAGGGACCACATGTAAGTCACCACACAGAGTGCCTGGTACTTAGTAGGTGCGCAGTAAACAGCTGCTCCTTGATTAGTAACATTTTCCCACCCAGGCTTCCAGCTCCCTGCAGGTGTGCTGGCCGCCAGAGTTCACTGATATGAGCACCGGAGAGGGGAAGCTGGCCACCTCCGATTATCCGCGGTGTGGGGGTAGCATGTCCATATTTCGTCTACAGCCCAGTGAGAATCTCTGAACCAGGCTCAGCTGTGGCCACTGGCCGTGTCCCTTCCACGCCCCCAGAGCTCACTCTCAGCACAGTCTCTGTTGCCACCCGGCTCCTGCACCCCACCCATGGTGGGGGGCACGGAAGGCAGGGTGTTTTTCTTGTTTTTCTCCCCTCTCACTGTGGCCCTGCATCTGGACTGGTCTGCCCTGGCCTTTTTGTAGGAAAGGGAAGATGTTAAGACCAGAGGTAAACACGAGTTTCCTATTGACACAACATTAATTCTCCTGCTTGGACAGGTGAATGTGCTTTCACTCACTTTACCAAGATTAATGGTATTTGTTTGCCTGCTAAGAGAGGCCTAATGAGGGGCTTTTGAATGCATGCCTTCTAGGTTGACTGTAGGGAAGAGGCGGGCAAACTGCTCCACAAGGAGGAGAAAAGCCTCTCCTAGCCCTTCCTGTATTGTTATTCCTCTTAGGGCACAGGGCCTTCCTCTGGGACAGGCAAGCTCAAAGAATTGCTGGCTAAAGGATGTGAGCCGAGGTGTCCTGCGCATGGATTATTACTGACAAGGAGCCCTCCACAGTCTTCTGGGGTCTGGAGTCAGCCACCCTCCCCTGCCTGTCACCCAGGACTCTTCCTACCTGTGCCACCTGGGCCCTCCCCCCTACTTTTACTCCAAGGCTGTGGTCAAAGGCAGGGACAAGCTTTGGTTCTAAGAGCGACAACAGTATTGGAGGGTTGGGAGGGACTTTTGGGGGGAAGACACTGACAGCAGAGGGAGCATCCGGACAAGTGAAGATGCCTTGACTTAGGGCAGGAGCCCTGGGCGTCTGCCTGTGTGTAACAAGATTGGATCAGAGCGGCTTCTGCTTTGTGGTTGTAGTTTCAGCACAGTGGAAATCCAGCAAAAGAGCCCTAGAGCTTCACTTTTCTCTGAACAGCTCAGGCAGGGGGACAGGCTCCAGGGGATAGACTCGCTCCAGTCCAAGCTGTTCCAAACCCACTGACTGTCAGGGTCTTTTTTTTTTTTTTTTTGAGATTTATTTATTTATGCATACAAGAGCTGGGGTACAGCCTAGAGATACAGGGGGTGAGATGATCCAGAGACAGAGTGGGGAACAGAACAGGCAGACTGACTGAAATGCACTACTGAGGGGAGCAGCAGGTGAGACAGGAGAGGTCTGCTGCGCCATGTGTGTTGCTCCCTGCAGGGGATTGAACTCATGAGGCAGAGACTGTGGATAGCTTCACAGTGCTGTGCTTAACCCCTGTGCCACCAGGGAGGCCCCCTGTCAGGGTCTCTGGAGTCCCCTCTGGCCCTGTTTGCAAAGGCTATCTGAATTGGCAGACCCTCCAAGGAACTCAAGAGCGTAGCACTGTCTCATTGGGCATTTGACCAAGGCTCAGAACTAATAAAACACTTCGGGGATGTGAGCAATTGTTAATCCAGGGCCTTTATGTCACTGAGACTCGTCTGTTACAGCAGAACCCACAGAGCCAAAAGGAGAGCTGGAGAATGAAGAGAGGGTGGCCCCTAGCATTCAGGGAAGGAAGGCTGGAAACTCCCTTCGTCCATCCCACTTGTGCAGGCGTGGCAGGCCAGCCGGCAAGCAAACAACAGAATTAAAAAGAGGGGTTTTTTATTGCTGAATAATATTCCACTGTGCATATATACCACATCTTCTTGATCCAGTCATCTGTTTTGGGGCATTTGGGTTGTTTCCAGGTTTTACCTATTGTAAATAGTGCTGCAATAAACATAGGGGTACAGATGTTCTTTTGAATCAATGTTTTTGTGTCCTTTGGGTAGATCCCCAGCAGTGGAATTGCCAGGTATACGGTAGCTCCATTTTTAGTAGACTGAGGAACCTCCAGACAGCTTTCCATAGTGGTTGGACCAGTTTGCACTCCCACCAACAGTGCAGGAGAGTTCCTTTTTCACCACATCCTCGCCAACATTTGTTGTTGCTTGTTTTTTTGATATGTGCCATTCTCACTGGTGTAAGGTGTATCTCAATGTGGTTTTAATTTGCATTTCCCTGATGATAAGGGATGTTGAACATTTTTTCATATGCCTGTTAACTCATGCCAGTCACAGCAACGTGGATGGAACTAGAAGGAATTATGCTCTGTGAAATAAGCCAGAAGGAAAAAGAAAAATATCAGATGGTTTCACTTCTAGCAGGAATATAGGGGAACCCAATAAGACATCAGTGTAAAAAAATAATAGCAGTACAAAGCACAACAAAGCAAAACTGGACAATTATAAATCAGAGACATCCTGCAGGGGAGGAGGAGGGAGAGGGATCAGAGGGAGGGAGGGAGGGACACCCCGGACTGAGGTGATGGTGCATGGGTGCACTGGTGAAGGAAACTATGGGGACTATCCCTGAGGGGGTGGGGAGAAGCAAATATCGTTTAAAAATGAACAATGATGTAAAAAAATATATATATATAAAATTTTTAAAAAGAGGTTTTTTTTACTATCTTAGTGTTTTTGTTATAGATTATATAAACCCAGCTCAACCAGACTCCAGAAAAGAGGGTATGTACAGTCAGTCTCCAAGTCTTGGGTTGGATTAAGCTGGGCTGATATCTGACCTGAAACAATATTACCAATCCCTCCACCTCCCACATCTACTTTCTTTAGCACAGCTCCTTCCTCAGGCACTGCCCCCTCACAGAGGCAAGAAGGCCGAAGTAGCCAAAAAAGAGCCCCAGGTGGGGAGGTAGGGTGCTTCTGAGAACAACCTGGTCCTTCATTCATTGTCTGGAATCAAGCCTCAGGTCTGTCCCTTCACCAATCTATCACATGACCAGAGAGGTGGCAGACGCTGATTGGCTCAGGACTGTCACTCCTCCACACTTGGTCACCCCCCTACCCCACCCCCAACACATACACTAGATAAAAGATGGCATCAGGGCTGTTTCTCTATAGGAAAGTCCAGGGTGGGAGAACCAGAAGAAGGCAAGCCCCAACCACAGAAGGGCACCGTGGCCCGGTTCAGGGTTGTCATTGACAGAGCAATGCCCTGCTTGTCACAGACAGCCTGCAGCTTGGCTGTGCCACCTGCCGAGGTGACACAAGGCAAAAGCAGCACTAGAACTGCAAGGCCAACATTGCTTTGTCTCCCAGAACATGGTGGCAGTGGCTTAGGAGGCTGGTTCAAGCAGGGTCTCTCCCAAGAGCCCTTGGAAGTTTGCTTGAGCTACATCATCCCACAGCTGTAAGGTTGGTGTAAGTGGCCACAGGAAACCAGAAGTGTCCCCCCAACTGCTCCCTTTCCCACTGAGACCATCCAGCCCCTTTGCAGCCTTGCCTCCACCCCTGCTCCCTTCCCGGACTGCTCAAATCAAATCTTAGTCATCTGGGGAAGAAGGGGAAGCCTTAGAACTGAAGGTCATTGTGAGCAACTCAGAAGTGGGCAGGGAGACTCAAAACCTCTGGACTGAAATCCAGTTGGTCTTTTAAAATCACTATTTGGCAAAACTGTCCCCACTCAGTGTTCTGGGTCACTTGTTCGCCAGGCACCTTCCAGGGCCACAGCCCTCCTGCCTGCGTGGGATGCTGGGAATGGCTCCGGAACTGTAGGCCTGACCTGTCCTATTGTGAGGCCAGTTTGGGAAGCTGCCTAAATGCACCTTTCTGACTGCATCCAGGACACTGGCTGTCAGCTATGAAGCAACAGAAACCACACCCAGAAAAACGGCATTTGCTGTGGTGGTGGAGGAAAACGTGTAAGAGCAGCGTGTCTGCGAGTAGAGGATTTCATGGGCCTCTCGTGGCCGCCTGCAGGGTTTACACACCCAAGGAGCACAGACAACCTTGGACTTAAATTTGGAGCATAAGGGCGTTCATCCAGACCTCACATGTACTGGACCCTTGACTTTGGCTCTCTTCAGCACCCCAAGCCTCAGTTTCTGCATTTGCAAATGGGGGCCAAAATCTAAGGGCCAGTCTAAGAATCAAATGAAATAATGAAGAAGTGCACAGAAGCAATAGCAAGCATGGTATTATCTTTTAACATGGGCACGGGGTCACTGCTTTGCATTCAAGCTATAAATTGTAAATTTAGCTGGGGTCCACTGCGGTTCTTACTGACAAAAGCTGCCTTTAGTCTGGTGCTACTTACATGTTAAAGGAGGTAGCGCTTTTGATGAGATAATGGTGTTGTATGGATCAATTCTGAACTGCATTTTTCTTTTTTTTTTAAAGATTTATTTATTTATTTGTTTGTTTGTTTGTTTGTTTGTTTGTTTGTTTGTTTGTTTATATAAGCACTGGGTACAGTCAGAAGTGCAGGAGGGTGAGAGAATTCACCAGAGCCAGAGCGGGGAACAGAACAGGCAGACAGACCGAGGACACTGCTGAGGGGAGCAGCGGGCAGCAGGAGAGGTCTGCAAGCCATGAGGGACCCTTGCCGGCCACCGGGGATTGAACCAGTGCTACAGAGGCTGCGGGCAGCTTCAGCTTCACAGCCCAGCACTCAACCTGTGCCAGCGGGGAGGCCCAGAACTGCATTTTTCTTAATGGACATGGTCACTCAATTTCCCCTTTTTCCTAACCCCTGTCTTCCGTGGGTCTCTTCCCTGGGCAGACAGGCCTCAGAGCATGATAGCCCGGCGATCGTTTTCTTTCCCAGAAGTCTGTCTCCTTCTGGACTGTGAGGAACCAGATGCTGCGAGCTTGTCCTGAGTTTGTATCCCCAGTGACAGACACAGTACCAGAAACCAGTAGACCTCAAGGGTGGCCTGCGTGGATTTTAATTTGTAACACATCTAACCCAAATTCTCTCTTTAAACCGTTGATGGTCGAGATGTAATTCAAATGGGCCTCCTCTCTTTGCCTCCTTATGGTTAGTGGGAGCTCCAGAGTTAACCCATTCTGACTCTGGGTTAAGCTGTGTGACCCAAGGCAGGTGATTTAACTTCTCTGTGCCCCAGTGTGCTGGGCTTAAAAATGGGTGTGATCATAGTGCCTATTTCATGTGGGTTTTTTGAAAATAAAATGAGATAAGGAAAGCCCATAGGCGGGTGCATGGCATAGTGAATGTTTAATAACCTTAGCAGGAAGGAACAGCAGCAGTGCTAGTAGAAGTGGTCACTGAGACAGCAGCGTGGTGACAGGTGGGGTGTCGACTCTGAAATAACCTTGTACTTGGAAATATCATCTCGGTCTCTGCCTCAGCATCCAGATTGGCAAAATGGGAACACTAAATCACATAGCTGTTGGGAGATGAATGAGTGGAGATGAATAAAACCTTTAAAAGGAGCTCCTTTCTGGGACTTGCTAACCCACATGGTGGAGCAGACCTCTCCTGTCTCGCCCGCTACTCCCCTCAGCAGTGCATCTCAGTAGATCTGCCTGTTCTGCTCCCCATTCTGTCTCTGGTAAATCTTCTCATCCCCTGCACCTCTGGCCTGTACCCCTGTTCTTGTGTGCATAAAAATAAATCTTTAGAAAAGAAAAGAAAAAAAAAAAGGAGCTCCCTTCTTAGATGGTGCCAAAGTCTTCCCTGTACCCTGGGCCTCCTGCATTATAGGGAAAAAATAACTGTGGCATCTCAGTATTATCCCAGGTAGATCCAGAGCAGGCTTGCGCCCTGAGAACTAGGTGACCACAGGGAAACTCCAGTCCTGTTCTCGTGACCTTTGCTTCCCAAATAACAGATATTCTCTCTGTCATAGGTTTGCATGAAATTCCTCCCTGAACTCCCAACCCAATATCCAAACGAAGTCAAACCAGTCAGAACAGCAGAAAGTATGCGTGGCACCATTTTGTCTGAGTATCACTGCAGAGTGAATTGTTCTAAGCAAAAGCATTTCCCAGTGCAACTACTCTTCCGTCCATCTTGTGCAGATGACAAAGAACAGCTTGGTCTTTCTGATGGTTTGGAGACATCACTGTGATCATCAACCACAGCTGGGATTTCAGTCTGATCACCCAATGCCTGAGGAGAACTGTACTTCTAGAATTCCTCTTTTTCCTTTATCAGCACCGGGAGTAGTACAGCCCTGCATCTTGGGGGGCCTCTGAGTCCAATCTTGCCACCAAGGCAGCTCCAACCCCACGTGGAAACAGGGTATAGCCTGTGGCTACTACGTTCTTGTTCTCAGAGTTATTTCTTACATCGAAATCTTTAGGTTCAAATTCCAACTGTGTATTACATGGTTGCAAATGCTATGAATCTACCAATACTTCTAAATTTTTTTTTATCAAGCACCTAATTTGGGGACAGGGTCTGTGTTCTGAGGAGTGTTATCCACACACATTCACACACCATACCTGCTCTTGTCTTGTACTGCAGTGTGTGTACCAGTCAGCCAACCAGCTGGATTCTTATTAAAATGCAGGTGCCACTTCTGGAATTCTGACCAGGGACCTGCATGTCTATCAAGTTTCCAGGCGAGGCTGCAGGAGCCGGTGCTCAGCTGGTGTCTGAGGGCATCACAGATTCAGAGCAGGATGCCTGGACCCAAGTGCTCAGGGGCCGGGCAGGTGGTGTGACCCCGTGAAGCTCAGGTCCATGGAGGTGCCATGGAAGTGGTGGGGATCATTCACTGGGCCAGGCTTGCCCTGCCTAAATTCAAGGTAAAGTTTCTATAAACTCCCTTTTCTATCCCGGAAGAAACACATCTGCAAGCTCAAGTCAGACCTGGGCATTTGGTTTAACGCCTGAGCTAGAGTCCAGAGTCTCAGGTAAGCTAAATTGGTCACACAGGGGGTCCTTCCATCACCCAGATAGTAGTTGGCCTGCTGCAGCTTGAATACTTGCAGGAGAAGGTAGTGTGACTTGGGTCTCCTTGATCCAAAAAGAAGACGGTAGAACCAGCTCTACCACTTACTGGTGGCACACATTTGAAGAGGAAGGAGACATGAGTGCCAGGTCAACCTGGGCATTGTACACGACTTCCTTTCATCTTCTCATCAGACTTGCAGATAGGGTATCAGCCTCATTTTACACTTGAGTAACTGGATTTCAAGAAGTTAACCCACATGGTCACAATGACCCAGCTTCTGCTTGGTGGCAGTGGATTCACACTCAGGATAGTCAGTCCCCAAAGCCCTCTGAATACTAGCAGATACTTCTGGAGTGTCTGTACATGTGAGGCACACACAGTGGTTTAATCTTGCAGAGATCCTGCAAGGCCTGTATAATTCATCCTGTCTTTCAAGTGAGTAAACCGAGGTTCAGAGTTTTAATAACTCACCCAAGGCCCCAGGAAGTGTTGAAGCCAGGGCTGGAGTCCAGTTCTAACTGAGTACGTTCCCCGATGCCACGCTGCAGTAAGAGGCTCAAGTTGCTGGTTTCTGGGTCAAACCTAGGAGTGGCCCAGATATGAAGGGGGTTATTCGAAGAGGATTTCAGTGACCTGCTCCCTTTTTGATTGTTGTTATCAGGATTTGGCCACTTCGAACCAGTAAGACACTGCCATTCCTGCCTTCACCCCTGCCTTGTCACCAGACGACCGTCTAATGAGCCACAAATATCAGGGCTGTGCAGAATGTGTGCTGCCTTTCAGGCTTCTGCCTGTCAGAATAGGACTTTATGGATATTGGGAAAATAAGACCTAGTTTATCCACCTGTCTCATTCCTAAAATGTCTATGATATGTGCTACAGCCATGCACACACACACTCTCATGCACACACGCATGTGCACATCGGCAGAAGGCGAGACTTACTCAAAATGACCCCTTGGGAGTCTGGGCCCTGCACCTGTGTGTCCTCTTTGAACTCCACATGGAGTCTCTTAAGTAGGCCTCAGCTGGACAATGAGCGAGATAGCGGCGCGGGTCACACAGGGGCCCAGGAGAGAGGTCCAAGGGATGGCTGGGAAGGCTGGAGTCTTTGTGCCAGAGGTCTCAGTGGCAGGTGGCCCAGAACACTGAGAGTGAAGGAGGTTTTGTTTGGCTAAACAAATGTTTTCTGGGGAAAAAAAAAAAAACTTTCCCCAGGTTTGATTTAATACCGTCCTCCAACGACTTGAAGCAGACATGCAAGAGGTCTAGCGACAGCAGCGTGCTTACGATTTGAATATGCTTAAGAAGAAAGCAAAGGAACCCCATATTGGGGGGTGTGGAGGAGGTCACTGACTTCCTGCTCCACACCTGCTTCATGACCACACCTGGATTATGTCAGCAGCTGCCTCTTCTCAGGCTCTTCTCACAGAGATCAGGGAAAATACCTGTGGGCTCCCAGGGCCTACAAAGGTGTTTCAACTGCAGGGCCCTCTCAGGACCCATGTCTGCTGAGGCCCCTCTGTATAGTTTGGCACCAGGAGAAAATGCAGAAAGTGCTCAGTTCTTAAAGGATTCCTTCTTATGTCCTTCCACTTTATGAGGAGAGAGCCTGCATGTGGGTATCACGGGGGATGAGGGTCAGAGCTTAAAAGCATCCTGTATCTTCCAGTCACGTCCCCCTTGTCCTCCGGGCCCACTGTGGTTATTGTGGAAGTTTGGAGCCTCCGTTTCCCAGAGGCCCGGAGATGGAATATTTGTCCCACCCACTTTCCACTGTACTGACCTCACCAGCCAGATTCTCCTGCCCCAGGAGCTGAGGGACAGGCAGGTGGATCTGTTGGGTCAAGATCAGGGTAGACTGCTTACAACTGCCTAGGCCTCGTGGGCGTGCCCAGAGGGTTCATGTCAGACCCCCCAGCCTCTCACTGCACGAGGATCTTGGCATCTGCTCTGAGGTTGCCTGGTCCCACTTTTGTGACTTGGTTTAAGAACTTTCTGAGCTTCAATTTTCTCTTCCATGCAATGAGAATACCTGACCCCTAGGCTTCTGACGGGGTCAAGGGAGATAATCCAGGCCTTCAGTGGGAGAGGGATTAGTTACGTGTCCAGTTAATGCTGGTGCTTCATTCGCTCCCCATTTTCCTTTCCTGGTGCTAGGTAGTTGCCCAAACAGACTATGTCCCTCACTAGGCTATGAATTCCCAGAAGCCAGGGCCCCCTAAAGTTCTTCTGGGTTTCCCTGCACCCAGGGCCACTGCCTGGTCTGCCAAGGAAATTTGGATATTCACCAATGCCAGGCCACGTTTGCTGACTTCCAGAGCTCTGGGAGCAGAGCCTGCCCCCCAGTAAGGCCCCTGCAGCTGGCACAGCTGGGATTCCATGGCCAGTTTCACAGAAGCACGTGAGCCATGGGGAGGTTTCTGGGACTTTTATTTTCACTCTTTATATTTTAAAAGCCAGTGAAGATGAGCGAATGCTTGGTCCCTGCTGGGCTGCATTCCTCCACAGCCTGTCCCCTCCCACCTCCCCCTGCCCCAGCCCTTCCCTCCTGCTTGAAGCTCAGAATCATATGGGGCAAAGACCACCACCCTGTTGCCTAGTGGCCCCTGGCAGCACCGGCTCCTGGGCCAGGTGGAAGGGTGGTCCAAGGGAAGGAAGGGCTGTGGGTTCCATGCAAGCCCTCAGTATAACCCTTCCCTGCCACGGGCCTCTCCCTTCCTATGTGGGGACCACAGTGGGAGGAGCAGGGGGTAATGAGTTCCCTTGCTATCCTGGTCCTGCCATCCCTCCCTCCCCATCTGGATGCTCCCCTCTCTCTGCACGATGTCCACACAGCGGCACCCGGGGCAGCCTGGCCGGTGCACAGGTACAGCATCAGCCAGGGTTCTGGCATCTTTTCTCTACCTTGCCTACGGCCTCCCTCTTTCCCAGGCAGTGGATGCTTCTCTTCCCTTCCTGTCTTCCCCCTGAGGGCAAAGTGGAGAGAGGCGGCTGGGAGGATCTCTTCTGTCTAGGTCCTTAAGTTTGGGAATCAGGAGAGTTTCCTCTGTGCTGGGACCTACCTCCCCTCCCCAAGTGGATTCCCTCCCGCCTGGGTTATGCACTTGGCTCCGGCCCGGGTGTGGGGTGCCCCTGGCCTTGCCATCTCTGCTCCTGCAGCTGGCCAGCAGCAGTCTGGGCCCCGCATCCTGATCTCCAATTCCCAGAGCAGAAGGGAGTCCCTTGCCCTTGGCCTTGCTCGAGCAGAAGGCCCTCTGCAGCCAAATTAAGGTGGCGAGCCTGCGACCCCACAGCCAGTTTCCTGGCAGGAGCTTCCATGTCGTTTCCATCACCCTGTGCGCCTGGGAGTCTGCAGAGTTGGCAGGGCCAGCCCAGGGCGCGCAGAGGTGCAAGGTGGTAGAGGGGCTTGGCCGGGCGAGGTCTGTGCCCCTCTCTTCGCTAGACTGGCTTCCTCCAGCACCCACCCTCTTTCCTCTTTCCTCTACCTTCCCTCCTCCTCCGCAGCGCCCCCAGATTAGGATCTGCCCGGCCCCCCAGGCAGCGAGGAGCAGAGGGGACGGCAGGCTCCCCGCGGCTGCAGCCGGGACCTGGCGGAGATGCGGATGGGGCGGTGCGGGCGGGGCGGGCGGCGGCCGGGCGGCCTCAGACGCTGTGCGCGCCCAGGCTGAGCACCGAGAAGGCGGCGCGGTGTTTGCGGAGCAGCAGCCGGATCTTCTCATCGTCCGAGTCGGGGTCCAGCGGCTTGTTGTATTCGTCGTCCTCGTTCTCCGAGGCCGCGCGGTCCCCGCCTGCGCCCGCGCCGCCCGGGGCCCGGGACGTGGAGGAGGAAGGCTCCAGCGCGCTCTTCTTGCGCCACTTGGTCCTTCGGTTCTGGAACCACACCTGGGATGAGAAAGACTCGGGGTCACGCACCGCACACCCCGGCCCCTTGCTGGGAGGTGACTCCACTCGGCCGCAAGCATGCTGCGTCCTTACTTGGATAGGAAAATGCTGCCCACAGCAGGCTGTCTTAGTCACAAGGGTTTTCTCTCTCTGGAGGAAGGGCAATAAAGTAAAAATAAATGGGCGTGCCGCAGAACTTTCGGGCTCAGCTCTCATTCTCCCTGGGGTGGTTCTTCCTACTCCTTAGCTATCTAGGCAGATGGGTGGAAGATGCTGGAATGCGCCCAGGTGGGAAGGGTCTGGCGCCAAGGGACGGCAGCCAGTAGGTGCTCAAAGTCGGCTCTTTTTTAAGCTTTCCATCCTCACTGAACTTCATGAAAAATTTCCTCCTAATTATAAAATAGCATCTGCTTGCTGCCTGGCAGAGTTGTAGGGGCACAGAAAAGTGCTTAGAGAGGAAGAGACAGGTAAGATGGCCCACGGCATTCCTTCCTTCCCTGTCAGCAGCTTTGTCTCCAGGGAGGTAACACTGGCTGGCCCTGAGGTTGCAGAGGTCACGGCTCGCTGGAGACACGGAGTCAAGAGCAGACCTGGTCCCTGCTTGTGCTCTGCGTCCCTTCGGCCCATCGCCACTCCCAGAGCCAGCAGGGCTGGTTGGTGTGGCTCAGTTTCCCTGCCTGCAGTATCTCAGGAGAGACACTGGCAGTGCTACCCCAGTACCCCAGTGGGCCTGAGGAGTGAGAGCCCGTCCACCAATTTCAGGCTCCCTGGTGTGGTATGAGAGCATGTGCCCCTCACTCTTGCAGCGGCTGCCGGGTTTCCCACCCCATCGCCCGTCTGTACTCATTTGCGTGAGCATGGGTAGGAGAAGGTGATCTTTCCTTCAGTCCTTCTGCCTGCTCTGCTCCCGGCTCTGGCTCTGGTGAATTCTCTCACCCTCCCGCGCTTCTGACTGTACCCAGTGCATGTATAAACGAACAAACAAACAAACAAACGAACAAATAAATAAATAAAACATGCCTCTATAAAAAAAAAAAAAAAAACTAAAGTTTGGTAAGCTAAGGGCGGTTCCTCCAGAATAAGCCAGAATTCAGTTCTAATCTGGCCCAGAAGCTGCTGTCAGCCCTTGAAACTTCTGGCCTCGGCCTCATGGAGGGAGGGAAAACATGAGATTGGAGCCCATAGACCTCGGCTTTTGGACCCAACTCTGCTCTTACCTGCTGGGTCATCTTGAACTAGAGGCTCAGTTGAGATGATTGCACCTGTAAGAGGGGCACTAATACCCACCTCCAGGCTGCCAGGAGGATTAAATGGAATATTAAAGAACAGGGCTCAGTATTCATAGTCTTTTTTTTTTTTTTTTTTTGTAATGGTTATTTTTCAATCTCTAGGGTTAGGCGGGTGGTGCCTAGACGCCAGCCCAGCCGCCTGGCCTGCCAACAGCTGCTTCTCTCCTTGAGGTGTCCTGTCCTGGTGGCAGGCTCCTCTCTGCCAGGCAGCACCTTCTCCCACAGAGACTCACCTTGACCTGTGACTCAGTCATTCCCAGCGAGTAGGCCAGTCGCGCCCTCTCAGGGCCTGCCAAGTACTTGGTCTGCTCAAAGGTCTTCTCCAGGGCGAAGATCTGGTGACCCGTGAAGGTGGGCCGGGTGTGCTTTTTCTTGTGGATGCTGTCACTCAGGGGGTCTGGGGCTGGCAGGAGGAAGGAGGTGTGTGTTTAGCGGGGTCAGTGGGAGCCGGCCCATGGGGTGAGCTCCCTGCTGAGGAGGAGCCACCAGGGCATCGCAAGACCTGTCTCCTGAGCAGAGTTCCTGCCATTCTGATAACAGTGATTTGACCTCTGCCATGTCCACACGGGCAGGGGCTCCCAAGGGGCAGCTGCGCCAGGTTATAGCTACTTCCGGGCAGGGGAGTACAGAACCATAGTTCAAGGCTCATTGGCCCTGCCTTCCCCTTAGGGTAACAGGAGTTTCCTCTCCATCTCATTTACCAAAAAACAGCTTTGGCACCTTCCACCATCAATCAGGGCCCCAGGGGCCTCAGAATTTCTCCCCATTTCTGTGCCCTTGGGATCATGTTTTGCGGGTCTTTAGGATATACCTTAAGCCCCATGTGGCTACTCTCCCCTGTCACTGGTCCTGGGAGTCATGTGGTTTTAACCACACTGGAGGGAGTTTGGGCACAGAGCTTCAAGGCCTGACCTTCCACGTGGCGGGGGGCACTGCTGAGGAAGGGGCTGGAAGGGCGGATGGGGGAGGCAGAATGTGCGTCCACACGGTGGCCTTTTTCAGGACAGCCTGAGGGCTCATGCCTCATCTCCTCATGGTACAGGTGAGGAAACTGAGGCACAGAAAAGGGAAGGAAACTCCTGGGAGACCATGGCGTTCAGTCCTCTCTCCCTTTGTCTTAGTTCCATCACTGACTCTCTTAGGCATTTTCCTGTGCGTGTATGTACATTTGGGATGGAAGAGCAGGGTGTGGAAAGGGTGTATGTGTGGGTGGAGGTTTAGGGGGCTGACAGAAACATTTTGAAGATTAAATCATCCCCCAAAACTGGATTGTAAAATAGGTTCCAAAACATGAGGCCTTCACCCTGTGAAATTTGTCATGCCCAGGCTGACAAATTCTTCCCTCCTCTGCCTCTGAGTCTGGGGATCTTCCATGAGAAGTTTTAAGTTCGGAGAAGCAACATTTCCCTGATAAAGATAGGGCCCATTAGAATACAGGCCCCAGACTAGCTGAGCGGTGTGAGCAGCATCGCCAGGAAGTGTTACCCCTGGGACCCTGTAGGTGCCTGCGAAGGCAGGTGTGTTTCAGGGTTGCTGTGACTGATCCCAAGCACCTACTGCATCAGGAAAGCCCCAAGTCAGACAGAAGTGGAGGTTCCCTCTGTCTCTTGCACCTGCCTGATCTGGGTAGGGCTGTGGTGGTATAGGGGTCACTCCCGCAGCCATTGTCACGCTCCCTGCTTCCCCGGGATGCCTCATATCTTACCACCTCTCCAGTCCCTGCTCTGGGAACCCCAGAGCAGTTCTCTGGAAACTGCGGCTTGGGGATAGGTGGAGTGAGGAGCGCTCCCCCAATAGTTTTGGCCAGGTCTGATTTGACTTAGCAGCTACCACTGGAGGCTGGGCAGCTTTTGCTGCTACTGCTGACATAAACCATGAGGAGGACAGTGGAAGACAAGCTCCCTAGATTATTCTGTGTCCCCGAATGGGCATAAATGGGCATCAGCAAATTCTCCTCATTGGGGAAGATTGGCTCACTTTGGAAAAAGAAAGGCGACATGGGCTCTGGCGGGAGGAGGAGGACAAGCTGCCAGCTTGACCCAACCTGGGTGCGATATATGGTTGCCTTCAGAGTGGAGATGCCAGGTTCCCTAGGGGGGCAGCGGAGGTGGCAGCTGGTAAGGAGTGGGGTGGGGTTCCAGCACAGCTGGGAGGAATGGGGAGGCTGAGAGCTGACCAGATCTGAGCAGGGGTGTCTAAGGACATTGGAGGTGGGGTGGGGAGGGGGGATGTGCGGGTCACCCTGCGGGGTCCCTTCCCATGCTTTCTCCTCCAAAGTCCGGCAGCCCGGGTTGGGTGAGCTCTGCCCTGTACTCACTGTGGCTGCACTGCCGCCCGCCTCGCCAGTCCTGGCCTGTGTCCGCCCAGCAGTTCCGGGTCCGGGTGGGGTACTCGTTCCCAGCCTTGGAGAAATTCCCCACCTGGGGGCCATAGTAGACCCCTTGGGAGCCGAGTCCACCAAAGCCTGCCACGTGGGGGTAGCTGGAGAGGAGGCTGCTGTTCGGCGTGGCCACGGGCCTGCTCAGGATGTCCGTGATCCCATGGGGGGTCCCGGCGGCCAGCTGGGGGCCCAGCCCTGGGGGGCTGAGCTTGTAGAAGGAGTTCTGCACCGAGTACTGGCACACGGGGGCCTTCATCTCTGAGAACTGAGCCAGCGGCGTGTTGTTCAGCAGGAAGGTTCCCTGCAGGTTGGACTCCATGATCCCCAGGACAGGGGAGCAAAGGTGGGGACCCCGGATCAGGCCCCGAAAGCTGGAGACCCCAAGCTCTGACCTAGAATCCCATGGCAGGTTTGGAGGGTCACAAGCCAAGTCTCAGACTGCCCTCCACCTAGGGCATCGGGCCCGCCCTTACCCAGGGCCGGCACCCACGTCAGTCACTCGGAAGTCAGGTGTCTTGCAGGTGAGGCCTCCCCTTCCCTCTCCTTGGCCCCCAGCCTGGAGAAGGGCTCCCCACTCCTCAGCTCAGCCCCCTCCTCTGCCTCTGAGTCTGGGGACCTTCCATGAGAAGTTTTAAGTTCGGAGAAGCAACATTTCCCTGATAAAGATAGGGCCCATTAGAATACAGGCCCCAGACTGGCTGAGCGGTGTGAGCAGCATCGTCATTGGTGGAAACCACACAGGCCTCGCATTGGCTTTTCTGAGACAAATTGCACTTTGAAAGATTGACTGTAAAACCAGCCTCTGTGTGTGTGCGTGCGTGCATGTGTGTGTGTGTGTGTGTGTGTGTGTGTGTGTGTGAGAGAGAGAGAGAGAGAGAGAGAGAGAGAGAGAAAGGGGGCGAGAGAGAAGAGAGAATGAGCTCTGGGAGCTCTGTTCATCCTCAGAATGTCCACCTGCTCCTGATCCCCCAAGTCCAGTGTGCAGGAAAAAGTGGATACCTGGAGGGACCCTGGTGGCTACTGAAGCAGCTAAGTCACAGTTCCTGCAACTGCTCCCCTGAGGGCAAGAGGGGGGTTAAGGGGCGGTGGTCCTGAGCTGCTCTGGCCCCTCTACGTGCACATGTGCAAGCTTCTTGGGAGAGTGAAGTCTGAGAAATGCTTTTCTTCCCTCCTCCCTGCTGGGACGGGTAAGCGGGGATCTGGCTCTCGGTGGGTGGGTGGGTGGGGGATACAAATACCTGTCACTGATCTGAGAGCCTGGGGGTGGGAGCTTGCTGGGCAGGGGCTGGGGGCAGGGCTGAGAATTTGTGCTCTCCCCCTCTCTGACTCTGGCAAGCTTCTGTGATCCCCTCCATCAGAATCCCTTCCTGCTCCTGCTCCTCTTCCCTTTCCTCTTTCTCTCTCTTACTCCTCCTCCTGCTCCCCTTTTCCTCTTGCTCCCTCTTCCTCCTCCCTCCTCCTTCTCTTTCTATTCTTCTCTTCCTCCCCTTCTCTCTTCTCCCCTTCTCTGTCCATTTGTGCCTTCACTGGAGCAACTGTTCTGTTCCATCTGTCCTGGCCTCTGGGTTGGAAATCTTTGGTGGCAGAGATGCCCGTTGATTCCGTGGTAGGTCCCTGTGTGGAATGCTTGACTGGCCCTCTGTAAACATTTGACGGATGGAACTAGACTGAACTGCAGAGCACCCATATGCCCCTTTTCCAGTGAATTTTTACAACGTACAAGGCAACATCAAGACAATCTTCCCCTTTTCACAGACATGGACTCACAGTCCACTCCCCAGGTGCTTGGGCTATTACTCTAAGGGACAGCAGTTTGGATTTGTTTGGTTTTTTAATGGAAACCAGGATGCCAGTTGTCTGAACATGCAAAATGACAGGAAAATTGTACTGGCAGGTAGACTTCTGTTTGGGCCTGGCATTCCCAAAGTCCTTCCTGACCAGGCCTTGGGCCTCCTCCTCTCTTGCTGCCTGGGGTCAGGCTCTGGCAGGTGGGAGAGAAAAAGTGCACTTTGTAGGCCTTGGTTTCTAGAAAGAGGACAATGGTTTCGGATTCTGGGAGGACTTACCCTCACACAGAGAGCAGCTCTCCCCAAGATACTGGTGTCTGCTCTCTGAGCCATGCTCTCCGTAGCATAAATGATTTAGGTTAATGCAAGAAAATTCTCACAAAGCCAGTGATGCTTGTTTTCCTACAAGTTTGATTTAAAGGCAAAAAAAAAAAAAAAAAAAAAGAGGTGGGGGTTTCTTCTCCTTTTGAGTTGGCTGCACTACCAAGCTGCCTGTCACAGCCATTTGGAAAACTTAGTTCCGAGTGTTGCCACCTGACCCCACCCAGGCAACTGTGATTCTGAACCTGTGCTTTTAAAAGCCCTCCAGGCAATATGGTTGCACAGCCAAGGCTGCCTCATGGGGGGGCTGGGGAGGAAGGGCGCTGGGTGGCTTTCCAACTGAGAGAAGCTTCAGACTCAGTGAGGGCTGGGAGTGCTTCAAAGACTCTGCATCTGTGACTTGTCACTTCCTAATGGTGGGAATTTGAGGGAGAAAAAACTGCTGCAAATGATTTCTTATTTAATGACAAGCCCGACAACTGCATTGTGTTAGGGAGTCCCAAGAGGACAGATAGAGGGGATTTTAGCAATGTCTTAATGCATCCCCTCATCTACAGGTGAGGGAAATGTACACTTGCAAGAAGGGTGCCAAGCGAGCTAGGAACAGCGTGATTTTCTCAGAAGTTCTTGTGCTTTGAATGGTGTTGAGAGGCCAGATGCCTTCACAGGGAGAGCTAAGGTGGGGGGTGAGGGGTCCTCCTTCTGTATGCCATCTGTGGGCTTGGCCCAGTACCCTGGTGGTTTGTGGTACCCTTTCCACCCATTTAGTCTAGCCCCCAACTCATGGTAGTCATTAGGAGAGATAGACACTCGCGCTGCCATTTCAGGGGTGGGGGCCTTCTGCTGGGCAGTCCTAATTAAAGGGCACCCATGTTTCCAGGGATGCGTTAGTGGGCACCGCCAGGGTGGGATCACTGATCCCACCTTCACATTCCTTCAAGCTGTGACCCAGGCTTCCCTCCTGTTCCAGCACCTCAAACTCCCCCAGGATGAGCCAGGAAGTAGATGGAGCCCTGCGCATGAGTCAATTTCTTTATTAATTTTGACATTTGTTCAGCTGGTGTAGGGAGAATGGGCTATACATCAGAGTGGGGGTGGGGGATTCTCTCCCGATAACAGAGCAGGTGGGAGAGACTCAAGAAAAGATTCATTTTCATAACAATTAAAAAAATTAAGGTAATTCCAAAACTTCTAAAAAGCGTCTAAGGTGCAGACTGCAGCATTCTCTAGGCATCAAGTGGAGACCCCAAACTCCTCCCCTAACAGCTCCTACTAGCAACCGGAGCGTGCAGCCATGCCGCCGAGGGCTGGGGCCGGCGGGCCAAGCAGCCATGCCAGAAGGAGCGCGAGGTGCCAAAGCATAGGCTGAGCCGCGGGACCCGCGCGGGGCTCTACGAGGGGCTACTGGGCTGGGCGGCAGCGGCGGCCGGGGAGAGGAAGGGGCAGGATCGAGGCGGGGTGGCGAGCCCTGCGCCTGTCTTCCGAGGACCCTCGCCGGGTCGTCCCCGGCGCGGCACCCTGGGCGAGGGCCCCGACCCGCCGGCGCTGCGCTCGCGCCCCGCAGGGGCAGGGCTGGGGCTGGGGCTGGGCTTCCTCCGCACAGCCCGGGGAAACTGAGGCCGCCAACGCCGACTTCCTCTCCCCAGCCCGCCCCTCTAAGAAAGCAAAAGCGAAACCCGCCCGGTCCAATCCGACGGTCGGGGCGCGGGCGGGAGCTCCGCGGCGCCCGACGGCAGGTGCGCGCGGCTGGGGACGCGCCCCGGGGCCGTGGGGCTGAGACGGGAGGGAGCTTCTGTGCTACTTGGAAGGTCTGAATGTGTTCCGAGGACTCAGAAGAGCGGCTGGGAGAAGAGTGACTGGACATCCGCAAACAGAGGCTCTGGCGCGAGCAGGAGAGCCCGCCGGTCCCTCTCCCGACCTAGGGGGCGCCCCCGGGCAGGGCGGCGCCGGGATTGTGCTGATTCGGGCCTCCCTCCGCCGGAGGCTCCAGTGTGACTTAAGGCTCTTCCCTGATGGCACCGAGGCGAAGAACAGCCAGCTGGTTCCTCTCTGCCCTGACCGGCGGCCGGGCCCGGGCGGGTCTCCTTGCCAGCCCCGGCCTCCTGGTGGTCAGCGGCTCGCTCCTCCGCCTCCTCCGGCTCTCCTCCCGCTGGGCATGTGGTCAGAGGTGGCCCCTGGCCCAGTCTCTCGGGGGCGGGGCGGGTGGGGGGCAGAGGGGCTTGGTCAGAGTGGGGGCAGGGAGGCTGTTCAGCCTAGACCCCCCATCCTGCCGGCTGCCTGGACGTAGAGCACCAAGTTCGCTCTGGGAGACTGGGGTGGGGCGCGGGGCGGGGAGTGGTGGCTGACTTCCATGAACTGGCAGATACATTCTCTAGCCCTACTCCCTTCCTTCCTCTTTCACTGAAAGACAGGCTGTAGCTCCTTCTCCCGCAGCCTGGAGAAGTCCTCAGGAGCTGAGCTGTTAGTGCTTGTACATACTGCTAAAGTGTTTCTATTGGTTTGCATAGTATTTATTGTTTTTCATATACACAAGGCTGATTACTGTACAGTTTACACTTTGAACACAGACTATGATATAAGTGCTTGAAGATATAGAAAACCTCTTCTCTATTGAACATGCTGGTGCAATCCTGGGACAGCCACCGGCTCCCTCCCCCCAACTGAGGGTGCAGACCCTTTCAGATGGGGTCTGGGCTCCCTGTGAGCCCTACTGCTAAGCCAGGGGGTCCTTGCCTCAGATTCTTAAGTCCCTAACACAGGAACCCTGAATGCACTCTAAAGGTAATGATTTTCCATTGGAAGATGATTAATACTGAAACTGGCAGAGAGAGAGAGAGACAACATAAAAAAAATTCCAGTTCATCCACAGGAGATTCTATACAGCTTCGGATGTCACAGTAAAATCTGTGTGTATAGTGAGTAGAAGGGAGGGGTGTGTGCGTGTGCGTGTGTGTGTGTGTGATGCAGCGAGTTCTGGGAGGAGCGTCCACTGGGGAATGGGTGGGCACTGTCACAAGCGGAATGGAGGTGTGTGGGTGGAGAAGGCTGGCGGGCGAGGACCTGGGATTTAAGGTGCTGAACTGATTTTATGCTTAGTTTTCTTGCCTTTTTTTTTTTTTTTTTCTATCCAGGAAGCCCCCATGGATTTCTTACAGATGAGGTTGGAAAAAAGAGTACCCTGTAACAAGTTAAAATTAAAATAATTTTTAAAAAATATACCATCCCCAGCCACAAAAGAGCCCTTGTTCACTTTTTCCGTTCATGTGCTCTCTTGGACTTGTTCTCTACTCTCTCTCTCTCTCTCCTCCCCTTCTTGCTGCTCTTGTCCTGATTCCCAACAGAGATCCATCGTTGCTAGAGGCAGGATTGAAGACTGTAGGTCATGCGTCTACAGCCAGCCGTTCATGCGAATAGGAGACTAAAGGAAGTCCCTTACAGAGATCATGCCGTTAGCCTAGAGGAACGTGTGCGCACTTCTGCAGCCTCCGGTCCCGCTCTCCTCCCGTGTGCATGGCAGAGTGTGTGGAGTTCAAGGGTTGGGTGTCGAGGTGTGATCCTGAGGAACACAAAGAGGAAGAGGGGAGTCATTTAGAACTTAAAGGTGCAACTCAAAGCAAAACCCCAGATACACAGTTGTGTGCCAGTTGTTCGGGCAGCGTCCAATGCAGGAAAAACAGCCTCCCCACTCTGCCCCGCCCCAAGCAAGGTGATGCACTGAAAGGCGTTGAGTTCAGAGCCTCTGACTTTCCTGTAATACCTGCCAACTTGCAGCCCAGAAGCTGCCTCTCCAGGTAGCTGCCCGAGCCTACTGCTGAGCTCCCCAGGAAAACTGCTCTGACCTCAGAGAGGAGGCAGAAAGTTCCAGGCTGATGCAGTCACCTGGGGAGAAATCCCCATGTGTCCTTACACCCAGGAGAGAGGCCATTTTCATGAGTCAGGGCATGACCCAGAAAGGGACTCGAGGAAAAACAGTGCCCACCATTTTCTCAGATCAGTTCAGCCAGCATGCATGGGCTTCTGTGTGCCAACCCCGGGTATCCAGAGGTGGCACAGACATGATCACCATCTTGGGAGCTCATGGCCTTAAGGAACCGTTGGCCCTAGTCCACTAGCTCTTTACTGTCAGTGCCTCTGGCTCCTCTCCCCAGGTTTCATGGAGGGACAATCTCAGTCTTGGCAGAGACCTTTGGAGAACAGCTGCTCCCTCCCTAGGATCTTAGGTATCTTAGGCTAGAAGACAGCAGCTTGGCCTGTGGGCCCAAGTCCAAATTGTGGGGCCTCGGGATTCACAGCAAGACACCACTCCCACCTCCTACAGCTTCATTCCCACACTGTAGAGAAAATTCCATGTTTCCAATGCCAGCAATTTAGCATTCTGTCTGCATGGGTCTTGGGATGGATTGGGAAAAGGACCTTTACCGGAAGAGCAGTTGACAATCTCTTAGATGGGGCAGCAAGTGACAAGAGATGGGCTGACACTCATTCTGATGCAAAGCTGTCCCCAGATAAGGAAACATCTTGGGCTCTTCAGGTGATGAAGTTGGGGAGGTACCTGGGGGTAACCTAGGTGAAACTGAATCAGGTTCTCAAAGGATGGGAGGGCGGGTTAGGTTTGTTGCCAGAGGCTGTTCTAACGTTGAAATAAACAGTTTGTACTGCAGTAGCTTCAAAGAGCTGTCATCCTGGAGGGCAAGACTCTTCCACCCCTACCAGGGCCTCCTTGTCAGCCACACCCCCTTTTCTGTGTCCAGTGAGCCCATAATCCTTTCCTGCTCCTACCTGGGTTTGATACTGTCCCATCAAAACTGCCATCCAGTCTCATCTCCTCTGGGGTTCTGCGCACTACCCTCTCCTGCATGAAGTCTTCTAGATAACTCTGCTCTTATTTTTCTCCTCTTGTTTCCAGCCACTATCCCTGCTTATCACCATCTTGAATTGAAAACCATCACAGAATAGAGTGGTTTCTGAAGCCAGAAAGCCTGTGTTCACATCCTTTCGGCCAACTTCCTGCTGCCTGACCATGGTCAAGTTACCTATGCTCTCTGTGACTCAGTTTCCTCTGCTGTAAAAGGAGGGCACCGACAGGACTGCCTCATTAGACTGAAGTGACAGGCCTAGGAGGGTAAGTATTACGTGAGTGTAAACTATGACTGGGCTCTCTGCAAATGCTACTGCCTTTGTCCTGTCTTGACCTTTCCACTTCTGCATTATTTGCCTTGCTGGAGTGAAACATGAACGGCAAGAGTGGGACCCTAGCCTTCCCTGTGGTCCCCACATTGTCTGCCAGTGCTAAGCACATCTCAGATAGGAAGCCATGTAATATCTTGAGCCTGGAGACAGGCTGTGGTCTCCCGACCATAGAGCAGAGGGGAAATGTGAAGGCTTTAGTGATGATTCTAATGTCAATGCTTATTTCATCTTTGTTGAAACTGAGGGTCCAGGAAGAGCAGTGACAGGCCCAGTGGGGCCAGCCAGGGGTAGGGACAGAAAACTATTCTCCTGGCTGCCTCCAAGACTCTGCCTCCGTCCCTTGAGAAAGGCCTTATCCTTTAAAGAGCTTAGAAAATAGCCCCTGCTGATCCTTGTGGCTGTGCCCATAGGTTCTTCTCCTCACGTCCTATATCTGTGCTGTCACCTGTTCCCACTCCAGTTCAGTGTCCCTGGCCCCCCCCCTCTCCCCACCCCACTTGTCTATGAGGCCTGCAATGGCTGGGGAGTGAGAGTGGACTGTGACTTAAGATATAACAAAACAACAAAATAAAACATGACCCCTTGCCTCCCTGCCCCCGCCCATTAAGAGTCATTCATTTTAAAACTTTTAGAATATTCTGTTGTTAGAGCTAATGCGAGTCTTGTAACCACAACATCTGAATGGAAAGTGTCTCTTAAAAAGAACCAAAAAACGCAGAAGCCTTTTCGCACTGCGGCAGATCTCTGAGTGTCCCAGGAGACAGACCACATAGATGCAGGGAAAGCCAAGATCCAACCCTGTCCAGGCTTCTGGTTGGGTGAGGGGGGAGGGTGCTGCCCCGCCCCTGCCCTCTGCTGCTCTGCTCTCTGCAGTCCCTCGAGCAACATACTTGGACCTGAATACTTGGCACAAAGCAAAACCTGCCACCTGCTGCTGTCTGCACCGAACAATCAGGCCTCGATGAAACTGCAATTTTCCAGCTTTTTACCAGAAAACACCCCACCAGACTTTGATGCAAAATTCTTCCCAAGGTTGGGACTGATTGTGGAGAGCTCAGAATGGTTGACCGGAGTCCCTTCAGTGCTCACCCACGATGGGGGGTTCTAGTCTTAGGTGTTTTGCATCTGAAGAAACTAACCATCACTCATTTTAAATATAAAATGAATTTTATATTTTAATACTAATATTTTATATTCCATATATTTAATATAGAATGCTAAAACTTCATCATTTCTACAACTGAGCCATATAACTTCTAGGAGGTCTGAGAAGAAAAACCAAAATCAGCCATAATAAATCACTCTTCAACATGCTTTAAAAAATCACTGGAGGAACTTGGTACAGAATCTTGAGATCCAGCATTTTAATTCAGTGGGTCTGGGGTAGGGATTAAGAATCTGCATTTACCCAGACTCTCAGAGAGTGTGAATGATACTGAGAAACACTGCATTTAGAATTGAACAATTTACAGAGCTGTTCATAAACATAACCCACTGATCACCATAACCATCCTACAAGGACATATCGGCTTAACGGCTAAGGGTCCTGCAGCTTGCGGGGTGGGGGGCGCTGACTTGGCCTGTCACTCTATATAATTTTACAATTGATTGGGCACCAGGAAACACATGTTCTCCTACCAGCTCCACACATTACACGATTGACTATCTTAAAACCTCTTTAGTGGGATGCAAAACACATTCTGCAGGGAGTATTTTCATTCCCCCTCAAGGAGCTGGAAGTTCAGGGCAGCTAAGTGACTGGTGTTAGATAACAACCTGGACACAGCAGAAGCCAGGACCTGAAGCCAGACTCCCGAGCCCCTTCCTCAGCCTCAGCTTTCACTCTCAAACAAATATAGTCAATTCTCGTTACTCGCAGTAGTTCTCTTCTCTAAAGTCACCATGAACTCTGACGGAGTGAACGCTGTACCGCTGCTCCTACGGAGAACACAGAGGTAGGCTCCTGGGAGCCTCTGTTCACACTTTTGTCAACTGATGAATACCTCCCCTTGTTTTATGTGTTTCTATCAAAGACACCTTATTCTACATACACACAGTTGTCTCATCAGCATTAAACTCAAAGCCACCACACTCTAACTCAGGCCTGACTAAAGCTCTCCTAACACACACTTTCCCCATAAGGCACGTTACAGCCTCTGTGTACTTTGGAACCCTAACCAGGACGGTAGCTCTGGACTTGGAGGCCATTTCAAACAACAAAATCACCAACAAAGAGTACAAGGATGCAAAACACGTGGCACTAAATAGACCTCTGAGAGAACGCTTGTTTACAGTCTGAAACAAGGAGACAAGGTGTCACCTAGTCTGACCTCAGCTGGAACAGGCACGCTGGGCCACTCAAATTTTCACCCCTGTGTACGCGTCTGTAAATGAGAAAGTGTGTTGGTTTCAGGTAAAAATAAATCTAGCTGGTAGGTGAATTTATTAAGTGTGACGTCCATGAACAATGACGACTGACTGAGTGGGTGTTAGATTAAGGATAAGGGGAGCCTTCAGCCCTGCCCCCCTTCTCTGCAGCCTTTTTGTTGGGAGCTTAGTGCACTGGAAGCTGCCTCCTGGCTCCCTGGGGCCCAGGCAGATGCCTGCCTCCAATTGGCTCCCTCAGCCCTTTCCCCACCAGGCCTCCCGGGCCTCTTCTAGGCAGAGGCCCCTGCATTTTTCTGGAGCCTGACATGGCATCAGTGGCATGGAACCCTGTCACCTGTGGGGGTTTCAGCCACTCTGTAGAACATCTACAGAAAATTACACAGATAATTCGAGGCACCCTCTATCGCCCTTGCCTGGCTTCTGGGCTGCCCCGTGCCCTCTTCCAAAACATCAGTAGGACGGAGCCAAACAAACTGAAATCCAAAGCCACTGATACTGCTACCATAAGAAAAATAAGACAGAAGAGTACACTTTCCCTTCACTCTCTGCTTTTTCAAATCATTTGCATTCTTGGATTATTGCCAGGATAGATCACCACTAATCTAAACCAGCAGCTGGATGGGACACGCTGGTGGTGTAAGGGTTAACTCTGTGACCTCCTTAAGCTGCTGAGGAGTCAGGTCTAATTTTATACTATAACTGGATCTGCCAGCAGCCCTCCTTTGGCCCAAGTGCTGAGGTATGTTGGAGGCCAGAGTCAGCACTTCTGGGGACTCGGAAAGCAGAGCCTGTTTTTCCCTTGCTGCTCAGCCTGAGCCAGGCCCTGGGGGTTTAAATGGCAACGGCCTGGTTAGTGCTATGCTGGGGCCACAAGGCTTCATGGCTTCCTGCAGACTCCCACCCCGATGCATCCTCTACTGAGCTGCCCCGAGCTGGGCACAATGAAGGGCCTCGGGGCAGCTCAGTACAGGATCCCTCAGGGAGGATGGAGATCAGAGCTGGCCTCAGAAACCCACAGCACTGCACAGCCACAGAGAGCCTGTGCCGGGCTCCTGCACGTCACGCACACCCTGTAGCTTAGCCACACCATGCATACCGTGTGCCTCTGTCACACCATGCACACCTTGCTCCTCAGTCTCACCATGCATACCCTGCTCCTCAGCCACACCATGCACACCCTGCTCCTCAGTCTCACCGTGCACACCCTGCTCCTCAGTCTCACCATGCACACCCTGCTCCTCAGCCACACCATGCACACCCTGTTCCTCAACCACATCATACACTTACCGTGCACACATAACCATGCACACCAAGCCCTGACAACCCTAACATGCAGGAAGAATGCCATCTATGCTATGGGCCTTTTCACCTCACCCTTTCCTAGAAAGCAAGGAGAAACCTATTTTAAGAAACACCAAGAAGAATTGAAGCTTTGGGTTGATCAGGACTTTTGTTAGGGTCCAGATTCAAGAGACAGTCTAGTTCTGTCTTTTCGGGCACTTACATTGAAATGTCACAGGCAAGAAAGACTACTGTACTCTCCAGTGCCCTGTCCTCCAACCTCCAGAACCCCCTTGCTGGGTTTCCAGGATAATATTTCTATTGAGATTTACTGAGTGTTTATAACACATCAAAGCACTTTTTCAAATCTGTTAACGTTGCACATCTTGAAAGGTTATTCAGCGGGTTCTGGTGACTGTGTTTCCTTGATCGGGATGCAGAGACACAGAAGCTTTGTCTCAAGACCACAGCAAAGGCCATTCATCTGTATCATGCTGGGCCAAAGGGGTGTGGAGGAGAGTGTTCGTGGGAGCAGGGGTGGGACAAGGAAGAGAGCCATGCCACAGGGCCAGGCCATGCAGAAAGGATGCAGAGAGACATGTTACCTCCAAAGAGGCCATTTGAGGGGAAAGGGCTCAGGATCACTGTTTCCCCCTTTTCAGGCTGGCCCGCTTCACTATCTGAGCCCCCTTCCTGCCCTCTATCAGGTCCGGCTGCAGGTTGCTCCCTCTCAGCTCCACCTGGAGACAGTAGCAGAGAGGAAAAGCAGGACAGATCACACAGAGAGACACGGCAAAGACAGACAAGAGATTGAAAAGGCCTCCTCTGGGAGGCTCGAGGGTGAGCCCAGAGGGGGTGAGACTGAAACCGGAAGAACTGGTGCACAGGTGAGCAGCAGGTAAAGGTGCGGTCACTCAGCAAAGCGAGGGCCACCTCAGTACCTTGGCGTGTTTCATAAAGTAATCAATATCAGCTTCCAGATCACTAGGGTCCTCTAGGGGCCCCTCAACAATCACCTCTTCATGTTCCTGGGTGTCACCGGCACCAGATGAGTCTATCTGCCGAACAACTTTGCGAATGATCTGGAAAAAAAGAGGTAAGGGAGTAAGGGCTTCTCAAGACAGAGCTGGAGAAGAGTGAGTCCCTAGGAATGAGAGCAGGGAACTTTCCTTGAGTGGCCAATAACAGGGACACTCTCTCCCCCACATGGTGGTGTAGACGTGCTTGCAGAGCACTGCTTCAGCAGGGCTAGAATTCACAGAGGGTCAGGGCAGTTTTCATTACTTATCAGGGTCTGACCACATGTCACTTCTATCTTGAGCCCATAGCATTTCATTCTGCCTCTTGGCATGGGTGAAAATACCGTTTGTCTTCCTCATAAGTTCCTAATGTCAGAGGGCACTTCTTTTCTGTGTAAAGTAATTCAATTCAGTTCACCATTCTCTTATCCATTCATCCATATATTCTAGCAACTGTTTACTCTGCCCCTCCCATGTGCTAGGAGTGGGAAATACAAACATAAGCAGGAGGGCAGCTGAGCATAGACAGAATCTTGCTCCACCGTAACATGAGTAGCCACGGTCGGTGGGGGGTAGAAGGGGGTCTTCCAGTTCCTCCTTCCTCTCCCTTGTGCCCACATCTACTACCAAGTTTGGTGCTCAGAACCACAGGCAAATTCCTGTCTACTGAATGAAATCTGTTAACAATCCAATGCATTTCCACCTCCTTTTTATGTTAGGAGGCACATGGTAATCTGGGGCCATACTGCTGTCTTACAGTTCTGTTTTGAGGGTTCGGTAGCAGAGGGACCTGCTTTTTCTGGAACCGAGTAGCAGGAGCTAGACAGGCTGAATCAGAAAAAGAAACTACAAGGAGTTTCAGATGGGGAGTGAGGAAGACAAGGGCCCCCCACACCTGGACAAACCCCCTGAGGGGGTTGCTTATGCCTGAGGCTTGCTCACCCTTCCATTATAGCAGCTGAGAGCAACTGAGGGAGAATTCCACTGCCTTCTAACCTCTAGCCCACCTCCCTCTTTCCAGCTCAGGGGGATGCACTGCACCCACCTTCTTGGTGACAATGTTGCCCTGCTCATCCGTGAATTGTTCCTCTGTCACTTGCTCCCCTGGAATATTCTGAATCTCATTGCCCTGGAAATAGAGAAAGGGAGAAAATTCAAGATTGGTAAGTGAGAGTTTGGGAATAAAAATGGAAAAGGAGGAGGTAGATCAGCAGCAGCAGCAACAGCCATGGTTTGACAAGTCCTCAGTGGACTTGAGGTGAGAGGCGCCCTGTAGGCCATGGGCCTGCGGACAGGATGCAGCCTAAGCTTGCAAGTGCTTTGTGTCTGCTTTGTGCCTACAACAGCAGCAGAAGTGGGCAAAACAGGGATGACCATACAGGCTTACTCAGGGAGGAGGCCCCGAGACAGAAGGGAGGCATGTGGTTTATATTTTGACGGCCTGCTTCCAGAGGATGGTTGGGACAGAAGCAGGTTGAGGCCTCCTAAGTCCCAAAGCTGAACTCTCGTTGCCACCAGAGTGCATACACATGGCCTGGGCTCCCAAATGACCCCGGGGCCTCCTGATCCTTCTCTTCCATCATGTCCCCTCCCCCAGAGGCCAGAGATTTCCCCAGCTCCTCCCCCACACAGCACAGTCCTGTGCCCTCAGCCCCCTGACTCCTAGTTCCACCGCCCACCTCCAGCCCCAGCCCCGCCTCCTGCCTGGCGGTTACCTTCCAGAGGACCCGCCGCCGAACCACCTTGGTGGAGATGGTCTCCTCTTCGTCACTTAGGCCCCCGTTTTCCCCCAGCTCCTTGTCCAGCTCCTGGTGGATGTGCCTCAGCACAAAGCTCAGGGAGCCCTTGACAATGTGCATCATGTTCTGACAGCTGACCAGGAAGAAGCCCAGCAGCACTAGGGTGACCATGAGCTGGGTGATGAAAGTCCACATCCTCACCTCCTCCTCGGCAGCCTGGCCTAGGGACCAGCGGAGCCAGGGATCCAGCCACTGTGGGGTCCGGCCTCTCATTCTCCTCTTGGACTTCTGAGGGCCCCTCGGACCCCTTCCATTCTCAGTCTCTTGGGCTCCTACTCTCTCTAGGCAGGAGAGCAGCCCCTCCAGTAAATGACCCGCTGGAGTGCCCTCCTGCTGAGCGGCCCCAGGCTCTGCCCACACTCTGGGTGACATCAGGCTTTGATAATTTTAGCTCCCAAGCCAGCTGCCGGGACTGTCCAACTGGGCAGAAGGAAGTCAGCAGGTGCTCCTGTCCTGGGCACTGAGAGCGCATGTCAGAGTCGCTGTGTGAGCGACACCCACCCTGCCCCCTCTTGCCTTTCCTGACCTGATGGCAACTAAAGGCAGTTATGCCCAGGGAGCGGCTGGAGGATGTGGCTGCTTGTGTGTGGCCCTGCGCTGCTCCTGCGGTCATCAGGGTGATGCTCGCCCTTGTGGCCATGGGACCAGCTAATACCCTGGAAAGTGAAGGGCTTATTTCAAAAATAGCCTCTGGTGAGTGATTTGCTCCGGCACAGCCAAATGAGCCCAGCAGGGTCCAGCACAGGTGGTGGGGCCACCCGGAAGCCCAGTCGTGATTCCCAGCAGCCCATGGGCTTTCAGTCCCCTCCTTTATTGGGCACAGCAAGCCGAAGTGTAAGTAGCTGGTGTGTCTATTTAAGGCCTGTCTTCACAGGTTCTTCCCGTTCTGGGCTACCCATACCCATGAACAGGAGCCACATTCTTTGCTCGTTGGTGAGCTATGTGGCAGCTGGGACTGACAGGAATGTCACTTTCCTATCGGGCAGCTTCTCTTTGAGTAGCTGTTGTGCAGCAGAATGAACAAAGATCAGGGACACAGTACACTGACCCTGCAATTCACTGTGTGTGTGTGGCGGGCAGCGGTGGTGGTGGGGTGTTGGGAACACTGGGCACCTTCTCTGGGCCTCAGTTTCCTGACTGTACAGCAGGAATGAAAGAGCTCTCCCGCCCCCATTTCTAAGTGTGCCGTGAGTGTCTCAGGGTTTATGAGAATAAACCCTGCTGTGAATAAGGACAAGTGAACGCTGGTGTGTCCACATGCTGGTGGTGGGCTGTACATTTCACTTAGTAACTCGGTTAAGCCTTGCAATGATCCAGTCATACATGTTCTATAATTTTCCCATTTATACAAAGGAAATGGAGGCACAGAGAGTTTAAGTAGCTTGCCTAGGTGAAGCTTGCCTAGCCTGAGTCAGTTTTCAAACTCCTTTTGCTTCACTAAATATTGCCTCATTTCAATAAGAAAGTATCTGGGGTACAACAAAACAAAAACAAATGGACAATTATAAACCAGAAACATCCTGCAGGGGAGAAGGAGGGGGAGGAATCGGAGGGAGGAGCACAGGGGGCTGCGGTGATGGTGCAGGGTGCATTGGGGAAGGAAATTCTGTGGGGACTACAGCGTGGGGGGGGGTGTGGAGAGGGAAGCAAACATTGTTTAAAAATGAACAATGATGTAAAAATATATAAATAAAAAGAAAATTTTAAAATAAAAAAAAGAAAGTAAGTATCTGGGAAAATAGAAGCCCATGGTCACATATGCCAAGGAGCTGAACATGGCACCGTGTTCAGTTCTGAACCACTCAGAAGAGTCCAGCTTCAGAAATCACCCCCTCCCTTTCCCCTACTTCCCCCAGGTCCATAGAGAAGGATTGGTTGTTTCTAGTCATTTCAGGCCCAACTCTCAAGTGTCAAATCACAGGACTTCTCTCTATCTGTCACTATTTCCAGAGACTCACTAGAAATACTAGTAAATGGCTGCTTCCAAACTGCACCGTAAATGGGCCTTGTTATCAAAGCCCAGGCAGTCAGATGATTAGGACAGCAGTTCAGTGGCACAGCCACCTCCCTAAGGCCAGGGAGGAGGTAAGGCTCTAGCCCCTGCACACTCTCACACCCAGAAGCAGGAATCAGATTCTTCTGGCTGACCGTGTGACACTCGGCCTCTTTGGGCCTCAATTTCCTTGTCTGTACATAAGACAGTCTGACTCTATGATCTAGAAGGTTTCTCTCAGCATCCCCAGGGACTGTCCTGCTTTCTCCCCTCACCAAAGGCTGAGGCAGAGGCGAGGCAGAAAAGAAGCTCCTGGTTTCCTTCTCTCTCCCAGGATCAGGAGCATGGACCCAGCCAGTTTAGGCACCTAAACCCGCCTGATGAGAAGGAATGCACAGGAGTGGTGTGAGGTTAAAAATCAATACAGCCACCTGTCCTGCCAAGGCACATGCTTGGCCAGGAAGCCTTCTAGGTAGAACCCTCGTTGGGTCTATTTAGAGCTGACTGGCAATGTCGGATAGTCAGCATTCCAGGACCACATTGGAGCCTGTCTCTTCCTGGGGGCCTCAAAAGTGGCTTCGGGGGTCCCCCCTGGTGGCGCAAGGGGTTAAGACGCAACCTAGGAAGCTGTCCTTAGCCTCTACAACATGAGTTCGATCCCCCCCGGCCAGCCAGGGAGCTACCCACATGGCACAGCAGACCTCTCCTGACTTACCCGCTGCTCCCCTCAGCAGTGTTTCAATCTGCCTGTCCTGCTCCCCACTCTGTCTCTGGTGAATCCTCTCACCACCCCCATTCACACCCCTCTGGCCTGTACCCCAGCTCTTGTATGCATAAATAAATAAATCTTTAAAAAAAAACACAAATATTCTTTAAAAGAAAAAAAGGTGGCTTCGGGGGCTCAGGTTCAGATTGCAGGGTGGGGGGTGAGAAGAAAAGAAAGAAGCAGAGGAAAGGAGAGGCAGGTGGGTTTCTGGGTGAGGGGAGGTGCTGACTAGAACATAAAGAAACAAGACAAGAACACATCACTGATGCTCATAGACCAGCAATGAAGAGCATATCAAAACACATAAATTTAAGAACCCATATTAATGAGATGTTTGGGATTTGCTTCAAAATAATATGGGGTGGGGAGATGAAACAAGCTGTGAGTGGGTAATTATGGAACCCAGTTGGTGTATGCTGGCTTATATTCGCATTGGTTTGCAATTTTCATAACAGTTGTTTTAAAAAACCACATTAAATACGTTAAAATGGATGTTCATGGGGGGGGGCAAGAGAATGGGAATGGGAGTGAAGATAAAAATAAAACAAGCAAAGAAGGGTGAACTGACAGGAAGACTCGAGAAGGAAGAGGGGGAAGAGAGAGCCTACAGGGGAACATTCTTTCCATGCCAGCCCCTATTCCACTTTGTGAGCACCACCCACAGCATCACAGAATTCCCAAGCTGGATGAACCCTGGTGATAATCCAGTCACTCCCGAGTTTTCCAATGAGGAAAATGAGATGCCAGAACAGAGTGGCTGGGCCACCGCCATGGCCACACGACACGACAGGACCAGAGTCAGCTGGACACTCCTCTTGGTTCTAAGCCCTTTCTAGAACATGCTAGAAAGAGAATAGAAACAAACCCATGACTTTGGAGTTAGCCACAGCTAACTCAGACTCCACCTCAGAACCTGTGTGTGTCTTCAGACAAGTTGCTCAACTGTTAGCTAAGCACAGTCCTTAGGGAGCAAGGAGCCAAGAGCTGGTAAGGGTAAAGCCGAGTAGGCTGGGCCTGTAGTTAGAAAATGGCTGCCTCCCCCTCCTCTCAGTAGGAATCAAGGCAGACAGGTAGACCAGGACCTTGTATCCTAACTTCTAGAGGTGAGTTACTCCCTCGAATTTTGGAGAAAGGAAACACACTCAGCTTGGGGTAGTGGGAATGAGGCTGCAGGAGGCCTCACACCCCTGCCAGGTCTGAAGTAGGCACATCAGGTTCCTGCGGGCTCTCACCTTTACCAGCCTGGAGAGCGTGCTCTCAGCCTCTTGTGCCCACTCTCGGGAGCCTTGTCGTCTTCGTTCCCTGTCAGTCTGGGGGCTCTCCATCTCGGGCTGCTCTATCCTCACAGGCTCAGTTGAAGACACCAGGACCTTCTTGTACTCCCGAGACCCACTGGGCTCCAGCCCTTTGACAGTGGTGACTGTTTTCTGGAATGAGTGTGGGCCTCGTGTGACTTCTTCTTGCCAGAAACCTTGTGTGGGATCTTGCAGGTAAGAGACAATGGAGCCTTCCCCATCCCAGTCCTGTAATCTGGGGTCCAGGAAGAAAGAAAGGACACCAGTCACCCTTCAGTCTCTGCTCTATCAGACGTGCCCCACCTTTATCCAGGACACACCCTGCTCTGCCCACCAGGGGGCAGGGGAGTGTAGGCAAGCCACACAGCTGATTGCCCCACCAGAGAGGCATGGACTGGCCATCCAAGCTGTCTAGTGGACAGGGACAGAGACCAGTGCCATGATCCCCTCCTTTTGAGAGGACAGCTCTCCACTCCAGGCTGCCGAGGAACTTTGCTCACATGGATGGGCCTGTTACCACAGTCTCCACACCAGTATCAACCCCACCTCCCCCAGCCCTATGGCCATCCCACTCAACAGGCCTCACCCTGGTACTCATCTGACCAGGGAATCATTTCTTTGCCTTGAAATGTTCTCTTCATGGCTTTTAGGATACCACATTTCCCCCAACCTCCAGGGACACTCCTTCTCAGTGTCTTTTGTTTGAATCTCCTAATGTCCCCGATTCTGAGTATGGGCCTGCCCCAAGGCTCAGTTCTCAGGCTCATCTTTATCTATATCCATTTCCTAAGTGGGGTCATCAACCCATGGCCTCACACCCCTCAATAGGCCTCACACCCTTGTGCCCGGATGTATGTCTCTAGCATCTTATCCCTGAACTACAGAGGTGTCCATGCTTGCCCTACACCTCCACCGTGGATTTCTAATAGGTGTCCAAACGTCGTCAAACCCATATTTGTGTGCTCTTCACCCCTGACCTGTTCCACATAGTCAGTCTCCTCACACAGGCAATGGCGTCTTCACCCTTTCGACTGCCAGGCCAAGGAGACCAGGGTCCTCTCTGTCTCCTTTTTCCCTCTCACACCTCAATTTTAAAATCTATCCTGGACACATACCAATTCTCACCACTATACTGTTACCTTCTTATCCACAGTGCCTCAGCTCTTGCATCGTGGCTCACTTCCCTGCTTCTAACCCTGGCCGTGTCAGGCTACTTTCAACTTCAAACCCTCCACCATATCATCCAGTAAATGCCAAGGTCTTTCTGGGACCTCAAGGTCTGACATGGCCCCACGACCTCCCTGACCTCATCTCCCTTGACCCCTTGGCTCTAGACACCAAGACCTTCTCACCTTCCTCAAATGTGCCACCTCAAGGCCTCTGTGGGATTTCTTCCCCCCGGTACTCACAAGTCTCACCCCCTGACTTCCTTCAAGCCTTTATACCAATATGACCTCTGGTTTTCTGGGTCACCCCGTCTATAATTTCAACCACCCTGCCTCCTATACATACACACCTCCTGTCTCCCTTCTCTGCTTGGCTTTTCTGTTTAGTACTTATCATTATCTAATATTTCTCTTCTAATTAGTTTCAATTTTATATTATTTATTGTCTGTTTCCCTACTAGAGCATAAACTTCTGGCAGGAAGGGACTTCTGTCTGTTTTGGTCAAGGCCACCTCTCCAGCACCTATGTGTCTGGCACATAGTAAGCCCCCAATATGGCATGAGAGAGTGAATTCATCTGTCCCCACTGCAAGACTGACCAAGGTCCCAGAGCCTAACTCTGCAACCCACCTATGCCTAGAACTCTGGGCTTCTGGGTCCCCATGGAGTGAACTGCTGTTACAGTGACCAGCACACAGTAAGTGCTCAAGCAATGCTGGGCGAGTGAATGGCATCACCGGCTGTTAGAAGATGCCCTGTCTCCAGGAAAGCCAATATTTCACTTTGAAGCCTCACAGGCTCAGCCTGTCCTCTTCTTCCCAATCGTCAAAGGATTCATTTGGGAAACTACTTAAGTCCTGGCTGTCTCATCTTCTTTATAATATTCTTTCTCTCCTGAGGGATTCGGCTACACCGTGTGTCAGGGTGCAGTGTGGGTGGCAAGGAGCGATTTCCCATGACCTGGCTGGTCCTGAGCTCTTGGGTGGCCACAGCCTTCTGGGAGCACACAAATGATCTCCTTGCTTTAGGGAAAATGTAGAAAGCACAACAATATGGAGGAAAGGTCGCTGTCACTTACTGTGCCATAACCCTCCACCCCTGTCTATTTCTGTCTCTCTCCCCCTCTCCCCAAGGCTTCCTCTGCACTTGGCATTGTGCTGGGGCTGTACTGGGTGTCCGCTGTGTGGATGTGAATTGAGCCAGTGGCCTGGGGACTCTCAGTGTCTTCAGAGGTGCATAAGGCCCTTCTGCCTGAACCCTAATCCTAACCCAAACCCTAACCCCGGCCCTAACCCCATGCTGCTTTCCTGCTGCTGGCACAGGACCAGGCTTGTCATCACAGGAGGCTTGGTGAGAAGAGTCACCCAGAATAACTATCTCTTAACAGTTCAAAGTTCTGTCTTGCCCCAGATAAGCCCACCAGCCTCACTCTCCTTTTTTAAAGGAGTGTAAGTAGAAGGGCACCATTTATACGCTCTGTCACAGGCAAGCTGTGTCCCTGCACAAGTAACAACTGGGCCCTCGCACTTCTAGATTTCTGAATATCGTCCTCACAATAGACACAAGAGAGAAAGGGAATCCAGAGCTCCTGCCTCCTCCTACATTTAGAAGTTGGGGTTTCCGGGCTTTATGTCTCTCTCCTGAGTACCCTCCCTCCTGTCCCAACAGCCCCTCCTGTTGGCCTGAGGTCTTGGGGAGGGTGTCTTGGAGAGGAGCAGGCCTTTGTAGAACACAGCTCATCTCTTGTTGGACAGAGGCCTGAGGGATGCCTGGCTGGCTTCAGAGGCAAGCTGGGTCCCCACAGATTTTATTTCTCCAAGGGCATTTAGGATATAAGGTCAGGGTTGGCAGCAGCACCCAAGAACTCCCTCTGTCCTCACTGCTGGGCACAATCTCCCCTGGATGCCCAGGAAGATGAACAGCATCCACCCGGTAGCCCAGCCCTTACCTGTCCTGGCTGGTCTCCATCACCCGACTCACGTTGGGGGACTCTGTGATGCGGGCTTGCACCCTCTGCTGGCCTGAAACAAGAGACACTTCATTCTCTGAGTCCTGCCCTGCACCTGTCGAGTCCTCCTGCCTCTTATGACCTGGCAGCTTCTCTTCTGACCTCTGACCTTCCTCCTGGTCAAGCAAATCGATAAGGCCATTTGTGGCATCAGAATCCACTGTGTCGTCCTCCACAAGTTCCAGAGAGCCCAGCGTGGGGCCCTGGGGTCCCTCGGAGAGCGCCCCCTCCAGCTTCCACTCGTGGCCGGTGGCATCAGAGTCCTCGGCCTTGCTGCACTCCAGAGAGGAGTCCTCAGCAGTGACCAGGGAGGGAGTGAGGCCCGCGGACCACACCTGCATGTCAGACATCTCCAGCATGGCGTCATGCTCCGTGGCCGCCAAGGGGATGGCATCTATGACGGCCACCTCGTTCCAGTACTGGTCTGCACGCAGTGGAGAGGGAAGCGCGTAGTGCAGGGAGGCAGGGGACAGCAGCTCGTCCTGCAGCGAGGAGTAACCTGGATGGGCAGACAGAGGGCAACATGCTCCAGAAGCGATTTTTGTCACACACGCTTACGTGCAAGTCCAGGCACACACACACACAGGCACGGCCAGAGATATGCATGCGCATTCCGGCAAGGGGCTTTCCAAGCTCAAAGTCCAATGCTCAGGCCTTGTGGCTGCTGCCCAGGACATCTGGGCAAGAGAAACAAGGCTCTGGGTTGGGGGAGGGGCAGCCAGGGAGTGGGGCTGGAGAGGAGGGCTCCTTTGCTGGGTGGCAAAGAGAAGAGATTGGAATTCTTTCTTATCCCAGCTCAGAGCACTAGGTAGAGAAGCCTGGATCCAAAGGACTTGTGCTCCAATCTGTGTCCAATCAGATGTGAGCCCAACTTCTCAATGGCAGGGCAGAAAGAAAAGCTGATCTTTCTGTGCCCAAAGTTTCCCTTTAGCACAATCCACAGGGCTTTTGATAGGATGCACCTTAAAGGGAAGGAACCACCCAACCAGAACCAGGGTCAGTGACCAAGTTGCCTTGGAGGGGCTAACGGGGTACACTGAACACCCACAGATCTTAGTACAGTGGTCAGATGAGAAACCATTTGGTTTGGAATGGAGTAACTCAAGTGCCCGATTGGTTCCAGAAACCCTGAATGGTCTAAACAGGTGCAAGGAGGGTTCCAAGGATTCAAAATTGGGGACCAGGTCAGAGGGCAACATGGGGTACCCCAAACACCTACTGTCCTGAAACTCCTCACCCACATGCCCCAAGCTGTTCACCCCAGCTCCAGACCAGCTCCCTCTGGTGGGAGGGAGCCAGCTAGCCCAGTCCCCATGGGCACAGCCTGTCCAACGACTGTTCCTTGATGGGCTCGGGTGCAGTCCCTGAGAGCCCGCTGGAGGCAGTGTGCTGACCCCTTGCTGTTCAGAAGCTACAAGGCACCCGCGTGAGCAGCACAGGGAAATGGGGGGGGGGGTCTGTCCCATGTGGATGAGCAGTGTTCTAAAGGAGGCTCCTCAGTTCTCTTCCAGCCAGGAGCGAGGGCCCCTGCTACAGGGGAAGGAACGCCCCTGACTCCCCTTCCGAGTAGCTGCCTATCTATGGTGGGAAAAGGGAGGAGAAGACAAGAGTCTCCATTCAGAAACTGGGATCAGGAGGGCGCCCACGACTTCTGTGGATCGAGCTGACCCGGGGAGGCCCATGGGTCTGGGTGGGGCTTCCCTCCGCAGCATCTTAGAGCACTTCCTGCCGTCCAGAGAAGCCACCTGACCTAGTTTTCAAACTCTTCATTCTGCCATCCACCCCTCACAGCCTTCAGGCTGCCTTCAGCCCTTCCCCGGCCTCAGGCCTCCTTCCAGCCCAGCCGACCCTGCCCCTTCCCGGCTGGGCTCTTCAGCTCCTCGCTACCCTTGACAACAGCATCTCCAGCTGTCCTCATTCATTCACTCATTCAACCAACAATGTTAATGGAGGCCCAATTACATTCCAGGTGCCGTGTAGGCTGGGGATTACAAACACAAAAACTCACTGACAAAACAGTCTCTCTGGTCCTCTTTTTCATGACTTTTTCCCAATAGCTCTAGCTCACCTCGATTTCCCTCATCTTTGCACCTGTTCTATGTCCCCCGACTCAGCTGCTCAGGTCACTGCACTCTGATAGCAGAGACAAGGTCTGCCTTCCCCTTCCATTACCTAGGACAGGGTTGGGGGCCCACTGGCCCCACTTGCAGAGTTCTTCCCCCATGTGAGGGGGACACAGGAGCCAGAACAGAATGAACTTACCCCGAGTCAGCAAAACCACAGTCACTCACACGTCCTGTGTGTTCCATGTGCCAGGAAGCATAGCATGTGACTGTCATGCATGCTTTCTTAATCTGCCCAGGAGAGCTTTCTTCCTGACTGATCCCTATAAGTCTGTGTGGCTCCAGGTCCCATAATAAGGAGGAGAAGGAAGAGCATAGTCAGTGGGTGGCTGAGGTGGGTGAGGGGCAGGGTTGGGGTGGGGAGGGTTGTGCAGTGGCCTTTTAGCTCTGGCCAAACTAGACGGAAGAGGGAGACGTGGGTGAGTAGAAGTGGGCAGGTCACATCTCACCATGATACTAACTCCAAGTCACCCTAAGTGAAACTGTGACTTAAGCAACCGGGAAACCACAGCTTAGGTCTTCATACCCTCCACAGAAATCCTCCTGATATACGAGAAATGAACATTTAGAATCTGATTATTTTCTTGTTATTCTTAAAAACATTATTCTATTATTTCCATTATTAATTGAACATCTTTTTTATAGAAAACATATCTAACATGCAACTTTTAATTGTCACATTCCTACAAGGAAACTATTATTGTTCCTATTTTATTGATTAGGAAGCTAGAGGTTTAGTAACGACGTGCTTAAGGTCACACGGTAAGGGTGGTCTTTTCACTAGATTTTGCTATTTAATAGCTGTTGACAATAGCTTGAGGTATGCTGAGGTACAATGAAAGCAAATATTTATAGCAGATGATTAGGTAAGTTCTGACACAGGTGTAACCCACAAAACCATCACCACAACTCCACGCACCCGCCATCCCTGAAAGGTTTATTCATTTTTCTTTGTAACCTTTCTCCTACCAGCCAGGGAACCAGTGATCGACTGTCTGCAGTCAAATCTCTACCCCTGAGCTTATACTCCCTGACCTACTTTCTGTCACAAGACATTAGTTTGCATTTCACACAATTTTATATAAATGGAAGAATACAGTATGTCTCTTTTTTCCTGACTTCTTTCACTTTGCCTAATTATTTGGGCTTCATCCACATTGTTGTATATATTGCTACTCATCCATTTTTATTGTGGAAACACATTCTATTGGATGGATACACCACAGTTTATCCATTCACCTGCTGACAGACATTTGTGTTGTTTCCATTTTGAGGATATTACAAATAAAGCTGGTTGCCTATGGAATATGCTTTCTTTTGGGGGGGGGGTAATTATCTAAGAGTGGAATGGCTGGATCATAGGGCAGGTATATGTCAGTTCATGAGAAACAACCAAAGTGCTTTCCAAAGTGGCTATACTGTTATTTCACATTCCCGTCAGCAGTGTATGAGAGTTCCTGTTCCTCCATCAACTCACCGGCACTTGGTAAGGTGTAGGGGGCTCTTCTTGTAGTTTTAATTTTTATTTCCCTACTTACTAATAAAGTTTAGGAGATTTTCATGTGCTTATTTGCCATTTGTTTGTCTCTCGGGTTAAGTGTCTGTTCAAATATTTTGCCTATTTTTTATTTCTCTCACTTCTGAAGGATAATTTTGTGGGATACAGAATTCTAGATTTTTTTTTAATTCTTTTTTTTGGTGTCCATGCTGAAATTTTCACACCACTTTCTACTTGCTTGTGGGGTTTCTGAGAGGTTGGATGTCATTCCTATCTTTATTTTCTATAGGTCAGGTGTTTCTTCTTTATTTCCTCTGGTTTCTTTTAGAATTTCTTTGTGATTTCTGTAATTTGAAAATTATATGCCTAGGTGTTGGTTGTTTGTTGTTGTTGTTGTTTTTTATCTGACGTGGTGTTCTCTGAGTTCCCTGGATCTGTGGATTGGTATCTGAGATTAATTTGGGGGAAATTCTCAGTCATTATTGTGTTGAATATTTCTTCTATACTTCCCTTTCTTCTCAGTCTGGTATTTCCATTATGTGTCTGTTACACCTTTTGCAGTTATCCCAAATTCCCTAGATATTATTCTTTTTATCCTTGTTCTCTTTAATTTTCAGTTTTGGAGATTTCTACTGAGATATTCTTTTTTTTAAAAGATTTATTTATTTATTTTTACAAGCACTGGGTACAGGCAGAAGCGCGGGAGGGTGAGAGAATTCACCAGAGCCAGAGCAGGGAGCACAACAGGCAGAAGGACTGAAGTACACTGTTGAGGGGAGCAGCGGGCGGCAGGAGAGGTCTGCGCGCCATGTGGGACCCTCACCCGGTGGCCGGGGATCGAACTGGTGCTGCAGAGGCTGAGGACAGCTTTGCAATCCAGCACTCAACCGCTGCACCACCGGGGAGGCCCTCTACTGAAATATTCTTAAGCTCAGAGATGCTTCCTTTATTTGTGTCCAGTCTACTAGTATGCCCAGTAAAAGCATTCCTCATTTCTGTAAAGCATTTTTTGACCTCTGAAATTTCTTTAAGGCTCTTTCTTAGAATTTCCACTGCTCTGTTTACATCATCCATCTGCACTTGCACGATGTCTACTTTATTCATGGAGCCATTCGTATATTAATCAGTTTTTAAAATTCCCTATCTGATTATTCCAATGTTCTCACCATGTCTGTTTTTGATGTTTGTTCTGTATCTTCAAATTGTGTTTCTCACCTTATCCAGACATGAGGTAATGTTAAGAGGAACTATTATAAATAGGTCTTTAAAAATATATGGTGGTAAGATTTGCAGGGAGGAGTAGTGTTCTATTTCTACTACTAAATCTCATTCAGGTAAGCTGTTCTTCTCCATATTCACCTGTCTCTCCCCAATTTTAGGGGTGGCAATTTACTCTGTGCCCTTACTTCTATTACAAATCCTAGAAGTGTTGATTTTTTCACTTTGCTCAGCTTTTTACTTGCTGTTAGGACACAGTGGTAACTTCCAAGCTTTTTACATGCAGGCCCAGATACTGATTTAGTTTTGAATGTTAAACCACCTTGCATGTCAATAAACCCCAATCGTCATGATGTACTATCCTTTCTACACAGTGCTGGGTTTAATTTATTAAAATTTAGTTTATATATTTTTTCATAAATGTTCATTAAGAATATTGGTTTGTAGTTTCCTTTTAATGCCTTTTTGAAATTATTATGATCAACAATAGGTAATGCAGACCTCTTAGAACAGTTGGGAAGTATCATGTCTTTTAAATTTTTCTAAACAATCTGTTCCTTAAATGTTAGAATTGACCAGTGAGGTCATCTAGGCTTGGAATTTTATTTATTTATTTATTTATTTATTAAAAAAAAAAAAGATTTATTTATTTATTTATTTATCTATTTATTTATTTATACAAGCACTGGGTACAGTCAGAAGCGCGGGAGGGTGAGAGAATTCACCAGAGCCAGAGCGGGGAGCAGAACAGGCAGACTGACGAAATACACTGCTGAGAGGAGCAGCGGCCAGCAGGAGAGGTCTGTCATGCCATGTGGGACCCTCGCCCGGCGGCCAGGGATCGAACCGGCACTGCAGAGGCTGCGGGCAGCTTCGCAGCCCAGCGCTCAAGCGCTGCTCCACCAGGGGAGGCCCTTGGAATTTTTTTTTTAAATAAAATTTGTTGCTTTACCATTGATTTACAGTACTACATATTGTAAATTGTAGTATAATTTTTGCTTTTAAGCATAATTACATTTCATATAGATATGAAATACATAGGTTATTTCTTCCTATGTAATAGTTTGAAAGTTTGTGTCTTTCAAGAAATTTGTCAACTTTATCTATGCTTTCAAATGTGTTGGCATTAAACTGTCATAATATTCCCTTTTACCTCCCATAGGCTGTTTGGTGCTGCAATTTCTCTTATTCCTGACATTGGTAATTTTTGTCTCATCAGTTTATCTAGAGGTTTAAAAATTTTATCACTCTTTTTAAAGAACTAACTTCTGGTTTTATTGTTTTTCTTAGTGTTTTCAGTTTTTAAAATTTCTACTCTGATCTCTAATTTTTTTTTCTATTTTATGTTTAAAACGCTCTTTTTTTCCTAATATATTAAGGTGGAAGTTTAGGCCACTGATTGGAAAACTTTTCTTTTCTAATGTGGTCATTTAGTGTTATGAATGTCCTAAATATGGCTTGACTGGCATCCAATAAATTTTGGAATCTTGTGATTTTATTTCGGTCAATTCAAAATAATTTCCATTTTCCCTTTTGCTCTTTTTTTGGTCTGTGGGTTACTTAGAAGTGTTTTATTTAATTTTCAAATATTTGAGATTTTCCTTCTAGCTTTCCATTACTGAGTTCTAAATCAATCATACTGTGGTCAGAGAACATTGTTGTACTTTGTACAACATGAATTATTTTCAATTTATTGATATTTGCTTTATAACCTAGAATATGGTGTGTATTGGTATATGTTTCATGTATAATTGAAAAGACTATGCATTCTGCTATTGTCATTGGGTTGAATATTCTATAAATGTCAATTAGGTTAAGTCTTGTTCAAATTTTCTGTATGCTTACTGATTTTTCAACATTCTACCAATCATGAAGACAGAGATATATTGGTCTTCTGCTGTTACTGTGGTTTTGTTTATTTCTCATTGCAGTTTTCTTAGTTTTTGCTTCATGTGTTTAAAGCTACATTACTAGGTGAATAATCATTTAGAATTTCTATGCCCTCTTGATGAACTACTTATCATTATGAAATAATTTTCTTTATCCCTGGTAATATTCTTTGTTCTGAAATATGCTTGTCTGCTGTAAGCATAACTGCTTCAAATTTTCTTTTCATAAGTTTTAACACAGTTTAGCTTTTCTTATCCTTGACTTTTTTTAAATAATTATTTTTATTTATTTATGTATAAAAGAACTGGGGTGTAGACCAGAGGTGTGGGGAGTGAGAGGATTCACAGAGACAGAGTGGGGAGCAGAATAGGCAGACCGACTGAAATACACTGCTGAGGGGAGCAGCGGGCGAGACAGGAGAGGTCTGCTGCACCATTTGGGTTATCTCCCTGGCCGGGAATTGAACTCAGGCCGCAGTGTCTGGTGATAGCTTGATAGTGCTGAGACTTTAATCCCTGCACCACCAGGGAGGCTCCCTATTCTTGAACTTTTAAGGAACTTGCATTTTTATATTTGAAAGGCACTTCTTGTAAGCAGCATATACTTAAGAATTTCTTTTATATCCATTCTATCGCTCTCTTTTAATAGAAGCATTTGAGTTATTTACATGTAATGAAATTATGCATTATGGTTAGGTTTAAATCCATCCCTGCTAACTACTTGTTCCATTTCTATTTGTTTCACCTGTTCCTTGTACCCTTTTGCCGCCTTTTGTGATTTCTTTGGATTGACTGAAATTCTTGGATTCCATTTGATTTATTTTCATGCCCTATTAACTATATTCTTTATTTATTTTAGTAGTTGCTTTAGGGTTTATAGTACATTATCCTTAACCAAATACAATGCATTTTGAAGTGATACTATGTTGCCTTGGCATATGGAAGATCCTTAGAAGATTACACTCCATTTCCCCTCTTGACTTTTGTACTATTGTTGTTATAGTTTTCGTTTTTGCATATATGATAAACCAAGCATTACATAGCTGTTATTTTTAAATGGCTATCTTTTAAAGAGATTTAAACCATGAGAAAGTCTTGTAAATAATGGAAAATGTGTGTATTTATCCTAGATATTATGTAGGTCCATATTTCTGACTGGTGTTGTTTTTCCTTTGGTCTGAAAGATTCCTCTGCTCCTTTTTTATTTTTTAATTGCAGTAACACTTTACAACACTGTATAGGTACCAAGATTACATTTCTTACCATGCTCACAACCAAATGTGAAGGATTTGGATTTTTAATTACCAATGCTTATGGTATGGGCCTCCTGGTGATGAATTCTCACAGCTTTTGGATGTTTTGAAAAATCTTTATTTGCTTTCACTTTTGGAAGTTATTTTTGCTGAGTATATAGTGCTCTAGAGTTCTACTTTAGAAATGTTTTTCTTTAGGGCTTCCCCTGGTGGCACAGCGGTTGAGTGCTGAGCTGCGAAGCTGGCCACAGCCTCTGCAGCACCAGTTCTATCCCCGGCCAGCGGCGAGGGTCCCACATGGAGCGCAGACCTCTCCTGCTGCGCCCACTATTCCCCTTAGCAGTGTATTTCGTCAGTCTACCTGTTCTGTTCCCTGCTCTGGCTCTGGTGAATTCTCACACCCTCCTGAGCTTCTGAGTATACCCAGTGCTTGTATAAATAAATAAAACTTAAAAAAAAAAGAAAGAAATGTTTTTCTTTAAAGATGGGATCTACTTTAAAGATGTTGCTCCACCGTGTCACATTCTTTCCAGTGAGAACTCTGCTGTCTTCCTTATCTTTGTTCTCTTTGCGCAGTCTCTCTTTTCTCTTTTACTACTTTTAAGACTTTCTCCTTATCACCATTATTGACAGACTTGCTTAAAATGTGCCTTGGCCTGCTACTTGCTTTCATGTTTACTGTACATGTGCTTATTGCACTCTTTGCATCTGTTGATAGTTTTCATCAAATTTGGAAAAATTTGGCTATTACTTCTTTAACTTTTCAGTCCCCATCTCTGTTGGGAATTCTGATTTCACAAATGTTAGGTGACTGGAAATTGCCTCATTAGCTCACTAATGCTTTAAAAAAAAATTTCTGTATTATTTTGGAATTTCTATTGCTATGTTGTCAAATGTACTACTCTTTTCTTTCTGTGTCATATCTAAGGTCTAAGCCCATCCTAGCATATTTTTCACCCTACAGTTTATAGCTTGATCTCTAGGAGACTGTCTTGGATCTCTTATTTTTTAAATATTTTTAAATCTTCCATATTTTAAATATTTTTAAATCAGCTTTTTGAACATCTGAAATACTGTTACAATAACTGCTTTACATTTTTATCTGTGGATTACAATCTTATCTGGGTCAGTTTCAATTGATCGATTTTCCTCCTCTTTATGGGTTTTGCTTTTCTACCTCTTTGTATCTCTGATAATCTTTAATTGGATGCCGTTATTATGAATTTCATCTTGGTGGGTACTGGATATTTTTATATTCCTATAAATATTTTTGAACTTTGTTCTGTTGGCAGTTACTTGGAAACAGTTTGGTCTTTTAAAGTTTTTCTTTGAAAGTTGATTAGGCAGGCCAGGGGATCGCTCCCCCTAGAGCTGATTTTCTCCATTTCCAAGCTAGGTGCCTTCCTTGAGCCTTCTTTTTTCCCTTATGCGATGTCTGTGAGTGATCAGTCAGGCTTTTGGGAATAACTCGTTAATACTCAACCAAAATGTGCAGGGGGCCATCTGAAGGTCTACAGAGTTCTCCATATCTGCCTCTCTCATCCCTGCCACTCAGTCTTGGGAACTGCAGCTGCCCTGCTCTCCCTGGATGCTGCAACTTCTCAACCTAGGAGCCAACTTGGATTTCTCTTCCCTATGCCACGACTTAGAAAATCCTTCAAGGCAGAAACGTAGGCAGCCATCACATGGATTGCTGTGCTTTGCTACCTGCTGTCCAGTGTCTTAGAAACTGATGTTTCATGTATTTTGTCCATTTTTTTGTTATCGTAAATAGGAAGTCAATTTGGTCTCCATTGACTCATCTTGACCAGAAGGTGACAGGCATCTTCTATGGCTGATGAGCATTCTGAGCTGGTGGAGACGCTCAGTAAAACTTGGTAAGGACTGGGAAAGGGACGTTCCACTGGCCACAGATACCTGAGGCTCATCCTTGAGTATCTTTTGTGACTTCTACATCTTGAAACTTCAGAAATGTTCAATTTAATGGATTTTCACCCAAAAGAAAATGTGTCTGTGAAGAGAGCTTATACATACCCTGGACCAGCACTCCTCTGCTTATGTTTATCCTGGAGCCTCTGTTCTGCTAACAATATTCAGGGCGCATGCCTTGTGGCCCCCACTCAGTCTTGAGAGGACCCCACTGACCCACCTCAACCCCCACAGGCTTGGATCTGAGGCTGTAGATACCCAGTGCTGGTGGAGGTTGCTAAATCAGAGCAGTGCTCATGAAGGCCTGAGCACATGCTGGTGAGGAACATCTCATGGGGTAGGGGAAGATCAGACCAGAGCAGGGTCTGCTGGGTCCCCTAGGCTGAGTGTTAGAACTCTCACTCTCTGTATCCCCAGTGGTTTTACGTGGCCCTCGACACCTATTTCACCAGCCTATGCATCAGTCTAGAGGTTTCCCCTCTGGGGTGGCATTTTGCGGGGGTCACACTTACTGCTGGAGGGCCAAGCACATCCAGGTTCCCCTCCCCAGGTCTCCCTTCTTCTCCGGGTATCATACTGGGTCTCTATTAACCTAATCCTCACCATGTTAGCATAATGTTACTAGCAAGTTAGACAGAGACAGACAGACCACTTGGCCTCAGACAGGAGCCACACCTCACTGGTTGTGTTAAGAGTTGGTAAATAAAACACATTTAATTTCCAAGTAGACATTACTATGTATTCAAGTTATTAAACCAAATGGCGCTGACAGATGTGGATGTGAAACGCTCATTTCCCCCTTTCATATGAGAAACCTGTTTAATTTTTGGAGATTTGCTATTGTTCTGCTTTATAAGCAATTTTTTTCCTCACATTTGTTCTGAGGACCTGGTATACACCCTCAGCCCCTACCCCCCACCCTGGGCAGAACGAACGAACTGGCCTTTTGACAAAAACTTCTCTGCTTTCCCAGCCAGGAGTACGGAGAGAGGCGCCCAATTCTGCATACATGCAAGCTGCCTCCTTCTCTCTGACACCACTTGTTCTTAGACTCCCAGGAGCACAGAGCAGCCAATCACCGCTCTTGGTCCCCATGGCTTCCTAAGGGGCACAGACAAGCAGAGGAATGAGATAAAGCACAAAGAAGGCAAGGGACAGCTGTGACCAGCAGTGCGGAGGGATGGGCTGGTGCCGGAGTGAGCCGTCACATGCCCTGCTCACAAGTCAGACAGGGAACCATAGGGGATGCTGTTCCCTGTCCTGTCCAGCTAACTCTGATCCCACTAGCCAGGCCAGAAGGGCACCCAGACATCAGTTGCTTTCCCTAGGTCAGGAAGAGAGCAGGAAAAACACACAGGAGTCAATGTGGTGCCCAGAAGGGCAGAATGGACCAAACTGAGCATCTGTTCATGAGGGTCTGCGCGTGCATGTGCACGCACGTGTATGTGTGTGTGTGTGTGTGTGTGTGTGTGTGTGTGTTGCATGCAAGGTGCACAGCCTGGGCCTATGAAGGGTCCTCACTACAAGACCAGCCACAGAGGTGGTCCAATTGCAGCTATCCAGAAATAACAGAGCAGCGAGAGGGTCCTTTGGAAACTTAAGTTATATCCTCCTCCAACAGGTTTCCACCTCATGTCCACTGTCCTAGGAGTATCTGACCTCTGCTCCTACCCTCCCTGCCTCCCTCCACCCAGTCCCTCTGGTCCCTCACTGTGTAAACACACCACTTCCGCTCAGGGTCCTGCACAATGGGATGCTCATCTGGATGCCTTTCTAGAAGTTTACAGGCTCTCTCCTTCACCTCCCTCCAGGCTTTGTTCAAATGCTACTCCTCCCCCTTTCGCTAATAGCAACCCAAGGACCCATCCCCCTTGCTCAAGTCAGTTTTTTCCACATTACTCAGTGTAAGCTGCTAGCACATTATATAATTCAGTTCTATATATACTATATTGATTGAATTTCCAAACAAAAGGTAAGCTCCATGAAAGCAGAGTTTTGTGTTTTCATTTTGTGTGTGTGAATCCTGATTTATCTCCCCTGCTTAGAATAGCACCTGGCAGGTAGTAGGTGTCCCAAATATTTGCCAAATGAGCTGACCAGCCGAAGCAGCCCTTTGCACCAGTCACGAGGCACACAAACCAGTTCCACTTATGACTGTGGAACTCTGTTTAGGAAGTTCCTAAACTACTTCTGTTTAGGAAGTAGTCTCCAGGCCTGCTGGATTTGGGAGTCCTGCAGCAGGAGACCGTCATAAATACTTGATTCTGTTACTGCCTTTTTTTTTTTTTTAATTTTATTGTGGTAAGAACACTTAACATGGGACCTACCCTGTCAATAGGTTTTTAATTGTGGCTGTCTTATTTATGCTCATGTAAATCTGTCAGCCCATTGTTCTGTACAGAACCAAGGCACAGGAAAACCACTGTCCACTGAAACAGAGGATGTCAGGAAACCCAGCAAGTGATGGGTTAGCACATAGAAAGGGAAAAGGTTTGTCATTGGGATGGATCTCCCAAGTTTGCAGCATTCCTCAGCACCCCTCCTTGTGAAAGGGAGTTGGTCCACTTAGCAGTCCCACCAGGTCCCCTGAAGGCCATAGCTTCAGACCTTGTCTCGAAGCCCTTTAGGCTACTGTGATGAGTGGGGCACAGAGCGGCCTCCCCCTGCGCACACCCCAGCACTGCTGTGGGGTGCATGGAGGGGCAGAGCTAGGAGTCTCTCGGGACATGCATCTGCGGAGTTGACGGCTCTTGAACACCTGGCCAGGCGGAGACAGCGGAGGCTGACAGTGGAGAGAATGAGGAGACTAGAAGTCAGATGAGGTCAGAGGCAGAAGAGAAAGGCAACAGGATGTGGTCAACATTTAAGATGAGCCCTCACCCTGCGGCGCCAGATGGCATGTTTCAGGAGACACAGGGCAGGGAGAGGGAACAGTGTGAGGCTCAGCATGCCCAGCCAGGAATGCGCCCATGTGTAGCCTGAGGACAGTGTTTAAACCATGAGCTTGGGGGGGGAAGGGTCTGAGCTGCCCTGTGACATATCAGCACCAGAGGAAGATAGTTCACTGAATTAAATTCTTTTTTCAAGGTCTGTAAAGAATCACAGGGATTCAATTTTTTATCAACTGGCTGATTTTAAAAGAGAGGACACAGGAAGAAAGAAGGGACTTCTTGGGGTGCTGTACTGTTTTCTATGTCCAGTGGGCTGCTGCTGGTTCGATGCCCAATGGTTACAGGGAGGGTGGACAAGGGAAGGCAGTGGGGTGCTGAGATGTCCCCATTGCTTCCTTCATGCAGCTGGCTAATTCCTCTGCTTCTGCTGCTTCAAGGAAAGCAGTCTTCAAGAGCAGCCATGGGGGTGCTGGGGCAAAGGTCAGGGGCCTCCTGGGCTCGCACCCCTTGTGCCTTATCAGTCACACTGGAGTCTCCATATCATGCTGAACCCCATCACAAGGAGTTAGGGGAAAGAGATGAGGTGAGAAAAAAAAAAAAGGAGAGAGAAAAAGAGAGGAGACCTGGCTCAAAGAAAAACAAACTGCTTAGCCTTGCACAGGGGATCTCCGAAACCCCATCCGGCCACACCAGACCTAAGGCCAGAATCTTCACGCCCTTTGCTTTTCAACCATCGACTGTTTGACAGATGGGGACACGGCAGCCCAAAGTGGGCACACCCAGTACTACACACAGTATTTCCAACACGGAGGGGGTCAAGGGGTGGGGCTCTGGACTCCAGTGGCTTCCCCAGACTCCAGCAGCTGCCCCAGAATCCAGTTGGCCCTGCCACTGTACCAGGCCCCACCAGGAGCATCAGAGAGCCCCCCACATGGGGTACACCTGGCTTTCTCAAGTCCCTCCACCACAGGGAAGAGGGTTCGTTGAAACAGACCAACCATCCATGGGAGAGATGCTTTCCAGGGGGTGTCACTTGCCAGCGCCCCGAAGGCAGGACCAGCTCAGCCCCACCTCCATCCCGGACACTCACCATTCATCTGGGAGGGGGATGAAGAGTAGTCCCGGTCCGTGTGCCTCCGCTCCGGCTTCAGGTTGCGGCTCTGCCTGCCAGAGCCCTCCAGCATGTTCACGATCTCGCTCCGGTCAATGCTCCGCAAGGCTGTGTACAGGTTCTCCACTGTCCGGGAGAAAAAGAAGGGGCTGGTGGAGGGGATTGTAATGCTCGCGGTGCAAAGAGGGAATGTCACAGGGGCTCTGAAAATTGTGCTGGAGGAAACAGAGATGATTTATTTTTTGAGAATGTGGAGAGAACCCTATTTTTGTCAGATCCCTGCCTCTTTGGAGAATATTTTGTTATTCTTCAACTGATCTTGTCCAGACACTAACATGGCCAAATGCAGAGCCTGGAAAGACCATTGTTTTTTGTTTGCTGCTTGTTTCATGTAATCTAAAAGGAATCGTACAAGAAAACGAGGGTGAGAACCAATGGATTCTATCTTATGGAAATCCTTGGTCCTTCTCAATTGATTTGAAATGCAAATGTAAACACTTTCTTCTTAGTGTTTTGAGTAGGAATTTGGTTGAGGAGGTTGAGGAGGAGATCAAAAGAGTCAAAGAAACCTTCCCTCCAGGTTGGAGCAAGACTGACTGTGCCTGGGAGAACAGGAACTACACCAGACAGGACACACTTGCCATACCTTGTCCTGAGAGACAGTCCTCATCAGTGTGAGAAATTCAACAGGAAGACTTCAAGATGGAAGTCCCTGATCCTACACATGAGCTGTTGTCTGGGGTCCCATGCAATCGTTACCTTATTCTGAGGATGGAGATAATGAGGCCAATACCACTGAGTCTCTGGTATTTTCTTCTTGCAAAACTGCCCAGAAGACCCAGTGACCCTGAGAGGTATGTGTGTGTGTGTGTGTGTGTGCATGTCTCAGTGTGTGACTGTGTGTATGAGAGAGTGCAAAAGACCTGGGTTCCAAAGACCAACATTACAAATGGAATCTGAAGGAAGAACTACTTTGAGAAACAGTAGATCCTGGCAGTTTTGGAAAGAAAAGTCTCCCTCAGCTTAACGGTACTGACTCTTTGCGTTTTTGCCTTCCCGGATGACCCAGAGGTTCAACAAGGCTGCACTCTGCTCCAACAAGGAGTTGGGGTTTTCTACGCGGATCCTGTTGATGTCTTCCACACTGAACTGCAGCTCCCGGGCCAGTTCTGCAAGCAAAGAAGCAAGGGTGGGTGTGAGCCAGGCCAGAGCTTTGCTCTACTCCCAAGATATGCAAGCGATGTGGGTGTCCAGCTGGGGCGCAATGGAAATTAAAGAACAATTTCCTGTTGGATTAGGTGTTCTTTTTCATCATGAAATACCTAGTGAAATGCAGACATCTACATCTTTGTGTCTCCAAAAAGTGAGGTGAGAGTAGGGGTGCTCAATAAATAGGTATTGAATGAATGACCTTTCTTCTTGATCACTTCAAATATGAGGTGCTGAGCCTGAGCCTCTGGTAAGGCTAGCAGCTTATCCATGGCCACAGAAGAAGCTAGTGCCAGTGCCGGGGAGGGGCTGGGCATGCGGCACCGCCTCCAATGCTGTGAGCATTACACCAGGATGCTGTTTACTTTCCACCACGAATGCAGGTCTGTATTTATGTTTCTTTAGGGAAAGGCATTACTTACATTTAAAATGAAAATACAAGTTCCCATCTTTAAATGCAAGGCAATAACACAGGATGCTAGCAGTTTTCCTCCCAGTGTTTTTATTGTTATTTCTCACAGGTGTTTTAGAAGAGAGAATAGCTTTGGAGTCTAATTTCAAGGATGAGGAAAACAGGACGGACGGTGATAGTGAGAATCAATCTCTCTCTCTCTCTCTCTCTCTCTCACACACACACACACACACACACACACCAAGAAACAGTTGGAGACATGGCTTAAATAATGACCAGTTCTAGAACTTCTGAGTGTTTGTTGCACTGTTTCCCAGCAAGTGATTGCAAAGGTAGAAACCTTGTCTGAAGCCCTTTCTGAAAGGTGAAAAGACTCCATTACAGAAAGGCTAACAAAAAAAGAGGCAGGGAGAAGAAAAATTAAGTTTGAGGGTCAGTGACTGAATGAAACACATTTCAAGCCTTCACTTTAATTGGCCCACCTGCCTCACTTCAAAAAGGATCTATCTTTACTGTTTTATAAAAATCCGGAAAGGGCATGTTTATTATAAAAGGGAGAGAAGAGTAAAGGACACTTGCACAGACACCAGAGGGCAGAAAGGGCTGCCCCTCAAAGGGACAGGTTTGCTAAAAGAGAGGCCTGCGCAGTCCCCGGCGGGCAGCCTTGGGAGGAGCTACCTCTGCTGCCCTGCGAAGAGAGCAGTTGGCAACAAGGAGCCCCTGCACAGGCACAGGTAGGCAGAAGGGCTGCTGCTCCCCTTACTGTTGACGGGACTTCTGGTCGGCTACAGCCAGAGTATAAGTGAAAAAATTTGAGACCTGCCCCTTTCTTTCTCCTTTCCCGCCACAAATTCAACCTTTAAGGAAAGGCAACGCAGAGGACAGGGAGCAGTAGACAGTCCACCGGGAAACATGTTTTGTTTGTATGTTTGCTATTTGCTGGTTTCTCCAAGTCTGTCACTAGGGACACAGCTAAAGCCACTCCATGCAGCTAGATCTTTTCCCATCTGTAAAATGAGGTGAACTAGATGAGCTCTTAATTTAGTGTCAAAATTGATTCCTACAAAGGAAACACAGACAGAAATGGAGACGGGAGGGAGCTTTTCCTTTCTATTGGTCCCAGTGATACTGCGACTTAGAGGAAATATTTGTCATTCAGGTGAACAAAATAAGTGATTCTTATATTTATTTGGTCTTTATTCACAATTCCTGGCTCCCAAAAGCCTTGTAATTTCCTAAGTATAGAGCTAATGAAAGGTGTCTTTTGTTATGCTAATGTATGAAAAACACTTAAGATTGGGGAATGGTTGACAGGGAAATGAACAGGAAGAGAGGGTGAAACTCCCAGACCTACCCCCAGGCCTCTAGGGAGAGAGGAGGGGCTGGAGATTGAGGTGAATGCCAATGGCCAATGAGCTAATCAATCATGCCTATGTAATGAAGCTTTCATAAAAACCCAGGAGGTGAGGGCTCCAGTGAACTTTTGGGTTGGTGACCATGTGGAGGTTTGTGGAGGATGGTGTACCTAGAGAGGGCATGGAAGGCAGCACCATGCCTTTTTAGAATACCTTGCCCTTGGCATCTCTTCTGACTAATGATTTGTACCCTTTAGTGTCCTTTGTAATACATTGGTAATCTAGTGAGTAAACAGGTCTCCTGATCTATGTTAGTCATTCTAACATATTAATTGCACCTGAGAAGAGTGGCTTGGGGACTTTGTATTTATAGCCAGTTGGTCAGAAGCACAGATGATAATCTGGGCTTGCTATGGGCATCTAAAGATCAGCTATGCTGATCTATAGCTCATTGGTCAGAAGCATGGTCTTGCCTGGGGCATTTAGGGAATATCTGAAGAGGAAGGGGGTCTTGAGAAATTGAGCCCTTAACTTCTGGGGCCTGATGCTATCTCTGGGTAGTGTGTCAGAATTAATTTGAGTTCTTGGGTACCCTGTTGGTGTCCACAAAATTGCTTGTTGGTCTGAGAAGCCGCTACCCACACCCACATTGGTCTCAGTATGACACCAACACAGCCTCAAAAGCACTGCTTTGGCCATAGACCTACCCAAGCCAATCACAAATCAGATACACAATACGTGAGGAGAAGAGGTTTAAAAATGCTTCCATCATTTTCTCATTGGGTGGGGAGGTGGAAAGGGTTATATTGCTAGGGGAGACAAAGAGTTTTCCTGCTCAAAATTTTAGGACTTACCCGCCCAGCTGAGGCCAAGGTGCTCTGATATAATTGCCATCTTCATGTCTGCTCGGTCTGTCCCACTGAGAAAACCTGGGAAGAAGTATTGGATTTTATTTGGTAGCATTGGCAGCACACAGAATCAACAGGTATGAGTACATGACCTCAGGTGGAGGTTCAGGTCATGGGGTGGACCTCAGTGTACACACATTGATTGTTAAACCTTAAGGGTCAGATGAAGTCCCCAGGCAAAGTCTCCATATGTTGGGTTCATAAGGAGCTGAATAAATTGCATCTGGCAGGAAGCCAGGCAGAGCCTTAGAAAGTATGTAAGCACATACCATCTCAAAGAGGTTTATACCTAGTGTAGATTCGCTGAGGATGCTGTATCTCAGGGCCAGAGGGGTCAAAGTTCTTCTCCTGTCATCAATTACACTCCCCTGCAGAAGAGAGACAAAAAGGGGATGCTTTGGGTTTGAGGGGTCCCCTTTCTTGGAGAAGTTAATTTGAACCCTTAGGTTGCAGGGGTCAGAAATGTTGCTCCATCCTGGCCAAGAGTAAGCAGCTCCATCTTCCTGGAATCCTGATACAAAGAGCAGAAGTGAGGGAAGAGATGGGGGTGATGCTATTAATCATAAAATAATGGCAAGCTCATGTGGTCCATATCATGTGCCTACAAGGCACATATCACAACAGCTTACAAGGTAGATCCTATCATTATTCTCACCTCAGCCCTAAGGAAGCCAAGGCACGCAGGGTAAATAACTTGCTTAAGTTTCACTCAGCTAAGCAGTGGAGCTGGGTTTGAATTTGAAAAACCAAGTTTTTCTTTTTGGATTCCTTTCTGCTCAAAAGGCTCATTTTTGGATGAACTTAACTTCATCCAAAGTTCATCCCAGAAGGATGAACACCCTAGTCTGTGGGGAAGCACCAAGATGCTTGCTCAAAGCTGTAGGAAGTCCTCTTTGAAAGAGAAATTGGCTCACTCTCACCCCCAGACAGAAAAGAAATTGGGCCACTGACAAATGAACATAACCTCACCTCTTTTCTACTTTGGCATGGAAGACTGATGGTTAAAACAACAATAGAAAAATGACAACAACAAAAACCATGAAGACACACCATCTCTCCAGAGTCTCTCAAGTAGGTGGTGACTGATGTTCTTACAGGTATTGAGAATGAACATTGATGCCTTTGCTGAACTCAAAAACCTGGGTGTCTGTAACAGCTGAGACACCAGGGTTCCCTTCTTTGAGGGTCTGACACCCTGGGAAAGATATGCAAGTACATGAAAAAGAGGCTCAAAAAAAGGCTATGAGATGACTGGGAAATCTAGGGCAATCAGTTCTAAGCCTCAGAGGTCTCAGACGAGGGTCCCGAGGTGGATGCACCTTCTAAAAGGAATATTCTAGAGAGTCCAGGGCCACAGCATGATCACACATCTCTCATTATGACACTGATATTTTGCTCCTGAGCTTTGCTGGATGGGCCACAGCCTGCTCACCCCACAGTCACATATCCAGTGGGGAACCAAGAGTTTTCTGTGCCTCAGGGACATCAAAGGCAGCTTTTTAACAGAAAGACTCTTTGGAAGTGCCGACCCTGGGGTCTGTGTTGGGAGTGCCTCAGGGCAGCCAGTTGAGGGTCCTGTGAGGGGGGCAGCTCACCTTGGTGCAGGGTGGCATGGTGATATTCAAGTGGCAGAGAATGTGCTGGGTGTCCTCATACTTCATGGCCTTGCGCAGAAATGACAAGGACCCTCCTGGTTCTCGGCTGCTGTCCCTCACCTAAACTCAATCACATAAGGGAAAGATTCAGAGGGTCATTCTAATGCCACCAGGCCAGCTGGCTCAAAGACTCCTGTCTCCCAAACTTTATAGACCCAGAGGAGAGGTCGGCTAGAGGATGCCAGCACCTTTACAGGTATGGCCAAACGATTCTCCCGAAATGACTGGAAGTGGAAACTCCTCTGCTGGGTAGCTTTTTTAACAGGCACCAGGTTTCCAGAGAGTTCTGCAAAAAGGGGCATTCCTTCCAAAACCTGTAGGAGGGGAAAGCAAATAGAATTTGTCAGGCAGAAATGCCCATATGTCCTGTCCTGCCTTTCAGCTTGAAGACTCATCCTTTCTACAGCGTGAGGAATGCTGAGCAATCAGGTATTTGTGGTAAAGGTTTCATTGCCAAGACTGTGAGGTTTCCTCACGTCAAAGGATTTCTTAATAAGCAGGAATCATCTTATACCTGCATAGTTGATGAGGATGATTATCAGAATATTCTAGAACTCCACTAGGAGATCATAATATGGCTTCTGAGAAGATTCTGGGTCTCTTTTCATAACTGTCCCAGTTTATGAGAAGTGCTGGAGGCACCATGTTGGACTATTCCCACATACCATAAACATCCCTACTTCATATTTAATGCTTACAACTAAGAAGTATCGTGAGCCCATTTGACAGCTGAGGAAACTGAGACCCCAAGGGGTTCTACTCTATGCTTTATCTTCTGGGCCCTAAGCACCCTCAGAAGGCTCAGCACAGACCTGAGGCCAACTTTTGGAAAGCTTCTGGTTTACTGCACATCCTAACCTGGGTGAGTATCCTGGGATCAGAAGTGGGCTTAAATCTGGTCTTCATCTCTTTACACCTCACATCATCTCTCCTGTTTCCTCACCTAGGCGCTGCTAGGCACTGGCAGTGGGAAGTACTCTGGGAAGTGCTCTGACTTAAATAAATTCTTTCTCTACCACTGTCTTAGCTGTGTGACCTGGGGCAGGGTGCTTAATCTTTCTCAGCCTCAGTTTTCTTTTCTGTAAACTGGGGGTACACATAGTTATGAGACTCAGATGAGATCATGCAAGTTGAGCACTTATAATAATAGCATTTAATAAATGTCAGTTCACATCACATATCACTGGGCCATCAGTCTGCTATCTCCCCTAAGACACACCCCATTTTGCTGTGTCTCACCTCTGGTGAGGCTTTCCTAGGATGCCCCCCCAGAAGGGGACTCAAACAGAGCCGTGGAGGAGCCCTTCCACTACAGAGATGGGCCTCCTGACTGCTCTGGGCCCCATCCTAGCTCCAGAACATGTCTTGCTGTGAGAAGCAAGAGGCACCCATGGGTGCCCATTAATAAAGGGAGCCAGGTGCTCTACCTCTATGTCCCTGCTCCGGGCCACCTCGATGAAGTTCTCGTGCTGCTCCAGGGTTTTATCCACTTTGTCATCCGTCATGCAATAGCAGCGCAGCCGCCCTTCTCGGGGGTCATTCATCTTGGCAAAAATGACAAACTTGGCCATGTAGGGCACAGCAGTAAGCTCCTTGTAGAGCAGAGTGGCAAAATTCACAGCTTCAGCTGTCCGAGGACAGTCAGACAGCCAAAACCTAAGAAGAGAGGGCTATTTATAAGCACTTAGGAAAATGCCAAGTGGAGAGTTTCATTTCCACCCAGGCAGGAGCTGTCTGCACGCTGAGTGCCCACTCGAACAGTTGGTGGAGAGGGCCAACGGGGGGACCCTCTAGTTCAAGCCTGTGATGGGCATGTTGGGGCATGTGGATGGCTGCCTACAGGGGTAGTGCTGACCCTTCAATGCAGGGTCCTGGGACTCCCTAGGTGGGCTGGGATCATCTTACCTGGCAGAGACATTGGTGGTGAAGGTGGCACACTCGTTGGCATATACCAATTTGGTTGTTCCTGTTATATCTTCCCACTGGGCTTGGTCTGTGCCTCCTGCAACAGAAGCAGAACTGGAGCTAAGGTCTGAGCATGCAAGGGCAGGAAGGGCACACCTGGACAGAGCCCAGCACTCCTAGCAACCACAGCTCCCCCTCCTCTAGGGGTCACAGTGTAGACACTACTCAGATGCATCACCCCACCCCCTTGAAGAGCACATCCCCTGGGGTAAACGCTCAAAACTTGAGGTGATGGCTAGTTTCAGCTCCCCTGTGCCCCTTAGTGTGGCTGGATGACAGGACAGAGGCGGGCACTACTCACCTATGACACTGCAGAGCAGGCGCAGGCTGGTGGTGTCTCCCTCCCCGCTGTCCCTCGGGTTGTCTGTCCAGGAAGGTGGGAGCGGGATCCGAAGCCCAATGGGACGGTGGAACTTTCGGCGCCTGGGCTCCACAGTGACAATGGGGCTGAACGTGGCCTGGTTGCCTAGCAGTTTGGTGACTAGCTCATCTGGCACAGGCTGAGCCTGGGAAGTGCCAAAGTGGGACATTCAGCCCTGGAACAGCAGAAGGGCTTGGGGACAAGAGGCAGCACTGTCCCCCGGGGAAGAGCTGGCTGCCTTGCAGGGGAACAGTTCCCAGCACTATTGGACCACAGAGGCTTCCAGGTCTGACATCACCGCTTAGCTCTCCTTTCTTAGCCATTTTCCTCCATTTCCCTGCTGCTCCTCAGTCCTGGGACGATGCTATCTTTGCTCAGCCTTGAGATCCTCTCCAAGAAACCATGGCCATGTGGTTCTATGCCCCTCCTGGGACTTTCTGCAGCTGATCATGGAAACTTACCCATCCCTCCAACTTGCCTCTGAGTTTTGAGGTCAAATCTCTAACTGAAATTGTAAGGCACTGGACAAAAGTGTCCAATTCTGTGGGGATGCTCAGGGAAGAGAGTGGTCTTCCTGAGCGCCTTGAACTTCGCCCACCCTCCATGAACTCTGCCCAAGCGGGGCTGGGGGCAAGGAGCGAGGCTGTCACCTGTAGAGCCAGCTTCACTCTCTTGGTGACAGCATTTTCTGGGAAGGTTGCCTGCACCAGGGGCACCAGCTTGCTCTTCAGAGAGCCTCCTTCAGGGCCAATGGTGTCATAGTCCTGGCAGAGCCGGGACATGATCACAAAGTACAAGGGGAAGTCGGTGGTGATGATGCGGCAGACTCTCTTCTTCTCCAGCTCCTCCAGGCTGCCCAGCTCTGGAATCACAAGACATGGCGCCACCACCCCAATCACACCAGGCACAGGCCCAGCCACCACTGAGTCACCAAGCACCGCCTCAGGATGCTGGAACACGCCCCCCACCCTGAGGCACTGGCAGCAGGCTGGGTGCCCACTCATATCCTAGGGACCTGCAGTTGGACCAAATGGGGCCATCTTTAGCCACTCAGGGCTTTCCAACTCCCCAGGGGCACCAATAGTCCACCCCAAAGTGCAACCTCAAATCCCGCCTTCCAGAAGGAGGGGTGCCCTGCTCTGGGACCCCTGAGGCTCAGTCACCTTCGTCCATCCCGTTGAGGATCTGGTCCAGGTAGCTCTCTCCATAGCGGCTCTTGTGTTCCTTCCACACGGAGCCATTCTCACTCCTCAGCACCACGAGCTCCCGGTCCCCCCGGCCATGGGAGGCAAAGTGGGGGATCTCTACAATCACAGGGCTGAGGGGAGAGAGGGTTAGTGGCAGGGGGTGTAGAGAGGGTATATGTGCCTTGGCTGCCAGGGTGCTAGGGGAAGAGTAGGTGTGCATGGGGGGCAGCAGGTTCCTGCCTGGAGGGAGGTGGGAGCTATAACAGTGGGGTGGGGGCTACCTTCAGGTAGGTCCTCACAGCAGAACAGGCCTACCTCATCGCCCTTCACTCACCGCCAGGCCCCACAGGGACAGGCAGGGCAGAGGTAATCTCACTCGCAGGGGGCTTGCCTGCCAGACTCAGCTGAATAGCCCTGCCGTTGGACCTGATCCCCAGAACACACCTGACATCCCTAGACGGGGGATGGACCCTGAGCCTCCACTTCCTCCTCTAGCAATCTGTGATAACCGTATGTCATGTGGAAGGAGACTGTGAATACTACCTTTAAAGGGGAAAGTTAAAATCTTAACATGTTTACATCGCAAGAAAAGAATTTTGGTGACTACGCAGGATGATGGATGTTAACCGAGCTTATGGTGGGGATCATTTCACAACAAAATAGTGAATCATGTTGCACGCATGAAATTAACAGAATGTTTAGCATTCTGCAGGCTGAGTTACCAGTGGTGGATCAAGGTCGGGGTGGAGACGGGCAGTGGAGAGAGGTGGGAAGGCAGGGCGTCTTGTCCCAACCTACAGTCTCTGGTAACTGAAGGCAACAAAATTCCAAGTGGAACCTCCTCCTCTCCTTGCAAAGGTGAGGAACAGGCATCTGGAGTCCATTAATCTCAATGTTATAACTATAGATCTGTCTTCTGAGCCAGGCAGAGACCCTAGAGCGTGGAACTCCAGGGCCTGTCCCCCTGCCTGATGCCTGGGGGGTGGGAGGGCGTGTCTGGCTGAGGTAGCAGGGATGGTAAGGGACACGTTGCACACACGTGCCCACTGAAGCCTCTCACCTCAAGAACTGGGCCCCGGTGGGTCCCAGCGCAATGATCCTGCTGGCCAGGCCCTCCTCCTCAGCCAGCGGGGGTGGTGTGCTCAGTTTCTGGGGCTTGACCAGGCGGCAGGTGATGCGGGTGGGTGCTGCGCACGTCCGTGGAGGGATCACCACCCTCAGGCCGTTGTGACGACTCCCCCGCATGGAACCTCCTCGGGCATCCACCATGAAGCTCACCAGAAACCTAGGGGCACAACAGATTCACGGTGGGTTGCGAAGCTCCCTCTCTGAGCCAGGAGAGGAGGGCCTGGAATCTGCTTGCCACTGTCATGGGGTCACTCACCCTGTGTGGACGGGACTGGCCACGGGGCTGATGTTGTCTGAGGTCTCAGTGGCTGGGCTGCTGGGGATGAGGGAGTCTTCATCATACTCCTTAGATGCCTGAGGAGGAAAGAAAGGCCATGGATCCTATGACGTCAGGGCCCACAGGTGCTGGTCTCAGGCTAGCTAATGCTATGCTCAGCAGGGGAATCCTGGGGGCATCTTGCTACCAGAATCTGAGTAATCCACACTCCGCTCACAGACACTGGCCACAGACCTTCTGGGATAAAGCATTCCTGGAGCCTACAATGAAGCACAGGTTTTTTTCCTACATCGTGGCCCTTCCTTAGTTCCAGACCCTGGGCTAGAGCTTCAGAAAAGCTGGAGGAAGTCCTCACACTTCAGTCTGGTTTTCAGCAGTGTATCTGCTGCATGTGCTGCTGACCTACTCGACCTTTTCTCAAACTGTCCCCTGCAAGAGACCTCTGCTCTGTCAGCTTGGTTTTTGCACTAGAGATGGCACTGGCATTAACTCTGGGCAAGCTACATGTCCTGTGGGCATCTGAGGTATGTGAGGGGAGTAAAACAGATGCTGTCCTTGGGAGGCTTCCCATTCCTCCGCTGCAAATGGAACCTCCCCTGCATCACAGGGGCATTGCAACTATAGAGACAGGCTGCCTGCACAGAGCCTGTCCGCCACGAAGACTCACAAGCACCGGCAGCATCTGAAACTGGCCAGCCCCAAATTACAGCCCCATGTCATATTATGGGGGACTCCATCTTTGTCCCATTCTCTGCAGAAACTCCCTTACCTGTTCTGGCTCTTCAGACCTGATCACCACCGTCTCAGGAGTGACACATGGAATCCTAGGGATGGCTGGAGATTCCACCCTGTATACAACAATGGGAAATCAAAGGCATGTTCCTTCTCAGTAGAGCCCTGTTTCCCATGGGAGAGCGAGGGAAACTCTGCTGGACCCTGTAATAACCTATTGAATCCAACCCCCTGGCTGCAGCCTGACCCCACCCCCCACTCACACAGGCAATACAACTTGGCCTTCTCCTCCCTGATCCTTCTCTTCCCTCTGCTTCAAAGCCTTTCTTCAGGGCGCACTTTTCCCTCACAACCATCCCAGCTGTGGGGCCTGCCCCCCATCCCCAACACCTGCAGCCTTAGAGCCCTGATGGATGGGCCCTCACTGCAGGCCTAGCATCTTATTTTGAATTGCTACAAGAGCACTTGGTGTGTGTTTTGGTCTTACCAAGTAAGTCTGCATGTGTTTACAGGCAGGGTTTGGGTCTTGTATTTCTTTCTGATGTTCAGTAAGTACTAATGAATGAAGTAACCAGTAGTTTAACTTCCTCTTACCGACTGCCGTGTTTTGTGTTAGCCACAGGACTAAGCTGGCTTCGTCTTTTCAGAAAACGCCTGGTTTTTCCACAGAGTTGTTGCTTTTAGAGTTATTTGCAAAATATCCCTGTGTCCAGCGGACACACAGTGGGGAAATGCAGGGCGTCAGGGGAAGGACTGAGAGGCCTGCTCCAGGCAGACAAGAGAGACACCCTAAAGACACAGGGGTGTGGGCAGAGTCTGAGCTCAGCTGGGCAGCTGTTTCTAATGTGAGTCTTCCTCTGTGAGTATTTCCAGTGAGAAGCCGAGAGCACCAGAGAAGGGAGGAACGTGACTATGAGGCTGCGAGCGAGGGGAGGGGAGGCAAAGTGGGAGGCAGGGATTCTGGAAGTAGAGGAGAGATAACTAGGCCTCCGTGTCCCCACTTCCTGGTCAAGGTACAAGTTTTTCATCCTAAACTGCTGGCCCACCCAGCACTCCATCCCAGTCAGGGCACACCTAGCACCTGGCCTCCTGAACGTTTCTCTTTCTGGAATCCTTCTACTCTGAGTTTCAGACTTGGCGTTGGCCACCTGTGGTGTGAGCCCTTAATCAGCACTTCTTACACTTGGTCTAGCTTCGGCACGAAATCCAGCAGCTCTTTTTCTTCATCAACATCCCTGGAATCCTGCTTCTCTGCCTTGGAGCCAACAAGTTCTTCCCCTGAAACCACACATTTGAGTGAGTGACACTTAAGATGGAGATGCCTCTTTCTTTTTAAAAAGTGCTCTTCCTGCTCCTCCTCCCTCTGCTCACTCCTGGGAAGTGGAGGAAGGCCTCTGATACTCGCAGGGGGTCATTAGCACTATCTCTGACCAGTCTTGTCCCTCCAGGCCTGGTATACAGAGCAGGGCAGTCAGCTTCTAGCATCTTAGTCTGCACCTGGCTTTGTAGAAAAGAAAAAATACAACCAGAAAGAACTTCCTAGCTTGGCAGTTCCACTTCAAAACAGCTCTCTGAGGGTATGCAATGACACCAAAGAAAAGGTTGTTTCTGTTCTTTTCCACACCACACACTACAGAGTAATAACTGACAATGGAACAGAACCATTCATGTTGAAGGGCTATAGGGGTTTTGTAACCATGGCAGCTGATACCTCATTATTTCCTCTGCTCAGTACAAAGAGGTTCAAACCATGTCTACAAGCCAGACTTCTCTCTGTTTCTGTCTCTGTCTTCAACAGAGCTGGAGCCTCTGACCTTACAGTGTCATCTACTGTCACTTAGCAATGAGTGTCCTGGCTTTGTGATCTGGAGCTGACAGAATGGAATAACAACAGCTCATGCAGTTATGATCACAAACACAGTGGCATGGGCACAGACACAGAGATGGAGAGGCAGGAGCTACCCGCCAGGGCATGGATCCCTTGGGTGCCCTTGTCAATTCCCTGGCTCTGATTGTCAGCTGCAGAAGAGAGTGAAAGCAGGAATGGATTAGTGAGAGCTTGGATGGCTTAGGGTGAAATGCACTTATGATAAAGGACCACAGGGAACAGAAAGTGTTTCATACCCATTATAGTTATATGAGCAGTTCCTGGAAGGCAAAGAAGAGCCAAGTTTAAGGACGGGTAGGAATGAGGTAGTTAAAGCGAGAGGCATATCATCAAAGAGGCACAAGAAAAGCTTTAATCATCTAGTCGACAAAGTGATAAGTCATCGAATTATATGTTATTATAGAGACATAAGGACAATCCAGTAATTCCTGACCATTGTACATCACAAGGGCTCCCTCCAAACCTAAGTGAGGAGATAGGCTTATCTGGGACAGGAAAAACACTATAAGCACTTTGGTTCATAGAAATTGAAACTAGAGTAATTTTATAATAATGGATACACCCCCACACATATTAACCCACTATGTGGTCCAAAGAGCTGCTTATTAACAGGAAATTTTTACAGATTTCAAATAAACATCTTATTATTGATTCAAAACACAAAGAAAGCATCCCATAGAACTTAATTACCAATTTCTTACAGCTCTGAGAGTTGATCTAAGTAGAACTACATTCCATGTATAAAACACACACACACATATTTATGAAACTTCACAGATTTTCTATTTCAATCTCTGTAGATTTTTCTACTTCTATAATTTCACTAAAGGAGTGCTTTTGATAGCATTTTTTAAAAGTGGTTCCCTCCTGATTAATAGAAACCCACAGAACTTAGGTATGCAGTAAGGCCCCCTGAGTGCCCACAGCAGATAGAGGGGGCTCCTGGGGAGGGAGGCTCAGAATCCACTTCCCCATCAGTCTGACTTTACCCAGACTATTTTTCAATTCCAGATTTTACCTTCATCTTCAGAGACATCCAGGATCTCATCTACTGTCTCAGGGAAACTCATCCGGTGCTTGTCACTGACTAACTAAAATGAGAAAAAGCAGAGAATTCAACCCCAATAGAATAGTGGGCCCTCTCACTGATCCACAGTCACCTGGTCATGACTGGGGAGCCAGGAAAAAGGTAGGAAAGGAGGCTTGTCCCAAATGAAGAAAATCAAAGCTAAGAGGCTTTCAGCCTGGAAGTAGATGTAGGCGAAACCATAGGGAAAATAAACAGGAAATAACGGCTTCCCATGGCCTGTCCCGAGCCCTACCCCATCTTACTCCTTGCTGTCCCCTTAGGTCTGGGCACAACCCAATTCTTCCAGCCACCAGGTGGCAGTATAACCCTACCTGCTGGAGGAGAACATGTTCTCTTTTGGTGTGGTGCTTGCTAGAACCAAGAACCCCAAAGGACCTGTGTGCTTCTGGGAGGGACCCATAGGAACGCCCTATCTGTGTGTTTGGGATGGAGGGTACAGGGGAGAGGCACACGTACCACAGCACTGGTTTCATTAGTGACAACCTTGAGTACGTCTGTTACAGAAATGTAGCCCAAGCGCTTGGCTATTGCCAGAGGTGTGGTTCCATTCTAAGAAAAAAAAAAAAAAAAAATGCAGAAAGAGCATGAGCGAAGATAAAGAAACAGAGTCTGGAAAGGTACTGTCTCCTTGCACACAGCCCAGGCTCACATTCTAATTGCCCAGAAGTACCTAAGTGGACACACCGTACCCTGGAACCCAGAACAAAGATGTATTAGCAGCAATGCCCCAAAGATGGGATTTGGGAGAGAGGAAGGCCGTGACACTTTAAGCCTGTAGCATTTCATGTTGGGGCCTGGAAATGTAAGAAGGAGATATCTTGCCAAGATAAGTCAAAAACTGCCAAACAGGCACCACAGGGAAGGAACGGGGCCTGAGGCACCACATGCAATTTTAGAACGTAGGCTACACAGCAGTGTTGCTCGCTGCCTCCAGTGCTGGTTTTGAGGTGTCTGCAACTGAGCATTAACTAGTTAAAATAATCCACATACTTCAAAGGACTCCTTCAGGCCAACTAGAAATAGAGGCAGGGAGCACATTCCTAGTCTGATTTTAAAAGGGGTAAGTGAAAATAAATGGATATTGAGGTTGTATTTTTTGTCTTAAAGTCTCTAGTTGCAGGTGAGTCCTAGGCCCTATCTGTAGTTACAGTTTCAGCAAGTACAGCACTGATAAAAGCTCCACAGCCTTTCTGAGCTAGAGGTAGCCATGGAAATAATGTATAAAAAACTTCATGTGGCATGATGAGAACATCCACTGTGAACAATGACCACTGACATTGCTAAACACAACCTAGAAGCTCTTGAACCCACCCATGACATTTGGTTTTGCTCACTTGCACCTCACTGGAAGGTCAATCTGCTCTCAAATTGTTAGAGTAGACAATAACTGTTGTAATTCAATTTATCTAACTTCCCTTTTAAGGCTTATTTTCTGCAGATGCAGCTAAACCTCAAGTTTTCCACAGATGCAACTAGGCAAAACTGCAAGATAAGCATGCCACAACAGGCAGCTTGTAAAAGCAAAAGGTCCGCCAAAAAGGACTATCTAATTTGTGTCTAATCAATAAACTTTGCCAAGTCATTCCTAGCCTTTCCCCCCTTCTACCTATCTCTATAAAACCAATCATAGGCCCTAGAGTGGGGAGACAGATTTGAGTCTTGTATTCTGTCCTTGCAATACAGTTCCTTCTTTTTCAAAAGTTATATCACAGAATTGAGTTCTATGCATGATGGGCAGTGAATCCTAGCTCAGTAGCAGAAGAAGTCTTACAAGTTTGAGGAAGGCTTTCAAGAATGATATTTAAGTAAAATAAAAGGGTACATGTAAGTGGTGCTTAGAAGGATAACCATCAGTTTACCAGCAAGAGAAACTAATGACAACACCCGATATCCTGGTACACCCCGAGGCAGCTGCAACCTATGGCACTGTGGCTCATGCAGGCTCCAGATAAGCCGCGGGATATTCTGGGCCTCTCTGGTAAATGGATGTCTCCTGGGGCTATCTGAAAGAACAGTTTTCTGTGATTAGGAAACAGGTGGACACTCACCGAGCTGACCTCATTGGCAGAAGCATCATTTTTGAGAAGCAGTGTTACGATATCTGTGTGTCCTTGCTGGGCTGCCTGATGCAAGGGGCTGTATCCTAGCTGCAAGGTAAGTAGACACACTGGCAGTTAGCTAAGTAAAGAAGAGATAAAGGTAAAGCCAGAGATAAAGAGCCACCCACATGCTACAGAGCCTGTCAACCTTCTGGTACAACATCAAAAAATGCATTTTCCCTAGTTCCTCCTCCAAGGTCAAAGTTTACAACGGTGGTTGAGCCCCATGTGTGCTCAGAGTAACTCTGGCTTCATCTGAATTTGGCACTGAAGAAGTGCCAGTATAGGAATCAGGTCACTCCCAGTACCTTGGTCTTGGCATTGACATCTGCATGGTGCTGTAACAGAAACTTCACCAGTTGGATGTTTCCATAGTGACTGGCCACATGGAGAGGAGTATAACCCATCTGAAAAGCAGGAGATGAGAGTGGGTGACCAGCAGGGCTTCTGGACATCCCAAAAGCCACCACAGGCTTTGAATTAAGGAAATCTGTATAACAGGATAATTGAAAGAGAATGGGCAGGAAGCCTTTGGAAAGCTGACAGCTGCTATGAGGTGTGCAGTGTACGGCTGTTGCTAGGCAGATACCCTTGGTCTGGGAAGGAACAGAACTTGGCTTCAGACAGGTAAAGTCTGAGATACCCAGGGAGATCCTAGTGGAGATGTCCACTAGGTGATTAGAAACTAGTACTGAACCCCACCAAGAGGTCTATGGAGAACTTAAGGTCTTGGTGATGAGAAAGGCCACCTCAGATAGGTAGAGAATGGAGTGGAGTTCATGTGCCCAGGTGATACTTAGAGGGAGCGTCAGAAAAAAGGACCACAGGAGCAGCAAAGAGGCTGGAGCACCATGTTACAGAAGCTAAGAGAGGCTTTCCGGACCTCCCTGGTGGCGCAAGGGATTGTCTCAGCACTATGAAGCTATCAGGAACCGCTGCAGCAGGAATTCGATCCCCAGCCAGGGAGCTGACCCACATGGTGCAGCAGACCTCTCCTGTGTCTCCCGCTGCTCCCCTCAGCAGTGTATTTCAGTAGATCCACTGTTCTGATCCCCACTCTGTCTCTGGTGAACCCTCTCACCCTTTGCACCTCTGGCCTGTACTCCAGTTCTTCTATGTAAAAATAAATAAAATATTTTTTAAAAAAAGAGGGAGGTTTTCCAAGGAAGGGATGGCCATCAGGCCTCCTGGGAAGGAGCTCAGATGAAGACAGGTGATAACATGGAGATCGCTGCCAATCAGATAAAAACAGGCTTATTTCCACTAGAGAGGTGACATCCATTATAAACAGCCTCTGTCCTCCACCCCCAAGGCTGTCTTGTTGCTGAGTTGTACTGTATTGGTATTTATAGGAACCAGTCATTGGCTTTTGGGTATTTATTCATTTGAGTTTTGGTTATAAAGGGGCAAATTTTCAAGCATCAGTTCTTTTGAGTTTTTTAGTGTTCCCTTCACGGGCCAACAAGTGAGGCTCTCTGAGCTCTCTGTCTAGCTGTCCCTGAGGAGCTGGTGTTTGATTCCAGAGCCCATGTCAACACAGACTCTGCAGCTGGTCCTTCATGTAGTAGGATGGCTTTGGTACCCCCAAGGTCTAACACATGGTATAGGGTCTCTCAGATCAGGACCCAAAAAATTAAACTGGGCCCACTGGAGAAGCTTCAAGGTTTCAGAACATCCTTGGGTTTTTAAAACAGATTGCTGTCGAAGTTTCAGGCAGCTGTGTCTAGATTTTTCTTTCAGCATTGCATTGTTCATGTGGACTCCGCAGGTAGGAATGGGTGGGTTCATTCTTTTTCATACATTTGCTTTGTGGTGAAAAGGAGCCAAATGCCACTTCTTCCATGAAGTGTCCTCTTCTTCCAGGTGGAAACATTGTCCCCCCCTGTGCCTGCAGAGTTCACGGTACCTCTCTTACTCCTCACGCTGTCCCTTCCAGGCCCTCACTGTCACCTCCCTTCAAATTGCACATGCCTAAAGGCAGACTCCACTGTGTGTGCATTCGGTTCTCCTTGACCGCCTTACAGAAGAGCTTCAAATGAAGCTGAACTGAACTGAACTAAAAGAAGGAATGAAAAGTGGCTGACATTTCAAGTGAATCCAGGGAAACCTGACACTTTGACACACTGTTCACATAAGTTGGGTCCTGGAATCATGATTAAACATTCCTCTCATTTTCTCACTACAGAGGCTCAACGGTCTAGCAAGCTTTTCAAATTCCCTACTGGAAAGTGAGATAGTTAGTATTAGTGTCTTCAAACTCTATTACACCCCTAGGAAGTGGCCAAGAAGAATGTGCCCCTGGTGATTCAAAGCTCCATGAGAAAGCCACCTTTGAAGTGTGAGGGAGGCAGGTATTAGGCAGGATGCTGGCCACAGGCAGGGGTGATGGGTGGGGATGCCCACGGGGCCAGAGCTGGGGCTGTTTGCCTTACCCGAGTGGTGGCATCCACCGTGACACCGTGTTTGATCAGCACATCCGCCACTGGAACGTGGCCTTCTTGTGCTACCAGATGGAGGGGAGTGAGGCCACTCTGGAAAGAAAAGGAAGGTCACTGTACACAGTAAAGAATTCTAGGCCATCATAAAGAGCACTGAGGTTTAGGAACGAGTCTAGCTCTGCAGTCACCAAACAGCTCTTTGGCCTCTGGCAAAGCTCTTCCTCTCTGAACCTCAATATCCTTATCTGAAAAATGAGGAGATTAAACTAAGTCAGAGGTCAGCAACTATTTCTGTTCAGGGCCAGCTGGTGAATGTTTTGGATTTCTGTCTCTGTTGCAACTACCCAACTTTGCCGCTCAGAGTGAGAAAGCAGCTACAGGCAACGACTAAAGGAACAGGAATGGCTGTGTTCCAATAAAACTTTATTTACACAAATTGAGTGGAGGACCGAGTTTAACCCACAGGCCATCATTTGCTGACTTCTGAACTAGATGAACTCTACAGTACATTCCAATTGTAACATTCCCTAGTTGAGTGATATGAGATGCACTTCAGAGCCTTGCTTTCTTTGGAAAATAGAGATTATCACTGACCTATCTCAAGTGCAGTGTAATGAGAATTTCTGAGAAGGCTCATTGGAAGCACAATGCGCCATCTAAAGGTAGGACGGGGTTAGCACATCACAGACTGCCCCGTACTGTAGAAAGTTTGGAGGATCCTGCTGGGGCTGAAAACACCATTTCTTGGAGTTCTTATTACAGCTTCCTCATGGGGATATTAATGTACCACAGAGCTTGTTTGATAAGTGGGCACTCAGATAAAAACATCAGAAAAATCTCCTTTACCCTGCCTCAATATGTTTTACTATAACCATAATTGATCAAACTGTAGGACAAACAGGGCTCCAATTCTGCTGTCCAAGGTGGTGGGCATGTCCTGTCTCCACTGCAAGGTCTCCACACAGCCTCCTCTGCTCTCTGTACTTTTTCCGAAGCTAACCTGACGCCCAGGAGCATCACCCTCCCTGACCAAAGCCAGAGCAGGCCATGACCGAGCAGTCCCTGGGTCAGTCATAGACCCTTGGGTATCTCGCCTGATTCTTGGGGTTCACACAGTGAGCTAGCTGCTGAGGGCACTCTGAGGAGAGTGGGGACATCCCTCGGACAGAGCGTATCATCCTTACAGCTCCTTACAGAGCTCAAGGAAGAATCAAGACTCCTCCCCAAATAATGGCCCAATCCTAATGCCTCTGGTCACTTGTCCAAACCTATCCACAGAGAGCCAGGTGAGCGTAAGTTTAAGAAATCTTAAGTTACCTTGTAAGGCTTACCTTTCTGAAACTCTATTCTGTTCATTTATCATCTAAAGAGGTGCCTCTTCATATTGTGTGACTCCATTTATATGAAACACCAGAATTGGCAAATTCACAGAGACAGAAGGTAGATTAGCAGTTGCCAGGGGATGGGGGTGGGGTTTGAGGGAAACGGGAAGTGGCTGTTAATGGGTATGAGGTTTTCTTTTAGGTGATGAAAATGTTTTGAGATTAGATATTAATGATAGTTGCCCAATTCCACAAATACACCAAAACCACCATTCTAAAGGGGGAATTTTATGGTGTATGAATTACAATTCAATAAAATTGCTATTTAAAAAAAAGAAGCAATCCTTTGTTTTTCTTGGGTTACGCATTCCTTTGAGAGGCTGATGAAAATGATGAAGACTTTTCACCCAGAAAAATGCTCAAATGGCCATCCTACGAAATGCCCTGTACAATTTTGGAAGGTTTCATATTTATATGTGAATAATGGCTGGATTGAGAACTCCTAGTTTACTATATAGGCTAGCATTGAATAAGTATCTTTCCCACAGAAAAAGAATCTATAGTACAAAATTACTTAATATATTCCTGAATGTAGACACAGGCCTATATTTGGGAAAATATATTTTGGGACTATGGATTTCAGTATTGATCTTTTTTGTAGATTCTTAAGTAAATCCATGCAGAATTGGCAAAGGCTTTGATATCAGATAGGCTTAGGGTCAGGCAATCTCGGCAATAAGGTCTGAGTCTGTTTATGCATTTATAAAGCTGACATAAGACCTGCACATGGCTGTTGTAAGGATTATACATATACACACAGGCACACACATGTGCACATACACACATGCACACACACACAGAGGCATGCATTATTGGTGCACAGTACTCAGATATATACAGAGTTGCTGACACTAATAAATCATTACTGAGGCTATGGGCAGATCTGAAGTGGCCATGCTTACCTTGTTCCCCAGGTTGCCATTGGCTTGTTTGGAGAGCAGCAGAGCCACCATCTCCGCATGACCCTCTTGGGCAGCCAGGTGAAGGGGTGTCACACCTTGCACTGACTCAGCATTCGCTGACCCCCCATACTGCAGCAGATTGCGGGCCACCTCCATCTGATTCTGCTTGGCAGCGATGTGCAAAGGAGTGTAGCCATTCTGAAACAAAAGCCGCCACCGGAGCCTGATTACAGGAATGCAGAGTTGACAATACAAGAGCATGCCTCTTGCACTTACAGCCTCTGAGGGAGGCTAGGCCTGGCTGGAGGCCCGCTGGAGGCCCACTGATCAGGGAAGGTCATCCAGGAGAGCATCTTGAATAAACAAACAAACCAGGTCCATTTGGATCTAGAGACAGCTCACAAGTCCCCACAGCTAGCATATGTCTCTTGTACATTTTCCACCAATATTCATCTATTATTTGTTATCCTACTCTGACCTACTGCAGTGCAGGAAGTGCTCAGTCATGAATAAATGCTGAGATTGAGTTAGGCAGTCTATAGAACCATTAGAAGCCAGGGAAGTAAGGAACTGAAAGATTCCCATTTCCTCCATCCTTGCAAGAAGAACCAACCTCCCTCCCCCAAATTTTCAGAAAGGAAAAGGACCAGAGTCCCCTTCTTCCCCAGTACAATTGGGCTAAGTGCTTCCTGTAGGCAGGGCAGTGCAAGCGCAAGGGATTTGGGGAGGTAGAAGGTGGTGTCAGTTCTCCCTCCGCTGTAACTAGCTGTGTAACTGAGGCAAGATAGTCAATGACCTTTAGACTTGCTTTTGTATTTTTTAAGCCATTGAAAGTGGATAATAATATGTACATTGCTCTTTTTCTCAAAGTTGTTGGATGGGTCAAATATGATAATATACATGAAGGTGATTTCCATCATTAAATTGAAAAAGTAATAAACCTTAGTATGGTTTTGCAGTGCCCTGACTCACAAGATGTTTTAAGGCTACAAAGAGGTGAAGAAGCTTGGCCCAAAGGTAAATCAGTGATATTACCATGCACTGTTTATTCAGCTGGCTTTTGTGTAGTTGTTTGAAGACTTTCTTCATAGAGCAAGCAGTGCCTGGGTTTATATTTCAGAGCAAGCTCCTTATCCCACTGCGCATAGGTGACTGTCTACTTTGGTTCTCACTGTTAGAAACACTTTCACCTAAAATCTCCCTTTAGTACTTCCTGCAGCACACACAACAAATAAGGCAGGCATTTTTATGACCTCCCCATTTTGTGGATCAAGAGCCCAGCTCTCTGAGAAGCTAAATGCCTTCTCCACTGTCACACAATAAGTGGAATAACGGATAACCCAAGTCTGGCCGTTGAAGCACTGATCCAGGTGCTTTCAGCTACAGTCCTGTTTCTCAAACTTTAAAAGGCATACAAATTACCTGGAATCTTGTGAAAATGTTGATTAAGAATGTGCAGGGAAGCCCAAGATTCTGTATTTCTCATAAGCCTGCCAGATAACGATGCTGCCTGCGCAGGGACCATGCTTTCAGTAACAAGACTCCCAAGCATTCAGGGCTAAGGGGGATGCTAGGCCTGAGGAGCTCTGAGAAAAACCACGACTTTTTAAGCACATGCCCACCCAGTCCCAGAGCAGAAGACGTATGAGAGAGGGCTCCCCAGGCTGGGCACCATCCTCCTGGCTACCCTAGAGAGCAGAATGTCCCCCACCAGTCACTTTCTTACTGTGGAAACCAAAATTTCCAGTCCTGCCAGAATCACTGATCACAAAAATAAAAGAAAAAAAGAGGGAGCTGACTAACAGTGAAATCCCAGCTCCACAGCATTAGGGGACAGGCACAGATAGCAAGGTCCATCTGGAAAGTGGATTTTATTGGGAAACGAAAAGTTGTAATTTACTTAAAGAATGAAATTGAATTAAAAAATTCTCTTTGAGAACCTCTGGGCATGGCTAGTGGGAATATTAGTGGGAATGCGGCCATAATGGAGAGCAGTATGGAGATTCTTCAAAAATTTAAAAATAGAAATACCATATGAATCAGCTATTCCATCCTGGGTATTAATCTGAAGAATACAAAAACACTAATTGGAAGAGCTATGTTCATTGCAGCATTACTCACAATAGCCAAGATATGGAAACAGCCTAAGAGTCCACTGACAGGTGAATGGATACATAAAATGTGGTATACATATACCATGGAACACTTATCAACTATAAAAAAGATGAAATACTGTCATTTTCAACAACATGGATGAACCCAGGCTCAATGAAATAGATCATATGGAAAAAGACAAATACATAATTTCACTTATATGTGAAACATAAAGAAACAAAGCAAACAAGCAAACAAAAATTAACAAAACAAACTCTTAGATTCACATAACAGGTTGGCGGTTACTAGAGGGGAAGCAGGTGGGGCTGGGTAAAATGGGTCATGGGGGCCAATTGTATGGTAGGGAACAGGATTAGACTTTCGCTGGTGATTAGACTTTCGCTGGTGAGAAGCTAAATGCCTTCTCCACTGTCACATAGTAAGTGGAATATGTACATACAGATGCCGAAGTATAATTCTGCACACCTGAATTTTCGATAATGTTGCCATTGCTACATCAATAAAAAAATGTTTAAAAATCCTTCTCTTTAAATAATTATGTAAGCTAATTCTTTGCAGTGTTCCTTCTTTTTAATTCAATTATGTTATGAGAAAATATTTAATTCTCCTTTGTAGGTTGTATTTCTATAACAAGATCAGCATTTTGATAACGAGAAAATTAAACAAAATGATGTTAGTGCTATATTAAAAGGGAGCAAAGAAAAGACTCAGTGGATCCCCTGAGATTTGGAGACATCTTCAAGGGAGACCTTTCTCCCTGAGAAGGGACAGTGTTGCTCCCCAGTGCTGTTGTTGGGATGAACGGTGGCAGCTGGACACCAGCAGGTACCTTTCCTGGGGACCACCCTGTTATAAGGGCAGGAAGTCACTGCAGGAAAGAAGTCTTTTAATGGACAGAGGACAGCAACTCAAGCAACTGAAAGTCTATTCATGCACACAGGCAGGAGTCCTAGGCCACCTGGGCATCTGTGGCTGCCCACAGCAGCGAAGGGCAAGCTTCCTGGACATGACCATGGGTTAAAGCCAAGATACAAGAGCAACTGTCAGCTCAGAACAGGGACCGCCCCTCTGAGCTTTCCACAAGCAAGACAGCAGGAACTCATGACCTTCTGTGGGTGACAAGGACAAGGGGCACTAGGCAGAGTCAGGGAGCATTTAGGGAGGGATAGGAGCCAGCTGAAGGCTCTTCTTTCCCAAGGAAATGAGCTCATCCAAAGGAATGCACACTGGAGAGAGATCTGCCTAAATGTTAGAACAACATTAGCATCAAAATTAGAAAGGGGAGGGTTTGGTTTGGGTGCGGAGAGAGCTGCATGTGAAATTCTACAAAATTGCCAGACTACTTTAGAAACTATTTTTTGCCATGGAAACAAACCCCATCTGTACAGGGTCTGTGCATGGATATAGCTTTCTTTAAATACCATGAACCTGGCTCTGATCTCTTTTATATAAGGAGGGGAGCGAGGAGGAGGGGAGTCCAGCATTTTATTTTTAGCGGCAGGAGTAAGTCACATCTTAACAGGGCCACATGCTCCCTCCACACAGTGACGTGAGGCTTGCTACGGCGACAACGCAGGGACAGGTGCCCAGGAGACACGGTGTCTGCAGGAAAGCGTGCTGTGACATTCTGATGAGCATCCCTGCTGAGGAGGAGGATAAACGAAGGCACTGATTTTCTCTGACTAGCTGCACAGCCCTAGAGTCAGCAGGTGTCAGCTGGAATTACCCTGGTGGGGTGGGGGGGGGGAAGTCCCCCACCCCCACACACTATGGGTTCCCTCCCTGCACTCAAACTTCAGGGGCAGCACTGAGGCCTGGCGGCTGCTTTTCCAGAGATTACCTAGTATTTCTTCTGAGGGCATGCTGCCCTATCAGCAAGAAAGCTCTGGGGGTAGGACCTTGTGTGACCTTTGTACCCAGACTGGCTCCCTAGCCTTAGACCTTCTCCTAAGGCATCCACCGCCCCCAAGGAGGCCCACAGACACACACACACAAACACACACAGATGCTGCTCACCCGCAAGCCCTATAGAGGGCAGACTCTGCCCCCAAATGACCCTGAATCCTTGTATCCCACACCTGTGCTCCTTGCCCCCTCCATTCCCCAAGTCTGAGCTTACATAAGCAAGCCCTGGGGCTTCCTTAAGCATAAGCCTGCTGCTCTGAGCAGTGGGAGGCTGGCTGGCGTGAGGCTAGCATGCAGGGTAATAGATATGACAGGCCTCCTATGAACTCCAGCCATTTGCAGCAACATGGATGGACCTAGAGGGTATTTTGCTGGGTGAGATGAGTCAGACACAGGAAGGCAAACACCATACAATTTCACACATACGTGGTACACAGAAAAACCAGCCAAACAAATGAACTAGATAAAACAAAAACAGGGCCTCCCTGGTGGTGCAAGAGGTTAAGCACCGCACTATGAAGCTATCCGCAGCCTCTGCAGTGTGAGTTCGATCCCCGGCCAGCCAGGGAGCAACCCACATGGTGCGGCAGACCTCTCCTGACGCGCCCGCTGCTCCCCTCAGCAGTGTATTTCAGTAGATCTGCCTGTTCTGCTCCCCACTCTGTCTCTGGTGGATCCTCTCATGCCCCACATCTCTGACCTGTACCCCAGCTCTTGTATGCATAAATAAATAAATCTTTAAAAATAAATAAACAAATAAATAAATAAATAAAACACCCCTCTGTGGTACCAGAGGGGAAGAGGGAGGCAGTGGGCAAGTTAGGTAGAAGGAGACAACTGGTAAAAAATAGAATTGGACTATAGTGCTGAACTTAAAGCCGTATACACACATGTTGATTTTCAGTGATGCACGCCACAAACTTATATAATGTTATAAACCAATGTAATTTCCATTAAAAAATATAAATTAAAAAAAACTCTACCATCATCTAAAAGTCTGCACTCATCAGAGAAATAAATTTGGGGAATGACTATTCACTTTTGAAACAGATCTCTTGCTTCAAGGTTCCAGCAAGTTCATTCACCTGCAGCCTGAAATATTCCTCTAAGTGTGGCCACTGAGCCACCAGCACCAGAAGTGAGTGGGAATCCAAGAACAGGTCTCCCCACCATGGAGATTTCCGCTCATGCTGACCTTTGACAGCAGTTTACATGCAGCACTTTGGGGGACACATTTGCTGTGTAAAACCTCTCTGTGTGACGTAACCTGTTGCGAAGAAGTATTACCCACTTCCCACCCTCTCCTGGCCCCCAAATAGCAGCAATTATATGGCAGGTAACATTTGTGAAAGTGAAGTGAGATTGCTGAGATAAAAATAAAAACAAAACACAAACACCTTGGGCTGCTTTAGAAACATCCCTCCCTGAAGGCGTGGCCTGCGGCCTGCTCCCCAGGGCCTGTGAGCCAGTCTCAGTTGAGAGCTTCTGGCAGGTAGAGGGAGGGCGGGGTGTGGGTGGGGGGCTTACCCAAGCAGGGCTGTGTGGGGAGCCACCCCGGGGCAGCAGCAGCTTGACGATGTCCAGGTGGTTGTGATGGACGGCCACGTGCAGGGGAGTCAAGCCATTCTGCAGGGGTGAGATGGACCGGCCACCCCATCAGTTATAGGCAGCACTGTTTAGGATCCATGTTCCCTCTTTTACACAGGTAAAGTCTGGTTAAAAAGCATTCCCAAGCTAGTCTCGATTTCAAGCCACTAAAGAGCATGACCAGCTAGAGCCAGGGACCCTCCTCAGTCTGTCTCCTGATAGGGGCTTGGGCAGTGCAACCAGCCCGCACTCAGAGCAGGCCACGGGGCTTTCCTGAAGGCAAGGGCTTTGTCAGAAAGCCCAGTCCTCCCAAGGGCCATTATGCCTAGACAGCTGTCCAGTCAAAGGATGGACGAAGAAGGCTTAGGCAAGAGATGGCACTCCCAGGCCGCAGGTCCAGCCCTGGGGTTGTAGTGTATAGGGAGCGAGGAGGGAGAGACAAGCACACTCACTTTGCCAGCAGCATTTGGATGTGCATCGCGTTCCAGCAGCAGCTCTGCCATCCTCACCTTCCCATACTTGGCTGCCACATGGAGAGGGGTAAATCCTTTCTGAGGAGAAACACAGGCTGTTAGAAACAGGAGCCAGAGCTGTCCTCTTCAGGGAAAGGGCACACAGTAAAGGAGGCTTCCACCTTAACTGGCATGGACACATCAGTGGAGCAAAGAGACCTCTAAGAAGAGATCACAGACCTCAGGGCTCAGCAAGCTTTCCCTGCAGCTCACCAGCTGACCTCTCTCGTGACAGTGTATACAACCAGCTTGTGCTGTTATTTGACTGCTAACTAGTGGAGAGCAGGGGGCTTGAACCATTATTCTGCCCCAGAACCTTTCTGATTTGTCTAGAGCAGGCAATGAGCAGATTGCTGGATGAAGGCTGGGTGGTCGATGAGAAACTGCAGCTCCCCGCCTTTCTGAAAGGACCGTGACACAGCAGGCTCACAGACAGCAACCAGCCCTAAGGGTGCTGGTCCTCCCAGATGCTTTCAGCATTAGCAAGGCACCAGGCGGGGGTCCTCCAGTGCTCCTGGCCCAGCAGTGACAAGCATGTTCTTCCCAGAGAACACGAGTGGGAAGGCTGTACCTTGGTCATGCACGCCTGGGAGGCTTCCTTTTCCAGAAGGGCCACTGCTGTTTCCACATGTCCCTCTCGGGCTGTTATATGTAGGGGGGTGTGCCCGGCCGTCGTGGCCAGGTTGGGGTTGGCATTATTTTCCAGCAGGAGCTTCACCATGTTTGTATGGCCAATGCGAGCTGCACAGTGAAGCGGGGTCTGGTCATCCTGGATTGTGAAGTTACAAAGAAGGAAGGTGAGCCCAGAGAGGCAAGTGACTTTCTCAAGGTTACACAGCAAATCAAATGAGGAACTAAGATTGAAATTAAGTCTTTGAGTGGCAGGAACTAATATATTCTCTTATTTACAGCAACCCTTCAAGTTAGTTGTTATTTCTACCTAATTACCCAATGGCTCATCCTTCCCATCTGTAAATGAAAATACATACCAACTTTATAAGGCAACAGTTATTATGAGATCATGGATACAAAATTTCCACTTTGTGGACCTCCCCGGTGGCGCAGTGGTTGAGCGCTGGGTTGCAAAGCTGCCTGCAGCCTCTGCAGCCCCGGTTCGATCCCCGGCCCCGAGGTGAGGGTCCCACATGGCGCACAGACCTCTCCTGCCGCCCACTGCTCCCCTCAGCAGTGTACTTCATCTGTCTGCCTGTTCTGTTCCCCGCTCTGGCTCTGGTGAATTCTCTCACCCTCCCGCACTTCTGACTATACCCAGTGCTTGTATAAATAAATAAATAAATAAATCTTAAAAAAAAAAAAAGTCATTTAAAAAAAATTTTTTTTTCACTTTGTGTTTGGTCCTCAATAAGTTGTGGTTGCTCCTAGTATCTCCCAAGTCCTGTCTGAGTGGAAGCTCATCTTCCTGACTGGAAGCTACTCTGGTTTTCTCCATGGCTAGGATCATGGGAGAGTCCAAACTGCTGAAGGGGAAGATGACTTTTCGTGCCTCCTGCCCCTCACCCATCCCTGTTTATCCCATTACTGAAGAGGTTCAACGGGTGGGGTCTCTGTGTTGTGGGCCTAGCTGGGGGCTTCCCTCCCATGATCCAAACATAAATCACAGTCAAAACTCATAAGGGAGACTTCCATGGCCTGTGGGGTGGGAAAGTCTGGTCTTGGCCAAGCCCATCCACTGACCTTGCCAACTGGACAGCTCTTCCTACTCTTCACTCACCCAGCCCCTTGAAAATGCCTTTTACAATAGGGGGGGATTTTCCATTTTTGGATCAAGTAATTCCTGATTGATTTTCACTGGCAACACTGTCCTTAAAAACTAGCTTTTTGAAGGGAAGGGCGTCGGGTGGTGGGAATTCAGGTGAAAGGGGTCGCCTGGTAGATAGAATTGGACTTTTAGTGGTGAACTACTAAAGTACATACAAATGTTGATTTCTAATGAACTTATATAATGTTTTAATGCAATGTTACTCAACGAGACAGCAACTACAAAACTTTTCTTCTTATATCATCACTGTAACTACTGTGCACCTTTCAAGCCAAAAAACCCGGCGACCAGCCATGCTCCCTGGGCTTTCATTATGTAAAGACACAGAATGCTGATGCAAACACATCTCTGGCTTCCTCAGAATCCCTGCAAACCGGTCTAAGCCTTCACTGCAGCCACATGGGAATGACAAGGAATCTTTGTGCCACAAGCACAGCAGCCAGGCCTCTGAATTAGGAAGGATTTTTTCTGATTGCACTGGAATTTAATGCATCTTCCATCAGAGTGTCCTTCCCTTCCCACCCCCAGAACTCACCTTGGCCTTGGCATTTACTTTGGCTTTGTTCTGGAACAAATATTTGGCCACTTCCATGTGCCCTGCTCTGGCTGCCATGTGTAACGGGGTCTCCACTTTCTGTCAAATAACAAAATTATAGAAGTGTTTATACATGCTGGGATTCCAAAAGGACACACGCAGAGCTCAAAGTGCCAGCCCAGAGTGGTTTGGCGGGTTTTTGTCCAAATGGTGGAGTTGCCTCAGCAAGCATTTCCTTTAGCCTCTCGCCTGTAGATGCCTGGTGTGCATTCTAGGTATACTTAAAAGTAAACCCCAAAGCTAATGTTTAAAAATGTAAATGTATTCCCAGATAACACTTACAGAACTTCCCAAATTATAGTCCAAAATAAAACCACCAAGACTTAGAGATGTGTGACCAGTTTAATTGGGAAGTGTCACCATATACGGATGCTATCCTGCAACTAAAGCCTCTCCTGTTCTGGGGTTCTGCCTTGGGCTCTCCAGCTCAGCTGGGCTCCCAGGCCCTAGTGCAGAGGAACAGCGCCCCGGCTTACCACGTTGGACACGTTGGGTGATGCCCCTCGCTGCAGCAGGTTTTTCACGATGGGAAGATGGCCCATGAAGGCGGCCACATGGAGCGGGGTCAGGCCGGACTAGAACAGACAAGCAAGGAGTGAGAAGAGAGGAGCTTTCCTGATCCTCCTAAGAAGACTGTCAGATGGATCTAATGCTTTCTCGCTTCTAGGAGCTCCAGCACGATTTTATAAGAAAGAGGAGTTAAGTAAGATAGGTTTGCTGCCAGGAAAATGGTTGAAGGGCCAAAAAAATCATCGCAGGGTGAGTCTGTCTACTTTTACAGGTCAATAAATGGCATTTGAACTTGACCAGCTCCCTGAGACCTGACACATGTTCCCTTGCCTTGGTGACCACTGATTTGTTCCCTTGAGCTGTCTAGACTTGCACCCACATGTGCACCCTACAGCCACCTGCAGCTACAAAGAACAATTCTCTAGAGGACAACTGGAGGAAGAAAGGAGGGATGACCATGGGGAGGCCAACCCTCATGTGCCGGTTCCGTTACCTCCGTGACAGCGTCGATGGAGGCTCCGGTCTTCAGCAGCAGCTCCATGACACGGATGTGGTTCTTCTTACAGGCGATGTGCAAAGGGGTGAAGCCATTCTGCAGCCCCGCACCAAGGGAGACAGACAAGCAGGAGCTTACACACTGGCCCAGGATCACCCCCTTGCTGATTAAGAGACAGCCTCTGCCCCAGTCTATCAGCAATACCCACAGAGCAGAATGTCAATTCCTACAAATCCTGTAAGAGGCAGGTGGCTCTCTATGCCAGGCATGTTCCTGAACAGGTTTATAAACCTTAAAAAAAAAAATTAGTCATAGGGCCTCCCCGGTGGCGCAGCGGTTGAGCGCTGGGTTGCGAAGCTGCCCGCGGCCTCTGCGGCGCCGGTTCGATCCCCGGCTGCTCCCCGGCCCCGGAGGAGGATCCCACATGGTGCGCAGACCTCTCCTGCCACCCGCTGCTCCCCTCAGCAGTGTACCTCAGTCCTTCTGCCTGCTCTGCTCCCCACTCTGGCTCTGGTGAATTCTCTCACCCTCCCGCGCTTCTGACTGTACCCAGTGCTTGTACAAATAAATAAATAAACAAACAAATAAATAAATAAATCTTAAAAAAAAAAAAAAAAAAAAAAAAAAAAAAAAAAAAAAAAAAAAAAAAAATTAGTCATATTTTTGGATGCCCTAAAAGAGCCTGCTGTTTAAAGTTTCCTTACGGTGAAATTTACAATAAAGAGTATGTCTGTAAAGCAAATCGTATTCCCTGAAATGCTGATCATTTTTAGTAAAATGGGTCTCTGTATATCAGCTCTACTCTAACATGATATTCTAGAATGTATATGCCTCCAAGACAAGACTTTTGTTTGTTCAGGTTTTTATCCCCCTGGAGAACTGGTTCTCAAGTAGGAGAGGGGATTTTGTGCTACCACTGACCCCGAGGACACTGGCCCCTGTCTAGAGATGATTTTGATTGTCACAAACAGAAGTAGAGCCCAGCGGTGCTGCTAAACATCCTGCAGTGCACAGGCCAGCACCTCACAAGGAATATCAGCCCCCAAATTCAGCAGTGCTGAGACTGAGAAACTCCAGCTACCCTAGAACAGGGCCTGGCATGTGGGTCGTGCTCAGGGAAAGCCTTCAGAAGGAAGGAAGGAAGGAGGGAGGGAGGGAAGAAGGGATGCTAGCTGTCCCTGAAGGCCATTCTGCCTCTATTCTCCTCCTCTGGAAGAGACAGAGAGGAGATGGTGGCTGCAAGATCCTCTGTGCAGAGTCCCAGTCTCACCAGATCCCTGACCTGCCCTGGAAGCCCTTGGCCTGGGGGAAGAAGAATCATGATTCCAGGAGGGAATTTGCTTTGATTCTGAACTCATCTCTACACAAACTCTAAGTCTCTCTGTAGATGAAGACTGCCAAGTCCAGGCTGTTTTACTTGCTCCCAAAGCAGATAAAAGACAGTGTTAGAAATCATTGTCCAGTGCTCTGCGCTGGGCCTGGCTCAGGTGGAGTGGCACCCCTTCCCCACGGACATAGCACCAACGCTGGGTCAGGTCTCTTGGACCAAATCATCCCCCAGCCTCAGCCTGTTACTTGGGCCATGGTCATCGGTGCCGGAGGCCACACCAGTGGCCACAGTGGGAAATGTGGAGGTTGCCCTCCTGCTTGCATGCTGTTGTGCCCCCTGGGCCTTAGCAGGCACTGCCACTCTCTGGCACTGAATCTGGGAGCCGGTCCAGGAGCCAGTGGTGCATGTCCCACAGGCTCAGCCATGCAGCCATGGTCTGCCTCCCTCAGCTGCTCCACCCCTCCAGTAGCTCCCACTCACCAAGGCCCTGGAGTTCGGTTTGGCCCCTTTATCTAAAAGAACCTTGGCCACTCTGTGATGGCCGCAGTGGGCTGCCACGTGGAGTGGAGTCAGGTGGTCCAGGGTAATGTCATCGATCTCTGCATTGTATTGCAACAGAAGTCGGACACAGTCAAGGTGATCTCCCTGAGCCGCCATGTGGATTGGGGACAAGCCGTTCTAGGTGAAGAGGAACAAACAAGGAATCAAAAAGGAAATGAACTTGGAAATGAGGACAAAGATTCCAACCTCACTCCTAACTCATTCCCTTCACAATGCTTCTGCACAGTTCCTAAGCGAGCGGCCTCTTACTCTAAACATTCTGCTTTCTACCTTGCCAAATCTTCCAAGCCAGCACCAGTCGGCCACCTACTCCATGGAGCCTTCCAGGGTCACCCCAGAGGTCTACTGGCTTTTCTTATCTGTACCACTCATTCAGACCTTATGTGTGTATTTGATGAATTGTATTTGTAATTAACTCCTCAGGGGTGTGCATCTTTTTATAAGCCTTATAAGCCCAAGATCAGTGGCCAAGCCTAATATCTATTCTAAATCCCACAGTGCCTTGTATATTTATGTACACACATAGTGTGCCTTATGTATGCATTCACTCATTCATTCAGACATTAATTCGACAAGTATTATTAAGTGATTAATGTGCATCCAGTGTGGATTACCTCTGGGGAAATGAAGGGACACACACAACTCCTGGCCTAAGAAAGCTTGCAGATTCATCAGCAGATGTGGTAACAGCTATGTTGTCGCTGCCATTCAGCATGGGTGACATAGGTCAGCACACCCAAAGCACAGAAGTACACAGGTGGAGCCACAAGGAGATAGGGACATGGCGACAGAACACTGAAGGAGCTGACCTCTGAGCTAAGACTTCTTCGGGAAGATGAAAGTGGAAGAAGACCCCTCGAAGGAAATGGATGTGTAATGCCACAGAAGTGCCATCCTAGGGGAATTCGGGGACTCACATGCAGTAAAACGTGGGAGCACAGAGTGTGCTGGGATGTGGGGTGGGTTGGAGTATCGCCTGGACCTCAGAAGTCTGCAAACCAGGAGCTTGAACTTCAGATTTTAAAAAGTAAAGACTGAAAAGAGTCTTTTCAGTGAGGGAGAAACACAAACAGGCCGCATGACAGCTAATGTCTGTGTTCTGGTTGAATTGTGGCCGATGAAAATGTACCTGTTGAATTCCCATCCCCCAGGACCTTGGGATGTTACCTTATTTGAAAATAAGGTCATGCAGATGTACTTAGTTAAGATGAGGTCATTAGTGTGAACCCCAACCCAGTATGATTGCTGTCAGAATAAAAGGGGGAAATCTGGACCCAGACACATGCACAGGGAGAACACCATGTGAAGATGAGAGAAGAAACTGGAGCATCCACAAGCCAGGAAATGCCAAGAAAAAAAAAAATGCTAAAAAAAAAAAGTGCCAGCAGACCACTAGGAGCCAGGAGAGAGGCCTGCACAGATTGTCCCTCACAGCCTCAGAAAGAACCAACCCAACCCCAGAAAGGAACAATACCTTTCTGCTTAGGCCACCCAGAGTGCCAAGCCCTAGCAAGCTGATATAGTTAGTCACCACTCACTGCATTTAGGAAGATCACTCCAAATTTTCCAACTGAAAAGTCTGAGTTCTCAGTAAAGAATTTTCATAACTATCCTTTTTTAGCCCCATTTTAATCATCTGGATAACATATAATTTTTAATAACTTAGGAACATTATTGTAAGTGTAAATACGGGACCTCTGTGGGAAAATGTGAAGACTTTTCTGACCTAATAATGTAATTAGTAGTAGCAATTCTACCTTTGTTTATCCAAGGATTTTTACTTTTATATCTACTCTCAAAGATATTAGCTCATAGAATCACTCCAGCAACCCTAGGAGAAAGAAGCAGAGCAGAAGAGACTAAGACACAGAGAGACATGTTCAGAAGCACACGCAAATGACTTGTGGCTGGAAGATTAAATGAGAAATGAACTAGTTAAGTAGAGGATACCTCCACTCAAAACACACACACACACACACACACACACACACACCCCACAGGCTTGGTACTGTAAATCATGACCCGAGTCAGAGACAGCTCTGTAGAACACGCACATGATAATTCATTTGGAAATAAATTGGCTTTCACAGTTACGGACTGTGCTGCAATATTATGACAAAAGAACAGCTCACAGAAATCTCCTGAGTGGCTGTGAACAGGCCCAGTCCATGCTTTGCTCTTTTAAATTCACAGCTTCCAAATGAACCCCAAAGAATGGACCCAAGAGTCTGGAGCCCCGTGAGATCTGACAGCTTTGGCCCCGGAAGACCAAGACCTCATTTAGAACCGAAGGAGGGCCTTTGATTGGCCACTAATGTACTTTGAGGAGAACTGCTTAGGTTCCTTTATAATTCTAGTCTGGCCCACACTCTGAACACTCCTTTGAGTGCTTAGTTTCTACCTTTTCTGGAGCCAGGAGGAAAGCGATAAGGGCTGTTCTAGGGTCCCAGTAGGCAACCACAGCCCACAGGACAAATATGGCCTGTGGCCTGTGAGTGTATACGAGGCCACCCATTTGCATATTATCTATGGAGGCTTGCCTACCAAGGCAGCATTGAATCATTTCAGCAGAAATCATGGCCTGCAAAGCCTAAAAATATTTACTATCTGACTCTTCAGAGAAAACGTTTGCCAACCCTGATCTAGATAATAATTAGAGCTACACCACGTCTCCTGTGTGACAGGCATTGGGGACGAACGTCCATGCACTAGCTCAGTTAGCAGTGTTAGGATCTGTTTCTGAGACATGGGAATTGATCCCAGCCCGCCTGACCTGCCCTGCCTAAAAGATGCCCCTTGCGGAAGGGAACATGCACCTTGGTTTTGGCTTGGATGGGTGCCCCGTGGTCCAGCAGGATCTCTGAGATTCGCACGTGCCCATTCCGAGCTGCACAGTGGAGAGGTGTCAGTTCATCCTTTAAAAGACAGGCAAAAACAGAAAACCCCAAAAGCCCCTATGAGAAGTCTGTCCTCAGCATCACTCCAGCCGCAGAAGCATGGGTGTCTCCTTAGGGACCGGTCTGATAGCACCACTGTCCTGTCATTGTGCCCTGCTTGCCGGGGCTGCTCTGGAAGGCCCATAGCTATCTGGTCAGTGAAAGCCCACCATACCCATGAGACTCTGGGAGGCAAAAGTCCCTCCCCCAGCCTTGCCACGGAGCTGGCTGGGACCCACCTTGGTCCTTGTTTCAATCTCGGCCCCACGGTCCAGCAGCAGCCGCACCATGATCACGTTCCCCCTGCGGGAGGCGATGTGCAGCGGCGTGATGCCATTCTGGGATGAGGAACAGGGAAGTCAGGGTGCCTCATTCTCCTCTGGAATGCAGCTATTCTGAACCCCACACCCTGTCCCCCCACCCTGGCCCCACAATGGCAGCCACTTCAAGCCTACTGTCAGCACATTTCTTGCTTAAGAAAGATGTCAAGGACATGATACCACTGTAGGTCATCACACCAAGCTGACCAGGCCCAGGTCTCCCAGAGTCAACGTAATGATCTGGAAGAGGGTTCCCTGGCCTCCAGGTGCCCTTCTCGAATGGGTTAATGAAAGTGAGGGGTGGTGGATGATTAGAAACCTACCAACTAGAAGGTTCCACAGACACCAGGGTTATTTCATCCACAACCACGTCTGCAGGAGGGAGAAAACCCATGGTGCCCCAGTATCTGGATTCTAAACGTCCCCGAGTTCCTGGTATGACAAGGGCTGCCAGAGAGCCTCACCTGTGGTGTGAAGTTGACGCTGGCTCCCCTGTTGAGGAGTAACTGGGCCACGTTGAGGTTCTCATAGTGAGCAGCAATGTGGAGGGGGGTGAATCCCGTCTGGGGTACAACATAGAGAGAAATGCTTGTCACATGCCATATAATCAATTCCATCTCAGAGTCAGCCAGGGATTCTAGAAAAGCTAGCAAGGACAGATGACCCTATACATCAGCAGAGCTGGACTGATGAGCTCATCTGCTGAAGAAGTCAAGAAATGCTTGGGGCAAGTTATGTTCAAAACCACGGTGTGACCTTGGAGGGAATCACATTATTTTGTTAGTTGTTCATATGGACACACTGTAGGCCAGGATTACCTCAAACTCTGTAAGGCCCAGGCATCTGAATAGTTACTATGGAGAGATTTTTCAGTAGTGAATGGGAAGGGATACATGATCCATGATCCTAATTCCAGGGATCATGTCAGCCCTCTAATGCAGTGTGGTGACTCAGCTAGCTGGTCAATGCGACTTGAGACCCTCAGTGGTCCCTGTCATCATTCTGTTCAATAACCTCACAACATGCCGAACCCAGTCAGGAGTTTTCCAAACAAAACTCAGCAACCCCAGGGTGGGGAACTATGTGTACGACTCCATGACCATCCATTCCCACTGAAAGAGAAGTAATCAACAGCCCACGTTTACAGAAGGCGGATCAGAAGTGCCTCGTCTTGGACAAGTAGCTGTCCAGGACCACTGGGGAGCTCCTCCCGATGGTCATGTCCACAGGTGTGGACGACTGCCTCTCTCACTCAGGGCCATTGGGGAAGAGAGCAGGATAAAATTCTGAAACATCACCTGTTCGCTTCCAAAGTTTTGTCTTGGCAGACGCTCGTGCTGTCCTGCCCAGACACTTTTCTGAATGACCTGCAGCAACCGGGCAGCTTCTGCTCCACACCCAGCACGTTTTTCTCAACATTCACCAGGGATTTAAAGTGGAGCTGGCCATTTTCAAGTGGCTCTTATGCGCCGTAGTGGGAGTCCCAAGGCACCAGGGAACTGTGCTTGGTGCACACTGCAGGCACAGGCCTGGTCTGCAGAACTGCTGGGAGTTCCCCGTGTCCCGGTGACCCGCAGTTCCCTGTAGGCCCGAGCGCTCTCTGGGCCTCACATGGTGCCCTACCTTGGAAAGCACGTCTGGGTTGGGGTCGTTCTGCAGAAGCACGGCGGCCGTCCTGGTGTCATCGTTGCGGGCGGCGATGTGCAGGGCGGGCAGGCGCACCTTGCCTTTCGTCCCGTAGTTGATGAGGTGGGCCACCACGTTCTCATGGCCCTGCTGCAGGGCCACGGCCAGGGGAGTGAAGCCGTCCTGGCCAGAGAAGACAAGGAAAGCAGGACTTGTGACCGCAGCCAACCACTCCTGGCCCTCAAGGTGGGACACATGCTCACACCTTGGCTCTTGCCAGGACAGGCCCTCAGCCCAACGTCATCTCCCTCCAACGCTCTGCTTTTCAAAGCCTGCCTCATCCTTCATGGGCTCGAATGCTACCTCCTCCCTGAAGCTTTTCTCAGGCCTGCTTTCTGTCTCTGCCATCTCACAGCCTACACAATTTTCTCAAGGCACTTACTTAATGTTCCTCTATAATTTGGAAGTTGTAGCACCCAGCCTGTCTGAGTGTTGAGATTTTCCTACCATCCCTCTCATTCCATCTATTGGTGCCAGGCTGGTGCTAGCAATTGCCAGAAGATCTCTTACTTTATGAACATTACTGAACACCTACCAAGGGCTAGAAATCCTGCCAGGCACTGAGGATTCAGTCATGAGCTACCATTACTGATCCCTTCAGTCCCCTGTGTCTGAGGGGCACAGGAACACATGAGTGAACTTGAATGATAACAAAGTCAGGTAATAGAGGAGAGTCTTTCGAGGTTAAGAGCTGTGGGAAGCCCTGTTCTATCTAGTTCAATTTCATTCTTTCACCAATAAGAAAAATCAGGATCAGGACTTTTCTGAAGAAATAGGTGGGGGCCTCCCCGGTGGCGCAGCGGTTGAGCGCTGGGTTGTGAAGCTGCCGGCAGCCTCTGCAGTGCAGGTTCAATCCCTGGCCACCAGCGAGGGTCCCACATGACGCGCAGACCTCTCCTGCCGCCCACTGCTCCCCGCAGCAGTGTATTTCGTCAGTCTGCCTGTTCTGCTCCCCGCTATGGCTCTGGTGAATCCTCTCACCCTCCTGCGCTTCTGACTGTACCCAGTGCTTGTATAAATAAATAAATAAATAAATAAATAAATCTTAAAAAAAAAAAAAAAAAGAAAAGAAATAGGTGGGTTCATAGCAGGAGCCTTTCTCATTAGGCTCCACTGTAGACCTATCAGCCTTCAGTGTGGGCTATCGTGGGAACAATGTGGTCTGAAGAATGTCATTTCTCTGCCTTGTATCTGGGCCTCAGGACACAGGACTTTGTCTCTTAAACCCTCACACCCAATGAAGAACGTCTAGAGCACTCCATGATCTAGACCATGATAGTGGATGTGGCTTAAGCAACAGCACAGGAAATCCACAATGGCCACAATGATAGGCAACCTCTACCTGGGAGGACATCTTTCTAAGGTACTTACTTCTGTGGCAACATTCTGATTAGCTCCATTTTCCAGTAAGAACTTAACCACTTCCAAGTGATTCTCTTGTGCCGCCATGTACAGGGGTGTAAAGCCTTTCTGTAAATGGAGAGAATAAGTCATTCAAATTCACCAGCAATAGTGAGATGTACTAAAGCCAGTGAAGAATCCTCTATACCTGAGGACAGCTGTCTCTCATCCTGTTTTCACCCAGCCCACAGAACAATGTCCCCACCTCTACCTCCAGTTACAGAATCCCGTTGCCACTTTGAGAAGGGATGATGGGACTATTACAAAAGGCCACAAGGTGGGAGTGACACTCCATGGAAGTCTGTGTCTGCCCCTTGCCAGCATCATCAGCCTCATTCACACACACTCGCACCCTCTATTTTTACTCCCTTATTCGTCAACCTCCCTTGCCCCACCCCCCATTACAGAAGATCTCTCCCCAAATGAGCCATACCTAAGTTTATTATCTGACTAGTTCAGTAAACAGGGAGGAGGTCCACACTGACCAACTCCAATGTCTTTAGAATGGTAATCAAAGTGTGAACAATAATAAATAATAAAGGATCATCACTTGGAGATGCATTGCTAGCATATCTACACTCAGCTACACGTGTGACAATGACTGCAGTTGCCAGGGTGTCATTACCTGGGACTGGGCGTTGACATTGGCGCCATAGTTGACCAGTTCCCGGACCACCTCATCCTGACCAGCGAGGGCAGCGATGTGCAGAGCTGTGTTCCCTTTCTGAAACATAGGAGACAGAAGAGGTTGCCTATCAATCTCGCTAAATGACTGTGACAGGCAGAGAACAAGAATGCTGGCTGGGGGTCTAGGGGGTGGGCTTTCTTAATGGTCCAAAGGAGTAGAAAATACACATGTGTGTGACCCATCATACATCTTGAATTAGTACTGAAAGTACAAGAGGGAAAATTCTTCCTGTTCCCCATGGAAACATAATGCTAAAGAATAAAACGAACAACTCCACACTGACATAGCCTCCTAGACCGACTGACATACAGTCAGTCTCCTCAGCACACACAGGACTTACACAAAAGGCTATCCAGGCACACAGCCTTTATGGACTTCCAGCAAGTCCCAATCAGTAATTCTGTGGTACAGTGTAAACCCCACGAGGCCTGCAGCCCTAGGGAGGAGCTGGCAGTTCCCCCAGGCTCAGCAACCTGATGTTGTTCCTACTGAGCAAAAGCTGGGCCAGAGGGGAGAAAGGGCACAGAAGGGAAGGGACTGAATAAAGTAGCAAATAGAAAAGAAAGGTTAGAAATAGTTGAAGATGTTGGGGAGTGTGGTGGTGAAATGAGCTATATAATGTATGTAGGGAAGAGAAGAAAACCATGAAAGTAGATGGAGGGACAGAAATGGAATAAAATCTGGCAAAGGAGAATATAGAAAGAATATTTGAAATATTAACAAGTAAAATAAAATCACCAAGGGCTCAGCAATTAAGAGAGGAGAGCATAAATTTTAGAGGAAAATGAGGACTTGTCTAGAGTAAACTTCTTAGAAGAGAAAAACCCATAACAGAGACATAGAGACCAGGCAGGTTCTAAGGTAAATGAAATGTTCAGGTTTTCTTATCTGGATTTGCCCTGGGTGTTTGACTGTAATTCATAGCCAATATCGGGTCTGTTGTAGGATGCTGGCCTCCCTAGGTAGATGGGGCTGGAAAGTTCAGGTGACTGGCCTTCCTGACCCCATGGCATCCTGCTCAGTGAAGGCCAGCAGGTTGGCCCCATCGATGACTTCTGTCAAAGGGGGCAAAGGGATGGGGGAGCAAAACAGCAGCACCACTGGGACCATCTGTTCCCACTCAAGGACAGAAGCCATAGCAACCTTATTTTTCACTTCAGGCAGTGTAATTTTTTTTTTTTTAAGATTTATTTATACAAGAACCAGGGTACAGGCCAGAGGTGCGGGAGGTGAGAGGACTCACCAGAGACAGAGCAGGGAACAGAACAGGTAGACTGACGAAATACACTGCTGAAGGGAGTAGCGGGCGAGACAGGAGAGGTCCGCTCGCCATGTGGGTTGCTCCGAGGCCGGCGGGGATCAAATAAGCATTGCAGAGGCTGTGGACAGCTCACAGCGTTGCGCTCAACCACCTGCGCCACCAGGGAGGCCAAAGCAGTGTATGTTTTTTAACTAAACTACATGAACACTTGCTAATCCATCTCAGGAAATTCAAACTCCACAAGCAGAGACTTCAAAGCCAGTTCACGTGCTGGGTTGTCTGTCACCTGGGAGAAAAACGACCTCAGCCAAGCAGAGCTAGGCAGCTGGGGACCCAGCTCTGGGACCACACAGCCACCACTGCCCCAGGTACCCACAGGTGAGTGAGGTAGCCCCCATGAAAGTACCCTGGGGGTAAGAGGGTACTTGGGCCTTTGTTTCTTGGACTTTAGTAATTCAAGGCCCAAAGCGTGACCCAAATTACTTTAGTAATTCAAGGCCCAAAGCGTGGGCCTGACTTTTTGATTTCTCCTTAAGTCCCATTGTATAAACTAAAGGGTTCTTCCTCAAACATCCTTCAGAGGATAAATGCCAGAAATGAATGTATAGATGCTAATTAATCATTTTTCATAGAAGATCTTACATTTAGAGGCCTTGGCATCTGGGTTTGACTCGCTGTACCAAGCGGAATAGGGCTGTTGGCCCAGAACCTTCTCTAGAAAGCAGATCTCAGAACCCTGAATCTCCCCATTGAGAAGGAGGCAGGCTGTCGTCATCACACACTTACAGAGTATGCGTACCTGTGTTGGCACAGGCCGGATTGGGGGTGCACAGATGACTGAGGATCACTTCCTTGCTCTCAAGAGGCTCTGTCAAATGTTCCTTTTCATCGTCCCTTCCTGCCTGAAATCCTACTGTGGTAGAGCTTTCTCATGTAAACCCACATGGAGGGAAGTTGTAGAATCCTGCCTGTGGGCCGGGGCTCATGTAGCTTCAGAATCTGAGCTGAGGGCAGCATTGGTGAGGAACAGGAGCAACAGGAAGACCCTGAGTAATGGGCCCCCACCACCTCTACACACATGCCCACATTGCAAGGCCAAAGAAGAGGCCCCCTGGCCCTGGGTAGGAGACATGGAGGGGGCAGGGAGGGTCACAGAGAGAGGGTTGTGAGCCTGTGTTTTGTCATTCTCTCCCTCAGCACAAAGGATCATGGCCTCAAAGAAGCAGGGAAAATTACTTAGCTAAATTTGGATCCACAGAGACCCAATTTCTCCATTTCCAGGGAGTGATAGAGCTCATAGAAGGGAGGCTGGTTGAAGTAGGAGCTAAGCAAATGAAGAGGAGGGATTTCCCTTTCTTCACATTCACTAATAGCTTCCACGCTGAGCTCTGGCCACGAAGGGGTGGAGATGGGAGGATGGGAAAATGGGGAGAATGGAATGCTTCTGTTTTGTGCTTTTAAAATTTCTAAGCACAATTTAGGAAATTGTATTGACTTTGGCTTTTTCTTATTCTTCCTTTTTAAAAATCTTTCCTGCTGGGAAGACCCTTTACCATTCCCCAATCTGTTACAATGCTTTCATAGGCCTTGGTTTCTACTTTACCTTTTCCCTCCCTCTGCATGGCATTCAGAAGCCACGCTGGTTTATAAAATGTCTATAAATAACAAAGACCCGCCAAGTGTTTGCTTGCAAAATAACAATCAAAGGGAGGAAACTCAGAAAGCGCAGAAGTGCTGAAGCATAATGTTTTGGCAACCCTTGGGACAACTCCAGGGGAGGAAAAGCCGCTCTGGTGCACACAGGGCCCGTCAGATGGCACGCTGCTTGCAGCCAGGTACGTGAGGACATCACAAGTAAAAAATAATTGCAACCCCTGCACCCACAGAAGGAGCATGGTGGAAACAATTGATATTTGCCATGGGTTTAGAACAAAATGCCTGTACACATTCAGCAAGAGCAACTCAGTCTATTTTACCAGTGAAATCTTTTTGCCTTCATGAAATGACATGAAAATTACAGAACTTTACCTTAAGAGATGATTCTAACTTCATAATATTTTGGGAGTTCACTTCATAACCATAAATTATATCTGTTCTCCACAGACTGCTCTGGTTCTCTGCTGGTGAGCTGGCAAAGTGTTTGCTACGTGGAACTGACATTGAGCCTGCATGTGAGGCCATGTTTAATAAACAGCTAGTGGAAAATCAGAGGCAGGAGGGACAAGTCCCAGAGGAAAAATATGGGGGGGTTGTGGGGGGAAACAGAGGAAGGAAGACAAGAGGAGAGAGCACTTTGTAAAGACAGGAGACTTTTGGTTTCATTGTTGTCTTATTTTAAAATGCTAGTTGCATCCCCACTGAACAGATAAGATGCAGGCATGTAAGAAACAAGAGTAATTTTGCCACTTATAGTAGCATAAATTTCATGGTTACTGGAATTAAATCACTGGTTTATAATCTACCCCGATGAGAAGAAACATTGCTGAGAGGTCTAATGTCAGCCCACACCAAATGCCTCCAGTAAAGGAAGGGCTGTCCAGGGTAGTCACTAAGGAGAGGAAATACCTTTGGGGCTGAGCCAGGAAACCTTGCTGGAGAAGGGTGAATGCAAGAGATCTGGACTCCACTATAATCTCAATCACAACATAGTCATCAATATTTGTTGATTCCTTTCCGAATGCCAGGCATTTTATATACACAATCTCATTTAATTTTCATAGCAATCCCTCACCAAGTATTATTATCTTTATTTATAGATGGGGAATCTGAGGCATCTCACTGGCTGAGGACCACTTGAGGTCACAGAATAAAAATCATCTCAGCGAGGATCTGGACCTAGGAGCCTGGTTGCAGCTTGCAGGGCTCTTTGCCCCCGTGTTCAAGACAAGGGCCTGAGGAGACATAAAGCCTCCCCCACAAAGAGTTCTATTTTTAGATTTATATTCTAGTGATCACCATAAAGTAAAGGCTCACTGAGTCTTTGTGGAAACAACAGGGTCCTGTGTTTTCAGGTGACTTCAGGGACTCACAGAACTAGAAAGTGATGGGAGGGACAATAGACTTTCAGAAGCACGTGGGTTTCTCCCAGGAAGGGTTGATTTTTCTCTGTTAGGGTTTGAGACAATACAGGAGTAGCCCACCAATTTAAATTTTCCATGAAAACCTCCCCCACTTCCTAAGAGGCGTACCTTGGTTGTTGTTTCCAGAATGATTTCTTTGTGCAGTAGTTCAACCACCATCTTCACGTGGCCTTCTTTGGAGGCCAGGTGCAGGCCATTCAAGCCATTCTGTAAAGAGCAGAGAGGCCGTGTAAGTGTGGTTAGTGTCCAGATGTCCGGCCTGACACCCCTTCCCATGAAAAGCACACAGGGCCTGGCAGGAGGAACCGAGGGACCTGGGCGGTAGCAGCACAGGCGCAGAGCAGTCAGCAGGCCTCTCCTTCACAGCAGCTCGTCTGCGTGAGCACCAGCTGACAGGAGAGCAGGGGAAGAAAGGACGGATGCCAGCAAGGCCACCGCTTTCCAGAACCAAGCATGGGATGCTCCCCCTAAACCAATGTGTGACCTTGAAATTCAGATCTTGTCCAGGCTTTAGGCCTCACTTAATTAAAATGGTATAGTTTCAATCCCCGCTCCACCCCACCCCCAGCCGCCCTGATTAATTTTCACAGCAGTAACCAGTGAAGAGGCAATATCAGTGCATCCTAAATACTTGAAGGAAAATGATAAATTTTTTTTAAAAAACCATATGAGAAGTAAACACCACCAGTCACCCAGATTATAAGCTTTCCTCCACTGAAGAATCAGTACTAAATAGCCACTGGGCTACCTTGTCATTTCAAATGTGACTAAAAGCTGGCTGACAGTTAAGTTCAAGGGGAAAAAAAAAACAAATCAACAAACATTTTTTGCAGGTACACACATCAGTTGGCAAAGGCAGAGCTCTCTTTAGCCAATTAAAATTTCAACTGTCCGGCAAACTTCTATGATGCTCTGTAGAAGCGGTGAGTTCAAGTTCTACGCATCACTCTCACATGTCTTCTGGTTCTGGTACTTAGAGGTCTTTGAACTTTCCAGCAAAATCTGACTTCCAAGAGTGTTACTGAGAGCCACAAATAATTCTGACACATGACAGAATGAAATTTCAATTTCAGTGGATGAGACCATGGCTCCATGTAGAAAATTATTTTAATCAGTAAGCAGACTCCATCCCTTGCTTCTTTGCTTTGTTCCTCTCTTTCTCCTTCCCTACCCATAATTCTCCCCTCCTCCTTATTCTTTCTTCCTGCTCCTGCTGTGGTCAGCCAACATGCTCCTTTCCCTGGAGCCACGACAGCTCTGGCTAATAAAAAAGACCCTTGCCAGAAGACAGGAGGGTTTGGCTGCTAGTGTGTAAATTGAGGGGTCCCTGACTATCCCCAAACATCTCTGCAGCCCCAATATGGGTTTCTAAAATTCCCAGGGCACTGTTTTGGAGATAGTCCTCTTAAAATATAAATATTCTACTTTGGAGTGATAGTACATTAACCCATTAGCAGACTAGTCATATTGCTTTGCTAAAACCATCAGAAAAAAGTAACAAATACCTCCTAAAGTAATGAGACACAGCATAGGTACCTCATGATGGGAGAATGGAAAATGTATAAAACTCTCTTGATGATGGGGCCTTAGAGCCAATATAATGGGGGCTCTGTACATCAGAGAAAGCAGAGTGGGAACTTTACCTACTTTCTATTCAGATCAGGCCCCTCTGCACCCCCAAACATGCAGAGTCCAGGTGGCCAAGTCTTTGCCCTGTCGGGTTGTGTAAGAGGGTGGGGCCCCTTCACACAATATTTTCCCATGTAAATGCCTAAAAATCATCATTAAGTTTTTTCTCCTAAAGATTTTGAACACCATTAAATGTAGGGTCCAAAGCCATGTGGACTACTCACACCCCAGTGTGAATTTGTTTATCAGATAAAAGGGAAGTCAGAGTCAGTTTTGATAACAGAGAGCAAGAAAGTGATTGAAGGCAAGACAGCAGTCTGTTAGCAGAAATCTGGAGGGAAGGGAAGAGCAGTGAGTGGCAGTAAACCAGTTCCCCTCAAATCAGTTTGCAAAAATGCAAATTCACTGAAAAGCAATTTGTCAGTTGACAAGTTCTGGAAGCCTGGGGTCATTCCCTCCAGCTTTGCCATCTCAACTCTACCCTGGGGCAGGTCTGCACAGAAGCCCCCTCTCCCTCCCAGGCACTGCCATCTGCAATCTTCTCTTCAAACCCAGCAGGTTTGTCTGGGAGGTTCCAGGGCTGGGCACAGGCATCCTGGGATGATGTAGGGACTCGGGATGTTGCAGTGACAGGCTCTGCAGCAGCTGCAGTCGGCTCACTGCAGGGACTGGCAGTGGCAGTGGCCAGTGTCCCTGGTGCTGACTGCTGGGGTTTAGTTCTTGCTTGGGCAGCTACCACTTTCCATGAGCATGTCTTGGTCATGAATGCCTCAAAACTGGAATGTTTTTAGAAAGATGACACCTAATGTTTACGGCTAAGGGTCCAGGGTAGCTGTCCCTGTTTCAGAGCAAGTGATAAGATTTCAACACGGAGAGATACTAGATAGACCGCCCAGGGAATGCCAGAGTGAAAGGGGTATTAGAAAGCCTTGGAGCCAAGCAAACCAAGGGTCAGAGCAGTCAAACTGGCTAAGGTCACACAGACTTCCTAGGGCATAGCCATACATGACAGACTTGCATTTGCCTGGGGAAAAAGGGTTTTGTTTCTAGTATATTTCTTTCTTTCTTTTTTTAATGAAAAAGCCCTATTATTTTAATTTCAGATGTACAACATAATGGTGCAACATTTGTCTACATAGTGAAATGACTATTACTATAAGGCTATTCTCCACTTTTCCTCAGCGGCTTTTAAAAATACTGTAACATCACATTATTGACTATAGTCCCCATGCTGTACACCTCCTTGAAATATTCATTTTGTAATTTGAAGTTTGTGCATCTTAATCCCCTTCACCCATTTCCCCAGCCCCCAAACCTCTACTCCTCTGGTATACACCAGTCTGTTTTCTGTCTCTATGACTTCAGTTCAGTTAGTTAGCATTAATATCATGTTTCTTTTTTATCAGATGATGAAGGCACATTTTCCCTTTTTTGATTACCAGGAAGCTCTATAACAATAATCTGATCACCAGGATTTGATCCATTGCCTTGATCAATAGAACGTTCTTCATCTTCCCTACCTGCATCAATGCCTCCCTCCAAAGTTACACTCTTGGTAGAAGTTCATGCTCTTCGACATAATGAGACCATCAGAAGAGATCCTATGTCTAAAAATTTTACTGTGCTTCCATCCCAGATCTGTTTCCATGATCCCTTCTTTTTTATTTTTTCACTTTATTTTAATTTGCTTATTTCCAACATAGTCACCCTAAATTAGCTCCAAAGTCTTTTACTGTGGTGATCTGAATTCAATGCCCTCATCATAGCCACAGAACCAAGCCCCATTTGGCATCACTACTGACTGGTATTCAAAAAATCCCAGGAATTTAACACAGAACAAAATCACCCCTGGAACTTGACTATGACAAACACTGGTCTCAACTAAAGTCACCTCTGCTGAGTGTTTGCTTATCCAATTCAGCAAACATTTAATTGAGAACCTATTCTCAATTAGCCTGGCACTGTGCTAGAGATGAAAAAACATAAGCCCCACCCCTGAAAATCTCAATTTAGTAGAGGAAGCAGATGCTTAAAAAATAAAGGCAAAATCATGAAAAATGCCCCAAAAATGCATGTGTAAGACTAGAAGTAGCACAGAGAAGAAAGCAGTTGCCCCATCAAGGGAAAGCTCCACAGAAGTCTTTTCAAGATAGCCTGCACACATCAGGGCTACAAGTTCATTAATGAGAAGAAGGTGAAAAGCTATGTCTGAGCTTAAATCCTAAACCCAGAAATTAACATTTTAGAAACCATGCTCCCAGCTGCTCGCATCAAGTGCTCTTCTCTTCCTTTCATGCAGCATCTGAATTCCAGGAATGCACAAAATCCAGACCCACAACAGCAAGTCTCCCCCAGCAACTGGCCTGGGCAAGTGGTTGACTGGTCAACAGTTATAACTGGTCACTGCAGTGGTGGATGTTGCTGAGTGCCTGCAAACCAATTTACTGCAATACACACTATGGAACATGTACAATTGTTTTAGTCAATGCATAACTCGTCTATATAGGAAACCAGTTCCAATTTTCAAAAGAGTATTTCATGGATAAATACTATAAATACTTCCCCCCCCCATAAACAGATGTTTTTATTGCTCAAATAAGAAGGGGAGAAGAGCACAAGCTTGTTCTTTGGTATAACTAAAGAGAGATGAACTAGAATCTACCACCCCTTCAAAGCTTGGAATCATGTGTTTTAGTTAAGTTTAAGTTGTTTGCTTAAAGTAGGTAGGCTGCTGAGTCTTGCCTTGTATCCTTTCATCTTCACAGCTGTTCCTCTTGACACTGAATAACACAGAGACTGGGGAGGGGATTTCAAACATTTCTTCCCCCCAAAAGTGGGCATAGAGCATAAGGAATAAGGAGGTGGAGGAATATGCAAACAAATGCCTCACTTAAATTCGAGGCCTGAGAGCAAACCAATAAGCACTTGTGGCATTTTTTTTTTTCAACCATACACCTTTCTCAGAGGAAAACACCAAATTGCTAGATTATTCTTTCTAGAGGCACCTCCTTTTGGGTCTCCAATTACATGTTAGACACGTTGATATTATCCCACCATTTTTGGTTGATCTGTCCTGGTTTTTGTCCCCCTCTTGTGTTTCAATTCTGATCATTTCTATTGATTTAGCTTCAAGATCTTAATTCTTTCCTTAGCTGTATCCAGTCTACTGATGAGCCTATTGAAGAAGTTATTTATTGCCAAGAAGGTGGTTTTTATTCTAGCATTTCATTGGAATTCTTTTTATGATTTATGTCTCTCTGCTGACATTCCCTATCTGTTTCAAAATATTGTTCACTTTTCCTATTAGATCCCTTAATATATTAATCATAATTATTTTTAAATCCATCTGATAGTTTTAATACATAGGTGACCTCCGAGTCCAGTTTTATTGATTGCTTTGTCCCTTGACAAGGATCTGTATTTTCTTATTTGTGTATGTGTTGTATTTTTAATTGAATGCTAGATGTTATGTATACAAGAGCAGTAACAACTGAAGCAGCAATATTTATACCTGGAAATGCCCCTGTGAGTTGTTAACATGGGGCTTGGGAGGGCCAGGCTCTGAGTCACTCTTGTTAGAAGTTGACCTAGTTTGGATTTTATTGTTACCTTCAAATATCTGTAGGGATAGGCTGTTATTGTCTTAAGCTTAGAGTAGAAGTTGGGGTACCAGAGAGTTTTTCTGTGTTCCTGATCTCCACTGGGCTTTTAGCCAACCCTGCATGCCTAAGCGGCCTCCAATGGAGTCTCTTCCTCCGTGTTCTTGTCCTTCCCCAGAAGTAGTACGCTCTTTCTTGCCACAAGATGCTGAGTGGGTTGGAGCACACAAATTCTCTTTCGTCCTCGCCCAGCTTCAGTATTAGGTACCAGGACCTTAAAAATGGGTTTTTAATTGGGCCTCCCTGGTGGCTTGAAGAGTTGGGACGCAACCTATGAAGCTATCAGTAGCCCCTGCAGCACGAGTTTGATCCCCAGCTGGCCAGGGAGCAACCCACACGGCGCAGCAGACCTCTCTTGACTTGCCCGCTGCTTCCCTCAGCAGTGTATTTCAGTCAATTGGCCTGTTCTGCTCCCCACTCTGTCTCTGGTGAATCCTCTTACTCCACACCTCTGGCCTGTACCCCAGTGCTTGTATGCATAAATAAATCAATCTTTAAAAAAATGGGTTTTTAATTAATTAATTAAAACATTCCTTCCCCTCTTCTCTCTGGCAACAAAGCCTGCATATCTCAATAGCTGGTCTTGGGTATTGAGTTTCTTGCTCCCCCTCCAATAATAGCAGAACTCTGCTTATTACTGGTGTAGGATCCTGGGCCAATATAGTGACCTGCCCTGCCCCAGAGTATGTGGTTTTTCCTTTTCTCCTGAAGCAGCTTTGAACCTTTGTATCCTGGAGCAGGAATATTTCCTCCACCTCCCCAGGGGTGGGAGTAGTTTTGTTTCTATTCCTACCCATGGAGAATGGATTGTTGCCTGTGGTCTAAAGGCAAGAGGGCTTGTCTTTGCTTCACATTCAGTAAGAGTCCGGAGAAGCAGTCAAAGCTTTATCCATTCCTCCCCTTTACCCCTGCCTTCACAGCCACCAAGCACCTCCTGCACTCCTCTGCCACTGAAGGAGCTCTCTCTGCTCTGGTTTGTCCCAGAATTTCTCATGACCATCTGTAGGAGGCCTGTGAGAAAAGCTCGTTTCAGACACATTGGCCCATGCTGACCTCCAAGACTTATGATTTTGGCTTTTATGGCAGCCCCCTCTGCCTCCTGTACTCTGCCAAAGCTAAAACAATCACCCCTTGACAAGGCTTATTCCTCTTTGGAGTTCAGTTAACTTGGTTACCTTGCTACCTCAACCCTTTGATGGATTCAGGAAAAATTATGATTTTGCACATTATCCAGCCTTTTCTCATTGTTAGGGCCACTGTGAGGGTTGGGGGGAGGAGAGGTTCTTTGGAACTTTCTACACTTTACATACTCCCTATACTGGGCCTCTGAGACCACCTAGCCCCATTCTATCCCCTTCCACATAGTCCTATCAGGCTAGACAACCATTTTTAGGTTCATTTTTGCAAAAATATTCATGCCAAGCCCACACACCTGGAGTTTTTCAGTTGCCATTGCTCTTTTTCAGGTAAAATGTCAATTTAGAGGATTCTTCTGAGAAGCAATCTGTCCAATGGGAGGGAAAGGAGATCTCAGCCAGGCTGTTTCTTTTAACATTTTTAAGAAGAAGAAGGAAAAAAGTAACATTCAGCCTGAATGATTTAATTTGGAGTATTTTCTTGCACCAACTGTGAGAAATTCCATTGGCAAAATACACAATTCCAGACATTTGTTCTCAGTAAATTATTCCTCTGTTTAGCATCTCTGATTGCCCCATTACGCTAATTGATTTCTAAATGTACAAATACAGTAGACATATTACAGGAAATTTAACTCTTATCCTGTCCAGAGTAGAGGCCCGCTTCCAATAGGAAGACCATGGTATCTTGGGCGCTTCTCTCTCTTTGAAAACCGCAAGAACATCTCATAAGCTGGTGCTAATAACCTTGTGAGACACACAGCTCCTGCTCCTTTTCTGACCAATGTTTATTTGCCCACAAACATGGCAAACCTTTACCTCTTTGGAGCAACCAGCCTCAGGCAGTGTCCTGAGGACCTGGAGGCAACCTGCCCCTCCCATCCCACATGTCCTAGATTACTTTTTTAAGGTGCCATCCCTTTTCTCTGAGTTAAGAAGTGTGCCTCCAGAGGACTTCCGCTAATGTGCTAATGTGGTGACCAGCAAGCATGACCTTGTTATTCATAAAGTACTGCCACGATTTCGGTTCATCTTACCAGATGAGTTTACCGCCACCTAGCCAGACCCAGAGGTAATGGAGCACTAACCACAGGCAAGTTTTGATGGGAAAAGAAAGGGCCAAAGTCCTGGGAAGAAGAAGCCAAAAGCACTGGCAGGAAAGTCAAGAATTCTGAGGACTCCCAGAGTGGGCAAAAAGAGAGTAAGGAGAGGAACTGCTCGGTCACTTTGCCTCGGGGCAACACTCCAGTCTACTCATGTGTCCAGTAAAGAACTGCAGATCCTGCCCCTAAGAAAGACAGTAATGTATACACATATCAGGTTTCCACACACCAGGAAATCACACACCCAGGTTTCCACCTTTCACATGCCACTTTCCTAGTCAGTCTGAATTCTCATTAGATCTGTCCAGAGCAGCAATGTGTTATTCTCTCTATTACAGATCTTTCACTCCCCAAGTAACAACCAGCCTGTATATTTGTGGTCTTTAGTTTTGCTCTATTATTGGTCCCCATTTGTGGAACAAGATCACTGATCTATATTTGCAGGTCTGCAGCCCTGAAACAGAGCAGGAAATAAGAAGTTAAATGGGGCTTAGGGAGAGAAAAAAAAGGTTGAAATGGTTGCCATTCCTAGTACAAATCCTGAAACTTATGGGAGAGAAATAATGAGGGAAGGGGTTAAAACAGAGGCTATGGAAACCAAAGGCAGAGGAGAGAATGATCAAACAAGGAAAGATCTATGCATTTAAATATATGTATTTATATATATTTAATAGGCAGAAATATATATGTATATGTATATCTGTAGATAGGTATAGAAATAGCTACAGGTGTATACACACAAACACACCCGTGTGTGACCCTCACTCTGGGCTGACTGGACGAGGGACTGAAGTCAGCAGCTTGCCAAAAAACTACTAGAGTAATATAAAACTTGATTCCCTTCCCCAAATTGCCTGTATTGAATTTTCAGCCAAAACAGAAATGAAGTCAAAAGCGAATGGGAGTTTTCCCATTTTCCCTTCCTGTCCTGTTCCCTCTCCTCCCCTCCCAGCTCAGAGATATTGGCATCAGTAGAAGCGGGGCAAAGAATTGAAAGGGTGTTCATCAGAGGCCGTGGGTGCACTGTGTCTGGTGCGTGAGAATCAGGAGGGGCTGCTGGAGTGGCTGGGAGATTGTTACAGGGAGCAAGTCAGTCAGTATGTGGAGAGGATGGAGATCGTTGGGAGTCAGGTTTCTCACTGCCTGAAGGAACTTGCAAACGTGGAAAGAGAAACACCTAGAGGGAACCCTGAGGTGTTAGACTGGAATTGGAAGTATTGACGTGATGTCATGTTTTAAGTACATGCATTTATATATATTTAATAGGGAGATAGAAATACATATATATATGTAGATAGGTATAGAAATAGCTATAGACGTATACACACAAAAACACCCATGACAACCACTAGCAATGGCCACAGTGAGTAACCATCCTCTACCAAAAGCAATCATGGATCCTTAAAGAAATGACTGAAAATGACTGATCAAGGCTGTGCAGGGAAAATATAGCTTTGTCAGACAACTCATGCCAGAAAGTAGGGACATGCTCACAGAACAAAGAAGTCAATTTATTGAAAGGACTCTTATTGGTCTTATGAATATCAAAATAAATCATGAGAGTATCAGATTATAACCCATCAAATAAAATAGGAATCCATGAATCTGAACCGATACAAATAATGAAGGAACTAAACATGCAGGAAAGAAGGAAAAGCTTATCCTTCAATAGGATGTCAGTTATTAAATGTAGAAAAAATGATGGAGATGGAGGATCACTCTTTGGAACCAGAGTGGTGGTTGGTATAAGCAGGAGTCAGCAGTGTGTACTAAGGCTGGTGGCCAGAAATTGGATGAGGAATAGGTTATTGGCACCAGCAAAATGCTGATTGACTACAAAGAGAAAAAAAATCAATGATTTCACAGTAGAAGAACCTGGCAGACATCAACTTCATGAGATGATCAAGGTTAAGATCATCAGGGGTGGGAAGAGAGCATCGAGTTTGGTGGAATTCCTGCCAAGAAGGCACTGCCTTAGCCTGGTGGTAAGGAAACACCCGACAGACACAGCTGAGGTTCCCACTAAGGAATGGAAGATTGTCAAAAGCATGAGAGACAGGCAAAGATAGAGGAACCAGTGCAGGTGTACAGAGACTGAGGAGACACTCAGTGTGTGCTCCTGGAGTGATTCCTACAACAGAGAAAGGGAGGGGCAGGGAGAACAATTCCTCATTGTTGGGATAATTGGCAAAATTTCCATGGGGTCTATGGTTGGTTGTGTTGCCTCGAGGTTGACTTTCTGATTGGCTCCTCTTTTTGGGACGTGCCCACTGGAACATTTAGGAGTGGTGGGGAATTATGACATGTATGTTGGAGATAAATAGCTGGATACGTAGATAGGAAGAGCAACTGCAGCAAAATGATAATAGAGAATTTGGGAGAGGGAGATGTGGGAATTCTGTGTACTGTTCTTGTAACACTTTCTATAGGTTTGAAACTACTTGAGTATATTAAAAAAGAAAGTGGGAAGTAGGAAGGAGTGGTGGTGGACTATTGGAAGAGGCTGTTGGAGGAGGGAAGCAGAGCTAGGGATAGAGAGTAGGTGGTCTCTTAGGGTGCTTACATGTTGAGGACTCAGCCAACGTGAAGAGCTGAGCAGACATCCCTCCTGTTTCAAAGGATCTGAGAGGTGCTTTACCAGAGTAGGAAGTTGATTCCAGAATAGACAACCTGGAATGCCATCAAACCATGATGAGAGAGCAGCCCACAGCCCCTCGTGGGACCCAAGGGATGGGGAAGCCCCTGCTAGAGGACAGGCATCCCTTCCATCAGCCACCCCACCCACCTTTCTGATCAGATGTCACATGGCTCCCCAGAGATGACTTGGTGGGGAAAGCCTGCTAAAAATATATAATCCTGGAATCTCATGAATCAGAATCCATTTAGAGCTGAAGCAATTGCCATAACCCTGGCAGAGAACCACACCTTATATCCTGTGCCAACCTGTCTCTTGTCTGGGAACAACGAAGGTAGAATAAAAGCAAAAACAGAGGAGAGTGCAAACTCAAAAAGGAGGTGAAGATGGAAAGGAACAGACCAGCTCCAGGCACTTTTACTGCCTTGCTTTATTACAATCTAAATTTAGCTCTCCTACCCAGGTAGCTCTTAGGATCCATAGTTTACTAGATATTCATGAGGTGGAAAAACACTCTAATCCTTTTCATTATCTTTATATATAAAAAAAGAAACCCACAATGATTTTGGAGCTCTAAAAGGAGATGAATCAAGCCTGGATCAGCTTCTCCCTGCTCTGCTACAGAACGCTGAGCCTCCACCCTGCGCTCTGAGAACCCTGTGCTGCTCAGTGGCAGATCAGCTGCAGAGGCTGGAGGGCCCTTGGGGAGAGTGGAGGAGGAAGTGTGAGCTCAAGTTAATGAGAGAATGGGACTCTGAAATTCAGCTCAGCAGCTAAGAATATCTCCTATGGACTAGAAAGAGTTTCTGTGCCCGGGAACTTGGCATTCTTTTAAAGAAAGAAAAAGAACCAGACCCTCAGAAGAAGGGTCACAGTTTTAGTGGAAAGAGCACTGATAAGGAGCTGAGGACTCGAAACTGTCTAGATGGTTCATTTCACCTCCCAGTGTCACCATCTCCATCTTCCTCTTGATTCCACAATTTTGAGAATAAAACAATGTAACAGCTGTCAGAAAACAGGTAAGGTAGGCAGGTAGAGATGCCTAGAAAAAGTTATGGCATGATTCACACCAACCACTGACCTTGATTTGGGGCACTGGAGCAGAGTGGGAGACTTAGGGAAGACTTTATTTAATAGAAATATTTAAACAACTAGCATGTATTCGTTTTATTATTAACAATCATTAAACAATTAAATTTAAGTACACGGCTGTCAGAAAAAACAACAAGCTTTTATCAAATAATTCTCAATCAACGGTGAACAATCACAGGCAAATTCACATGCCCACTCTATTTTCCATTCAGAAAGAATGGGATTTGCATTGAGCATTTCCTCTATTAACCAGGAGCAAATCTTCCTGCAAGGCTGAGATCAAATTTCATTTTTCTTAATGACTTTATCCTCCTCTCTTCACATACCATATCCTTCTGCATGCCCCCAAAGAAAATAATCCTCTCAACCATGTTCCCTGGGTAGTCGGTAACTCTATAAAGGCCCCATCACATGCAGTTGCTTTTGTCCACTCTTGTCTGTGTCTCTCAAAATAGGCTTTGTGAGGTCCTGTGTTGTCCTCATCTTTGTAATCCAAGATCCTAACACAGGGCCCTGCATATAGTGTATGCTAGTTAGTGTTTGCAGACTCGAACGCACGTTCATGCAACCCGAGAAACAGGTCATCTTTTTCCTTTGATGCTCAAACCAAGAATATCACTCCTGGTCTTCGTAGTATCACTCCTGGTCTTCGTAGTATAGATTCCCAGCAATGAAACCATATAATGAAGTTTGGAGGGGGACTGTCCTTATAATGGGTTCCAGATCATTCTGATGATGCTTTGCCCGGGTTTCTAGATCCTAGTTTCTAGGATCCTAGAGCTGTCCCTGTTGTTGCTACAAAGACTGTTACATCTTTATGTAACTAAATTGATCAATTAACTCTTTCCTCACCAAGAATGGAGGGAAATGAGACCAGTACAGGGAAGGCTGCCCTGAGGAGGAACAGGTTCGGCTGGGCAGTCTCAAATTCAACTGTGAGTCTAACCAGTCGCATCTGTCAGCCTCTCACCATCTACCTTTCTAGGATGACGTGAACATTCAAAGTGGCCATGCCTGCGGGAAAGCAGAGACACCCTAGAAACTGGAATCTGTGATTATTAAACACTATTGGTCACTCTGACTCGTGACAAGTTATCACCTTACTTTAAAACTGGGAGTTGGTCATTCTACTTAGCAAGATGAACATTGAATAGCTTATTTCTGATGACAAACAAAAGCAATTTGCCTATTTAACATAATTCTGGGAACGAAGATTTTCAATTTCTGTCTTTTCACTAATGCCTTTTCTACTAGAAACCAGAACCATATTATCACTTTGGGAATTACCATGTATCGTGTTAGGAAGCCTTTCTGTGTGAATTTGGAGGGGGCAGGCAGAATCAGGGGACCATGCAGTTGAATGCTATTTCTATGTCTCTCCATATCTCCAAAGAAAAAATGACAGAGAAAAGTAACAGATTCTGTACCTGTACTGATCCAGAAAAAAAAAAAAAAAAACCCTCAGCCTGCTAACCTCCCTCCTCACCCTCTTTCTATTTATTTACCCAACTTCACTGAACTCCCTGCTGCTGTGCTGTGCCCTCTACTATACCTGCCCCTTCTTGCTACAGCTGCCTTTCCCAATTTGACACCTAGCAAACTCCTGTTCTCCCTTCAAAGCCTTTCTCTGACTCATTAGCACTTTAGCCACTACCCCTAGAATAAAAGTACGGTGAGAACAATGGTACTTACTCACTGAGTAGCCAGCACATGCCATTTGAACAACAGATAAATATGTTGCATGAATGAAAATATCCTCTGTGAACAGTACTTAATGACACTGAATTTGTAACCCTCGATTTACAAGCTGGACTTCTTTAGTAGCTTCTGAGTTTGAGCAAGCAATGAATGAATTTAGTCTCTAATAAAGGCTTGAGTCAGTACATTTCTGTGGAACGAAGGAATGAGCACAGAAACTTCATGAAGGTGGATTTTCTTAAGTCCATCGCACCAAATCCAAAGAAGACATTCAAAGGGAACTTTTGGATCCTGTTTCCTGGACTATAAAGTGAGGGAGTTGAACCCCTTGATCTCCCAGCTCTAAGATTTTATAACTTGGAAAAGTAGCAATTATCGCAATCACCAGGGCTCAACAAATCTGTAAAAATGAAAATCAACAAGCAACTATAAACCAGACACACACTATGGGGTGGGGAGAGTCGGGGGAGAAGGGAGTAGGATCAAAACAAGGGGGGGGGGCGGTGGGAATTGTACGGGGACTATAACCAAGATGAAAATGCATACATTGTGCAAAAATGAAAAATGATGTAAAAATATATAAAATAAAATAAATTAAAAAAAAAGACTATGTTTAGCTGCTGCAGGAAAGATTACTATGGCAGAAACTATTGTTACAGGTGTTCCATTTATTTGAAATGCCTTTATCCTTCAAGATATACAAGTTGCCACCAGTGATGGGATACACGTGGAATGTACATGTGGGAATCTAGAGGCCACCAACAGACCAAGCATGGTTCTGTGCTTGCGTTGGCTGTGTTTCAGCACTGGAAATCATGTATGCTTTTTTGATCTTCTGATGGCCAAACTTCTGGATACCGCAGCAGATATTGCCACTTGATGAACAGGGCTGGTGCCAGAGTTGGAACCGCCATTGTGATGCAAGGAGGAACCACGTCACATTGCTTTTAAAAAGCAAAAGTGCTCAAATGGAGTTTCTACATGGGCCAAGAACCACATATCTAAGCCTTAATCACTCATGGTTACACTAGACTTCACATTAACTGGCTGGATATATGAGCACCTACTATGGGCCAGGCAGAATCCTGATAAGGAGAATCAAGCCCAACAAAGTCCTCTCCCCTTGAAGTCCCCACATTTTAGTGAAGTCAGAGAAAATGTCAGGTAAATACTCCAGAGAGGAATAAGCCCAGCTCAGGGCAGAGACCTCCCTTCTAATTCTGCTTATGCCAGCTCTGCAAATGAGCTGTCTTTTTTGGTAAGAAATTTACCCCTGGGGTCTCAACTCTCAACAAGTGAGCCAGTGTGTGTTAGAGTTGTAAAAATAGAACGAAAAAACAACTAGTGAGACTTTTTGCCCCTAGAGTTTCTGCTCACAGTTCCCGGTGAAGGTTCTCACCGAACTCTTCTTATTTTCTTTTTATTTGGTTAACTGGTAAAACAGTTCATTCCAAAAAGGACTTTATTGCAATGACTGCCATAATAAAATATTTTGATTTGATATAAGTAATCTAACAATCATTCTAGAAATGTAACATATGAAACTGACACTGGTGTATTGAATAATCACAAATACCAAGCATTTAGTATATGGCCCTAGATCTAGTATATGATCTAGTATATGGCCCTATGCCAGGTCCTGTGGGCAACAGCTGTCATGGACTTGGTCCTCAGATGACTAGGTGTCCACTGGGAGGCATAGACATGCTCACCATCACTTTGCTATGGGACAGGAGATGACCGAGCTATGAGAGAGAAATGATGACTCCTAAAGAAGAGATTGCTTCAAGCTCCGGGGATCAGAGATGTCTTCACAACAGCTTTTGAGCTGAAACAACCCAATCAGCCTATCGGCATGTGGTTGCTGAAGTGACAAGAATGACAAGGTCCAAGACAGAGTAAGGCGCTCCTTGCCCCTGTGTACCCTTGCGTCTGAGACCCCCCACAGCCAGAATGACAACACTCTCAGCTCAGGGAAGTGATTCTCCTGGCTTCACCACCGCCACTGCTTCCCTATTCAGAGCAGCACAGGTTGCTACCTGGTCCATAGCATCCATCCTCCTGACCAGTGCCCTTGTTTCTTTCCTGTGCCCCAAATCTATTCTCCACTTGTGTGGGTGTAGCAAGGGGGATCACTTGTGTGGGTGTAGCAATCATGCACATCATGAATGAAAACTCTGTACATTTGAAGTCTATATGAGCTTTCAAACCAATGTTATGTCAACAAAATTTAAACTAAAAAGGAGGAAATAACTGTCATATTGAGCACCTCTTGGAATCAAGTCAAATCCTCATCAAGGCCTGTAAACCCTTCAAGGTTTGGCCATGGCAAGTTCTCCCACCTCCATGCCTTCCACTTTTCCATCTGATTAGTCCACTGCAGTCCCATGCTTCTTCTTGTTCCCCAAATAAACCTGGCTTACGACTGGCCCCAGGACATTTGCATGTTTCCCCCTCTTTCAGGAATTTTCATCCCCAGAAACTACACAGTTCTCTTACTTCTTGTGGTTGTCTCAAAAGATATCTCCTTAGAGAGGCCTTGCTTTGCTATTCCACTTAAAATTGGCACCTTCCCTTCCCTCTTGTTAGTATTTCTCTTTAGTTGACCTTATTACATATATTTGTTTATTTAATAGATACCTGTGAATGACCCCCACAATGACACCAGTGGGATTATATTCAACTTACCTCTTGTCACTGCTTTCATTAGCCAATGCCAGCAATTTGACTTCCTCAAATGCTGAATACCTGCCAAATATGTATCTTTGGGTTGAACCTCTTATCTGAGTTCCAGGCTCAAATATCCAATTTCTTACTATCTATCTTCACTTAGATTCCTCAAAGACTCCTTAACAGGAACTCCACCTAGTCCTGCTCTTATCTCCTCACTCCATTTCCACACTGAGCTGCTGCCAACATTGTCTCATGTAGGGGGCCGCCACCTACTCCCTGCATAAGCCAGAAATTCCAGGGTCATTCCTGAAATCTCCTTCCCTCCCCTTGCCTTCCCAAGTCATGCCCCAGGTCTGTTCACTTTGTCGTATCTCCACAGCCACAACCCTCATCCAAACCCCTGGCAATTATCTCCTGGGCCACTGCAATGATGTCCAAAATACTCCGAGTATTTCCACCTGTCTTCCACACCTAGCCAGTGTGATCCTTCAACACACACTTCTGATCGTGTCATTCCGGATTGAATCGCTCTGCTATGAGGATAAAGATCAGAATTCCCACCATGGCTTCTATCAGCAAGGTGGATATCTTGATACAGCTGTATGGGTTTTTGAATGCTGAAATGTCTCCATTTTGATAGCCACTATCTTAAACTCCTAAGTATCCCCCAGCCCTGCTGCTCTGGCTTTTCTGTCCCCTCCCTTAATCAACCTTCTCTTTACTTAACCCTTGACCCTTCTTAACCCTTCTCAGAAACTATAGGGTTAACATGTGATCCAGCAGGTAAACATGCATGCGCAGATGTGCACACCTGCAATATACACACCGCTTGGCCCTGGGGTACACTGTCACTGTTGTGACTATCTCCCCTGCTGTGAGGTCCAGCATGGCTTCAGCTTTACTTCTGCAGCCTCCTCTGGTTGCTCTTCCCTCTACACTGCAGCCACGCTGGCCTTCCTTAAACTCTCTGTGCTTGTCCCAGCCTCAGGGACTTTGCACAGCTGTTCTCTACGATTGGAATGTTCTTCCTTCCTTCACCTCCTATTCCCTACTCATCTCCTTAACTCATGTTAAGGAGTGACCTTCTCTGATCTCCAACCCCAGGTCAAGTCTCTCTTACATATTCTCACATAATCCAATGCCTTTCCTCCATGATCCCTAAAAGCTTGGTTTGCATTTCGATGTGTGTGACTATATGATTAATAGCTCTCACTATCAGCAGTGAACAATTCAGAGGGGATAAGGACTATGATTTTCACTTTCTCTTACTATGAAATCACTAAAGCCCAGCATTCTATATACACATGGGGAGGCACATAGATATAAAGCCTGAACAATGCTTGGGTGAATGAAAGAATCAGGCATTCATATAAAGATATTTGTATATGCATGTATATGTGTGTGTCCTGATGTGTGAATTTGTTCTTGTCTATAAATAAAATGATGATGATAATGATAAAAATGAGTAGACATAATCTATGCAATAAGGAAACTGCCCTGAATATTCAGATGTTTCTTATATAAGCCAAGAGTTCCTCTTTTCACACTACTTAGAGTAATTACTTCCTATTATGGCAAGCAGCACATAGTCTTTCCACAAAACATACTATTTGAAAGTGTGTTACTTATATAAGGATCGGCATTTGCTGTATTACTGCTATCACCATCTACCAGCTCGAAAAATTCCAGCAAAAATGCATTCCCAAGCCATAACCCCAGGAAAACAGCCAGTTTTTATTTTGTCAAAATAAAAAAATGCCTGTTTGCAAGCGAAGAGAGTGCTAGTCACATTATGAGGCTAGCCCAGTGAACATTATTATAAAGCAGAAGCACTGTCCTGAAGGATGCACTAATGAGTTTAATGAGGGCTTAAGTTCAGTTTCTATAGCCTTCCCAGCTCCCCACTCTCCACCGGAGAGCAGAAGCCAAATGGGCCCGCAAAACCAGCATGAGACTCCTGGGAGGTGGCACTTCCCCTCTGCTGCTGGCTGCAGTGCCCTGTGCCCAAGATTTGAAGAGGGAGGTAAAGGAGCCATGGGACTAAGCCAGCAGCAAGAGGCTTTGCACCAGGCCAATGCCTCCTTTTCTTCCCCTCTGACACGAATTCCCTTTCCTGCTCTTTGAAAGTCAGTCTGGACTCAGTCAGGGCCATAGTCTCCAGCCTGGGGCTGAGACTTCCCTCAGCGGCTAGCAGGGCTAAGAGCAGCAGGCCACTGGCACTGAGCTGCTAGGAAACAGTTTCAATAAAGTGCAAATAATGCTTCGGAGCCTGCTGCTCTCCCAGGAGGTGATCTGAGGAGAAACAGCAGAGGGACGAGCCATTACATCCCAGGCCTCACTAACAGGAGACCAATCAGGACAAAGCCATTCCCTGGGTGTCATCAAAACCTTCCAATTTCACACAGAAGATAAGCCCCAGCTCAAGGCTCATGAATGTTCAGCTGTCCCCATTTCCACTAAGTGGATTCCTTTGAGGGCCTGCATCTTAACCCTTGGGAGGCCGCTGAAGATTTGGGACTCTCACCCAAGACTGCACCGCAGAGTAACACACATCTGTATTGCTGTAGCTTCAGCCTGAACAAAGGAAGCCTCAGGAAGCCTCCTAGAGAGAGAAGCAGGCCCCTCACCTGTGTGACTAAGGCTCTTTCTGGGCGGGGTGTTAAGATGTCTCCTTTCCTGAACAAGTCTTACCCCAGACTTTGCTCCTGCTCCCTCTTCTCATGAAAGAAAAGGGTCCCAGGTTTCAGTCTCCTATCTAAAGGCCAACCTTTAGCTCTGTCTGTTTGGCTAGAAAGGCAGCAAGTGTGCTAAGGGCTGGAGCCCCGGGTGCGTGCTACACTTAGATAAGGAAATGGAAGAAGAGGGCAAGGTTTGCACCTCCTCATCGAATTTGCATTCTCAACTCCTAGCCACACACTTGTCTCCCCGTGAAGGTCATTGCCATGGACTTCTGGTTCATATCACACACCTGCTTCTGTTTCTATCACATACCAGTCCCTCTATCCTCTTTGAACTTCTAGCTGTGAAGTCCATCTGAATCTAAATGGGGTCTTGGCCCTGGGAGAGATCTTAAATAAAGGGGAAAGGATTGTCAGGAAAGAGATTGAGGGGCAGGGGGACAGAGACGGTACCACAGGAAAAGTCAGCCTGCATTCTAGGCATTTGCCCCTGCTGGCTTATAAAAGTCATCCAGCCTGGATGAACATGGATGGACCTTGAATGAACCTTGAGGACATTATGTAAGTGAAATAAGCCAGTCACCAAAGGGCAAATTCTGTATGATTCCACTTATATGAGAAACCTAGAGTAGAGAAATTCATAGAAACAGAATGTAGGACGGTGTTTGCCAGGGTTTGGGGAAGGGTATGACGGGATATCGCTGGATGAGCGCTGTGTTTCAGCATCACAACCTGAAAAATGCTCTGAGGATGGAGGGGGCTGGTGGTTATACCACGATATGAAGGGACTTATTATGACTGGGCAGCACACTTCAAATGGTTAGTATGGCGAATTTTAGGTTATGTGTATTATACCACAATCACAAATGGTTAAGATGATCTTTCTAAAAGTCACAATTGCCAAATATATTTTCAGTTAGAAACTGAATTAGCAGGTGTAGCTAAACAACACAAGTGGCTGGCAAAAACAAATAAAACAAAAGCCACCCAGCCCACCAAGCCAAGCCACACCCCTGTTCTCTGTCTACGGGGTAATTTCCTCTCTATTCAGTCAGTTCCTAAATCTTGGTGCCAAAACCTGACACTTTGACCTGCAACCTCTTCTGAATATATATTAGGTTCCCTTATTACCCCCTCCCCAGATTTAGTCTCTTTAGTAGGAATCTCCAGAGAAAAAAGTTTAGCCAGACGGGTTCACTCTCAGTCTGAGCCAGATATGCCATAGTCAACACCCTGACGGAGTCCTCACCACTCTCTCCTTCTCGGCATGGCAGAGAGCCCACAAAGGCTGCTGCTGGACAAAGGATATTTAATGTCGCCACTGACATAACACCCTTCAAAGGCCTTCCTCCAGCCCACATTCAAAGGCTCTGTATTTTAAGTCAACAGCAGGGACCAAAGCAGTTTCTAAAGGAAGAGGCCGCAAGGGATGGAGCCAGGCCCAGCCCACACTGTTCAGGCATTGGCCCTTCTCTGTGGGGCCTGGACCGCTCAGGGGTGACAACACCAAGGTTAGGGCCTTCGGCAGGTGGGAGTCCGTGGGGATTTTTGAGACCACTGGGAAAGGTTAATAGAGGCTTCAAAGCTCTCAGGAAATGGCAGCAGGGAGGAGCCACGCTTTAGAGACAATGGAACTGCTCCCATCCCACTTACCTGATTACAGGTGTTAATGTCTACCCCATTCCGCAGGTGATCCAAAGCTCTGTCCAAGTTACCTGATCTTGCTGCCCTCAAAAAGCTGGTAGCAGCATCGGCCTGTGAGGAGAAACAGCAGGCTGTGAGAGTGCTCTGTATGGTAGCAACCTCCAGACCCCATTCCAGACCCAGGCCTGTGAGAAGGGCCCAGGTCCCGGGGATCCCTTACAGCGTCTCAGTTCTCATGGTGGCACCGAGGTGTGGTGTGGGCCCTAGTGTCCCTTTGGGTAGTACATAATATGAAGCTGCCTTGGAGCCCGGCCTCCCTCTCTTTGCCATAAGCAATCATTGTTGGCTAGGGCCCAGGAGGCACCCACCTTTGTGAGGGACCCCACCCCAAAGGCTTACACTCAGCATGGCCTGGGGTCTTACTGTTGCCTTGTTTCTGAAAGCTCCCATTTTAAGGAGCCTCTGTCACATGACACCTGACCCCAGGAGTCATGGGCACTATGGGAACCACACCTGCCCTCCTTGGTACTATTTTGTGGCCTAGTGTTTTAAGTAAATAACATGTAAAGCTTACGTACTAAGAATCATTATCAACATTTTACATGTATAGTCACACATATTCACACACACACAGAGGGATGTTCATGATGTGCTCCCACTTTATTGACAAGGACACCAGGGCACAGACAGCTGAGGTATCTTGTGCAGGGTGACATAGGAGGTCAGGGCACAGTGGGGACCTTGATGCAGGTGATCTGGCCTGACACCAGTGAGGCTGCACTCCATGCTCTGCCGCCCCCTGACCGAGCTTTACCTCCCTGGTGCCCCTCATTAGGGCTCCTGGACAACAGGAAAACACTTGTTTCCACAATGGTTGCTCAGCCACCTACTCCAGGCAAGGTGAGACCCCACTGCCAGGGACTTTTGTTTGTATTAAAAATGAATGACAGCCAGAGTTCTCACTCTGGCTGGGGCCAATAAGATAAAGTACATAGGTGCAGACAAGTGTGGTGGTGAGAACACAGCATGGATCAGGGTGAGCTGGCTGCAAGCAGCAACCCTGTGTCTGGCTGAGCCCTGAGGTCCTTAGCCCCTTTGCTCCTCCTTCCCTATCTGTAAGTTGGGAGGGGAAGGTCCTTCTCAAGCCCCTGCTGTGTTGCTGGAAGGAATAGTAACAGATGTTATTACATGTTATACAGCATATCTTATTATTGTGCCAACACAGTGCTGAGCTGGTGAGGACCCAGACCAGGTATAACAGGTAAGATTTGGCAGAAAGCACATGATGCATTTCTCCAGCCACAGCTGGTGGATTCTTCTCTAGCCCGGGCTCCTCTGTCTCCTCCCTCCATGCTCTCTCCCTAGAGAACTTCAGTGGTGGTCCCCCAAAGATAGGTTGGTGCCCTAATCCTTAGAAGCTATGAATGTCACCTCATTTGGAAAAAAAAAAGTTTTAGCAAATGTATTAATAATTAGGTGCTGGGTCTTCAGACGAGGTTGCCCTAGATTACCTAGATTGGCCCTAAATGCATGGACAAGACAGAAGAGAAGGTGAAGCAAAGATGCAGGCAGACAGGGAGTGAAGACAATACCAGTCAGGAAGCCGCAACCAGCAGAAATGGGAAGAGCACAGAACAGATTGTCCCCCAGAGCCACCAGAGGGGCCGAGCCCTGACAACACCTTGCTGACTTCTGGCCTCCAGAGAGTGAAAGACTCAATATGTGTTGTTCTAAGCCACCAAGTGTGTGGTGATTTGTTACAGCAAGTCATAAGAAATGTATATACAAGCTAATGATGATCATCCCTTGACCTGGAAGAGCCAACTCCACAGCCAACACTCTCAAACAATAATCTACAATTAGACTCCAATCTTCCCAGCACCAGGTGGCTTACCTTCCAATTGAACAGTTAGTGGCAAAATCATTCTCCTGCCTCATAGACACTAGCTGCACCAGGATGACCAACCTCACCCCACCCGTCCTCACCAGTCTTCTGAAAATCCTGATGCCCTGCCAACCACTCCCCACTCCAGGCCCCCCAAGTGCTCCTCATTTAATAATCTTAACTCCTGTATCTGCCTCTTCATGACAATGGACACCTGGATCTCTCTGTTCCTGATATGACATTACAGGAAGGTCCCTTCTCTCACCTCCTGTGTCCTCCATGGTATTGCCACACACCATCTGCTTCCCGGCTCACACCCTGATCGCCTCTTTACCTGCAACCCCCTCCCCTCTCCTGGGCTAATTCCCATCTTGCCTTTCTTCAAGGGCCTCTTAAATCCTATCTCCTCTATGATGCTGTCCTCAGATACTCAGGATTACCATCTTTAAGTTTAGGAACTTGAGTATGATTTGAAATCATGCTGTAAACACATCTTTCTCTGGTTATTTGATTTATGTAAGACTTATATTCCTGGCCAAATTGTTTGCTTCTTGGAGCAACATCTTTTTGGATCCTTCAAAGCATGAAGTGTCTGCTAGGTGAAGCCCTCCCCTTGGCCTAAAACACAGGGCACCCAACATCCCCAGGTTCCTCAGCAAGGCGTTGATCGGGGAGGAACTATTTCAGAAATGAAGGTCAATCTGTCGGTTCCCTATAAGCTGGAGTCCCAGAGAAATCAGACTCAAGGTTTAGTACCTCAGGAAAACGTCTCCTTCTGCTGCTGATTCAGAACGTCTATCTGGATTCAACTATCAGGAAAAATACTGTATTATTCCCCAAGAATGAGTGTGCTAGAGAGACAAAGTTGTCATCTATCCCACCACAACCACCCCAAACTATCCTCTGCAGCACAATGATAGGATTTGCGATGAAAGCCTGAGGATGGATAAAACAGATGGAGCATCAGCTAAAGACACTGCTAAAGCACTGAATCTAGAAGTGACACAGAATAGTGACGACAGACAGACAAGCAGGATAAATAGAGGATAGGGAAGCCCAATCTAGACTAGGCTGTGAAGGCTAAACAGCTCCTGTAGTGTGTATAATATATAAAATGACAGAACTATACAGTCACGGACAAGTATATTATAGACATTTTATCTTTTAACCCTGATCCCAGCAGGTGAAGTGGGTAGAATTATTATGCCCACTTTAGACGTGACAAGTGAGGTTGGGAGAGGTTAATAACTGGCCCAAGTTCTGCAATTAATTAGCACTTAGGAACTCAGCCCAGGTCACCTATGCTTTCCACTACCCTTGACCCCAAGGTGCATGTCTAGCAGTTTCAAACCTACGGGTGTTCGGACAACCCTGACAGATATAGGGGCTGGGAGGGGCCACATGCTTTTGCTAAGCAAGCAGTTAATCCACAGCAAGGAAAGGGTCTGAGCAGATCTTGGCTCTGACCCTTAGCGCTGACTTCAGGCCAGGACAGACCTCTCGAAAGGAGACCTCTATCTAGTCCCAATCCGTCCTTTCACAGATGATAAAACTGGTAAAAATAAAGTGACTGGGTAAGGTCACCTAGATAATTGCCAAGACTTTTTCATTTTCCTGTGGTTTTCTCAAGGCATACAATCATCAGGACATAAGCAGGATCCTCAGGGTATCTTACAGGTGAATTGTAGATAATGGTGTCTCTCCCACTGTGCATCATTCAATTTAATTCTACAATATATTTACTGAGGTCCTATTTCAAGTCCAAGATCCTGCTAGGGCAAGAGAGACAGAATAAAAATTCAAATATAGGTCCCTGCTCTCATGATTTGAAACTCAAAAGTGACTGAGTTACAGCATCTTGTAGGTGCCAGGGAATATTTAAACTACTGAACAAATGACTCTTGTTGGAACATGAGACCTGTTCTCTCCATGGTATTGAGTCCCTCCTGCACATCTATCTAATCCAATTACCTCCAATTCAAAGACCTGTCCTAGTTGCAATTTCCTGTTACATAGAAACAGTCTATGTAATTCAATAGAATAGAAAGTCAAAAGAATCCAAAGTGGTCCATTGAGAATATTTACCTGCATAAATGCTAATCAGAACAAAAACAAAAGACTAATCAAACTATCTCTGACCTCTGATAAGTTGGAGCCAAGTCTCTGGCTCTCCTGAGTCCCACCACCCTCTGCAGGCAGCCTCAGCGAGGCCTCTCTTTGAGAAGAGACTGCTTGTGGTGTCCAGATAATTATCCCACAATGGCCGTAGGCCCTATAGACCACTGAGGAGGTAACACAAGAGGGTAGCCTTGGTAGGATGCGCAGAGTGGGTGGCACCACCCCACCAAGGCTATCTTCTGTGGTTTTGCCCCATACCCATCTTGAGCTTCATTTTAATCTCATTTTGCCAGTGAGAAAATCACTCACACCTGTGCTGGTGGAGGAGCCGTGTACACAGCAATTATAGTGTCTCTAGGGCCACATCCCTGCTGGTTAATCCATGCAATTTCTCTGAACTTCCTTTCATAATAAAATAAGTGTCCTTTTATAAAGTTTACTAAGTTTTAAGCACTCAACATAAATTACAGATGGTTTCAGACTTAGCGATGGTCAGACTTAATGGTTTTTCAACTTTATGATGGTGGGACGGAGATGCATTCAGCAGAAACCACACTTCAAATTTTAAATTAGAGCATTCTTTTTTTTCCATCTTCAGTACAGTCTTCAATGAATTACAGGAGCTATTCAACAGTTTATTATAAAATGGAGTGTGTGTAGGCTAATGCAAGTGTTCTGAACACGTTTAAGGTAGGCTAAGTTATATGTTCAGTAGGTTAGGTGTGGTAAATGCATTTTTGACTGATAATATTTCAAATTATGATGGTTTATGGTGTTTATTGCCATCATAAGTCAAGGAAGAGCTGTAATTCATTTGTTCCTCCCAATAGTCCCATGAAGTAAATACATTTAACTCGTGAATAACACAGCCTGTTGTTGATGGAAAGCCCTACCAACAGATAATATAAACAGTTAATTAATGCATATTTAGTATGTTATATGTATCATATACTATATTCTTTCAATAAAGTAGGCTACAGAAAAGAAAATGTTACTAAGAAAATCATAAATCTTGCCGTGATGTTGAGTAGGCTAAAGAGGGAGAAGAAAGGTTGAAAAAAATCTGCTTGTAAGAGGACCCACACAGTTCAAACCCATGTTGTTCAAGAGTCAACCATATTTTTATTATCTTCTTTTCACAGATGAGGTAAATGAGTTCAGAGATGAGGTAATGAGTCATAGAGACGTTAAATAAGTTGTCACACAGCTAATAGGTGGGTTGGCCACCCTAATCGATGTAGCCTACCTCCAAGGGTCTTTCTCTTAACCCTGTACCATACTGCTTCTTGGACAAATCATTTCCAGGGCTCTTAATGGGCCTCCCCCGGTGGCGCAGCGGTTGAGCGCTGGGCTGCAAAGCTGCCCACAGCCTCTGGAGCGCAGGTTCGATCCCTGGCCACCGGCGAGGGTCCCACATGTCGCAACAGACCTCTCCTGCTGCGCCCGCTGCTCCCCTCAGCCTGTATTTCATCATTCTGCCTGTTCTGTTCCCCGCTCTGGCTCTGGTGAATTCTCTCACCCTCCCATGCTTCTGACTGTACCCAGTGCTTGTATAAATAAATAAATAAATGGATCTTTAAAAAAAAAAATTCTTCTCAAGTTCTCTTCTGGCTGGAGGAAGCCTTCCACCTGTGCTCGGAGGCTGGGCCAATTTCAGCCCTGATGTCAGGAGGCAGTGAGTTCAGGGGAAAGGAAAGGGATGGAATTCCTCCTGGGACTCAAGTTCTCATCAAGGCTGCTCAGAAAAGGTGGCAAACTCTTGGTTACCTAAGACACCCAGACTATTATTAAACTTGCACTTCCTGAGTGGGGTGAAACTAATATAGCAATGGTTAAGTACCCAAGGAGGGTCCAGTATCCTGGGAGGGACAAGCCGGAAGCAAGCTACTAAATGTCATCATGCCTGTAACACAAGAGTAGACTTCGAAAACACTAGAAGCCAAGCAAAGTTAAGTTGCAATCAAAGTAAGAGAATCTTGGGCTCTCTTCACACCACCTCTGGGGCTTGAGATGGCCTGAGTTTTCCCCAGCTTGCATGACAACTTATTTTCCCAAGGTCTTTTGAGTGCAAAATTCACATCTAAAAATTAGATGAATGAAAACTGAGTTATCGATTTCTGTAAACACCCACAAGGCAATATCTCATTCCCAAATGGTCTTGTCTAGGCAAAATGCAGTTTCTTTAACATAGACAGTGTCATACCTCTCAGGAAGAGATTCTAGATTCTTCCCTGTGGGTGCTGAACCACCAGAACTCTAAGTAAGGCAGACAGCGCTGGGATGCCCAGCTGTCTGCTCGAATATGGGAGGTGCACTCCACATCTGAGAGTTCCTTCAAACTCAGCTGCCCTCAGGGGCGAGGGATACCCAGAACAGTCAGTTCCAGCCAGCAGGTACACCTGAGTGGTCCCTTGCTTTATCCCACTGACTACAGAGAAACAGAGGGAATGCTGAGCCACAGTGGGTGTGTTTTCATTGGGTGTCTTTCATTTTTCCTCCCAGACCATTGCACTGCTAAAGCTTTACAAACTGACTCCAGGTGCCCATTCAGACTGCCACTGGCCAAGATAAAATGAAAAAGTTAAAGGGGTTGTAGAGGAAACAAGATGTGTAAGCAGGAGTCCCAGGTTCCTTTCCAATCTCCCACAAAATTGCAGGCCTTGGGAAAACTTGTGCATTCCAGGCCTCTTCCTGCCCTGCCTTAGAAGCCGGGTGATGATGCAGTGATGTGTGAAAGGCCAGAGTGGACCCTGATGTTGGGAAGCACTGGCATGAATCCCTGCCTTGCCACTTGATGCTGTGCCATGTATAATGCCCAAACCTCAATTTCTCCATTGCTACAATGGGGATATTACATGGCTGACTGGGGGACTGTTAGGATGACAAGATACAGGTAAAGCACCAGCTCCCTGGCACACCTCTCGCCCCATTCATTTCCTGCTACCCAGGAAAGTCCGGGAGGTGGTGTTTCTAAGGCTTAGGGGTCAGGCGTGCTGCGGGCAAGGCTGTCCCTTCTGTGAAGGCCTTGGCCATGGCATCCTCACGGTCCGGGAAGCTTCCCCCCAGGGGCAGCCTGGGGCCCGCCAGAGCAGAATCCTCTGGGCAGGAGTATCCTCCCCTGGGTGAAGGGGACGCAGCCTTAGCTAGGGTCCCGCGCGCGCCCCGACTTCCCTCGGGGACCCTCAGCCGCGGCTGTGCACTCGCGCGTGTGCCGCCTCGTCCTGGCCGGTCACAGGTCGGGCCGCCTCCGGGCACCAGTCCCTTCGCCGCGGCAGCCTCCAGGCCAAAGGAATTTTCCTCTGGATACTGCTAGAAGCCTGGGTGCCCGGCGTGAGGCAGCAGAAGGGCCGCCCGGCGCGCGTCCCCGCACCCGCCCCGGAAAGTTGGCGCCCGCGGAGCCCGGCGCGAGCCGCAGCCCGCAGCGAGGGGCGCTGCGGCCCCGACCCCGCCAGCCGGCGGCCCAGCGCGCCCCGAGCGCCCGGCCCGAGCAGGTCGTCCACTCACCGCAGGGTCTGAACCGGACCTGCCCTGTCTCGCTGCCATCGTCCAGCGCCCGCGCTGAAATCCGAGCCCGGCTCCCTGCTCCCCCTCCCCCGTTATCTGCTCGGCGGCGCGGGGAGCGCCAGCAAGTTACACGGCATCTGGCTAAAAATACAGGCTCCCTGCGCTCGGCTCCGGCGCCCGGACCCTGCGCTCGCTCTCCCGCCCGCCCGCCCTCCAGCCAGCCGCTAATGGGATCTTTTCATTTTCTCTCCATTATTATGTCAGATGGGAAAGTTAATGCGAAGCGATCTCCGGAGAGAAGGCACCTGCTGCCAAGCCCAGCGGAGGGGGTGAGTGGAGGGTGCGGGTGGGGGTGCGGTCCGAGCTGCAGGTGCCCGCCGGCCCCGGGCGCAGAGCGAGCGTCCTGCCGCTGCAGAAGGGAGGCACACACGTCCAATGGAGGGGAAGAGCTCCAAGCTGCATGGCGCGCCCGCCCGCCCAGCCTCCTGCCCCTGTGAATGGGCCCCGGAGCCTGCAGACACGGCCAGGGTGAGCTCAGCAAAGTCTATTTATGCCCCACAACCAATTTGCATGTTTTGAACTCTTACATCGTGTCCTGAGAGACCAGCTAATCAGCCGATTCCAGATTCTGCCCTAGGGCCACCACGCAAAAGGAAGCGGAGAGGCAGGACGCAGATCTCTTAGTGTATCTCCCTGGTTCCTCACTCGGACCCATTGTTAATGAAATAGCACCCGAAACTGGAGTAAGCTTCCCCATTTTCTGCTCAAGGCACCTTTTTCGTGAGGTCATTTCAGGGTCAGATGTCAAAAGCATATTGGGGGTTGACTGAGTTTTGGAAGGGGTAGGGGTGGGGCTGACACCAGGGGATGCTAACAACAGGCTCAACACTGAGAGATGAGAATGATCAGCAAATGTAATTGCAGGTGACTGGGCCCTGGCCATTCTGCTTGTTCAAATCATGGGTGTTTTGTGTCAGGGATCCCGCTTCATGCTTTCTTCAAATAGTAATCTAGACACAATACAAGTGCCCCCGCCCAGCCTTCTGCTCTAACTCATGGGCATAGTAGAGAGGTGTGTGTTGGCGAGGAATTAACACATAGAGCACCTTTCAGGTGATGGACATATTGCACCGCCTCATTTAATCCACAGAGCAACATGTAGGGTAGACCATGCTTTTACCTTTGGAGGGAGGAAGAAACTGAGCCCAGAGAGGTTGAGTCAGGAAAAAGGACCAAGATCACCACTAGTAAATGGAGGGTCCAATAGATCAAAGTCCTTCCATTAACAGCACTGGCAAGATTCCAGACAAAAGTATGCCCAGTCCCAGGAAAAGATGTGAAGGATGGTCCTGAACGTGAAACTCTAGAGTCTTTCCCCATATCATGTGCTCTTCAAAGCTATTCAATAATTAAGGAAAATCCCCAATCAGTGGAATACCAAAAAATCAAGAGAAAAAGTCAGCATATAGTAGAAAAAGAGTGACCTGAAGTGTATATTGCAATGTGCTCCTCCCCTTGTGGTGGGGAATGGGTATTTGAAGACAGCACCATCAGAATTCTCCAGTCCTGAGACTCCCCCCCAGTAATAGCCTCAGAGAATGAACTTCAGGGCAGTCAGCCTCATGAAAGGCCACTGGAAAAGGCCACGCTGCTGTCTTGAAGGGTGGGTATCTGGACCTGGGATATCACTGCTGCTGCTGCTGCTGCTGCTACTTTCCCCATGTACACCCTTCAGGTTTCTTGGCTCGTCCCTCTTCAAAGTGCCTCTCAGACTTGCAACCCTCTACATGGAGAGCTTCATTAGTAAGTGGTGGTTACTGGAACAGCCTGGTCATATCCCAGTGGAAAATCTCAAGGGATTCTAAAGCACTGTTTCAATATTAATATTTAGAGAGAGAGAAAATGCCTTACTCAAATGGAAGATGAATAATATGTTTAATACTTTCAAAAACAGTAATACAATTGACTTGCACAGTGAAAGGAATGATTATTTTTTAGCAGTTGCTTTGGGGTATAACTGACATACTGTAAACTATATATTTTTCTAATGTAATATATATTTAAGATGTACAGTTTGGTAAGTTTTGATATATGTATACCTCCCATGAAACCATCACCACAGTATAATGATACCATTATATCACCACAATATAATGATACCTCCAAAATCACCTCCAAATTTGCCTCCTGATCCTTGGTAATCCCTCCCTCCTGCCAGTTGGTCCACATCCTTGCCAACAATTGGTATGGTTCAGTCTTAATTTAATCATTATAATAGATGTGTAGGAGTATTTCATTGTGATTTTAGGTTTCATTTTCATAATAATTAATGGTATTAAACATCTTTTCAGGGACTTACTTGTCATCCACAAAACTTCTTTGGTGATATAGCTGTTCAAATCTTTTGCCCATTTTAAATTGAGTTGTTTTCTCATTTAGTTTTAAGAGTTCTTTATATACAGAATATCTGTTTTAAAGATGAGATAAACTGAGATCTTATAGACTTGTGAAAAGGTCAAACTTAAATAGCAAAAAATTCCCAGTTTGATTTCGGTACTCAGGTCTTCTAGCTCTAAGCCCAGTGTTTTTTATACCACATTATGGGTTATTTACAATCACAAAGAAAAAAGATGAGAAACTGAATATCATCTGTAGTACTGTAAGAGTAGTGAGAAAGATTAGGTATTATCAGGTATTATCAGAAGACCTGAGTAATCAAGACTGCCAAAAATTCTTCACATTGGCCATGGCCTCATTATGGTTGAGGGTTTGCAACTCAAATATGTAAAGAGTCAGGCAAGGCCCAAGAGGAGAAGAAAGGAGAAGACAGACATGCCGCTTAGTTAGGTCTGAGGTCAAAGGAACAGAGATGATGGACTCTAAACGAGGCTAAAGAACATAGGCCTTAAGATGTAAACTCCTCCAGTGCTGGTACCTGGAACCCCAGTGTGGGACTAATTTTATGGCACCCTTGCCCAGGTATGGGAGCCTAGTAAGTGTCTCATAGGAAGAGACAACTTAGTTTGGATTCCCCAACCTCTCCCTTTCTTTTTCTACCTGTCCCCCTATGTGAATGGCATGGTGCTGGGCAGTGGTACTAATTTAATGCTTGCTGATTGATTTATGAAGATGACATATTTGCCATTTCCACTAACCATAGAGCCACTGTATATCATCAGGTTAAATTGAGGTACAGAGGATTTCGATTAGACAAAAAGAACTTTCCAGCTGTAAGGGATGTGACTTAATCAAACTCACTATCTGAAAAAAAACTAAATCTTTGCTGGGGATCCCCAGGATAGCAGAGAAAGATACCTTGCCATTTGGGATGCCCTACAGAAGCATGGGATAAGCCAAATGACTTGTGAGGGTCTCCTTGGGTGCTAAAGATTCAAAAGATGTTATTATTTCCCCCACTAAATGACTGGCCATCCTCAACCCTCCATCACCCCTACAGTCTTACACAACAGATAAACATTCTGCATCTTGCCTGTTTCCTTTTTTTTTTTCCTTCCATAACTCTCAAGGCTGCACTTTTGATGCAGGTATTTAATCTGGGTAAATCTGCCCAGGAGATTTGCCAGTGAGAGTCACCAGAACCGAAACAAACCAACAGAAGGAATTGATGGCTAAAGAAAAATCCAGAGGTTCTCAGTATGCTGCCAAAACATTTGTTCTATCCTACAGTTTCATGGTTTCTGCAGATTTTTTCCAATCTTGCTAAATATTTTACCAACTGTTTCTGCAGTTCCCTCGACAGACAAGCATAATGAAGTGCTAGAGGCTTCAGCTGTGGAGTTCTGTCCTCAAGGCCAAGTTAGCTATGTCAGGAAAAGATGGCGCAGGGAGAAAAGGAAAAAATTCACTGTGCAGCCCGTAAAATCCCTGGAGAGAATGGAAGCGGGGGCCTGTTTATGGGCCCTGCCATGAACCCCTCCATGGCCCTATAGATTCCCTCCTCCTCTGCCCCCCGGAATCTTTAGGTCTTCCAGAAACCAGAAAAAAAAAAACACAACCTTTCTCCCCCTTAAAAACCTAAAGCAGGGGCCTCCCCAGTGGCGCAGAGGTTAAGCGCTGGGTTGCGAAGCTGCAGCAAAGCCGGTGATCCCCAGCCACCAGGCGGGGGTCCCACATGTAGTGCAGACCTTTCCTGCCGCCCCGCTGCTCCCCTCAGCAGTGTACTTCATCAGTCTGCCTGCTCTGCTCTGCTCTCCGCTCTGCCTCTGGTGAATTCTCTCACCCTCCCATGCTTCTGACTGTACCCAGTGCTTGTATAAATAAAATCTTAAAAAAAAAAAAAATTAAAAACAAACCAACAAAAAAACCCTAAAGCAAAGAATCCCAAACATGTGGGCTTCTCAGGTGACTCTGTCCCAGGATTTTTGGAGAAACAGGAACTGACAGTGGGCAGTGACTGCCTGGACACAGGCTGGCTCTTACCTAAAGGAGGGTCCTCTTGGTATGACACCTCTCCCCTGCAGCGGCAGTGACCACTACTTTGCCCCTTCAAACACCTGGAGGACACATGCCCTCTTGTCCCTCCCCTGCTAACCCTCGAACTCAGTCTGGAGATTCACTTCATAACAACAACACTATTTGCCCTTTTGGGCAGCCTTAAAAGACTCAGTTAGTAGGCCCCCTGCAGTTGAACTGTGTAACTTTTGATAAGGGAAATAACTTTTCTGAGTATTATTGGCTTCCTCCTCAGTAAAATGAAAATAACTCCTGGTATTTTGAGAATAATTTAAAGCTGCCCAGCAACACTTCCAGCAAGTACATAGTAGATACTCGAAAATGACTGCTGGCTTTGTTTCTCCTCCTTCTCAACTAAAGCTTCTATCAGAGGTTAGCTCCCCAATGCTCCCCAAGATGTGGAGTGTTACTGCTCTTGCTTCTGCTCTGGGGTACCGGGCTCCAGTCGCTGCTTTTCCAAGGTCAAACTCCACAGCTGAGAACAGGACCCCAAGAATCACCAGCGCTGTGCTATAGCAACTAGACTGCCTAGGCTTATAATGCACCACTTTCAATTTCCATCTTCTCTGCAGTGAAGAAACAATTCTCAAGTTGCCTTTACAGCTGAAGCCCTGCTCCCAAGTATGACAGCAGCACTTGCAGCCTTCCTGCTAGCGGCCTGCTCACAAACACAGCTTTGCTCTCCACTCTCTTCTATCTGTCCTGCCCCTCACCCACCCAGGGAGTTGCCTCAGCTTCTAGAGTCTCTGGGCAAGGCTGATAAAAGTACCAGAAACCCCACCCTTTACTGGGAAAGGCAGGAGACTTATCATCTCAGGGAGTCAGCCCTTACCCTGGGGAGAGTGTGTGCACCATTAAGAACATCAAGGCTGGGAAGACATTTTCCTCACAGGGACCCTGTGGGACCCTCCTGAATAAGCTCTCTCCCCCAGTTAATTAGGGAGAAACTTTACAGAACATACACTGCAGCCGTTAGGTTGACTGGAACAAGAAATCCAGTCTGACTCCCTGAAGACTATGTAATTCTTTCTTCACATTTTAGTAATGCAAGAAGAAAGGGAGAGAAGAAATTCCAGTCCTGGGTGGTTTTCTACTGAACTTTGTGTGTGAGCTCCAGATAGCCAATGAGGTAGTCCAGGAGCAAGGGATCCCGAATGTGGGGTCTATTTAGGGAGGTGATCAGGCTGGTATCAGGTCCCACAGTGCTGGCACAGATCTCTATCGTGTTCCTTTTAAGAGGGTTGGCAGCCCTGGCATCTATTTTTAAACCCATGAGAAAGGTGCTACATGGATCCCAGGGAGGGCTAACATTAACACTGAGATCATGAGGGGGAGGGGAGGGAGCCGAGTCTAGGATTTTCTCCTCACATACACACAGGGGGCCCCTCTTATTCTTGGGACCAAAGGGACCTCTCTAGTTGACATGGCCTCGGTGGAAGTTGGCTCCTAACGGACCCTTGAATTGGAAAAGGGTTTTATAGTGTGGGCCTACTTTTCAGTGTTGAGACTTTTTAAAAAATATCTCCATTCCCAAGTGAAAAGCCAATATGCTTTTTAATGTCTCTGTCATTTCCTCTCTTCTGATTTCACATCATCTACTCTATTCTCCTCCTGCACCCCTCCACCATGCCCACCCAGCCCATAGCCAAGAGTTGGCCGATGGAAGGAGATAAGCAAGGTCTGAGTCCCTGTGGTCTCTGTGCCTGGACCAGAGAGACTGGAGAGAGAAACCCTGTCAAGTCTTCAGGGGACAGGATTATTTTCTCACTAGTGAGAAGCAAACAGGCATCCAAATATCATTGTCATTAAATAACCAGATGAAAGGAACAGAATGTTTGATATACAAACAAGTTTCAGCTTCAGTATCCACTTCCCTTTGTGAGTAAGAAATCGAACTGGAATTGCTAAGGAACTAAAGGCCTGGAGAAAAAGCAAATGTTTTCTTGCTGAGCAGTTCTGGGACCACCCAGGATTCCCTGGAATGGGAAGTATGCACGAAATGAGGTACCTTCTCCCTTTTGCCCATCCGGGAATCCCCATGGGGGAATCCCCTTCAGAGGAAAGCACATAACACATGTCTTTTGAGTTGTTCTCTAAGTCAACCAAATGGGAGCTGCAGCCAGACTGGGTCAAAACAACATATGTGAGTATTAACACGGTTCTGGCCACACACCACAGACTCTCAAATGTTAATTGAATTGGAATCCAATCAATCCAGATTTTAGAATGATTCACATCAGTAGCAAAAAATAACCACCAAAAATCCAATCAGATGTTCAGGGCTGGTTGACCAAATTGCTCATTCCACACAAGCTGTCATGGCCCCTGTAGAAATAGCCTCGGCACCTCAGTGGTTTCCTAGGTGGGGAAGTTACAGGTGCTGCCCATGCCAGATCCCTGGGTGGCACTACAGGAAAGGCTCCCCATCCAATCCACACCTCCCAGCCTTTCCCCCACAGTCCCCGTTAGCACAAAGTCACCAGTCCGAGACCTCACAAAGCAACTCCCAAGGCAATGGCTCCCAAGGCAATGGCTCCCAAGGCAAGGCTGAGGGTAAGAAGGTGTTGATATGTGAAAAGGCACATCAATAAAATTGTAAAAGCACCTGCTTTTAGCTTCTAACAGCACCCACATCACCAAGTGTGCTGGCCCTCCTGGACGCCAAGCTGCATTTCCCCTCCATGTGAGGCGCTGGCTGCTTTCAGAATGACACTTCAGAGCCTATTGCTCCTCCGTTGATTGGGAGCCCAGACCAGGGCAAAAATGGCATACACTGTGAAAAACACAGGTGAGATGCACTGCCAGAGTGGTCCTGTTACAGGGCAGCCCTGATATAAAACGGGTTGTCCTACTTCCTAAACTATCTCCAGGGTCGCCTCACATGTGGGAAATTTCCCATGCAGCCTGCCAGTGTGGGAAGAGGAGCAATAAACATTAAAGAACCTGCAAAATCAAACTCACTTGGATGTGCTAGTATGGAAACCTTTTTTTTTTCCTTCCCTTTCAGATTGTCAAATGGACTTGAGTATCAGCGGCGACTCCACAGATGCGGCGTTTCTAAAGAATGCCCAAGTATCAGTTCAGACAGCTCTGCGTGGGTAACCAGTGCTCTGCTAGGCCTGTGCTTTATTTAGAGGCAATTCTCCCCCATGGGACAGAGCCAGATGGGTAGTCCATCGCCAGCCACATGAAGACCTGCTTGAACAAGCAGGTGTTCCAGAATGGCCTGTACCCCCCAAAGTTTGCAGTCAGGTTTCCAGCTTGGGGGACAGCCACTAGGAAGCAGAGCCTGGGAAAAGCACAATGTGCAGCGACGCCCATGCCCTGTGGTCCATGATACTTCACAGAAATGTCAGTGAGGTACAGGTGAAAGAACAAGGGGAAAGGAATTGAAAATAATAATACTGGAAGTTTAGGAGCCAGTCAGTATTCCAAGCATTTAAGATGGCTTAGCATTTAATCCTCATTTAACCCTAGGAGGTAGCTACTGTTATTATCCCCATCTTACAGAAGAAAAAATGAAGCCACAAAAGCATTATGTTATTTGCCAAAGTCACCCAAGAGTAATACAATGTTTGGGTTGGTGAATGAAGCAGAGGAAAAGGAGAGGAAAGTGAAATTTCATATTCTCCAGGAAGAATTGCTCAGTCCTGGAAATTTGGCAGCAATTGGGACATCCTTAGTAATTTGGCCATTCTCTCAGAAGACCCAGCCACTGTCACACTTGCAGTGAAGGGCTGTTAGGCCTCTGCTCCTATGAACGTAGGCCCAGAAGGCGGCAGAGCCAAGACTGTCCTTTCCCAGGGTGGCGGGGACGTAGGAAATCTTGAAACAATAAGTTTGGGTTTAACCCAGTCTACTTCAACTGAGTCTCTGGAATTATAGCAGTAATTTCAGTAACACCCCCTTCTGATCCAGATGAAAGAAGCTCCGGGAAGCAGGTGACACGCCTGCTCAGCTGGCCCTGGAGCCTCAGCCCTGAAGAGAGATAATGAGGTGATGGAGCCCTAAGGGATTGACTCTCTGCTCTAGAACCAGTTTCTTTGTCCTTTATTTGGACCCTGGTGGTCAAATGCTGACCGCCAGAGGTTTCCTCTCTCTACCTGGAGCCAAAGCATTTCAAAGCACTGAAATCCAATTAAATGGTACCTGGCCTACCTACTCTCCTGATTCTTTCTGTTGCTCAAACTTGGCAACAGGAAGATAAGCTCTTTCCTTGAGTTTCCCTTAAGCTCCTTTCAACAGGGTACTTACCAGCTAACACTGAAAGCACCTTGGCATCTCCCTTCTCCCTGCTCATCTTGTTTTTTCTTTACTACCCAGGCAATAAGAGCAAGTGCCACACATAATATTTCACATGAGGCTCATCATATTATCCTTAATAATTGAATAGAGACCATTATCTTCCTATTTAATCCTCTTGTGAATTCTGGCTAGCTTCTCTTGCAGATATCTTTTCATGCAGTATTTATATCACTCCTTTCATAACTATTTTAACTAAGGTAAAAAAGGTGAGGAAATATGCTGTGGCTCATCAGCCACATCTGCATTTCTCCATCTGCTCATCTATAGAAACCCCCGCCTACTTTGGGTGAATCCTAAGGTACTGTATTCATTTGGACATTTTTTAAATGCACAATGAAGAGGCATGTCTAGATGGCCCCATTTTAAAACCTTGCTTCACATCTCTTTTAAGGTTATAAAATATTATACATATTTTAATGTTCTTTCAATCTCTAAAGTTCTATGACTAAGAAGTGAAGAGCTTGGCTTTAAGTTAACCTAGATATCCACTTTCAAAATGACCTTTCTTTGAACTCCTGACCTTGAATTCCTAAATAAAGGAATGTTAAGTGTTAGAGAAAGAGAAAATAGGGGGGTGGATCAATTACCCTAAAAAAATACATTGTCATTAATAACCACTGAGTTGTTCTTAGCCTACCGAAGAAGAGACATTTCCAGGATTTTTGAAGATACAAACATTCCAATCAATGTTTCCAAAGAAAATCATTGCCAGCGTCCACATCAACCTTTAGTCCCTCAAGTGCTTTTAGAGTGAGGTAACAGATAAATGGTCAATAAAGACTTGCTAGTATCAATAAGTGGGCTTCTCTTCTTTTACATCCTTATTCATGTATGTTTCCATTCAGATAGGAATTGTTAAATTGCTTTCTGTAATCTGCAAACCCAATAGTACATTCCATGGGTCCTACCCATGGAAAGATTTCAAACCAGTAGAGTAGAAAATAAATAGGATGAAAGGCTTGAAGACTCAGGAAAACAGTTCAAGAGATGCCCCATGACAGTGTATGATATCCCAAAGGAGAGGTTCCTACAGGAAGTGGGGAGAGGAGGGAGTGGAAATCAGAAAGGGCTACCGAAATCTTTTATCAAGCAGTGAGATTCGAACCAAATCTTGACAAGTGCCAGTTTTTAGCGGTGATCCATTCCCACACTCAGCACCGCCAGGGCTTATTTGGAGCTCCCTGTGTTCCAGGTGTTGGGTTATAGAAGGTGAAAGAAAGAACACATGCTTCCCAAACAACATGTGGATCCACAAACAAAGACTGTACACGTAAAATGTATATGTTAGGCAGTGAAGTAGATATGCCTGTTCTAGGAAATTGTGTGAATATCATATAGAAAAATAATTCACTCCTATTGATAGTGTAGCTTTTAAAGCTTTACATGTTTCCTGCCATGAGGTTGAAGGGAGTTTCCATCCATCAGAAAGATTTTGTGCAGGGCCTCCCCTGCTGGTGCAGGCAGTTGAGCGCAGCACTGTGAAGCTGTCCACAGCCTCTGCAGCACAAGTTCAATCCCCGCCAGCCGGCGAGGGTCCCACATAGCGTGGCAGACCTCTCCTGGCTCACCCACTGCTCCCCTCAGCAATGTATTTCATCTGTCTGCCTGTTCTGTTCCCCACTCTGTCTCTGGTGAATCTTCTCACCCTCCTGCACATCTGGCCTGTACCCCAGTTCTTGTATAAAGAAAGAAATAAGTCTTTAAAAAAAAAAGCTTTAAAAAAAAAGATTTTGTGCAAAGAGGAAAATGAGATGATAATCCTTAGATTCATTCATCTGTTTGAAAAAAATGAGTGTGCCTGTTAGGTGCCAGGCACTATTTAGGATCTGACATCAGACAGAAAAAATTCCTGCTCTCAAAGAGTTTGCATTCCACTTGGAGAGAGAGGAAGTAGAAGGATGGCAAGGAGAGCTGTCTTTTATTAAGAACTATGGAAGGTGACAAATGCCATAAAGGAAAATCAACAGGGAGAGAGGACAGAGAGTAACGTGGGATGAGGGTGGGGTTCAGGAGTTGAGGTGGAGGTGAGACCTGAGTGCAGGCTGGGTGGTATCTAGAAATGTAAAGGCCGGAGAGGTGAGCTCAGTGCAAGGAGGGACACTCTAGTATCTGCCATCACCATGAGACACCTCTAGTTTGGCCTTGAATGCCCTCTTCTAACTTACAGATTCTATCCCATCTTTTTAAAAACATTGCTATTGAAGTAACGATGGCTTATTACATTATATAGGTTTCAGGTACAACTTAATTACCAGTCAACATCTGTTTAATCTACATCATATTCACCACCTAAAGTCTAGTTTCCACATATCACCTTACAATTGACACCTTTTACCTCATTTCCCCACCCCCTTCCCTCTTCCCTCTGATAGCCACTATTTTGTTCTTATACTCCAAGAGTTTGTTTTTTGTTGTTTTGTTTATTCATTAGTTTTGTTTATCTTCCACACGCGAGTGAAATCATACAGTGTCAGTTGATGCATTTTCTGATGACTAGGATTCAAGTTTAGAAGCACTGGTGCAGGAGCCAAAAGAAAGACAAAAATAGGTAACATCTTGGGGGTACTTACTGTGTGCTAGGCACAGTTATTAGCCTTCTACAAGTGCTAACTCATTTAATCCTCCAAGCAACTTTAGGTAGCTGCTCTGATGGCCCTTATTGTGTGAGTGGAAACAGAGGCACAGAGAGGTTAAGGAAGTTGGCAAGGTCACATTGCATATAAATGATGGAGTTAAGGCTTGAGCTCAGCACTCCCAAGACAAGCCTGCTGCTGTGAGCATTCTGCTCTGGTGGACTATGGACTCTGTGTGCGGGAAGATAGAAAGCCCAGGAGCTCAGAGAGCAATAAAAAAAAGAAAGGTCAGGACTGATTGGGAAAGAGAAGAGTGAAAGCCGGGGTTGGTCTCTGTTCTCTAACGGCAGCTTGGTATGTTCCACAGCAGTGCTTTGTCCAGGCCACTTACTCTAATTATTATTTAGCATTTGCTAAGTGCCTACCTTGTACTGAGGCCAATCAGGGAAGCTGAAGACACAGAGAGCTGAAAGGGACCTCCCAAGGTCCTCCCCGGGGACTCCCCTGGAAGGCAGCTGGCTAATCAGACCAGATAGGAGCCCCAAGTTCACCTCCTCTTGATTTTAACCAATAACTTTCAATTATTTCCTCTAGGACTCTGATTGAATTCATAAATAGCATTAACGTTTTTCAACTGCCTGTAGGAGTTTGTTGAGTTAACCTGAGTGACTCACTATTATAACAATCAGCTTATTCTCCTCTCCTCCCTGGGAATGAGACATCCTCCTACACCCCACACCAGGGGAGGGGAGACAAGGGACTCCTCTTTACTAGATTCTCCCCACCAGTGAGTTGATGCTTCTCAGGGTAATGGTTTTCCTGGTGTCTGAGGCCTGGGTGGCGCCAGTATTTGCCTAAGTCACTTTGAGGGAATATGCATCCATGTATATGTATGTGAATACATATGTGCGTGAATGTACACATGTGTGTGTAGGTGTGTGCACACATGTGTGCATTGTGGGTGTTTGTGTGGGTGCATCATCATCACTGACAGAGCAACTTCAGACACTGAGACAAACAGAAGGTCCGAGGGGTTAGACCCAGGGCTGGGGGCTGGGCTGCAGAGCTATGGTAAGAGCAAGGGACTGTAACAGGGTGGTCCCCAGGAAAGGGGGAGGTTCCAGGTTCCCTGCCCCACCCAAGTGGAGGGTGGAGCTGAGCAGGGAGAGGAGAAACTAAAGAGGAAACTGAGGAAGGAAGCAGGATGGAGCCAGAAGGAGACCCGGAGGAGGCGCATGGAGCCTAGAGACACGTGAAGAAACTGCACTTTGTCATTTGGTCGTGGACTGGGTGACACAGATGTGGGTGAGACCTGTGGGGAGGTGACAATGGCAGCTTTTATCTTGATGTTGATTTTGCTCTTTTCCTTCCAGGCTTGTCTGCTTGTTTCTGACCCTTTTCTGTGGGTCCCCACTGGAAGATGCTTTGGACTTGTGGCAGGCTTTGGGGCCTTGCTCTGGGCCAATCCCATTTGGATGGACTTTTACCCACAAGGGGACGGGTAACTTTGGATGCTTGATTTAGAAACTAGATTATTTGCCTTTCCTGTCTTGTTTCCTAGTTTTATTAAAGTTCCTTCCCATTAAAGTCTCATATGTTTTGTGTAGATGCGGCGCATGGCAGAACCCATTTAGCATAGGCAGGTTTGCGGGGTTTGGGCTGCCCCTCTCCCTGCCCTGTAACAGGACTGCTAGATTCCCTGCCTTTTCTGTAGGCAAATGTGCTATAGTTTACTAGCCAGATACTTAGAGAGTACAGGCAGTTGAGGGTGGTGAGAGAATATACCACACATCCAAAAAAAAAGTAGTTTTGGCATTTAACTTCTAATCTCGCCTCACTAGAAAACTGGTGAAATCCCTAGCCAGAAGTGTTAAAGACAGTGTCTCTGAGTTATGCTTCTGCATTTGTGGGAAATCTCCCTCGGGGGGGGGGGGGGGGAGCAGAAAATCGCCACTTTCTGTTTTAACTGGGGATTCCATTTGGAAGCTCGACAGAAGAATGAAAACCAGTTGAGGCCTTTTTGGTGACGGGAGAGGATTCATCTGAAGATTTGTGCCGGATCTCCTTGTCCCCTTGATCGCCCCACCCCCACCCCCTCCACCACCCTGAAGTCCCCTGCAGTCCCCTAGATAGTCTGCAGACTTTGCAGGGAACTCATACCCATGCCACAATCCCTGGCCAGCAGCCCTTCCCTAAGGAAGGACACAGCCAGTAAGACCAAGGGACCCCTTGGCAGGCACCACAGAACCCACCTGCCCAGCAGATGCCTCACTTTGGCACCACAAGGCCACAAGCAGGGAGGACTTAGCAGGACCCGGCCTCCCAGACTTGCTGGGCCCCAGTACCCAAGCTTAATCTCATATTTCCCACCTCCTCTGCCCCCTTCTCATCTCCTCCTCACACACACTCTGCCTTCTGCAGATGAAGAAAATACAACCATTCCCAGTCCCAACAAAAGTGGGAGCATTGGCAGGCTGAGTGCAGCTGGAAAGGCCCAGATGTAGGGGCCTGGACTGCACTCAGGACAGGGAGACATGAAGCAGTAGAGCAAGGAAAGCAAGGTTGGAGGAGGGGAGGACAGGTATCGGGGCCAAGAGGGGATGGAGATGTCAAGTTCAGGTCCATTGCCAGAGTCCACAATTAGGGAGATGAGAATAAGTTGTGGAGGTGAAAGGAAACAGTAGGGCCGAGGGATTTAAGAGTTTGCTACTCTTGCTTGCGGCACATGGGCTTGGGCCTGGGTGGCTGGTCTCATCTCAATTAAGGCCAAGGACAGAGCATCCAGAAACAACTTGAGCCAAATTAGCAATAGAGCTAAGTAAACCCAAAGATTTAAATCACTAGGATTTTAAATGGTTTGGTATAAAACAGGAGCTCAGCAACTACCGAGCCCTTGATTTAGAGAGAATAGACTGTTTATTTGCCAACCCCAACTTGTTCCCACCTGGCCCCAGCCTAAGAGGCCCAGGAACCCTTCAGCAAGGTGACCTGCCTGCCATGTACTCTTACCCCAGCTCAGCCCAGCTCTGGGAAAGTCTACCCCTGCTATAGGGCCACCAACAGAAGAAGGAATATTCCATCAACAGCTGTTACAGAAAATAGGCAAACTCTCAAGGCCAAGATGCAGGGCCAAAAAGAAACTGAGCATGTTGTGGAGAAGCCCATCTGTGTTGGGGAAAGATGTGCCAGCCATCCCCTAGATGGGCACTTCAAACTGGGAGAGCAGAGCTGCCATCCTGAAGGCCTTTTAGTATCACTGTCCACATCTCCCCCTTTATCTGCTTGCCACTGACCAGCGAGTGACTGCAAGCAACTCACCTAATCATTCTGCTCCCCAGTTTCTACCTCCACAAGAGGAGGTCCTCTTCCCCTTTGGGAGCATAATACTGGGCCATCAGTTCTGCATCCTACAGCCTGTTATTGAATATCCATAAGTTCTCCCCTCCGCCACCACTTCCCAGGTATTTCCTGATGCCCAGAACTATCTCGGGGGGTCTCAGGTTCTTGGTAAATCAAACTCTTAACATTTTATCTGAACCAAGATTCAGTATGTCATATAAATTATTTTTTCTGTAATCTGGCACATTTGGAGTTAGGGCCTCTCTAATCACCTACTCAAATCTCAGTAAACAAGATGCAAATCTGGATTTCAAATTAGATGAAAGATTTGCATACTATTTAGCTTATAAATTTTCAAGGATTTCGTTGACTTGATCATTACAGACCAAGATCTCTAACTACTGCATACACTAAATGGTACAGGCATTCCTAAAATATCCACACCGGAAAAGACTCCTTTGCTTATCCAGTTCCCCTGATTGGATGATTTTTTAATTTCCACAGAGAACTGTTAAACCAGCCACACAAGCCAGCAAGGCCCCACAGTCCCAGGAGGACAAAGGAATCAGGTGATGCTTAGGTAAGTCAACTCTTAGCAAAGTAAGCCGTACACCAGAAGGAAGGCACACATGCAGTTTGTGTCACACAAGCCCATTTCCTCCTTGAGCTGTGTAGCTCATGATCACATCACCCAAACTCCTCATTTGCAAATCACCTAAATCCTACTCCTGGTTCATGCAACTATCCTTCCTTGGAAATTCTGGACAGGCCTCTGATCAAATGCTATGCTCTTTAAAGAATTCAAATTGCTGGAAAATTCTTTCTCATATGAAATCAGAATCTGCTTTCCTGGGCCTTCCTGGTGGCGCAAGGGGTTAAAACGCAAAGGGTTAAGACGCAACCTATGAAGCTGTCTGCAGACTCTGCAGCACAAGTTTGATCCCCGGCTGGCCAGGGAGCAACCCACATGGTGCAGCAGACCTCTCCTGACTCGCCCGCTGCTCCCCTCCGCAGTGTGTTTCAGTCAGTCTGTCTGTTCTGTTCCCTACTCTGTCTCTGGTGAATCCTCTCACCCCCTACACCTCTGGCCTGTACCCCAGCTCTTGCATGCATGAATAAATAAATCTTTAAAAAAAAAAAATCTGCTTTCCTATGATCTCTACTTGGTCCTGACCTTGGTGACCATTAGGGAAAATTCAGTCTCTTTAATTTTTTCTTTTTTTCAAAAGATTTATTTTATGCATACAAGAACTGAGGTGTAGGCTAGAGGTGCGGGGGTGGGGTGTGGGCATGTTAAGAGGATTCACCAGAGTGGAGAGCAGAACAAGCAGATTGACTGAAGTACACTGCTGAGGGGAGCAGGGGGGGAGACAGGCTGTGTGGGTCAACTCCCTGGCTGGGGATTGAACTTGTGCCACAGTGGGGGGGGGGGGCGATAACTTGATAGCGCTGAGATTTAACCCCTTGCGCCACCAGGGAGGTCTTTTTTCTTTCAAAGTTTCTCCCATGGAGCTAGAAGGAATTATGCTCAGTGAAATAAGCCAGAAGGAAAAAGAAAAATATCAGATGGTTTCACTTCTAGCAGGAATATAGGGGAACCAAATAAGACACCAGTGTAAAAAAATAATAACAGTACAAAACACAACAAAGCAAAAACAGACAATTATAAACCAGAGACAGTATGCAGGGGAGGAGGAGGGAGAGGGATCAGAGGGAGGGAGGGAGGAGCACAGGGGACTGAGGTGAGGGAGCACAAGTGCATTGGGGAAGGAAACTCTATGGGGACGACACCTGAGGGGGTGAGGGAAGCAAATATTGAACAATGATGTAAAAAAAATTTTAAAAATTAATAAAATTCTACACCCCCTCCCCCCAAAAAGCACAAATGATTTCGATGGTTATATAAAAAAGAAAAAAGAAAAGAAATCAAAGTTTCTCCAGCCCTGGTTACAGACCCTTTACCTTAATGGTTTCCTGCCAATTGTTCAGTCTCTCCTAAAGTGAGCACTTGAAAATCACATTTCCCAGAATGTGCTCACAGCAACCCCAGTCCCGAGCAACGTCACCCACTCTTCCCTCAAGGGTACACTGGACAAGAAAATATGGAAAATGAAAACTTTTTCCTTAGAGAGTCATAAATCAGGGGAGCATGTGAAAGCTCTGAGCGGTCCTGGGGAAAACCAGGTTAGTGGTGTTTAAGTCAGGGGGCCCCAGAGGTGTTGGACTCTAAAGCTCCTTATTTCCCCTACACAACACATTTCCGGAAAGCACTCTAGTGGAATTGATAGCTAGTTACCCCTTATAACATATTCTCAGCTCCACTCTCACCCACCAACCCCCACCCCACCACCCAGCAACTAATAACATGAAACCAAGCATTTTAATGCACTAGTTCACTGTGCTTAGTGAATTCCTTCGTAAAACATCTTTTTGGAATGTAATAAATCAATTCCATATCTCTCCCGTCCTGTCCATGTGAACTTTCAGATTTTACATTTCCTTCTCTTCAGTAAGAGCCAGTGCTATCACTCACCACGCAGATTTTCTTTTTTAGATGACTGATGTTTGTCATTAAATTTGCTGACAAATATGAACGGCAAGGAGAAAATGGGAAACCTTTTTAGATACTTTCAGATGTGCAATGCATCTAAATCTAGTCAGTTAAAGATTTTTCTTTAGGCTTCCATGAAAGTTTTTATATATAATAATTTTCCTATGCCACCTGAGAAGCTCGCTTCTTCAAGGAGCCCCATGGAGGAGCTTTTGCAAATTAAGTATACCTCCTGCCAAGCATGTTTTTTGAGCTCAAATACGTACACACGTACTGAGGTGGCTTGACTCTGGGGTGGCAGAGCCCTGCACACGGTGGGTCCAACGGCTTTATTGAAGGGATGGGCAGGGCCAAGGTTCCAAAACAGCCTGGTGGGGCCAAGTACAGCAGGCCCCAGAGCACAGCATTTGGTGAGTGGGCTCCTGAGAGCTCTGTGAGAAATGCCATCACACGACGGGGAGGAGGCCCAACCCCCAGCCCTCACCACCAACCCCAACCTGCCCCCTCAACTTCCCGCCTACCCTTGCCAACCCCTACTTCTCCTCCTGAGTCTCTTGCTCCCACCACTCGTGGGAGAGCAGAACAAGGCTCTCGATAGGAAGCTCAGCCCCGGGGTCAGCGCTCTTAGCCTGCTTCCACTTCTCACTAGCTTTGTGGCCTTAAGTTAATTAATTCCCCTGTGCCTCGGTTTCCTTTAATGTAATATGCAGTGACCTCACAGGCCACCACAGGGAATAAATAAAGTGAACAGAACAGGATCTGGGCCCAGACTCAGGAAATATCAGCCACGGTTTCCTTTTCTGGTGTTTCACTCACATCAATCCACTGCTTTCCATTTTAACACTGACACCTTCAACTGGGGCCTCGCTACTTCCCAGCTGGACCACTCAGCAGTCGCCTCTGAATCGCCTCCACCTCCAGGCTCTCTCTCATCAGCTTTACACGCTGGGGCAACAGTCAGCTTCTGCAAGACCTTCCACTGCTCTCACTGTTTTCCTGGTCCCTTGGACGCCCCAGCAGCTTATTCCCAAGCAACATGTTCTGGGCCCACTTCCGAGATAATTTTCAGCCTCTCCTACCACTCTTTCTCTCTGGCCTGAGTCAATCTGCAAACTCAGTGGCCACCCAGGGCCTTTCCTTATGCTGTTCTCTCCCTCTGGGGAGCCCTCCATCTCCCCCTTCTGCCTCCATTTTCAACTCTGTCCTCCGCAGCCAACTTGGAAGTACTCAGAAAGTGTCTTGATTTCCTCTGCTTGCAATATTCTCTCTCTTCTGAACTTGCCAAGCATTTTACTCTGAGTGGAAGATTCCTTTTTTACTCTGGAGTTATACAGTTGATGCCCACACCTCCCCTCCCCTTCCAGGCTCAAAGTGCTTTAAGAGCAGTCCCCATGGACTGTTTTATAGCTGCAGACCCCAGGATGTTTCCCATCTCAGGCACCCAGGATTACTGGCCAGTTTGGAAAATGCTCTGGAGTAAGACTCTGAAGGAAAAGAAGTGCATGAGGGCAAGCCATGCTGGGGAGAAGGAAGCTAGGAAGGCCTCATATATGAATGACAGGATGAGAAGGAGGCTACAGGCAGCCATGAATGTGGCCCCTTGGCCCTAAAATAGGGCAAAGAGGAGAAGCCCTGAACTTCCTGAAGACAAACACCCCCGTCCAGTTTTCAGCAATGTCAAACAGGGCATATCTTTATTGTTACACAACAAAATTAGATATGAACAACAGAAGCAAAGACCCATCAATCAACAACTTATGACTGCCCCATGCACTCCTTGCTGCAAATATATCCCCTTTATTAAAAAAAAAAAAAAAAGAGGCATCATTCTAATGGCCATGTTGTAAGTGGATAGAGAGGTAGAGAGCAAGGACGGTACAGTTACCCTCATTCTGGAGTGTTTATTTAAACATCTCTTTGTGCCTGAGACATTCAGAATAACCTACACATGACACCAAACTCCTGTGTGGTTGTCAGTGCCAAGGGCTATTATCTGTATTTTTCAGATGGAGAAACAAGGACATTCAAAATTAAATGATTCTTCAAAGCCTCAGAAGACAGTTTATATGGCGGCTGAAAAGCCAAATCTCCCAACTTGTCAGTTCATCACTCAAAATGCAAATGCTTTTTAACCAAATCTAAGACTGCAATTCTAATAACCGACTGCTACGCTAAGGGGTTCTGTAAGAAGGAGTGGTGGAAAGAGTTCCATGTAATCGATCATCCAATGCAAACACACACACACATACACACACACACTGATTTTTTACTCCGCAAGTATTTATTTAGCACCAAAAGTATCCCAGCACTGAGCAGGATCAAGTGCCAGGTGATAGCATTGGCCTTAAGAGGCCTAGAGGATGGGGACTCTCACAGCTGGAAAGGACAGCAGCAGGAACCCTCTCTGGCCAAAGGCTGGGCAGCATTTAGACTAGCACAGAGAGATGGGGTACAGGGGTAGGCCCCACCTAATGGCCAGTGGTCATAGTTTATTGATGACTCTATCCAAACCATGGAGAAGCTAGGTTGGAGAGCTCCATTCTTTCTTTTCCCCTTTCTCTTTCTTATTGAAGTAATATTGATTTAAAACATTATATAGGTTTCAGGTGCACAGACTTTTAAATCTACATCTGTTTATACTACATTAAGTTCATCACCAGAATTTGAGTTTCCATCCATCACCATACAGTTGACCCCTTTTACCTGATTTACACATCCTATTTCCTCCTTCCCATCTGTAAACCACTCCCTTGTTCTATTAGCCTAAAATTTTGTTTTTGCTTTATTTAGTTCATGAGTTTTGTTTCTTTACCATACATGAGCAAAATCATATGGTGTTTATCCATCTGGTTTATTTCAGCATAATACCCATGAGGTCCATCCATGTTATTGCAAACAGCAAGATTTCATTTTTTTTAATAGCTCAGTAGTAGTCCATGTGTACATACACCACATCATCTTTATCCAATCATCTGCAAATGGGCACTTAGGTTGTGTCCAGCTCTTAGCTGTTGTGAATCATGCTGTGATGAATATGGCGGGTGGGAAGCTCCACACTAACAGGTGATGTTAAATGGCAATTCATACACACTTGGTAACACAAAGCCCTCTGCTGCCATTGCTTCCATGGGGTGGGGGTGGGGAGGAGCTGGGTTCTGTGCTCATGTGGGCCTGTGTCTGAACATAGGCCCAATGCTATTTCTTTGTCTCTGACCTGCATTTTAAGTCCCCCAGTACCCAATAGTGGTAGCTAGGAGAGAAAAAGAACTTGAAATACACAATATAGGGGCCTTCCCTGGTGGCACAGCTGTTGAGTGCTGGGCTGCGAAGCTGCCTGCAGCCTCTGCAGCGTCAGTTTGATCCCCAGGCGCCGGCGAGGGTCCCACATGGCATGCAGACCTCTCCTGCTGCGCCCGCTGCTCCCCTCAGCAGTGTACTTCATCAGTCTGCCTGTTCTACTCCCCGCTCTGGCTTTGGTGAATTCTCTCACCCTCCCGCGCTTCTGATTGTACCCAGTGCTTGTATAAATAAAATAAATAAATCTTAAAAAAAAGAAATATACAATATAATATTACCTTCTGAGAGGTGACCAGCAAAAATCAACACCTAATGCACAACATGAGTTAGCTTCAGAGCCTTCTCGAAAGAGTGAAATAAAATAAAGAGGAATCAGAACATGCCTCATCCGATTTGGACTCAGTTGAAGAAGGAAAACAGCAACAGCGCAGATCCCTACCACAACCCCCCACTAACACGCCCAACCTCCCCGACCTCCCCTACCCTAGCAGAGGCTGCTAATTGACCCCACACTCTTGCCTCAAAGCCTAAAAGTGGCTTCAGAATCTTGCTCAACACAGCATCCCTGGCAGCTGCTCCCAATTGGATTGGTGTTGACACAGCATGAGACTCATTTTCTATTCCTATGTTGTTCAATCAGCAGTTTGTAACAAATGCGACGCTCTCGATGGTTGGGCGTGGATGGTTCATCAAGCAGTCTTGATGACATATTCTTCAAGCCTGTTTCCCTGTGTCTCTGATTGCACGCGTACCAGGACACTGTTACAACTGACTTGCCATTTCGATTTTCTGAGGGGGATGGGATTCACTGACCAGAGAACACATGGGAACAAGAGGCCAAAGAAACCAGAGTAACAGAGAAGTTGTGTCCCTCATTGTCAAGTCGGCAGACCAATGCCAACATCAGGTTCCTGTCAGTTGAAATAGCATTAGTCAGTACCAAAATGCTATCCTTCGCTGTGCCACAAAATCAAGTTACTGGGACTACAAGCGGAAGACCAGACCCCAGGGTCATCCTTATGAGCAGCCTGTGGATTACCAACCTTCCCCCCTCAACAACAACAAAAAACAACAACAGTCTATTTACTGGCTCTTCCTGACTGCACTAGGACTGTTTCCTCATCAGCAACACACGTGTGTAATATGGTTTTCCATGCGGCTGCTGGCATGGTGGCTAGTACACAGCAGTCACTCAATAACGTTCCCTGTCAAACATTCCCCTTAACTAAGAACCCCTTGATTCTTGCCTGTTGAGCTACAATATTTTCCCTGACATTCCTATAATCCTCTTCCTCCCTCCTGCCAGAGTAACTCTCGGACTATGACATTTGTATACTCAAAACCCATTGCTGGGCCTCCCTGGTGGCACAGCAGTTGAGCGCTGGGTTGCGAAGCTGCCCGCAGCCTCTGCAGTGCCGGTTCGATCCCCGGCTGCTCCCCGGCCACCAGAGGAGGGTCCCACATGGCGCGCGGACCTCTCCTGCCGCCCGCTGCTCCCCTCAGCAGCGTACTTCGGTCCTTCTGCCTGCTCTGCTCCCAGCTCTGGCTCTGGTAAATTCTCTCACCCTCCCGTGCTTCTGACTATACCCAGTGCTTGTAGAAATAAATAAATAAATAAATAAATAAATAAATAAATAAATAAATAAAACCTTTAAAAAAAAAAAAACATTGCTGTGGAATAAAGTCCAAAGCCTCAGACTGACATTCAGAAATTCACAGTCTAGCTACCTTGTCATCTTCCTCTCCCTGGTCAAGCACCTTGTCCAGGCACATGAGGTTCTTCTCCACTCTCCAACCTTGGGTCATGCTTTCTGTCTCCAGGGCCTTCCCAATCCCTACCTTGTGAAATACTCCTCACTCTTCAAGGCCCATTCTTTCCCTGTGCGAAGCTTTCCTGACAAACCCCCTCATGCTCTTGACAAGTAGAACTAGTTCTCTCCTCTTGCTGCTGCCTATGTGTTCTCTCCTACCATTGATAGAGCTCTCACCATTTCCAGAGGATTATTTATTCTTGCTTCCTCATCAAAAAAGTAAATTGAATGAATGGTGAAGGTAGGAAGATTTTTTTTCTTAATTTCCAAAGTTCTTAGAATGTAAATGATCCAGAGACAAATGTGTGAGTCCCAAAACATTGTAATAGCCAACATTTCCTGCTCTGGGGCTCCAGTCTCATATACTCTTCACAAGGACTCCAGGACAACCACTACTGGCTCCAGTTTACAGATGAGAAAAGAGAGGCACACAGAGGGGTGAGAGCTGGTCCACAGCACCATCTAGAAAGTGGCAGAGCAGAGGGCTCCCTGGTGGCACAGGGGTTAAAGACAGTGCTGTCAAGCTATTGCCAGCCACAGCACGAGTTTGATCCCCGGCCGGCCAGGAAGCAACCCACATGGCGCAGCAGACGTCTCCTGCCTCGCCCACTGCTCCCCTCTGCAGTGTATTTCAGTAGATCTGCCTGTTCTGCTCCCCACTCTCTCTGGTAAATTCTCTCATGCCCCCACCCCCACACCTCTGGCTTACACCCCACTTCTTATATGCATGAATAAATAATTTTTTTTTTAAAAGAAAGAAAGAAAGTGGCTGAGCAGGGCTTCACACCCAGGGGCTTTGCCTGCAGAGCCCACAGGTAGGGACACTGCCAAAAGATGGTCAGCCCTTAGAGGTGCTTGGGCAAGTCTGCCTATACCATAGATTTTGGGCTTTGGGGGCTCTGACTGATGGAGACACAGTCATATAAAATTCCCCCTATTTGTGAGGTGTGGAAGAGACACACCTGAGAGCATCTGACTGTGGCCTGTTGGACACAAACAGGGGTTGGGAAATAATTGTGGGATTTGGGCCAGCTGGTTAAAATAGCCTCTGCTTCCACAGCTGGAAAGTGAGGAATGATAGACGCCTCTCAGGTGGATTCAATACCACATAAAGACAAAGCACCTAAAGAAAGGGCTATGTTTGGTACACCATAAAACAACATCACTCCATTCCTCCCACAGCATTTTCAAGCAGTATAGTAGAGAGCAAGGTTGGTTTAAATAGGCACTGGGACCAAGAAGCCCTGCCACCTCCTGAGCTGATGCCATGGCCACCAGGATGCCATGTGCCGGAGAAGGGTGTTCGGAGCCTGAGTAGGCTGTATTTTTACTTTAATTCCAACCTCACTCATCAAATTGCACTGTGAGAGGCAGGTTGCCTGGAACCCAATTTCAAGATGCACCAGTATCTAGGAAGGAAACTCAGGTCCAGTCACTTTCCTCAGCAAGGGAGTAAGCTTTTCCCTCATCTTCACTTGACCAACACCTCACCCTCGGTCCATTCCTCCTTACCATGGACCTGCCCTAAATTCCACTGCTTGCTTTTGCCCAACCCCTAACCCGTCCCGCAAAGACAAAAATTAGTTCCTCATATCTGTATGGTTCAAGGTTTGTTTTAAAAGTCTAAGTGCATGTGGTCAGTAAAAGACTTTCAGCTATCAACACACTTTTAAGCGCCTAAGGAGTAATCTCTAATGGAGGGATTTCAGGGTTTATGGCAAAGAGTGGTGGTGAAGGTACTGGGGACGAGGAGTTCTGCTGGCACCCTCAAATCACACCATGCAGACAGAAACATTAGTCCCTGTGGGATTCAACAGATAATACATCCTTAGCCATTCCTTCTCTTTGCAGAAAATAAATCTGTAGATACGTTCCTTGACCCCACCTCTCCCTACCAGGATGAGAGGTTGCAGAGTGAGAGAACAGGCGGGAAAGGGAGTGGGGCCCAAATGGGTTTCAGAATAGCTAGACTCTCTTCCATTGTTTGCAAATCATCATTACCCTTGATCAATGGCTGGGCTGTTAGGGAACAAAAAGAGCTGAACCAAACCCAGCTTTTCAATTTTTATAGGCACTTGCTTTCTGAAGGGAATTGAAACCAGGTGTTTTTTCTTACAAAATATCACTTTACAGTCTCCTGCTGGAAAGGACAGAGCAGTTTTCTGACCAACATTGTCTAGCAAAGGGCCAGACAGGCTTTCCACTGCCATCTCTGTCTCCTATGACACTGACCCTGCAGCTTTCTCGGGAGGGGACTGACTTTCCAGCCCTGGAGAGAGAAGGGGTCAAGGCTAGGGAATGTTTGCTTGTTGTTGTCTTGCTAATTGATCCATAGCAAGTCTTTCCTTCAAGCAACAGGCCTTGTCTTCATCCCCTGCCTCTTTTTACCCAGGCTAATAGATTTCAGCAGCTGCTTGGTCAGGCCCATTAGCAGAGGACTGGCTTGCTCCCTAATGTGCTTCCTTCCTGTGGTGCCGCCTGGGCCTCCCTCGCAGTAAATTCAGGAGATAAATCAGTCTCTACCGGAGAGTACACAGCAGGGGGACGGCAGTGGTCAAGGGTGAGAGGGAGGCAGGGGAGAAAACAATTCTATTTCTCACCAGATCTCTAATTGGTTGTCACCGCCTGTCCAAAAATGATGACAAACTCAGAACCTGCCCCGAGCAGGTTCACACCAGGCTGCAACCAGACTGGCATGTCAGGGGCACCTGGATGCTCAGCCAGCCGGGGCACTAGGCTGTGCCCTGTACAGGGGTTGCTTGGAGATTTATTTTCCAAACAAACAACCCAGCATATTCCCAACACTCAGTCAATGTTCACAACTTGGGCAGATGAAGGAGAAGCAAAAGCTCAGACTCACTCACTGGTTTAAATTACTTTATTTAACAAATACAGTTTTTCAGTCCCATGTTCAAAACCTTGGTGGATGCTGGGGGGAAAATCAGGGAAGTGACTCAAGATGAGTCAGTGGGGCTGCTGCCCTCCTCCCGCCCCCAGCTTGTGGGAGATGACATTTCTGTAAATATGGGTAAGGTGGAGAAAACGAGAGGGGACTTTGAGTAGTTCCAGTACAGTGGAAGCAGAGTTCAGAGGAAGAGGAACTACTTTGTGGATTTCAAAAAAAAATATATCCCAAGAGCAGAGTATCTGGAAAGTCAAACACACATTGCTAGAGCAATGATTTTCAACTTCAGGGTTCTCATGGGTAGTAACCAGTTAGGAGAAGCCGCAAGGAATTTGTGGTTCACTCATGAATGCAAACCAATATTTAATGAGCACCTACTATGTGACTGGCTCTGAGTATACATATACCACCAGGGTACAGACCCCTCACATGGAACAAAGATAAGAATTTCCAAGGGAAGACTGTTGAAGGAATGACAGGTGTTCGGTGGACCTGAAGCAATTCTCATAGGAGCAAGGAGTAGGATGAGGGTTAGGAAAAATAGGGGAGGGGGCAAAGCCATGGAAGATTTAAAGCAGGGAATGGCCCAGGTAGATTTGTCTTTCTAAACAATCACCCAGGTCATGTGTAAAGGAAGGGTCTAGGGGGAAAGACCACCTCTCGATAGACTATCACCACTTTTTAAAACTTAGAGCAAATTCAAGGTTCCCCTTTGTGGCAACTCTGCTTTCACATGCTTCAACCTGATAAGTTTTCTTGACCACTACTGTTTCAGAATCACAGGCTATTCTCCTCCATGCTGAGGTCCCAAAGAAACCAGGATCAGCAGCAGTTACCATTGCAAATTATTGTTACTGCATAAAATTGTGATTCTAGAGTGGCTTCTGTTTCCTTTTTCATTTTACCCATGGTGATTTTTTTTAAGAGCACCTGTGACACTATTTTCTCCTTCAATTGGAGAATGTAAGGGAGAAAGGGACTATTAATACCTGGTATGGCTGTGGCTGTGAAATATATCGTGTGTAACTATGCCAACAACCAGCCCATGTATCCCAAAGAAGAAAAAGGCTGGGAACACAGAGGTCACACTTCAGTAGGTGGTTCTGAAAGTTTGGTTTCAAAGGCATTAGGGTATAAAATACAAATAGAGGTATAAGTCAAATCACACCACCTGTCTGTTGAACTTCAAGGCTGTCTAATACGTCTTGTCTTGCTCAGGGTACCAGACCCTCTGCATACTGCACCCTGCCTCCCCAGTCTCTCCTCCTGCCATTTCTCTGACCTGCACCAGCCTCACCTCCAGGTTCTTCCCACAACACATGCTTGCCTCAGGGCCTTTGCATATGCTACTTCCTCCATTTCTTTCTCCACAGTCAAGCCTGGCTCACTCCCTCGCCTTCTTTAAGTCTTTGCCCAATAGTTTTGTTTGATAAGTATGAAAAATGATATCCTTTATCTTTACAAATGCTGCCAACCAAGATGATTATGTTTGTTATTGCCCATAACACATTTAAATAGCCATCTTACATAAATTATAATTTAAAAAATCATCAGCATTTTGACATAAGAAATCCTGACAACCCAAAGAGCAGAGATCTGATGAAAGGGTCATCCAACCATCGGGACCGGCCAGAAAGAAAAGCCTCCAACCCAACAGCATGAGTCTGAAACAGACAGCAAATACACACACCCCAAACTCTGTTGGATTCTAAAAGAAGTCCATCTCAATAGTGATGATGTAACTAAGAAATCTGTAGCTTCCAATCCTCAACAAAGTTTAATATTCCAGACTCTTGACATCAAATTATAATCCTTACTAAGGGACACCTGGAATCTAATTCTGAAACACCACAGCAAAGCAAACCCTATGGAGGCTCTCTGAGCACCCACTTCCTATTCCCTGGCTGCTTTCCCTCTGATACCGGAATTGTCAGGCCTAGTCTCCCAGCCAGGAACAGATCCCAGGCTGCAGGGCAGCGCTGAGCCCCAGCCACTAGACCCCCACGGGTTGGTGTCTCACAAACCCGCAACCGGAACTTCGCAGATGCTCAGGCGAGCAAGCGAGAAGAGGCAGGTTTGTTTAGAGAAAGAAAAAGTTTATTGAGGAGAAAAAGAACAGAAATAAAGTGGGACTCCCAGGCCAGGAAACCAGGCCTGGGAGGGGCAAGGAAGCCAAAGTGGAGTTGTGTCTCAGGGATTATAGACCTTCTTTCCCTCATTATTCTAAAGCTCCACCAGTCTCTTTGTGATTGGTTAGTTCTCGGCTGTTTCACTTAATTTGCTACTGAGTGGGGCATCTTCACATTCCTTATCTAGCAGGTCTGTCTTTTCCCATTTGTTGCATCTTTATCTTCATGGCCCAGTCCTCTGGATGGGCATCCCTGCATTGAAGTTAAACAGCTGCCCTTCTAATGTGTCCATAAATTAAACCATTCTCTATTTCTCTAATCTCTGCCTCCCTTTATCACCTGAAGGAAACCAAGGCCAGCGTTAACAATGTTGTCCTTGGTCCTGGGATGTTTGTTTTTCTAGGTGGAATTAGTTACACTCCTCTTGCTGCCCTTATCTCTGAAGCCTTCCTCAATTCTCCGAGGTCCCCTCCTGCAGTGTCCCTAAAACTGCCTAATTCCTGGCTTGCCCTGTGTCTCACCTCCTTCCCATAAACCAGTACTCATTGGTTTTGTTTTCCATCTGTCTCCCTTCTGTGCTGGAATGTAAGCCCCATAATGCGGGGGTTCGTGTCAGTGTAGTTCTCTGCTATATTCCCAATGCCTACAGCAGGGCCCACCACAAGGGGGACATAATGAATGTTTGGTCAGCGTTGAACAGACCCTAAGGACAAAGATTTTTTAGCTCCTTTACCTTTGAAAAACACTCTAATGATATTTCATAGTATATACACATGTTGATTCTCGGTGGTACACTCTGGAAACTAATGTAATGTTATACAGCAATGTTACGTCAATAAAAAATAGTTAATTATAATTGACTTCCTAAGTCAAGGCCCAAGTGAGTTTATAGGGTCCTACTTATTAAAACATTTGTTTTCCTATCAAATATTTTCATCTTCACCCTCACAGTAGAACTGTTACTCAGATAAAGAAACTAGGACAAAGAAAAAAGTGACTCGCCAAGACTATTTGGTGGGTGAAAGAAATCATGTTAATTTTAAACATTTTGTTTAAAAGAAAAGCCATTCCTTACTCCTGCAAAACATAGGCCTTATATTTGGGTCTACAAACCTTGCTCTATCCCATGAGACCCTCTGAAGTCCAAGGTCAGATCTCCAAGACCCACTGTGAGCCAGTGGTCTAGAGCTGCCTGGTGAAAGCAAAAGGCTCAGATGAACTTATTCTAGACCCGTGCTGCTAGTGAGACTGAAAGTGGGAGTCCCCAGGTTTCCCCCTTCCTGAGGGGGGAAAAAAAAATCAATCACCAGGAAAGACAAATGAGAAGATGCCAAACCACTAAAAAGGAATTCACAGTATCATTTTCTCAGTTCCAGTGTGTAGGGTAAAGAAAATGTCAGGCTTTTCTGCCCTCCCGCCATCAGGATAGATGATGGATCCTTGTCCTGAATGCATGCCTGATGGCGGGCACCTGGAATAGGGTGTGGGCATAGGTAGATGGGATTCAGCTGAGCTAAGACTGTGCTTTTTAAGGGCGGCATCACGGGGGGGACGCCAGCAGCCCCAGCCAGCAGCAGCAGCAGCAGCAGTAGCAGCAGTAGAAGCCGAAGCGGAAAAGCAGCAGAAAGAACGCCAGAGAGCCCAGATAGAGTGAAGACTTGCTGGGGGCTGGGAGGCCTGCCAGCCTCCCAGCCCCCCAGCCAGCACCCCTGCCTGCCACATGCCTGGTGAACCCCAAATAAAAAACCTGCAAAAACCCACTAAGGACTCTGACTCCTTTACCCGGTCTGCATGGGATCAGAAAATCTGCTCTGTGTCCAGTCCTGCCCTTACACAGTGACTTCTTGAAAAGTGGAGAATGCTGTCTACACGGGTTCCCTCCCAGCGTGTGGCCTGGGTCCAGTTCTAGACTCTGAATCCATCACCAAAACCAAGAAACTTACCCCAATTGCAGGACACTTTAAAAACAGCACAGCCGCGCTGCTGCTAGACAGTGATATGTCCTATCTCTCCGGGAGAACGGGAGGGTGGGGGATCCTCCAGAACGCTCCATTATCACTTTAAAAATATCCATCAACCCTGTGTCCCAGAGCCACACTGAGGCTCTTTGACCTTCTTTCAGAAACTTGTCTCCCTCTAATTAGTTAGCAACATAAACCCCAAGTTCAGAGTTTCAAGAACCAGGTGTGGCAATGAGCTGGCAGGCTTCTGTGTCTTTAAGAAAACAAGCAAGCCCCCTTCAAATGGGGATGACTCAAGGCCCCAACCCCAGCAGCCACCTCTCAGGTGCCCTTCTCTCCCTCCACCACAGCCTGTGGTAAAATGCATTGCTCAGTTGAGTCAAAGGGAACCTGCAAGAATCTCAACAGACAGACCAAAGGAATAGAATCCAAAGATTATTTTTCCCAACACCTAAAACTGAGAGAACATAATTCAGAGACCCAGGTAGGTGGAACTCAATTTGACAGCAAATCTCAGGCTGTAAAAAATATGAACTAGATTAATTGAGTCAAGCAGAGGCCACCTGCTACCTTCAGGGACAAAGCAAATGGGAGCTGATGTTATTATAAAGCTAGAGCCTGGGGTGCATGGCCTAGGTGAACCCACACAGCCAGAGCTTTGCCTCTCTCCTAGCCTGCTCCCTCCCTTACCCAGCACCCCAGCCCTCCAGCCTCTGCTCCCAAACTCACTTTGCAGAAGCCCATCGGCCAGGGCATGCCGGTCCCCAACCAGGGTCCCTCCAATGGTCAGGGTCCCTCCAACAGTCAGCGTCTGGTCGCTGTAGAAGCAGGTGGGGCTGAACCTCACGGCCGCCGCCACCTCTGCTGGGCCTAGGACATCTGGGGCCAGGCAGCTGTAGTCAGAGCACCCCAAAGGGGCCTTATCAGCAGCAAGAGGCACACTATCTGGCTCCAAGGCACCTCGTTCCTCCCCCAGAGGGGCGGCACCCGCCTGGTGTTGGTAGATTACAGGAGCTGAACCCTCACCTGTTCCCGCTCAACCTGGAGGGCTGGCCCCACTCTCCGGCAATGCCAGCGCAGTCCCTGCCCAGTCACTTCAGTGAGCTGAGCAAGGCAGGGGCAGCCCTTGCTAGAGCTGAGCTACAGGGAGTCAATAGAAACACCTCCCTGCCGCCTCCCCCTGGGGGCTACAGCATTTGGGATGCAGGAATCCTCCAGAGGCTGGGCTGCTCTGAAGAGAGAAAGCCCCCAGGTAAGGGCAGCATTCCCTCCACAGCCACACAATTTCCTGGGGAGCCGAGGCCTTCTCTGTTCAGTCCTGGGTCCGCTGGATACTAGCTCTGGCCCCCTACTTTTTCACAGGCTTTGACCAGGGGCCCCTGTCTTTCTTAATTGCTGATTTGCAGGGAATCTGGGCACAATCTTAATAGCACTGGGGACAAAAATAACAACGTTCCTGGGAACCAGAGGTGAGTCACCAGCAAACAGCAGCTAGGCAGGAAGGGGGGCCAAGACAGCTCCCCACACCATGGCTGCCAGTAGGCTCTGACTGCCCAGAGAGCCCAGGCTGGACCCGCCTAAGGCCAAGCTCCTTCAGACCTGACGTGGGACGGCTGCAACATCCACCCTTAGCACAATGAGGTGGCATCTGCCCAGTGCGATTTTATCTGGTGAGAACACCATGCCCTGGAATAGCAGTCCAGGGTTGGCAGAGGGAATGGAAGATCCAAATGAATCCGAGGGCAAGTTAGGGAGAATTAGGCAGCCTCAAGGACAGTGCAGGTGGGGACCTTGGGAGAGTTAAGGAAGGCATCAGAGGTAAGGGCAACAAGAGGAATATAACTAATTGCACTGGGAATAATAAACATCCCAGGACTAAGGTTAACATTGTTACCAAACACCTTCCTCAGTTTCCCTCAGCTAACAAAGGGAGGCGGAGTTTGGGGAAAGTAGAGTGGTTTAATTTGTTGACAAATGAGGAGGGCAGCAGACTCATGTCTGGAAGACCACTGTCCTGCCCTTTGACAGAGTGCGGGGATATTTATGCAAGGGGGAGATGAGAAGGGGTCAGCACTGAGACCAGTGGGCGCCAGCCTGTTTTTCTTCAATAGCTGATGTTTAACTTTCTCTGAAATGCAGGGGTGCTCATCCGGAAGACTGGGCCATGAAGGTAAAGCTATCAAACAAGGGGGAAGATGCAACAAATTGGGGAGAGACAAACCTGTTAATTAAGGAATGTGAAGATCCCCCGCTCAGTAGCAGATTAAATGAGACAGCAGAGAACTGACCAATCACAGAGACTGATGGTGCTTTAGACTAATGAGGGAAAGAAGGTCTATATTCCCTGAAACACGACTCTACTTTGGCTTCCTTGCCCCTGCCTGGTCTGGTTTCATGGCCTGGGAGTCCCGCTTTATTTCTATTCTTTTTCTCAATAAACTTTTTCTTTCTATAAACTTTTTCTTTCTATAAACAAACCTCGCTTGCTTGCCTCAGAGTCTGCGAAGTTCCTGCTTCAACTTCATGAGACACCAACCAGTGGTGGTCTAGTGGCTGCACCTGCAGCCTGGGATCTTTTCCTGGCTGGGAGACTAGGCCTGACAATTCTGGTATCACAAAGGAGCTAAAAACGTGAGGCCTGCAGAGTGGCAAGTCCCTGCAGCCTGGGAATGGCTTGGCCTAGGCCAGGATCGCTGCTCTGTTTTCATTTCTAGATGTGTACACACACTGTTCCTGCCTGAGAGGGTCTTCGGCCTCCTGCACAGACCACGAGGCGTCCCCCTAGACTGAGCTATGTCCAGGTTCCCTGATAGGCAGCCATCTGGCTTCGGCACTTCCCTGCAGATCCAAACAGCCCTGCTGTGAGGACACAGCTGCCATGGAAAATGCCACTGAGGCCTGTTCCATGACCCTTCATTTTCCACGGCAGCTGGAAAGCCCCAGTGGAGACCCAGCCATCTCTGGGCAGACCATTACCTGATGTGGTATGGGGAGGGCAAATCAGGTTCCAAGCCACATTCTGACTAAAAATAACCTCTGCAATCATTGTAGTACAAGTCCTTAGCAGATGTCTTTTGAAGCACAGAATTCCAAAAAGTAGCTTAGAAAGAAAATTTTTTGAAGGGGCCGGAAAGCTAAAAAATACAGAAGTAGGTCTTGTAAGGCATGAGTCAAACAACTCCACTTCAGAGCAAATGGTCTTATTTGGCAACAAATATTGGGTGAGGCTAGTTCATCATGGCAGTGTGCCCCCCTGCACGCTACTGGGACCTCAGGATGAGGTAGTGGAATTGATACACAGTAAGCACTCAATAGAGGTTTCTGGAATGGGTCCATGATTGTCACCAATGGGGTGATAAGAATGAAAAGCCATTTCACCATCTAGGGAAGAAGAGAAGCAATATTTTAGAGTTCCCCACTTCTGAGGAGATAGGCATGTAACAATGATTTAGAAGATGTCCCTCTTCTAGAAAGACATTTTCTAAAACCCTCAATTTTAAATATTGGGCAAGGGTAGATAGACAGGTCATCTTGATTCTGTGAGGGTCTCATGTTAATTTCAGTGCTAAGACAGACCCTTGTGGGGCAGGGCCCCGGTCCCTGAGACTCCAGCCACTCAATCTCCTGGTGCCTCAGAATTTAACCCCAAAAACATCTCCCCGCCCCGGAAAGATATTTCTTATATAACATGTATATTATATAATATGATATATCCTTTTTTCAGTGGATGCATCCACAGAGGAAAAAGGCCAGGTACACAGAGGGCAGGCAACAACCAGCCTACAGAGGACAGGACCACTCACTCAAGCAGCTTGGTCTCAAAGAACTGGACTTGAGATGGCTTGAGACCCTGGGATCATCCCTGGATCACATTCCCCATGACAGTCAGGCTAAGGATGGATGGGATGTGGGTTGAAGTGTCATTTGTCACTTCCTTCATCAGCAGATTGCTCCCAAGAGCTTTCACAAGTTTCTCTTTTTTTCTTAATCTCTGAAAGGGAGTCTCAAAAGCTGTCCCAGTGCATGAAGTGCAAGGCCAGGTTATTTCGGAATTGTGAGGACTGTTAGAGAATTCAGCACTCCGCGTCACCCCACCCCATTCCTCCAGTCCCTCACAAGCCCCCCCCCCCATCTTTCCTTCATTTATTTTATGTGTGAGCTTCTCTGCACCAGGCATTGTTCTAAGCACTTGAAATTGACTCGTATGATCCTTATAATTATTCTGTGTAGTATCTATTGCTAGTTTACAAGTGAGGAAACTGAGGCACAAAAGGATCAGGAAATCTTCTTAAGAAGAGGCAGAGCCAGGTTTCCAAGACAGGAAGTCTGGCTTTTGGGTCTGGAAGCCAACTTTGACAATCTGTTTATAGGCTAATGCTTTAATTTCTTTTGCAGTTAGTCAATCCATTTTCTTTAATAAGCATGGAATTCAAAAATTGTTGACTGTTTTAAGTGTTCTTGTCTCAGCGTTTTATTTAAAGAAGATGATAACTAAATCATAGGAGAAGATTTTAACAGATTTTTTATGGTAAAAATAATAAGACATCCTCATTGAAAAATATTTGGGAAATGCAGGGTTGCCTATCATCTGAGTCCCCCCTAATTCCTCCCCCACATCAGCACATCTAGCACTTTCTCAACTTCATTCAGTCTATGTGTGTTTCTTTTACTTTAATATTTGTATTTTGAAATTTTCAAGCCAAAAGAAAATTACAGAGATGATCTTACAAATGTGCCTGTGCCTACTTCTGAGTCTCATTAAATTTTGCAACATGGGTCAGACTTTTTAAGAAATAAAACATTATGGAGAGTGCTGAGGCCCCCATGCATTGCACCTCACACCTAGCCCCTCCATCCTAGAGCTAACAACTAACCAGATTTGGTGTTTATCAGTCCCATGAATTTCAATACCAAAAAAATATACTCATCTCTAGGGCACAAAGAAAGGAATAAAATGAACACCCCTTCATCCATGACCCAGCTGATGAAGAGGGGGTTCTAGGCACCTACTTCCCGTCTTTCCCCTTATTCCTTCCACCTCAGTCCTCACCCCCACAATGTAGACATTGTCGTGAATTTGGTGTTTATCATTCCCTTGCTTTTTGCCAGAGGGACACCACCACTGTTTGTACCCCTAAATGATGTGCAATTTAATTTTGCTTGTTTTCTAACTTTGAATAAGTAGAATTGTGCTGTATAAATTCTTCCATTATTTGCATTTTTTATGTCACAATGATGTTTCTGAGATTCAGCCAGGGGTGCTTTATTCATTTTCACTGCTGTGCAGTATTTCATTGTATACAAATACCACAAATTATTTATCCATTTTACGGCTAATGGAATTTCATCTGTCTTCAGCTTTCAGCTATTAAGAGCATCACTGCTATGAACATTCTTGTAGAAGCAGGCCTGCAGATTTGCCTGGTGTGTATGCTGCTGGGAGGGCAACTGTTGCATTATAATGTACACACATCTTCAGCTTTATTAGACAAGCCAAGTTGTGTTTGAAACTGGCTGTTCAACCTGCACATCTACGAGCAGGATATACTGTCCCTCCTTCAGCTCTCCAGCACTTGGTAATGTCAAACTCCACAATTTTGCAGGCTGGAGGGTGTAAAATGAAATGGTATTATGGTTTTAATTTGATCTAAATTTGATTTTTTAAATTAAATTTCCCCCCGGTTACTAATGAAGTTGTGTGTCTTTCTGCGGGCTTGTTGGCCATTTGTTTTTTGTTTTCTGTGAAATGACTGTTAGGCCCATGGCCTGTTTCCTCATGCTCTTGTCTCTTTCTCGTTGAGATGCAGGAGCTCTTCGCATCATCTGGTACCACTCATTTCAGTGACAGGCACTGCACATATCTGCTCCCAGCATGTGGCACATCTTTTCACTTATGAATATAGTCTTTTGATGAACAGAAGTTGTTGAGTTCCATGTCATCAAATGTATCAATCCTTTCCTTTATGGTTTGTGCTTTTTGGTCATGTTTAAGGATTCTGTCCCCACCTTGGGCTGATAAATGCATTTCCCTGTATTATAAGTATTTTATATGCAGGTTTTTAAAATCCACCTGGCTTATTTTTGTGTGTGGTATGACACATTAAGAATTCCAGTTTTTTGGGCCTCCTCTGGTGGCACAGCAGTTGAGTGCTGGGCTGCGAAGCTGCCCGCAGCCTCTGTGGCACCGGTTCGATCCTGGAGAGGGTCCCACATGGCGCGCAGACCTCTCCTGCCACCCCCGCTGCTCCCCTCAGCAGTGTATTTCATCTGTCTGCCTGTTCTGTTCCCCGCTCTGGTTCTGGTGAATTCTCTCACCCTCCCGCGCTTCTGACTGTATCCAGTGCTTGTATAAACAAATAAATAAATCTTAAAAAAAGAAAAAAGAATTCCAGTTTTTTTCCCTATAGATCATTGATTACCCAAGCACCATTTATTGACTAGCCCATCCTCTCTCCATGAAACTGCATTGTTAATTCCACCACATGTTAAGTCACCAAGTACATGGGCTGCGGGTGGAGCTTTCTCCTATCACACATGGCTATTGCTTTAATAGTAAGTTTAACAATGGCTATAAAGAGATTTAATTTTGACAAGGTAAGTCTCCTTGCCTTACTCCTCTTTAAAAGCATCACAACTTCTCTTGGTTCTTCATGTACCTTTAGGAAAATTCCACAAAAAAAACACACACAACTCTACAGGGATTTTGGTTGCAATTACATAGAATTTGTTTATCAACTTCAAGAGATTGACAACTTTAGGATATTGAGTCTTTCAAATAGGTATACTTGGTACAGCAAATCTCTCTATATATTGATGTCTATATATTGATGTCTTCAATAAGTTTCATAATTTTCTCCATAAAAGATCTTGTCCATTTTTAGAAATTTTATTCTTTGGTATCTTATAGTCTTACTGCTATTATAAGTGAGATCTTTCATTTGACTACAATATTATTTGGTTTTTATTACAGTACATAGGAATATTGTTAACTTGTAACAAAATTTGTTGAGCTCTCATATTAGTTCCCATAGTTTGTGTCCATGATTTTCTTTGAGTTTTCTATATAGATAATTATTATTCACAAATAAAAACATTTTGCAGCTTACCCCTTCTTTTCTTGTCCTTTACATTGGGTATGATGTGAAAAACATTGTTGAATGGATAATACAGTAATACCAGCATATTTATCTAGTTGTTGACTTAAAATGGCTTACTTCTAAAACTTCACCATTAAGTATGATGCTTGTGTAGTTTTTGGTGGATACCAATACCAGGCATTAGCTAAGTAAGTTATCTTCTAGTCCCAGTTCATTATTCAATCATGAATGAATGTTAAGATTAAAGTTTTTGTTTTTTTCTATGATGGTGGGACATTGCAATAATGCTAACCTACCCTTGCTTTCCTGGGCTAACCCTTCTTGGCCATAAATTATTAATTTTAAAAATACAGTAGCAGTGAATTAAAGTTGTAAGAGGTTTTATGTAGAATTTGTGTATTCCTAAGTTATATTGGTTGTGTTAATTTGCTACATGTGTATACAAATTACTCCAAAACTTCAGTACTTAAAAATATATACAGATTTTATTACTTCACAGTTTCTGTGAATCAGGAATTTGGGAGCAGCCTATTTTGGTAATCTGGCTCACGATTTTTTGTGAAGTTACAAACAAAATGTCAGCTAAGTCTGAAGTCTGATGATTTCATTGGGGCTGGAGGCTTAAATTCCTCACCACATGGACTTCTCCATATGGATGTTCTAGTGTTCTTATAATACCGCAGCTGACTTCCCTCAAAGTGACCCAAGAGAATGAGGCAGAAATCACTGCCTCAAGGACCTAGTCCTGACATCACACATCATCACTTCTATTCGAGTCTATTTTCTAGAAGTGAATAACTAAATCCAGCCCACATTCAAGGCAAGGGATTTTTTAAAGAGGGTAGTGTCAAAGAATTTGATGACATATTTTAAAACCACTACATTGCCCTATTTCCTCCACCAGTGTTCAGTTTTCTTATCATGCTACACTAAATTCATAAATGAGTTGGTTAGTTTTCCTTCCTACTCCTTTAATTTCCTTCTGTTCTCTATAATGGCTTGTCCATGAGAAATATTTTGTCTGCAAAATCATTAGTTCTTGAAACCGGAGGGTGAGGGTGGTGGGATGAGAATGGGGTGTGAAGGGGCGCAATGAAACATGATGAGGAGTATTGAGGCGCTGGTGGTGGACAAGGTGTGAAAGTATACATTTGTGGGGGTTTAAATTTATAACCCCCAAAGTAGATACAACGATATAAACCTCCTTTACCTCAATAAACATAATGTGAACAAAAGAACAAAAAATAAATACAACACACTTGGGAGTTGTTAAAAAAAATCATCAGTCCTCATGTGTGTTTCAAAGGGACAGTAATTATTTGGATGTATTGAAACATATTCCAGATTCTGAAAATTTCTTCCACTCTCTTGAACCTTAAACATCTATTCAACTCTGGTCTACAATGCTGCCAAATTCTTATATTCAGGCAAAAACACTGGAACTATTGGTGACCTCATTCATTTAAAATAACATACTTCAGGGCCTCCCCTGGTGGCGCAGCAGTTGAGCGCTGGGCTGCGAAGATGCCCGCAGCCTCTGCAGCGCGGGTTCAATCCCCAGCCGCAGGTGAGGGTCCCACATGGCACGCAGATCTCTCCTGCCACTCCTGCTGCTCCCCTTAGCAGTGTATTTTGTCAGTCTGCCTGTTCTGTTCCCTGCTCTGGCTCTGGTGAATTCTCTCACCCTCCTGTGCTTCTGACTGTACCCAGTGCCTGTATAAATAAATAAATAAATCTTTAAAAAATAAATAAAAATAAAATAAAATAACATACTTTAGTATGAAAAGCTAGGGAAATTAAAAGGTTAGAGAAGTTAAATAATAGAGAGTTAATAGAAATTAATCCAGTGGTAGAGTCCCACCCATTCTGGTAAATTTAAAATTAGTTACTCTCAAACTTTTGATTTTAGGGCCCCTTTACCTCTTAAAAATAACTGAAGACCCCACTGAGTTTTTTCTCAAATGTGGGATATATATATATATATATATATTCCATACTAGAAATTAAAATGGAAAGTTTGAAAACCTATGCATTTATTAATTCATTTGAACATAACACAATAAACCCATTTCACATTAACCTATAAGAACTTCTTATGAAAAATAGCTGTATTTTCCAAAACAAAAGCTAGTCAGAAGAGGGCTGTGTTTTACATTTTTGTTAATCTATTTAATGTGTAGCTCAAGGAAAGAGAGTTGGATTTTCATGTGTGTTTCTGCATCCAATGTGTTGTAATATGTTGTATTAGTTAAGGTACATGCAGAAAATCTAGTCTCACTTAGATATGTAGTTGGAAAACGGAGGAGTATTTTCATAACTTTTTCATGTAATCATACAAATTCTTGGTTAGACATTACACCAAAACTCAGTAAGTGATAATTTACTAAGGTTAGTAGCAGTATGGACTCTCACTGAATATCAATGAACTTTTTTATTCTTTACACTTCTGTGAGAGTAAGCGTAAAGGCAAATAACATCAAAATATTATGAAAACAGTTTTGACCTTGATATCCCCTAAGAGGTCCTTTGAGGCTCTCTGAGTCCTTTGAACTACAGGGTAGGAAGTTAAGTATTGTCTGATGTTCAGCTATTAAAGAAGAATTCTAGAACCAGAGGATGATAGATTGGACAAGGACACAGAGAGCAACCATGCCTGTGTTCTCGTGGTGGAAATGAAATTGTGGCCCAGGAAATAATGTGATTTGTCCAGGATTTTTGCAGAGTGGTCTCCCAACTTCCTTGTTTTTTCTACTATAATGTGGAAAAAGAGCAGGAAGACTAAGAAAGAGGGAACAGATACACAGCAGCAACACAATGTTCTAAGATAACAAACTATAACATACTCTACTCTTGATTGCTTTATGTCCACATAAAGACTTCTGATCATTCTCTCACTTTGAACAGCTTCACCATCGATAGACCAAAAAGAGGTAATCAAATTCAAATCAATAAAGCAATACATCTTATCATTTCAAGAGGAAGGATGGAAAAATTAAATACTTGACAATAATAATAATATCATTTATAAGGCACTTACCAAGTGCTTATTCAGTCACTTATTCTTTCTTTTCTCCCTTCCTTCCTTCCTTCCTTCCTTCCTTCCTTCCTTCCTTCCTTCCTTCCTTCCTTCCTTCCTTCCTTCCTTCCTTCCTTCCTTTCTGCCTCCCAGGTTTTCTAAGCATCTATTATATGCCAGGCATGGCACCGTATACACTACGATAAAGAAAACATGGTCTAAATTCTTTGCGTCTACTATTCACTTACACATAAACAATTTGATGGAGCAGCACTGTGATGACCCCACATTATGAGGAAGTGACACAGGTGGGAGAAGGCCTTGCCAAGGTCACAAGGCTTGGAAGAATCCAGGCCTGATTCTGGAGGATTAGCCACACTGTATTATCCCAAAAGAAGCTATAGTGTGGCTTGAATCACTAGACTTTTTAATGTCTGAATTTAGAGCCCCTTGACATCCAGCATGGGAAATTGACTCATTATTGCCCTGCCCCTTTTGACCTTTTGACCTTCTTCCATGACCTTCTAACCCAACATTGTAACCCACCCAAGGCTGCTGCAACAATCTGACAGGAAGTGGCATTTAAATGACGACTGTGTACTAGATGGTTCTCATGGTAATGGTGGTGACCATGACAATGACAGTAATGTGGCAGGAAAGTCCTAATAAAATCTTTGATCATCTCTAAGAGGTTCTGAGATAATAGCTAGAAAGCTTAGGATAGGAATTTTCTCCCTTATTTTTAAATTTGAGGGTAAAAAACTGGTCTTCCAGGGATCCTAGTTGAAATAAATCACATTCTAATCGTAAAGCAAGTATCTATCACATGAGAAAAAGAAAGAGGAGACCTGGTTTTCTCTTGTAAGGAGAAAGGAGAGGAGAAGGATTACTTTTCTGGAGAGAAATTTTTTGGCCTGTTCCCAGGTAAGCAGCTCTGAGCCAAAGTCCTCTGAGGAAGTGCCACGTTCAGCTCTTCCATGGACGGTGTTTTCAGCCTCTGCTGTGCAACCAGACAGCTTGGCTGAGACCAGCCAAGCAGGTGCCAGTCCCACCCATACTCCGTTGGTTCGGCAGAACAACTTTTCCTGAAACTCCTTATCGGTGAAAATCACTGGTTGGGGGTAAATGGTCTCAGCACTGATAGCACGTTTATCACTTCAGGCTATAGCGCCTGGGGCATGCCACTGACCCTTTCTGGGCCTCGGTTCCTGTCTATAAATTAGGTATAAAAATGCCTTCTCTGATTGTTTTACAGAACACAGTTAAGTGAGTAGTCTAGAAGCCCATTATTATCTTAACTGAAACAACAGTTACACTGCTGTAGAGCATCTCTCAGGAACGAGCTGTGTTGTCTATTCCCCTGCTCCTGACAATTCAACAAGCTGGAGGTTTGGGGGCCAGTATTCAAAATGCCAGCAGCCTCTGGTGCCCAGTCATCCTATTCAATTAAGAGGAAAACATTTATCTCTTCAAAGACACAGAAAATGGGGGTTTATCATAAGGTTGAGGTCTTGTACAAATCAGATAGCTCAGAAAAATGATGACGTGTCTTGTATTCACACTGCGTGACTGTAACCTGGCTCTGGAGTCAGACAGACCTGGGTTCTGTCTCTTCGGGCAAGACCTGAGGGCACCCTAATAACATCTTCAGTCCCTAGATTACCTCCACCATGAGGTCAGATAGAAACGCTCGCTTCGAGGGGCTGTTGAGAGGACTAAATAAGATGATACATTAAAGTCCAGAGCCACACTCAGTGCACAAGAGATAGTAGCTGGTGTTCTTATTCTAATGACCTTTAAAATGTACATTTAATACATATAAACATACAGAGGATTCTGAAAAATAGGTTTTGTGGTGTTTTATAGCCTTCTTTGTTGACCACATATCAAAATATTTTTAATTTAATTCTATTTATTTATTTTTCTTACAATGTTTGCTTTCTTTTCTCAGGTGTAGTCCCCATAGAGTTTCCACCACCAATTCACCCGTGCACCATCACCACAGTCCCTTGTGATCTTACCAACCTTATTTGGATCCTTTTCTCTCCCTCTCCCCTACAGTATGTCTCTGATTTATAGTTGTCTGTTTATTTTTGTCAAAATACTTTCCATGAGCAAAAAACACACACCTGTGTGTCATCCTATAATGAATGCAGAGTCGGCATCTGTCCCTAAGGAGGTCTGCTATTTCACATCACCCAGCCCTACGGATGAACACTTAGGTCTTCTTAAACCATTTTGCCAATTTAAACAGTCTTATAATTAGTACCTTAGTGCTCTAGACTGACTGGAGTCAAAGGTTATGTCATCATTTCTGAGATTTTGATGAATACTCTATTTTCTCCAAAAAATGTGTGTCACAGTTATCTTACAGCTGGCCAGCAGCAGGTATTTGTCATCACTCTTTAACTCAGAAAAGTGAATATCTCACTACAGGCTATCATCCCAGCTCTCACCTGCCTGCCACACCAGTCCGGGTCTTGTCTGCAGTCCTGAGGAGGCCAGCCAGCCCCATCTGAACAAACAAAGGACCAATGTGGCTCCATCCAGAGTCTGCACTTCCCTGGTGATGTGCTTTTAAGAACTGCCCTTGCTGGGTGCAGGCTTTGCTCCTGTTGTGTTCCATCCTGTTACAAGTTCATAAAGGTGCCTATTCAAGTTAAGGGCTTGACCACGTGGCTTGCTGTTGTACATGCTGGCTTAGCAGAGATTTATTTACCTAATTATCCCAATCCTTCGAGGATCCATAAAATAAACACTGCATTTACACCAAATATGCACCTCTATAAAAACCTCCAAACCAGCAGGAGGTTTCCATCTTGTAATAATCATGGTAATAACGTACAGTTGGGAGCAATTTGCTGTTTGCAAACATATCGACATACACTGTGATATGTAGTACTCAAAACAAGTCTGGGTTTTTATTATTGTGAAAAATTATTATTATTTGTATTTTATAAATGAAGGAGCTGATAATCACAAACTCAAACTGAGCTGTTTGTGGTCCTACAGCTAATGAGTGACTGTGGCCAGAATCCATTCTTCTGACTCATATCCCAGACTCATGCCACACAGCTTTGCCTACTTTGTGAAAATAAATTAATCACGGTTGTTGGGAGCTAGATGCTCACTGGTGCTCTGTCACCATTATTTTATGGTGAACTATGGGATCTGATGGTGGGGGTGGGAGGTGTTAAAGGTGAGGAGGGAGAAAAGAGAGAGAGGGAGGGAGAGAACTCTGCTTTGAGTTTCCCCAAATCCTACATAATTACTCTTGATCTAATGATAATGAAGTTTGAAGTGTTGAATAATCTAAGGGTCATTTTCCAACCCGGCATTAAGGCAGGCATTTAGACTCCGAAAATCTTCATCTAGTGCTTCTGACATGGCACAGTTTGTCTGATGATTGACAGCCTGGCATTTCCTAAACCTAGGGGTGCTTACAAAACCTGAGTGTTCCAACTGCAGCTGACTGACCAGCTAATCTTAAGTGTCATGTTAAAAGGGACAAGAGGCTGTTTTTTATTCCTCCAAAAAAGGTATATCTCAGACAGAAGCAGACTTGTTCTTTCCATCCCTCAGGTCATGGAACTGGCCGCTCTGGAAAAGAGCTGGCTTTCCACAGTGAAGCCATCTGCCAGCCCCACGCAGGCGCCCTGGAGTCAGATCGCTGTCTCTTAATGGCCAGCAAACCCACCTCTAAGCACAGTGACTACAGGTTCATTATTTCACGTGCCTTCACAGAAGCCAGAATGAAAAAAGACATTAGTGGTCACTTGGTGCTGAAATTCCTTTTTCAAGATGACCTCCTCTTGACCTTCTGGAAACACCTGACCCAAAGGCTCAGAAGGTTCTTTTCACACATGCGAGAGCTACCAGCCTGGAACTTCTCCCCTTCAGCCCAGTTCTTCCCATCATCACCATCCTTGCAGCTTTAATTTGCAAGCAGGGTGCTGTCGCCCTGCCTTGCTCACTTATCAGCCCCTCCGGGTCATAAGCCTCTGTCCTTCAACCAGCCTTGCTGGAACAAGCTTGTATTTGAACCCAGCTCCACCCCTCTTTACCTCCCCAAAGTTCAACATGCCCCACTGTCTGGTGAGAAAAACAAACATGTCTTCCTCACAGGGCTTCTGTGGGGTCTAAGTGGGACCCTGTATGTACAGCATGAAACCCTGTGCCCGCACGTAGTAGGCCCTTAGAAAGTGCAACTCTTAATGTCACTGTTGTTATTTTCTCCAAACACACTTTCAGCTTGTCCACATCTCTCAGTCTTTCATCTGGAGACCCTGAGGAAACACTCTGAACATGTTCTAACACAGGACAGAGAACAATTGCAATCTCTATTTATTTGACTACAAAGAATGTCTCACCTCCCCCCAGAACTATTAAATATGCTCACTGTGTCTGCAGGCACATTGCAAACTGGGAGGTTAAACAATACGTGCTGCAGCACCTCCTAAAGCTGATATCATTTAGGTGGTCCATAATGGAACCCACTTGAGTATGGTTGTTCAATTAGTTCCAAGTCACTTCATTATTACCATGCCATACAGCCCAAATGTTTTCATTTTCCCTCATTTTGCTCACAAAGACATAAGAGACCTTACCGATAGAAAATTGAACTATGATATTACAAAATACATGTATATAGAAACACTAAGTTTTTTTCTTGGTAAAATGCTATCAGGAGTTCTGGTCCTTAAAACATTCTCCTCTTGCCACATCCTGGTCACATCTGCTTATAATATAAGCACTTTATTATAATGGAACCACTCTGTGGCACTTAGCAAATACTTCGTTTTATGATACTTGTGTACTTGTTGGCCTCCTTTTTTAAAAGGAAAGCTCTTTCGGGACAGAGATTGCAATATATTCATCACTGGAATTCACTGACATCACACAACCATGGGGCTTTAAGCAGAATAGATGATCAGTAACTACCTGTCAAGCGGACCATGAGCATACGCAGGCATGAAAGCAAGAATGAATGCTTTCTCACAGTAAACCAAGCACTGTTAAGTGTTACAAAGGAAATGAGTAGATTGAGTGTGACTCATTCTTAGTTCCATGCTAGCTGCCAGAGACCACTATTTCCCCTCAAACTGGTCATAAACTATTTGTTTAATAATCCAGCCTGGGCCTCCCCAGCGGCGCAGCGGTTGAGCGCTGGGTTGCGAAGCTGCCCGCGGCCTCTGCGGCACTGGTTCGATCCCCGGCTGCTCCCCGGTCACCAGAGGAAGGTCCCACATGGCGCGCAGACCTCTCCTGCCGCCCGCTGCTCCCCTCAGCAGTGTACCTCAGTCCTTCTGCCTGCTCTGCTCCCCGCTCTGGCTCTGGTGAATTCTCTCACCCTCCCGCACTTCTGACTGTACCCAGTGCATGTATAAACAAAACAAACAAACAAATAAATAAATAAACATGCCTCTATTAAAAATAATAATAATAATAATCCAGCCTGACTATTTTTCAGGAATATGACATTGTGAAATCTGCTGTCTTGAAACAGGAGATAGTCACTTGCCTCCAGTTTTCCTCTCCAATGCTTAAGGATTTCACCAACATTCCCAAGAGTGTCTCTGGGACCACATGGAAGAACCAGGAAGAACAAGCACCTGGACCAGAAGACCTGAGTTCATTCAACATTTGTACTAAAATAACGGCAATAGGAAAAGGGATGGATCTGTTCAGTTTCATAGACTGTGCAAAGTCACCAAATTTTAAAAATTATACATTCCCATCAATAAAAATTTTTTGAGCATATACCTGCCATATATGCATATTTATTTATTCTTAAGTCATATATTGATACATGCAGTACTATGCCAATACATTATGTGCATTATAAAACACACAGCAAAACAGAAGTTTAGAAAGGACAAGAGCTTCTTGCTGCATCTTCTTGCATACCCCGAGGGTACATGAACCCCACTTTGGAAACCACAGAGTTACCATCAGGGTGATGAGTCAATTGCCCTACAGGCCAGGGAGTTTCTCTGCCCTTCAGAGTCAATGTCTTGTATCCTTAACCTCTAATACCTCCCAAATGTGTGTTACTAGACACAATGAACAGAATGGGAAAATGTGGCTGGATCTGTGCCCCTTTACTGGGAACACAGCACAAGAGCAAAGGCAGTGAGAATGGTTTGAGTGTGCGCTTCTTTCTGCCACACACTGTGATTGGGGACCTCTCCCTGTCCCCAGCCTAGTCCCGGGCAAGTTTCTGGGCACCACTGAACTTCTATTACTAACAAAATAGGAAAGTTAAAACTTCCATTTCCGTGGTTGTGAGTGTTAAATGAGATAATATGCGTGGTGTGGGTAATCACACACAGAATGAGTGCCCGGCCAGCATCTGCCTCCCCCCACGTACAGCCCATGGTCTTCTCATTTAGAAGGTGGTCTCTGAAGTTGCTCTAATCTCATCCAGAGCCACCACATTGATTCGGGAAAGCATTTTTCTTCTAGTCCGTAGTTGACGACATAATTACTTAGAAACGCTGGAAGGGGCAATCTGGAGGGAAAGGAGTAGTTGGTATAGATAAGAGAGGGAGTGGGAGTTAATGAGCAGCATGAGGTAAAAAGCACCCAACTTAGGGTAGGAACAGACATATTTACTCAACTTTTCCACCCTCTGCTTTGTCTCCAGTGAAGTAATCTTTATATTAGAGATACTTATTAAATATAGTTTCATTTATATGTAAAATGTATCATGCAATATTTAAAACACCCAAAAATGGACAAAGAAATACAAAGCACGTAGCGATGTGTACAATACTCGGCTCAAGGAAAACACTAGAAAACTGTTCAGTCTGCCCTTGCCTCCCTTCTCTATCACCTCCAAACCAATTTATTATTTATTTGGTATTTATCACAACACCTTTCTCTCCAATTTTATGACATGTTTGTATCCCTAAGCAGCATATAGTGTCATTTAGAGTATTTTTAAACTTAAAGATGTTTTATTAGTAATGTAGTATATGATATATATAGTATGTACATTTTTATTAATAGTATATATTATTATTATCTTGAATGAACTTTGACTCATTAGCTCATTCACACAACAGATATTTAGATCCGCTCTTGATGCCATAATTAATTGTCGTGTCAAGGAAAATCCTTTCATGCCCCAGTCCTGGAAAGAGGTCAACACAAACTACATGAAAAATGGTTTCTTTGCAAAATCATTTTCAGATTTTGCAAATTCTTTTTACTCTTTCCCCAGAAAACCTCTCATTCTGTTATCAGGAAGAGCAACGGCGGCGGCTGTGATTCTAGAAGCAGGGCAGAGGGGCACATCACGAATGTGTAAGTGAGTTCTCCACAGAGAAGCAGGGAGAGGCGGGAGCTCGCATCGGCAGCCCACCCTCACAAGTCTTATTTTCTAGACAGCAGAGTTCAGAATAGAGTGGGATTCTCTTGACTCCCATCCAAAGGAGTGCAATTATGGAGGCATCCGTGTGGGCGTTCACGCTCAAGACACACTCAGCTCCTGTTTCGCAGGCACACGAGGAGGGAAGCGCAGGGGCTGCCCAAGTCTCTTTGGTCCCCAGGCCGCGCTCCTCCCACAGGCTCCAGGGGCGCGGGCGTGACAGGCTGCGAGCGGCGTGAGAAAGTGAGTACATTTCACAAATGACCAGATCCACCTGCCCCCTGGGCCACCATGTGCGTGGTGACTGGTACCTAAAGCACATCCTCTCTGAAAAGGAACAACGGGTGTTGGTTTTTCTGGTTATAATAAAACATTTTGCTATAAGCAGAAAATGCCAACAAGCAAAACAAGGAAACTAAAAATTACCATACTCCCTCCATCATGTGATAAACATTTGTATGTAGATACACTTGCTTTTATCTTTGCATATGAATATGGTATTTTTTTATAATTGGATTTAGACCATGTGTAATACTTTGAATCCTGCTGTTTCGGTCAAGTCTCACTATAATAATAAACATATCACTGTTACTCTTGTCTCTGTATGTCAAGTAGGCTCTTTTGAATTCCTCTCCTCTTCTCTCCCTCCAGCCATCTCCTCCCCTACCGTCAATTCCCTGTCCTGTGAAGCCTTGTCTAATAATCCCAGTGAACTAATTTCCATCTTGTCAAAATGTTCAGTCGTTATACAGATTGCATACTTCAGGGCCTGCTGTATTGTGTTATCTTTTGGAATAACTAAGAATTGGTCTTATGTTCCTGGAATTCACATAAGGCCCTAAAGGTCAGCAATCACGTCTCACGTATAGTAGGTGCTGATTTTCAGACAGATTCATATTTTGTGGATTCTCCTGTCCTTTGTTGTTTCCATGCAAAAGTAGAAATTCTCAAATAAAGTCACCAGAAATGGGAATAAACACCTTTGTAACATTTATCCTAGAAAATTATGGGGCTCATCTCTTGTATTTTCATACTACAGCCCTTCCCTTGGCTGGTGCTGACATACGGTATTCCCCCAGGCGTGGTTCCTGAAAAAGCACTAACTATGGGCTCACCCCAGCCTGCACCTTTCTGGGCTACAATGTATTTACTATGGATCAATCAAATCAGAATGACTCAAGCTTCAGGTAAAGCAATTACAAGGTACTGACTCTCCTCATACTCTCTTCACAAATTAAAAATAATTAAAATTTAAAAGTCACTTAAAGGAAAACTGGGTTAGGTAGGATTGCAAATTAACAACCATTACTTTCTAACATTAGAGTAGCATTTTTCTGACCCTGTTCTGCAAAGACTATTCCCTCCACTCCCAAATACAAATCCACACATATGCACCTGCCTCAGCAGGCAAGAATAGTCACCCCTCTTTTTTGCGACTCACCTATTACCAATAATGAACTGATCATTCAGGAGCCGATTTCAAATCTGGGGCCCCATAAATTAACAGGGCACTTTTTCCCTAATCCACAGGAGGGCTTTCAACTCCAGGCCCTGCGCATCCACTGAAGTCCTCAGTCCTTAGTACTTGATTTCCTATTACAGGCTGTATGCTAGAAAAGGGAGGGGACAGGAAGCGTGGGTACAGTGCACTCCCTCACCCCTCCAGACTGTCCCCACCATCCCTGTGTGACCCCTGCCCCAAACCTACACTGCATAGCTGAGACTTGGATGGATCAGTTTCCCTCCTGAGCCAGCTTGTCATGTTCCTTCCTCCAGCTCAGGGCACATCTCACTCGGGAACGCCTTCTCCGTCTTCATGGTGTCCATATTCTAAAGTTTAAAGTGCCCATCTGAGGTGTGTGGTTGTGAGGTGGGGAAAGGAGAGACTCTCAGAGTCCACCTCTGAGCACCAGTCTCTCTTTCTCACCTAACTCCCCTTGACTAAAACGGGACCCTGGTGCCCCCGAGATGCACCTCCTCATTGCAGCCTTTCTTTCTCCGTCACCACCAGATGGAGTGAATCTTCTCTGTGCTCCAAGTACATTTTGTTTATTCCTCTACAGGGAGTCTTATACCAGGCTCCCTGTCCTAGAAACAGCAGCACTAGAATGCTCTTGGGTACAATTGTTAATTGGATTATTCCTGCTAACATTATAGTGATAGGGCTGAGAGAGGGCACTTGTAATAAAAATAGGCACCTTTTCTTGTACATGCTTCAGTCCTTACATCTTTGGTGGGGAGAACTGCTTCTCATTTCCCAGTAGATGTTCCATAGAAGGTCTGTGAAGAGGGTGGGCACCTGCAGACAAGGCTAAAGCAGTGGGCTAAAGAAGTTGCGAGAAGTCTATCCCTCCTCTTGGTGAAGTCTGAAAATAGTGGGTAAGGACGGCTGCATGTAAGTCCCCAACGCTTTGCTACCTGCCAAGGCCCGGGGTCCAAAAGCAGCACCAAACCACACATCCATCCCTAGCCCAACCCTGTCCTTTCTAGAGCGCCCCCTGCTGACCGCTGAACTGTATTGCTCCCATCAGCCTCTAACCAACCGAGGGTCACTCGCCATTTATAAATGAATAGAATAAATCCTATTCTGACACGACTTTATTTGTTTTTTAAAGACTCATCTATTTATGCATACAAGAACTGGGGTACAGGCCAGAGGTGTGGTGGGTGAGAGGATTCCCCAGAGACAGAGTGGGGAACAGAACAGGCAGATCGACAGAAATACACTGCTGAGGGGAGCAGTGGGTGAGGCAGGAGAGGTCTGCCGCACCATGTGGATAGCTCCCTGGCCAGGGATCGAACTCATGCTGCAATGGCTGCGGATAGCGTCATAGGTTGCGTCCTAATCCCCTGTGCCACCAGGGAGTTCCTCTGACATGACTTTAGAACCACTAATGAAGGTTATGGGGAGAGGATCCCCTTCTCATTGCACAGACCACCATCCTCTTGCTGATGGCTCTCCGCAACCTCCTCCACCGCAGTGGGGACTGCTGCTTACAGATCAGAGGCATCTGGGGGAAAAACCTTTTGAGATCTGTGAGTTGGTTTTCAGAAGCTTTCCCACAATGCTTCAAGGGAAAACTTCTCCATTATAGCACTTCTTAGAAAAATATCTAAGGCATCTTCTTGGGTCTTTATGATTTTAGCTGGTATCTCTGAGGGGCTACAGGTATATCACATAATCTTCATTGCAACCTTATGAGGTAGGGCCATTGTTACTGCCATTTTGCAGATGCAGAAACTGAGGCCCAGCAAGGCTAAGAACTACTTGCTCAAGGCGACTCGGCCAGTGAGTGGAACTGGATTTGAAGCCAGGGAACCTGACTCCAGTGTCCCAGTGCTTACCACTCAGCTATGTCTCTCCTAGTCCTACCCACCCTGTGAGATCTGCAGTTACAGTTCCCTAGGATAGAGTAAACAGTCTTCCCAAATTCAGGTTTTCTTTTTGATTCTCCATAGGAAGTGCACTAGGAGATCTCATTGTTTAAAAGACCGCCACCCCCTCACTGACCTTTTACAAAGAAATCTGTCTTGGCAAGATGCTTGGTGTTTGTAAGTGAGGTTCCCCTCTCTTTGCCTAGACATTCCCCAGATAATAAAATAAAAATGTATCTAGCACATTTTGCCTGGCACACAGTGAATACTAAATAACTAGTTTTTGAATTGAATTGTACCTGCACAAATTCAAGTGCAAGCCTCCACTCAGTCCTGCCTGCCTCTTCTCCACGAGGGACACCGCAGCTCCTCGGGCAGCAAGAAGTTGGTCAAACTGGGACAGTCTAATAAATGACCCACTGAGGCTTCCAGACCCAGTCTGTAGGACCAAACAGCCATGATTCTCTCCTTTTCCTCAAAATACACTTATTTCTACAAAATTCCTATAAATACACAGGGTACCCGATAACCATGCAGTTCCCCCCTCTGGGATCATCTGCTCCTGATGAGGCTTATTAAAATAGGAAACTATTTTTAAGCTAAATCATCAATCAAAAGTATTCTCTGTTCTGGCATGGCTGCTTTCCACAGATAATAAAATCCCATCAACTTGCTCCAAAGAAAAAGTGACCTACATAACAGTGATAGCATGAATAACAATTAATCCTCCAATGAAATGTTCAGAAGATAGAACTGCAGTAAAGCCAAGATTCCCAGGGAGTATCAGACCTGTTGTCTTTTGTCTTGATTCTAAGCTTGGAACAGATAAAGAAAGGACTGTCTGGGATTCACACTTTCAGGGACAGGACTCAAATCCCAAGTGACAGCTTAAAGGGGAGTGTAGTCAGAGCTGAACAAGACACAGCAAACAGTACTCCACGGCCCAGGAAAAACACAGAAAACCAGTTCTGTGTTGGTCCTACTTGAAAAGACCTCAGAAGAACAATTTATAAATGAGTCATGGAAGAATGATTTTGTAGATGACTCCATCATGCCCAGCACCAGGGTAAGGACTGTGGCTGTTCTCATCAGCACCCTGGAAGAGCTGGAAGAGCAGTCAGTGGCACAAGATGGCTGTGTTTATGCAGCTCTTGGTCTTCATCAAATGGATTCATCTTTTGGGTCACATTTCTTATCAGTGGATGTAGAATTTCAGTGTGTCTCCAACAGGATCTCCTATGGTGGAGCTACTGCAAAAAAATGATGAAGCAGGACACAGGCAGAAAAACAGTCACCTGGGAGGTAGGAGCCCTGATCTCTCTGAGTCTGTTTCTTCATCTGTAACGCAAGTCAAACAGCACCATGGTGCTGTCGGTGTGGGACAGATGTTGTGGGTGTAGGGCAATGGGCACCCACCAATTCTCCTAATAACAGTCAAGCCTACAGAGTGTCTCATAACATTAAATATATACTTAGATATGACACGGAAACCCACTCTGGCTAGGCATCTGAGACAAATGGAAACCTACATTCACACAAAAACCTGTACATGAATATTTATAGAGCTTTATTTATAATCACCCCAAACTGGAATCAACCCAATGTCCTTGGCAGTGAGTGAATAAACAAACTGGCATGTCCATACAACAGATTACTACTCAGGAACCAACCGTGGATACACACACAAACACACACACACATATGGGTGGATCTCAGGTGCCTCTGCCACACTCAAGAAGCCAGATACAAAGTTAGGTGCTGGGTGGTGCCATGTATGTGACACTGAAAAAGGCAAACGATAGGATGGATGATGGAACCGTGGATGCCAGGGATGCAAGTTGGGGTGACTTGACTACAAAGGGGCAGCAAGAGAGAATTTGGGGGGCTGGGTGGAACCACCATGTATCAATGATTGTGGAGGTACATGAGTCCATGCACTAGTCACAACTCATAGGACTGAACAAAAAAGAAAGTGGATTTTATTGTAATCGAATTTTCCAAAATAAGTGTTAAAAATTACTTTCAGTCCTCTAGAACTGAAAAAAGAGGAAACTCTTGACTGGGAGCAGAGAGACAGGAAGAGAAGAAAGTCAACTCCACTTCCCTGAGACTCACTTCCCCATAGCCACTTCCCGCTGGCCACATGCATGGGCCATACCCTTCACTCAATGCCCTCAGCGGAGGAGACCCCAGGGCATGCCATGACTTAACTAAAGGCACTGGGTCAAGGGGGAAAATAAATCCAGAGATTAACACCCAACTCAAGTGCTCCATACTTAGCTACTACCAGCCATGAAAGACTCAAAGACCCAAGAAAGCAGAACTTGGTACCCAGGTCTAGCTTCCCAGTCTCCTCTCAAACAAGGACCCACTTCATCTCTATTAATTGACCCTAGCAATGCCAACCCCCTTTAAGGGAAACTTCACCAACATTGCCAGAGAAAACACAGGATGCCCAATAAATTTGAACTTTAGATGAATAATGAGTAATGATTGGGAATAAATATGTCCTATACAATATTAACACGTATTTTTATTTGCTAAACCTGACAACCCTATCCTCACCCATAAGGGCTTGGCCTCACCGCACAGCAGAAGGTAATCTATTACACCTTTATCAATCCAGATCCATTTACCCATATTTTTTGTTTCCTGGCTCGTTCCCTGATGATTAGAGAACTGGGTCTGTTGAGCAAGCCTCTCTAGAAACCTGGTCCCTAAAAATATGGGTTCTTAGCAATGGGGAGAAAGTCTAAGCAAATAGCATACCCCATCCAACCTCTGCTCCCTGCCAGAAGTTAGATCAAATGTGGGGAAGGCAAACTATGCTGAGATTCTGTTCATAAGCAAGCTGGGCTAAGGAGTATCTGAGGGGTGACCCCCTCAGATGAACTGTAAAACTAGTCACCTCCTAGGTCCTCCCGAGTCACCCTGGGGGCACTCATAGTGGCCGCTACACTTTCCAAGTCTCTGTGATTGTAGCAGGTGTCTGGGGGAGGTGCCACCCACAGGCCCATGCAAGTAGGGAAGGGGGTGGTGCTTCCTTTCTAGGGTTCTCTATTTTGCCATTAACAAAAGGAAAATCTGTTCGAAATTCATATTAAAAGCTCAAGCAGATGCTAAGCAGCTGCTCTCCATCTGCAAGGTTGATGGCACAAGGTTAAACTAAAGCATCAGGGATTTGATTAGGTTAGATGTCAGGACAGGGCAGTACAAGAAAGATGGTCAAGGGCAGAATGGTAGCTGAAAGGATCAGGTCATGTCCCGTTTCTGGGCTCCCAAATCATGGGTTAAAGTTTGCCCAGTGGAGGGCCTAATGGTCTCTCAAGTTGTCATCTAGTCCCGCCAATTGCCATTCATACCATTACCAAACATTTATTGAGACCTCTGTGTTTCAGGCACTGTGTTAGTGCTGTGATTCTAAACACATGTACAAAATAGACAAAACAGTGATGGGCCGAGGCAACAACAGAGGAGAGTTCAGGGTTGATGGGATGACAACGGGGCTGCAGCAAGACAGTGGATTTGCTGGAGTCCATGTCTGATCTGAGTGTGAAGGATTAGCAGAGGTTGGCCAGGAAGAGGAGGGCTAGAACTTGGAGACAGGGAGGGCCGGCACTGTGGGCAGAACACCCAGCTTGGAAAAGGTGTGAAGACTATTCTGCAAAGGCACAAGAGTATGACTGGAGCCTGAGATCAGGGTGGGAATAGAGAGGAATGAGGACCTGGCATGTTAAGTCAGGGGTTTTCACTACCCTAAGCAGCCACAAGGGTTTTAACTTATCAGAGCACCAAGGTCCAAGGACACTGCGGGAGCCTAGAGGAGAGGAGCTGAACCCTAGAATGTCCAGAGTCAGTGTTCCAAGGTCTTGGGCCACCCATGACAGCAGACAAAAAAACAGGCGGTGAACTTGAGAAACTTGAGAAAGCAGAGGTGGATATGAACCGGATGTGGGACACAAAGCAGAGACAGGAAGAGGGGAACCCCAGGTTTCAGGAGTCCATGGCTCAGGTTTGGAACACCTGTCAACTGGCTAGGGTCATGCAAATGAAGAAACTACAACTCCAGCAGGGAGTGCAAGGGTTTCCTCCTTGCAAATGCCTGGCGCATACCCAAGCATCCGCCCCGCCCCCAAAGCCCCCCCCCCCCCACCAAATCCACGACACAATTCACAATAAGCCTGCTCAGCCATCCCCAGCCTGACACACCTCTTCCCCATTTTAGTGGTCGGTCATGGGAGCTGCTGGACCTGCATATGCAGACAGAGGTTATCAGGATTCAGAGTAGACTTGTAGTGGTCACTGAAGGTATCAAGGAGGTCTCAGAAAGGACAAGAATATGGCCCGATGTCAGCAGAAGCAGCCCTGGTAAGGACTCCTGAGCACCTGCCTCCACTCTGGAGCTCAGCACCCATGTAGTCCAGTGATGGGTGTGCGAGGCCACGGTCATACTGGGTTTAAGTATCCTGCTAAGAGTGAAAATGAGTAAATACAGCTCAGTGTTGCCGCCTACTGTTCTCCTTCTGCCTCTGCACTACCGAACACCCCCAGGAGCAGGTCCCAGCGGGTGGCTCTGTCTGGGATGGTCACTGCCCCCAGGTGGTGCTAGTTCCCTTCTGAACTGAAGCAGCGCAGGGGTACCGAACTGGGTCAGAGCAGCCCCCAGGGATGTAGCTAGAAGGCTGTGTCCTAGCGATGGGGTCCCCACATCCCTTCCCATCCCCCCTTCATGTTGGGAAGAAGCTCAGGGGGAGGCTGGATGAACCACCTTGTCTCAGGGATTTGAGGCAGAACTGGATCAGTTGTCAGCAAACCGTGGCCCAAGGGCCAAATCCAGCCACTGACTGTTTTTGTTCAGCTCACAAGCTAAGAATGGCGTTTACATTTTTAAGTGGTTGAAGACACCCAAAGGAAGAATAATGGCTGTGACAGAAACCATATGGTCTGCAAGATCTAAAATATTTACTTGTCTTTTTTTTTTTTGCAGAAGTCAGCTACTCCTGGACTAGACAGCCGCTGAGGTCTCTCCCCCTCTGATTGGAAGATCAAGCTGCCCTGGAGCTTCCCTGTCGCTCTCTAGAGGTAAGAGGCATCTCACCTGCCCCACTGGGACCCTCACTACAGCTCCAGGACCCCTGAGGCCATCTGCCAGCCTCCCCACAGCCTCTCAAGGAAGCGGGCAGGACCAGACAGGCAGCAGGGTGGACGCAGAGTCAGAAGGGGCTGGAAGGAGAGCAGCTTGGGTTGAATTGTTGGTCCTCACAGCTCTCCAGGCCTGTGCCCAGCACAGCTGTTCCAGTTGGGGGACCGCTGCTCCCCCTTGGAACTCTTTTAGTTATTACAAGCCTCTCCGAGGCCCTAGAAAAATACTTCAGCACTGCTGGTAGGCCCCAATTTGCCAGAAAGCTCCCCTGAGCCCAGCACAACTCACAGGACTTGTCGAAATGACCTCCTTTCGTGCTGCAAATCCCTTCTCAACAAGGAAAACCTGCTGACGGTTCAGGTCTTTTGTTAACAGCCCCAAATTTTTTTTTTTTAAGAATAAGAAAAAAACACCTCTGTTCTTGCTCTTTCTGAGGGAAAAGGAAGTCATTCGTAACATAAATAAATGAGGCAAGGTTTTCATCTTCCAGTAATTTCTAGGTGTGTTTCCTGTCTGCAGTAGCAGGTGCCATGTGAAGAAAGAACAAGAATTGCTGACAATAGCTGCCATGTTGTGAGCAAAGCATGGGCCAGAAGACTCCATGTTCAACCCTTTGCTGATCTCAGCAGTGCAGACAAGAGATCCTGCCTTAGCCAGATGGTGATCTTTGGGGAACTGCATATCAAGGGGTCCCAGGTAGTTTCATTTCCCATTGTCCCGAGTTTCAACTGGTGATGACTCAATCTGGACTAAGGGCCATGAAGATGGGAGTTTCTGAAAAGGGGGTGCTGGGGAAATGGACACAGTGGGCAGCCATGGCCTGGGGCCTGCACATGGAGGCTGTGGTCAGCCACGGCACTGTGACACTTCCTCTCTGACTACCTGCTAGATTCACTGGGATAACACTGACAGGAAGTCTGCCTGGGGAGCCCACAGTAGGTGTCAACTTCCCTTATATTTCCTTGACCCCCCGACATAGATATAATCTGGCCAACCCCTTTCTCACAGGCTAGTGTTAAAGCTCAGATGAGATAAAGGATGCAGAGGCGCTGTACAGCTATTAATCTCTGTAGTCATGGATTCATTCGGTGAATATTTATTAAACACTTACTCAGTGCCACTTCCTGGACTAAGTTCTGGGATGAAAGTGAACAAGACAGAAATTTCCCTGGCCCTGGTGGAGATTTAAGTCTACTTTCCATAAGTGAATATGGTGTAGCAGGTTTTTATTATTGAAACACTTGATCCCCAAGGTCAAGGGTTTAGAGAAAGCACACCGACCCCACCCCCCACCCACCACCCCCGGCTTCCTCTCCATTGTTAATAGTCTGAGGATCTGAGGATGTTATTTGAACCTTCATTTTTCTACCTGTAAAATGGGGTATGTTTATAAAAATCAAATGAACTGTTGATAATATCCATGAAAGCATTTAGTATGCTCTGTGGTACATGGTAGACTTTTTTAAATTTTCATATGACACCCCAATAAACAATATAAAGAGGCATAAGTATATTCACCTTAAAGACGGGCTGAAGGGAAAACTCAGGTAAGCTAAGCCCCGGAGGAGGGGAAACTGACCTCAGAGATCACATCCATCCCCTCCTACCATTAGTTCTCTCTCCCTGAGCCCCTAAATAATGCCTCTCATAAGACAATGCTGATGGCTTTGTTAATAACACTAAGCATCAGGGCCTCCTCCCTGGTGGTGCAAGGGGTTAAACACAGCACTGTGAATCTGTCCGCAGCCTCTGCAACACAAGTTTGATCCCAGGCTAGCCAGGAAGCTGCCCACATGGTACAGCAGACCTCTCCAGCCTAGCCCACTGCTCCCCTCAGCAGCGTATTTCATCAGTCTGCCTGTTCTGTTTCCCACTCTGTCTCTGGTGAATCCCCTCAGCCCCCACAAGTCTGGCCTGAACCCCAGTTCTTGTATGCATAAATAAGTAAATCTTTAAAAAATAAATAACACTAAGCACCACTGTTTATTTAGCACCTACTAGATGCCCATACCCTTCATCTCATTTAATCCTCACAAAATCCTCTACTGAGGCGCTATGATTATCTCCATCTTACATATGGAAAAAGTGAGGCACAGGAAGCTTTGCTAAATCACCCCAGATTACAAAGCTGGTGGGTAGAATAGCCAGGATTGGAACTGGTCCAGCTGACTGCAGAACCCATGGGTTACACCACCTGAATTGCCTGGGTAGGTCTGGGGGATGGCAACAAGCCCTGGCTGCTTGTGAAACACATTATTTTAAGAAGTGGCCTGTGTGCCACACACTCCTGTGCTGTCTCAGGAGAACTCAAACATACCACAACTACTGTACCACCAGCAGCATCACCTGGGAACCATGCGGGGGTCTGGTCCTCTCTGTGTCGGTAATCTCTGTTATAATCAACACTGTTATATAAAAACAATGCTGGCTATGCCGGGCATGTTCCAAGCACTTGCATATATTAACTCAAGTGGGTACTACTACCATCCTCACTTTGAATGGGACAAGGGTTACCTTGGCAGTTAGTGGCAGAGCTAGAGTACAAACCCAGCCCCCTGGGCTCAGGGGCTGCAGTGAGGCAGGGCCCCTTGAGTGAATGGTACTTAGCAGCAGGGCACTTGCCTACACTCGGCCCTGATAGCAGCTTTTTACACATCTGGCTTGTACAGATGAATAGAAGAACCCTCTGATGGCAAAACTGCCCAGTAAACTGGTATAATTACCCCCAAACCCTCTCCCACCATGGAAGGCACCATCAGAAGGCTTGGGCAACCCTGACTGGGTCTTGCTTGTGACAGTGACTGATGCCAACCAGTCTAGAAAACCATGGCCCACTGGGCTCCTCAAAACTCTCCAGTCGTCAAAAACAAGGAAAAGCCTAAGATACCGTCACAGCCAAGAGAAGCCCAGGCCATGGGGATGAAATGTCACACAGCATCCTGATGGGATTCTGGAACAGAAAACAGACATTCAGAGAAGACTAAGGAAATGTGAATAGTGTGGACTTCTGGCTAATACAATTGTACCAACATTGTTCCACTATTATAACAACTGTACCTCCAGCCACAGTAGATATGAAGGTGCCACCCAAAGACCTAAACAGAGAAACAAAGCAGTTCATTTGAGATTGGGGCTAGGGGCTGGGAGCAATGAGGAATGGGACTGGTGCTTTCATTTAACCATCTGTATCCATTATCTGGATAAAATCACTGGAAGCACAATGAATAGGGAACTCAGCCATGGCACGCTCTCGGCCCAGCGTCAGCGCATGCATCCTTCAGAAAGACAAATACTGGGTGATGCGCTCCTGGTGCTTCCTGGGAAGGCCAGAAGGCTGAGAAAGCGTGAGTCTAGGAAATCTCAAAACAAGGAACCAGTGGGCACTTGTTTCCCAAATCCCAAAACAAGTAGACCTCTCTTGAAGTTTGAAGGAGGTGACTTGACAACACATTTACAGCAGCTTAAAAATGGAGGGAGCTTGTTAAGCTGAGATGTGGGGCAGACTTGATGTCAGAGAGGGGATGGGCATGTGTAGATCTCAACTCAGGAAACCATACATTTGTCACTGAGGGGAGCCCCGGCTCGGTAGTGTCCCGGATATGCCCTGTCCCTCTTCAGCCCCCTCGGTGAGCGTGCCCTGGCCCAGGCACAATGCCGGAGCTGTAGGCAGGCCCAAGCCAAGAAAGTGGGTAGGCAGGCACACAGGCCTCTGCACCTGCCGGCCCTGTACAAGCCATTACAGACGACGGTCTCCCCACCTCTGTTACCCCCCTCTCACTTCTATTCACACAGGTACACACCCCACCACACCCAGACACAAGCCATACACAATACTTCCCATCATATACCTCACAGCCCACCACACACAGAGACACAGACGTACACATATACATACATACCTATACCATTTGCAATACACCCCAGTACAGGCATACAGCCCAATACACACACACACACACACACACACACACACACACACACACACACTGCTGTGGAGGGGCAAGGATATAGTCAGAGGCTCTGGGCTCTGAACTCACCATCACTACTGAACCTGTGGGCACCACTTAATCTCCCTAAACTGAGGTCTCCACAAACAGTAATACGGAATTACCTCCAAAGAAACATGGTAAAGAACAAATAGAAAAAATTCTGTGGAAGACTTGTGTAAACTGTAGATCGATTTATAAGTGTAATCTGCCGTTGCTAATTAAGTGGTAAGTTCTGCTTTAGATTATAAAATGTATGATTTCTTTATCCAAGGAAATAAGAAGCAGGGTAGGTAGGGGAGGGAATCGTCAGAGGCCTGCAAACCACACTTGGGGACACACTTTCTCCATCTGCCTGCACCTCTGTGGGCCAGACACCAAATGTGCCCCAGCCGCAGAGTGGCAAGGAAGAAAAGAAGGGTCTTCACTCAGTTCACTCATCAAGTTGATGTTCTTTCTGGAAGGGACATTCCACCCCTCAAGACAGCAGGGCAGCAAATCCTGTCACACCATGATGTGAATTTCCGAACCAATGGATGGGTGATTTCTTCATTCAATTCTTCTTTTCTTTTTCACCCAGTTCACAGAAGGGCCTGCTCGCTAGGCCTCAGGGAACCTCCATGGAAAGGGATGCACCTTAAGGGAAAGGGGTTTAGACCTGGAGGAGTTTTGATTGTGAAACAGTGAGTCACTCCCTTCCTGTTCACTCTGCCAGTGGGGAAAGGAGAAATGATTAACTCTAGGAAACTAGCTCATTTGCATGATCATTTGCATAGATGTGCATAAATTATGCCTTCCTACCAAATAATCTGACCATGAGGAAAGGCAAAAGGAAATGTGCTTTCTGTCCCTCTTCCGGATCTGTTTCTCTTCTTCCTTCCCACTTGCTTTCTTAAATGTACCAAAACAATTTTAAGCTTCCACATGCAAAAAGTACATGACAGTGCCTCTCTCACAGAGATCTGTAGAAGGTTTGTATACTGGGGTCACCCAAGAGTCCTGCTTTTTTCCATCTTTTCCCCTTACTTCATGCCCAAATTCATATCCACGCTCTGTCTCCAAAATAGAATGCTTCGCCTATCAGTGTTCACTGTTCACACTACCTGAGAATTCCTGAGCTATAAGGGCACACAGCTGTGAAGCAGCCCAGAAGCTCCAGCAGGGCAGGGATGCTGTCTGTCTATGCAGTACTGCCTCCCAGGGTCTCTGAAATGACAAACCAGTCACCCTTGACCTCTGTAGGGAAGAGAGAACTGAGGTCCAGAACCTAGCTGTGGCAGAGACCACTGCAATCTGCTTTGGAGACCACCAAGGCCCTAAGCAGAGTCAGAGCTCTTTCCACAGCACCATCCTGACCCATCCGACTGGCAAAATGGCAAGTCGGGCAGGCTCACTTTTGTGCCCCTTTCCAGCAGTATTCATCCACAGAGCATCAGATGAGCGAGGTCAGGAGCTAGGAGAGAGTTCTGCCAAGGCTTCATGGGCTGCAGGGCGAGCAGACGCATGTCACCTGCCCCATCTGAGCCTGCTCCTAAGGCCGACAGCTCTGAAGTCTCACAGGGGCTGGCATTCATCCCAGGAATAGAGGCCAAGGGCAAATAGCTTCTTAATTACTGCTTACAGTGCAAGTTTTTGCTTTGGCCTGGGCACTGGCCAATCCCCGAAACACATCGAGTCTCTTATCAACCTGCAGTGAATTGATCCTGGCAATCGATCCTTGTCTGATCCATGGATTCTATTGCAACTGGAGAAGCTGCAGCAAATACCTCCAGTCACAGGCTCCTCTTTGCAGCTGGCGGTTGCACAAAGGCCCGCCTTCCAAAACCACTCTGTCCAGCCCACCCACCCCAGGCCTTCAGATGGTCCGAGGCCAGGCCCTCCTACTCAGCCACCTCAGCAGTAGTCACATGGTCTGAAGCACGTGGCCCCAGGGACTCCAAAGGGCACAGTTCTGAACCTTCCCTGTCACACCCCTTTAGCAGCTACAGAGCAGTGTCATAATTGATCTCTCATTGGGTTTTCACACTCAACCCTCTGAAGCAGATAAAAAAAGAAAGAGTGTTTGAGAACACTCTCATCTCTACCCTGAGACTCCGTGCTGTGTAGACAATCTCTCACCTTACAGTGAAGAAACATTTAGAGAGATAGAATAGAATCTCAACTGAGAGGAAGGATATATTAGGGTGATGAATGCACTTAGCACTGACAACAAACAACCCCAACTCAGTGTCTTGACATAGTAAGTGCGCTTCTTTTTCATCTCATAGTCAACCCTGAGCTGGGTGACTTTCCCAGAGCTGCTCCTCCATAAAGATGGACACCTATCTCTAATGTTTACCTGGGGAGGTATGCATGAGACTGGAACACCATATTACAGCAGACAAGGAGTACATCACTTTGCACACTTTTCATTGGTCAGAAGGAGTCACGTGATTACTGGCTGCAAGGGAGACTGGGAAAGATAAGTCTTCCCATGAGACCAGGAAGAGAAAATGGACAGGTGAGTATCCAGTCACTCTGCTACAGAGGGGACAATGGACTTTTTCAAGGAGTTCTATCATGCCAGCAGTTACCTAAACATCATCTCATTCAATCCCCATGACAGCTAGTTGAGATTATACATCTTCTTTTGTGCATGAGAAGATTCAGAGAATGCAGTGCTCCTCCTCTGAATCCCTTCTTCTTAACATATGAATACATTCTCCTTCCTTGGAAAAGCTGAAATATTGTAGAGAATATTTTGGCCATCCTACTTCCATCACAGATCCTTCTGAAATTCATCATTGTGATTAGTTTGATGTGTATCCTCTGGGTCTTACTGTACATGCATTATATGCACATCTGAACTCAAAGTTATTATCTAACTGGTTTATCATTTTCCTTTTTAAAAAAGAACTCATAGTATATATTACTCTGCAACAAATAGCTAACATACCTATCCTTATAAATAACCATCGATTGCTTTTTGACCAGATGACACACACCACCTAGATTTCCATCACAGATTAAATCCTTTGGAATGAAGTATAGTCTCTAGGAGGTCTTGGCTAAAAGACAAGTTCCTCACCAGGGAAGCATAAAGTATGAAGCATTAATAGCCATTCACACCTTAGTTCAGTGTCATTTGTCTGGGTAGGGCCAGACCAAGGGACAAGTACACAGCTGATGTCTTCTCCAGACAGCACTTGCCTGGTTTGAGAACACTCTCATATCTACCCTGAGACTCTGTGCTGTGTAGACAATCTCTCAACAAACCAGTCAGGATACTGGGGGTTGGAAAAATGGATCCCTGGAGGATGAATTTTTAAAATTCACTCTTTTTGAAAATGGGACTAGACAACACCAAACTGAAAAGTACCCCGAGTCTGGACAGCAAATACACTCAGGCTAAGTATCCCTGTAACCCACACTACAGTCTCTGCCATCCACAAAGGTACACGTGGTTATCCCCACACTACATTTGGGTACCTCGAGTCCAAGGGGTCAGCGTAGACTGCCCAAGGCTGACATAAGAAGTCACATCTTTATGGGGGCCCTCTTTTGTATAGGACCCTGCCTTCCTAAGCGTAGAGCCATCACTCTGAGTGGGGCCTGTCTTAAAGCCTCTAAAACCTGGGGTTTTATTTATTAGGCTTCTACTCTCCAGTGCCAGGAGCACTGGATTTGAATGAGAAGAGCACCAGGGAGTTGAACCAAACCAAAATATGATTCAAAAGTTCTTAAACTATATGAACTTTGACCCAAGCTTTGACATTATTTCATTGACCTCTCAACCACACATGGAAGGGCCTGCTTTTTATCTCCTATGCCTTTCCCAAAGCTAATGGGAACCCCATCTTCTAGGAGAGGCCCTTACCTGAAGTGGTCTGTTCTCTGAAGTCTTGAGCACTTAATGTCTGTACAATTAATGGTGAATTACTTAGCTTCACCTTGTGTCAGCTCTTCTTTGGTCCCAGATGGGTTATTTAAATAATTTGTTGTCATAACTTACGAGGCACTTCTGTCATGTCTCTCCAAAATAGAGAATAATCTCCTTGAAGGCAAAGGCAGGATCATGACCATAACCATGAACCCTGCAGATCTCAGCCTGACATCCTGCTCATACTCAGCACACACCAGAATCTTCTCAACATTTCAGCATTTTAATACTTTCATATCTAATATTTGATTATTTTCACCCAATAGGATGTCTTTTGAAAATGATCTCTTCAGTTTCTCTGATAACATGTCAATCACAATTTTCTCTCTTATATCCTCTTAATTCTTTTTTAACAACTATATAGAAATTTGGGGGGGGGGCACCTACCACCACCATCTTCATTACCACCACCACCACCATCATCATTATCATATTTGCCTTCATCACCATCATCCTCACCACCACCATCATCACATTCATCCTCATCACCTATCAGGTGCCTGCTGCCTGCTGGGTACCGTGCTATAATCAGGCTCCATCACAACAATCCCCATCTTTCCTCACCCCATTGTTACCATCACACTGGCACCACCGCAGGCCAGATGTGCTCTCACTAGGTCGCCACACCTGCCCCATCACTGCTTACAGACATGAAGTCTCATGGCCCTGTGGACACTGTCCCACATACACTACACAAGGAACATCATCCAGTCCTCTGTACTGCCCTATAAAGGCAGCACATCTGCTTCTATTCGCACACAAAAAACCTGAGCAACTCCCTTGAGTTTTCCTTACAGTGCTCTGTAATTGTTTCATCTATGCCTAGAAGCTATGTCTGAATGCTTAGTAATTATTGAAACTGGGTGATTATTAATGGGGGATTTAGTGAAAACTCTTCTTTGTATACTACACATTTCTCACAGTAAAAATTTAAAATAAAAAGTTACCTCTCCAAGCATGAAAAAAAGAATATTATTAAAACAGGTATCAGCTCTCACTCACTCCCTGGTATATCCTAAGTACCCAGTACATCGTTGGTGTGCAGTAAATAGCCATTGAATGAAAACCAAATGAATAAAAAGTGGTGCAACATGCAGGTAAAGTCAGTGAGTGAGGCCGGAGTCAAACCAGCTGCGTCTCCTCCAGAGCCCATTGCATCACTGGCCAAGCTGCCTTGTCTCTTTCTTAGGAAGAGAGAGTAAATTGCCACCCTATGGGAAGTCCTTAAAAGAGCTTTCAGAAGCCTCTGGAAAAGAAGTTGCCCTCCCGCCCCACACACTGAAAATTTACCTATGTCCTCTCCCTTAGAATTAACTCCAGCACCCAGCTGGCCAGCACGTCTGACTTCTGGCAGGCAGATGCCTTTCTATTTGATTCTAATGCTTAGAGATCAATAGTGGGGCTACAGGGTTCACAGAAAGAAATCGATGAAATCTTGATCGATACAAACAGCACGGCATGGTCATCCACTTACTCAGCTACGCCACTCTCCATCTTCCTCTCCCTCTCCTTCTGTTGCTTTCATTCTCTTTCTCTCCCAACAGTGTCAGCAAGCCCCCCTCCCCCCAAACAAGGACATAGGCGCGATGGAGTAATCGCAGGTCACAGGCTCAGCTGGAAAGCAAGATCCTGCTCTGCCATCAACTACATCTAAATCTCACAACTCCAGGCTGAGGAGAACCAGTGGTGGGGAAAGTGTTCTCATGAGGTTCAATCAATAGGAAGAGCCCAGCACAGTGCCTGGCACAACATCTCCTCCTTTATGCTGCCAGCCCTAATTTTTCACTGACCATTTTGCCTCTGGAAATGGTTCCTAGGCATACAATATTGAAAGCCCCTGCTAAATGCAAAAGTGTTAAATAGCTCAGCTATTAGATTGAAACTTACATATTCCCAGCATTTGCCCCCAGTTCTTAGAACAAGGGAGCTTATGATAATAACCCACCACAAGGTGTTTCCTGCATGTTACTCTTGATTGTCAGAACTTTATCAGTGATATATTGGCACCCATTTTATAGCCAAGGATACATAGACTTTAAGATTAAAAGTAGTGTATAAAGGTCATAAAGGCAGTAAAAGTCTTGGACACCTATCTGGAAGTGGAAATTCAGGTGGAAGGAAAAAAAGCAAGTTAGAGTTGGAAGCTGAGCCTCAAGGGGGGTGCTTGGGAGGACAAGGATGTCTTGGGAAGGCATCTATGTTGGAAAGAAGGAAGTGAAGTATTCAGACAGGTCAAAGTTACTATACTAAGTCATCAACCCTGAAACAGACACAGGTCAGTAAGAGAACTTGCCCCCCCCCCCAAAGATTCTGTCCCTTTCTGAGGGCTGGGATGGGGACAACATGGGACAATAGCTTGGGATAAAACAAGATGGCATCTTTGACATTTGGGTGTCACCACTTGCCTCTCCTGCCATTGTGAGAAACTGTTAATTGGTCACAGCATGCTCTTTGCAGATGATTGGGAGAAATATCACCTTTCATAGACCATATGAACAATACAAAGTAGAGACAGGAATGTGGGCACAGAGAGGAAGAGGCTGGGAAAAATCACAGGACATTCCAGCTTGGTCAAGGAGCTCTGCATTAAAAAAAAAAAAAAAACAAAAAACCCAGCTCCTCACTTAATGCGGTTAGTGTTTATTGAGCATCTACTATTTGCCTGACACGATCCTGTCTCCCTTCAGCAACTTCCAAGGGAAAAAGCCTCAGAGTAGTCATAGAGTTGAGGACTTGCAGGGTACCCTGAGGTCTGATGGCTTCTCCAGGAGTTCACAGCCAGCACGTGATGGAAACAGAAGCCAAACCCAGGTAGGTCTGTCTCCAAAAGCTACGTGCTCCCTGTTACTTAAGTCCTGCTCGCCACAGTGCCTGGCTTCACCCAACTCTGAAATTTTCCTTGAAGACTTCCCTACATTTGGCCTGATTCTCAGAAATGTTCTCCCAGTACTAGTGTTATAGGGCAGCCCCGATACAAAACAGGGTGCCTGACTGTGGATCCTCACCCGCGCACTTAAAAGGACTTATCAATACTCTACTGCAGGCACACGCGAAAGGTTAATAAAAGGTTTATTTACAAGGGAAGGGCAAAGGAGGAAATGTACAGCTCAGGGAGAAAAGTGGGAGACAAAGTTTTAAATGAGTCCTACCCGATCCGCCGACCTGGAAACACAAATGGCACTCTGAGAGCTGGCCGCAAGCCAGGAGCCGTGAAGCCAGGAGGCGAGTGACAGAGCGAGCGACCCCAAGGCCCACGTGTTTGGTTTTTATACCCAACCTGGCTGCTTAACTCCACCCTCAGGTCCCAGCCACCCTCCCTTTGGTGGTGACGGGATTTGTCTTTCCCAATGTCTTGATGACTTTGGTCTGGAGTGGGGGTGGCGTCCACAAAGCCTGTATGGGATTAGCTCAGGACATCCTTTCCCCCTAACACTAGCATGAATCTGGCAGACTGTGGTTGGGACAAATTGTCTCCCTTCCCATTCCCTTTATCCACCGGTGCTTTAAGCAGATGAAATGATATAAATCCAGACTTAGAAAAAAAAATTAAATTGCAGAATGAGAGGGGAGGTATTCATTTAACCAAAAAATTCCTTTGCTTTTATGGGATTCCCTTAGTGCATTCAGAAATAAGACTTAATTTACAAAATTCATTTGATGATCAACTTTTCAGGAACATGACTATTGTCAATTTATAAGTGAGCAAAGCAATTCTCTTTCCTGGCTTTTTTCCTGATGCTGACATGCCAAAGAAAGTCAGGGCTTGCTGAAAAATGATTTACTCTACTAAAATGTTCTGGCAACTTTGCTTAAAATGTCTTTGTGGTGCAATGTTCAAATAAACTTTTGGGATCTCTGCATTGCAAAGGGTGTTTTAAATAGTAAGGGGAAAACAGTGAACTTAAACATGCTCTGACAAGCTCAATGAAATATACTTTAGACTTCACCTTCTTCTGGGGTCTGAACACAATGTTTTTCTTCCTCTGGGTAATTTTTCAACTTGAAATTTTATTACTGATTTTCTCTAGGCTATACTGGTGTACCTTTTAAAAACCAAATTTATTTTAATTTCTGTATCTTAAAAACAGTGAAAAGCTGAGCCTAGAATAATCTGCTTCTTGTCTTCTCTAAATTCAATCCTCTCACACCCCCTACCTCACTGCCTTTTAACAGTCAGCTACAGAGGAAAGGCATTCTCAAAATACAAGGTCAGCTTCCCTTGAGTTAATGTATCAGCTAATGAAGAGTTCCTGTGCGCACCCTAGGCCTAATATACAACATGGCCATTTTCCCATAAAGGTCAGAAATGTTTTCTCCTTATCGGGATAACATAGTATTTAATCTCTAAATAATCCTGGATTATGTACTTGGCTATTTATTATGGTTTTCAATCTTACCGATTAGATAGTAGAAAACCACAACTCCCCACGGAGGGTGGTTCCCCCCACAGCTCAGGGCTAGGGCTCTGGACAATCTCAGGAGAAAGAGCTAAGATCTTTCAAAGAAAAGCTCACAGGAAATGGAAAGGTAGGGAAGAAAAGGAGAGGGGCAAAGTTTATGTAACTGCCTGAGTTAACCGTGAGTCTGGATTAAAGCTTGAATCTTCTGTTTCTAGAGAGCTCAACTTGGTCCCCAATTCCACTAAGCCAATGGGGAAGTCAAATAACACTTCTGGCAGTAACCATGTACATTACCTAATTGTCTGGAGATCCAGAAAGGAAATGTTGCAGGAACAAACATCCTATTTGACAAGTACCTTCTGTTACTCTGTAGTACCTTTGCACACATATTAACCCACTGCATTCTCACAACAATGCTGAGGAGATGGGGGACATGATAAGGACTTTGAACCAGTTGCTTCTCAAAGTGTGGTCTTAGGATCAGCAGTAACAGCCCACCTGGGGACCTTTTAAACAGGGAGAACTCTGGGCTCTACCCTAGATCTATAACTCAGAATCTGCTTTTTTTTTTTTTAAAGATTTTATTTATTTATTTATTCATACAAGCACTGGGTACAGTCAGAAGCGCAGGAGGGTGAGAGAATTCACCACAGCCAGAACAGGGAACAGAACAGGCAGACTGACGAAATCCACTGCTGAGGGGAGCAGCGGGCCGCAGGAGAGGTCTGCGCACCATGTGGGACCCTACTCTGGTGGCCGGGGAGCAGCCGGGGATCGAACCGGCGCTGTAGAGGCTGCGGGCAGCTTCGTAACCCAGCACTCAACCGCTGCGCCACCGGGGAGGCCCTCAGAATCTGCTTTTTAACAAGACTTCTGAGTGTTTATGTGAGAAACACTGCTCTGGTATCTAGAGTTCAGAGATTGTCTTATGCATCTCCATATTCCCAATTGCAGCATTGGGTAAACAGCTGATACAGAAGAAAGGTTAGTTGAACAAATGATTGATTTATACATAGACACATACATACATAGATTCATAAATATCTATGTAGATAGATGGATGGGCAGATACATGGACAATTGAATAAATAAATGAGATGCATTGTAATGGGACACCAAAATGTTAAGTGGTCAAAATCACAGAGATGTGGATCAACTAGATTCCAGGTCATTTCTAGACTCATTACTTTCCATTTTTTATTTGCTGGTGAAGAAATTGGGCTATCAAGCCTAATAAGAGTCCTCCCTTTCAGAAGGTGCTGAGTGGAGGAAGTTATATAACCATCCTCATGGTACAGAAGCCATCCACCCTCTATCAGTCAACATTTTGGATCACTGGGTCATGTTTAGACCCAGCATTTTTCATAGTCCAATTCAATTAAAGAAGCTACTGACAGATTCATGGTGATGTGTTTGTTTTTCAACCACATTGGAAGTTAAATTCTGAGTCAAGAGGAAGGTCTCTGCCTACCCAAGAGAACGGAATCTATTTTTATATGAGTAAGCACGACAATACTTGGTTTATCTGAATCTGGACTTTGCTCTGAGCATGTTCTGCAACCTGGACACATCCTTCGCCTCCTTTCCCCTGGCATCAGCAAGAACACCAGAATGCATTAACCCAAGAGGGCAGAGCTTCACTCAGTCTGTCCTTGCCAACTGGAAAATCCTGGCTCCTGTGCCACCACCTTCTGTCACATCCAGTTCATCACCAACTGTAGGATGGGCTTGGATACTGCAGTCCCCATGGATTTAGAGCCAGGAAATTCTGGGCTTTGAGAGATCATCTTCTGAGTTTGACTCTTTCCTAATAGCACATGAAATTCTAACATCAACAACTCAGGATAAAGTCTTCTTCATCAGAAGTCCATGGATGAAATTTCCATTGGGAATTTGTTCTCTTTCCCTCTAAATGGAAAGCTCTGAATCTTTTTAAGAGTCATAGACACCCTTAAGAAACTGATAAAAAAAAATATGACCCTTCTTCTCCTGAAGAACACACTTATAAACAATATATATTTTTTTTAATTTCCAGAGAGTTTCTTGGGAGATACTGGTAGAGTCTCTATGGTCCAGACATTCAAGGTTAATAACCCCTAATAGAAACTTGAGGTTTAAATCTTTATTCTGGTCTCCATAACATGACTGTACCTTATCTAATATTAATACTAATTAGAGTTGCTTTAAATATTTTGCTAAACAAGACTTAGAAACTGGGTAGGAGAAGCTTTATACAGAGTAGAAACTATATATGTTATGATAAGAAAAACCTGGGATTGAGTTCCAAATCCTCCCTGCTGGCTCTGTGTCCTTGACACAGCCACTTAGTTTCTCTAAATCTCACTTTCTCATCTGAAAAACTAATACCACCTCAGAAATTTCAGGTAATGCATGAAAAGACTACAATTACTGTGCCTTGGTACTTAATACATTTATTTCATTGTCTCTCCTCTTTTATCCTTTTCCCTAAGGAGAAAGGATAAACTCTCCAAGGAAGACTCTTGCCCTAAAACACTTTGAATCCCACTTTTGATTCATTCCTTTGTATTAAGACATTAATGAACCCATTATGTCTTAATACACCTAGGCCAAGAAGGGTAAGACCCAAATCATCTGCCATTTGTTTAGCACGTCTTTCCACACGTGAGCTTCTGGGGGAGGGTCTATGGGATATGCCACAAGTTCTGAGTCCTGCTGGAGAGACAAGCATAGCCCCGCATGGGGGCACTAATGACACAGGGCCATGGATGCTAAGCGCCAGATGTGACACTTCGACAATGAATGTGGATGCTGAGGCTCATCTGAGGGCTTGGTGACCAGAACCTGGGCTCAGGTGTCAGGCACATCTAAGTTTCTTTGTCTGAAAAAACAAGCAGGCCAACAAGATACAGCAACAATAAAAACAGGTTTTAGTCTGTTTATCAGACTAAATGAGATGCTGTGTAAAATGTCTGGCATAGTTGTGACTTACAGGGTGCTTAGTATCTCATGGTCATTCTCAATACTTGTGTGGGTGTGGATGATGGAAGAGGTTTTCTGGGGGCAGGTGGACAACAGGCATTGAAGAATGGAGAGAATGCAAAGCAGGAAGGGCGTGGAGAGTGTGAACACAAACAGTAGCAGAGGGACTCTACCAACCTTGCCCTTGTTATCACGGCCACTACCGTGTTCATAGATGGCACCCAAGGAAACTGACTGGGGGACCAGTAGGATTTTATCCTGGGAATTAGCTACTCAAAGAGCAAAAGTCCAGGAGGTCCCACTTGGAGGGCTCTAAGACCCCAAGGGGCACTGTGAGAACCAAGAACCAGAGAGTAGGCCTGGGTACACACTGAGAAAGCAAGCTCCCTTACGTTGAAGGATAGGAAGACGCAGGGCCAAAAGCACCTTCAGGAATTTTCCCAAGGCTTGGCCCTCTGACAAGAGTTGAGTTTCTTAAAACTATAGTGCTTTATTGGCTACTTTTTTGACAGTTACAGACTATGTGCTCAATAAATACTTATTGATTGATTGATTTCTTTTTTGGCTAATGTTGCCAGGAATGAAACGACTTGTGCACCATCCCAAGCACAGGGTGATGACCTGCCTGTCTCCTGACCTCTAAGGGACTGGAGTGTTGTGAGTCTAAGCAGGGGCTTGGCGCTAGCTGCAATGATAAAAGGCAGCTTGGCAGGAGACTCCAGCCCTAATCAACTGCAAGAATCAATGTGTCCACAGTCCAGATTCTCTAGAAAATTGCCAATCCTCTGATTACCTCTGCCACAATTGATCCCACTAAAGGAGGGGAAATAAGGAGGTAGACATGTTCAGAGAGAGAAGGACCTAGAGCAAGGTCACTCTCTGCTGACATATACCATCAAATCAAAAGACCAGACAGATATAGACCGAATCTGCTCAAACATTTATGGCATAAAAGCGGGAGGAGACCATGGGGGTAGGGTGTGGGAGGTGAGGGGAGCCTATACTCTAGACGGACACTTTAAAATTCTGCTAAGTCTCCAAAGCCCAGAGGAGCCAAATCATTAAAATCTTGTCTTTGCGGGCCAAGAATAGCTCAAGATTTATGTCCGTGTTACACAGTCCTGCTTGCCTGCATGCTGCCGGGCAGGCTCTTGTGGCCTAGACCAGCTCCACGGCTAAAGTTCACAGGCAAATGCACCCCAATCTATAAAGGGGCCAGATCAGCCCTACCTAACAAAGTGGGAAAGTTAAGGTTGGATCTAACAAAATCTTTGTAAAAAGATTGGATCTTTGTAAAAATGTAGCAGACAAAACCATGAACCCCTAAGAAAGCACTGAGACACCCAGATGCCAGGGCCTCCCTCTAGGTGGTAGGTTATGTGGAAACTCCAGCTGTGTGATATGAACCGGTTACTTAACCTCTCTGTAGCTCAGCTCCCTCATTTGAACAATGGTAACAAAAATATCTCCCTCATGTGACTATTATGAGGATTAATGCAAGGAGCATGCACAGGACAATGTCAGAACCAAATAAGCTTTTAACAGGCATTGTTTTTAAGGTAGGCATTGCACCCAAGTAAGGGGCAAAAGAGGTGTCTGCAAGTAAATATGAACATTCTCCAGGAGGTGGCCTCTTAAGGTTGCTAGGGGGCGAAATAAGAAACTATAGGAGGAGCAGCAGACCCACCCTCTCCTGAAGTGCCTGGAGCAATGTCGAAGAAGGAATAAACAGATTTCCACAACTGGGCTATAAAGCTCCCCACAAAAACTATATAAAACAGGTCAAATATTACCATGAAGTTTGTGGACAGGGTGGTCAGTGGATACAGAAAACCCCACTACCACACTAATCTCAGAAATGTACCCTAGAAACTCCGGCACAAATGGTCAAATTACTGGGAAGATCCCCGAGGCCTGTGGATTAGCAGGAAAACCAACAGGAACAGAGGCCTTTGCGTGTGACTGAGGAAGAGGGCTGTCTGGGCAAGATATCCTCAGAAGAGACAGACTGACAGACACCAGCCTTCGGACGGCATTAACTCTCAAGAAGCACAGTGATAATGTGACCTGGGTAGAGCTTTCCTTCCCATGAGGGGGTAGCTCTGCCAGTATTTTGAAGGACTAATTAGTTGATGCAGGCTTTCCCCCAAATCTCAAGGAACACCACTTCCTGCAGCCTGCTCTATGGAAGGTGGTCCTTCAACGTATTCCGTTATTCAAGGGCTCCAAACTCAAAGTGTTTGAAGATGCTGCAGAATACATTCTACATTTGCAACACAGCGTAAAGGCACCAGGAGCTCCTGCAGGATGGAAATGCCAGACTTTTTTGAGACTTTTTTGAGTGCAGTGCTTTCTTTCTGTAGTTCATGGAACACACTTTGGTAACCCACTTGAGAGCACTGCCACTGAAGAAGCAGCCTGGTTGGGAGCCCTGGCTCTGTTGCTAATTCAGCTGGTATTTTTTTTTTTTTAATATCCAAAATGGCAGGTTTGTTATATAAAAAGGCAAAGGGGGAAGAAAAAGATAATTGCGTAGACACAAAGGAGGGCAGAAAGATTTGCCCCAGAAACAGACAGGTTTGTTAGAGAAAGGAGAAAGACAAAGAGGCACCCGCATAGACACAAGTGGCCGGGAGAGCTGCGTTTGGAAATGGCCAGTGTAAGAAAGAGACACCTGCGTAGACACGGGGCGGGCAGGAGAGTTGCTTCAGCGGGTACTTCTTAGCGGTGCTTTCATCTTTGACTCCAAGACTTTGCTCTCAAAGCCCAGCAGACCTCACCCAGCTCATGTCAGACACTGTGCAGAAATGGATGTGGGAGCAAAGCTGCAGACAATGGCCCCCTGGAAGGGGCAATCAGGAAGCAGCGTCTGGAGTCTCCTGCCAAGCTGCTTTTCTTGCTAAATCTTAAGGGAGACTCAAGTTGTGCTTTATTAACACACCTTCTCAGAAACATCACCATTTAAAGGTATTTTCCAAACTATATATAAATTTGTGATTATCTGGGCAGGCATTTGGAGACTTCCAATATTTCTTTTCTCACCAAAGTGACAGGAAACAACATGCCCTGCTTGATCATTGGCTTCTTCCCCATATTAACACATAATGAACACAAACATTATTTGCTTTTGGTAATGTTCATAGAATCTTAGTTTGGGGTGGTTAGTTGGTAGATGGACTGAGTGGACTAACACTATTTCTCCCCTTGGACTAGCCTATCACCCTTGTCAATGAGGCATTACTGACCCCATTTTGTGGATGAAGCAACTGAGGACAAGAAAGTTTATTTATGTATGCTACACATGTTGTAAGAGAAAATGAGCCCAGAAATGAGATCTACCTCCAGAAATAGTTAATACACTAGTCTCCCCTTTTCCTTGTCATGGGGTATGTTCCAAGACCCCCAATGGATGCTTGAACCCTATACAACGTGCAGAGTACTGAGTCCTATAGATTCCACGCTTCTTCCTATACATAACCTGTGATAAAGTTCAAACATAGTTAAGCCAATAAGAGACCAACTAGTAGCTAATAATAATAAAATAGAACAATAATAACAATATCCTCTAACAATACACTGGTCTCTCTTTCAAAATATTTTATCATATATAATATTTTCAGACCGCAACTGACCACAGGTAACTGAAACTGCTGATAATGAGGGACCACTCTATTCTCTCTTTCAGGTTCAGTCTAAGGACTGAAGCAGCACTCAAGGTCAGTTCCTGTTTGTTCTTATTACCTATCATTAATCCCTAAGCACCAGTCTGCTTCATGTTAAGTATCTTCTTAAGTATCTTCATGTTAAGTATCTTACATTTAAGTATCTTAAATGTAAGGGTACCATTTTCTCCAAAAGCCTACATCTAGCCAGATGGAATATTATTTCTCCCCTTGGATTGTATGTGAAAAAGTCCATGATAAGGTTTCCATATTTATATGCCCAGGGCACTTTAGTGGCCACTGGGGGGCCCCTTTAGCAACTGTGGGCTGGGGACCACCTCCCCGCTGTGGAGACAGGCTGCCAGCCACTGTGCCATGGGCTGGATCAGCCCAACCCCCCAGCACCCTCCCCACCCACCGCTCCTCATTAGAAATGAAATGGCCTCACATCAAAGGCTGGCCTTACTGCCTGCTAACCACGCCGTAGCTGCCTTGTAAACAACACAAACCACAACCACTTCTGCTACCACTATTGTATCATGAATAAAATAAATTGAAGAATTTAAGAAAAATGAAGCCCTGTAGAGAGATTAGCATGGAGAGGAAGCAGAAGGGGAAAATGATCCCTCAGACCACCTTATCAACATAACCAGTGCTGGCCATTGACCCGGTGGTCAGCGCGTGCAGAGCAAGCCAGGGTGGGGACTCCATCATGCCTCTCTCTGCCTTCGTGTTCCAGAGGCCCTGAGATTTTGCTGATTAAAGCTGTGCCTGCATGCAGCCAGCCACCTGGATTTTTATAAAGTGTTTTCTAATGAATATCCTGAAACCCAAGCAGCTCAGCTTAAACCCCAAGGAAGAGCCTGTCTCTGGCCTAGAGTGCTCACCAGTCAGATCGTGAGATACAACAGGAACCCAGTGGGAACCAAAAGACTTCCTCTCTCTGCAAAACCTTGAGGGAAGTCTGGTGCCCTTGGGAAACCCTGGATATTATGCCCCAGTCCTGCCAACCCCATAGTGGCCCATTCTGGGAGGTTCTCAGTGTGATGGGCTGCAGACATGATCTGGGCTAAGTTCCAAAGATCTGCTGGCCACCAGATAGTCTGGGAACTTCGGATCAATGGGCGCCAATAGCCTAATGCATCCAGCTGGGACTCATAGGCACAAGCGCCTGTGTTAGAGCTCGCTGGGGTAGACTTTCCACTTGAATCTTGGCAAAAAACAAAACTCACAAGGCAAGTGAGTACTGTGTTTGTGAGGATTAGCTGATTTCACTCCCATGGATTAAAACATTTAGAACTTGGCCAAACCCATAGTATTTTGCTTTATGGGAACAATATGGCATATTACGAAGGAGCCAATAAATGACTAGCTACAAACCTCACATTATCAGGGACTCTGTGAAGTCCAAGGCATGGTGCCCCTGCCTTCCTCATCTGAGGGAGTCTTAGGAGGGATTTCAAACAACTGGAGTTGATGGTGTCCTTGAAACACAGCGTTTCCAGGGCCTGCCTGGGCTGAACTGGGCCTCCCGCCCATCTTCATTCCTCACGAGGTGCCTGTCCATACCAGATACTCAACAAATCTCTCCTGAGATGTGCACTTCTTAGTACAACTAAATGAAAGTTTATACCCTGCTACACCTATCAGAGTTTCAACTCACAGCCAGGATACAGGAAATAATTACTGGATGGACAAATAAGTGGTTTCCTCACTTACCCTTCAGCTGGTATTTGTGCTTCATGGTCTCTACGTCTGAACAACTGGTCAGCCCACCCCCCTTACGGTCAAATCCATACACCCTACCAGAAGAGGCGACACTGGGGCACCTCTATTGGACGCGTCCAAAGGGGAACTTACTGACTTTTTCACTGCCACCTGCTCACCTCCCCTTCTCCTGACTCAGGAACTCCCCCTGCCCCTGCACAGACCCAAGTGGGGACAGGGTCACTACCTGCTTTTGCCTTTCATCACTTCCCAGCTGGATCATTCTATGCCCTCCTAATTGCCTCCAGAATCCCCATCACCGCTCTAGTCTATCCCCGCACCTTCCTCCAAAGCCACTGTGCATAGGAATCCCAGAAAATCTTTCTAAAATGCAAATGTGGGCCTCCCAGGTGGCACAAGGGATTAGGACGCAACCTATGAAGCTATCCACAGCCTTGGCAGCATGAGTTCGATCCCAGCCAGGAAGCTACCCACATGGCACAGCAGACCTCTCCTGACTCCCCCGCTGCTCCCCTCAGCAGTGTATTTCAGTCAGTCTGCCTGTTCTGTTCCCTACTCTGTCTCTGGTGAATCCTCTCACCCTCCAGCTCTTGTATGCATAAATAAATGCCTCTGGCCTGTACCCCAGCTCTTGTATGCATAAATAAATAAATCTTTAAATATATATATTATTTAAAATAAAAAAGGAAGAAAGGTATAAGATAAAATGCAAACGTGACGGGGCCATGTCTTGGGTCTCCAGTACCCTTGGCTTCAAGCTGCCTCACACAGGCACCACCAGCCACGGCACTTGCCTCTCCTCCATGGGACACAGGCACGGAATTTGATAATATTCTTTTTTTTTTTTTTTTAAGATTTATTTATAGAAGAACCAGGGTATAGGCTAGATGCTCGGGAGCGCGAGAGGACCCACCAGAGATAAAGCAGGGAACAGAACAGGCAGACCGACAAAACACACTGCTGAGAGGAGCAGCAGGAGAGACAGGAGAGGTCTGTCGCGCCACGTGGGACCCTCGCCGACTGGCCGGGATCGAACCGACGCTGCAGAGGCTGTGGACAGCCGCACAGCACTGCGCCCAACCACCTGCGCCACCAGGGGAGGCCCAGAATTTGCTAATATTCTGCTGATGCCCTTTCAGTGGAGGGTCTGAGTCTGCTATCTCTCTTCTTCCATTTTCTTCTCAAGGGCACAGGCCCACCTGGTGATAACCTGAATTCTCTTTTGTCCTATGCCTTCATCTTTTCCCAAGAGAAGTTTTCTTTTCGTTTTAACTGGGGGAAAATATATAGAACATAAAACTTACCATCTTAACCATTGTTAAGTGTACCGCTCAGTGGCACTAAGTACCCTCATACCATTAGGCGACTATCACCACCATCCAGCCGCAGAACTCTTCATCTCACAAAGCTGAGACATTGTCCTCATTCAACAGTAACTCCCCAACCCTCCCTCCCCCAGCCCCTGGCAAACCCCATTCTACTTTCTGTCTCTATGAATTTAAGTGGAATAACATTTGTCCTTTTATAACGTGCTTATTTCACAAAGCATAGTGCCTTGAAGGTTCATCCATGTGTCAGAATGTGTATCCTTTTTAAGGCTGAATAATAATCCACAGTCCATATGTGTAAATAAACATTTTCTTTATCCATTCGTTTATCAATGGACACTTGAGTTGCTTTCATGTTTCAGCTATTGTGGATGATGCTGCTTTGAGTATGGGTGCACAGATATCTGTTCCAGACCCTGTTTTCAATTCTCTGGGGTAGATACCCAGAAGTGAAATTACTGGATCATGTGGTCATTTTGAAAATTTTTTTGAGGAATTGCCACGCTGTTTTCACCTAAATATAATGTGTACATGCATTTCTTTCATCAACTGATTCTAACACAGGGAGGAAAGACCCCAACACCAGGAGGGACAGCTCAGGGGCAATTTGCTAAAACTTCATTAAGAGACCTAGAGAGAGATGGGCCTCCCCGGTGGCGCAGCGGTTGAGCGCTGGGCTGCGGAGCTGCCCGCAGCCTCTGCAGCACCGGTTCGATCCCGGCCACCGGCGAGGGTCCCACAAAAAAAAAAAAAAGAGAGAGAGACCTCTCAGGACAAGAGTCTCCAAAAGAGTGCCAGTCTCGATCCTCTCCCCAACATATGAGATGTTCCTCTCCCCTCTTGTCTGAGGAGACTTGTTCCCATCTTGGGAACAAGTAAAGTACTGCAAGGGAAGAGGACATTTTCTCATAAATCAGCCACTTGCGAATAAGTGGAAGAGGCACATGCCTTGCTTCCGTAAGGTCTAGCTGCTCTGTGTCCTGTACCATGCTAGTACTGGAGACACGTGTATCAACATCTCTTACAATGCTCAGAGCCAAACCTAGGGAGGCCTAAGGGGTTCTGGAGCTGGCACTGCCACCCCCACAATATGCCCTCCATTCAGCCACAGTGAAGGATTCACAGCACCCAAACAGGCCATGTTCTCCAGGACTTCGCACATGCTGTTCCTTTGCCAAGCCCACTCCGAAATGTGCACCTGCACTGCAGCCACCCTCCATCTCTTATTTATGATCAAAGACTCCATTCATGCCTCACCTTCTGGGGAAGACTTCCTGGCCTCCCAGGCTGGGTCCTCTCTCCTCTGCACCCCAAGCCACACAGCACACCTCCATCAGGACCCGGCTCACTTTTTCTTTCATTGCCTCCACTGTGCTGTGTGTTTTTTTGGTAAAATGACAGTGTTTCTCATACACGTGTCTCCAGTACTAGCATGGTACAGGACACAGAGTCGATCACCTGCATATATTTTTGGACAGGTGAATGATCCAAAGCAGGTTTGGAGAGGACTGGTAGTAGGATGAAGATAGGGTTTCTCTACCTCACCACTGTTAACATTTGGGACCAGATAATTATTTGCTGAATGTGGGGAGTTGGGGGGGGGAACCATCCTGTGCACTGTAGGTTGTTTAGCAGCATCATGGCTTCTCCCCACTGTATGTCAGGAGCACCCCTCCTCCAAATGTAACAAGCTAAATGTCTAGTTTGCCAAACATTTCTGGTGGAGTGGGAAAGGGGAGGCGAAATCACTCCCAAGTTCAGCGCCACTGCACCAAGATGATGTATGATCACTCAGACAAGGTTTGTCCTCTCAGGGACCTTCTGGAGGCACAAGGTCTGAATGCAGATTCCAGACAGTATATGATGTCTCATCAGAAATGTTCACAACACTTATTATCATCTCGTGAATGATTTATAGCTTTATGCATCTTGTGAATAATTAAGAAATAAGCCTAGGAACCTCTTCCAACAGATCATCTGGTAGGAATCTTAAATCATTTGCCTTAAGTTATTGGCCCCGGTCTGTTTCATTATTTACAAACCTCACCTAAGCCGAGGAGAGGAAGTGCCACATCAAAACCGTCCCATTAAAAAAAAAAATTTTTTTTGGAAATAATTTTTTTTATATATTTTTTACATCATTTTTCATTTTTGCACAATGAATGCATTTTCAACTTGGTTATAGTCCCCATACAATATTTTTTTAAACGTTTAGAAACTTTGGGATGAGGGGAGTAAAGTTCCTGAAACAAAAGTTTATGAAGGTTACTCAAACTTGCAGATGGGAAAAATTTCAACCAGGCCTGTTTAACAAAAGGCAAGGGATAGGAAGAGGGGCACTCTTAGAGGGAGGATGGCCGCAGATTTCAGCACCAGGTAAAGTCTGTCCTAGCCAGAGGAGAGCAGGGGGAAGTCACCTTAACATAAGGCCTGTTCTTTGGAGAGAGTAAATGAGATAAGAGGAATATAAAGGAAAAGCTCAACCAATAAAGGTCTCATTCCCTTACCAAAAAGGAGGGAAGGAATCACAAATCCAGAGGGGTGAGGTTTCCAATCTCTAAAGTTGTGCAGCTGGACAAGATTAGCCCCCCAAACCCCCATCTATGACATTAGGACTTAGACTCAGAGGGACCCTGTCCCTACCTTATGCCATCCCAAGATCTTTTTTTTTTAAGATTTATTTATTTATGCATATAAGAACTGGGATACAGGCCAGAGGTGCGGGGGGTGAGAGGATTCACTGGAGACAGAATGGGGAGCAGAACAGGCAGACTGACTGAATACACTGCTGAGGGGAGCAGCGGGGGAGTCAGGAGAGGTCTGCTGCACAATGTGGGTAGCTCCCTGGCCGTCTAGGGATAGAACTCATGCTGCAGAGGCTGCAGATAGCTTCATAGTGCTGTGCTTAACCCCTTGTGCCACCAGGGAGGCCCCATCCCAAGATCTTAAGCAGAAAGGCAAATGAGGGCTGGGCTCTTCAATATCGCTAAGCAGGAGAATCATCACAGATCTTGCTGAAAAAGTGCAGATTTGGCAACCCCATTCTCAGAGATCTTAATTCATTCAGTCCTGAGGCAGGACCAAGACCAAGATGCAGCATTTCTCACACTGGGCCTTGTGCACCATCACGGGTAAGGTGAGGACCAGGCTGAGGAAGGCTGCCTGAGGAAGAGAGCAGCCTCAGAGCTGCTCCCAGCCAGGTCTGGGGTGCTTCCCAGAACCTAGATACATTACAGGCTATGTCAGCTAAGATGAGGTTTGGATGGGGACACCGGAAAAACAGCAAAACTGATGTTCAGCCAAATGGTAACTAGGAATTACAAGTATTTCTCATATTGCTGCAGATGAAAAGTTCGGCAATTTAGCAATACTGTTGGCCCCTCAGTGCAGTAGCCCGCAAACTCCAGTGCACAGAACTCTTAGCTAAGAAAAGATGAAAAATACAGTCTTGAGGTATATCTACTTACCCCTAAAGAATCCAAGTTAAGGGTGGCAGGGCAGGCCTCAGAGAGTTTAACATAGCACTAGACAACTGGGATTCACACGTAGCAAAGACCATGCTACAAAAACCACAACACAGCCACCTGAGCAGGGTCACCCCTTCAAGTCCTGCATGGAGGAGGAAGAGGCTGATTCTGAGAGGCTCAGAGTCAAGGGAAGTCACCTCATCCCTCTCAAACCCACCATTCTTCACCCGATGACCCTGAGACTGTGGTGAGAATGGTGGGCTGAGGTTTCTGTTTAAACAAACAAACCTGGTGATTTTTTTTTTAATTTATTTGTTTGTTTGTTTGTTTTGTTTATACATGTACTGGGTACAGTCAGAAGCACGGGAGGATGAGAGAATTCACCAGAGCCAGAGCGGGGAGCAGAGCAGGCAGAAGGACCGAAGTACACTGCTGAGGGGAGCAGCGGGCGGCAGGAGAGGTCTGCGCGCCATGTAGGACCCTCCTCTGGTGGCCGGGGAGCAGCCGGGGATTGAACCGGCACCGCAGAGGCCGCGGGCAGCTTCGCAACCCAGCGCTCAACCGCTGCACCACTGGGGAGGCCCACAAACCTGGTGATTTTAATGGGCACGTTCTTTGTATGCAAATCTACCCTCAGTCACGTCTAAAAACAAGACAGGTCAACTTCCCCATTATTCACTCACCTTTATTCATTCCAACCACATATTATGAGCTCCAATCACGAGCCTCGCCAGGGTTGGGTACGAACACCATGAGTGTCACACCATCCAGAAGAATTCTCTGTGCCTCCACTGCTGCCACTCAAGGATTGCTGGCCCCTCATTATCAAGGGGTTTCTTGCTAACCCCTAGTTCCATGGATCATGGAAGGGGCTGCACAAAGAATTTTAAGTACTTGGCAAAACTGCCAGAGACCCAAGGAGCAAGTGGCCTGAGCAAGAGCATTGCTAAGAGCCCATTTCTTGGGACAATAGACACAAATGACAAAGTCATGCAATAAATTCCGAGCCCACCTGGAGCTGAGTTGGGAGAGGTCAAGGAGGGCTGGGTCTAGCACACACACACGACCCACTGGCATTCTTGGGCTTTCGCATCAACAGCCCAATCTCAGACCCACACAGCCCTGGGTCCCCTCATGGCCACTGATGAGAGCAACTGGGCTCTGCACCCCAGTGGCACCCATGAAGGAGTACCAATGAGGACAGCAGGTGGGTGTCTCCACTAGGTAAAGTTCCTTCTAGAATCAAGAGCAAGTTGCTTAACCAGCCCTCCTGGCTCTTGTATGGTCACGTGATCTGTCTGTCCCTTCACTTCACATAATCTTCTCTCATGTTCCAGCTACTCACAGTCCTCAAGAAGCCACCCTCTCAGCAGCCCTCATGCCTAATGGAACAAGTCCATCTAGCTTCTTCCAGACCACATACCCAGCAAAGTCAGCCCCTCCCATCAGGCAGGCCCTGCAGGGTCTAAGAGGCCCTCTGCCACCACTACTTACCCCCCAGGAACTTCATTAGAGACCATTATTTGCCCACTAAAGTGGACCTTAACACAACCCTTGTATTGTTCTCTGAGTCATTTATGTGTCTGAATCTTCTCTCTCCAACTGAATTGGATAAGGCCGTGACCATGCCATCCTAACTTCCCCTAGAAACAAGTCAGGGCCTGGAGCCACAGCAGTACTTTAATTATCCTTATTGATTACTTTCTCCCTTCCCCCTCTTTCCAACCAATCATCAGATGTCAGCAGCCACTTCAAAGGCCACACGGGTTGATAGGAGAAAGAAAGGGGACCGTGGGAGGTCCTAGGGCCACCACTGCAGGGACAGTACATCTGTGAGCCGTTGTCTGATTTCTCAGAGCCTTCATTTTCTCATCTTTAAAGTGGGGGTGGAACTGAACAAGCAAATCAACAATTCAATTCAAAAACAGGGAAAGGATTTGAATAGATGTTTCTCTGAAGGAGACATAGGAATGGCCAGAAGCGCATGACAAGATGTTCAGCATCACGAATCACTGGGGAAACACAAGCCAAAGGCACAGTGAGCTACCACCTCACCCCCATGAGGATGGCGTCTATAAAGACAGACAAAAATAACAAGTGTTGGCAGGGGGAAATTAGAACCCTCACGCACTACTGAAATATAAAATGATGCAGCCACTGTGGAAAATAATAAGGTAGACCCTCAAAACATTAAAATATAATTACCATATTATCCAACAATTCCATTCTGGGATTGTAAAGTCATTTAAAGCAAGATCTCATGGAGATATTTGCACACCAAGGACCAGAGCAGTTTAATTCATAATAGTTAAAACACGGAAGACACGCAAGTGCCTATTGACAGCTGAATGGAAAACCGAACTGTGGTATAAACATACAGCAGCAGGTCAGCCTCAGAAAGAAAGGAATTCTGCCACGTGCTGCAACATGGATGAACCTTGATGATATGATGAGTGAAATGTCAGTCACAAAAAAGACAAGCACCATATGATTCCACTTATATGAAGTACTTGGAGTAGTCAAATCACAGACACAGAAAGTATAATGGTGGTTGCTGGGGCTGAGGGCAGAGGGAATTATGATGGGAATTATTATTTAATGGAGACAGTGTTTTAGTTTTGCAAGATGAAAAAGTTCTGTGACTGGATAGCAGTGGTGGTTGCACAATTAAGTGAATGTACTCAATAGCTCTGAACTGTATGTAAACTTAGAAATGGTTAAGAGAATCTATTTTGAGGTGTATTTTTCATATAACATATCATTTCTTTAGTGTGTTCCAATTAAAAAAAAAGATGAAGAAGAAATATGAAGCCGGTCATATCCCGCACAGACGCACTCATAAACACGAACTGAGCTGTGAAAGTCTCTGGCACACACTGAATGTCTCCCTCCCTGCTCCTCTTCCTTTCCTCCATTCATAGAAATAGGTGCCCTGGCATCTAGCAGTTTCAGCACAAGAGGCATGGGGTGCAGTGGCCAACCTAAGGGCCTGAATTCAGGTAGCTGGGGTCCTGCTATAGGGGCTCCCCTTTCAGAGTTTGTTTCCAGAACAGCAAATGAGAGGAGACCTCTCTGGTCTGAAAGTCCGAGATTCCTGAGGCCAGACCCTTCTAAAAGGGCAGTCAAGGGTTTCTGGGTGACTCAATCCACAGCTTGCAGCCTCAGGGCATGGAAGTTTGGCCCATGATTGCTCACATGTTACATGCTCTTCCCCTCCAAAGAAGAAACATTGACGTCCTAACCCCCAATGCCCTGAATTGTAAGCTTATCTGGGAATAAGGTCCTAAAAGAAATCAAGGTTTTAACCTGAAGTTATTGGCTTCAGCCTTAATCCAATGTACCCAGTGTCCTCATACCAAGGAGAAATATGGACACCAAGATAGACACACATGGGAGAACCCAGGTGACAGCACAGTGAGGCGCAGTGAGGCTGGGATGATATGCCTATGAACCAAGGAACAGCAAAGACTGCCAGCAAACTGCCAGAACCCGGGAGAGAGAGCTGGAGATTCCCCCCACAGCCCTCAGAAGGAACCAACACTGGTGACACCTAGATCTTGGACTTCAAGCCTCCAAAACTGGGAGGAAAAACATTTCTATTGTTTAAGCCACCCAGTTCATGGTACTCCCGCAGCCCTAGCAAGCTAATCCACTGTGCATCTGAGAGCCCTGTTAGAAAACATGTGTTTGAAATCTGTGGCATCCCCCAGAGTTACAGAGCCTTGGAGCAGAGGGCAGGGGCTGCACATGTCATGATCCATGAATCTTGGTGGGCCCAGTGCAAGCAGCCCCAGAGCCCCCACCCAAGGGTCTTGGCCTGGGGGTGGGGGAGGGGAGAGCCTGGGGGAGGGGAGAGGCACCTCCACTTCAAACTACAGGACCCCCCACCCCAGCCCCGGCAGCCATGATGGGTTTATTATTATTTATAAGCTGCTGTCATCACTTTGTCCAGTGTAGCTCACTTCAGAGTTTTAAATATTTCAGAAACAGACGAGCTGCTAGCATTGCCCAAGCTGATTCGTAGTCTTAGTCATAAGAACATCCTTCTCGCAAAAGGATGCTATAAGATGACTTCACGTTAAACAGCCTGTCCAAGACGAAGAGGAAGAAGAAAGAGGAAGAAGCTAACTCCCTGGAGGCTTCAGCTCGCCAAAACAGAGCTGGAACACAGCATTCATGAGTGGAGTCAAGGTCCAGCAGCCTGGCCTTGGGGAGCCCAGACATAGTCCCTCCGTTCATTCCCACCTGCATTGCCTAAAATGGCCTCATTTTCATTTGCAGCTCTACGGCAGTCACTCGACCAACCACTCTGTGCACATTAGTCCCTCCAATGCTGTTAACTCTCCCACTTCAAGGATAAAGAAACTCAGGTTCAAAGAGGCTCGACAACATGTCAGAGGCCACCCAGGAGTAGATCTGAAGCTAGGATTCTAATCTATTGATAGTTCTAATTCCACGAACCCCAGCATTTCCCCATTAGCTAAGCCATATTTCTGAGAGATCATTCAGGGGAAGGTGGCAGTGAGAGCAAAAAGGTTCAAGGTCAGTGACCTGTAGCCATGGAGGCACAGATAGCAGCCAATGCATGATCACCAGCAGTTTGCCAAGCAGGGGTGGGGTACACTCACTTTAAAATCTTCATCCTGGGTTATAAAGGGGTTTAGTTTAAAATTTTAAAGAGGGTAAATATTTGTAGAAAGGCTTAATAAAGCTGCTAAAAGCTGGGAGGTTTGCCCAGGTCTTTCCCAGGAATGATCTTGAAGAGATCTATGAGGGTATCCCTTCCCACTGCCCTGACCTGAGATATAGAGACCCACAGGGCTCAGGTCCAGAAGAAAACGTTTGGATCCAGCACACTACATGGGGTGGAAGCCACAGCTCCCAGCATGAAAAGGCTTTGTTTTCTGTGACTGTGGATTCTACCTGAGCCCTCTCCCTCTGTGACAGCTCGTCTTCTCTGGGGGAAAAAAAAGTACTGTTCTCCTTACAAGATTTGATTTGGATTTGATTAAGAAACAAGTGACTGGGCCTCCCTGGTGGTGCAGGCGGTTGAGCGCCCACACTGTGAAGCTGTCCGCAGCCTCTGTAGCGCGGTTCGATCCCGGTGGGCGAAGGTCCCACATGGCGAAGGTCCCACATGGCGCAGCAGACCTCTCCTGACTTGCCTGCTGCTCCCCTCAGCAGTGTATTTCATTCAGTCTGCCTGTTCTGTTCCCCGCTCTGTCTCTGGTGGAACCTCTCACCCTCCTGTGCATCTGGCCTGTACCCCAGCTCTTGTATAAAAATAAATAAATCTTAAAAAAAAAAAAAAAAAGAAGTGATTAAATTTTCTTCCCCATGGATATCAAAGATTCATTTGTATCAATATCTCTAACCAGATTTGGGGCATCTCCAATAACCAAAAGGAATTGTAACAGAGTGGTCCTCAGAAAAGGGGGAGGTTCCCTGCCCCACCCAAGGGAGGGTGGAGCTGAGCAGGAAGAGAAGAGGAAGCTGCAGAAGAGACTGAGGAAAGAAGCAGGATGGAGCCAGAAGGAGACCTGGAGGAGGCGCGTGGAGCCTAGAGACACGTGAAGAAACTGCGCTTGTCTTTTAGTCGTGGACTGGGTGACACAGATGTGGGTGAGACCCGTGGGGAGGTGACAATGGCAGCTTTTATCTTGATGTTGATTTTGCTCTTTTCCTTCCGGGCTTGTCTGGTTGTTTCTGACCCTTTTCTGTGGGTCCCCACTGGAAGATGCTTTGGACTTGTGGCAGGCTTTGGGGCCTTGCTCTGGGCCAATCCCATATGGATGGACTTTTACCCACGAGGGGACGGGTAACTCTGGGTGCTTCATTTAGAAACTAAATTCTTTGCCTTTTCTGTATTGTTTCCAAATTGTATTTTTTTTTAAACATCTTTTTTTTTAAGATTTATTTATTTATTATTCATACAAACACTGGGTACAGTCAGAAGCACGGAAGGGTGAGAGAACCCACCAGAGCCAGAGCGGGGAGCAGAGCAGGCAGAAGGACCGAAGTACACTGCTGAGGAGCAGCAGGCGGCAGGAGAGGTCTGCGTGCCATGCGGGTCCCTCCTCCGGTGGCGGGGGAGCAGCCGGGGATCGAACCAGCGCCGCGGAGGCTATGGACAGCTTTGCAACCCAGCGCTCAACCGCAGCGCCACTGGGGAGGCCCTTTTCCAAATTGTATTAATGTTCCTTCCCATTAAAGTCTCATATGTTTTGTGTTGATGCGGCGGATGGCAGAACCCTACATAGAATAGGCAGGTTTGCGGGGTTTGGGCTGCCCCTCTCCCTGTCCTATAACAGATTGATTTGTAAAGTCATCTTTGATCCATGAGATCCTGGCAGTGCTGCTTTCTCTTTGGGAATCCCTCTTTCTCCAGGCCTTATTTTCCTCATTTGTAAAATTAAAATAATATCAATGCCCAGGAGTTACAGTCTGAGCCAATCCATGACCCAGGCACAAGGCGTTGATGAGCTCATTGAATCCAATGACCCAATAACCCAATGAGCTGTGTTGTCAGCCTCATTCTCATAGAGCAGGTAAGAAACTTGGCGAGGTTAGAGAGGCTCCAGTTGGTGGAGTGGGGATTTGTGTCCAAGTAAGCCCCACTCCCCAAACCAAGCTGGAATCACAATGTGCCTTGAGGGTTAAGTTAAGACAAGGGCACAGAGGGGGACACTTGGAAGCCGGCAGGCATCAGGCCAAACTGACACTTGTAAGGAAGGCCTCCCTGCAGACTGTGCAGCCCTGAGACAGCCTGAGCCTGCTTGCTTCAGAGCACCTGCTGCACTGGTCCTCGGAGGTCCTGGATGCCGCAGCCACCTTTCCCTAGCACCCCGTGTCTTTCTTGGGGAAACGGGCCGTCACCACAGCAGTAATAATGTGTCTGACTCCTTCCTGAGCCAAGGGGGACTGGAAAGAATATGCCAGGGTGTTGGCTGGGAGAAGTACTCCAGAAACTGAACAGAATCAGTCAAGTTCAACACTTTCACGCTAGACACACACACACACACACACACACACACACACACCCCAGAGAGAGGTGGGGCCTTGATTTTCAGACACACTGCTGGTAGGGGTAGGGTGGCTGCACCCTGGGTGCAGAGGCATAGGAATCACACCAGAACTATGGTGAAGACACCCTCATTGGACCACAGCGACTGCAATAGTACAGCCTCTTCCAGCTGCCTTCAAAGGCCCACGCTCCTTCTCCATGCCTCTGTTTCCAATATTGCTTTTTCTCATATCCATCAGAATTTCCTTCTACTTAGAGATGAAGATGTACCCTTGAAAGTTATATAGTTATGTAAATCGGTAGCAAATCAATTTAAAACAACTAAAAAATTGTTTCTACTAAAATAAATTTTAATATTGAAAGGTTGTACTGGGCTCAGGAAGAGGACAGTGTGATATGGTAAGAGCTGTTTGGCAGAGTAATCATCTCCTCATGTTCACCTGCCCAGCAACATGGATCCTGCCCATCAGGCACCCATCAGGCCTATTGTGGAGTCAGGTGAAAACCCATCTCTCTGTGTCCATCAAAGAGCGCTTGAGGGACATGGCATTCCTCTACCTTTCTTTCTGTCACAGGCATGATGTGCTAAGGAGGTGACAACCAATGCCTTTTTTGCACCCCAAAGTGTCTGTAACCAAGAAGGCCCTGGGGTGCCCATCACAGCTGTTCCACTCTCCAGCTCCCGCAAAAAGAACATTTATAGTTGGGAACTGTGCTTTCTGGTTACGCCTCTTTCTACTCTGCTTTGCCATCACTGTCATGAATTCCTGCTTCGAAACGGAAATTCTATGGGGACTACGCCTGGTGTGTGTGTGTGGGGGGGGGGGGGATGCAAGCATTATTTAAAAAGGAACATGATGTAGGGCCTCCCCTGGTGGCACAGGCGGTTGAGCACAGTGCTGTGAAGCTGTCCGCAGTATCTGCAGCACAGGTTTGATCCCGGCCAGCTGGTGAGGTACCCACATGTTGTGGCAGACCTCTCCTGTCTCGCTTGCTGCTCCCCTCAGCAGTGTGTTTCAGTCAGTCTGCCTGTTCTGTTCCCCGCTCTGTCTCTGGTGGATCCTCTCACCCGCCCGCACATCTGGCCTGTGCCCCAGTTCTTGAATGCATGAATAAATCATCAAAAAAAGAAAACATGAACAATGATGTAAAATATATATAAATAAAAAATAAAACCAAATAAACGGGGAAAAAATACCAAAAAAAAAGAGAAAGAAATGTCTCTTTCTCCAATATGTGTGACCCTCCACAAGCTTTTCCTCCAGGCCTTTGCATCTAAACATGAATGTCTAACTATGAAACAGAAAGCTTCATTCCAGCTGCCAAACGGTCTTGGTGGGGGCCCCAACGGACTGACTGTGGACTGGCAGGACAATCTACTGCAGGTTAGTTAGAAGCCTGGGGTGGGGTAGGGGAAGGTGCAGAGGTGGGCTGGAAGTGACAGGGACATGGAGGGGATGACCTGGTCCACTCTTCCTGCTTTTCTCTCTCCTTGTTTCAACTCCAAGTCTTTCCATCCTGTTCCTCCTGGCCCTGGGTGCCCAAAACCTGGGGAGCCACAGCACCTTGGCTCACAGTCAGCTGTGCTGGGCTCCCAGCACTCAGGGTCCAGCTAGCAGCTGGCAACAGTAGGTGTCACTTAAGAATCTGGACCAGGGAGGAAGGAGGGGTTGATGCACAGAATGGGCCAGCTGGATGAAGGCAGGAATCCTCAATCTCGGCATCCAGAAGTCCTGAAAGGAACACTGGTCTGTCCACATCAAGCCCTAGATGCAAGATCTAGATGCTGGAGAACCAACAAGGTGAAGAGAGGTACAAGGGACCAGGTAGAGCTGAGACTTGTTCCCAGATCCATGTGACTCCAAACTCTCCACTCTTCCAAACAGGTCATAAAGCTTCAAAGCCACACAGTCAGCTTCAAGCCTCCACAGTCAGACATGCACTATGTACACCCAGTAGGCAGACACCCCACCCTCGAGTCCACTCCGTCTTTTGTGCTCAGCATTCAATAACTGCTGACGATGAGCATCAGCCTGTCCTCCTGAACACTTGGGTAGGTCAGTCACACCTGCGCTTTCCCGGGGGTAGGACTGATTCCCACAGATCAGCAGTTCATCATGGGCATCTTTTCCTTCCAAGGAATTGCAAAATCTCTTTTACCAAATGATTGTACTTTTGTTTTTAGATGATCTAACATTGCATGTACCAGCGGCTGGGAGGCAGCTGAGCAAAAGAAGGGAGGCCCAAGGACACCTCCTGGTCCTCATGCCTCCTGTTACATCTCCCGGCTCTCGGCTCTCCTGCCCGGGTCGCGCGTGCCCATGTCCGTGCACGCGCGCGCGCTCTCCCGCGCGACTCGCGCCTTCGCCTCCTCTTAGGACCACCCGCGTGCGCGCCCGGTGGGGCCTGCGGGATGGGGACAACTTTGCATCGCCGGGAGCTCCTGTGGCACCGCCCGCGCCTCAGGCTGGCTGTTCAAATGCAGAAGCCGATCTGATCCCCCTTTCCAAGCCGGAGCCCTCCGCCCGGCCTCCGCTCCTCCCCTGGGACTAGGCGTGCCTGAGGGCGCAGAGGGAAGGGTCAAATCCACCAGCGAGCCGCGGGTTCGCAGCCCTTGCACCCAGCCACCGGCAGATCGGCCCGCGCCGCTCCCCCTGCCCTGCCACCCGGGCTCGCGATGGTGCTGGGCACTAGAGGCAGTGCCCACTTTGCGGGGGCGCGCGCCCGGCCCTGGCTGGCTGCCGCGTCTTTGATCCAGTGTCTGCACCAACCACCGAGCTTTGGGTCTGTCCCCCATTAGGGAAAGGAGCTGACCCTAAGTGCGCACCTCTGGGAGAGGCATTTAACAGTTTATTTCCATCTCCCAGCCACGCAGAAAGGTCAAGGAGAAAACTCAGGTTCAGGGGAGCTAGATGAGCATGTGGTTTAGCTCAGACACTAGCCAAGGTCTGTGCAACGCCATAGTAGCATTCCTTTACACCACGAAAGCTTTGACTCTAAACCTCTAAAATTCCCTTATCTGATCCTCATCGAATTGATCTATTTTAATAAGAAACCAAGATGGCAGATTTACTGGATAATACTAATCCCTCACATTTCTGTACCACTTTCAACTTCTCTGGGCAATTTTACATATATTATCTCACGTTTATGGGAATGATCCTTCAGGGGACCAGGCAGATTTTTCTTTTTCAATAAAGGTCATCTGATCAATGTAAAACTAAATGTGATTTTGAAGGAGGACAAGAATAGAAAAACTGGAAAGGAGGCCTCACAAGACCAGAACCCAACTCACAAGGAGGTGAGGGTCGAGGGGAATAATGTGACCATTAACCCAGCTGTAGAGGTCATGACCCTCAGGCACCAGTGCCTTATCACAAGGCAGGAGACCCAAGCAGCATCAGAGGCTACAGGGAGTGGAGCACAGACCTGAGGGTAAAGATATGGCAATTGGGCCCACCCTGGAATCTCTGATCCCTTCCTTGTTTTGCCTAGTTATCCCAAACCAGCAACAAACAGGCCACTCCACGGAGAAGTGACCCCTCCCAAACAGAAAGGGGACTATATCAGTGCAGTCTCTGCACAGGCTCGGGGCAGCACTCCCACTGCCCACCTGTGACTATGCAGGTGCTTCTTTTCACCAACTCTCTCCCTCCGCAGGGCAGCAGCCTCCTGCCTGCCCGTGACCTGTACCTGCTGACCTCCCTCAGCAGAGGCTGCGCTCCTCAAGGCTGCCCGCCTGCAACAATGCAGGCCTCTCTTGGCAAAGCTGTCCCTTTCCCTAATAAACCTGTTCTTTAAAAAAAAAAAAAAAAAAAAAAAAAGATTTATTTATTTATTTATACAAGCACTGGGTACAGTCAGAAACGCAGGAGGGTGAGAGAACTCACCAGAGCCAGAGCGAGGAGCAGAGCAGGCAGACTGACAAAATACACTGCTGAGGGGAGCAGCGGGCGCGGCAGGAGAGGTCTGCGCTCCATGTGGGACCCTCCTCCGGTGGCCGGGGAGCAGCCGGGGAGCGAACCGGCGCCGCAGAGGCCACGGGCAGTCTCGCAACCCAGCGCTCAACCGTTGCGCCACCGGGGAGGCCCTAAACCTGTTCTTTAAATATGACTAATGTCTCTGTCTCATGGAGAAACGCACCTGGGGAACTCGCCGCTTGCCGCTGAAATGGGAGCTCTGGTGAAACCTTTCCCAGAGTGAACCCAAGGACCCCACACTCCACAAAACCCCATCAATTTTATGGAAAGACTTGTAGTTAGAAATTTGCAAATCAAAATAATTTGTGTGCAATTTTTTAGAAAAACAAAGATATTTTATGGAACTCCCATGCTGTCATAGGACTCTGGGAAAGGATTCGCCACCCAGAGCACAAACTGGAAAAGTCAGACACCCCCTGGAAAAGCACACACAGCCACACTTGCTCTGTGAACTCCAAGCAAGATCAAGGTCCTTGGGAGGCAGGAGAGCTTGCTCCTGGGGGCATGTCCACTCTCCTGGGTGATGTGGAGTCAGCAAAAGCCCAGCTTCTGATAGACCTTGAGCAAAATATTTACTTGTGCTAAGGTCACAATCTCCCCATCTACAAAGCGAGACTGATGGCCCTTAATTTGCAAGAGTGTGGAGAGGATTTGTTAAGGGAAAATGATGTCCTGAGTTAATCCCATACAGGCTTTGTAGACCCCACCCCCACTCCAGACTAAAGCCATCAGGACATTGGGAAAGACAAATCCCATCACCACCAAAGGGAAGGTGGCTGGGACCTGAGGGTGGAGTTGGGCAGCCAGGTTAGATATAAAAACCAAACACGTGGGCCTTGGAGTCTCTCTGGCTCACGATCGCTCGCCTCCTGGCTTCACGGCTCCTGGCTGGCGGCCAACTCTGAGAGCGCCATTTTGGGATTCCTGATCGGCGGATGGGTAGGACTCATTTAAAACTTTGTCTCCCACTTTTCTCCCTGAGCTGTACATTTCCTCATTTCCCCTTCCCTTGTAAATAAACCTTTTATGAACCTTTCGCGTGTGCCTGCAGTAGAGCACTGATAAGTCCTTTTAAGCGCGCGGGTGAGGACCCACAGTCAGGCACCCCGTTTTGTATCGGGGTTGCTCTACAACAGTTTCATAATCTCATTCAATATATATTTAATAAGCACCTACTATATGCCACACTCTTCTAGACTCTGGAAATAGAGAGTGGAAAAGACCGGCAAGTTCTTGCCTCTCATAGAATTTATTTATAATGTAGGAAAGTCAAGAGAGATAATAAACCAGGAATAGGATGATTCCAGATAATGAAGAAAATCAAATAGAAGGATGTGATGAAGAGGGGGCAAGTGGGGAGGACATGGAGGGGGGTTTGGTGCTGGAAAGTGGCTAATTCAGAGCAGTCATTTCTAAGGAAGTGACATTTGAGCTGAGACAGACAAAAGAAGCCAACTACCTCTGGAAGAAATATTGAAGGCGGAGATAACTTCAAGCCCAAAGATCAAGAGGGGAGAGCAAATTAGGTGTGTCTGAGGAACAAGTCACCGGCCAATTGACTGAGCTATTTGAGAGAGAGGGCAGAGACCAGAGAGTTAGCCATTTGGTGGTAATACTTAACACCCTGTCTGGTACCCTGCCACTGGGTGTGCCCTATGGCTGTTTTTACTCTTGGTAACAGAACACAGTTAACAAAATACACATACACGAACATTCTGGAAAGTGCAGTACCATCAACACACACTCTCCCCAAACCCATGTTAATGCCTTTAAGATAATCCCCAATGCCCTCTGGAGTAACTACAAAAACTAATGGAGAATTTTGGCTGCACCAGACCTGGAGAATAGGGGTAAATCTTAATTCTTGACCCCACTGAGAAGACGGTACCCAAAGATTTATTCTGCATACAGCCTGGTGCCAGAGCCACAGGCAGGGGAGGGGTACTTCTCTGCATCTTCAGCTTCACCTTCAACTTCACCTCTGTGTGAGAATCATCCCAGGCCAGTGCATGGACACACACCTTCCATTCCAGTGGCCACGTGGAAGGAAAAAGAGTTGCAGGCTCCTGGCCTGCTCACCAGAAGTCACCTAAGAATCTCACCTTTAGACAGGATGGGGGTGAGGAGGGGTTGTTTATTTATAAAAAGCTCCTCTAGATATCTCAGCTGTCGTGGCCAAAATCAAATCACACTCAAGGTTAATTAAGATAGAAAAATACAAGTGCTCACCCATGAAGCACTTATGGCCAGGACCGGCTACATCATTTGCGTGACCAAGTGCAGAATGAAAATGCAAGGTCTTTCGGCAAAAATTGATGAATAATTTCAAAATGGCAATCACAGAGCATCAAATCAAGCACAGCACCCTATAAGAGCAACCACACGGGTCACCAGCCCATGAAGCAGGCCTTGACTACCGCTTCAAATAAAGAGTCCAAGTTTCTAAACTGTAGCACTAAGTGAATGGAAGCCACCTGGAAATCAGACCTGTGTTCCTCCACCACCTCCCCAGAGCTGAGTGACCTGAGGAATGTAACCTCCCTCTTCCACCCTCACTGGCCTCAGGGCTGTGGCCCTCTGAGTTTGTTTTGAGAGATCAAATGAGATAATGAAGGTGGAAGTGCTGGGAATGGAGAGGCACCTCCCAGATATCAGGAATTACTATTATTCACCAAGACCGGCAGCCCGCTTAGATTTCTGAGGAACATTGACATTCCCCAGCAATTAAGTCAAATTAACATAATTCAAACAAAACATCTAATTTTAGCTATGTGTAACAATTCCCCCTCAACAGAACAGACACTGCTGCCTCTCATTCCAGGAGCACGATGCCAAAGATGCAGGAAGGAAAGCAAAGCGATTTGACAGAGGCCTATTACCCAGGCAGGCACCAGATTGTTTCTATTTCCACACCCGAAAGACGTGCTCCTGGACGCCTTCTAGTGCACCCAGCAGCCGAGGCAGCCTGCTGGCCCAGCTCCTGGAGCTTCCCCCAGGGAGGGAGGAGGCACAGCCCCCAGAGCAGAAGGGGAGGGAAGGACCAAAGCCACAACACCCTCCTGGCTGGCAGTTAGGCGCTTCCCCCACCAGCCCTACAGCCTCAGTTTCCCTGTCTGTGAAATCATAATGATAATGAGTCTCCTGCCTTCTTCCTCAAAGGATCATTTAAGAAATTAATGACTGGTACCATTACTAATATATTGACATTGATAATACTAGTTAATAGTTAATAATATCAATTAGTAGTATTAGTGAAGTGTGTATTTAATGCAAAACACCAGATCCATTCATTTGGCCAACAGACTATGGGGATGCAGAAATAACTGAGGTATTGCCTCTGTGTACCAAGTAACAAGGGTTGGCTGTGCTGGAGGGCCAGATCCAGGCTGCAGTAAGTTTATGTCAACCCACAAGGTAAGAGTGGTTTCTCTGTGTTTAAATGGTTGAGGGGAAAAAGAATAACATTTTGTAATGGGAAAATTAAATGAAATTCAAATGTCAGTGTTCGTAAATAAAGTTTTATTGGAATCCTGCCATGCTCATTCACTTGTGAACACAAGTGGCTGTTTTCATGCCGTGATGGCAGAGCTGAATGTTTGCAACAGAGACTGAAAAATATGCTATCTGCCCCTTTACGGTAAACATTGGCCGACCTCTGATTTAAATAAACATATCAATGAGAGCTGTAATAGATTAGCTACGTTAAAGGAACACAAAAGAAGAGGCAATTATTTCTGCTTAATAAAGTCAGGGAAGGTTTCCCAGAAGAAATGATATTTTTTTCTGGACTTTGAAAGATGAATAGGAGTTCATTGGGCTTTTGGAACTTTGTATACATCATTGTTGGTGTGGATAAGGCATAGTGGGAGTAGCAGCATATAGGAAACAAGCCAGCACATATATGAAGATGAAGAGGAGGAAAGAGGATAACACTGAGAAGATAAGCTTAGGTCTAGTATGAAGAGCACAATGTACCTGTAAAGGAGTTTTCCTTATTCCCCTTCCCCCAAGAAAGCAGCACTAAAATATAAATAATTAGATGATAGATAGATAGATAGATAGATAGATAGATAGATAGATAGATAGATAGATAGATCGATAGATAGATCGATAGATAGACAGACAGACAGATAGACAGAGAGACAGACAGACTGGGTAACTAGACATTGCATGGAAATAGCACTAGAAGTCTCAGGTTCTAAGACTTGCTTAGCTATGAGCCTTGGGGAGGCCTCAGTTCCTGTAGAATGGGCAGGTTGAGCTTGATAAATATACCCATTGCCAGAGATGCATGGAACAAACTAAGCACCATACCAGGTCATGGCTGGCACCAAACACGCCCTGGGCAGCACATGACATCGAAGAGCACAAATTAGGGCAGTGGAAGGAGGACCAGTTTGGAAGAATCTATCCAGGGCACAGCTCCTTTTTGGTCTGGAGTGGGGGTGGGGTCCACAAAGCCTGTATGGGATTAGCTCAGAACATCCTTTCCCCCTAACACTTTCACCAGGTCCCAGAAAAGATTGAGGCTTCTGCGCCTAAACACCATCTCCCTGGCAGCCTCCTCCTAGCCTGCCCAGCAGGTCTTGAATAATTTAGCCCCCACACCCGCAGTGCAGAGGGTCACACCCCATTTCTCCAGTCTTTGTTTTGCTGCCTTTACTTCGTGGGGCTGTCTCCACATTGAACAAAAGAACCAAAGTCCCTCTTCCCTTCTCATCGTTCCTCCTCCTAGCTTGAGCTCAAAGAATCCTGGGTTGTGAGGGCTGGGAGTTCTTACCTGAGCACAGAAGAACAGAGCCCGGAGACCTGGTTCTAGCCTCTGCTTAGTTTCTAAAAATACGTGTGATCTCTTCATGTCATTTCCTTTCTCCACACCACAGCTTCCCCATGAAGGGGAGAGGCTGGGAGAGTGTGAAAGCCCCTTCCAAGGTGCTGTGTCAGCTGGCCTACACCAGGCCCTCCATTCTAGAGGTGAGAAACAGAGGCCCAGACAGGTGAGGTGATTTCTCTAAGTTAACCCAGACTCTTTATGAGGGGCAGAGTCAGAACCAACCTCCTGAGTCCCAATGTCCCCATTCCAAGGCGCTGGTCATGTACTGCCTCATATGTATGTTTGTGTTCACATCTATGTTGGCGCATATCTCTAAGTCTATGCCCACTTCTGCCTCAGAATATCTCTATGTCTAGGTCTATGTTTCTCACCTGGTCTACGCCCATGAGCCTATCTATGTCCGTGTCTACATCTAAATCCAGCTCTATGTCCATGTCTCTGTCTGTCTATCTCAGCATCTACCTCTACGCCTATGCCTATGTCTCCATGTCCATGTCTACGTCTGTCTCTTGGCCTATGTTTGTGCTCGTGGCTATGTCAATGTCTGGGCTCTATCACTATATACATATCTGTGGGGTGCTTCTCTTTCTTTTTTTCTTTCTTTTTTTTTTTTTTTTGTGGGACCCTCGCCGGTGGCCGGGGAACGAACAGCACTGCAGATGCTGCAGAGGCTGCGGGCAGCCTCGCAGCCCAGCACTCAACCACTGTGCCACCAGGGGAGGCCCGGGGTGCTTCTCTTTCGAGGAATATACGCCTTCTCTCCCCAAGTGGCTGGGGGTTCACTCAAGGTGGGGATGGTACCTTGTCTTACAGAGTTAAGTGAACTGATAGGTAAAGTTCCAATGCTCCATGCTTTGCGTTAAGTGTTCTTAAAATATTCTTCATCTGAAATATTTTTCAGGCCCTCATCTTGCCCCGCTTGGGCTCTTCGCCTATTTCCTTAGCCCAGAGCCAGTAAGGCAGAGGTTTCTAAATCAGGGAGCTGTGTGAACCCAGGCTCTGACCGTCATGTTTGACGTTGGGCAAATTATTTAGCTTTCCTGAGTCCTCCAAGGTTCCCCTGGTAAGAGGCTGTTCTCCTGCCCCTCAGACTAAGTGGGCGTGAGTTAGCGTGTAGTCAGGAGTCCTTGTCTTCCCCTCTCCCCATCAGCCACTGACGGCTGGGCCTCACTGCTTTCCTGCTGCTGGCTGGGTAGGCAGCTGATAGACAGGAAAACAGAAAACAACACAAATTTCTATCCACAACACCCTACAGCTGCTAGGTGTTATTAGTGTCTGCTTGTCATTAAAAAAAAAGAAAAAAAAAAAAAAGGACTTTAGAGACTGTCCAAGGTTCAGCCCCGGCCTGGGCACTTACTTGTGTTGTGAAATGGACTTGATTTTCCTGAGCCTTACTTTCCTCCCACATGGACTGGAAACCTGGTACCTGCTCTCTGCAGGGCTGCTAGGAGGACTATGAAATAAGATACTCGCTGGGCTGGGATCAATCCAGCCTCGCGGGAGGATGGGCACTGTCCACATGGCACTGCCTCCACCACTCCAGGGCTTTCTGATGCAGGAATATCCACATTCATTCCCCCCAGAGATTGGTCGTCCACTACAGGGGGTTCAAGCTCAACTACAGCCAGATCTGACCGCTGCCTTTGTGGGACAGTCTCTCCGCTCTCCCAGCCCAAGCTGAACAGCCATTGGAGAAACTGTTATGGGCTTTCAGCACACGGGGCTTCCATTAAAACCAGTGAGCACTGCAACGCAGGGTGGGGGACAGGGCCATTGCAAAAGAGACCAAAATCAGAGAAGAAACTCCTTTGAGGCTACAGTGTTGACCTCTCCTGAAAACACCGACTCCTTGGAAACTCAGCAAGTAAGAAGCTGGGATTTTCCAAAAATGTGCAATTCCTCTCTAAAAGACAAGTCTCCAAAGAGCCAGGATTGTCTGACGAACTGCACCATGTATCCTGCAGCATGTTGCCTCTTCTTGGGCTGTGGGTTTGCCTGAGTCTGCTTTCCAGGAAAATGCGGCAGTGAGGGCAGCTGAGCCCCCTCCCCCACTGGAGTCCCTCCTGAGCTCTCCCAGGCTCCATGGGAGGGTGCCTGCTTTGCTCATGACCTTGAAAACAGCTCAGCGTGTGACAGACCCAGTCACCTTGCACTGAAAATAGAAGGCACTCTGCTTCCTGTGTCCTCTGCTCACCTGCAGCAGGTACTCTCTGCCCCACAGAGGTTATTCTTTGTTACAAATGTAGAAAGAGGAGCCCTGTGGGTCTCAGCAAGAGGTTCACAGAGTCCCAGAGGCGCCTGATTACACAGCTCTCCAAAAACACACATCCAAAGATCTATTGTAAGCCACCAGCACAGGGATCTTCCAACAGCCTCGTGCCCGGCGCCCTTCGTCAGCCTGCCTTCCTCTCCTTGATCTGCCCGCAGTAGTGTCAGCACTGTGGAAATGATCTGGAAGAGGAAACAGTACCAAGCAGCTAAGGCAGAAGCCTGCACTAAGTGGTCTTCCACACGTCTGCCAACATCCTTACGCCCTGCATCTGCATCCACAGAGCTGGACCACAGCCCAGCACAGCCTCGTCCATCAGGTCTCCCTTCTAGACTCCTTAGCTCAGGATGAGCTAGCTGGCATCTGGGAACCATTTTCCCCTGCCTTATAAATTCACATCATCACAGAATTTCAGGTGCCCCCAAGTGCTCCTAGAAGCCTCTAAGCCTATCACTTTCTTTAAGAAACTGCAGCCTAGAGAAGCTGGCAAAGCTACACAAGAAAAGGGAGAAAGAGGACTCACCCCTGACCTCTTGACCTCCTGGAACTGTTCTTTCCACCCACAGCAACACACAGTTCATGCTCACAAGTCTGAGGGTGATAGGGAGGAAAGATATGTGATCTAGGTCATACTCAGTCTCCATTAATTGAGAGAAGAAAGGTAACACATTTGGTTTCATTTCCTGACTGAGTCGTCCTAGGAACAACTAAAAGAGTTAGCAGCATTAAAACAAAACAAAACAAAAACAAAAACTCCCTGGGTCCACACGCGGTAACCGAAAGGCAAGGGACCGTGGACACAGCCCCTGTAACCTCCCTCAGTGCAGACACCACTTCTAGAGTATCCCGGGCACAGGCTCAGGGGACACCACAAACCCAGGAGCTCTGGGGGGGGTGGGAGGAGAGGGAGGGTGGGCAGATCATTAATGGCCTCGTAAGCCTTGGGAAAGAGCTTGCCTTTCTCCTAAAGGCAACGGGAAGTAACTGGAGGCATTTATGAAGGGAAGTGAGAACAATCGAATGCATCCCAAAAACTGTGTGTCTAGCTGCAAAATAGACTGGATGAAAGGCAAACCCACGGGCAGCTACTGCCGGAATGAAGCTAAGGCAAGGGCAGAGGGCATGCCAGCAGAGTGGAGAGCAGCGAAGTCTCTGGAAAGGTTCTTCAAAGTTCTTCCTGAAGAATCTAATGATGGTGTAGCTTTTACCTTGGTCCAGCTTCATGGGGTCAATTGTATGGTGAAAGATGGAACTGGACGTTTAGAGGTGAATTTAAGTTGTATGTGCGGAAACTGGTTTGCAATGAGGCATGCCTGATACATTGTGTTATAATGCAACGTTAGCTCAATATAGATTTTTTTTTAAAGAATTTTTTTTTCCATCTGCCCTTCAAATGGAACATGAGTTCTGTTGTATGTGGGACAATACCAACATGTGCTAAAATTCAACCATACCGCCTATTGTCCAAGATGTCCTTCAAATGCAGATCTGTTCAAGAAGGAAGTCAAAGACCATGTCACAGTGATAAGCAAGAAAACCAGGTTAAACAACAACCAAAAAAAGATAGCCTGTTGGACTGTCATTTGCTCTGCTTGAAGCAGAAAGTGAGGCACACCTGCCGGACGACTCCAGTCACACTCCCGGGACATCACACAGCACCAGAGATGGGCCCTGGGTCTCTTCCATTGTGTGTAGATCTGTCCTAAATCTAAGAATCTCTCAGACTGAATTCGTCACCCACTGGGTCCTCCCCAAGGCATCCCAAGGCAGGATGAGCTGTGGAAGGGCTTGCCCTGCCCAGTAGCACCACACAACCTCAGATCAACAGAGCAGCCTGCTCATTGCCAGGCGACAGAGACCAAAGCAGCTCTTTCAAGAGGCCTTAAAATGAATTTGCCAAATCTCAGCACCAAAGCGAATCTACTGTCTCCATAAATTTAATACAACTCCACAACATTTCAGACTGTAAAGTGTTTCTGACTTGGGCTGTTTCTGATTTTTCACTTTAATTGGAGTTTGGAATCAGATTCACATTTTTCCAAAGTCTTCCTAATTCATTTCAAAAATTGGCAGCAATACCAGATGAGTACTACCAACCTTGGGATACAACCTTGATGTCCATCTCTACAAAGGAACTCAGTGTATTTATACTCAAGGTGAGATCAGACTTTTCCCTTTTAAGTCATGTATGTTTAAGAGGAAAACTCCGATTGTCACATTTTTAAAAAGTCGTCATGTATTGATCCATGCAGCATTCTGGATGCAGATATGCGCTGCTCCTCTCCACTCACCCCGTGTCCACAGTCCACGGAAGCTCACCTTGTGGACTTACATTGATTGATCTGGGGTGAGCGATGGGCATGAGTGGGAACTGAGGGATTGAACTAGGCATTTACTTACCATACTTGTGGTGTTTTACACATATCAGCTATTCAGCCCTTCCAGCACTCCTATGTGGTTGCACAGTAGATATTATTCTCTTCACCTTACAGTGGCAAAACTCAGACTCACGGACAGTGATGAAGCAAGTTACCCAAAGTTATCCAACTAGCAAAGGTCTGAGCCAGGACACCAACCCAGGACATCCCACTCCATCTAATTCCAAAGCCCACATCTCTTCATCAACACCCAAAGATGGCCTCTGGGCATGGATGTCCCTGTAATGTTCTGGTCACCTTACGCATACAAGGTGGTGGCCTACCCTCATCTAGGACTTGGGAGGCAATGTTCAAACTGAATTCTAACAGAGGAGTCAGAAACCAAAGATTCCGCAGACAAGAGGATATAAAGGCAAGAGAGAGCATATGTGTGCATGACACTGGAAGTTCGGAGTGAGGCTGAGTGCCCCATACATGAAAGAAAGAGGTAAGAAGGACAGCCACAGGCTGTATAGGGGGCTAGAAAGCCAGGCAACAAGCTTGGACTACATTCTAAGGGGAGAAAGTCACTAAGGCTTTAAAGGAAGATGCGTTGTGGTCGGATTTGTATTGTTGGACTCTGGCTGTAGTGTGGCATATTAGACCCAACACAACACATTTTCAAGTTGGTTTACATTGGACAACTTTATTTGCCAAGACCCAACTGCCCAGACTTTCAGGACCACGCTCCAGCTCCACTCTGAGCCAGAACATTCCATTACCTACTTGGCTCTAGTCCACATCACCTTGGATTCTTTATTGGGGAGTGACGTCATCTATAAATCGTGGCTTTCATCTCCAGAAAACACACAGGCAGAGAAGGGCTGGCCACCACTTTGACAAGTGGAGCATCCTCTCCCTTGTCCTTTCTTTTAATTACATTACATTACATTATTTAATTACATTACAGCTTAAGCTTATTCCTACTTTTTTTGTTAGAAACATATTCTTAAAAACATATTCTTTTCAACATGGTTTTTAATGAATGCATAGCCTTTCAACACATGGGTGAGGCACCAAAGTCACTTCCTTAAGAGTTGGTTTGTCCTGCCTCTCTCCCTCCACGTCAAGCCCTGGTGTTTGCTTTTGCCGCAGCCAGGAGCTTCCACCAGCCTGATGCCTTTAGTTCCTGCAAGGCTCTGTGGCTTTGTCACATGCAGATGACATATTTAAAGCAATCACTCTGAATGGCTTTACTCCAGGGTTTTCCTGACTTAAACCGACTGCCTCTCCTTCCCACCACAGCCTGGCAAATTCCATGACATTTAAGAACCTCCCCTGCCACCCCAGGGCTCTGGGTTTGTAAATGAGCGCTCTCCCTATGTCCACGGAGAGGCCCGGGAAGCTACCATTCCGTCCAATAAGAACTCATCATTTTAATCCTACCCTGTCCTCCCTCCTTCCTAAAAGAGGTCACCAGCCAACTTCCCAAACCCCAAGTCAGAAATGAGTCCCTGTTGACATGTGTAGAATTCGCATGTGCTGACAATCATACACACTCACATACTGACACATATGTGTAAATATGTCAACATATGTCAAAACGGAATCTACACAATCATCCCTGACCAGTACCGTTTCCACTTTCTTATGCACAAAAGCCAACTTTCTTTACCACCCAAATGTGTCTCCAGTGTGTCACATGCTCTCTATCCCCACTCGCCATCCCTGTGCAGGCCTACTCCTAACTGCATTATCCCTCAGCACTTGAGAAGCTTCTTAACCACAGTCACCCACCCACCCCATTTCCACACCGAAAGCACAGTAACATTTCCCACTTGTGCCTATGGGCCCCTAGAGCCTCGCCTGTTCCCCCATTGCAGGCCCCCCTCCCGCTCATCCTGCCCTCTCTCATATGTTCTCTTTGCTCCTGATGAACCCGCAGTGTCTGGATCGCCTCCTCCTCTGCACCCCACATATTCATCCCCACATGGGGTCTTGCCTCAGCTGAATCGTCACTCGAACCCCACACACACTCATCAGGTGGACCCCTAATAGTCCATGAACTCAGTCTCTACTCCAGGTTCAGCCGTGGGGCCTGGCTGGCCACGCTCACTTCTCCCACTGGACTGATGACTGTGTAAGTCAACTCTTACTTGCTCACTTCTTTTGGGAGCTAGATATAGAATAAATAATAAGGAAAGAAATTCTCTACTCCCTCACCTCTCACCTTCACCTCCTGGTTTGATTCTCCCTTAGCTCTGTCACATTCCATCACCTGTTCCTGTCATTCTGCTAGAACAGAGCCCCCACCCTACCCAGTTGGGTGTAGGTAATCTTTACCTGAGCAGAGCTGTGCAGGTGGCTGGATGCACCCATTCCAGCATCAGACTCTGCTGCTGAGAGGCGGGACAGGTTTTTCTGTAACTCTTCCTCTCTTCCAAGATGGTTCTGATATGAACAATGTTGAGGGGCACTGGGAACATTTTCCTTCCCCCTCTGCCTGCCTGTCTCACCTTGAGTGCCTGGGGCTTCCCCTTCAATCTCAGAATTGGCTTTAAGGGTCATGGTTGTGTGATCCAGAAAGAAGCATCTCCTTCCCCTTTCTTGCAATGCTCCCTCTCATTCCACCCCAAATCGCCCAGTTCTGCTTTCATGCTCTTCTGTGCCTTCTGATCTCCCATGCCGGTTTTCTCCCAAATAAACTGCTCTCCGTGGGCACTTGCAAACTGCTGAGCTCACTTGACTTCTTCAGGTCAGGAAATTAAAGCAGAGGGATGAAGGAATAAACAGGAGAACTCCCATCAAGGGCTGGGTCTGCCCACCATCCCTAACATGCCAAAACCAAATCAGGCCGCTGGCAAGCGCATCACAAAAAGGCATGGGACCTCAGAGGTCCAGGGATTCCTCTATGCATCCATGTGAAAGCAAAAGTTGCAGACAGTAGGAGAGAATAGAAGATAATGACAGAAATGTTATGACTCTAATTACATGTATAATCCCATTAGTAAATGATACGGAGTAGATGTGAACTATACAGTGAGTAGAGAAATCTCCAGGGCAGAAAGTAAAGGGAAATCACCTGTGCGAGGCAGATGAGCCACAGCAGGTCACCCCAAGACTCAGTTCTCAGCTGCTCTTTCTTTTAGCCTCTTCTCTTAGGCCAGGATCTGAACAGGGTCCTTACCATCAGCTGGGCCGCTCCTCCCATCGTCAGAGGAGACTTTGGACATCCACTTTCCAACGAGAATCTAGAGGAAGCACCTTTGTTCTAAGTCCAGATCACTTTCTTCCACTCTCTGCCTTATGTCTTCTTCACCTAGCAAGTTCCTGAGCGCTTAATACAGCTTTTAAACATCCTCAGATACAATGCATTCCTGAGACAGCACCTAGCACAGCAGCTGTAAGCCAACTTCAGAGCCAGGAAGACTTGGGGCCCCCCCTATGATCACCACCCTATTGGAGGACCCCACGAGAAAATGTCTGTAAGGCCTGAGGCTCCCAATATCTATAGGCCCCTCCCCTGATAAATAAAGAAAACTTTTCAGCAGCTATCATTGTCAGTGGTGCCCTGAAGTGGATAAAAATATATTATTGGAAGCTGGAAATGTATTATAACATTAGCAAAACCATGGAGAGATCTTTGAGGAGAAGCAGCCAGTCTCACTAAAAGCAAATGAGAACAGTTGTTTGTGCGTTTTTAAAATAAATCGCTGTACATTAAATCTACCTTGTTTTAGGTATCAATTCCGAAATGCAAGTTTCCTTGGAGGGTGTGCGAAGCTGGCCTGGGAAGATGCAGTCTCCCAGGGGGCTCTGCCCACATACTATATATATATTTTTTTTTTTAATAGAGGCATGTTTTATTTATTTATTTGTTTGTTTGTTTGCTTGTTTATACATGAACTGGGTACAGTCAGAAGCGCGGGAGGGTGAGAGAATTCACCAGAGCCAGAGCGGGGAGCAGAGCAGGCAGAAGGACCGAAGTACACTGCTGAGGGGAGCAGCGGGCGGCAGGAGAGGTCTGCGCGCCATGTGGGACCCTCCTCTGGTGGCCGGGGAGCAGCCGGGGATCGAACCGTCGCCGCAGAGACCGCGGGCAGCTTCACAACCCAGCGCTCAACCGCTGCGCCACCGGGGAGGCCCTGCCCACATACTATAGGTCCCCTCACCATGATACCCTTCACAGCTTGGAGCGGGAAGCCGAGCCCCTAGCGGTGATGGTATTTACGTGGAATTTCGGGCCCACTTTTATGTTCCCCTCGTGATAGGCTGCTACAATCGCATGTAGGTCTTTAACAGCCCATCTCAAAGTGACAGACTGGACCCATGTAGAAAACCAAAAAGGTCTGTGATAATAAATCTTGTCAAAACAGGAACTTCATTTCTTTCCTGAAATGAAATAAATTTAAATTTAAAATATCCTTTTCTAATTTTACCAGCACTGAAAGAATAATGTGCTAGCCTTCCCAGCACATTCTGTGACGTCAAAATGTCACAGAACCCCTGGAAGGTCAGGCGTGAACTTTGGCATTGGATTTAGTAAAGAAAATCATTTAGTTAATCATTGCTATGTTATTGACTATACTCTTTAACACATGAGAGTTTTTAAAATTTACAAGGCTTACTCTCACTTGATTCTCATCCCTTTTCACAGGTGAGCAAACTGAGGCTCTGAGAAATTCAGAGGCTTACTTATGTCCATATAGCTGGTAAGCACAAGAGCTGATACTACAGTCCAGGCTCTGACTCTGGCCTAGTGCCCTGGAAGAAGTAGACATTTGAGCTGTTTTTTGAGAACCAGAGATGGACACGAACCCAAAAAGGCTTTTTTACCTTTTTCAAAAACGAAATATTGATGACAACAGATTTTTGCTTTAGTCAGAAAATTCAGGGAGAAAAATAGATTTACTTGGTTCCAATTCTATAGAGACAACTCTTCCAAAATCAAATAGAAAGACCAAGAAAAATATCTGAACCAGCTCAATGTATGGCTTCTGAGTCAACTCAAATCAGAAATATTTATTGGGTTGTTATGTACAGACTCAAGCTTTAACCTCAAGGAGTTCACAATTTAGTAGAAGGGATAAAAAAGCACAAGGGATATGTCACACACACATGCACACAGATCGACACACGCACATACACACATACACACACCAGCACAAAGGACAAAGTAACACAGAATGCAGGAAAAGAGTGATGGAGACAGGGTGGAAGGGCCTTTCAGTAAAAGTTTCTTTAAGAAGAGAGTGATGGGCTTTGAATTTGAAGGAGGAAGGTATGGGTGATGGATGGACCCGCCTCTATGGAGGCCTTTTGGAGGCGAAACAGGGGAATGAGCTAACATATGAGTGCCTGGAAAAGGAATCATTCACTAATGCTTGCTCATTTTTATTGGAAGGGGGATGAGGTCTTAGAGCAAGGTGCTTTTTTTTTTAAGCATTGCCATATTGAGAAGATTCAAACAGAAGTGGAAAGGAAGCACTCTGCTGGGGTGAGCAAGGGAAGAGAAAGGTGCTGCTGGAGGCTTCACAGGGAGCTCACTAGCCTCAGGCTCTGAATTTCTGCTGTTGCCCCGCCCCCTTTGAGCAAGGCTGTGAGGAGCAAAGGATGCGCAGACCCTTCAGTGAGGGACACTGCTGAAGGTGTAACAGCTTTGCCCACAAGTTCTTCCTCCCCTGGTCTATGGGGGAAAGAAGGGATTGGGGAACAGTCCCTCTGGCACTCCCCTGCTGTGGTTGGGAGAGCTGGATGGAAGACCCATATAGAGCAGGTCAGGAAAATCCCCCAGCTTCAGCCACCACCAGTGCCTCCCAAGTTGGAGAGAAGCAGGGTCACTTCCATTTTTGAGGCTCCCAAAATACTAAAATAAGAAAAGATTCCAAAGCAGAATTTTATCAAAGGTGTGGTATCTTTTATAGGCTTTACTTTTAGTAATGAGATTGCAATACGACGTGATTATGCTATGCAAAAGCCAGAGATGCTAGGTACAAATATCAATTCATACTACAACATATACAAGGTTTAACCAGAGGATCTAGATTTCAAACTATGTAATTAACATCATTCTCTTTTGATCCTGTCCATTATTTCGCAAACCCATTTTTTTTTTTTTCTCAAACCCATTTTGCGATAATAGCAAAAGTTTACATCTGAGGCTTCTTACAAATAGGAGTCCTGGGCCTACATGATGTTCATGCTTCACATCCTCCTCCCCCACTCCACCCTCCTTCCTGCTGGAAATCCCTGGCTGGCCATGACCACCCCAGCATCATCACATCCTCCCAAATCTTCCCTGTGATTCCAATCACTGAATCATCAGAAGACATCTCTGCAGTCCAGCTGTGAGGGGCAGGCTGAGGGTCTTCCGGGAGCTGCAGAGCCTGGAAAGACAGTGGTCCTGTCTGTACAGCAAAACAGGAAGGCCACTGTCCACTCCTAGGCTTGCAGTTTTCCATTCTGCATCCTCCTCTGCTTGGCTCCTTGGGGCCCTGTGCAAACACTGTTGTTGTTCCAAATGGCTAAAACCACTTGACATTTAGTGCAGCAGGGACCCTACAAGCAACTGATGACATGTTCAGTGGTAGAATTCACTGCACCAAAAAAATTAGATGCTTCCACAAATCTCTATTACTTTGCAAATTATTAGAAAAGAAAGAAATATTAGGCTTTCTTCAGATGCCCCCACAGACAATGAATTAAAGAATATATTGTTCACCTAAGCAAGTGTCTATGACCAAGACAACTAGGCAAGCAGAGATTAATATCTGAATCCACTCTTTCCACACCCATTTATTGTATTCCCATTGTGTGTCAGGACCTGAACTAGGTATTGGGTTCATGGCTCCCAAAGGGACATGATCGTTTCCTTTGCCAGCATCACAGGATGAAGTAGGTGGACAAAACAAAGAACAGGGAGTGAGCTCCATAAACACCATCCGAGGGTGCTTTCAGGTATTGCAGGTAGTGGACCCAGAGTAACCCCTTAAAGTTTGGCTGAGATGCTAGCCCTCTTCCCTCCCTATCTCCCTCACCCCTTCATCTCTTCTTCCCCTTTCTTTAATTTTGTCCTTCCTTCTCATCCATCCTGTCTCACTTTCTCTCCAACCTCCCTGTTCTCTCCGAACCGCAAGCTCTGGCTAACATAAAAAGCACACACATCCTCATGCCCAGGACTTCCCCCGCGCTAGAAAGCTGTCGTTCTGAATGCAATTCCTACTTTACACATGCTTTGCAATTTATTTTCCTCTCAACCTTCAGAAGGAGTGGACTTATCAGTAAATGTCATAAATACTGGGTTGTTGGGTTTTTGTTTTTTTTTTAAGCTGCAGCTCTAACAGCAAACATCTGATGAGGCTGTATGCTATACAAACAGAAAACTGAATGAAGCACCAGGAGAATGCAGGCATTTTTAGAGCTCCCGAGTTTTAGCTCAATTCCCTGTGTCGAGGTGGTTTCTATCTGTGTCAGTCAGTGCGTCACAACATCAGCCTCCATCCCCCGGTGCACAGCACCCCTTAGCAAGCGCCTTCCCACACAATATCATCAACTGTAAAAACTGCAACCACCGTTGAAGTTACAACTGCGATTATTTCTACAAACGGGGAGGGATGCAGTTCTGCTCAGTCAGTCCCATTAAGTAGGTTACCCATGGCACAAGCACCTTTCATTTTAGCAAATTCAGAATGCCCTTGGCTCAGCTACACATTCGCCTCAATTACCAGTTCACTGGAATGAAATGTTTATTTGCCTGCATGAAGAAGTTCTTTCTTCATGCTGATATAAGGACGGTGCCTCTCTGTAGTCTGTGCTTGCCAACTGTAAAGTCCTCAGCTGCTTGGTTTTTATATACTTTGCCTTGAAAAAATCACTTTATTTGTGGAAAATGGGTACTAGTTTGACTTCATCTGACATGAATCTGCCAATAAGCCCCCTAGGCATCTGCTTCATCAGCCTCTGTGTGAGCTTCTTCTGCTTTCTTGTATTCCTTCTGCATTGCCCTGCCTTGCTCACCTCTCCCTCTGGGCCTTCTACCTTCTATGATTTTGGATTTTGCAATAAATGTTAGGTCTATTCTCTGAAATGGCTCTCAAGGCCAAAGGCTAAGAGAACGCACAACCATTATGAAATGCAAATGATGTACCCCCACCTCACCCCATATCAAATTCCCCCACCCAAGGAATCAGTTCTAAGAGTTACCCTTCACTTTTTTCACCCTTCATTACCATCACTTTTTTCTTATTGTTGTATCAATCATCACACCCAAGATACTGCAAAAAATAAAGAAAATCAGTATGGAAGATTTTTGAACGCTTGCTGACGCAGTATGCTGTAACCAGCTAGTAAGACAAAATAACACAACTTGGGGGGAAGGGTATATGTTGTCATCTAGCATTAAAAACAGAATTAAAGTTTACTAAGAATGTAAAGATTAAGACCAAAGAAGTAAAAAGAATGTTGAAATTGCCATTTCTCTCTGTGTGTACTACATATAGTCAGGAATCAGAGTTATCTTAAAGAGAATGAAAAGAAACTAAAAAAGAGAAAAAGGGAGACTTTTGTTTTCACTATTGTTCAGTAAAATTATTTATGGTATCAGGAGAGTCAAGGGAGAAGCTTAAGAGCAAGAAGTGGGATAAAAACATTGAGTGAGCAGTTCAGGAAAGGCTCTGCGTGGCTTTGCAAGCAATGGAGAGGAACGGAAATAAAGAGCACTCCTTCCTAACAACAAGTTTATATGCATGCCAAGAAAGTGGGTGAACACCTCAGATATCACCAGACTACCCCCTGCCTGACTCACAGGATGGGGTCTGGTATTTCAGACCCCAGCAGAAGAGCCCTATGAGATTCCCTCTCAAAGTGGCACCAACCCAAACTCTGATTCACCATCAGTTTGGGGAAGGCCTCTTTTTCGGTCCTGCTGAAGGGGTGTTGCCTTGTGAAACTACTATTTACACACAAAATGGTAATCCCTTGAGGGAGGAGGGGCCATCTTTTGTAGGGGTATAGGAAAGCCTAGAGCGTGTCATTACTCTCGTTAAAATCAGAGCACATCTCTGGCCCTCTGGCCCCTCTCTGGGAGGAGACTAGATGTTGGTCCTGCTGACCAACTGGGAAGCAGAGTGTGACCCATGGCAGCCTGTCCCCACACTCCACTGTCAGCCACAGTGCCAAACTTCTCGCCCAGAGATAATTTTAGGGGAAAAAAAAAATCTTTCTCAACTATAACCAATGTCTGGCCCTGCAACCCTAAGGAACCCCGCTCCCTGGTGAGGTTGCTTGCAGACCATGTCAATTTCTCAGATTAAAATGGCTCTCCTGAAACTGAGCTCTGCCCTATCTCCAATTCCCAGAATTACATCCATGTTCTCCTGCCCTGGGGGGATGGGGGGGAGGGAGAGATGGGGGGGTGGTTATTGGGGTGGTGGTTCTAAAACACCTCTCAGATGGAGCCCTCTGCCAAATTAACTGCCACCCTCCTTTCACAATCAAAGGTGTTTGGAATTAAAACACATTTCTAACCAGAAGTGTTTCTAAAGGTGCTTTGAGTCAGGCGAAGGAAGGCCCCACACCCAGAATGGAAGTGCTAAACACAGCAACAGTTGCCCTAAAGGGGTCTGGGTCACTGGGGGGAGTGGGGAGGGAGGCAGGCTATCTTGCTCTCACTCCTCCACTAAGGGCAGACCTGTTCTCTGACCAGGCCATTCGGCCAGACTGGACCTCGCTAACGTCTGGTTGCCCAAGGAACTTTCCCTCCCGGGGTATCTGCTCGTCCTCTTGAAAACCCCGATCAGCAGATGGTGCCACATGCCTGGGGGGCATGCCTTTCTGCGGCTACACCCAGAAGGTTAGGAAAAAGCACTTCCTAGACTTGAAAAGGGTCGGTGAAGGACAGGAGCCCTACTCGCTCAGAGCCTGGGAACGATGTTCCCCAGCTCCGGAGAGTGGGTCACCGCGGGAGGCGCCAGGCAAGGAGCCGCATTTACCCAAACCAGATTCTCTGGAAAGCCAGGAGGGGCGGCGAGCAGAGCCAGGCAGCCCACCACCCCACGGGACCAGAAAAGTTCCCGCGAGCCCGGCGAGCCTGCCGGGATCTGTCCGAGGTGCTGAAAGGGCTCCCCGGGCCGCGGGCAGGCCAGGTCCTGCTCGCCCTCAGCCTCCTGGCCGCCCGCTCTGCCCTTCCAGCTTCCTGCCCTGTCCTCTTCGCGGCCGCACCGAAGCCCCCTCGCTTGTCCTCTCCCGCCGCGCGCCCTCCACTCTCCGGCACCATCAACTCCGCGGGAACCGGGCTCCCTCCTGCGCCCCCACCTCCCTCCGGGATCTGCCGAGCCCCTTCCCCTAGCAACCACCTCCAGGGCGCCCGGCTGCCGGGCTGTCTCCGCGGTGCCCCCCTTACCTTTCTCTTTCGCTCACGGGAGCGGTTCCTCCTCTTCCTGTTGGATTCCTCCCTCTCCTTCTCCTGGAGGGCCTGCGCCTCGTTGTCTTTTATTTTCTTCAGCTGTTTAGCCGCTTGAGCCATGGCGGGTCACGGTGCTCCGGTCCCCGCCTCCCGGACCCCTCACGCTTGGCTGTCCAGGTGGTGACACCCTCCCCAGAAAGAAAAAAAGGAGTCTCTGCCCCCTCGGAGGGGGAGCTTCTTTCCGCGCCGCGGGCTCGGTGCGGCCGGGCCCGCGGGGGAGGCGGCTCGAGGCGCGCGGAGGGCGAGAAGCGCGGAGCCTGCCCGGCGGCCCCGGATGCCGCCTCCCGCCGCGGCCGGAGCTCGCTCGCCGGCGCCCGGCCCCGGCTCTGGGCTCGGCCCGCCGCCTCCCTCTCTCCGGCCCTCCTCCCTCTCCTGCGGCGGCGGCGCGCGGGGGGCGGGGGCGGGGAGGCGGCTCGTACTGCGGCGAGCGGCGCCGGGCCGGGCCGGGCCGGAGGCGGACCCCGGCAGTTAGCGCAGGAGGGCGCGGGGGCCGCCGGCGGGCTGGGGCCGCGGCCGTCCCGGCGAGGCTCGGCGCGCTCGGCACCCGCGCTGGTGCATGGCGAGCCCCGGCGCGCAGGCGAGCGGCCGGCCGGGTTTCCGCCGCTGCAGTGAGCCGCTGCCGCCGGGCGCGCGGGCCCCCGCGCCGTCGGGTGGCGGGGAACAAAGCCGGCCGCGCGGTCAGGAGCTGCCGGGCACCCGCGGGGAGCGCGGCTGCGGGAGGCGGCGCCGCGCCGGGGCAGCGCGGGCAGGCTGCGGCGCGCACCGGGCTCGGTGCAGAGGCGACCCCGCGGACCCGCGCGGCGCTGGAAGCGACAGCATCGCGGGGCGCGGAGGCTCGGCCCGCGCGACCGGGATGGGGGCGGGGGCCGGGCCTCGGGGCGCCCCCGGGCGGCCGCCGCTGCGGGGCCGGGGCGCGCCGCCTCCTGGTCTCCGCACCGTCCCGCCGAGGGCGCGCGGGGCCACCCTCTCTGGGGAAGAGCCGCTGTCCCCACGTCGCTGGCTTAGAGCTCGGTTTGCCCCGTTCAGACCATGTGGGCCTATCATTTGCATATTTACCAATTATAGATGGAAAATGTGGCCAAGATGAAGTGAGCAGTTTTCCTTTTAGTTCTCTTTTGACGCGGGTGGAACTAGGTCTCTGCACCCAAGATCTCCCACCCCCTCTGCCAACACTCCCAACATGCTCCCTCTTTGGCGACGCCGCCTGTGCGTGTTCAGCTGTGAAGAGCCAGCTGCTTGGGTGGCTGGCTGCTTGGGTCACGCAGCCACAAGCCCGGGCTGGAGGAGAGGGAAGGGGCCTGAAGCTCATGGAACCATCTCCCTGAGTGACAGGCGGGCCAGCCAAGGTCTGGACTGGAGGCCCTTTCATTCTGGAAGGGTTACCGGTCTATTCCCTCCCCCCCACCCCCCCATTTGAGACGGAGCTCTTCCTCTATGTAGTGCTGCACAGAGGGGTATGAAAAGCAATATTTAAGAACTGGAGAAAAGTTATTATGAAATGGGCGCCACGCTTTGTCCCCCGAAGCTTGACATTTAACCAGTCACAGGCTACAGCCTAGGAAGTGGGGGTCTCTACTACACTATGGAAAAATGACTCTATTTAATTATTTTTAAGATTTATTTACTTTTGCATACAAGAGCTGGGGCACAGGCCAGGGATGCAGGGGGTGAGAGGATCCACCAGAGACAGAGCGGGGAACAGAACAGTCAGACTGGCTGAAATACACTGCTGAGGGGAGCAGCGGGCACATCAGGAGAGGTCTGCTGTGCCATGTGTGTTGCTCTCTGGCTGGGGTTCGAACTTGTGCTATACAGAGGCTGCGGATAGCTTCATAGTGCAGTGCTTAACACCTAGCACCACCAGGGAGGCCCAGGGAAAATGACTCTAAATGCGCTCTGAGCTGCAACCCCGCTCCTTTCCTTACAGTCCAAACTCTGGGAGTGATTGAATCACCCACCTCCTCTCCAGCCTCCAAGTATTCCCTTTACTGGAATTGTCCCTTCTAATTCCTCCTTCTTCCCCTCCATTTCCCTGTCCCTACAATCCTCTCCACCCAGATGCTTGCCTAAATTGAAGTACTGGCTGAAACCTTGGCTTTGACATTGTCCTTTTCCATGACTGAGTCCTGGACTGTCCCCTTTCTCACTCTCAGGCTCATCCAACTGAAATACAATGGGAACCACTAACCCAATCCTCTATATATAATTTACATTTTCAAGTGGCCACATTTTTAAAAAATTAAAAGAAAATGGTAAAGTTCATTGCAGTAATATATTTTACTTAATTCAATATATCCCAAAATATTATCAGTTCAACATGCAACTGATACAAAATTGTTGGTGAGATATTTCACATTCTTTCACTAAGCCTCCAAAATTCCACGTGTACCTTACATACAGCACAGGTGAATTCAGAACAGGCATATTTTAGTTACTTAAGAACTGCATGCAATTTGTGGTTAATGCACTGAACAGAGCAGCTCTAGATTTTCTCCCCAGGCCAGCTCAGCCATGACCCTGGCTCTAATCAACCTGCCAAGAGGCACACATTTTATCTCTGGCATAGACCTCTCCTCTGAGCACTGGGCCCATGCCCCTTGGCCCCTCAGTCTGCTGCTCAGCCTTCCTGCACCCAATTCTGTCACCCGACAATCCATTCCCACAGTGCAGTCATGCTGATTTTTTCAAAACACAGATCTGATGATCACTTCCCTGCTTAACAAGCACCTTTTATTCCTCTTGAGATAAACACATTGCTGGTGGGAGTGTAAACTGGTCCAACCACTATGGAAAACTGTCTGGAGGTTCCTCAGTCTACTAAAAATGGAGCTACCACATGACCAGCAATTCCACTCCTAGGGATCTACCCAAAGGACACAAAAACAGTGATTCAAAAGAACACCTGTACCCCTATGTTTATTGCATCACTCTTTATAATAGGTAAAACCTGGAAACAACCCAAATGTCCAAAAACAGATGACTGGATCAAGAAGATGTGATACATATACACAATGGAATATTATACAGCAATCAAAAAAGATAAACTAATGCCATTCGCAGCAACATGGATGGAGCAAGAAGGAATTATGCTCAGTGAAATAAGTCAGAAGGAAAAAGAAAAATATCGGATGGTTTCACTTACAGCAGGAAAATAGGGGAACCAAATTAAGACATTGGTGTAAAAAATAATAACAATACAAAACACAACAAAACAAAAACAGCCAATTATAAATCAGAGACATCAGTGGGGGAGGAGGGAGAGGGATCAGAGGGAGAAAGGAGGAGCACTGGAGACTGAGGTGATGGTGAACAGGTGCATTGGTGAAGGAAATTCCATGGGGACTACACCTGAGAGGGTGGGGGAAAGCAAATATTGTTTAAAAATGAACAATGATGTAAGAAATAAATTAAAAAATAAATTAAAAAAATCTTTTTATGCCATAAGAGGCCCGAAATAATCAGGCCCTCCTGGTCTACATGATACTGATGGTCCAAACTCAGCAGTTTTTCACTTTGTCAGTATTATCTTTGCTGTCCCTTGCCCAGACTGCTCTGTCTCCAGTGCTCCCCACCCACCCATGCCAGCCCAGCAGTCTAGCTAATTCCACTTCATTCACCATACTTCAAGGTAGTCTTCCTCAAGGAGACCCTTCTGGAGCCCAGACTGACTACCTTCTCATTTTATCATCATCTATACCTCCTCATACATCTGTCATGTAGGTTTACAATAATGTAATTGATTTGATTGATGCATGTCTCCCCCAGTAGACTTCAAGCTCCGTAAGGGATGGTATAATGTCTGGTTTTGCTCACTGTGGTATCTTCAGTACCTTGCACAGTACCGGGAATATGGTAGTGGCTCTGTAGACATGTATTGAAGAATTTAGCAAGTCTGCTATGTGCTGACTTACCACAAAACAAGTAATCGACACTTATTGAGCACTTCCATTGCAATAGGCATTACCATCACCTTACAGATGGAGGGGCTGGGGCACAGAAAGCTTAAGTAACTTGTTTAAGGTCACACAGTTAGTAAATGGTAGAGTGCAAATTTGAGCCCTAGCAGTCTGGTAGACAGCATGCATATTCTAAACCATCTCATGCTCATTTTCTTATCTATAAACATGGATATTGATAATACCTCCCCAAAGGACTCTCAGGAGGACTAGGGGTAAGAGTGACTGCGACATGAGCCAGTAAAACAGGAAGTGCTATACTGTACTGACTTTAGTTTCTTGATGGGAAGCTTAGAGAAGTTGGACAAATTGGTAACTGAGGTCCCCTCGGCTCCAGATTCCTGATTTCTCTTAAATAGCTAAATCCTTACTGGAAATTTTTGAAGATTAAAAATACATATTTGAAACTCAAAGGGGAAGCATTATCATTCACAAACAGTGGGCAATGGATTTGGAGGTCCTGACTTGTTTCCCCACAAATCACCATTTACATTGGTGGCTCTGACCCTGATTTCCAGAGAGCACAATAGGGGACAAAAAGAAAGTCATGTTCATGTCCAGGGTTCATTCATTAGATAGTTTCCTTGCATCCTATTAGATGCAAGGGAGACTTAAGGTGACAGGGAGACTTAAGCTAAGAAAGTGGAAAGGGGAATGCACTGTCTCGAGGCATTTGCTCCAAAGGCTGATCTAGACACAGGCAGGGGTGAGACTGAGAAAATGGGGCAGCCAGCCATCTTAGCGACTGCGGGGTCTCCCAACCTCTGCTCAGAGGAGGGACCTTGTTGGGCATCTGTGGGATTCAAGAAATAACCCTTCCAGATACTCCCATGTCAACAGGCAACAATCATCACCATTTATTGACAGTTTGTTATGCCCTAGGTACTGCGAATTGTTGACATAACATTTATTTCTCATAACAAGATTATTGTTGTCCCAGTTTCCATAGGAGGAAGCTGAATGTGTTTACCTGACTTCCTGAGGTCACACATCCAATGGGACAAGTCAGATCCAACAGACCCAAGTTGCCTAACTCCACATCTGACCTGTAAGAAACCATTAGGTGATGATTTTGCCAATGACTCAACTGGCTCCCCTGCAGTGCAGAAGTAACAGTAATTGCTCAAGTCAGATATATCCCTGGGCTGGCAAACAAAGGGCCAGCCTAGTCCTCCAAGTTTGTGGAAACAAAACCCACCATGCCCCTCACAGCCTGGAGGTTGAAGAGACTGTCCCTGTGTGGGCACCAGGGCCATCTCCCAAGCTGCCACGCCCACATCTCCTCCAGGTGGTGATGCTGGGGCTGTGATCAGTCCTTGGGCTCTTGCCTTTTCTTCTTACACCAGAGTCCTGAATGCACTTTGATGAGGATGGGCTGCTCGCTGGACGTACAGGGAAGTGGCAATGGAAAGCAAGTTGAAACCCCAGCACAGGAGACAGTCCCTAGAAGCTCTTTTTCTTTCTTTCTCTCCAGGTGTGATGATTACATAAGTAAATGCTATATGTCATGGGTTTTTTTAAATTGAGCTGATAAGTAAAGGGAAGTGGGTCCATTTGCATATTTTTGCTTTCTTCCCTGAGATTTTCAGCCAGCCCCCCACCCCATTCTGTTATTATGCGTTCATGCAACTAGAGCAATTTGTGTTCTTAAAAGAAACACTATTAATAATTAATAAAGCTTCCCAAGATAAAAGCTGCCTCTTGCACTAAATAATATAAATAGCAAAAAAATATTGAGTGTATCAGACATTCTTGTAAGCATATTAAACCCTAATAACTCCATGAGGGAGGGGCCATTATCGACATTTTACAGATGAGAAAACTGAGGCACAGAGAGAATGAATAACTTGTTCAAGATCGATGGCTAGTAAGGCATGCACCTAGAATTTGAAACAAAACAGTCAGCCTCTAGGGTCTGTGCTTTGACTACATTACCAGAGTCAACATCTTACATTGAGCTTGGACTTCGAAGGTCTCCTCTGGTCTGTGCCTGCCTCTTAAACCCTTTCAGGAAAGAAGGAGCCACAGAGGTTGTCCCACTGACCTTTGGGTCCAAACATCCAGCCAGGGCCACCCCCTGCAGGTGTTCAGTCCAAGTTTAAGTCAGGAAGGGTCAATCATTCTTAAGATGTGACTATAGAGGGTGAAAGAGGAAGGCAGATGGAAAATCAGAGTATCTCGGAATCTGGAATCGTCTTCCCATTTCCCAACCAATGGAAGAGCTGGATTCCTCGGCTCACCCTCCCAGTGCCAGGCCAGGTCATTCCAGGCAGCCTGCCCAAGAGGGCCAGTTCTCTTCTCCACATGGAACCCGACCCATCTTCCCAGAGTGTCCATATCAGCCCGGCTCTGCCCTCTGGCAAGGCTCAGTAATTATTCAAGCCTTTCTTCTGCGTGATAGCCCTTCAAATATTTGAGGAAAGCTTTCACTTCTCCCTTATACTTGTCTAAAGTAATGTCAGGAGTTCATAGCAAAGGTGAATATTGAGCTCAGAATTCATCATTTCCTGTCCAAGGTTTACAAATGAAGGTGAAATATCATTTTAGTAATTGCATTTTGCAGGTTGGGATTTAAAGAGATAAAAGAGCATGTAAGCCAAGGAATTCAGAGAAAATAGAAAAATAGGAAGATGTTATACATTGGATTCTTGAAAATGTTGTAATAAAATTTAGTTGACTTGATACTCTCCCATCTGCTCTTCTAAATCTCAGGTCTTGCTGCGTCCTCTCTTCTTCATTTTTCTCAAAGGATGTTATTGTCTTCACTATGTGAGAGAAACGAGGTCACCTGGGTGAGTGTGGTCCTCAATTTCTACACATTCTCACACTTGTCTAAACCCACCACCCTCTTGTCGATGCTTTTTTTTTTTTTTTTTTTTTTTGGTTTATCCTCTGGGTCTCATCTCTCTCACCTCCTCAGGAAATGTGACTGTAAATCCCCCCTACCCTTGCCAGACCTCCACTGCATGCCCCTTCCTGTAGGTTTTCCACTATCCATGAAAGCACTACGCTCCCCCTTTCTTGTATAGCCAAACTGCCAGAAAGAGTGGCCAATGCTTTCTAACTCTCTCCTTTCCCTGAACTGTGCCCTGCACCACAGTGCCTGCAGTCACATTTCCATCTTCAATTAACTCCCCGACCCATCTGACCCTACCACAGGCTTCCCTAGTTCTGAGGCCCTAGTCCTTCCTTGTTCTCCTGTATCTTGAACACACTTTTTAGGGATCATCAATAAAACCTTTTGCCCTGACTCTTCTCAAAAAGTCGTCTCAGCCTTGGCTCCATGTAGCACCCACGTGCCAATGACACCAAATCTCTAACTCCAACTTTGAGCTCACTCCTACGATGGAGACACGTAGTAAACCAGGTCTTCCTAGATAATGCCGTTGGTAGTCACAGACATGGTCACCACTCCTGGCATCCCTAGTGCCCAGGTAATGGCACTCACTACCATACACCTATTCACCCCAGCCAGAAATTTGGAATCCCGTGAGACTTCCCCTTCACTCATCTATATACTCCCAACCCTGCTGCCCACTTGATTCCAGAGTCTCTGGTCAAAATGAGATGTCAAATTTGAATGTGCACTCAAAACACCAAGGGATCTTGTTAAAAGGCAAGTTCTGATTCAGTAGAGATGGACTGCAGCAGGTGTCCTCGTTCTCCCTGTACACAACTATCTCAGTGGGCCCAGCCTGGGTACTACCAGATCAAGGTGGCATGATCCCTCTCAATCCTCTCCCAAAAGGTAAGCCCTCTATGACCTCGATCACCTCAGATTCATTTTTCCTACAATGGTGGAATTGTGCGATAGGCACCCTTTCACTCAACATTAAGTCTGTGAGATTGACCCATGCTGTTGCACATATCACCAGTTTCTTCTTTTCCATCACTGTGTGCTCTTCCGTGGCATAATTACAATTTATCCATTCTCAAGTGGACGCACATTTGGGTAGTCTCCAATTTGAGTTACCAGGAATAAAGCTGTTATGAACATGGAGTTCATCAACCTTTCTTTTGGTAGACAGAAGCTCTCACTTGTATGTATAGACCCAGGAGTGAAATTGCTGGGTCAAATGGTATACATACATGGTTGTGAGTGCCTTATGATGGTTCAGCCAACGGTGGTGGCAACAGACTAAGGCACAGAGCCTGGGGGTGTGGTAGACTAGACTATCTAGATCTGTGTAAAGTCCCTCCATGACACACAAAGACAAAGTCATCTAATGACACATTTCTTTGGATGTTTCTGTCGTTAAGTGATGCATGCCTGTATTTTCGTTTAGCAGCTATTCCAAATAGATTGCTGAATGATTATGCCCATTTACATACATAGCCACCACAAGGTAGGAAAATTCCAGTCATTCCACATCCTCATCCTCGTCGGCATTGTCATCATTTCTGAGTTTGGCCTTTCCAGTGGGGTGGAGCTACCCTGCCGTGGCTTTCATTTGCTCATTCTGACTGAAGAAGTTGTGCATCCTTCTTTATGTGTATTGGCCATTTTAATATTCCTTTTTTTGTGAAGAGTCTTTTGAAGACTTTTGCTCATATTTTAACTGGATTGATGATATTTTCCTACTCACACTCTGTCCAGTGAGCTCCTCCTCATTCTTGTCCCACTTGGGGTCTCTTTCAGGAGCTCCAGACGCGGCAGCAGGGTACCCTTCCCCAGCCTGACCAGCCGGCCGAGCTCCAGCCCACCTTCTTCCCTGGTGAAGTGTCCACACAGCCCAGCCCTCGGCGTGCTCACTGGCGGGGGTGCCTCCTGCCTCCTAAACAAGGTGCTGCAGATGCTGTGCGTGGCCTACACAATAGAAACTGGTGGCGGCTGATTTGAGGGAGTGGGAAGACACAGCAGTTCTGAGAGGGGCAGGGAGATGAGTCAACAGAGCTGAGAATGGCTCCAGGACTGGAGACTTGGCCACTGGAACCTGGGCAATTGGCTCACCCAGAGGGAGAAGGAGCCAGGCTGGGACTCTGAGGGGCTTATTGGCCTGTGTGTGTCAGGGCACGGAGCACGGTGTCTGCCGCAGAGTACGTGCCAGTCAACAGTGTGTGAATGAAGAGTGATGAGGAAGGAAAGAGGCTAATGGCCCATAATAGCTTGACAGCACCCAGCCAAATCTGATTCAAAAGAGGGTCACCATCCTGTTTTAGAAACTTTGTAGGATTTCAACATTTCTTGCCCTTGTTTTTAGCCTTAGCAGTCTCTAGCTCCTCCCCTCTCATCGCCCCCAGCCTTGCCCAGGCCTTCACCACATGGCTTCAGAACAAACGCTCGGTGCCACTGAACTTGGCCATCAGTTGATCATTTCAGCTTCTGCAACACAGAATTCTCTTGGCTTCCAAGATACCTACCAGCATGGTTCTGCTCCAACTTTTCTGGCTGTTCCTTCTTGCTTTCCTGCTTTTGAATATTGGGCATTCCCAGAGCTCTGTCCCTAGACCATTTTCCTCTGCCCACACTTGCATGGCCTGGTGGGTTTAGCTCCATCTGTCTGTGTCCACTCCCACACGCTCTTCTTCAGGCTGCTCTCGCCCCTAAATCTGGATCCAGAGTCCACCTGTGACGCAACATCTCCATTTGAATTTCCAACAGTCTGCTCCAGCCCAAGGCTTCTAACATGCCCAAAACAGAGTCCCTGACACTTCCCCACATACTGTTCCTCCCACGGTCTTACCCACCCAGGTAATGGCAACTCCAAAAACATTGGGGTTCTCTTGACTTCTCTTTCCATCACATCCCACATGTAATTTGTCCTCCAACCCCTCTGACTCTGCCTTCAAAATTCAACCACATGTTACCTGCCCTTCCCCCACACTTGTCCAAGCCAGCACCATCTCTCACCTGAAGAACCAAACAGCCTCCTAAATATTCCCTGTTCTCTCCCTTGTCTACCTGATGACTATTCTCAAATCTGCAGCCAAAATGATTCTGTTAAGAGAGGTTGGCCACGTCACACTTCTCTCTTCAAAAGCCTCCAGCAGGTTCCCATCTCAGGGTAAAAGCCAAAGCTGCTCCCCCAAACCCCATTACCTCCCTAACCTCTCCAACTATACTAGTCCATCCACACATGCACATCTCTACCTCAGGGCCTCTGCACCAGCTCTCTACTGCATTCCCTTAATACCCATCTATGTGGTTCATTCACTCATTTTCTTCTGATCTTTGCTCAAAAGTGACTGTCTCCAAGAGGCCTTTGTACTCACTTGCTAGGGCTGCCATAACAGAGTGGCTTAAACAACCGAAATTTATCTTCTCACACTCTAGAGGTTAGAAGCTCTCCATCATAGTGCTAGCAGGGTTGCTTTCTTCTGAGGTTTCTCTCCCGGATTTGTACATGGCTGCCTTTTCCCCAAGGCCTCACATGCGTTTCCCTGTACCTGCCTACATCCTCATCTCCTCTTTCTATATTGTAAGGTAAATGGTTTGGTAAATGGTTTTTAGGCTTTTCTACCCTCCAACCATTAGGATTGCCCTCCCTGATGGGGCACTTATAGTTGTTACATTGTTGCAGCTCACTTGTTTACTTCTGTGGGGCATGGGAGGAGTATTTAGAGATAGTCACCCAGAGAAGCAGAAGCAAGAGAGAGGCAGGAGAGCAAAGGAGAGAAAGAAGCCAGAGAAACCCAGAGTGAAGACTTGCCTGGGGCCTGGAGGCCTAGCAGCCTCCTGGCCCGGGGGTACCCCTGCCTACCATGTACCTGGTTGCTGCAATGCATGTAAAGCTCAATAAAAACCTGAGAAAGACACCGAGGCTCCACGACTCTCCTTTACCCCAGCTGTGCGGATCCTAGAAACCTGCTCAGTGGCCTTCCTGCCCCTACATATGTCAACACTAGTCATATCAGATCAGGGCCACCCCAGTGATCTCATTTTAACTTAATAACCTCTTTAAAGACCCGGTCTCCAAATAGACACATTCTGAAGTCCTAGGGATTAGAATTTAAACATAGGATTAAAGCGAGGGGGTGGCACAATTCAGCCCACAATAATCTTCCCTAACCACTTTATCTAAAATTTTATTTTATTTTTGCCATCAATTAGAAATTTACTTGTTTTTAAAAAATCCAAATGCTGGCTTTGTCCTGAAAAATTTAACAAGTTTATTTATAAAGTTCAACTGCTGAAAGGTGTTCACTGAAGCCTTTTGACTTGCATTAATGCTTTATGATCCTGCATTTATATTAAAAATTCACACACAAATGAAAATGGAAAAACTGCCAATAGTTGATTTCCGCAGCCTATTTTTCCACTTGCATTCGTATACAGAGGTAACTTCTGACCCCATGGTAAAAAATATCTAATGTTCAGAAGAACCAAAAACAGGAAGAAGGAAAAAAATTTTTTTGAGAATGAAATGCTGCTCTTAATAGTGGCATCTTAAGCACATTCTCCAAGTATGCAACATGCTAAATGGATGTCTTTTGGCATAATTGTTACACCTTTGGCATGGACAGCACGCAGGCTGGTTTCTTCAAAAGGCCAACCTGATAGGCTCCACTTGCCTCCTGCAAGATACTAATAGCTGCACTCTGGAAGGGTGGATCTGTGTTGTTGTTGTTGTTTTTTAAGATTTATTTATTTTTATACAAGAGCTGGGGTACAGGCCAGAGACAGAGCAGGGAGCAGAACAGGCAGACAACGGAAATACATTGCTGAGGGAATAAGCGGGCGAGACAGGAAAGGTCTGCTGTGCCATGTGGGTATCACCCTGGTAGGCCAGGAATCGAACCCGCGCTGCAGAGGCTGCAGACAGCTTCACAGCGCTGCACTCAACCCGCTGCACCACCCGGGAGGCACAGGGCAGATCTGTGTTGAAGTTCTGAGCAATTTCTAGCACCAGACACTGGAAGAGGAATGGGCAATTAAGTTCAATTAAGTTCAGTGGACTTGTGGTAAGATCTGGTTTCACAAAGTGCCACAGCACCTGTCCTGGAATCATGCAGTTTCTTCATCCCTCCAATAGAGGGCGCACTCCGGGGAGCGGCTTTTGTAATTCGTTGCTTCCTCAGTGCTGGTCCATTTGCGGGCAGTCAGCTTTCTCCCTGACATGGTACAGAACCCTCCTTACTTACCTGCCCCACTGCCCTTTCTGCTAGAGCTCTTGGAGATACAGGGCTCTGGTGTTAAGAGGCCCCTGGGAACACAGTTCTTGATCTAAAATTGTATTCGCCTGTGCTCCACATACTTCATCTCTCCCTTTTCTGCTTACATTTTGCTCCTTACACTACTACTGTCTGCCATAGTGTACTTTTTAAAAAGATCGATTTATTTATGCATACAAGAGCTGGGGTGCAGGCCAGAGATTCGGGGGGTGAGAGGATTCACCTGAGACAGTGGGAAGAGAACAGGCAGATTGACTGAAATATACTGCTGGGGGGAGCAGCTGCCTTACCATGTGGGTTACTCCCTGGCTGGCCGGGGATCGAACTTGTGCTGCCTAGGCAGCAGATTGCTTCATAGTGTGGTGCTTTAACCCCTTGCACCACCAGGGAGGCCCCCTGCCATAGTGTTTTGTAAGTGTGCATTGTCATGCTCAGCTGTCTCCCCCACTGGGATGCAAGCCCCCAGCAGCAGGGACTTTGGCCTGCGTAATCATGACATTATCCCTAGTGCCTCTAACAGAGTCGGGTGTGTAGCAGGCACTGAGTTAATATCATTCACTTAATTCATTAATTAATTAAAGTCATGCCTGATTTTTGCAAGGCCACCAAAATACCCTGGTGTTCATATTTCTGTCTTTGATTATTTTTATTAAAGATTTTTAATGAGCTTTGAAAATAGACTCATCGTCTAAAACATTTGCCATCGTTAATGACATGCCATTGCTCATTTATGAACAGACTGTTTTCTCCCTGGTACCTTATCCCTTAATCCAACTGCACAAAGCCTTTCATTTCTTAACCTCTTTTCTGGCACCAGAAGGCAGACAATTTTTCCCTCCTGCCCTTCTGTTTGGTATTTTAAAAACGTACCCCAAGAAACATAGATGCAGTTTTTTTCCCCCCTCTGGTAAATTTTCTGTGATTGTGGATCTTACATTTAAGAAGACTCAATATATAAAAGGCTTAAAATGCCAAAACTATTAACTAAAGAAAGAGGGCAAAAGGAAAAGGTGATTGCTTATTAATGATGCTTTTAAAAAATTATTTCTTCTTAAGTAGTCAGTCTGGTTTCCTTAGTTCTGGTTTTCCTCTCATTTTGTTTGTTTTGCCTTTTTTTTTTTTTTTTTTTTTTTGGCACTTTAAAAAGACAGGTTTCTTGGGTAAAGGAGAAAGGGGAAAAAAGAGGCACCTGCATAGACACAGGCAGGCACAGAGCTGCTGCTGCCTTGTTGAAAAGAGAAGCTTTGTTAAAGGAGACACTGCATAGACACAGGAGGAATTCCTCTCCTGCTTTTAAACTGAGGATGGACTGAGCGCACCTTTCTTCCCTGGAGAACTAGTTAGAGCACTGGTATTGCACCAGGTTAGACAGAGCTGACCTGGCATTTCTTGGATAAAAGGCCTTTTCTTGACCTTTTTCATTTTTACTCACAAAATTTCCAAATGTCTACTCTGGGTTTCCAATTTTGGAATCGGGGGCTTGTGTGAGAACAGGGCAGCAGGACGGGGGTTTAGGAAAATGTGACCATGTCAGGGAGGAAGGCAGTCTCCACAGCCTGGCTCCCCAGAGCCTGGTGTGCTCACAGCTTCTTCTGGTTTCCCCTGGGACCCAGGGCCAAACCTATCATAGAATAGGCTCTGAATGTTCTCACCTACCATCCCTCTCGTTTCTCAGGATTTCACTCGGCGTTTGCATCATTAAGAGGGGCTTGCTGCAGCCCCCAGGCTGATAAAAGCACAGCATCAGAGCCAAAAGTCACCTTCAACATCCTCCAATTCTCATTTTGCAGAGACGGAAACTGAGGTGCTGGGAAGGTATGTGACTTGCTTCTCGCCACCAAAGGTGCCCAGAGGGACCAGGAGAGAAGGCCAGGTTTCCCTGAGAGTCCTAGGATTGCAGCTCTAGGGAGCATGTTGCACCCAGAGGAGACAGACCTCTGGAAGCAAGTGGCAGGTGGCAGGTGTGTGCTTATGGGTTTGAGGGCTAATAGTCACATTTAGTCATTGAGGTGAAGATTGCCAAGTGGTGTCACAGCCCAAGGTCCTGCCTCAAGCCAAGAGTGTCACGCAGGTTGCAGGAGTGGAGTGGAAAAGCTGCCATCAGCCTAGAGCACCCACGCACACATGGTCTGGAGAGAGGCCTGGCACAGGCAGGGGAGAGAGGACAGTATGACTGCCCAGGAATCTGCTCTGTGACCAGAGCACGTGACTCACTGAGTCTCAGCAGGTGGAAGCAAGGCCATCTGGTCTCTCTAGTCCCATTGCGGTGCATCTTTAGCTCAGTCCAATGCTGGCACAGTAGGTCTCAGTGTTTGTTGAATGAATGAATGAATGAATGAATGAATGAGACATATTTACATATACACAATCATACACAGCCTCAAAATGACAATCAAATTGTATGACCATAGCAGACAATTAACTTTTCCAGGCTCCGGTTCCCTCATATCTAAGATGAGATGCCTCCTTCCTCTAGCCTCAAATTCTAACATTGTCCAAATTGAAAGTAAATTTCTCATTTACTGATCAAACGTAACTGCCCGATACTTTAAATGTATGCATTGAAAGAAATATATAGATATTTCAACATGAAAAGTTTAAAATGTGTCTGAATATAAGCTGCAAAATACTGTTAACCTTCAATGGTAGGTTTGGCTTGGTTTCTAATTAAGCAAAAGGTGAAACATTCTTTGGGTGAACAGGCACCCCTAGGTGAAAATAGAAGTAAATAGAGGTCAGTAGAGGTAGGGCTTCAGGGAGCCAGCCATCATCTAAAGTATTTCAGAAGAAGGAAGCAGGAAGAGGAGTAAGTCACAAGAAAGAGAAAACAAGAAGTAAAACATCAGTGAGAAGAAATGAAAGCAAGTGTGAAGGGCAGGGAGATTTTAGGGCCAGAAAATGTAAGTTATTTAACAGGCAAAGGCTAATTCATTTATTCAAGTGCTTATTGAGTATTTCTATTGCTTTGACCAGTGCAAAGTACCCTGTGACAGCAGTTGAGCCGGAAAAAAATCAAGAGGCCACGAGAAAAAGTAAAAAATGGTTTGAGATAGCCTACAGGTAAAATGGAAATATTTCCATACAATGGAAATCTAGACAGTCCTTAAAAATAACAAGGCAATTCCCCATGTAGTGACAGATACACGGGACCTCTCCAAGGTGGGGTAAGTGACAAAAATGAGATGAAGAACAGTGTTAATGGCAGGTTTTCAGCTAGATAAGAAAACAACAGGATAGATAACCACAACATGAGAGATACACACACATTGTAGGGTGAATGGTTTTCAGGCGTTTCTGCCCTCCCCCATTAGGATTGCCCTGCTGGATGGGGCACCTACATTTGTTGTTTACGTCTGTGGGCCAGGACAGGCAGTATTGAGGTATTCGCCAAGAGAAGCACAAGAGAGGTAGGAGACAGAAGGGGACAAAGAAGGCCAGAGAAAGCCAGAGTGAAGGCTTGCTGGGGACGTGGAGGATACATACATCTTTGTGATACATGAGTTAGTGCTCACATATGTGAGTTAGTGCTTTTGTTTTCTTCAGATAAATAAATAACCAAAAGTGGAATTGCTGGAGCATATGGTGATTCTATTTTTAGTTTTTTGAGCACTTCCATACTGCTTTTCATAGTAGTTGTACCAATTTACATTCCCACCAAGGGTTGCCTTTTCTCCACATCCTTACCGATACTTGTTATCGCTTATCTTTTTCATAATAGCCCTTCTAACTAAAGTGATGTATCTGATTTTGATTTACATGATTTGCTAATGATTAGTGATGGTGAACATCTTTTTATACCTGTTGGTTATCTGTCTGTCTTTGGAAAAATGCCTATTCAGAACATATGACCATAGTTTTTTGTTTTTTTTTAAAGATTTATTTATTTATTTATACAAGCACTGGGTACAGTCAGAAGCACGGGAGGGTGAGAGAATTCACCAGAGCCAGAGCCGGGAACAGAACAGGCAGACGGACGAAGTACACTGCTGAGGGGAGCAGTGGGCGGCAGGAGAGGTCCACATACCATGTGGGACCCTCGCCCAGAGGCCAGGGATCGAACCAGCGCTGCAGAGGCTGCAGGCAGCTTCGCAACCCAGTGCTCAACAGCTGCGCCACCAGGGAGGCCCGACCATCAATTTTTTTGTCAGTGATTTGGATGAGTGTAGTGGCAGGAAGGCCATTGTGCAGGTTTCTATGATTCGAGTAGACCAGGCAGGTAAAGGAGAGTCCTGGAGCCCTTGGTGGCTTTCTCCAGCTTTTATTGAGCATTTACATATAGTCCCGCAACCAGGTACATGGCAGGAGGGGAGGGGAGGTGGTGGTGCTAGGCCTGGCAGGCCTCCAAGTTCCTGGCAAGTCTTCAGTCTGAGCTTCTTTCTCCCCTTCTCTCTCTCCTGCCTCTTCTGCTTCTGCATCTCTTGGTGACAATCTTAATACTCCTCCCATGGCCCACACAAGTAAACAACATAACTTATAACAATGTAGCAAATTCAGGTGCCACATCAGGCAGGGCAATCCTAATGGCAGGAGGGCAGAAAAGCCTGAAAACCATTTACCCTACAATGAGTTATTTCTATATTTTGGTTATTAATCAGATATCAGCTACATGACTTGAACATGTTTTCCCCCATTCAGTAGGTTGTCTTTTCATTTTGTTGATGATTTCTTTTGCTGTGCAGAAGCTTTTTAGTTTAATGTAATTTCACTTTTTTTTTTCTTTTGGTATCAAATCAAAAAAATCATCCCAGACCAATATTGAGTTGTTTGTTTGGAATTAACTGAGCTGCTACTGGGGAAGGGCACAACACAGGGAAGGGGAGAGGAATTTAACTTTTCATTATACACATACCCTTTTCATGCAGTTGCATTTCATTAATGTGTGGATATCTTTATTTACTTTTAATTACTAATTAATTGCTGCTAAAAATGTAACTTTTCAATTCTTTGGTTTCTCTTGTTTTTTTTTTTTTTTTTTTCCTGTGACCCTCTCCTGGAAGGTCTCAATCATCTCCTTGCAGGATCTTGATGAGGACTTCTTGTTCATGTCAGTGTAAGTTTAGTTAAGATGATCTACTTCTTTTCTACTCTGCATTTATCCTTTATCTGAGCACTGTCAGCAACCTGGAAGCTCGTCTCCCATCAGTCATTTGGCCCTGCCCTGCCAGATGGTAGATGGGTTACCTTTCTATTGGTAGATGGGTTTTTAGACTCCCCAAACTGCAATCAGCGTGATCTCTCAGAAAATTTAGGATAAAAAATTAGTTTCTATCTCTTTTTTGTTGGATTTTTCCCTTTTTAAAGGAAATTGCAATAGCATACATAAATTTTACTACTTTAAGCATCTTTATGCTTACAGTGACATTAAATGTATTCACATTGTTGTGAAATTATAAAGTTCTAAAGAACTTTATCTTTAATAATGTGAATGTGCTAATTGCAGAATATGAGAAATATGTGATATGTGATGTGATATGTGATAAGTCGTCACAGAAGACTCATCTAAAATGTATAAAGCACTCATACAGATCAATAAGAAATAGACAACTCAATAATGCTAAAGACTTGGACGCTTCACAAAAGACTAATTTCAAATAGCCAATAAATCTATGAAAAGGTGTTTGACCTCATTAGTAATCGGGAATAGGTAATTCAACCACAAAGAGATCCCACTGCATATCCACTAGTGACAGTATTAAAATGATTAAAAATATCAATATTGAAGAGACTGTTTAGTAATAAGAACTCTCACACACTGCTGATGGGAGCCAAAAATGGCAGGGTTACTTTTGAAAACTATTTGACATGATCGGGTCAAAGTTACAGCTACCCTAATTCCCCTCTTAGGAATATACCTAACAGAAAGTTCTGCAAATTGCACAGGATATACGCACAGGATTAAATACAACAGTAGTATCATTGCGATAACTCTAACTAGAAACAGCCTAAGTCTATGTCAACTTTAGAACATATACCTTTCATTATAGTCATAAAGTGAAATATTATACAACTTTGATATAAATGAACTATAGCCACATGTACCATCATGAACAAATCTCACAAACATGTTGAGGGAAACCCAATACAAAATGCATGATTCCATTTCTATGATGTTCAAAATCAGGAAAATGAAACTAACAATGCTCACCTAGGTAGCAAAATAAAGGGGAAATTAAATATTGACCAATAAGTCTAGTGATTATCTTTGCTTGGGAGAAAAGATTTGTCAATTAGTAAGAGGTCTTGAGAATTAGGTCAGAGGATTGTGGGTTGCCATTCTATTTTTCTGAACTGCTTGCTGTTTATAGAAGTATACACTTTAAGAGATTCATTAAGTTGTACATGTTTTATGTATTGTATTTTCACAATAAATATAGGCATAAGAAAGATGCCAGAGATCAAAGTACCTCTTTTCTGGGTATACTCATCTGTGTGTGATGTGCTCTGAAGCTGCAGAGGAAAGCATGGTGGGCAGGAGCAAGCTAAAGATAGAGCCACACCTCAGGGACAGTGGAGTCCATTGAAAAACTTCTATTCTTTTAAAGATTTATTTATTTATGCATACAAGAACTGGGGTAAAGGCCAGAGGTGTTGGGGGTCAGAGGATTCACCAGAGACAGAGTGGGGAGCAGAACAGGCGAATTGCGAATTGACTGAAATACAATGTTGAGGGGAGCAGCGGGGGAGTCAAGAGAGGTCTGCTGTGCCATGTGGGTGTCTCCCTGGTGGGGATCGAACTCGTGCTGCAGTGACTGCAGATAGCTTCATAGGCTGCATCTTAACCCCTGCACCACCAGGGAGGCCCTTCATTGAAAAATTTCCATGTGAGTCTTTTTTACTTTGTTTTTTTGGTAATTTTAATATTCACTTCTGGGCTCTTTAAAGTTGTTCTTGCAGTATTCCATATTAGTCCATTGCAGGTTTACAACTTTTAATCAAGAGCATTTGAAGATGTCAAATTAGGAGTTCTGGCCAGTTCTAGTTATTTTCCTTAAATGGGAGCTAGACAGGCTTTTTAAAAAAATCATGTCCTTGCCTTTATAAAGAGGTCCTTGCCTTTATAAAGATTTCATCACTGTCTGTCTCCTAGTCATTATATAACTGCTTTCATTTTCTTTGGAAAACTGATCAAATTTAATCCTTCTAACATGACTACAACTGCTTTTCTAACCTCTTAGAAAGAAAATAAAATCAACTAGTCAACTATTCCATAAAACACACCAATGAGAACTCGTTTGCACAGAACCTCAGGTCTAGCTAAGAAATTTTCTGTATGGATGCTTTCTTTATTCATTCCCATTTTGTAAGATACTTTAAACTCAGGACCCCAATTTTCAAAAACAGAAGAGTCTGGGGCCTAGAAAGCTCTTTAAAACCAACTTAAATAACTTGAAAGGTCTTGTGTCTCCCAACATTAGCCAGATGTCAGTTTTCAGTATACATATCCATATAATTCCCAATGAACTATACCAGTGCTGCAGTACAGGTGATTAGCTTTCTTAGTCCATTCACTTAGCTTTGCTTGCTCATCTTTGTGTATGCAGAAACTGAAAATAGTTGGTAAAAAGGGATCACATCATCCTAGAGGACATTCAATTTTTTCAAGTGTTGCTTAAATGTGGCTTTCAAAATGCCTATTTAGTAAAGTTAAATGAATGCAAAACCTTCTTGCCGACGAGAATGCATATTTCACGCTCAAAAAAATTATTCACTATAGCCGCAAGAAAACAATTCCCTGTCTAGTGTGTTAAAAGATCTCAAAAAACCAAAGCCCATCATACTCCAGGCCTTTCCTTAGGTAAGGCAAAAATCATAGCTTCCACCTTTTTTGAGGCTTTATATCATCTATTTATCAGTATTTAGGCTCCTCATTAATACAGCAGGGAATCTCAGTAAAGTCCAATTTGTAGTTGTCACTCTGGAAAGAGCCTTGGGTCTGTGCTGTATTATGTAACCATACCAACTTACATAATAAAACCATTCTGCCCCTTAACGGGAAATTTTTAATGAATGAGTTCGATTTTGTTCTGGGGACCATCAGCTTTTAATTGGATGACATGCTCAAGAAGTCTAGATACTTTCCCTCCCCCCACCCCCACCAAAAAGTTACTCTAATGAGCTTGAGTTCATTTACAAATATATTTCATTTGAATTTTTAGATTTTTTTTCCAAAGTCACATCAAGGACATAGAGCTCTTCCTGCAACTTGTTATAATAACCCTGTTTATTCGATTCTCCCAAGGACAGTTATTTTTTTTTTCTTTTCACTCAGCCTTTCCATTACCATCACTGTTGACCCATTATCTGGTATATTATGAAGACTAGGATAAAACCCATCCACAAACTGCTCAGACTGTCATTTGAAGAACCTGAAACATTCTTGCCAAGAACGCTTGAATTGCCAACCTGACAGACTCTAGTACTCAGTGAATACACACAGTTGTCACCGTGCTAAAAAGGCAGCCAGGCAGTACCTGAGATGCTCCGAGCGCTCTTGTAGGTGTGATTCCTGGAACCCTAGTTACAGAATGCATAGCAATAGATTCCAACATTGCCAGCCGTGCACTCAGCAATACACACATTAATCAAGGGCACCGTCATTTTCTTCCCACACCTACCTTTTAATTATATAGTGAAAAAATAAAAGGGTTAAGAGGTACAGTGTATAAGACCAGTTCCTCTACTCAGAACATTAATCAGTTGGCTATAAATGGAATTGGGGAATTCAAAGTGTACTGTAATATATCAGGAGGGGGGTTAACACTTAAGTGTGTAGTCTCTCCTTTGTAGAAAAACCAGTGTTGCTTTGTTTAATTCATTTAAAGCAGGTATTCTGCAGCAGCAAAGGCAGTTTTCAAGACAACCCCTAAAAATGATATGCAGTGACAGTGTTGGGTGCAAGTCATGGTTACTTCAACAACCAAGAGAAACAATTTTTCTGGAGATGACTATCTGACCTGAAACTTGCGTGGTCTGGGTTATTTTGAACAAGGGTCTGCTATATACTATTCATGTACAGTTCCTAATTCCTCAGTGTGAAAGGGCAGCAGACAAAGTGCAGAGGCCACTAAAACTTGAACCTGCCCCACCACCCTGCCCCAAGAAGCTATCAAACCAATTTTCTAAAATCTTCATTATACCCAAAATTGTAAATGAGAGTTAAAAAACATCAACAATGATCAACGTTCAGGATTTTGACTTCTGGAAAATCTTAATTACATAATCAAGCAATTTGAGAAAAAAGTTTTCATTTTTCCTTAAAAAATCAGGTTACATTAGTAAGATTAATAAAAAAATAAAAACTACTCCTATGTGATCCCAGTCTCAGAGCTACTTGCATCTGCAACTGTATTTCCTTTCTTTGATTGCATGAAATACAATGCTTTTAGGTTTTCAAATGGACTTCCCTAAAAAAAAAAAAAAAATCCAAGGGGAGATTTCAATGTCATTTTCTTTGAAAAGAAAAAAGTTGGGCCTCCCCAGTGGCGCAGCGGTTGAGCGCTGGGTTGCGAAGCTCCCGCAGCCTCTGCAGCACTGGTTCGATCCCCGGCTGCTTCCCGGCCACCAGAGGAGGGTCCCACATGGCGCGCAGACCTCTCCTGCCGCCCGCTGCTCCCCTCAGCAGTGTACTTGGGTCCTTCTGCCTGCTCTGCTCTCCGCTCTGGCTATGGTGAATTCTCTCACCCTCCTGCACTTCTGTCTGTACCCAGTGCTTGTTTAAATAAATAAATAAATCTTAAAAAAAAAAAAAGAAGTTTATACTGTTGGCATTTAAACACATATGAATGAAAACTGTAATTTCAAAGCAAAGTTCATGAGCTTGCTATATAAAGAGGAACCCAAAAGGGCTAATGTTTTTAAGCCTCTGAGTAGAAGAATTGGAGAGTTTGAAATATTTGGAAGGCAGAAAAATTCCACATGCAAGACAGACATCCAAAATGGCTCAACATAATTTATTTTTTTTTTATGTTAAAATGTACAGAGTTCTTTTGAAAGTACTTGCTAGAAAGGGGAAAAAAAAGTGATATTACATACAAGGAGAGGAAGGGAGACCAACTGGCCCAGGAGCGCATGACATGGAGAAATACAAAGGCATCTAGGCACCCCTTCCCCTTAGCTTACAAGTCACCATGAACAAAGTACAAAGAGGTTACAAAACAGGAAAAGCAAATATAAACAGACAGGAATAGACTTAGCTTCATTTGTACATGCGGCTTTTAGAGGCATCTGGAGCTCTATTCACACACTCTAGAGATCTCTTTAAAGAGAATTTTTATCTTTCTTAAAATAGTTTTTAATATTCTACAACAAAGATAAAAAATTTTAAAGATGGAATGAAATGAAAAAGCTCTTATTTTAAAAGGCATCAAAGTCACTAACAGTGAGTTTTTAAATTTCTTTTTTAGAAGATTACCCAAGTTATCTTGCTAAAAATACATTTTTTTTAAAACAGAAGTGAAAAAATGACAGGTACCAATATTACTGTGTTGGATAATTTCTTTTATAATATAGAAAAGAACATTTTCTCTACAATAGTTCTACAGTCACAAAAAGGCTTGTGGAAAAGGGAGCTGCCCGATTGAAATTTTTTTTTTTAAGAAAGAAAGAAACCAAACACAACCGCAAATCAACAGAAATTGAATTCACGGCCCTCATTTCAACAGCTTCTCCTTCTGCCTTGACCCACCCTCCTCCCAATATACCTCCCTCCCGACCCACCCCATCCCCACCCCAACCAGGAAGCAATGACATAGCTGAAGATGTAGGGAGGGGGCAGCACAGTGCACTTTCTACATAGATGACTGGGAACCGGAATAGTATATACAGAGAAACTGGGTCCTACACAGCCTTGCACATGCTAAGAATCGAGAGCGGCAAGATGTGGAATTCTGCCTTTTCTATCTAACACATTTAATTGAGAAAGTCAATTAAAGTGTATTTAAAAAACCAACAAACCTGTGCATTTGAAAATTTTAATGCCTAATTAGTACTTCAAAAATTTATCTATATAAAATGTACAAATAAAGGAGAGAATTTAATGCTTACAGGTATTTCTTTAAGCAGTACTTCCCCCTTTTGGATATTTGACTGCACATACCAAGTGGTATAATAGTTTCCATCTTCTAATGATGGAAAATTATATATACATACATATATATATATGTGTATGTGTGTGTATATATATATATATGTATATATATATATATATAAAATTTACCTATCCCTGGAGCAAGTAATAGGAAGAGAATGGGCAAACTGGCTGCACAAGAGAAAAGAGAATGGAATTGGGAGTAACACAGAAGCTTGCTAAATCCTGCTATCCAGATTTGCCCTACTATGCTGGTGGTTGGTTTATCCCTCTTCTCTTTAGCCACTCACAGGAGAGGGGCTGGTGCACTCTGATTCACAGGGGGGGTGATCTCAAGATCTCAAAAGAAAAATGCAAACTAGAGGTATGTATCATTGAAGTAGCTATAAAACTCATCATGATCTCTCTTACAACACACATTCTGCATCATCTCTTCCAACATAAAATAACCAGTGTCAAAGGTTTGTCAGGTATTTTTCAAATCATTGAAATGTACAGTCATTCACCACCACTTTATGTAACGATGTAAGAGGCTAATCAACGGGGATTGCTGTTTGAGTTTAATCGGAGTCAAAGGCTCAAGAATCAAGACCCTTAGCATCTCAAAGTACATACTAAAAACAAGAGGCTGCGTGGAATCTGTGCATTATGGCTGATTCACCAGGTGGTAAAAAACAGAGGTCAATTTCTTCTTGATTGTAATTGACCACCTATATTCCTCCAAGGCTGGAGTAGGAATGCAAACAGCTTTCCTTTGAGAGATTCTGCTGTTAATTGAGACTTACAGTATTTTTGTGTCTCTGAGTGCTGAGTGGGAACAGTTAAAAAAAAATTATATTACACTTGATTTAAGAAAACAAACATTTCAATGAAGTCCATCTATAAAGAAACATTCTTGGGGAAAGGTTTCAAGAGGGGTATGTGTATGTGTGTGTGTGTTTGTGTGTATGTGTAGGGAGTGGAGGGGATTTTAAAAGGAGAAGCATTTCCTGCCTCACTTTATTAATAATAATAATAATAATAACAATAATAATAAGTTTAAGGAGCTTGGGTTGTTCTCCATGACCCCATCCGAGTCTCCCATAAGTGCCTCCTGCTGGAATGAAGTAGGAAATGAAAGGTTGGGTTTGGAGGAAAGGGTCTGGTTAACCCTCGAGATGTATATATAACATTTAAAAATGACAACATTGGGAGCTGCAAACAGTGAGGGGAAACATACATCTTAAAATAAAACGAAGGTAATTTACTTTTACACAAATTCTGTCCATGTGGTGTATAAAGAAAGTAAGGCTCTTTTTAATTATGAAAAGGTTTTTGTGCATGTTTCCCCTATCCCCAAATCCATTTTTAGATGAGTTCTATTGTAAAATGTTCAAGATTGTGAAGAAAACCAAAAACCCAGAACAAAATGAACCCAAAAAAAGAGAAGACTGGGTTTTCTAAAAAATAAAATAAACCAAAGAAAAATTCCTCTAAATCTACAGCAATATTTTAACTGGAAAAAAGGTCCATTTTTCTCTGGTTTGTCAGTATAAAAGGTTCCTTTATTTATTTATATATAAGTTTTTAATTGCAAGTTCATCTTGCTCATCTTCTCATGTAAGGTCCATTGAGTGACTGCTTGGGCACACCAGCAGCATTCATGTAGCTATGATGGGAAGGGCCAGTATACATCATGTTTCCATGAGGGTTTGGCTGCATAGGCTGCTGGGTATAGGCCTGGCTCCCCATCATCCCCATCTGCATCTGCATAGGATACTGTGCTGTCTGGTTCATGTAGGCAGGGTTACTATGGTAACTGCTGTTCATCATGGGCTGTGTCATTCGATAGCTGTTCATGGCATTCAAGGTGTTCATATTCATGGAATTGACATTATAGGCAGGGGTTGGCATTAAATTAACCCCCATGTTCATGCCACGCTGAACAGCTAATGCACGAGGGCCAGCCTGCATGGCAACCGCTGGTGGGCTGCGGCCATACAGCTGCTGTTGGTGAGCAGCCGCAGAGGGCAGTGGTGCGGATTTGGAGCGGATAGAAATGTGCCCCTTGACTGGCATTTGCCCTTGTAACCTCTGAGTGTGAGGAATGCCAATATTGGTGGCAGACATGTTGCACTGTAGCAGAGGTGATGTGAGGTTCATGGTGGTGGATGCCAAGTTTGGGGGTGGCGTCATGGTGGCTTGTGCTTGAGGGGTCCCAGCTAATGGATGAGATGGAGCTAGCTGAGCCAGTCCTGTATTAGACAAAGAAACACTGGTTGCATAGGAAGTCACAGCAGGAGAATGGCTATAAGGCATGGCATGAGGGTCCATAATGGTGTTAGTCAGCTGCTGCAACTTGGCTAAACTGAAGGTGGCTGATGGTTGAGAATAGCTGCCAGCACCAAAATCCCCTGGAATCCTCTCATAGATACTTATGTTTCCAGTGCTTCCAGACTCTGGTATCTCCATGATCATAGGCGCTGGAGTGAAACTGTTATTCATACTACACTGTGAGAGGGAGGGCTGCTGCTGGGGTGGGGGTGGAGGTTGAGGCTGCTGGGGCTGAGGTGGCGGCGGCGGCTGCTGCTGCTGCTGCTGCTGCTGCTGTTGTTGCTGCTGCTGCTGCTGTTGCTGTTGCTGCTGCTGCTGCTGCTGCTGCTGCTGCTGAGGGGGTGGAGGCTGTGGTGCTGGTTGCTGCTGCTGCTGCTGTTGCTGCTGTGGTGGTGGCGGCGGCGGTGGCTGCTGCTGGTTACTGGGAGGCCTCTCGACCACACAACTCTGAGGTGACTTGATGTTGCAGTTGGAGGCAGGCTGGACACTGCTCTGCTGCATCATGCTGCAGCTGTTGCCCATGTTTGCCATTTGCTGAGTGACAACACAACTGTTCTGGGTGAGACTGCTGGAGGATGACAACCCACCATAGGAGCAGCTGCTCTGGGAAGAGTTATTTCCACAAATGCTGCCGCCCATTGTGGAATCATAACTGCTAGGGTTCTCATAGTTTTCTGTGGTGCTCTCAATGCTGCCCAGATCACTAAAGCCACTGTCCACCACCTGCTGAGAATGGTCTGATACGGAAGGCACATCCATCATGGGGCTGGTCTCCATGTTCTGCATAGAGGGTGCGGACAGGGATCCTTGTTCCGGGCTGATCTGGGTATAACCACTTTCAAGGGCAGGCACGTTGGGGCTGCTGACAGAACGGACTGACTGGCTGGGATGAGACTGAACAGAAGAGAGTGGGCTATTATGTTCTGAAGCATGGCAGTCTTCAACCATTGACATCTGAGGGTCTTCATCAGCCTGGGTGTAACTCTGCAGGGTCTGACAAGCTGCAAGAGTTTCTTCACAGTCCTGGTAGGCTCCCTCATGCTCATTGCTTTCTTCTTGGGTCAAAGACTGCACTGCTTGTACAGTTTCCAGGTCCAGTTCACTATGAGGAATCTCTTCTTCCTCTTTTAACTCAATTAATTCTTCTTTAGAGTTTGAATCTTCTTCATGATCATCCTCAGACCCTGGCATATTCTCTGATACCACAGATGTCTCATGGGAAGTCTGTTCATCTTCAGAATCTGGTTCTGTTTCATCTTTATCCTTTATATTCTCCCTACTGCTCTGCATATTAGTATCTAAAAAAGACTCCTGGCCACCAGACTCCTCCTTGACATTTTCTCTAATGGGCTGCTCCTCTAGCTCTTTTTGCTTTGTGGATTCCAGATGACCATCATCTTCATCATCTGCATCATGGTCTTCATTATGGTTTGTCTCTACTGCCACTTCATCCTCTTCCTCTTGCTCTTGTTCTTCCAGTTCTTGTTGTTCTTCCTCTGATTGCCTCTGCTCTTCTAAGACACGAGGTTTCTCTTCTTCCTCTTCCACCTCAGGCTCTTTTGTTTCAGTCTCGGGACTATTGCTGCTATCCACTGGAGAAGTCGCTCGAACTTCACTGCTGGTTGTATCTTCTTCTTCTCCTTCTTCAACCTCTTCTGTTTCCACAGCTATCTCCTCTTCTTCCTTCCTTTCAGTCAAAGGCAAGTCTTCTTTTGGTTCAACAGTTTCTTCATTCTCTTGAATTTTGGGTTTACGTCCGGATTTAGGAATGGGGACAATGGGCTCAACAATGCATTCTTGAGTAGAAATGGGTAGGATTTCCCGATTCAACTTAAATCCTGGTTTGCGACCAGGTCTTTTCTTCCAGTGGATTGGTTTGCGGCTCTTGCCTTTGGGCCATCCTTTTTTCTTTTTCATAGGTGTGGATGTATCTGGCTCAAGTGGAGAATCCTTCACATCGCATTTTCTCAAGAGAGATACTGGCTTTAGAATAGGAGTGTCTGTAAAAGGGGATTAAAAAATGTTACAAAAACTTATAATTTGCAGGACCTTTTCTGAGACAAGCATGTACAACAGAAATAATTTTAATAATTGTCATAAACTTCTGATTATCTTCAGCTTAAGAATCTAAAGGAGAAACCTAATTAAGGACATCTAAAGTCACACAATGAATTGACAGAACAATGAGAGATTCCTGGCCAATATTCTGTTACCATCCACAAGTCAAACAAAGCCAGTTCAAATTCATCACTACCAACTATACAGCTTTGGGAAATTACTCTTAAGATTCAACTTCATCATCTACAAAAAGGAGATGAAAGCTTTATAAAGATGTAAGATGTACATAATAGGTACTTATTACCAGTTATCTTTACTGTGTTACAAATAAACTCATTTTTTCCTGTTTGCTTAGCTTCCACAAAGCCATTTCTTCATGAGCCAATATCTCCAGGCCATGATTAAGTAATCCTACATGAATAACTACGTAATCAATGTGTTTGTATGCAAATAACTACAATACATTAGTCCTAGACAAATACTGATTTGAAGAAGTTAAAGCACCAAAGACAATGGTTTATCAGAAATAACCTTGATATTATAGCATTTTCTCCCCATTTATTTTTTCTATTTTAAAAAATTGGTGGCACAAGGGGTTAAGCATAGCACTGTGAAGCTGTCGCAGCCACTGCAGCACAAGTTTGATCCCTGGCCATGGAGCTGATCCACATGGCACAGCAGACCTCCTGCCTTGCCCACTGCTCCCTTCAGCAGTGTATTTCAGTCAGTCTGTCTATTCTGTTCCCCACTCTGTCTCTGGTGAATCTTCTTACCCTCACACCTCTGGCTTGAACCCCAATTCTTGTAGGCATAAATAAAAATTGTAGTAAGGTATACACAGATAAATTTACCATTTTTAGGTATATAGCTCAGTGTGGCATTAAGCACATGCACATTCCCACTAATAATTTTTAAAGATTTATTTATGCATATAAGAACTGAGGTAGAGGCCAGAGGTATGTGGGGTAAGAGGATTCACCAGAGACAGAGTGAGGAACAGAACAGGCAGATGGACAGAAATGCACTGCTGAGGGGAGCAGCGGGCGAGTCAGGAAAGGTCTGCTGCACCATGTGGGTAGCTGCCTGGCCGGGGATCGAACTCGTGCTGCAGTGGTTGCGGATAGCTTCATAGGTTGCGTCTTAACCCCTTACGCCACCAGGCAGGCCCCCCACTAATTTTCAAAGGCAAGAATAGGAACTTGTAGGGTAAGGGAAAGCAAAAAAAAAAAAAAAAAGAAAAAGGTACAGTTAGCAGTAATACTTGAAAGTAAACAAGAGAAATAACTGCGTAAGAAAAAAAATTGTCAAATTCAAAAGGAACTTAAACAAGGAAGGGATACTTTACTAGTCCGCACTGATCCAAGATAGAATTGTAGTAACATGCCAAATTTACAAAGTAAAATTTTAGTTTCTTAATTATATATCTGAGAATATAACATACTAGAAGTCTGGAAAGTCATTCACAATAAAGCAAAGAACTATCATCTTATTGCTACATTAAAAATATTATGTAAAACTAAGAGAATGAAGAAAATACAAATTATCTACAAGATTTGAAGTTGGGTGAATTTATTTTTTAAAGGAGTCTAAAAAGCTTAACTGTAGGATTATATACCAAGGGAAGAAACTGGATTCCTTCAAATTCACCCAGCAAAGTTAAAAAGCTGAGTATGACAACCTGCAAGGCAAAAACTGCAGATGTAGGCAACATATCTGCCAAAAACATTAAGGTAGGATGCAAAAGACTAGTTTTTGACTAAGCTCATATATGAGTATAGATCTCTTTATCTCTAAAGAGGAAAGGACAATAAGATTACTTTAAAAGTAAAAAGCTGCATTTTTAGCTATGTGATAAAATTTAACTTACTAAGTAACTTACTGCCAGTTGAGTAAGATAGATGAGAGATGATTCAGATTTAAAACAAGTCAAATTTATATAAATCTGATCTTATTAAGAACCATCTTCTTAGCACTCATTCATTTACAAGTATTTATTGAGTGCTTATTTTAAGCATACAGCAAATAGCAAAACAGTCTATACAGAAGTGCATAGTCTAATAAACAGTCTTTAATTATCTTTCTGATGCTAAATCTAATCTACCCATTAATTAAAGATACAGAGAAAGGCTAATAAAGCATTAAGGAAAAAAACCAAACAGAACAAAACAAACAGACACAATATTTCCTAATAGGCAAGATAGTTTCTGCAGAGACAAAGACAGCCCTGAGTGGAAGGGGAAACTAGAAAAAGGACTTCAAAAGGAGAGAGGATTAGATGAGAAGGAATATACTTGATACAACTTTTTAGAAGATTATGAAGTTGTCCTTTCTTAATTAGTGGTTTTTCTTTTTCAGCCTTTTTGTTGAAGGGTTTGCAGCTCACTGTTGTTTCTCTTTAAAGACAATAAAACTATAATAAACAACAGTTTTGTAAAACATACCATCAACATCATCTGACTCTTCATCATCGTCTTCATCTTTAGATTTCCTCTTAGAAGAAGATCGACACCTGAGAACATCTTGGGAGGACAAACGAAAGTATCCTCGAGAGAAGAGTTCACTTTCATCCTCTTCCTCCTCTTCTTCATCAATTTCAAAAGTAGGTTCTAATCTTGGCATTGGCCTCTCAGAGTCAGAATCTTCAAAAGGTTCATCTAATACCTCTGTAGTCTCAGAAATCGTTTCTGTGACTACACTACTATTGTGGTGTTTACGCTTTCGAACTCTCCTTCTTCGATGAAGAATTGGTTTCTGTTTAAAGCAAAAATGAAAGTATTTATAGCAATGAACACTACCATTTCTATTAATAACATGATTAATAGCTTTTTAAATCCTAACAGAATCAGCACAAATAAAATGAGGACGTTGTTTGCCAAAAGACACTCTGAACGTTATTCCGAAAGACTACAGTAGGATACCATCATAGATATAAAGACGTTCGTTGAATAACTTAAAAACAACTTTGTAAAATCTCAAACATGGACCCTAACGTTGGCATGTCTAAAGAGCAGATGCTTTAACTCCCTCATTAATAGTTGAGTTAAATTTTGCATCCCATGGAGATTGACTATTTCAGTACTCTAATGGCAGAGACTGGTTCCTTATAACTTCTCTTTTCCTCAAGAGAAAAAAGGAATAAAGCCACTTTCTGTTTGTTTTATAGCTCTACTCTGAAGGTCAGAAGAACTATCAGTAAAGTTATATGCCATTTTCATGAGTTATTCATAGTTACAGTAGAATATGGAAATAGAGAGCAAATAGTATTTACTTGATGTTAAAGAAGCATTTCAAAAGTAAAATAAATCTGCTATTGGAATTTGGTATACCAGTCACAATTTTATACTAGGATTGACCTTATACCTTACAACACAATAGATATCACCAAACAATAACGATAATGCACCAGAGGTTATCTAACCCAATTCCTTCATTTCTGTAAGGGATGTAGAAGTTACAGAGCTTACTCAAGGTTACACTCCAGTCAGTGTCTAAATGGTTATAATAAATACAGTCTCTGTTGCCAGGTCAAGTGAATTTCTTAAAGAACTTCAAAAGTATTTTGTATGTGATCTCACTGCCTGTGTTAACAGTCCTTTTTTTTTTTAACATAGGAAAATAGCATAACTCTATTTTATAAATAAGCAAGGTAAGCCTTAGGATGACAAAGATATATTCTTCATGGTCACATAATGAATAGTGGAGCTAATCAGCGTTCAATTTTTCTATACTTCATATTTACTAGTGTTTTCAGTTGAGAATACAATTTTCAAACTAGGTTGACATGGTCCAACTCTTCGGAGAAATGGAGTGATTTCTAGGACTGGGCCAGAAAATATACAAGATGAGCCTGGAATATCTCACGGCATCAGAAAGTAAGGAAGAAACAAAAATTAAAAAAAAATCTCACAATGATGCAAGTATGTATGTTAAAGAGATACAAGAGTGAAACAAAGTTCCTAATGGCCAAAAAAGGAAAAATTTTAGTAACAAAGTGGTAGTACTGGATTATAACTCAAAATCTAAAGTAAATATCGATGACCCCATACTGATATAAATAAATACTTGAATAAATAGATAGGGAGAATGTAACAAGTCTCGCAAGCAGAATTCCTTATAATTAATAGAGATATTTGCCCTTAAAGAGTAAGATATAACACTCTGTATCTTAACTGTGGGTTGTGGACAGTGACTTCCTTCCAAAGAATACAGTATAGAAAAGAGGTAAACAGAAATTAACTCTGTAGTGAAGAAACCTGACAAACACAATGATTAGTCAAGTGATCAAGGTTAACAAATAGTAAATAACCTTCTACTTGGGGTGTGTGTGTAGCTATATGTGTGTATGTGTATATATGTGTGTGTGTATACACACACACACACACACACACACACACTCTCTCTCTCACTCATAGATAGTTGTCCTCTTTATATGATATAATCAGAATGGCACTTAACCTCTGTGCTCTTAACAGGGAAAACCAGATATGGAGAATATAGGAACTCTATACTTTCTTCGCAATAATACTGTAAATCTAAAACTGTTCTAAAATTAAAGTGTATTTTTAAAAAGTAAATAGTCCTTCCCCTCTTTTTTTTTAAGATCCTGCTAAGGAAAAAAAAGATCTCATTGCTTTGGATGATAGTGTTGCCACTCTATTACAGGTGGCTCCATCCAGGACACCAACTCACATCAGTCCAGCTGGCTTAAAGTTCAATCCACAGTCTGTGATATTTCTGGTATATAACTGAACAGAATTCGTTACCATCATCACACAGCATTTATTAACAAACTGGAGATCATGCAAACTGTGCAAAATGATAAAATATAACTTAGAAAATACTTTTAAAACAAAGTTAAGTCAAACCACTGAGGAAGAGATAAAAGAAAAGTACAGGGAAAGCACTTCCTCCAACATAAGATGAATGGCTTCACTCTGTGCTTGCCAATATAAATGACTATTATGTCCACTTCCTGTTGAACAGTGTAGTATTTTCTTCTCCTTTTCTATTATGAACATTTCCAAATCTGAACATACTTTCAAAATAATTTAAAATTCCTAACAGCCATGATTTGAGTATCAAACCAACAGGTTGAAAAACAGTTAGTGAGATTTTATGACTTCTAAGCTAATTCTCATGAACTAAAGTTTAAAAAAATAAAAATTTCTATGTTTATTCTTTCAGAACTCTAGGATGGAACAAAAGTATACAATAAGCTTGCAACTGGAGGAACAAAAGACATGTCGAAAAAATGCCTCACCTTTCGCTTCAATGTGGGCTTTGTAAGAATTGGTGGTGAGTTGGACCGAGGACTTTCCGGCTCTTCCTCCTCCTCACTACTCTCACTGAAGCTCCTGAGGAGAGCCCTGTCACCATCGCTGTAGCGACGGGGCAGTCTATCATTGCCTTCAGGTAATCTACACTTCAGAGTCTCAGGGCTTTTCTTTAGCTGACCTCGCCATAGCTCAATGCCCTCACTTAGTCTTCTTTTGGGAATGTCTGGCTTTCCATCCTGGCTTGGCTGTTCCTGAGAGGTTGCCAACTGTTCCTCACTTTCAGCGTATTGTTCTTGGGAAGTTTCTGATTTTTCCTCACATTCTCCATATTGCTCCTGAGGAGTTGATGTGTCTTCCAAGAGCAGTTTAGAATCTTTATCACCAAAACGTTCCTGGGCTTTTCTGTTCTTTCTCCCCCAGCGGCCTCTCCGAGATGGCTGATTATTTACAGGAAGACTATCACAGGGAAGGACTTGTTTGTTCAAACGTGTAGAACTGGCTGGCACCGTAACTTCTGGTTTCTTTTCACTTTCAACTGAAGAATAAGAATCCTGTTCTTTGTTTTCCCGAGATGCAGACTTTCCCACCTGATTTTAGAAAATAAAACCATGCTGGTTAATTTTCAGTTTGATTTGACCTTTTCAATACTAAGAAAACAACGTTTTTTTAAAAAAGTATTCATTACTGTTAATCCTCATTTACATAAACTTATGAAATATTATTACTATAAAAGTCATTTTACAAATGAGGTGACTGAGGCCCCCAAAATTTAAGTAACTTGCCCAAGTCATGCAACAGCAAATGAAGAATCTGAGATATAAACCCCAACAGTCTGACCTAAGAGTTAGCTAGCACTTTTAAATACTATGTAATACCATCTTGAAAAAGTGACTATTGTTCTTATAAATGATAAATGAGACAGTTTATAAATTTTCTGAGAAGTAAAAACTTATAAACAGAGAGGACATGGGCTCTGGGACATAAGGAAAGGGGGTGTCTGGAAAAAATGAGAGAAAATTTCTGTGATTTTGATTTATTCCTATTCTGAATATTTCAATTTGTAAATCAAATTACACTAAACACAGTGCATGTACTTGTTTATGTTTATAAAAACAGAATGTAGATTTTAAAGGATGAAAGCAGCACTGTTTTAAAAAATAAAAAAAGAAAGGTATGCATCACACGAAAAAAAATGCTGAGAACTATATAATTAGCCCCTCCTTCACCTTTTAATGGCTAACACCACTGTATGTTCATTCAACTATCTAGTGTTACCAGATACCATACACGTATATATTATTTCCTTAATGTTTTACTTTAAAGAAAATGCATCCAATTGCATTTTTAATAACAGTCATTCAATTCAGATTCTTCAATTAAGATACAGTTAAAAATTTAATTGGCCTGGTGAGAAATATTCAGCAATAAGAAACATAATAAATATAAAGATATTCTACTAATCCCAGACTTAAAATCACAAATAAGTAAACACAACTCAATTTTGTTCCTGAAATTTCCATCATTAAAAAAAACTCTGAGATCCTCATGTGAAATTACTGTGTTGGTTTAGGATATAGCATGTCACATGAAAATAAAAAATCAAAATCAAATACTCATGAAAACAAAAAATATATATCTTCCTGTACCAAAAACAGAGATTACCCATACTCTTACACTTGTCTCTAGTTCTCTTTCCTGGCACTGCGGCTCTTCATTTTCTCCTTCTTCAGCCTCCTCCTCTTCCTCTTCTGACACAACAGAATTGGAGACTATGACAGGAGTCCAGCGCAAACATTCTGGATCTACATCTACAGGTCGCAAATTCAGCTGAAGCTTTGCCATGTGATCCTGGATAAGTTTTTCCCGGCGGATAATCACAAATCTGAAACCAGAGAAAAGTTTATAGCAGTCAACAATACAGAAGGAACAGCTAACAATGAACATGTAGCTAAACCTCCAGAAAGCCCTGGAGGTGATGATAAATGACTGAAAAATAGCCTGTCCAGGAGGATGAAACAGAGAAAAATGTCACCACATGAGACAGCTAAGAAATACAAAGCTGAAGAAATACATCAACCCAACTAGAACAACTGATGAAGTTGTTTTAATCACTCATTGTCTCATACTTTCCACTGCTAGAATCTTTGCTATTCTCCTGCACTCTATCTCCTATTCTTCATCTATCTCACTCAAAGGCCTCCTTTTCCAGTTTCCTCTTCCCAAACACTCTAGATAAGAGTAAGCTGTCTTTCCTTTCACCTGTACTTCATTTTATTACATTTATATGAAAATTTAATGTGGGTATATTTTATCTGACAGTGTTTCTAGAGTTGTTATTTTTGTTTTATAAAGAAGCTCCCAATACTAAGGAATAAAAGATTCAGTAGCTTAGGTCCAAAAGTTAAGAAGACCAGAAAAATAATTAAAAAGAATATGGTCAACAGACAAAACAATGTAAGAGAAAATAAATATGGTCAATAATATCAAATATTATATAGGAAGGAACATGACGTTTCAACAGTCGCCAAGAGTACATATATTGGTTTATGCCCTTTCATCAATAACTTGGCTGCCTGATCCAAAAACTTCTACCTAGTTATCTTTCAAAGTTATACAAAGGGATGTGATACTCACTGGTCACTACGGAAGTCCAGCATTCTTAAGTGGTGGAGTGTGGAAGTAATGTCTTGAGGGCAGATTCCAGTTAATTTACTTAATTTTTTAATGCTGATTTGCTTGTCATTTTGGTGATAAAGGCACTCCAATATTACACTTTTCCAATAAGCCATGTAGGAAAGGCGACCAAGATCAGATAATGGTTTTTCTGGAGACCCAGCTTGGCCTTCGCGCTTTGATAACAAATAACCTAAAGAAACCCTCAAATCATAAATATGCCAGAGAACATACAGGCTAATTAACCAAAATAATAATCCCCTCTTACACAAACAATGCAGAGGTAATAATAAGTTCAAATAAATTCCTTCAAGAAAAAGAACGAAATTTCTTTAAAACAAATTAGAGAGATTATGTAATTTTTAATCACTGAACATTAGGGTAGCATTATTTTTCAATAGTTAACTCATATTGCTAACATATTCAAACTGTTACAACCAGAACTTCTTATTAACAGGCTGCATTAAGATTAAGGCAACAATGTTTTTTTATTTACTGTACTAGTGTCAGAAAACCCCTGCATCTTTTATTTGGACCACTAGATGGCAACAGCTGTATCTGAACTGAACAATACAAAATAATGCCCTATCTTTAATGTAATCCTGTCTATTAAGATTGTGGTTCTTCTGTGAGGGGATTAGATGACGATTTCTCACTTCAAATCAAAACTATTCTCACAATTACTCTAATTCTTGGTGAGCAAGAATGTCGGCATGAAGGCGTCACTGTGAGTATGGTATTTGTCCTCTTGTGTAGTGCAGAACTCTCAAGAACAAGAACAGAAAGGCATAAAGAAACTTAAAAGCAGTATAGGAATGGCAATGTGGGAAAATACATTTTATTGGGAAAGGTAAGTGAAAACAAGTACTATAATCTTACAAACTGTTGTTTGTATATCTCAAAAAAATACTAATCAGCATAATTAAAGTTTCCCAACTTTACTATATGATGGCATGAGTCCAATCATGAGTCCTATTTCAAAACAACTATATAGATAAAGGAAACAATCTGAATTCCTTCCTCTGCTAGTAATCCAAAAAGGTCAAGAAATGTATAAAATAATAGCACACATTTCCAATAAAATATGGTCAAGATTATAGCCTAAGGTCAAGTAGAAAAGCTTCCCTGGTTCATGTGAGAATTAACTTTTTAACAGTGGTGATATAATTATCTGATATTTACCTATATCAAAATCCTTGGGTTGAACCAGAATTTCTGAATAACTTTCTTTAAATATTATAACTTTTAGCAATAACTAAGGGAAAGTATTCCTTCAAATATCACTATTTTATAATAAACAAAACTTATTGCAAACTACATTACACATTCTAATTTTATCAATGTGTAAAGGAAAATACAAATACTACAATGACTTCTTTAGAACTGTTAGTTTCCAATTTCTAGCTCAGATTATTTCCCATATTATTTACTTAAAAATTTTTTTACGGTGCATTGCATATTTTTAACCACTAGGTAGAGCCTATAATTATAAACCAATGCACACTATAATAGGAATAATAAAATATTATTACTCAGATAATTGTATAACAAAAATAGGGCAAGTTCTGTAATTCTTAATACTAATTTAAGTAGTTATACAATGTGTCTGGCATTGTTATAAGTTAGAATTATTGCATAAAGCAGCTCTATTGTAAATTAAGTTTAAATAAAATCTTTTGCTATAGGTGATACAGAAATTGATATTCAATATTAGTTATTTAAAAAATTTCATGCCCTTAAAATAATCTTTAAATACATATATATGTAGTTAAATGATCTCATAAATTAAAATGCAATTAGAGATATGTCCAACCAAAAGAAAAATAAATTCATGGCTTTAGGATTTTAAAGTCCCATACAGTAGTATGACAAAGGATACTAAACTAACAAGCAATGAATCATCTACAAATCTACGAAAATATATACACAGAATGTCCACAGAAAGAGATAATGACAAATGATGTTATAATCCTTACTGAAATCGATGAGAAACCTGCCATAGCCCTTACGCTGGTACTGGGGAAGAATCATGATACAGGAAACATTGTATTTCTGTTGGCAGTGCTTTTCCTGGTGGAGAAAATAGAAGACAAGTTTTAAAACAACAGGCTGATAAGATCGAACCATAATGCTAATTATTAAGAAACAAAGACTAACAGTCAAAACCACAGTCCTGGCCTTTTGGGACTAACAATGCACATCAAGGAAAAAATAACCCATTGGGAGGAGACAGGGAAACGTTAAGTCACTGCAGTTACCCACAAAACAACCATCTCAAGAGGATAAAAGCATAAAATAAAATGATGCCATCCAATACCATCTGCAACTCAAAAACAGTATGTCAATGCCTAAGATGAGCAGAGGAATCTGAGGTCCATTCAATCTGCAAAGCTACAAATGATGAGTCTGTGCCACACTCTGCAAGTGGGAAGAAACTCTTTCAAGTTTCTTTTATTTCCTGCTCTGGTGCTCACAGGGCAGTTCTATCTCTCTATTGATTGTAACCTAACTTTACAAAAAAAAAAGTCCCAAAATGTTTTTATAAATCAAGCAATATATGTTAAGTTATATTTAACTTACAGACTCTTATAAGGTATCACTTTCTATTTAACTAATTAATATAATTAGATTTACCATGGGCTTGCTTAAATAAAAGTACATCTTTTGTTATTTAATAAGTCTTTTACTCCCCAAAAGAAAGGGAGATTAAAAGAGAGAAAATATCCTTTAATAAAAATGGCTTATTAGTATTTCCATGCCTAAAATTCAAATTAGAATGAGAAGATATAAACTGAGAAAAAAGAACTCAGAGAGGTAATGACTGTTTATTTCACAAGTTCTATCTATTATTACCAGGGGAACAGCAGTCATTTAAAAACTTCTCCTCTGGGAGTATAACCAGCAGTCTATGTTCCTAGGAGAGTATAGTCTGTTGAGTGTTACTAGGCACCTTCTAGCACTTGGTGAGTTTCTGAATATTCCTTCTGTTTTCCTTTTCAAAAAGCTAGGTGACAGGAAGAAGGTGCTACACCCTTTAACGTCCCCTAATGAGAACCAGCAAAGATTGTTTCAGGTTTCCATATGAATTCAAATTTGAAGCTGATATACTTACTTTAGAAAAGTAGCCAACTAGGTGGCAGCCCTTGACATCATTCTGTGTTAGTACGTAAAAAAGAAATGGCTCCACATCATAATAGAGTGTTTTGTGGTCAAGAAACAACTTTGCCAAGAGACACAGGTTCTGGCAATAAATGGTACTCACATTCCCATCAACCTAGTGGGAAAAAATAGAACAGTCAGCAGAATCTCTCTAGTTTCTAGATTAATATGCCTCAGTTACAAGCATCTCTAGGTATCCACAGTGTGACTACCAGAAGTTGTCAGAGATCAGAACACACTGAAACCTGGAAATTATCCCATGCAACAGCATAATTACAATACCTGCTGTGGACATCTAAATATACAAAATACTATGGCTTCAACAAAGCATAAATAGCTAGACAAGGAGGTTATGATCATTTAAAAAACAGTATCTTTCACTATTAAAACAAGATTGCAGGAATCCTACAGATGCAAAGCTGATCTGAAGTATTTAAAACAGAAGGATCTAAACACAACCTCTCTGAGAATACATTTGTAAAGCAAGGTATAACTATAATCTCATGTGTGCCACCAGCCAGAAACAATGAAGTCTGACACCCATGATCAGATTTACCTCGAAATAAAGCTACTTGAGGGAGTATTAACTATTGTCAGAAACACCAGGTATGCTCCCCAGGTAGCAATCTGACAAATGAGGTATTTCTTGGACTCACTTGGCCAAGATCTGTGTCTTGGAATACTACCCCTGTGCTCATAGAGTTGCAGGTTTGCTTTTAAGAAAATGCCAGATGATGCCTACATTAGACCCCAAGACACAGACATTTCAACACTTTGAAACATCAACAATTTAAGCAATTTACTATTACTTCTTTTAAAATGCATAGCAATATATACTTGAGAAACAATTTCAAGGGAAAAAAAAAACTGAGTATTCTGAAACAGAACTGTATACCACCATCTTTTCCCCCAACCCAAGGTGAAGAGTTCCTTTATATTTCACCTAAAATAAAGTCCTAGGGAAGACAAAGAAAGCTTCCCCAAGTAGATCCCAATAATGTGCAACTGTCATTTACAGTAATGTACAGAACTAAGCATATGCCAGGTACTTAATTAATGCTTAGCAATCAAACCACAGAATTAAGATCAAGATATTAAAAGCCACTACTGACAACACAAAATCACAGACATGGCATAAGTCTTATCATTGTTATGAAGCCAGGAAAATGTATTAACATTTACTACAACTATTAAATATACCTCTAACAAAACAGAACAGAATTATTTTGTCATAATTTAATAGATTCTAAGATACAATTTTTATCACATCTAGACACATGCAAAACAAATGACATTTTATAAGCAAATGCAGCCTAATAAATCATAATGAGCAGTACTTTTTCCTTCTCAGTGGTACATAAAATATTATAATTTGTTTATATGAAATACTGATCATATGAAATACAGAATAATTTATTCTTATGATCAACCTGTGAACTTGGTACCATTGGGATTGACCTTATATGCTAATATGCTTCCACGTAAGCTGAATTGTCAGACTCAATATAGTGTAGAACAACAGTAAAATAACATTTCCCTCTCAAAATCAAGTTATACTATTAGCTACAGTACAGGTGGCATTGTACTTAAATGACTAGGAAGACCAACTACTAAACCCCTTTTACCTTACCTCAAAGACAGAAATGTTATTCTTCCTGTAAATCTCATTGGCAGGAGGATGGAACCAGCCACATTTCTTCATGTGCTGCTGTAGAATAGTCCTACTTTTCATATATTTTAGACAGAATTCACAGAGATATAATTTAGGCAGCCTAGAAACAATAATTAAACAGAAAAGACAGGACATTTCATAAGACTTACTTTCACAACTATTCTTTTTTGATATTCATTAATTATCCATGTAAAACGATAGAGAGTGTGTCATTATCCCCATCAATCAAATGACAGAAAGACTTAAAAAATTAAAGATAAAGCTAACTTGGATAATAGTATCCAACTAATTAACAACAGGAGGGCAAGGGTGAGAAATCCAAGACACCCAATTTAGTATTCTTTCTACTAGACTAATACTTTCTCATTGTTTAAAAAGTTACCTGTTTGACAAACATGAAAATCTCACATTCTTTTCTCCATTATCTCCAATAGTAGAAAATAAAGTCTACCTTCAGACACCAATAAGTGAAGATTTTGTCAAGTGACATACATTCTTTCTTCCTTTATTTAAGCATTCATTAATTTCAGAAAATAAAACCCTGTTGAATACTTACTGTGTGTCAGGTCCTGAGCTAGGTACACTAAGTATATATACAGTGCTAAGTAAAAAGGACATATATTCGGTAACATAAAAGCAGAGTTGATATATCTTTTTAAGTATACAATTAAAATATCAAAAATGTTTTCTCAAAGTTAAGACATACTATACTACTACCCCTATGCCCCTAAAATTCTGGCTTTCCATCTGATTAAATATCAACATATTAAGAGGTCTGAAGTGCAAAAATTTATTATTCAACAAGTGCAGTAAAAGTTCACACTAATCTCTCAGCAGTTCTCTTTTACTAACTTACATTTGTTCAAAGTACTGCTATTTCAGTCACACTTTTACAGGACTTCTTCCTCATAATGTCCCTTTAATGAGCAGCTAATAAAGACAAAGTAATGAAATGAACATAACCTAAGTTAAAAATCAATGGCTTTTATACTAATTTTAGTCTGAATCCAAAAGACCACATGGTTCTTCTATTATAAAATATATATCCTGAATATCAGCAACACAAAGGTTTCCCTGCATCCTGAACTGTGCCCAGAACTGGTCATGCCTCGTAATCTGAGATCTGATACTATCACTAAAACCACATATGCAAAAATACTGGCTAATATGACAAAAAAGTCCAAATAAATTGTATCTTCTCTCACATAATAAGTATTAAGGCTAAAACAACTCACTATTTAGCTGCTATCACAGTTTGGAAAGCTATGCTTTTAAAAGATTACCCTGGAATTAAAACATATTTGCTATGTATATTAACACACTTTAAGTTTGTTAAAGCGTGAAGACCACAACTATTTTTTAAGTTCTACTTTATAAACAGCTTTTGAAGCATAATTATAATTTATCTGAAAACATCTCACATTCAAGTAAAGCCTTTCACAAGATGTATGTATGGAACACTAGTCACTGTGAGCACTAGTGCATTTCATGCTCAAATAAGGTGTGAGAGGTAATACAGTATTTTTCCTTCCTTGGGGATTCACAACGTGCATTAATTCTTCCCATTAAATCTTGTATCTTATTTTTAAAACTGCCATTCAGTATACAACAAGCTTCCAAAGAACCACTATGATGTAATATTTATGTTTACAGTACACAATACTGTTTTTCAAAATCTCTAGTATTAGCTCAACCTGAAATTATATCATCAGTACAGAAGTAATTACAAAGTAAAGCACTGAGTAAAAACAAAGACTGACACTATAAAATGACATCAAGAAGCAAGAGCATGGAAAGAAAGGTTTCCTAGGTTCCTGTGTTTATTTATTTATTTATTTGTTTGTTTGTTTGTTTGTTTGTTTAGCATGTTGCCTCAACTGCTCAGAGGAGAAAAGGTAGTAGGATAGTTTTTTCCTTCTTAACACCAGAACTATACATCTCAACATGAAATTATCTAACGTGGGAAGGTATAAGTGACTCTCAAAGGTGACCCATACTGCCTGTTTCAATGATTATCTAGATATTGAATACTTTCTTATTGAAAGGAAAGTGAAGAATGAGGGTCTCCCTGCGTAAATGCAATCATTGCTTTTAGTCTCCCATAACTATTCTACCACTTCCCTTTATTTACCTGTGCTAAATTCTCAATGAGAAATTTCAAAATTGCAACATGAAGATACAGAAGAATCCCTGAGTACAGTTTCACTTTGACAATTAAATATTTCTGAGAAACCTACACAGAATGGGGATGGGGGTGGGAGGAACAAGGAGCAGAGGAGTGATAGATTACTAAACTCCCCAGATTAATGCTTAAGATAAATGCTATTGTTAAAAGCACCCAATTCAATTTTTAGAGCCTACTATGGAGGCATAAAAATAAATTTATTTTCTAATGTGTATGAGAGGAGGCCTAATTTTTTTTTTTTTAAGATTTATTAGTAATCAAGTTGTTTAAGAAAACATCAGAAGAAATGATGTCAGAGATAGATGTCATCACAAAAGTACTCTTGCTTTCAGTCCACCCTATGTCATGTTTTTAATGGCAGAATGGGCTTTTCTATGAATTTGTCTGCCATGTGTGAACATCACATGGCATGGCTGGAGAAACTTAGGATTATAAACTCTGGTTGATAGTCTTCAATATCTAAAACTTAATCACACTGCTTCAAATTAAATTTTAATTGCTTTGAATCTGAATTTATTGCTCATTGTTGTTTCACTTTGCTTTGTTTCTTAAAGTCAGTAAAACAAGATTACTTAATATGCAGTAAGTACACAAATATTTGAATTTTTCATCTTGTGATCTTTTCTTTTTAGTTCGTTTGCTCCAATTGTCCCATTTTTATAAGTTTTGGGCTTTGGGACTTTTAAAAAGGCATTTAAAACCTTTAACACGAAGAACACTATTTAGAAGTAATTTAGCACAGAATAATAAGTATTAACAAAATTGGGATATAGGTTTACTGTTAGGAAAACACATGCTCTCTAAACATTTTAGTCAAATCTTAGTCACAAATCTTTTGTCACATCTTGCTTTAAGTTTAAAAGGACTCAAAAATAAAATAAACTCACTGAAAATAGATAAATAATTTTTTAAAAATATAACTCAAAGAATTATGAATAATAGAAAAAAGACACTTTTAAATTACAGTATATTTTCTAATGGAAAATTCAGGGACCACTCCATATTGGAAAGGAAAGGTATAGAAAATGTCTTAAATTCTGCTTTAAGAAAGTTGGGGGGCTTTAGTAACTGCTGCTTTCTGAGTTAAATTATACTTCTGGGGTTATTTTTCTACTGGTAATATTGATGAAGCCTTTTAATATCTTAAAAGATGACAGGCCCATGCTACCATTCTCATCATTTTCTTGAAAAGTGCTAAGGCTAGCTGTCTGTTCATTTCTGAGTCAATTTACTCTCCTCCTCTTGAATATACAAAGTGTCTATGACTTTGATCTTTCTTTACTACAATCCCTGAAACAGTTGATACATATATTCTTATCAAGCCTTTTTTCCTAAATTAATCACTCCTGTGATCTGGACAGTTTGCAAAGAACTCACTAAGGAAATGGTAACATTAGTTTATTTTAAACCTGATGAAGACATTAATTCCTCAAAATAGTTATTTTTTATGATATAATATCTTGGATATACAAAACTCCTGAGGAGTAGAATGCCTCAAATATCTGACTTCTGTAGATGACACACACGCACACGCACACACACACATACATATACACACATACACAAAATATAATTTCACCTTCTTTTAGCAAACTTATATTGTTATAATTAGATGATATAAACAGAATGCTTCCTTAAAGATCCAGCACAGTGTTTAGGACTGACTAACCCTACAATAAATGGCTCTCAACTGCTGTATTTCATGAGCTTGTATGTGAGTTTCCTGGAGTTTTACTGTTTCTTCTTTTTCTGTCACTGAGGTCTGTGCCTGTAATAACATTCTCACTCTTACTAATACTGTTAGAATTATTTTTGCTAATATTTTGAAGAAGCAATGTTACTAGATAAGTAAAAGGTCACATAATGATGGTACTATGAAGATTTGTTTAATCCACAGAGTATTTTAAATTTTTATTCTTTACAACACCCTGCTAAATGGGAAGCTAAGGCATGAATAGTTTACAGATTTAAGAAAGCATTAATGTAACTGCAATACTTCAAATGACAACTGTATTAATTTTTTGACCAAATTTTGCTTTTCTTCGACTCTTATTCTCACCCCTAAAGGAAAATAATAATAACAATAATAATATTGACACTGTTAAGCACTTATCATTTTCTAAGTGATTACCTGTTTTAACCACCCCATGAAGTACTACTATCCCCATTTTACAGATGAGGAAACTGAGGTATAAAATATTTGGGTAACTTCTAAATGGGTCATTTCTATTTTATTTTAAAGATTTATTTATTTATGCATACAAGAACTGGGGTGCATGCCAGAGGTACAGGGGGCAAGAGGATTCACCAGAGACAAAGTAGGGAGAACAGGCAGACTGACTGGAAATAACACTGCTGAGGGAAGCAGTAGAGGAGACAGGAAAGGTCCACTGCACCATGTGGGTAGCTCCCGCCATGTGGGATCAAACCTGTGCTGCAGAGGCTGCGGATAGCTTCACAGTGCTGTGCTTAACCTAAATTGGTAACTTCTAAAAGTCAGAATTGAGTCATGAAACCAATTTGGCTTCACTAAGTACAATGCCTCATCCTGAAAAGTTGGTGACTAATCAATTTTTATATCTTGAAGCCCGAACTATCCATATAAAATGTAATTGTTTATGTTCCAATTATTCCTAGGAAAACAAACCATTCACTAATTTTGCTAAAATTGTAATTTTATACTTAAGTGCAACTTTATGTATTGTTAAGTATGAGATTATCTTTTTTTAAATTCTTTTTTTTTTTTTTAAAGATTTTATGTATTTCTTTTTGCACAGAAGAACTGGGATGTAGGCCAGAGGAGCAGGGGTTGAGGATTCACAAGAGACAGAGTGGGGATCAAAACAGGCAGATTTACTGAAATGCACTGCTGAGGGGAGCAGAGGGTGAGAGAGGAGAGGTCAGCTGCCTTATGTGTATTAACTCCCTGGCTGGGGACTGAACTCAGGCCACAGAGGTGATAGGTTTGAGACTTAACCTCTAGGCCACCAGGGATGGTCACTTTTTTCTTAGTTCTTAATGTGAGGTATAAAGGCAAATTTCTCTCTCAAGAAAACTGTTCCCCTTTTCATTCTGACCATGTGTCACATTTCCTATTTCAAATAACAACTTTCGTAAGGTTATAGAAAAGAAAACTTAAAGCCAACTGAATGAAATGGCTGCCAAAATAAGCTGCTATTAACAGACTTTATTGAAAGCCACTAGTTTCCTCAAATGTAAAAAGATAAATTGGAGTAAAACAGCTCCAAGGTTCCTTCTAGTTCTGAATCTAAACACAGAAGGTAATGATTTCAAAGCATACCTTGAATATTCTTGAGGATATGGGGAGGAGTACCAGGTGTGAATTTCATACTTCCCAAACTCAATGACAGAGGGACAGCGGACTTGTGGATCAGGGGGACCAGTCACTCCAACTTTCTGTGCAGTCAAAAAATAAATTACAAAAGTTAACTAGGTTAAATACACTGAGGTAGAGTATAAAACATAAACAATCTGGATCTAGATGTTGTCTTCTTGGAGAACAGGCGAACCAAAAAAGCCAGAAACAAACTAATATTTTTTAAATAAGCTGTATTATTCTTTAAATAAAGCACCCAAAAGTAAAACAAAAATGCTAGGAAGTTTCTTAAAACCCAATGTAGATGGTATCACTGCATTTTCTCTAATAATATGGTGATTATCTTCCTCAACTCACTCCCTTAATAACTTAGTTATTAAAGAGAAATGGCTGACATTTGGGGACATTAAGATAAAGAATAAATTTTTAAAGAAAGGGAGAAGTGCTACGCACTTGAGAGGATCATACATATAATTTCTCAACTGACAATAGAAACAGCCTACTAAACAGGTGTGCACTTATAGAAAAGAATGAGTCTTCATTTCACACTGCTCCTAAAATCCTCTTCATTTAGTTTTTCTCAGAATTGACCAAAAAAAACCCGTTATACACATACTGTTTTTTCTTTTATCTATCTTCTGTCTACAATAAAAACAATCCCTATGACCTCCCAATCTCTGCAATAATATGAATTACATTATCTAAACAACTAGTAAATTTTAAGTCTATATGACTTCCATACCAGCAATTCAAGTATAAGCGGTTACTAATGATTACAAAGATCAGGTTTTAAAACCTCCAATTCAAGGGCAATTTTACTTGCGCCATACCCAAAACAGCAAGAAATTCACACATATGGATATGTATTTATTTAGTATACAATATATACATATGAAGACATATTTACCATAGATGCTCTATAAACATGACAACCTCTTCACAAGAACATGCCTCTCACAAAAGGCTTCCTTCATCCCTTTCCAGATGAGAATAGGTAACATAAATAGTGTCTGGTACAGAGCCCCCAAACCTACTTCATGGATGTGAAATGCCCAGAATGCTATAAAATCACCACTATCTTTAGCCATGCACAAATGGCGGTTTTGTGTGTTGGCTGCTTCTCTGCCAGCCTTCAGGAGGAAAAACTTACAGCAGGATGCTCCTTTAGACAGAAGCAGCACTAAAAGCACCCTGAATCAAGATGAATAGGAAATTATCCCAATAAACACATTTTCCATTAAAAAAAGAAAGACAAAGCTAGAATTTAGTCTAATGAGACACAAGTAATAACAACTCTCATCAAAAGAATACCAAAAACCACTGAGAGATTATTATAGCTACTTGTTGGAGGTAAGCCCTCCCCTAAAACACACACACCCTAACAAACCTTCAAAGATTAGAGAATTTTACTGTTTTTATAAAAATTCATTTAAAAAAGAAACCTTTTTACTACAACTCATTTGAGAAATTGCACTGGTCTTTCTAACTCTTCCTTTTTAAAATGAAAGGCCAAGGGACTTATCTCAGGTTTCATATTGGAACAAAGCCAGGTGAAACCTCAACCTCTTCTTTAGACTCCTCAAAACAAAAGATAAACATCTATTAGTTGGATAAATTGTATTAAGACACCAAGATTATTGGGGTTCTTCCAAATGCAATGCAAAAAACATAAGGAATACACAAGCACAAGAGATAAATTTCTCATTTCACAAAATCAAACTAATACTTTGTAAAAAGGTTTTAAAAACACTCTTCTTTAAAACACATTCCAGGTTTTAAGCAGTCTAATTCATTCTAATTCTCCAGTTTAAAATAACAGTAACAGTAGTACAGAAATGATCAGAGTAACTAAATCTCAAAACCAAATCTAACTTCCTGACACAAGGATCAAACAGGATTCACAAAAGCTGAAAACATGCACCTGCTGTGGCACTGCTTGTTGTCTGAGAGCTTTCCCATCCTTTGCCTGCTGCTCTTCTAGGTGAATGCCTGATGTGAAAGTGGATATCCAGTTCCAGTACAATTGTTTGCACATCACCGCAAAGAAGAGAATTTGTATAAAACTACAGACTCTCGGCAGATTTTCCCAGTGCCCTCACCTACCCTCACCTTTTTGCACTGTGAAATATTCTGGCACATGAGCTCATCTACCTCTGTTCTCTACAACCCTCCAACTCCCCTGTGAAAGCCTCATGAGCCAGTGTGTTTCCGTTTACTGAGGTTTAGAAGTTAACAAAGGCTCTATGCAGTGAGGAAGCAACAGCTGCATCTTAATCACTCATTAACCCAGTCTTTGCCAAGATCAAACTGTCAAATATTAATTACAAAGTCACCTTTGCTAAGTTATTTTAAAATTTCCATCAATGAAGGAAGGAAATTCTTTTAAAACAATGACTTCTGAATTAGGTTACTTCAACCAGTCTGTATTTTAGACAGAGAAAAGTAGTAATTTCAGGTAAACAGTCAAAAGCTTAACAGAGAATATGATTTTTTTCTATTTTTAAATGATATCAAAATAGTTTTATGTAAATGTTATTTTAAATACTTGCAACACTAATCATGCAAATCTTGGTATTTAATTTTTTAAGTAAACTAAAAATCAAAACTGAAATGTCTTCATATTGATTTTAAGTTATCCTTTAAAAGATAAAGGTTAGTTTTACTACAACTGCAATTGATTATGTATTTTTATAGAAAATGATTAGTTATTTCATGTAGATCAATGAGCATCAGAGACACAACAATTGTATCTGATGTTTGCTATTTTATGCATTAGCATTAGAACATCCATCTTTTTTTTTTTTTATAGAGGCATGTTTTATTTATTTATTTGTTTGTTTCTTTGTTTCTTTGTTTATACATGCACTGGGTACAGTCAGAAGCGCGGGAGGGTCAGAGAATTCACCAGAGCCAGAGCGGGGAGCAGAGCAGGCAGAAGGACCGAAGTACACTGCTGAGGGGAGCAGCGGGCGGCAGGAGAGGTCCGTGCGCCATGTGGGACCCTCCTCCGGTGGCCGGGGAGCAGCCGGGGATCGAACCGGCGCCGCAGAGGCCGCCGGCAGCTTCGCAACCCAGCGCTCAACCGCTGCGCCACCGGGGAGGCCTCTGCAGCCTCCTTGATTTATTGTCATTGAAATTACTAGTGAAACTGTAGGCTGTGTTTAAAAGATTTCAGCCAAAATAAAAAAACTCTTTCACTAAACTTATGACTTTCCAAAGCACTGGTACCTAATACAATCAAGAGCACAAAATAATTTTTTTTTTAACTTTTAACTCAAGATCTGGGCATTTTGTGCCCTCCTCCTCATTTGAATACACCAAAATCTTCTAAAAATGATATATATTCCAGGTCAGAATAAGCCTTTTACTCTAAAAATAGTAAGGAAAGCACTAAGTGCATGAGTAATTGAGCTAGATCAAAAGATAACTTTAAACATGCCTATTCTAGAAAATGAAACTTTTATGAGTAGTTGATGAGCCTACTGCCTCCTCTTGTCTTCATTAGAGAGCTCCCCCATGATCTCCTTTTTCCATTCCCCATGGGGAAACAGCATGGCATTCTGACATGGGGTCGTGAGAGTAGGACTGTGTGCCCTTATTATCAGTATGAGAATGTGAAGTGTGGGGGTATTTGAACATTTTCCCATACAAACACTCATAAGAAGAAATACTTCCATCCATTAGGGACTAAAAGTTACAAGATCAAAGAGATGTGTGAGGATGAGTTCATATGACCCAAAATGAAGAGTGCAGGAATTTAATGAATAAAGACAAGCAGCATTTGTGGAGCTCCTACTGTACCAGGCTCTGCACCTTACACTGCTAACTCACTGGATCCTCCAATCCCAGCCCTCTACGTAGAAAATAATATGTCCACTTTATAGATGGGGGGAGAACGGGACAAAACTCGAGAGCTAAGAGGCAAAAAACCTCCAGTATAGGAGTACCAACAGTGAAGCATAGAGACATTGAAAAGAACAAAACAGGTAGAAGTGAGATAGAGTACTAATTAATTCTTTGAATTCCAAAAATTTGTGCGTAAACTTTCTTGAACTGGAACTTAAGTTTTCCAAAGAATTGAAGCAGTAAGTCCACAGACTCGTATCCAAAACCTTTGGAATAGAATGCTTTATATGTTGGATTTTTCTGATGTTTAAAAATATTAGAGTAAATATATATATATCTTAAATCAATACTCCCAGTGGGATATGGAGCAACACTGCCTAACCAGACACCTCAATTTTTCTTTAGCAAGCAGATTAATATTCATTATTAACTGGGATAAGCAAAAAATATAAACAGTCTCATATTACATCACATCAGCTAAGATCCCATTTTGTCAATAACTGAGTTTAGGCAAAGCAAGACCTTATTGTAAAGTGAGTTTTAAAATATTTTTTCATTCTCCAAAGATACACAGATGGGCAACAAGCACATGAAAAGATGTTCAACATCACTAATCACTAGGGAAATGCAAACACAAGCCACAAGGAGATACCACTTCACCCCCAGTAGGACAGTTATTATCAAAAAAACAAAAACTATCAAGTGTGATGAACATGTGAAGAAACTGGAACCCTTGTGTATTGTTGGTGGAAATGTAAAATGGTGTCACCACTATGGAAAAGAGTATGATAGTTCCTCAAAAAATTAAATGTGGGGGCCTCCCTGGTGGCGCAAGGGGTGAAGCACTGCACTATGAAACAATCCACAGCCTTTGCAGCACAAGTTCGACCCCTGGCTGGCCAGGGAGAAACCCACATGGCGAGACAGACCTCTCCTGTCTCGCCTGCTGCTACCCTTAGCAGTGTATTTCAGTCAGTCTAACTGTTCTGTTCCTCACTCTGTCTCTGGTGGATCCTCTCACCCACTGCATGTCTGGCCTGTACTCTAGCTCTTGTATGCATAAATACATAAATCTTCAAAAAAAAAAATTCACTCTTAAAAAAAATTAAATGTGGAATTATATTATGAAACAGCAATTTTATTTCTGGATATTATTTCAAAAACAGAAAGCAAGGAGTTGAACAGATATTTACATACCAATGCTCACAGCATTATTCACAATAGTGAAAAGGTGGAAACAACCCAAATGTCCATCAAAAAAATGAATGGATAAAATGTCACACACACACACATAGCGAGAGAATATCAGTCAGCATTAAAAAGTCTTAGACATGCTACAACATGGATAAACCTTAAAGTTACACCAAGTAAAATTTATAGAGACATAAAGTAGGTGACGCACTGGGGTCAATGAGAGAGAAATGGGGAGTTATTATTTAACTGGGACAGTTCCAGTTTTGCAAGATGAAGTGAATGGATGGTTGTGATGGTTGTACAACAATGTAAATTTTCTTACTGCCACTAAACTGCATTCTTTAAAAATAGATAAGATAGTAAATTTTATGTATATGTTACCACAAATTTTTTTAAACTTCGCAGGACTCTGGATCTTACAAGTGTAGTTATGACTACAGACTAATTTCTGTCTTTCTTCCCTAAGTCTTCTTGTTCTACACGCAGACATCTCCTTTTCAGTCCCCTCTGCTTTACCATTAAATATTGTGAAAATCTAACATTCTATTGTCAGTCTTTTATGTTTTCCTGTCAAAGGACCTGTAATCCATTATTCCTACCAGCTTTCATGATCCTCACAGTCTCCTCTGCATTATCCTAGATTCCAATGTCTTTCATTGTCTCCTCATATATCCTCACTTTCCTTACTTTTCTCTACAATTCAACAACAAAATCTGAACTCCGGTTAGATTCAATTCTTCACACAATCCAAGTTAACACCCTCACATCTGAACAGGGTTAGAGAAAATACAGAACTATGCTGACTAGTCTCAATTTATAAATCATGACCAGTTACTTTGATGCTTCCCTTTAGCCCTCAATGCTGCCCTATTCCTTTCACTCTCCCATTCTCTTAAAAAAGGTTATTTCATATTTTCCCCTGTCTCCTCAAATCTCCAGCACCTCTTACCCCATCTTCACTTTCAACTCATCCCTTCACTGCCTACTCCACTAGAAAACTAGAAGCAATCAAGAGCACTCGCAAAGCTTTCCACAGCCTTATCTGTCTGCCAAGCCTTTGTGCCCACATATTTTGTCTTTTCTTAATACTAAGGATAAACTGTATATTCCCACCAAAGGCCAATGCCTCTACTTATGCAGCAGATTACAGGCTCTAACCTACTCAAAGACATTCCAAAAATCATCCCTTCTCTTTTTTGCATGCTCAGCTAGCTCTCTACTAGAGCATTCACATTACCATATAAATGTCATTTCTCCCATATTAAAAAAAATTTTTTTTTCCTCTCACATCTCTATCCAAGTACTATCTCTTTCTGTGTTCACCTTCATTGCAAAATACCTCAAAAGAGTAGCCACACATTATTTCTATATCCAATTTTTTCTTCTTCCATTCCTTCTTGAGCCCATTCCAATTATATTTTAACTCTCCTCTCCCTCATCATGGAAACTGTTTCTCAAGATCAGTTCCATGTTACTAAATCTGATGGTCAATTTTCAGTCCTCATTTTACTTGACCTATTTAGAGAAATGTCCATTCCTCCCTTCTTGAAACATTTTCTTTGCTTGGCTTTAAATAAACACAATCTCCAAGGTTGTTTTTTTCCCTCCCTACTTCATTAGCCATTCCTTCTCATTTTCTCCAACCATTAAAAGGTGGAATATCCCAGGACTCCTCAAAGCTCTTTTCTTCTTTGATGATATCAGTTAGGTATCATTTCTTTAAATACCACCAACTTGTTCAAAAATCCTAAATTAAAATTAAAATAGCAACTCCCTCCTCCAACTGTGCTCTGGTGTCATCCTCAAGTCCTTACTTTTTAACCACACTATCAGCATATCCTAATGGGTCGATCCTTACACTGAAAAATAATTCTAATTCCACCATTACCACTATGTTCTAAACCACCACATTCTTTTTTTCTTTTTTAAAGATTTATTTATTTATGCATATAAGAGCTGGGGTACAGGTCAGAGGTGTAGGGGGGTGAGAGGTTTCACCAAAGACAGAGTGGGGAACAGAACAGGCAGATTGACCAAAGTACACTGCTGAGGGGAGCAGCGGGCGAGTCAGGAGAGGTCTGCTGCGCCATGTGGGTTTCTCCCTGGCCAGCCAGGGATCGAACTCGTGCTGCAGAGGCTGTGGACAGCATCATAATAAACCACCATATTCTTACTTGGATAACTGAATAGACTCCCAAGTTCTCCTTGCTTCTGTATTTCCCCCTTCAAAATACACAGGAGCAAGAGTAATCCTATTAAAAATATGTCAGATCATGTCACTTTTACTCAAAATCTCCCACGTGTTCCTTTCCCACAGAATAAAAGCCATAGTCCTTATAATGGCCTGAAAGATCCACAAAATGGGGCCCCCTGTTCCCTTTCTGTCCTCATCACCTAATTTTTATTCTTGCCTGTGCTTACTCAGCTCTAACCACCCTGACCCCCTTTTATTTCCTGATACCCAACATACTTCATTCCCTCACCTCCTTCAGGTTTCTGCTAAATGGGAAATAGTCCCTAACCCAACAATTTTAAAATGCACAAACCCACTCTTTACCTCTGAATTTTCTTTCCCTCTTTTTCTCCATAATTCTACCATACTGCAGACCATTTATTTTATACCATTCTCACCTCAACCAAACAGCAAATTCCAAAGAGTATTGCTCACTGTTACAGTATCTCCAGTGCTTTACACCTGGTAACTAGTACTCAGTAGTACTTACTGTTAAATGAACATTATCTATGATCACAAGTTCAGCCATTACCTATGTAGTTTCAACTATCACCTGTGCACTGATAACCTAGAAAATCTACCCAAAGCCCTCCTGACCGCCACACAACAATCTACAAATGTTTCCAATTTAGATTTCCAGAAACCCCCCAATTTATATGAACATGCTCTCTTCCCCCATCCAAACAAATTCTTCCTCCCACATTTAGTATTACCATCTACTCAAAATAGAACACTGGGGTACCTATTTGGTTCCATCCTCTCCTTTAACCCTTAACTCTTAACCCAACACTGTATCTTCCCCACTTTATCCTAAATCTTTCTTAAAATCTCTGCCTATTTGTTATCTCCTACACCTTTGTTTAGGCGCTACACACTTATGACTACTGTAATTATGACTACTGTAATTATCAGACTGGCAGGTGTCCTTGCTCAAGTCTTCTTCATTTTGGCTCATGGTGTCACCAAGGTGAATTTCTAAATGACAAATAAAATCATGTCACCCCCATCTTTTAAAAAATTATTCAGAAGCCCCTAAGAGCTATTAACTACCTTAAAGAACTACTGTAACTTAAAAAAAAAAGTGTCAACTCCTGAACATAAACCATAGGATAACTGTGATCTAGTCTGTTCTTACCTTTCAACCTGATCTCTTAATTGAAGCCAGCCAAACTCATGCAGCTCCAATAGTTCAAGTTTTCTCACACTCGAACTGTTCTATTTGAAATGCCTTCCTCTTCTTATTCAGTAATAAACTCTTACTTGTGCCTTCAACACTAATCAAGTATCACCTCCTCTATGAAGATTCCCCTTAACATCCCTAGACAAATGCCTTCCTGTTCATTCTCATGGCATCTTATGTGTATCTCTGTGGTAGTATTATACAATAAATAGCAATTAAGAGTTAAGGATCTAGAGTCAGACTTTCTGGTTTCAAATCTTAACTATATAACTCTAGGTAAGATAACCCTCCTAAGACTTCAACTCCATCTGAAAATGGGAGCAAATGATAAAAAGGTTGTACTAAATGCAACTGATATAGAATGCGGGATATAGTACCCGCACATAGTAAAAGGGTACCTATTGCTAACCACATGGCTTTAATTGTTTATAAATGTCTACTCAACTGGCAGAGATACAAATTCTATTTATTTATGTCTAGCACCTGCTTCTAACACAGTCAGCAGAAGCTTGCATTTATCTAATGCTCACTACATGAATGACAGACTAAGTGCTTTGTATAAGTATCAACTCATTTAATCCTTTCAACAAACCTATTAAGTAATTTGCTTGACCACAGTGACTCAGCTTAGATAGGATACCAACCATGCAGGTTGTCTCTAGTAGTACCTAGGCTCTTCAATGCTATTTTAATAAACATAAATAACATTATACTAAATTGTCCCATGAATTCAAAATACAAATCAACAGTCTTAAATATGTTACTTATAATGAACAGGTAAATGTCTGGAGCCTGTAAACTGCCCCTCATTCTCATATTCCTAATTTCACCAGTATCAAGGAGAAATCACTCTAACAATAACAAAAGAGCAGTCATGGGGATACCTTAAAATCCTGGCATGCCAAGACTAATTAATGTCCTATCATCAGCTTTCAAAACTCTCCAAAATCCAGTCCTATACTGCTAAGTCAATATATATTTTTAACCTTTGACCAATCAATGTTCTACTCTCTTTTCTCTCTCAAACCATATCACAGGCAGTTTTCGTGGTGCAAGTTAACTGAAACCTACACATACCGGAACTAAGAAAAATCAATTCTGATAGGCGCATTACTTCCATTAACACACTTCTATGCAAAGCAAGGACTGCCTATATTATAACACCTTTATGGGCAATTACTCTGTTTTCTACATCATCTCCATAATTCATTTGCACATAGCAGCCCCACACGTTTGTTGATCTAATGGACCAATAACGATACTGTCTTTTGTATTCTTAGTATTTTTTCTTCATAGCTGAAGTTAATGTTGTTTCTTCTACCTGGTACGCCCTCATTCTCTCCAATTACCTAAATCCTAATCATCCTTTAGGCTTGCTTCTTCTGTGACCATCTCAAACCACACCAAATCATAATCTTAGTACACTATGAGCACATGGAACAGTCTATATCATTTAATAAAGCAATATTCATATGTTAATGTTATTCAACATTAACTGGTACTCTACATCAGTTTGCTATTTATCTTCACATGTACCTTTCCCTACTTCTATTCAATATATGCCCTATGATTTTGATACCTCCATGACATTTTTATTAGGGTAATTAATATAAGACGTTATTATGATTAAGCACACAGGATTTGAAGTCACATAGGTCTGAGTTCTAATTCCATCTCTGTGATTACTACACAATTTTAGGGCTGTTCTCAACTAAAAGTCTCTGTTACCTCAGATGTAAAATAGCGATAACAATTATTCTCACAGGGTTAAGAAAGCTATTGGTCCCAGTTTACTCCATTTTTAATAACTGTTCAGTCCTTTATACAAAGAAGAAAATTATTTTAATAGCCCACAGATTTCAAAAATACTGTTACCTTCCAGAACCCTATAAAATTAATTAAATTCTTTAATATTAGTGTTAAATTTAGTATGAAAATATAAGGTGCTATTTGAAAATATTTTATGTAAAAATCATTCTATATATTTCAAGAAGGCTGCTGTGCTCCAATGAAATGCACTGGATTTAAAAATACTTCTTTCTAGTTATGGATGGTTTAAAAAAAATTTTCCCCAATATCTATACCCTATATTCTTTTTTTTTTTTTTTTTTAAGATTTATTTATTTATACAAGAACCAGGGTACAGGCCAGATGCATGGGAGGGTGAGAGGATTGACCAGAGACAGCACGGGGAACAGAACAAGCAGACTGACGAATTACACTGCTGAGGGAGCAACAGGTGAGACAGGAGAGGTCTGCCGCACCATGTGGGACTCTTGCCGGCCAGCCAGGATCAAACCGGTGCTGCAGAGACTGTGGACAGCTTCTCAGCGAGGCGCTCAACCGCCTGCGCCACCAGGGGAGGCCCTATACCCTGTATTCTTTATCCTATGTGGGAATTCACTTATTCCCACAATTAAGCATGTTTCCCCTCATTTTTAAGTCTTTGCATTTTTGTTCCTTCTGATTATGTGGGATACCGATCCATGTCATTCTGATAAAACTCCCATACATTCTTTAATACCAACACAAACAGCATCTCCCCTCAATGAACCTTCCTTTGACATCACCAGGCAGAAAGAGTTGCATATCCTGTATTCTCCCAAAATAACATGTATTCTATAATAAAACTTAGATATTCATTAAAATTGTTCATTCACAAGTCTCTCCTAGACTATATTTGAGAAAAGGAATACTATCATTCACTTCAGCATCTTCAGCACCTGGCACATAAGTAGGTTCTTATAAATTTCTATCTTGCTATGTATCACAAAGAAAAGCATTTAATAAATATTTCTTGAATTAATCAATGTCAGTGTGTTATCATTCAAGAGAAGCTTGGTTTTGTTTGTTGGCTGGTCAAATCCCTGGTCTTCTTCATACATGAGAGAGAAAATAACTAAACCAAACTTATTTAATAGCGATAGTCAAAACAATGTGTTTATTTGCAAACCTAAAGCAATTATCATGGGTTTGAAAGGAGCACACCAACCAGCAGAACTGGTTTGGATGCACAAAACCATATCTATCTGCAAATCTGAACGATAAAAAAATTGCTCTTACTGCTTTAGCCACAATATAATTAATCCTTTTCTCATCCATGAACAAACTCCGGGATTGTCAAATCTGAATATCCTACTTTACCTGCAGTGCTTGTTCCTGGATATCACGAAATAATTCCATATCTTTCTCAGTCATAATTTCCTGGCTTCCAAAAAGTCGTTCCTCATTTTCTTGTTTGCCATCCCAGCCATCCTGATTGTCTGCATATAAAGACAAGACTGACGGGTTAATACTATCCTTTGTTTAACATATGAAATAGGAAACATCTCAAATTATTTCAGTTTGAAGATCTTACTATTACCTACGTAACAAAGAAAAGAATAGTATTAACTGACTCCTACAATGACAATAGTCAATTAAGAATATTGATGTAGGGCCTTCCCGGTGGTGCAGCGGTTGAGCGCTGGGTTGCGAAGCTGCCCGCGGCCTCTGCGGTGCCGGTTCAATCCCCGGCTGCTCCCCGGCCACCAGAGGAGGGTCCCACATGGCGCGCAGACCTCTCCTGCCGCCCGCTGCTCCCCTCAGCAGTATACTTCAGTCCTTCTGCCTGTTCTGCTCCCCGCTCTGGCTCTGGTGAATTCTCTCACCCTCCCGAGCTTCTGACTGTACCCAGTGCTTGTATAAATAAATAAATAAACAAATTTTAAAAAAAAAAAAAGAAAAGAAAAAGAAACTTTATTTAAAAAAAAGACTACTGATGTATCTGCTATGGATGAAAACACTGAATTTTTAAAAAAACTTCTCTTGAAAATATTACATAACTAAACTTAAACTTCATTAAGAGATTATATTTTAATATACTATAAAACAAAATCAGAATAGGAAAAAAGCATAAGGACTATGAAGATTGTCTTGAAACAGAATGAATATAATACTTAATATGAGTTTATGTCAACATTCAAATACTGCTTTTTCATTCTTTGGTAGTATGGAAGACGTTTATATTATACACAAGACATACTTCTGATCACCTATAATCAAAACAGGGAAAATGTGTTTCTTTTAAAATTCTCAATACTCTGCAACTTTCATAAAGCCAATACAACTTTATCTCAGCAAAAAGATAACCTTTGAGATAAGTTACCTTAACTAATGTCAAGAAGTACCAAGCACCCCTCACATTGCAGTTGCCCTTTAAAAGCACAAACTCCACAAACCTGAGCATCACAGATAATAATCCTCTGGATAAGGAAGAGAAATAATAGTAATCATAGGCAAAGAAACTAGTAAAAGATGTATTAGGGGATTATGCAGATCATTATCCTTTACACTTGAAGATGACACTGCTGATAAATTCATTTGCTCTTTGTATGAGTATGGCTAAAAAGACCAATTAGTGAGTTTTTTCCAAATGGACTCCACATTTAGGTTGTCCATTATTCATCTAGCATAAGAAGAAAAAGGACAAGGACAATATTCCCAAACGGGTGACAATATTCCCAAACTGAAAAATAAATACAATCTCAAAACAGTATGTGACTTTAATGCCCCCTAGTGCATGATATAGATGGACACAAACATAGGTCTAGTATAGCATTTAGTAGTACTGTATCAGATGGTGCAGTTGTTCTTCAAACTACAAATTCCTAAAGAAAATGATAGAGTAAATAAAAGCAAAAAACCACACTAATGCCTAAAGCTGAATACTGGCTGTCCATATACTTTATACATCTGCTCTAATAATTTCTATTTCTAAAACTTTCCAGTAGATACTTCCAATAATCCATCTCTTAATATCTTTCGTTAGGATCTTAGAGATCCCTTAGACTGGAGCTCATCTATAGTCTAAATAGCTGATAAAGACATGAAATGCACTTGAATGCTTAAAGAATAATTAGTTGATTGCTACTGATGAAAAGCCATTCAATACAGCATAAAAGGTGACCTGGCAATGATGTTATTTTTCTTTCCTGTACTCATCAAGCATTTATATAAACAGAAATAAGGAAGCAATGAATACACACTCACCAATATGACATTCAGAGGAAGGAAATCAAAATTAAATTCTCTTTAAATAGAGGAGATGGTCCTGGTGATCTAAAAAAGTCTATTCTCATTCTTCTACTCTCTTCAAAGCTCTTTCTACTTCTTCACAGGCTGAGGTTCTCTACCTTCATGGACCTCAATAGTACTGAGAACAATTTAAGTTTTAATTATTTGGACAACTAATCAAAATGTTCTCCTCTGACTTGAATTCTATGCTTTTAAGTCTTCTTTCACAGACGTGTTCTACTTTGAAAACAAGGAAACTAAGCAGCTGATCTATGGTTCTCTCTTTTTTTTTTAATCTGTAAGCCATGAAAAATTACAACTACATTTGCCACAATATGAAGGAGAAAAATCAATGACAGTATGCTATCTGCATATATTCCAAATGGACTCCACGTTTAGGCTGTCTATTATTCATCTAGCATAAGAAGAAAAAGGACAAGGACTCACGGGTGACAATATTCCCAAACTGAAAAATATATATACTCTCGGGCCTCCCCGGTGGCGCAGCGGTTGAGCGCCGGGTTGCGATCCCCGCAGCCTCTGCAGCGCCAGTTCAATCCCCGGCTGCTCCCTGGCTACTGGGGAGGGTCCCACATGGTGCGCAGACCTCTCCTGCCGCCCGCTGCTCCCCTCAGCAGTGTGCTTTGGTCCTTCTGCCTGCTCTGCTCCCCGCTCTGGCTCTGGTGAATTCTCTCGCCCTCCCGCGCTTCTGACTGTACCCAGTGCTTGTATAAATAATTAAATAAATCTTTAAAAAAAAAAAAAAAATATATATATATATACTTTCAAAACAGTATGTGACTTTAATGCCCCCTAGTGCATGACACAGACGGACACAAACATTTGGACTCTCCAATTTCCTTCAGGAAATAAAGTAAGCATCATGGTGCTCATCACGTGATTTTTGTACTTTAAGAAATGTGAATTTATCCTTGAGTCAAGGTTATAACCCAAATTTCTATGGGCAGATTCTTAGTGGTTCTAACCAAAAAAGCACTTTCTTTTGTCTATGAGTTCCATTCTACAAGTTCATCTCTTGTCTCTAAATTCCTGTCATAGTTATAACCTTAGTATCATCTAAATATATCTTTAATGTTTCTATATTCCATAAAAAATGTTTAATAAATATAAACCTATTCCAGAGCACTAATGTCATTTTAAATCATACACTTTTGGAATAAGTGAACAAACTTACCTGTGGGCCAGTCTGAAGTGCTTGATTTTCTGTTGCCCTTTTTCCTGATTCTATATTGCTCAGAGTAGTCTACCACTTCTCCTCGAGGTTTCCGCCCATCAGGAGAAGGGGTGAAAAATTTGGTAAGGCCATCAATGAGCCCTTTGGTTTTCTTGTTGAACTTTAAGGGGACACTACTATCTCTGCAGAAGTCCAAGCCATCTATTCTTTCTAAATATCCTTCTTCTGATGATGATGCTGATTGGCTGGAGAGAGTGATTTTACGTTTCCGACCCCTGCCAGGGCCAGTTCGAACTTTGCTGAAGGGACCTTTTGATCTAAAGAATCAAATAAGGGAAAGAGTAACTATTAAAAACAAATCTTTATTTAAAGTAGAACACATAATTAGTAAATAACCTACAGCTTTACAAAAAAAGTCTATACTGTTAAGAATATTCCATGAACTATATTAATAAGAAGAAATATTATTATTAGACGTATCTATTTTCAGGAAACCTAGTTATTTATTGTGAAAAGAATCCTAGGCCAGGAGTCAGAAAGCATGTTTGAGTCATAATTTTGCCACTTACTAGCTGTGTATCTTGAACAAATCACATTCTCTCTAAGCATCAGTGTCTTCTTCCATAAAATGAGAGTTGGACCAGAGAACAACTAAGATCCTTCCAGGTATAAAGTCCTATGATCTCTGCACCAACTCAGTTATACCTTTACCTCTAAACAAAAGGATGGGTTACTCTCTGAAAGTCAGGAATGAAAAGATCATTTTATAGTAAAATTAAAGCTCATCTTATGATTGAAAATATGAACTACAATACTAGCTGTATGTTTCAAGCTCTTAGCCCATTCATTTCAGTTAAACTACCCTGAAGACAGTCTAAGGTGTAGAAAAAGGTGGATTAAATTTTTGAAAATAAAAGAGAGGTTTACAGCTCTACATATATTTTACATATCACCAAAGGTAAATTACTATAGATACTAAAAAAAAAGATAGATATAGCTACTAAATCTTGCTTAATCTCCTCCAGACACAGCCCAGTTTTCTAATCCACAAGGGATAATTATATCCCTGACTTCTAACAAATGAAAAACTGACATTATTTTATATCATACATAGAAGTAGGGCTGAGCTATAACCTGAATAAGAAACAGCAGTTTAGTGATTTGTACAAATGATAGAAACAAAACTACTGAGACTATATCAGGAGAGGAATCTGTGAAAAGCTGTAATGTAATTTTTTCTTTAGCATTTTTATTAAAGAGAAGCAATATAAGGCAATGGTTAAGAATTAGCCTCTGGTGCCAGACCACTGGAGTTTTAATCCCAGTTTAATACTTATATATAAACGTGTGCAAGTTAAGTCTCTCTATGCTGCAGTTTCTTCCTTTAAAAAATGAGAGTAACAACAATGCCTACTTCACTTCATTGGGTTGTAGTGGGAACTAAAAGATTTAACACTTGTAAAGCAGTGCCATGGCACGTTATTATGGCACAATGAGTATTAATCATTATTATTACATAAAAGTACCAGTTATAACAATTTAAATTTTTTTCAATAAAACAAGTAAGTGAATCCTACACTACAGAGAAGACCCTATCCTTTTCTCCCCTCACCTTGCCACCAGTACAACTTACACCGTGTTTTGTTTCTTTAACCTGTTTTTTGGACGTCCTATTGGATTAGCATAGCGTCGTTTTATCTGTGCTGCTTTCTTCTGTAGAAGTTTTCGTCCTTTTTTTCTAGGTCGACATATTTGACATATCCACATGCCTATAAAGAAAAGAAATTCCACATAAAAGCATAGACATAAATACAATGAAAGATTTCAGATACTCTAAGCCAGGAGTTCTTAGCCTTTTCAGCTCAAGAACTCTCATTCAAAAATCTGATAGAGAGCTCCCTCTTCCAATCCCACCCAAGGAAAAAGAAACATGAAAATATAGACATAAAAAATTCTACAAAAAACTGCAAAAGAAACAAGGGAAGCTCACCAATCCCTAGTTAAAAATCTTTGCTTCTTTATATAACCCAGATATACCATTCTACAAAGAAAAGTCAGGTTTTCATAGAGTAAAGGCTGATTCCAGGATTAAAGCAAGGAGAGTACAAGATAACCTGGAAGATCTTGTGGTGCTAGGAAATGAAAAGTAGTTAAAAGATGATGAAGTCACATGAAAAGAACATAAGACTTGACTTGAAGAAGCTCCCAACAAATTGACCAAATCTGGGTCAATCTGAGCCAAAATCAAACAAACAAAAGACAACATAACAACAATGAATTATAATTCATAGAATAAATACCCATGAATCCATAGCATAAATAATTGATAAACAAACATATGGGGGTAAGGAATAGCTCTTCCCTGCAGCAGAATTCCAACTAATAAATGTAGAAATAACAATGGAAATGGAAAAATCATCATTATGCAAACACCACAGTAAAAACTGGTACAATTAAGAATCACTGATGGATGCTAAAATTAGTGAGAAAGCAGAAAAAGAATAACTGTAAGCTATCTCTCAGGATTCTCTACTGTGTAATCAAGAATTCAAAGTTACCATTACTAGTAATAAGATATACTGGTACTCTATACCTCTGTTGCAATGCACTTAGAAGGGCACAACATTTTTTCTGTGGTATTCTCATCAAATTTCATAACCTCAGTCATATCATGATAAAGCAAGAGACAAACCCAAACTGAAGGACCTTCTGTGAAATAACTGAATGGTACTCTTCAAAATTGTCAAAGTCAATAGTTAAGTAGATCAAGAAGATGTAGTGAATGTGTGCACACACAAACAATGGAATCAAAAAAGATAAAATGCCATTTGCAGGAACATGGATTGATCCTGAAAGGATAATGCTAAGTGAAATAAGTCAAAAAGAGAAAGATAAATACCAGTTGGTGTCACTAATATGCATAAAAATATAAAGTAACTAAATAGTCAGATAAAGACAAGCTGAAAAACTAACCCTTGACAGCTGACTACAGAACTGTGATACCAAGGAGGGAGGCGGGTAGGGAAGGGCAAGAAATAGAGGGAAGGAAGCACAATGGACTATGGTAGTAAAACATGGTAAGTTGATGGTGGGTGCACTATGGTGGTAATATCTGATGGGAGTACCCCAATATTACCTCTATTAAAATTAATTTAGCATGATTAGTTTTGTATATGAAAAAAAAAGTGTCAAAGTCAAGAAAACACAGAGGGTATGAGGAATTAACACAGATTGGACGACTAAGAAAATATGACAACTAAATATACTGTAAGATCCTAAATTGGACTCTGGACCAGAAATGCAATCTGTATATCAATAACTCATATGGAATCAATGTTAGTTTCCTGTTTTCAAAAACTTTATATGGTTTTGTATGATGCTAGCATTATGGGAAGTTAGTTAAAGGGTATAATGATGACTCTATACTCTTTTTACCATTTTTCTGTAATTATTTCCAAGTAAAATGTTTCTTCCTTTAAGCTGCTATAAATCTTCTTTTGTAGGCATTAAACACACAGGAATGAAAACCTAAGAAAACCTTATCTTGGAAGGGTTCTCAGACTACAAGTAAATGAAAGATACAGAAAAGGAGGTATTCATTCTTCCAAGAAATGTAACTTTAGAACTTTTTAATGGGTGACAATCAAATGGCATAAGAACATAAGTAAGATCCTAAAGCGAAATAACTTAGCTTTAAATGAAAATTGAGTTGCTTTCTCATCAACAGCAAAACTTTCTCCAGTTATTATCAACTATCTCAAAGTTTTTTTACCTAAGAAACTCATAAATCATGAAATCCGACTTGAAAAAGAACTTTTGATAGTACAATGAAGGGAAAACTAAGTGCATTTTTTTTAAAGAAACTATAAGCATGTGATAAAATGGAAGTCCAACCAACAGGCAACTGTATCCCAACTAAATACCTCACAAGGAACAGGATTCAAAAGAATAAAATAATACTAAGCAGTATTCTTAAGATTTGGATACTTATTTGTTTGCAAATTACTTTATGAAAAGTTTAAATTTTGAATAATTGATTCCACCAGCAATAAGCCCCTCAAAAATGATGTATAGTGATATAATCAACACGACCTAATTGAAAATATTACATAAGGGCAGTATCCAGTCCACAGGCTATAGGATTGGCAAATATTTACAAATATCTATTGATGGAGATTTAAAGTATTGAAAAGAGGAAAATAATAAGAAATCCATACCACCTAAGAATGTGACACACTATCCCCACCTTTAAAGTGACATCTCTCTTCCTACTTACACAACCTTGAATAGAAAGATGCAAATTATTCTTTCATGATGACAAAGCAGATAAAAAATGTTGTGCTGTCAGTTTGATTTCAGAAAGAATGTCTCACCTTTTGGCATCCGGGTGAGTGGGGGATCACAACATTCCATGTGAAAACCTCGGTCACAGGAATCACAAAAGAGCATATTATCCTAAAATAGTGAAAGGACAGTTCTGCTTAACATTTGGGAATAAAAACAAATCAGGGTTATGAGCTCATAAAACCCAGGAACTTCAATAATCTCAAAAAAAGTTAGAATAGTAAAAATTTCCTTAATTTGCATTAATTAAGTGCAAAGTCTGAGTTGGCCAAAAATCTTGCTTTATCCAACCTTTAATAAAGAACTATAGTGTTTCATTACTTTCAAGATTATTCAATTGCCAAACATAAGCTAACTTTAGTCTAGTTAATGAAAAAAATAGTAATAATTCGAATGCCTCCATCCTACTCAAATTTTACCAGTATTTCTTTATGGTAACTTAGTCTCTCTGAAAATACATAACTAAGGCACTTATTAGAAACTATCTAGAAATAATCCACATCTCTATCAGTAAGTATTCTATACTAATGGCATGTAATTTAAAGATACTACTATTCTAAATTCCATTGGACCAACTATGTGAAAAATAACCAAGTATATTTAACAAAGAAACACCAGTTGTACCTACATTCTACTTGTTAATAAAGTATTCACATTCAAAGGCAAAGGTACTCACTGCATTTTTGCCTTGATCTCGACAGGAGCTGCAAGTCTTACACTCGATGCATTGCCACCGTAAGGCCTTCACTCTAACTGTCAGTTCAGGGGAAAATTTCAAACAGGATGGATGACCTAATAAAAGTGGGGGGAAATTCACAAATGAAACAATCAAGAATAATTTTGCAACTGTATTAAAGGAATAATGTAGAAAAAAGCAATTAAATCAAAAAATTTTATCAAACAAAACAAGACGCTCTTGAAAGCTTGCCACATGTCACATCAGGATTTGGCACTCTTATTCAGTTTTATTATTTATTAGATAAATACACACATCCCCCCATACACACACAACACAATTTGATTTTAAAAACTTGACAAACTCCAAACTTTTATTAAACCTACGTTAAGGCATTATATGTGTACACATACTTGCATGTATATGAATACATAACCTACTCAGGCCATTTCTGGAAAAACACAAAAACTGTTTAAAATGGATAATATCATAAGATAGGGAACTATAAATATCTTAAAGGAGAAGAATTTTACATTTCACTTAATACTTTTTTGTGTTCTCATTTTTTAAAAAACAATACTGTGTTATTTTTATAACTAAAAAAAAATGCATAATAAAAATCCCATCACTTAAAGTGGGTTGTGTGCTCATGATTTAAGGCACTCAAGCTAAAGCTAAAACTTAAACAGCATTTCTATTATGATCAAAATCACTACCAACAAAAAAAAGGTCAGTATCCATTTCATTCTCAAAAATTCAGGGCAGCCAATTTGCCTTCAACCTGAAAAGATTTGTCTCTTCTACAAGTGGGTTATGTTGTTTTTTTTCTGCAGTAAGAAAAAGTGCTCGTTAAATTATCTTCACTCCTCTCTTTTCTCTTCCTAAAGAATTTTCTATTTTATGAGATTAAAATATCACAAACATTAAAATAAAATGGGAGCACAGGTATAAAAATCTCATGCATGATCTCATCACCATGCAATAGCCATTTTCACATTCTACTTTTCCTTTTAAATTAGATAAAGCTAGATAAAACTTGCATGCTGTAATCATGGAGAATATAGCTTGTTTTGCTTTTCTCTTCATTATTTTATTCAAGTAAATGTTCTATTTCGATTTCTTTAGCTATTATATTCCTCTGAGTTGATCCACTATAAACTATTTGGTTATTTCCCTACTGTGCAACAGTCTGATATTACAACGGCAAAAGTTGAAATCTTGCAACTTCATGAAATATCTCATGTTAAAACCACTCATTTAAGCTACTCCCAAATTCCTGACCCATAGAAACATCGTTAGGGGCCTCCCCGGTGGCGCAGCGGTTGAGCGCTGGGTTGCGAAGCTGCCCGCAGCCTCTGCAGCGCCGGTTCGATTCCCGGCTGCTCCCCGGCCACCGGAGGAGGGTCCCACATGGTGCGCAGACCTCTCCTGCCGCCCGCTGCTCCCCTCAGCAGTGTACTTCGGTCCTTCTGCCTGCTCTGCTCCCTACTCTGGCTCTGGTGGGTTCTCTCACCCTCCCGCGCTTCTGACTGTACCCAGTGCATGTATAAACGAAACAGACGAACAAACAAATAAATAAATAAAACATGCCTCTATAAAAGAAAAAAAAAAAATTTAAAAAAAAAAAAAAAAGAAACATCGTTAAATAAAAATTTTTGTTGTTGCTTTTAGCTGATAAGTTTTGGAGTAATTCTCATTTCTACACCAATAGATAGTATTTATTCTACCAGTTCTTTTAAAGTTCCCTCGATAGCGCTGGTTTTAAAATTGTGCTTGTCCCTGTTTACAGAAATTCAAACCACATCAAATACAATGCCTTTTAGAAAACAGGGCGATAACAAAATTTCTCCCTTACCCCCTTTTTTCATTCTTACCTCAACTAGCAGATTCATATTTATCTATTTTATATTTTAGGGTTCCTATTAAGTTCATTTGGAGAAAAGAGTTCCATTACTAAAAAATCTGGAAATCACTGTAGTGTGTGACATGTCACGCTATCTAACCTATTATGATTTTATAGTTTATATTTAACTATGAAATCTAGAGTTAATCTTGGTTTGTGATATTATACTGGATATGGTCACTAACCAGTCATTTACTCCTTCTTCTAATACCTTCTATACATGGAACTGAAAAACTGAACACTATACTTCCTAGATTCCTTTGCATCTAGGCTGCAAATATGAATTAAGTTCTACAACTGGATATGTCTGAGTAGTTTTTGAAAAGGAGAAATTAAGAGATGACCATATTCCTTCTGGTACTGTTTTCTGATGATAAGCAATCATGAAAATGTCAGAATCCACTCTATACCTTCATGGTTATTTACAGGCAGTTTCGTGATGGTGACTTTCAGTATCCAGTTATACAACTCAGTAGTTCCAGCCTTTCACTTTCACCACTTTCAGATGGCAGCAGATATATTGACTCCCCTGGTGGACCAATTCTGCAATGTCCCAGGACTTTATCCATAACAAGTAGCCTACAGTTTGCCTCTTCAATTCTTCCAATAATTTCACAAATAGATGATTCCAGTATTAAATTTCTTTCCTCCTTAAGTATCTAGTATATTTGTTTCTGAACCAAATCCTGGCTGTTACTGATATTTAACTTCATTATTATCACTGAAGAATAAGCCAATAGTAATCAAAGATAATGCTGGTTTATTGAGGTCTTCCTGCTAAGTGTTGTTAGTCCTTAAAATGTAGAACAAAAATATCTCAGGAATTGACAAATCAGACTCTTCACAAAATCTTTTTCAGAGCCCAGATTTTCACATCACTTACTAAATTGCAATGTCAACACTCTACTTCCCAATGTGACATATATAAGTTCCTATCAAGAAAAATAAATCTGCTATCATTCTGGTTCTATTCATGTATCCTAAGGCAAAATCGACAACGACAAGCAGTGACTATTAACGAAACCAGCGGTAACGACAAACTGATTACTATGATTTGAACAGCTGTTTGACAGTGAAATATAAAGATCAAAAGGGAAAAAATAAGTCTATAGTAAGTTTTTTTATTTCAAAGAAAAACTACTTTAAAACTTACTTAAATTAACTGAATAAAGCATTTTGGCTATACATTTAAATCCATTCTTTGTAAAGAAGCTCTTCTCAATTACCTAAAACCAGATTCAAAATAAAACTTTATTTTCAAAAGTATCAAAAATACAAACTCAGTCAAACATACTTCCCTCTTGCCTCACAACATGTGTTAGAAGGAGAACAGGGGTTCACATACCACTGTTGCCACAGTCAGCACACGAAATGAGTTCCTCTGGCTTCTTTTCTCGGTTTTGTTCTTTTGTACCAAGACAGAAACTGCAGATGGGGATTGGTTCAGCAACCGGCTATAAAGAAACACACAATTCATTCAGGTACTAGTACATTTTTAGGATTAATATAAAGAATTAAAATTACAGTTTTAAAACCCTATAAGAATTACATGTAACTTTAGGACAACTGTATCATTCCCCTCAATTTCCAATTAAGTAGGTATGTTTTTACAAAGCCTGCTTTGACTGGCCCCTGTAATGACAGTTTTTGGTCCAAAAAAAATATTCCAATCATGTTGGCCACTTAAATACTAAATGACACAGTATGGATTAAACAGATTAAATTCTTTAACTTAAAATTTGAAAATTCAATTGAATTAAGTGCAAGAAATCACAGTACTGGCCCTTAAAATGTATGTGATGTTTGGAGAGTGATGGTGGGTACAAATAAGCATAAAGTAAAAAAAAAAAAAAAAAAATACAGTAGATCTCTATAAAGCAGGAGAGATAAATCCTAATTGTGTTTGGAGAAGAAGGATTGAAGGGGGAAGACAACATGTTTTGAGTGACAGGACTATGTTATGAGATTTTAAGAAGTTTGTTCAAGAACAATAGATAATTAAAATAATCACTAAAATCAGGTTTAAATTTAGGTTTCCAAATTTCACTACAGCACTATCCCATAGCCCCCTCCTAAAATGAAGAGAAAGGCATTACAGGTAGCATAAACAGGATACTAAGGATATGGTTTCCTTGGCAAGAGATAGGAGAATTGGGGGTTGGAAACAGGGAGAGAATTTAGATCAGTTTGTGAAGACTGTCACTGAATATCTTGCAAATAAATAGGACTATTTCCTGCAGGAAAAGAAAAACAAAAGGCTACCAAAATAAGAGAAGTTCACCTGTATTTGAGAAAAATAATTTTAAGTGGCAATATCAAAAGCAAATGGGGCAAAACCTAAAACTAGATTGAACATTTAAACAGTGATTGAAATAGTATGGTGAAGACATGATAAGAAGCTCCACCAAGCAAGGAAAAAATAGCTACGGAATTAGAAATCAACTAGTCATGCAAGTGAAATAAAAGGAAATTAGTTAAATGTGACTAATGTAACTGAAAGATAGTGACATCACCAACTGTGAGAGGCAAGTCATCTTAAAGAAGAAAATTAGAAGGAAGCAATGAGATAATGAGTTCCATTTAGATTTGTTTAGTTTAAGGTACTCTCTGTCAACTCTGAACTATTTATGCTAAACATTGTGCCAAGACAGTAATACAAAATTTTAAAGATGCTTTTTATCTACTGGGGAAAATAGACAAAATATTTGTAGGTACTATGATAGAAGTTTTCCAATGGAAAACAAAAGAGGAAGTGATCAAGTAGGAGGAAGAAATGACAGGGAAAGATTTCACAGATTTAAGTTCTTTTGAAGGTAGTTTGTCCGCAGTTCTACCCGGTGGAGGTGTGGGAGGGGGAAGAGCTTAGTTTGGGACTTACTGAGCTTAAAATGCCAGTAGCATGCACATGTAGCAATGCCCATATATATATACTGATACAGGGATCTGGGGTTTAAAAGGTGGTCTAGAAATAAGCGCGTACACACACACACACACACACACACATTATCATCAAAGTTGATGGAGTCTCCCAAGAACAGATGGAAAGAAGAAAATTAAGGTCAGAACTCTAATATTTAATTGAGTCATTAAGCAATCAACACTGGGGAGATAAAATACCTACATGATTTTACGAATGATCAAGAGACCTCAATAACAGAGAGGCCCTTTCAGCGACAGAATAAGAAATATAGCCATAGAAATAGGAGATAGCTAAAAAGAAATAACAGGAAGATGTTATATAGTAGGACTTATTGTATAATAACAGAATGCACTACAATATGTGGCTGTTTTAATTTATATAAAACAAATTTAATTCTTCCATCACGCCAGCTACATTTCAAGTATTAAATTGTCATATATGGCTAGTGGCTATAGCACTGTACAGCATAAACATAAAAGTTCCATCATTAGAAAAAAGTTATACTGGATAACAGTGTAACTTTAAAAAACAGGGAAGATTTTTAAAGAATTAGTAAAGGAATAGTTTTGGTATTACAGTATGATATAAATGCATATCATTTGTAGGTGCGATGGCAGGATCAAGAAGAGTGCTTCTGACTGGGGCAGGGATTGGCTATACAGAGTATAAGGGAATAATAGTTAACCGAGAAAATTGAAAGATGAGATTGGCTGGGTCCAAGGACAAGCAATGAAAATGTTTTCCTATCAAAATGGAAAGTGAACATATATTCCTCAGTCAAGATACAATCAGAAAAGTGGGGTCTCCCTGGTGGCACAGGGGTTAAAGTCTCAGCACTATCAAGCTATCAGCCAGCCACTAAAGCATGAGTTCAATCCCCAGCCAGAGAGATAACCTACATGGCGCAGCAGACCTCTCCTGTCTTGCCTACTGCTCCCCTCAGCAGTGTATCTCAGTAGATCTGCCCGTTCTACTCCCCACTCTGTCTCTGATGAATCCTCTCACCTCCTTCACCTCTGGCCTACACCCCAGTTCTTGAATGCATGCATAAATAAATCTTTTTTAAAAATCAGAAAAGTATGTATTAACAATAGAAATAAATTCAAAATACAAAGTTTGCGGCAGCCTCTGCCGCTGAACACCAGTGAACTTACTGGAAGGAGGGAGGCTTTCTCTGCCGCTGAACACCAGTGAACTTACTGGAAAGAGGGAGGCTTTCACTCAGACACATCAGAGTGAGTAAGACCCCCTTTATTTTTAAGTTTACTGGTGTTCAGCGGCAGAGGCTGCCGCAAAAGTTGATGGGGAGGGCCTCCCCGGTGGCGCAGCGGTTGAGCGCTGGGTTGCGAAGCTGCCCACGGCCTCTGCGGCGCCGGTTTGATCCCCGGCTCCTCCCCGGCCACCGGAGGAGGGTCCCACATGGCGTGCAGACCTCTCCTGCCGCCCGCTGCTCCCCTCAGCAGTGTACTTTGGTCCTTCTGCCTGCTCTGCTCCCCACTCTGGCTCTGGTGAATTCTCTCACCTTCCCACGCTTCTGACTGTACCCAGTGCATGTATAAACAAACAAACAAAATAAATAAATAAATAAATAAATAAAAACATGCCTCTATTAAAAAAAAAATTAAAAAAAAAAAGAAAAAAAAAGTTGATGGGGACCCTGCAAAATGGTTTCTATCTTTTCATTAAAATATAAGGCACTGTCATTTGCCTAGCGTGAAGTAAGTTAAGTATGGATTTGGGCATTTACAGAAAATGTATGGATGTCACTGTATGGAAGGTAAGAGGGAATCAATTAGTGATGAAAAATTAAAGTGTCAATCAGTCCTACCCATGAAGTTAAGAAGGGAAAGAATCAATCTCTAGTATCTCTAATCAAAATAGTTATACAACTGCCTTAATATCTCTGAAGCCCTAGACCCTAGAGAGCTATAGATTGATAGAAGTCAAAGAGGGAGGCCTATTGGTGTACAAACGCAAATATTTCTAAAGTAATGGACCACAAAGTTGAGGCTGGGCATGATAAGCAGAAAGGAGCTCACAAACTCAAAGAATATAGAGTCAAGATAACCTAGGATGCCTGATGAAATGGAAATAAAGGCCCAGTAGAAAGTAAAAAAAAAAAAAAAAAAAAAAAAAATTAGAAAGGTAGGATTGAAGGCTGCTAAGTATAAATGTTACTTCCTAAGTATAAATGTTCTAGCTAATAAGAAAACCCCAAATGGCAAACAGGCATGAATTCTTTCAGCAGGTACTAGCCACTGAGGGTATAGTGGTGAACAAGGAAGACAAAGAACCTGCTTTCACAAATCATACATTCCAGTTGAGTGCTGAAGAAAATAAAATTGAAGACAACAATTAGGACGTCAAGAAGTTGAGAAATCACAATTACAAAAGAATCACATACATGGTTTCAAATTAGTGAAAATGATAACTGTGACCAAGACAGGTAAGCTGTCAATCTTTTCTAAAACTTTAAAGAGAATATTGGTAAATGACAGCTTCCCCGTGCCCCTACAAAAAAAAAGAAGAGATCATGGTATTAGTAGATGGGAAGGACTTCGTAAGAATTTGTGGTACATTTATTTATTTATTTATTTATTTATTTGCATTTTAAAGGACAGGTTCATTAGGAAGAGAGAAAGGGGGGAAAAGAGGCACCTGCATAGACACAAGTGGGCAGATAGCTGCTCTGTTCCTGTTCAACATTTGAGAGATAGTGAAGAACAAGAAATGCATCAACCTATCACCCTGGCCCTCCCCCCACCCCATTCTATTTTTAAAACAGTGCTTAAGAGCTCCACCAGGAGGATCTGGATACAATTCAATATAAGACTCAGTGGTGATAGATTAATGATATTACTTATAAAGTACATTATATTACTTCAGCATCTGGTTAAAAAAGGAACAAAGTTGGGTTCAGATAAAGAATTCTGTGTAACTCACAATCACTGCAGAGTTGGAGAAGTCTACATTATCATAAGAAGTTATAGAGCAGAGCAGGACCAGTAACATAATTCAAACCAAGTGACCATAATTAACATACATTAGGTATAGTTAAGTACTAGGTTAATCAGCTACTATTTCCGAGACAAATTAGATCATACTTAAGGAAGCAAACACTAAAGGGTAATGAAAACAGAAAGTCTGAAAAACTATTATTGTTCTTCAGCATAGGAAATGTAGTCTTAAAAAGAATAAACTGTGCTGTGTAGTAATTGGCTTCTTCAAACATGTCCTTATCATACAGAACTAAACATTAGATTTTCTAATAGCACATAGTGTTACTTAAACTCATACTTAAGAATGGTTAGCAGGACTGTCCCTGCTAACATATGTCACTATGCGTTCCCTGAAATAATACTGCTGGCAATATGTTTTACCTATGATGAATGTCTTCATTTGACTAGATTTTATCTATCCCAAAACAAAATAACTGAGATTATTCAAATCTATTCATTAAATTTGAACTGAGAGCATCCAAATCTATTTATTAAATTTGGGGAACAATGATTTAGGCAAACTGCCTGGTTACTTGGGAGCTGTGAAGGGAATCAGTTTAACTCAATTATTCTGGTACTTATCAAAAGACCATAGTCTTAGATCTTGCCTACACACTACACAAAAATAATTCACCAATTATTCCCAGTAACGATGAGCTACAAGCAAAAAAGTGGTGAAAATAAACCATTTAGGTTACATCATTTATGAGTTTTCTTTATGGATAAATAGCACTGCTAATCAGTACTGTGATTTGTTTTAGAATATGCCTAACTACATTGTTGAGAGCGTAAGAATTATAGCTCCAGATCATTCTCAATTCCAAAATATTAATGAGCATAAAAATCAGTGAGAAACAGCTAAAATTGCATTCTATTCACTGTAAAATTCAAACCTGAAATGTGCTGGGTAGTTTTAGGACCGTGAAGAGATGTTTATAACATTTTCCAAGTAAAACTCTACAAGTTGATTTCAATTATCCTGTATCACAAAGATAAAATAAGAACAATTGATAATCTGTGAATAAATTTTTAAAATCAGTGTAGAGAGGCAATATGCCATATAATCACTGTTGCCAAACATGTCCTTAGTCCTTATATCTTATTGTTCTCATAAGCTATATTAAGTAAACCTGTTCCTACAACTAATAAAACAAGAAAAAAAGGTTTTGCAAATGACTTCATACATTAAACACAGCTACCATACATTAAACACAGCCACCACCATAGTGAACCTCTTTAATCAGAGCATGTCACTAGGCTCCCCAAATACAAATCTACCCCAGTGGATTCTAAATTGCTTTAAATGTTAAGTGGCCTACAAGGCCCTCTATGATATGCACCCTCCACATAAATACATAATTACCTCTCTGACCTCATCTCCTGTTGTTCTCTCCCTCTTACATTTTACTCCAACTTTCTTGTTTTGTCTTTACCAGTCCAGATGTTCCAGAGCCTCTACATTTGCTGCCCTTGTATCTGGAATGCTCTTCCCTAGATTTTCCAGATTTCTATTTAAAAGTCACCTATCTTCTCAGTAAAACTTTGACAATTCCATTCAACATTTCAAAGCAACTCACCAACTGCAGTAATTCATATTGCCCTTCCTTGCTTTAGTTTTTCCTCTTAACCTTTTCCACTAATTAACAAATTGCATGTGTACGTGAATCTTATTATTTGCTCTCTACTAAATGTAAACTCCATGAAAGATTATTGCTTTGTTCAGAACTATGTCCCTAGTACTGAAGCATACCTAGCATATAGTAAGACTCAACATACCTGGCATATGGTAGATTCAACAGGTATTTTTCAATATATTAATTAAATTACTTTGTATAAACGGGAAGAAAAATAATATGTTAGAAAAAACAATGAGTTTGTATGATCTTGATAATGAGTTTGTAAGTAGAACTCAATAACCTTAATATATAGATGTTCTACTGGTCACAAAGGAATCTCACAAAGTAATTTCATAATCTCAATAATTAAAGATTTCTGCTGTAACATCCAAGTTCCATTCAATTTCTTAAAAATAGGGAGTATTTGTGGCAGGAGACACTTAGGTTGTACTTCATGTCATGTTTCCCTAGGTAGTCTTAAGGACGATGGTGAGACCTCTACAGTAACCACCAGATGGCAGCATTGAGGCAAACACATAGTAGATGCACTCCTAACAAGTAGACAGATTATACAGCTTTTTGACTTGAACTTTTGGAAATAACTTTTAAAAACATGAACAGTAAAAATTTTGCCCAGCGGGAGGTATATACTATGAAAAGAAAAGGATTCTGCAAACATAACCACTTAGGATATTTAAATATAATGATATGTTCTTTAGATATCCAGATATATCATCAGATATTCCCATCTTAAAGTTCAATTTTCATTTTCCCCCAAGATTTGTCTTTAATTTGTTGTATTTTGTCTTTGATTTTTAAAGTCATTATATACTTGTAACTGTCTCTATTTCCTACTTTTTTGAGGAATCAAATTCACCTTTATGTCATCTGTTACTAAGCAAATGATATAAAGGATGGCCAAGGTCTGTTTTATTGTATGTAGTAAGTTGGAATTGAGTAACAAATTGTACAATTTTTGACAACCAGAGTTTTCCCCAAAAACCTGCAATTTTTAACTAAGACTTCAGAAACATCTAAGAGATCATTTCATAGGTTTTCAGGTTACAAAGATGTTATTTCTTAAAAACTACAAATTTTCTCAAAATTTTCTGCCACCGGAAATTATTTAGTATAGCCAATATTAAGAGTATGAAAGAAGTTCATAATTCAAATAAGAATCCCCATAATACTCCAATAAGCAATAATAAAAAAAGAATGGTCATATCACTCTTAAACACAAAATATCTAAAACATTTTAAAAATGTCCAACTATAATTACTACAAGTAATTTACTTTAAACAAGTGTTATATCACAAAAGGACAAATATTGTACGATTCCACTTTCATAAGGTAGTTAGAGTGGTTAAATTCTGAGAGACAGAAGCACAGTAGAGGTTACCAGAAAGTAGGGTAAAGGGAGAATGGGGAATTATTGTTAAGTAGAGTTTGAGATGATGATGAAGTTCTAAAGATCCATGGATAGTGATGACGGTTATACAACATTGTGAATATATTTAGTACCGCTAAATTGTACACTAAAAAAAGTTTGAAATGTTTAATTTTATATTTTTCACAATAAGAAAAACGAACAAAAAAACTAAGTGTTACATATTTTTCAGTCTCATAAGTCAAATGATTTAAGTAATAGAGCAAAAGTCAAGCAGTGAGAAGTGAGTAACTGTAATTTGTCCCTGCCTTGAAAATCTGTATCTTTTAACTATTCCTATGGAATCTTTATTACATTAACCTTAAGTGCAATAATTAGACTTACAAATACAGATTAAAACCCCACATACAAAAAAACTTTATTTTTATTTTTTTAAAAGATTTATTTATTTATTTGTACAAGCACTGGGTACAGTCAGAAGCGTGGGAGGGTGAGAGGATTCACCAGAGCCAGAGCAGGAAACAGAACAGACAGACCCACGAAATACACTGCTGAGGGGAGCAGGGGGCACAGCAGGAGAGATCTGCGCACAATGTGGGACCCTCCCCAGCGGTCAGGGATCCAGCTGGCGCTGCAGAGGCTGGGGACAGCTTCGCAGCCCAGCGCTCAACCGCTGCGCCACCAGGGAGGCCCCACAAAAAAATTTTTAAAAATCACTAATAACAAATTCTGGCCACTGTAGTTAAATATTAACATTTTATTGTCACTGAATGTACAACAAAGTTGTTTACACTTTTAATTCAATTACATAAAAAGCTCACTCTTAAGCCTCTTATAATTTTCCTGTAAGGCAAATCTAAGAACTAAAATGTATCAGTCAAGCGTTATTCAGTCTCAAACTAAAAGCTTCATGACCACCTGCTGCCAGGTTATACTGCATGAACCACCATAAAGTACCTCTGAAATCTACTCACCTAGACTTCAGTTCCTTACTTTTAACTTTTCTTCAAGATACTACTTCACCCAACTTTTAGCTTCAAATTCTTCCAGTGGTTTCAAATTTGTTTACCCTACCTCTTTCTTTTCCTGTAGTTATAATTAAATTTAACGCAAATTAACTTTCTTCAATGGATATTTATTTCACAGAACCTGAAGCTGAAATAATTTTCAGTTGAGATATTTTATCAATTGATAATAGCTATTGTGATACACTCTATTATGTATAATAAAGTTGAAAGAATTATACATAATAAACACCCAAAGGATAAGGTGCAGGTAAATCTTAGCATGAAAAGTAGAAAAATGAACTATTCTTAGGCATAATGTAGTAAAGGAAACCAAAATGATTCTTAATAACTGAGCATGGGAAAACAAATACTGCTAGGCTTTCAAATACTATGCACAACAAAGGTCTGATAAATATTGTTTTGGGGCCTCCCTGATGGCCTAAAGGGTAAGTTTCAGCTCTGTCACCTAGGTCAGATTGATCTCTGGCCAGGGAGATGACCCATATGGCGCAGATCTCTCCTCTCTCACCTGCTGCTCCCCTTAACAGTGTATTTCAGTAAATCTGCGTGTTGTGCTTCCCACTCTGGTAAATCCTCTCACTGCCCCCCGCCCCGTACCTCTGGTTTACAGCCCAGTTCTTCTACGCCCCCCCCCCAAAAAAGAGAGAAAAATAAAATTCTGAAAAAAAAAATATTGTTTGGTAAACATTGTAACATAAAAATTTGAGAAGATAGGGACCTCCCTGGTGGCACAAGGGGTTAGGACAGGGAACTACCCACATGCTCAGCAGACCTCTCCTGACTCACCAGCTGTTCCCTTAGCAGTGTATTTCAGTCAATCCGCCTAGTCTGTTCCCCTATCTCTGGTGAATCCTCTCACCTCCCACAACTCTGACCTGTACCCCAATTCTTGTTTGCATATTAATCTTTAAAAAATTTTGAGAAGACTAAAAATGAAGCTGTACTCATATTTTTACAGCGCTTATCAATGTCAGTAATACAAAACAAAATCCATACAAAATAATCTACTTTAGCAACAGAGTTCTCATTCAGGGAAATTAATACTTTGTTACAAGGCACTTATACTTTAAGAAAGTTGAAGATTTAAAAAAAAACAAACTATTCTCTCCAGTCAGGAAAGTTCTGTTTTACCCAGTTCTTCATTACTAATAGCCTTTGCTAACAGCCTTTGATGAATGTATGTTCTTCTCAAATCCTTTCCCACAATTCAGAATTCAAATTTTCTTCTTTTCCATAAAGACATTATAGGTAAACAGAAATCACCCTAGATCTCAATTCACCTCACAAGTGCCTTGTACACAGTGTGCACTAAATAAATATTGGCTGAAATTAAAATACAACAAAAATCAAGTTTAACTCCAAATGGGTTTATCAAAGCCCCTCTTCCAAAACTCAGTAAACTTCAGGGGAAATGTACTTGAGCAGGAATTTTAATTTCTTCAACAATACTATGCAAACATTCTATGGCTGCTTATTTAAAAAAACTTTTTGGATAACATCTACAAAAGCATACCACTGCAAAAGATACATAATAATAAATATAAAACAAATATAAATAGCCAGGAAAAGAGTCCATTTTCCATAATCTCCATTTCCATTATATACAATGACCATGTATATAATTTAAATCAGTTCCAACATAAGCCATTAGCCAATATAAGGCTTAATAGGTCTACTAAATTGAAATCATTTTTTTATGATGAGCTCATTCAGTGACTTCTACAAGAGACAAGCAAGATTATTGGTGAAAGAAAATAAATTGAAGATATAATCAGATCAGTCAATTTCAATTTATACTTTTACAACATATACAAGTTACTGTAAGTTTAGATGAGAAAGTGATAGTCTGCCTAGCTACTGTAATAATTTTCTGTTTCCTAATCAGAGGCAACATCAAAAAAGATAATATAAGTGTATATTTGCCAAATTTAAATTCTATAGAAACTATAAAGAGTTCTTTCTTTTAAATATCCATTAATTATATGACAGTTCCATTTCTGGCATTTCTATACCATGTTCTTCTTTTATCCAAATATGAGACTAAGTTATTATTGCCTCTCATTTCTTTAGGGACCCTTTCATTTCCGCTTAGTTTCTTTTATATATCTACAAGTCTCCCCTAATTCATTCACATCACCAGATGCAATCTTCTACACAGACTCACTCACACCAGTCTTTCTTGCTTTTGATTTTTTTCCCTTAACGTTGCTGCTAACAGATTAGTCTCCACTAAATACACTGTTTTCTTTACCCCATAAATTGCCTGGCTTCAAAACTTACACAAAATACTTATCTCAAGTGACAACTCCCATTCATTTCCCTCCACTATTATTAAACAACTTTCTTCTCCTCCTCCTTTCTCATGTATTCACGTTCTCTTCAGAAATCATACTTTATGCTCCTTCCAGATTACTTCACCCCATCTCTCAAAGTCCTCTGTAACCTTGTCTGTAAAATTCAGCTCAGCAGATGTCAGGAACAGGTAGTTCTGTCCACTTCTGGTATCACTTAGGCCAAGTTACTTTACTACTTTGGTGTAAAATGGCAAAACATACCTATCTTCTCAGATTAAATGGGATAAAGTTATAGGAATATACTCAAATCTAAGCCTTCTACAGATGCTGGTTTTCAAAATCCCTATACCAAACTATATCTTTCAAAGGTTACCTTTGACTAACTGCTACTTTGTTTTGCTCAGCTTTAACACTCGAAAAAAATAAAGGCAAAGTGACTAAAATTTTCTGTTGATTTATAGATTTTCTATATATAGTATTTATAACATGACTGCATTAAAATTTTAAGTCTCGGGCCTCCCTGGTGGCACACATGGTTGAGCACAGCGCTGTGAAGCTGTCCCCAGCCTCCGCAGCGTCCGCAGCGTGGGTTCGATCCCAGCCAGCCAGGGAGATACCCACATGGCACCGCAGACGTCTCCTGTCTCGCCCGCTGCTCCCCTCAGCAGTGTATTTCAGTCAGTCTGCTTGTTCTGTTCCCGGCTCTGTCTATGATGAATCCCCTCACCCTCCCGCACATCTGGCCTGTACCCCAGTTCTTGTATGCATGAATAAATAAATCTTTAAAAAAAAATGTTGGAAGTCTCTTTGTGTATATATACACATTTACCACATTGCATATTACCCACTTAAAAAAAACTTTAGTGATACTTAAGTATAAAGGCATTAGCACAAACATATCAAAGTCATGGTTTAGAAGGAACAATATGATGTTCAACAAACATTCATGTTCACTACATTTTTAAAAGATTGTAACTACAGACATTTATTCTGGCCAAATCAAGGTCTAAGGTGACAAACTGGTAAGTAACATTTTCCTCAAGACTTAGCAAATATAAATTATTATATATATGGTGGGATATGTATTTTTCTGTTACTATTAGAATCATGCTGTTTGAAACCACAAGGGATCTTCAAAAAAGCACTAGATACTAATTTTAGCAAAGATAAAGTCATTGTCAAAGTCTAAACATAGGGCTAATAAAGTGATTAAAGTAGTGTTCAAAATCAAGCAGATAACTCTATAAATAATTTCAACTCAGTCACTCAAATAGTCTGTAAATAAAATAACTGAAAGACTTTACAGATGAAAAATGTTGAATTTCCATTGTTCACAGTGATTCTATTTACTAGTAATATGGTAGGAGTAACTAAACTACATATTTAAAACTAAAACTTACCAGGTTCTCTTCCCTTCTTCAAAGAATAGAAATATTCATAGCAATAAGAAACCAATCTTTTATCCCCTTCCCACCTAAGAGAATTATTAAGGAAGGGGAGAGAAAAACAAAATTGCAAGCCATAGCAGGTTCCTAACTGTAACTAAAGGGGAATTAAGAGCTTTTGTTTTAGCACAGGACATTAGTGCCTTTGTCAGTTACATCTACAACAGAAAAGCAAAACTGTTCTACCTAAGAAACTAAGAGGCTGAAGAAATGTGAAGAAGGGGTCAGTGACAATTCCTAGAGGCTGGATGGCCAAACAACTTTCAAGAACTGTGTAACATTCAGTTCTAAACTGCTGTCTATGCTATAACAGAAATTTTGAAACTTGTAATTCACATGAAAAACAGAGGTGAGCGATTTTTTCAGTAATTAAAAAGAAAATAAGGGGGCTTAAGTTTGGTTCTGCACACAGAGCAGAGGGAAGAGAACTCAACCAAGGAACCAACGTGAAAGACGTCTCAGGAACCTCGTCAAAAGAGAACATAATAGGGCCTCCCCGGTGGCGCAGCGGTTGAGCGCTGGGTTGCGAAGCTGCCCGCGGCCTCTGCGGCGCCGGTTCAATCCCCGGCTGCTCCCCGGCCACAGGAGGAGGGTCCCACCTGGCGCGCAGACCTCTCCTGCCGCCCGCTGCTCCCCTCAGCAGTGTCCTTCGGTCCTTCTGCCTGCTCTGCTCCCCGCTCTGGCTCTGGTGAATTCTCTCACCCTCCCGCGTTTCGGACTGTACCCAGTGCTTGTATAAACAAAACAAACAAACAAACCAGCAAACAAACAAATAAAGCATGCCTAAAAAAAAAAAAAAAAAAAAGAGAGAACATAATAATGCAAGTCCATAAGTGTTTGTAAAGATCTTGAGGAAGAATGAAATCTACCCACAAGTAATAAAGAAGTTTGTTAAAAGACATGCCCCTGATATCAGTTATATCTAGGTTGCTATGGCAAACACTTTTCTTGCCTCAAAGCATACAAAGTTTTAGGGCCTCCAGAAATAAGCAAAGAATATTTATTACATCTTTGTTGGCTTCATTGTTTTTAGTTTAAATAGAAAAGCTTTATGTTTATCTTAATTATAAAATCAAGATATTCACGTTTTAAAAATTAATAAAGGGAGAAGAAATAGTAAAATTCTATCCTAATCATTTTCTTCCTCCCCTATAAAACCTAACATTTACTAAGAACTTGGAGCACTATTATATGTGATTTACAAGCATTAACACTTTTAGGCCTAACAACCAGCCACCTTACAGTGTAAACACTACTGCCATCATTTTCTAAATGAGAAAAATAGATCCCCAGCATAAATCCTTAAGACAGATGTTCAAGTCATAAATAATGGTAGAGCCCAGGGTGAGGCACTCCTTACCCTGGCACTGTACTCCCTTCATGTACACTGTTTTCAGCTTTCCCCCTAAGTACATTACACACACACACACACACACACACACAAATGGTCCATACTACATATGGTGTATAATCCGTTTTGCTGAATTTATTCTACATCAATAAATCCAAATTAGCATCATCCCTTTAATGGTTATATAACATTTCACTACATGGAAGATAATTTAACCAATCACATACTGATGAGCACTTCAATTACTTCTAATTGTTTATTATATTCAATATGTAATCAAACACACATGTACTCTCTCTGCTTACTTTTTGGATTATTTCCTTAGGATATATTTCTTGACTAGAAACTAATGGGTCAAAAGAGACACAATTCTAAAACTTTTGATACATACCACCAGACTGACTTTTTTTTTTAAAAAGATTTATTTATTTATTTATACAAGCACTGGTGGGTACAGTCAGAAGCACGGGAGGGTGAGAGAACTCACCAGAGCCAGAGCAGACCGACAAAATACACTGCTGAAGGGAGCAGCGGGCGCAGCAGGAGAGGTCTGCGCACCATGTGGGACCCTCACCGGTGGCTGGGGATGGAACCGGTGCTGCAGAGGCTGCAGGCAGCTTCACAGCCCAGCGCCCAAACCGCTGTGCCACCAGGGGAGACCCCAGACTGACTTTTTTTTAAAAGATTTATTTATGCATGCATACAAGAGCTAGGGTACAGGCCAGAGATGCAGGGGGTGAGAGGATTCACCAGAGACAGAGTGGGGAACAGAACAGGCAGACGGACCGAAATACACTGCTGAGGGGAGCAGCAGGCGAGACAGGAGAGGTCCACCTCACCATGTGGGTTGCTCCCTGGCCAGCCAGGGATCGAAGTCATGCTGCAGAGGCTGCAGATTGCTTCATAATGCAGTGCTTAACTCCCTGCGCCATGAAGGAGGCCCCCAGACTGACTTTTAGAGAGGCTGTATCCCTTCCAATATAACATCTGTGCCAGCTATAAAGACATCCCTCAACTCCATCCTCATCCTTACCCTGCTCTGTAACGCTGTGCTCAGAATGTATACTTCATTTCTCCTCTGTCCACTGCCTCCCCATTGAACCCCACCAATAGGAACACTAGAGGGAGACTAGAAGGACTACAGAAGAATAACCTTACTCCTTTTAGTCTGTTTCCTGTTTCTGCCAGTGTCATCCTAGCATTGTCTTCCCCAGCACCAACAGTCCTTTCCAGTCTCTAGTACTCATCTTTCAGCTCTCTCAGATTCAACCTCACCATGCTCCCTTAGAAATACCAGTAGCAGGAAGGTGATGTACCCTCTTGGGAGGTATATGTTCCAACTTTGTGGGGCCCTATGGGATCCCTCCTCTGAACTTCTAGGTTGTAATAATCTAAATGTTGTTCTTCTGTTCCCCTAGTCTTAGAGGTGGTAGCTGCTTCAAGAGATTATTACCTCTTTGTCACTTCACTTTTTGCTTTTCATTTTTCCAACACTGCCCTATACTAGCTTCTCTCGTGGTTTCTGTTTTCCCGCTGTATCTTCAGTAAAATGTTATCTGACAGCTTAATGAGTTGGTATATCAGTCTATCTTCAGGTCAGAGTTATGCACTGAACTATGACATCCAGCTCTGTCCCTTCTCACCCAAGAACTCATGTATTGAAGATCTAACACTCAACATGACTATATTTAGATATAGGGCTTTTAAGGAGGTAAGTAAGTTTAAATCAGGTCTTAAGGGTGGGGCCCAAATCCTATAGGACTGGTGTGTTAAATGAGGAAGAGACACCAACTACGTGTGTGCACAGAGAAAATGCCATAAGAGACACGGCAGAAGGTAGTGACCTGCAAGGCAAGAATAGGCCTTAGCAGAAACCAACAGTGATCTTGGACTTCTACCACCCAGAACTGTGACGAAAAAGAAATTTCTATTTTTTAAGCCACTCGGTTTATGGTAATTTATTACGAAAGCCTTAGATGACTAAGACAGCCAGCTAGGGAAACGGCCTCACATCATTCTCATCTTTGTTATCTCCACATACTATTATGCATAGTATTTATTATGGATAATAAAATATGTATAAGGACACTGAGTTAGATGCATGAGAAATAAGACATAATAAAACTAGTTCCCTGCTGCTGGGTTTTACAAACTAGTTGCAAAAAAACAGAACATATGCTTAAAAATACATTAATATAGGATAGCATATGAGGAACAAATGCAGTGCAAATATTATAAAGGCACCCAAATAAATCTATTCAAAATATTGTTTTCCTAAACTGTAATAAGTCCAAAGTATTCAGAAAAAAATATGATCTCATTTTATTTCTTAAAGGACTATATGAAGATTTAATTAATAGACAAAACCATTTTAAGACATGAATTTAAGCTGTCTCATCAAACTCTGTAGAATTAAAAAACTAACTTTTTTTCTCTAAAATCATTAGACAGGGCCTCCCCGGTGGTGCAGCGGTTGAACGTTGGGTTGCAAAGCTGCCTGCAGCCTCTGCAGCGCCGGTTCGATCCCAGGCCACCGGGTGAGGGTCCCACATGGCGCGACAGACCTCTCCTGCCATGCCCACTGCTCCCCTTAGCAGTGTACTTCAGTCCTTCTGCCTGTTCTACTCCCCAATCTGGCTCTGGTGAATTCTCTCACCCTCCCGCGCTTCTGACTGTACCCAGTGCTTCTATAAAATAAATAAATAAATCTTTAAAAAAATAAAATAAAATCATGAGACATTCTGCAGTCTAAATACTCAACTTTATAAGCAGTCTTGAAAATAAGAGCCCATATTTCAAAATCCCATAAAATCTTAATTCAACAGACAGCAAATAAATGAAAGCACTTCTGTTGTAGAAATGACTAATTGCAATGTTAATCAACAATTAAAAATCAGTACTTCTTTAAGAACTTTTGAGAAAATACCTCAGTTCCTGAAAAACAGATTTTTTTAAGCAATATAATAAATTTAGGTAGCTATAAGTATCTTTTCTGTATTACCCTAATATTGCTTAGAAACATGTATGCATGGGTGTGCATATACCTAAGTCAGTATCACATTAAAATTTCCTTCAGATTTAAATATATTTCTTATTTAATATCACCTCCATAACAGTATAAATAAAGCTGTTAAAGTGTTCAACAAGTTTGAAGCCTGAGGACAGTAGCTTTTCAAAAGAAAAGATGTGTAATGAGGGTGGAGAACATAGTGACGTAATGCTCAACAAGGAAAGCCCTGACAAGTGCAGACTGCACACACACAATAAGAGATCAGGAAAGCAAAGCTGAAGCAGCCAGCCTGGTTTCATGCTGCAATTTTCTGGCAGGCATTCAATTCCTTCTGCTGTCTTCCTAGCCAGCACATTTATCTATGTAATGTCACCAGATCTAGGGAAGGAGTGAGGTTGAGAGGGGGGAAGAGGAGAAAAACTGTTTTGCAGGCTGCCAGCCCCTCCAAACATGCTGTTACTATACAAAGGATGTCTAGAAAGCCAATGTGCTGCACAGATCCAAATGCTGTGAGCGTGCGCGTGCACATGCACGCGCGCATAAACACGTGGGGGCATTCCACCCAAAGAACTGCAGAAAAGGGAACTGCTTTTGGAAAGAAGAAAGCCTATAATTAAAATCTTGATTCACAAGCAAAGACTCCCTTCTGAAACTGATTTCAGCTCTTGAGGGAAGAAAGGCAGAGTTGAGGGAAATATTCTAAGCCCATGAAAAAAATGGGTATTTGCAAGCAAAAAAGAAAAAACACAAAAGCCTGAGCTGGTCTGGTCTGGTCTATGCCAACTACAAGCAAGCATATGCTACCAAAGTAATAAACCAATACTATTTCTAAAAAACAAAAATATACTGTCAAATAACAATTACCTTATAAACACATAATATACACTTTGCCAATGAGTACAGGAATAAAAATAAATTTTAAGAAACAGTTCAGGTATCATAGGAATGTATAGTTTTGTCTGTGCATAGGAATGTTTGCTGTTCTTAGTACTCCTGTAAGTGTGTTTGTCTTTGTGGGTACACATTTATATGCATGTATGAACACAATAGTAATAATGAAACAAAACTATACCTGGAATATAAAAGTAGAGATCAGAATTCACAGTTCAAGAAAACTATTAATTCCTATAAATAGACACTCCAACCCGAAACACATTATATGAGTTACTGCTATCAAACGCAATGTATGAAAATACAAACCCTGAGAATTTGTTTAACCTAAGAAATCAGTCAACCTATTCTAATCAAAAACCAAAAAAGCTCTCTTAAGATCAAAATGTTTTATCTCCAAAAATAGCAAACAATCTGCCACTAAGAATGTGTCGTAAGAAACAGGAAATATTGTGTGTTGAAATCAGGAATTATAAATAACTTTGTTCTACACTGACATAGTTTATACACAGAAAATAGAGTGGCTTCAATAATAGCAGTGCTTAGAACTTTCTTCAGATTCAATTTAAGGACTAAATTAAGGATATTAGCTTGAAAAGAGACTATCGTTTCTCTTTTAAGATTTATTTATTTATCCATACAAGAACCAGGGTACAGGCCAGAGGTGTGGGGGGGAGGGTGAGAGGATTCACCAGAGACAGAGTGGGGAACAGAACAGGCAGATTGACTGAAATACACTGCTGAGGGGAGCATCAGGAAAGTCAGGAGAGGTCTGCTGCGCCATGTGGGTAGCTCCCTGGCCAGCCGGGGATCGAACTCCTGCTGCAGTGGCTGCCGGGAGCTTCATCGGTTGCTCCTTAACCCCTTGCACCACCAGGGATGCCCCCTAAAAAGAGGCTATCTCTAATCCTAGTTCTTGAACTAGGTGATAAGTAACATAACCTGTCATAGTTCTTCCTTTACAAAATGAAAATATTTGACAATTATTTCCAAAGTTCCTTTCCATTCTTAATTTCTAAAATTAAAGACAGGGGCCTCCCTGGTGGCTCAGGGTTTAAAAAGTCTCAGCACTATCAAGCTATCAGCCAGTCACTGTAGCATGAGTTCGATTACCTGCCAGAGAACTAACCCACATGGCACAGCAGACCTCTCCTGTCTCATCCACTGCTCCCCTCCTTCAGTAGTGTATTTCAGTAGATCTGCCTGTCCTGCTACACACTCTGACTCTGGTGAATCCTCTCACCCCTGCACCTGGCCTATACCCCAGTTCTTATATGCATAAATGAGTAAAATCTTTTAAAAAAGAAAATTATACATATATTAAATACAAAACTGCGTTTCCTGCTTTCAAGGAGTTCATAATCTAATTAAAAGATTATCATGGTGGGAAATTATAAATGAATCAGTACACAAAACAATGACTGGTCCACAGGAATTTAAACCATGTGTTCAATGAAGCACCAAGAGTCCTGACTTGAAGGGTCTAGAGTCGAAAGCAAAGCAGAAATTGAGATAAATTCAAAACAGCAAAGATTTCTGTGGGGACTAAGAGGTTTGTCAGGATTTCAATTGTTAACTTAATAACCCCAACCAACTGATTTAAATTTCACGTAGTTATTATCTCATTATGATGCTCATTCTATTGATAAGAAAAGAGATAACTATGGTTTTAAAAAGACTAAGCATGAAAGACATAAAATACAACATTTGCAAATTTTGTACTGCTTAGCCCAAAAATACCCCTCAGTCTAGTATGACTGACAAGCAGAGCTAGTGAAACTAAGCAAAGATTGAGTTGTGTGTGAACATGACAAGGTTGATCCACAGGTAGTAAATCACAAAGCTCCTTTCATTATCACAAATATCTATAACTAACATTTTAATTCCTAAAATTCTAAAGTTTAATAAACAAAAGTAAAACCCTGTTCTCAAGTGACATTTTTAAAATATTGTTCTTAAGGAAAGTAGTAATAATAAAAAAAAGTATTAATAAAACTTTCTGTGATAATGAAAATGTTTCTGTGATAAAGATAATGAAAATGTTTAAGAGTCCAGTATCCCATTAGACGTGGGCTACTGAGTACTTGAGATGCAGTTACTGTTAATTTATTATAACTTTAAATGACTTAAATTTAAATAGCTATATGTGACTAATGGCAAATAATTTGGTATAGCTCTAGAAACTGTATAGAAGGAAATCATTTTAAAACTGACAAATAAGTTTTTAAGTTGATGAATATAAATCAATATAAAAAGTGAATACAGCAATGTCTACATAGCAATTTTTTACCTTGAAAAACAGCATTTAACATAAACTATAACATGACTCTGAATGCTCAGTACCCTGTGCAAGGTTGGTTGCAATTGTTTCACATATGTCATTCCTCACCTAATATTACGCTCTCAGGGTTTAGTTTAATCATTTGCTAAAGACAGAGCTAGTTACCTATACTGGTTCTCTCCCCTCCCACATAAAATGGAGATAACATTAGCTAGATCTGACTTGATTAAATGAAATAAAATGAAAACCATAAAGGACTCTGGATTAAACATAAAAAGGCATTGCAATCACTTTATCTAGGAAAAAAATTTTAATTTATTTTTAATATTATCTCAGGAAATTTCACAGTGACTACAATTCTCAATGAGCAACCAGATATAGCAGTACTATTCTAGGTGCACATAACTTTTAGGAAGTGAGAGTTCTTTTAAGAACTATATATTGATATAAGAAAAGATAACAAGTGTCTTCATGGAAAAAGATAACATAAGGTAGGATTCAGATGACTAACATTCTTCACAAATTTTTTTTAATGATTTTTGTTTTATTTTATTCTGATTTCCAGAAAATATTCAGTATAAACATCCTTTGTCAAAAGTGCATGTCTCATTTAAAGTATACATTTACCTAACAAAAAACTGTTCTGGAGTGATAAATTTATCTTTATATAGAGTCAGACTGGCTATATAACAGCTATTAATCTCAATTACAATGCTCTTATTAACAATTCCCAGATTGTAATTTAAAAAGCAAGGATGAAAATTCTATATTGTGTCATCACCTTAATTTAAGAGTCCAGTTTGTTTTACATAAAAAAGACTTAAAAACTAATCTTAAAGTCCATTTTTACAACCTGTGTACTAGAACATTCTTTCAAATACACACTACAAAGACAAATTAGCAAGAGGGTGAATTTATCAAAGAAAATTCTTCAAGTGCAAAACAACATTCAATATTCTCCCACTGAAAAAAGAGAGCCTTGCAGACCAAATAACCCATGTATTTTCTTTGAGTGAACATTATAGAAAAACGTATTACTAGTTTCTTATAGGAGTATAAAAAAGAATCAGGTTCAGATTAGCTTTATACATAGTTTACTAATTAGGACAGATCTACAGAACTCTTGACCGTTACAATCAATCTTCAAGAGAATTTTTGAAAAGCCCAGAGCTTTGCCTGGCTGCCTTCTACAGAATTTTAGATCCATCTCTTCTAAATTCACAGTCCTCAGACTCACAGCACTATATCCTGCAAAACTGATTATCATTTCTCTTATCACTGGGATTTTTTTAAACAGTCCAGGTTTGTTCCTGTTTTCCTGGCACTCTCTTTCACTTCAAAAGTGACCTGGTTTGGATGACAGATTATATGATCACTCTAATCTTCACTAATTAAGTCATTCCCAGCCAGCTTTATAAACTTTTTGTGCTTGACTCTACATTAAAACATTCTTGAGTCCTCTGAATTTCCCAGTTTGTTAAGAGAGCAGCAAAAAAAAAAAAAAGGACAGTTAAAAGGAAAGTGTAAAAAAGGGACACTACTAACAGCTTAAGAAAAGCACCTGATGGCAAGCATAATAGAGTGACAAGAAAAATGAATTCTATTACTAACGCTTTAAAATATCTGGTTGGATCATCGTGTCATTCATTGTCCAACACAAAGTAGTAAGAAAAAAGTGCTCATCAGACTCTATTGACTATTGTTTTCTTTTTAAAGAAATTAATCACCAACTCTATTTTTTTTTTAAAGATTTATTTATTTATACAAGCACTGGGTAGTGTCAGAAGCGCGTGAGGGTGAGAGAATTCACCAGAGCCAGAGCAGGGAGCAGAGCAGGCAGAAGGAGAGGTCTGCGCACCATGTGGGACCCTCTTCCGGTGGTGGGGAGCAGCCGGGGTTCAAACCGGCGCTGTAGAGGCTGCGGGCTGCTTCGAAAGCCAGCGTTCAACCGCTGCGCCACCGGGGAGGCCCTATTGCCTATTGTTTTCAATAAAGATTCTAAGCTTAGCTTAGACCTCTGCCTATAGATAATTCTTAGAGATTATTTCTACTAAAATAAAAATATTAACAAGCATAATGATTAATACTAGAATTAGTCACTATTACTTTCAAAAAACAAAAAGCACCTTAATAGAGACTCACTTGTTGCCTACAGCAGTGGCTGTAGTGTTTCTTGTTTATCCAACTTCTATATCCCAAAAAGACACTACACCAGGTTGGGCCAATCATAAAAAATACATAGTGATTTGTTCATTCAAAAACCTTCAGATGCCTACCATATATGTCCATATCATGCTAGAACTGGAGATATAAAAATAATTAAGGTATTATCCCTAAATTCAAGCAATTTATAGTCTGGTAGTAAAAAGACAAAAACCAAGTAAAGAGATAGGAGACTCTTAGTTGTAATAAGTAGCACTGTGAAGCAAATAAATTAGGGTCTTGGAAAGAGATGGGATGGAGAAAAGTTGCATGCTTTAAAAATAGAACTGAAAAGAAAAACTGTTCGTGGCATTTAAGCAGAAACCTAAAGGAAAAGAAGCAGCTGGCTTTACAAAGGCTAGAGGAACTGTACACAGAAGGAAGAGCACGTGTAAAGGGTTCAAGAAGAGACAGAGCTTGATGTATTAAGGAATTAAGAAAGAAGCAGTGCGATTACAAAACAGTAAGTAAGAGTGATGTCTACAGGACTACTCCTTAGAGGAAATGAAGGAAGAGTCAAGGCAGAATACTTGCTTTCCAGCTGTGATAAAGGGGTATACTCAGTGATATGGAGAAAACTGGGGAGGGGGTGGGGGAGGAATTAGGAAGAAAGAGAAGAAAATTCAAGAGTTTGTTCACATTAAATATGAATTAAGATATTCAAGCAGGGGAGAGTGACTGCTTTAGGGATCTGCTGGTGAGTTCATGCTAAAAACACAACAGTCCTTCCCCACTAGAGGTTTTCTTTCTTTTTTTTTTTTAAAGATTTATTTATACATACAAGAACTGGGGTACAGGCAGAGTTGTGGGGGGGTGAGAGGATTCACCAGAGACAGAGCGGGGAACAGAACAGGCAGACTGACTGAAATACACTGCTGAGGGGCGCAGGAGGAGACTCAGGAGAGGTCTGCTGCGCCATGTGGATATCTCCCTGGCTGGGGATCGAACTTGTGCTGCAGTGGCTGTGGTGAGCCTCATAGGTTGCATCTCAACCCCCTGAGCCACCAGGGAAGCCCCCTAGAGGTTTTCTGATAAAAGTTGAAAAGAAGATCCCTTTTTGTCCTCTGGGATCACTATGGTAGGATCTGTGTCCTAATACTCCATCAACTCTGACCCTAACCATTTGGAGAAAATCTGTCAGAGATAGGGAACAGTGCAACCAAACCCAAGAGAGAAACAGATGAGAAAAAAGAATATAGGCAATAATCTTATCCTTGGATCAGCTGTCCCTAAATGTCCCTAAAGCCAACTTTATGCCCATCCATCCTTGCAGTTTTATCACTCACTAATAAATCACTTTTTTCCCAACAGTTTAAGTCACCGGCAATCCCAGGCCTACCACACGCACACACTACATGTTGCTTTTGATTTTATTTCCCTTACTAAGTAAATCTATTAGGAGCAGGGAAAAAAGGCAACTCTAATTTTATTTAGTTTCAGAAACTCAAAAAGAAAGCAAATTTGCAGCCAAGAATGTAAGAAACATCAAGAATTACAAAAGCCCTAACTTACTTAGCATCTTCCTAATTACCTGGGCCTAACCCAATTATTTTAAAAATTAAATAACAGAGGAAGAAATTTCACCAAAGAAGCTGTAAATAAACACATGGAAAGACACTCAATATGAATAATCAAAAGGGAAATGAAAATTAAAATCATAATGAAATATGGCTATATTCCTACTAAAATAATATTTAAAATGTCAATACTGGGTACTAGTGAGGATGCAGAGCACATGAAACTCTTATACACTTCCTGGTATAAATGCAAAACAGTACAGTCACTATGGAAATAACAATTTGACAATTTCTTATAAAGTAAAACATACCTTACCAGAAATGCCCCTCCCTACATATATACCCCAGTGAAATGCAATGTAGTAAGCTGAATAATACACCCTCCCGCCCTCAACTATATCAGGTCTTAGACCTTGGAACCTGTAAATGTCAATTTATTTGGAATATGGTCTTGCAAGTTTGATTAAATCAAGGCTCTTGAGATTGGATAATATCCTGAATTATCAAGTGAGGCTTAAATAGTATCACAAGTATCCTTACAAGAGACAGAAGAAGGGAGATTTGATATACACACAGATGAGAAGGCATGATACGAAGATGAAGGCAGAGATTAATGTAGCAACAAGGCAAAGAAAGCAATGAGCCACCAGAAGCCACAAGAACAAGTGAGCTCCTGCCAACATTATCAATAATTTCAGCCCAATAAAACTAATTTCAGCTCCTCCCTGGTGGCACAGGACTTAAGGTTGCAGCACTATCAAGCTATCACCAGATCGAAACTGAGTTCAATCCCCAGGCAGGGAGCTAAACCTAAGCACAGCAAACCTCTCCTGTCTCACCCACTGCTCTCCTTAGCAGTGTATTTCAGTAGATCTGCCTGTTCTCCCTACTCTATCTCTGGTGAATCCTCTCACCCCCTGCACCTCTGACCTACAACCCAGTTCTTGTATGCATAAATACATAAAAAATAAAATCTTTTTAAAAAAATGTACAGAACAAAATGACCAAAAATCTCTTCTGTCTAACCTGTCTAGGAAAGAAATCCTCAAACAGCAATCCAATTTTGTTCAAAAGTCGGCCAGCAAATCAGCTGTTTACAACATGTTCCATTTTAATGACGCTCTCAAGTGGTTAAGCCACAAAAATTAATGAAGTATGATGTTTCTGAGATAGTTAGATCTCAAACTACCTTTTAACACACAAAGGAGTTCTGCATTAAAGTTCTACATGACAGAAATGCATTCCCTCCATGACCCTATCTCCTAAAAATTATGTGCAGGACCAGGGGGCTGAGACAGGGTAGTGTTTCCTAGGTCTAACAAAAGTCTAACAGAAATTTGTTAATTACACTATGACAAAATATAATAGCTATGATCTTTTGAACATTTTCAACTATTTATTAGGAACTTAAATGTATCACTTCATTTAATCATTACAAAAACCCTGCACTCCCAATTTCTCAAGTTTATAGATGAAAAAACTATGACTTAAGAGGATAGTTTGCCTAAGATATACCAGAAAATACCACTCCTCACAGACAGGGGAAAAGGTACATACAAAATAAAGGGCCACAGAGTCAGGATATATACCTAGAAAACTGCATGACCTCAAAAAGTTAATGTAGCTGTCTAGGACTCACTGTAACTGATAAAATAAGTAAGATGGGTTGCATGTCCCAATTCTATCATTTATAAAGACCACCACAGAAGGAAAGAAATAATAAAAACCACCATAGAGAAGTATCTTTCTACACTGGAAGCAAACAAGAAGGTGCTTGTAAGTCAGAAATTGAAAAATTATTCCCCATTAGAGGACAGTAAATAAATATTTTAGATCTTGCAGACCACATTAGGCCCATATCATCTAGTGCATAAGCTCTCTTATTTTTTCATAACACTTTAAAAACATAAAAGTGACGGAAACAAACTGGACCTGTTTTGCTGACCCCTGCTCTAAATGAATTGTTTTGAATATATCTATCAATGAGAAAAGAAAGGAATGGCTGGTAAGGGAAGGAACTTTTAGGTGTCCTTTACAGACACACCTATTTAGATGTTGAGCATCCATGTTACTGACGATATAGATGTATCATTGCAGATAGGCTATGACTTTTTTTCTTGCATTCTATGATTCCCCAGCAGCGTTTTTTTAATGGCTATATTCCTAATTATAAATAAATACTCATTTGATCTGAATAAAACAAAAATCATCTTGAAGAGTACTAAGTGGTACTGAACTTCCTCCTTTGTTTCCAAATTTATAACCCAACAACCTATTTCTTGTTAACAGTAAATACATGCAGTAATAAGTATGATATAAATATCTCTGGGAAAGAATAAACCTATGTATTACCAACTTACCTAGATTGATTCATTTTATAAATAGTTAATGAATACTCATTACATGCCAGAAACTAAGGAAAAAAGCAAGACTAGAAAAAAAGTCCTCTTGGAACTTACATTCTAGTAGGAAGAGACAAAATATAGACTATGTCAGAAGGCAGTAAGTGCTATCTACAAAATAACAGGGAACAACAACAAAGGAGTTCCAGGTATGGTGGAGAGATTGCAATTTTATACCGAATATTCAAGGAAGGAGGAAAAGTAAACAAGTCACACAAATATTTACTCTGGGGAAGAACTGGAATTCTTTATACCTGTCATTTTATACCTGAGGCCTCTTTTAGAATGCACTATTTTTTCCACAATCTTATACTATATTCTTTATTTTTTTTATGTTTTTAATTTTTTACAGCATATACACACAAAAAAAGAATGTGAGCTACATACAGTGGGAGATTTTAGCCTCAGCTCACAGATAAAATCTCCAGAGTTAAGGACAATGCCTGGTACATAGCAGGTACTCAGTAGATACTGTCTGAGGGAAATGGATTCCAACTATAGAGAAAAGCAAATGCAAAATGCCCTAAGGCCGGACATACCTAGAGACAAGAAGAAAGTCAATGTGGCCAGTAGACAGTAAAGGAGGGAAGAAAAGTACAACTAAGAAGTGTGTGTATGTGGGAGAGAAAGGGCTTAGGAGGATGTGATAGTATCTAGGGCAGAAGTCAGGAAACTACTAACAACCTATAAGACAAACGTTGTCTCACAAATTAACTTTTAGTGAAACACAGCTACAACTATGTGTTTGTGTGTTCCTTATTGCTATATCTGCTTTTGCATTATAACAGCAGAGCTGAGTCTTGCAACAGAGAAACTTGACAGAAAAAGTTTTCCAACCCCTGGTCTTTTGTAGCTTGTACGCCATTATAAATAATTTAGCCTCTTACTTTTCACACATATTCTGAGCAAGATTGTAAATTACTAAGTGGTATTGAGTAAAGCAATGACAAAATCTGGTTTACCTTTTAAAAGGATCACTCTTTTGGCTATGTAAATATAGTGGACAAGGAAAAAAGCAAGGGAATAATTAGGAGGCAACAGCAATGGTCCAGTTGAGAAGTCTGAACCATAAAATAGCAGTAGAGGAAATGAAAAGTGGATGGATTCTGCTTATACACTACAGCAAAATTTGGCAAAGTTTTCTGTAAAAGATTGGACTGTAGATATTTTAGGTTTTGCAGACCATAAAGCCTATGTTGCAACTACTCAACTCTGCTATGAAGTACAAAAGCAGACAAGGCTATTTTCTGATAAAACTTTACTTAGATGACACTGAAATTTGAATTGCATATAATTCTTACATTACATATAAATTTCACATTATTCTTTTGATTTGTATTGAAGCACATTTAAAAATATAAAAATATATATTGTTAGCTAACAAGCTATACAAAACAAGGTGGAGGCCAGATTTAGCTAGAGGAGTGAATTGCCAAACCCTGTTCTAGGGACAGAGCTAAAAGGATTTGCTTGGATAGGACCGCATGTGATGTGTGAGAAAAAAAGATATGAGATATGCTACAGTTAGTTTTCCTACCAAACTGTCCCATACACAGTACAAGGCAAAACAATTTCTGGATCATAGTACTGAAATCAGCTATTATATGCCATTCATAATCACCTACACCCAAGTTACAGCTGTTATGCAGGGCCAGATTCCAAACAAAAATGAACTGAAAGCAATATAGCAGTAAAAATATTTCTGGTTTAAGATTTAGAGTCAATATTCTTTCTTACACACAAAGAAAAGTTTCTCTACCAGTTTTTTTTTTTTTCCTCAAAAATATATTAAAATCAGACATAGTGGCCCACATTAGGTCACATCTCAGCCAAGCAGAGTTGGGGTCCACAATTATTGCCCAAAGCCCAAAAAGGTGAACTGCATGTTTCAGAAAAACTTTTCTCTCTCTCAACTGTCACTCAGGACTATAAAGGGCTAAGAGAGACATCTGTCTCAGTCACTGGTACAGCAAAAAAAGTCAGAAGTGGGGTTCTACAGGACACCACTTTCCCTGGCCAGGGAAGGTAGCACTGATGCAAGGGGGCTGCAGAGTTAGTCTTCCCCTTGAAGTTGTATGAAGCTCTCGGCCAGGTGCTTTATGGAAGCTAAAAGAGATGGCACTCTGCCAGTCAGGGCAAGCCACAGATGAGCAATGGTATGTGGGAGCTGAGGGTGGGCTTAGGCCAGGTGTACCCGCAGCATTACATCAAGGATTCCCAAACATTTCGGTCATTTAAAAAATTATTGAGGGTGGGCCTCCCCGGTGGCGCAGCGGTTGAGCCCTGGGTTGCGAAGCTGCCCACAGCCTCTGCGGCATTGGTTCAATCCCCTGCTGCTCCCCGGCCACGGCCACCGGAGGAGGGTCCCACATGGCGCGCAGACCTCTCCTGCCGCCCGCTGCTCCCCTCAGCAGTGTACCTCGGTCCTTCTGCCTGCTCTGCTCCCCGCTCTGGCTCTGGTGAATTCTCTCACCCTCCCACGCTTCTGACTGTACCCAGTGCTTGTATAAATATAAATAAATAAGCAAATAAATAAGAAATATTAAAAAAAAAAACTGGGCAAACTGAAAAAAAAAAATTATTGAGGGCCCTGAAGAATTTTTGTTTATGAGAATTTTATCTACTAATATTTACCTTACTGAAAATTTTAAGAAAACTTTTAAGTATTTTAACTTTTAATTCATTTATAATCAATGATAAATCCATTGTTTTATGAAAAATTACTATTTTCCAAAATAAAACAATTAAGTGACAAGAATGGGGTTACACTTTAGTAAATCTCTTTCATTTCTAGCTTAACTGAAGATAGCTGGATTTCATGGCTGTTTCTGTAATCTGCTTGAAATGTGTTTTGTTTGAACTGTGTGGAGGATACCTAGTGGAGAGAAACTGTATAATGTGGAAAAAATTAACAAAAAGGTTTAAAAAAGTAAAAAAAAAAATTTTTAAATGTGTGTAGGAAATCTGGCCTCATATAAAGTACAAAATTAGAAGAGGGATATTTTAAAAGCCTTTCAGATCCCTGTAATATTCTTTGATACTACACCAAAACTTGACATGATTTTTTTTTTTTAAAGATTTATTTATTTATTTATACAAGTACTGGGTACACAGTCAGAAGCGCGGGAGGGTGAGAGAATTCACCAGAGCCAGAGCAGGGAGCAGAACAGGCAGACTGACGAAATACACTGCTGAGGGGAACAGCGGGCACGGCAGGAGAGGTCAGCGTGCCATGTGGGACCCTCGCCCAGCAGCCAGCCGGGGATAGATCGGGCGCAGCAGAGGCTGCAGGTAGCTTCGCAGCCCAGCACTCAACCACTGCGCCACCAGGGAGGCCAGACACGGTTATTTCTTAAATATTACTCAAGCATGGAATCTGAAACCAAATCAAAGACCTTTCCATATTCTGTTCACTAAAATCCATTGGCCTATCTTGCATAAATAAATAAACAAAACCAACAAAATAATACCTCCAATCCGTAGCAAGATCAATTGTCTGTTCTTATTTATTTTGGGATGGGGTAGAAATCACAGCAGTAAACCGCAGTAAGACAAAAGAGAACCAAAGAAAGTAAGAAAAAAGAAAAGGTTAAAGTAGGGTGGGAAAGACAGCAGATGAGCAAAAAAAAAAAAAAAAAAAACACACAGATGATCACTGAACAACAGGTTTGAACTGCGTGATCCACTTAATTATGCGCAGCGGTTGAGCGCTGGGTTGCGAAGTTGCCCGCAGCCTCTGCAGCACCGGTTTGATCCCCGGTTGCTCCCCGGCCACCAGGCGAGGGTCCCACATGGCGCACAGACCTCTCCTGCCGCCCGCTGCTCCCCTCAGCAGTGTACTTCGGTCCTTCTGCCTGCTCTGCTCCCCGCTCTGGCTCTGGTGAATTCTCTCACCCTTCCCTGCTTCTGACTGTACCCAGTGCTTGTATAAATAAATAAATAAATCTTTAAAAAAAAAATTATGCAGGGGTTGTTCTTTTTATCTGCTGGTTCCATATTCACAGATTTAGGTATTTTGAAACCTCAGGTACAAAGCCCACCTATAATGGACTATAAATTACATTTTCCATGGGGCAGGGGAGGGAGCTCTAACCACCATGTTGCTCAAGGGTCAATTGTACAGAAACTATTTCCAGGGAAGTTACTTAATTGGGATGAGCAACCTCATCTACAAGACAGATAGAAACTCAAGAGAAGCTGGAACAATGTGTGTTCCAACAAAGTACATGGGTACATGCAGTGATTAATTTCAGTTACATGTTTAGGATTAGGTTAGGTTAAGTCAGATTACAGATTCTGGTCTCTTTAATTAGCTGAGAAGTCATTTTCATAATTCTTCAACTACTCCTCATTCTTACGCATCAAGCGAATCTATTTTTAAATGATCTAACCACTGCATGAGCGAAGACATTAAAGCAATGACGAGAATAAGATAAGAGAGTAGATTCAAAAAGGTCAAGCCAAAATTAAAGGTATTTCACCAATGTCATCCACAAAGACATATATCATTAATATATCAAAACCCACAAATAATCTTCTCAGTAAGCAAATTATGTTCCCTCTGAACTAAAAAAGTCCTAACTCTGAAGCTGACAACTGTGTTATGCTAAGCAGAATTGCAATCCACACCCAGATCCCCTTTCTTATGAGGGGAAAAAGAGGTGGGAAGAAAGGTCAGACAGGCAGGAAACAATATAAACAACTTTCCCCATCAGAACAGGATTTAGTGGTCAATCCCAAGTGGTAAGTGTCAGACACACAGGAGGCACTTTGCAATTGAATACAAAGACCTTCTTGCCTTATATTCAGAAACAAATTACAAACAATATTTGCTTGTGAGCAAACTTTTTATATTCAAGATGCTTACAAATTAGTAGATCTAGAAAGTCTTCAGTACCAACTCACAATTTCCTGAACAGATAGACACATTTTGACTCTTGGAATATATATAATAACCAATCCTCTCAGTAAAGAAACAGGTAATAAAAAAAAGAAGTTGAGCTAAACATATATGTTCAATAGTTTTTTTCTTCATTTGAACACATATTGATTAATCACAGTTTTGAATAGCTTTTTTGACCTTCTAATCCATGAACAATTAAATAGGATGCCAATTTATCTGTTTCTATTCCAATAATCCAAGACAATCAGCTCCCTCTGATGTTCACATAGTAATCAAAAAATAACAAAGAAACTTGCTCCAGGATATGCAGGCAGATCTTAGAGATTAACTTTTCAATTGAAATTTTGTTCCCTTAAAGAAACTCACACAGACAGTTTATTATAAATGCAGACAAGCGCAGACTCTAACTCCCATTACAGTCAAAAGGCTAAATTCTGAAAGAACATTAGACCCCCAGAAAAATGCCTAACAGCAGGGCTTCCTAAACAGGCTTTCAGGGTGTAAGAGGTTGGAGAAAAGGGATTATGTTCCCTCAAACGTAAATTCACTTAGCAAAGTTAAAGAGGAATAGAGGTGGCAATTACACAACCCCTTTAATATACTTATATGAACTATGATATGCACTGTTTCCAAATTTATTTTGCCACAGATTCCGCTATTGTAAGAACACATTCAGAAACTGATGGATCTAAATAGGAACACCAAGGAAGCAATTTGGTAAACACAACTCTCTTCAACCTTGGAGCAACCCACATGGCGATCAGACCTCTCCTGTCCTGCCGGCTGCTCCCCTCAGCAGTGTATTTTGTCAGTCTGCCTGTTCTGTTCCCCGCACTGTCTCTGGTGAATCCTCTCACCCTCCCACGCATCTAGCCTGTATCTAGACTGTACCCCGGTTCTTGTATAAATAAAAAAAAAATTTAAAAAAAGGATATTTACAATGAATAAAATTAAACAGCAAGACCCATTAGTGAAAGATTAATTAAACCTGTTCCTTATAACAAATATAAACACACAATATATTCTATCCTTTTCCAAAACATAGATTAACATATACATATCTTGGAATTAAAAACCTAAGTACATAAAACACTTTTAACATCTCTATAAACTTAAAACAGCAGATATAGAGATTAATGGTTATAATACTAGTCAAGTATAATATCCCTAAGAATCAGAGACTGTGATAAGAAAATGACTAAACCTACTATTTAAAAGAAAAGAGGAATGCTGATGAAATAAAAGCTATACAAATAAATAGTTCTATCATAAACATGGGGGTGGGGGGTGGACAGAAGAAATTTTTCTCCAAAGGTAGCATGTAAAAATCAAATTATTCATTGGGGGCATCAATTATTCTATTGGGGGCAAGAAAACATTTTCAAGTCTTAACATTTTTCAAATCATCACAATGATTTGATGATAGAGCAGTTATTCAAAATGAATTTTGTATGTTACTAAACTATCCAAATGACTTAAGATCTCTGGAGGATTTTAAAAAATTATATACGCCTATTTTCCCCCAGTATGTCTTTTTGCCAATCAAACTCATGTGCCACTTAAATCTTTAATATAAAGTTATTACAAGTTTATTTATACATATATTTTGTGTATTTAGATATTTTTATCCCATATCAATCTGATACCTACAAAAAAAAGAAAAGCAAAATTAGTAAGTATCCTCAAACCTTTTCTAAATTCATTTATTTTCTTCTGAATCACTTTTCTGCATTCAGACTTGTCAGTGCTCAATTTTGTTTGTTTCCAGAGAATCATTCTTTGACCCATTCAGCAAGTCAATGATGCAATAATTCTTATAGACTATTTCACTCTGGGCTCCAGAATTTTCTTCCAAGCTTATCGATCCCAGTTTGCAAGTTTGCATGCTGATACTTTCTTATGGAGTGTCTACAAACTGTTTCCTGACAAACTAGGACTCACATTCCTTTGTTATATCATCCTAAAATGGTTTGTGGATCCCCAAATTTTTATCAGCCTCCATCTCTCTTTAAAATACTACTTCAGGGCCTCCCCGGTGGCGCAGCGATTGAGCGCTGGGTTGGAAGCTACCCGCAGTCTCTGCAGCACCGGTTCGATCCCCGGCTGCTCCCCGGCCACTGGAGGAGGGTCCCACCTGGTGCGCAGACCTCTCCTGCCGCTCGCTGCTCCCATCAGCAGTGTACTTTGGTCCTTCTGCCTGCTCTGCTCCCCGCTCTAGCTCTGGTGAATTCTCTCACCCTCCCGCGCTTCTGACTGTGCCCAGTGCTTGTATAAATAAATAAATAAATAAATCTTCAAAAATAAATAAATAAATAAATAAAATACTACTTCATGGACCTCCCCGGAGGCACAGCAATTGAGTGCTGGGCTGCAAAGCTGCCCCCAGCCTCTGTAGCACCAGTTTGATCCCCGGCCACCGACGAGGTCCCACATGGCTCGCAGACCTCTCCTGCCGCACCTGTTACTCGCCTCAGCAGTGTACTTCGGTCCTTCTGCCTGTTCTGCTCCCTGCTCTGGCTCTAGTGAATTCTCTCACCCCACCCCCACTCCCCGCACTTTTGACTATACCCAGTGCTTGTATAAATAAATAAATCTTTAAAAAAAACCAGGGCTCCCCGGTGGCGCAGCGGTTGAGCGCTGGGTTGCGAAGCTGCCCGCAGCCTCTGCAGCGCCGGTTCGATCCCCGGCTGCTCCCCGGCCACCGGAGGAGCCCACATCGCGCGCAGACCTCTCCTGCCGCCCGCTGCTCCCCTCAGCAGTGTACTTCGGTCCCTCTGCCTGCTCTGCTCCCTGCTCTGGCTCTGGTGAATTCTCTCACCCTCCCGCGCTTCTGACTGTGCCCAGTGCTTGTATGTATAAATAAATAAATTTTAAAAAAAGAATTAAAATCCTTAAAAAAAAAATAAAATACTACTTCATTCAAGACATTATCAACATTGTTTGAATACTTAATAGAGACTATTAGTTACAGGGTTGTGTGTTTTTTTTTTTTGTGTGTGTGTGTGCAATAAAAGGATAATCTGTTGTGAAATAGCAGATTTATCTCTTTTACCTGGCACATAGTAAGCACTCTACAAATTCAAAGATTAATTCAATGAACCTCCAACATTCTAAGCTGCAATGTGCTGGAAGGCAAAGGGTTACAAAGATTGTGGCAAGAGATGAAGTTGCATATAGGCTAAGGAGTCTGAACCTTATTCAGAAGGCAAAAAAATCCACTAATTGTGAGGATTCTAAACAAAGAAACGATATGATTTTTACAGAAAGCAATCAGACAAACGCATAAAGTTCTAAACATCTGTACAGGAGTCTGATAGATAACGTTAAGTTTTAAGAGCACAGGAATTTTTATCCAATTGGTTCACTGCTCAATCTTCAGCACATAGAACATTACCAACCACATGTCAGGTACCATTAAATATTTATGGAATGAATGAAGGGAAAACAGCTAAAAGACAACTGCACGCATTAACCCAAGAAAGAAAAGAACTGCAATATGGCAATAGGAGACAAAAACAGGAGGCATGACTAAAGCTGCCAAATAACAATTACTTTATGTATATATTTTTTGCTTCTCAGTACCCAGCATCACCTTCTACAAATTCAGGTCAAAAAGACTAGCAGGGCTCTCTGGTGACGCAGGGGTTAGTCTCAGCACTATCAAGCCAAGCCATTGCTGCTGCAACAAGAGTTTGATCCCCAGCTAGGGAGCTGACCCACATGGCACAGCAGACCTCTCCTATCTTGCCCACTGCTCCCCTCAGCAGTGTATTTCAGTGCATGAGCCTGATCTGCTCCCTACTCTGTCTCTTGTGAATACTCTCAGCCCCTACCCCCACCCTACGCTGGCACCTCTGGCCTACACCCCAGTTCTTGTATGCATAAATAACTAAAAAACAAATCTTTAAAAAAAAAAGAGAGAGCGAGACTAAGAGTATTGTAAAGTCTAAACTCTACAAAAATTGCAAGTTAGTTTATTACAGAGCTAAAAAAAAAAATCACAGAAAAGTGTTCCGAGTAACAATACTAAACCACAATTATTTAAATTACTATCAGAACTAGTTACTCTCCATCTCTAAGTCAGAAAATTATTCGGTCAACATTTACCAAGTGATCAAAATATGCAGAGCCAGCTATTAGGTGCTCAACTGAAACAAGATGGATTTGGCTTACAGACAAAGAAATTCCTAGCCAAGATTCAGTGACACTGATTAATCTAAAAATGTTAGTCTTCTCTTCCTATTATAGTGACAACATATAGTCATTTAATCTCATCTGTAAAAATAAGGGTTTGGAGCCTCCCCTGGTGGCGCAGCGGTTGAGCGCTGAGCTGCGAGGCTGCCAGCAGCCTCTGCAGCGCCAGTTCATTCCCTGGCCGCCAGCGAGGGTCCCACAAAAAAATAAAATAAAATAAGGGTTTGAATTGAAAAAATTCCTATGACTATAATTACTTGGTGTTTCTTAACCTGAGATCGCCTCTCTATTCAGAAGCCTTACATTTGTCTGTATGCTAATTTATTTATTTATTTTAAAGAGAGAATGGACATTTTATTTTTATTTATTTGTGGGACCCTCGCCGGCGGCCGGGGAACGAACCGGTACTGCAGAGGCTGCGGGCAGCCTCGCAGCTCAGCGCTCAACCACTGCGCCACCAGGGGAGGCCCCTAATTTATTTTTTTAATGCCATGAAAATTTCAAGATTTTTATGTGCCAGGAACATTTTTTCTTACTTTTCCTCAGTACATGATAGATAAATATATACTCTGCAGGCAAAAGGAAGGGGAGACAACATGTGAGGGCTTATAATTTACCAGTGCTATACTAGGTACAAAATACAGTGTTTCTTATCACTTCCAAAATTGCATGCAGCGTTCTGAGCCCACAAAGAAAGTGAGGGGTAAAGTGGTTAAACTCTTCACCAAATCCACAGTGTGCACTTCTGAATTCCTGGTGAAATCAGAAGGCAATCAACTTTGTATTCTATTCACTACCCTAATGACAACTGATTTTAAGTGTTCAAAGGATATCCATCTTATCGTGATACAGAAATTGCATCTTTTTCAACACTGACCAGAAAAAAATAATTCACAAGTAGGCTTCACTGCACAGCTTTGCTGAGGTTCACTAACCTTGTCACTAACCTTTTACTTGTCATGATTCCTTTCTCCATACAATAAAAGGGGGAAACAAGCATTAGTGTCGCTTACTAGGAGTACTAACTAAAACTCCAGAATAGTACTTTACCCTTCTTTCCCAGTAGAACACATGACAACCATACTACCTGATATATTCTCTGGGATATCCCTCAGTATATAAACAACTCATGTTCTAAGATAGCATATTCAAATGGAAATGAATCACTGATGTTATCACAGAGTCAATCATCTTAATGTTCTAAATGAATCATTCCTTACTTTATTTTAAATTATTTTCCACATATCTTGTGGCTATTTTAGAACAGGAGTCCACCAAATCCAGCCCCATCACCTGTTTTGTGTGTAACATCTCTCTGGAACATATACTCAATCATTTACACAATGTCTATGGCTGCTTCCCAGAGTAGAGTAAGTCAGAGACCATATGGCCCTGAAGTCTTAAAATATTTACTATTTAGAACTTTACAGAAAATTTGCCAACATCTGTTTTAGAATGACAATCTATTAAATCAAAGCTCCATTCTACTTCTATTGGGAATTTAGATGTCACTACATTAGACAAACTAGTTTCAGTAACTTTATAAACTTGCTTTTTAAAAGCTATTTTTGTTATTAGATTCTCATAGCTCCATCACCACTTGATATGCCTAACTGTCATGATTTCCTTGGCTTCTAAGGACTGAGAGCATAACATCTATCTAGCATTACTGCTATAATCCCAGTAACTTGTACAGTGCTAGGACATAGACATTCAGTGGAAATCTGCTGAATGAATCTCTGAATAAGAATATGACTTAAGATAATCAGTCAAGAGCAAAAGAAAGAGTCTATCCTACAGAAACCTGCTACTCAAAGTGTGTTCTAATTAGCAGCGGAATACCAGAGAGCTTGTTAGAAATGCAAAATCTCAGGCCTCATGAAATACTTAAAACTGCATTTGAACAAGATCCCCAGATGAAAATTTGAAAAGTGCTATACAACATGGTTCTTAATTACATTAAACTCATTAGTTTGATTTTCAATACAGGCCAGGTCATTTGGCATGAGGGGAAAAAAAGCTCCAGGCTTGATCCTTATCCTAATCTTCGGGGTTTTTTTTTGTTTTTAAGATTTATTTATTTATTTATACAAGCACTGGGTACAGTCAGAAGCACAGGGAGGGTGAGAGAATTCACCAGAGCCAGAGCGGGGAACAGAACAGGCAGACTGATGAAACACACTGCTGAGGGGAACAGGGGGCGCTGCAGGAGAGGGGGGACTCTTGCCGGCAGCCAGGGATTGAACCAATGCTGCAGAGGCTGCGGGCAGCTTCACAGCCCAGCGCTCAACTGCTGCACCACCGGGGGAGGCCCAAATCTTCAGTTTTGAGAAGCAAAATAAAGAACATTTTGACAACTCTTAAAAACAGGATACTTTGTCTTGTTTATGAAGTTGTTCTTCTACTGAGGGTAAAGAGAGACACTGTTAGTAAAAAAATAGGGTCAGATGGGGGAACTGTTCAAATATTTTGTCTATGTCAAAAGAATATCACCAGAGATTATCCATCCTAAATTAAATGGATTAGACTGTGATAAATCCTTTTTAAACCACCTAGATGTCTGTTTCTATGTCTGTTAAAATGTGTATGTGTTCATGAAAATTTGAAATGGTCTTCAAACATAATGGCAGTACTTTGTGAACTAAAAAAATTATTGTGTTTTGTTTTGTTTCCTGGAGAAAGCAAAGTCAGAACCACTTCCTGCTGTTTATTTTGAAAATGAAGACTAAAAAAACACTGGAGTTATGACCTGCTCAAGCTGGAAGCAATCTTTAAAAAGTATCAATAGCTGCTTTATGAATTTGGTGATTCAGGTACTATCACTAACCCTATTTTACAAAAATGAAACTGAAACTCATTAAGTTTGGTAAAGTGTCTTAAAGACCAAGTAAATGATGAGACCTGTATCTGTGCTCTTAAATATGCTATATAAGCCTTAAACTAACCACAATTAATGTAATAATTCAGGGAGTACTTTAAATGACTGTAGCAATTTAACAGAATTTCAGTTTATCTCAACTCTGAATTCAGAGTGTTTGCTGCTGTTCTTGTTCTTGTTAGGACCTCTCCACTAGCCTCTACGTGCTGGCACATATACTTCAGCTATGTAATAAAATAAACAACTTTCTTAAAGGATTGTTGAGACCTAAATATAATATCCAGCTTATAATATTTATTCAAAAGCACACAGGTTTTCAAATATAAGCACTACATAGCATGTACTTTAAAAGACTGACAAACCACAACATACTAAATCATCTATTACTGTTTCCCCGCCATAAGTAGAAAAGTTACAGGCAAAGATTTTTATTTTGGAAAGAGGGAAAGGAGGCTCATTCTACAAGGAAAAGTTGGGGCTCACACTATAAAGCATTCTACTGCTTACGAGAGATGCAACAAAAAAAGACAGACAGTTCTTAAAGAAACATAATTTTAAAAATATCTGATTACCTCTAAGACTTGAGTGGTTTTTCAGTAATCTGGCTTAGGACAGCTTAGTGCTAGAAATCCAGATCAGAGGTTGTCTTTGGTCACTAAGTTGGAAGAGCAAACTCCAATGAGAGTAAAAGAATGGCATAAAAAATGCAATTTTCATTTATCAGACTGCCAAAGATCACTGTTTTGCCAAGGGTGTAGGGAAACAAGATTTCTCATATACTTTTGGCAAATCTCTACAGAGAGAAACTTAGAATATCAAGTTTCAAAAATATACACTCTTTGGCCCAATTCTACTTCTAGGAAATAACAAGTAAAATAATGCACAAAGGAGGTTATTCAATTGAGCAGTGTATGTAATCACAAAGAAAAAACCTTGGAAACAAATGTCCAAGAGCATGGTTATATAAATTACGGTACACCCATACACTGGAATACCACCAACACTATGTACTGATATGAAACATACTTTAAAATATATACCATTAAGTGGGGAGGGAAAAAATGCAGAACAGTATATTAAGTTAGGCTATCAACAAAGAAAAAAGGGCATAAAATGGTTGCTTATTAACATAAAATCTCTTGGAAGTCAGTAAAGAAACAAAACTTACTGTTTTCTAGGAGGGGAACTAGTTATTGAATAGGAGTTAATTTTATGCTTTCGGAATTTTATGTACTAATGAATATATTACTATTGGGAAAACACAATTTCTTCAACTTTTAAACTATATAGATAAGAGAATAATTACTACCTTAAAGAAAGTAGCACATGTACTTTCAGGTGAGCAATCAGACATTTGCAGAAAATAACTGAATCAATCTCTCTCTCTCTCTCTCTCTCTCTCTCTCTCTCTCTCTCTCTCTCTACCTCTTTCCCCCTCCCCTTTTAAATTGAATGAACAAATGGTTCAGCTTCTAAGTTTATTAAGTTAATACTTTAAAACAAAAATAACATAATTTGTCTCATCATCCTTCTAGCTAAATCTTAACTGTTTCAATAATCATTTTCTAAGCACCATACAAAATGCTAGGACCTAGTTACCAAGATTATAATATATATGAGTTGATAAATGGTTTAAAAGATCTATGTAATAAATACTAAAGGAGCAATCACTATTTTTAATGCTTGTCATTTTCATGAACAAGGAGCAGATTGAAGTTGCTGAAGGACTGGGATGAAAGAGACATGGACTCTAACTTCATTTATTCCCTTAACTAGCCATGTACTTCTACATGTCTAAAACCTGGCCATAAGAGCACCTGGACTGCCTACATTACTACGAAAGTGTTATATCAAAAGGAAATATATATGAAGGCAAATTTTTTTATAATCTTCAGAACCATGTTACTACTGCCCACATAAAGATTTTGAGGAAGAAAACTATCTCCTTTTTCCTTCCCTAGCTTTCTTGGCTAATGTTAAGAGTTGTCTGCTTAATTGAAATTATCAGGAAAAAAGTTGTGTATTTTTATCACTCTTTCAAGGTTAGTAGGTGGTAGAGCCAATCACCCTGTAAAAGCTATAGACAGTAAAATTTAAAGTTTTACTGAAAATTACTTATGTAAAAATCCCAAAGTAGGTATGCAACAGCAACTAAAAGTTGGAGCTTGGCTTATTAACAAAGGCCTTAATACTTGCACAATATAGAGTTAATGAAAGCAACAGGAAGCCTAGGATGACAATAATAAGAGCAAAAAAGCACAAATACAGAGCTAGGCTACAAAAAACGACAACAGTTGTGATTGTCATGCTGGCCACCCTTCAGTTTTCTTAATGATATGTTCTGTCAGTGCTCTAAGTTCGAAGTTGTTTGTTTAAAATCTTGGCCTATTTTTATGCAATGACAGGAATGTGTTTACCTCTGCCACTACTAATCTGCTCCTTGCCTTGTAGAATAATTCTTCATATAAAACAAATCATTTCTTCTAAAAGGCAAAAAACAAAAATAAATGTATTTTGCTCGCTTGGAGGTTACTCTATGAAACCTCAGCCATCCACTCAAATAAAACACAGTATCAAATATAAAAAGTTGACCATAAACGTATAAAATGCAGAAACAAAATGCTAATGTTTGCAGGGGAGGCTACTGATTTCAAAGTGAAGATCTCACAGACCTGTATTTTGGTTTTCTAATCACATCCAATTAAACACTTATTATGTGCTTACAATGTTTTGTTTGTAGGCCTCTGTACATGCTGTTCCCTCTGTTAGGAACCACTGCTTCCCACCCCACCCATTTGCTTTTCCACCTCACAAACCTCTCATTTGCGACTTCCTCTGAGAAGACTTCCATGACTTTCCCAACTCTCTCCTCTTTCTACAGCACTCTTACCACATCAAAGTGCTTATAATTGTGTGTATTAACTACAGAGACATCTATCTCCTTCACTCAGGACCCAATCATTGTGCTAGTACCTGGGAGATGTTCAATAAAGCCTTGCAAATCATACAAGAAATTTTGCTAGACAGATAGGAACACAAAGATGAAAAACAAATCCTAAATCTACTGCCTAGTAGGAGAGACAAGCTAAACCAAAAGTATAATATAAAAATGGGCTATTGATGAATGTGTAAAGGATATGAGGGGCATGAAGAGAACTTAGCCTGGAAGTAGGGTAGGTGATAAGGAAGAAAAAAATAGAAAGTGGATACAACCTTCCCTCTTATCCAAAAGCAAAACATTCCCATTTGGTATGATTTTGCATAATTTTCCATTAATTTATATGGAAAAAAATTAAAGCATTCCCAGATCAATAAGCACCTAGCAAATCATACCAAAAAAGAATATTCTATATTCAGATAATGGAGGAAACGTGTATGCCTAAAGTAAGTGTGCAAGGATAAATAAAAGCTAATTGGTGAAGAAGAAAGAAAAGATGATTATTCCAAACAGAAGAAAAACAAAAGAGGAAGAAAAAACAAGGTGGGCCTGAGGAACTGCAAACAGTTTGGAATGTGCAGTGATTCTCAAACCTCAGCATGCATCAGAATCACCTGGGAGGCTTATTAATATACAAGATGTTGAGTCCCAATCTCAGTTTCTGATTCAACAGGCCTAGAGTATGGCCCTATATTTCCATTTCAAACAAGTTTTCAGGTGACACCACTGCTACTTCTGGTCCCAGGAACTACTAGAAAAATGGAACACAGAGGACCTATGAAGAAGTAGCAGCATACAAGTTTGGGGCAACATAGGGGATAAAGAGTTAAAGTATGCATGTGTGTATGTGTGCCACAGAATTTGGCACTGAAGAATTTAAAACAGAACAATAATTTTAGACAGTAATAACAGCTAACATTTACAGAACACGGTCCAGTAGTTACCAGTAATGCGTCACTATTTCAATTAAATTACAATTAAATAATTTCACTTCTTCAGCAAACTAGCCACATTTTAAGAGCTCAATACAGCTAGTGGCAACTGAATGTATACCACAGATATAGAATATTCCATAATCCACAAAGCTCTATTTGACAATACTGATGCACATTAACTCATTAAATCTTCACTTCATTATGAAACACACTGTATTATCCCCATTTTATAGAAAGAAATGTGGCAAAGAAAAATTAAGCAAATGACCCAAGATCATAAAGCAAGTAGTGCAAAGATAGGATGCAAACCTAGGTGGTCTGGTTCTTGAGACTGTGTTCATAATGGCAACTTAATAATATTCTTGACAATAATGTGGACTAGAAGAAGCGGATACTGGAAGAAGGAAAATCAATGAGGAAACTACTAACATAAATCATGAAAGTAGTGATGAGGACAATCTGCATGGAAAGAGTAGCAGCTAATGGAGAAGTTAATTAAAAGCAGTTGACTACAGAAGAGTTACAGAAATACAAGAAAAAGATTGGCAAAAGATTGGCACTGGATGAAAAGTGAGTTCAAAAGAGGTGCCAAAAATGACACCAAAGTTTCTGTTTTAGGAATAGCAATGCCTCTCACCACAGTAAGAGATAAAAGAGCAAACTGGGTCATCATGAATTTGAAGTGACTGAGAGAAAACAATCTACAATGGGACACACATGTCCAGAGTACAAAAGAGAAATTTGGTTTAAGATATAGAAGAGATAAGTCTAGACATAACTCAGGAAGGCTGAAACAATAAGTGGGCAAAAAAATCTTAAGAATTTTAAGCAATGCAAAAGATGTAACAGCAAAAGATAAAAAGCCACTAAAGCAAATTGAAAATAAATTATCAGAAAGAAAGGAGGAGCAGAAGACTTCTAGGAAAGAATTATGCTTGAGGTCAAGGGAAGCAAGAGAGGTCTAACAAGATAGACTAAAAACTATACAGAAGAACTGTTTCAAATGGTGCTCTGGGGCCTAACACACAATTACAACAGATTTGGCAATGAATGAAGACTTTTTTCAGTTTCCAAATTAAGGCAAGGAAAAAAATACAGTATGGGGCAGAGTTTTTTCTTGTTTTTAACCTAATTTAATGACAGACTTAACCAAGTTAAGAGTGCAAAGAATGAAAAGACTGGGAATATTATTGGTGGAACGGGGTCCCTGAAGAGAGAACAAAATGGCACACATAAATGGAGAGATTAGTTCAAAACAAGACACTTCTTTCACCTCTTCTGAAAAGATAGCAAAGGGATAAAATAAGTACAGTACAGATGTATTTAGGTTAGTGTGGGAGGGGTACAAATTGAATAAGCTCATATGGCTGGATATATTCTATTCTTTCTATGAAGTAGAATATGGGTGTATCTGCTGAAAATGAGAAAGGTAACAGGGATGGAAGAAATACTGAATTGCTGCAGAGAAAAAAGACTACAGGCATAGACATATCTCCCTAAGCAGACGGTAGAGCTGAGGTTAGAAGCCACACAAATTCATTAAGTGGCAACCTACTACATTGTTGGTGCAATTTTTTTTACAATATTAAACAGTCATATATAGAGGAGCAATGACAGAAAATGGTTGACTTAATTTCAATGTTGGGGTTTGCCAATGAGATGCAGGAAGGGGTAAGTTGGGAAGCAAGGTGATCAACCCTAAGGCTAACCAATTAGAAAAAAAAAAAAACATCAGTGGGGGACACTTATCAGATTCATATAGGCACTTTCTCCAAACTATAAACCACATGAGGATTTGAGAAGATAAAAGACCAGGTTCAGTAAAAGTGAGCAGGGGCCTCCCCGGTGGCACAAGGGGTTAAGACGCAGCACTATGAAGCTAGCCACAGCCATAGCCACTGCAGCACAAGTTGGATCCCCGGTCACAGAGGTGGCCCACGCCTGCTGTTCCCCTCAGCAGTGTATTTCATTACCTCTGCCTATTCTGTTGCCCACTCTGTTTCTCTGGTGAATCCTCTCACCCCCTACTCCTCTGGCCTGTGTCCCAGCTCTTGTATGCATAAATAAATAAATCTAAAAAAAAAAAAAGTGAGCAGAAAGGTGGGAGATCAGGCAGTAGGATAAGAAAATGTAGTTTCCAGAAAGTTTAGTTTTGGGAAAAAATTGTACTGTCTTGGATCTAAACTCTGTTCTTATGAAGTTTGTTGCTTCATGTATTTGTCTGAATTTCAATTATTAGATAAAAATTAGCTGCTCCTTCTGTCCCAACTACCTCGGCCAGTTCCCACTGGAGATGTTAGTTCCAGGCATTAGAGAATGGAGATTTAAAAAAAGAAAGAAAGAAATATGAAACCCCACTGCTAGAGTCCAAGAGCAACTGCTTTAGAAAGAACAGGTCTTTAGATTTGTTATAGAATTAAGGAAAAACTGACTGACATGAGAAGAAATGAAATAACCAAGGCATGAAAATGATGACAGAAGATTTAAACACTAAGTCAGATAAAGAAATCCTGAATAGAAAAGTTGAGAAAACACACACACACACACACACACACAATGTATTAGTATTTCCAAGAGTTCTATTATACTCTAGAAAACTCAAGAATTAAAATTACTTATCCCATGAGCACAGAGAAAAAAAAAAAAAGACAACAAAAACCCCTGCACTTTTACTAGGCAGAAAGAATTGACAACCAACACTAACAGCAGTTCTCTACGTAAGCTGAAGTCCATGGTTCCCTGGAGGAGAAAGCAGCCTGTAGTATGAGCTTGATAACATTACCCATACATGGAAGCCATTCCTTCTGCATAAAAGGTACACATCATAACAATCAGCAATCCTCTTTTTTCTAAGTTTATTAGCTGTCAGATTTTCTTTCTACATCACTCATTTTCTCCTTAACAAATTTTTCCATCCTTAAAACCATCTAATTATCTTATAAATAACTGTCCCCAATTTTAACTTTCATTTGTGACTATCCTAAGGTATTTGCTAAGTTTTGGAACAAAGTGAAAGTATGCTGAGATGAACTGTTATTCATAAAGACCAAGAAAGACAAACATGATGTTTTTTTATGTCTGACCAGAAAGGTTTGTTTACTGGTATTAAAAATCACCCACAACCAAGATACTATGTACACACAACAATGAGTAACAGGACTATACACTCCTAGTCCACCTGCATTTAACAGGTTTAATAAGAACTAAGTAATAGGCTTGAACCTTTCTATCTCAGTCTTGAGAATTTTAAGTTCTAACAATTATTCAAGTCATCCAAAGGTTATCTGTGTTGAAGTCTTTCTGAAAACCACACTTAACTGTAAATAGACAATTTTTTCCCCCAAAATTTAACAAGCATTTTTTTTCTTTGAGCATTAAGGTAGCTCACAAAATTTTCTCCTAAAAATTAGCTAAAAACTTAATTTTAGTTTTTTTTTTTTTTAAAGATTTATGTATTTATGCACACAAGAGCTGGGGAACAGGCCAGAGATGCGGGGGGTGAGAGGATTCACCAGAGACAGAGTGGGGAACAGAACAGGCAGATTGACCGAAGTACACTGCTGAGGGGATCAGCGGGTGAGCCAGGAAAGGTCTGCTGCGCCATGTGGGCTGCTCCCTGGCTGGCTGGGGATCGAACTTGTGCTGCAGAGGCTGCGGCTGCTTCATGGTGTGGTGCTTATCCCCTTGCACCAACAAGGAGGCCCCCTAGTTTCTAATTCTTCCAATTTTGACCCAAAAAATTTTCTACTTTCAGAGTGCATAGTTATCTTCAAACACTGAAATAAGCAGATTTACATATTTGTGATTTACAAAAAACACCAAGATGTCTTAGACTGAAGTTTATTTATTCTATGGTTTCCATTACGGAGAACAGTTCAAACAACATACTCATGGCTCTATAACACAGCCAATGAAAAAAGTATAGAACCCAGAAGGACCTGATTACTTCTCTCAGATGCATTTGACTTATATGGCAATGAACATGACACTTACTTCTTTGGCCTTAGTGTCTCTATTTCTGAAATATGAGAGGAATCATTGTTACCCAAGGTTACTTGGTTCAAAATTTTATACAATTCAGAGATTCAATTTTTTTTTAAAGATTCATTCATTCATTCGTTCATTCATTCATTCATTCATACAAGCACTGGGTACAGTCAGAAGCGCGGGAGGGTGAGAGAATTCACCAGAGCCAGAGCGGGGAGCAGAGCAGGCAGAAGGACCGAAGTACACTGCTGAGGGGAGCAGCGGGCTGCAGAGGAGGTCTGCGCGCCACGTGGGACCCTCCTCCGGTGGCCGTGGCCGGGGAGCAGCCGGGGATGGAACCGGCGCCGCAGAGGCCGCGGGCAGCTTCGCAACCCAACGCTCAACCGCTGCGCCACGGGGGAGGCCCGGCTTTTTTTTTTTTTAATTGCTGGTAGTTAAAAACTATTTTGACCCAGAATGGCATTCTGCAAATTCAAATGCTACCCTACTATAATCTCTATGCTTAATTACAACCCCTAACAAAACAGTGACATACTACGAGCTGTTTCTTCACCTGTTCCCTGCGGAGGTTCAAAGTAATTCCTTGGACTTGAATTTACAGTTTTGTACATTGTTGATGAAAGCCATCTGTTGGGAACTATGACTTTCCTGTCAAGGAAAAAATAAAACAACAGAAGAAACAGCCTAGATTTTCCTGGGAATCAGCCGTAGTTGAATAAATCCCAATCCTGCTCCAGTTGGGAAAAAGCAGAAGGGTGGCGTTGTTACTAGTCTAATTTATCTGCCATAGATTCTTTGTGAACTGACTCTGCCCTAGCCAGTTGGTAAACATTACCAGAAAGAGGGTCTTAATAATTCCTATACCTAACATTTATTTGCATCTTTAAAAAAATTTAAATCAGAGCATGAAAATTATTCATTGCGTAATTTTAAGAAACACTTCCCAGTACACTAGAAAAAAAAAATTTTTTTCTACTTTAGCCACCAAATTTGGTATCTAGATTCAGTCCTCTCATCTAATTAAGAACAAAGTCAGTGCAGAAAATACACTTTCTCCAATAGTCTAAATTGAAAGAAAAAAAAATCTGAGCTTCTTGCAACTCCAAGAGGCCTGAAATATTTTTCCAAATTCATTAAACAGTTCCTGTGACCTATTCCCTTTCACAATACTAAAGATGAATGTAATGTGAAAGAGTACTGGCCTATATGTCAGGATGAACTAAATAAAAAACAAAGAGCAAGAAGAAGAAGAAAGGTAATATATTTTACATACATTCATTTTCCTTTTGGGGTTTTATAAAAAGCCACATTGAAAACTAGCATTATTAAACATTATTAAATAACTATTATATTAATATGTCTGTAAAAATTAACCATTGAACTCTTTTGAGACTTCATTTAGAAAGCACATATTAAAGCATTAAGAACAGTGCCCAGCACATTGTTAGCCCTTAACAAATGTTAGCTATTAATAGGTTTCTATAAGCAACTGCTTACATTCCCTTGGCTTACTGACAGAATGAAAAAAAGAAAAAAAAGTCAAGATGATTAGGTCCTCCAGATCTCTATTCCCCAAGCAATTTATTGTATCTGACATCTTCATTAATTTCTTCCCTTTATTTCATCAACTAGAAGTTTACACCAAAAAAGAATAAAGTTCTAATAACTCCATAAGAAAAATGGGTTATGTGCACTGGCTGAGTACAGAAGTTTGGATTAGCAAAGGCTAAACCAAAAGTTTCTTTAGTACCTCAAATTTTCTTTCAGGGTGTCATGGGCTGAAAATGACCAAAACCTAAAGCACTAGAAGGCCTGAGCTAACTAGAAGGCCAGAGTTGATGAAATACTGCATTACAAATATCTCTGCCTAGGTTATTTTCAAATTTGGATTTTTTTTTTTTTAATAAAAACAAGTCTACTGAGACAAAGTCGATTCCTAATCCACATTTACACACAATCAATGACTTTCTAGTAATGAATTTTAATTTCTCGCCAGCTCCTCTTCAAGCCCCAGAACGTTTAAAGTAACAAAAAAATGGTATAAACAATGATGTAAGAAACGTACAAAAATATATAATTATTGAGTTCTACCAATTCAATTTACAATACTATAAAATTTACATTATCCATGTCACTGTGTTCTTGTCACTACTTAAAAAATAACATCAAGTACATATAGTTAGGGTAACTTCTCTAAAATAATCCTCCCTTACTTAAAAAATAATATCCTCCATTCCCCTCCTCCACAATGTACGAATTAAAATTTATAATCTAAAAAGTTTCCCGATTATTATACCATAAAGTACAGTTGCTTGCATGTTCTCAGAAGGAATCAACATACACTTTGAATTGAAAACTTTTCCCACTTTTTTACTGCTAATTTATCTCAAATTTTTGTAGTCTCTTTTGTTTTCAGATTTTTTTGGTTGGTTTTGATTTTAATATTAAGAAAATAATCATTCTGTTAAGCAGTCAACATGTTCCTGAACTTAAATAGTACGGACAACTGCTATAAAGTAACATGGCAATAGGATAACTGAAATTGAAATTATCAAACTAGTATTTGTAAACAATTTTATAAAACCACCAATCCAGCAAATAAATGTGAAATAATTTTAAGACCATGTCCAAAGCATTCAATCAAAACTGTCACTCATAACTCTCATTAACTTGGAAACATATTTCCATTCTAAACAGTATTTCTACATCAAAATCTAAGTTCCTGTCAAAGAACTACTTATTACATGAATTTAAAAATCAAATTCCTGGGCCTCCCTGGTGGCACAAGAGGTTAAGCACCGTACTATGAAGCAATTCGTAGCCTCTACAGCATGAGTTCAATCCCCCGCCAGCCAGGAAGCAACCCACATGGTGCGGCAGATCTCGCCTGACTCGCCCACTGCTCCCCTCAGCAGTGTATTTCAGTCAGTCTTTTCCATTCCCCACTCTGTCTCTGGTGAATCCTCTCACCACCACCCCCCACCCCGGCCTGTACCCCAGCTCCTGTACACATAAATAAATCTTTAAAAAAAAATAAAATAAAATGTCAAATTTCATTAACACCAAATAATTTGTACTCTTGCTAATAAGAGATCATTACATTGAGATGTAACTTATATTACTAGAAGGCTACAGATTTTATCACTTGATCTTTCTACTCTAGGTCACTTACCTAAGCAATAACTTAAACACTAACATTAGTTAACAGTATCTTCTTCCTTTCCAACTGAAATGCTTCAGCAAATTATAATTCTGTTCCACAACACTACTCCACAAAATAATAACATCTTAATGATTTGGCCAATTACCGTAAGAGAGTCTAGTTTTCTGGACTAGTAATATAGAACATGAGCTATGTATTTTTTCCAAGTAAATTCTTTTGTGCGTAAGATGAACACAGAAACTTGAAATTAAGATGTGAATAATTTTTGGAATGAAAAGGATCCTTCCAAGGTTCACTGTCTAAAGACAATTTTTTAATGAACAATCACATAATTGCCTCACTCAAGAAATGTTTCACTATTTCTCAGAGATTCACAATACCTAATTGTTATAAAAAGATAATACTGAAAATAGGAGTTATATTTCATAAGCTAAAAAAGGATCTCAAAAAATTTATTTCATATTTCTATGCTTAGTCTTAATCTCCCAATAGGACTTAAATCCTATGCACACTTCATGGAAGGCAACTAACTGTTTGCTGAATGAATAATGAATAAATGATGGAAATAAACAAAATAATCTATATTTCTAAACAAAAGAAATTTACGAGGAGGAATTTGTTATTTAAACCAGTTATTCACTACCACCTCACCTATATCCCGTAATTCAAGGGTCAGGAACATTTGTCCCAAATAAGAGCACTCTATTACACCCATGCAACCAATCCTAAAATGCCTATCAGAAAATGTTAATGACGACTGAAATCAAAGTTAATTAAGCCAAAAATTAAGCCAAAAATTAAAAAAAAAAAAAAACCATCATGTGGACAAAATGATCTTCTTATGTACATCAGGTATACAAACATAGATTACTCATGCTCTTTGGCTTTTGATACATTCCTTTCACTGGTTCAAAGTCAGTTTTAAAGTTCATTATAAGACAGAGGAAAAAGGAACATTAGGGTGGGGGAGGTGGGGGAGGTGGGGGAGTAAAGGGGTGGGGAAGAAAGTGTCCTTCCATAACTAAAGAATGTGCTATGAAATTAACACCAAGATCAATCACAATTGTGTACCTGGGTGCAGTAATTGCCATTATAAATGACAACTCCCAACAGTTAATAGGTTAGCCTTCACAAAGATTCTGGTGCTAGACTATTTGAAATCCTAGTTCTGTCATATATCTTTGTGACTTGGACAAATTATTAATCTCTTATGCCGGGTTTGTTCATCCATAAATAACAGTACCTACCTCACTGAGTTGTATATAGAGAGTTTTAAAGTAATATTTAGCCATAATAATAAACATACTAAGTTAAAAAATAAACTACCACACCTTAAATTAGCTAAGGAATTTCCCTTATAACATGAATAAAATTTTTAAATCACAGTGTCTCATGGATTCTCCTATTCAGCAATGTGAAAACACACTTAAAATCAAGTGTCTTCACAAATTTTTTAAAAATATTTCTACATGGCTATCTCACCAAAAAGAAAACCAATCAACTGCTTAAAAGCTAGCACAGCTCTACAGTTCATTTCAAAATTTAGTATCACATACACACAAGTTAGAATTCATACAGAAAAATGAATAAGGAACATGCTCATAGTCCCTAAATTTCATCTCTCATTCCAGAGCTGATATATTTGCATGGCAAATATATTTGCATTCTAGAGAAGTTAATGCCATTTCAGTTCTAAACAGTGTATGTTCCACAGTAGGGTAGGTACTCAATGACTTTTTGCAGGTTAACTGATGTCCAAAAGAGAAACTACTTCTATCCCTACCTTCCTGTCAATATCAAACACAGTGATATTTTGTTTGAGAATATCTAGGTTCATAACAGCAAACCAATCAATTTCAAATGGGAATTGATCAGGCAGTTTAAAGGAAAAAGAAAGTAGTTAAAACACAATAAAAGAAGCAGACATACAATCTTCAGAGGAGGAATAATTTCTCACCCTAGAGTTCATCATATTATGATTCTGAATGTGAGTGTTTCATACTTTGGGGACAGTCACTCAGGAAATTCACTATAGGAAATAAACACCCACTTAAAAACAGATAACACATCTCATCATCTCTAATTCCATAGATAATATCATGAAAGCTTCCCAATCATACCAGTACACATACACAAAAGTCTACCCCAGGAAACTCAATTTTCCCAAATGCATACTTCAAATGTAGTTATTTCAGTTAACATTATATATTAAAGGTATGGAGCCAAAGAGGTATTTCCAATCAAAGCAAACCAGCCGATCTCTACTGTATTAAACTTTTAAATGCAAAGATATTATTAGCTCAGCTGCAAAATAAGGATTGATGGATTAGATAGTTCTCAAGATCTCTTTCAAAAGTAAAATCCTAGGGTTACAGGACTCAGATCTGCCCTACATTTCCCCCTTTAACTACCTTTTAAAAACATGCCCAACTGACATTTTATGTGCAGCTAAAATTTTTTTAATTAAAATTACAAACCAAGCAAGGGAAATTATTCTGAAGGCAAGCACCCAGGTGTTCTTACAAAAATTTGTAATATCCAATTCAGAGATGACACTGAATGCATTCTAAACTACAAATTATTTCCTGTTTCCATGTAGTTAACCTACAGATCATTTGAGAACATTTGTAGAAATCAATCATTATTTTTCATTTAACTTCAGCCACAAGAAACAATTCTTTTTTTTTTTTTTTTTTATAGAGGCATGTTTTTTATTTATTTATTTGTTTGTTTGTTTTGTTTATACATGCACTGGGTACAGTCAGAAGTGCGGGAGGGTGAGAGAATTCACCAGAGCCAGGGCGGGGAGCAGAGCAGGCAGAAGGACTGAAGTACACTGCTGAGGGGAGCAGCGGGCGGCAGGAGAGGTCTGCGCGCCATGTGGGACCCTCCTCTGGTGGCCGGGGAGCAGCCGGGGATAGAACCAACGCAGCAGAGGCCGTGGCAGCTTCGCCGCGGGCAGCTTCGCAACCGAGCGCTCAACCGCTGCGCCACCAGGGAGGCCCACAAGAAACAATTCTAACAAAAGTTCTTGTAGCACTGGGCAGCAGCTCTTCTGCCTCCCTGTGACTACACACAGGTGTTTCTCTTCGCCAACCTTTTCCCTTTGCAAAGCAGCAGAGAGAGCTCCCCTCCCAAGACTGTCCACCTGTGACTACACAGGCCTCTTTTTATCAAACCTGTCCCTTTCAGGGGCAGTTCTTTCTGCCCCTTGTGTCTGTGCAAGCACCCTTTACCTTTCCTTCCCTTTTTATAATAAATCTGCCCTTTTGAATACAAAAAAAAAGTTCTTATAGCACTGAATTACAGAATAAAGGAAGCATTTTAGTTACTTGCCCACCTTAAATTTTTAATACTATTCATAATAAATGCTCAAATGACACATAAGCATTTTATGAATGGAATGAGATTGGGATAGACCCGATTCATGATGTATCAGTATAATTTTAAGGGCAGTAAAAATAATAATGCTTCTATTTTAACGTTCATAGGAAAACAGAACCCTAAAACAGGTATCTAAAAACTTCATGAGAGAAAAGTATTGCTGATTTTCTATTGCTATTTAAAAATCTACAGGCAGGTTATTAACAATAAATTTAGATCAACTTTCAAATATTTTAAAATACATTCAATGTTAACTTTACAATCTTCTCATCCTAGAAGTAGTCTCCACGATCTTAAAACAAAAGAAAATTATATTACTACTGTATTGTAAGATGTGCAACAACTTAAAATTACTACCACTTACCACAGAACTATAATTCAGAGCACTTGAAATAAATTTACAGCTAGGATGCCTAGAAATCAACAAAATTGTCCTAATCCCTGAATATCTATTTAAGAACCAAAATTAACTGTTAAGAAGATATACTTTAAACTACACAAAGTAAAAGAACATATAGTATAGTAAGGTATACCATCTGAATAGCAAAACTCCCAACTCCCCAGACTTCACCAATACTCCTGACCCATAGTTAAAGTTGTCATAAATGACATTCAGGACTTCATCATACACAAAGAATACATGATAAAAAGTTAGAATACAAGCAACAAAATGAGAATTATTAAATTTGCTTAGCTGCTACTACAGATCAAGAGAATCACTCTCATTCCTAATAATAATCTGAAATAAATAAATAAACAAATAGAGAAAAGACAGGTTCTTAGAATCACCTGCTTGTTTTAAGTCCCCAGCATTTAGCTACCATCATCTTCCAGAGTTAAATTATTTTAAGAAATTTTACATAACAGTTTTAAATTCTGATCTAAATATGCTATTTTACGTAGGTGAATATTCCACACTTTGAATCTTAGGTATCAGATATTCAAAGTATCAGAACAATTAGCATCTATTACATTCTTACCCAAAAACTCACCAATAAAAAAACCAGAGCTGATCATTCCTGGAAAAGTCCTCAAACACAAATTTGAATGAAACTTCTGTATAACTTTCTAGAAATACGAATCTAATAGCATGCTATGTCATCAGTTTTATGAACACTGATGCCTACACCATTCTTACCTTATCCTTTTCATGTGGAAGGAGTGACACTGGAGGTAAAGAGGAAAGAGACTCACAACTCTCTTTCCCATCCACATTGGTCGCTTTAGTGTTGAGCCGATAAAGAGGTCCATCCTTAAGGAGTCTGCCATGGCCAATTGCGCGTTTAATAGCCAATCGTAACTGCTGGTGAAAGCCAGAGGCAGCACTGCCTCCAAATAATGCAGACACATCTTTCTGACCTTTCAAAAACCGTTCAATACTTTTCAATGTTGAGCCACCAGATTCTGCCAGGCCTTCCACTGCCCTCTTAATCAGTTTATTCCAATCTACATTTTGTTTATTATCCAATTTTCCATGGTTTCTAGGTTTGGGAAGTGCTATTCGCCCAGGATTATCAGGATCCTTATAGGAATTGAGTCCTTTATTTGAGACTTTTAAAATTGTTCCATCTTTAACACTCAACTCCAATTGTTCTAAAACAGTTTTACGATCCAAGCCATGGGATGAAGACACTGCATTGCATATCCTTTCTTCTGAAGGACGCTGTTTCTGTTTCTTCACTTTTTTGATGGCCTCCAAAATCCACTCCGTATACAGCGGGTTAGCGAGTTTTACCATGGTGAAGGATTCTGTATATCCATAGAGTCGTTATCCCTTATCTTGATGCTGAGTAAGTTTTACACCATGGAAAACAACATTCTCGGAGGCTAGGAACCAGTTAACCATAGCATACAAGTTTTCTGGCCTGAGTTCTTCCTCCTTTCACAAAAGAGAGGGTCTTGCCACTTTTACTTTAGAAATCAAAAGAACCCGTTATTTGAAGTCTTCAAACTTCCCAACAAATTTTTCAATAGCACCACACGTGGGTCTCTTCATTAAGTTGTTAAGAACTCAAGAACATCTCATTCCCAGCAGAAAAATGTGCAACTTATGCCTGAAAAACAGTTAAAACAAAGTCAATTTTCTATCAAGGCCCATTTTATAAACAAAGTGTAACTGAAATATCCTAGTCTTTTTTTTAAATGTGTTTTAATATCCTTTTAAAGCAATTAAGTAGCAAGTGTTTACTGAGTACCTACAGGAAATTTAACATGTTTCTACCAAAAGTCAACAAGAAAAATCATGTACGGGATGAAAAACAGGAAAGGAAAAAAAATTGATGATTAGGGTACAATGAGGTATATATTATGAATGACCTTAGGCTACAACCAGAAGGATGCTAGCTATTCTGTACTACACAATCTCTGCTCACCAGTATAGGAAACGAAACTCTTCCTTGGCATCTTTCCCCAAGAAACTATTCAGCCTTCAAGAAGTATCTGGATTAGTAGAAAGAATCCTGCAATGAAAGTAAGAGTGAATCTTCCATCTTTCAAAATTCTACACATTCAGACTGGTTAAAAATGGCCAGAAAGAGAACCATTTGGGAAGTTTTAACTATGTCATTTATTAAGAAACACAGTAAATCTAAGTTTCACAAAGTTGATATTTTAAGACTATTGCTTTAAACATTCCAAACGGAAACAAAAACAATATTGAAGATAATCAAATGTAAAGTGCTGAGTTTTAAAATAATCCAATTTCCAATTAATTAACCCCAAATCATTCAAATTATAAGAAATACACGCTAATACATTCCTCTAAACCAAATTGAAATACTAATGGCCACTGTAGTGGAGGAAATGACAACTGTCAAAATGTTCATAACTAATCTATAGATAGAGAAACTAGAAATGAGAAAGGTCCAGAATCATTGAGTTCAAATGCACACCCTACCTACCAAAAGCACAATGGGGGGTGGGGGGGTAGAGAGGACTGTCTGTTTGCTGGTCTCAAGCCCTCTCCTAAAGATTCAAGATCCCGGTCCTGAAAGGTAGTTAATGAATAAAACACTAACATAAATATACTGCTTCTCCAAGATCAAAGTCACTACTCTTCTTACAGACAAAAGACTCTGACAGGCACAAATTTTTTTTAAAATCACAAAATAATGAATTCTGAATCTAAATAACTCTTTTGCTTACAAAAATAAGTTCCGGTGCTTTTTATAACTGCTCTATTTCTGAGGCGCATTTACAACATAAACTATGCTAGAAAACTGGCTCCCACAGCAACTATTCCTAAGTGACATTAAAATCAAAAGGAAAAGTAATAGACTTTGGGAAAGCCACAGATAGTAGTATTAACTCTGATAGGAAAGAAAAGGCCCAAGTAAACATTCAAACATGAGCCAAGATTTATTTTTAAATTAGCTGACTAAAAAGAAGCCCCCTGAGAGCTATGCTTCACTTTGGTGAGAGTCTCCAGAGAAAAGAAATCACAGTATTATAACTCCAAGAAATTTCATTATGTAGATATTAACGCTAAACTAAAGGAGAAGTTACAAACGAGCTTAAGATACGAGGAACGTCCTAATTGATTAAAAGTTCGCAAGTTAAAGAATGAATGAGTTATTCATTGTCTTCCCGGCCGGGAATTTTTCACCAGTCTCCAGATCTTCAGAAAGTAGTCTGCAGAGCTGAACTTTAACTCTCTGAAAAGTACACTAGCGGCTCCAGAGAAAGCACTACTTGCTTCCGACAACTTCTTCCCAGGCCTGCATTCCCCACCCCCAAACACATCTTCGCGCTCTCTTTTTAAAGAGCAGAAACTTTAAAAACTTGAAGAGGCACCACCCCGCAGCCTGCCAACGGCTTGCTTCCTGGTTTCCAGCGGAGGCAAACAGGACCCGAACACTAAGTTATAACAATGACATCGCGTGAAAGATTTAAGCGCAATGTACCTTCAATCCCCAGCTCCTCCAAATCCTAAACTCCACACATGACGCTTCCAAGGAGGCGTGTATGCGCGCGGGCTACCCGGGCAGCCCTGACAGGTCCAGCACCTCGCGTCCACACCGGCCGACGGTTGACAGGCAGCCCGCCGCCTCCCCTCCCAACGCCGGGGCTGACAGCCCGACAGACACAACACCACACGTGCTGCCTCCTCCGCACCACAACACCCGCCAGCCTGTCACCCCCACTTGCCGCGCAGCCCGGCTCCGAGCTCCGCGCCCCCGGCCGGAGTCGGAGAGCCAGCGCCCGGGAGCGCGGGGCAGAAGGGGCCGGGCCGGCCCGGGGCGGGGAGCGCCGGGCGCAGGTGGGGCCGGGGCGGTGGGCGCGCCCCCGAGGGAGAGCGGGCTCGCCGGCACAGCCCAGCCCGAGGCTCCGCGGCCTGGGCCGCTCGCCGCCCGCCCACCCGCCGGCTTCCCCCGACTGGGCCGGGGCCGGGGCCGGGCCCGGGGGCGGGTGGGCGGGCGGCGGGGGTGTTGGGCCGCGAGCTCTGAACCGGCCCGCGGCGCGCGGGCCGCGGGGCGGAGGGAGCCGGGCGCCGGCCGGGCGCGAGGGGGCGGCCGCGGCGCCCCAGTCCGAGGCCTGGCGCAGAGCAGCGGGAGGCGGCGCAGGCCGCGGCGGGGCCTGCAACGGCCCGCCGACCCCGCCAGCCGGCGGAGCGCGCCCCGGAGCGGCTCAGCCTCGGGCTGGACTGTCGTGGACGGTCTGGAGTGGCCTCTCGCCTACTTACCGGGGCGGAAGAGAGCCGGGATCCTGGGGCCCCGGGCCGGACCGCGGAGATGCCCCAAACTGACACGGCCGCCATCTTGGAGACAGTGAGCTCCGGCCGGGGGGAGGGGAGGCGAGGCGGCGGAACAGCCGCGGGGGGAGGGGAAGCGTCGCGAGGGAACGGCTGCCTGGGGGAGGGAGCGGGAACAGCCTGGGAGGGGAGGCAAAGGGGAGGGGGAAGAAGGGGGAGCACGGGAGCGGGGGGCGGTCGAGGAGCGGGAAGAGCTGGGCCGGGAGCCGGGAAAGGCCGGAGGGCGGGGCGGGGCAGGAGGGAAGAGCCTGCCGGGCAGGTCACGTGGGGCCGGTACAAAAGGCCAAAGCCAAAGTGGGAGGAGGACCTGGTGGGGCTGGAGGCCAGCTGCGGGGGGCTCCTTCACCTTTCCCCCGCGGTGGTGTCGGACCCGCACCCTGGAAAAGGGATGGCGTGTCCCCATTACACAGCCGGGGAAACTGAGGGCAGGCCATGGGTGGGGTGGCTTCAGTTTGGCACGGAAATCCGGTCGTCAGATGGGATCTGAACTCTTGATGGCGTCTGTGTTTACTGTGAGCAGCTCCTCCCTCCCCACTTCTGTGCCCTCGCCCGGCGTTCACGGTGACTCTCCGTGGAACCTCAAGTCGGGACCTGGGGGAGTGGGTCGGGCACGATGGGCAGGGAGAAAGTTGCCTGCCTTCCTCTTCACTTTTTGCTCCGACACCCTGTACATCTCACCACTACTACAGGAAGAAAAAAAAAATTAGGTGTGATGACAAAGAGGCACCGGTGTCCAGCCCTATCATCACAGTGACTTCATTCTCCCCACAGCTGAGAGACTGAGTCTGGAGTGGGGGTGAAGTCCACAAAGCCTGTATGGGATTAACTCAGGACATCACTTCCCCCTAACAGTTGGACCTTACTAGAGTCATTTTTATAGGAAACAGCATAGACCACAGCCGTGTGACTGGTACAAGGTCGCACAATTTATATGGCACACATGTCAGTTTGCAGCCTAGGTGTTGTCCTATCCCCACACCGGTCTTCTCATGTCCTCTGTAGACTTACTCTTGTCTAAATTTGTGACTGACCCGTGAATGGGCACTTTTTCATGCCCTGTCCCCTGCATGTATGTTTCTTTGTCTTATCTCTCATCTTGTTAAAATTCCTGGAGGCAGGGATGGAGTCATACTTCTTTTTCTGCCTTCCCTGGAAAGGTAGGGAATGACAAATGAAGACTAAATGCCTAATAATTTTGTGCAGAACATTTTCTTCTACAGGACTTTTATCTGCTTTGTGCCCCTTGCCCAGTGAGTGTCCCCCTTTACAGATTATCCTCTACTGTCTTTTTCCAGACTTTTGTATATTGACCATTTGCTCTATTCACTTAACCACTTGATATGAGACTCTTGAATACATTTTATGAATATATTCCTAGACATATGCTCTTCTAAGCTGCCTCATCGCATCTGCAATTGCATTGTGTTGTGCAAGTGGTACAGAGTCAGTGTTGCTAGTGAATGAACATTTTAAGCGCTAAGATGAAATTTCCACCCCCCTCCCATACAAGCCCTGCCTTGTCTATTCCTCAACCTATACTCCATATCTTTATAGCTCTTCTCCACTCCAGTCCTTATTGTTCTACTCCAAGCGTTATTCTTCCATACCAGATACTGTCTAGACTATTCAGTAATAATATGAGTAAATATTGTTATTTTTTTTAGATGTTGGTCCTGCCAACTCAATTTCCTAGCGCAGATATTGATAACATAAGTGTGGAATAGGAGAGTTACAAAATCACCCTTCATCACCTACTCTCAAACCTGATCCCCAAATTAGGAAAATATTTTGACAATACAAAATTGTCTATTAGAGGGCCTCCCTGGTGGTGCAAGGAGTTAAGCACAGAACTGTGAAGCAATCCACAGCCTCCCTGGCCGGCCAGGGAGCAAACCACATGGCACAGCAGACCTCTCCTGTCTTGCCCACTGCTCCCCTCAGCAGTGTATTTCAGTCAGTCTGCCTGTTCTGTTCCCCATTCTGTCTCTGGTGAATCCTCTCACCACCAACCCCACCTCCCACACCTGCTGCCACCTTTGGCCTGTGCTCCAGCTCTTGTATGCATAAATAAAAAAATCTTAAAAAAAAAAAAACAACAAGATTGTCTATTAGAAAGAATATTTTTCCACCTTAGATAAGCAGACACATTTTCAGGTAAAGGGGGGGGGGCTATTTGTAATGGAAAGACAATAAGGAGAGAAATGGAAATTCTCTTTTAGAAGAAAAAGCAGAGAAGACAGTCACGTACATAGAAAAAAATAGAGTTTAGAGTTTAGTTATGCATATGAGATCAGCGTGTGGTCTTCAAAAGAAAAAATAATACAAAGATTAGTTGTGTTTACTTTAGGATAATTTGGAAGAAAACTAGCCATGGCCATTCCTGGGGTGGGGGTGGGCATGGGGTGGGGAGGAGGGCAAATTAGAGTATAAGCACATAGCAAGAATTAAAACAATTTTCAACAATAAAGCACAGTTTAGCTTTTCAAGCAGCTTCAGTAGACAGTCTTTGCTTTACATTTGCATAACTTAATAGCACACTCAGGAGGTCTACTCAAAATAAAGGCTTGCAACAAAGACAGATTAAAGCCCTTGTCTTTTACATGTTAAGAAACAGTCTGCAGCACTAAAAGGACAGCTTTCCTTCGTTCAGGCTTTGCTCAGAATTCAGTACTGTGGAACTGGTAGCTAAAAGTTACCACATTTTTTTTGTCGTATTAACTGTGTTTTGTGCAGCGTTCAACTAAGTCTACAATTGAAAGACTGCTCTATCATGGTTTCAATGGAGAATATTTTTAATCCATTTACATTTAATATAGTTACTGCTCTATTTAAATCTATACATCCCCTCTTACTACTTGGTTCCTTTTGCCACTTTATATCCCGTATTCTCTTCTTTCTTGCCTTCTTTTGAGTAAGTTAAAATATTTTATTATGTCATTAACCACTACTAGCTTATTATATTTCATTTAGAAGTCTTAGAAATCACAACATATGCCTGTTTAACTCATTACATTCTAACATAAATAATTATTTCTACCAATTTCCCCATAATACTAAGACCTTAGAATACTATGCCTTCAATTATCCCATTCCCTTTTGTATTTATTGTTGTCGTGGATTTTAATTGTGCCTATATTGTAAGCCACAAAAATTTTACAATTACAATTACAATTCTGTACAGTCAATATTATTTAACCTTCATAATTACTTCTTATCCTTATTCCAGTATGCCTTTCATTACTTCTCTCTGGAAGTTTTTCCTTCTCTTTGAATAGTTGCTGCTCAAAGCAGTCTGTTGGTGACATGTTCTTTCCTTTTTTGTCTGGCTAAAAACTTCATTTTATCCTTCATATTTTCGCAGGGTATAGCATTCTGATTTAGCAAGTCTTTTTTTAGCACTTTAAAATGTCGCATTGTCTTCTACTATACATTATTCCTTTGTTACTCCTTTGAAAAGTAATGTCTCTATTCCTCTAACTCCTTTTAGTATCTTTTGGCTTTTCAACAAGTTTCCTGTGATAGGTTTAGATATGGTTTTTCTTGTATTCACCCGCTTGGGTTCAAGAGTAGAATAGGAGCCAATGGTAAAGTACCTTGAATTTGTAACTTGATGTCTTGGATCTCTTTTAGGAAATTCTTTGTTACTATCTCTTCTTCTCTCTCTTTTTCTTTTAGTATTTCAATTATATTTCCGATTTTTACCAGCTGTATTCTCGATTATCTTTTTCACCTCTTTATTTTCATGATGTCTGTATGTTTTCTACCCATCTATCTAAATCTTCATTTAAATCTATTTGTTGAGTTCTTAATATTGGTTACTGCAAGTTAGCTCAGTCTAAGTTGGGTTTTGGCAATGCTTCTGCACCTTTTTTTCCTGCTGATGCCCCTATAGCACAGCCCCCCAGGTATTCCAGCTGAGAGTCTTGTGTGTTGCTTGGTGCCCTTCAATGGCTGCTGAAAATTAATTCTTGTTTCCTCAGAAGAATGGGATTGCAAAAATCTCCACTCGACTTTTCAGAGACTTTCTGCTTGGCAACCTAGCCTTCTGTATCATGCATCTTCAGAATTTGGCAAATGACTTAGGGAAACTGGCAAAATATCAGGCTACTTATTCACCTCCCCCTTCTCATTGGGAATCTAGCCCCTCTGGTCTTTAAGTTTTGTCTCTCTAACCTTGCTAACTGCCAGAATCCCTGCTGATGTCTTTGCCTCTTAGGGCCTCTTTCTTGGCTCTATCCCCAAACTCAGATTCTGGCTATATGCCCAGAATTTCCCTGAGGGACAAAGGTGCTGCAGAATGTCACTGTGTATGGTTTCCCTTTCTCTGAGACTGTGTCCTCTTAAGTCCTAGTGCCTCCAGGTGCTCAGTGGTGCCTTCAAACAGATGTTTTATATTTTAGCTGCTCTCCTAATTGTTTTCAGCTGGATCGTTGGTTGCAGCCAGGTCATTGTAAAGTATCCCATCACACCCAGAACCACGAAAAGTTTTAAAAGTTAAAAGGTCTGGTCTTCCTTCTAATTAGAAGAATGTCTGAACATGATTTTGCCTGATGTATCAAGATATAGTTTCCAACTCTGCCCATGTGTCAGAATCATCTGAGTACTTTTTAATAAGTAAAAATCCCAGCATTTCAAGCCAAATCTACTGAATTTGAATTTATGAGAATGAGATGAATTTGGCACTGTATATCTTAAAACTCTCCAAGTAGAACTTCTACTGTGACAATGATTGAGTAGTAAGAACTGGGCTTATCTTTTCCTCTTAAACAATTAGGAAACCATAGACAAGAATACATGAAACAATGGTTTTCATACATTGAACAGTAGACAGCATATAAGAGTGATCACTGAAATAAGAGAAGTAAACAAATCATGTAATTGCCCCAACCTATTACTTTGAAACAGTTTTTAATGCAGAACAGAGCACAGCAGTATTGCTGAGTGGAGAAGACAGATATTAGAACTGAAGACCAAGGTAGCTAAAATTTGCAGGACAAAGAACCAGAAAGGAGGAAACTGCACCTATCTAGAACTCCAGATATGTGCAAAAGAGACCTCTTGAGTCTGTGAATGACTATTGATTTGCACATGGTTAAGGAGAAACTAATTAGGGAAAAGAACCACCCAGAAAGGGTAGGTAAAACAATTCCCAAGGCTCCAGTATGGATGGAAATAATACCTATTATCTGACACCAGAATAGAAAGACCTTTTAATACTTCTGGCCCTAGTTAGAGTTCTCAGGAGGATATCATCTTAGTTGGATGAATTTACTTTATATTGTCACAGGAGAGATTTGAAAAACTATTACCTAGATAGTTACAAATTTAATAAAAAAATATAAATCTACAAATTCAAGGGGTTCAATGAACACCAAGCAGAATAAACAAAATCGTAACCACATTAAGGCACTTTATAGTAAAATTGCTGAAAATCAATGATAAAGAGAAACATCTAAACAGTTGGAAAAAATGCACATTACATACAAGAGCACAAAGAAAAGAATTATATCAGACTTCTCACTTATAAACTATACAACAAAGAAGAAAATGAAGAAACAGCTTTAGATTTCTGAAAGATTTATAAAACTCAACGTATAATTCACACAAAAATAGATAATTTGAATAATCCTACATCTATTAAAGGGATGGCATGTATAGTAAAGAAAAAAAAAAAACCTTCCACAAAGAAACTTTCAGACACATATAGTTTCACTGGTAAATTCTACCAAATATTCAATAAATATAACCGATTTTATAGACATTCTCCCCAAAAATTGAAAGGGAGGGAATAGTCCCCAATTCATTTACTAAGGCCAGCACTACTCTGATTCCAACACAAAACAGGCATTACTAGAAGATGAATTATCACCAAGAACTTATCACTAAAAATTCTTTTTATAATTTAAGTAAATCAAATCTGACAGCTTATAAAATGTATAATATATTCAATAGCATAGCAATATTATCAATCCTTTCTCTGTTTCATCATTTGCTTGGTGATAGTTGATACCCTTACCTTCCATCTAATCTTATAAAAGGGTACTTTCAATTTGAAGATGATTTTTTCTGTTGTTTTCAAGGATGATTTTTATGAAGATGAAGAACTTCACTTCTATTTCCCTACTGCTAAGAGTTTTTAACATTACCAAATGTTGGGTTTTGTCAAATGCTCTTGCAACTGTTATAGGGCAGCCCCGATACAAAACTGGGTGCCTGACTGTGGATCCTCACCCACATCCTCTGACCTGGAAACACAAATGGCACTGAGAGCTGCCCGCAAGCCAGGAGGCGAGCGACAGAACAAGAGAGCCCCCAAGGCCCACGTGTTTGGCTTTTATACCAAACGTGGCTGCTTAACTCCACCCTCAGGTCCAAGCCACCTTCCCTTTGGTGGTGACGGGATTTTTCTTTCCCAATGTCTTGATGACTTTGGTCTGGAGTAGGGGTGGAGTCCACAAAGCCTGTATGGGATTAGCTCAGAACATCCTTTCCCCCTAACACAACTAATGGCTTAATTATTGATTTTCTCCTTTAATATTTCATGCCAGTGATTGTTTTCTAATGTTCAACCAAGTTTGCATTCCTGAGACAAACCCAACTGGGTCATTTTTTATAAATAGCAGGATTATATACATTGATAATCTATTTAGGATTTGTATGATTATTCCCATGAGTGAATGTGATCTGTAATTTTTCTGTCTTGAATTACTCTTTCTTATTTTAATATCAAAGCTATGCTGGCCTTATAAGTGAGAAAGGAGAGTTCCTTTTTCTATTCTTTAGAATTGTTTTATAAGATGAAAGTATTTGTTCTTTAAACATTTGGGGAAATTCACCAATAAAACAACGCAGACCTAGTGTTTTCCTTGTGGGAAAATGTTTGTGTACTTACTCAGTTTTTAATGGATGTAAGATTACTAAGTTTTTCTATCTTTAATCAGTTTTGATAAGTTTTTAAAAGACTTTATCCACTTTGTTTTCATTATCAGTAAGTTGTTTATAATATCCTTTTATAATCCATATAATTCTGTAGTATCTATAATTATGTTTATTATTCTTTATTTTGTTTATTTTTGTCTTCTTGCCGCTTTTTCCTTGAACATTATTGGCAAAAGTTTATTAATGCTATAAATCTTTTCAAAGAAACAACTTCTTTGCTGATCTGGTGTATGTTTTATTTTTATTTTCTTAATTTTCATCTTTATCATGAACATTTCTTTCCTTTGTTTTCATTAGATATATTCTTTTGTTTTTTATTTAACTTTTTAAGTGGATACTGAGTGCATAAACTTTCATCTTTTCTTCTTTTCTAACCTAAGAATTTAATACTTCTAAGTTTTGATATATTGTATTTTCATCATCTTCAAATTCTATGTATTTTTTCTGAATTATTTAGAATTGTATTTGTTAATTTTCAAATGTAAAGAATTTTCCTGATGATCATTTAATTATTTGTTCCTAACTTTATTGAGTTTTAAAGAACAATTTGTATTATATTTGGGTTTTTTTCTTTTTTCTTTTTTTTAAAGATTCATTTATGCATACAAGAACTGGGGTACAGGACAGAGGCGTGGGAGGATCCACCAGAGACAGAGTGGGAAACAGAACAGAGAGAGCAACTGAAGTACACTGCTGAGGGGAGCAGCGGGCAAGGCAGGAGAGGTCTGCTGTGCCATGTGGGCCAGCCGGGGATCGAACTCGTGCTGCAGTGGCTGTGGATTGCTTCATAGGTTGCGTCTTAACCCTCTGTGCCACTAGGGAGGCCCTATATTTGTATTATATTGTTTCTTTGACAGTTTGTTGAGGCTAGTGTAAGTGATCAATTTAACAAATATTTCACTGTTTAAAATAAAAAGTGATATTAGAAATAATACTGTATATGTGGCTATTGAATCAAGCTTATTGATTGTGCTATATTAATCATCTGTTTCCCCCTGATGTTTTTCTCCTGCTTAATTTATCCATTGTCAAGAGCAATGCTACAAAAACTTCTATTATGATGGAGTTATCCATTTTCCCTTGGAATTCTCTTCAAATTTTAAAATATGTGTGTGTTGAGGCTATATTATTCAGTACAAACACTTTTAGGCTTATGAAATTATTCTAGGGAATTTAACCTTTTTAGTATACATTGTGATCATTCTTACCTCTAGTAGTGCTTTTTTGCCTTAAAATTATTTAATTTGGTGCCTTCCTGATGGTACAAAGAGATAAGTCTCAATACTATCAAGCTATCAGTAGACACTATGGCATGAGTTCAATTCCTAGCCAGGGAGCTAACCCACATGGCACAGCAGACCTCTCCTGTCTGGCTCACTGCTCCTCTCAGCAGGGTATTTCATTAGAGCTGTCTGTTTTGCTCCCCACTCTGTCTCTGGTGAATCCTCTCATCTCCAGCTCCCCATAACACCTCTGGCCTATACCCCAATACTTATACACATAAATTAATAAAAATTTTTAAAAATTAAAATTCAAAAATAAAAAATAAACATTTAATTTGGTAGTACTAGCTTTTTTTGTTTAGCATTTGCCTACTATATCTTTCTCTGTTCTTTCTCTTTCAACCTTCTATATCCTTATGTCTTAGAAATATATCTTATAAGTCTTGATTTTTTTTAAATATAGATCTGGGAAACAAAAGCAAAAATAAACAAGTGTGACGCCACAAAACCAAAAAAATCTTCTGCACAGTGAAAGAAGCCATGATCAAATCAAAAAGCCAACCTACTGGATGGGAGAAGATATTCACAAATCATATATCTGACAAATATATAAAGAACTCACACAACGCAACAATTTAAAAATAAACACCTTGATTTTAAAATGGGCTTTAAAATAGAGGATCTGAACAGATACCTTACCAAACGTAGATGGTCAATAAGTACATGAAAAGATGTTCAGCATCTCTAGAGAGATACAAACAAAAAACACCATGAAATACCACTTCACTCTTGTAAGGATGGATATTATCCAAGAGGTAAGAAACTACAAATGTTGGCAAGGATATGAAGGAAAGAGAACCCTTGTGCACTGTTGGGAACATTAACTGGTGCAGCCAGTTTGGAAAACACAATGGAGTTTCCTCAAAAAATTAAGAATAGGCCCTCCCTGGTGGCACAAGCCTCTGCAGCACAAATTCGATCCCCGGCAGGCCAGAGAGCTACCCACATGGCGCAGCAGACCTCTCCTGACTCACCCGCTGCTCCCCTCTACAGTGTATTTCAGTCGATCTGCATGTTCTGTTCCCTACTCTGCCTCTGATGAACCCTCTCATCCCCCCGACGTCTGGACTGTACCCCAGTTCTTGCATGCATAAATAAATAAATCTTTAAGAAAAATTAAGAATTGAAAAATCATATGATCCAGCTCTTCTACCGCTGATTATTTATCCATGGAATATGAAAACTCCAGTTCAAAGAGATGTATGCATCCTTATATTCATTGCAGCATTATTTACAATAGTCCAGATTTGGAAACAACCTAAATGCCCATCAGCAGATGAATGGTTGAAGAAGATGGGGTATACATATACACAATACAGTACTAGTCAGCTATAAAAAAGATGAATTCTTGCCTTTGGTGACATGGATAAACCTAGACCAAAAAACAGACTGTTAGACTATAAAAACAAAATAATGGTTACCAAAAAGAGAGGGGATGGTGGATGAGTAAATCAGGTAAAAGGGGTTAATTGTACAGTGGAAGATGGAAACTAGATTTTTGGTAGCAATAATACTTTAGTAGGTAGATAGAATGATGGATAGATGTTGAATTATGATGCAGTTCATCTGAAACATATGATGTATTAAAATGTTACTTCAATAATACCTTAAAATAATAAAAATTTTAATTTTTTTCTTTAATGAGAGCATTAGGCTATTCATTTTTATTTGTATTTACTTCTACTACTTTATTTTGTGGTTTCTATTTATCCTATCTTATCTATATTAATTTGTAGCTACACTCTTTTCTTATTTTTGATTTTAAAAAACATTACTAATTTGGATAAGTATCCTCTTTTTTTAGTGGTAATGCCAGAAATCTTAGTGTATTCCTTAGTCAAAGTTAAAAGCCAAGGGCCTCCCTGGTGGCCTAGGATTAAGTCTCAGTGTTATCATCCCTAACGTCTGAGTACAATCCCTGACCAGGGAGCTAACCCACATATGGCACAGCAGACTTCTCCTGTTTCACCCATTGCTCTCCTTAGCAGTGTATTTCAGCAAATCTGCCTGTTCTGCTCCCCACTCTGTCTCTGGTGAATCATTTTCCCTCCCCTCCCAGCCACACACACCTCTGGCCTACACCCAGTTCTTCTACGATAAAATAAAATGTCATGGGCTATATTAAAAAAAAAAAGTTGGGCCTCCTCGGTGGCACAGTGGTTGAGCGCTGGGTCGCAGAGCTGCCATCAGCCTCTGCAGCACCAGTTCCATCCCCGGCTGCCAGGCGAGGGTCCCACATGGCGTGCAGACCTCTCCTGCTGCCCTCTGCTCCCCTTAGCAGTGTACATTGTCAGTCTGCCTGTTCTGTTCCCCGCTCTGGCTCTGGTGAATTCTCTCACCCTCCCATGCTTCTGACTGTACCCAGTCAGATATATTTCACTCTGTTGAAATTTTGATTTTAAAATTCTCTTTAGTGAAGATCTTTTTTTTTTTTAAAGATTGATTGATTGATTGATTGATTTATACAAGACCCCGGGTACAGGCCAGATGCTCGGGAGGGTGAGAATTCACTGGAGACAGCAGGGAACAGAACAGGCAGACTGATGAAATACACTGCTGAGGGGAGCAGCACGACAGGAGATGTCTGCTGCGCCATGTGGGCCCCTCGCTGTCTGGCCAGGATCGAACTAGCACTGAAGAGGCTGCGGAAAGCTTCACAGAGTGGCGCTCAACCGCCTGAGCTACTAGGGGAGGCCCATCTTTGGTGAAGATCTTTTGGAAATGCAATTATGATCCCTTTTTATTTTGATGTTTTTGCTTGGAAATTTTCAATAACTTTTATAGCTGTGTTTTGAAATAATTTTTGATTTATAGAGCAGTTGCAAAAATAGTACAGCAAATATATACTGTATACACTTCACTGGGGTGTTAAAAATGTCACAGAGGGGCCTCCCTTGTGGCACAAGGGGTTAAGATGCAAACTATGAAGCTATCTACAGCCACTGCAGCACAAGTTCGATCCCAGGCTGGCCAGGGAGCTACCCACAGGCGCAGCAGACCTCTCCTGTCTCGCCCGCTGCTCCCCTCAGCAGTGTATTTCGGTTAATCTGTGTGTTCTGTTCCCCACTCTGTCTCTGGTGAATCCTCTCATCCTCCATGCCTCTGACCTCTACTCTAGTTCTTGTGTGCATAAATAAATAAATCTTAAAAAAAAGAAAAAGAAAAAATTGCCACAGAGATGATGAATCCTTCTCATTGTACCACATTGGAGACTACATGGTATAAATATGTTTCTGGTGATCCCTACCTTGCAGGCTTGGTTAAGGGGTTTCTCCGCTGTAAGGTTACTGTTGTTCCATTCTATACTCTATTGTTAGAAGTCAGTCACCCAAGACCAGCTTGAACTCAAGGAGAAGGCAAAGTTCTTCCTCTTGTGGGAAGGAGTATTAAAGAATTGGTGGACATAGCCTGAAACCTCCAAGCACTCATGCAATGAATTACCCTCCAAAGGAAGAGCGAAGACTGTTTTCTGACAGTGCTTATGGAAGAGAGGAGCTTATGAGACATTCCTTTCAGACTATAAATTGTACTGAAATGTGGGTGGCCCCTGTCACTCTCCTATGGTGGACGTACTTGGCTCCCTATCACCTTTGGAAGGAAAACCCATGCTTCTCAGGGAGATCCACAAAGTTAACCTGCAAACACTGTGTTCTTCCTCTGCCCATTCTCTGCTTGCTAAATTATCTGCAACACCTCAGATAGGCTGGGCTTTCATACCCACTTGCTTCTGCATATGCAATTCCTTTGTAGCTGGAAAGTTCATTTTTGTTTTGTCTCTGTAAAGTTGTAGACATTACATTATCATTTCTATCTGGCAATGACAGGCCATTCCACCTTTCCATAGAGGCAGTTAGTTGCAGTTAGGTGATTGAGTACATGGTAAGATGAGTGGATCCTGAGAAAATAAACACATTACCTTTCTTCTTTTTTTTTTTTTTTATAGAGGCATGTTTTATTTATTTATTTGTTTATTTGTTTGTTTTTGTTTATACATGCACTGGGTACAGTCAGAAGCGCGGGAGGGTGAGAGAATTCACCAGAGCCAGAGCGGGGAGCAGAGCAGGCAGAAGGACCAAAGTACACTGCTGAGGGGAGCAGCGGGCGGCAGGAGAGGTCTGCGCCATGTGGGACCCTCCTCCGGTGGCCGGGGAGCAGCCGGGGATCGAACCGGCGCCGCAGAGGCCGCGGGCAGCGTCGCAACCCAGCGCTCAACCGCTGCGCCACCGGGGAGGCCCACCTTTCTTCTTTTAATGTAGATTTTCTTGCTAGAAGTAATATTATTAAGAGTACTAAAACAATATGGCCTTCCATAAGTCCATGCATGAATGGTGGTGCTAGAAGAAAAACAATAAGGAAGGAAAATGAATAAAAATTCAGAATTGATATCTATCCTTAAAAAGATATATTCCTCCCCACTTCGTAAATAGAAAGGTTTGATAGTATATAATCAGCCTATTATATATCTGTGACAACTGTGACAACTGATTCCTCTAGGAAGTGATACCATATTAGGGACTCAGGATTATTGCTTTTGCATGTTGGGCACTCAACAATGGTATACAGGATTGATTTTGGTGAGAGTAAGTTATGTTGATGAGATTGTGCATAACTTCAATCTTGACCCCACTCATGAACAAGCACACAAATGTCGGGGATGGAGGTTGACTGTCATTCACAATGCAAATGATCTTGCCAAGCTGATTATTATGAGTCTTCTCCATAGTGGAGAACTTACAATGAACATTATTTCTGGCACAGACAGTCACATACCTGTGGTCCATTACGAGAGATCTGTCCTCAAACCTCTCCCCCAAAGCCCTTGTCTGCAATCTCCCTACCATTGTCATTCCAATTCACTGATCATTAGATGCCAGTTTTATCCATGAATTAATGTTGGTAAATAATTCAAGTGAATCTCTTCTCCTGGATATATTGGGCAAGGAGATATGTTGCTTACTGGCCTACCCACAGGAAGGATTTTTTTGCTTCACCTTCTTTCAAGACAACTTCTGAGATGGGTAACACCACAAGCACCATCAGTAAACCAGGCTCAAAATAGTTCCTCCTTACTCAATTGGATTTAGGTATTCAACCCAATGACACAATAGTGTCTACAGTCAAGCAGGGGTCATAGTTTAACATGAGTAGACACACTGTAAATATGATCCCTCTGCTCTTATACCACTGTCTTTCAGGACCTGTTCAGGCAGAGTCCTTATTATACATACCTGTTCCTTCTTTTGATGTAGTAACCTTTGGGCGGGATCAGTGTAAAGGATAAGTGGACCGAGTAACACCTGGTCCATGAAAGGCAGCTTAAGTTACATGATGTCTTGATGTCTAATGACCAGGTGTTCAAGCTCTACCAAAACCCAGTGGCAGGCCAAGAACTTTTCCCCAAAAAGAAAAAAAGGGCCTCCCTGGTAGCACAAGGGGTTAAGACGCAATCTATGAAGCTGCTGCAGCCTCTGCAGCATGAGTTCAATCCTTGGCCAGCCAGGGAGCAACCCACATGGTGCAGCAGACCTCTCCTGTCTTGCCCGCTGCTCCCCTCAGCAGTGTACTTTGGTTAATCTGCCTGTTCTGTTCCTCACTCTGTCTCTGGTGAATCCTCTCACCCTCCACACCTCTGACCTGTACCCCAGCTCTTGTATGCATAAATAGATAAATCTTAAAAAAAAAAAAAAAAAAAGAAATCACTTACCTGCTATAAGAAGGTGGGACTTTATCTGCTTTCATATGACATGTTACTGGGGCTCCATAATGCATCCTGATCTGCCCCAGACACATTGATAAACAAATGCTGGGGGATGTGGCAGTCACCAGCTGTACAGATCTGCTCCTTGTTTGGTTGTAGTTAGCAAATTCCCTGCAGGTCAGGATTATTTTAGCATACAAGGCCCTTGGTGATCTGGCATTATCAGCTTCTAGATAGTCATCTCCTGCATTCTGTTACATTCATCCTTTTTCCAACCATATGGAACCACATAAAGTATTTAAAAACTGATTCTAGAAGAACCATTGAAATTCCTTGAGGAAAAACCTGCATTGTTGGTATCTATAAGTCCCTGATTAAAGATTTTTTGAGTAAATGGTAATGCCTTTCCTTACTCTTTAAAAATAAACTTTTGTTGTGAAATATAGCACACATGTAGATTTAATATACAGATAAATGATAAAAAGCATACAATTTAATGGATAATATTACAATGAACATCTACAAGTCTCTCTCCCCTCCTTTCCCTCCCCCTCCCCCCCCCACATTGATAAATAGAACATTACTGTTACCTTTAGTTTTCCCCCTTCCAAACTTCCAAGTAGTCTATTATCCCATGTTAATAATTTACTTGTTTTTCTCTATGGCTTCTATGTATGTATTCCTAAACAAAGCAATGTATAGGTTTTTTTGTTTTGTTTTGTTTTAAGATTTATTTATTTATTTATACAAGTGCTGGGTACAGTCAGAAGTGTGGGAGGGTGAGAGATTTCACCAGAGCCAGAGCGGAGAGCAGAACAGGCAGACTGACGAAGAAATACACCGCTGAGGGGAGCGCTGAGGGGAGCAGCGGGCGGCAGGAGAGGTTTGCGCGCCATATGGGACCCTCGCTCAACCACTGCGCCACCAGGGGAGGCCCCGCAATGTATAGTTTTGAAACATTGAGTACAGATAGAAATCTAGTTGTGTAAGAGAAGGTCATTGTTATATGATGGTCAGTGTGTTATATCGGGGTTGCTCTATAACAAGTGGGTAAATTCATGAGTCAGTGAGGCTGAGGAGAGCAGGGTTTCCCGTGATATATATACAAGGCAGACTTACGGTATATATAGATCAGATATTGGATGCATGGCAGAAATATATCAGAGAGAGTGTGTTGCTCTGTATTTTTTATTTTTATACTTATGACACACCTGTAGTGCTGATGAATAGCAGATCAAAGCAGAACACTTCTGTGGAGTAAAGTAAGTGTTCTCATCTGATTCAGGCAACTGGGCTTTGAGAGAAGAGCAGCAATTCATTAGCATATAATTAAGTTAAGTCAAGGTTAGATAAGAATCAGTACCAGTCTCTGTTTTGAGGTTGAAACAATGGTACAGGGGAGATCAAAGTCAGGAGGAGCAAACGGACTATGACAGGTGACTAGGGGCACTTTGGCTGTAGCTGAGGTGTTGTAACATAAAACTGAGGTGGGTGATCTTATACCTCTAAATCATATACAGTCTTTTGTAAACCAATGATACTACAATAAAAACACTAAAAAAAAAAAAGAAGAACATGGTATTATGGCAATGCATACTTGCAAAATAGAACATTCAATATGGTAATCTTATGAGCACATTGGATAGGTGTGCCACATATCCAGGATGTAGATATGACCTTAGAATCTCCTTTTATGAAACTTCTTGGGATTCCTTTACCCTTATCTGAGTGGAATCTTCTTTTTATCTTCTTTTATCTTCTTTTATCTTTCTCTTTTTTTGATAACATTTTAAATAGATATATTATCAGTTTGCAGCACTTTATACTGCACTCACCACTAAAACACCCATAATCCTCCACCATAATCCATTGGGCCTCTTTCCCTCTGTTCCAGTCTCATGCCCTCACTTCCACTCCCTTTTCAGTAACCTCAATTCTGTAGTCAGATTTCTAGGGTTCGTTTTGCAACAGGGTGGTCCCCAGGAAAGGGGGAGGGTCCCTGCCCCACCCAAGGGAGGGTGGAGCTGGGCAGGAAGAGGAGAAGCTGAAGAAGAGACTGAGGAAGGAAGCAGGATGGAGCCTAGAGACACGTGAAGAAACTGCGCTTGTCTTTTGGTCGTGGACTGGGTGACACAGATGTGGGTGAGACCCGTGGGGAGGTGACAATGGCAGCTTTTATCTTGATGTTAATTTTGCTCTTTTCCTTCCGGGCTTGTCTGGTTGTTTCTGACCCTTTTCTGTGGGTCCCCACTGGAAGATGCTTTAGACTTGTGGCAGGCCTTGGGGCCTTGCTCTGGGCCGATCCCATATGGATGGATTTTTACCCACGAGGGGACGGGTAACTTTGGGTGCTTCATTTAGAAACTAGACTCTTTGCCTTACCTGTATTGTTTCCTAGTTTTATTAAAGTTCCTTCCCATTAAAGTGTCATATGTTTTGTGCTGATGCGGCGGATGGCAGAACCCATTTAGAATAGACAGGTTTGCGGGGTTTGGGCTGCCCCTCTCCCTGTCCTATAACAGATTGAGTCACATTTTGTCTGTTCCTGTTTTGAAATCATCTGATAATTGTTTTTCTCCTTTTGACTAATTTCACACAGCATAATCCCTTCAGTTCCATCCATGTTATCACAAATGGCAAGTTCATCTTTTTTTTCTTTTTAACCTCAGTATTATTCCATTGCATACATATACCATAATTTCTTTAACCATATCTTAATTTTTATCTAAGCTGTTTTTCCTCTTTGAGAGAAAGAGAGGGCAGAGAGAGAGATTGAATCTTGAAGAAAGTGTGTGCCCGGGAGGCAAATTTTGGGGGATTTTGAAAGTCTGAAATATTTTTCATCTATCTTCATACACAAGTGATAAAGGAATTGGGTGCAAAATAAAATTATTTAAGAAAACATTTTTCTTTCAGAATCTTGAAGGCAATGCTTTGTAGTCTTTTTTCTTCTATAGTTTCTAAAGAGAAACCAAAACCATTCAGAGTCTAGATTCTACTCCCTCTCTTTCTAAAACTTCCCCTCTTCTGTCTCTAAAACATTGTAGAATCTTCTTTTGTTATACCAATGTTGTGGAAAATTTCAAAGTGATTCACCCTAGCATAAGTCTTTTACATCAATTATGTCAAATTCTAGACCACTGGGCAATTGCTCTCACTGATTAATTAATGACAAATTCAGGTTTCTGACTTTCTGAAATCCAATCAGTAGGGTTTTCAGTTAAGCAGTTTGTTATTCAGGTCTGAGAAATTTTCTCAAATCATTTTAACCTCTGATTTTTGCTTCTGCATTTTCCTTTTTCCTGTACCTCCTTCTGTTTGAATTTTGGGCCCACTGAACAGAACCTCCTCTTCCCACCTTTCTAATTTATAACAAATATCTTTTCTTATCTATATTATAGTTCAGTTTTAAAGTTCAGGAAATTTGACACTAAGATAACACAGTAATCTATAATTCAATTCTAAGTTTGTTAATTATCTGAAACATATTCTTTAGGGCATTTCCTCCTCCAGTCCAGGATCACAAATTCATGTCTCATTAGTCTCTGATCTCGTAAATTTCCTCAGCTTTTGTTTGTCCTTCATGACATTGATATTTTTGAAGAATACAGACCAACTGCTTTTTAGAATGGTCTATACTTTCTATTATTTTCCCTTTGGATTCAATTCCAGTTACTCATTCCCAGCCAGAATACTAAAATAGTGCTGCAATGAAGAAAGGAGCTCATATTTCCTTTTGAAGTAGTGTTTTTGGGGGAAGGGAGGGGGTCAAGAGAGAGGAGGGAAGGGCATAAGAGACTACTGTATTGGTTCACAGGTGAGGCAGTGATGGGAGATTTGGGAGGGGATTACACCTGTGGAGAGAAATCAAATATAGTACAGAAATGAACAATGATGTAAGAAAATTTTAAAAATTTAAAAAAAAAATTTAAATGAAGTAGTATTTTTTAATTTTTTGGTAGATACCTAGAGTGATGTAGCCTTCTCATATCATCCCTGGAGGTACGTAAATTCTGCTTGACCTTCATTGAAGTTAATTTTTAAAAATAACTTTATTGTTGGCCTCCCTGGTGGTGCAAGGGGTTAAGTCACAGTACTATGAAGCTGTGGGCAGCCACTGCAGCACAAGTTCAAGTCCACCCAGGGAACTAACCCATAAGGCACAGCAGACCTTTCCTGTCTGGCCCACTGCTTCCCTCAGCAGTGTATTTCAGTCATTCATTCATTATTGTTCTGCTCCCCACTCTGTCTCTGGTGAATCCTCTTACCCTACCGTTCCTCTGGCCTACACCCCAGCTCTTATATGAATAAATAAATACTAAAAAAAAATAACTTTACTGGGTCTCCCTGGTGGTGCAAAGGGTAAAGACGCAGCCTATGGACCTGTCTAGAGCTGTCCACAGCCTCTGCAACATAAGTTCGACCCCCCGGCTGGCCAGGGAGCAACCCACATAGTGCAGCAGACCTCTCCTGATTCGCCCGCTGCTCCCCTCAGTAGTGTACTTCGGTCAATCTGCCTGTTCTGTTCCCCACTCTGTCTCTGATGAATGCTCTCACCGACACACCTCTGGCCTATACCCCAGCTCTTGTATGCATAAATAAATAATTTTTTAAAAAAAAAACTTGATTGAGATATGTATTTTTTGTCTGGATACTAATCTTAGGAGGAAAACATTTGGTCTTTAACCATAAACCATGACAACTATTCTTATTTTGTTGAGCATTTTTATTATGAAATGGGGTTGGATTTTTCTCAAATGTTTTACTATATCTATTGGGAATGATCAAATGGTTTTGGCCCTGAATTCTACTAATTTGGTATATTACATTGATTGATTTTCATATCTTAAACCAACCTGATAATCCTAGGATAAATTTCATTTGTTCATGGTATAAAATTATTTTTGTATGTTGCTGAATTCATTTAGGTAGCATTTTGTTTAGGACTTAATGTTTATATTCTTTTTTTTAAGGACTTATTTATTTATGCATACAAGAGCTAGGGTACAGGCCAGAGATGGGGGGCTGTAAGAGGATTCATCAGAGACAGAGTGGGGAACAGAACATGCAGATCGACCAAAGTACACTGCTGAGGGGAGCAGCAGGCGAGTCAGGAGAGGTGTGCTGCCCCATGTGGGTTGCTCCCTGGCTGGCCAGGGATTGAACTCGTGCTGCAGAGGCTGCAAATTGCTTCATAGTGCGGTGCGTAACTCCTTGAGCCACCAGGGAGGCCTGCAATGTCTATATTCTTAAGGGCTGTAGGTTTATAGTTGTTCTTTTTTTTTTTTCTTTTGGTTTCTGTGTCTACTTTTGAAGTAAAGGTAATATTACTCTCATTTAATGACTTGGGAAGTGTTACCTCTTCTACATTTTGGAAGAGTTTGTACATGGTTGGTATAATTCTATAAATGTTTGGTAGATTCACTAATGCCATCATCTGCCCCTGTTTTTTTCTTTGTGGGAAGTTTCAAAATTATTGAGTCAATATCTTAACTTGTTATAGGTCTATTTAGATTTTCTTTCTCCTTGACTCAGTTTTGGATTTGTCTTTCAAGAAGTTTGTCCATTTCATCTGGTTATCTAATTTAGATACATACTAATTTGTTCATAATATTTCCTTTAATTTTTTCCCTATAAAATTGGAGTTATGTCTCCTTTTTTTCACTCCAGTTTTTGTAATTTGAGGATTTTTTCTCTTTCATTCTTCTGACTAGCTAAAGTTTTATCAACTTTGTTGATCTTTTTTGAGAACCTGCCTTTGGCTGGGTTAACAAAAATATTATGACTTTTCTAGCCTTCATTTCATTTGCTTCCACTGTAGTCTTTATGATTCCCCTTCTCCTACTTACTTTGGGGTTAGTTTTTTTTCTCCTTTTTCTAATTTCTTAGGTATAAATGTCAGTTATTGGTTGGAGATACTTCTTTTTTAACATAGATTTTAGTTTGAGAAGTTACTTTGATCTGGTCAACTTATTGTCTGATTTCACTATTGTAGAGTAATTACTTTTCTCCCTGCAACTGGCGATCTATGGGAGACACTCTTGAAACTCTTCCATAGGGGTTTTCTGGTAAGGTATATAGTTGTGCAATTTTTAAGGCACAAACTATCAATTAAAAGTTTCATCTTCTTCAATGTCTTGTAGTGAAGATCATAAGGTACCGCATCTTGGGAGTAATTTTTTTTTCCTGAAACAAATCATTTGAGCAGATTTTACTAAAGTCCTTATGTAATGGGGTGGTCCCCAGGAAAGGGGGAGGTTCCCTGCCCCACCCAAGGGAGGGTGGAGCTGAGCAGGAAGAGGAAAAGCTGCAGAAGAGACTGAGGAAGGAAACAGGATGGAGCCAGGAGACCTGGAGGAGGCGCATGGAGCCTAAAGACACGTAAAAAAACTGCGCTTGTCTTTTGGTCGTGGACTGGGTGACACAGATGTGGGTGAGACCCATGGGGAGGTGACCATGACAGTTTTTATCTTGATGTTGATTTTGCTCTTTTCCTTCCGGGCTTGTCTGGTTGTTTGTGATCCTTTTCTGTGGGTCCCCACTGGAAGATGCTTTAGACTTGTAGCAGGCTTTGGGGCCTTGCTCTGGGCCAATCCCATTTGGATGGACTTTTACCCACGAGGGGACGGGTAACTTTGGGTGCTTCACTTAAAAACTAAACTCTTTGCCTTACCTGTATTGTTTCCTAGTTTTATTAAAGTTCCTTCCCATTAAAGTCTCATATGTTTCGTGTTGATGCGGCGGATGGCAGAACCCATTTAGAATAGGCAGGTTTGCGGGGTTTGGGCTGCCCCTCTCTCTGTCCTATAACACTTATTGTTCTGGATAAGGATGTATCATGAGCATTTGTTAATGAATCAACAAAGGCTACCTTTCCCAAATCTCTTTGCTATGATGCCAAGGGGAAGGGAAATTTTGCTTAGGGACCAATTCTTCCAAGGTATTATAGGAATGAAACCCTCGTGTACATATTCCTCCTCTCTAAAGGTAAAATGTCAGAATATTTTAGCTGTATTGATTTAGGCCTGGCTGAAAAAGTCCTTCCTTCAGGAAAATATCCCATGTGTCCTCAGACAGTTGCTTTTTATTAGGGAAGGGGAATCTGAGTTCAATCTCAAGCTAGATATTCAGGGTGGCATTGTAAATAGAGCATTGCCACGTGGGGAAACCGGACACTCCTCCTGCTTTAGTCACCCAGGCCCTGTGTGTGGATATGCAGAACTGCAGCAGGATGTTTGTATATGTATATGAAATCAAGTACCTATACCTGGAGAAGCTCAGACTGAGTGAGCTCTGCAATAATGGAAATGGGGATTATTAGTGGACCTGTCAGGTCTCCAATTCTCCCTCTACAAAGGTAGAGTATTTGGAATTTTAAAGAGTTGTCACTTTATGTGTGCACTGAACTGGTGAAGCCGGTCATTCCAGTTGCACTGTTGTTGTTTTTCATGTGGCTACTTTACTTGATTTACTTTTATATCAGCTGGTATGCCTTGAAAAAGATTAGCTTCTTAAGGTTGGATAGTATTCTGACAGGAATGCTGCTTATTTTGTTTTTATACAAGTTTATAATCAGATAGGGTCTACCTAGTTTAAATCTGCATAGTTAACACCTGAAAGAACTTTTTAGCTTTATAAAATCAAAAGATCTTTTGATGAATAAAGAACACTGTCTCTAGCAATAAAGTTAATTGGAGAGTCTAAAAAACAGCCAAGAAACCAACTGAAATATTAAAATCATTCATTTAATGAAGAATCAGGTAGCATTCCTTTGACAAGTAATTTCCAACTCCCCATTCTTTTTTCTTTTAAAGATTTATTTATTTATGCATACAAGAGCTGGGGTACAGGCCAGAGATGGGGTGGTGGTGATGAGAGGCTTCACCAGAGACAGAGTGGGGAACAGAACAGGCAGACTGACTGAAATACACTGCTGAGGGGAGCATCTGGTGAGTCAGGAGAGATCTGCTGGCCATGTGGTTTGCTCCCCGCCTGGCCTGGGATCTGTACTCCTGCTGCAAAGGCCACACGGATTGTTTCACAGTGCAGTGCTTAACCCCTTGCACTACTAGGGAGGCCCTTCTGTTAGCATTCCTTTGATACCAGGAACAAACCAGTATAGGAGTCCATAGGAGAAAGAAGTAAGCACTGTATAATGATTAAGAGCCTCTACTTTGGGGCACCTGGTGCTAGCATTGGGTCTGTACAGGGTGGGGAGTTTCCTACTCCCTACCCCCCACTCCCTGCCTACTACATAAAGTCAGGACTCTTCAATGACTTTGAACTAGGAGTATACAAACTTAGAAAAAGCAGCTAGCCACAAAATTGTTTTCACATTATCTTTGTGCAAAAGATTTTTAAAAAGAAAAAAGACACTTCCCGCGCATTTTGTGGTTATGTTAGGGGGAAAGGCTGTCCTGAGTTAATCCCATACAGGCTTTGTGGACCCCACCCCCACTCCAGACTAAAGCCATCGGAACACTGGGAAAGACAAATCCCATCACCACCAAAGGGAAGGTGGCTGGGACCTGAGGGTGGAGTTGGGCAGCCAGGTTAGATATAAAAACCAAACACGTGGGCCTTGGAGTCTCTCTGGCTCGCAATCGCTCGCCTCCTGGCTTCACGGCTCCTGGCTGGCGGCCAACTTTGAGAGCGCCATTTTGGGATTCCTGATCGGCGGATTGGGTAGGACTCATTTAAAACTTTGTCTCCCACTTTTCTCCCAGAGCTGTACATTTCCTCATTTCCCCTTCCCTTGTAAATAAACCTTTTATTAACCTTTCGCGTGTGCCTGCAGTAGAGCATTGATAAGTCCTTTTAAGCGCGCGGGTGAGGACCCACAGTCAGGCACCCCGTTTTGTATCAGGGTTGCTCTACAACAGTTATTAGCTTTTTTTGACTGTTCTTGGACCAAGTTTTCACTCTTTGCATGGTCCAGAAAACCATCAGCTGAGAATTGTAATTTAAAGTGGAACCAGGGGCCTCCCTGGTGGCGCAGGGGGTTAAGACGCAGTACTACGAAGCTATCAGTAGCCACTGCAGCATGAGTTCGATCCCTGGCCAGGGAGGTGACCCACATGGCACAGCAGACCTCTCCTGTCCCACCCACTGCTCCCCTCAGCAGTGTACTTCAGTAGATCTGCCTGTTCTGCTCACCACTCAGACACTGGTGAATCCTCTCACCTCCTGCACCTCTGGCCTGTACACCAGTTCACGTATGCATAAATAAATAAATCTTTTAAAAAATAAAAAAAAATAAAGTGGAACCAGCTGTCTAGCTCCCCCCAGGATACTTGGCAGAAGCAATGCAACATGCCCTGGAGAAATGTACTGTTAACCTAAACCTGGAAGAAACCTGCTAGAGAAATTGAAACAAAAATGAACTAACAATTACAAATAAAATAATATAAATAGTAAAATAAACACCTTACCTGTAAAATATTGGAAAAGTGGATGAAGTTTGAATAAAGAATAAATTAAAAAATAAATCTGGAGGAATTTCAAAGAATAGTCTCAGAAATAAAAGAAATAGAGACTATGAAAGCCTAGTTAAGATATGTGTTGGTCAAATGAAAAAAAAAAAACAGTGAAAATGGAAAGATCTTTTTTAATTGATTATTCTTTTGTGTAGATAAAAGAAATAAATCCAAATATATCAACAATAATAAAAGTAGATAGATTAAATAATACACTTTGTTATTATAGATTTCTACACAGTATACATCTATCCAGTTCCTGCCCAATTCTTTCTCTTCAACCCTCTATTTAAATAAGCCACTCCTATCCCACAAAGAAGAGTGTGTGTGTGGGGGGCGGTGGCTGCCAGGAAGAGGGTCTCTACTCTTTTAGAGGCCCCTCTATGATGGAAACTGGGAACGACAGAAACCCAAAAACTTACAGTATTCATAGGTTCTAGATATGGCTCTTTCTATCTGAACATTATTTCATAAAACTAAATAAGGTGTTGATTTTTAAACTTTAAAAATCTCTGTGGAATAAAATTTAACCACAAATAAAATTTGCTTAGAAATATGTCAATATCTTTATACAGGTAAAAATGAAATTCTTTGCCAAGTAAATCAGTAAGGTTATGGATTTATGGAGTTCTGCTCCTTCTGTTGCTTTCATTTTCTTCATTGTCATTTTAAAAATTCAATATTTACCATTTCTAAGATAGTCCCAGCAATAACTAATACTTTCCATTGGTCGAAAACACAGTGATACATTGTATTTCATGATGATAACACTGGAATAAAAAAATACCTTTGATATATTTTGGAAAAAAACAAAACTACAGACACCATTGTGGTTGATATTCCAATATCAAGTTCTTTTCCTACCAGCAGCAATGTGGTGGAGGGAACTGTACCCAGGCTTTCTTGCCTGTTCCTACACTTTGTTCAAAAGGGCATTTTATTCCATTTTAGCCACCGAGACATGAGAAGATGTTGAGCTGGAGGTTTTGGGGAAACTTTATTTTGTTCTTTAAGGAGAAAACTGGGAACACACATTCATTCTTTCCTTGAGAACATGGGGAAAAAGCATTCAACTTCAAGTTTTAACAGGAGCTGTTCTGCCTGAAATATTGCCAAGGCCCACTCTGCCTCTGGACTTCACCAGCTAACCTAGCTCATTAGTTAAGCCAGTTTCAGTAGTCTCCTATTATTGGGAGCCAAAAGGTCCCTAAGTTATGCAATAATTAAATCTTCACATTGAGATGTTATTAAAACACTCTACAATAAAGTCACTGCTGAGAGCATGCCCATTTCTTAATGAGTTTGGAAAGCTTAGCAAGAACTACCTGTTTTACATATGAATGAAGTATGAATAAGCAACTTCCCCTCTCCTTTTTCAAGTATATGTGGGAATCATTATATGACTGGTTGATGCCTACACAATCTCTGCTTTTCCTTCTTCCTTACTAGTTCAGTTATATTCTGGACAACAAAATGTGCCTTTAAAATGGCACATTCCAGTTTCTCTTGATTTGATGGGGACCATCAATGAGATATAAATAGAAGTTATTGAGTAGGACTTACTAGAAAGCTCCTCAAAAGACAGACAGACCATGACACACATCCTTTTGCTCCTTGCATCTTCTTGCTTTCTGGAATACTGATGGAGGGAACTCCAGGAGTCATTTTGGACCATGAAACAACCTTGAGGATGAAAGTCTTACCTTAAAATGGTGAATCAAATAGTTTGAAGGAGCTCAGTTATCTGATGATTACAGAGCTGCCATCCCAGAGTTGCCTGCATCTGAGCCTCCTTTAAATGAAAAGAAATAAATCTGGGGCATCCCCTGGTGGCGCAGCGGTTGAGCGCCAGGCTGCGAAGCTGCCTGCAGCCTCTGCAGCGCTGGTTCCATCCCAGGCCACCGGCAGGGTTCCCACATGGCACGCAGACCTCTCCTGCCGCCCACTGCTCCTCTCAGCAGTGTATTTCGTCAGTCTGCCTGTTCTGTTCCCCGCTCTGGCTCTGGTTAATTCTCTCATCCTCCTGCGCCTCTGACTTGTATTTATACAAGTACCCAGTGCTTGTATAAATAAATAAATAAAATTTTTTTAAAAAGAAATAAATCTATCTTATTTGGTTTGCTTATTTGTATTTTCCTTTGTATTTGACTATACAACCTAATTCTAATTAATATATGGTATAGGCTTCCCTGGTGGCTCAGGGGTTAAAGTCTCAGTGCTATCAAGCTATCACCACTTTAGCATGAGTTCGACCCCCAGCCAGGGAGCTAACCCACATGGTGCAGCAGCCCTCTCCTGTCTTTCCCACTGCTCCCCTTAACAGTGTATTTCAGTCAATCTGCTTGTTCTGTCCCCCACTCTGTCTCTGGTGAATCCTCTCATCCCCTGCACCTCTGGCCTGCACCCCAGTTCTTGTATGCATAAATAAATAAAAATAAATAAATCTTTTTTAAAAATACATGGTATACCACAGTTAAGAACAGAGGTTCTGGAATCAGACAAACCAACTGTTGATAAGTGTGGGCAAGTTAGTTAACCAGTCTAAGTCTCAGTTCATTATCTGTTAAAATGGGGATAATGGATGAAACCTGTATCATTGGTGTGGGATGAAATGATAATACAGGTAAAATGTTCAGTACAATGCCTGGAACAGATGAACTATGTGGCAAATATCAATAGTATAATATTGAAACTAGCTAAATCAATCTACATATAAAGAGAAGACAAAGAAGAAATCAGTGGTGTGCAGCCTAAGCCAAGACCTTGACATTTGTTAATCTTTCTATTTATCTTTTATCATCCAGCACTCCCAATCCTCAAACTTCCAACATAATCTTTCCAAATCTGTGCCTCTTTTCAAAAATCCCACCCTTCTCAGCACCTGATGTTACCTCCTATTTCACAGTGAAAACAGGGGTTATAAAGAAACTCCCGCATGTGCTACCCTCATACCAACTAACTTCTTTCCAGGGAATTTCTTCTCCCGTCCAATGCAAATTATTCCCCTTTATTTGGAGGTAATTTTTCTCATCAACTCAAAGATGTGGGGGCTCATCCTATCTTATCTCCCTCTCTAGCCTCTCAGCTTATAGACAGACTCAAATCTCAGCCATCTTACAAAAATCAAAACAAAACACTATCTCTCTTTGATGCTTAGTACACCTGTAGCTATTAACCCTCCTCACTCCTGTCCCTCAGAACCAAGCTATTAGGACTATAGGAACTATAGTCTGTGTTCATTCTAGTCACTTCTAGCGAGCACTGGCTGCTATTACCTAATATTTATGGTGTGCCAGATGATTTATATACATTTATCTCCAATCTTCAATTCCACTGAGGCTCAAAGAGATTTAATGTCTTGTTCTGGCTCAAACAACTGAAATGTAACATAATCAGAATTAGAATCCAGAACTGTTTGAATGAAATTTACATTATTTGCATCCTACCAGTATATCCCAAACATGGAAGAAGTACATTAGAGTCATTTAGGAACCTTAAAAGTTTCAGTTATTATGTCCCAAACCAGATCTACCATAGCATAAAATCAAATCTGTAGATTCAAGCTCACTGGGTGAATCTGATACAACCAGTTTAACAGAGGCATCCCTTACATAATCTTTCATAAATGTGTTCCTCAACTAATTACAATTTAGCTTCCAAGACATCTCGTTGTGACAAGACCCACTGGATACTTTTTAATCTTCATCTTGATTGAGTTCTTAATAGTATTGAACAAGGGCCTCCCTGGTGGTGGTGCAGCAGATTGAGCTTGGCACTGTGAAGCTGTCTGCAGCCTCTGCAGTGTGGGTTCATTTCCTGGCCAGCCAGGAGACACCCACATGGTGCGGCAGACCTCAACAGTGTCTTTGGTCTTTCTGCCTGTTCTTCTCCCTGCTCTGTCTCTGGTGAATCTCACCCTCCTGTGCCTCTGGCCTGCACCCCAGTTCTTGTATAAATAAATAAATCTTTAAAAAAATAGTATTGAACTAGCTGATCAACTTCTAACTTTGGTTCCCAGAATACCTGGAGTCCCTCTTTCTGATCTACCTTTCTCTGTCCCTGTGAACTACCCAACTCTGACCAACTCCTAAATATTGGCACTCCCTACCTTGGTTTCTGACTTCACCTTCCTTTCCCTCTGAACATTGTATTTGGGTGATCTCATTCACTCTCATGGATCTAATTGCTGTTTATATATTAAGACTCCCATACTGGTATTTCTAGCCTCACTCATGGCTGCTGGATCTGTAAGTCCATATTTGAGAAGTTGCCAGCGGAGTTTCACTTAAGTCTCTTAAAACTCAACAAGTTCATAATGGAATTCATAACCTTCTTCGAAGAACATGAACTAACCTCAGAGGTTTATTAGTCAGCTCAGGCGGCCATAACAAAATACCACAGACCGAGAGGCTTAACCACCAGAACTGTTCATAGTTCTGGAGGCTGAAAGTGGGTGATCAGGGGCCCAGCAGGGTTGGGTTATAGTGAGTGCTCTCTTCCTGACTGGCAGATGGCTGCCTTCTTACTGTATGTATACATGACCTTTGGTGTTTGCCTGTGCTCCTCTGCTTACAAGGCCATCAATCCTGTTGGATTAGGGCCACACCCCTATGACCTAATTTAATCCTAATCTCCTAAGAATCCTAGCTCCAAATATAGTCTCATGAGGGTTTGAGCTTCAATATTTGAAATTGTGGAGGAACAGAAACATTCAGTCCATAACAACAGAACTGCTAAGCTGTTATTATCCTGCAACCTTGTGGTTATCCACAACAACAAAATAACAAGTGCAGTTGCACAGAAGGAAGCTGTGCTTGGAGTTTCATGCTCTGCACAAGCAGTTTTAAAATTCTTAATAATTTTATCTTTGAATTTATGTTCCTTGAGTGAAATCCTATGGGATAATAGAACATGTACTATAGGCTTGGAGCATGAGCTTACAAACCATCCTGCTCCCACTTCAGGTTCTTTTTTTTTTAAATATTTATTTATGCATACAAGAACTGGGGTGTAGGCCAGAGGTGCAGGGATGGGGGTGAGAGGATTCACCAGAGACAGAGTGAGGAACAGAACAGGCAGATCTACTGAAATACACTGCTGAGGGGAGCAGTGGGCAAGGTCTGCTGCACCATGTGGGTCACCTCCCTGGCCAAGTGGGGAATTGAACTTATGCTGCAGTGGCTGGCAATAGCTTGATAGCGCTATCTTTAACCCCTGCGCCACCCGGGAGGCCCCTCACTTCAGTTTTTAACCTATTGTTTCTTGTCACCATAGGCAACTCTCCTCTTCATCTCCTTCGACTGCTTCAACCTTCTGTCCCCAGGGGTGGGGTTTTGGGCATGGGTACAGCAGAATAGGCCTGGGAACTCACACATGGAAGGGCACTCCTCAGGAAGGGCATAACAGTGGCCATCCTAGTCCCAGACTGTCAATGCCATGGCATGTTCCAAGAAGAGGCAACTCTGCAGGTGAGCCCCTTGTCCACTATATCCAGGTACCGAGTACATCCTGACACTGAAATAACAATACTTTGGGATCATCTGTCTGCTGTGGATTCAGACTGTGGTCTTATGGAAAGGGTAAATACCTGGTTTGCCCTGCACGTTATTGATCCCAGTTGACAGGAGACAGAATCTGGCAACTGTGTGCTCAGTCATGAGGTGAGGGCCCCAGGAGTCTTGGAGCATATGCATGTGCTCTGTGTATATCCCTGTACCAAAGAGGATGTGACATTAGCAGGAAATGAAGATCATCATGACAAGTCAAGAGAGAGGTCATGGAAGAAAGGAACAAGAGTTCTTCCGCATTTTGAATCGGAGAATATGCATTATCATTCTGAAGTAAGCCCTGTAAATTATGGAGCTTCTCTTGCCTGCACCTCCTTTTATCTTATTTCAGTCAATGATGCCACCAATTGAATCTCCCAAGTCAGATAACCCAGAATGATCTTTGATGTTTCCTTTTCTTCTATTCCTCCCCCCCAGAAAGAACTCCACAGCTAATTTTCTAGATACTTCTAGTGGCATTTTCAATTGCCACTGACCTAGTTCAGATAAATAAAAGAAATTTGGAATTTTTTTTTATTAAATTACCTAGAAAACTTTTTCCTCTATCAGGCAGGAAAGGAAGAAAGAAAGACACAGTGGCTCATGCTTCAGACATCATTTAGGGGTATTGTCTAAGAATCCAATGACTATCTAAAAGACCGACAGAGGCTAGAGAATGCATAGGACCTGTAAAGCTTTAGCTGAGACATTTTAAAAAAGAAATCACGCAAGGGACACAAGTAATTTTTAACTGAAATAGAGCCTTAGAGAATAACTATGATATTTCTTTAAAAAAAAAACCCATTTATTAAAGTTAATGATGTTTCAAACTTCCCCTTCCCAACTACAGGGTCCTAGAAACTTTCTAGGACCAGACAGAAATTTCAGAGCAGGGAAAGGCCAGACAGTTGCCATGAATACTTGTCAAGTGTTTAAAGTATCCTTTTATGCATCAATTGGAAAGTGTGTCATGGGTTTGTCAAGTTGGCATAAAGGTATAAGATACTAACAAAAAAATCCCCCTCAGAGTGTTCTTCCTAAACTATCACTTTCTCCATATCACCTACTGGCTAAACATCCTTTAGTGGTTTCCCAAATATTTCTTAGGTGAAAGCCCAGTCTACCTATGAATATGTTCAAGACTCTCCACTCATGCCCTTGCCTTACCGTGAAAACATTTTATGTCACCATTCTTCAACACCCAGGTTGCACAGCAGCTGAGCCAGTGTCTTTCCTGTTGTCTAGCCTTGTTATTCTTGTACTACCTCAGAAATGTCTTCACTCATTTAGCAGTCCCATTCAACTGGGATCAACTGAAGTTCTGCCTTCATTTAAATTTTTATTTAACAAACACTTAACTAGCACTACTATGTGCAAGCAACATGAAATTGCTTTGAATATATTAATTACTTCAATATGCATAGTATCCCTGGGACATAAGGACTTTTACCCATTGCCAACTTATAGATGAACTTAACCAACTTTCCCAAAGGTATCCTGCTAGAATTTGAGCCCAGACACCTGCTCTCTCATAGACTACAGTTGATGCTCTCAACTCTTACGCTGCCTCAGTAAACCCTTTATGTCTATTCTAGCTCATAGTGAATTGTTTGTTTGCTTACACTTAACAATGACTTGCTGCTTTTTATATCCTGATAATTCACAAAAGGCTTCTTCCACTCTCCTCACTTTCCTCTTGCTTTCTTGTATTTTTAAGTCCTTGGAGCAAGTATGATATACATGATTCTATGACTAGATCAAGAGACATCTCTGGGGGCCTCCTTGGTGGCACAAGACGCTAAGACCCAACCTATGAAGCTATCCGCAGCTACTTCAGCATGAGTTCAATGCCTGGCCAGGCAAGGGAGCAACACACATGGTGCAGCAGACTCCTGTCTCACCTGCTGCTCCCCTCAGCAATGTATTTCAGTGGATCCTCCTGTTCTGCTCCCCACTCTGTCTCTGGTGAAATCCTCTCACCCCCTCCCCCCACATCTCTGGCCTGTACCCCAGTTCTTATATGCATAAATAAATAAATCTTTAAAAAAAACAAACAACTATGCCAGAGTTCAACATTTCTCATGATTTGATGGCACAAAGTTACATTTTATGCTTTTTTTTTCAATACAGGGATCACATAGGAGCAGTTCAAGCATTGGAGTGTGTATGGGGGTTTATTAGCATATTAGAAACTGCCCTGGGTACTTAAAGCAGGCAAGGAATTTAATCCAAGAAATTACGTTCTTACGATATTGTTTGAGGCGTTAGAAAAGCAGGTTTTAGATTGAAACTTTAGGAAGGATTCTCAGAATGATTCTACAGAAGTGACCCTGTGTTTAGCTTCTCTGCTGAACACAAAACCCCCTACAAGGTGGTACAAATCAAAGGTTTCAAATCTTTGTGTTCACTTCTGAAACATCTATGAAAATACCTAAGGACAAGGATATGCATATTCAAAACTCCCCCAAGTCTCACTTAAGAATGCAGCCAGTGACACCGAACTTAAAGATTCAGATGTTGATTCGCAAATTCATCCAGCTCAGTCAAATATACAAAGCTCCCAGGTTGTACCACTGGACCCGCAGAGCTGCTGGTCAGATCAACCCCTTCGTGAGCTCTCCCTGCCTCACTGACATGATCCTTACTGACAAAGAACAGATTATTTGTAAACCTGAAGAGGAAGTTGCACCGGATAACACAGATACCCCCAAAGGAGTTGAAGAAGCAAAAATGTATGGTTCTGGAATAAATCCAGCATAAAAGTGAAAGAAAAAAAATTGACTTTGCCATCTTGAGAACATTGGGCATCAGGACTCCATCATGTAAAATTCAGGCTCCAGGAAATACACTGTTAACATGTTGGACAGGATAATTCTTTGTTGAGGAAGCTATTCTGGGCATTGCAGAATGTTAAATATCATTCCCGGTTTCTGCCCACTGCATGCTGATAGCCTCCCTCAGTTGTGACAATCAAAACTATCTCCAGAATTGGCTAAATGCCCTTGGGTGCAGAAAAGTCCCTGACTGAGAATACTGCTCCCAAATATCATAATCTTAGTCTCAGTTAGGAGTTCAGGAAGTTGCTGCTATTTTGTTATTTCCAGGGAAATGCTGCCTTCATCATGATCTGTGGATCAGCGGAGCCAGTGGAACAGTCTGCTCTAAGCCACATCCACCGCCAGGAGATATGCCAGAAAATAAATGTCTGTGCCTTTCTTTCCACTTAGTTTCAAATTCAGTTCTTGCATAAAGGCATCAGATTGGTGGAACTTAATTCCAGACCCCCAAGCTGCAAGGGAGTCTGGGAAATGCCATTTTAGCCTTCCTGTTTTTGCAGAACAAGAGGACACCCTGAGAAGGAAATTGACATAAGTATTCAGAGACTCAGTCTACCATATCTGCCACAGCATGTCAAATTTTTGTTCTTGTCAAATGAACCAGACAAAACCAGAATGTCAATCTATTGAGTGGAAGTTTTTTATAGTCCTGGGGAAGAGGACCAGAACACCCTGCCACTATTCATTATCAGGAAAAAGATAAATTCTGGCACATAGTATTTTAAAACTCATTATCTTAGTCATCTGCTCATTAATAATACTAGCCCCACAATTTCACTTTACATGTGTAAATGTCTTATATCCCGAAAGCTGCAAATTCTTTAAGGGACCATTGTGTACTCTCAAAATGCTTGAACACAACTATAGGCATATCATGGATATTCTAAAAAATTATTATTTATTTTTAAAGATTTATTTATTTATGCATACAGGAACTGAGGTACAGGCCAGAGGTATGGGGCAGGAAAGGATTCACCAGAGACAAAGTGGAGAACAGAACAGGTGGATTAACTGAAATACACTGCTCAGGGGAGCAGCGGGTAAGACAGAAGAGGTCTGCTACGCCATGTGGGTAGCTCCTTGGCCAGGCATCGAACTCATGCTGCAATGGCTGTGGATAGCTTCTTAGTGCTGAGACTTGAACACTTGAGCCACCAGGGTGGCTGTCTATAAGAATTATTAAGCTAATTTTAGAAGTCAGTTTAACTAATCACCATAAATAAAGCCAGGAGTATTTCTAACCACTGTTGATTAAACATGTTGCAAGAGGGGCCTCCGTAGTGGCACAGCTGGTTGAGCGCCGTGCTGTGAAGCTATCTTTAGCCTCTGCAGCATGGGTTCGATCCCGCCTGGCCAGCGAGAATCCCACATGGTGCGGCAGACTTCTCCTGTTGCGCCCACTGCTCCCCTCAGCAGTGTATTTCTGCCGTCTGCCTGTTCTGCTACCTGCTCTGTCTCTGGTGAATCCTCTCACCCTCCCGCACCTCTGGCCTGTACCCCAGCTCTTGTATAAAAATAAATAAATAAATAAAACTTCAAAAAAAAAAAAACCATGGTGTAAGAAACCCTTTCTATCTTCTAGATAATTTCATAATCCCAAAACTTTGAAACATTATGGGAACTTTAACATACCTGCTGCTGGCATTAAATCTGAATTGAGAAATACATGGAAGATTAAGAGTGTAAGAATTACTTTTTTTTTTTTAATCTTAAATATGTGCTGATGTTACTCCCACCCACCATAAGTGACAGGGATCAAATTTACCTTCTGCCTTGAATAACAGCAACAACGAAAACAGACAAAAATATATGAAACAATTGGTTTTCAAGGCACAGCCACCAGGTAATGGACAGCAATCTTCCCTGCAAGAAAGGAAACAAATAAGGTGAACATGGTAAGTGTCACAGCAATGACAGTTCTCAGGCCACAGCACCAGGAAGCAGATCTGAGGTGGTCCCAAATGGAGTAGATGGACCTGGGAGTGGAGGAAGGCCAAGGCAACTAGAGTTCACAGAAGGGAATTGCAAAGAGAAGAGAGAATGCCAGAGATGGGCGGAGGGTTCTCCTTAAGTCTTCAGATAAGTAGTGAGCAGGGCATGAATATGAGCAACTATCTGAGTCTTGGATGGGGAAAAAGCCATCCAAGAAATGAAAGGTCACACTGGCCAGTGGTCACACTGGGCCTACAGTAGTGTCTGTTTCCACCTGCCACAGCAGAAACCTCCTGAGTCACAGGCATTGGGTAGAGAAGTCAGAAAGGTTTGGCCTCAATAGAGAAGAATAGTTGACCCTGGACCACTCCATACTCTGAACAAATCATAAAAACAAGACCCAAAAGGATGAGACTGTTTCCAACAAATTTCAGTCCCTCCCAGAATAAAGCTCAGGAATATTTAAAGAATGGAAAAAATACAGTATCCCATAAAGTAAAATTTATAGTATCTGATAGTAAGAAATTACCAGTAATGTAAATCAGGAGGAAAAAAAGATGGGGACAAATAATAAAGGGGCAAATCAATCAATCAAAATCCATGCACCACTGATACAGATGCCAGAATTAATGGACAAGGACGTGAAAACCAGTATTATAACTATTCTGGATGTTTAGAAAGTTAACTAAAGACATCAATTGGCCTTCTTTCCTATTTCATCCTGATTATTTGTGTTAACGGAGTCAGGCAAGGTAGGTACCTGTGAGCTGGGGTTGGGGCATACATGGTGTCAGAGATCTGGCAGAATAAGGAGGGTATTTACATGGTGGTGATGGGGGTGGGGAATTTGATACAGCAAATAAATATGTTATAGAAAGTGGGAGGCAGTTTTCTCTATCAGAAAAGGGAGCTACAAAATAGGAAAAGAGAAAATTGGAATGAATTAAAGGTATTGGTGTGAATTAATGTTTTTCACTATTTAGAGAAGGATAATAAATGTACCTGTAGTTGCATGCATAGGTATGTGTGTACATACACACTTTATACATTCCCTAGGTTTACCCACTGAGAGATTCTGGGAACAGTCACACCCTAACATCATGGAAATACTTCGAAGTTAAAGGAGATGTGTCTACAGAGGACAAACCTCAATTCTAGTTCTAGCTTGGCTGAGCCACCTTTCTTCACAGAATGTCTTTAATTTTTACAAATCATAAAGACAAATCAAACATGTCAATAAACACTACATTTTGAAATGTATTTGACACACTTCAAAATGTATTTGACACACTTATCACATGTAAAAATTATAGAAAAATAAAATATGGTCTTTGGGTTAGTCCTGGGTGCCAATATTATTTTTGTTTTATTTATTTATGCATACATGAGCTAGGGTACAGGCCAGAAGTGTGGGAGGTAAGAGGATTCACCAGAGACAGAGTGGGGAGCAGAACAGGTGGATTGACTAAAATACACTGCTGAGGGGAGCAGCGGGTGAGATAGGAGAGGCCTGCTGCATGCACCCTGTGGGTTAGCTCCCTGGCCAGTGATTGAACTCATGCTGCTATAGCTGGCAATAGCTTGATAGTGCTGAGACTTAACCCCTTGCGCCAGCACAGGGACCCCTGGGTGACAATTTTAACTCAGATATTTATTAATTTTGTGACTCTGAAGAATCAATTGTTCTCTCTGAGTCTCAGTGTCCTCAAATGCAAAATAAATGTGCATACTTTTTAGGGTCTTATATTATTAGTAAGATCATGTTTATTCCTCCTGTGCTTGGCAGAAAATAAATGTTCTACAAGTGATAGTGATAGTTAATAGCACATTTGTGTGTGTGTGTTAACTGGGCAGGTTTTTATTATTTTGATTTAACAAGGAAAAAAAGATGAGGGAAGTGAAGACTTAAGAGGAGAAAATATCCATTAATTCAGACAACAAATGATTTTAAAATAGTAGCTAGATATACTTGGAAGGAAGAAAACATTCCAGAAAGTAGGAAGGGTGGGAGCAAAACTCCAAGGTGGGCACTGGCAGGAGAAGCATGGGCAACATCACTACCTGGGTTTGACCCAAGTGAAGGTACAAGAAGGAGGTGGGAAGTGAGGCTGTCTAAATAATTTATTACAGACTGTATAGAGTATCAATATAAAGCTAAATAAAGTACGTCATAGAAACATGGATAAAGAAAATTATCCACAATTCCATTGTGATATGTACACACAATGGAATATTACTCAGTTTTAAAGATAAAATCTTGCCATTTGGGAACATAGATGGACTTAGAAGGTATGATGTTTGGTAGAATAAGTCAAGTGGAGAACTACAAACACCATATGTACAAACTTCATATGTGAACAATAAAAAAACAAAGCTAATGAACAAATAAAACAAAAAACTATAGGAGCAAAATAGTGATTAAAACAGGGAAGAGTGGTGGTTTGAGTAAATAAAATGAATCAACTGTAAGGTGAAGGGTTGAAAACAAACTTTTGGTGGTGATCATAATGTAGTATATATGCATATATATGTGTGTGTGTGTGCATCCATCTATCTATCCATCTACATATAGATGTTCAATTTCTGCTATTATCCTAAGAACCTAAAATAAACTAGAGTGTTTTCATATTGTCACATGTGCAGTAGGACTTAAAAGACACTACAAACCCAAAACTTCTACCCTCAAAGCAATGAAAATTTAAAATTAGCTTGAATGTTCACCATAAAAGGTAGAACTTCCTCATCCAGGAAGGGTGATATGGAGTTGGGCAATGTGTCTTGGCACTTAACAATTTTTTTCCGATTTTATGACATTCGGATTTATTCTGAAACATTCATCAAGAGTGCATGTCAAAAAAAAAATCAAAGGTGCCCATCAAAAATAGTTTTGTGCAAGTGGGAAGGAGGGTAGAGATTAAGAGCCCCATTAGGGAAGGAAAGGCTGTCCATGTTATGGATGCCACTTTTTTTTTCCCCCAGGTTTTCTATTTCTTTTTTTTTTTTTAAAGATTTATTTATGCATACAAGAGCTGGAGCACAGGCCAGAGATGTGGGGGGTGAGAGGATTCACCAGGGACAGAGTGGGCCACTTTTGTGAATGATTGGAACACTGAAGGTTGGCAGATTCAGGATGAAACATTTCTGGAACTTCTCTAGACATTTCCTGAGACATTCCACTGCCTCCTTGGATGAGAGAGTTGGTGTACAGTAGTGGTCTAGGATACTGAGTGCCCTAAGATACCAGGCTAGTATCCTGAGTGAACACAGGATGCTGGGCTGTGAAAGGCACCTTGGCCAAATCTGCCGGGTGGTCCACATAATAGAGTGTGGACCCTCATGCTCGTGGTAGCCAGCCAGGAGGAGGCTAACCTGGTATGGGGTCCAGTGCCAAAGTCAGTCATCCAGGTTTCTGCATATGAAATTAGCTGCTGCTGTGGGAAACAATTCATAACCATTTCACATAAAGTTGCACCTTTTTCTGAATATACGCTGCAGACTCTACAGTGTCTCCAGCCTCTCCAAAACAGTAAGATTTTGGTCACTCACCTTAAACATCTTGTCATGATTGTCCTTCATCTGGAGAATACTGCTACTGGCCACCCGGTTGGAGGCGACAAAAACATAGTGGGAGCCCTGGATACCTGTGCGGAACCACAGTGCTGGGAGGTTGGGGGGGGGGGCGGGGGGCTGCAGCCTCCACAGAGTGTGGGCCTGCGACCATATGATGGAGGGAAGATTGGCGTGACATAGACCGGTACTTTCATTTTTAAGGTTATTTATGATGCCTTAACACCTCGAGTGTGTGTATGCCACTTTACAAAGTTCTGCAGAAGAAAAAGAAACAGATCTTGTGGTAATTATCAAACAGACAGAGAAAAGAATGTAGATTTAATTAGGAAAAACAGACTGAGGTAGAATGAGTTCCAGACTACAATCAACAACTGAGAAAAGACATGAAATCATCTGTCCTAGACATAGACATTGTTGAAAAATACAATAAATATTCAAAGGTAAAAATTAATGAGTTTATTAAAATGAGTTGGCGCTGTAGTAGGCACCGGGGTACAGTAAATAAAACAAAGCACCCACCCCTATAGGGGCTCGCAGTTCCAAGAGAAGTTAGACTTAAGCATGAAGAATTCTAAAAACACGGGTAGAACTGTAGAAGGTTTAGAGCATGGGAGTGGAGAGGAAGCCACATCCAGCTACCCGGAGAAGTCACGAAAGGCCTGAGACCACAGAGCGCCCAGACCAGGAATGGGAAGATGAGTCAGGGTCCACCTGCAGTGCAGAAGGCCAGGAGAGAAGCCAAGTGCAAAGGTGGAAGAGGCTGCAAAACCCGTAGAGCTTGGGGAGGGCTGCACGGTTCTGAGTGTCTGCCCCCCCGGGGTGGGTGGTGGAGAGTGGGGTAAAATGGGCTGTGCAGGGAGTTGGGTAGAATGCTGAGAAGTTCAGGCATATGGACATGTATATATGCATAGAGGAAAAAGCTAGAAGGATGCAAGATTAACATGTACTCCAGTAAATGTCAAACTGGATTACTGTTTTCAAAACCCAATAGCATCACAAAAACTCAAGCAGGTCTATCCAGACTCAGCCCATTGGCAAGGTATTTGCCCTCCCTATTTTTCTCTATGCTTCAATTTCCCCTCTAAAGAATGAAGGCACAATGATACTTACCTCATAGAATTGTTGTGGATTAAAGAAACTAGTGTGTGGGTTGTGTTTAGAATAGTGTCTGTCACATTGAAAGCATAGTGTAAATGTTTGCTAGTATGTACTGGGAGGACTTGGTCGTTTTCTTTCTTGAAAGAGGAAAAAGTGTTGATGTTGTAGTTTGTGGGGTTTCCCCTCCTGTATTGTGTGTGTTTGTGGTGAGTAAGTGCTTGGGAAGAGCTTGGAGAATGAAGGATTGAGGGAATGGCCTGGCATCTGCTCCATTTGCCAGACTTTGTGATTCTGAGTATAATGTTTCCTTTGGACTCAGTGACCACATCACCCCAGAGGGTGGAGTAAGAGGATTCTTTCCTCTCTGTGTCAGCACATAGGAGTGGAGAGGCCGGTTGTACCCAGTGGAAGGACCAGGCCCAATGTTCTTCTGGTCATACCTGCAGCAGAGGCACCCTCCATATGATTTGAAATGCAGTAGAATCTTCACAAGGAGATTGAAGTGGATGATCACATGCTGGTTTCTTCCCAGGCACCTGTGGGTTCCACCTCAGACTTCTAAGAAATGAATGAGGGAACCCTTGAGGGTAGGTCAACCTCCGAGATGACACTGTACAGTCATGAGATCGAGGGAAATTATATTTTTGGTATTCATGTTAAATGATCTAAATGCTTCCCAGAGAACATTTATATTACATGGCAAAATATCTGCAGTTGTTACATATGGATGGTGAACTTAAGGATGAATTTCAGCTTTTTCTTTGTGTTTTTCTATATTGCCCATTTTTATAATTAGCATAATAATTGGGGAGAAATTTTGATCAGAAACAAAATTAGGCAAACTGGCAACACACAGCAAAAATAATTCTTAGTCTCTGAAAAAAAATATGCTGGCTACTAGAGGGAAAGGTGTGGTGGAGGCAGAAGAGGATAGGGGAAGACACAGGAGTTTTGGTGGAGGGTGAGTGAAGTGCATATGCAAATGGAGGTGTGAACATGTACCCCTAAAGTTATATGGTTATGTAAATGACTGAAAAATTAATAAAATTTGAGGGAAAAGTTTGGATTTCACTACAGATACCAAGTGGGGTTTTGTTGAAGACTTTCAGGGATTGGGTTGGATTGATCAAGGCTGAGGGGATTGTGGAAGATGAATTAAAGTGGGGTAGGAATGGCAGCAGGGCCATCAGTTAGGTGATGTTTGCAGTTGAGCAGAAGAGAAATGACTAATGCTTTGATGATAGAATTGAGGAGGAAATGAAAGGATGAAACAAGAAACGTTTAGAAGTTAGGCCTGCCTGGGTCCCATGATATGGGAGAGAAGGTAAGGGAAAGGCAGAACCCACCCTTGTGTAACATCCTCCTGGCCCCCCGTAGGACCTTTCTACTCATTCTTCTATTGCCTTCTGGAGAACAGATACACTTGATTCTCCATCATTTGGCACCTAATGCAATTTTGTCCTACTGAACAGCACACATTTGTGAGCAACATCACAGATGAGTCTGCTGTGACTCTTTTCATTCTACTGGCAGATAATTCCTTTGTGAACAGAAAATTAAGCCAACCTTGACAAATGATCTCCTCATTTTAAACATATCCTCATTCTGTCTTCTTAACTTTCTAATATAATGCTTGGGGATCCCATGAAATTTAGGATTTCTCATTCAACTAATAATCTTCATGAAGGATTAGTTTCTTCAGGTGCTGTTCAAGTCACATTCTTTAGCTCAAGGCAGGAATATGGGACTGTCTATGTACATGCAAGGCCAGATACCTTGTTGGGTTAGTAGGTGTTCTGAAGTGAAACACAGCAAACTTCACAGGACTCCACAGGTGTATGTGACTCCACAGACTATGTAACCAATTTGACCGGTGTAATCAGGATTGAAGAGGTGAAGCTACTCCTCATCTAGAGAAAGCCAACATTCACAGGTATGGATTTTGAAATTTCATGAGTGGTGCATAGTGATAGGACTTTCAGTCCAAAATTGCCACCTTGATGGTTTAACTTCAAACTTGTTGGGCTACCACTTGCAAGTCGAAGACCCTCTACCTCCCCCAAATGCATTTTATTTCAGCACGTTATGTAGCACCTCAACCCATGCACTCTGTCATAATCCCATATGTAATTATGGCACCAAGTGGTCACAGATAAATTTAATGAATGGAAAGTATAACACATACACCTGATGGGAGGTGGCTAGACTTGGGTATAGATAGTCTTGGTTTGAAGAACTCTTGATTCTATTTCTTTTTCTAAATGGATGTACGAGTTCTTGAGTTGCTCTCATTTCTGTATTTAAACTACCTGATGTTTCCAGGACTCACTCTTATGTGTTACTTTTGGAAGCTGCTGGGATTTCTTTCTATCCAGTGACAAGACCTCTCTCCTCCCACAGGTCTTCTATCTGACTGGACTTGGTAGTGAACTCTTTGGCTTCAACCTTTACGGAACCCACCAGGGACTCCTCATTATAATTTTAATTTGCGCCTTCTGAGCCCTGTTGCTCCCCTAATTCCTAGGGCACACATCTCCTGTCTTTATCAGAGCCAAGGGCACAAACCATACAAGTGCTTCTTGAGGAAAAACTCTGCACCATAGGTTTGTCTGCTTATTTATTTCACTTGCTAGGGTTAACACCTTCCTGATAAATGTTCTAAGACTTTTGTTTAAGTTATTATAGAGTTCTGTGAGACCTTATCCCTGCTACTGGCACCTAACACCAGTCTCCTAGTCCTGCTTTAGGGAGCCTGGGCTAACTACTCAAATTTGAAGACCTTTAATCTGGTGAGGCTCTGTTCAGTGATGCATAGAACACCAGATTTTTCAGTCCACATTTAGGGAACAGTAACCAAATCCATGTCTATGACCTATGCATTCAGATGGTTCCAGAGCAGCTGATCCAGCTCCCTCCCCTATTACTTGTGATGCTTGGACTATACATGCTTCATTGTCCTAGGTTCTGCCATAGAACCCTAGGGAACACGCTGGGTATGAAATCCAAGATGCTATGCAAGATTAGTGGTGGGAGCCAAGGGCTACTGAAATTATTTTAGCTTGCAAATCCCATCCTGTTTTCATTATTCATAATATCCTTATGCTCTGAATTGAGATGGTTTATTTGGGGGAAGGAAATGTTTTTAATTGTGAAGGTCTAATATTTATTCAAGTATCAGTCTAACTTTGTTCCTCAAAAACTGGAGAAAATGGAACTTTCAAATCAGAATCTGACTTTTCCCCGACAATTGATGAGAAAAAAAATTCAAACATACAGAAAACCTGACAAAAATGTAAAGCGAACATCCATAATTCCACCACCTAGCTTCTATAGTCAGAATTTAATTTTTATTAGCTAGAACAACTATTTGCCTAAACCTCTGAGTGATGCTGAACAGAGTGATAGCATGAACATAATTACACAGGAAGTATTCTCTCCCTACTGGTAAGTCCAGTGCTTCATAAGTGTTCTGTATTGTGGCCAATTTCATGAGTACTTAAAACAAGCCAACACAGGTCAGCTGTTAGCTGGGTGGAGGAGCTTCCAGAGAGTTCTTCCCAGCTTAAAGAAACAAAATTTCAAAGTCATCTGGCTTGCTGCCTAAGACACCTCCAGCTTTTGGCTCTTATAAGTTGTTACTGTCCATTGGCATAACCTACGACTTTCTGGTTGTGCAATGAGGGAGCAACTAACTCTGCTCTGGACTCAACAGTGACAGGGACAGTGACGGAGAAGCGGGGGCAACTGGGATTCATATCCGTCTACATGATTCTACTCTTATAATTTCTACTCTTTAGCACCCATTGTCCCCACAGATGGCACAGTGCTCTTTCCCTCGGGGGCTCTTCTGCAAATGCATGTAACCATCTCCATGTTTTCCAGAGTCACAGAAGCTTTAAAAAGAAAAGGGAATGTGATTCTTTAAATCTAAAGGAAACACATATAGTGTCTCTCTTTTCCTGAAAGGTCTTTGGTTAAGAACAGCCTCCAGGGCCTCCCCCTCCCCGTGGCGCAGCGATGTGCAGCTGTTGGATTCCCGGCCAGCCAGGGAGATACCCACATAGCACGTCAGACTTCTCCTGTCTTGCCTGCTGCTTCCCTCAGCAGTGTGTTCAGTCCGTCTGCCTGTTCTGCTCTCTGCTCTGTCTCTGGTGAATTCTTTGACCCACCCACGCTTCTGGCTTGTACCCCCATACTTGTATAAATAAATAAATCTTAAAAAAAAAAAAAAAGAACAGCTTCCTAAGCAAAGGTATGTGAGTTCATCAGTGAGCTAGCTCTATCCCACAGATAAAAAAATAGCATGTGACCAAATGAAATGTATAGCAACACACATGCCATTCTAATCCTGTAAGGACTGGTGTTATTTTCTCAATGTTACCCTTGGACAGCCCAGAATGAACAGTTTTGAACAGGAGTGGAATACTTCGGTAAATGTAAAAATTACACTTTTAGAATGAGAATAGTATTTTTAAATGAAAAAAGTCCTTCCCACCTTTGCCTTTCTGAGTATGTAATCTTTTTTTTTTTTATTGTTTGATTTTTTTTTATTGAGATATAATTAACACACCAGAGTTCACCCTTTAAAAGTATTCAATTTAGTGGATTTTGGTACATTCACAAAGTTATCCATTAATTACCAATAATTCCTGCTTGTCTGATTTTTTATTAAAAAAAATAGAAAAACAAAAGTGTAATTTTTTATTCAATAAATATAATTTGATTCTTATGCAATTTTGTTACAGAAAGTGAAGTCCATGATTTTGGAAGGATGAGAGTAATCTATCAGCCAAGTCAGTTTCACACAGTTTCAATAACTGCAGCAATTTCCTTGAACTGTTTGTAGAAATTCTGAAACTGTGGAATTGTCATTTCAAAGGACTTGTTCTTTACTTGCCCTGACTGATCAGCCACTTTAAGCATCACTGCCACGTAAGGATACTTAAGCGATCTGCAATTGTTGGAGCTCACAGCCATCCCCAATTTCCACTGAAAATCCACAAGCTGGTTGGTGACCTTGGACTTGGCATCCAGCAGCGGCTCGGGGGAGCCCTCCATGGCGACCACCCGGGGGGGGGGGGGGGCGCAGCCCGCCAGGTGGCTCTGAGTATGTAATCTTCACTCTAGATCACAGATCAGCAAACCTTTTCTATAGGAGGCCATAGTAAATATTTTGGTTTTTGTGGCCTATATGGTCTGTCTTACAAATTAAGTATCCAGCTCTGCCAAGGTAGCACAAAAGCAGTCATAGGGAATACATAAATAAACAAGCATGGCTACATTTCAATTAAACTTTATGCATGGACCCGTAAATAAAGACAACCATAGTTTTATACACAAAGCAAAGATTTCCTATTTACTCCGCACAGCCCAAACCACCTATATCATGAGTTAAAATTTTACAAACCCACTACACTATGGATGATGGATGATTCTTCAACTGTAGTCTAATCCTCAATGTTCAGATTTCTTTCATTCAATTTGTGAAATCACAGGATTGAAGACATCCTGAACCCATATTTTACCACAATTTAAAAAGTAACGTCTAAGTAGAGGTTGATAGGTTTTAGTCAAATGAGCATGCAAATCCAAGCCCTTTGACTTTCACAGTTGTATGCCATGTTTGGTCAACTGAAGAATATTTTTACATGTTTCTTCATTTGGAAGGTTACACGAATCTTCATAGTGTTCGGTAATCACGCAGTCAATGTTCAAAATTATAACTTTTCAGTAAGTCATTGCTAAGTAATGATTTTTGTTTTTATCTGTGTAGAAAGATTATTTATGACATTGGAATTCAGTAGTCTGTTTTGCAGATTATCTGCCATTGTGTAATTAGGAAGATCACCCCGATGTAATGTCATACTTGTTTAATTCGGAGTTCTTATGACCAATTTGATATAATAACAGGTAGACAGAATTATACAGTGGGTTGCTGAGTGTCCGTTGGCTCCCAGAGATGTGTATTTTCATGTTGGACTTCTAATTATGACTTCCTCTACATTTCTATGAAGTTATGGTATTTATTTTTAAAATTAGTATTTATGAAACCATTAAAATAAGAGTTCAGATGCCTCACAGAGAGTTCCAAATCTCAATAGTGTTAAGCAAATGAAAGTATAAAGTTCTTAAAAAAAAAACCAAGTAATATGATACATAGGATAATATTCAAAAGGTACAAAATGAAGTCTAGTCCCACAGTTGCCCTGCTAGGAAGCAACCACTTGGAGAAACGCACACACTCATGCAAACACATGAGCGTGTGTATATACATTCAATCACTCCTCACACTGCCTCTTGCTTCATTACTTTGACTACACCAGAAAATTTTCCCTGTCTCTACGTATACAACCCTCCTTTTATGTATTTAAATGGCAGCTTAATATTTCATTAGATAGATGACCTTATATTATTTAACCAGGCCTCCGGGATGAACTTCAAGGTTTTTCCCAACTGTTTGCTCTTGCAAACAAGATTGCAATGCTGCCTTGTAACTTTTCATCTTCCTTACGCTGTGATTGTGTTCTTTTTCTTCCAGCACGACTGAAAAGTGATTCTGTGGGACTTTCCCGAAATCTCCTGACCCCAGAACCTTAGCAAGTATTTGCGGTGTTACCGGTTCTTCCTTCAGCATTGTTACTACAAGTCTCTTGTTCATCTGCCTACTTAGGCCCTGGTGAGAGCCGGGTGTGTTATTAACTGTGTGTCAGGGTGTGTGTGAGTCTGAGCAGCAGCAAGCGCACGTGTCCTCAGCCCATTTCTGGTGCTTGATTGCGTGGGAGGAGGCAATTCTGAGAGCAAGTGGCCGCTTGTTCCTTCTCCAGAGGGTGTTGAGCCGGGGTGGCACTGCGATCTATGGTATGTGGGACCGGCGTGGAACACCCCAAGATCCTCTCCCAGCTTTGGTCCACAGTCCTCCCCTGAATCAAGGAGGTGTTTAAAGGTGTCTCTTAGAAACAGGCACCACCCGGGCAGCCCGGCTGCAGAACAATGGGTCCTTTCAGTCACCCCCTTTAGCTGTATGGCTTGTCACCATGACAACCACCCCCATTATTGAAAGTCAGAGCTGGTCCCCGCCTCAGACACTCTCCTCCCGGGCTCCCCTCCCCCTCCGGCCCCACCGTATGGTGTGTGTGGCACTGGCAGCTGTTGTCAAAAGAAGGCACCTCTTTGTCTCCAGGAGATGAAAGACATTTGGTTTTCCTCGTCACACTTTCTCTCCGCCCCGACAACTTTTCTCCGCGCTCTGCACCCTTGTCCCCAGAAGCTACCGTCCAGCTCCGAGGACACACAACCGTAGCTTGGATGCAAATTGCATCTCGGGATCACTCACCCCAAAGTATTTCTGCCTTTACCTCAAACTCTTTTGAGTTACTGGAAGTCTCACTTTGAGGTGGAGAATCCAGACTCGGCGAGTTCGCTTTAGAAATCTCGAGCTTCTCACCATCAACTCAGTTCTGGGAGCTCTAGTGCAAGTCAGTTCGCCCCTCAGACCCACTAGCACCACCTTCCGTAGCGAGGAGCTTATTACCGAGTCTTCCCCGCAAGAGCGCAGGAGCCCTTGCCACCAAGTTAAAAGTTCGGCCTGTTCCTTAGAATAAAGAACAGTTAAGTCTCTCGGGGAGCTCGAGGCTCACAGCTAGACACCCTCTAAAAAAGGCCAGAGGATTATGCAAACAATACGACCTGGATTTTTCTAGACAGTTCTAATCTAAATGTATTATTAAAGTATCTTTAAAAGTTCCATATTGCTTTTAATGAATAGCTAAATACAATTTACTGTCTTTTGTCTGGGATGGGACTTCATAAATTTAAAGAAATCAGGAAAAATCCTGGTTAACTTTGCATCTACTAGGATTTGGGGTTCAAAGAATGTTTCCCCTGAACCTATCTTCTGTATTAGGACCTTAAAATGGGAACAGATGGTGTTTTTGAGACCTATCTGGGGAAAAAAAAAAAAAAAAAGGTTACGGTGGTGAGAGAAAAAGCTGGATGAAGGAGGGGGAAGGACACTGTAGAGAGAAATGCTGACACCCACATGGAGAGAACGAGAATGTAAGCAAAACTGGGTATACTGAACTATTCTGGAGACAAAAACACACCTTAGGATTTAGGATTTAGATGTGTGAGTGGGGGAAATAACCAATATTCTTAAATTTAGAAAATTTAATAAATTGTACCATTGGTTTATGTAATCTTAGAATTTTAGCTAATACTCAAAAGGGGATGCTGGAAGTAGAAACTTGAGGGAAACTTTCAGATCTCTGAGTTTTTCTACTGGTAGTTTTGAGTAAGTTAAAGTTTTAAAAGGACATTTTTAAACTTGGGAGTGTTAAAAGTATAACAAGTTCAGCAGGTGACTGACAAGAGGCACATGTTTCTGGTCTTTACTTCCAATTACTAACAATTACTTTCGGTAAACAGGAAGCAGCCAAGTCTGGGACACAGGAAACAAGTATTTGCAAAGCAAAGGTTTGTTTTTTCCCTCTGAGAATAATTTTTATCTAAATAACTACCTAGAAAATAATATGTTACTCTGAAAACCTGTCTTTTATTATCCAAGCCCTCTTCTTCCCCAACATTATTGAATAAACTTTGGAGGAAATTCCATTTTTTGAAAGATTTAATATTTTGCTAGTGATTTAAAATAAGAGTCACGAAAGTGTCACAATTTGAAATTCTAGTTATTTAACTTAAACTTTTTTAAGTGTTTGTTATTAACAAATAAAATTAATAGACCCTTTGTGACAAGAATACTCATGGTTCTATCAGTAGTCTGATTTTTATGAATACATAATTTTATTTAAATTACAAATGGAATTATGTAGAAGTGAAGTCTATGGAGCTGAGAGGCCACAGCAGGGATGCAGATTACCGTCAAGGGTACAGAACTCCAGGACTCTGATCCCATGTCAATCAAGCATGTCAATTAGCTGTTTTCATTACTGAAAGATTTCACTGCCCTCTCCTCCTCAAATTAAGACCACTGTTAAAATGGAAATTTAAAGTTGCAAAAGATCTTAGAAATCAAGTAGTCCAGCCCTCTCATTTTACAGATAAGGACATTCAGATCCAAGGAATTTATCTAGATAACCTGCCCAAGATGATGATGCCAGTTTGTGGCAATGTATAATTTTGTGATCACTTGCCATCCCCATAACCTTTGCATACCAGAGTTTACCACATTAACCCTCCCTAGTCATTACTTACAGGATCTTCTTGTTACTATACTCGTTTTTTGTCTTTCTTCTTACTTTTTTTAAATTCTTTTTTTAAAAAAGATTATTTATGCATACAAGAACTGGGGTACAGGCCAGAGGTGTGGGAGGGGGGGTGAGAGGATTCACCAGAGACAGAGTGGGGAGCAGAACAGGCAGACTGACTGAAATACACTGCTGAGGGGAGCAGCGGGCGAGACAAGAGAGGTCTGCTGTGCCCTGGGTGGCCAGGGATCGAACTCGTGCTGCAGAGGCTGTGGATTGCTTCATAGTGTGGTGCTTAACACCTTGCGCCACCAGGGAGGCCCTGTCATATTTAGGGTGGGAATCTTTCCTTCACCAATGGGGTGAAATAGGAGGTGATCACAACAGTCCATTTATTCCTAAAACATTTTGTGAGTCCTCTTAGGTGGCAGAACTGTACCTTATAATGGCTATAAAGGTGAGCAAGATAGATAGAGACTGATTAAAAAAAAAGACAATAGAGAAATAAAGGCAGTAATTACAGCTGTAGTGGGTGTTATAAAGACTAGAGAATAGCCCACAATGGCAGAGGAAGAGGAAGCTGGGGGGAGGGGGTGTAAATTTAGATAAAGTAGTGATTGAAGATTCCCTGAGAAGGTGACTTAAGGAAGGCCCAAAGGAAGAAAAGAAGTTATGTGAAGATTGGGGGAAGAATATTTTAAGTTGGGGAGAAAACATATTCCTCTGGTGGGGTAAGGAAGGGGAATTAAAAGAGATTCAACTAGAGAGATGGTGGGTGTGTCTCAGGCTGTTTGGGTTGCTATAACAAAAAATTCCAGACTGGGTGGCATAAAAAACAAACATGTATTTCTCACATTTCTGGAGGTTGGAAAGTCTAAGATCAGGCCAGGGCAGATTCTGGTGGTGTCTGGAAAAGGTCCATTTCCTAGTTCATAGACAGCTGTATTCTCACTATGTCCTCACATGGTGGCAGGGGCATGGGAGCTCTCTGGCATCTCATTTATAAGATACCCAGTCATAAGGAGTAACCCGTTCATAACAGTTCTACTCTCATGACCTAAAAACCTCCCAAAGACCACACTTCCAAACACTACCCCATTGGGCTTTAGGATTTAACATATGAATTTCCAGTCTATAGAAGATGGTAGAGGCATTTGAAATTAATCCTGTGGGATGTCACTGAATGCTTCTAGGCTGCAGATAACTGTTCACCTGCTTAAAATCTCACTTCTGCTGCTATATAGAAAATGGATTGAAATGGGAAGGAGTGGAACTGGGAGGCCGGTCCAGAGGTGGTCTTTTAGACAAGAGAAAAATGTTGGTCTGGGCTTAGGTTGTTGATAGTAGAATTGGAGCGAGAATGGATTTCTGATGTACTTCAGCAATAGAATCAACAGGGTTTGTTTCTGGATTAGAAGAGGGAATTGGGGGCTTAAAGATGATTCGTGGGTATTGGTTCGAGTAGTTGAATGGATAGTGAAATCATTTACAAAGATGGGGAAATTGGAGGTTGGGTAGGCCTGAAGCAAGAACAGCTTTGGAAAGAAAACTCAAGTACCTTTTCACCCTATTAAGAGGCACGTAAGTGAAGCTGTCAAATAGGTGATTGGATATGTGGCCTTGCAGCTCTGTGAAGAGGTTGAGGTTGGACATATAAAATCAGCAGTCATAATTTTTAAAAGAATTTTTACACTGTGCAGTCATCTGGGCAAAGATGCAGAGAGAGAATAGTGTCTAGCAAGAAACGATGGACTAATGCAATCCCTTTGAGGTAGGACTGGGGCCTCACACTCGCATATTCCTGGGTTAATCATCTAGAGAAGGGACCATTTGGTGCACTATTACTTCAGTCAGGAGACTGGAACCAGGAGCCCAGACTGAGGCAACCAGGAGAGGGATGCTGCTGTCACCTTGGCAGGCAGGGTTTGGATTTCAGGAACCTGAGAGTTTTGCTGGGGTTCCTGAGTAAGAGGAGTTACAGAGAACACCCACTCCTGGAAGCAGTTGTGCACTGATACCCCAGGATACCCTGACTGTGTCACAGCTTATGAGCTATATTATTAGTGGCATGTTACTTTCTGTTCATTTTCTTTTTATTCTCCCTGAGTGTTTAGATAAGCTTTGTATAGATGTTCACTGTCTTTGCTCCACTATGAGAAATTAAAGAAAAGCTAATGTGTCCACCCTGGTGTTGAAGAATTAAAGGGATACTGAGCTTAATGGGACATAATGGGACACAGCAGGTAATGAGGGCTCCTCAGGGGAAAATGGGCTTCTTGTTCAAAGCAAGGTGGTCAAGTTCAGGCTCTCCTCTCCACAAGGATAGGCTCCTTCGAAGGTCAACCTTAAAGGAGCTGGTTTTGAGTTTTTATTTTACTGTATTTTATTTTTTATGGCAAGAAGATTTCTCTTTTTTTTTTAAGCTTTTAATTTTATTTTTAAAGATTTATTTATTTATTTATGCAAGCACTGGGTACAGTCAGAAACGTGGGAGGGTGAGAGAATTCACCAGAGCCGGAGCAGAGAGCAGAACAGGCAGACTGATGAATTACACTGCTGAGGAGAGCAGCGGGCGGCAGGAGAGGTCTGTGCGCCATGTGGGACCCTCCCCTGGGAGCCGGGGATCGAACTGGCACTGCAGAGGCTGTGGGCAGCTTTGCAACCCGACGCTCAACCGCTGCACCACCGGGGAGGCCCCTGGTTTTGAGTTTTTAAAGGAAACTGGTCTTGAGAGTTTTTTTTCTCCACATTTGATTGTAAGTTCTTGAAGACAAGGTTTAATAGTCAATGTCCAGAAGGTAGTAAATACTCCACAAATGTTAGTTTAATAGATGAATGAATGTGTATATAAGGCTTAAGATATATACACTGTGGTTCTCAAAGAGTTAATGTAGGGGCAAGGTGGGCACTGAGTAGGTTATCTATGATCCGGCAGACGATAAAGGAGAGTCTTGGAGCCCTCGGTGGCTTTCTCAGGTTTTTATTGAGCTGTTACATATAGAGCAGCAACCAGATACATGGCAGGCAGGGGATTCAGGAGGCCAGGTAGGCCTCCAAGCCCCCGGCAAGAGTTCACTCTGGGCTTCTCTGGCTTTCCTTCTCCCCTTCTCTCTCCTGCCTCTTCTGCTTCTGCTTCTTTCGGTGTCTATCTTGCCTCTACAGTTAACAATCCAGTAATGGTGATCAAACTGCATACATGAATGCATGGCAGAGTGTCAAAGCACTGTAAATTACATGAAAGAACTGTGAGATGATATTTGATCGCAGAGGAGGGAGAAATTACTTTAAGTTTGGGAGAGACTTTGTGGAGGAGAAAATATATGGCTGAGCTATGAGGGCTGAAGAGAATTTCCACAAATAGAATGAGTAAAAGATGAATATGGGCCAAGTACAGGGATCAATGAGAACAAAGACACAGAAGGGAGGCATTCCATTTCTTTAGTGTGTGGTCAGTAGTGAGGTTTGATGCAAGGATGGCATGCATGGGCAGGAGGGGGGGGGGCATGAGGAAGTCAGAGAGGTATGTTGGTGTTTCACATAAGAGCCCTTAAAAATGTCTTTCTCGGGCCTCCCCTGGTGGCGCAGCGGTTGAGCACTGGGTTGCGAAGCTGCCCGCAGCTCTGCAGCGTCGGATCGATCCCCGGCTGCTCCCTGGCCACCAGAGGAGGGTCCCACATGGCACGCAGACCTCTCCTGCCGCCCGCTGCTCCCCTCAGCAGTGTACTTCGGTCCTTCTGCCTGCTCTGCTCCCCACTCTGGCTCTGGTGAATTCTCTCACCCTCCCACATTTCTGACTGTACCCAGTGCTTGTATAAATTAAAATAAATAAATAAATAAATAAAATAAACAAACAAACAAATAAATAAATAAATAAAAATGTCTTTCTCAGTCAACTAGGCTCTGGTCTCAGACCCAGGGAACCCTGGTAGCTGGGATCAGCTTTTCATGGTAGAAAATTTTCTCAATAATAAGAGTGGTAAAACATTAGGATGGTTTATCAGTGGTAACTTTAGAAAATATTTTTCTAGACATTTTTACACATAAAATAGACAACATTTTTGGCGGCCTCTTTTCATGGGGATGTACTCTAGAAGTTTCTGAATTCTGTGTAGTTTGAGTCAACTAAACTATTTTACTGTCAGCTTTGTGCATGACCTTGGGTATCGCTATGACTGAATTCATGCTGTCTCCCCTCCCTTTACTTTTCCAGTAATCCCCATCTCAACAAAAGGTACTTCTAACCATACAGTTGCCCAAATCAGAAACCTAGGAATAATCCCGAATTATTCATTTTCTTTCACCACTCACTTTTAACTAATCCCCAATCCTTATCATTCTACCTCCAAAACACCCTTGGAATTTGTATATTTCTCCCAATCCCCTATCCTGTCTGCAGTCATTACTACTCTCATGCAACCTTCTAAATGATCCTCCTGTGCCCAAGCTTACTTTCCCCAATCCACCCCCCACAAGGTCTTTCTGAAATGTACCACTTCTCATTTTACCAGTGGGCTTCCAGGCTTATCAGATGGGAGGCATGTACTCTGAGCTGGTCGCTTAGACCCTGTGTGTCTGAATTCTAGCTCTGCTATTTGCCTCCTAATTTGACCTTTGGCAACTTACTTATGCAGTGTTTCCATCTATTAAAAATGGGCTCAAATATTTAATCATTTTAGAATAGTTGTGGAGATTAAATTAATCTGGATCTTCTCCTCTTTGAACTTTTAAATTTGGAGTGCCCCTGGATTCTGATTCTCTTTTCTCTTCAAACTCACTCCTTAGTCATCTCAACTGGTTTCTTGTAGCTTTAAATATCCAGATACCAGTAACTTCCAAATTTAGATCTCTCTTAGATCTCTCTTCTGAATCCTAGATAAATATCCAGCTGCCTTTCAACATTTCTACTGGATGACTAAAAGAGCTAATAGAACATAAAACTTCCATGTCTTGAACTGAACTTCTGATTTTCCCTGTTCAAACCTGTTTCACTCATAGTCCTTCTAATCTCAATCAATAGACCTTGAGAGCTTCTTTGGAGGTTCTAATAGGGGAGCACATTCATATACCCTTGACCAAAGAACCAGTTGTCTCTATTGAGGAACACCATCCTCTTAGACTGAACATGCACATGGGGCAGCGAGGGAGAGGGAACACCAGCCTAGCCAGACAGATCCGTAGAGTCAACCCTGGAGATCAATGGGGTGACAGATATCACAGCCAGATCGCCCTCACATCCTTAGTCTCACTGATGACTTAGTTGTCCTTCATTCCTTCATTTTCCTCTTGTTTACACTCCCCATATCCCATCCACCTGGAAATCCAGCTCGCTCCTCCTTCAGGTTAGAGAAACTGACTTCTCTACACACACACACACACCCCTGTAGAAGCCTTGTCAATTCTCAGATTACTACACAGCCTCCTAAATGATCTTCTACTCTGACCCACCTACCTCGCTGATAAGTCACATGGTATCACTCTTGCTTAAACCCTCCATTAGCCCCCACTTCACAACCAGTCCAAGCCAAAATCCTTTAAACAGATTTCAAGAGCCTGTGTAATCAAGTCCCTATCCTCAACCCTATTACATCATCTCCTTTACCCCTGGCTAGTTCACTACTGTGGTAGAACCTGTCTTTTCCATTGTGCCATTATTCTTCCTGTTGCTGGGACTCCCCACATATGCTCTAATGTTAAAACCATTGCACTGCTTATTCCCTTCACTGGAAAGCTCTTCCCACAGATATCCTTAAACTAACTCCCTCTCCTTTAAATCCTTGCCCAGGGGCCTGTCTGGTGGCACAAGGGGTTAAGTCACAGCTCTATGAAGCTATCTGCTGCTACTGCAGCACGAATTCAATCCCCATCCAGGGAAGTGGCCCACATGGGACAGCAGACCTCTTCTGTCTCACCCGCTGCTTCCCTCAGCAGTGTATTTCAGTCATTCTGCCTGTTCTGTTCCCCACTCTGTCTCTTGTGAATCCTCTTACCCCCTGCACCTCTGGCCTGTATCCCAGTTCTTTCTTTCTTTTTTTTTTAAAGATTTATTTTTTATTTATTCATACAAGAACCGGAGTACAGGCCAGATTCGCGGGAAGGTGAGAGGATTCACCAGAGACAGAGCGGGGAATAGAACAGGCAGACTGAAGAAATACACTGCTGAGGGGAGCAGCGGGTGAGACAGGAGAGGTCTGCTGCGCCATGTGGGACCCTCTCCCGCCGGCTGGGATCTAAACGGCACTGCAGAGGCTGTGGACAGCGTCACAGCACAGCGCTCAACCGCCTGCGCCACTAGGGGAGGCACTAACCCACTTCTTGTATGCATAAATATATTTTTAAAAAAATAAATTTTTACCCAAATGTCTCCTTCCAATGAGACTTACTCTTACTACCATAAATTACTAACTTCAGTGAAAAAATATAATTTGGGGGCCACCCTGGTGGCGCAGGTGGTTGAGCACTGCACTGTGAAGCTGTCTGCAGCCTCTGCAGCATGGTTGGATCCTGGCCAGCCCAGGAGAAACCCACACAGTGCAACAGACCTCTCCTGTCTTGCCTGCTGCTCTCCTCAGCAGTGTATTTCGTCAGTCTGTCTGTTTTGTTCCTCGCTCTGTCTCTGGTGAGTCCTCTCACCCTCTTGTGCATCTGGTCTGTACCTGGGTCCTTGTATAAATAAATAAATCTTAGGGCCTCCCCGGTGGAGCAGTGGTTGAGCACTGGGTTGTGAAGCTGCCCGCAGCCTCTGCAGGGACGGTTCGATCCCCGGCTGCTCCCTGGCCACTGGAGGAGGGTCCTGCGTAGCGCGCAGACCTCTCCTGCCGCCCGCTGCTCCCCTCAGCAGTGTGCTTCGGTCCTTCTGCCTACTCTGCTCCCCGCTCTGGCTCTGGTGAATTCTCTCGCCCTCCCGCGCTTCTGACTGTACCCAGTGCTTGTATAAATAAATAAATAAATAAATCTTTAACAAACAAACAAATAAATAAATAATCTTTAAAAAAAGTTATAACTTGGGCCTCCCTGGTGGCGCAAGGGTTAAGCACTGCACTATGAAGCAATCTGTAGCCTCTGAGCATGAGTTCAATCCCTGGCTGGCCAGCGAGAAACCCACATGGCGAGGCAGACCTCTCCTGTCTCGACTACTGCTCCCCTCTGCAGTACATTTCCGCCAATCTGCCTGTTCTGCTCCCTACTCTGTCTCTGGTGAATCCTCTCACCCCGCGCATCTCTGGCCTGTGCCCCAGCTCTTGTGTGCATAAATAAATAAATCTTTTTAAAAAATTAAAAAAAATTATAATTTGTGGGCCTCCCTGGTGGCACAAGGGGTCAAGTCTCAACACTATGAAACTATCAGCAGCCACTGCAGCCCTCCCCGGCCAGAGAGCTAAGCCACATAAAGCAGCAGATCTCTCCTGTCTCGCCAGCTGCTTCCCTCGGCAGTTTATTTCAGTAGATCCACCTGTTCTGTTCCCCACTCTGTCTCTTGTGAATCCTCTCACCTCCCTGCAAATCTGGCCTGCACACCAGCTCTTGTATGCATAAATAAATAGATCTTAAAAAAATAAATGAAAATTTTAACTTGCTTTCCAGTCCCATGATATTCCTGAACTCCATTCTGTTTTTTCCCCTGTACTTGCCAGCTTTTAATATACTGTATACTTGTTATGCTTATTGGTTATGTCTTCCCCTCCCCCCCACTAGAATGTAAGTTCCATTAGATACATTATTCCTGTCTTAGGCATCATGTATCCAAGCAAAAGAACAGTGCGTGCCAGCTGCATAGTAGGGCTCTCTTAGTATTTATCAATCATGCAGGGTACATGGTGTTTTGTAACTATTACCAAGTAATGCAAAACTAATCACTATTTTGTTCCTACTTACTCTCTTAATCTCATTTCAGGAAAAATGAATGAACTCCCATTCCAGTTCAGTTACAAATCTCTGGTCTCTACAGGTTTTCACATGTACCCTTCTCTCTGCCTTTCCACCCAATGAAACCCATATTCATCTTTCAGGTTTCTGTTCAGAGGGAGTTCTCTGATGTAGGCCAGTCCCCTCCACCAACACCCCTGCCCCACCCCCTACCACCATGTGTTCTTTGCTCATCACACTGTTTTGTAATTACTTGATTATTTGCTTCTCACTTGACTCAGACAACAGAGGCTATGCCTGTGATACTACTCGTTGCAGTATCCTCTGTACCCAGCCCAAGATTTGATACACAGGAGTCTCTCCTTGATTTACTTCAATAAATGAATGAGAAATGCCCACAGTAGTGATTGCATTTTTGCACCTGAGATATGCATTGCTTGGTAACCATGTGTAATTGTTTTTTGTGTTGTTTTTCAGTAATAACAATGCATTACACCTTGCTAATTCAATCCTCACAACAACCCTACAAAGTAGGTGCTATTAGTGTCCTTATTTGAGAAGTGAGGAACTTTAAATTCAGAGAAGTTAAGGTACTTTCTCAGGGTCACACAGCTGGTAAGCATTAGCAAGATTCACACTCAGGCACTAGAATCCCTAAGATTGTAGGGTGTCACATCAGTTAGGCATTTCGATTTTTGGCTTTCCCATTTACTTAGCTCAAAATTAGTCTGTTATCTGCCCTTAGCAAGTATGGCGAGAACAATCTACACCACTTTCAATAAACATTTATCAACAAACAAAAATAAACATTTATCATGGTCCTGTTTGTGGAGGAGCTACCACTTAGTCCCCCCGTTTTCCCAATGAAAACTAGAGCCCAGGTACGGTGACACCCTCTCCGTCTAGGTGGACATCAGTTACCATCACCTCCATGGCTTATTTTATTGAACACAAACAATGCTTTTGGCGTGAAGGCAAACCCTTTCCACATCTCATTTCATTTAATAACTAATTTTCAGTTAAAATAAAGTTGAGCCTGGGCCTCCCCGGTGGCGCAGTGGGTTGAGTGTCGCGCTGTGAAGCTGTCCGCAGCCTCAGCCGCGCGGGTTTGATTCCCAGCCAGCCAGGGAGATTGCCACATGGTGCAGCAGCCCTCTCCTGCCCCCCTCAGCAGTGTCTTCGGTCCCTCTGCCTGTTCTGCTCCCTGCTCTATTTCTGGTGAATTCTCTCACCCTCCCGCGCCTCTTACCTGAGCCCCAACTATTGTATAAATAAATAAATCTTAAAAAAAATTATAAAAAAATAAAGTTAAGTCTTGTCTTCTGACTTCTCGCCATACCTTCTGGATCACACTGACTTGAGTCACGTACATCTGAAATGGGGGGATCAAAGTCATGAGCGCGCCGGTGCAGTTGTGGAGACCTGCCCAGGCCCCTCAATATCAGATCTGGAAACTGAGATTCTGATGTCTTGCTGAGAGTGGTCTACCTGGGGCTGGACGAGGCCTCCTGAATCCGGGTCCAGGGCTTCAGGATCAGACGCCTGACAGCTCATCACCCTTACTTTACCCGTCGCAGCAAATGAAAAGGCAGCATGTCTTTTTTAAACGTACTTAACCTAATGGAGAGTAGTGATTACCACCCATGATTTATTACTCACGATATGCTCTAAGATTAATCATGCCCCAGATACCCACACCTGCCAGCATCCCCCCCCCCCCCCCCCCCGAGCTGCACTCCGCGGCCACGCAGGTGGCAGTGGCAGCAGCCCAGGCCCTTTGTAACCGGCGAACTAGGGTCCAGGCGGCCCGCAGACTATTCCCGACAGCCAATCAGGCGCGGCCTCTCAGCGCTGAACCAATCACAGATCACCGAAGTCTTAACAAAAGCCAATTGGGGGCTGGAGCCCTGGAACTGGGTGAGCCGCGGGCCCCGATCAATCAGAGGGGAGGAGCAGATCACCGACGCCCAATCGCCGGCCTTCACACTCCGGGCTCGGGCGGCGCTGGCGCGAGGCCCGCGGGCCGGCCAATCAGCGGGCGAGCGGCCAGTGCGCCGCGCCAGGGGGCGGCCGGGGGGCGGGGCCTGCCGGAGCCGCGGAACGGTGGGAGCCGAGGAGCGCGAGGCCGGGTGAGCATCGCCGGCGGCCCGGGTCGGAGGTGGGGGCAACGCGCGCGCGCGCAGCGACCGCGACGGGAGCGGGGACGCCCGAAGGTCGGGGCCGGGGCGGGCGCGGGGCTGGGGCAGAGTCATCGGATGCCACCGGGAGGACCCTGCGAGCTGCGGGATGCGGCGGGGAGAGATGAGGGACGGAGTACCAGGCTGGGGAGGTGACGCGCGCCGGCGGGGGAGCTGAAGGTGGAGGGCTTCTGTTGCCATGGCAACGCATGGGTGCAAACTGACGGGGCTCTGGCGTCGTGACCCATTTCTAACCCCTCCTCACCACCCCACTTAAATCCTCCCCCGGTCTGCCCTCCACCCCCCAAATGGCCTCCGTCATCCCTGGCTCGCAGGCGGCTAAGCGGAGACCGGCTCCGAAATAACCCACTTAGGCAGCCGCATCTCCTCCACACCCTGACTACCTTCTCCTGTCCTTCCCTTCTGCCATCTCGTCCACCGCCGAGGGGATCAAGCGTGCCCTGGGGCAGTTGGTACTACAGGCCTTGGTGATTACACCACCTGGACCAGATCACTCGGTTCCCTTTGCAGCCACCCCATTCTGGGGACTGGCACCGTAAAGATTCTGCCGTCTGGGGAACCTGGAATATGCCTCAGGGCTTTTTTTCCCAAGGCATCCAACAATGAGCCTCACGTGTAATAAGTATTTAGAACGCTGGTCCAGCCTGACAGAGTGAATGAAGACCATAATGACAATGACAGCTTTCCAGTCCATGGACCGGTGTTGCCCAACAGAAATACGTTACGTAGGAAATATGTAATTTTACATTTTATAGTTAACCACATTAAAATAATGGGAGGCTAAATTAATTATACTTAACCCAGTATATTCAAATAAACCAATATTAAATATAATCACTAGCAGTTGAATGCTAATTATTAAATTCATTGTTGTTGACAAATTGACTTAAAACTTTTTTAATAAAAAGTCTTCAAAATTTGGTATCTTACACTCTTAGCAGTTCTCAGTTGGGATTGGTTAATAGCTGCATTTGGCTAATGGCTACTAAAGGAGACTGCACAACAACCCATATTTTGTTGTATATTGTTTGATTGTGGCCATATGCATGAACCCAGCAATCCTTGACGTCTTCTGTATGCAAGGGTGGCACTGTGCAATGAGACAACAAAAAATGTAAGGCATGTTGTTTTTTTCCTCAAGGAGTTTCCAGTCCAGTTGAGAAAATAGGCATCCAAAAATTAAGTTGGATCTTAAATAAATGCAATTCAGGATATAAGTCAATAGTAAGGATAACTGAGCAGTATATGACTGATTGACAAACATGATGGCTGATAATTATCCATAGGAATTCTAGGAATCCGAAGGAATACTTCAGGCTCAGTGTGCCTAGTCTTGAAAGATGGCTAAGACTTGGACTGCTGCAAGAAATAGGGAGGTGTTTTTCGTTGAAATGGAACTAACCATGGCTTCTTTTGATTTTAGGACTGAAAATTTGCAGAACTTGGCCTTCAGACTGAAAAAGATTTTTCTCTCTAACAGTCTCCATCATGATTCACAGCCTTTTTTTGATCAACTCCTCAGGAGATATTTTCCTGGAGAAACATTGGAAAAGTGTGGTCAGCCGTTCTGTCTGTGATTATTTTTTTGAAGCGCAAGAGAGAGCTACGGAGGCAGAAAATGTGCCTCCAGTTATCCCTACTCCTCACCACTATCTCTTAAGTGTTTACCGCCACAAGATCTTTTTTGTAGCTGTGATCCAGACGGAAGTCCCCCCTCTATTTGTCATTGAGTTTCTTCACCGAGTAGTGGACACATTTCAGGTGCGTGAATATGAGGAGGTTCAAATACGTTGATTATAAAGTGTCTTTATAGTTGTGTTTTCATTGCATTCAGCCTCAATTAAGAAACTTTTTTAAAAAATGAAAATTCCTAACGTTGCTCATTTCCATAACTGCCCAATAAGATTCTTGTTCCTGTTTGTTGGCTACATCTACAATGACAAATCGACTATTTTTGAATCTGTTGCATGAGAGAAAGCCACTCTACTTGATATGATGATGTATAGTCATTTTAGTTCTGGAGATGGCGATTATCCTACTTTCTGTTCACAAATCAGAGGGTTTTAGTTTCTGTTTTAGTGGACTTGATACTGTCCATTAAATACATTGCTTTTAAGTTACATCAGAGTGATAAATCTGTAAAGATATAGATAGATAGATGTTTTCACTCTCCCTAGCAGAGGTAATTTGTGACCCTATATATCATCTTGGATTTGGAGTGTTTATCCATAGCAAATGAGGACTAGGGTTGAGCTTTCATTGCAAACTTAAAATTGGAAAATCTTCTGTACTGTAAGAATTTCAGTGACACATTTTATCAAGAGACAGTTTTCAATTTGAGTTTTCTTTCAGGAATAGATTTGAAGATCTTGAGGAATGCGGTGTAAGGGAAGTTAAGTAGTGGGTGTTAGCACCTTTTCTAGCATAGGATTTGGGACTGCCCAGACTCTCAGTTCAGACAAGTAGAATCCTTTCCCTCAAGGAATTGCTCAACTTCTAACTGTTGTGGGTATTTGCATAAACTCAGATGATCAATGAGAAACAAGGGCCCTTTGGTTTAACTCCTGTGTCATGTGAAGTCTGCAGTTAACCACATGAATACAGAAATGGTGGAACTGTGAGAAAAGAATGAGGACTTTCACATGATAAAAATTTAAAAGATCAAAGTCCTTTCATCTGTACTCATATCTTTATCACATGTCTAGAACAACTATGCTAGCAGAATTAATATATATTTTATAATTTTCCTGCAAATACTTTTTGGTAGTACTATTCTAGGATTTTAGTTCTCATGTGGTATACTGGTTTCTTCACACAATAAAACCCCCAAAATTACAAACCCCAGTAAGTGGAGGAACTAAAACAGAAGAACCCTGTAGTTATAAACTTCAGCTACTCTAGTTGGGTCTTGTTATGATTTCCACATGTGGTATTTTACCCCATTCTAAGATTAACGTTCCCATTGGTGAAACTCAACATCTGCTTCCTATCGCCATAGTAATATTATGTAACTTATTACAGATAGGAAGTGAAAAAAGTTGTTTAATATAGTTGAAACCACAGAGGAATTTGGGAAAACTGTAAAGATGCTGGTTTGGAAGTCTGGGGCTACAGAGTTTGTCATTTTTGAAGCATTTGTTTAAAGTGACTGAACACATCCTGATTTTATTGCTTTATATGATGTGTGTTCTCTTTCACTGCGTAATTTCTCTTTATACAGAATGTGACAGAAGAGTTTCAACTATATAATTGCAGCACTTTTGCTGTACCACTTTGTTATTCTTGCAAGTCTCCTTTCCAACAACTCAGTTCATATTATACCTGATTTATAAAATTTAGTGATGTGTTTTTTCATCTTTCCAAAATAAAATCATTCTTGGAAAGAAAGTGTGTAACTTTTTTTCTCTTAAATTCTCTGGCTTTTTAAATAAGAAATTCCTGACTCCTAAGTGCTCTTGGAAATTAACATTATCTGACATAATTTAGATCATACCCAGAGTCTGTCTTTAATTTTGGATATCTACAATTTGGGTGACATAATTTTGATGTTATGTTTTGAGAATATTTGAAAAATACAGTGTATTAAATGGCAAGACGGTGAAATGATCTGGAAGTCATACTAAAGCATGAACAGTGGAAGGCTGAAACAGGGAATTTGGCCCTGAGAAAAGAAATTGAAATGAAAGCTTATAGTTACCTCCAAATAACTGTGGGGCTCTTATGTAAATGTGTTCTATAATATCAATCTTACAAGCAAATTTCAGTTCAGCAGAGAAAGAACTTTTTAATATCAAAACTATCCATGAATAGAATGGACTTTCTTAAAATGAGTAAATTTCCCTTGAGTGTATGAATTCAAAGAGCATTGTGTGATCCATCTCGGAAGTCCAGTGAAAGGTAAAACTGACTTTGCTAGAAGGGTACACCAAATGACTAAAAATATTTCTTTTTAAGTCATTTCATTATGCATATATTACATTTTGCATAGTGCTTTATAGTTTACAAAGCACTTTCATACATATAATCATTTTATCAACCATACTTTGTTCTTATAACATCCCTGTGTGTCCAATAATGATTATACTATTAAAGAAGTCAAAACCCAAATTAGCATGAGTTAATCTATTAAGTGATTGTTATGATTATAAATTAAGTCTTCTGATTTGGAATCCAGTGATTTTTTTTACACTCAGATAATGCAGTATCTAAGTTTAGACTTTGTTAGTAAAAGAACAGTGAGTTTCTAGAATCTTGAGTTTCTAGAATGTTAAGGTAAGGCCTTTCTAGTGTGCTGATTCACCCCTCTCATTTCATTATTTTTCCTTCCAGTTGGCATTCACTGCATAAATGTTAAGGAATAGCACCAAAGTAAAGGTTAAAAAGTTTTTCTTGTTCAGTCTATTCCATATCAAGTATTATCATTTTATATAATTCTTTGTTTTTTTCTTTAAAATATATTTTTTAAAAGATTTATTTATTTATTTATACAAGCACTGGGTATAGTCAGAAGCGCGGGAGGGTGAGAGAATTCACCAGAGCCAGAGTGGGGAACAGAACAGGCAGACTGACAAAATACACTGCTGAAGGGAGCAGTGGACACGGCAGGAGAGATCTCCTGCCCCATGTGGGAACCTCGCTGGTGGCCCGGGATCCAACCAGCGCTGCAGAGGCTGCGGGCAGCTTTGCAGCCCAGCGCTCAACCACTGCGCCACCAGGGGAGGCCCTATATAGTTCTTTTAAATCTTGTTCATAAATACATGTTGTGGTCTAGATTCAATTTGTTTTTTAAAAGCTTGATGTAATTGACATATCACTTTGTTAGTTTCAGACTGCAGTATAATGGTTTGACGTTTGTTTACATTGGAAAATGATCACCACAGTAAGTCTAGTAAGCATTTGTCACCATATTTTAAATTTTTTTTCTTATGAGAACTATAGTCACTCTGCTGTACATTACATTCCCATGACTCATTTATAGATTCAGTTTTTTATTCTCTTTATTTTATCTAGTTGAATAAATTGATCTAAAAAGATTAAGTGACTTATCCTAGTTTCTAAAAAGTTAGTAATGTCACTGGTGCTGTAAGCTAGTTCAGCGTTCCTTCTGCCTCACCAGGCTGGCTAAGAGATCTTTGTGAAATGTCTCATTCTCTCACTGTAGAATTTCCTAGAAAGTCTGAGTAAACACATATGCATGGGACTAGATCCTGATTCTCTAGCAACATTCTTTCACTGTTTACAGCCTCTGAGTGATAAATGTTTATTATATTTTCACCAGGATTATTTTGGTGTCTGTTCAGAGCCAGTCATCAAAGACAACGTGGTTGTGGTTTATGAGGTGTTGGAAGAGATGCTTGACAATGGATTTCCACTGGCTACAGAGTCGAATATCCTCAAAGAACTGATAAAGCCTCCCACTATTCTTCGAACAGTGGTCAATACCATAACAGGTAGGGAGACGGGGAACCCACAGAAAGCTGCTGCCATCTTGGCTTCATCTGGAGCTATGCTTTGTTTTGAGGGGTCACAAATATCCAGCTGCTTTAATGTGTCTTTGAGTATGGCTTGAAATAGTTCTTTTGTAATGTAGAAAACACCTTGATTCCAATGACGGAATGAACTGTTCTCCTTTAAAAATAATTTTTTTCCTCATTACAGAAAAAACACATGATTAGTGTAGAAACATTGGATATGCAAAGAAGCACAAAGAACATGAAAATAACTCTTAACCCCACCACACTTTTAATATGCTGATATGTTAAATAACTCTTGTTCAACTTTTAAACTTACCTTTAATCAACATTTTGTGAAAATGATCCCATTATGATAAATATTCCCTATGTCATTTTTAGTGACTTTACCATTTTCTGACGTGTGGAATAGACCCTGTGTTATTAGCTCAGTTCCTATTTATGACTTTTCTGATTTTTCATCCTTTTAAATAACAGGGAATTAACATCTTTGCATAATAAAGGATGATTTCTTTTCTGTACTTGAAACAGCAGTGCTGTGTCAAATGGACATTTTGAGGACCTTAATTCATTATGTCAAATTGCCTTCCAGAAAATTTATGCCAATTTATACTTTCAGTGGCAAGTTCTATGCACCTTAGCCTACTCTATCATCATTTTTTCTTAAATTTGGCAACTTAATAGTTTAATGATATCTTATTATTTTTACACTTTTGTTATTAAAGAAGTTGAAATCTGTTCAATTGCTTATTGACTTTTTCTTCTATCGTAAATCATCTTTCTGTGTCCTTTACCCTTTTTTTTTAAGTGTTTTTCTTTTTTCATACTAAATTAAGAGAATTCCTGTCACTTAAGAATTAAAGCTGTGTAGCAGGAATCTAGAAAACTTAAATAAGGGACCAGGAAAATGAATAACTATAAGAAAGTGAAAATCAAAATCAACAAAAAACGATGAACCAGAGACACTTTTTGGGGGGTTGGGGGCGGGAGGGGAGGGATTGGGGTCAGAATGGGGGGGTTGCAATTGTATGGGGAATATAAAAATAAAATTTATTATTTAAAAAAATAAAAAAGCTAATTGTGGACATATAAAAAAAAGAATTAAAGCTATGTATATGTGAGAAGTACACATGTAGTTTGTAGGAGTTCTTTTTGTATTTTGAATACTATGTTACAGGTATTTTCTCACAGTCTGACATTTGTCATTAACATTGCTCATGATATTGTTAGTTTACTCACATATAAAATTTTTTTGATGCATTAAGGTTTTAGATTAAGGTTTTATTTCATACGGTTTTTGTCTCATTGAGGTTTTACATTTTGGGTCTTGCTTAATATATAAAACAAGGTTGTCATAGAACTTGATAACCTGAATGAAAAATAAATCTTTAGAAGTATAAATATACAAGAACAGCTAAGATAATTTTGAAAAAAAATTTACACAAGTTTTAAAAAGAGTGATAGACAAAATATATCTTATCAGATTCAAGATATATTATGAAGTTTAGATAGTTTTAAAAATATAATTTTGGCACAGTAATAGACAAATAGATTATCGGGATAATATAAAAGACCAGAGATGGACCCTTATAAAGGAATTTAGCATACATAGATGTGGTCATATATCAAATTAGTGGATCAGGAACCATTTGTTAAATATATTGTGTTGAGACAGTTAGCTGAAACCTCTTTTTTTTTAAAGATTTATTTATTTACTTATTTATACATACAAGCACTGGGTACAGTCAGAAGTGCGGGAGGGTGAGAGAATTCAACAGAGCCAGAGTGGGGAGCAGAGCAGGCAGAAGGACCGAAGTACACTGCTGAGGGGAGCAGTGGGCGGCAGAAGAGGTCTGCGCGCCATGTGGGACCCTCCTCCGGTGGCTGGGGAGCAGCCGGGGATCAAACTGGTGCTGCAGAGGCTGCGGCAGCTTTGCAACCCAGCGCTCAACCGCTGCGCCACCGGGGAGGCCTGCTAAAACCTCTTTTTTAAAAAGATTTATTTATGCATATAAGAGCTGGGGTACAGGCCAGAGGTAGGGTGGTGGTGAGAGGATTCACCAGAGACAGAGTGGGGAGCAGAACAGGCAGACTGACTGAAATAGACAGCTGAGGGGAGAGGCAGGCGAGTCAGGAGAGATCTGCTACGCCATGTGGGTTGTTCCCTGGCCAAGGATAGAACTCGTGTTGCAGAGGCTGCAGATAGCTTCATAGGCTGTGTCTTAACCCTTTGCACCACCAGGGAGGCCCAGAGAATATCATCTTGATCTCAGAGTCGGGATGGTCTTTCTTTACAGTGTATTTCCTGCTAGTTGTTTTATGACTTTTTTTTAGATTTAACTCTTTAATTGACTTGAAGATTATCTTGGTCTATATAATATAAGATAAGGCTCTCGGGCCTCCCCGGTGGCGGAGTGGTTGAGCTCTGGGTTGAGAAGCTGCCTGCAGCCTCTGCAGCGCCAGTTCAATCCCCGGCCGCCAGGCAAGGGTCCCACATGGCGGGCAGACCTCTCCTGCCCGCCCGCTGCTCCCCTCAGCAGTGTACTTCGTCAGTCTGCCTGCCCTGCTCTCCGCTCTGACTCTGAATTCTCTCACCCTCCCGCGCTTCTGACTGTACCCAGTGCTTGTATAAATAAATAAATAAATCTTAAAAAAAAAAGACAGATTAAAAAAAAAAATAAGGGTCTCTGTTTCTCTAAAATTATATATTAGTTTTCCTAGCACCATTTATTGAATTCTCTGTTTCAAAATGATATTTTTATCTTGTATTAAGTCATTATGGATTCTTGGTCTGTTTTTAGGCTTTCCTACGATATTGCTTTAATTATTATAAGCCCAATGATATGTTTTAATAATAGTACTTCTTTTTAAGAAAACAAATTTGCTGTTTTTTTTTTAATATCCTGGGTTCATTTAGACCTTAAAAATTTTGTTAGTGCCTGAATCATTTATGAATACTATAAAGTCATTTTTCTGAATCTCACTTATATCTAGAAAAAGGTATCTGTGAACCACTGTTGAAAAGCTGAAATGTTTTGTAAACATTCTGAGTTTATCTATGTTTAATGCTGTTTACTTTAGGTTTAAAAAAAATCCAGGTTACATAAGAAGGAAATAGCTTTTAAATTTCAGTGTAACTTTTGAATTACAAAGTATATTTTCAGTGCCTATATGGGAAAAATCAAGTCAAGGAATTGATTTATAGATTTATAGAAAAATCTCATTTGTATTGTTTTCCTAAATTTCAAAATGTTTTGGTGTAAGAGAGATTATGCTGATGTATAATACATTGTAATACCTGTTGTAAATGTGCTTAAGAACCTATGTTGGAAAAAGAAAAATATCGGATGGTTTCACTTATAACAGGAATATAGGGGAACCAAATAAGACATCAGTATAAAAAAAAATAATAACAGTACAAAGCACAGCAAAGCAAAAACAGACAATTATAAATCAGAGACATGCTGCAGGGGAGGAAGATGGAATGGGATCAGAGGGAGGGAGGAAGGAGCACAGGAGACTGGTGATGGTGCATGGGTGCCTTAGGGAAGGAAATTCTATGTGGATTCAATCTGAGGGGGTGGGGGGAAGCAAATATTGTTTAAAAAAAAGTTACAGATCAATGAAAAAAAAGAACCTATGTCAAAGTAGAATGTTATTATCTGTGAAAATTTTATATGAATACATAGATTACCACCCCTACTGACCACCAATATATTATTTAACTGCAAGCTATTGTGGAATTTGAGAAACCAAGTTCAGGTTACTTTCAAAACCAAAATATGATATTGTTTCTCAGGTAACCTTTTAAATCTTTATCTTTCTTGAGGAGGCAGACCAGATGGCAGCCAGTTTTAAAAATAGTCTAGGTTATCCATATAGAAATTAGGAAAACTCTCGTTTTTAAAAATTCCTCAAGTGAGTGCATAAATAGTGGGAGCATAGAAATGTCTGGGAAAGTTTTATGGTGATTAGATAATTGACTATATCCAATTATCAAATTAGAATTAAATTACACTAATGTTTATTACCTTAGGAAGCACCAATGTGGGTGACCAACTACCCACTGGGCAGCTGTCAGTGGTGCCTTGGCGACGAACTGGAGTGAAATACACCAACAATGAGGCCTATTTTGATGTGATTGAAGAGATTGATGCCATCATTGATAAATCAGGTAGGTATTTTCAATGAAACTAGAACTATGAAAACCCCTTTCATATTAACATAATACTTGCTAGGTTTCAGAATTATTCCCCACTCAGCGTTATATTCATTTTAATTTCATGCCTATTTTGTGTAAGGCACTGTGCTAGTACTGGGAATGAACTTAAATGTCATGATGAAGATGGCATGCTCATATCTGTAGAAAACCTTAAAGAGTTAACAAAAACTGTTAGAACTAATAAATTCAGTAAATTTCTGGGTTACAGAATCAACATATAAATATCAGTAGTGTTTCTACACACTAACAATGAACTATACAAAAAGGAAATTAAGAAAATAGTCTCATTTATAATAGCAATAAAAAAGAATAAGATGTCAAGGAATAAAGTTAACCAAAGAGGTGAAAGACTTATATACAGAAAATTATAGAATGAAAATTAAAGAAGGCACAGATAAATGGAAAGACCACCTACGTTCATAGATTGGAAGAATTAATATGGTTAAAATGTCCATAATTTCCAAATTAATCTACAGATTCAATAGTATCCCCATAATAACACCAATGGCTTTCTTTATAAAAATTCTAAAATTCATTCAGAACCACAAAAGACCCCAGATAGCCAAAATGGTCTTTTAGCAAGTACAAAAGCCCTAGAGACTTCATAATTCCTGGTTTTGAAATATATTACAAAACTGCAGTGATCAAAACCAGTATGACATTGTCATTAAAAACAGATACATCAACCAGTGAAACAAAATAGAGATCCCAGAAATAGATTCACTCACTTACAGTCAACTGATGTTTAACAAGAGCACCAAGAACACACTGTAGGATAAGGATATTCTCTTCATTAAATGGTGATGGGAAAACTGGATATCCACATGCAGAGGAATAAGGTTTGACCCTATTTCATACTATATACAGAAACTAACTCAAAATGAATTAAAAACTTAAACATAAAACCTCTAACTGTAAAGTACTAGAAGAAAATAAAGGGGAAATGCTTCTTCATGCTGGTCTGTGCAATGATTGGTTAGATATAACACCAAAAGCGAAGACAACAAAAGCAAAAATAAACAGATGAGAGTACATCAAATTAAAAAGCTTCACAACAAAGGAAATGTCAACAGAGTCAAGTGACAACCAACAAATAGGAGAAAATATTTGCAAACTGTGTAGCTGATTGGGAGTTAGTATCCATAGTATAAAAGAACTTATTTAAATGACAGCTGTTTTTCAAAAGAAGATATACATACAAGTGGCCAGCTATATATGAAAAGATGTTTAATGTCAGTAATCATTAGGAAAGTGCAAATCAAGAACACCATACTGTTAGAATGACTCTTATCAAAAAGATAAAAATAAATGCTGCTGCGAATGTGGAGAAAGGAAACCCTTGTGCACTGTTGATGAGAATGTAAATTGGTGCAGCCACTGTGGAAAACAGCATGGAGTTTCCTCAAAAAATTAAAAGTAGAACTACCATATGATGCAGCAATTCCCTTTCTGGGTAAATATATCCAAAGGAAATGAACTAAATATCTTGAAGAGATATCTGCATTTGCATTTCATTGCAGTATTAATCAAAATAACCAAGATTTGGAAACAATGAAATACTGTAATGAAAAAGAATGAACTACTGATATACCCAACATTTTTTTTTTTAAGTTTTATTTTATTTATACAAGCACTGGGTACAGTCAGAAACGTGGGAGGGTGAGAGAATTCACCAGCGCCAGAGCGGAGAGCAGAGCAGAGCAGACAGACTGACAAAGTACACTGCTGAGGGGAGCAGCGGGTGGCAGGAGAGGTCTTTGCGCCATGTGGGACCCTCATCTGGTGGCCGGAGATCGAACCAGCGTTGCAGAAGCTGCGGGCAGCTTCGCAACCCAGTGCTCAACCGCTGCGCCACCGGGGAGGCCCTATACCCAACAACATTAATAAATCTCACAGTGTTGCGCAAAAAAGTCAGATGTATAAGTTATATATAGTGTGATTGTTTTTGTGTAAAGTTTGAAAGCAGGGACATTAATCTAGGATATAGAAGTCAGAATTTTAGGCATGTGTATTCATCTAAAATGGGTATGAGGAACATATGGGGATGCTGAAAAGTCTGTATTTTGGTGTTGGGGGAGAGAGGGTTGCATAAGTATATACATATTTTAAAATTCATTGAGATGTACATTTAAGATTTTTCCACTTTATTTTTTTTAAAAAGATTTATTCATTTATGCATACAAGAGCTGTGGTGCAGGCCAGAGGTGTGGGGGGTGAGAGGATTCACCAGAGACAGAGTGGGGAACATAACAGGCAGACTGACTGAAATACACTGCTGAGGGGAGCAGTGGGAGAGACAGGTGAGGTGTGCTGCACCATATGGGTTTCTCCCTGGCCGCCTGGGGATCGAACTTGTGCTGCAGAGGCTGTGGATTGCTTCATAGTGCGGTGCTTAACCCCTTGCACCACCAGGGAGGCCCCATTTTTCCACTTCAATGTAAGTTTAACTTCAATGAAAAAGTGAAAAGGCCAAAAAACTAAAATTGAGTGGCCAGATCATGAAGAGCATTATATACCATTTTAGGGAGGACAGTTTACAGCAATTGAGGAGTTTTAAGCTAAGGAGTAACTTGATCAGATTTGTAGTTTAGAACTATCAGTCTGGCTCTGGTGTGAAAGATGGCTTGAAATGGGCTAAGAAACTGCAAGTAGGGAAAGCAGGAGGCTATTGCTGAAGTGCAGGCACAACATATAGATTTCCATAATGCCAGTGAGGATGGGGAGGGAGGAGGAGATTTAAGAGATAGAAGTCTTGGAAAAGAGGAATTGGTCATTGATTAGATAGATGTTGGCCCTGAAGAAGTAGTCAAGGATGATCTATGTTTCTAGCCTGGGTAGCAAGATAGATTGCATCATGAAGATAGGGAAAATTGGAGCAGATCCAGGTACTGAGAATGAACAGCATTTGAATGTCCATGGATGTCAGTGACGTCCAAGTGGAGTTGTCCAATTGGCAGAAGTGAGATTAAACTGGAAAAAATATTAGAAAATAATTGCCCATAAGTGAAAATTGAGGCTTTGGGAAGTAGTAAAGTGTTTCAAGGAGAATATTGAGTGAAAGAAGTTCAGAACTGTGGAAAATTGACATCTAAAGGCTGTGTAAAACATGCAATTTGCAGCAACATGGATGGCGCTGGAAGGGATCATGCTCAGCGAAATAAGCCAGAAAGAAAAAGAAAAATACCGGATGGTCTCACTCATAGCAGGAATCTAGAAAACTTAAATAAGGGACCAGGAAAATGAATAACTATAAGAAAGTGAAAATCAAAATCAACAAAAAACTATGAACCAGAGACACTTTTTGGGGGGTGGGGGTGGGAGGGGAGGGATTGGGGTCAGAATGGGGGGGTTGCAATTGTATGGGGAATATAAAAATAAAATTTATTTAAAAAAATAAATAAAATAAAATAAAGGCTGTGTAAAGAAACAGAAGGCACCAAGGAAGAGGAGCTAGAAAAAAAGAAAACTAGGAGAGGTTAGGAGAAAGGAATATTTTGAAAAGGAAAAAGTAATCCATAGTGACAGATGCTGCAGAGAGATTGTAGTATAAAGACCAAAAGTGTCCATTCCGTTTTAACAGCAAAGCTCATCGGTGACCTTGGGGAGAGTTTCTTGATATGAAATTTTCTGAACCATTGGTTAAGATCCTGATGTTCTGTTTGATTCTGGTACTAGATTGAAAACTCCTTTCGGCTAGTTACTATCTCATTAATCTTTTATCCACCCCCATTAATTTATCACAGTGTCTCATACTTGATATGCAGTTGATAGATGCTTAGAAGGACGGACAAATATTTGGGTTGTTGGAAAAGTCATGATATGTTTTTTTCTGTTTTCTGTGCATATATGTGTCTTGACTTTTCTGACAACCCAATAGCTTGGACAGACAAATTGGACAGACGGAGAGCAGGTAAGAAGAAAGACAATGAACGAGGGTAGAGGAAAGAAGAAAATAAGTTGAAAAGAAAAAGAGAAGGTTAAAAGAAGAGGAGGGAGAGCGACATTAAGTTACTTGAGAAGGACAGAAAAGTGTTCAGTAGTCTTTTCCCTTCCTGTTGTTTTATCCCTGGCTCAGGTTCCACAATTACTGCTGAGATCCAGGGGGTGATTGATGCCTGTGTCAAGCTGACTGGAATGCCAGACCTTACGCTCTCCTTTATGGTAAAATTCTGGACCAGAGATGTAGATCTTGGGATGTGAAATTAAATCCTTCTGGAAAGAGAGTGGTGAGAATGGAATGAAACATGAGTAGATAACTAAGCCACAGAGCTTATATCATGCTTGAATTTTTTATAAGTATAGAATTTGTATGTGTGTGCATGAGCGTGCATATGTGTATGTGTTTTAATAAAGCAGTACCTAAATTACTCTACTGAAAGAAATGACAGTGTTTAATTCCTTCCTCCTGTTTTTCCTTGCCTGGTAACTGTAGAACCCCAGGTTGTTGGATGATGTCAGCTTCCATCCTTGTGTTCGTTTCAAGCGCTGGGAATCTGAACGTATCCTCTCCTTCATTCCTCCTGATGGAAACTTCCGCCTGCTCTCTTACCATGTCAGTGCACAGAAGTAAGCAGCCCTTATCGTTAAGAATGGAATCTGTGAGTGAGTGTGTGTGTGTGTGTGTGTGTGTGTATGTATAAACAATATAGCAAATGAGAACTCTAGCTCTGGATTTACCTGGGTTCAAATTCTAACTTCAAACTTACTAATTGAATAAGACCCCAGGTGAGTTGTTTAACCCTTCTGTGTCTGTTTTCTTATCTGAAAATTGAAAAAAATGATGAAAATTAAATAAGGGAACTAAATAATGCTTAACACAAAGTGCTTAATAAGTTTACTGCTATTTTTGTTAATGTGTCTAAATAAGAACTTTTTTCTCAAATTGGAATCTGAATATACTTATATTTATTCAACCCATTGACCCCCCCCAAATCATTAAATTAGGCTATGAAAAAAATATAAAATGCAGCAATTTTGGTTCTTGAACATTTTCTTTAAGATAGAGTCTCAGGGATTTTGGACACCCTTAGTAAGAGATGAGTGGTTGAAGGGGTACAGAAGAATCACATAGTGGCACCAGTACCTTCCTGTGTGATTTGGAATAAAACAATTTAGGAAAATACCGTAGTGCTTGAGAGCAAAGACTCTGGAATCAAACTGTCTTAGACTTCAAGCCCATCATTACTTATGATACAAGTTATTTAATTTCAGTTAAGAATAAGGACTCCAATTTTCATCAACAAAACCAGTAGCAGGCCCCACTTAGTAGTTGTTGGAAGGAGTAAATGAAATAACAGAGGTAAAGCACTTAACAGAGTAAACACAGGAAGTGTTCAACAGATGTTAAAAAATTGCTGTTTATTCTGTAACTTCTCTATTTCCTCTGCTGTCAAATCATGACAACATACTTCATAGGACTTCTGTAAGGACCTAGAGGAGGTCTGATCACAAAAGGTAAAAACACTCTTAAGAAATTATACAAAAAAAAAAAAAAGAAATTATGCAAAGACCATGAGTTATGAATATTACTCTCCAACTGCAACTAATTAAGTACAACTAATTATTGGTCACCTAATTTTTGTCCATAATATCAGTCTCATAGTAGGCTTAGTGTCCTCTTTCATTGTGTTCATGTTATTCAGAAAGTCACCAGAAGAGTTATTAGAAGAGCTGCTTTGATAAAGCATCTTAGCTTTATCAAAAGGAAAAAATAAAGTTTACCAGGTTTTTTTTTTTTTTCTGTGCTCACTTTTAAAAATTAGTAGTAAAAAAGGTAGTTCTGGGAGGAAAAACTGCTAAGGCAAAAAAGAGCATAGTATAAAGTACATGTTGCCATTTTTCCTTTACATTAATTAAGTGGACTTTTGGTGTCTCTCTTTTCTAGTCTGGTGGCAATTCCAGTGTATGTTAAACACGGCATCAGTTTCCGGGACAGTAGTTCACTTGGACGCTTTGAAATAACGGTGGGACCTAAGCAAACTATGGGGAAGACCATCGAGGGAGTGATTGTCACCAGCCAGATGCCCAAAGGGGTCCTGAATATGAGCCTCACTCCATCTCAGGGGACACACACATTTGACCCAGTTACCAAGGTAGGAGAACAAGAAGGACTTTTTTATTATTATTGTTATTATTATTATTAAATTTATTTATTTATTTCTTACATTGTTGATCATTTTGTACAGTATTTAATTTGTCTTTTCAGGTGTAGTCCCTGTAGTTCTCCCACCATCATAGCACCGGTGAGATCACCACAGTCCCTTATGCTCTTCCCCGCCCCTCTCCCCTCCCATTTTGACCTTTCTCCCTCCCCCTCCCCTCTGTATGCCTCAGATCTATGAACAGCTTGCAAGTTATGTCTTTTTTCTGACCCTTTGTTCTGTTTCTCTGTATTCCACATGTAAGTGAAACCATCCAATATTTACCTTTTTCCTTCTGACTTACTTTGCTTAGTATAATCCAAGAAGGATGTGTGAATTGCCAGTGTTAAGTAGAAGTGACTCTGCGGAAGTTAAAAATATAAACTTTATAATTTGGTAGAAAGGGGGATTAATTAAAGGAAAAAATTGTTTTGTCATTGAGATAGTTGATGGTAACAAAGGGTTCGATGCTGAGAAATACCTTGGAGGCAACTTATAATATTGTGAACAGATTCCCTGAGTTTAGAACTCGGCCACCTCAAAATGAAGGGTTCTTCTTCCTTTTTTTTTTTTTTTTCCTTTGAAGATGCTGTCTTGGGATGTAGGAAAAATAAATCCCCAAAAGCTACCAAATTTGAAGGGCACTATGAGTCTTCAGGCTGGCGCTTCCAAACCAGATGAGAACCCCACAATTAACCTGCAGTTTAAGATCCAGCAGCTGGCCATTTCTGGTAAGTCTCCCATAGTGTAGGTGGCTTTGAAGAGAACAGAAAAGGCACAGACATGAGAAAGCCATGTGGTGGCTCCCTTTGTACCACATGAAGTTTGGTTTCATTGCCTGATATGTAATCTTCAGTAAAATCTTTCCTGGCACATTGTGGAGGAAGTTTGTAATCCTTGCTTTGAAATCGCCTTAAGTGACCTGAGTAAAAGCATTTAAGAAAGAATGTTGGTAGAAATGTTCACAGGCAGTTGTTGAGTCATCCTTGGGTTGTTAATTTGTGGCTCCCAAGGTTTTCCGTATGGGAACACTTCTGCATTCTCAACTAGTAACTGAAAAGAATAATTTCCCCTTCTTCACCACAGTTTTAGAAGGCTTTTATGTTTGCTTTTATCATTATTTGGAACTATTGAGTCTATCAGGTCAGTCCATTATAGTCTACCCCTACCCTAGGATGTCAGGAATAATAATAATCATTATTTACTGGGATTTACTATGTGCCAGACAGTTTCAGCTCTTCTGTTTTCTTATTTAATCCTTATAACAATCCTGTAAGGTAGATGAATGGCTTTAGCTTTATATGAAGTTCTTATGTTTAGCTACAGTTATTATTTTGTCTAGCTTTAGTGATTATAATTCATTTAAAGTATAAATTCTTTCATCTTAAAATACTTAGTAATGGTGAAAGCTTATACAGCATAAAATATTGTTTGCTTAGTACAGCAAGGATATTTAGGAAGCATTCATTTATCTTTTTCATTTATTAATTAGTTTTCATTATTCATTCACTTATTTTTCCTTCACTATTTTGTTATTAATTCATGTGTTCAGTCCAATACCTTGAGAAAAACAGCCACTGATCTTATTTTTTCCTTTTCCCTTATCAGTCTGTATTGAATTTTCTGCCCTTTCGACTTTAGCAGTAGGTCTTCTAAAAGTATAACTTGTTAGCATTATTTTCTATCAATGTACATACAAGGAGAAAAGAATCTCCCAGCTGCATATAAATGAGATAAATGAGTGAAAGTAGTTTGCTGGTACATTGTTACAGTAATACTCGATCCCTCTCTGAATTGAAATGAATTTGAATAATTATGCTGCTTGCTTCTTTTGAGTCATGATCATGTCTTATTGTCCCTTCCTTCCAGGACTCAAAGTGAATCGTCTGGATATGTATGGAGAAAAGTACAAACCCTTTAAGGGCATAAAATACATGACCAAAGCTGGGAAATTTCAAGTTCGAACCTGAAAAGAAAGTTTACAAAAGGAGCAGTCACGAACACTTTTTCATTTCTTACTTGTCTAAAAGTAAAAAAAAAAAAAAAAAAAAGCAGCCTGTCTCCTAGGTCAGTCCCCTCCTGGACCCACCCGCTCCCTATTTTCCTTAGCCTTCAGTGCCATGGAACTAATCAAGGGAGAAAGGGTCGCCAGGGAGAACCGGACAGAACTGAAACACAATCAGCACCAACTCAGTTCTCAAAGAAGAGATGTGCAATGGAGGGTGGAGATACTTGATACCATATTTAACTCGTTCTAATGTGGTTACCATAGAAAGGGACTAGCATTTGTTACTTGCTTGGCTTTAATTATCTAAAGCCAATGAAAGACTTTTTTGTTTTTGTTTTCTAAGGTGGAAAAAAAGATTAGAAAGAAAGGAAGCTTGGAAGAAAAATGAATGTTAGTTAAGGAAAGGCCGGGAAAGAGTCTGATTCGTGAGGGAAGAAAGAGGAAGCTGAGTATTAAAGCAGTAAAGTGACAAGACGAGTGGTCAAGCTACACACGGAGGATGGGGAAGGACAGAGATGAGTTAGTTTCTTTCTGATCCTCTGCTTTCATAATGTGTATGTTACATAAATTTGTACTTCAGGAAATGAACTGGAGACTTCTTAAATTCAAGTCCACTGTTTAACTATTGACACGAAAACCACAGTAGAATCCGATTTTCCCTTAAGAACTGACGATATCCGAGCAGTTTTCAGATAATAAATTGCTTCTCGCCTTTAGCACTTGTCTGTCATCTTCAGTGAGAGGGTGACCTGCCCTCCTCCTGGTGGTGGTTGCCTGAAATGCCTCTTTTCCTCAAACCAAAACAATCCTATTCACTTTACAGAATGCATCAGCCTTGTACTGAAGAGCATTTCAGAAAAGCCAATCCCGTACCCCCAAGGGCAGCCAGATTTTATATGTCATAGTGTTGGAGTGTAGAAGGCTGGCCACCTCATTCGTCATGAAGGTGTACCCCAACTGTAACTGTTGATTCCTTATTTGCATTTGCCAGTGCTGGACTGCTACGGAGTCTGCGCCTTCCTGTCTCAAACTTCCCCATCAGTAACCATCGAGGGTATGGTTGATCCTTGAAGGTTCTGAGCACAGTAAAGTTATTTCCTCAGTCTTTTGTTTTGTGCTCTAGACTACATTTATTAATAATAGGTACTTATCCGTCTGTTTTTGTTTGAAGACAAAAAAAAAAAAATTCCCTTAAATCTATGTAAAACTAACGTAGAAAGAAGGGCCGTGTTGCTTTTACATAACGCAGTTTAAGAAAGATGGCTACTGAAGGAGCACCTCCGTCTTCCCCAGTGGGTAATTTCTATCCTACTTCAGTGTGTCTATTACTGATTTAAATATGACAGGTTTTTAAAAAATACATAACTGAAGGAGTGATATTGTGCTCTGCTTCATGCATGGAGAAAAATGAAACCATGCTCTCCAAACCCTACAGTTTTTCTCCAAAGTCTTGTTTTGAAAGACTTAAGCAATTTTTGTGCTAGTTTTATCTTCTTACTTCCTGGACTTGTTTTTACTACAGAGTAATGTTGCTTTGTGGTTCTCTCTGGAATAAATTGTGCTGTATACAACCAAGTGTGTTTTACAATCTGTCATTCCAGATATTGTCCTGGATTACAACATCCCGTATATATGCCTGCCATGGTGTAGGAAGCCATCTCTGTGGTTCTGAATACTTGGTATTACTTCACCTGAAGGCTCTGAAGGATTTTAAAATTTCTTAGGTCACAGGAAACAACCTTGGTCCCTGACTTTTTTTTAGATTTATAAGTGCTGTTTTATTTTCTTCAGGGCCGCTTGTCCTAATTTCAAGAGAAAAACTTAAGGAGAAATAAAGTATCTAGGGTATGTGACCTGCAGGCCTTAGCATGTGAAGTAACTATCATCTCACCTACATTCTGGAACACAGAATGTCTTTCTGTCACCCAGAGGTGTGTTAGCATAAGTAATACCAGGGGTCTCTGTCAAGCTGTTCAATTGCATATGTGCTTGATGTGTGCAGAAGTACCTTCTCTGTTTAAATCTTAATAAAGTTGATTTTATCAGTCTCCTATGCCCTAAGTATTTTGTTACTAGGACTTAAGATAATGCTATGCCATACATGCCTCAGCAGAAGCAGTAAGAAATAAATCCAGTCAGGAAGTTCTTACTACTTTTGTACTTTTTAATCAGCAGCCATATGTTTAGTTGGATTTTCTAGTCACCTCTGAAGGACAGGGGATGTTGGTGTTACTGTCATTTTTAAAGTTGAAGAACAAAAGTCCTAATCAAATTCTTTTTCCCTGCTGATTAAGAGCCGAAACCATTAAAACTATTAATGTCTGTTTTAGTAGTTTCCCCATTCACTTTTTTAATCAGGTTATTTATCTGTAATATCTAGGCTTCAGGGTCCTAGATATCTTAGTTGTAGAGCTTGCTTGGAAGATAAGACAATCAACAATTGGAATCTGGTTATTATCCCTTTCCTGTGCTAATTTCTTTCTGTTGTAAATGTCCCATAGCCAGGAAGATATTAAGATTTCTTTCTGTTTACAAAGCATATCTAAACCATAAATATGGTAGATATTATTTATCTTATCATTATTAATATTTCTTTTTCCCTTGATCAGCTGTTCGGTGGCATCATGGTGTAACCAGATAAAATTTATTGTATTTTCCTCTATTACCAGTAGGTGGCGACTCAGTGACAGCAATGAGATTAATTTTTTAATAGTTAGAATTTTAGAAAGGAAATTGAATTTGAAACACTCAAACTTTTCCCAAGACCCCAAGTACTGTGGATTGAGTGTCTATGACTTTTAAAATTAAGTGTGGAACCAAAAATTCATGAGGTTGTTTTGACCACCAGATTAAAGCTTGAGGCTCTGGAAGGGTAGCATATCAATCATATGAGTTCCACTAAGTCTTTATCTATTAAAACTAATAGCACAATTACCTGAGAATCTTTCTTATTCTTTGGATTGATTAGTATCTGGTTTTTATTGACCAGCAGGGGATTGTGAGAAAATACTATTTAACTTTCCTGATATTCCTTGCCTTCCTCTGGCAAGTTCCAGACATTTTATCCTGAATTTCCTCCCCCACACTGGGTAATGCAGTGTTGCTCTTTGAGTGTATTTTATTCTAATTCAAATGAATCTGTTTCGGGGTGGGGGTGGGGGCCGGGACTTGACCCTGCAGCTCTGTCAGTGGGCTCTTCTGAGCAATTGTCTTCTTTCAGTGTGCGGTCTCCAGGGCTTCACTCAGAGGAATGCTGGGATCTTTTAACTTTGCATTTCCATCCCAGGAGGCCTTACTGCTTCAGTTCATTTCATTAATCCAACTATCTGAAGAAAAGCTTGTCTTGCAAGGGGGAGGAGATGAACCCAGCTGAATTCCTGCCAAAGATGCAATAGCTGGGATTCTAACTTACTGCTCTCCAGGCTGTTTCTCAGAAACAGCTGAGACCTATATCTAGCTGAAGTAGGCCTGCCGTTTGCACCAGGGAACTTGTAAGAGAGCAACTCAAGTCAAGAAATTAGTGGCTTAAGTTTCTCTGATCTGTATTTATTTAATCAATCCAGGGGCTTCAGCATTTCAGGAAGTTGGTTTCCCTTCTTCCCCTCCCCCACCAACCCTCTTCCTATTCTAGCTCTTAGATAATCTCTTTTGTCAGTTGAAACTGCTATTGTCTTAAGAACCGCTAAGAACTGAGCAATTCTGACAATCTCAAGATAAAGACAACTACTAACATTTTTCTCCTCCAAGAAACTGTCAGCATGTATCTAATAGTAAGCTTTACATCATCAGATTTATTCTTGGATCTGGGGTGTCAATGGTAACAAAATTGTCAGGAGGCAGCAGGAATATGGGTTGTGTCTCCAGAGTAGTTCAACAAGTACGTAGTTCAAGAGAAATCCAAAGCAGTTTTGCTTAAGTAACATTTGTGGGGGCTGTTCTGGGCATTCATTCTTTCTGATGGGCAGGAAGAAATTAGCCCAAATAATAGCTTCTAGTATGAAACAACAATTGGGGATGTTGCTAGATTAACCAGGTCATGTGTAGCTTCTCTTATCCCCTAGTTGCTCCTTGATACTATTACCATTGCTGTCCTTCCTAGCCAGTGTCTGCTCTCCTTCGAGCCTCCATAGAGTTAATTTTTCCTACAGCTAGCTCAGGTCATCACTCTCTCAAGCAAAAACCTCACTGGCTCCTATTGCCTACAAAATTAAGTCCAAACTCTGTCATTCAAAGCCCCATAATCTAAATTCCTCCCATGCTTCATTCTTCCTCATGAACTTCAGATAAACTTAATTTTGCCATTCCTCCTGTTATAGGTCAGGGAGAGGGGCAGCCCAAACCCCGCAAACCTGCCTATTCTAAATGGGTTCTGCCATCCGCCGCATCAACACAAAACATAGGAGACTTTAATGGGAAGGAACTTTAATTAGGAAACAATACAGATAAGGCAGAGTCTAGTTTCTAAATGAAGCACCCAAAGTTACCCATCCCCTCGTGGGTAAAAGTCCATCCATATGGGAATGGCCCAGAGCAAGGCCCCAAAGCCTGCCACAAGTCTAAAGCATCTTCCAGTGGGGACCCACAGAAAAGGGTCAGAAACAACCACACAAGCCCGGAAGGAAAAGAGCAAAATCAACAAGATAAAAGCTGCCATTGTCACCTCCCCACGGGTCTCACCCACATCTGTGTCACCCAGTCCACGACCAAAAGACAAGCGCAGTTTCTTCACGTGTCTCTAGGCTCCACGCACCTCCTCAGGTCTCCTGGCTCCATCCTGCTTCCTTCCTCAGTCTCTTCTGCAGCTTCTCCTCTTCCTGCTCAGCTCCACCCTCCCTTGGGTGGGGTAGGGAACCTCCCCCTTTCCTGGGGACCACCCTGTTACACTCCCATATTCCTAATGTCCTTTTTGCTCTCCGGATCGTCATGTTTTCACGCATGCAGTGGTATTCCTTGCCTGAAGAATGCCTTTTCCAGAGCTCTCCACCAGTTCAAATCTCGCCCAATATTGAAGACCCCACTTAATTCTATTTTTCCTTAGAATTCTCTAATCCCTTCTGCAAATGAATTCCAGTGAAAATTTCTGGCATTTTGTGGTCCATTTCTGTACTACCTTATTATTTCTTTATAAATACCTCATTTTCTTGTCAAACCAAGGACACCTCCTCCCCATCTTTTAGTCCCACAGCACCTAACACTTTGCCTTCTGTGCAGCAAGTACCAATATACATTGTGTGATTGAAAGAAAATATTTCAAATGATTTTTAAAATGTGGCAAAACTGACTACCATGACTAAGCTGTGGGATATTATATGAGTAAATCCACTCTGATTTGTGAAAAATATATCTGAATTTATTATTTCAGGACAGTATAATACAGCATTGTGACAACAGAAAGAAAAAACAAAAATGGATTGCTAAAAATATACTAAAACCTAGTATACCAGCTACTACAATGATACAGTTCTATTATAAAGTTTTAAAGGAAAAAGATTTACACTGTACACAATAGGAATTCCTCCTAACAGTTACAGAGAAAAGGGAATCCACATACTTGATTTAAAGGTTGATTTTGAGGAAAATGAGCTGGCCAGCCAGCCCTCCCTTAATAGGAGGCCTCTGCTTCCTTGCGATCATAAATAGACACTGTTTCTAATGCAATCCTTCTTTCTTGAAAGAGCTAGTTAATTTTTACTATGGAGACATGCTTTTATCTATATGGCTCCATTTCCACAGGGAGGTTGGCCTCCTACCTCTAGTCTGTCCTGGACAGCAGTGTTCGGAGGGATTAACATGACTATCTCATGCTAATCTGAATTCACACCTCAAGCCCTGAAAGCTTCCAAAATGGGAAGTATCTGTGAAAATATATCTTCTGCCCTCTCCCACTGATTCTGCCCTGCCTTGTACTGTGTGATGGCTCATGGAGAAATCTGTGTAAAAGAAGCACGCTGCCTTGGAATGTCTTCTGAAGAGGAGGCAGGCAGGGTCAGGGTCCCTAGGGATGCCCAGGAACTGGGTGTTCATAGTTATGATCGCATATTGTCTTGAATCCAATCGAGGTAATTAGCTACCTTGGTGTATACACCTGGAACATCCTTCTGCCCACAGCCAAGGCCCCAGCTAATGATACCAACCAAAACCATGTGGTTGTCCTTCATACACACCAAGGGGCCTCCTGAGTCACCCTGTGAAAGAGAGAGCAGGTTAGCTGTTACAACAGGTACAGAGTATTTGAGGGTGATGTTTGTGTTAATATAGTAGTGTTGATATTACGTTTCTTCAAAGTGCTTAGTTCAGAGAGGAAACATTTTATCTCAAGCAGCATTGAGATAACTGCTGAGACATTTCAGGCCTCTACTCTGGTTTTAACTCTACCACTTATTTGCAGTGTCACCATAGGCTAACTTCAGTATTTAGTTGTCAGGGGAATTACTTGGGAGAAAGCATGAAAAGCCGCTGAGAATAGTGTATGACATTTAGTGACTTTTTAGCTGCTATCAACTGTCATTGTCTTATTGAATCCAAAGAATGTTTTGTTTTTATTTTTAACTTGCAGCTTATATAGACAGTGGTTTCACTTTGTATACACCCTTTTTTTTATGGCTATGAAGTTAGATGACACGATTGAGGTTTCTGAGGAAATCATCAAAAAGAAATCAAGGCCCCAAGGGGTGGGCGGGGAATGCTGATATGATTACCTTGTAAGAACAAAATCTACAAGGTCTTACATATGAAAGCCTGTCCTTAATTCTCTTTGTATTCCCTTCTCTCCCCAGTCTCCTCAGTGATGAGACTGTAGTCATGAAAATGTCTGATCATTAAGAGTTCCTTGGCTATATTTAGGTCCCAATACCTAAGCCTCTTGGTCTGTGTCTCATATCCAGAGTCTTGTTATCATGAAAGATTAAGTACTAACTTTGATAAGGATTCCGACACAGAGTCTGAAATAGCTTGCTTTCCAGGGCATAAGGCCTGAATAGGCATTTTTTAAAACCTATTTCTCACAAATCCTTCTACAAAACAGTCCAATTCTCCAGCATCTGCAGAAATCAAGAATTTCTTCATCTGTATTTCTTTATCCATCACTTCAAGAACCAATCAATCACCTGGCCTTACAGGAAATCCTGTACCAGGTGGAGTTTCCTGTGCAGATACTGGGGAAATTTCTGCAGGTTAGATTTCTGAAGTTTGGGTAACTTTGATCTGTCTCCAATTACTTTATTCTGTGAGGCCCTCATCTAGAATCCCTAATGCCTCACTGAGATGAATCACTCCATTCTGGCTCTGATTACCTTGGTTAAGAAGAACCTGTTGGCCAAACCCTCGGGTTCAGAGTATGAAGAGTGCTCCTGTTTACCTGGCAGGCATCGTGTAGGTTGACTTGGTCCCCTCCACTTCGTGTGTCCCCCGCACACAGCATGTTGTTTGTGACAGTTTTGTTAAACAAATGCTGCGATGTGCAGCGGCTGGCGGGGTACAGCCTGACATGTGCCTCCTTCAGGCGCTCAGAATAGTCAAGAGAAGCTGAAAGAGAAGCGGGAAAGGTCTAATGATTTCAGGCAAAGTTATCTGTAACCATTTTGGAAGGAGAAAATAAAATTTCCCCATTACTAGTATTTTTCAAGCCTTTATACATATTAGGTTAAATCTTATAAAATTTCCAATATTTTATTTATTGAGTTTCAACCAGGATTTCTCAATAGCAGCACTATTGAGACCACTATTCAGACCAGATAATGGGGTTGGGAGTTATCCTGTGCATTATATTGTTTGCCAGCATCCCTAGCTTCCACTCACTGAATGCCAACATATACTTCCACCCTGACTTAAAACAATCAAAAATGCCTCTAGACATTGTCAAGTGTCTCCTGGGGGTCAAAATTACCCCAACTGAGAACTGCAGGTTTAAGCTAATATTTAATTTAATCCTTATAATCTAAGGAGGTAGTTAATTCTATCCCCAGTTTACCAATGAGGAAACTGAGGCTTGGAGCATTGTAAAATAAAAATCTAAGCCCTGGGTCATGCTGTCAGCAAGTCACAGCTGTAGGGCTTGAGCTCAGGTCTACACAACTGAAGAATCCAGGACCCCATATGCTTAACTACTATATACCACCTAATAGCAGAACCTCCTTGAAACCTAAAACTCTTCAAAGCACTTGCACTATTCAGACTTCTCCTGATCTGCAGGGCACTCCTGTGAGGTAGGGACGGCAGAAGATGGCTCTCACTAGACAGGGGACCTGCCTACATTTCCACTGTGTCAGTGCCTGGACTGGAGCCAGACCCACACTCATGACCACTTTTTCTATCTGGTCAACATCTGCATCCCCTACTGTTTGCAGACAGACAGGATGGGGCCCAGCTTCCTTCCACTTACACGCCTCGTGCTTGCCGTAGCCAGAAAGCTCGCATTCTGTCCAGTCAGGCAACTGCAGGTTGGCTTCTGGGAGACAGATGGTGCGGACAGTGTCACTCTCCTCGGCACAGTGGGGTGACTCCGATCTCAGCCGCAGCAGGGCTAGGAGGAAGAATCAGGAAGAGATTGAGACTTGCGTGAAAGGCTGTTTCTCATTTTCAAGAGGAAGGTGAAGCAGAGGGTGACGGTTTGAGAGCACATGTATGGATGTGTGTTGTGCCATCTGGAATTGGCAAAGGAGCAGGGAGAACAAGACATCTTACCAATGTCATTGTCGTAAGTGTCATCATCAAATTTGTTATGGATGATGTACTTTTCTACTTCGAATTTCTGCTCCTCCTCTCCAGGGATCAAACGGTATGTTCTGCCCAAGATCACTTTAAGGTTCTGAGAAAGATACCTAATGGAGAAAAAGCCTTAGGAAGCTCTTCTTGGTGTAAGATTTCCTCTACGAGGCCTGGTTTCAAGGCCTTAGGGAGTAGAAAAACCTACTGGGTTTTCTAAGTGCCTACCTCTCCTGGAAGCAGTGGGCAGCAGACAGGACCCAGCAGGAGCTGATCAGCATACCCCCGCACAAAAGCTTGTATTCTGCCCCCCTCTTGTTCTTGACAAAGATGGCGGCCTGCCATGGATGAGAGGTGATGTCTGTGAAGAGTCCTCCTTTAATGCGGAACTGGGGTTGCTTGTACTTTCTCAGGCCACAGGTAGCTGGGAAAGGAAGGGACAAAGAAGGGAGATCAGCAGGTGGCCCTAAGGTGAGATTCTTGGTTTCTTCTCTTGGAACCCCAAGGTTCTACAGGTTCACTATACTGTAAGTTTGGTACAGAGTGATTTAATAGTCTCCATGGCAATAAAAAAAACACACAACTTTCAATTTTTGAGTACACACTACACACCAAGCACTCTGCATTATCGCTAGCCCTTACAACACTGCACTTCAGAGGCTGAGAAATTTTTGCCCAATGTCCTAATGGTACCTGGATTTGAACCCAGATCGGTTTGACTCGAAAACTGGAACTCTGTTGGCTGTTTCATTTATTACTGCTAGTTTTTTCCTGGATCCACTTCCAGACTTAACAAATAATGAAGCATTGTGACTACCCCTCATTAGCTTTCTTAACACTCCAGCCAGGGAGGCTCTGAGTAGCCTACCAGTACTGCTCTTAGGGCTCACCACCATAACCTTGGTGGGGACTGAAAGTCTTTGTCTTACCTTCCCAACTACACTCTGTCCTTGAGGAATATTCTGACTGATCTGTGTGTTCACAGGCACAGAGTAATAATAACCTAGCCTCAGATAACTTCCAAACAAAAATTTAATCTTTTTAGCAAAGTATACCAACTAAAATTTTCCCTGACTCTGACCCCACATCACTAACTGAGTTCCCCTGTGATACATGGTTTCTGTGAGGAAGCAAGAAGTCACAGGTAGAAGCACGAAGTCCTCACTAGTCATTGTCAGTAAGTTCTTGGAAACTACTTAAAAGAATACCTCAAGAAAGCAGTTCCTGAAATAACGTCATTTTGTTCAATGTCAACCAGAATTTCTTTTCCTTATCAACATTGTAACAAAAATACATTGAATGAGGGCCTCCCCGGTGGCACAGCGGTTGAGCGCTGGGTTGTGAAGCTGCCCGCGGCCTCTGCGGCGCCGGTTCGATCCCCGGCTGCCTCCCCGGCCACGGAGGAGGGTCCCACATGGCGTGCAGACCGCTCCTGCCGCCCGCTGCTCCCCTCAGCAGTGTACTTCGGTCCTTCTGCCTGCTCTGCTCCCCGCTCTGGCTCTGGTGAATTCTCTCACCCTCCCGCGCTTCTGACTGTATCCAGTGCATGTATAAACAAAACAAACAAACAAACCAGCAAACAAATAAATAAAGCATGCCTCTAAAAAAAAAAAAATACATTGAATGAACCATTCTTGTGGCATCTGTCATACAAGCCTTAGAGTCAGACGAGGTGGGATCAGATCCTCGCTCTGTCGCTTAGAGCCCAAGAAGCTAGGGCAGGTCACGTGACTTCTAAAAGCATGCTTCCTAAGCCAGTCAATGGAGGTGGGAAGACTACCTTCCACCACATCGTTGGGAGAATGCTATAATTTTATTATCTGGGGAGCCACACATTTGAGCTAGATATGGTCGCTTCACATTCACCTCTGCCATCCTCCTCATCATTAATAAAGTCATCTAGAGAGAAAAGTTTCAAGCCTACTGAATACAAAGAGAAATTGGTCTGCTTTTCTCCATTTTCTTTGTCCTGCCCCTTTACTCCCTGCCCCAGAGTGTGGCCAGCTCACTACTGCTTGAGTCATGGAAGACTCTCCCACCCAAATCCGGCAGCCACATGGACTGAGCAGACAGCTGTGAAGACAGAGGAAGCGGAAGGGGGAATGGTCAAAGGTAAGCTGGGCAAGGCAGGTGGCAAGGGTCAGCCCTTACAGCATTGGGGCACGTCGCAGTATTCCCACGTCCGCTTGCGGTCCTTCAGCACGTGGCACCAAGGCCTGTCATCCCCATCTGGGTTCCTAGTGATACAGGTTTAAAGTTTTTGGTCACATATTCAATCACATCACAAACCACTTAAGAGGAGAAGGAGGCTCAACAAACCAGGTAAAAACATGGAGCCAGGAGAAGGAACCCTGATTTCTGGACATGGCCTTGCCACAGACCCAGCATCAGAAAGCAACATTAACTTTTTCTATCAGCGGTATAACATTCTCATTTCACAGGGGTGTCAGGAGGAACTGTGAGTTGTGCTAGGAAATTGCGGAAGCTGTGCTGAGGAAACTCAGAACTCTCAGAAATAAAGGTGCATGTAAGAGCAGAACGAAAGAGTTCTAGGGAGCTGGGGACAGCACCTCTAACTTGGAATTTGGATTGAAAAACTGGAGTATATTGCTTTTCATTGTAGGCATTGCCCTAGTAAATGACTAGGTTGGACTAAATAATATCTACGATTCCTTCCCACCCACTGGTCTTTCATATAACTTTAGGCATCAAATCTCCTCCTATCCTATGTGCCAATCTCAGGCTCTTCCCAGTGCAAACCTCCCAGACTGTGTTACACACCGGCAGTAATTGTGGTTGCCCAGACCCAGTGCCTGGGCATCAGTCATCCTCGCTGTGTACGTCGCGCCCATCAGGATCATGGAATTCCAATTGAGGCAGGAGGCACCAGACACGGTACGGCTATGAGTGCCACGATATGTTAATCCTTTTTTGATGTAGCAGTCCCCATTTTCTGGAACAAAAGAAATCTCAAAGTGAAATACAACAAATTAAATGCAAAAGGCAAGCTGGGATTTGCAGCAGGGCTGAGGTAGAGCTGCTGGCCGGGGAAGGTGAAGGAGCCAGGCCCCCCGGGAAAAGTGGCTCCCCCCCTTTTCTCTTCAAGCCCTTTTATAGAGGGGTGGCACAAAGCTTTCATGTGGTGTGCCAGCTTCCACTAACTGCATGGGCTTCCTAGATAGCTATGCTGAGAGAGACTCTGAGGGTATAGTCAGGCTCAGCAGGAAAGGGTTCTGGGTTCAATTAATGGTGGTTATTTCTGGAGCTGCTTGGGAAGTAATTAGGGGTTTCCTTGTTTGTACTTAACAGGTTGCACTGAATCAAGGTACTTCAAGGGAGGGAGATGGCAGCACCACCTAATTTCTCGATTTGCCTGCCAGTGCTCTGAAGGATTTGTCAGAGCACTGGGAAGGAAGATAGAGTATGACCCTTTGAGCATTGCGTATTTCACCCATTCACCCTCTTTTTTCCACATTTGAAACTGACAAAGTATATCAGTAGGCATAAATAGCAAATTCGAAGGGATATTTAAGATCACCTAGATCAGTGAGTTCCAATTTAGACCAGTTCCTGGATGGGGAGGATGCTTTTGAGTTAATGTAGAGTCCTCAGTTTCACAGGCACATCAGCATTGCCTTAGACTAAATGCATATTATTTTTGTATATGTAATTTAAAACTTTAAAGCATTCATACTATTGTGATAACAAAATGATTTGTGATTATACCACTGAATTCATAGTATATTCTTGTAACTTTGTATTTTTTTTAATTAATTAATTTATTTATACAAGAACCAGGGTATAGACCAGATACGCGGGAGGGTGAGAGGATTCACCAGAGACAGAGCGGGGAACAGAACAGGCAGACTGATGAAATACACTGCTGAGGGGAGCAGCGGGCGTGACAGGAGCAGCGGGCGAGACAGGAGAAGTCTGCTGCACCATGTGGGACCCTCGCCGGCGGGCCAGGATCAAACTGGCACTGCAGAGGCCGTGAACAGCTTCACAGCACGGTGCTCAACAGCCTGAGCCACCAGGGGAGGCCCATAACTTTGTATTTTTTAAGCCTAGGAAATTTCCTTAAGGGTTGAGAGGGAGAGGAAGGAAGGGGAAGTTGAGAAAGATTCATCAATCACCCCAAAATCACAAAATTCTCAAAGGACTGGAAACCACTGCCTCGCCCATCTTCTCTGTAGATTAGGAAAATGAGGGTCATTTGGATAAAGAGTTTAGCTCAAGGTCAAACTGTTAGTTAAAGGTCAAGCCTGGGTGAGACCTTAGTCTCTTGACTGTTCTTCCTCCACAACCAAAATGATAACTGCTTTTCCTGTTCCTTTCTCTCCTCAGTTGTAGGAGGACCAGCAGTCTTGTCCTCTTAGAGTCTCACCCCACTGGTGTCCTGGGGGTGGGTGCAGAAGCTCACTTACCTTGGGGGCAGGCGGGCGTGCTGCAGAACTCCTCGCTGTACTTCCCTGCCTTGAAGACATAGCACCAGGGCCTCCTGTCTTGGTCTGGGTTTCTGGAAAATGGGGAGAGGGAGAGGTTACAGGGAGGTCTTTCCCATACCCACGCATTCTGTTTCCTCCTCTGGGGGTGGGGCTAGTGTCATGCTAGGTGGAAGTGTGACTTATTGCCTTTATCTGGAATCCAGCCTGGTGTGAGTGCCAAGCGGACGGTGGGGGGTATGTGGTGGTTGGTTTTCTGTGTCAGCTAGGCTAGGCTACCGTGCCCAGTTGTTTAACCACACACTCATCTAGAGCTTGGTGTGACATGATTTCATAGATGTGGTTACCACCTGCAGTTTAAGTCAGCACTGTGGGTGGGCTTCATTCAAGCAGTAGAAGTCTTCAAGAGCAAAAGCCAAGAAGAAATTCTGCCTCGAAACTTCTGTCTGAGTTTCCAGTTTCCAGCTTGCTGCCTGCCTACAGCTTTCAGACTTACTAGAACTGTTATAGGGCAGCCCCGATACAAAACGGGTTGCCTGACTGTGGGTCCTTACCCACGCGCTTAAAAGGACTTATCAATGCTCTACTGCAGGCACACGTGAAAGGTTAATAAAAGGTTTATTTACAAGGGAAGGGGAAATGAGGAAATGTACAACTCAGGGAGAAAAGTAGGAGACAAAGTTTTAAATGAGTCCTACCCGATCCGCCGACCTGGAATCCCAAATGGCACCCTGAGAGCTGGCTGCAAGCCAGGAGCCGTGAAGCCAGGAGGCGAGCGAGAAAGCGAGCCTCCCAAGGCCCACGTGGTTGGTTTTTATACCCAACCTGGCTGCCCAACTCCACCCTCAGGTCCCAGCCACCTTCCCTTTGGTGGTGACAGGATTTGTCTTTCCCAATGTCTTGATGGCTTTGGTCTGGAGTGGGGGTGGGGTCCACAAAGCCTGCATGGAATTAGCTCAGGACATCATTTCCCCTTAACAGTCCCACAATTACGTGAACAAGTTCCTTAAACTATATCTCTTTATATGGCTTTCTTATTGATTCTGTTTTCTCTAGAGAACCCTGGCTGAGCTGATGTAGGACTTTCTCACCTACAGCTTCTGCAGCAGCTTCTCACCAGAGAGCCACCCTCTTAGTTGGGAAGATGGCGTCTCACCTGCAGTAATTGTGGTTCCCAAGGCCCAACTTGACAGCATCTCGCCTCCGCCCGTTGTAGGGTTTCCAGATCAACACGCTGCTGTTCCAGTTGACACACTCAGCCCCACTTTCTGCTGTGCTCCATGTACCCCTATAGGTGACACCCAGGTCCTTGTAGCAGGTGGCACGGGTATCTGAAAGCAGGACATATGACACCTTAATTGGGGATCCATTTGGTTTTCCAAAGAGGTCTCACACCTGCTTCTATCATCATCCCAAATGGATGAGGCAGGTTGACAGCTGAGGACACAGGGATGCAGGAGGTCTGTGGTTACTGGTTCGCCCAGCTGAATGGCAGCAGAGCCTGAATCCACATTCACTCGAAGGCCCTGCCTTTGGGCCTTGGACACAACACTTTGTTTCCCTAACCACATCTTGGGTGATCCTTTCCTACCACTACCCCCTAGCCTTGCCCTTGGGGCCACACACTTCCTGTCCTTGCTGCTTAGGATTTCCTAAGCATTCCTCTCTCCCACCCACCCACCGACCACTCACCTATTTCACAGCGTTTTCCAACAAATCCTTCAGGACACTGGCAGACAAAATCTGAGAAATACAAGGCCTGCCGACATGTTCCCCCATTGAAGCATCTTGGTTCGCTGCAACCTGTTAAATGCAAACCAGAAAACCCCTTAATACTCTCAGTGTAGCTCTAAAAATTATGAGTCAACATGTAAACATGTTTTCTACATGCACACACTCTTCTAAGCCATTTACAAAAATGAATTCATTTAATTCTCATAGCAAAGCACAAGGTAGTGTGTGCTATTATTCTCCCCATTTTACAGGTGAAGAAACAGAAGCTTGGCAGGTGAAGGCATCTGCCCCCAGCCCTACATTGTCAGCACCATCCTCTTCGCCCAAGCAGCACATTCTCAGAATCTCTGCCAGGGACCCTGAAAGTCAGGGTTTGTGTGCATGAGACTGGACCCTGAAGCCCGAAGCCCTAGTCTGACATCCGTCCATACCTTTGACGGGCACCGAGTGGCACTGCGACAGGCCGCCGTTGCACCAGCAGTATTCCACCCGGTTGCTTCTGAGCATGGGGCGCAGCCACGACTGCTGGTGCTGGTAAACCATCTGCGTTTTCTCATCTCTGCAGATCCCTATAACAAGAGACGGGCTGTGTCTGCAGGGCAGTCTCATCAAGGACTGACGGGAAGCCCTGTCTTGTGAAAAATCCCTTCACTCATTCTCAACATAACCCTACCTTGAATCCTTCCTTGCTCTCTGCTGGAAGACAGCAAATACCTGATATTTTGTCACCGAAGACCCCTTTACTTGTATTTTTTCTCCGATGGGTCCTCATTTTAAAAGAGTTTTTCAAAAGAAGTTTTTAAATTAATACTCTTAATTATTCATTTTATAAAAAAATATATACACTGGCCTACAAGAGTTTTTGATCCACAGAATATTACTACACAGAAATGCTTCATTTGGGACACAGGAAACTGACTTTTTTGTTCCTGCAGAAAATGTGCTACTTTCTTTAGTATTTTTCATATACTAAAAATAGTTGAAGTACTTCCATTAATGTTCCTTCCCTCTTTCTTTTTCTTTTTTTTTTTTTTTTAGAGTGTTGCCATTTTTTTTTTTTTAATATTTTTTTTTTGCATGTTTTGTTTATTTATTTGTTTGTTTTGTTTATACATGCACTGGGTACAGTCAGAAGTGCGGGAGGGTGAGAGAATTCACCAGAGCCAGAGCAGGGAGCAGAGCAGGCAGAAGGACCGAAGTACACTGCTGAGGGGAGCAGCGGGCGGCAGGAGAGGTCTGCGCGCCATGTGGGACCCTCCTCTGGTGGCCGGGAGCAGCCGGGAATCGAACCGGCGCTGCAGAGGCAGCGGGCAGCTTCGCAACCCAGCGCTCAACCGCTGCGCCACCAGGGAGGCCCCCTTCCCTCTTTCTATTTGCAAACCAGAATGCCAATTTTTAAAAAAATTAACTTTTAATTATTTAAAAGAAGTAATATCTGCCTATTGTAAATGCTACTGTTGTTTCCCTTGAGGATCTGAGGGCCTAGGCACCCTTGCAGGAAATGCTGTGCTGGCCAACAATGAAGGTGCTAAGAATTGAGGTGTGACTCACTCTGGAGAAACTTCCACTTTAAAAGGAAGTCTGCCAAGTCTTCCAGACCCAGAGGAACTAGGTCAGGCCCCAAGGGAAGGAGGAGATTTGAAGGCCCTGGGTTGCTAGTTTTGGACCTGAAACTGGAGCTAGATTTCTTCAAATCAGACTCAAGACAATCTGCTGTGGACATTTATTTTCACGTCTTAGACTCTTGAGGGAATGTTCCTTCGGCTTCAAGAGTCAACGCTAGATGTGGTCTTATGGAGAGAAAGTTCTCCCACTCGCCTCCTGTGAGGTAACCCAGGTGAGTTATCCCTATTATACCAAGAGAAAGGAGGCACACTGATGTTACGTAATGAAGGAGCTGAGTGAACTCAGTGGGTTGGGGTTCCCAGCACAGGAAAAGCTGAAAGTCCAGGATTGCTGTGGCCTGGCAACGGTGTGGCCCTGGACAAGCCACTCAGTCTCTCCAGGCTCCATTTTCTCATCTGTGTCACAGGATTTTGGACTATTGAGCTCATAGGCACCACCCTTTGTGACAGCCTGCCCCCTTGAGAGACAGCACACCTGTTCTTGCTCCCCCAGAACTGGCTCACGGGCCTCAGCTTCCTGGAGGGAACAGTGAATGTGTAGGAGGGGTGACAAAGACCTTTTTACAGACTTACATTACAAAATTTCCCCTCACTTGACTCAACTTAGCAGTTCTAACAGAGCCTTGAGCCCTTAAACCTGAAAACCCTGAGCTGCCTTCCACCTCCACTGGGCCCTGCCTACCTCAGACTCATCTTACCTCTGGAAGATCTGGCTCCTCTTATGAATCGCATGCGGATTTCCTGCAATGAACCAGGGGTGGAAAAAGGATCAGCTCACACTGTGTATCTTAAGAACAAAGGGAACCAAACTGCAAAAGCAACCAAGAGCCCATCAGACACCAACTTCCCAGAGCTTCCCCCTCAGATAACTGACCCCAGGTGGAAGGTACATTTCCTGCTTCCTATTCTAATTCTTCTCCCCTGTCCAAAAGAATTAAACAGATATGTATAATATCCATGCTGTCCAATATGGTAGCCACACATGGTCACTGAGCACATGAATGTGTTTAGTGTGACCGAACTGAATTTTCAATTATATATAATTTTGAAATTAAACAGCCACATGTGGTCAGTGGCCACCATACTGTAAAGTGTAGTGGTGGCCCCCACCTCCTCGACATAGTCATCCCTGACTCTCCCTTCTCTAAAATCCTACTGCTTGAGCATTGCCCGCTGGGCCTTCTATGATGGCCCTTTGTTGTGGGCACTTTCAGAGATCACATGTGTTGTACAGCTTCTGGCCCAACTGGACTGTGAGCAGCACCAACTGGACTGTGAGGGCACCTTGCCCACTTCCATGGCTCATGTGTGGCACGTGCATCGTCTTTTATAAGTACCTTATGGATGAATTCAACCACACTCTTTAAAAAGAGCTCCAAAGGAGCAGTCATGGGTAGGGAGTGGGATTAACTGTTTACTTAAGTCAGAATAAGGGTCTAGGGGGACTGCTGGCAACCTAACTCCTGGGCAACCTCCACACAGGGGAGTGCACACATGTGGGTTTGGTGGCCCTGCTGACCCTCTCAGCTCAATACCATCTGCCCTCGGGGCCTCTGGCACATGGAGGAACATCTGAAAGAGATGGGGCACACCCACCTGTCTGGGCAAAGTGAAGGCTGCCCCACAAAGCAGCAGTACACACCACAGCTGCCTCTTCATTTTGTTCATCATTTCTTCAAAGTGTCCCTTTAATTCTGGAAGAAAGGGAAAAAAAACTTAAGTCATGTAATGTGAACAGTCAAAGATTATGACAAAATTCAAGGACCTGCAAATTTATATTGAGGCCAGGTCCTTCCAGCAGTAGCTTCTACCACAGGAAATGTTACAAGTGTCTGGAACATGATTTTTTATATTTATTTTTGATTGTAATGAAATACACATACCACAAAATTTACCACCTTAACATTGCTAAGTGTACAGCTCAGTGGCACTAAGTACATATACTTGTTGTGCCACCATCGCCGACACCCAGCCACGGAACTTTATCCTCCCCCGCTGAAACTCTGTCTCCATTAAACACTAAGTCCATTTCCCGGGAAAACCCATTCTACCTTCTGTCTCCATGGGTTTGACTATTTGGGTTCTTATATTAGTGGAATCTCAACTGTTGCCCTTTCGTGACTAGCTTGCTTTACTTAAGCAAAGTGTCCTCAGGTTCATCCATGTCGTTGTGTGCATCAGAATTTCTTCCTCTGTCTGTCTGGAGAGATCAGACAGAGTCGGGTCCCTTCATGGACACTTGGGTTGCTGGAAGATGGGTCTTCACAGATTTCTGTGGGCTGAAGGGCAGGGCCATGTCTGGCCCTCTTTACAACCTTGGCTTCCCTGGAAGTGAATTCCTGCACTGGTGACTAGATTTAGCACACGGTGACTTTTCAGAGGAAACCATAGGGATTTTCTTGCCGGCACTTTGCAGAGCCAGCCTAACTCAGATGCCTCTGCTCTTCCACTCATAATGTCCCTCTCTTGGTCCAACAAGGCAAAGGCTCCTCCAGACCAGCCAGCACCCCTCCCACCATTCCATCGGAATGTCTGTCTCCTTTTTTATAGACAAGCAAAGTATAGATTTGCAGGAAGGAGCAGAGCCATCTGGTTTTTGGTCATTAGACTCAGACCTTCCTGGACCCAAAATCCTGGTTTTCAAGTGCCTTTTCCCAACGGCCTTTTCCTCAGAAGTTTAAAGTAGGTTAGTTGGTCGGGGTGTTATTTTGTGGTCTGGCAGGCCCATTCACATCTTTGTCCACAAAAATTAAATCGGGGCATTTCTTCTCTTGACTCATTTCCCTTCAGTCACAACAACTTTTGTCCCCCCTCCCCCCTTGTCCTGTGGATCCGAAGGGCCTGGTTGAGGGGCCTGCAGAGCTTCCATCCTGGCCTAGCTCTGGCTCCTTTGTTTCTTCACAAAGAACTCTCCTGTTGGAACAAGGCCACAGCTTCCTTGGGAGCCAAGATAAAAAGTCCATGGAGGATAGGGTGTGTGTGTGTGTGTGTGTGTGTGTGGATATTTTTTGTGCCTGGCTGATTCTTCTTGGGCTGCTGGTGATAGGCAGAGGTGGCAAAATGGAGCTGAGGGCAAAGGGGAGAGGGTAGGGTGCAGGGATCAGGTGATTCCAAGAAGAAAATCAGACCCTGGGCTCAGAAAGGGTCTTGTTGACCTGCATACCCTCCCTAAACCCTGTGAGAAGGAAACAGAGAGCTTGGGAATTTGTTCTATTTTGGCATATGGGATACTTTTCTCCCTCTGAGGCAGAAGCTTGCTCCTGCTCACGATTTCAGGCAGTTTCAGAAGGAGGCAGTTAAGGTCGTGCAAAACAGAAGCCCCTTGGTGGATCTTCCGTTCCCAAGGAATTATTCCTAATTTTCTTTCTTAGCATTCCTCAAATTTCCCCTTTCTCAGGTCGACTTCAAATTCCTCTTAAGTTCCCCTTCTTAATTCTATTTCATTACTTACAACCTTTAAAAACAGACCTTCTTAAATGCATTCCTCCTTCCTGATAGCAATCACTTTCCCAAATTTAGAGATTATCCCATCCTTTATTATTTTAGCTAAGCCTTGAGGATATAGGGAGAGCGCTCAACCCTCAGGATTTCATAAAGAATTTCTGAATGAAACAGTCAGTGAGCAGATGACGTGCCATCAAACAAGGACCTTTTCTTCATCTTGCATGCTGAACTCACCAATCCTTTCTACTCCCTCACCCACTGAAGCCCAGGGAGTGGTTGAATCTTTTGTCTGGATGCCTGCCAAGTTACTGTTTTATTTCAAGAATTCAGAGTCCTCCCAAATGGAACACAAGTCTAGAAGTAGAAAGCTGCAAAGTGAGAAGGGAAGTGTTAGCACATTTTCATTCCCTAGACATATGGGTTGGAGGGAGGACCTGATGGAAAGAAGTGTGACTTAGTCCAACAGCTGCATCGCATCAAATACTTTCGCAATCAAAGGTTACAGCAAAAGGGGAAAGAGGCATTTTTATCTTCTGTTTCTGGGAGTTAGAGAGATGGTCTCTCTTCTATCTATCCTTATCTCCCCCGGCCCATCTTGGTCTTCTAGGCTGGAGCTGATCCAGTGCAAGTGAGTCTCATAAAAACACCACGCTAGCTCTGTCCTGTCCTGAATGCACAGAGGCAGCTAGAGCAACTGGACATGCAGAATGGGGTAAGAGAATGACAAAGAAATTAATCATCCCAGCAGCCGACGAGTAGTGCAGTCCCAAGACAGGGAGAAGATTTGAGGGAGGATAAAAGTGTCCTTGTTTTGCCTTTGTTAAAGAGGTGGGTGTAGAGGTCTGGGGGCAGTGCCTGCAAAGGACAAAGCGAATACCAGAAATGTGGACTCAGACACAGGGCTCAGACTTCAACTTTATGACCTCAGGCTCCCAACCAGGGGAGAAGTGCCTGTGAGGCACTTTTTGATTGCCAAAGTGCTCCCTATGAGGTCACATGGTAGCTGAGGGCTCACATGAGAGGTCTCTGAGAGGCTAACTTTATAAATGCAAAAGCTTGCCATGTTTTCTCTTTCTTTGGCTATAGTTAATAGTTTTCCAGAATCAAAGAAATGGAAAAGCAGGATGAAGGGAGGAAGAAAGGAAAGGAGGAAAAGCCAGAGGGGAGAGAGAGGTGGAGAGAGGGAGAAAGAGAGAAAACAAGGAAGGCAAGGAGGGAGGAAGAGAAAAAGAAAGAAAAAGAGGAGAGAGCAAGCACATGAGGTCTCACTTACAGAACCAGAACCCCTAAATCCTTGAAAGAATCACCAGATGCATGCAGTGTGGAATGGCTCTAAGGCCTGTGGTTTGCAAGATCTCGAGTCTCCAGTCCTTCCCTAAAAGTTGACTTCCCTTGTACAAGTTGACTTTTGCAAAAAGACATCTTTGGTGGATGATATTTCACAGATGCAGGTCTTGCCATATGACAAAAGGCTTATGCAAATCAGAAAAAAAAAAAAACACAGGGCATGTGGTTTGCTAGATCAGTATGGCCTGGATGGCAAGGCTGCTTAGGCATGCGTACCTGTGCAGGACCCAGCCTATAGGACGGCTTCCTGTGTCCCACAGAGCATCTGCCCTTCCTACTTGGCAGCCTGGTTGGGTCCTGCTGGCTACAGCAACAGAGCAAATCTGTTCACTGGCTCTTACAGGAGAGGGTGATGGATGGCTATGGATGACCATGCTAAGTAAAAAAGGAACAATGATAACCAGGGAGCAGTTACTCCCCTACAGCCAAGGGTGCATGCCATTTGGGCTGCAAAATAATGATTATGCCAGTCAGAAATTCAGAGGTCATTTCTGCAGTAGTCACTGGGGGAATGATGATTGACAGACACCAGTTAATAACTGTTTGCACTGTGTTGGGTGGAGTCATCACAGCGGCAGTAGGGGTGCTGCAGGAAGAACTGGGGAAAAGCAGGTGACATTTCTTCAATGCCTTTGCGCATCCCTTGGCATTATTACACTTTTCCCTGTCCTCCTATCTTTGCCATCTTCCACCATAAAAATTTGCTCTCAGAAAGGTACTGATAAACTCATTCATGGGAGGTTCAAATGACTCAGTACAATGAATGTGCTGCCCTTCCAAAAAAGCTTCTTTATTTTTAGGCTTAAAATCTGCTCCCAGGGACGCAATATCAAGTGGACTGGACTGTGAAATTTTCCTCCAGGACTAAGGTTCTGTGGTTTCCATTGTGAGAACAAATGACATCAAGAGTGTGTAAATTGTTAAACACTTACAAATGAGCATAAGTGCTATTATTTAAACATTGAGCCACATGTTATAAAGGGATTTGTAATAAAGTAACTGTAGAAGTACAGTCAATCAAGTTCTGTGATTCTAGGTAAGCAATTTAATTGCCCCAGATGTTATAGAACGAGGACTTGTAGGTTATACTCTTGCCCAGCGAGAAAAAAGCAGAAGCACGAGAGAATGGAAATCACAATGGAAAAACAAAAGTAAATTGATACTGTTATCAAATTTTACACTCTGTGAGTTTTGCTTTTTTAATCTTTGGTAAAGGGACTCTTGGGTTATTATTGCTTTGCAAAGCTCTCTGGAAATCTGAGTAAGTCAGTCTGCGAGAGTACCAATAACCTAAAGTGACTCACTATTTTAAAACAAACAACACCCTCCCTCCACCCCCAACCACCATGGCTCAGGATGCCTGCCAACAAAAAAAATAAAAATAAAAATAAAAATAAAAAAAACAGAAACCCTTGGAACCACAAAGTGATGTTACTATAGTCAAGAGACAAAGTGAGATGAGAGGAGGAGCCACAGAAGTTTGGAAAATGGGGGAACTCCACAAAAGCTGTCTTTTGTCTGGTTTCTGAGGCAAACCCCAGGATGGCAACTGGGCAGGAGCCATTAGCATCGTAGCTCTGTCCTGGCGCACAGGTCCTGCTTTTTGGAGAAACTCTGCTCTCAGAACAAAAGCCACTTCAAAAAACCGCCATCATACATGTAGTTCTTAACTTTTCAAAAGGTTAATTTTATATATGCCAATGCTTATCTTCTCTCTTCTTGAACTCTTTTATACTCTTTTAAGCTCTTATTTAGTTTGACTGATTCCAATGAGAAGACTAGAATTCTCTTCTGGCATCCTCCACTCAATTACTCAGGGAAGAATCCCCTTGGAAGAATTCTCTCCAAAGAATCTTCAGAGTAGAAGCATATGACCTGCAGCTAAGTTATATGATGTTAAACTGGCTGCTCAGAAAAACCTGTGCTCAACATTACCATCTCCTTGGCTCTCGTCCTCTGCCCAGTAATTCTGGCTACCTGGTGGGACCAAGAATGTTGGAAATTCTGCCTAGGAAGTGGTAGTCCATGCGGTCTCCTTCTCTGATAAAAACAAAAAAAATGAAATCCTTGCCTAATAAACTTAGATTCTTTTTTTTCTTGAAAGATTTATTTATTTATGCATAAAAGAACTGGGGTACAGGCCAGAGGTGTGGGGGTGAGAGGATTCACCAGAGACAGAGCGGGAAGCAGAACAGGCAGATTGAGTGAGGGGAGCAGCGGGTGAGCCAGGAGAGGTCTGCTGTGCCATGTGGGTAGCTCCCTGGCCGGGGATTGAACTCGTGCTGCAGTGGCTGCGGACAGCTTCATAGGTTGCTCCTTAACCCCTTGTGCCACCAGGGAGGCCCTAAACTTAGATTCTTGTGAATAAAAAACAAGTTTCAGCTGGGAAAAGCTAACTCAATTAGTCAGTGCAATAAAATGTTAATCCCATTGTCAGAACTGAAACAAGCCCTGCAATCTAATTTTAATCTGAAAGTGTGTCTTGTTAGGCAACAGCAGTACTTCCTCATGTTCCTTGCGCTCCCTAAAACTAACATCACAGCAAGGTAAAGACACAATAATTTAATAATCCTTCGGTTTCCTTCTAGATTTCAACACACTTGTATCAGGAAAAACATGATGGAAAACTCTCAATGTATCATAACACTAATATGTTTGTGTTTTACTGTACTTATGCACAAGTGACTATCATATATTTTGTGAAATGTGCATGAATTAATGCCACTTAAACAGGTATTTGAGTACCTACCACTTTCTTTTTTCCTTTTTTTTAAAAGATTTATTTATTGATGCATACAAGAGCTGGGGTACAGGCCAGAGATGCGGGGGGTGAGAGAGAGTAGGGAACAGAACAGGCAGACTGACTGAAATACACTGCTGAGGGGAGCAGTGGCCAGTCAGGAAAAGTCTGCTGCACCATGTGCGTTGTTTCCCAGCTGGCCAGGGACCGAACTTGTGCTGCAATGGCTGCAAATAGCTCCATAGGTTGCGTCTTAACCCCTTGCGCCACCAGGGAGGCCCAATACCTCCCACTTTCAAAGCACAGAATTTACAAAATCCTTTCCACTCATTGAATCATTTAAGGTAATGTTACTATCTAGTTTTAACAGATGAGAGAAGTGGAAGGGACTTTCCCTAAGTTGGCACACCGTTGTGAAAGGTGGGGTCAGCACTCATGAGGCCCGGTTGTTCTAGAAAATCGTACACACTTTCCACTACTTCCACTGTGTTCTGATGCTGGGAAATTCCAGTTTCCTTACTTGTGTTGTTATTTGCGAGGAGTAGCACGTCATAACTCAAGATGAATGGCTTCTGGTGTCTCAGCTTTAAACTCCAATTAAAGGTTTCCCCGCTGCCTGAAGGTAGAACATTCCTATTTAGTATTGTTAGGGGGAAAGGATGTTCTGAGCTAAACCCATACAGGCATTGTGGACCACCCACCCCTGAGGCCTGTATGGGATTAGCTCAGAACATCCTTTCCCCCTAACAATATGACTTGGGAAGTTAGTTTTTGGGTCTGGGAATGTCATGACCATTAATTTATATGAAATACGTTTTTTAAGTATTCCCAGATCCTAAAAATAACCTGAAAAATCAAACAAAATAGGAGCATCACACTTTTAGTTATCGAGGGACACCTGTGCCATGTACAGGTTGTATGTGGTTTTCTGGTTTTTCTCATGAGTTAATCACATCCACTTTGCTGAACTGTTAAGAACTTAGAGAAGAAAGAGGTAAAGGTCCTACTCAAGGTCTGGAGCACAGCAGGGTTAACTGTAGTCACTAACATGTCCCTCTTTCAAAAGTGAGAGCATCAAAGTTTACAGATTCTATCTGGATCAATAACAAGAAGTTTCAAGATATAAAGGATGCCAAGTGCTATGGTGCTCTCACCATGTTCAAGGGTTAATACCAAATACCCTTTCCTAGATCATCTGTGGATCTTGGGATAACCTGAATCCAGATTCTTCACAATTAATATAAAATGACATGCCCTTCATCTGCCTGCACATATTAGTATTAACAGGAGCCAACGTGGCATCTTTTATCCTGTTTTTAATCTGTTTCTTATTTGCCTTTCCCAGGCGTATTTTTTACACCACACATGCCAGCACTACTCTGAACTCTCACACGGAAGCCAGAATTAGCAGCTAAAACAGCTGGAAGATCTGACCCTGCCTACTTATAAGGCCCATCCCATGCAGACCATACGGATGTTTGAAAACCAGAGACCCTACATGAGAAAAAAAAGGAAATTGGAATTTCCCCAGGGGAAAAAAAAAAAAAAAAAACCATAACATTTCTTTTTCTCTGCAGCCCAAGTGGCAGATACTGGTTCATGCTTCTGTGAGGCAAATATAAAACACTGCTTCTCTTTTCTGTGACAAGTGGTGAACAGCCTGCTGAGGTCAAGTTGACTGGTTGTCTTTCTCTTCATATTATTCATAATCAGCTTTGCCACCAAGTCCCCATCCACTATCTTCAAGAATTCAGCTGACATTTAAATGCTTGAGAAAAGGACTCTTATAAAGGGATCTGAAAAGCTTCTTGGGGGCCATCCTCTGTATTATATCTATCCCTCATTCCACCCACCTTGGCCTCCAGCCCCAGCTCAATCTAATCTCCCTTTTCGAACAAAGAGGTGATGATTAGCTCACTGTGTATTTACCATTAAAGGTTTATTATGCCCCAGGCAGCAGCTCGTTAGTATAAACACACATATGCTCTGCCCTTAAAAACTCAACGCTTAAGAAGGGAACAGACAGGTAACTAGATAATCTTAGTGTCATGTGATAAGTGCTATGATAAGCAGGGGTGGGGATGGTAGATGGAAAGACAAGGGAAGAAGACAGTGTGGAGGAGAGGTATTTCAGTTTCTGCTGGTGTGGTGGGAACTGGTAGGCTGTCTGGAATTGATACTATATAAGCTGTTGAACAAAGGCAGGAGTCAGGCAGGCAATTAAGTGTGACAGAGTGTATCCCCAAGACAGGCTCAGAGTTAATAATGGCAGTAGCCAGAACCTCTTAGTCTTCAGAGAAAACACCTTTCATTGAGCAATGGATATAATTCACATATTCCAGACTCTCCCTTCAAGGATGTCCCTAGAAGAAACTGTTTTGGAAAGCCCAAGAATTCTAGGAGTTGGGTTTGGATTCCCTAATGCCTCCTTGTAAGTTAATAGAAGATATGTGACTATATAATATTCAGAAAAAGCTCTCAATGCAAGGTTTCCCAGTGCCTGAGTTTAGTATGACCTTGAAGCACTCACTTCAGTGGTTCCAGGTGGAATCAGAAATCCACAAACAAACCTCTCCAGGCCACTGGTGCAAGTTTCAAGAGCATCCTGTGCACTTGGCTGAGAGCTTGGCCAAGAGTCACCCTCTGGATCATAGCTGTTGGCATGGACAGTACCAGGCAGCTGCTAAGGACATCCAGTTGTTTTAGTTTTATAGGAAGATCAGCAGGTTAGCATTTCCTGGGTAATCACGATCAGCACCTGAGCTTGTCTGAGTCATTCCTTCCGAAAATGTTTATGAGTGCCTACTATCTACACAGCAACTAGCTCATTTTCCTTTCTGTCACAGGTCTTATTTTTCAGGTGCCCAAGAATTGGGTTTATCTGTCTTCTCTAGAGGTCTATTTCCCAGGTAGGATCATGAAATATAAAATGTATAAATTTCACCCGGAAAATGTGCTGTCCTTATAGGTAAGCAGACAATGAAGGCAATATCAGGAGACCACTCACTGAATAGGGAATGGACAAGGGCTGATGATGGCTAAGCTTTCTAATTCTAACTTTCTGTGAGTCTACATCATCCTCACTCTGTGTTTTGGGACCGATCACATGGGTTTGTGAGCTGGTTGACTGGGATGAGCATTATAATCTAAACTATGGGCAGAACTTTTCTCCATACAAAGTAAATGTCCCCAAAAATGAATGGCAGAATATTCTGGACACTCATTGTCCATACTAGTCATCTTCTCAGAACAGAACTGAAAATCACTCACAGAAAATATAAGTTTAATTCTGAGACTACAGATACAAAACGCCCAATAAACAAGTAAAACATTTAAACTCAAAACCTCAATTTTTCCTCACCGTTCTAATACTTCCTTTCTCAGAGAGGTGCATGGATTTTGAATTATGCCTGGAGCTAATGACCCTTGCAATGAACCATATTGCCACCTCAGTGGTCTGATTTAAAGCAAACTGCACATACTCCAAAAGCTTTGGAAGTCCTGAAGCAAGCTCTACTTGTTCCAGATGGATGATCCAAGGCAAAGGGTCCCAGAATTTGTTATAAAAACATCACAACTAGAAAAACTTCTGTTGACAGATTAGCAATGGGCCTCACCAGGACAGAAAGTTTCCCCAAATGCTCTGTGGTGCCAGTGACTCATTTACAAAAGTCTTGCTTGTTACAACAGCTTGAGATGTACTTGTATCAGCTCTGCTCATCCATATATAAGGTCCCAGGGAAATCAAAGTCCCAAAGTCCTGCCTCAACGAATACAAACTAGAGTCACTGCTATTCCTCAGCTACTCCCAGGCTGCTAAAACTGCTCCTGCTAGTGATGAAGCAAGAGCAAGCACAGCACAGACCCTGGGAGAATTTGATACCAGGGTCACAAATAAATCAACATGATTCTGGGGAGCCTGGACAGAGATTGAGCATTTGGGCAGAGGGTACTGTCATTTGTTCCTGACAAGATCCAGAGATTCCAGCCTGTCATCTCTGAGAACGTTTTTGGTAGAACAAATTGATGGGTAGGATGGAGCTATTTCTGTTTCCATATTCACAGGGTCCCTGCTGGTGCCCCATCACCCCAGCCTGGCTCAGGTCACACAGCAGCTCGCAGTGACCATCTTACATTGATTCTGGACAAATCAGTGTCCAGATCCCAGGATGAGTCTTGCTCACAGGCAAGAATTGCTAGTAAGTTCCTTTGAGGGAACTCCACTTAACAGTTATATTTGCAGGTTTTCTTCATGAGATTGCAAACATGCACACAAATTTAATTTTTTCCAGTCATTAATCAGCAGTAGGAGATGACCATTATTACTGCATTTTGGCTAACCAAATAAATCTTCCAAATAAATCTTTCCTCCTTCCTTCTTCCCTGCTCCCCCACCCAGTGAGGTTAAGAAAACAACGATAATAACAGTGAAAATCTAGAGAGCCTTGATATGTTTCCTGCAGAGTACTTTAGGAATAAAAGACACGGGTGTTATTTTCCTCCTGCAACTGGAAGTCCTTCAAGAGAACCTTGCACTTGCATGTGGACAAATGCCAGAGGAAAACACTAATGAGTGGGAGCAGATCAGAAACCTAGCTCTAAAAGTCACCTTCTTCTCTTGCCCAGCACTGCCTTCCTAATTAATTATGCTCAGGAGTGAAGCCACTCTCAGTCCCATCCCCAGTCCCAGCCTCAGCTTCGCCAAGGGCTCATCCAGCAAGGGAGGCAATCAAATTCTCTCCACCACCCCTTCCTCCTCAGGACCTTCTAGACTCTGACAGCCAGGTGTCCAGAGCGCAGCTGATTTTACATTTAGTGCCCGTTAATCGTAACGGGCTCCCATGATCTATTCAGAGCATTTCTGCATAATTCTTTTCATTTCCCCTTGTACTCTGCAAGCAGGGACTTCTTTTCCAAGAAAGAATTCCTCCTATTCTCTCCCCCGCTCCTTGCAAAAAACGCTTCAGCCCATCCCAATTAACCGCAGACACAATAAGAAATTTCCCTTTGGGCTCCGTCTGGTTCATCTTTTTTGACTGGATTACAAACTCAGTCCCTTCCTTTAGTCATTCCTTCACTGGCTCAGTTGGCCAGACTGTTAAGAGAGAGAAGAGACAGGCGGCCAGAGGGGCACAGGATTCCACCTACCGCTACTTCCTCGGAGTGGATGATCTCCTTTCAGCCCTGGGCTCCTGCAGGATCTCCTCCAATCTCCCCGCTCGGCACAGCCTCTTTTAAATTTCAAGGCTGTGGGTGGGGTTGATGGCTCTGGGTGGGCGGGCTTCTCTGCCGCCGGAGGATGCCCAGTGGACAGAGCCACGGGGAGCTAGCAGGGCCGGGCCTGTTTTTATAAAGAGCGGGAGGAAGTACATGATGGAAGCCTCGCAGCCCGTCCTGGCGCTGGGCCACTTTGATTATTCATGGTCCTGATGTCATCGAATCACAGGAATCTGGGAGTTGGACAGGGCTTTAACAATCATCTCACTTTCCTAAGAATTCCTGTCAAATAGGCCTTAAAGAGGGGTGCGAATGGGAATTTTAAAGGAACTATATCTGAGAGGAGAAAGCATACACTATACAAAAATGAAAAATGATAAACAAAAAATTAATTTTGTTAAGAGAATGATAAAAAACAAAAAATAATAAAATTAATTTTCGTTAAAAAAAAATTTTAAAAATTAAGGCCTTAAAGGGGCCCTCAGGATCAGCTGCCTCTGAGGCCATCACTGAAAGAAGGGTTTACAATTCTAAACAAATATATACCCGGAGGCGATGAAAGAGTCTGCTGAAATCTCCAGCAGAGATGAGGGTTGGGCTGGGAGGGCACTTGAAGGGTAGGGAAGATGTGTGCCAGTGTTTACCTGCTCAGGGTGGTGGAAAAAATCTACGCCTGACATATGCTTTTCAGGTGACTTCCCTGCCTTGTCCCAACTCCACAAAATAGGGGAAGATAATTTGACCTCTTTGTAACAGAGTGGTCAAGGTCCCTGAGTGGGACTGTGGAATAAAGGCAGGGGCAACCTTGCTTGAAATTTCTATCCCTGGCCCATCCATCCACCCACCCCGGTGTTCTAGGCTTCTCTTAAAGGTAAATGCTCCTGAAAACAGACAACCTGTTTGACTTGTTAAGACCTTGCAGATGATTGATCAACAGTTTGATGTAAGAGAAAGACTTAGGCTTGAATCAGCTATACCAGTAATGAGGGATATGACCTCAGCCAAGAGTTTTATTTCTGCTGAGCTTTTGAATGTGCTGGTCACGTGTGAGTTAGAAAGACAATGTACATAAGATCTCTGGCACCTCATGGGCTCAGTAAGTGGCATCTGATATTACTGATTGAAGTCTAGCTGAGACAGGCACTCCAGGAGAGGGAATAGAGGCTGGCAGAGGAAATTGCGGTATGACAAGTTCTGCATAGAGAGCTTAGATATATACACTGATCCTAAATATGCTCATTTTTATCAAAATTAGGAGACTTTTGAGGTTGGAAATTAGGCACTCATGGCTGAAGTCAAACTATTTTTCCATATTTTATCATTGACAGTAGTTCCACCAATAGCTGCTATAGAAAAGTGGCAACAAAGGGAATGGAGTTAGCTGCAGAGTATACGAGACAGGACCGCACAGGGCTGCAGCAGAGGGCAGCCAAGTGCCCAGGGAGACCTGTCTCCTGTCCTGTAACTGGGACACCATGTGTTTTGGTTCAGCAGGGGTGGAACAGGATGGTAATGAGGCAGATCTGAACACCTATAGGGGATGATTCTCTCTTGTATGATCACATAGAAACTGCACTGTGGGTGTTGCCTTCTAAAGCCTAGGCAGGATGTGACCAGGAAGGTGAGCCTACAATTCTACCTTTTGGAAATTCATGCCCTTAGGTTGTTAATCCTCAGTTAAAGTACAAATTTAAGCATTAACCTTCAAAGTAGTCTGGGAGGAGGGGCTACCTGCTGCTGGTCCCCTGGGGTGTGGAAGTGAATGGGACTGGGAAGTGGTGTTAGGCTAGGGTTCTTGAGAAGAAAGGGGTGGATCAAGCATAGGAAATTGAGAGGAGAGGGCTTTCAGGTCACTCACAGGTACTCCTGAGCTTTACTGAAATACTCCCAATGACTCAGGCCAGTTAATACCCTAATCTTGGAATTGGGGTTTTTGTGCTCCTAGTAAATACAAGCTTGTTTTTCCTTTCACAGACCCCAGGGAAGCCTGAGAAGGAGGAGGTAGGTGTGGGAGGCGATATGGTGACAATGGGAGCCTTGATTTTAGTCAAGGGAATGTTGCTGGGGGTGGGGTGTGTGAAGAAAAAAAGTAGAAAAGAAATCTTAGTGAAATAACATCCTGGGAAAATTGTATCAAAGCCTTTTGCTTTCAAGGAAGAAAAATGACACCCAGGCCTAGGTAACACGGAGACAAAGTGGGCACAGAAAAAACATATTCCGACTGCTTTCCTACCCAGCACTATGTCTGTGGTGGGCCCCTCCCCAAAGAACATGTGAGTCATGGGGGGGATGAGAGGTTAGGAGTGGGGGGGGGGTTTGTCATCAAGGACAGAGGGAGAGGCACTAGATCAAGGATCACCCTGAGACCCCAACCAGTTGAGTGTGAAATTAATTATGTCATATCTGTGGAACCCCAGAAGAAAAGATAGAAAAGAGGCTTATGGGAAGGTGGCTTGCGACAGGATACCAGAACTTTGGTAGTACTATCTCTGAGGGTTTAATTTGGGGATCTCTAGTTTTTGAGAGGAGAGAAACACCACAGTGGGTTTGAAATGGGTGTTCTGTGGCATATGTCGTCTAGACCTTCATCCAGACACGGAAAGTTACATTGGGTACTGTGGCAGTGAGGGGAATTCCACACCAACACTGAGAAACATCAACTAGGACAGGCTGAGTCCCTAGGAAGCGCCCCACGCATGGTTATGCTTGTTAACATTTACCCGGTGGCATGGGAGTTTTTTGTACTGTTGGTGCAACTCTTTCTTTCTTTCTTTCTTTTTTTGTGGGACCTCGCTGGCGGCCGGAGAAATGAACCAGTGCTGCAGAGGCTGCAGGTAGCCTCGCAGCCCAGCGCTCAACCGCTGCGCCACCAGGGGAGGACCAGTGCAACTCTTTGGTAAGTTTGAAATCAAAATAGAAAGGTAAAAACCAGTTATTCTCTGAGAGTAGCAATTCTACTTCTGAATATTGAGCTCAATGAAATAAAAATTTCAGCTCCCCCATACAAGAAAACAGTATGCAAAAAACATTTGATTGTCTAAAATAGCACTGAAAATAGCATTGTTCAAAATTAGGGAACTCGATATATAGTGTAATACTGTGTAGTCATTATGATGATTGATATGCTTTAATTAAGAGGTATATATAATTTGCATCCTTAATACTATAATTTGATATATAGACTATCAAAACAGATCATAAAATTACCTTTCCTGAAAGAAGTAGAAAATGATTTTGTAAATGAACTGTGATATAAATGATGTAAATACCACACCTATGTCTATAAGAATGGAAGACAAAGTCAAGATTTGGAGTGCTGCATTTTTTTTTTAAACTATTTTTTTTTTTAATAGAGGCATTTTTTTTTTTATTTATTTGTTTGTTTGTTTGTTTATACATGCACTGGGTACAGTCAGAAGCGCGGGAGGGTGAGAGAATTCGCCAGAGCCAGAGCGGGGAGCAGAGCAGGCAGAAGGACCGAAGTACACTGCTGAGGGGAGCAGCAGGCGGCAGGAGAGGTCAGTGCGCCATGCAGGACCCTCCTCTGGTGGCCGGGGAGCAGCCGGGGATCGAACTGGCGCGGCAGAGGCTGCGGGCAGCTTCGCAACCCAGCGCTCAACCGCTGCGCCACCGGGGAAGTCCATGGAGTGCTGCATTTTTGTTAATTTTTTTGCAGCCCCTAAATTGCCTAATGAAGAGTTTCCTGTCTGCACAGGCCCTGGGCGGCCTGAACATGTGCAGTAGTTTCTCTCTGACACTGGTGCTGGAACAGCCGGCTAGTCTACAACACTGTGTCAGAAGATAGGGATTTTCCTTAGCCTATTATGGTGTTTCCTATGAATTCATTTCATCTTTTCTTGAATGCATCTCATTTTCACTCAGTTCCTTTGAGGAGGGAATGGAGTTTCTGAGGTAGACTCCTTAAACAGAACTTCCTGTCCTTGGTCCCAAAGCTGCACCTGTTGAGCTTTGAGGTGAAACCCTGATGTAATCTAGGAGGGGTGAATGAGCACGTGTGCACCTTTGCGGGCACCCTGGCGAGCTGCTGGGAAGAGCCTGCCCCTATAAAATCAGGAAGTTTGCCTTTTTCTTTTCCTCTAAAGTTGGTTTCGAGACTATGGACTAGTTAGGTAGTAGCTTCATGCTTTAGCTTCCGTGTATCGCATGAGAGCAATAAACTCATTCATATTTGGGTATCCTGTGGCTCAGATGTTAACATGGGAGACAAAAGGCTTTGAGACAATTGACACGCTATTGGTGATTTAATAAGCCCTTGCAGAAACATTTTTGGCAGCTTCATTTAGACACCTTTCCTGTGTCTATCCTCAAGTGGAAAATCACTTCTTTGCAGGGGAAAACCCCTCACTCGTTTTTTGAAGATGCTGAAAGGGACCCCAAAGAGCACATCTCTCTCATTTTCTCTAACTCTATTCTAAGTAATAGTAGTATTACACATGAAAAAAATCAACACTAATTCTTTATTTTAAGGGCCTTTTTACTACACTAAAAGATACTAATGGGGACAACTGGGGGTGAGAGAGAACAAGATATAGGAGAAAACAGCACACTCTGCTCCATTTTTCCGTAAAGCCAAAACTTTTCTTTTTAAAAAATATTCTCAAAATGCAAAATTTGGCCACTTCTAATATTATAAAAGAATAATATAGGTACACATATTATACGTAAGAGTCTAACTTTTGTGGGGGTTTTGGTAGGGGGAGGAGATTAACTGGTCTGTGAAATCATCCACCATTATCTACTCATAACCAGGTTCTCCAAGGTTCTCCAATCGAATTAGTATCTTTAGGTATTCTATCAGCATCTTATGATTTAAAGGGTATCTGTGATCAATTAAGTGTAGGAACACTGAGCTTTTCTAATCCCTTAACTTTAACTTTGAGGACACAGTGAAGTGCCCCAGTGTGGTGTCTGTGAGCAGTAGTAGGCTCTGGTGTCCTTGCTTCTGTCTACCCTGCTGGACCCACTCCCTCCAAACCACATAGTCTCTGTGATGTACTTGATTTGCTTCTTTTCAGCCTTTCTGGTCATTTCTTTTTTTTGTTTTAAAATACAATAGCGGCAATAATCAAAACCAAGGGGACAAAGTTCACCCACTCAGTTCTGCCCCCAGGCTGACCCTAAGGTGTTAGGTCCCAGCTGCCATCTGGGACAACTTCATGGAGAAAGCCACCAAATGAGCTCATTCCTGTGTCAGGAGGTGGATTCCATCTGGTGACTTACCCCAGGAGGCTCCACATCAGTTCTGGTCATCAGCTGGGGCACCCTGTGTTCAGGGTGACAGGCACATACTGTTTACTCTGGACCCACCTTCCCCCTGCAGTATTATAGCATTCTGCTCCGGCTACTTTCTTCCGGAGTCAAGCATTCTTACCCAGTGAATATGGTTCTGGTGTAGTTTTCCACAACCCCCTCTCCTCCTGTCAGGGAAGTGATGCATATTTTATGAGGTGTGCTTTTACCTCATCCTGACTAAAATATACATTTGCCCCCCTGTGAGGGATTTGCACCAATCTGAATGAACATGAGATCAATATTTTCCCTCAGCTTTCCTTTATCTATGGGGCACAAGGTTTCCTGTTTGATTTTAGATTAATGGTTTTAATCGCATTCCAAATGTCCCTTATCATCTCTCACTGTGTTGGTTCACGAGTGGCTCAATACACAGCTTTTATTAGAAATTGAAGGAAACTGCCAGAACACAGACCACGAAACACTTATGATCTGAATAATGTGATAAATCCTCCAATTTAAAGGAAAGACCTTAGTGAACCCCTCCTTACTATTGTAAGGCCCTTACAACTATAACAGATCAAGGGCACATACTCACTCTCAAGCTATTATTTATTTGGGCTAATATGGAAGTTTTGCTGGAATGCAAAAAACTAAATCAGTTTGCAAAATCACTACAAAAACTAAATCAGGTTACAAAAACACTACCAATCTGTGAAAATAACCTAAGAGCCCACCAACCAATGAGTGGATAAAGAACAGAATACTACACAGTCATAAAAAATGAAATATTGCCATTTGTGACAACATAGATGGAACTGGAGGGGATTATGGTAAGTGAAATAAATGGGAAAGAGAAAGGCAAATACTGAATGATCTAGCTTATTGATGAAATATAAAGAAGCAAAGGAAATGAACAGACAAAACAAAACAAAAATAAACCCTTGGATTTCTCTCCTCAGGCATGGTCACCATAGTTTTCCTACCACCAAAACACCCACAGTCCTCCACCATAATCCATTGTGCTCTCCTAACCCCTGTTTTCTCCCCTCCCCTCCTACCCTCTTCTTTCCTGGAAGTTACCAGAGTGGAAGGGAGTAAGATTGGGAGTAAAATGGGAAGGAGCCTGAAGAATTGTGGTAGAAGACTATCGGTGGTGGGCATGGTATAGCATCATACATTTGAAGGAGTGAGCACTCCTAAAATTTATACAACACTGTAAACCTATACCTCAATTTAAAAAATAAATAAATTGGGACTCCCTGGTGGCACAAGGTTGCTCCCAGGGAGCAATCCACATGGTGAGGCAGACCTCTCCTGTCTCACCCGCTGTTCCCCTCAGCAGTGTGTTTCAGTCAATCTGCCTGTTCTGTTCCCTGCTCTGTCTCTGGTGAATCCTCTCACCCCCTGCACTCTGTACCCTGGCTCTTATATGCGTAAATAAATAAATCTTTAAAAATTAATTAATTAATTAATTAAAACATAAAGAATATTCATTGACTATAAACAGAACAAGATGCTATGATTGATGCGAGCTTTTAAAATGCACATTCCCCAAATGGTTAATAACCCAGAAGAGGTTGTTCCTAAAGATTTGAAAGGCAACTGTTTTGAAATAATATTCGAAACCTAAAAACACACTTAAGTAAGTCCATTTTAAAATCAAGTTGGTGTTCCTTTCGTGGTGTTCTTTTTCTGTTTGTACTAGGTCAAAGACCCTTGGGCTGGGCCAAACAGCAATTGTTTCATGGATGTTTTCTTGAGAAGTCAGCAGGAAAAAACATCTTAATCACAAAGACTGATGATATAGAAGCAACCAAAATGCCCCAGAACAGATGAGTGAATCAAGGAGTTGTGATGCGCGCGTGCGCGTGCGTGTACACGCACACACACACACATACACACAATACTATTGACTGCCATTTGCTGCAACATGGATGGAACTGAAAGGGATTATCTTAAGTGAAGTAAGCCAGAAAGAGAAAGAGAAATACTGCATGGTTTCACTTATATGTGAAATACAGAGAAACCAAACAAAGGATCAGATAAAGATAAACTTTAAAATCAGTCCTGGAAAGCTGACCATAGATCTGAGGCATCCAGAAAGGGAGAAGGGGTGGGGTGGGTTGGGGTGGGGTGGGGAAAGAAAACAGTGGGGGGAGGAGAGCACAGTGGATTATGGTGGATTGTGTGTGCCTTGGAGGTGGGAAAATTATGGTGACCACACCTCAGGGGAGAAATCCTATATTATGAAAAAGCAAACAAGGGTGTAAAATAATGACACATCATTAGTATAAAACAAAGACTGATGATTATGGACTTTTGTCAGAGGATAGAACAGTAACCAATTATGTATGCCAAGCATAGTTTAAGCTTGATAACATGAACTCTTTTATTTAACCGCTTCCTTCCCATAAAACCCGTAACTTTTACCTCTGCTTGGGGCACATTTTAGATTTCTACCTAAAACTGTGCACCCAAGTTACAGTTCTTCAATCCCCAAATAATTGTCCTTCACTGTAGGTTCACTCCCTTGGTTAATAAAACCAAGGGAGTAGGTGAGTCTCTCTGTGGAGTTAAGAGACTTGAGGCCCAAACCTTGATTTGGAATAAATGTTTCTGGTATGTTAATGGTGCTGTGGTAATGGGTGATTGCATTCAGACTAGCAGAGGGTGCAGGGGTGAGGGCAGGAGAGGTGACACTGCAGAGTAAACCCAGAGGAGGATACAAGGAAGTCTTTGAGGGACAACATGAAGCTGACAAGGGGAGCAGCTTGCTGGGTGCATGGATCATGGAGGATCCATGGATCATCTAATCACCGAGGAAGGAAGAGCTTACTCCTGCAGGACAGTGTTGCTGGCATGGCCCTGCAAGGTACCACCCACCATTCAGGACACCCAGCGGACCTTAGCTGCTGGCAGAGAAGACAAAGAGAGGGAGAAGTCTTCAATTAAGGAAGACCAGATGTTTCCAGGGTGAGCCTGCTTTGTAAACACCATGTGGTATGGCTGGTAACTAATTTTATATGGTGCTCTTTCTTTTACCAAGCTCTTGTATGCTGATCACAAATGTGATAGCTGTGCTGTGGGAGGGACATTGAAGGTGATCTATCCAGTTCAGAGGGCAGGAAACAGAGGTCCAGAGAGAACGTGCCTGTGGCCACAGAGTTGTTCTCTAGTGCATGAGGAAGCTTGACAAAGCTAACCAGAATAAAACCTGGACTCCTGCCAAGACCCCACACAGCAGAGGGACCACCTGTCAGTGCACAAATAGAGAAGTCAGTATCGGCCTCTCCTAGGAAGCTCAAATGGGGATTAAGTTTGTTGATGTTTTTGTCTGTCCAGCCAGCAGTAGAGCCCATACCACATTAGAAAAAGACTCTGATGGCTTGTTGGCCAGAAGGGATCCTGTTGTGGTAGGTTCACATGCCAAGTGGCTTCCTGTAGCACACACCACCCCTGTGGTTTTTGTGTCCCCAAAATGAGGCTCCTGTCTCCGCAGAATGTTCCTGAGACTGTGGATAGTATTTCCTCCAGCTTGTCTGTTTCATTAATGGGACAGCAGACCCTCCTCCCAGTCCTCTCATGACCCACGCATCTTCCCTGGCCTCTCAGCCCCCGTGCTCCACTTGGGAATCCCCAGGACCGCTGGTCTGAAATGGCCTCAGCCTCCTGGTCAGGGGAAGGCATGGCATAAAGAAACTGCAGCTGTGGTGGAGTTCTTCCCTCTCCACCTGCCTCCGCCCTGTCCGGCCTGGGACAAATCGCTCTTTTTCCATACCCAGAGATGCCAAAGGCGCACCCTTGCCAGAGTCATTAAAGTTGTGTCTGCAGATGCGACCTCTCACTGGGCTGCATGCCCCATGGTGGCGGTGGGGACCCCTGGCCTGAGCTCAGTGAGGATGTGGGAGCCGGAACAGGTTTCCTGCCTGCAGCTATGGGGTCATGCTGGGGACACCATTGTGCAGCCAAGAGATGGGGCAGGAGGCAGGTGGGATGAACAGACACATGTGTCGGACAGGCTGTATCAGGACAGGCTGCATCAGCTCTAACCTGGTCCTGAGGTCAAAGTAGGCCAGAGACCATGTACCACATACAGCTGAGCAAATTTGAGCTCTCTGACTCAGTTTCCTCATCTGTAAAATAGGAATGAAATCCAACACTATTAGGGGGTGAAAGGATAATTTGAGAGACAATGTTGTGCAAACATAAACTATTAATTTAATGTAATAATTAAATTAATGACAAGAGGCTCAGAACCAGGGAAGATGGGGCCACACCGGATCAGCCAGCCACGCTGGTGAGCTGACAGTCTGGGGTCCACAGTACAGGGAGCTAGAAAACCTGTTCCGTGCCATTTCCCTTAAGCACTTTGCCTAAACAGGAAATGGTCTGTAAATGCTGAATTCCTATAAATGATTCAATGTAAAACAATAAACAAAAATGTGTTTGAAGTGACTCTACCCGGCTGGGAGTTGGACAAAAAGTTCAGTGTTTATTAATGTACTTGTGCCCTCACAGACTGAAAGGAGAATGAGTTTCAATCCATGGCCCCAACTTCCTCAATTGCGACAGACAAGTCAGGGAACAGTGACTCCCCGATAACATGCTCACTGGAGGGAAGACAGTGGAGACCAGGAACACTCATTCTTATTTCCCAGGGGTTTGGGGTCTAGAAGTGACTCTGCCATCCACAAACACATGGGTCTGTGGAGCTGCATAGACCTTGATACAGTAAAGGGTGATGTCTCTGGGTCCTGCCACTTCCAGAACCACAGAGTGACCACTGACAAGGCTTCAAATATTTTACCACCTCTGCCTTCCTTGACCTAACTATAATTAAAAATATGTATATAGTTCAGTAAAAAGAAGATGAAGTTAGCATGGGGACTATTAATGGCCACCTCTTATGTAGCATGTCCCATGCGTAGGCATTTCACATACATTCAGGGCTGGAGGTGGTGGTATGACTACACCCATCCTGTAGATGAGGAAATAGAGGCACCAAGAGCTGACGTCACTTGCCCATGTTCTAAATCAAGTAATTGACAGAACCAGGATTTAATCAGCAAAATTCAAGGTCTGGGGCCTCCCTGGTGGCGCAAGGGTTAAGACGCCGTACTGTGAAGCTATTTGCAATTTCTGCAGCACGAGTTTGATTCCTGGCCAGGAAGCTACCTACCTACATGGCTCAACAGGCCTCTCCTGACTCGCCTGCTGCTCCCCTCAACAGTATATTTCAGTCGATCTGCCTGTTCTGTTCCTCACTCTGTCTCTAGTGTATCTTCTTACCCCCACACCTCTGGCCTGTACTCCAGTTCTTGTATGCATAAATAAATAAATCTTTAAAAAAAAAGAATTCAAGGTCGGCTTGTGTACCCACAATGCAATGTTGCTCAGTAGGGCCAACTTCCAGACCATACTCTCCCAGAGACAAAGGGAAGGGGTCCTTGAACCCAAAGTAGGCAGCTGCCTGCAGTTCTGTGAAGAGTTTAGGACTCTTCCATGTGCTAGTGAGGTGTGTGGGCCCTTGAATTATCCTGAGCAGAGAAGGGGATTTTCTGACCTAGATGTCCATTAAGCTAATCCAAAAGCAGTTGCCCTTGGGTCTTTGTTCATCATCTTTCTCCTCACTCATGACAGCTCCTCTCAGACTCCTCCAGGGAACACAGCGATTATAGCTTCAGGCTCTAATTATAACCCATTACAAAGAAAGGTTCTGGGGATGGGCCCAACTTGGTTCATGTGTTTCCCTCTATGGCTTGGGGGTGGGGTGAAGTATGGTACCAGAAGAAGCAGAAAGGGGTACAAGGAAGACAAATCCAGTGGCCACAACATTCTACTTCTCAATAACCCACACTAGTCTTTCTCTGCATTGAGATCCTCGGGCCTTACTCCCGCGAGTGGAAAGGTAATCTTGTACTCCCAAAGCTTAAGGTAGAACAAATCAGATTTGCAGAATTCTAGAACTAGAGGAAGTTTCAGATTTCACTTGGTTCAGCTTCTACTGTGCACTTTAATGCCTCTGGACATATAGTTACTCAGCCAGTTGGTGGCTGGGCTGGGTCAAGGAGTCCCAAAGAGGTGTAATCATAAGAGCTTAAATATGGCTGCAGGGTAAGGGATGCTGTCTGTCTGAAGAAAGGCTCCATATGACCTTCTTCCAAAGTAAGTAGGCAAAGCCCTAGTCAATCAGTGCACAAAGGCATTCTCACTTCATAACAAACTGTATCCCTTTCTTTCTTTAGGGAACTTGGCTGTGTAACTCCTGCAGGCAGCAGCACACGACGGCCTGGTTTCATCACTGTTCTCCTGTGTGGAGAGTCTGCTTTAGTTCAGGGACAACCTAGGGGTACTTAGAGGGAGCATGACTCTCTCATGTGGGATGGAGCTTTTCAGGATCCAGATAAGCTACTTTATTTCACTATATCACCCTGATATATTTACTAGAAACCCCATCTCAATTAAACAAATCCTATGCCTCTAAAGTTGGCTCTTTGGACCCTAGATTAGGCAGACAGGAGGAGACACAGGCCTTCATGTATTTCTGTGTTTGGTCTTTCACTCCTCTGACCTCGGCTGGATTCTGGCTACGTGCCAAGCAGTGAGACTTGCTGAGCATGCTGGGGTGAGTGACACTCACTCTGTCCTCAGGCAGCTAACTGTCTAGTGAGGGGAGACAGGTGTGTTCTAGGGAAGGCCATTGATAACAAGTTTCTAGAAAGGGTTTGTTGGGAAAAGGCCAGAGGGTCTCTGTCTTAACTATGCACGTCCATCATTGTAGCATGAGAACCACCAAGACAACATGTGAGAAATGAGTGTGGCAGTTCTGACAAAACTTTATTTACTAAGTGGTGAGTTGGGTTTGGTCTATGGGTTGTACTTTGCCAATCCCTGCACTGGAATGTGGGGGTACAGGATAGAAGTGAGTACCTGGTAAAGCCTGGTCACGAGAAGAGTCGTCACTCTCACTGAGGGACTTGGGGACGGAACAGGGCAGAGTGGTAAATGAGCTTTCAGCCATTACTAAGTAGTTTACATAAAAAATTTCATTTTCCTTCTCACAAAACACAATGAGATTGGTATTATGAATCGTAACATGTGCCTGAAGCACTGCTTCCCTTAAGACACAGAGTTAGGATTCCAACTAAGATGTGTTGGGTACCAGGCCCTAAACAGTCTCCACTCTGCGGCCCTCTCCTCCCTGCTCCCCCTGCAGTGACCTCCCCCATCAGCGGGGAAGGTTTAGAGGATACCATGATTTCTCAGAATTTGATGGGACTTAGATGGTCATGGGAAAAAAAGTTAAACCATGCGTGATGTGAGACTTGGATCTTGAAAGAAGGTATATTAGGTTCACTCTATCAGGCAGATAGGAAGGACAGCAGGGCAAGGCCTTTCCCATCCTTTGGCTGGGAGTCAGGGAAAGCCTGGTTCCCAGGGGGCAGAAGGGTGTTCCTTTGTGGCACTGTTTGTCTCTCCATTCCCTTCATCCTGGCTAAGGCCCACCTGGAAGCCACACTCCAGTGCTGTTCAGCCTGAGGTCATGAAGTGAGAGGAATTCCAGAGATTTTTGCTGAGGAGTCATCCCTGGCTCATTCCTGCCCTGGGCCTAGTTTACTCTGTTGCTTAGTTGCTGAATATTTTGATTCTTTGCTTCTACCCTCTGAAAGTTAGAATAACTGGCAAGAACAGTTCTTTTCCCTTTCTTAGGGATTTGACATACCTTAGGCATTTGGTAGGTGCTCAATAGATATTTATTGAATTAAACAATGGATGTTGAATTATAACATTTATACAAAGACCTTTTATTTAGTTCTTGACACTTGTGCCACAGCAACACCTTTTGCCATTTTATAAAATTTGTCCTTTACAGAAACTGGATCCTTTTTATTCCTGCAGTGGATTGGAGAGGCAACATCGGCATCACCTGGGAGAATTACAAGCCCCTACACCAAGCTACTAAATCAAAGCCTTCATTCTATTAAGATCCCCAAGTGATTCATATGCATATTTAAATTTGAGAAACTTCAAGGAGTGATCTTGTAACTGTACCCAGAAATGGTCACTAACCCTAATTCTATTACTTAAATAACCTCTAAAGCAACGTTCTTTATGTAATCTGGATCCACGTGCATTCTGAGTGCAGAGAACATTATCAACCCCCACAAACCTCTCCCTCTTGCTAAGTCTTTCCCTTGAGTGTATCCAGCCACACTTTCCTTGCTTCTAGAGGCAATGGCAGTGGTCTAGGTAGGTTTCCAATGGCAAGCAATGGTAGCTACATAGTCAAGAAGGAAGAGAGAGTAGAAAAATGTTTTCATGACACACTGGAGGATCAGAGTCAAATACCTCACCTCTGAAATTCCCATCCTAATAGGCTATGTATATCTTGTCTTCTGTTTCTTCATTCCTTTGCCAACCCTTGAGAGATTTAGAGAGACTTCCAAGTTCATACACTAGTAAAATGGCAAGGAAAGGGTAGGGGGAAGAGGAGGCCCTCATTGCACTGCTCCCCTGGAAAGAGCAGAAATCTGGTGTTCAGCTCAGCCAGCACACCCCTCAGCACACACACACAAAAAGGTTTCCATGCTTCTAGCTGTGGCAAGTGGTCATTTCCTGAGTAGAGCAAGGAATTCAGAATCAGCACGCTTGTTTTGAATCTTAGTTCCACAACTTGCCAGCATTGTGGCCTTGGGTGAGCTACGTGTTCTCCGAACCGACTCCTCTTTGAAAAACAGTCCAATGTTCACTTTGCTGAGTGGTTGTGAAGCTAGAGAGTGTTCACCAGCCTGTGCAGAGACTGGTACTCAGTGCATGCCCCCAAACTAGTTACCACTCCCAGTTATCTCCCCCAAATGCCTTCTTCAGACTGCCGCCTTGCTCAGAAATATTCACTGGCTCTCTGCTACCTATAAGAGAATGTACAAACACCTTTAGACCCCAAGGCCTCCTCTGCCTGGCCCAAGTTTTTCCAGTTTTCTATCCTACTTCTCCTTTAACTGAGGATATGCTAGGAAATCTGGTTTTCTTATTTCTTACTTATGTAAGTATTATTTCTTCTACAAATACCTAAGCTAGTCCAGTAGATTTTTCAGAATGTTACTTAATCATAAGAATTAAGTTATTTATTTAGTGACTTCTTTATTGCCAGCTAGGAGTTTTTGATATTTTCATTTATTAACAAAGAATACTTCCTATTTCAAAAGTCCTATATCTTCTTTTTCTGTTAAAATAACTTGAGTTTATTATTGCTAAAGATTTCTTGAAAGTTTACTCTAAATTCCTTTTCAGCAGCTGACTATTTCTAGGTGGAGTCTGCCTCTTCCCACTTCTAATAAATCTTGTCACTGTTTTGCGACATAGATGACATCATTCTATAAATTGTTCATGAGTTGTTCATTTAGTTACGGGATTTTAAACTGATAAGATTTCAGGTGTATGGTTCTGGTTCATTTCTTATGCCAACAATGTAATTTTTGATTCTTGCTGGTTTTTATTATTTTTTTGCCATTTTCTTATAGTATGTTTTAAAAATCTTGGGTTTTTTGCTTCTTACGAATATGAATGTTTTAGGAAATGTTAAGCACAGTTTAATTTGACTTGGAAAAAGTATAGGGTGAGTTCAAATTAATCAGGTATCCCCTAAGTCACCCCCAAGGAAATTGGGTGCTTACATTGAGCTCCAGTTTGATTCATGCTGGGACACTTTACAGTCTGTTTACTATGTTCTGGCTCATTTGTTTCATAAGTGCTAATAAAATACATCACATTATGAAATACAGATTTTTCATTGAGGAAAGAGGCTTATGGTCTGTTTTTGTGAATCTGTATTTTGTGGTCTGTTTTGTATAGTCTGTTGTTAATCCTCTTTGGGACTATATTTTTTAAAGATTTATTTATTTTTGCATACAAGAACTGGGATGTAAGCCAGAAGTTGGGGGGAGGAGGGTGAGAGGATTTGCCAGAAGAGTGGGGAGCAGAACAGGCAGATCTACTGAAATACACTGCTGAGGGGAGCAGCGGGTGAGACAGGAAAGGTCTACCTCACCATGTGGATCAGCTCCCGGCCTGGGATCGAACTGTGCTGCAGTGGCTATGGATAGCTTGATAGTGCTGTCTTTAACCCTGCGCCGTCAGGGAGGCCCTCATTGGGACTATTTTAACAGTAGAGACTTTTACAAACACCACACTCTAGAAAATGTAACTCATCTTCTTACCCCCAATGATGCACCTTTTCCTCATGGTTTTATGACTATACTTGTGCTTCCTCTTCCACTGAACTAAGGTTTTGTTATATAGTGGGTACTTAAGCTGAAGTTTGTATGAGAATACCAATTATACTGACTCTCGAAGAGATGTAAGAACCATACATTTGAGTTTTAAGTCAGTACTAGCAGTTATGTGACAAAAAAATGCTGTTTATTTTAGGATGAAACCTGATAAAGTATCAAATTCTTACCAGGGTCCTGTCTTCTATATTTTCTAACATTAAAGCCATTTTCTTAAAAACACCAATTTACAATCCCAAATGTGGTAATTTATTCTCTCAAGTGTGGTCAATAGTTGTTAAAACCATTGGGTGAAAGCTCGTTTGTGAACAGGATATTTTCATGGAACCAAATTACCAACCACAGATTAACTGTGAATTGCAAAGAGAAACGGACCTTTATAAAATGAAGAGATCTAATGGTCGCCATTGTAAGTAAGTGATCAAAATTAGTCTCACAAATGGTAAGACAACTTGATTGCAGTGGTGCAAAGAGCATACATCATCACCCACGAAGTATTTCTTGTTCCAGATGTTTAACCTGAGCCTGAGGAGAGCTATAAGCCTAACTTCCAGTTCATAGACAGTATAGGAGAGAGGAGAAAACTCAATGACATTAAAGGACCAATTACACAAATCTAGGTAATCCAGACTAAGGACCATTTCACATGATAACTGTCCTGGACTCATCCAAAAGCCAAGGTCATTGATGGGAAAATAAGGGTAGAGGAGCTGCTAGACTGAAAGAGACTGAAGAACATGGTACAAGAAGTTGTAAGGCAATGAAAACTATAAAAACAATTCTTGGGGAAATTAAAGAAATTTGAGTATAAATTGTATATAGAGACAATTATGAAATGACTATTAGGGTATTTTTTTTAGATGTGATAATAGTACTGCAGTTACATATGGGAGGCTCATGCTAGAATATTTACAATGACCTGTCAAGATGTCTACTACTTTCAAAATAAACAGCAGACACAAACACAAATTATATATTATATATGCACTACATATTATATAATTATAAAATATAAATTATATACTTTATATATAAATTATAAATTCTATGTATTATATATCTATATAATCAATCATTTAATTTATCACTCTATTGGTCTATCAGGCGGTCAACTAATTATCTACTTAGACAGAAACAGAAAGAGATTGCTAGCAATTGTTTAATAGGGGTGAGAGTATGTGGATTTTTATTGTACCATTCTTTTAACTATTCTGTATCTTTGAAATACTCTCCCACCCTCCCACCTCTGCCAAACATGGACAAAAATTAAGTATTCCTATTTTTATTTCAGCTGAAACCATCCACAATCTTGTTGAATTTTAACTTCATTTTTTAAATTTTAGACATGCTTAACACTGGGGAGCACTGACTTAGGTCAATCTTATAAACTCAACAACTAACATAAAATTTATTATTCCAAGGATTGCTTAACGAAATCCTCATTTATTGCTTGACTTTGTAAAAACATCACTGGGATTTTATGAGGATATGGTCAAATAAGATGTGGCACTCTCATTGTCTTATGACAATCCTGGTGCCAAGACCTTTCAACTTTCTGAGACCTGCAGCCCCTTCTCTTGGTATGCTGGGGTCTCCTGAATACCACTCTGCTGACCATGGACAATAAAACTAGAACCAACCATTCTGTTTTCAGGGACCTGAACAAGGCCAGCTGGGCATTTCCAATGTTAGTTTGTAATTTAATATAAAATAAATTAACTCAGAAGGTTTTTGTGGGCTGTATCTGTTTTGAAGCATAAATATCAAGTCATTTACGTAATTGTAAACCAAGGTAAAATTTCTATTAGTGGTTTCAGCATTGTTTATACTTAAAAATGAGTCTTTTAATACAGACTAATAGCTATTTCTGTTGTGAATACTAATCATTCTTTAGAGGTTTAACAAGCTATTAGTAATAGAGCTAAGTAATTCACGGAGGCAAGAGGATTTGCAATAAACGTATTAATTTCATTTTCTATGTATGTCTAAGTATATATCTTTATTATATTTTACTTTTGATAAAATAAGGATTTATCTTTTGTCTCACAAACTTTAAGTGAATAACATTTATTTACATGCTGCCAGTTGGTACTATGTTTATTTTTTATTTAAAGATTTATTTTATTTATTTATGCATCCAAGAGCTGGGGTACAGGCCAGAGGTGCAGGGGGTGAGAGGATTCACCAGAGACAGAGTGAGGAGCAGAACAGGTAGATCTACTGAAATACACTGCTGAGGAGAATAGCAGGCAAGACAGGAGAGATCTGTTGCGCCATGTGGGTTACCTCCCAGGCCAGGATAGAACTCATGCTGCAGTGGCTATTGATAAATTCATAGTGCTGAGACTTATTCCCCTGCACCACCAGGGAGGTCCTGGTGCTATGTTTAAAATTTTTTTTATCATTTCTGGACTCTAGTATCCCTCTTATTTAAAAAGATACATGTGATTTGAGTGATGTCAAATTGTTCCCTTACAACTTACACACTTTCTGTATGCATGTTAAGGTTACATTAAAACAAAAATAAAGCAAAATATATCCAACCAATAATGGTGCAGTTATGCATGACTATGAATCAATTAATTATTAATTCATTGCTATGTTTTTTTTTTTTATAGAAGAGGAATTAGGGCAGCTTTAAGTTGCAAGATCTTGAAGAAGAAACAAACCAGATGCCAGCTATCTGCAGTTCAGCTTAGAAACTGCTTTGAGTGATAGGCCAGGACCAAGAAGTATCTTTTCAACAGGGTTGCTGAATTTTCATGAGTTTGCTGATCAAGGAAAAAAAGTGAGATGGTACATATGGTGCGAAGTCTTGCAAATAGTAGGTGTTATGACCCAATGGAAGTGTAGTGTACCTTGTCTTTTACAAATGCCCATGAAGCAAATATGGCTAAATATTAACTTTTTTTAAATTAAGGTAACATTAGTTTACATCCCTGTGTAGTTGCCCAGATTACATTTTGTCACCACACACACCACCAAATGTCCATTCACCATTCTCCAACATCCCATCAACCTCTTCTACCCTTTCCTTCCCCCTTCCCCTCTGATAACCATTATTCCGTAGCAAGGCTAAAGTTTTGCTTACATCTATTTTTCAATTAGTGGTGAATATGTGACTGTCATATTATTTCTCAAAGGTTGAAATATTTCATAATTGATAATTTTTAAAAATTAGGAAATCACTCAACTGAATAAGCAAGGCTATCAGATACTAAAGATGACAGAGTGAAAAGGAAGGATGAGACAAAGCCTTTTCTTTTAGAAACGTCTTGTTCATCATTAAAGCTATGAGCCAAAGCACACGAATAAAATTGCTTTGGGGGAAAAAAAACACGTAGTTTTGATATAAGGGGTTTTTAATTACTTTGGATTAATCCCAATTCATGTTATTATTTTTACTCTTTTTAGGCAGAAAGTTGAAAAAAAACTTTTTAAATTTTTTTAGAAATAGATTTTTTTAAGAGCAGTTTTACATTCACAGCAAAATTGGACAGAAGGTATAGAGATGACCCATAAACCCCTTGCCCTCCACTAGCACACCTCCCCACCATCACTATCACCCACTAGAAAGGTGCATTTGTTACAACTGATGGACCTAGGTTGCATCATTATCATCATTACCACTGTTGACATTAGGGTTCCTTCTTAGTACATTCTGTGGGTTTGGAACAAATCTACCGCATAGTATCATACAGAATAACTTCACGATCCTAAAAATCCTCTGTGCTCCACCTTTTCATTCAACCCCCTAAATTCCTCCCAGCCCATGGCAACCACTAATCTTTCTACTGCTTCCATAGTATTACCTTTTCCAGAAAGTCAGGTAATTGGAATCATGCAGTATGTATCCTTTTCAGATTGGCTTCTTTCACTTAGCAATACGCACTAAAGTTTCCTCCATGTCTTTTCATGGTTTGATAGCTCATTTCTTTTTAGTGTTGAATAAATTTTCATTGTTTTGATGCATTACAGTTTTTTTATCCATATACTTCCTGAAGGACATCTTGATTGTTTCCAAGTTTTAAAAATTATGAACAAAGCTGCTATAAACATCCAGGTGCAGGTTTTTGTGTGGACATAAATTTTCAATTCATTTGGGTACATTTTGCAACAAATTGCCAAACTGTCCTTTAAAGTGACCGTACCATTTTGCATTCCTACCAGCAACGAATGAAAGATTTCCTGTTGCTCCACATCTTTTTCAACATTTAGTGCTGTCACTGTTCAGGATCTGGGCCATTCTAACAAGTGGGTAGTGATATCTCATTGTTGTTTCAATTTGCAATATCTTAATGACATAAGATGTAAACCATCTTTTCATATGTTTATTTGCCATCTGCCTATCTTATTTTTTTAGTAGTAAAGTGTTTTTTTTTTTTTTTTTTTTGCAGATTTATTTATTTATGCATGCAAGAGCTGGAGCACTGGCCGGAGGTGGGGGTGGGGCTGAGAGGATTCACCAGAGACAGAATGGGGAACAGAACAGGCCGATTGACCGAAATACACTGCTAAGGGGAGCAGCCCGTGAGCCAGGAGAGGTCTGCTACGCCATGTGGGCTGCTTCCTGGCCGGCCAGGAGATGGAACTCGTGCTGCCAAGACTGCTGACTGCTTCATAGGTTATGTCTTAACCCCTTGCACCGCCAAGAAGGGCCTGTATATCTTCTTTTAAAGTAGATTTGATTAATTCTACTTGGTATTATTATTAGTCCTATTTGCAGGTCAATGTTGAAAAAACAAAACTATTTTTAAAACAATTTTTTCATAAAATTTTGAATGCCATAAGTAGTGATGTCTAGACTCATAAACAGAGATTTTGGATTGAAATGCTTTGTTTTGTTTCACTTTGTGTTATCTTCTGTAGGAGCTATTAGATTCATATTAGTGTACACTGTTTCCACTCTTTTTTAAAATATTTTTTTATTTATATCTTTTACATCATTGTGTATTCCCCATAAAATTCCCACCACCGTTTCACCTGTGAACCATCACCATAGTCACTTATGCTCTTCTCTCCCCTGTTTTGATCCCTTTTCCTGTTTCTACTCTTGACCTGGAATGAGGTAAGTGTGCTAACAGGTGAAGGCTTCTCCTATTAGAAGACTGTTGTGACCAAAAGCCAACTGGAGTGATTTCTCAGGTGCTTCAGGTATTCCTAAATGTGTAGCCAAGCAGGGTTGATAATTAAAAAATTGGTTAGAATTTTATAAAGCAGAGTTAATTATAAGTTTTTCAAAACCTGTGTCAAAGTTGACTTTTTCAACTTAAATGACAGAGCTCTGCTTGGATACTGTTCTGTATCTGTTTGAACACATCATTAACCAGTGAATATCAAAACATATCTTCTCTGCCTTCTAACACAGTACAGAGTTTGAAGATATTGTTAGATGTAATTTAATGTAGTGATCATAAAAAAGAATAACATTTGAGTAAATATATTATTCATTTTTGAAAATTTCAGAATCAACCATATTATTAAAAGGACAATCAAAATATACATCTGAGCAGGTGTGAACCTATTCTCCTAAGTCTTACACAGTGATTAAAGCCAATGTTATCTCAATTTAAAAAAGAATATTTTTAATATTCAAGAATATATATATATATGCACACATACATATAAATAGCCAAAATAAAGGTGAGTGAAATATAATCAAATCAAATGATCAGTAATCATTTATGATTAGCCTAAATATTTGAATTATTTTCAATTTAGGTTTGAAACAGTAGTCATCTGACCTGCGTTAGTAAATGTAAGGCTAGGGGCAGGAACGCTTGAATGTGTGACTAGTACAGGAACAGTAATCATCAGAATTATTATTTTTAAAGTATTAAATATATTAATGCCTTTTAATTTGAACCATTACAAGGTTTTTGTCTCCTAAAACCAAAATCTAACTACCATTATCTAAAACCTAAAAGAAAAAAAAAAAACCTATGTTACATAAAGCAACAGGAATTAGAAATTCTTAAAACATTTCTTAGTAAAAATTAGTGAGCTTCTTTTCACAATCCAAGGTTTAATTTAATTTGTGTTGACAATGCTTGAGCCAAAGAATAATTTCCGGGTTTAGTGATAGTTATAGAGGAGAGATGACATGTAAATTTATGTGATTATGTTTATATATAAAAGATGGTTTATGCTGTTAAAATGATATATATGTTACATTATATCATAATGACTCATATAATTGGAAAGCTATAATTACTAAAATTGAACCTACAAAACAGTAATGCTTTATTGAAAGAAAAAAGCATTAGTTATAAGTTTGCCCCAATTAGATTAACCTGAGGGGAAAGGTAGGTTTGTCAATGGGTAGTATGTTCATAATCCTGATACAGATAAATAATATTATGAATTTCCAAGTAAATAATATAGAAACCATTGGGAGATTATAAGGACTTTGCTACTACCAACCTTCATGTGTTTGAATTAGTGTTGATGATGCTCTCATTGATAAAGAAGCCACTTGTGATTTTTTTTAGATTTCCTTATAAATTTATCCCATAGAGATGGTCGTGAATGTGGGTAGGTTCTTCTGCTTCCAGGAAGATGGAGCAGATGTGCTTTTCCCGATACTTCCTAATAAGTATGACTAGACATCCTGACATCATATGTAAATGAACTTAATGTGAAGAGAAAACAGATGGACTGTGAGTGCACTGAAAAATACAGAAAAATTAGTACTACTAAAGTCAATGTTGTCAAGTGAATATATGAAGGAGGTGGGAATCCTATAAAAAATAATGAAGATATAGTGAAAGCCCTAGGAATGTGGCTGAAAATTAATGTAACTGGCTGAGCACTCTGGCCCATGCTGGCCCTTGCCACTGTCCACACGGATATCATCCTAGCTACCTGGTCACTGGTCATTGTTACCACTCCCTGCAGTGTCTGCTACTCCACAAATCCCTCCATGGCCTCTGACTTGTAAATCCAGTGCCACATCTGCTGATGGTGCACAGAACTTTTCAATTTTGATGTCCAGTTTATCTATTTTTTCACAAATAGCAAAGGAAAAAATAGATAAATTGGACATCAATTTTGATGTCCAGTTTATCTATTTTTTCCTTTGCTATTTGTGTTTTTGGTGTCATATCAGAACATTACCAAATCTAATGCCATGTGACTTCCCCCCATCTTTTCTTCTGAGACTTTTATAGTTTCAGCTCTTACATTTAAATCTATGGTATATTTTTATATCTTTTCTCCAGATATTTTGGACATACAGTATTATATAGGTTTAAGGGATGCGGCATGATGATGACTTACATATATTGTAAAATTATTGCCACAGTACATTCAACATACATACAACTTTCAAATATACCATACATCAATGTTAGCTGCTATCACATGGCATATTATATCCCCAGTACTTATTTTAAAAAAATATTTATTTTTATTTATTTATGCATGCAAAACTGGGTATAAGCCAGAGGTGCAGGGGGTGAGAGGATTCACCAGAGACAGAGGGGGGAGCAGAACAGGCAGATCCACTGAAATACTCTGCCGAGGGGAACAACAGGCAAGATAGGAGAGGTCTGCTGTGCCATGTGGGTAGCTCCCTGGCCAGGGATAGAACTCATGTTGCAGTGGCTGGCGATAGCTTGAGAATGCTGAGACAACCCCTTGAGCAACCAGGGATGCCCGTCCTCAGTATTTATTTATCTTATAACTAGAAAGTTGTACATTTTGAACACCTTTATCATTCCCCCACCACCTTTCAATCTCTGGCACCCACCAATTTGTTCTCTGTATTTATGAGCTTGATTTCTTGTTTGTTAGATTACATATATACGTGAGAGCATATGGTACTTCTTCTGTCTTATTTCACTTAGCATAATGCTCTCATGAGTCATCCATGTTGTTGAAAATGGCAGAATTTCCTTCTTTTTTATAACAAAATGATATTCCTCTGTGTGTGTGTGCGTGCGCACATGCATGTGTGAGACAACTTGTTTATCCATTCATCTATGAATGGACACTTAAGATTGTCTCCATGACTTACTATTGTAAATTATGCTGCCATGTTTTCATTTTCTTTGAATATGTTCCCAGTAGTAGAATTGCTGGATTATTTGGTAGCTCCATTTTTATTTTTATTTTATTTTTTACTTTTTTTTTTTATTTTAGATTTTTTTTTTTTTTTTAATGCAAGCACTGGGTACAGTCAGATGTGCGGGAGGGTGGGAGAATTCACCAGAGCCAGAGCGGGGAGCAGAGCAGGCAGAAGGACCGAAGTACACTGCTGAGGGGAGCAGCGGGCGGCAGGAGAGGTCTGCGCGCCATGTGGGACCCTCCTCTGGTGGCCGGGGAGCAGCCGGGGATCGAACCGGCGCTGCAGAGGCTGCGGGCAGCTTCGCAACCCAGCGCTCAACCGCTGTGCCACCGGGGAGGCCCTTTAATTCTTTTTTTAATATTCTTTTTTTAAATTTTATTTTTATATTCCCCATACAATTGCAACCCCCTTATTTTGACCCCAATCCCTCCTTTCCCTGCCCACCCCCCCATAGACTGTCTCTGGTTCATAGTTGTTTGTTGATTTTGATATTTTCTTTTTTATAGTTATTCTTTTTCCTGGTCCCTTATTTAAGTTTTCTAGATTCCTGCTACGAGTGAGACCATCCAGTATTTTTCTTTTTCTTTCTGGCTTATTTCGCTGAGCATGATCCCTTCCAGCGCCATCCATGTTGCTGCAAATTGCATGTGTTTATCTTTTTTGAATGCTGAGTAATATTCCATGGTATATATGTACCACATCTTCTTGATCCAGTCATCTATTTTTGGGCATTTGGGTTGTTTCCAAAGCTTAGCTATTGTAAACAGTGCTGCTATAAACATAGGGGTGCGGGTGTTCTTTGGAATTGATGTTTCTGTGTCCTTTGGGTAAATATCTAGGAGTGGAATTGCTGGATCATATGGAAGCTCTATGTTTAGTAGGTCCAGAAATCTCCACACAGCTCTCCATAGTGGTTGGACCAGTTTGCACTCCCACCAACAGTGCAGGAGAGTTCCTTTTCCTCCACAACCTCGCCAACATTTGTTGTTGCTAGTTTTTTTAATATGTGCCATTTTCACTGGTGTAAGATGGTATCTCATTGTAGTTTTGATTTGCACTTCCCTGATTACAAGTGATGTTGAACATTTTTTCATATGCCTGTTGGCCATTTGCATTTCCTCTTCAGAGAAGTTTCTTTTTAGCTCTTCTGCCCATTTTTTTTTTTTAAACTTTTTTTTTTTTTTTTTATAGAGGCATGTTTTTATTTATTTATTTATTATATTTGTTTGTTTGTTTTGTTTATACATGCACTGGGTATAGTCAGAAGCGCGGGAGGGTGAGAGAATTCACCAGAGCCAGAGCGGGGAGCAGAGCAGGCAGAAGGACCGAAGTACACTGCTGAGGGGAGCAGCGGGTGGCAGGAGAGGTCTGCGCACCATGTGGGATCCTCCTCCGCTGGCCAGGGAGCAGCCGGGGATCGAACCGGCGCCGCAGAGGCCACAGGCAGCTTCGCAACCCAGCGCTCAACCGCTGCGCCACCGGGGAGGCCCTTCTGCCCATTTTTTGACTGGATTATTTTCTTTGTTTTTGTTGAGTCTCATCAGCTCTTTGTAGATTTTTGTGATCAGTCTTTTATCATTAGTGTTGTGTGCAAAAATGTTCTCCCAGTTGGTGGGGTTTCTCTTTGTTTTTGTTATTGTCTCTTTTGCTGTGCAGAAGCTCTTTAATTTGATGTAGTCCCAGCTGTTTATCTTTGCCTTCACTATCACTGCTTTGGGTGATGTGTCTGTAAAGATGTCTTTGATGTGCGTATCATGTAGTGTTTCGCCTATATTTCCTTCTATGTATTTTATGGTTTCAGGTTTTATGTCTAGTTCTTTAATCCATTTTTAGTTGGTTTTTGTGCATGGTGCTATGTAGTAGTCAAGCTTCATTCTTTTGCATGTAGCAACCCAGTTTTACCAGCACCATTTATTGAACAAACTCTCTTTGCTCGAATGCATATTCTTTGCTCCTTTGTAGAAGATTAGTTGACCATAAATCTATGGGTTTATTTCTGGATTTTCTATTTGATTCCATTGGTCTGTGTGTCTGTTCTTGCAGTTTTGATGATTATGGCTTTGTAGTATAGTCTGAAGTCTGGGAGTGTGATGCCTCCATTCCCTTCTTTTTTTTCAGGATGGTAGCTCCATTTTTAATTTTTTGAGTCATCTTAATCCTGCTTTTTATGGTGACTAAATCAACAGTGCATGAGTGTTCTCATACCTCTGCCAGTATTTGTTATTGTTATCTCTTGTCTTTTTGATGATATCATTCCAACAACTATGAGGTGATATCGCCAGCAAACAAATGAAAGATACTCAAAATCACCGTAACACGGGCCTCCCCGGTGGTGCAGTGGTTGAGCACTGGGCTGCAAAGATGCCTGCAGCCTCTGCAGCTCCAGTTCGATCCCAGCTGCCAGGCGAGGGTCCCAGATGGCGCGCAGACCCCTCCTGCCGCCAGCTGCTCCCCTCAGCAGTGTACTTTGTCAGTCTGCCTTTTCTGCTCTCTGCTCTGTCTCTGGTGAATTCTCTCGCCCTCGTGCACTTCTGACTGTACCCAGTGCTTGTATAAATAAATAAATCTTTAAAAAAAATCACTGTAACATAAGAATGCATTCAAAACCATGGCAAATTGATAAAAATTTTAAAATTTTGATAGTATTCCTGGTTAGAGTTAGCAATATTTGGGTTCACAGACACTCATGCGTCTTTGATGAATATGTGTGAATCAGTACACCTTTTAATTCTGTCAAGGGAAATTTGGAGCTAGACATTTGCTGTACAGTATATTACCAAATGCAAGCCAAGATATGTGTGTGTGTGTATAAGAATATTCACAACAGCAATTTGTAATAGCAAAAAACTGGTAATACTCCAGATGTTCATTAACAGGTAACTGGTTATATTAGTCATGTTACATATACACAAAGGGGTAATGACCAGCTAATAAGTCACTCAGGTGAAGATGTATGTTCTGCCAGCACTAGGATCTTGGGCTACATAAACCATGTTCCACAAAAACTAACCAGGAGCTTTGAGAAGAGGCTGATTTCAGTGTTGTCGCAAGGAAAGTGTAAGATGATCCTGGAACATCTTGTGCCAGAATGTTAGAAAGTGCTCTGAGAATCACGGGAACATACCAGAAGGACACTGGAGTTAGCTCAAAGTGGCTCCCATAGGCCATCTGGGATGATTTAAGGATCAAAATCAGTAAGAATAATAGCACTTGATTATAACATTGAATAAAATACGAGTTTAAGAGTTTATACTAGTGTAAATTAATTAACCAACACACAAATAAATGGCAGAGAAAGAAAAACTCTTTTTTTTTAAAAAAAAAGATTTATTTATTTTTATACAAGAGCTGGATAACAGGCCAAAGGTGCGGGAAGGTGAAAGGATTCACCAGAGATAGAGTGGGGAGCAGAACAGACAGACGACCGAAATACAATGCTGAGGGGAGCAGCAGGCGAGACAGGAGAGGTCTGCCACGCCATGTGGGAATCTCCCTGGCCGGCCAGGAATCGAACCCACACTGCAGAGGCTGCAGACAGCTCCACAGCGCTACGCTCAACCTGCTGTGCCACGGGGGAGGCCTGAAAAGCTCTTCTTTATTGAAGAGTACCAATTTAAAAAACCATCTTCTCTATGATAGAAAACCAACTAGAATCATAGAAAACAACTACATAGGGAAATATAGCTACATAGTTACTGGAACAACTCCTAGAATTTAAGTATGAACTGTGAGTCAGATAACATTTTGTATCAATGCTAAATCTCCTGATTTTTTTTAAGATTTATTTATTTATTTATACAAACACTGGGTACAGTCAGAAGCGCGGGAGGGTGAGAGGATTCACAGAGCCAGAGCAGGGAACAGAACAGGCAGAAGGACCAAAGTACACTGCTGAGGGGAGCAGCAGGTGCGGCAGGAGAGATCTGCGCGCCGTATGGGACCCTCACCAGCGGCCGGGGAACCGCTGTGCCACCAGGGGAGGCCCTAAGTCTCCTTATTTTAATAATTGAACTGTAGTTATGTAAAAAGAAAGTATTATTCTTAGCAAATACACACCAAGGAAGCTAAAGTTAAGGTGTGCAATGTCTCTACTTTAAAATAGTTCAGAAAAAATAATATGTACAGAGAAAATGTTAATACACAAGGAATAAACCTAAGTGTAAAGGAGTTCCTTCTCCTGTATACCTTGCAGATTTTCTGTAAATTTGAAATTATATCACAATGAATTTATATGCTGGCACTGTAGGAGCTTAAGGCAGATTATGTAGTGATCAAGGAGAGGTGCAGAATAAAATAATATTCCCTCTTCCTCTGCAAATGACATACAAGAAACATTTGACAATGCTGGCTTTGGGGGGACAGACTTGGAATCAAGATCTAGTGAGTGATTTTTTACTTGTTTTGTGTTTTACTATTTGAATTTTTCCTTCCCTCTGGTAAAGGATGTTCAATACACGTTCATTTATTCTCTTCCTTTCCTTTTTCCAATTAAAATCCCAACATCCCTACAAAGAATCCCACTCTCAGAAAAGGGCATGAATTGAAGATAGAGGCATAGGGGAGCTGAGTAGGGTGCACCCAGATGGAGCCCCAGACCTCTGGGAAGGAAGAGGGTATCCAGGAAGTTTATTTTATTTTTTTATTTTCTTTTTTAAAATTTATTTATTCATGGATACAAGAAACGGGGTACAGGCCAAATGTGTGGGAGGCTGAGAGGAGTCACCAGAGACAGAGCAGGGAACAGAAAAGTTAGACTGACTGAAATACACTGCTGAGGGGAGCATTGGGCAAGACAGGAGAGGTCTGCCACACCATGTGGTTATCTTGCCGGCCAGCCAGGATTGAACCTGCGCTGCAGAGGCTGCGGACTCCTCCACAGCGCTGCGCTCAACCTCCTGTGCCACCCAGGGGAGGCCCTGGAGGCTTATTTTATATGGCTGTTGATCTGGCAGCCCTGGGAGTCCTGCAGCCTCCTGCAGAAAGGAGAAGTTGGGACTGGCAGGAAGGTGGAACAGACACCCCCTGCAAGGGGAAGTACAAAGAGCTTCCTGGACTCAGGATGGATTTGGGTGTGACAGTTGAATTGCAACACAGTTCGAGTCTTCAGTTCAAGTTCCCATCTCTGCAGACTGTGCAGCCTTTCCAGGCCTCCTCCCTCTAGATTGTGCACGGTTTTCCCTTTTTTCTCCATTCCTCATTCCTGGCACAGGCTCTCAGGCTGGCTGATGAGCAGTCCTTCCCGCCTGGATTAGCTCAGCATGCGTTACTCTGGAGCTGCTGACCTGGTCCCTGCCCAATCATTTCAGTTGTTTGGTCATCTCTGGCCTCTGACTCCTAGGCATGAGAAGTCCAGCCCAAAGCAGCAGTCTGGCCACACCTTAACAGTTCTCCAGAGATGCTGGCCAAGAAGTGAAGCTAAAATCGGGCAAATTGCAAAACTATCATGACTGTAGATCAGTGGATGGAGGGTGGGGGTTGGGGGGGTCGAGGGTCAGGAGGTGGAGGAGCCAGTGGATAGCAAGGGGGCAGAAGGAATTGTTATTTTTGAGTTGATGAACATGTTCTACAAAGTGATTCTCATTCTAGTTACAAGGCTGTATGCAGCTGTAAAATAACTCGTTACATTGCATACTTGTAATAGGTAAATTTTATTATTTGTAAATAATACCTCTATAAACCTGACTTTTTTTTAAGATTTATTTATTTATTTATACAAGAACCGGGGTACAGGCCTGATGCGCTGGTACAGGCCTGATGCGCTGGTGAGAGGGTTCACCAGAGACAGAGTGGGGAACAGAACAGGCAGACTGACGAAATACACTGCTAAGGGGAGCAGTGGGCGCGACATGAGAGGTCTGCCGCGCAATGTGGGACCCTCGCTGGCTGGCCAGGATGGAACCTGCACTGCAGAGGCTGCAGACAGCTTCACTTTGGGGCGCTCAACCGCCTGCGCCTCCAGGGGAGGCCCAAACCTGATTTTTTTTAATGACCAAAATCATGTAAAGTGGGTGCTTCCCTGGTGGCTCAGGGGGTTAGGTCACTGCACTGTGAAGCAATCCACAGCCACTGCTGCACAATTTCAATCCCCAGCCAGGGAGGTGACCCACATGGCTCAGCAGACCTCTCCTGACTCACCCGCTGCTCCCCTCAGCAGTGTATTTCAGTAGATCTGCCTGTTCTGCTCACCACTCTGTCTCTGGTGAATCCTCTCACCCCCACACCTCTGGCCTGTACTCCAGTTCTTATATGCATAAATAAATAAATCTTTTTTAAGAACCATGTAAAGTGATTGCCTATGTATTTATACTTGATCTTAGCCAAAAGATGAAGAAGTGATACCTGTGTATTTAAATTAACTGACATCCTCTGGTAATAAAATGATCAGGCCTGTCCACAGATTGCCTCCCCTTCCACTCCTCATCATCCTGAGCGCTGCCATTTTTTTACCTACTTGGAAGAGCCACCCAGTGAGAAGTGACTGGATTGGTGCTTGGCTGTGTAGTAGCAGTAGCAGAGAGAAACAAATGTTATTTAAAACCAAGCATAGTCTGTCCCTGCTTTTACCTTCAAAGAGGAAGCATGATTCATATCAGAGCACCACAGTTCTTTTTTTTTTTTTCTGACAGAGGTGGTGATAAGCGGGGACAGAGAAACAAGTTAGACATAGAGTAGATGGCTCCACATTTAGCCGAGGGTTTTGGTTACGCAGAGAGGAGGCCCTAAAGGGGTCCTATTGAGTGTGGAGAAGGAGAAACAGCAGCCTAGGAGCTGGTTGGTTGGACCCTCACCTGGAAACGGCACAGCCCTAAGGCCTCAGAATCAAAGTTGACTGATGTGTGGCCACTCCAGAGCTCCTGCCTGCAAGCTCCTGTATGTGTGGGGGTGGGATGGGGTGGGGGAGTTAACTGAGGTTGGGGTTATGGGTAAGGAGAGCTGCTGCCCTGCTTGAGAAATTGCAAAGGATCTGGTTCTTTGTTCAAGAGGAGGAGACTTGAGGAGCTGGGCAGAGGAGGAGAGGTTTTGGAAAGGCGAGAGACTGGCGGTAGGAATGGGAACTTTTGATGAGAAGTTGTCCAGTTTAATTTTAAATTGCTTATGCTGTGATGTGAATAACATCACATCCTTCCATCTCTCCAAGCCTTTGGTGGTCCCCACCATCTGCAGTTTTGCTTACTGCAATTTCAGTGACCTGTGGAAATACTATGTACAAACTATTTTAAGAGAGAAAGTGTGAACTCACATTACTTTTATTACAGTATATGGTTATAATTATTCCATTTTATTGTTAGCTATTGCTGTTAATTTCTTACTGCGCCTAATTTGTAAGTTAGACTTTATCATAGGTATGTTTATGTCTGCACAGGAAAAAAACAGTGTATTTAGGGTTTAGTATTATCAGCGATTCGGGCAGCCACTGATACATTTTTTTTTTTTTAAAGATTTTTTTTTTTAATAGAGGCATGTTTTTCTTTCTTTATTTGTTTGCTTGTTTGTTTTGTTTATACTTGCACTGGGTGCAGTCAGAAGCGCGGGAGGGTGAGAGAATTCACCAGAGCCAGAGCGAGGGGCAGAGCAGGCAGAAGGACCGAAGTACACTGCTGAGGGGAGCAGCGGGCGGCAGGAGAGGTCTGCGCGCCATGTGGGACCCTCCTCCGGTGGCCGGGGAGCAGCCGGGGATTGAACCGGCACCGCAGAGGCCGCGGGCAGCTTCGCAACCCAGCGCTCTACCGCTGCGCCACCGGGGAGGCCCGCCACTGATACATTTTATGTATCCCCTGTAGAATGATCATTTGGATGAATTTGAGGAAAAGAACTCACTTCCATGCCTGACCAAAAACCAGGTCCCACAAGCCCAAGATAGCAAAACAATCCATAAAGTGAACAAACTCCTCCAATAGAGAAATAAATACAGAGAGCACATACTGGAGGCCATACATGTGCGCTATTGTTATTAGTATCACCATAATTATTACACCATGGCCTGTGCAAGGTAATGTGTGAACAGTGGGACACAAATTAGGCAGGCAGGAAGCTGACAGTATTGGGGGGAGGCAGGCAATAAACAATAAACTAATATGATATTAAAATTAGTGAGAGTCCCTTGCTATTGCTGTTGCTAAAGTGCTTGGTCCTTTCAGGGACGCCGAGGACTAGCTGCAGTGAGACCTCGCTCCGCTCCACTGGTGACTTGCACACAATCTGGCAGCCTGGCAGTCATCTGTACCAGGGCCTCGGTCTTTGAGCTTGACTGCATCTACTACCTCCTGCACGATGATGTGGTGACAGCTGAGAAGGATAAGATCAATGCCCTCATTAAAGCAGCCCATGTAAATGTTGAACCTTTCTGGCCAGATTTGTTTGCAAAGGCCTGGTCAGCATCAGTGTTGAAGGCTTTTCTGCAGTGGTGGCTCTGCTTCCACAGGAGGCCCTGCTCCCTCCTCTGTTATTGCAGCTGCGAGAGATAAGAGATTAGAAGCAAAGCAAGTAGAAAATGAGGGGTACAGTGATCATATGGGCTTTGGTCTTTTTGACTAAACGTCTTTTGTATGTAACATATTCAATAAAACTGAACTCTATAAAAAACAGTGAGTGGTAAGTTCTCTGAAGGACTAGAATAGAGTGTGGTAACAAAATGCCCAGTGTGGCAGCCTGGAGGATTTAGAAGAAGTGGTTAAGAGTTTAGCAAAATTAGGAGCTCAGAATTCAAGGTGACTAAGAACACCACCTACTTCACCTGCCATCACCCACTTCTTACGTCAAATACCTGGAGAGTGAAAAGTGAAAGGACACAGGCTCTCTCACACTGTAAAGAGGGGAGGAGCCCAATTCAACAGATCCACCAAAGATGGGACAGGGATCTCAGCTGTCTTCTGAATTATTCCATTTAAAAATAACAGCATCGACTATTCAAAGAGGCCCTAATAAGCACCAGGCTCTGTACCAGGCACTTTATATATGTTACCTCACTTAAACCATGTAACCATGACCAGTGAATTTTATCAGCCCTCCTTTCACAGATGAGCAAACTGAAGCTCAGTGATGCTCAGTAAAAGCCAAGCAAACACAGGGTCAGAATTCGAATCCATGTCTCGCAGATTCCAGCGATCACATACGCCCAAAAGCCAAATGCCCAAAGGTGCAGTCTTTGCACTGGCCAATTCACTTATTCATTCAATATGTTTTTCTTGAGCACCTATAATGTACCAGGCACTAGGGATGCAGTTGACAAAATCTCTGCTTCCACAGATCACAAGGAAGGGCTCAGAACTAAGGTTATATCAGGTGATATAAACACATACACCCAGCCCATATCCACAACCTCCCTGCCACCACAGGGAGGGGTGACCTCTTTGATTTGAATTTACTGGGGGCAAAAAAAAGAGATGTGTGTAAAAAGTAAGGGATCCTGCGAAGTGATTTCTTCCTCCCAGCTGTCAATTCTCCAGGGAGGATGACTCAGGGGCCAAATCCTCAGCTTTCAGTGTTTCACCCAAGGTCGATGGCCTGGCTGGTCTTTCTCAAAAGTTTTCTCATCAGCCCAGGTCTCATTCACAGAGAAATAAGTTATCTGCATGTTCTTCCCTTCCTCTTCTGCAGCCAGCTCAGTGCTGTGCCCCAAAGGGCTCAGAGGTTCATTCTCACTTTCAGCCTCTGCCAGTACACCCCTCTCTCACCAGTTCCCCTAGAAGAAAGGTCAGTTCCTTTATGTTTTTCCACTAAACGAGTTTTCCAACTTTTCAGGCAGAATATTTTTTGTTTGTTGAAGGAGCAAGCCTTGACTTGCAAATCTCTCTCCAGGGCTGGGATAAAACAAAATGGGTGGGATTATGATGGAATTTGTTGAAATCCCTGAACCAAAGCTGACTCTGGGAATTCTGGGGCTGAAGAAATCCTCCCCAACTCAAATGATCTGTTTTATTATCTTCTTATCTTTTACACTGGTTTCTTTTACTATGACTCAGCTCCCACATTCTTCAGAAAACAATCCTTGCCTCACTCAAAGGAGTTCAATGCTGCTTTGTCTGGCTGCTATTAGGTGAGAGAGCAGAGTTTTCGTCTTCGATAACACAGAAAGACTAAGAGCATAGTTATCTTTGGCTTACCTCAGAGAAGACTTTATTTTAAAATAAATGACGCTCAGAAACTTTATCACTGGTATGGCACTGCTTTCAGAGCAGAACAAATGAGCGCCAGAATCTTCATTGCCTAGTCCTCCTCTCATTCGATTCTAGGTACCTTTGCTAAATTGCTTGGATCCCCAGGTTAGCAGTGAGTAGGACTATGCTAAGCACTGGGATTGCTGGGATATTTCTTGATTTATCACTGCTTAATAGTATACTCAGCCTCAAAGCAAGAAAATTGCATCTGAAAATATTTTTGTAAAGTCTGCTCAAGCGGGTAGCGCAAGATAGAGACCAGATGTAGGCAATGGACATGTCTTTTCTGGAAGGAAAACAGGGCTTAAGATGATAAATAAACTTAGGATATGATAAGATCCAGAGGTTCCTTTCTGAGCCATCATTAATTAAAAAAAAAAATCTAGTAACATGTCACTTTAACTGAGAGATTTATGTTCAGTTGAAAACCAAGTTATTTTGAGCTGAGCAAATGAGAACTCTTATGGTGGTGCAAAGCAAACCTTTGGCATATTATTGGATGTCTCACCAAGTTGCTCAGGGACAGTGATTTTCAGAGGTTTAACGAGAAACCTTTTATAATGCCACACAGGAAATAGACTATACACAGGACCCAGCACATAAAGGTACTTGATGTTTCATTTTAAAACTTATTTATTAAACAAACACTTATGTTGCACGTAGACTATGTCAGATACTATTCTAAGTGTTTTACAACTGTTTATTCATGTTCTTTTCTCTTCCTGCTTTGAGGCTGAGTGTGATGTTTAAGCAGCAAGGAGAGAAGAGGGTACATCAAGAAATACTGAGCAGCCCAGAGTGTCCAGAGCACCTGGGCACTGCTGACCCCTCTGTTTGGATTGACAACGTTCCCAAGAGTTAACTTCAGCGTTTGGTCTATGTCCAGGCAGGAGTGTCCTTTATGTCATGCACCATGCTTACCATGACCTCATCTGTCCTTCACAACAACCTTACTGACACCTCCTTTCTCTGCCCATGTGCCCTCTTGTCCTCCTACTGCTCTTTGGCTGAACCAGATGAAACTGCTGACCTTTGTTGACTGTTTTTGACTTATTAAAAAAATGACAATTTCCAGGGGCCTCCCCTGGAGGTGCAGCAGTTGAGCGCTGGGCGAGGCTTCCCGCAGCCTCTGTAGCGCCCGTTTGTTCCCTGGCCGCCGGCGAAGGTCCCCCCCCAAAAAATAAATAAATAAAAATAAAATACATTTAAAAATGACAATTTCATAGGATAACTTGATATTGTCTATCTTAAAGAAGAAAATTGGATGCTTGGCACGGCTCAGTAACTGTCCCTATTGTCTCAGAGGTAGTCAATAGCAGTATCTGGGTTCAAGATTTGATTTGTCTCCTTTTGAACTTCTTAGCATTCCATTTTAAACCAAATATAAAAAGTATGGATCCCAAAACCAGTTGCTTGGATTTGAGTATCAGATCATTCACTATTAGCCAATGACTATGGGATAGAGACTTTCCCCCTCTGTGTTTCAGTGCTCTCTTCTGTAAAAAGGGGATAATGATGCAGTATTGCCCAACTTGTAGCATTGTCTAGGATTGAATGAGGAAGTCTACTTAGAGTTTAGACAGTGCCCAGCACTTGGGAGCCTTCTATACATGTGAATTATTATCTTCAGGCTTTCTTTAATGTTTTTTTCCTGCTTAAGTAAATATACCAACACACACACACACACACACACACACACACACACACCTCCCTTGTTTGTTAATTTAATGCCACAGCTCAGAGAAACTCAATAATAAAAGATCTTGCCTCAGGCTGAGAGCCTCTCTTACAATTTCCCTACATTATCCGGGCTGAACCTGCAATTTATTGTTACAATGCCAGATTCTTTTCTTTTTCCTTATTTTTTTTTTTAAAGAGTGCAGTGAATATGTCACTTCTAAGGACTACAACCCTGATTTATCATTCTTGATACAGAGCCAAATAACCTCCAGACAGAAGAGGACAGCATGGGGACAGAGGGCTAATGGTAATTCTTGTAAACAGTACCTAAATCAGTCCTAGCGGGGGTGCGGGAAATTCCAACTAGTTAAAAGTCTAGGAAGCAAGTCAAAATCACCCCAGGAGGGGCAGGGTGAGGAAATCCCCATCACCCCTACCCCAAACAGCTTCAGGTTGAAGTCACTAGTTTAAAGAGAACTCCGGCGTTTTGGCTCTCAATCTAGAGCTGTTCTTTTATCTCACAGAGCAAGCCTGTCCAGTTTCGACCAGAGTTGGCTAGAAGCCACAATCATCCTTCCCGCGTCACCCTTTGGGGGAGATCTGGCTCCCCCCAGGGCGCCGCGGGTGTCCCAGGGGCCGGCGGCCGGGCCTGGACGGCGCCCCCCGCGGCCCCTTTAAGGGCTGGCCGCGCCCACGTGCTCCGTGATGTCAGAGCAGGAAGCGTTTGAGGAAGTGGCGCCGGGGCTGACAAGTTTAAGATTCCCCTATTTTAATGTCTTCGGGGTGGTGCCAGAGCCCCCCGGTTTTGCCGCCCCAACTCCCAAGTCCCCCGCCCCAGGGAGCCGCTCCCCGCCCCGCGTCCCCGCCGACAGGTGAGTCCTCGGGCGGGGCCGGGCCCCCCAGGTGTCATCGCAGACCTCCAGGCTCCCCAGCCCCGGCGGGTTCGCACCTTCCTCCTCTCTGGCGGATGCTGAAGAAACTTCTGTCGGGTTTAAAAGTCAGGGGTTTCGGGGTTGGTGGCGTTTCTGCGAATCGGAGTAGGAAGGCCCAGGGACAGCGCCCCCGGCCGGGGAGGTTCCCGGAGGCGGCCCCGAGGTGGGTGGGTGTGGAGAGAGCCTCGAGTCCTGCGGCCAGTGTGAGGGCGCACGTGACCGTGGGGAAGCGCAGGGGCAGGTTCTTGCCCTGCCACCTCGGGCAGAAAGCCCGCTGGCCAGGGCGCCCTTTGCTGGAGTCCAGGATGGGGATCCCCTTCCGAGGTCGTGGGGTGTGGGCATCACCTCCTTTCAGTGACTTTCCTCCTGGCTTCCTCGACCGCAGCGGTGGGGGTGGGGGAAGGTGAGAAAGGCAGAAGTTGCTTACCAAAACCAAAAACAAACCAATCAAACTAGGTTATGTACAAAATAAAAACCTCAGGTTTTTTTTTTTCTTCCTTTTTCTCAAGTTGAAGAGCAGTGATATCGCTTACTTTTCCATCTTCTTGAGTTCCATTCTTTTCTTAATCACAACTTTTTGTCCCCTCCGCCTCAAATTACTTACAGAATTAGCACAGCATCAATATGAGCTGGTCACCTTCCCTACCGACCCAGACGTGCGGTGCCTGGGAGATGAAAGAACGACTTGGGACTGGGGGATTTGGAAACGTCATCCGATGGCACAACCAGGTAGGGGCACTGTGCACCTGAGAAGAGGCAGGGGCCCAATAAGGGTAGACAGTGACTTCTTAGAAGAGAGTAAGAATGGCAGAAAGAAGAGGACTTCAGGGCCGCCAAACTAACTCTAGGTTAGTTAGTGGCCTCTAAGCTTGAGTAACTATTTCACCTTAAAAACTCAAAATTAATTTACTTTTGCAGCCTCAGTTTATATTTTAAGCTTAAAATATAATTTTAACATTATCCTAACATTAGGCTATCATGTACTAATATATTGTGTAGTAATACATGACATGTTATAAAACAAAAAGTGGCCTCCCTGCTGGCCAGCCTACTGGTTAAGTCTCAGCACTACCACCATGAAAGCCCATCGTGATGGCCTGAGTTTAATGCCTGGCCAGGGAGCTAACCCACATGGCACAGCAGACCTCTCCTGTTTTCCCCCATGCTTCCCTTAGCAGTGTATTTCAGTAGATCCGCCTATTCTACTCTCCATTTTGTCTTGGGTTGAATCCTCTCACCTTTAGCACCTCTGTCCTACACCCCAGTTCTACACAAAAATAAATAAAATCATTAAAATAAATAAAACAAAATAGAAAAATTTGAAGGATGAGAATAATGAATTTTTTAATGTTTTAAAAATATTTTAAATATTTACCAATATGATGTCTTCCTGGTATCGTTGGAGGAAATCCATGTGAACGTGAGCATAATCATTAAGGCTCGTGAATGAAAATCCTTACTTCAAATAGTTCTTATAGTTTGGGATTATTTGGACTAGTTTCTTTTTAGATCTGATTAGATTCTCATTGTTTTTACCCTATGTGTCTGACATAGTTTCTTAAACTAGAAGTGTTGCTTGTGCAAGTGTTACAGGTACTGAAATTCTCTGCAGGAATCTCTTTAAGCTACTCATCCACTTTATGAGAGTTATTTTACTAAAGCTGAATAATACAACCTATAATTCTACCTAAGCAGGGCGGGCACATGCAACCTGCACCATGTTTCCTTAGCCCTTTGTTCATGCCTGCCTGTGGAACACCCATTTTCCTCAGGAGACCTTGTATACTGAAGTGGCATGTGACCTTCTGATAAATGATCTGAGAAGGGTGCCATGTAGTGGGTATCAGAAATGCTTCATTTTTCTCTCTCTATTTTTTTTTTTATTTCAGTCTTGGGTAATCGGTGGGGTACAATATACAAAATTGGAGACCACGGCTCTAGGGAACCCACATCCACCAAGTAGCTAAAATTAGATTCATGATCCAAAATTCACACCTTTGTGATCCTTGAAAGAAGACACCTGCTTTTTTAATCACGAGGACTGCTGACCACTTTTTTTGGACTGAAGAGATGCCAACTGTGTCTGAGGGTCATTGTGATTGCTGCCATCCTTTCTCAGGTAGTTGGAAGGCATTGTTGGCCTCCTTTGAGTCTTGTCAGCTCTGGGTGTATGGAATAACTCCGGGAAGAATGTGGGGCAAGAGATGATGGGCAGAGTACAGTTCTGCCAGTAATCAAGTTCTTATACTTTCCTGGGAAACTAGGATTCCAGCAAACCCCATGACTGAAGTTCCTTAGAAACACAACTGGCTCGAATTTGTTCTAGTCATAGTGAAAGTAGGCCTAGCATTACAAAAGAAGAGCTAGTTCACTCTGTGGTCCCACATATACCTGGGATAGGCTGCTTCTAGAAGCTCGTAGAGTCTTGATTACAGAAAATATCTCTCTGTAGCTGAACCAGAGACATCTTGCTTTCCTTCAAACAGAGTTCTGTACCATTTGTAACTCAAAATGACCTCTATCTGCTATCTGGATTGGAAAGCTATTGTTAGATGGAATTTGTTTCTGAATTTCTAGATAAGTGTGTTTGAGAGAGAAAGAGAGAGAGAGAGAGAGAGAGAGAGAGAGTTTTCTAGAACTTCTAGTTTTAATTTCCTTTCCTGATTCAAAATCTTAATTTGTTCTTAATTTTTAAAAAACCTACCCCCTCATTCTGCTATTTGAAGTCCCTTCACATATGGTCTCAGCATCTCTTACTAGTATTACCTCTTTATGTTGGCTCCCAATAGGTTGATTGGTTGAGCCCTCTGGGTCAAGCCTGTCTTCCTTGGGTGGTTTTATGTAAATTCTTCCATTCTACCAGGATCAGCTCTCGGCTATCTTTCATAAATGTTTTAAAGACTCCTTGATTCTATGGGAATTGGAGAATTTGATCTTTCATTGAATTCCTTCAGCTCTACTCATTTGGTGTATGCCTCATCTATTGCCCTTTGGCCTACTTGTAGAAGTGTCTTGTTAAGGCTCTAAGTTCCTGGTCAGCCAGAGCTCTGTCTGTCTCTTGGCTTTTTTCAATTCCCCCGTTAGGAATAGCTTTGTTAAATGTTTATGTTTTTTGGTGCACAAAATCATTCACTCAGTCAACCCAAAAATATTTATTTACTGTCTACTAAGGAATGGTGATTAAAATCCTCTTAGTTTTTGAAAAGATCTTTTTGGAAAAGGGAAAGAGCCATTTATCAATAATTACAAATGTAAACTCCTAACTGTAGTAAGTATGAATGGGAGAGAGTGCAGTGAGACCTTATACCAGGGTCCTGGACCAGTTTGAGTTGGAGAGGACTTTTCTAAGAAGTGGTGCTTGAGTGGATGTCTGAGGGATTGGTAGAACTTGGTGGGACAGAGAAGGTGGGAGGAGAGATCAAGGCAGAGGGAGCATCCTGATCAGAGTCCTGGGGGAGAGGTAGGTCATGGCAACTAGGCAAGGTTGAAAGGCCAGTATGAACAGAAGGGACGATGAAGAGGAGCCAGATGCCAGAGAAGCTGAAGTATAGAGATAAGAATAAGGCCTACTGAGGAGGTTTTGTTTTGATCTGAGCACTGGGAAGCTGTTGAAGGGAGCGCCATTCAAATCACAGGGACAGATTGAAGTGGGCCTAGGGAGTGGTGTGCTGGGAAATTACCTTTCTGAAAAAAACATTCTCATCAGTAGCAAATACCAGTTTCCGCAGTGGGTTATTTCAAGCCACTGAATTTAGCATCCAGCTCTTACTGATCCCTGGCACTGGCACTGGCACTGGCAATGCCCTGCTAGGGAACACCCCTAGATCATTCTCAGTATTTCTTAGATTCTTTGTTCCACAGTTAGTCTAATTCATTTTGCAGCACTAAGGGAAAAACCCTCCTTTGGAGGACAAATCACTTAAGTCTTTGTTAAACAAAGAACTCTAAGATGAGTATTTCCTAGTGAGGGAGGGCAGTGTACCAAATTATACCATCCCTGTGTCTCCCAGTTTCACTGATTCTCTTAGCAGGCCTGGGTCTTAACAATCCTTGCTGTGTCAATATTCCCTTAAATCTTTTGCTAATGGTCAGCACAAACCAGCTGTCAGTGCACGCTGGATAGGAGGGAAGGAGATAATCTAAGTGACATCAGCCTAAAGCCTCTTTCAGGAATAAGAGTGAAAAACCACATGACACATAGTCATGCAGACCTGGGCTCTAATCCTGTCTCTGTGACTTGGCCAGCTTCATGGCTTTAGGCTGTAATGTCCCATATGGATTTTGAGGATGCTAAAGTATTAATCCCCTCAGCTCTCAGCACATCTGGGCAGGACATGGGACAGCCACTCCCTGGAAGCATCTGGAGACATCCTAGGGTGCCCCGCAAATGTATTCTCTGTGCACTTTGATGATGTGACAGAGGCTGGTAATTGCTGTTGTAGGTCCCAAGGTCATACTGTTATAAAGGTATAAAAAAATTAGGTGTTAATGATTATTTCTTCTGTGAAGGCACTCACTTTTACTTGTCATGTCACTGGACATGACTAAGCTGAAGAATCAGTTTCTATGTGTCTTAAAGTCTCATGACATTAGTCAGTCAATTCGCTAAGAATGTCTTGAACATTCATAAGCTCTCTGAGGGAAATAGGAACTAAGAGGTAAACCTCTCCTTAATGGAGAATAAAATGAGTATTTAGGAATATATTACATATGTTGAACTACTAGCCCCAAGTTGGGTGGAAATAATGATGGCATTGTTAATCAAGAGTGTTTTGTGCCAGCTGTACTGGGTGTGTGCTTATCCGTGCTGTCTCTTGAATGTGCAGAGGAGAGGAGGCTTCTGGAGGAATGGAACAGGAGCAGGATTCTGAAAGGAGGTAGACCATAGACAGTCTGAGAAAAGAGAAGGCAGTTCTAACTAGAGCTAGAGAAAGGGAGCGATACCGCTTTTGTTTACTCAGGACTCACTGTGTACATGGCACTCCAGCTCATTCTGACAGCACCAAAGGGGGCAGAGCCATCTGTGTCTTATGGAATCTTCAGTAATGGGCTCAGTGTCACATACTTACAGGCAAAGGAAAGGGAGTTGCACCTTTGCATACTTTGCACCTGAGCTCCTGTGGGTAAGTTCGGTGTTCTCTGTGTCCGTTGGGTGTTTACATTGGGAAGAGTAGGTTGAAGAACTGTCTCAGTATAGACTGGTCAACATCATTGAGTTGGGGGTAAGTTGCTGTTAGGCCTGGGATCTTTGACTCTGAGCCCTGGACTCTGCCCATAGACTCTCTCTGGGCCCAGCTTTGCATGTCTTCTTTTTAATTTTATTATTATTATTAATTAATCAATTTATTTTGTAGAAGAATTGGGGTACAGGTCAGAGGTGCGGGGGTTGGCAGGATTCACCAGAGTGGGGAGCAGAACAGGCAGATCTACTAAAATACACTGCTGAGGGGAGCAGTGGGTGAGACAGAGGAGGTTTGCTGTGCCATATGTGGGTTACCTCCCTGGCTGGGGACTGATCTCAGACCACTGCGGTGATAATGCTGAGACTTAACCCCCTGGGCTACCAGGGAGGCCCAACTTTGCACTTCTTTTTGAAACTTGGAGGGGAGGATCTGAAAAGGAACAAGGAGGTTATTACTAATTGCCTTTTTATCATGGCCTGTGGGATGGTTACTATGGTAACAAGAGACCAGGCTTTCTAAGCTAAGGGTTTGAGTATACCTCTTGGCTTCCTATGAATTTCCCCTAGTCACTAAAAGATGACTAGCTTTAGGGAGATAGGCAGCAACTTTACAGACTGGCCTTGAGGCTAGCTTGTGCTAAAGCACCTTTCAGTAACTCTCAAACTTCTAAAGATGTGTCCTCAACCACCTTTCTATAATTTATAACACACTCACATTTATGCACAAATTTTATGTTTTCATATGAAAAAGACAGAATCAGAGGTTCTAAGAACATCATAGTCAACTGCAATCAGCATAAATAACCCTGTTGGCCCTTTCTGCATTTTCTCAAACTACAAACCAATTTTAAATTTTGTCCCTCACAAGGGGCCCACTTCACTAGAAGTTAGATACTGAATGGTTTAAATCAAGTTTCCATAGGATCGAGCTGAGATGCTTCAAGCTTCCTGGCCAAATAAAGTCAATCATTGGTAATTGAGTTTCATCGCTGGTGAAGAAGAAAGTTCACAGATATTCAAAACCAGTATTCATAGTCTGTTTCTGTACTGATTAGTTGAGTTGCTTTCTAGAGAAGATGGGCTTTTAGCAACAGAAATTCATTCAAATGAAACTTGTGGGAAAACTGGGATGTTTTAGAAGACTTTCTAAAGGGCCAGTATATAAGCAAAGTGTTTCTGTATCTATTTGGGGTATTCCCAGGTCTAGGAAGTTAGGATTTCCCCTGCAACCAGATAACTAAGCTGAGCCAAATAGAAAGTCGGTTTTGGTCTCTATGTCCATTTATTCCATGGCTTGTTCAGTGTTCATATTACTAATTTCATTCCTTTTACTTTAAGTTTGGACATTGAAGCCAAGATCAAATCTTCAATATCAGTCTTCCAGATCAATATTATTTCTGGATTTTGGATTGGGTCGGTGACAAATGTGTGTTAGGGCCAACATTTATGTTAAGTAAAAGACTACAATTAACTATGCATAGACAGACAGATTATCTAAAATATTTTCTAAGCCACTTAATAAATCCACCTTTTGGGTCAGATTTATCGATCATTTTTAGGAATTAAGCATACTATTTTTTTAAGATTTATTTATTTATGAATACAAGAACTGGGGTACAGGCCAGAGGTATGGGAGAGTGAGAGGATTCACCAGAGACAGAGTGGAGAATAGAACAGGCGGATCCACTGAAATACACTGCTGAGGGAGCAGCAGGCAAGACAGGAAAGGTCTGCTGCGCCATGTGAGTCACCTCCCTGGCCGGGGATCGAACTTGTGTTCCAGTGTCTGCGGATAGCTTCATAGTGCTGCATCTTAACCCCTTGTGCCACCAGGGAGGCCCCAAGCGTACTATTTATGATTGGCAGAATAATGGCCCTTCCCAAGATGTCTATGTTCTAATCCCCTGAACATAGGTTACATGGCAAAGGGAAATTAAGGCGCAGATAAAATTAAGGTTGCTAATTAACTGACCTTAGCTGGGAAGGTTATCCTGGATTATCTGTGTGGGTCAGGTGTAATCACAGAGTCCTCAAAAATAGAAGAAGGAGGCGGGTCAGAGAGTCAGTGCCAGAGTGTACAATATAACAGAGGCTCAGATAGTCATTCAGGGTAGATGAGGCCATGAGCCAATGAATGCAGGTAACCTCTAAAAGCTGGAAAGAGCAAGGGACTGCATTCTCCCCTAGAACTCCAGAAAGGAGCACACCACCACTGACATCTTGATTTTAGTGAGACCTAGTGAGACTTCTGATCTGTAAGGAAAACTCTGAACTATAAGGAAAAATATGTGCTGTTTTAAGCCACTACATGTGTGGTAATTTGTTAGAGCAGCTATAGAAAATAAACAGCACTATTCTGTGTGTTGAACTAAAATTGATACAGATTTTAAAAATCATCATTTAAATTCTCAGAGTCATTCGAGGTAACAGACTGTGAGTTGCTGTGTCTTCTAGCCTGTTGCTTATAATACTGTCCATCAAAACATTACATGCTGAATGGATGCTCTCAACAATGTTACCTCACTTTATAGACTGGCCATCAGTCCTCTCTCATTGGTAGAACTCTGTCTTCCACAAACCATGTGTCTATGGGGATCCCACCTGACTGGAAACAAGCATCTATGACAGGATGTCAGAGCCACTATTGATGAAGTTAACATTGAACTTGGCAGAAGTATCTAAGTCTGAACATTAATGGGAAGTGAAACTTGAAACCACATTCAAATCATTCTGAGAATAAAGGAATGGGAAAGTTTGTGATGCAGAGGCTGTGACATTTGAGACGTAATAAAATCTTTTTGTACATTGATTAAAGAAATGACATTCTTTTGACGCCTTCATTAGTTCCACAACAATAGGATTTGCGATTTTTGAAAGGTCAGCTGTTCTTCAGAGAGTCTCAGGATCTAGGGCAAAGATCAGGATTTAATAGCAAAGAGTAAGAGCAATTCTTAATGCAGAATCTGGTTGACAGTGCCTACTAACGTGGGTAGATGTGGTGTCATTGCAAAAGTAAGCATGTGGCTATAGCAAGGGTGAGCCTTGGAGACATTCTAAGTGACAGAGAAGCCATCACAAAAGACTACATGTTGTATGAACACATTTTTATGATATGTCTGGGACAAGCAAATCCATACAGACCCAAAATAGACTGCTGGTTGCTTAGGGCTAGACATTGAATTGTATACTTTAGTGGATAAATTGTATGGTATGTGAAGTATATCTCTACAGAATTTTTTTCTTTTTTTAAATATCTGCCTGGTGGAGAACCTGACCACATTGATATGAGGACATAACAAAAGTAGCTTCTGAGAGGAGCTCAGCAGTGTTTTATCTGTGTTCTGGCTTTGAATGGATACAGGTCATCAAATTCTTCCACCTTATTCTGAAGGCTTTGGTTCTTGAATGTCAGTTTTAGGGAATGATTTATTGATGAATGATTCTGTGGTCTTGTTAGACAACTGTGTGTGTTTGGAGATTTCCATTTTTTCCCCTTTTCCTGGCTGGGTCCTTATTTCTGCAGGAATCCATGGCTAGTTTGGTAAATGTGTGGTAGTGATGTGGTTCTACCACCCTATGGACAGCCCTGGGCACACTGGAGGGCTGGCACAGCCCCCCACTGTCTTTTAAGTCCTAGTACCAGGGAAATTGGCTACACTTATAAGACTTCTGAGTCTTCAGTATGTATTTTCATAAAATGAGAAAATAGTTTGATAGGGCCTCTAGGACATCCTCCAGTTGGGCAGCTGTGGAATTTTGGTACCACTGGGAATGCTGGATGTACTCTGGCCTCCTGGAGAACATTTCTCTTCCCCAGGTGCACACTGGGTGTGGGGCTCTCATGGAGGCTTTTGCCGCTGGCACACAGAACACGCCGGGCATTTTTAGAAGACAGCCTGCTCACTGATGGTGAGCCTGGGAGCTGGTGCCACCAAAGCCATGGCCTGGTGCTGTTCCTCAGATACCCTGAAGGCCCCCCGTGTGCCTGAGGGGGTGACAGCAGCAGAGTGGTGACCTCATTATTATGGTGGCCAGTGCCATGATCCCTGCTGCCACCTATACCGCAGCCTCAGGGCCCTCCACCTTTGTTCCTAGACCACCAAGGAAAAGGGAAGAATTAATCCTCAGGACCCAGCCCATCAGTTAGTTATTCACAAAAATATGTTTGTTGCCTTTTCTTCCATTCATGAAACCTCAATTTGAGGCTACTGTGTGGGTTACTAGAGTAGAGTTGAAAGTGCATGCATAGGGACAAGACTTCACAAAGAGAAAATAACCCTATGACCCTGCAGAAAATAAGTCTTTGGTGGCTGTGTGCAATGAGGAGTTACCTGTCTCAAGGAAGGCAGGAGCTCCCTGAGGAGGGAGACTAGTGCCTGTGCATCAGGGCCAGGGGAGCTCGGACTGGAGAAGAGCAGGCTGAGTGATGTCTAGTCCAGCTGCAGTGAGATGCTGGGGGTGGGGGCCAGGGAGGGGCAGCTGGAAAGCAGGTTAGAACCACACTTCAGAAGACATTAGATGCCAGGAGCACCTTTATGACCTGGGTCTACCCCCAGAAGTGCCACTGAGCAGTAAGCTGGATGCTGCCTCGTGCCCAGCTTCATGACAACCCTGAAAGGTAGGGTTCAGAATTCCCATTTTATACATGAAGAAACTGGGTCAGACCCAAGTGGCCCACCCAAGGTAACAGAGCTAGTATGTGGCTGAGTCGAAATTTGAAACAGTCTGGGTTCCTTTTACTGTGCTTGTTGTGTCTTCTCTCCGCAGACACAGAACTCTCTCCAGAGAGAAGCATGAAAAAGAAGAGATACAGGAAATATGAAGCCAATGTGGCATCAACTGTTAGGTCAAGCCACATGGAAGTGCCATGTGTGTAGGTGGAAATGTTATAGGGCAGTCCCGATATTGAAGCTTTAGGACATCCTTTTCCCCCTAACAGAAAGAGTTAATATGAACAATGTGATATGGTTTGGCCTAGCACGACAGCAGGTGGGGCTGGAGGAAGGAGAACTCTCTTAGGCAGGAATGGTCAGCAGAGATTTTGTAAAGGAGATGGAACTGAGTGAGGCCTTTGTGTGGAGTCTGATGGATAGAAATAAGGAGGAAGAAAAGCAGGGTGAGAGGTGGGGATGGTGGGGACAGACTGATATCAGAGCTGCCAGGTGATGGGGGCTATCTCTCAGTGGACACCTGTGTGGCCTCGGAGTCTGAGGTTCAATCAGTGCGTTGCACCCTTGGGAGAGCATTTTGAATATGACCCATAGCTCTCGCTGCATGTCTGTTAGTTGGCTTGGTGACCCTCCCCATGCTGTACATTCTCTCTGCAGGAAACTGGTGAGCAGATCGCTATCAAGCAGTGTCGGCAGGAGCTCAGCCCCCGGAACCGTGAGCGCTGGTGTCTGGAGATCCAGATCATGAGACGGTGAGGGAAGACCCATCACCCTGAGCCACAGAGCTGCCAGGGCAGGGAACAAGCACCTCAGGAGCCAAGGGCCTAGGGGGCCAGGGGACACTGAGATGAAGTTCAGAGGGAGGGAACACACTGAGCTTTGGAGCAACATCCCCACCTGCTGCATCTGGAAGAGTCCTCAGTCTCAGTCTCTCTATCAGACCCCAGCCAGACTCTGCGGATAGATGACTTTGAATGCAGGGGCAGTCAGTCCAACATTGGGTTTTTTCGTGAGTTTTATTTGTTATGTTAAATCATTTAAAAAAGTCATTCCAGTAAATTATTCATTGCAGCAAAAATCATTTTTTCCTTCTCTCTTTCCAATTCCAAGATGGTATATGGCTCTCTGTTGCTATGAGCTTAGTGCTGATCCGTGTTCCTCCAGTGTGGAGACAGTGTCTGTCCACCCACTGGGGGGATGCTGTGCTCCTGCTTGGAAGCATTTAGGTAAATTAGCAACCAACTTGGCTTAGAAAACCTCAAACAGGTGCTGTCTCTTCAAGCCTATCCCCACTGGAATGGCATGGGCTTGGAAATCTTACTTTCTCTGTTATGAGAAGCAGTTCCAAAGTACAGCAAGGACTTTATTTGGGGTACTCTGAAGAAAATTTAGTTGCACATGATCATTCACAGAGTCCTTGATCAAATTCATGGTGTTTTTTTTTTTTTTTATAGAGGCATGTTTTATTTATTTGTTTGTTTGTTTGTTTTGTTTATACATGCACTGGGTAGAGTCAGAAGCGTGGGAGGGTGAGAGAATTCACCAGAGCCAGAGCAGGGAGCAGAGCAGGGAGAAGGACCGAAGTACACTGCTGAGGGGAGCAGCGGGCGGCAGGAGAGGTCTGCGTGCCATGTGGGACCCTCCTCCGGTGGCCGGGGAGCAGCCGGGGATCGAACCTGCACCGCAGAGGCCGCGGGCAGCTTCGCAACCCAGCGCTCAACCGCTGCGCCACTGGGGAGGCCCAAATTCATGGTTTTGAAAGTAGAGTAGGATGAGTGTTGGCTGCCTGAGCACCGAGCTCCATCACCAGTCCCTAATCCCTGTCTTCCTGCTTACTCCCAGGACTCCTGGCTGTTCTAGGCCTTCGTTGTGAGCTGAGCTTCCCTGAGACAAGGGCAGAGAGGGAAATGGGTTTGTGACAAAGCTTGGGTTCCTCCCTTACTAGTTGGTTTCTCTTCCTTCCTAGACTGAACCACCCCAATGTGGTGGCTGCCCGGGATGTCCCCGAGGGGATGCAGAACCTGGCTCCCAATGACTTGCCCCTGCTGGCCATGGAGTACTGCCAAGGAGGAGATCTTCGAAGGGTGAGGCTTCCCGGGTGGCGGGGAGTGGTGAGGAGACCTTTCAGCACCTTCATTATCAGGAAGCTCAGGGAGCCACCGCTGACTTCAGTGGGTTTGCTTTTGTTTCTTAAATCCCCCTGTTCCATGCCTGGTGTGTGCGGTGTGAATCAAGAGATTGAATCAGAGGCTCTGACGAGAACGAGCTGTACGTTCTGCACAGGGATTACTAAATGACAAGGAAAAAGTCATCAGGTCTTGAGGACAGGGAAAGACTGGATGGACTCCAAGACAAACTTTTGCCTCACTCGGCATGTTAGGGCCACCTTGGTCTTTCAGTGTCGGCGTCACCACTGTCCTTATTAGGAGGATTTTCTCCACAGATGTGGCAGCACTGCACAAAGGGTCACAGGGGAGCAGGAAGGGCCTTGGCTGAATATACTCAGGGAACTGGGCTGGGGCTGCAGTGCACCCCTGACTCACCCCTGGGCTGTGCATGCTTCCTTCTCACCACATGAGCTTCGCTAGACTGTCTGCTTCCGGGGTTGAGGGTAGGTGACGAGTGGCACCCCTCCCTGGTCGCAGGGACACTTGTCTGCATCCACCTTTCCAGGAGTCTCTAAAACAGTGTCGCACATCCTGCTTTTACATGTTGATTGTCAATGACCCTGTGACGTTAGTAAAGCAAATATGACTCCCCCGCCCCGCGAGGGGTGGCTGACATGGCCCAGAGAGGTTACGTGGGTTACCTGTCCCTCCACAGCTGTAGAGTGGCGCTCAGGTCCCAGCTCCTGTGTACCAAGTCACTCTTCATCATGCATCTGTGAAACTGTGCAAATAAAAGACAGTTGGAATGAAAGAGTTATTTTTGTATCTCAACCCTTCACTGTAGAAGAAGGCCATGATGATGGGGGTGTGGGGTGCAGGGTCTTCAGGCATGAGTTCCTGCACCCAGCTTTATGTACAGTGTTCTGGCCCCTTCTACCTTCTTTCTCAGAAGGGAACTTTCCATGAGAGTCAGTCTGTCCCAGTGGTACTTCCACCGTGGGAGGTGGGCACATCCTGGCGGTGGCACAGCAGGATGTGAGCAGTCTTTGACATGACCCACAGTAGGGCACTGATAACGGCTAAGAAATGGGAAGCCTGACAGCACATTGATTTTCCTCTTTATTTTCCTAACCTTTGACAATCATCTGATTACTAGCTGTATTTGTTTAAGGAGATAAAGTCATGTTATAGTTGAGTGGATGGTTCTTAGAGGACAGCATGGGAGGTAGATGAGATATGTCCAGTGATGGAGGGCTCTGAAGCTGGGCAGGGAACTCCAGACTTGATCTTTTAGGCAGCAAAGAGCCAGTCAGCCAGGGCAGAGAACTTCAGCATGACTGACCTGGCATGGGTGCAGGATGATCTAAGGGTGGCAGGATCTGGGGGAAGCAAATGCTTCCCCAGGGGCGTCTGTCCTTGCTGTTACCCAAAGGTGCAGGGCAGGGGGCACTGCTGTCCAGAGCCCTGGTCTCCTTGTTCTCCAAATGAGGTATCCTGTCTTGCCCTCTACAAATTTTAAAATGCCACCTCCAGGCATGGAAAGATAAACTTGGGGAGCACAAGACCAAATGTAGACACCAGAAAGAGTGACATCTGGGTGTCTGGCTCAGAAAACAAGCTCTTGGATATTCGCAGTTATGTGTTAGTTAAAGACATTGAGCTCCAGTTGGAAAATTTTCTCCATCATCTTCATTTAAGGCCAATTTCCACTGCATATGGAACCCCTCAATACCTTGAGAGTCCCAGGAGGGCAAGAGACAAATGTGTGGGCTGGAGACTCAGATGGACATGGCCTCCTATTCCAGATGTGCCTGTGGGGACAGACAGATGGCTGAACCTTTTCAGTTGCCGGGTCCTCACCTATGAAATGGAAATTCCAGCTGTGTTTACCTCAGTGGTGGGAGGATGAAGTGAGACAATGCAGGAAGTGCTTTACTGAGCTAGTCCATGCCAAGTTAGCATGGTGCCAAGCACTAGTAGGAGCTCATTAAATATTCCCTACATTTACCATCTCCCCACCAGTGAATCCATGTAGATGTCAGATGTCAGAGAAGCAATCAGAGGGTGGTTTTCAGGGACTGTGTCCCCCTGCCCCTGTGGGGCTCCCTGCTGCAGTGGACTTGCGGCTGAGCTGCCTCTGGCCTGCTTTCCTCAGAACTGCTGCACAGGCCAGAATGGAAATCCCTCATCGTAGGGTGACTCAGACACCAGTGGGGACTAGGTTATGAGTACATGAGTTCTTGGTCCTTCTCCACCTCTGGTCAATTCCTTCCAGTTCGGCTGCCCCTGTGCTTACCAGCCCAGGTCCCCAAAGCTCAGGTCAGGGTTTGCACTCGGGCTGGCCAGACACACTTTTGTGCTTGTTGGGGTTGGGGGCCACTCACTCTGATTTCCTCTTTTCACCTTCTTGACAGTACCTGAACCAGTTTGAGAACTGCTGTGGCCTGCGGGAAGGAGCCATCCTCACCTTGCTGAGTGACATTGGTAAGTTCCAGTCAGGCCAGGCCCTCCAGGAGAGTTGTGGTGCCCCTGGTGAGTCCTGGTGAGGCTGGTAGAACACAGAGGAGGAGTACTCTCCTTCTTTCAGAAGGGGCAGTTGGGGGGACGGGTGGCGGCATGGAGAGGTCAGCAAGGGGCTAGTCAGGCAGGCGCTGAACTCAAATAGATTTCCCTTCCTTCCGGAGTAAGTCATGAAATGAACTGCCATTTACATAGAAGAGCAGATTTCCTTTCCCATTAAAAAGCTCCACTCCCTTCTTTCCTGGAACGGTCAGTGATGGAATAGGTTGTCATATGAATGAATTTCATTCCTTGGCAATGAATTTTTCCACTTCTACATGGGCAGCTCTTTTACAACCTACAACCGCAGGTGTAGGAAAAACGACCTTGTTTAATTCTGCGGTGCTGTTGGTGTCCTCAGATGAGGGTATCTGTGTACTTTGAGGCCAGGCTGGCCTGGCCTGGGGAAAAAGAGAGCCAGCTCAGTCTGCAGAGGTCAGGTGCAACATCTCCAACCCAGGGCCTGCTCTGGAGGAACACAGCCAGCACGTGGCTCCAGCAAGGGAGACAGACATCAGAAGTGAAACAGGGGTTAGCCTAGGATGCCTTTTCTTTTTTTTAATCTCCAAAATTGTTGGTACAAATTGATAGAGCCCAAAAATTTGGAGTTTTTCAATTGATTGCCAAGTATTTGCTCTCAGATTTGGGGAATGTTACATTTCCTTCCGTCTCACACCTCAACTCTTTGAGCTTTTTTTGTTATTTGCTCAAACTTTTTTTTTTTTTTCTTAGAGAAACAGGAAACACCTAGAACAGTTGAAAGAGTAGTGCAGTGAAATTCATACACCCTTTGTCTAGATTCCCAGTCGTTACTATCTTTCCATATGTGTAAAATTGTCTTCTCTAACTTGGTCTGGAAGGACAGGTGGGTCTCCAGTCTCTAAAACACCTTGCCTTGCTGGTATGGGCTGCCTCTTCCTCCTCTGTGCTGCTTCTCATAGAATGTAGGCAGGAAGGAAATGAAAGGGAAAACTCAAGCAGTGGCATATTTAAGATTAGGATCCAAACAATCTGACATAGAAAATTCCCTCTCCCTCTATATCTTGTGTCTTTGTCCTTTGGGCAGAGTTCATGATGAGAGCAAGTTGACATTGCACCAGTTTGGGTTTTTTTTCCTCAGCTCTATTGAGGCATAGTTGACATATAACATATGTAGGTTTAAGGTGTCCAGGGTGATTAGACCAGTTTTTTTTTTAAAGATTTATTTATTTATGCATACAAGAGCTGGGGTGCAGGCCAGAGGTGCGGGGGTGAGAGTATTCACCAGAGATAGAGTGGAGAACAGAACAGGTAGATCAACCGAAGTACACTGCTGAAGGAAGTAACGGGTGAGTCAGGAGAGATCTGCTGCGCCATGTGGGTTGCTCCCTGGCCAGCCGGGGATCAAACTCGTGCTGCAGAGGCTGTGAACAGCTTCATAGGTTGTGTCTTAACCCATTGCACCACGAGGGAGGCCCCTGATTAGACCAGTTTTATATGATATGGATGGGCACATGCCACTGGCCAGAGATGTTCCTTTGTGCTTTGGTCCACGTGTGTCTACTGGAAGGGCCCTCTGTCTACCCAGAGAGACTCATTCATAGACTGAGAATACCCTCTGCCTGCTTGACATCTTGCCAATCCACACTTTGCTTAGACATTTACTTGATTGTGTCTTTTACCTTTGTGGCCAAATTATTAATTTGTTTTTTGTCAGTTGGGTTAAAGACAGATTAATAGATTGGGAAATATTATTTTGCTCTTCATGTATAACTTTGTTTTTCTCTGGTTAAATCTTCAAGCCATTTTTCATAATGTTATTCTCAAATAGTTTTTTTTTACTCTTTAGATTATTTGTGTACTCAATACTTGGTTATTAAGAAAGTCTTTAAATTATTGGTTGAAGTACTTATCACTGTGTACTTCCTCATATAATTTTTCTTTATTTCCTCAAGTGACCCTCCAATGATATTAGTCACATTACTCTGGTTGTTTTCTTTGGGCACATTTTATATTCAGTTACCATTGTCTTATGTGGTAGCTTTTGTATTACCTATTCTAGGTGTGTATGTGTATGTGTTTGTGTAAGTTATATGAAAATCAGGATAGTGAACACAGGGAAACTTCCAAATGCTTATGTGGTGTGGTTTAACTCTCCTGCAGGTGGATGAATACTAAATTTGTTAGCTTACTGGGTTCCTATCTTTCCTTTCTGTGATTCCCAAATTGGGACTAATGAGGCTCTGAGGTATTAGTATACTGGAATTAAATTCTTGAAGGAACTGCTTTATGTCCAGCCTCTGGAATTGTATTCCCTTATATGGCAATTTCTGTATAGGTAATTATCAAATGAATGTAGTAAATCCCAAAGGAAATTAAAATAAGGACCTACTTTAGAAACAGCAACAGATGTCCACTTTTCATTAGCACTCCCGGGTTAGATAGCAGCTCTTCCACATACTGCAGTATGACATTAGCATGTTTCTTAATTTATAAGATCAGTTTTATTAGCTGTAAAATGGGCACATTATGCACTTCAGAATTGTTATGAGGGTAAAATAAGATGATAGACATGCAGCTCCTAGCCTAGTACTCTGCTCATGGTATTATATGTGGTCAACAAGTATAATTCCTTTCTCATTTGCTTTCCCCTCTGGATTTGATTTCTAGCATCCCTTTTGAAATACCTCACTCACCCTAATTTGGGCAAAGGACCCAAGACTGGGAGCCAGTGAGTTAGATAGGTGGTTGTCTTATAAGGCTGTCTGCCTGGAAATGCCCCCCTCTTTCTCTCTTTGTCACATTTTGGATGCAGTCATACCCCAGATTTTGTGGGTGCCAATAAACTTGTATTTTACTTTCCTTCACATTTCCAACTTGTGTACAAGAGTCATCAAATTTATTTCTTTTGTATGGATCTTATCACTGAGCCGGATTTCAAAATCTTTTCTTGGAGCTCATCTAACAATACTCTTTTTGTATCTAAAACATTTCCTGAGCCTATTTTGTTCCAGATTGTTCCAAGTATTGGCCCCAACTGCCCTTTGTCGGAGTTGCCCTGTCAACTTCTGATAAATGGCAGAGACCCACCCTTGAACTTCTGATTTATTGCCTCCTCTTCTAGGTTAAACCTAGGTTGACCTCTTCCTTGCCACTAATGACCCAGAGATGCTCGCTCAGAGCAGCATCAAGATGATAGACATAGGTGAGATTTTTCTGGTGAACTTTAAATTGTCTAAGAGGATACTGCAAACTATACATGAGAAAGTGAACAGATGCCTAGAAGTCACCTGGGGGAGCCCCGTGTTTCCTACCCCAGGACAAGCTTGTTAGGCTGTCATTGTGATGCTAGTCGGCCATCCAAGGACAGGTGCAGAAGCAGCTGGAAATGAGCTAGACTTCTACATAATGTGGCCCTAAAATAGCTTGAGGAAATTTATATATTTAAAGAGACTCCGTTTAAGCAGTCTTACTCAACATCCTTTGGAAAATACTATTCTGTGTGTTTCCTTCTGGCAGAAGAGGCACAGACTCCTGAGACTCAACACCGAGGCAGCCTAGCATGGCCTAGGGGCTCACTTCTCTGCCATCTAACGGGTAGGACCTGCCATGCTCAGTCAGCTGGTGGGCCAGTTGTGTTAGAGCACTGGCCTCAAGGGCTCCTAAATCTCAGTCAGTCTTCTTGGACTCCCTAGGGGTGAGGTGATGATGCTGACTGATTATCCATCCTGTCCTCTGAAAATTCAGGGACCCCACCTCTATTTTGTCTGTCTTAATTCCCTGAGTTTTCATTCTGTGTGTCCCCATCTCTGTCCCCTATTCAGTTATTTAATGTTAAAGAGCACAGGGAATTTCAAAGAGAACACAGGATTTTAAGGAAGGGAGAGCTCCTTTCTAGGAATCAGGAAATTGGGCTCTATTTAGTGTTTTTCTTATGTGGATTTATAACAAAAGATGATGACCTGATCTCATAAATTCAGAACACTTGTCCATAAAGTGTTGGAAAGTATAAACAACCAGATTGATGACTACAACAATAACAATAGAGACAGCAATTGGATTTCAGTCCTGGCTTCTCCACTCTCCTAGTAGTCTTGGGCAAGAGCCTTTTTGACCCATTTCTCTTTCCACTTCTTTATGTAAACTGTGTAACTTTCTAGGCCTGCATGCCCTCAACTTTAAAAAGAGGGATTTGGGCAATGCTGTCTCAAAGGTCCCTTCTAACTGTTTATTCCACTTTCATGATTCAGGCAGCTGATTTTCAGAGTGGCTGCCCCAGAATGTAGTTGACATCCATTCCACTGGCCCAGCCTGACTGCTTCCCCAGTGTCTCTGTCTCTCACTTAAAGCATTATCTTTTGGGGTATTTTTAAAGATTTATTTATTTATTTATACAAGCACTGGGTACAGTCAGAAGCGTGGGAGGGTGAGAGAATTCACCAGAGCCAGAGTGGGGAACAGAGCAGGCAGACTGACGAAATACACTGCTGAAGGGAGCAGCGGGCACAGCAGGAGAGGTCTGACGCCATGTGGGATCCTCGCCGGGGATCGAACCGGCACTGCAGAGGCTGTTGGCAGCTTCACAGCCCAGCGCTCAACCACTGTGCCACCAGGGGAGGCCCAAATCATTATCTTTCGCCCAGAGCTTTAGCTGGAGGCTTCCTGGTTATTCTCACTCCATTCACCCTTCTCTGCACCTACACTGACCCACTGCCCACTGGTTTCCAGTATTCTGTTTGCCAGAGCACTCTCAGGACATCTCTATCAATGAAATCTTTAAAATCTGTTTAAAATCTGTTTATTCAGCCCTGATTTCCATCCTTAACTCTAAATCCAAGTCTATAGGGTATCTCTCCCAAAAATCTTAGGCCAAGCTAAGTTATAAATTGATTTCTCAGACATCTTCCTTAAACTGGATTCCTTTCTGACATCCCCATTATTACGTCACTAGCTCCATTTTCTAGTCAGTTGCCCAAATCAACTTTGTTTTTGTTGTTGTTGTTGTTGTTGTTGTTTTGTTTTTTTAAAAGATTATTTATGCATTCAAGAGCTGGGGTACAGGCTAGAGATGTGGGAGGGTGAGAAGATTCACCAGAGACAGAGTGGGGAACAGAACAGGCAGACTGACTGAAATACACTGCTGAGAGGAGCAGTGGGTGAGTCAGGAGAGGTCTGCCGCGCCATGTGGGTAGCTCCCTGGCCAGCCGGGGGATGGAACTCATGCTGCAGTGACTACGGACAGCTTCATAGTTTGTGTCTTAAACCCTTGCGCCACCAGGGAGGGCCCATACCCAGATCAACCTTGAATCTCATCTCTTCTTAGCATATTCCCCTCTCAGAATCTTCATGGCCCATTCCCTATTTTTTTTTTTTTAAGATTTATTTATTTGTGCAAACAAGAGCTAGGGTACAGGCCAGAAGTGTTGGGGGTGAGAGGATTCACCAGAGACAGAGTGGGGAACAGAACAGGCAGACTGACTGAAATACACTGCTGAGGGGAGCAGCGGGCGAGTCAGAAGAGGTCTGCTTCACCATGTGGGTTGCTCCCTAGCCAGCCAGGTATCAAACTCGTGCTGCCGAGGATGCGCTTTGCTTCATAGTCTGGTGCCTAACCCCTCACGCCACCAGGGAGGCCCCCATTCCCTATCATTTAAAAAAATCTCCAAGTCCTTTCACCCTTCCTTCATGTTACTTATCCCATTTTCCCTTTCTATTCCCATTGCCTCCACTGATTCACTGTCATAGCAAATTACTGTCGCGACCTCACACCTGGCCTCCCTATCCCCGTTTTACTAACCCCTCTGTCATGCTTCTGTTTTTTTTTTTTTTAAGATTTATTTATTTATGCATACAAGAACTGGGGTGTAAGCCAGAGGTGCTGGGGGTGGGAGGATTCACCAGAGAGAGTGGGGAGCAGAACAGGCAGATCTACTGAAATACACTGCAGAGGGAAGCAGTGGGTTAGACAGGAGAGGTCTGCTGCATCATATGGGTTGCTCCCTGGCTGGCTGGGATTGAACTTGTGCTGCAGTGGCTGGCAATAGGTTGATAGTGCTGTCTTTAACCCCTGTGCCACGAGGGTAGCCCCTCTTTCATGCTTTTGAAAGGACACTTTCATCATAGTCCACCATTAGATCAACGCCAAGCCTCTTAACCTTGTATTTCTCCCAGTCCACTGTAGCCAACTTAGTATGTATAGACCTTCCTCAGCTTACGATGGGTTAAATCCTTATAATAGTATAAGGTGCATAAGTTTTTTTAAAGTCCCCAGAATTCTAGGGCAAGCAAATCTAATGTGGTGCCCATAGCTTTGCCCTTCCCTATAGAATCCAATTGCTAAGGTTAATTTTTTACTTCTTTAAAAAGAACAGGAGAAATTCATTAGGTCAATGTTGGAATGAGAAATAAAGTGGAGGAGAATTTTAAAAGGTATTGTAAGTAAAAAATGCATATAATATACCTAATTTACTGCACATCATAGCTTCACTTAGCCTTGCCTATCTTACACATGCCCAGAATACTAACACTGGCCTACATCTAGACAGAATCATGTAACATAAGCCTTTTTTATAATAAAGTATTGAAAATGTCTCCTGTAATTTGAGTTGAAAGTAAAAACAGAATGCCTAATACTAAATTCAAAGTACATTTCTGCTGAATGTATATCACTTTTGTGATCATAAAGTCAAAAAAGTCTAAGTCAAAGACCACCTGTACCTGGCTCTTAAAACCCATTTCTCAGTCTTCCTGGTAATCTTTGTACATGCTGATCCTATTAAGAATTCTGTTCCCAGACACGTCAACATTCTAAGCCTTCTTGTCTTTCGGGGCACAGCTTTAGCCATGTGCCCTCTGTGGGGACTGCCCTGACCACTCACTCATGCCTGTTCTCCCTTTCATGGGATTCCTCTCCCTTGTTGCTTCTTCCACTCACTTGGCACTTTGCATCTCTACTCTTATTATGTGATCTCTGCCTGTTCTTGACAATGAAGACAGACTTTTGGGCTTAGGGCCCTTTCACCAGATCATTTGTGCAATTCATAAAGAAAATGCTTTTCTTCGACGGCACATTTTCTGCAATACCTGTAAAATAGAAGACACTTTTTAAGTACTTGTTTAATAAATAGAAGAATGAGTTTGCACTTTTAGCAGTTGTTGTGGCTGCTTTGGTACTGTGCTGATTAGTCATAGGGAGTATTTTAACTAGAAATGTTTAGCTGGGCTGACATCTTTCTCCATATTTTGTTTGGAAATTTCAGTGACACCAATGTGACTAGCACATAGTAGGCACACACAATCAATTTTTATTGAGTGAATGAACATTCTGTTCCATTCTTACTCACTGGTGACTTAAACCACCAGTCGATGACTAGCTTTTCTTCCTAATCTTTGTCTCAGTTTTTTTGTCCCCTTATCTTTCACTCCTCCTGCATGAAATATATCCCAAACAAAAACGTTGTCAAGAAAGCTTAGTAATCCCTTCACTGTGAGTGTGTAGGCATTCATGGACACAGTCCTCATCAGCCTCTTTCCTGCATGGAAGTCTAGCTCCTCTATCTATCCCCTTATTTGTGGTTAGTAATCTGAACATCTCAAGGGCTGTGTGACTTGGGATTCTGGCTCTTTAATCAGAACTCCAGGAGTGTCACAGTCTTCACTTATGTACTTCTATCTTCCTCACTTCCTGAGCTGAGAGAAAGCTGATAGCAACCTGGATGCAGTAGTGGAAGGAGGCTGCTGTGTTCCTGTGGGAGGAACCTTGACTCAGAGCCTCTGTGCAGCATCTGTCCTAGGAAGTGCATGTATAACTCTTTTCTTGAATTAGAACATGAGAAATTAACTTTGAGGTATTTATGCTTTATGGAGTGATTTTTAATTTTTATACATGTGTATCATCACTATCACTAGGAGTTCTGATTTTTAGAAACTTTCAGATGCATTGTTTTTCTTAATCCCAAATTCTCCATCTACTTTAAATCAAATTAGTTTCTCTTGGCTTGAGACAGTTTTGATTCATTTTCATGCCACTGCTCTTGAGATACCATTTTGCAAAGCACAGCACAGTAAAGCTGAACTTAAGCTTTCTGAAAGATACTTAGGTCTTATCTATCATAGACCAACAAACTACATAGAAAAAATACCTGTAGGGGACGGAGGTGGTCGGGGTGCGTCGCCATGTTCCTGTCCTTGGTTTCCCTTGCCAAGAGCAAGTCAAAAGTCATTCTGGTGAAAATGAGGAGCGAGGCTGGGACAGGTTACTCCTTCAATACCAAGAGAAGCCGACTACGGGAGAAACTAACTCTACTGCATTATGATCCAATTGTGAGAAAAAGAGTCCTCTTTGTGGAACAGAAAAAAATACGCTCCCTGTAAACAATGGATTGCAAATGAATTTGATTTATAAATGAGAAGACTGAGGACGGGACACTGATTCAGAAACTCTGTAGTGTGTAATAAAAGAAGAGTAAATGGCAAGGAATCACTGCCTCCTGTGATTTGAAGGCCATTGTGAAGGAAAACAATGCAGTGAAAGAAAGTTCTTCATATTAGGACATATATCACTGCATCACATTTATTTATCTCTCTGGATATTTTTATAGCCCTTAATAAAAAATACTAAGATAGCCTGTAAAAAAAAAAAATACCTCTAGGATTCTATAATTCCAGACCTTATTAAATGACAAAAGTATTTGAGAATAAGTGACTAATGGGAAGTAAGAATTGTTTGTCATAAATAGACAGCTATTAATAGTTGTCAGTGGATTCAGTTGCCAACTTGTCATCCTTCCTCATTAAAGATCTGTTGGCAACTCTGAATCAGTGTGGCACAGGGAATAGTGCTTTCAGTCTGACTGAATGTTCTTCCTCCTCATTGGGGGGCTTCATGGGGCATCTTACCTGCTTGTGCCCTTAGTTATTTGCACTGAGATGCTCATATCTAGCTTCGGAGGCCTTGTCTTAATCTGAGCATGTGTGCTCAAAATACAGTGAGTCCCAACTCTCATATATTCTGCTTTTGAAGAAACTACCCCACATTTCTATATATTACACTCTGACGCACCTATCATTTACCAAAGCAGGTCTTTTGGTAGTCAGTCAGTGAACAAACATTCACCTTATTGCACAGCCATGCTCTCTACCAAACACTTGTTCAAGTTCAATAGTAACAACCTTCCTGAATGCAAGGTTTATTTGTGCAGTTATCAGAATATTTTACTACACTTTGCTTCTTTCCATAATTAAAATGAGAGTGCTGGTAAGATGCATTGGTGTTTAAGAGTTGATAAAATTGAGAAGGAGATGGAGTGGATTTTTTTTGTTTTGTTTTTAAAGGTTTGTTTTATTTATTTGGGCATACAAGAAATGGAGTGTAGGCCAGAGGTGCATGGGTGAGAGGATTCACCAGAGACAGAGTGGGAAGCAGAACTGGTGGCTCTACTGAAATACTCTGCTGAGGGGAGCAGCAGCAAGACAGGAGAGGTCTGCTATGCTATGTGGGTTAGTTCCCTGGCAGGGGATCAAATTCCCACAGCAGTGGCTGCCCACAGTTTCATAGTGCTGAAGATTTAACCCCCACGCCACCAGGGAAGTCCCCTGGAATGGAATTTTTTAAGCACACATGCAAAGCAGCAAATCTTTCATGTCATTTTGAGTTTCATTGGCCCTCAGCCAATCTACCATTTTAAGGTACAAATACAAAATATTGGAACACTGTGGTCAAAGGCTGAATTTAAAAGGGAAGATGTATTAAGATTTTTTAAAAATGTAATGTAATCTTCTCAATGGAATTCACTTAATAAGATGTAAGTCAGTTGTTGAGCTCTCAGTTGGATGTGTGAATGTGTTTTAAAGGAAATGTTCAGCATCAAAGTCTTTACGCTGTGTGTCTGGCCACTTGGTTTCTGTGGAAGGCCTCTTCCCCTGTCCAGCACAGTGTCACAGTCACCGCCTGGCTGCTGAGCTGGATGCCACCCCCTGGTGGAACCCGCCTTGTTCTCAGTTTGTGTGTGTGGTAACACAGGGAGGACTCATTATAAAGCCGCTTTTGGTATTATATTGCTTTTTACCTTTTGTTATTTTTAACAAAAATCAGGTCAAACAACTTGTCAGTACATCAATGGCATCCTTCTGAGTCAGAGAGTGTCATCCTAAATAATTTTAAAATAGTTATTTAGTATAATGTGGATCTAGCAGAACTTGTTCAACCATTCCCTGATTGATGAACTTCAGCTTGCTTCTAGTTATTTCACTCCAACCTATGTCATAAGCATCCTTATTTGTTTATTATTATGCTTTTGATTTTATAAGTTAATGACCAGAGATGAGAATAATGGGTCAAACAATAGTGAGTTTTCAAATGTAATAGATATCGCCATATTTTTTTCACAAAAATGCACAGCAATTTTTACTCCTTCCAGAAAAGGAAGGGAGTTCTTTTAATTTCTCATCTAAAATTCTTGGCAGTAGAAGAGGTGTAAAAAGACATTTCATTGTTTCAGCTTGCGCAACCTTTTGCCTAATTGTCATTTGTGTTTATTTGTAAACTGACCCCTTTTCTGTCTGGCTTTCTTACTGATTTGCAAGAACATTTTGTCCATTAGGTATGTGTGCTTGATATATGTGTTGCAGATTTCCCCCCCCCCCCAGTTTTTTTTTTAACCTTTTCATTTTGTGTACAGTGTCTTTTGCTAAAGACTTGAAAAATCTTGTTATATAATTTTTATTGCTTTTGCTTATATCATGTACTTTTCCTTATTTAACACTAATTTTTTTTTGTTTGCTAAATGTATTCCACAGAATTTTAGAATTTTTGTAATGAGAATGGGATGTTTCTTTTTCCTTTTCCACTGAATGTAGCCAAGAGAGAAAAGCTTTTGGTTTGTTTTGTTTCCTGACAACTTACTAATTTCTTTCCAGTTTTCAATCATTATCAGTCATTTCAAGCAAATAAAGATAAATTGATCTCTTTCCACTACTTATTTCATTTTCTTTTCATGTAGTACAATTAGTTAGGACTTCTGTTAAAGTTATGAAACCTTTCTTACGGTTAAAAATCACATCCTGCCTGGAGTCTGAGCTATAGATTGACCCCCTTGCTCTGTGCCATGAGCCCTGTGTAATGTCATTAATCTCTTCACAGCAGAAGTTGTGGCATCGAATCACCTCACATCCAGTGTTGCGCAGGCTCCTCTTTCCCAACCATAATCTGAGCTCTGAAAAGTTGGGGAGCATGTCCCTTATTTTATGTCCTTCACAGAACCTAGCAAAAAACTGGGCACCTCACATATGTGTTGAACAGTCAGGTGTATGAAATATGCTCTGCTCTCTTTTTCTAGGGTTTCCCCACTCCTTCCTTGAAGCCTGCAGCTCTGACCTTATTGGACCTATGTCTCTGAACTAGAGAGGTCAGATGACCCAAAAGCACTATGTCCCGAGGGCCTTCTCCCTTACCCACCTGCAGAATTTAGATGCTTGAGCCTCTAGACTAGAGATCTCTTCCTTCTCAAACTTTAGCAGCATCACTAGGACAGCTTGTTAAAACACATTTTTTGGGATCACCCCCAAAGTTTCTGATTCAATAGGTCTGAGGTGATACCCGGGAATTTGGCACTCCTAATATGTGTAGATGGTTGTTGGTGTGGGCAACACAATTTGAAAACCACTGCTCTGTACTGTAGTTGGTGACCTCATGGAGGCAAAGCCAGTAGTTCTTCGCATGAATAAGCCAGATTCTTGTTGTAGCGCAAGTCCTGCAAGTCCTGCCCGGTGGCCAGGCCCCTTCATTTCACTGAGCAGCATCTGCCCCAGACTCCGCCCCCCCACCCCCTGCCCTGTGAGTCTATGCTCTGAAAGAAAGGTGGAGTACATGTCCAGGGCACAGAGTATGTGTCAGGAAAGTCATGGGATGGGTGACTCTGAAATGAAAAACTTTTTAGAATTAATGAAAATTCACTCCCCTTCCTTCCCCCACCCCCCAGCCTCTGCACTTAGATACCTTCATGAAAACAGAATCATCCATCGGGATCTAAAGCCAGAAAACATTGTCTTGCAGCAGGGAGAGCAAAGAGTAAGTGACCCTCCTGGGACTTGGAATGTTCTGGGGACCGCCCCTGGGAAGCTGCTCTGGTAGAGAAGGAACATGTTCTGAGTGGTTGTTTATATTTGCCTTTCCTTGAGTTTATATTTGCTTTGAATCTCTGGCAATGCTTTTTGATTTGAAACAATTCAGCAAAAAGTTCTTGCTAGCAGATTGAGGCAAGTTTGAATGGATCACATTGTTAATTGTCCAGTTGCAGGAATCTGATAAGCAAAATAATGTTTGTCTTCCTACCTCCACCCCCAAGTTTTGGGAATAACACTTCTTAGAAATAGTCTTTTTGTTTTTCATCTGTTTGAGACCCTCAACGTTTTATTATTTTCATTTATTTAATAAAATAACCTTGTTTTACATTCTTGTTAATATTTTGGCAGTACAGGATTTCTCCCCTCAAGTGTTTACCATTGCTCTCCCGCCACCAAAACACCCATAGTCCCTCACCACAGTCCATTGTGCTCTTCCCCTCTCCTCACAGCTCCTCCCCTTTGGATGTTTAGCTCTATGGTCAAAAGAGAGCCTCAGCTTTTGATGCTGAAATGAAACCAGCCGTAAGTTGGTTCTGGATGTGGCAGTGGTGCAGGCACAGGCCTGTAAAGCCAGGTGGAAACCAAAGTTTCCTCAGAGCTCCTTGTGACCTCCCCTCCTGCCTGGGCTTGGTGCTGTGCTCTTTCAAAACCTTGTTTGTTCAGCTGGGGGTGATGAAAGGTTCTCAGCTGAGTAGTAACGCATGGGCCACCCAATCTCTTCTAATAAAGCTTCGTCAGCATCGTAGGCCTGACCCATGACTGTCATAGTACTCACCTTTGTTCCAGTTCACACTCCTTCTTCCTTTGGCTCTAAGATTGAGAACTAGTGATATTTAGTAAGATAGGATTGGCCTGGTTTTTCAGTTCATAAAGTCCAGGTTTAGCAATCTTGTGCGGGGAGGGGTCTGTATGTTAATTTTGACCTTCACAGAACAAGGAAGCTTTTGTTCAGCATTTTTAAGTGTGTTTTCTTTTGTCCTAAATCCACCACATTAGGGCATTCCCCTATGTTTTTGGTGTTTCTGAGCAACTTAGGGTCTAATACAACCTGGGAGCTCAGAAGTAGCCTCTGCTGTAATGGCAAGCAATCAGAATTCTTACAGGAGGACAACATATTCTAATAACCCTTGGATTTCTCCTTCTCCTTTTTATTTCTTTTTCAGTTAATACACAAAATTATTGACCTAGGATATGCCAAGGAACTGGATCAGGGCAGTCTCTGCACCTCCTTTGTGGGGACTCTACAGTACCTGGTAAGAAATGGTATTTACCTGTGCTTATCAGTTCCTCTTTGAAGTGTTATGTTTATGGGGCTTCTCTCTATCCCTGCCTTCTAGCATCTACGTCTTGCCAGCTCTTTGAAATTTTCCTAGATGTGTAGAAATTATCATAATCGTTCAAGTCAGCACTTGTTTTTTTTTTCTTTTTTTGCAAACAGAGGCCCTATGGGAGGGTATGTTCACCTTCTCATGTCAGAAGAGAAGCTAGTGTGTCCTTGCACAAATCCTACCTCTTGTGCTTCAGTGTTCTGGCTGAAAATAGAGAGCTTGAACTAGCTTCATTCTGATCTATTGAGTCCTCAGTTTCCATGAGGCATCTCAGAGGCCACTGAGGAGTCTAATCTCTGAGCTCCCACCCTGCCTTTACATTATTTGGTCTGAATATTGAGGGTCTAGTTGAGTCACTAATTCATTCAAGTGATGGACTACAGTCTGTGTAAGGCACTGTGCTGGGAGCTGGTGATGCAATGGGAAGGAAGATAAGCATTTCCCTGGCCTTCAGGAGCTTGGAGGTTAGCAAGAAAGCTAGTATTATCCTGACACACAAATAACTAAGAAATTACAACTGTGGTGAGTGCTACAAAGGAAAAGTATGGGGTGTCATTGGATAGATCTATGAGGAAGACCCAGCCTGGTCTGGGAACTGAAGGATGAGTAGGTGCCAAGCAAAGGGGATAGAGGTAGGGAAAGGGAGAGGAACTTCTGGGCAAAGGGATAGTAAGTGTGGTGGGAGATCAGAAAGTACAGCTGGAAGTACAGAGGAAAGGAAGAGAATGGCTTGAGTTCAAGCTGGAGAGGGGGTGGGGAACGATTGTGCAGGACCTTTTTGACTGAGTTAACGTTTTAGACTTCATCCTAAAACCCCAGGAGAGACACCAAAGAGTTTTATTTTTTTTTTTTCTTAATTACATTTTATTTTTTTTTTATAAATTTTATTGTTATATTCCCCATACAATTGCAGCCCCCCCATTCTGACCCCAATCCCTCCCCTCCTGCCCCCGCCCCCCTAAAAGTGTCTCTGGTTCATAGTTTTTTGTTGATTTTGATTTTCACTTTCTTATATTCATTTTCCTGGTCCCTTATTTAAGTTTTCTAGATTCCTGCTATGAGTGAGACCATCCGGTATTTTTCTTTTTCTTTTTGGCTTATTTCGCTGAGCATGATCCCTTCCAGCGCCATCCATGTTGCTGCAAATTGCATGTGTTTATCTTTTTTGAATGCTGAGTAATATTCCATGGTATATATGTACCACATCTTCTTGATCCAGTCATCTATTTTTGGGCATTTGGGTTGTTTCCAAAGCTTAGCTATTGTAAACAGTGCTGCTATAAACATAGGGGTGCAGGTGTTCTTTGGAATTGATGTTTCTGTGTCCTTTGGGTAAATACCTAGGAGTGGAATTGCTGGATCATATGGAAGCTCTATGTTTAGTAGGTCCAGAAATCTCCACACAGCTTTCCACAGTGGTTGGACCAGTTTGCACTCCCACCAGCAGTGCAGAAGAGTTCCTTTTTCTCCACACCCTCGCCAACATTTGTTGTTGCTAGTTTTTTTAATATGTGCCATTCTCACTGACACCAAAGAGTTTTAATTAAAGTTGGAGAGGGATCCGGTTTCCTTTTCGAAAAGACCTCTCTATATAGTATGGACAATGAATTGCACAGAACAAGAGTAAATAGTGAGTCTATGATATGGACGCTCTTGTAATAAGCACTTCAGAGCCATTGGTAGCAGTGAGGATGCAGAGAATGATTCAAAAAATCCCTAGCAAGATTTAGTAATAGACCTTTTTGGGGTGGTAATAATGAGTAAAACTTGGATTGAATTTGACTGTGTTTGTAGTTTAAAAAACTAAGCAAAGTTGAAAGCTATTAGGCTAGTCAAACTAGTTAGTTCCAAAAGAAAAAAAAAGTCCTTCAAGTTTTCTGAGTGCATTTACACTGCTAACATGCCTACCCATCAACTAAGGCCCTGAGCTCTTGTCATTTGTCACCTGCTTAATGGAAAGAAGGTTTCCAAGTGGTGACTCATGGCAGTTGTGACTCAAGCGCCTGTGTCCATGGGATATAATTTTGGAGGTCCTGCTGGGTTTCCTGGAACCCTCAGCAGAGGAGCATGGGGGCCCCATGCTCCAACCAGGACACTCAGTCACATGTCACTTACGGGAGCTGCACTTTCTGTTCGTAACCAGACATGGTGGTTGACTTGACCATTCCAAATTTTTCCTCTGGTTTGGAATCCTTGGCCCTCTATGAGTGTTGCATTTTCAGCCAGACTGTGCAGTCCTCTCTCCATGTCTGGCTTGTGATGGCCCTTTTCAGAGTGCATCCTCTCAGCTACTTATGTGAGGAGCCTCCTTCTGAACTGAGCCCTGTCCTCTTTCCACTTGTGTTTCAAAGCTTTCTTTGGGGTCCTAAGTCTTTGATTGGGCAGCTGTCATGCATTTGAACTGGCTTTTTCTTGTCTCACTGTAAATCTTCCATCCCATCATTTGACCACATGTTACTAGGTGGATGAGACTTGGTCAGCATTTAATGCATGTATTATGGTGTGTTATGCATTTGGTGTATATATCCTTTGTTGTGTGCATCTTGTCTTCCTCTCTCTATACAGCCCCATGAGAAGGGGATTCAAAGTAGTCAGGTCTTCTAAGAATGCCCCTAGAGGCCCTTGCATCAGCCTCAGGGGTGAATGAGGTTCAGAGAAATCCTTTATCCCACTAGCTAAACATGTGGTCACATTCTCATCCTGAGTGGACATGCCAGTGTTTCCAGGATGTAGGCAGGGAAGAGTGAGGACATGAAGGCCTGTTGCTCCCTCCTAGGATGGCTTCTCACAATAAGCGCAGCTCAGGTGTGTCCTGGCCATATGCTTTGCAGGCCCCAGAGCTGCTGGAGCAGCAGAAGTACACGGTGACTGTGGACTACTGGAGCTTTGGCACCCTGGCTTTTGAGTGCATCACGGGCTTCCGGCCGTTCCTCCCAAATTGGCAGCCTGTGCAGTGGTGAGTGAGTCCTGGCCTAAGGGAAGGAGTGTGTCCCTCTGTCTTTGTCATGACCTATGACTTCCTTTTTACTGGTGCCCCAGGCCAGGTGTGAGACATCTGTGTCTGTCTCCCAAAGAGAAAGTCCTGCCTGCATGTGGGCAGTCCAAGCTCTAAAACCTAGAACAGTAAGCGCATGTGTCAACATGGATTCTGGGTTTTTACACCTTTACATGTAACACCACATATTTTGCATATTCAGTAGCAACAAATCAGTCCATTTACAAACTATTGTTTAAATATGCACACTGACACTGAAAATGCTGTGCAGAACTGGTCCAACCATTGTGGAAAGCTGTCTGGAGGCTCCTCAGTCAACTAAAAATGGAGCTACCATATGATCTGGCAATTCCACTCCTAGTGATCTAGCCAAAGGACACAAAAACAGTGATCCAAAAGAGCACCTGTACACCTATGTTTATTGCAGAACTATTTACAATAGGTAAAACCTGGAAACAACCCAAATGACCAAAAATAGATGACTAGATCGAGAAGATGTGGTATATAAACACAATGGAATATTATTCATCAATCAAAAAAGATAAAACTCATGCCATTTGCAACAACGTGGATGGAGCTAGAAGGAATTATGCTCAGTGAAATAAGCCAGAAGGAAAAAGAAAAATACCAGATGGTTTCATTTATAACAGGAACATAGGGGAACCAAATAAGACATCAGTGTAAAAAATAATAATAATAATAACAGTACAAAACACAACAAAGCATAAACAGACAATTATAAACCAGAGACATACTGCAGGGAAAGAGGAGTGAAAGGGGTTGGAGGGAGGGAGGGAGGAGCACAGGGGACTGTGGTGATGGTGCAGGGGTGACTCGGGGAAGGAGATTCTATGGGGACTCAATCTGAGGGGTGGGGGAAGCAAATATTGTCTAAAAAATGTAAAAAATGATAAATGTTAAAATAAAAAAATTAAAAAGAAAAAATAAATTAATAAAAAGGAAAAAAATTAAAAAAAAGAAAATTCTGTGCAGGCAAAAACAAAGAATATATACACATGACAGACAAGAGTAATTTACACAAACATTTATTATTCACAAATTTTACTGTATTGCAATATAAATTTTTCTTTTAAAATATAAGAAAGTAGCTTGAACTGGGAAACAAATAAATGACAAAAAAGATTTTCAAATAAAAAATCAAAAGATACAAATACATTTTTAAAAATTATTCTTTTATAGTCTAACTATTTTTTTAATTATAAATATATAGAATTATTATATATATGTTAATCATTGCTGAAATTTTAAAGTTAATATTCTCAATCAGTTAAGTTTCATTCAGGACTTAAGAGACTACACATTTTTTTTGTTAGGTTTTTTTCCCTCACATTGTTGCTCATTTTTGTACAATATTTGATTTCTCCCCTCAGGTGTAGTCCCCATAAATCTCCCACCACCACAGCATCCATGAACCATCACCATAACCCCTTGTGCTCTTCCTTCCCCTATTTGGGCCCCTCTCCCTCCACCTCCTCCGCTGGATGCCTCCCGTCTATGGTCAGCCTGCAAGTTTTATCTTTTTCCTGACCCTTTGTTCAGTTTCCTTATATTCCACTTCAAAGTAAAACCATCTGATATTTTTCTTTTTCCTTCTGACTTATTTTGCTTAGCATATACACTTGTTTAAATGATGCTCCTGTTGTTAAAAAAATTTTTTTTCCAGTTTGTCTTTTTTTCTTTGGGGCTGTAATAAGTTCACATGGTTCAAACTTCACTATAAAAAGCACACACAGAAGTCACCTGATACCTGTCTCCCATCCACAGGCCCCCAATGTAATTCATTATTGCCATGCTGCCCAGGGGGTTTTGTACCCATAAAAGCAAATTGGCATATGTTTGTTTGTTTTCATTTGTGTATTTTATTCCTTTTGTACATCATCAGCAGCAGAATATGAATGATATCCTGTATGCTCTTAAAACATTCTTATACCTGAACTTTTCCTTCACACAACCCAGAAACAACCACCCTGAAAAATTTTGTATGTTTCTAGCCTCTTCATGTGTGTTATGCTGTTAAAAAAATAAATAAAATAAATAAATTATTACATATGCTCTATTATAACCTGCTTTTCAAATGTACTGTTGAACATTCTTGGTGCTTTTGCATATTATTTGTAATATCTACTGACTGGCCATATACAGCAGCTTATTCAACTCATCCCCCACTAACCTTTGTAGGGAAGTCCTACAAAGATAACACTAACCTTTGTAGGGAAGTCCTGTTACAGTCACAATTATTTCCCCATGATAAATTCCTAGGAATGAAATTAATAGATCAAAGATTATATACATCATCAAGGTTTTTTTTGTTATTTTTTTTTAAAGATTTATTTATTTATACAAGCACTGGGTACAGTCAGAAGCGTGGGAGGGGAGGGTGAGAGAATTCATCAGAGCCAAAGTGGGGAGCAGAGCAGGCAGAAGGACCGAAGTACACTGCTGAGGGGAGCAGCGGGCGGCAGGAGAGGTCTGCGCGCCATGTGAGACCCTCCTCCGGTGGCCGGGGAGCAGCCGGGGATCGAACTGGTGCTGCAGAGGCTGCAGGCAGCTTCGCAACCCAGCGCTCAACCGCTGCGCCACTGGGGAGGCCCACATCATCAAGGTTTTTGATGTTTATTAGTGAATTGATCAACAAAAATGTTTTATAAACTGCATTACCACCAGGAGCACCCAGAGGTGCCCCTTCACTGACTCTGGCCCCTTCACTGACTCTGTTTTTTAAATGCCTTAATGGAAATAGTAAATCATTAACTCTTTCAAAGGATAGGTATTTGCATCATGAAAATATTTATTTGTAAGAATAAGATGCAGCCTTTGAGTCAATTCCAGAAAAGTAGTTTCATGTGATGGCTTTCCAGTTCAGTCACCATTTATATGCCAGGCATTGGAAATACAAACAGGAGAGGAGCCCAGGACCTTCTCTGGAGGAGTCTGGTGAAATGGCAAAGAATGCCCCCCTCAGGGGGCTTCCTTTAAAACAGGCAATACTCCACTGCTTAGGTTCTGGCTGATTAAGGAAATCACTCACTGATTTATACTACACTTAGTAATGTAACCATGATAAAAATGACTTTAAAGATCTATGTATCTGGGGCCTCCCCGGTGGCGCAGCGGTTGAGCGCTGGGTTGCGAAGCTGCCCACAGCCTCTGCAGCACCGGTTCAATCCCCGGCTGCTCCCCGGCCACCGGAGGAGGGTCCCACACGGCGCGCAGACCTCTCCTGCCGCCCGCTGCTCCCCTCAGCAGTGTACTTCGGTCCTTCTGCCTGCTCTGCTCCCTGCTCTGGCTCTGGTGAATTCTCTCACCCTCCTACGCTTCTGACTGTACCCAGTGCTTGTATAAATAAATAAATAAATCTTTAAAAAAAAAAAAAAAAAAAGATCTATGTATCTGTAGTGTCTTTCACCAAGGAATTACTACATTTCTTCAAACATTGAGCCTTTCAATTATTTACAACAACTTGAGTTAAAGTTCATTAGAAGTGAAGGAACAAGTGATCTTTGAAAAACATATCCCCAATGGCTCAGCATCTTCACAATGTCTATCACTGTCTGCAGAATCTGCTTCATAGAACTGCCCTCATTGGTGCTGGAAGGCCAGGCACCCACTTCTAAGTGGATTTTTCTGAAATCAGTGAGGGAGTTGTTTAATGAACTAGTCTGTGAGAGGGGCCTGCCTAATATGCTTTTTGATGCAATAAATAGCTTTTTAAATGTCTACGCTCATCTCAGATGGCAGGAAGGTAGTAATTTCAGAATGAATGCAATTTGAAATACATTTTAAGACCTAAGCAGTAAGCATTGATTTACTATAGCCTTTTATTTTGACAGACCAAGTTTTCCATAAGAGCATCATTCCACCTATATGTAATGACAAGTCTTAGGAGAACTGATTCCCCAAAATCACAGTTTCAGTCAGAACCGTAGACCACCAGCCTCTGCCACATGCCAGTTCCTTTAGATTACCTGTATGCTCCAGTTGGGCCCTTACCAGTGAGAACTGCCTGGAAGATAAAGCATTTTTAATTCAAATTTCCTAGATGTCTTTTGGAAAGGAAATTTGAACATTCATATAGTGTAAATAGAACACCAGACTTTGGAATTCAGTCCCCAGTTCTGTGACTCTACTTGTGTGACCTTAAGCAAATGACCTGATTTTCATTTCCTAACCACTGACTGGGGAACTAAAAACATGGGGTTATTATGGCAAAGACGTGCATGTTCACTGTCAAAGTCTGTAGTTATCTATGAAGTGTTGTTCAAATTTAAGTGATTCTCCTTATCACATTATCAAGTGATATCATCTTATCAAGAAGATTCAAAAGCAGTTGATTTAAAAAATGTTTTTCCTTCAAATATGCTTTCAGCTGCATCAATATGTGTTCCAAATTGGAGAATGTAAAGATTCATTTATATGGGAAATATTTAGCCACATACATTTAGAGCAAGTGCACATGTTGTGTTTATGTCATGTGAATATAATACGTATGCAGTAATCTTAGTTTGGAACTTATCATTTTATTCCCTATGAAAGCATGAGTTTGTCATAGATAAAATGAGAAAATAGAGAAAAGTCAGATAAGCCAAGGATGAGATGAGGAGCCAGCAGTTCAGTCACAGAGGCTGAGCACAAGATGTATAACTACCGCCCACTCAGGTGGCACCAGCCAGAACTGAGCTCTTGAAAGAGCTGACCTCACGCGATGCAAATGCATTGGCCATTTTTCTAAAAGTTTAAATCATGAGCTGGGGGCACCTTGTACAGTTGTAAAGTGATGTACTACAAATGTGAAATGGCTCTTGACCACTAAGCAACTTACGGGTTGTAATTAACAAGACGACACGTTTGCAGGCATTCCAAAGTCCGGCAGAAGAGTGAGATGGACATTGTTGTTAGTGAAGACTTGAGCGGCACAGTGAAGTTTTCCAGCTCTCTGCCCTACCCTAATAATCTTAATAGGTAAGGTACAGTGGTCTTTCTCTTCTACATATTTTTCTTCCCCTTCTGTAGAGTACATCTGAGGTAATATTTGATAGCTTTTATTTATTTTTTTAAAGATTTGTTTATTTATGCATATGAGGTGGGGTAAAGGCCAGAGGTGTTGGGGGGTGGGGGTGAGAGGATTCACCAGAGACAGAGTGGGGAACAGAACAGGCAGATTGACCGAAATACACTGTTGAGGGGAACAGCGGGCGAGTCAGGAGAGGTCTGCTGCGCCATGTGGGTTGCTCCCTGGCTGTCCGGGAATCGAACTCATGCTGCAATGGCTGCAGATTACTTCATAGGTTGCATCTTAACCCTTGCGCCACCAGGGAGGCCCTATTTGATAGCTTTTAAATAGCTTATCCGATATCATCCTGTGACTTAGAACTAGACATATAAATCTTAATCTTAGAATAGATTCCCATCCCTCCCCCCATCCAGAAATCATCTCTTCTAAATTCACATAGCAATTTATCTCTACCTCTTATTATCCTTAGTAACTTCTACCTTGTAATTACATTTGGTCTTTCATAAGGTTTATCTTCTAGTCAGCTGAGAGCTATTTCAGGGTAGGGAATTACACTTTTTCTCTTTGCACACTTTATGTGGCCTAATACTGAGTCATAGTCAACCAATTAATCTTTGAACAATATTATAACCTAGTCTACAAGCCAGAGTCTGAACAATTAAATAATACCAGAGTAATAGTACAAAAGAAAGATATAAGGCAGTCACACAATTGAGAAGCATGGATAATTACTATGAGCTTTTTTTTTTTTTAAAGATTTATTTATTTATTTATACAAGCACTGGGTACAGTCAGAAGCACGGGAGGGTGAGAGAATTCACCAGAGCCAGAGCTGGGAGCAGAGCAGGCAGTAGGACCGAAGTACACTGCTGAGGGGAGCAGTGAGTGGCAGGAGAGGTCTGCGCCACCAGGCGAGGCCCTACCATGAGCTTTTAAAGGACAGGAAGAGAGGGATTGTGTGCACTAGAGTGATGTGGAATGACTGTGCATGAGCCGCTACTTTCTGGAAAGATGTGCAAGACATGGATAGACAAATAGGAAGGAAGTTGAAAGGGGAAAGATGGAGGTGAACAAGGCATGTTTTAGGAGACAGTGAGTAGCTGTGTCAGCTTCAGGAAAGGGCTTGCACAGAGAGGTGGCTAGCTATCACCTCAGAAAACCTGAACTCTGTCACATGAGGCCACCAAGTGCTGTTAAGAGGGTGACTAACTAAATCCAGCAACATGGGGTCGAGATTGTGTGGGGGGATCTCCTGGAGGTCAGGCATGCCCATAAAGTGCATTTTAAAACCTTCACATGGAATACTATTCAACTGTTAAAAAAAAAATGAAATCCTGCCACTTGCAACAACATGAATTAACTTAGAGGGTATTATGCTTAATGAAAAAGTGAAATAAGTCAAGAGAAAGACAAAAACCATGATTTTACCCATGTGCTATATAGAGAAAGCAAGTAAACAGATGAATTAAATAAAACAAAAATAAACTTTTAAACTCTAACACCAATTAATGGTTACCAGAAGAGAAGGGGGAGAGGAGGTGGGTAAATCCAGGGGAAAGGGATCAGTTCTGTGAAAGGCAGATTTGGACTTTGAGTGGTGAGCTTGAGGTAGTATATATGGACATTGATTTGTAACTGATATACATTGTAACTCATAAAGTCCTCATGCAGTGTTACTTCAATTAGAAAAAAAGAACTACTTACAATAACCAGAAAAAAGCTTCACAGATCAGCTTGCTGGATCTCAGTCTACTGACTCATCTGTTATGAAATCCCTGACTTGAAGGGGTATTTTGGTAGATCAGGAGAGTTGATAAGCACATGAATAAGAAGCTGTTGGGTTGGAAATCCTTTTCCTCTCAAATTGGCATTCTCTGTCCCTGTTAAAGTGCACTTTCCAACATGCACCTGACACGGATGGCAGTGGAGGTGTGTGCTACCCTGTGCTTTTCTTAGCATCCTTGCAGAACGACTGGAGAAGTGGCTGCAGCTGATGCTGATGTGGCACCCCCGACAGAGGGGCACTGACCCCGGGTATGGGCCCAACGGCTGCTTCAAGGCCCTGGATGACATCTTAAATTTAAAGGTGAGCCAGGAGCTATGTCAGGCCTGAGGCAACAGGTCAGGTTCCCATGGGACAAGAAATGCTATCGGAGAGGACTCCAGATCTGGAGAGGAATTCAGATGCCTGTGTAGCATCTCTTTACATGAGGAAGTGGGTAGGACCTCTGTGCTCCCTGGTGTGGCTGGTTAAGGTAGCTTTGGACAAACAAGAATATGAAAGACTGGAGTATATGAGCCATGGTATTGAGGCTCCTTCCTCAAGCTCAGCCCTTGCTTTGTGTGACAGGGAAGTGTTGGAAGCAGCAGAGGGCCTAGACAAACAGGTTGTTATCTCTCAAAAGATGGATTTTTTTCCAATAATATTTGGGTTGTATTGCAGCTGGTTCATATCTTGAATATGGTCACCGGCACCATTCATACCTACCCAGTGACTGAGGACGAGAGTCTGCAGAGCTTAAAGGCCAGAATACAGCAGGACACAGGGATCCCTGAGGAGGACCAGGAGTTACTGCAGGAAGCTGGGCTGGCTCTGATCCCTGACAAGCCAGCCACACAGTGCATCTCTGACGGCAAGGTAACCCTGGCTCCCCACAAAATGCCACTTTCCCCTGACTTTGCTGCAAGGCCACTAAGCATGCTTTCAGATTTCAGCTCTACCTTGTCAAGCAATCTATTAATCACCCTGTGCAGAGACCTACCTGTTTTTTAAGTTGGAATACCAGGTTCTAAGTGTGGTTTAACAGGAACACAAGTCACTCCACAGCAGACTTTTGCTTCTAGACCTTTTAAAGTACCTTTCTTGTTGTCAAAGTGATGTTTTCTTTGTTGCCAAAGTGATGTTTTCTTCTTCCAACTCAACCAAAACTAAGTATGATGCACCTATTGTGCACAGAACTATGCTGACCACTGCAGCAATGCACACACAGTCCCTGCTCAAAAAGAGCAGATAAAATTGAGAAGCAACCAAATGGCTAGGCAAGGAGACAATGAATGTCTAAATTGCACAGTAAAGACAAAGAAAAAAGGAGCGTAGTAAGTTGTAAATAAAGTGACTATTGGGATAGTGAGTGTAAAAGGAATAGGGAAGGGAATACACAAAAAGAGGCTTCGTGACCGCTAGATATTTGCAGGCCGAAGACGTTGCCAGCAGTGAGCAGTGAGAAACCTCCGCTGCCTTTTCATTATGACTTGAAAAGGAGGAATTGGAGCCATGAGATCTCCTTTGTGCTTGTGTCATTGCAGCTAAATGAGGGCCGCACGTTAGATATGGATCTCGTTTTTCTCTTTGACAACAGTAAAATCACGTACGAGACTCAAATCTCCCCACGACCCCAACCTGAGAGCGTCAGCTGTATCCGTAAGAATATCATTTGTTTTTGTTTTGTTTTTAAATAATCACTTATAATGTTTAGGATGAGACACGAGGTAGAGATGTGAACTGGGGAGAGACCACACGGAGATCAGCTTACCCTGTCCCAGGGGCACCTATTTTACTTGGGACACATAAAGAGTAGCCTGACAAAAAAGAGTATAGAGACTTCAGTTCATTTCAGCCTCATACACAGAACTTTAAACAGAAGACATACTGCCTACCAGCCACTGATCTTGAATCACTTAGTGATTTTATTTAATTCTCTTTATTATTTATTTATTTTTAATTAATACTTGCATGTGATTCCAAAAAAATCAAAAAGCACAAAAGAATATACAGTGGAAAGTAAGTCACTCTCTCTCCAGTTACCTAGCCTCTCCCAGGAAAACTGGTGCTCTCAAATTCATGGGTCATCTTTGCAGAGGAGTTCTATGCATTTATAAGATATATTTCTAATATATGCATATATTTATATAGTCATCATTTCCCCCTCAAACATATGGTAGCATACTATATATACTATTCTGTACCTGTCTTTTTCACTTAATTTATTTGGAAAATCCCCCCCTGTTGGTACAAATAGAAATGCTTGTGGGGGCCTCCCCTGTGGTGCAGTGGGTTGAGCGCAGTGCTGGGAAGCTGTCCGCAGCCTCTGCAGCACGAGTTTCGATTCCTGGCTGGCCAGGAAGAAACCCCAATGGCATGGCAGTCCTCTCCTGTCTCACCCGCTGCTCCCCTCAGCAGTGTATTTTGTCAGTCTGCCTGTTCTGTTCCCCGCTCTGTCTCTGGTGAATCCTCTCACTTTCCTGTGCCTCTGGCCTGTACCCCAGCTATTGTATAAATTAAATAAATAAATCTTAAAAAAAAAAAAAAAAGAATGGAGATTAACATAAAACCCTAATGGTTTGGGTATCACTTAAAAAAAAAAAAAAGAGAGAGAACTGCCTGTGTTGAATTGTTGTGTAGTACTGTTCTGTAGGAATGTCAGGTGAACATTTTTTTTTTAATTTTTTTTTAAATTAGTTTTTTTTTTAAAGATTTATTTATTTATACAAGCGCTGGGTACAGTCAGAAGCATGGGAGGGTGAGAGAATTCACCAGAGCCAGAGCGGGGAGCAGAGCAGGCAGAAGGGCCGAAGTACACACTGCTGAGGGGAGCAGCGGGCGGCAGGAGAGGTCTGCGCGCCATGTGGGACCCTCCTCTGGTGGCCGGGGAGCAGCCGGGGATCGAACCAGCACTGCAGAGGCTGCGGGCAGCTTCACAACCCAGCACTCAACCGCTGCGCCACCGGGGAGGCCCCAGGTGGACATTTTAAGGTGTTTGCTACTCTTCATTCACACACATGTACACACACAACTCTTAGAATAAACATATCAAGGACCCAAAGTCTTAGAGATCGCCAAGCTATTGCTTATTTAATTGTTTTCCAATACTGCTGTGAAGCTGTATCATCAGAAAACTTCATATCACCTCTATATTGAGAACATGAGTTCCTGTTGAAAATATGGGCGCTTGTATACATGTGAGTGTATCAATATGGTTCACAGAGTGTTTTTTCAAATCAACAGCTATTTATTGACTAGTACCTGCTTGTGCTATTATAGGGTACAAAAATGTATGAGGCCATAGCCAGGCATAACACCCAAGAGTTATGTTATTAGCATCTTAGTTACATAACTTTTAAAAACATAAAAGTGCCAGTGTGTGGGAAGGCTGGATGTGGTTAATCATAGGAAGTTATTCTCTGACAATTACTACATGTGTCTCTTGTTATAGTTCAAGAGCCCAAGAAGAACCTCCCTTTCTTCCAGCTGAGGAGAGTGTGGGGCCAGGTGTGGCACAGCATCCAGACCCTCAAGGAGGACTGCAACCGGCTGCAGCAGGGACAGCGAGCTGCCATGTATTGTGCCAGGCATTTTGGGACTGAGTTTAAATTGCTTAGTGGCTTTTGCTACAGGGAGGAGGTGGTGGCAGGGGCCCAGAAGCAACAATTAGGAGGGACAACAGGGAGACACTGGTTTGGCTGGCGGGACATGGTTGGCTGAGCAGGGAGGCCCTGTTAGTCTTGATGAGGTGAGTGAGGTTAGCACGTGGAGCAAGAGTGTAGACCAAGGGTGGGGCCAGCCAATCCTAGGACAGATGTGTGGAACTTGGAGAAGTGCACTGCAGTTTGAATTAGCAGGGTTGCCCTGCTTTGTCACGTTGGGGCTGACTAGGATATGACTGTTTTAGGTTATTGTGTAGGTCTTTGCCTAATTCCAATTTTGGTGCAAAACCTCATACATTGCTGAGTGCTAGGAAATTGCCTTTATGTTTATAATGAATACTCTCAATAATAATTATAGCAGGGACCTGCCTGGGTGTTTGAGGACGTTTTATTATTGTACAGGGAATGCTATTTCGATCCCAAAGATGCCCCAAGGTTGTGTTTCTTGTGGTCTCTGCAGGATGAATCTCCTCCGGAATAACAGCTGCCTCTCCAAGATGAAGAATTCCATGGCTTCCATGTCTCAGCAGCTCAAGGCCAAGTTGGATTTCTTTAAAACTAGCATCCAGATTGACCTGGAGAAGTACAGTGAGCAAACTGAGTTTGGGATCAGTGAGTGTACTCTTTGCAGTGAGTTCAGAGAGACCATTCCATTCCATTTTTTGTTTCCTTGAGGTTTCTTTTGTCCTCTTTTAATTGAGTTTATTTGTTTTGTTTTTGTGGTGTTTTCATTTGTGTTTCTTTTTTTTCCCCTCCTAAATTGTTTTTTTTTCCAGCATCAGATAAACTGCTGCTGGCCTGGAGGGAAATGGAACAGGCTGTGGAGCTCTGTGGGCGGGTAGGACACCCATTTTAGGTTTCTTTCTTTACCAAGAGGGATGAGGCTTTTTACTACCACTTCCCACTTCCTCCTCGAACACATCGAGCTCTTGTATATGAGAAATCAAGTTTTCCTCCTCCTGTTCTTTGACGAAATTAGAACTTGCTGGAAAGAGACTTGGAGAATCACCAGTAAGGAGCCTGCTGTAACAGTTCTAGGAGCTCACAATAGAGCTGGCAAAGATTTGAATAAGGAGTGAGATGTCCAGTGTCCCAGTAGAGGACTGGGGGAGCCTTCCTGTTAGAAGGGGCCTGGGACAAATGATCAACATGCCTCTTCTCAAAGTTTTTTGGCTAATCTTGTTGGAATGCTAAGCCCATAAGAAAGTAAAGGCCTAAGCAGAAAATCTTAGGACAGTGTAAAGCAAGATGTCATTGAAAAATGTTAACGATGAAGGCAAGACAAGGCAAGGGAAGTATGATGAATCTCACACAAAAATTGGAAACCTTGAACTCTGGGGCTTTTTTCTGGACTTTTCCATATTTTCCCCAGTGAGTTTGGGCAAGGACCTTGACCCCTGCATCTCTGTTTCCTTGTATAAATTAATACTGATATGCATTCTTAAAAGTGGATGTTACTGGTGATATAAACAATTCCTATTTAACGTAAATACAGGTGAGAGTGTTCCACCTCCATCCTGGCAGTCAAACATAAGATGTCATTGGAATGGATAAAGTGGAGAAAAGAAAGGCCTGTGACTTGGGCATCTGTGTGCCAGATGTTTTACATACTTGATCTTCTGTAGCCTGTGGCCCCTACAGTGGCCCATGTAGAAGCCTGTGTTAGGGTGAAGGAAAACTGTAACTTAAAGGTCAGGTAACTTGCCCAAGGGTCACACAGCTGGAACGTGTACACTTGAGACCCAAACCCAGGTCATTCTGTCTCCAAAGTCTGTATCCTTCTCTCCAGTCATTTGAGAGTCTGCCATGAGTTTAGAGGGTTCCCCCCAAATCTTGCATCTCAGAAAGCTTATTATGTCAGTTGACATTAGCACAGCTCTTTCATTAGGAGAACGAAGTAAAACATCTGGTGGAACGGATGATGGCCCTACAGACAGACATTGTGGACTTGCAGAGGAGCCCAATGGGGCGGAAGCAGGGGGGGACGCTGGATGACCTGTGAGTACCAACTGGGTGGGGTTCTCACACTGCCCCTAGAATACACAGGTGCTCCAAGCAGAGTTTGCATATGAGTGTTGGGACCATCTAAGAGTCCACGTGTGGTTCTTACAGAAGCTCTGTGAGACTATTCTCCTGTAGAGCTTGCTCCCCACCCCCACACTGGTGAATCATCTTGGCATTTCAAAGATGAGCAAAGGCAGATCACCATTGCTATGAGCCATAGCTTGTCTGGGAACTGGCAATAAAAACTCTAACCTGGGCCTCCCCTGGTAGCGCAACAATTGAGCGCTGAGTTGTGAAGCTGCCCGCAGCCTCTGCAGCACCGGTTCAATCCCCGGCCACGAGCGAGGGTCCCACATGGCGCGACAGACCTCTCCTACTGCACCCGCTGCTCCCCTCAGCAGTGTATTTCGTCAGTCTGCCTGTTCTGCTCCCCGCTCTGGCTCTGGTGAATTCTCTCACCCTCCCATGCTTCTGACTGTACCCGGTGCTTGTATAAATAAATCTTTAAAAAAACAAACAAACAAACAAACAACTCTAACCTCACAAATTTGTGAGGTCAGTTCAGAGGACACATTTGAGGTGTACTTCATAAACCCTGGAGAAAGTAGAGCAGAGAAAGGGCCTGTTTTAGAGATTTGGATCTGGAAATTGAGTCTGTATCAGATGCTTGGCCTTGGTCCCAGGAAGGGATGAGGCCCCTAGGCCCAGCAGGCCTACAGAAGGAAATTGAACCCAGGCCCTACTCCAGCAACCCCCAGCACTGGGTGGGGTGGAGGGAGCAGGCCAACTGCATCAGCCTCTCAAGAGTGGTCTCATTTGGGCTAAGTAGTGTCCTCTGGTGCTTTTATTGGCATTTTTAGGGCTGGAGGTCCAAACAGAAGAAATTTGATTATGTGTATTCTATAGTTTCTCTACTTAAGCCTTTATTCCCCCCTGGTGTTCAAGTGAAAGTCATCTTTGAAGATGTCTATTCTCACTGTGTTTGCATCTGCCCTGCACTTGAGTTTTCAGGGGGCAGCCATGTTCTTTGGGCTCAGGTTCATTGGGAGTACCTTGAACCACTATATGGAAGCCACACTGACAGGGAATTCCAGGGAAGAATGGGGATTCCTGTCCTTAAGATTCTCACTCATTAAACCTTAGAGTTCTGAGAGTGAGGGTGCTTGTTGCCTCATTATAGGTAGCACCTATAATATCACCAAGAATAATAATTTTCTCCTGTCAAGATACATTGCCAGTCTTGCTTCTAGAAATCAGTGATTCTGCTAGCAGGAATTAGCTCACAGTGGCTCAGATGTGCTTATTTGAGTTCAGATGTAGACAGAGCTTCTTCTTTGTGTATTTCAGAGAAGAGCAAGCAAGGGAGCTTTACAGAAAACTAAGGGAAAAACCCAGAGGTAAGTGGGGGTTTTCCGTGTTGTCTCAGGTTGGAGGCATTGGTCCTCTCTACCAGTCACCTGGAAGAATCATGTCATTTCTTTCCTCTTTTTAGACCAACGAAATGAAGGTGACAGTCAGGAAATGGTCCGATTGCTACTTCAGGCAATTCAAGGCTTTGAGAAGAAAGTACGATTAATTTATACACAGCTCAGGTATAAACCCCAACATTCTTCCTTGAGAATGGAGGGTGGAGTGTGGAAAAGCCCCAAGGCTGCCTGTGAGCCCATTTCTTCAACCTGTGCTGATCTCATTACCCCAGGAAGCTCTGTTCTCCGCAGCTACCTATTGGGTTCATGATTGCCAGGGATTATGTTCTTCCACTTTATCCATTGGAATTGATTGTATTTATTCTTCACAGTAAAACTGTGGTTTGCAAGCAGAAAGCTCTAGAATTGTTGCCCAAGGTGGAAGAGGTGGTGAGTTTAATGAATGAGGATGAGAAGACTGTTGTTCGGCTTCAGGAGAAGCGGCAGAAGGAGCTCTGGAATCTCCTGAAGATCGCTTGTGTGAGTGAGCCCCCTGACCAGGCCCACAACCCTAGGCTCCTGCCTCTCTGGACTTTTCCACTCTGTGCACCGCCCTACACAGCAGAGTGCAGAGCCTCTTACAAACCACTCAGCTGCTGCTGCCTGGTTTTCTCTTTTCCTTCTTCATGACTTAAGAGTGAGGAGGGAAGTGAGAAGGGCCTGGACCCATTGTTTTGTGTTTCCTGTGGCTACTTAATAAATTACCACAAAGTAATGTATTATCTCTCAGTTTGGAGGTATTTATAGGGCTCCATCTAAAACTCCAGGGGAGAATTATTCTTTCCTCTTCCTGTTTATGGTGGCCCCAGGTACAATCCCTGCCTGTGTTCACATGACCTCTGAGGCTGTCTTCCGGGTGTCTCTTATAAGAACACTTGTCACTGGATATAGCTCTCATTCCACTGGTCTAGAATAGTCTCCTCTTGGGGGTCCTTAACTATATCTGCAGAGATCTTTTTCCTAAGAGACTCACATTCCAAGTTCCTGTAGTTAGGACCTGGACTAACCTTTTGGGATCTTGTATTCAACCTGTTATAAGCATATCAGTCAGGAGAGGTTCACCCTCATCTGTATCTGCTGCTTAGTATTACAGTCCATACTTTCTGTGCCCACTGTCTTATACTTTCTGTGATTCCACTGGGTGTTGCCCAGGGAGAAAATATAGCACACACACCAAAAAAAGAGCCAAGGACAGAAAAAGAAGAGCCAGGTAAAATCCATGCCATGGAAGCCTGAGCTGATGGTGGAATGACCCTTGCTGTGAAGGCTGCAGAAAAATCAGAGGGTGAAAAGAAAGCAATTTAACCTTTAAGAGTATGAGGAGAATGGGAAGACAGTTGCATAAGATGCAGGCAGGGTATGAGGGTGGAGTTAGTTTCTAAGTCATGGAAGCTGAAGCATACTTGCAGACCAAGCAGAAGAAGACCATGTCTCAGGGGAGTCACAATATCAAAGGACAGAGACTTTCCATCTCGAGTCCTGAGAACAAGGGAAAGGTCAACATCATGAGCATGAGTGGGAGGATTTGCCTTAGAAAACGGTGAATGACATTTCTTCCTCTAAGGAAGAAGGGAAAGAAAGCAGGAGAAATGACAAGGCCAAAGGATTTGAGAAAGAGCAGGAAGTTAAGGCATTCACAGGTGATAGTCTGACTGGGCATTTCGTTCATTCAACACCTATTGAGTGCTGCCTGTATACCCAGCAGTGTGATGAAAACTAGAGACACAGGGGGGTCAAAAAGCATGGCACCTGATCCAAAGAGCTCAGAATTTGTTGAGCGGCTTAGACAGGAAGTAAACAATAGCCATTTAGGATGGATAGTGCCACTGAACTGTACCCCATGCCCCATGGTAAGGACGAGCTGTAGCATGAGGCAGAGGAGGGTCACTAGCCTCAGTCTAAAAGGTGAGGGCTGTACAGAAAATGTTCACAGGACATGCGGTTTCAATTTTGGATGACTAAGGGTTAAGTAGGTGACTAGGTGGAGCTGAGGACTTTCTAGGACAAAGCTGTATCAAAGGCAGGGAAGTGTGAAAGAATGTGGTATGTTCAGTATGTTCGGGTGGTATGGGCCGGCAAGGAGGTGTTGGGAAAAGGGCATAACTGGGAATGTAGGTGGGCAATGGCTGGCTTATATAGGCCACAGCCTGTTTTAAAGGCATAGCGGAAACAGCGGGATTTTTCACTTTCATGTTGAAGGACTTTAGCGTGGTGAAGGACTTTAGTATGGGGATTGCATGACCCCATTTGAGTTTTAGAGAAATCACTCTGATGGTAGCTGGAGAATGAATATGCAACTTTGGCAGACCTCACTACCGAGTGTGAGGGCCATTTGGTGGGGCTGGAGCTGGGCAGTGCCTGTGGCTACAGGACAGGCTGGTGGAAGGATTGGGGGAGCCAGATAACACAAGAAAGCTACTGCCATGTTCTCAGGCACAGGCAGAAGTGAGGAAGAGGTGGATGGCTGGGTATACACAGGTCATGATCAGCAGGGAAGACCTGGCAGACGGACAAAAACGGGGCACACTGTGTGTGGGAATGCCTGATTGGACCTTGATGTTCACCAGGGAGGCAGGCTGTGGAGCCAGGATGGGTCCCACTGTTGGGAGACTGAAGTGAGTTTGAGGGGCTAAGAGCAGTCAGTAGGTCCCAGCAGTGGGCTCCACATGAGGAGGTACAAGTAGTTGGAGCCTTTGGCTGAACATCTTGGCTTTGGGGATGTATGGCTGCAGCAGCCCAGGAGTCAGAACTTTTGCTTGACTTCTCAGTTGTCTCACATATGGTACAATTCACAGAAAGTTACTTAGAACCTTTGCGTGTGACTCAGTCTTCCATTTGGAAGAGTATAAACATCTCCTTTTCAGTTCCTTCTAAGAGTTCATGAAACAAACTAATGAAACAAAGCCTACTGTTATAGGTGCTCAAATCTCCCTTTACACCTGTAGATCCAGAAATATTTTCTACACCGAAAAGCAAACTCTCAGATGTTGTCCCAGATAGAGATGTTGACCAATATTCTCTAAGGAGAGCTAGTATCTTTGGGCAAATTGTTCCTGAGAAACTACCATGGTGTGACTGCAACATTTGAGTCACATCTGTGCTCTGTCATTTTGTTGACTTTCTTTATTGATGTTGTCCCTTAGAGCAAGGTTCGTGGTCCTGTCAGTGGAAGCCCGGACAGCATGAACACTTCTCGCCTTAGTAACTCCAGTCAGCCGATGTCCCAACCTTCCACTGCCCCTGACAGCTTACCTGAGTCAGTCAAGAAAAGGTATGTCATCCTGAACAGTGCTGGGGGCATGCCAGGTCATGTTTATTGAATAAACAGACCATTTCATGTGTTTCACAATTTTGTACATGTTTTTCTTTGTGTTACCTACATACGCTAGGCACCATGGTATTGTGCCCTCACAGTTAACCTTGGAACTTGCTAACTAGAGATCTTGTCCAAGGGTTGGGTTATTAATTGCTTAATGAGAATACTGAAAGTGCTAGGCAGTCCAAGCCGTTGCACAGCCCACTGGTCATTATCTGTTCTTCAAATCCTGCAGGGAGGGAATTCCCCCTTCCTCACACTTCATCCCCTTGCCCCTCCTTCCCCCCACAACCACTTGGGGCTCCCAAGTTCCCTTTTCCTCCCTTTGCCTCATATCCCCTGTCCATCGCTTCCTCTCCCTTCTGTCGATTGGACCACATTCACAGGTGGGAAGCAGAACACTTCTGCCCTTTCTGACCAGGCTTCTTGCCCCCTGCTTTCAGTCTGGTGCCCCAAGCCCTCTTTGTTCAAGTTAGTCTTCCCAGAATTCCATTTGATGAAACTATTCTTTGATCAGTAACTCATCATGGCTTCCTACTCCTAGAGGATCACCCTGAGCCTCTTAAGGCATTGGCGGCCTCTCAGAGTATCTCCAGGCTGGCACATTGTGCTGTATAATTTCTTTCCTCCAGCCCAGATGGTTTAAAGTCTTTCACGCACCAGCAGCAGCTATTGCATCCAGGTACTTGTTAGAAACAGATCATGCAGCAAGCAGAACCTTGTGTGTGGGTACAGCAGTTCGTGATTACAAGCCTTGGCTGATGCTGGTGCACTCACAAGTGTGAGAACCTCAGCTCAGAGTTGTCCTTCCCTGAAGCAGCTACAGGGACACATCTGCTTTCACTTCCTCCAAAGTCCTGACCACACTCATATACAGCCATCATCACTCTCTTCTTGGACCACCTTTTGTTTCCAGTTTAGTTCCACGTGCATTTATCCAGCACCTCCTAGGTGCCAGGTCCTAAGCCCTGAAGATGGTTAATATCAGATCCTGTAGGCAAATCATAGACATCGAAACTAGATTAATGATAGCTGTGGGTAGGTAGGAGAGGGAATGCACAGTGACTGATAATGGGTACAGGACTTTGGGGGTGATGAAAATATTCCACTAGATTATTGTGAAGGTTGCACAGCTCTATAAATATACTAACTAAAATATTAAATACATCCTTGAAACGAGTGAACATTTATGGCATGTAAATTTCTCTGAATAATGCTGTTTTTCAGGATCTTATTCCTGTCCTTTGGGAGTTCATAGTATACAATTTTGGTACTTAATCAGACATAACCTTAGATTATTAGTTATTTCCCCAGCCTACTGTGAGCCCCTTGAGGATGGAAACAAGGTTCTGTGGCTCATACATTGCATTGGAGTCACATTTTGCAGTGAGAAGAACTCCAGGGCACCACCCTCTACTTGGCATGTTTTCTCCAGTAAGATCCGCAAAGCTCTAGAGAAGTCACCCAGGAGCACAGGTTACCCTTTGTCTCTCCATGCTGTAGAGGTGATATGAGAAAAGGATCAGCGATTTATTATATTCTCCCTTTTCTCTCCTCTTTCTCACCTGTGCTTTCTTATCAAAGAGAGAGAAAATTAAATGAAATAAATTTACAGAATTTAAGTTTTCTTCTGGTCTCAAGGAACTGTGGGAACTTGGTGAAATTGCTTAGTCTATATATTTGTTTTCATTTCAAAAATTGGAAAATAGGTGATTTGGGAGGTATCTGGATTTTGGCAGTTTGGAGAGAATTAAATTCAGCTATCTAATTATGTCAGAAAGAGCTCTTTTTATGTCTGACCCTTTTATTAAACAGGGACCTTTTCATGTTGTAACAGTGATGCTGTTATAGGACAGGGAGAGGGGCAGCCCAAACCCCGCAAACCTGCCTATTCTAAATGGGTTCTGCCATCCGCCACATCAACACAAAACATAGGAGACTTTAATGGGAAGGAACTTTAATTAGGAAACAATACCGGAAAGGCAAAGAGTCTAGTTTCTAAATGAAGCACCCAAAGTTACCCGTCCCCTCGTGGGTAAAAGTCCATCCATATGGAAATGGCGCAGAGCAAGGCCCCAAAGCCTGCCACAAGTCTAAAGCATCTTCCAGTGGGGACCCACAGAAAAGGGTCAGAAACAACCACACAAGCCCGGAAGGAAAAGAGCAAAATCAACATCAAGATAAAAACTGCCATTGTCACCTCCCCACGGGTCTCACCCACATCTGTGTCACCCAGTCCACAACCAAAAGGCAAGCGCAGTTTCTTCAAGTGTTTCTAGGCTCCATGTGCCTCCTCCAGGTCTCCTTCTGGCTCCATCCTGCTTCCTTCCTCAGTCTCTTCTGCTGCTTCTCTTCTTCCTGCTCAGCTCCACCCTCCCTTGGGTGGGGCAGGGAACCTCCCCCTTTCCTGGGGACCACCCTGTTACAATGCTAATGACTATGACTGCAATTTGGGCTGCTGAAAAGTGTTTGCAGACATGAATGAATGTGCTAGGACGTTTGAGCATCAAAATTATTGCAATCTAATTTTTAAAGTATTTTCCAATGGTCTTTAGCATGTGTCAAACAGTATTATCTCTGAAAAAATAATGATCACTTTCTAACAATTCAATCATTTTCTTTAGTGAAGAACTGGTGGCCGAAGCACATACTCTCTGTGCCCAGCTCGAAAATGCAATTCAAGACACCATGAAAGAACAGGACCAGAGTTTAAAGGTAATGGCCTGTGTGAATTCTAGCTGTTTCACGTCCTTTTTTCTACAGCAAAAGAGAAAAGAAACTAGAAAAGCAACCCAGCGTTTCCTCCATCTCAGTATATATTTGTGATTTCTTAGTACATATTTATTATTCTCCATTATAATTATAATGATATAAACAATTATTGAATGTTTAATGTACTTTATGTGCATTATCTCATTCATCCTTTCAATACTTAATCTTTATGAGGAAGGTAATATTCTCAGCAGGTCTTTCTGTCCTTCTCCAATTGTGTATACAGGCCAGGGGGTTCTGTTCTGACTCTGAGGATAAAGCAAGCGCTTGTCACAACCCTGCCTATTAGGGACTTAGAGCTGAGCAATAGGTAGTGCTAATTATAGGGATGCTGACCTCAAGAAAAACAAGTCAAAATGCAGTTACATTAAGACAAAACTTAAGTTACTGAAAGGACCCGATCCTAAGTCATTCCCTTAAGTCTTTAAATGACCTATTCCTCCCAATGCAATCGATTGCTAGCCCCCCCGAACCTCTCAGTTTTTGGAAGTATCAAAGGATGCCCAGGCCAATTGTTATCACCTCTTATTTATTCAGGTATCCTTCTCCAATTTGGAGCTTTCTAGATCTTTCATGCTGCCTTTCCTCTTCCTGGCATAGTATATTTTGATCCTTTCACTGCTTATCTGTACTTTGCCAGAGGGAAAAAGGAAGTCTCATCTGGTGATTTCACCTGGAATCACTAGCTGAGATTAGCTGTCAGTACTGCTTACCCACAGTGAGAATAAGTGCTGTGAACCACAAGGAATACTAAAATTGCCTTTGTAGTTTCCAGAGTCACAGAAGCTCCGTGACTCTAAACCAGTCCAAAGATGAGATCCCATCCAATTCTGAATTTGTAGCTGGTGCTCAAGGGTACCCTACAGTAATAAGACTGTTATTAAAGTGGGGCCTCCCTGGTGGCACATGGGATTAAGCACCACATTATGAAGCAATCCACAGCCTCTGCAGCATGAGTTCAATCCCCAGTCGGCCAGGGAGCAACCCACATGGCGAGGCAGACCTCTCCTGACTCACCCGCTGCTCCCCTCAGCAGTGTATTTCAATCAGTCTGCCTGTTCTTTTCCCCACTCTGTCTCTGGTGAATCCTCGCATCCCCCGCATTTCTGGCCTGTACCCCCGCTCTTGTATGCCTATGCATAAATAAATAAATCTTTTTTTAAAAAAAAAAGACTGTTATTAAAGCAAGGATTCAAGTTGACTTCTAAGTTGTATGGTTGTCTCCTAGAGAAGAAACAACCTTAGGTGTATTGGGGCTGCTGTATTTTTTTTTAGTATATGTGCTGCTGAAGGAAACATGGGGTGCTGTATTTTTAACATGCCTGTTGACTTTCAGTCTCTAGACTGGAGCTGGTTACAGACGGAGGAGAAAGAGCAGAACAGCCTGGAGCAGGCCCCATGACTGTGAGTGACCCTGACCCCTGATGGGACTGCCAGCCCAAGCTCTCCACAGAGACCTGCTGTAAGGATGTCCCCAAGGTCATCAGCACAAAGACGGAGATCTTCTCACTTCCCCAGCAGCTGTAATAGCACCATACATATGGGGCATGGCCCTCTGTGGGCACTGCCCACCATCTGTCTGAACACTGGAAGTCCTCCACTTCAGAGGCTCAGCAAATGTTAATGCCAGGCATTTAGGGGTGACCAAGCCACAGCAGCTACTTTCTCTGCTCTGAAAAAAAGAACTCAAGATATGGTTTGCCCCACAGACTACTATGCAAATCTCTAATGTGACTCTTTCAGTACAAAGCATAGGTGGCACTTGGTGCCTGCCTGTCCTTTCCTGACCCCCAGAGGCCCTGATCCACCTGTTCTCACAGTGTTTCATCTGGATCTGGCTTCTCTAAAACATACTTTTAAATCAGACAGAGTCTGATCTATTCTCTCTCTTCCTCTTTTCATTTTACTGCTGCTAAATTTTTTCTTTTACCTACAACTTTGACAAGACGATAGTGAATCTGAAGTTCCCCTTGTCTAGTCCTTTAGCCACAGGGTGACTTACCAGAGTCAGGATGAAAAAGCAACTTCTCTTCCATATTTCATCCCACCAAAGACTATGTAGGGTGAGTTGTCACGGAGGAGAGAAGAAAAGGCTATCTGTCAACCACTCCCCTGCCAACCACTGTGCCCTCAATTCCTGTCCTTGCTTGGACACATCTGTGGGGTGGTGGTGGGGTGGGAGAAAAGTGCCTGCCTCTCGTATCATCTAGCAATATTATTAAATTGATTTATTTTAAAAAGTCACGATGTTTGCTTTTTGGGTTTTTAAAGAAGATTTGTTTATTTATTTATGCTTACAAGAACTGGAGTATAAGCCAGAGGTGCAGGGGTGAGAGGATTCACCAGAGACAGAGTAGGGAGCAGAACAGGCAGATCTCCTGAGATACACTGCTGAGGGGAGCAGCAGCGAGATAGGAGAGGTCCGCTGTGCCATGTGGGTCAGCTCCCTGGCTGGGGATCAAACTCATGCTACAGTGGCTGCTGATAGCTTCAGAGTACTGAGACTTAACTCCTTGAGCCACCAGGGTGGCCCTTAATGGCATGTTTCAATTACAGTAAGTAAGGTGGTAATGGTGTCACATTTTCATTTGCATGCGTGAACTTGGTCATACATGTTTTTCAGCTGTGTTGTGTATACCTGGTACTACTCATGTTGACTATAATTACTTTTTAAAGGGTAATATCTTCAGAAGGAGTGTACCTTTGTTCTATTTGAAATAGAAATTTATCATGAACACAAAAAGGCATGGCAACAGAAGAGTAAGTATAAATCTGACGTTACTCAAACCATTCTTATGAAGATATGACCATAAGCCCATATTTTCTTCTAAGTAATAATCAGTATCTTATGGGTCCTAAGAAAGGAATATACCTATAAGTAGGTGAGGCCACCTACTTATTATTAAAATACAATCCATAGGTCTATTACACATGCCAAGCAATGTAACTGAAGGCAAGAGAAATGGCCAAATCACTCAAAATAGTGGAAAAAAGTCAAAGTGACAAGAGGCTGGTGTGACCAATCCATTTATCATGCAAAATTATTGCTAAGACATTGTGCCACAGTTTAATTGATAGCTTTCTTTCCTTCCTGGTATATAAAATAATGGTACTTCTTATAACACGATAGATTTCAGATTATGAAAATATAGTCTTGTAGTGTTCGCAACAGTTCTAATCAGGTCAATACTATTACTATCCTTTTATCCATGAGGAAACAGAGGCAAAGAGAGCTTTAATAAGCTGATATTAAATCTGACCTTGAGAGCGTCAAGAAGTCTCTAGTGACTTTTTTCTCAGGAGGAGTTGGCCATGGGAGTGGGGCAGCAGCCAGATTTTTACCAACACAACTGCCTCCTAATTTGTTGGCATGATGGTTCCCATGGGAAGTTGTGCTCCTGCACAAACTGCTGTGTTCTTTAAAACTTTTTTTAGGGCCTCCCCTGGTGGCGCAGTGATTGAGCTCTGGGCTGCAAAGCTGCCCGCAGCCTCTGCAGTGCAGGTTCGATCCCCGGCAGCAAGGGTCCCACATGGCGCGCAGATCTCTCCTGCTGCCCGCTGCTCCCCTCAGCTCCCCTCAGCTCCCCTCAGCAGTGTATTTCATCAGTCTGTCTGCTCTGTTCCCCGCTCTGGCCCTGGTGAATTCTCTCACCCTCCCGTGCTTCTGACTGTACCCAGTGCTTGTATAAATAAATAAATACATCTTAAAAAAAAAAAAACTTTTTATTATGGAGAATTTGAGAGGTAGACAAAATAAGACAAAACAGTATAATTAACTTCTATGTTCTAGTCTCCCAGAATCGACAAATATTAGCACATGAACAACCATGTTATTTCCTCACCTACTGATCTATTAATAAAAGCAATCTCAGACATCATGTCAACAAACATATTTCAGTATGCATCTCTAAAAGATTAGTCCTCTTTTAAAAAATACCATAAATACAGGCCTCCCCGATGGCGCAGCGGTTGAGCGCTGGGTTGCGAAGCTGCCCGCAGCCTCTGCAGCACCGGTTCGATCCCCGGCTGCTCCCCGGCCACCGGAGGAGGGTCCCACATGGCCCGCAGACCTCTCCTGCTACCCGCTGCTCCCCTCAGCAGTGTACTTCGGTCCTTCTGCCTGCTCTGCTCCCCGCTCTGGCTCTGGTGAATTCTCTCACCCTCCCGGCTTCTGACTGTACCCAGTGTATGCATAAAACAAAACAAGCAAACAAACAAACAAATAAATAAATAAATAAAACATGCCTCTATTTAAAAAAAAAAATACCATAAATACAATGCCATTATCATAATTCTTTCAGCCAAGGTCCAGTCAAGAGAATGAAAATAGTACCTTTAACAAGGAAAGTTTAATAGAACAGGAAATTGGCTTCTAAGGGGTAAAGGAGTAAAGGAAAATGGTTAAGAACACAGGAATAACAGCAATAGAGAGCAAACACACTATCCCAATGGCTGAGGCAGAGCATGCAAGGAACAAGCAAATCTTGATAAGTTTCCACACTGCCCAGACTGATATCTGACTTTATTGGAGAGTGTGGCTTACCACTGCTTGCTACTGCAATCTGGAGAGGTGCTGTGCTGGCCGACCTCACTGCGAAAGTGTCCATGGGGAAGGTATCATACACACCCCAAAACTCACTGAGTAACTGCCCACATGGATGGTGGTAGGAGGCCAAACCTTAGAGGATGCCAGGGGAATCTTCCTGCTGGGTGCCATATACTCCAGGAACTGCTACTAGGAACACATCAGAGCCAGAAAGACTACCCCTCTTCCTCCAGTGTCCTAGTGTCCCCTCTAACAAAGCTCAAATGTACCACTTGCCAAAGGAGAGATAATCCAGAGGTGGCACAGCCCATGCCTTTGACTACTCAACTTGCGTAAGCATCCTTCTACATGCATTTAAACTTCCATATGATTTTTTTGTTTCCACCTAGCAAGATATGGCAACCCTTCATAAAAGTGAAGTGAAAAATCCTCACTCCTTCCAAGTTGAAAGATGCATGCACAGACTTAACAGTCACTGTGCCTATCATTCTTTATTTTTATTACTCCCCAAATTCAGCCACACTGTTCTAAAGTTTATCTTCAATAATTTGTACATAAAATATAGAGAGAAGAAAATGGGTAGCACACATTTAACAAGCAAAGAGAAAATACATAGACCTACTGCAGTCCTTGTTTCTATAATTGGTATCTATGCCTTCCATGAGGCTTTGTTAGCCATGGCTTTTCCCACTACACATTCTATGGATATTTCTTCTCCTCAGTCACAATTGGTTGGAATTCTTTGCTTGATAGAGTGATCCGAATCTTCATTCCTACTGGATCCAAGTCCAAAATCATCGAGTCTTTTTTCCTTTTTATTTTTATTTTTTAAAAGATTTATTTATTTATGCATACAAGAACTGGGGTACAGGCCAGAGATGCTGGGGGTAAGAGGATTCACCAGAGACAGAGTGGGGAACAGAACAGGCAGACTGAAATACACTGCTGAGGGGAGCAGCGGGCTTACTTGAAACCTTCCAGTGACCCTACAGCACCCAAACACTACCATAATCTGGCACACTTGACCTTTTTCTTGGTTTCTAATCTCACATTCCACCAACTTCCATGTAGTACTCTATTTCCTTTATATACACATTGCTGTTTATTCTTAATGGGAAGTTTTCACACTCCTCACCTAATCTAATCTTGGCCATCCTCATTGGTGCCTCTTCTAGCTTTCTTGGCAGATTCCATGATTGCAAAGCTACTCAGAGGCCATTCCACCCATCCCACTCCCACCCCGGCAATTCTCTAATCTATCCTTACTCCCAAAGTGATTTAATCCTGTCGTGTTTTAAATTACATAAAGATGTATACTGTAGGCACTTGGATATGACTGGAGCTCAAGGGCAAGGTCAGGATAGGAAACATAATTTAGGAGTCTTTAAGTTAGACAGGGTATCTAAAAAGATGAAACTGGACAAAGTGGAAAAACTGGTTAGAAGTTTAAGGCCTGAGGCACTTTCCCATAAAGGTTAGAGAGTGGAGGAGGAACTGGGAACAAACACACATACACATACACCATATGCATGCACACACACAAACACACACGACGTGGCTAGTAAGGAAAAAGGAAAAACCCAGAGCATGTGCTATCTTACAAGGAAATTGAAAACAAATTATTTTGAGAGTGATTAAGTGAATAAAATATTACTGGCTGATACAGAAGATGAGGACAGAAAATTGATCATTTTTCTTGGTCTCCGGCACTGATGTTTTAAAAGTTGGCATAATACTCATTAAAAAAAAAAAATGTATTTCCCTAAAGTTGCAGTGGTGAATGCAAACTTTTTTATTTAATAAAGGATGATCATTATTCAGAACAAAATAATATGAATATAACCTGGAATAGAGATTGGATAGAAAGAAAGGTAAGTGGAGAAAAATACTAAGAGAAATTGTATATTTAAACGAAGGTGGGAATTCAGGTGTTAAACAGCAGAAAAGAATGTGTTCTTACACAAGGGGACTATGGTGATAGTGCATGGGTGAACTGGTGAAGGGAGTACACCTGAAAAGAGAATGCATGCATTGTACAAAAAGGAAGAGTGAGGTAAAATATAAATAAAATTAAAAAAAAAAAAAAAACCACCCAGAAGAATAAAGTTAAAGGGCAAGGGATAAATTGGGAAAGATACAAATATTTACAAAAATACACAAATACAATATACAAAAAAAGGTTAGTAATAGATAAAAGATCTGTCTTTCAATAACTACCCCATTAGGAAAATTAACAAAGGATATATAAGTAGGAGATTCACCAAAAAATACAAATGCCCAATAAACATAACTTAAGACATATACTGATGTTGTTTTAAAAATAAAAACCAACCAGAACCTTGCTAATTCTATCTAGCTCATTATTACATTATTGAAAAAAGACAGGAATTTTTAAAAGACTGGATTAGAAAAAACTGGATAGATACATCTTAAAATATCAATAGTGGTTAAGTTAGATGATGAGATGATCATTTAATTTTCTTTTCTCCTTTTATACATTCTTCAGGTATTCCTACAACAATTGTGTCTCACTTTGTCATAAATTTTTAGTTTTACTTACACATAAAGCAATTGCCTGGAATAATCAGTTCAGTATGAACCCCAGGAGTTACACTTGTAAAATAAATCTTGCTGATATCACATTTCCATTTCTCAAGCAGACTAAATTTCTCATATACAGGTCAATTTATAATTTTATTGATTATTATCTAGTTTAAGCAATTCTCCCTTCCTAATGTTTTTGTTTTCTATTTGGTCCCTACCATAACAGGCAGGAGAATAAAATATAAAATCTTTTGGGGGGCCTCCCTGGGGGCGCAGGCAGTTGAGCGCAGTGCTTTGAAGCTGTCTGCAGCCTCTGCAGCGCTGGTTCAGTCCCTGCCGGCCTCGGAGCAACCCACATGGCAAGCAGACCTCTCCTGCTACTCCCCTCAGCAGTGTATTTCGTCAGTCTGCCTGTTCTGCTCTCCACTCTGGCTCTGGTGAATTCTCTCACCTTCCCTCACCTCTGGCAGTACCCAGTGCTTGTATAAATAAATAAATAAATAAATAAATCTTAATTTAAAAAAATCTTTTGACGCTGGCTGGCCTATCTACTAAAGACAAATTTTGTATGGGAGATTTTCCTATATTTTGCGTATTTCATTTCAGGGCCCTGCTGCTCCCTAGTACAGGAGAAGCACTGAAGGGTGGTGTGTACGGACTTCATACAGAAATTTGGGACTATAAGCATGCCCTGATGTAGCCTCTTATCACATATAAAACACGTGATGCATCCACTATTACTGTAAGATATACGCACAAGAACACTCGCTTCAGTATTCTATTCTCCAGCGCACCTACATACTCGACCATTTCAAATTTTGACATCGGAATCAAAAACGGACTATTTCTCCTACTCCAGGGAGAGGATTCTAGAGAAACTGTACTGGGAAAACAGAGATAATATCTTAGGATAAGAATCCAGGTCCTTTCACTTATAGCAGGAATATAGGGGAACCAAATAAGACATCAGTATAAAAAAAAATAATAGTGCAAAACACAACAAAGCAAAAACAGACAATTACAAACCAGAGACATGCTGCAGGGGAGGAGGAGGGAGAGGGGTGAGAGGGAGGGATGGAGGGAGGAGCACAGGGGACTGAGGTGATGGTGCACGGGTGCCTTGGGGAAGAAGATTCTTTGGGGACTCAACCTGAGGGGGTGGGGAAGCAAATATTGTCTAAAAAATTTTAAAAGTGATAAATGTTAAAATAAATAAATAATTAAATAAATAAATAATACAAAATTAAAAAAAAAAGAATCCAAGTCTTCTCACAGGAAGCCCATTGAAATGCAATTCGGAGGCGCCCACTTTCACCCTACCAAATCCAAGCTCTAGCCCCGTTTCCCGGCCTCCCCCGCCGAGGGCGCGCCATTGGAGCCACGCCCCGGCACCGCCCCGAGCGTGTGACGTCACCACGCGCGCCGCGCGCCGCGCCCCCTGTCACAGGCAGCCATTGTTCTGCAGGTTGCCCTGGCTTTCGCTGGGGTTGGGTTGGCCCTGCCCCCCTCTCCAAGTCCCGGCCCCTCGGTAAAGGTGGGAGAGGGGGCCAGCCCTGGACTCTGAGCGCTCAGAGTACCTCGGGTGCAGGCCGCCATGAGCAAACGGAAGGCGCCACAGGAGACTCTCAACGGGGGAATTACCGACATGCTCACAGGTTCGTACTGGCCCGGGGGCAGCTGGCTTTCTCCTTTCTTCCCAGCCCCGTCCTTCGCTCGCCTCCCGACAGCCTAGGAGATGAGGTCCGCCCCTCGCAGCGGGTCGTCTTCCGTGCGAATCTTCCCTTGGTTAGTCCTGCTGGGGTTTCTTGCGTCACCAGCTGGGCTGCCTTTGGCCTGACCCATGAAGAAGTGGTGTTCTGGTCTGCCACTTAAGAGGTTGTCATGTCCCCCTTCCGAGAATCTCAGTGCCCATTTGTTTATGGGTTGTTGTTATGGTTGTTGTTTACCGAGCTTCTTGTTGCCTTTTCAGAACTGGCAAACTTTGAGAAGAACGTGAACCAGGCTATCCACAAGTACAATGCTTACAGGTGGGACGGTGCAACATTTTCTGGTAGCATGCGTTCTGGCATGTGTGGCAATCAAGAGGACTGAGGGGTCCAGTGGGTAAAGTACGGGCCAAGGATGTTGACTCTTGGTGGTACCTTACTGCTGTATTTCTGGGAGAATTTGGGAAGAGTGTTGGAGGATCATTTGTGATCAGTTTCCACTTTTTGAAAATAAGTGGCGCCTGATACATATTTTTCCCATCATTAAACATGAATTACTGAAAATGCAGTGTGATTTTAAGTTATAAAGACATTAGAAGGTGTGGAATAGATGGTGATTCAAGGAATCAGATCTTTCCATCTGATTCCTGTGACTGGTCCTGTCATCTTTTTGGATCCCATCTTTGTCCATCTCACATTACCACGGGGCCCTTATTCTAACCATTATTCCCACATGCACCTGCAATCATCATAACTTCCTTCTGGCTAGAAGAACACTCTCTTCTGCCACTTTAGAGTTAACCTTTTGAGTAATCTGTGTACCTTCCCAGAATGCCTCATCCCTGGTCATTCCTTATCACAGTATAATTCCCGTCCTACCTTACTTCTGAATGTGCTCTCACCTACATTTCATCTTATTGGACTCATAGTAGCACTCGCCACTAGAGTATTCCTTTCGCATTTTACCCTTGACTTCTATGATGGCACAACATTTCGTACTTTCACCTTTCTGCTATACCTTTTAAAGTTGGTAGTTCCCAGAAGCTTGCCCTTAGCTCTTTCTCACTCTCATACTTTCCTGGGAATCTTCCCTTTCTTGGCTTCAGATATCATTTATGACTCTAAATCTGTATCTCACTGGGCTTTTCTCCTAAGCCTATATTCTAAGTCTATGTTCCCTTTATCTCTACGCTTTCAAGCTAAACTCAACTCCTGGCTCTTTCAGTATAGTTCACTCATCAAATCCCTCCTTTCCTTAACTCTTATGACTTCCTGTGTTAAGTGATTGTACTATCATTCACATTTGATGATTTTGAAATCAGAAAGATATTCCATCCTAAATTTTTTGGAACTCCTTGCCTTTACCAAAACAATTCCGTCTACAAACTGCCCTACAACCTTCCTTTTGAGATTCATCATCAATAATATACTAATAGAGAAATTGAAATCCAAATCTGAACGTTTATATGTGCTACAGTTGAATTAAATATCAAATCTCCGAAGACTCTTCAGCACATTAGACTTAGATGTAATATGACTTTTTATCAGCAGCAAAGCTGAACTACATTTCGCATTCTGTCACCAGATTATTGAGCTGAATATGGGTGGAGATAGGCAAGAATCACATGTCACTGCTTGTGCAGAACTAAAATGGGAGCAGTGGAATAAAGAACTAGAACAAGGGCACAGGGAAATGCAGTTTTAAACCATGGATTTGAAATAGTCATCCGTAACCCAGTTTGGTATCTAGCAGAATCTAGTAGGTTGTACATTTTTGTGAAAGAAGCTGTGAACAATTTCTAAAAATTATCTGTTTGTTTTTTTTTTAAATATCAGATATGGTGGTGTTTATTTTTTTTAAGATTTATTTATTTGTTTATACAAGCACTGGGTACAGACAGAAGCGCGGGAGGTTGAGAGAATTCACCAGAGTCAGAGCAGAGAGCAGAGCAGAGCAGGCAGACTGATGAAGCACATTGCTGAGGGGAGCAGCGGGCGCGGCAGGACAGATCTGCGTGCCATGTGGGACTCTCACCCCAGGGGCCGGGAATCGAACCTGCGCTGCAGAGGCTGCAGGCAGCTTCGCAACCCAGCGCTCAACTGCTGCGCCACCGGGGAGGCCCAAATTAGCTGTTTTTTTAAAGACCCAGTGAAATATTCCAAAAAGGAAAGGAAAGGAAAGGCCAAAAAGGAAAGGCTATTGCCAAAAAGGAAAGGCTACTGGTTTCCCAAATCTCCCTAATTTTACATATACAATTAAAATCATCCACAAATGCGAGAATTTTAAAAAAATATACAGAAGTTAGAGTTAAGGTAATCTGTCAGCTCCTCTGAGTTTTTTAAGTTTTTTGTGGATATGGAAACTTAGTTATCTTGGTAAAAGTTTAAGCTGCTTGTTTGCTGTATGTATATTCTAGTGTAAGAAAAGTTAAGACCACACTGAACTTCTAATTAATTTTCCTTTTTTTCCCTCTTGTAGAAAAGCAGCATCTGTGATAGCAAAATACCCACAAAAAATAAAGAGTGGAGCAGAAGCTAAGAAATTGGTAAGTTTAGTGAGCAAATTGATTGACGAGTTCACACATGTGTGAATTTGGTGGTTTCCCACAAAACTAAATTTGCTTTGGCGCTGCCTTGGCCCACACAAATAGACTTCATTGCCCTGATTCTTAGAGTGATATTAGTGCTATCTCAGATACACTTTTTCAAGATTAGTGTTTTTATTGGAGGGGGAGAGGGAAAGTGGTTTTAAAAATACATATATTTTTTATAGTTGCATTTTTAAAAAATTTATTTTGTAGAAGAACTGGGGTACAGGCCAGAGGTGCGGGGGGTGAGAGAGAGGATTCACCAGAGACAGAATGAGGAGCAGAGCAGGCAGATTTACTGAAATACACTGCCAAAGGGAGCAGCAGGTGAGACAGGAGAGGTCTACTTCGCCATATGTGTGTTAGCTCCCTGGCCAGGGATCGAACTCAGGCCAGGTAGTGTTCTTTATCCATTGTGTTTCACAAAAGTCTTGTTGTGATAGTGCTGAGACTTAACCCCAAGGCCACCAGGGAAGCCCTAAAAGTATTTTAATTTAATTTCGATTTTCTTTCTCTACTTTGACATTTATACATCTGCTTACTCTCACATTGAATTTCAGCTGTGTATTAGTCTTCAAGAAGGGTATGGTGACATAGTGGCACTAGCATGTTGGTCCCCAGTTTTTCCTGATCCCCAATCCAACCTGTAACTTAACTGATTTAGTGAAAGTTACTGTTCTCAAAGAAACTTTACCTTCCAATAAGCACATGACTGGTCCCTGTGTGTATTACAGCATTTAGGCTTGTTCTCTGTGATTTCTATGAGACCCTGTGTGAATAGTGTCACAGTTTCTAGCAAGTTACTTCTCTTAGTAATTTGTGATGATATTGCTGGGAAAGTCTACCTATTGATAGTCAGATTGTTTTTGTTCATCTAAATATCACTAAAAGATGTTAAGTTCCTCAAAATTAATAACTGTATTTTATTCATTTTTTGTTGAAGATGTAAAATTGACATGACTTTTGATTAGTTCGGTCCTGATATCTCCTTCTTTTGTAGTTCTTTATCCAGTGTGTTTCACAATAATCCTGTAGAATTTAGGTGTAATACTTGATTGGCCTTAATTATGTCACAAGAACTTTCAGAAGTGGAAACCATCCTGTCCTTATATTTTCACCCTTCAGAATCATAACATTACCATATGTTTTGTACATCTTATGATTGCGTGACAGAGTATCCACATTAATCATGTGCTATATCTTCATCTTGAAATTATTATCCTGTACAAATCATGCTCTGGTGTATAGGTTTTAAGTCCTTTGTGCCATACACAAGTCTCAGCATCTGTGTGTCCTCCTCAAATAGACTAGCAAAGCAAGCTATAAATGCACTAGACTTAAATTCTGAGTTTCTATCTTGCTGAATTGACACACTGTTAATCTTAAGCAAAATGGAACCCCTTTTGTTTCCATTTTGTTCCCCTTTGTCACCATTGAATTTTTTTGTTAATTACAAATAATGTTAATTGCAAATAGCCTACTCATTTATTAGAAGAAAATGTCTGACAAACTCTGATGCACTCATCATCAATCTGAACTTGTGATTCTAAAATGAACACAAAACTCCTTTTGCATAAAACAATATGAAAATCTCATCCTTATTCCTTTTCACTATATTTTTATTGATAAATCATAGGACTTAGTTTGTGATACATTTTAATGCTTCTCAATAATTCTAGAAATTTGAAATTTCCAGAATGAGTGTTGTTTTTTATTCTTTATTGTTAAGTATAGAAAATAGTATGGGACTAAATTGCTTTAGGTCAGTACGTATCTTTTTAACATAGGAAGTGAGAAACCTGAGATTATTCTTTTTCTAATCTACTCCCTGAACTTTTTGTTCATTTCTTTCTGGTAATTGCTGTTTTTGCAAAGCTGAATCTATATTCAGTAGTCTTGGGACGTTGATTAAATGTTAAATAAATTGAGACTACAGAAAGGTGAACTTAGAGCTGAGAGATAGTAGGAAATAATTGACACACATGTTATTATGCATGTTGAATGTTTAAAAAGACCAAAATGTGAAAAAAGTTCAACTTCATTATTAGAGATGTAAATTAAAATACAGCCCTCTATAGTGAATGTTGAAATATCAAAATAAGCATTATGAAAATAGATGTGGCGGAGAAAAAGACACTTATTTACTGCTGGTAGAAATGTTGGTAGTTTACAGCTTTTCTGAATGATGGCTTGGCAAAATGTTGGCAAATCTATATAATCTATGTTCCAACCATTCCATTTTGAGGGATTGATTGAAAGGATACCAATAGAGATATGTGTATATAAGGATTCATTAGTTTATCAATTCTGGGCACCTTTGTGCCAGCTATTCATCCAAGTACTAGGGATGAAGCATTGAGAAGACAGGCTCTCTGCTCTCAGCTTATATTCTAGAACATTGCTGTCCAATACAGTAACCATGAGCTACATTTGACTTGTAAGCTCTTGAAATGTGACTAGTGTAACTGATGAGTTGAATTATTATTAATGTAAACTTAAAATGGTCACATGTAGCTCGTTTCATACTGGATTTTGCAATTCTAGAACAGTGATTCCCACTGGTTACCTAGACCAGCTGTATCAACATCACATGGGAACGTATTAGAAATGCAACCTATTGAATCAAAAACTCTAAGAGTAGGATTTAGCATTTTGTGTTTTACGGTGATACTGATGTGTGCAAAAGCATAACTTCTGCTCTAGAGGAAGTTCATGAGAGAGTTGTTATATCAGAATTTGGAAGCCATCTAAATATTCACCTGTAGGGTATTGATTAAGTAAATTATAATACATTAATAGGCAGCCAGCCATTGTAGTTGGGTTTATTTATTAATATGGAAATTTTGTCATGATTTTTTTCCCACTCTTATAACTTTCCTATACATCATTCAATTGTGTTAGCTATAATCATTATATTGCACATTACATCTCTGTACTTATTTGTCTTATAACAAGAAATTTATACATTTTAACTATCTTCCTCCCATTCTCCCCTATAATCCTTCCTGTCACCCTCTACCTTGGTAACTACAAGTCTGGTTTCTTTTTCTATGAGTGTGCTGGGGGTTTTGTGTATTTTTTTTTTTTTTTGAGATTTTCACATATTAGTGAAATACAGCATTTGTCTTTGTCACTCAGCATATTTTCAGGGTCCATTCATGTTGTCACAAATGGTAGAATTTCTTCTTTTTCAGTCACAATAATTGTGACTGAATATGTGTGTGTATGTGTGGTGTGTGTGTATGTGTCTGTGTCTACCACAAGTTTATCTGTTTACCAATTGATGAACAAATACTTAGATTGTTTCCATGTTTTAGCTTTTGTAAATAATGCTGCTATATGCATGGGGGCGTAGATACCTTTTTGAGATAGTTTTTGTTTGATTTGGATATACTATATTCCAAGAAGTGGAATTGCTGGTCAAATGATAATTCTGTTTTTAATTTTTTAAGGCACAAGGGATCCTTTTCCCACATCCTTGCCAACACTTATCTCTTGTCTTTTTGATGATGGGTATTCTAACAGGCATCAGCCATGATGTATTTTTAAGTTAAAAAAAAAAAAAAAAAAACTTTAAAATGCCCCATGATTCTGTTTTTGTAAGAAAAAAGTATGTATATATCTATACCTCATACATAACTCAATAAAGAGAAGTCAGTATATGACAGAAGTTAAGTGATGAGGTTACATGTTATTTTAATTTTCAAGGTGATAAGGTTAACATGTTTTTTTAATATTTTTCTTTATGCAACTTTATATCTTAATTTTTCTTTTTTCTTTTTTTTTAAAGATTTATTTATTTATGGGCCTCCCCTGGTGGCGCAGCAGTTAAGCGCTGGGTTGCGAGGCTGCCCGCAGCCTCTGCAGTGCCGGTTCAATCCCCAGTCACTGGTGAGGGTCCCACCAAAAAAAAAAAAAGATTTATTTATTTACGCATACAAGTACTGGGGTATAGGCCAGAGGTGCGGTGGGGGGGTGGGGGTGAGAGGATTCACCAGAGACAGAGTAGGGAACAGAACAGGCAGAGCGACAGATATACACTGCTGAGGGGAGCAGTGGGTGAGTCAAGAGAGATGTGCTGCTCCATGTGGGTTGCTCCCTGGCCAGGGATTGACTCCTGCTGCAGAAGCTGCCAATAGCTTCTTAGGTTGCATCTTAACCCCTTGCGCCACCAGGGAGGCCCTATTTCTTAATTTTTCTACAATAAAAGCAGAGTTACTTAGATTTGTTCTTTTAGGACTTCCCTTTTTTCAATATTTAAGCATTTTGTCTGTGAGAGAAAATATTTTTACTAGGACTTGGTTTTCCTTAGTTTCAAAACAATCATTTGTTTTTCATTTCCTGTTTTTTTACTTTATCTTTTAGTGATTCACTAAGCATATTTACATGACTTCTATGTTTAAAATTTTCTGTGTAGCCTGGAGTAGGAACAAAAATTGCTGAAAAGATTGATGAGTTTTTAGCAACTGGAAAATTGCGTAAACTGGAAAAGGTAAAATTTTTACTTATTTGTTTGCTTATTTGATTATAGTATCTATCTTTATGGCAACTATCATGGAGCACCATTGAAGGGTGATTGATGTTATCCTGGGGAGACTTAGAAGGAGAGGAGTGAAATTTAGGGATTTCGATGTTCTATTTTTAAAAATTTTAATGTTGTTTCAGTAAAATATTATTTTATTTCATGTGCATGTAAGTGACTTAGCATCTATGATAAAATAAGCTCCTTATTTTTAGTACCATTCAGAAGGGAGATTATAAACTTAGACTAAATGATTATTATCTTTTAGAATGTCTGTGCTTAAACTTTCCCAAGCATATTTATGGTTTTATTTCATCCTGATGATAGTAATTAGATAACTTCTGGTCTTTTATGATTAAGCCTTTTAAAAGTATTGGATAAATTAGAGATGAGACATCATATGCTGCTCTGTAATTCACCTATAACCACTTAAGTTATATTAATACATCTGTGTGGGTTGTCAGGAAAATATAAAAACTCTTCCAGTCTCTTAGCAGATGGTGTATTTCTAAAAAGATCATTTGCATTTCCAATAAGATCATTCGAGTCCTCAAAGCATTCCTAAATCATTGTTAGACTTTTTTTTTCTTTAAAGATTCGACAGGATGATACAAGTTCATCCATCAATTTCCTCACTCGAGTTACTGGCATCGGGTAAGAACCATTTTTTAAACCAACACAATAGTAAGTAGGGTTAGTTGTTTTTTTATGTCAGCCAAATTAAAGTGCATGTACTTTCGCTTCAGAATCTGTGCCTTTCCACCTCTGTGCTCTTCTATTGTTTACATGTCTAAGGCCCGTTCTTCAGATGCTTCCTCTACTATATAAGCCCCATCCTAGACAAATGTTACCTCCTTTGTCAAACTAGTTTGATTCTGTAGCCAAAAATAATCTGTACTTCCTCAAACTCTACTGACACTTGTTCTGTGTACATTTTATTATTACCTCCAGATTATGCCTCTTTGAGCATTACACTAATCTTAAGTATACAAGCTTTTTTCCATAGCACCTAACATAGCACCTTATGAATTTGGAATAAGCACTCAGCAGTTCTTAATGAAGGACTCTTTATCTTAAAATTTAAGCAAAATTTGAACAAAGGGGCCTTCTTTGACACTGGATAAACATATAAAATATTAAGGCTGCAATGCTTTACTTAACCCTTATCTTTATGGAATGAGGCACTCTTTTAGATTTATTATGTTTATTCCTTTAAATGACAACATATTGATGAAAGTTATTTTAAAATCTATTAGCTTCTTAAACTTAATATTTTGAAAATGAGCATGACTCATTGGGAAGTCATATAAAATACTCGAAGTTCTCACTTATTTATATATCTGTTGTCTCTCTTTCCAGTTGAATGTAGGTATTTTCCTTATTCTTGCTGTATTTTCAGCACTTAGAATCTGGTACATAATAGGTTCTTGTTTAAATGAAGAGTTTTCAAGTGCCTTATGTCTTTGTTTTATGAATAAAGTGCTGGAACATTATGACACCAGGCTGCTTAGAAATATTTTTTGTGTTGAAGTTTATGATTGTCTACCTAGATTGAGGCTTCAAGAACTCTACTCTTTGGATTAAAAAAATCAAACAATACCAAAGTAACTATGCAACATTTTAGCAAGTCAATAGTAACTTTTTGTTTGACAAGAGAAGACATAACTGGTTATTGGTACAAGGATCCTAAATTTCACTTGATATTGGAATATAATACTTTTCTTTCTTTGTAGTCCATCTGCTGCAAGAAAGTTTGTAGATGAAGGAATTAAAACATTAGAAGGTGAGTATACACAGTAAGTCATGGATTACAGGTTAAGGGTCTCCCCTGGTGGCGCAGCGGTTGAACGCTGGGCTGTGAGGCTGCCCAGAGCCTCTGCAGTGCCAGTTGGTTCCCTGGCCACTGGCGAGGGTCCCACAAAAAAAAAAAAAAAAAAAAAAAGTATGGTTTTGAAAAACCATTGAATGTTCTAGCAAACTAAAACATGAAAAATCTTTTTTGTAGTTAGCACATACAAATCATAAGATTTTAAATCTGCAGTAGAGAATAGGTTTATAGTATAGTTTATATTCCTATATTAAACATGTTTTATTTATAACTTGAAAGAAAATAAAGAGCAAGAAGTAGCTTCTTGGTTTAATTAAAGGCAATAAATTGTCTGTTTCTTTAATAAAATTTTAGACAATTTTCTACACACTGCAGCCTAAAAGCCAAGTTATGAGTAAATTGAGAAAGATTCTATAAGAGAACTTCAATTCTTATTAAAGGTATTTTTTTAAGGATTTTATTTATTTTTTCATAGAAGAACTGGGGGATAGGCCATAGGTGCAGGGAGAGGGGGGAGGTGAGAGAATTCACCAGAGACAGAGTGAAGAGCAGAACAGGTGGATTTTACTGAAATACAGTGCTAAGGGATGCAGCAGGCAAGATAGGAGAAGTCTGCTGTGCCATATGTGGGTTAGCTCCCTGGCCAGGGATTGAACTCAGGCTATAGCAGTGATAGCATTGAGACTTAACCCTGAGGCCACCTGGGAGGCCCTAATTAAAGAAATTTTTGCTTTACTTGATGAAAGGGCCTACCCTGTGGCGCAGTGGTTGTGCGCTGGGTTGCAGAGCTGCCTGCAGCCTCTGCAGTGTGGTTCCATTCCTGGCCTCCAGGGGGCAGGGTCCCACATGGTACACAGACCTCTCCTGCTGCCCTCTGCTCCCCTCAGCAGTGTACTTTGGTCCTTCTACCTGCTCTGCTCTCCGCTCTGGTTCTGGTGAATTCTCTCACCCTCCCGCGCTTCTGACTGTACCCAGTGCTTGTATAAATCAATCAATCAATCAATCAATCAATCTTTAAAAAAAAAGAGATGAAAGTAGAACCTAAGTTAAATGGTTGCAGAACATTTTCTTGAAGATAATACAACAATCCTTAAAATGTAATTTAATCTGTTCATACTTTTCAAAAGTACATAATCTATATATGGAGAGATTCATTATAATATGTCTGTTGCATTTGATGTTTAATATTTGTGGCTTCAACTATTTGCAAGTAACCCAGAAGGATTTGGAGACTCACCTGGGTTTGAAACCAATATTCACCTCTTTATTAGGATGGAAGATTGGGGTGCTTTGGTTTCTCAGCTACAAAATAAAATCATAATTTCTGCTGAAATGTGTGATATAAGGCAATAATATAGATAAAGCGCTTGGAGTGGTCGGTGCCTAGCAAGTACTTAAAAATAGTAACTAATTCTTAAAAGAACTTATCAATTGGTAATATTACTAAATTAAGAATTTGTGTCAGTCACATAGCTAGAGACTGAATACAGCATCTCAGGGTTCTTGCTTTTCTGCTTCTCAGATACGTAGTTTATCTGAGTGAAATATTGATTAAAGGGGTCAAAAGTGTTTCTCAAGGGCATTTAGTACATCCCTCAAAGATCTGTAATAAATTTTACATTATTTCACAGTTCACAGATATGTAATATTATAATTATCCATTAATATATGTAACAAATTTTTTGTGCTTTCTTTTCAATCATATACTTTAGTGTTTTCTGTGTGCACACAATTGTGAATATTAAGTGCTCCATATATTGCAAAAGTGTTTATTTTTCTCCATTTTATATTTCTAGAGAGAATCTATATTTGTGAATGTAAGGGTGATTACAGGAATTGCTTTTGAGAATACTTACCTTGCTGTTACCTTGCTGTTTCTTTAACAAGAGTCACTCCTATGCTGTTGTCCAGTAAAGGAACAACAAAGGAATTAAGTCACTTTTAGATTTAGGATGTAATATTATGATGACAGTTTTTTAAAGTAAAACATAAAGATAATACTCATTTCAGCAGGATTGCTAGCATAGTGTTTGCACAAAGCTATACTCAATAAATACTAATTGAATAAAGGATTGAATGAACAAATGAGCAATAGGGATGAACTTAATATTAACTAGCAATACTTTCAGAAATGATGGTTACTACTGCTGCTACTAACCATAATTTGGACAATATTGTTTCTCATATGGTTGCTTTTTGCTATAGTTATTGAAATTTGGTATAATCCTGGTGTATTTTATCCACTATTCCATATAACTATAATTGAAATTTTAATTCATTAAATTTACTGAAATTTATATTTAGTAAATATAAGTGACATTTAGATCAACTGTTGGGTTTTACTCCATTGATTTGAAGAATCATTTCTATCTAGTTTTTAATATCTGAAATTTTTTCATTGCCTAGTTAAAATCATTTCAGGGTATTGTCAAACTGACTGCTGATCTTAACTTTTTTCCAAAAATGTTTAAATTTTATCTCAACATTATCTTCTATATAGATCTCAGAAAAAATGAAGATAAATTGAACCATCATCAGCGAATTGGGCTGAAGTAAGATAGCAATTTTCTTTTGACACTTGAGTTATAAAAGTAAAATTTTCATAGCCATTCTTCCATGCACTATAATAGTTTCTACACTTACCTAAGCACAACCATCTATTCAGAAATACTAAGATTTATTGCAAACTCCATAGAGAATATGCTTATATTCATATGTTTTGGTTTTGCTCTCTAGCTTGTTTGCTTGCTTGGGGTATTTGCCCTGTTCTTTTACTTTGGCTGGGAGGTTCCTCTTAAAATACATAGAACTGAATTTGGGTGTTTATTTCATGCTTACATTATCAAAGTACTGCATGGTCTGAGGTAAGAATATAAAACAGGTTCAATGTAGCTCTTAAAAAGTTAAGTGTATCCAGAGAATACATGAACCTGAAAAATTTTAAAAAGAAAAGACAAAAGGAAAAATAACCCAAAATCTAACTAGGAGTGTAAGAATAACTAGTAGGCATGTTGTATATCAGCATCAGTAATTATCTTGTATACCAAATATAATCCTTCTAGTTGATTATTTATAGTATATCAACTATATGCATGTATCTTTTCTGGTGTTATATTGTCTGGTTGTTGATACAATAGTAATAGCCTTAATGAACTTTCAATTGATGCCTTACTGTAATATTTGTTAACTTATTCTTGAAAAACTGTGAGCCAGTAAGAGACCTGAGTGCTGTAGTTCTCACTTTCCTGGTATTTGTAATGTCAGTAGAGATCTTCTGAAGAACTTGGTTATTGTGGGAATTGGTTTTTAGCAGATCCTTTATCATTCTTAAATTTCACTTCATGTTGAAAAACTATTTTGTATCAACCTCATTGAAATGTAATTCATGTACCATGTAATTCACCAATTTCAAGTGTACAATTTAATGGTTTTTAGTTTATTCAGAGTTGTAGTTATCACCATAACTAATTTTAGAACATTTTTGTTGTGCCTAAAGTACCCTATACCCTTTAGCATTCCCCATTTCTCCTCAGTCACATCCTTAACACCCCCTCAGCCCCTGGAACTACTAGTCTACTTTCGATGTCTATAGATTTGCCTATTCTGGGATTTCATATGAAATCATACAACAGATGGGCTTTTTGAACTGGCTTATTTCACTTAGCATAAGATTATCCGAGTTCTTCCATGTCTATTCTTCCATGTCTTCCATGACTATTTCAATTATATTAATTTAGCCGATAAGAGCAATAGACTGTAATCCTTTGACTTGCCAGTAGAGAGCAGTCTTATTTGAAACAACCTAAGATACTTATTTACTCCTGGCATGTGAACATGAAGTTTATAAATAAGTTTAAATGTAGTATCTGGAATGTCACAAATGATGACACTTAAGGATTTTGATCCAAGTTAGGAAATACCCCATCCCCCACGAAGTTTGCTGTTGTCTTCTTAATGAATTTTAGTCTCGATTTTGTAATGATCTTGTATAAGCATACTTAATATGATAGGAATTTAATTTTTAAGACTTAAATTTCATAAAAATATTTTATCTACTTATTCTGTCTTTATAGATATTTTGAGGACTTTGAGAAAAGAATTCCTCGTGAAGAGATGTTACAAATGCAAGTAAGAGTGTGCTAAATTGTATTCATTGATTAGAATTGAGAATGACACCGGTGAAAAGGCATTTTTAGAATACTGACTTAATTTTTTTTCTATTAGGATATTGTACTAAATGAAGTTAAAAAAGTGGATTCTGAGTACATTGCTACGGTCTGTGGCAGTTTCAGAAGAGGTAACATACTTCTTAATAGGTTATTCATGCCTTCATGTTAAAACTCCCTAATGTATATGAGAAATAGTGTAATTTATGTTACTTCATAAATTTACTAAGATCCAGTGGTGGTAGCTGTTTATTTGTTTATAGATGGGGATATGTATTTAAAGTGAAAGGAAATTCATCTTGATTTTATTATAGGAAGATATTTTTATCATCCTGAAAATTTATAAATTTTAGGTATATCAGAATCCTAGTAATGGTTATTCAACTAGATATTAGTGAAGATGTGAGTAGTTTTTTTATCTTTGCTTTTTTATTTTCTAAGTTTTTTATAATGGTTCTAAGAATAGTATCTCAGAAGTGCAACTTCAAAACCAATTTCAGATGGCAATCAGGCTCTTCAGAAGAAAGCCATATACTATGTGAATGTGAGCAAAATGAGAACCACACAATCCTGGTCTCTGACTGGCTGAAAATTTTGGAAGGGTAGTATCAGTTTAAACATATTAACTTTAAAAATGGAATAGGAAAACTTCATTTAAAACTGTGGAATAGATATCTGACTGACTCTCTGACTGCCTCTGGAGTTTTACTTAGAAAGTAGCTGATGGGGGCCTCCCCTGGTTGTGCAGGCAGTTGAGCACCATGCTGTGAAGCTGTCCGCAGCCTCTGCAGTGCTGGTTCGATCCCTGCCCGCTGGCGAGGATCCCACATGGTGCGGCAGATCTCTCCTGACTCGCCCGCTGCTCCCCTCAGCAGTGTATTTCATCAGTCTGCCTGTTCTGTTCCCCGCTCTGTCTCTGGTGAATCCTCTCACCCTCCCGCACATCTGGCCTATACCCCGGTTCTTGTATAAATAAATAAATAAATCTTAAAAAAAAAAAAAGAAGTAATTGATGGGCTATCACAAATGCTCTAAATAGCTGCTTTAGAATCTAGAGCTGGGGAGAGAAAAGGACTAAATCCATAATTGCTGAAAAGTAGAACATTGGATTGAGGCCAAGAGACCTGGGTTCTGAGGCCAAATCTACTTGCTACATGATTTTAAGTAAATCTCTCACATACATTTTCCATATTTGCAAAATATGGGATTGAAGTTAACCAGCTATTCAGGTCTGTCTGTGCTTCAGAAATACCAAGGAAGTTAAAAAAAAAAAATACGTGTGTGTATGTGTACATATGTATGTGTGCACACACATATATACATACATACATACACACACATTGTACCTTGCCACAAACCTACTAAATAGAATCTCCTTAGGTAGGGCCTTGAGATCTATAATCTTAAAACATAGACTTTGAAGCACAACAAGCCAATTATATGTTCAGTTGAATATGACAGCTTTTCTGGATTTTAATATTTATTTCATTTTTACTTTTATTATTGAATAGGTTATAGAGTTATATGCTTTAATACATAAAAGGTATTCACTAGGAAATCTTTCCTTTACCCTGTCCCCAGTTACTCTCTTCACTTCCTACACCACTGCTCCATTTATAACTATTTTCTTGTGTATTCTTTCAATATCTGTTAATGTAAATATACCTAAATGCAGAATATATTATATATTCCTGGTTTCTTCTCCCTTTCTTTCACAAAGGCAAACACACACACACGCACACACAGTACTACACTTTTTTTCACTAAAAAATATATCCTTGAGATCTTTTCACAGTAGTCTATAGAGCACTCCCTTATTCTTTTTATAGCTGCAAAACATTCAATTGTGTGGATGTTCCATACTTTATGTAGCCCTCTATTAGTGGATCCTTGGTTGTTTCCATTTTCTTGCTCAACTAGTTTGTTTTCTGTTTTTTTTTAAATAGATCTAGTAATACAATATTTTCGGCGGGTGAATGGTGAAAGACATTTAACTTTTAACAAAAATAAGTAAGAAGAAGACAATGACATTTTAAAATATCTTCCATAATGTGCTGTTATCTGCGCACTTTCAGTCTAGTCTTCTTTCTTTCTTTCTTTTTTTAAAGATTTATTTATTTATTTATTTATTTGTACAAGCACTGGGTACAGTCAGAAGCGCAGGAGGGTGAGAGAATTCACCAGAGCCAGAGCAAGGAGAAGAGCAGGCAGAAGGACTGAAGTACACTGCTGAGGGGAGCAGCGGGCGGCAGGAGAGGTCTGCGCGCCATGTGGGACCCTCTTCCGGTGGCCAGGGAGCAGCTGGGGATCAAACCGGCGCTGCAGAGGCTGCGGGCAGCTTCGCAACCCAGCGCTCAACTGCTGTGCCACCGGGGAGACCCTAGTCTTCTTTCCATGTAAATATCTGGTTAAGGTTATTGACATATAGGATGATGATCTAGAGATACAGCAAAAGTGACCAAAAGTATGTTTTGCATTTATTATACTTTTATTATACTTTTAAATGTGAAAATAAAGGATTATCAACAGGATTATTTTATGACATGTGCCAATTACTGTCTAAATGCTTTTACATATGTCCTTATTTAGTTGTACAATGCTTACAAAGTAGTTTTTAATAGTTTAGTGACAAGGAAACAAAGACTTAGTAAAACAGTCCTCATTTGCAATACTGAAAAAATTAAAGACATCTTAAGTAAAATAAAAAAACATCTAAATGGAGACAAAATTTCATAGTATGCTAGTAAAAGAAAGGTTTCAACAAGAGTATACAACCTGGTGAACTTATGTAGTTGTAGAGCAAGGTCAAAACAAAAGCCTAAGTTATGATAAGTGCTGTGTTCTTATTCATGATACCATAAGAGTAGCATTTATTAATATTCATTAAATGAATTCAGTTATAAGAATTGAGTTGTGTTTTCTGATTAACCTTTACAGAGTTAGAGTATATAGTTTAAGATTTTTATATACACAGTGTTCATAGATGTATTTTAAAGCTATTTTCAAATGTTTTTTATTGTGCATATATTTTATGTATATAAGGTACATTTTTAAGACATGAAATTTAACAAATGTATGCAATCTTTGTCTAATGCCAATTACTGTTGTTATCCCAGATTCTGCTGTTTACATCAATATACCTGAATAGTTGGACAGAAAATTGAAATCTTTTAAGTAATTCTGAATATGAAGCACAGTGAAATAGAAAGTTAGGCTGTAAGAAGTAAGGCTCTTCTATGTGTGTCATCACCTTGATTCTGTGTTTATGTAATTGATAAATTTACATGGAGAATCCCATATGTATCCTTGTTAACACAGGTGCAGAGTCCAGTGGTGACATGGATGTCCTTCTAACCCATCCAAGCTTTACCTCTGAATCAGCCAAACAGGTACCACAGAATTCAGATGTGACCAGTCTTACATAGCAATGAATATCATTTTTCTAAATGAGAAATAGATAATTTATCAGTAAGTTTTTATTTCTGTCTTTCTGGAAAGTCAGAGTATTTTGTACTGATTGCATTCTGTAAAAGATAAAAGGCCAAATAAGTTGTTGAAAGGGACACACATGGCTTTTCTGCAAGGAATTGGGAGGACAATCTAAATTTGAAAGAAATGAAATTTAATAAAATATTAATCTGTTATTAGATATTTTAGAAATGCTCAGTACAATAGTCAGGTTTTTAATAAAGTGATATTTTTCTTTTCTTTTTTTTTCTAAAAATTTAATTTATGCATGCAAGAGCTGGGGTATAGGCCAGAGGTGTGAGGAGTGAGAGGATTCACCAGAGACAGAGTAGGGAACAGAACAGGCAGATTGACTGAAATACACTGCTGAGGGGAGCAGCAGACGAGACAAGAGAGCTAACCCTGCCATGGGGGTTAGCTCCCTAGCCGGCATTGAACTCCTGCTACAGTGGCTGCCGATAGCTTCATAATACTGAGACTTAACCAACTTGCACTACTAGGGAGGCCCCGGGAATATTTTTCTATTAAAACTACAGTTTTGAGAAACTTTATCTCTGTTAGGAAACCCATGAGGGATAAATATTTTTTATTTTGGAATATAGCTTTGAAAAATGAATCAGCTTTTAAAAAAATTTTTTTTAGTTGAGATACAACTGACATGAAATTATATTAATTTCATATGTATAACCACTATAAATCTAACATCCATCACATGCATAATTACAAATTTTTTTATGATGAGAACTTTTTTTTAAAAAAAGATTTATTTATGCATACAAGAACTGGTATACAGACCAGAGGTGTGGAGGAGGGTGAGAGGATTCACCAGAGATAGAGGGGGGAATAGAATAGGCAGATTGACTGAAATACACTGCTAAGGGGAGCAGTGGGTGAGCCTGGAGAGGTCCACTGTGCCATGTGGGTTTCTCCCTGGCCAGGGATCGAACTCATGCTGCAGTGGCTGTGGATTGCTTCATAGGTTGCGTCTTAACCCCTTGCGCCACCTGGGAGGTCCCTTATGATGAGAACTTCTAAGAGATCTATTCTCTTAGCAACTTTCAGATAATGCAATAGAGTATTAGCTATTATCCCCATGCTGTACATCATATATCCCCATGACTTATTTTATAGCTGGAAGTTGATTCCTTTTTTAAAAAAAGATGTATTTATAATTATTTTATGCATAGAAGAACTGGGGTATAGACCAGCAATGAAGGGGATGAGAGGATTCACCAGAGACAGAGTGGGGAGCAGAACAGGGAGATTTACTGAAATACACTGCTAAGGGGAGAGGAATAGTGGGTGATATAGGAGAAGTCTGCTATGTCATATGTGGGTTAGCTCCCTGGCTGGAGATTGAACTCAGGCCCTCGCAGTGATAGCGCTGAACCTTAATCCTTAGGTTAACAGGGAGGACCTGGAAGTTGATACCTTTTGATCACCATTATCCCTTTAAAACAGCCCTCAGTCCCTGCCTCTTACAATTACCAACCATATCTATGAGCTTGGTTGTTTTTTTCTCTTTTTAGATTCCACATATAAGTAACTTCTGTGGTATTTGTCTGTCCCTGACTTATTTTGTTTTGAATAATGTCCTCAAGTTCTATCCATATTGTTGCAAGTGGCAAAATTACCTTCTTTTTTTTCCCCAAAGATTGATTTATTTATACAAGAACCGGGGTACAGGCCAGATGCGCGGGAGGGTGAGAGGATTCATCAGAGACAGAGCGGGCAACAGAACAGGCAGACTGACGAAATACAACTGCTGAGGGGAGCAGTGGGCGAGACAGGAGAGGTCTGCCGCACCATGTGGGACTCTTACCAGCAGGCCAGGATCGAACCCGCGCTGCAGACGCTGCAGACAGCCTCACAGCGTGGCACTCAACTGCCTGTGCCACCAGGGAGGCCCCCAAATTACCTTCTTTTTATGGCTAAATAATACTGCATTACAATCGATGCTTATTTGGGAATATGATATTGGTAAAAATGGTTTCTAAAAATGTTTAAGGGCCTCCCCTGGTGGCGCAGCGGTTGAGCACTGGGCTGTGAAGCTGCCCGCAGCTTCTGCAGTGTCAGTTCCATCCTCGGCTGTCAGTGAGGGTCCCACATGGCGTGCAGACCTCTCCTGCCATGCCTGCTGTTAACCCTCAGCAGTGTAAAAAAAAAAAAGTTTCATTTAATAAGGTAGATTTTATGTTAGAAGAAAAATGTACTCCTCTAGGATATAGGAAAACTAGACATTTCCTGATAATCAAAAAACTCATGTTAAAATTGTTGTCTTGCTGTAACAGAGTTTGCTCTTTTTCTTATTCCCTAATTACAATTCTGTAGCCAAAGCTGTTACATCGTGTTGTGGAGCAGTTACAAAAGGTCCATTTTATTACAGATACTCTGTCAAAGGGTGAAACAAAGTTCATGGTAAGTACTCATTTGAGTTAACAAATCTGAACAAAAACCTTGGATGCTGTTCAGGAACCATTCTAAGTGTGTAACCTCTGTAACTTAGTATTAGTCAATAAATGGCATATCCATGAGATCTTAGAGAACAAGAATTAGCAAATACTGATCTCAGAGTATTTTAGTCAACAATTTTGTTTTAAATTCTCTGCTTGGGTACTTCCCGGAGCGCCTACACCAGGGCTTGTGCCAGCCAGTGGTGGCCACGCAGGTGTCTGGCGGGGACGTGGGGCTGGTGGCGGCAGCCTCTGGTCTGGGATGAGCCGCGCTCTCGGTGGAGGCAGGAGAGCTGAGCCAGAGCCATGGCCAGTACAATGGTAGCAGTTGGACTAACCATTGCTGCTGCAGGATTTGCAGGCCGCTGTTTTGCAAGCCATGAAACATATGGAGCCTCAAGTAAAACAAGTTTTTCAAAGCCTACCAAAATCTGCTTTCAGTGGTGGCTATTACAGAGGTGGATTTGAACCAAAAATGACAAAATGGGAAGCAGCATTAATATTAGGTGTAAGCCCTACTGCCAATAAAGGAAAATAAGAGATGCTCATCAAGAATTATGCTTTTAAATCACCCAGACAAGGAAGGATCTCCTTACATAGCAGCAAAAATCAATGAAGCTAAAGATTTACTAGCAGGTCAAGCCAAAAAATGAAGTAAATGTTACGATGAATTTTAAGTTCTTAGCAGTTTATGTATAAATACCAACTTTTTAATAAAATACTTCAAAGCTAAAAAAAAAAATTAAATAAATAAATTCTTTGCTTGTAAGTAATCTGTGCCCCCAACATAAATAAACATAATGTTATTTTTTAAATATCCATAATTATGTTGACATAAAGAAAGTTTTTCCCTGAAAAACACATGTTGTCATATTCGCTGCATTTTTTTTTTTTTAAGATTATTTATTTATACAAGCACTGGGTACAGTCAGAAGCGCGGGAGGGTGAGAGAACTCACCAGAGCCAGAGCGGGGAGCAGAGCAGGCAGAAGGACCGAAGTACACTGCTGAGGGGAGCAGCGGGCGGCAGGAGAGGTCTGTGCGCCATGTGGGACCCTCACCTCGGGGCCGGGGATCGAACTGGCGCTGCAGAGGCAGCGGGCAGCTTCGCAACCCAGCACTCAACCACTGTGCCACTGGGGAGGCCCGACTCAGAATTCTTTTAAGTGAGATTATAGTTTTCTGAAGAGTATTAATCTGTTACAACACCAAAGAAAGAAAGGAACTAAGGTATATAAGATAGAACACAAAGGGGAAGAAACGTGGAGCAATAGTAGAGAAGTTAATAATAGTTGGGGATATTTTCAGAGATTTTCACAATGAAACCCATTAAGATGAACTGTCAAAATCTTGTAGTCATCCTAGGAAATTAAATTTTGAATATTCAATACAAATAGCAAATAGATTGAAAGCAGATTTATAAATGGCCCTTTGTTTAAAAACCCACAGGAAGGCAAATGGAAATCTAGGATGAAGGTAGTAAAGGATTACCTTTATTCTAATGCTTACTTAAATACATCATTTGGATCCCTTTTTTCTGTGTCCTCCCTTTCCCAAGTTATATGGCCAAAAGGAAAGACACTGTGTTTTGGAGAGTGGACATGCTAAAATCAGCAAATCTCAATTCATAGATTTGCAACAATTTGGCCAAAAGTAGAAGAAAATGATTGAGAAAGATAATAGAAATGTCATGTCATTTAGATCATAGAATGGTGATTGCCAGGCCCTGGGCAGAGATGGGAATCAGAAAGTTGTTATTTAATGACTACAGAATTTCAGTTGGGGAAGATGAAACATTTTGAAGTGGATTGTACAATAATGTGAATACAGTTAAGGCCATTGAACTGCACATTTTAAAATGTTTAAAATGATAAATCTTAATGTATATTTAATCATATACACAAAAAAATCGTCATTAAGTTCAAACATGGTAATTTTAATAGGCTGTGAGAGTATGTTGCCTAAGTAGGTCACACTTTATCAATGATTTCCTTTTTTAAGTTTTCATTTTTTTCCTTTATTGAGGTAGCATTGTTTTACAGCACTATATATGATTTAAGGATATAGGTTCATAGCTCATCCGATGTATGTTACCACTCTACACCCACCTTAAAACCCATAGTCCTTGGGCCTCCCCGGTGGCGCAGCGGTTGAGCGCTGGGTTGCGAAGCTGCCCGCGGCCTCTGCGGCGCCGGTTCGATCCCCGGCTACTCCCCGGCCACTGGAGGAGGGTCCCGCATGGTGCGCAGACCTCTCCTGCGGCCCGCTGCTCCCCTCAGCACTGTGCTTCGGTCCTTCTGCCTGCTCTGCTCCCTGCTCTGGCTCTGGTGAATTCTCTCGCCCTCCCGCGCTTCTGACTGTACCCAGTGCTTGTATAAACAAAACAAACAAACAAACAAATAAATAAAACATGCCTCTATAAAAAAAAAAAAGAAATAAAACTTAAAAAAAAAAAAAAAACCCATAGTCCTTTACCATAGACCACATCAGTGTTTTCAAAAGAACTTGGGAATGGTAATAATTCTAGTCAGTCTTTGGGAATTAAATTTATGATCTGTTCCTCCAAATCTATCAGGTTTTGAGCTCTTACTCTGTGCCTAAATGTATGTACGCACATTAGATGTCAGTAAAAATAAGGTTTGTAAATGCTGAAATATACTGCTAAGGGAAGCAGGGCCGAGACAGGAGAGGTCTGTGCTGTACGAGTTAGCTCCCTGGACAGGGACTGAACTCAGGCTATCACAGTGACAGCACTGAGACTAAACCCCTAGGCCATCAGGGAGGCCCCTTCATGAATATTCTTTATAAACTTAGATTGATTTTAATTCACTTAAAATGAATGTGCATAAATCTTACATTTAAAGATCATTCAGTCAGATAAAAAATAGGATGTGCTAGATATATTAAATTTTTTCCATAATAAAGTATCACAGGCATATTTTGTGGACCCTTCTAACCTAACTCACTTCCTGCAGTCATTGTCTCTGGAAAAGCACTGGGACTCCCTATCTGAGAAGTGCTCTGATGGTTTTTGGAGTTAGCAACGAGGAAATAAAACCAGTAATACAATAATAGTCTGAATAGTGTCCTGCTGTGCTTTAAAAAAAAAAAAAATGAGATCTAGGGCGTTGTGAAGCTGCCCCGGCCTCTGCAGCGCTGGTGCGATCCCCAGCTGCTCCCGGCCACATGAGGAGGGTCCCACATGGCGTGCAGACCTCTCCTGCCGCCCACTGCTCCCCTCAGCAGTGTGCTTCTGTCCTTCTGCCTGCTCTGCTCCCCACTCTGGCTCCGGTGAATTCTCTCACCCTCCCGCGCTTCTGACTGTACCCAGTGCATGTATAAACAAAACAAACAAATAAATAAAACATGCCTCTATAAAAAAAAAAAAAGATAAACGAGATCTAAAGGAAAACTAACAGAGCTGTAGGAATCCAGCTAAAAGAATACAAGGAAAAATTACAAGCTAGTGGGCTGAGTAGACCCAGAAAAGCGTAGGCGGTAGCCAAATATGTGTGACTATGAAGAGCTGCTGACAGTGGTGGAATTGGGTTATCCTGGATACTGCACAAAGAAGAGAAGCCCTTTGCCTAGGAAGTACAAGAGCAAACCCAGTTGCCACTACAGAGTAGGCCTCATCAGACTTTGTTACACATGTAAGAGGGGAAAAATTCAGGCCACTCTTCCATCCCAGCATAGGCTGGGGCTGTGGAAAATTTTGCTCTATCTTGCCTTCCTATCTTTTAGTTATGTATCTAGCAGCACATTTTTAGGTTTTGCCAGAAAGAAATCCCCCAGATCGATTTCTAGAAGAAAACCGATTATTAAAAAATATGAAAATGGGCTTTTTGTTTGTTTTTAAAGTTTAGAAGACCCAGATGACAATAAGAGTAAGAAACTTAAGTCCTTTGTGCCCTTTGTGACATAGGAAACCATTTTAGTGGATAGCTTGTGTATACAGTTTGGATACTACCCATTGACTCATGTATTCCCTGAAGCTTGAAAGTTGCCATGTTTGGGCCTGCTGTTTTAACATTTATAATTAGTATTTGTTAGGATAAGAAGCACTCCAGGTCATCTTTCATCTTTCAGATCAATTTTGGAGGCAGTAACAGGTGATTTGTATCTTGTTGCAAAGAAGGGGGTTAGTCTGTTGCATTGTAAAATACATTTGGATACAGAAGATATAAGATCTTATTCTGTCTCCATTACTAATTTCATTGTGTGATATTAGGCAAGTTTACTTCCATGAGGCCTTAATTTTCTTATCTATAAAATTATATACTTGCCATTTGTCAAAGGACTATTCTACAGATCAAATTAAGTAACATACAGGAAACTTTGAAGAGTCTGTACAAGTATCTTTGAAGATATTGAATCTTCACAGAGTTGTACAGAGAGCTGTACTGATATAATAACTTTTCTGTCTGGAAATCGATTTCATTGAGAATGGCAACCTACTAAGGATTAAATTTGAAACAGCAGAAGGGAAAGAAGCGAGAGAAGATAGGAATATGAGAGAAAAAATTGGGGAGAATGAATACCAGTAGGATGAGAAGATACAATCAATTGAATAAATATGTAGTAAGCCTCTACTAAATTTGTGGCACTAGGAGCTGTGATTTATTATGAATTTATAGAACCTATATTTGGAGGTACAAAGGAACTGGTTGTTAACAATGAACATATAAAAAGGTAGATTGCATGTTGGAATAAGTACTATTAAAAAAAAAAGGAGAGCATGGTATGAGGTGATGGGAATGCAGAAGACAGTATTAAATAAGATTATCAGGAGCAGCCCTTTGGGAATACAAATAAGGGAAGGAAGTTAACCAAGCAGATAATGGGGAAGAGATAGCCAGGCAGGAGTTAGAGTGGTGATCCTAAGTATATGAATAGTGATAGCAGACCTATCCAGAGAATTTAAGATCTCTAGGTTTCTGAAATAAAATAGATTGCAAAATGAATTCAGTTTATATAGTGAAATAAACCGTTCTCACTCAGTAGTCACTTGATTTCAAAACCTCTTGTTGCTATAACCGCTAACTAAAGATAGGACCATCCATGTGGTTTTCAAGTTATCTTCAAAACATAAATTCCTTTAATAGTAATCAAACCTTAGGTAAGCCAGGGTTATTATGGAAATTTTTTTTGTGAAATTATGGTCTTTAGATAAGTGAGGTGTTCTTCCTGTGAGTATAACAACATTTGGAAGAGAAAAAAAAGAAAAATTTACTCTCCGTTTAGATATCTATTCATTTCATACATGGTGAGTACAATTCAAGTTTCAGCATTTGGTTCAGATTTGGCTGTGGATGATTTTCACTGAAATACCCACAGTAAGGATTCAAGGGACAATAGGAAGATAACTGACTGCCTTAAGAAAATAAAAGAAGCTTTATTGCAGACAGTCAGCATGGGCTACCTAACTGAAATGCCAAACAAAACTAATCCACTCATTCTAATAAAGAATTTAAAATAATACAGAGAAATTCTTTAACATTACTACTTCAGAAAAAGTGCAGGAAATAAAATTAGCCTTGAGGAAAGGAACAAAGCCATTAGATGAAATCCTATTACTGATGTGACAAACAGCAAGATCATTGCCTGTGGCATCCAAACATCCATATCCGCAAGGTAATATCTCATGCTAATTCCAGATGGAAATCGTTTCTGATCCATTTGAAGGTTGAGTTGGGACTTGTTAAGAAGGTAGGTTTCATATTTTGAAGATAAACAGGTTTCATTAATCATGAAGTCATTGGAACAGCTAAAGAAAATACACAATTTAGATTTTAATTTCTCCAGGTTACTGAGTGAAAAAGACTTTTAGTGGTATATATACCAACTCCACTGTTCTTCGGACCAGACACCCATTGCTTGTGTATTTTTGTAGAATGTGCCATCTGAAACTCTTAATTTAAATTTTGTTGATGTTTATAGTTCTTTTTATATTTTTAGAGGTTGTTGACCAGTCTAGATTTTTTTCCATTTTACAAGAAAAATAGAAGATAACAAAACAGACCTTGATAATTTTTGTTTGAAAACTCTAGAACATTAATGAAATCTCAATTGTAGAAAAAGAAGATAATGTTCCTTTAATTTTTGTTTGAATTTTGTTAGCTTTTACGCTTTCCTTATTTTCCATCTGTCCTAATTTCTGAGAGACATTTCTTCAATTTCAGATTTTTTACTTCTATCATATTTTTTCATTCTGGTTTAAACCTTGTCCCTGAGTATTCTCTTTTTATAGTATTCTGCCCTTATTTCATGGATGGAATATCTTTGTTAATTGAGAATATTACTAATAGCTCTTTTGTTTGTTTTCTTTCCCCAACAACTTCTCTCTTCAATTTGCTGTTTTCTGTTTTGATCTCTGTTTTCCTGTTTGATAGTGTCCTGGATTAGCTTCTTGTTTAGAATCACACAAAGGCCAAATCCTCGTAACTAGGATCCTTGCCTGTTGTTTCATGTTGTTCTTTAGTTGTCAAGAATAATAAAAAGGTAATAACACATAGTATTATGTATTGCATAGCATGGAAAAGCTGCTAAATTAGACAAGCTCGGAATCCCGAAACCACCTCTCTGTTCAAATCAAAAATAAACTCACATTTAACAACACAATTAAAATTGAGCCTTGAGTTTAAAATCATCTTTTAAACATTCTTTTAAAATATTCATTTTAGGGTGTTTGCCAGCTTCCCCCTAAAAATGATGAAAACGAATATCCGCACAGGAGAATTGATATCAGGTATTACTCAAAATGTGTTGTTGACCTATTAACTTGTTCCTTCTTTCCTCCTTTTCCCTTCTCACTCTGTATATCTTCAAATTCACATGAATGGCTAGAAATTCTTTTCATTCTAAAGTGTTATGTTTCCTGCTAAAATCAGTGTTATCTTGAAACTGTCAAGAGCAATGGCTGTCTGCAGAACCTCCTTTATTTTCTCTAGATATGCATCTCACCATGATGCCTTCTACAGCTCAAAAAAAAAGTTTCCTCTTAGGGAAGGTTAGTTGTAGTGAGTGATAGGACTTTTCATTTCTCCACTCCTCTTGCAGAGCATAGTTTACTGAAACCTAAACTAATTGCAAGGTTAGGGTGATTTGAATAGTCAACCTAATGATAGTCTCTTCTTAAGCTACTAGAGACATAGACTTATTTTAGATGTTTTGTGCTGTATTGATTTTAAGAGCCCTATTTTTGCCAAATTTGAAATGTTTAATAAAAGATTGTCTTTCTGTTTAATTATTTTTTAGGTTGATACCCAAGGATCAGTATTACTGTGGTGTTCTCTATTTCACTGGGAGTGATATTTTCAATAAGAATATGCGAACTCATGCCCTAGAAAAGGGCTTCACAATCAATGAATACACAATTCGCCCCCTGGGAGTCACTGGTGAGCATTTGTGTGTACACTAGAGATAATCCTGGTCATCTGGAGAAAACTTTTCAAAGAAGTTTAGCAACTTTGGTTTCTTTAAAAAGCCTTTAGTAACTACATCAGTTAATTGTAGTTTCTTTATATTGTTAGTCCCTAAGGCGGCAAAGGGGACTTTAATCCTTACAGTGCTCTCAGGTGCTCAATTGAAATAGTAACAAAAGTTATTTCTGGCGCTATTAAAAATGGATTAAATCCTTTTTGTGATGATCAATAAAAAATCTTATTGATCTAAAGTGTGATTTTGATTTTCTAAATATATCTCCAAGACATCTGAAGAGCCATTGCAGGTACCATTGCTTTTAGTGCCAGTACAAACTTGGCATCTTTTGCTCCATGCTTTGCAAGTTTAAAGAGTAACAGTTGCTTAATTTATGCTTTATAGATCTTATTAATATTTACAATAAACTGTGATTTCCTAATAGAGACTAGGAAAATAAAGATTTTGTCATTGTGTCCTAAAAGTATAAAACAGAGCTTTCATCTCTGGTAGACTAGGGCAGAGCTTCTAACCTGTCACTGTACATACAAATACATTGGGCTTCATTATACGCAGATTCTGAGCACTGGTCTTGGTGTGAGGCCCAAGAGTCTATATTTCTAATAATTTTGCGGCTGATGCCAGTTCTGCTCATCCAAGGAACACATTGAGAGTAGTGAGGGCAGTAACTAGAATATTTCATGTAACATATGTTAGCTACAATGGAGATGCAGCAGAGAGCAAAATCATGAATTAGGTGGCCATAGTAGGGACATTTTGATTCCTTTTGTAGCACTGGTAACATGTGATGAAGCTGAAACACAATCTCACATGGGGGAATGGCAGTGGTCAATATCTGTTTTTCAGTGGTTTAGTTACCGTTGCCTTTTTCTCCTGAAAATGAATCCATACAACTCTACCTTATATTTCAAATTCTCCCCAATTTTTTTTCTCCTTTTACTTGTAGGAGTTGCTGGAGAACCCCTGCCAGTGGATAGTGAGAGAGACATCTTTGACTATATCCAGTGGAAATACCGTGAACCCAAGGATCGAAGTGAATGAGGCCTATCCTTACTCCCGGGTGCAGCTCAATAGGAGTCTTAATTTATTTCTTAACCTTTGCTATGTAAGGGTCTTTGGTGTTTTTAAATGATTGTTCCGCTTCATGCTTTAGCTTGCATTGTAGTAATAAAATGTCATGTACTATTATCAGGTGATCTTGTTCTTATTTTATTAGCAAATATGTTTATATTTACATATTAGGTTCATAATCCAACTTTACTAAGGGCTTAATAGAATTAAGAGATAATATGATAACAGATTTTTGATGGGACTTTTTATTTTCTCATTTTCTGCCTTATACAGTATACCACATTATCCCCACTATCTTTCTTCCTATTTACTGATTACAAATTAGTCAGTTAAGGTGCCCCCAGAGGCTAGCCTCTGTGGAAGATGGTTCACTATTTTTTAGAAATTAGGGACCTTCATAAATTTAATTTTTTCCTTTGGTTGGCCCATATTCAATTTTGTAATATGTACTTAAAACTTAAATAAAAGAACACAGGCGTATGATGGGTTGTAATCTATTAGAGAGTTTCCCTAGGCAAAACCACTTCTAATAGGTACCCATACAGTTATAATATGAACTCTTAGACTTCAAACAAAAATTTCACTTTTTTGCCCTAGTTTTCCTACAAGGTAACTTTGAAGTTCAAACACTCCCTGAAAGCTATAGCTTTGAAATCTAAAATATAAATATAAAATATAGAAGATTATCAAATCATGAGCTATTGAAAACAAAGTATATGTAAATGCTTTGTAACTTGCAAGGACCAGAAAAATATCTTTTGAATCTTACTTATTAGCCAAATTATTTTGTAATTGGCATTTCCCTTCCAAGAAAGAAAGCAATAGGGGTTTAGAGGAAAAATACACTATTTGCTAGAGAACCATATTACTTTTCTGCAGAATTAGACAAAAATGCAAAATTAGTTTCATTTATTACAAGCATCATCTTACCGCTCGCTACCTATTTCAGTTGCTACAATATATTTGACTTTAAAATATATTCATATAGATAGATTTAAAAATTAATGTCCAACCATTCTGCTTGAATACAATAAGGAATCTTTATTATGAAGTATTTACAGCTTTTCAGATTTTTTGACATACTCTTAACCGCGCATGTTGCCGATTGCCAGACACTTGACTTCTACAAGACAGTCCAGGACCACAGTCACAACGCTGGAAGATTTCTGGAGCTTGAGCAGTATCTTTATGCCCTCTCCTGGAGCAGACCTGTCCCTCCAATAAGACTGGTTTACACATTTTAGTCCAAAAATGACGAGCACAGCAAAGTCCAGGTCCACAGTCAAAAGATCTAAGACAGCTTTCTCCCTCTTGTCCTGTAACAAGATTAATATGGGCTTTATCAATAAATGGTGAGAAGCACTGGGGGAGAGGGGCTTGCTACTGGGAAAAAGCCATGGGATATAGGATTGGTATCCACAAAGTAAAAATAGGAACATCAGGCAGGTCAGAGCTAGCGCATATGCTAGAAGCATTAATAAAATGTAAGTTTCAGCCTTACCTAAAAAACTTAATTGTTTTATAAAGTTAAGACATTTCAATCTTAAAACACTTTATAATGTTAAAATATTTATAAAAGAAACTTGGGACTTCAGTCTTCAGAAATGAAATATCACTTGTCAGTGTTTCATAAAATGGGATTTATACACAAAAAGACCATTATTTACAAAGGGACTAGATAACCTGAAGATGAAGAATGTCCACTTCACCACCTACAAATATTCTGGCTACTTTATGTCAATGGCTGAAATCTGAGACTGCCGTTTTGTAAAAAGTTATGTCTTAGTGGAGTTTATATTTTGTACAAGGATGAAAACTTAATGTGTCTACTTTAATTTCTCTTTTACTTTGCTTCCTGAGGATTTAGAAAGGAAAATTGTCAGTTATTAAATTGTAGGCTGTAAAAATGTGTGTGTAAAATTTAAGTAAACAAAGGTTTCCTTGCTAATCAGTCCATTATTCCCTATTCCCTTGGCGGGCTGCTACCTTATATACTGCTCTGTAGGTGATCTCAGGAGCTGCTTACAGAAAGGCATTAGAAACAAGAAACAGAACGTGCTCTCTCCCCAGTTATTTCTGGGGTGGAGAGGAATAAAGGCAGTTTCAGTCTATATTTAAGAACCTAGAAGTAGAAATGTTCTTTAAAAACTTCCTGAAACTTATGTAATGTTTTAATACAATGTTACCTCAATTTAAAAAAAAGTAACAGAATGCTGCTCTTACCCTTATTGCCTTGTGATTTCTTAATACTTGGCTTCTTCTTGGGCTTGTTGTCCTGAATTGGATGTTCACTTGTTCCTTTTGTATCTATGCCCTCCTGGTCATCAGTGTGCCTTTCCAATATTGGGGTTGCATCTTCCATGGTAGTACAAACATCTGAGAGACAGCCATTTGTAGTTAGAGGTATTAACTTCAAGGAATAAAAACCACAGACATGCTCATGATCATACTGTGATATAGAGTTTGGCAGTACCTCTGCCTTCACTTTACATAGAGCTTTCTAGATTTCTGGGACAGACACGCTAAATTTTTTTAAAAGATTTGTTTCTATTTATGCATATACTGGGGTATGGGCCAGAGGTGCTGGGGCGGAGGGGTGAGGATTCACCAGAGACAGAGTGGGGAACAAAACAGGCACATCCACTGAAATACACTGCTGTGGGGAGCAGGGGCAAGGCAGGAGAGGTCTGCTGTGCCATGTGGGTCAGCTCCCTGGCTGGGGACGGAACTCATGCCGCAGTAGCTGGTAATAGCATGATAGTGCTGAGACTTTAACCCCTATGCTACCAGAGAGGCCCACACGAAATATTTTTTATAGACTCACATGTGACAAAGTTCATTAAATAATAATGGAATCCAAGTGAAAAATGGAAAATTTGAAAGATTGCAAGTTAAACCCTTTAAAATCATTGTCTCTAAGTTTCTTATAAAATGTGTTGCCAGGAAATTATTTTGATGCATTAAGAGAAAGGCAGTTGCATAAATTTACTTCAAGTATGAATCTTGAAAGCCTTTAAAGAGTGAGTGCCTGTCTTGAAGTATTCTGGCCTATCAAATTGAGATGCTATTCTCAGTTTCAAAACCATGTTCCGCAGAAGCCAGAGGTCCTACATGGGTGTGAGCTTACCGTTGATGCAAAGTGTTCCTGGGCAGCACATGGCATTCCGTTGGCACCTCCTTCGTAACCCTCGACAGGTAGCACAGAACGGCTTCTCATCTTCAGGCTTGAGGCAGAATTTTCTGGTATTGCAGTCCTTGTCAGACATGCACTGTGAACCCTGTGAAGGGGAAATGTTGTCACATGGCTGGAGAATCCAACGATGACTTTAATCAAGGGCAGAAGGCAGATGAAATTAAATCACAGTAGACACTTTGAATGCTGTGACTAATCTTAGGCAGTGTTTTCATTTCAATATAATTGCTTTCTTTCTTACAAAGGGAAGAACAAATCACCAGCAAGGGGACCCATGTGGTGCGATGGTTATTTGTGTTTGTAAAACTGTCCTACCTTCAAAACTCAGAATTTAATTTTCTTATACTCCTTGTGAAAATGGAAGAAAATTTTTTCCCATGTGTGTCTTACAAATGATACAAACCTTTTGAGATACACATAGGCACACAGACACACACACACATACAGAAACTGCTGCAGTTTAACTATAATGTTGGGATGTGGCATTCTTATTTGATTTTCACTCTAGGGAGTCACATCAATCATGGCATCCATTTGTCCATTGACACCTCAATGAGCCTTATTCAAGTTAACTGTCCTTTGATTTTTAATGATGCCTCATCTGCACAGAGAAACAGATACCAAAACCCAGTTTTTCTTACCCACAATTGATGCCTTTTTATACACACACACAGACAAACACACACACACACATAAATATATATATAAAAGGATTCCTAAAACAATTCAATTATGCGAGGCAAGCAGGTGACAAGACCATGTGCCTTTACTCCTGTTTAAATTCTAAAGCCCGTATTTCATGGCTGTGTGGCTTTGGCTAAATTTCACCTCATTTTTAAGTAGGAGGTGTGATGCTTATCTAAAGATGTGAAGAAGATTAAACAAGATATTAAGTATTTAAGTCCAGAGCCATGGTAAAAATTTCTGAATGTTTACTCCCTGATTTATGGACACATGTATAACTGAATACCCCCCAAAGCCATTTTGTTTAGTTAATACGTTATTTATTTCTAAGGAGAGCAGATTCTCCCAGGGTGCCCTCCCAATTCCTTAATCCAGTTCACTTCTAGATATTTCAGACATTAATTTGAATGATTCAAACCCAAAGCCAGCACCCCCCATCACTGATGCTCTCCTAGTTGCACTTTACCTTCCAAGCGCCTTGCACATCAGCAGAGCTCTTGATGTTGTTGAAGTCCAGAACCAGAGCCCCCAGGGGAGCGCAGAACCAGCCGAGCCCCAGCAGGACCACCACCACCATTCTCAGTGGCCAGGTCTCCACCTTCTCAGTGCTTCCCCGGCCCCTCCTCTGAAATCAGACTGCTCTAAACTCCCAGTGGAGTTTTCGCCAAAATGAAATAGAGCAAGCCGTCTGAAACTGCTAATTTTTTTTTAAGAGAAGCAAATCTTCGTCTGCAAGGTGTGTGAAAGAGGATGAGCAATGTCTGACCAGCAGGTTCCTCCTGAAACGATTTATAGCCACATGCGCCCCCTCATCTCTCCTCCTCCCTCATTTCCTTCCTTCTTACCCCACACAGGCTTCAACAAATCCCTCCAAATCTGTTTGATCAATAGTTCAAAACAAGGACTCAATAGAGGGAGCGAAGAGGCAGAGCCACAGCGCCTTCTCCTCCAGGGGCTGAATCCCTCTTAATTATTGCATATCAAAGTTAGTTCAAAGGGCTAGCAGAAGAGCAGGATGTCTGTATCAAAGCAAGCTCTGATAATCACCTGCATTTCCTACCTTCAATAATCCTTTGGGGGGTGGAGGGAGTCTGTTCTAAGATCTGTTTTCACAGCTAATTGTGCTCAAAGAAAGAATGAATCATATTGGCCACTATGTTATAAAGGATGCCAAAAACTAATGAGTTACAAAATATACCGAGAAGCTTCAAACTGTGCTTCAGATAGTGAAGACAGATAGAAAAGAGAGAAAATGCCTCTCATTAGCTCTGGCATCCAGATGTAAAAGTCCCAATAGCTTAAAAGCTATGAACATAATAGCACCTGTTCTGACTAAATGTCAATTGGAAAATAATTTTCCTTAAAATGGAAATTAAACTGTTTGAAGTTAGGGTTAGTTAAGTAGGAAAATAATGAGATTTCAAGAGATCCCATTTTTTTTTTTTTTTGATGCTGGGGACAACCACAAAAAGTCCATTTTATACAGATTTATATAATTTCGTAGGAAATTTTATATCCATTTTATAAGCAATGTATTTATTTTGTAGGCATTTTGTTGAATCAACTTAATCAGGACAGGTCCAAACCTCTAGCTGATTTCAGGTAAAATTTCATGCATTTTCAATTTTCCTAATTTGAATTTACAAAAATTTCTGCTTCATTTTTTTTTTTAATTTTGTTTTCAGGCAGATTTTAGAGAAGCCATGTAATGTAGATACGTGCTTATCACTGCCTGAGAACTTTAACGGTATATCAGGCTAGATCTGTAACACTTTTTTTCCCCCTTCCTGTTTTTACTGCTCTCAGTGTAGACTCACCCCAATACCTTGGGTGGAAGGTGCTATTTAAAATCTAAAAATGCATCTTTCCATGCCATAAATGTTAATCTTAGAAGTGGTACCCCACCCCGCCCCCTATTAGCCCAACCTAACATCGGCCCATTAAAATATATCTGGGCTTTGTACCATGGGAACATTGTTGGCCCAGATAATGCCCAGTGCTGTTCAGCATCTGATGTAGGTGATCAGACGCCTGTCACGGAAGGTCCTCCCTGTGTCACTGCTGCTGCCACCCCCGTGGTGTAGGAGTACTTCTGCATCTACTACCTTTTTTTTTTTTTTTTTACTTAAACTGACAACATCAAACGCCCTTTGATTGTATGATAAGCCTGGTGACTAGGTGTGTTACAGAATTTATTTTGAAGTTGGACAATTATGACCAAGGATAAAGGAGAGGCCCCCAGGCTTCCTTCTCTGCTGGGTTTCTCTGCTTCCTGTTACCCCACTGAAGAGAGAATACCAGGGCACCAAAGGCCTCTGGCAATGTACACAGACAAAAGAACTTCTGGGAAATCCTGCAACACAGCACAAACACTCATTGAGCACTTAGTACATAGCAGAACCTATAGTTAGATGTTGGGAATAAAAGATAAAACACATTTGGTGCCCCTGAGGAGCTAGTGTCCAGTCAGAAGACTTACGTGGAGGGGTGATTTCAATACATTACAACGAGCTCTGAGACAAAGGCATAAATGTGGGGCTGGAGGATCACCGAGGAGGGCAAGAGTAGGTCTTCTGGAAAAATAAAGGAATGCATCGGAGGGGATATTTGAGTTGGGTGTTGTGGGATGAGTGGGTGTTTCCTAGGCTGCAGTGAAGGAGATACTCTCACCCCAGGCTCAAGGGGTGACATGTGTGCAGGGGCAGAGGAGTGCATGGAGAGATTGCATGTGGTAGGGAGACAAGATGGGCTAAAAGAACCTGATACACCAATTTTCTTTCCATTCTAATAAGCAGTTGAAAGTCGTTGAGATGTATGAGTTTGGAAAGGGCATGATCTAATCTGCTTTTTAAGAAAGTTATGCTTGTGGCCGTGTGGCCGTAGTGCTGTGGTGGGTGAAAGAGGGTGCTGGGTGGGGGGGGTCATCTAGGTCCTGGTAGTAATTGCCTCCATGATGATGAGGAGGCCCAATTTAGGACAGGGATATGGTGAGCACCAACCAAAAGATAAGATTCTAATGTGGAATCCCTGTCATTTGGGTGGAAAGGGAGTAGCTGAGATGAGGCAACATTTCTAAATTGGTGCACTGGGTGGATGGGATGGTGATGACCCCAAAGACAGAGGATTCAGGGTGAAAAGCAGGTTGGAGAGAAAGGATGAGAGCTGACCACAAGAAAAGCTATCTAGATCATCAAGTGTTCGCTGGCAGTCTCACACTGAGTTAGATTGACCACTGTGTCTTCCAGGTGCAGTGCTCTCCATCTTGCCTCCCACAGACAGAAGAGAGGCTGCAGGCAATTGACACTGGAGGATTCCCTTTGAAGGAAGGAACATGACTGAGGAGGGGGCTTTTCTGTGTCTGTCTCCCATCACTGCAAGAGTGTGGACTCTGAGTCAGGCTTCCTAGTGCCCCAACCCAAGCCCCCTACTCCTGCTACGTCCATCTGCCTGCCATGGAATTAATAAGGCAAACAGGTAGACTGTTACCAGTGTGAGGGCAGGGCTGCAGCTAATTCATCTTTGTATCCTCATACCTGGTACATAAAAGAAGCACCATAATTTGACTGATAAATGCACAAACAAATGGATTTATACCATGTGACCTTGGGTACATAACTTCATGTTTCTAGGCATCGATCCTCAACATTAAAGCTTCACCCCATGCCTGCATTTTGAGGGTTCAATGTGTAAATACATATACAAAGCCTGGCACAGTAACTGGCACTCAACAACTCTAAACAAATGTCTCTTACTCTTTTTCCAGGCCAGAACGTTCCATCTTCACATAAACTTCAGTACGTAGCCTAACGCTTTCAGAGCAGCGGGCTTCTAATCGATGTTTGTTCAATGCAATTCACCGAAGAAAATGTCCCCTTAGTTGAAGCCTCACTTTGCAGCGAGGCTGCTGTTTCTACATCTCCTAACAAGCCAGAGCAACTTTGAGGAAAGTAGGTGCGTGAAGCACTCCCAGGAAGATGACTTGGTGTATTTTCAAATCAGCCAAAGCTGCTAGTCTGGTGATAATCACTGGGTCCTTCAGCTTTGATGCCAACAACCGAAACCAGGTGCCCCTGTGGCAGCACGTACTGATGTAAAGCTGCGTCTCAATTACTCCCAGATTAGAGATGATGGGGCAGTTGGGGGCGGGGATGGGGGCGGGGTGGGGTGGTGGGTTGGGGAAGGATGACAGGGAGAGAAAGGCTTTAAAGAGGTTTCTGCTTAAAAGGCATTATTTTCTCTGCTCTTAGACCAGGACACCGAAGTCCACAATGCCGACGGCAGCAGCAAAGAATTTGCAGAGCCCACTCAAGTCCCCTCGAGCACCCGACTCCATCAACTACAGAACAAAGGAAGCCCTCATGTGTGGTGTTGGCCAAGATGCTGCCATTTTGACGCCCCCTGGCAAGGATTACGGGTTAACAGAAAATCTCAAGCTGATCCTTTTAGTTCCGCAGTGAGCACCTGGGCCAAAGAAACACTAAAATCAAGCAATATTGACTGAACTTAGAAGGAAAAAAAATCCCAGAAAAAAATTCCCGAGGAGCTCTGTGTCAACACTGCCGGTCGGATGCCACCTCTGGGTGATTCACAGCCCAGTGAAGAGCTGCAGCCTGCTGTGTGGGAGCTGACACCTGTATCCTCCAGAGTACAGCTGCCCTGGTTCACGTCAAAGGCAGCATGTCAGAACCCTTGATTTATATTCACTGAGGAATGGATGTTTTTATTTGTCATGGCTCCTGTGTCAAAACCAGTTGGATTTCCATAAATTTTACTTTTCTTAAAAGAAAATCAAAGTAACTGAAACAAGCAGCTCTCTGGCAGAATCTCACAGGAAATGTTTAATAAAATAGAAGATGAGAAGGGGCATGTTGATGAGGGAAGACAAAGACGGCAAGATATAATCACAGTGTTGATGTAAACATTACCAGTTAGTTACCTGAGGTCAGAAGGTAAAGCAAACCATTTGCAACCACCAGGATAGAGTATGTCAGAAGCCTTGCACCCAGGGCCTCCCTGGTGACCTAAGGGTTAAGTCTCAGCACTTTCACTGCAGTGGCTGAGTTCAATCCCCAGCCAGGGAGCTGACCCACATGGTGCAGCAGACCTCTCCTGTCTTACCCGCTGCTCCCCTTAACAGTGTATTTCAGTCAATCTGCCCGTTCTGCTCCCCACTCTGTCTCTGGTGAATCCTCTCACCCCTACACCTCTGGCCTACACCCCAGTTCTTCTATGCAAAAATAAATAAAATAAGGACATCTTCTACCCAGCACATAGGCAGGAGCCACGGAAATGAGGTTTCAGAACCTTCCCTGACTGTGTAGCATTAGACATGTTACCTCTTGGCCTCAGTGTCTCCTCATCTGGAGTGGTCTCTACAGGCCAGCTTTCTGGGAATTGACAGTGGATTCACCCCAGTAGCCACCTTGTGCAGCTCCAGGGGTTACTAGGAAGATTGTAGTCTGTGGGAAAGACCCCCCTTTAGAAGCCAAGAAACATGGTGGTGCTGGAGACCCACATGGAGCATCTAGCAAGGACCCCTCTTCTACCAGGATCCACTCTACCCTCCTCTTAAGAAGATTAGAGGGTGGGCCTCCCCGGTGGCGCAGCGGTTGAGCGCTGGGTTGCGAAGCTGCCCGCGGCCTCTGCGGCGCCGGTTCGATCCCCGGCTGCTCCCCGGCCACCGGAGGAGGATCCCACATGGCGTGCAGACCTCTCCTGCCGCCCGCTGCTCCCCTCAGCAGTGTACTTGGGTCCTTCTGCCTGCTCTGCTCCCCGCTCTGGCTCTGGTGAATTCTCTCACCCTCCCATGCTTCTGACTGTACCCAGTGCATGTATAAACAAAAAACAAACAAACTAATAAATAAATAAAAACATGCCTCTATTAAAAAAAAAGTTAAAAAAAAAAAAAGAAGATTAGAGGGTGTTATAGGTAGCTCTGTAATTCCTAGATGCCTCATCATCCTACCCTGTTCCCAGGCACTCTCTGAATGGGTCTTAATTGGTGTGGGCCACTATAACAAAAATAATGCTGACCAGGTGGCTCATAAACCACAGATATTTATTCCTCAGAGTCCTGGAAGGTGGCAGTCCGAGATTAGGGTGCCTGCATGGTCAGGTAGTGTCTGGTGAGGCCCACTTCCTGCCTCATAGACAGCTGTCTCCTCGCTGTGTCCCCACGTGGTAGAAGGGGCCAGGGAGCTCTCTGGGGTCCCTTGTTACAAGGATACTACCCCATTCATGAGGGCCCCATCCTGTGACCTAAGCATATCCCCAAGGCCCCAGCTCCAAACCCCATCACACTGGGCATTCAGAGTTCTCGAGGCACAGCAATAACCACTACACAGTCATGGGCAGGATTTCAGTATGTGGCTTTGAGTGGGAACACAGGCATTCAGCACAGAGCAATTCTCTACTTCCTCTGTGCCATTGATTGCTGACACCTGACGTTATACAAAACACATATCAAACAAGGGCTGGGGGTATGGGAGCGCAGAAGCTTCCTCTGACCGTGTGTCAATACACATCAAGCAAAAAGCAACCATGTCCGTCATGGCCGGTGCGTGGGTGATGGGCAGATTTCTGTGTATCTGCAGGGATGTGGATGTGCCGCCTTGCTGCGACTACCCTTGTGCTTTTCACCAGTGTCATCAGGTGTCCCAGCAAGATTCTACTGACCATGCAAGCCAGTTTTGGGTGTATTTTTTTTTTAAATGGAATGATATTTGTGTTTCTGGGGTGCCTTCTGACTGGCTTTTTGAGGTCCTCCTTGTCTTTTGGTTCTGTGATATGCTTTCATATCAAGCAGCAAATAAGAAAGCAAGGTCTTTTCATAGTCACCTTTCATTTAATTTTCTTTACTGGCAGTGATTCAACAGTAAACATGGTGTGGGAAGGTGAGGATAATATTAGAAGGATGGAGACTATAAAATTGAGTGGAGCCTGGTCTCCATTCTTTTCCATTAAATTCAATGTCTTCCTTTCACATTTTTAGTGTACATTTTTTTTTGTTTGATTACTTTTCCTGTGTTTCTATTTTCTCTTTGCTCTGTACCACTAAACTTAACCCTATTCCCCCCCTTAATCCAAATGTCCTCTCATGTTAGGTGGTGGCTCCAGGGTGACTCAGAGCCCAGAGACTATGGTGAGTGGATGGGGGGGCTCTGTTGCCCAGTGGGGGCAATTTAATTGAGTCAGTTACTTCTAGCAGGTGGATTTGGGATCTGAAAAGTCACATGGACCAAGTCCAGGAACTTTCTGTGGAGTCCAGCAGGTGGGAAATGAAGACTTCACTGTGACACTGTGCACGACTCTGACTCTGGGGCTGGAGTGTGGGCATGAGTGCATGACTCACGTACTCCAGAAGCCTGCTTCAGGAAAGGCGTGAGCAGCCTGCAGCCTGTCCCCAGGACTAACATGGATATTAAGATGCAGTCCAAACCAGGTCTGATTCTTTTTCCTTAAAAGTAAGGGGTGAGATCCATTGTATTAGGAAAACCCAAACCTGCTGGGAGAGGCAAATTTTAAAAAATGAGTAACTATGGTGATTGTCTCACTACTGTAGCGTTTTCTTGAGAGCTGCTCTGAGAGTAGCACTATAATGTCCTCAACGTAATAACAACACGACAATTCTGTACTAACCTTACTATGGTGAATGTTTGACCGTGTGTGTGTGTGTGTGTGTGTGTGTGTGTCTTCACAGGATCGCATGTGCATTGCACACCTTTACACTTATACAAAGTTATTTATCAATTACATATGAGTAAGGCTGGAGGGGGAAAAGAGTGGCTACTCACAACTCTGTACACATAAGCTCTGGAATCCCCTACTGGAAGGGAGAGGCTACTCTCTTTGAATTTCCCAGGAAGGTTCTCCAGGGGGTCCACCTCCCCACTGGAGTTATCCACTCCCTTTCAGGGAAGTCTTCATTCTGTTACTCATCTTCCTGGATTTTGTGATGTATCTGACTCACTGGGGTGATCTGGCCCTTTCTGTCCCCAGTTCCTACCCCTACCCTGGAATGGGCTAAGTCTGTAGAATTTCAGCCAAAGAAAGCTATGTGTGGCTGGAGTCTTTTGGGTGGGCCCTATTTAGTTCATTCCTGGTAAATCATTTGAAAGATGAAGACACTGAGGTTCAGACAGGTCCAATAATTTGCTCAAGGTCACAAGGCTAGTGAGTTGTTGATGTCGCATTTGACTCCAGAAGTTTTCTGGTTCCAAAGTTTATTTTTCCCTCTATGTCACACAATACAGTTGGCTGAGTGAAAACCACTCCCAGACGTACCACGCTGAACACCACTATATAGTCACTAAGAAATTAAATCACAGGGAACATTGCCTGTTGCTCTTTTTAGATTACATACAAGCTAAGAATAGGACACTTCCTTTTGTTCTTAAAGTATTCTTTATGTACATGTGATTTATAGTGCTTCACTGTCACGTGGTTAAGATGAAATAACTTGCAGGTTGTCTAAGTCAGGCTGCACCCTAATCTACAGGTGTGACATTGACAAAACTAGTTTCCTCATACACACAACTTGTAAATATTTGCTGTCCTTCGAAATTCACTTTTGACTGACTTTGTCAGGCAAACTCCCAAACACACTACCCAGTCCTACAGGATTCGTAACTGAGTTCACAACCTTATGAAAAACTTGGATGAGGCTCTGGGAGCAAAAGGAGGGCTGGCGTCATCACCCTGAAATCCTAAACCCTGTGCACCGAGCGGTTTGGCTTTTCTTTTACCTTGTTTCCTAGCACCCCCTTGTGGTCAAAGGTGAAGTGAGCGCTCAGACGCTCTAACGTAATTTCCAGGTACTCAATTCCACACGCGTTTCCCAATTTTTTTTGGACATTCCCTGTGGAACAGCACTCCCCTTCCCATAAGCCTAGGTACTTCCCCACCTTATGAAAGGGAGCTTAGTTTTTGTTATTGCAAAAGAAATACATGTTCCCAAATTTTAGAAATTTTAGAAAATGCAGAAAAGTGTGAGGAAAATAAAACCCATGTATGCCAACCCAGCAGAGGCAGTGTCAAATTTTGTGCAATTTCCCAGTTTTTTCTATGCAGGTACACACCTAGATTGCATCTATTTATTTATTATACAATATTGTCCAACTATTACCAGCTCAGGATCTAGTCATTACTAGTATCTAAGTCTACCCACGTTCACCTCTTCTTCCCAGCCCCTTTGCCTCCCTGTCAGAGGTATACACTGATGTTTGTGGTTCTCATTCCCTTGCTTCTTCTTAAGGTAAAATTACAAAATGCATACACACACCTATACTTTTTTTTCCTCCTTTTTTTTTGTCACTGAAACTTTCTCCCCCGATTATCAAATAGTATCAGAACACATGGCTGTACCATACCCTAGTATATGTATGTACTATATATATATTTTTTTTAAAGATTTATTTATACAAGAACTGGGGTACAGTCAGAGGCATGGGAAGGTGAGAGAATTCACCAGAGACAGAGTGGGGAGCAGAACAGGCAGATGGACAGAAGACACTGCTGAGGGGAGCAGCGGGCAAGGCAGGAGAGGTCTGCCACGCCATGGGGGTTTCTTTCTGGCCAGCCGGGAATCAAACCTGCACTGCAGACGCTGTGGACACCTTCACAGCATGGTGCTCAACCTGCTGCACCACCAGGGAGGCTCTGTGTTATATATATATATATTTTTTAAAGATTTATTTATTTATACAAGCACTGGGTACAGTCAGAAGCGCGGGAGGGTGAGAGAATTCACCAGAGCCAGAGCAGGGAACAGAACAGGCAGAATGACGAAGTGCACTGCTGAGGGGAGCAGTGGGCGGCAGGAGAGGTCTGCGCACCATGTGGGACTCTTGCCCGGTGGCCAGGGATCGAACCAGCACTGCAGAGGTTGTGGGCAGCTTCGCAGCCCAGTGCTCAACCGCTGCGCAACTGGGGAGGCCCCTCTGTGTTATATTTTATTTGATGACTCTTCTACATGTTGGGTATTCAAGTTGCTTTGAATTTTTTGCTAAATTATTCAAGGAATCTTTGCACACATCTATTTTTTTTTAAAGATTTATTTATTTATGCATATAAGAACTGGAGTGTAGGCCAGAGGTGCAGGGGTTAGAGGATTTACAGGAGATAGAGCAGGGAGCAGAACAGGCAGATTTACTGAAATACACTGCTGAGGGGAGCAGCAGGCGAGACAAGAGGTCTGCTGCTCCACGTGGATATCTAACTCACGCTGCAGCAGCTGGCAATAGCTTGATAGCACTGTGTCTTTAACCCCTGTGCCACTAGGGAAGTCTCCCATCTTTGCACATATGTATGAAATGAATCCTTAGACGTGGAATTTCAGGGTATGATCGATCATTCTGTCCCTCTGCCTCGGAGTTGTTTTCTTCTTGTCAACCTGAACCATCACTTCCTTGGAAGAGCCTGTTTCTCTCTGGGTTACTGTGCTCTGGGACTTCACGTGGAAAGCCCAGGGAAGTAGCTTGTGCCTCTTTTTTAAAGATGCCTTCAGCTACTCAGTAACAAGGGAATCTTCACCTCTCATCAGAATTTTGTAGTCCTTGAAAACAAGTGGGCCCTTTTCTTGAAAGAAACATGGAACTAAACAACGTGGCCAGCTTCAGAATCATGTTTTTCTTACACTTGGGGCAAGTGAACTACCAATTTTCACAGTAGAAAGTCTGTTCCTAGTTTTGTTTTGTTTCAGAGGATAAAACTGTACTAACCTTCTGAGACTTTCTCTCAAAAAGATATCACAGGTAGATAGCAGGTGACCTGCTCACTAGGTAACACTGTTTCATGGGCTCTGGACCTACAAAGCACTGACACTTTGGGGTGTTTCCTGAGATATCAGTTCTGAGCATGGTGCTCTGAACATAGTAAACATTCAGCAGATGTCTCAGAAACACAGGAGTCTAAAGTCTCTTCCCTCTCTAAAATTTTAACTCTAAGGATTTTATGCAGAATGACAGCTTATTAGGACTTGGATTGAGAAAGTTCTTTTATACTTCTCAAGAATTTAGATCCCAGGGAGTTGCAGGAATGAAAACTGACTGTAGTTTCAAGGTTGTCTGTATAGCTTTCAAATTAATGGAATACTAATTTTCTTCTGTGTTACTAATGAGCATTTTCCATAGCTAGGTAGTATGTATTATAGATACATTATTTCATTTACTATCCACTACAATATTTTAAGGGATATATTATATAGCTGTGTCTCACAGGTCTAGAAACTGAGACATTAAAATGTTAAATTGCTTGCCTAAAACCACAGAGTTGGCAGATCTGAGATACAGTCCTAACCTCTTTGGACTCCAAACCTTGTTTTACTTAGGCTACTACATTATTTTGCTTTGCTTAATCACATTCTGCCTCCTTTGGCAGGTATTTGTCCAAGTCTTACATTATGAATCCTTTGGGAGCATTTATCCTACTTATCTTTTATTATTCTGAAATGCCTTACATACTGCAGCCAAATCATGATATTTGCTTATTGATTCAAGTAGCATCCTGATATTGTGAATGGACCATCACAGACTTTGTGGGTTTGTTTTTCTCTCAAACTTTTAATTTTGAAAAATGTAAAACTTACCGGGAAGTTTCAAGCATAATGCAATGAACACATCCATGTATCTTCCATCTAGTTTCATCAATTGTTAACATTTCGTACTTTTTTTTTTCAGTCTCTTTTTCTTGATCGTTTGAGTTAGTTGCTGTACATGTTATTTCACTCCTAAGTACCTCAACCTGTATTTCCTAGAAACAAGGGCATCTCAGTATAACTAATATACAATTATTACCCTCAGAAAATTTTACATAGTAAAGTAAGCTAGTATAGCTTACTTTCAAATTTTCCCCAATTGTCTAAATATTATTTAACAGGTGATTTTGTGGGGGGTTTTATTTTTCTTGATGCAGGGTCCAATTTGGGATCACATTGAGTTAGTTCTGTTATCTCCTTTAATCTAGTGAACTTTTTGCTCACTAGCTTTTTCCTTAATCTTCTCTGAAACTGACATTTTTAAAGGGGGTGGTTGTCTTGCAGAATGTCTCTGCTAGGATTTATATGATTGTTTCCTCATGAATAGAGACAAATCATACACTTTGGGCAAGAACAATGATTGTGTCCTCAGCTTGCACCATTTTTGGTGCTGTTTGTTCTCTTGGTTAAGGGTGATTTCTTTGCTCTGAAGATCCCCTATTCTCTTTGAAGTGATCTGTAGGGTGATACTTTGAAACCACATCTTTAATCGTCCAGCATCCACTCATCATTTTTGCCTGAATCAATTACTGCTAGATCCCAAAATGGTGGTTTTCTATTTTCATCATTTCTTCTACATACTAGTTGGTATTTTCCTCTAAGGAACAGCTAATCCTCCTCCATCTTTTCCCCTTTGAATCATAAACTACCACTAGCTGTGTGATTAGAGTAAGTCACGCAACTTACCCCTCGGGATCTATGCTTTCTCATTCTTAAAATGAGAAGACCTAAGGGTGTTATTCCTATATTTTAGTCGTAGACGAATTACGATCTGCGAGGCAACCGCCAGAGAACGAAACGCTGTGGCTCCGACGAGCTGGACGCAGTAGCCTCCCAGGGAGAAGTCCCGGGTCTCCGCAGCCCGCTTTCCCGCGGCCCCTCCCATGGCAACAGTAACTAGTAACTTCCAAGCGTTCTCGCGAGAGCAAGCCCCTCGGGGACAAAGGTGCGGTCCCCCCAGGGCTCCCCCGCATCACCCCGCCCCTCCCCAGCCACCTGCAAGCTGGGCGCTCCCGCGCACGCGCGCACACGCTGCCAGGCAGTTGGTGGTGGTGGCTCGCCCCAGCTGTTCCCCTCCGCAGCCAGACCCGCGGCGCGCGACCCCGGCGCGACCCTGCGGCGCAAACGCGGTGCGCGGGGAGGGAGGGGCGCGCAGGCGCCGCGGGGGGAGTGAGGCCGCGCAGGCGCGGACGGCGGTGGTTTGAAGAAGACCTTCAGCGTTGCCCTGGCGGAGCCGAGACAGGCCGTCTAGTTGGAGGTGAGGAGAGCGCAGGATGAGGGCCGGGCCGCCGGGTCGTGGGCAGAGGAGCCGCAGTCCAGCAGGGGACCCGACGAGAGGTGGGGCTAACGGAGGGCGTGGGAGGGGAAGAGCAGCCTAACGGGGCGCAGGCCCGCCTGGGCCGCGGGGGTCAGAGGGGACCTTGCTCCCCCGGCCGCCGCCTCAGGTGATGGAGCCGCAGCGCTGGCAGGGGAAGGCGGCGCTCGGGACGCCGGGCCGCGACCTTCCCTCCGCCTGCCGCGCCCGCGGGACTTTCTTCCCAGGCGTCAGGCCAGAAAGGAGGCTGGTATCTAGGGAAGTTGGCTCCTCGAACCCCAAACCCACCTCCCCCCACCCCCCACCTTCTCTGGAATTGCCGTCCAGCATCTGGGGAGCTCTTCCACTCCTTAGCGCCGGAGGAAGAGTGCTCTACGTGCAGCTAGAGGGGATGAAACGAAGAACAAAAGGGGCTCCTTACTGACTGTCAAATTAGTAATTGTGTAAAGCTGAATAACCCAGTTAACGCCTCTTCCCTCCCTGTCTGATCGCAGTGCAGCCTCGGTACATGGTGCACGTCTCCACACAAGTGCATTTTGTAGAGCTAAGAGAAATACGTGACTGTAGCTTTACTCTCAAGTAACGCTCTCAAGTCCCTGTGTCTTCTCAGTTTTCTGCTTGATCATACCAGCCGTGCATTTCCTAGCAGAATCATGGGCCTGGGAAAGTAAGCTTGAACTAGGCAGAATTGAGATGAAAGTGTCTGGCAGTGGTTTTGAGAAATAGAGCTGATGCTGCAAGATTGTTTAGTCCCTAGATGAATCTTTATAAACACTTAGTGTATCTCTTCTCTTGTCAGTAGATGAAAAAACAGGTTGTAAAGCCTTAATATTTTTGTTTAACTATGTAATGCTCGCTCCTCTGTACTCACCTCCTCACTTTCTAGACCGCTGGCAAAATTTCAGCAGAGCTGGCAGCAGTTGCACTCCTAAAGGCTAATATCAAATTGTAATTGGCAATATAGAGTCTATAATTGATCATTTAAAACAAGGGGTTGTTTTGTGAAATAATTTCTCTGGACGTGAACTACGAAACCCTGTGACTTAGAGCAAAATTTTACTGAAGTATGAGTCAGTACATTTCTGCTCATTCATCTTTAGTATGTTCTTACAACTATACACACGTATTCTTAAATGTATACCGTTTGACAGCTTTAGATTAAGAACAAATGAATTCACAACTAAATGCATCATAAGTGTTCAGGAATAATGGTATAGGCAGAATTTTAGAAGAAGTTAAGATTAAGACGTAAGCTGAATAAAATAAATATTAGTTTGAATGTACACTTGTAGTAATTGCAAGAACCAGCTGCTGCTTTGGATTTTTCTGGTGTAGTAATTCAGCTAATGAGACTGCTTGAGGTTGTTCTACACTTGGTTGGACATGGCTTTTGAGACTGCTGCAGGAAAAAATATCCCTTTATACAAAGAGGGCATAGAAATGGTATTTACCCTTGTTAATAGAATTTCTGAGAATTTCAACATGAGATGCATATTAGCAGGAAAAAGACTGGGTGAATACTAAGTAGGTAAGATTTTTTAAAGTGGAGGCATCTTGGGTTTTTAAAGGCTGTAACTTTAGAGTGTACCCCAACTTTTGGTAAGCTGATTATTGCAGGAAGAATTTAATTTCTGGTTAATGGATTAAGATTATAGCACTACATTTTAGGAAGGACTTTGAGAGAGGGCATATTTCTGGATGGATGCATTTCAGTTAGTATAGTAATTCTCATTTTAAGAGTGAATTTCAGAGTGGAAGCTTTTTAATTCTGTTTTTGCAGATCCTTAAAAATATATATCTTGTTATGTTATATAGCCCTTTGGCTTTTAACAGCCTAAAAAATGTTCTAATGTAAATTTCTCACCTTTTTTTTTTTTTTTTTTGAGTAAAAAGTCCAATTCAGCCTGTGAGAAATTTCTATTTTGAAATGCAGTCAGAAAGATGACCTCTGTGAATCTCATGAAGAAACTGTTATTCTCTAGTATTCTAGAAAGTTCTTTTTAAAGGAACACAATGATTTCACTTAAATTTGCTTGCATTAGGGTATAAGCTTTCATGATGCAAAGGAAGAAAAAACTATATACCTCTTCTCACTGGACTGAATAATTAAAGGACTGTAGGTGAATACACACTAAATGGTGATTTTCATTTCTTTGTCCCCATTTTTCTTTATAAGATATGTGTAACACACCGACTTACTGTGACCTAGGGAAGGCTGCCAAGGATGTCTTCAATAAAGGATATGGTAAGTGTGCTACTGCCTATGTAAGTAAGAGACTGTGCTGTTAAGGTGAGGTTAAGTCAATATTAATCTATTTCATGAGATTTAGTGGTTATGAGACTTCATTCTTTAGAGGTAGAGTCCCATAAAAACATTCATATACATAAACATATTAATTGTTAACTTTAAGATGATATAAATGAATTTTATGTTCATTTTATAATGTTTTCTATAAGATTACACAATATAAATATGTAATATCTGCCCCTACCCTGGCCAACCCTGGGCAGAGTTAAAGTATAGGTACATTTTTCCTTCTCCAAATTTTAGCAGTATTTTCATCAGTGTGAAGATACAACTATTGACTTTCCAAGTAGACAAAATTTTCAATTTTAAAAATTTAGTCTTTGAATTAATTTTTTTGTGCTGTACAAATTTGATGTCTTATTAATAAATCATGCTATTTGTAACTTTTAAACTTGCATATATGCATGTTATTTTCTACTAATTTTGTTTTTAAAATAGTATATATTCCTTTTCATTTTTTTAACATATTTTTGAACTATAATATTTTGAGGGGCTTAGAAATTTGACTTATTTAATTAATTCAATTCCTCATGAACTTATATCTAATGAGAAAACTGTGCATTTTCCATTTGAATGTACTGTGGCTTAGTTTCATAATTTCTAAATTGTAAAATGAACGATTACATTTTAAACATTATTGTGTTTTTGTGTTTGTCCAGGGTTTGGCATGGTCAAAATAGACCTGAGAACCAAGTCTTGTAGTGGAGTGGTGAGTATCCAGTATATTTTTAACATATGTAGCATGATTAAATTAAAAGAACTTATTTAGGGCCTACTTGGTGGTGCAGGGACAGTGCTGTCAAGCTATCGTCAGCCACTGCAGCATGAGTTCTATCCCTGGCCGAGTTTGATCCCCGGCCAGCCAGGGAGCAACCCACATAATGCAGCCGACCGCTCTTGCCTCACCCTCTGCTCCCCTCAGCAGTGAATTTCAGTAGATATGCCTGTTCTGCTCCCCACTCTGGTGAATCCTCTCATCCCCTGCACCTTTGGCTTATACCCCAGTTCTTGTATGCATAAATAAATAAATCTTAAAAAAAAAAGAACCTATTTAAAAAATCATTGTTTTGTTTAGTTACACAAAGTATCTTCCCTTATATCTTTGTCCTGTTCACAGATTTCAGTAAGCTTCCTACTCAGCCACTTAAGCCCATAGATAATCAGATTGAACTTGAGGGGAGATCCTTTGTCATAATACGAGTGTTCTGAGCATTACTTTCAGAAGATATATATATATATATATATATATATATATATATATATAAGATCCCTGTCATATCTTTTTGCTCTTATGAGTACATACATGGGTACTAATATCTTTCATTTCATTGTATGTACACATTTTTCTGCCCATTTGAAGCAAATGTACAGATAAAAAGTATGTAGAAGCTTAGCCAACATTTTTTTTTACTGATGTTCATAAAGTCTTTTTTACTGAAAGTTAAAAATACAGTAAAGAATATATAAGCATATTTTTGGTGTTTAATAACACTTGTTAATACCAAAACTTCTACTCAGTAGATATCAACAAATATAATAACTTTACATTCAGTTCACCTCATTGTCTGATATTTTTCTTTATTAGCCACATTTTTTTTTTTTTTGGTATTTACCTATTCAAATTATTTGTGGATATAATGATTTAATTAGAAGGGATGAGGCATGTGGAATTCTTAAATTTTGTTTCATTCCATATACTCTTGGTTTGTCTTTATCACTCTTTGGGTTTTCTAATGGCAAATAAATTTATGCAGCTGCCCTACTGGGATGGACATGTTGTTACTTAGTTCTGTTAAAATGGAAAAATTATACTCATTGTTGAGTGAAATTTCAGAATTTGCTGAAGTTTGTGTTGTAAAAATCATCAATTGAAATTTTATCTCCCTTTCTTGCTGCTGTGGTGTGGGAATACGCATTCAGATGGTAAGAAATGCAAAGCATATTTGTGTGCTTGTTTTTATAGCTGTTTTTGTCTCTGTTACTGATTTAGGATAAATTTCATCTATTACTCCAAATTCTTTGATTATATTTTGATATTTTTAGCATATGCCATCTATGTGTTGTTGCTTACTAGCATTTAATATAGAGCTGTAGATGTTACGCATGTTATAAATGTATCTTGCACTGTTTGATCTAATTATGAAATTAGACAAAATAAAGCAATTGTGAGTCTGATTGTAATTCAACTTAGAGCAGTTCTTCTCTTTGAAATTTGTACTTCTGCTATTGTAGTTTTGACAGCTTGAAACAAAGAAAATGATGATACCAAGGAAGAAATATAGACTAAATACTTTTTAACCTTAACTTTGTGCATAAAGTCTTCCTAATACCAAAATTAAGATTTGTGCTATACTTACAAGTTCATAAAACACAGGATAGTTGAATTTACAAAAAGAAAGCAATTGTCACATTAAATAATTGTGTGCACTATTCAACTTGACTGGCATTTTATCAGTTTTTACTAAGGTCTCACCCTAAATGTACAGCATGATATTCTCTTTAAAAGCATTCTGTGTGGTGTTGATAAACAGATCTTAGTTTCCCACTTGTTTCATCAGCCTTAGAATGAGAGAGCTAGGTGCAGGGTGTTTGCTAAAGGGAGGCTTCTTATTGCAGGCATTTAACAACTGCTCAAGGTTGGCAGTGTTTTCTTACTTTTGGCAGTCTTTCAGAAATGTTCTTTTAAAACAGGGCCGATCAGAATGTTTTCTTGACAGCTCATAGATGTCAGTAGCAGGTGTTGACTGTTTGCTTTCCCCTAGAAGGAGATCTGTTTCTGATTGCTCATTGTCATATGACTGAAAGGACACCTAACTAGGGAGGAAGATATATTTTAGGGCATAGTAACTCTTTGATAGAAAGCACTTTCAAAGGTGGATGGGGAGAGTAGAAATAGGGGCATAATTTATAATATTCCATTTTGTTTTGAAAAGTGGGTGGATACTTCAGATACTAAAATTGCTTATGCTGAAAGTTTTGTGGACAAAAGCAAAATTTTCCTAGCAGTGTGAATGTGTTTAGTATCACTGAACTGTACACTTGAAAAGGATAGTTTTATGTTAAGTGTATTTTATTTACCACATTAAAAATGAAACATTTTTTAAAAACAATAAAGTTCTGACCCTATTAAAAGAGAGGAGGTTATGGGCCTTCTTGGTGGCCTAGGGGTTAAGTCTCAGTACTATCATCACTACAGCCTGAGTTCCATGCCTGTCCAAGGAGCTAACCCACATATGGCACAGCTGACCTCTCCTCTCTCACCCACTCCTCCCCTTAGCAGTGTATTTCAGTAAATCTGCCTGTTCTGCTTCCCACTCTGTTTTTGGTGAATCGTCTCACCATCATTCCCACCCCTGCACCTCCGGCCTATCTCACAGTTTTTTCTACGAAAAAAATTTTTTAAAAGGGGGGGGGGTGGTTAGTGCTGCTAATGTTGGGGGATTTTTAAAGAACCTTAAATTAACTAGTGGTTTGAAAGATAATCCCATTTAGTAAGAGATTATATGGAACAAGAAATATTGATAAGAAGGTAGAGTAGTGGAAAAATCTAAAACTGAAACTGTTCAAGAGATTAGAAAGAAGGAAAGTAGGAAATAAGTTGCTATAGAGAGGGCTGTGATAAAAAGTAAGTTGTTTTGGTTTCTCACATCGAATACTAAATTGTACATTTTTTCTTGCTTATCAGGAATTTTCTACTTCTGGTCATGCTTACACTGATACAGGAAAAGCGTCAGGCAACCTAGAGACCAAATATAAGGTCTGTAACTATGGACTTACCTTCACCCAAAAATGGAACACAGATAATACTCTGGGGACAGAAATCTCGTTGGAGAATAAGGTAAGAGAAAATATTAAAAGTTATTATTATATTAAATTTATTAGCAGATAAAATGATGAACAAACCCCAAATATAATCTGAATGAAATCATACAGTGTGTCTAGTCACCAGATTTTTTTTCTTTGCGCCTGACCTTTTGGGGATATCTTACATTTCTAGAAAGTAAAACTTTTTTCGTGATTATATAGTTACCACATTATATCTTTGTCCTGACTAATTCTACTCATTTTGTTGTATAGCCGAGCCTCTCCTGGGTAGACCAAACTGTTGTGATTTAATTTTTTTTGTGATTGTTTCACAGTTGGCTCCATAAAAAAATGTTTCTAAAATTCTGTTGTTTTCAAAGAGATTTGTCTGCTCTGTTTGTCAGGTTGCTGGTACAGGTTGCTAGTGCTATTTTTGATGCACATTACCATATATAGGTAATATATATGTATAGCTGAATAAATTACTTAGGTTGACTTGTTGAAGGTTAAGTTATCTCATTACAGTAATTTCTGTTTTGTTATATTGGGATTTTAATTGTTTTTTACTCTTATCTTACTGACTGTATTTAAATGAGATAAACCTGTGTTGAGAATTATGCTGAAGCCTGGTGAGTGAGGAGGGCTCAAGAGAGAGATAGGGAGACAGGGAAGGATGAAGAGGTAATTTATTAAACAATTTCATATTTGAATTTCTTTAATGACATCCCTTTTTTGTTAGAGATAACTTTAGAATGGGTTTCTTGATTTAAAAAAAAATTGAAAATGACTGTTAATTTTAAATCTTTATTTTTCAGTTGGCTGAAGGTTTGAAATTGACTCTTGATACCATATTTGTACCGAACACAGGGTAATTATTCAAACCCCATTTTCTGTTACGTTTTTGCAGCCTGCAGGCATAGAGAGCTTTGGGATTGGGGATTGTAATGAAGAGTTTAGATGCAAGAATGAAGTAGGATATTGTGTTAGGAATACTTGAGACTGTGTATGTGCAGTAAAGAGGTGGGAAGACTCCCTTGAAGTAGGGTACAATTTTGATTTGAAAATGGAGCAGATGAACAAAAACTTACAAATCTAGTCCAAAGAGGCACATAGTACAATAGAAAACATTTAGGATCTAAAAGGGTCTAAAACCATTATTTCTTAAGCTACTCTGAAGAGTCATGGATATAATATTTTTTGAGAAGTTAATTTTTTAAGATTGTAACCTCCATGAGCTATAACACAACAATGAGTAATTCTGACGCCAATTTACTTATTAGCCTTAATACATTCCTCAACTTCTCTGCCTTGGTTTCTTTCTCTAAAAAATGAGGATTGTGTTTACTCTCTGCTTAATATGGATCCGCGTGCTATTGAAAGCACAAAGTGCTAGATAAAGGCAAAGTTGCATTTCTCCGCTGCAACCACAGGTCTTTTTTTTCTGCATATACTTTAGTTATCTTCAGGACAAATATTCTCATAAGTTACTTGATTGGAATAGGACAAAGGCTATTAAAAACTAATTTCACATTATTAACCTTGTTCTTAAAAAATGTACACTTTTCTTCCATCCATCCGCCCTTGTCCAGGGAGAAAATACTGACCCTATATAAAATAGACATACTAAAGAGCTTTTAACCTTAAAAAAGTGCCCTAAAAAACTCTCTCATACTCTGTATGATAGAGTAATAATTTGAAAGTGTGCCAGGTATTACCTTCTGTAGCATTTGGATACTTGGAGGCATATAAAGAAGTTTGACTTTTTATATCTGCATACATACTTAGATTATTAATTTGATACTGAAATGCCTTATTCTTTTTTAGATTTTTATTCATACATTCCTGAAATTAATCATGAAATCTATTATTTGAAGTTATAGTGTGGAATAGTTAAAAGTGTAGTTATGTATTTCTAATCCTAACAAAGTTATATTTGTAGAGCTATGTTATTTGAAACATTGGGAGAGATCTTACTCTAAAGATTACTAGACAGTAGTTGAAACTCATGTTGTTTTCTATTTATTTTTTACAGAAAGAAGAGTGGAAAATTGAAGGCCTCCTATAAACGGGATTGTTTCAGTCTTGGCAGTAATGTTGACATAGATTTTTCTGGACCAACCATCTATGGCTGGGCTGTGTTGGCCTTTGAAGGTTGGCTTGCTGGTTATCAGATGAGTTTTGACACAGCCAAATCCAAATTGTCACAGAATAATTTCGCCCTGGGTTACAAGGCTGCAGACTTCCAGCTGCACACTCATGTGTGAGTGTTTATAATTCATTCCTTCTCTAATGCCAGTGCAGTTGCCCAAAAGAATGGTAGCCTTTAGCAAGTTGAGAAAGTTAGAAATAATGGTGCTTGCATTTAATATGCCTCAGTAGACATCCAACATTCTGCTGTTTTCATAGTCAGCAAAACATTTTCCAAGGTTAGTGCAAGGGGCATAATACTGTTCTGACACCCCTCTCAGTCTGTACCCCACACTTTAAGAAGATACAGAATCCATAAAGAACTACTGGGAGGGAGAGAGCCCAGAGAATATACTACTCCCTGATATGAAGGATTCTTTGGAAATGTTCCTGCTTTCTCTGATACCCTACTCATCCTGACAATATCTGGAAACAGATCTGATTGGATCATTAAAGACAGCCACCTAGGGTTAGACAGAGTTATATTCAGATCTGAGCATCCTGGAGCATCCCCAGTAATTTTATGCAGGCTTTCAAGTACTCTGGGTCAGAATTCAGGTACCCCTATTGCATTTAGAGGTAGCAGAAATCCTTAAAACAATCAGATTCAATTCTGTACTCTGCACCCTGTTGGTTGAATGAATTTGAACATTTAAATTGTATGTATTTTATGTCTTCACCTATGGGGCACTGCTACTATACCAGAAGGAAAAACAAGGATGAGTTATGTGTTTTTGAAGTGTTGTACCTTGCTCTCTGCTAGACATTCTGATTCACATATGACTACGATAAAGTCAACATAAAATTATCAAAATTGATGAAACAATATTACTAGGAAAACCATGGAAATTTAGGGACTAATGTCTGGGGTGCTTTGAAACAGTAATTCAAGGATTTCTCTGGAGCATGCCCTCTAGGCATTGTAGAGAGGGTGCTATCTAACTCTAGGATTGTGCTTCAAATGAAATTCAGGATTGACTTTATTACTGTATTTGTACTGCTATATTTTCTTTTGCAGAATCTTTACTGAATTCTTCTTTGAAGTTTCTAAATTCTCTGAGCATCTCAGAAACCTGAATAGATCATATTTACCTGAGGTGTCTGCCTTTGTGCATAATTCAGTTATGTAGGAGAAATTTCTATCATATGGTGGAGCCAACTAAATCAAATATTACTACATTTTAATTAGGTGGTTGTAAATTATGTAACTGGGCTAAGGAACTTGCTTTGTTGAGTAGTCACTTATACTAGAAGATTGCTGAAATCTGTAGTTGCAAAATGAGGTCCTTGTTTAGATAGTCTTAGAATTTGTTTCCATATCTTAACAGTGGTATAAACAATATGAGTTTTTACTTATGTCATGAAAACAGGAACGATGGCACTGAATTTGGAGGGTCTATCTACCAGAAGGTTAATGAGAAGATTGAAACATCAATAAACCTTGCTTGGACAGCTGGCAGTAACAATACCCGTTTTGGCATCGCTGCTAAATACAAGCTGGATTCTAGAACTTCTCTATCTGTAAGGATGTGCTACCAAATTGGATTTGTTCAGGATTATATCTAAGTGATCAATGAATGTTATGAGATGGTTTCAGTTTGCATGTTCTTTGAAAACTTTAATGAGCTAATCTTTGTGTAGTGAAAAAAGAGTATGTTACCCGAAGTCCGGAAATGTGGGTGCTATCTCGTTCCTCCTGTATTGGACTGTTTTCTGACCTTTTCAAGTCAGTTTTAACGCTGGCCTCAAAATTTTCTTATGTATAAATTCATGGGATTTGATTATTATTTCTGTTGCCATTGGTAATTCTTATTAATGATAACACTGATTTTGAGCTGTTAAAGTTTAGGTATGTGCTAATAAGTTTTTGCATGTATAATCTCATTTAATACTCACAATTGCTCTGTGTTGAGTCATAATTATCCTCACCCTCACTTTACAGAGAGGGAACTGAGGCTTAGTGAGGTCAGGTAACATGCCCGGGGTCACATAGTAAGTGGCATTGTCAAGCTTTGAACTTAGATTGTCACTAGAGTTCATGCTCTGACATTGTCAGAAGTTATACACTACATCTAAAAGAATCAATACACAGGGGTATGCAGTTCACATACTTTTAAAATAATTTGCTTGAGGGTCTCCCTGGTGGTGCAAGGGGTTAAGCACAGCACTGTGAAGCTATCCACAGCCTCAGCAGCACGAGTCTGATCCCCGGCTGACCAGGCAGCTACCCATTTGGTGCAGCAGACCTCTCCTGTCTCGCCCGCCGCTTCCCTCAGCAGTATATTTCAGTCAGTCTGCCTGTTCTGTTCCCCACTCTGTCTCTGGTGAATCTTTTTACCCCTTGCACCTCTGACCTGTACCCTAGTTCTATTGTATGCAATAGTAAATCTTTAAAAAAAATAAAATAATTTGCTTGAGGCTTTGAAACTACCATTCTCAAGGTCCCTACTATCCCTGCCAATTCTGTTGACTTCCTAAAGATTAATCTTTTTATTACATTTTCAGCTTTCTTTTTAAAATTAATTTATTTTTTAAAGATTTGTATTTTTTCATGCATAAAAGAACTTGGGGTATAGACAGAGGTGCCGGGGCTGAGAGGATTTACCAGCGACAGAATGGGGAGCAGAACAGGTAAATCTACTAATCTGCTAAGGGAAGCAGCGGGCAAGACAGGAGAGATTGTTGCACCATATGTGGGTTAGCTCCCTGGGCTAGGGATTGAACTCCAGTCCCAACGTTGATAGCTTGATAGTGCTGAGACTCAACCTTATGCCACCAGGGAGGCCACCTAAATTTTCTGTTTTAGAGTTCTAGACTGGCCCTAATATGCTTTAACTTTGGAAATCTAGTGCATGACGTAGTGGTTGCATTGGTCTTATGTATTGTGCAATTGATTTCTAACGGTTTCTATTTCACCTCCTAATCTTAGGCTAAAGTAAATAATGCCAGCCTGATTGGACTGGGTTACACTCAGACCCTTCGACCAGGTAAGTAAAGGAAATAGTAACAGTGGGGTTGGGGTAGAACGTGTTAGAGGAATAATGAAAATAACCTACAAAACAAACCAGTCATTGTAGGTTGTTTCAGACTCTTTTTTAACATTTGGTTGTTCAGAGTAAAACAATTCTAGTACTTAAAAAATATTTATGTATTTCTAACTATAAAATTATAATTTATAGTGACTATAAAGTTATAGTCACTCTGGCTTGCAAGTGTGGGTGATACTCATTTTTAACTCTGAACTCCAAATAAAGTGTGTTCTGATTATGCTGTATTCATTATAGATCAGATAACTATACTGTGTTGACTTAGTAATGACTGTATGTTTGTAACTCTTACAACCAGCTGTAGCCATACTGTTTACCTCCTTCATTATTTCTAGAAAATGCATGTCAGATTGTAATATTTGTTATATGTTATTGTGGTGTTTTCTTCTTTCTAGGAGTTAAACTGACCCTATCAGCTTTAATCGATGGAAAGAACTTCAATGCAGGAGGTCATAAGGTTGGGTTGGGATTTGAACTAGAAGCTTAATATGATTTTGAGTAAAGCATCAGATTTGTCCCTGGAGGTAAAGAGAAATGAACCCACTATGTTTTGGCCTTAAAATTCTTCTGTGAAATTTCAAAAGTGTGAACTTTTTATTCTTCCAAAGAATTGTAATCCTCCCCAATGAAGCCTAGAGATTGCAAGACCACCCTAAGGGAGGTGCTTGAAGGCATGCCTGGAAGTTGTCAATGTTTGTGCCACATTTCAGTTCAGTTTCGCAGTGTTATTTTTAAATGTGTTCCTCAGCGCCAGTGTAGTGTCGTGTTAGAAAAAAAATGACCTGATCCTCCAGTTTGTACATCACGTCCTGCATGTCCCACATCACTTTTTCATGACCTTTTAATATACCGGTCTCTGTGCAATAGTGGAATCTTTGGTTTTGCATCAGAGTAAAATAAAATAAACCCATCACATTTGGAACATAATTGCTTATCTGATTTAGTGGTGGTTTTCTTATATTTTGGTGTGATTTACTTTGTTTTGAAAACTACTCTCATATGTGGGATTTGTGTCTGAAGTATGTCAGAAGTATCTGCTGTTGCCTGTCCCTTCTGCCGTTATTTACCTCATTCTGCTCTTCTGCGGTCAGATGGAGGTGTGAAATCATGACTTTTGTTTTGAGGTACTTGCTTCCTGTTGCAGTATAATAATGTCATTGTTCATTTTCTTAAAAGCTCCTGAGAGTGTGAGGGTTTGAGTGGGTGAAAAGACAGAGCAAAGGAAAGAGTACAATTGGGGGAAATAATATAGGGAAGAGATTGGTTGGAGGCGGCCAGAGCTGGCTGAGGTGCCATCTTTGGCTCTCTCTGGACCTAAGGAAAATATTTCTGGATTTAGTAAAATAAATGATCACCAAAGGATTGAAATACCAGTTTAGAAAAGAAATGAGTTGATTATAATATCTTCAGGGCTTACTAGCAAAATATCCTTTTGAAGATTTTTTTTTAAGCATAGTATATATGCTGCTTGCAAAAAATTCAGTTTAGATGTAAATAAAAGTAAAAATTCCCATTCCTCTGTCCCACCACCAGTGGACATATGTCCTTGCAGATAATTTTCATTGTGTTTAGAGATTACATAAGTATATTTCTAATACGTATATTTTATACATAAAATGTTAAAATGCACATCTTGTTTTACAGTATACTTTTAACTTTAAAGTATCAGTCTTATTCATATAGATCTGCCTCATATTTTTAATTATTTTATACTTTCATGTAAATGTGAGTATTTAATTTAGCTAGTCCCTTTTTTAGTATAGTCAGATTTTTGCTTTACAAACAGTATTATATTGAATACCTGTCCATTTATCTACTGGGAATATTTCCGTAGTAGCACTGCCCAGTAGAACTTCCTGTGATGATAATGTCTCCACTGTCCTATGTGGTAACCACTGGACATACCTGGCTGTTGAACACTTGAAACTAGATCAGTAGCAGAATTCAAATTTTAATTCAGTTTCCTTTTGATTATTTTAAATTTAGCCACAGGTCTGATAGGTTTCTAAATAGCTGAGTCGTACAGCATGTACATTTGACAAGTGGTACAAGATTGCCCTTCAGAAACTTTGCATCAATTTGTATTTCAACCAGTGGTGGTTAGAATATCCATTTGCTCATATCTGCAATAGCACTGAATGCTATGAAACTTTAAATTTTTTACCAGTTTACAGGTGAAGAAGTGTTATCTCATTTTTATTTGCATTTCCCTAGTTGGCAGTGAAATGGAGCTGCTTTTATGTGTTTACTGAACTTACATTAATATGATTTGCCTGTTTATAATCCTTACTGAGTTTCCAAATGTTACCTTGTAAACAACTATACTTTGAAAATTTTCAGTGCAAAGTATTTCCCCCTGCTACCACCACAGATTATCTTTATGAGGACTCAGATTCCACCACCACTTCCTACATCAGAGAACATCAATCAAGTAATAATACATGGTATTATTACTTTCTCAGTATCTTTGCAGATTCAAGCACAGTTATGAGATACATTGTAATAGGAAAGGAAAAGGAGTGAAAGGGTGAACAATAAATGAATATTGTTTCTGGACATATTTATATCTAGTTAACTACAATCTTACCAGACAACTTCACATGTGTCTATGAGATACTGAGGTGGGCAGTCTGTGGTGTGTAGGAATTCCATGTGGGAGGGACTGGAGGAGTAAACACAGAGTGGGCAGCTAACTGCTGTGTATTAGAGAAGTGTGGTTCTGGGGCATTGCTCTTCAGTTTAGTCTTAAGGGTAGTGTATAGAAAGGAGGGTCGGGGTGGAGGACATTAGGAAATAAGAGGAAAGATGGATGAGATAGACCCCTAATTAATTTCTTAGTTACTTAACATGGTTTATTGTAAATGAGGTGAGAAGGACATTGTTAAGGTTTGAATGTTTTAATTGACACACAGCATTAATGAGCCAGATTTTGTGTGTTGACATAATCACCCATATATGGACGTAGGTAGCTCAAATCCAGCCTTTATCCAGTAGTTATATTGAGTCCCAATACAACTAGACTGTGTTCTAAGTACCCTTAGACTGTTTTCTAAGTACCCTTCTCATTGTGAGTGTCATTGAGTTGTAGCAGAAAAGAGACCACGTTTCTTGACCTTATGTGCCAGACACTGTGCTGGGCACTTACATGATACATTCTATTTCATACTCAAGAATAGCTCTAGAAATCTTGCGACCCAGTAGTCCATGAAAGAAAGCCATGAGAGGTGGTATGGTTTTTCATGATGGAAATTCTCAATTTCTCTTCTTTCCCCTTTAAATTTCATGCAAGTACCTCTTTCTGTTCCCCCAGAAACTCACCTTTTCCAATTCCTGTTCTTTCTCCCTTTTCTCCCCAATGTAACGTTATAATTCTTGCGGCAACTCATTTTATTTGATTATATTTACTTTTAAAAGTTGATTCAAGGTACTGCCAGGATCCTCAATTTGTCTTTTGAGCCTTACTCTCAAGATAACTGTTAACAGTTGATATTTTGGACTTCAGAAGTCTGTGAACTATGCCACTAGGTGCAGAGAATTCACATTCAAAAATATATCTATTGAATATCAGCATATTATTTGACTCAGTTGCTCTACTTCTAGGAATTTGATTTAAGGAAATTATTAGAGATCCACGAATATATATGTACAAAGTTGTCCATTGCAGTTCTTGATATGATAGTGAAAAATTGTTAACCATCAAATATGTATTTAATAAGGGAATGATTAAAATTATGTATATTCATTAAGTGGGGTAGTATTTAGCCATTGAAAGTTGTGGTTTTGAAGAATAATAACCATTGGGAATTGTTCACAATATGCTAAACAAAAAAAGCAAAGTAAAATACTAATCTCAGTTTTAAAAATGAGTCATGCAAATAATAGGTGAAATGCTCACCAAAATATTCCATGAAGGTGGACTCATAGTTTTTATTTCTTTTTTTTAACACTTTTTTTTTTATAGAGACATGTTTTTATTTATTTATTTATTATATTTGTTTGTTTGTTTTGTTTATACATGCACTGGGTACAGTCAGAAGCGCGGGAGGGTGAGAGAATTCACCAGAGCCAGAGTGGGGAGCAGAGCAGGCAGAAGGACTGAAGTACACTGCTGAGGGGAGCAGCGGGTGGCAGGAGAGGTCTGCGCACCATGTGGGATCCTCCTCCGGTGGCCGGGGAGCAGCCGGGGATTGAACCGGCGCCGCAGAGGCCGCGGGCAGCTTTGCAACCCAGCGCTCAACCGCTGTGCCACCGGGGAGGCCCTCATAGTTTTTATTTCTTACTTTACTGTACTTTCCTGGTTTTCTAAAGTGAATTTCTTATTTCTGTAATGAGGGGAAATAACTTCTAATTTCTTATAATTAATGTTTGACAAGGGGCCATTTGTTGCGGCAGGGCAAGTTTGTGGCTTGATGGATTATGTAGGCCAAAGCGGCAAGAATACTCTGTGGTTCCTACTTGCCACCTTTAGGATAGTTAATCAAATAGACTGTCAAAGTATTGGCGTTGCTTGTGACAGGAAACTAATAGGCATGAAGTCCTTATTAGATTTTGTAATAAGGGATTAAAGTTCACACATTTTTAAAACACTGATAACTTCTGTAAGAGACCAGAAATTGTCACAGTGCATCGCTAATTTATCATAATCTGGGCATCACTGCTCAAGGGAAGGGGACGTCAGTAAATGTCCTGAAGTTTCATTTGGTTACTAAATGTCTTTCCTTGGAAGCTCACTGCTGGTTGGCCAAATCTCAGGACTAGAACTCTGGACAGAAAGGGACCTAACCAGAGAGCTGAAACTGCTCTGGGCTGCCCCAAGGTGTTTTCTACGCACATGCGCATGAAGACTGCTATTTTCTGCACGAGGACCCCACCCTAATTGTGAGTGCTGTGCATCCTCTCATCCAGTTTCCACTGCCTCCCTTGAGGAACAAATCCCCCTTTTCTTTCGCCCTCCACTTAAATATGGTGGTGTGGGTTCTCTCTATACCCTGGCGTTCTGCTTGTGGGCGGAGCATTTTCACATTGCTCCTGCCTGTCCTCAAATTCTGCACCTCGGGCCTTAATGATCTCATAATAGCATCATTCTTTCTTTTTCAGGTTTAAACAGATTGTAAAATAGGACAGGGTGGCAGTGGATAGAGGCCAGAAGCTCCATCTTCACCACTGATGGCTAGTTGAGGCCCCAGCTCAGGGTGACGGTACAGCATTGTCTCTGGCCAGGCAGGCCTCTGCCCAAGTAGGGTGGCATGAAGGATGGCAGTTCTTGAGCTTGGAGGTCACTGTGACTCCCAGAAGGAAAACAGGATCTGACTCCAGCACCCCCAGTTCATTCTTTCCGTATATACCAGTCAGATGCACGTCTTTGCTCAGGCAGAGGAGTGAAAGAGACTAGGCTCTAGTCACATGGAAGGCGACAGTAAGAAGCGGCACAGCACTCATAGCGTGTGTACTTTTAAACCATAGCCAGCCCATCCCCATTCCCAGGGATTTGGTTTTTCTATTTAGATGTTTCCAGAGCTTGAGTTATCGGGATGAGTATAGTATGTGGTTCTCATTTACCCCCACTACACTTGGCTTTTGAACACTGCTGCCGTATTCTTGGGCAGCTGCCTCTTAAAGCTAACTACTCCCAAAGCTCATCTTGAAACAGGGCCGGACAGGGGTACAGGGCAGCAAGGCAGGAGGCCAGATGGAAGGAGGGAATGGCCACCCACCTGCCCGGGCTCTGAGACCAAAGAGCCACCAAAAAGTCCAAAAGGCCAAAAAACAAAACCAAAGGCTATGGCTTAACAAAGGACAGTGCCTGATAAGAGGACAGTCACTGTCGGTGGGTTCTCACCGGCAGACACAATTACAAGAAACCTTAGGCTCTAGGAACAACCACCGCAGGGTTTATTTTACAAACATGGCTAACAGAGCTTACTGTATCCACAAGTGGCAGCTATCTCACCCAGATAGCGTCAGTGATGGTCACCACCGGTCACCAGGAGTGCTGGACAGCACTGGCCAGTAGTGATGGCCACTACTGGTCCATCAGAGGTGGTATCAGAGACACCCAGTGTCAACAGCTCTTTGTGAGTTGGTGGGTTATACCAACAACAGCAGCTCTTTGAGGCACCAGACCCAGGGCTATTGGTGCTTCTCTCAGACAATGTCAGAGGGTCTCGAGTCCTGACGAAGACCTCTGACAGAGGTCTTCAGTTTCTCTTCCCTCCTTGGAGGTCGGCTACTGGATGCTTCTTTTCCTCTTCAGAGGCCAGGAACAGAGTCTTCCGCTGCTTCTTTCGGAGGCTGGAACCATCTTTTCTTTGGGGGCTGGCGTCCTCTCAGGGCTGGTGTCATTTCTTCTTCAGGGGCTGGTGTCGTGTCTCCCTCAGCTCCCTCTGACCCTGGCTTATAACCTCTTTCAGAGTGCCCCACCCACACGTCTGATTGGACCATTTTTCAATCCTGTGGCTAGTTGGACCATTTAGCACCAATCAGCTCATAGCTCACACCTGATTGGTCCATTCCACCATCCAGGAAGTACACTGTTACATAAAAGATCTCTGAGGAACAACTGACAGAAGGCAGTTACTGGGCTCTGAGGACCAACTGCCACAACTGACTGGTGGTGGAGCAGCAGGGTGAAAGACCACCACTGTCCTGCCAGCTCCCACCGCTGAGGCGGCTGGGTTCCGGTCACAATATGAAGCTGAGAAGGCTAGCCTAAGAACCCCAACCCTTGACTGCCAACTGCCTCTTTGACACTCTGCAGGCACCTGAAACTCATCATTTCCCAAACTGAACCAAAGTCCTCATTGTCCGCTTTGCACTGGCGTCTCAGCCAAATTTATGCCTCGTTGCGACGGCTTCCCTGCCCTCCCAACCACTCAGCAGCCTTTCCTCGGGACTCACCTCCCTGGAGACAGCCTCACCATGACATAATCACATTGTATTATGTGAACTCCTTGAGGCCTTTTTTGTCTTCCTACCTCCAGTGGCCAGGCTAGCAGTAGGCATGCGACAGGATGCTTGCTAATGAGTGGAAATGAGTTATCAGGCATGTGGGCCTGATTTGACTTCTAGGTCATGGGAACGTTGTGCATATAGATTGAGTACCCTGTTCCCCGTGACTTGGGAAGTGGCCTGGCATTTCTTGCAGCTCTGAATTGTGGTATATAGTTAACGTTCTGAGATGACTCCGCTGCTGTTCTTTAAAAAGATCAGGGAAGATGGCCATCCATAGTTGCAGTTAAACTTGATCCCACTGGGTGCCACTGTTGTTGCCAGTGGAAGATGATGACTATCATCTTGAGGCCAGTTTATCGCCTTCCTTTTGGTCTCTGCCTCCCCTCCCCAACACTGTCAACTCATAGTTTGGAATCTCTGAAGTCAGGCTTTGACTTAAACCATAAATGTCAAGTTCTGGGGAAAGGCCAGAAATTCTCCCTTCTACAGTGGCCCAGGTTGTGTTTGCTCTGAACTTCCTTACTTAAAATAAGGTTTAATTTCTTGTTTCTTTCTAAAAATAGGCAGAATAAGCCTCTCACCCTTTCTTCTTAGACTTCCTTCCAAGTGTTGGTCACCTATCACAACTTTCCTTCTCATAATCTTCCTCCCAGGCCTATTTCTAAAGACCACAATGTGAACACAGTGCCTGAGTGGGAAGCGCTAGATGAGGTCAGGAGCCTGGGACCTGCTCAGGCTCTGCTACTACGTTGTACCTAGACTTTTTCTCATTCTGGGCTTTCATTTTCCCAGTGCCTGGCAGCCCCAGATGTTTTAAAGACCTGTGTGTTTAAGACGATGGTGGCGGTATAATGGAATATGACATTTCTTTTTTCATAATACGCTTCAGGATTGTTTCACTATCTTCTTCAATAATAAAGGACAGTGTACTATAAAAATACTTGAGGGAGGTGACATCACCTCCCTTCTTGTAACCCAAGAACAGGCCCACATTTCCCTCTTATGAGGACATAACCATTCTCTACAGGGCTCATTAGTCTTCCTCTCACAGGCATTCAGAGTACGTTCTCTGTTCCTAAAATAGTCTCTAGCTATTCTGTCTTGTTCAACTAGTGGTGGTTTACTTTCCATTCCTTTTCTTCATCACCCTTCTGCATTCTTTCACCAAGAGAGGAAAACAAGCACTTGTCCTATCCTGGGCCAGGCCTGGAGTGTCCCTTTCCTTTCACTGTCCTCCAGAATTCTTTATAACCCCCAGGATGTCTCACTCTCCCCTGCAGGAGACTGCAGCACACCGGGGTGCCGACTGCAGGGATAATCTCAGGAGAACGCCAAGGCCTTGGGCAAATCTGGTCCCCCATAGGTGAGATGTCTGGACACAGCCTCGTTGGAGGACTCAGCAAGCACATGCCTAAGCTCCTTTAGCACCTTTCCAACCTCTCATTGATGCTCATTGATACCCTAGATCTTCATTTACATTTATTTCCCCATTTCTTAATGATGAAATGGCTTTCAATTTTTATTTTGCTTTTTCTAGGGAGAAGGGGAGGCCTTATTTAAAAAGTTATCTAGTTGCAAATGAACATGTTTACATGTTAGTTCAAAAGGTCAGGTCCCTGCTGAAAGGCAAAAAACAAAGCAACAGAATATTGTCTCTTCAGCGCAGACTCCTTGTGGCAGCCTGTTCCCCACGCACACCTTCCCCTAAGAGGAGCCTAGACCAGGGAAGGCAGTGGCCTCCAGGGAGCTCTTTGCTCCAGGCAGCTGTCCTATACATAGCACAGTGATCTGGAGAGAAAAGCATCCCAAAGTCGCAGAGATGCAGGGTTAACCCTTGTCCTTGTCAGGGCAGTGTTTGGATTTTTAGGTTAGCTCTGAGGAAAGACTCCAGGGGCCTGGACTAAGGCAGTCCCTTACTCCCAACCCTCCCAGTGAAAGTGACCCATCCTCTGAGCTCACCTGCCTGCCCTCATGGGGGGATGGGAGCCATGGGGGGGGGTCATGTAACAGACTGGGAGGACACAGTGGGCATCTTTACACAGCACCTGGGTGCTTAGTCATTCAAATGCTCAGTGTGGGTGTGACTTTTGTCCTACTTGGTCCTGGGCTTCTGCCTCTGCCCCCCTGGCTGCTGGGTCAGGCTGGGGGTTCAGATGGCAACCCCTACAGCACACAGAGTCAACTGGCACTAGGTGGTGCTGTTTTTTTTTTTTTTTTAGAAGAAGATGGAATTTCTTCTTGAATCTATGACTTTGTCAAAAGTCGGGAAATGAAAAACCAAATATGCCATTTTAACAATCAGAGAGGACAGATTTCTTTTTGGGCTACTTACACCTAGTTGTTTTTCCTGGCTGTTACGTTCCCAATTCTTGCTTCAGAAGCCAAAGGAATTTCCTTTTGAGGCTCCAAGTAGGTATGTTTCTTTCCATGTTGGCTGCTTGAGCCAGTTAGAAAATGGGCATTTTACTGGGTCCTCATCTGGGATCCTATGAACAACTGCCTCCACTGCCCTACAGTCTGGATGAATCAAGTGAAGGGGGACTGGCTAGGCCCCAGGGCACACCCCTTTAACAAAAACCCATCCAGTGGAAACCCTCTGGCTAGGTGTTCTGTTACCCAAGGCTGACAGGAGAGGGGGAGAGGGCTGAGAGTTGCTCTGGGGCTCATTCTTTCCTTTTCTAGCTCGTGTGTATTTTCTACACAAATATGTAATAGTAGTAAATGAGAAGAAAAATATTTGAAAACTAGAAGTAACCAAAGTATAGCTTTTATTTTTATGGAAATTCAAAGAAAAACACTATTATATACATTTAGAGAAAAAACTTCTGAGGCAAACTCTTGAGGGACATTTTTTATTATAAATTTAATATGGTTGATTAATGAAAAATCACAATGAAGTACCGAGAAAATGTTTGTCAATATAAAAATTTTAGCAGCATTTCCATAGTTTCAGGCTCTAACATTAGTCATACTTCCTCCCTCCCGCTATTAACAAAGAAGAGAATCCAGTGGGACTACAGTAGAGCATCAGGCTGTCAGCTTAGTGAAGGCCTCCAAGAAATCCTCAAATCCAGTGTATCCTCTCAGATCCCCTCTTCCCCCTCCCAGATATCCAGAATGTTAAAGCACTCACTTGAATGTTTGAGACAAATTCTGCTGTTCAGGCTGCCGGGGAGGGAGAGGGGTGGACATTTCAACTGGACTTGAGATGTAGTGCTTGATCACGTGTCCTTACGCTGTGCATTCTCTACTCTTGACAGCAATGAAGGGCCACTGCAGGGCTACCAGTATCCGGCAAGTGGCAGCAGTGGTGGGTTGGGTGGGGTGGGGAACTCCGAGTGGGATGTGCACATGATGGGGGGCAGTGCCCCACCCCACACACTACTGCTCTGGGCAGGCCGGGGCACAGTGGTCTAGCTACATCCCAGGTTAATGGTAGGATTAATGAGAAGGGGAAACATACAATATGAAAATATAATACTGGCAAACTATTCCCCTGCTTCTTTGGTACTTTCCAAAATTCTCTGATCAAAAAAGTATAAGGGAAGCACACCATTAAAAAATTACAGTTTTAAGTATTTACAGAAGCAATTATGATATATTACATAATAATCAATACACATTATATAAACAAATTCTTCAGTGAAAGCACTTGTGAACTCCTGTTCCAGTATTATTCAACAGTAACCATGTGTACACCTTCCCAAATGTGTATCCGCCATCTTGTATCTCACTTATCTTACAGTATATTAAATGGGGAAAATACCACTTCCAATCTATATTTTCCTTTTAAAAGGGTCGTAAAATTTGCCACTAAAATCATTATGTACAAAGATTTGTTGAATACTCTAGGCAAATATCTCCACTCCCATTCTGAATATGAAATAATGCTACCTATTCTATGTATACAATATATATTTAATATATAAGTAACTGCACCACGTTATATCACCAAGATACCAGTTTAATGCACATGATTATGTACAGTAGTTAAGTTAGCTCTGGAGGATGATCCCACAGCCTCGGTGAGCAGTGTGGTGTGGAATCATGTGGAAGGGACACGGGCAAGACACCCCTTCCACAGAGACCCACACCAGACCACCCCTTTCCTTAGTTACTGGCTGGAAGAAGACAGATCACACGTATGGAAGGATCCCGTACATGAGAAGAGCCATGATAGCAGCACTGAATACCCCAGCCACGGGGACAGTCACAAACCACGCCACAAAGATGTTTCGGAAGAGGCGCCAGTCCACAGCCTTCCGGGAGCGGATCCAGCCCACGGCCACCACGGAGCCCACCTGTAGGAGCACAGACATTTTACATTAAAAATAGAAGCCCACAGATTTAACGTGAGGTACAAAATCTACATTCAACCCATGTAAGCTGGCATCTCAGAGATAGGCTACATTATAAAATGAGCAATTCTTTCCCTTAGATTTGCTAAAAACCTTAAAAATCATTTAGATTTCAGGAATAATTCTTTTAGGATTAGTCTATCAGTATGTCATTCTGATGGACTTTTCCACTTGCATCCTACTCTAGTTGAGTGATACAAATCAATTAAAGCGTTTCCTCTTCGCTCTGCATCTTACAAACTATGAAGTCCTTGTTTCAAATATTCCCCATGTAGGTTACTGCTTACTACAACATGTGAGCCTGCTTTAGTTAAGTAATGAAATGGCAATAACGTATTCTTAGAATACAGAGTCTCAAAATGTTGGAGCTGGAGAAGAACTGAGACCATCTAATCCACTTCACTCATTTTACAGAAGATGAAACAGACCCCAGAGGGCGTGGGGCAGAGGAAATATCGTAAATCACAGCCGATTAAGGACTAGAACTCAGGCCTCTTGATTTTAAATTGGTTTTCTCTGCTACCCTCAAACTTCCTTGCAATGCATGCGGCACTTTAGCTTCAGTTAAAACGAAGCATATCTATTACTGGATTTAAACAGTCCATCATGCTTCACAAAAGTGGTTGTTTACAGATACTTGAAAATTAGAAAGTGAACACCGATTCAAATATTTTCCTAAACAGTTCATTTTAAGGCTTGTCGATAATTTAAAAAGGAAAAAGAACACTTCATTTTAGGTATCCTGAAAATGGAAACCATAAAGCAAGAAGTCTTGTAACATCTACACCTCTCTGGGGTTCCAGTGAAGTTCAGAGTTGGACAGGTGAGGTGCCCTGGACCATTGTGAGGGGCTCTTGAATCTCTTCCGACCCTCAAATACTTAAGCATCAGCAGCCGCCAATGAGGTTCAGGGAAAGGTGTTTTAAAGCAATCAAGGTCTAACCACAGAACCCTAATACTGAATGGTTTATGGACACAAGCTGGAACACCAAAAAAAAAAAGAGTAGCTTATTTAAATGTAGTTAATTTGACCTTTTGTCAACACAAGCAGTGATTATCTAGCAATTCCATACATCACGACAGCAACTAAAAACCTGTGTAAGGGATCATCAAAATGATGATGTAAATTCTTCAGCTGTATCCAGTGCACTATATGAGCCTGACAATCCTGTTCAGCAGTTCCTATAGAACATGCCAAACAATCGAGATTTTTCTACTGCATAGAAGTAGATTGTTTGCATGTTCTAGAAATGTGACAGCAGAACTGAGGCTACCAGAAAAGAGTAGGGGAGCACAAAGGACTATGTGGAGGGTGGGTGGTGTTTGGCGATGGGCGCAGTGTGGTAACACATTTGTAGAGGTGTGAGCCGTACTCCTGAAACATACAGTGTTGTGAATTAACATTACCACAATAAGTACGGTAGTAATGAAAAGATAGTGTAACATTTATTTAAAAGCAGCTGTAGGGTAAATAAAAAGTATCAGGCTTTTCTGCCCTCCTGCCATTAGGACAGATGACGGATCCCTGCGGTCCTGAATGCATGCCTGATGGGGGGCACCTGGAGTAGGGTGTGGGCATAGGTAGATGGGATTCACCTGGGCTGGGACTGGGCTTATAAGGGCAACGTCATGGGGACACCAGCAGAAGAACGAACGAGAAGCAGAATGAGGAGAGAAGCAGAATGCGAGAGAAGGCCAGAGAGCCCAGAGAGAGTGAAGACTTGCTGGGGGCTGGGAGGACTGCCAGCCTCCCGGCCCCCCAGCACCCCTGCCTGCTGTGTACCTGGTAAATCCCTGCAAAAGCCACCGAGGGCTCCAGGACTTGTCCTTACTTGGCCTGCTCGGGTCATAGAGAACCTGCACTGTACCATTCCTGCCGTTACGGCAGCCCAAAAGACTATTTATGCCTGAAAAAAAGTTCAAGGCCTCTCGGGAAGGCGTATATTTAGCAGCTTCCTCTGGCTTCCAGACAGCACAGTGGATTGTGGAGGTGGAACAAAAGGGAAGATGGTTTCTTTTCACTCCACAGTCTTGTGTTGTTTAAATATTCCAGTGAACGTACACTTGTGTAATTTTAAGTAACGGAAACTAGAAACGCAACGTGAGTGAATGGAGGAGGCCGCACTTCTGCCTGCCTTCCCTCGGACAGTGCGCGGCAGAGGTGGGAGAACAGGGCGCTAGCCAGTGTCCTCGTGGCACCCTCTGCCCTCTACCCGTTGTGTGATTGTGGGTAAGTGACTCAACTTTTCTATGTATGCTTCAGTTTCCTCACTGGGAAACGAGGGAGACTTAGAACGCACTCACCTCAAAAGCTTCTGGGGGGATTCAGTGAGTTCCTATTCACAGCGCACTTTACACAGTGCCCAGCAGAGGGTGCTGCTCACACACTGAGCTGAGGCTGGGTGGCAATCAATTATGGCGAATTGGGATTAATGCTGCCAATGTCAAATGATTGCTGAAGGGATTAAATGCCATATTTGATGTGTATAAAGCAAAAGCACAGTGCCTGACACTATATTCAGGAAATGGTAGTGATTTTACAGTGGAAAGTACGGGTTTTCTATAGTAGCAACAAAGGAAAAGACAAAACAAAAATCCAGTGAAACCTCTCTCCAGAGAAGCTGATAAGATAATCCACATTGCAGGGCCCCAGCTTTGTCTTAAAAGTGATGGCACTTAAAATAGTCCTGAAAACAGGGCCTCCCCGGTAGCCTAGGGCTTACAGTCTCAGTGCTATCACTGCTAAGGCCTGAGTTCGATCACCAGCCTGGGAGCTAACCCACATATGGCCCAGCAGGCCTCTCCTGTCTTGCCCGCTGCTCCCCTCAGCAGTGTATTTCAGTACATTGTCCTGTTCTGTCTCTGGTGAATCCTCTTACCACCCTGCCCCCCATACCTCCAGCCTACACCCCAGATCTTGTATGCAAAATCAGTCTTTATATTTCCGAAAATACTGTGTGGCTTTCATATTTGAAACCCTTCATATTTGAAACTCACTCTTAGTAGGTATTTGTTTATAAACACTCCTGCTCCAGCTGTTACACTGGGTAAATGTGGACAGCGCCTGTGTCTTGGTCACTGCCCTGCCCCTGGTCCTGCCTCACACACAGCAAAAACAAATGAGTTTTCTTGAATGATACAAATGAAGGAAACTGGAAAGAGTCTGGAAGTGGTTTGTGCTTTGATGAAGCTAGTATTTTTTAATATAGGAGGCCCACCGAAGGTGTTTTAGAATTCCCCCTGCTACGGGGTAGACCTGGGTTATCAGGCCTGGGTTCTAGTCCTGGCTCCAGTCTGGGTGCCCTCAGTAATTCCCTGAACTCATGGAGCCTGTTTCTTCTTCATTCATCTTTTGGATTCTTTAGTACCAACTTTCCACCATTCTGACAAAGAGCCCCTGCCTGCACACCCCTCAGGAATGTGGGAGTCCCAGGTGATCAATATGAAGAATTATCCCTCGTTTAGAGTTTACTCTAAGGCAACACAGTCACTTTTACCATCATATAAGGAAAAAGAACTGAAACATCCGTGTCTTACAGTTCCATTGAGCTGATTTCTGCTTATCTCTAGTTGCACTGTTAACTCCCAGTCCCCTGCAATGGGCTGGAACTGAGTGGCAAGCCCCCTACGAATATGGTTAGCGCACACATGACTTCAACGCAAAATCCACTGTGGAAACATGAGAGAGAAACAGGACAAATGGAAAGTATGAAGCACACATCAAGAGAGCTCCTGCCGTGCATGCACTGAGCAGAGTTTGCAAGACTGAACGTGTCACGCTGCTGAGCAGGAAAGGTTGAGAGGGACAGTCTGAGAAAAGCAAGTGCCCTCATCCAAAAGGCTCTAAGCAGACCCAGCTTGAGATGATTCTTTTCACAAACAACCATATACAAAATGCTACCAGTTTTTCTCAGATTCACTTGGTGACCGTGGACTGAGCCCAGCGGCTGCTGAAAGGACAGGGCTGGCAGGGGCCTACCTTGCAGTGTGTGGTGCTGACAGGAAGCCCGATGTTGGAGGCCATCACCACTGTGAAAGCCGAGGCCAGTTCAATGGTGAAGCCGCTGCGGGAGGGAGCACAAGAGACACATCACAGGCGCCCTTTGTAAGGGCCTTGCTGACACCCCAGGGGTGCCAAAGGCTCACCAGAACATTCTTTGGGTCAATTATTGAGTGCTGACTGGGCAGACAGAACAAGAAACTGCTGCATAATGGCCACAATTCATACTAAGTCTCTGCATTATACTTTTTACAGATTTAAATAGCCTTGTTTTTCTGATATGTTTTCAAAAACCACACATTGTAGTAACTGGGTCAGAAATTCCTGCTGTGTAAAAAATGGTAAATCAGTCATTTCTAAGGTAGCATAGGAAATACTATACTCTCATTTTTAAAATGTTATTACAAAAAGTGATTTTTCATCAGATTACTAATTTTTCTCCAATTCAATCTTATAAAAGAATTTGTCACTGAAATGAATTTTAAGGGAGAAAAGATTTCTTACAATAGGTAGTTCCAAATTTCAGTTGTATTCTGAAAGTTCTTTTTAGTTTGTTATTTCACCCCATCTAATTCTAAAGAACACACATACTAGAAGGCCACATGGAAACCATGTAGAAGACATGTGGGAGGAAGTGTCCAGATGCCCCAGAGCATGGCAGGGGCACCCGCTCGCCATGAGCCGACAAGGGGTGGCAGGAGGGCTAGTCCCAGAGGGTGGCAGGAGAGCTATTCCCAACCAGCAGGTGGAGCTGGTGTGGCTGGGAACTTTTGGGAATGGCCTGCCCTGGGCCTGGCCTGATTTGCCTCTTCCCCACTTGCTCTCTGGCCTTTACACTGGGTAAAACCACAAGTGGGAGTGAACTGGGGGCTGCAGGGTGAGTTCTATTTTTCTCTTGCCTCCCACCCTGCTTTAACTTCTCCTTGTCCTTCCTTCTATCTCCTTGTCTCATTTTCTGTCCCTCTCACAGTGCCACTACGGACAGGGCTGACGAGGGCAAGAGGGATGGTGATGATGGGTGGTGAGCAGAGGTAGGGAGCCTGGCTCATCCCCTGCCCCTCTCCTCACTGGCTCCCACCTGCAGATGGCTGTGCTGAGGGGGTTGGGACAGAAGAGCAGCACGAGAGGACTTTGGGGCCTATCAACTCGGGCTCCATGGTGGCCTCAGAGGACAAGTTTGCTGATCCGACCTGCACCCGCAGCTTACCTGGATGGTGTGATAGGAGTGAGGTCCTTGCCCATGGTCTGGATTACTCTTCTCCCCCAAACCCAGAGACCTGTGCAAATTCCAACACCTCCATAAAACAGCAGCCAGACAGGGGTAACTGCTTCTTGCAGGACTGCGCCTTGTTCATAAATCAGCCACAAAGCTACCAGGGGACCAATGGCATTACTGGGAGAAGGGAGGAAAGGAAGATTAATCACACATTGTATATGCAGAGAGTGTCCAACTTACAATGGAACTTAGGATTCTCCAACTTCACATGGTGCAAAAGAGGTCCACGTTCAGCAGAAACTGCAGAAGGGATTTTCAATTTTGATCTCCCAAATTCCCCCCAAATGTTGCTCATTTCCCAGGGGAAACAAGTGCCACTGTCAGTACAGCATTCAATAAATTAACTATTCAACAGTTAATTTCAAAATGGATCTTGCATGAGATGACACTGCCCAGCTACAGGCTAATGCAAGTGCTCTGAAGACATGAGCACAGGCGAGGCTAAGCTGTGATGTTTGGTGGTTAGGTGTAGGAAATGCATTTTGGACTTAACTATTTTCAGGTGGTGGCGGGTTTATTGAAGGGTGACCCCACCGGAAGTGAAGGGAGATCTGTACAGTTATGCTTCATTTCATCTAATGGGAGCCAAATTCGTCCTTGAGTGAACATCTCAGTCATAGAGTATATACTTCTGCAAACCTAGCTGACACAGCAGACTACCTGCCGGGGCTGCACAGGGAGACCCCCTTCACACAGTCACGCAGTGCTTGATGCCACCCAGTCAGCCACACCGCATATACACTGGTGGCCCCAACAGGTGACCCACAGGGCCTGGGTGTGTGGCAAGCCTTACCCTCTAGGTCTGTGTTCACATGACATTACCTAGCAATGATTTCTTAGAACATATCCTTTCGTTAAGAAACGTGAGGCCATAAATGTAGTGTTACGCAGCATGACTGTAGGCACTGAGCACAGCAATCCTATGATTCATATTTTGAGGCACGTCCAGATTGTTTTCCATAGCAGGAGCACCATTTTGCATTCCCAATAATGGTAGCCGGGTTCCAATTTCTCCACATCCTTGTCAACCCTTGTTATTTTCTGTTTTTGTTTTATAGTGGCCATCTGATTTATTAATTTTTTAGGAGTACTGAAAAATCACAAGTGAACTAAAAAAAAAATCATTTTTTCTCCTCTATTGCTTTCCATTCGTATTAACTACCAGTTTTGGGCATATGTGTCAGGCCCCACACTATGGGATCACAAATATTACTGCTAATCATTACTTCTCATACCCACCCTGAAAACTAGGCTGTGTGATCCCAGGCAAGAAAGATTATGTTTCTGACTTCAGATTCCCTGTTTTTGAAGGAACTACTTATGAGCTCAAAGCGCTGTTTTGAGGAGGGTTAGAGAAAGCCTTCGAGTACCAAGAATTCTTGATAAGGAGGAAGTGGGGTGATGGCTGGGAATCAGACAAAAAATTATTAAGACAGAACAGAACACGATGTCTCAAATGAAAGAACATGGCAACACCTATACAACACTGAGCAGAGAATAAGTCCAGGACTCTTGTCTGGTGGAGAGGCTTCCTTTAAAAAGAACAGAAATTAAGCTGCATATGTGTGGAAACCCAAGCCCGTAAGCATAGAACAGGGCAATAAAAAAATACAACAATAGCCTGTTTTCCTGATTTGGACAGAAACACTAGCCCTGCATATTAATTACAACAGTAATAGTGAGAAATGTATAGATCCAGATGATGTGAAGGGCATTACCCTAAGCTACGTTATCTCCCGAGCATCTCACTTAATCCTCATAGAAACCTTATGAGGTTGGTATTTATTTTACTCCCATTTTAAAGACTGGAACATGGAGGCTGTGGGAGCTCAAATGACTGATCCAGGGCTACCCCACTGGTAAGAAGAGTAGAGACTCCACATATCCCTATACACTACGACATATTGCAGGCCCCCAGGACCAGTTGACCTCATCCCCAACGTGCCCCTAGGGCCTCTGTGCTCTTCTAGAACTGGCACACTCCTGCCCCAGGCCTGTGCACCTGCTGCCCCCTCTTCTAGGTATGTCCCCCACTGCAGATGTCACTCAGGGAGTCCTTACCCAAGCAGCCTGTCCTACTCTGCAGCCCCACCCCCTCCTGTTGTGCCCAGGCATTCCCTCTATCATTTATCACTGGTTGGCACCCTGGGGTTACTTATCCATTTGTGTACTGTCTGTGGCCCGCTGCCCTTCCTGGCAGGGACCGTTGTCCGTGTTTGCAACGCTGGATGTGGTCCCCAGAAGAGTACCTGGCCCCCACAGGCACTTGCGGAATGAGTGAGCACACTTACCTCACATCATTGCCGCCGTGAGCAAAGGATCCAAAACAGGCCGTCAGGACTTGCAGAAAATGGAACAGGAGGTGGACCTCAGCTGTGTCTTTCTCCTCCTTCTCCTCGTCTGCAGGGTCCTCCCGAGGCTGGTCTGAGTCTGTGAGCTCCGAGGCCAGCTTCATCTCCACGCCTCCCTCTTCTGCCTCGATCTCGGCCTCTGCTACCGCGTTGCAGTAGCTGGAGTAGCTGTCATAGCGGAGTCTCTTTTTCGAATAGGACACAGTGTCGCCCACCAGCTTTTCACTGTCCTCCGGTGCCGACGACGAGTCGGCAGCTTTGAAGGCCGAGTGCACCGGCAGCCCGCAGATGGCAGCCGTGTAGCAGGTGTAACTGTTGTTCCGCCGCAGCAGCCGGTAGTTGTTTTCCTGGGCGGGCCTCTCCTCCGGGCCCCGGTCCGTGTGAATTTTGTGCAGCAAGTCTTTGTAGAGCCCCGAGTCTTTGTGCACGGTGTGGTACACGTGCGCGTCACTCCTCGTGTGGCCGTCGAAGCCGAAGGTGCCGTTGGAGATGGGTGACTTGGTGGAGCCGTGGGTCATGGAGAGCGCCCTTCCTGGAAAAGGGGCAAAGGTCTTATTCGCTAGCCTCCTGGATAGAAATGGCGGCTGGAAGGAGATACTGATACTCCCTGCCATTTCATGGTGGTTCTCTCTGGAGGGTGCGACGTGGATGATTTAAAAATTTAAAATTTTTCCCACAGGCTTTATTTTCCCAATTGACTCTAAAGGACATACAATAACACAGCTCAAACATAAGAGGAAACTTGGAAACATACCACAAAAGGGTACATCCAATACTACTGGGTTTAAAAAATGATGTTATTTAAGTTCTTCTAAGAAGTATCTTCCAGAAAATACTACAGTGCTCTTTCCATTCCTAGTAATGAAGAAAGGGAGAATCCTTATAAGGACTTTAGAAAAACTTCACATATGAGGGATAAAATCCAGGTCTCTGTGGGAGAGATATTTAGTCACTCCTTAAAAGGCCGATCATGACTGCGAAGGTGGTATCTGTCAGATCAGCGGGGCAAAATTAATCTGCTTTCTTTGGGCCAAATCCAAGACCACACCTGTAGAAAGTGGTGCCAGGGCCGCACCTTGTCGAGAGGTGGGATGCCTGCCCAGACAGGCTGGCGGAGGCTGGGGCTTTCCCATCATTGTCCACAAACATCAGGGGACAAAAGGACACCTCCGGGATGGTCAATGTTTTCTGAGGTTTCTGTGATTCTACAGTAGGACAATCTCCTCAGTTCCAATTTTAGCTTTCTTGTTGCATCTTCCAGGAGGAAGGCATTCTTAGGGAACTGGAGAGACCACTCTCCCTCTAGCTGTCAGGCACCTCCGAATGTGCAGGCGAGTGACTGCACAGAGGGCAGTGCAGGTCCTAGGAGCTGCTGCAGATATTATAAATAGCATTTAGAAGAAAGTCACAAGACAAGAGTGCGGCCGCTCTGTCGGCTTTATGGTCTCCCGGGGCCTCTTTAGCCTCTGGGTTTACTTAAAACATAAAAATAGGGAGACTTTTGTGCATTAAAACCTAACCACTTGGGCCTCCCGGGTGGCACAGCGGGTTGAGCACAGCACTGTGAAGCTGTCTGCAGCCTCCGCAGTGCCGGTTCGATTCCGGGTGGGCCAGGGAGAATCCCACATGGCGAGGCAGATCTCTCCTGTCTCACCCGCTGCTCCCCTCAGCAGTGTATTTCAGTCTGTCTGCCTGTTCTGCTCCCCGCTCTGTCTCTGGTGAATCCTCTCACCCTCCCACAACTCTGGCCTGTACCCCAGCTCTTGTATAAATAAAAATAAATCTTTAAAAACAAAAAAACCAAAACAAAACAAAAAACCACCTAACCACCCATACTTAGGCCTAGCTGGCTTCCCCACCCCAGCAAGCCCCGCTCTGTCATCAGGCAAACCCAGATCCTCCATGTGGGTCTTACCGTAGGAGGCCCTGGGATGGTTTACCGTTGATGTGCCTTCTGAGGTCCCAGGGGTCTCCCCAGCTGACCCCGTGAGAGGAACCGTGCTGTCGTCAGTAGTCTTGGCACCTGGTAGCTCTTTAAATACTGGGGACTCCACTTCCTGAACTTTATTGAGGCTTTCATCAGAGGCTCGTGATAAAGCACCTTCTTTTTGTAATTTGCCTATAGTAAATACAGTCATAAGTTTAAAAAAAATTGCAAGAGAATTCCTGCTATTGAAAATGAACATAAAAATGAATATTTATCTTTATACTTTAGTACTTACTTTGGAAACAAAAAAAGTGATAGCTATACAGGGAAAATAAAGTGGAAAGTTCAACCAATTATCTAGGAAACTCAAGCCAGAAAATTGAGCTATTGAGGAAAAGATGGGGCTTCAGGCAGTCATCCCATTCAAAACCAACAAAAAAAGACAGGGTTAGGCCTAATCCCCAAGGCACCCTCCAGGGTAAACATTCTGGAATGCTACAACCATTTAGGCCAGTCTTTTATTTTCTTAGACTACCATCAGACTAACTGAAATGTCTATCCTTTTTGTCTTCATAGGTATTATTATAGTCTGGTTTTCTTCTCCTCAATAAGTTATTGGTCTCAGATTTCTTCAGGTCACCAAATCTTAGGGAACAAATAAATCATTTTCCTTAAAAGGAACAGAGAGAGACTACTTACTTTAAACAACCCTTTACTTCAATAGAAGCAAAGAATTTTTAAAAAGACATTTTATAGCTCAGTAGCATTCTTTCTAATCAAACCTGACCTATGCAGCTGCTGACTTAACGATCTTGCTGCTTGCAGTGTTTCTGAGCAAATTTCTAAGCTTTCTCCTTTAGAACTTAAATATCCCAGATCCTCTGCTTGATAACACGCGTACACTCACTCTCCATCTGTCATCTCCATGTCTACCTAGACAGTCAGATAGATCTTTAAAACTCACTTTCTCTTACATATGCAGGGAACAAGACTGTACCTGCAGATTTCTGACCTCAAGTTGCTTATCATACCAATGAGAAGACAGTACTTGTAAAGATGACAATAATTAAAACAAAAATTGTTCAATTACAATTAGACAGGTTATTTTCTACATTTTATTGATGGCAAAAGGAAGCACAGAGAGATCATATCAGGTAAAATTAGGCAATTCAGCTCTATGGACTGTGCCCTTAACCATTAGTCTGTACTTAAAATAACAGAACAAGAAATATCTAGTGAAATATCAAAACATATGGCACTAACAAAAACATTTCCTGAAATGCCAGAATAGGGAACAGGGTCAGGTTCTGCTGTGACATTATAGCTTGAGGCTGGAAAGCAAATGTTTTATGGTCCTTTTGACATTTAAGTTTGGCTATTAAGAAAAGCCTTTACAAAAATCAAAGCACTGAAGTATAGTTTACCACTGCCATGGGGGTAGATTGGACAAGCAGTATGTTTGAGAGGGGCTCATCTTAGGTGAGTGCCCTTTAGAAATAGAGGAGGTTATGTTTATTCCCAGCAGAGAGCAGGTGGTCACTTCGCAGGAAGGAAAGAAGCTGGTTACTGCTCATTATTGGCTTGCCTTTACACTTTAGTTTCATATGGTGGATTTTAAAAAATTATTAATGAATAAATGTGGAGTTTTAATTATTACAATGGATTTTTTACTATTAATTGATTCATATGGAATTTTTAATGTAGATTTTTAATATTAAATATGTGGATTTTTTAATTCTTAAACTTACACATAGTAAATTTATTAATGTGGATTTGTAAAATTATTAGTTTTAAATTTTACATGCAGTGAAGTGTGTATGTGTGAGTGTGAGTGTGTGTGTGTGTGTGTGTGTGTGTGTGTAATCCTGATTCTAAAACACATCCAGATTTGGGTAACTCCCATCATAATCAGGACATAAGAGGGTTCCATTAGTCCCAGAGCTTCCCTTATAGTCAGAACCTCTCTCTGCTCAGCTCTAACAGTTGATAACCACTGATCTGGATTCTGTCCCTATAGTTTTGTCTTTTTCAGAATGTCACATAAATGAAACCATAATGTATATAATTTTTTGAGAATGGCTTCTCTTACTCAGCATAATGCATTGAAAATCATCCATGTTGCTACATGTTAGCAAGAACTCATTCTTTTTCAGTGCTGAGCAATATTCCAATACTTGGATGTGCCACAGTTCATTTATTCATTCTGTTACTAAACTGTGTTGTTTCTAATTTTTGGTGACCATAAATAAAGCTGCTATAGTTATTCATATGCAGATTTTGTGTAAATTTAAATTTTTATTTCTCTAGGAGTAGGTATGTGAATATTTATGGCAAGCGGATACTACAAGAGACTGTCGAGATATTTTCCCTGAGTGGGTAACCCATTGTATGAGAGTTCCAGTAGTTCCTGATTTGCTTTAATCTGTTGCATATTCATTTTTCTAAAGCCATTCAAATAGGTATATGGTGGTATCTCACTGTGTTTTTGATTTGCCCTTCCCTGATGACTAGTGATATTGAGCGCCTTTTCATAAATTTATTTACCATTCACATAGTAAATTTCTCACAGAGCAATTTTGACAAAATGCAATTTGACTTTTTTTATATTTTTGGTGTCATCTAAAAATTATTTTTGGTGTCATCTAAAAATGCTTTTCTTAACCAAAGATCACAAAGGTTTTCCCTTATTAGTTTTTCCATAAAGTCTTACTTTTTCTATTTTACATTTAGATCTCTGATGCATTTTGAGTGAATTTTTTTTAAGGCATAAGGCTTAGAAAATGTTCTTTTTTGGCATAAGGATGTTCAATTATTCTAATACCATTTCTGTAAAAACTATTCTTTTTCCCTTGAGCTTCCTGTGTGCTTATGTAGGAAATTAATTTGTCATATTTGTGTGGGTCTAAGGGTCTATTTCTGGATTCTATTCTGTTCTGTTAACTATTAACCATGGTGTTCTCTCTCTCTACTGATACCGCTGTCTTGTAGCTTGATAGTAAGTTAAGAAGCATGAATCTTCCAACTTTATTATTTTTTCAAAATTGTGTTGGCTATTCCAGTTCCTTTGACTTTCCATATAAATTTTAAAACTGTCCAATTCTTGTCCAAATCTACAAAATATCTGTCTGGATTTTAATTTAAATTGTGTTAAATCTAAAGATCAAGTTGAGAAGAGCTATCAACCAATTAACAAACATGGTGTGTCTCCTCATTTGCCAATTTGGTCTTTGTAATATGGTTTCCAAATTCAGACATGTCCACAGTTGGAATATGATTGTAAGGTACAGTAAGGTCAAAGTAACTCTTTCTTTTGAACCCTACTATAGCATGTGGCCTCAAGGCTCTGATTTCAATTACGTTGCCAGTGACAGGTAAATAGCTCTAGCAACTTTCTCAGCCTTCCTTTTAAAAAATGTTTCAGTTGAGGCATAGCTTATATACAATAAAATTCAGACATCTTAAACATGTAGGTAGATGACTCCTGATAAGTGTGCATAACTCAGCAGCCTGTTGCCCAGTTAAGACAGACTCCACTTTCATGTCCTTGAAAAGGTCCTTCATTGTCCTTGAAAAGGTCCTTCATGCCCTTTTTACTCCATTTCCTGCAACTCCTCTGGCCCCAGCAACTAGTGATTTCTATCAGTGTAGATTAATTTTCTCCGAAATCATGCAGTATATGCTCTTTTGTTTCTGGTTTCTTTTGGTCCAACATGTTGTCTGAAATGAATTATGTATAGATGGCTCATTCTCTTCTATATTGTATAAATATACCATAATTTGGTTACCTGTTCACTTAATAATGAATAGTTGGGTAATTTACAGTTTTTGGTTGTATGACTAAATGATTTATGTACAAGTCTTTTTATGAACATGTATTTTCATTTCTGTTGGATACATACCTAGGAGTGGAGTTCTGGGTCATATAGTAAATGCATGGTTTAACTTTATAGGAAACGGCTACCTTAATTTCCAAGTAGCTGTCTTATTTCCCATTTTACCATGATTGTCTGAAAATTCCAATTATTCTACTCCTTCATAAACACTTGGAATTGCGAGTCTTTATTTTTAGCCATTGTTGCAGGTGTGAAGGGCTATCATATTGTGGTGCCAATCTGCATTTCCTGAAGGTCAGCATTTTCCATCAGGCAGGCAGAACTGGACTGCATAGTTAACTTCCAGTTATCTGTGGCAACAGGGATCTTCCTGCTCGCCTGGGTCACAAGTTAGCAAGAAGCAGTTCAAGCCAGGAAGCAGTGAGGAGTGAAGAGACAAGGCCTAGGCATGCATCTCAGCAAGCATTCTTGAGTTATTCATGCTCCCATTCCCCTCACTAGTAAGTATAATTGCTTTACACAATTACGATGTGTGAAGTCTCAGGAATTAGGAGCAATTTTGTAAATTAGATGAATAAAAAAGCTCTTACCTGTTATTTTCCTCCGCATCCACGGACACACAAAGAGCCACACAAAAACGGCAAAGAGCAGTGCTACCCCAAAGGAGATGAGCGCGATGGCCCACACGGGAAGGACCAGGCCCAGCACTGGGGAAAGAAAGGACAGCAGTGTTGTCACAGGACAGTTTCTGAAGGTCAACCTCGGATCCACATGCTTCCCATTCTGCAAACCCAAAATGAATCCGCTGGATTTTGTTTACTAAAACTCTAAACCAAAAACAATATGTTGTACTTTTGGGGGTAGAAAGCTGTGTGTTTAAGACACACATTCATCTTGCGAATGCATGATTAAACTGGTGAATAAGGTAAAAGTTTTATATTAAAATTTTACCAATTTGGCATAAATACCGTATTAAATTGGGAATACAACCATTTACATACTATCTCAGTGTCTAAATTTCCAAGTGGACAAGGGTGACTAAGAACGGAGTCCTCGTGTTCCCCCTAACAGCCTGAGTGGTAAGCTGAGGTCTGGAATGCAGCCCAGCCAGGCTGACTGCTGCCTCTCTGGTCCTGCAGCATTCAGCACCCCTACTTTAAATGGACATGACACTCTGACCACATACACAAACCTTTTGTAAAAAAGTAGCCTAGAAATAAAAGCTTTTTAGGGGCTCCCTTGGTGGCACAAGGGGTTAAGACGCAACACTATGAGGCTGTGCGCAGCCACTGAAGCAAGAGTTCGATCCTCAGCCAAGGAGGTGACCCGCATGGTGCAGCAGACCTCTCCTGACTCCCCCACTGCCCCCCTCAGCAGTGTATACAGTGGATCTGCATGTCCTGTTACCCACTCTCTGGTGAATCCTCTTACCCACCACATCTCTAGCTTGCACTCCAGCTCTTGTATGTATGTATAAATAAATAAATGTTTAAAAAAAAAGAAATAAAAGCTTTTTAAAAGGACATTGCCCTTCAAGCTTAATTCTTCTTTGAAGTGTTAACTCAGGGAATTATAACAAAGAAAAACTTCTCATTAAAATCCAATAATGTACACTACATTGCAATTACATTAGTCAATAAAAGGACAGAACTACATGTGGCTTAGTGGCATTGTATTTTCCTAGCTCTACAACATCTCCGAATCTCCTCACTCTGAATTTTTTACATAGTTCGTCACTGGTGGCTAAAGGCACATTTCACACGCAGTTAGTGTACAACTTAAACACAGATGCCTGTATAAGAACATGAACTATAAAACTTCCCATTGGGTTATGTGTAACAGTAAAACTTTGCAAGATAACTAATACATGCATCATCGTGGAAATGTGAAATAATTATTACATACAATCATAAAAATGAGATACACCTGTAGTATTGTTAAGAGTTTTCAAGATCTGGGCCTCCCTGGTGGTGCAGCGGTTGAGCGCTGGCTTGCGAAGCTGCCCGCAGCCTCTGTAGCACCGGTTCGATCCCCGGCTGCTCCCCGGCCACCAGAGGAGGGTCCCACATGGCGCACAGACCTCTCCTGCCGCCCGCTGCTCCCCTCAGCAGTGTACTTTGGTCCTTCTGCCTGCTCTGCCCCCCGCTCTGGCTCTGGTGAATTCTCTCACCCTCCCGCGCTTCTGACTGTACCCAGTGCTTGTATAAATAAATAAATAAATCTTTTAAAAAAAAAAAAAAAAAAAAAAGAGTTTTCAAGATCTAATTTATGTTTAAAAACAAAACAATACCACATTTACACTCCCACCTTATATGTGCAAATATATAAAGTTCTGGAAACATTCAATGGTTATTCCTGTGGTGAGATGAAAAGCTGGAGGAAGGGTTCACTTTTTACTACATGTACTTTTCTACTGTTAACTTTTAAAGTAAATAATAATAAATTCTTAAAATATATAATAATACTTTTATAAATTGTTCAAAGTTTTTGAACAGTTTCAGGAGTGAACAACTTAAAACTTTGCTCTGGGTTCTTAGATTAAATAAATCTTTAAGGATTCAGGCTTTGTTACATTGTTAACTATTTTATACATACAAACAAAACAAAGTTATTCAATTAAGGTATTATAATATTTTGGTAGTTGTAAGAGGCAGCAAAATAGGTAGTCAATACAATAAATGGGAAGTCAAAATTAACATATAGAAACATGAAAACAAAAATCCAGATTCACCCAGTTTAATTATAGCTAAGGGGTGGGAGTATGCACACTTAGGAGCTAGACTGTTCTACTTCCACATTCCCCAACAAATCAGAAAGCCGAGGACTTAGGCAGGGTTGGGCAGGGTGAGCTGCAGCCTGCCCAGCTCCCCTCCCGCCTTAAGTGGAAGCTTGGGGCAGCTTGTAAACTACCCAGGGCACCCTTGACCACACAAGAGAGGGCCCAGGGGCCCTGGATCCTGGTTCTTGCTTTCTATCTTCATGTCAGTGTCTTCATACAAGTGCCGAAGAGGCACTCCAAAGCTGCTCTGGCCCAACTATGGTAACTGTTGATGATATCAAGCCAACCCATGAACAACACCAGTCTCAACAGGGGAAAGGATTTAGTTTTTGAAGAGGTTTTTCTTGTTTCCTTTGTGGTTCCTGGTTTAGTGGATGATAAAATTGTTAACTGTGCCCCTTTTTGCTTCTTGTGTTACCCTGATCTGAGAGGGCCTTGGATGCTGCTGGGAGACAAACAATTTGGGAGACTTTTTTTTTAATGAGGGGACACCTTTGCTTTTCGATGCTATTTTTTTCTGCCCATGCTGGGCAGAGTGCACTACAAAAGCAGAGAAGGGTTGCTTTGTGTGGTCCTTTCTTCAGGCCCATCTGTGAGCCCCCCCGGGGGGATTCCTGAGGGTGTCAGATGGACATGTGAAAGGGAGGAACAGAGGGCAGTGATAAGACTTTTGATCCTCTTACACAGAACCTTCCCCTGCTTTTGGACCTTGTCTACCACAGCTGCCTTTGCCATAGCCTGACCTCAAAGTGGCCAGAGAGCTCTGAAGTCACTTTCCTGGTCACAAGAAACTAGAGGGAAAGGAGGGGAGAAACGCATTGCCTGGGGTGGAAGGGGTGGGAGAGTAAAGAAGCCAAAGCAAGAGGGGGTGGGAATTGTATGGGGGCTAAAACCAAGATGAAAATGCACACATCGTGCAAAAATTAAAAATGGTGTAAAAATATATACAATTAAAAAAATAAATTTAAAAAAGCCAAGGAGGAGGAAAAAGAGCAGAGAATGGAGGGAAATCAGGCCAGTTGTTGACAGTGAATAAGAGAGATGTGAGGAACAGGATCGAGATAATTTGTCTTACTAAATCATTTCAGCAATCTAGTAATTTAATAGAGCTTCTAAGGAACACAAGGATTTACTTTTAAAGCCTCATTCATGACATGCAAACTGACAGTTATTGATGCTACGTAGTTCCAAGTTGTATTAAATATAAGCTATCAAGTTTCAAGGATAAAAAATAAATAGAAATATTCAGTTTATGAAAGCAATAGAAATGATGTTCACCCAAGAGAAAACATTTCCCTTCTGCAAATTGAAGGTTGAATTATATACAACAAAATTTGTGATAAAAGTACTTTCTCTTCCAGTGAGAATCTCAGATTGTTTTGCAGTAATTACACCTTACGTTGGCAATAAGGCACGGTGTGTCACTTCACTCTGTGGACAGGCAAAGTAGGACACGGCTTGAATTGCTCCAGTTCCCTTGGCCAAAAGTGGCTGCCAGGAGCCAAGGCTGGGCGCTTGAATCCCAACCCTCTGCGCCAGCCACTCAGCAGCCTTTCATCTCAAGTCCCTTTCATTTTCTGAACAGTAAAGATATGATGAATAGTGATTTAGCTCTAACCTCAAGTATCTTTACAATTCAATTCCAAATCTTCCAAAGATCAGTCTATTCAAGTGACTCGGGGAAGAAGAAAACAATGTCTTATAAGCACCTAAAGTCTTCCAGAAGCATTACTTTGTTGTACCTCCTTTCTCATCCGTAAAATCATTATTAACATCTATAAAATGAATAAAATTTTTACAAAGACAGTAAAACTTTAGCCCATATTTGCCCCCACATACCCCTATCCATCAGGAAGAGAAGAAGAAGAGGGAAGCAAGCAGGGAAGGAGGAGAGGGAAGAGACAGTGGAAGAGGGAAGTAGGCAAGGAGGGGACAAGGGAGAGGAGGAGGAGTCGGGGAAGCAGGTCTGTCTCAGGTGTAGACTGCCTGGGGAAGCCAGAAAACAGGTCTGATTAAATGTGAGAATCCATCTGCAGTTAAAAAGAGTGAGCAAAGGTTGCTAGGCAGAACTATTAAGAGCACCCTCTATATCACCATAATAAGAGCAGTATTTAGGGTGAGAGGTGGTTACAGCAGTGGTTCTCAACTGTCCCATGTATCAAAATCACCCAAAGGCCCCCCCAGGAAAACAGATGGCTGAGCTGCAACACTTCTGACTCAGTGGGGCTAGGGTTGGGCCTGAGAACTGGCACTTTTTGACAAGATACCAAGTGATGGTGATATTGCTGGTCTAGAGACCACACATTTGACTTAGAAGGTGCAACACTCCCTCTTTACCTGTGAGTGACTTCAATTACCTGTTTGAAAAGATTACCTTCAACAAGATCTTTTGAGAGAGAGAATGCACATTCACATGACTCATTACACAATACTATTGCAATTGCACTGTTTTATTACCAAGTTTTGTCGTTAATCAAATCTCTCACTATTCCTAATTCATAAATTCAGCTTCGTCACAGGTTTGTATGTATAGGAAAGAACAGTATGCATTGGGTTCAATACATCTAGCATCCACTGGCGGTCTTGGAATGTATCCTCTGAGGATAAGGGGGTGGTGGGGGCAGGAACTAGTGTATATAACTTCCAGCGGCTTAATTAGGTGAGTTTGCTAGCTACTCAAAGAGGTATGCGATGAATTTCAGCATTCATTCTGTAAACACTGAACAAAAACCAGGTCCCATTCAACTGAAGACTTCTTCATTAAAAATAAACATCAGGCTTGTATCTAACCCAAGTGAGCACTTTATTCCTAAAGTTGTTTTTGCTTCTTGCAAATTTTTTTAGGACAAAAATATAAAGACAATTTTTTAAAGTGCTAACTCAGTCTCTGAAGAAGCCATGTCAAATGCAAAGTAAAACATATCAAACTGAGCCTAAGATATAAACAATTTCAAAATAACTCAGAGTGGAGGAACAGAGGAAATCAAAACACAATGCTATAACTCATCATCTAACCCATCTCCACTGAAATCATCTCCATGCATGAAAATGCTATTTATCAAAATCTCTTCAAGTTGAAATCAGGCAGATGACCACTGCCACGCAATCTTGTTCGAGAACCTTCTTCGCTTTTTGATTCTGAGGCCTCCTGTGTACTGAACCGAGAGGTTCTAAGAAAGAAAGGAGTGAGGAAGAATAAGACCCAGCCTGAAGGAAGGCAGACATTTGGGGAAAAGGAGCTGATGGACCAAGTCATTAAAGACACTCCAGCTCAGCCTTTTCACCAAGGGTGACACCACAATTACTGATGAGACAATGGAGAGGCAGAACCCACATGAGGAATGGCAGAGCAATTCCTCAAATACTTTTAAAAGAAAAGTCATTTTCTTCAACTTTTTTTGTTGTAACATTGATGAGGAAAAAAACAATCCCACTTCAATAACATAAGGCCATTTGTTATTCGTTTTACATTGTTTTGCTTAAAGTTAGTTTCCCAGAATTTATGGGAGATATTAAGCAAGGACTAAAATGTATGTGACTATAGTTTAGTTTGAAGGGCAAAAGAAAACCTTCAATACTTAAATAAAGATTTAGACTATGGGAATCCTAGAACCTTTCCCCAGGGACTAAAGTTTTAGCAAAGTCCTTTTCTAACCAACAAAATGGTTGGTCCTTCAGAATCATTACCTTCTTCTCTTTCTTTCTCCTCTAGGCAAGCCCCCAGGAAAACATCTAGTAAGAAATTTTCCATACCAATATGTGTGGAAAAAATAGGTGGGATGACTCAGTCTATGTTGGCAACACAGGGTCAAAAAGATGAGGCTCCTTATGCTTGAGGATCACGGAACAGCTTCTAATATGTAGTAAGCAATGTCACATGCCAGCCACATGCTAAGCACCTGCTGCCTCATCTCACGTGATACAGCATCCCTCACTCTATGATGACAGAGAGACTCAGGGTGGTGAGGATATGACATTCCTGACAGAATAGTTGCCTGATCAAAGTACTTAACATTGACTTGAGCACAGGGAATATTGTTTGAGCTTCCAACTGAGTAATGATCTTTAAGACTCTTGCACAGATCTTTTCTATTCCTTGTTAAAGATGTAGTCACCCTCTTCAGTCCACTGTATATGACATATACAAAAATAAACAACCAGGTTTCCATACTGGGACCCATTTTTTAAGAGAGTAAGAAGGGAAAGATTGTATTAGGTTGTTGTGTTTTGATTGTCATTAGTGATGGCATTAGGTACCAGGCACTGTACTAGGTGCCTTACTCAGCCCACGTCATGTATCAGGGTCTGTTGAAGCTAAGAGCCTGAGGCTCTGCACTAGACTGCTCATTTCACATTTTGGTTCTGTATCTCACTGGTGACATGACCTTGGGTTCTGTATGTTAATAAGTTATATGACCTTGGATTCTACAACTCACAAATTATATGACCTTGGATATCTTTGGATATGCAGCCTTGCTGTGCCTCAGTTTCCCATATATAAAGTGTAGCTCGCAATATTACCAATCTTATAGAGGAGTTTGGAGGGCTAGAAGGATTAATTCATGTAAAACTCAGCTTAGTAATAGTATTCATATTATTTTTCACAATAACTCTAGGAATTACTTAAACTGCCCTTAGTGTCTCATTTATTATACAGTTTAATTTTCTCTAGAAGAATTTACTCTTCCAGAAAGGTGAGATTTTTAGAAAATTTGCAATACAACTATAGCAACAGATAAGAGGGAAAAGAATGGAAAAATAAGCCAAATACAGAAAAAGTCAAATGTTAATAAAAATCATAGAGTTGTTGTCTTCTGACATTCAGAAGAACAACCAAGGAGCAAAAATAGAGGGTAGGGAAAAAATAACATGGAGAAACAAAAATAAATCATCTTTGTTTATACCAAGTCCCATTTCCAGGACTCAGCATTACAAATGGCATCTGTAGCCTTCTTAGCTCAGTCTCCTAAATCACTAACCAGGGTGGTATATGGCTATCCATGGTTAAATGGCTTTTTGCTCAGCCAACTTGATGTCTATGAACTTACATAAAATTAAGAACAAGAATTCATGAGTAAAAATATGTCAGATTGTCCAGAAACAAAGTCACAACTAACTTATAAAGGAGCCAAGGACATATAGTAGAGGAAGGAACAGCACATCAACAAAAGATGCTGGGGAAACTATCTAATAGCAGTCACAAAAATTAACTTACTCAAAATGGATTAAAGACTTGAGTCTAAGACTTGAAAGCATAAAATGCCTATAAGAAAACTTAAGCTATAAATTGACTCCTTGACTTCAGTCTTAGCAATGTTTTGGGGGAATTAACTCCAAAGGCAAGGGAAACAAAAGCAAAAAATAAGCAAATGGGACTATATTAAACTACAAAGCTCCTGCAGAGCAAAAGAAACCATTATTAATGGAAAGGCAACCTACTGAATGGGAGGAGATATTTGCAAATCATTTATCTGACAAAGGGTTAGTATCCAAAAATATATAAAGGACTCATATAACTCAGCAACAACAAAACAACCTGATTTAAAAATGGGCAGAGGATCTGAATAGGTATTTTTCCAAAAAAAAAAAAAAAAAAAAAAAAAAAAAAAGACATGAGCTGGCCAACAGGCATGTAAAAAGATGTTGAATATTCCCTAATTATTAGGGAAACACAAATCATAACCCACACTGTGAGAATGGCTGTTATAAAATATAAGAAGTGAGTGTTAGAATGTGGAGAAAAGGGAACCTTCCACTGTTGGTGGGAATGTAAATGGGTATAGTCTCTATGGAGAGCAGTATGAAGGGTTGTCTTTAAGTCTAGAACTCCCAAATGATCCAACTATTCCTTTCCTCAGTGTATATCCAAAGAATATGAAAATATTAATTTGGAAAGACACAGGCAGTCCTATGTTCACTGAAGCAATACTTACAAGAGCCAAAATTTAGAAACAACGTAAGTGCCCACCTATGGATGAAGGGATAAAGATGGGTATAGAGACACAATGCCCAGCACCGTGTGAGAGCTTTGGGAGATCCATAGACTTGGTGATATGTGAACTTCGTAGCATCAAAGTGTTTTTTTTCTGCTTTAATTTTTTTCCTGTGTGGCAAAACAGTTTGTGATAAACACACTTCATAGTTCAGGAATTGAAAAACCTGAGGGGACATTAGGCTTCTGTTACCTGAGATTAGAGTTTCCTCCCTCTCCAGCTCTCCTTCAGCTTTGTGCTTTTCATGTAAATTTTTTTTTAAGAAGTTGTTTTTTTTTTTTAAAGATTTATTTATTTATACAAGAACCGGGGTACACGCCAGATGCACAGGAGGATGAGAGGATTCACCAGAGACAGAGCGGGAAGCAGAACAGGCAGACTGACTGAAATACACTGCTGAGGTGAGCAGTGGATGAGACAGAAGAGATCTGCCGAGTCAAGTGGGATTCTCGCCGGCCAGCCGGGATCGAACTTGCACTACAGAGGCTGCGGACAGCTGCACAGTGCAGTGCTCAACTGCCTGCGCCATCAGGGAGGCCCCTTTCATGCAATTTAAAGCACTTGTGATGTCTGCACCCCATCTTCCATCAACCAAAATCTGGAAGTCCTAACCATGAATCCCCAAACCTTTAAGATCAATGTTTTAAATGCTGCAGAGATGCTAAAGTAGAGGGTTACATAATGCTAACAATCATTCTGAAACTTTTTTTTTCAGTACTGAAGTACACAAACATATAATTCAGTATGTCTAATAAAATCTCAGGAAAACTACTTTGAGAAAACCTAGTTGGAGAAGTTAATAAGAATGTTCTAGCATTTCAGATGAGGACACTTTCCAACTGTCATCGGGTATACCATTTAGTAGAAAAAATATTTTTTGAACAAAGAGATTTTTGTCAAGTAGGGCCAATTACTTAATCTTAACCCATAAAGGGCATTAACAAGAAGACAGATAACTAATGTATCTCATGGTTCCAGCTGTCCCCACAATGATGGATGTGTTCAGGAGGTTAGTCTCATGAGGAGAAATGGGACAGATCTTCAGCACCATTTAATTAGACTGTTACCAGTTCATCAACACTGAAATGTGTGCAAGGAAGGATGCTATATTTGAATTTTTCTTTACCCACTCAAAATGAAACAGAGCATTTAGCCTTTGCCCTCCCTCCCCCAACTCTCAGAGAATGGAAAGAAAAATCAATTCTGAAAGAAAATCAACCTTGGCGTCATTATCTAAAATCTGGTCACTGCAGTGATGATCTGACCACTTCCAGGGAGCCTGATGTTTCTGCTACTTCCCCCAGCACCACTCACGGTGGACAAGTACTGCTCATCCACATCCCTTCGGGCCCCTGCCCAGCTTAGTGGTATGAGAGATAGAGCTTATTCTGAGACCCAGAGAGGGTGAGGAGGTCACCAGGACAGCACAGTTGGGCAAGTAGCAGCACAGGGATTTCTATTTTCTTTTTTTAAAATTTGAAAGTCTATTGCCTTCATACTTTTCCCATCTCTTGGGTATTTAAAATAAGCAAATGCACTGACTACTCTTTTTACTACTTCAGAATGACCATGAATGTGCTTTTTGCTGCCACGCAACAATGCCAGCACCAAATAAGTCAGTTCCATTAGACATAATACATTTTGCCTCTGGATTTAAGCCTCCAAGGAATTCTTACCTGGTGCTCCTGTGTACATGATGGAAAATACATTTATTGCTATTGTAGCAGCATAGAACACTGGAAGTGCCCGGAGGCCATTGGGAACAGGGTCCTCCTGTATGACAATGAGATAAAGTGGAAAGTCAGGACATCTGCAGCCAACACAGGCAAAATGACATAAAACACTGTGGCCAGAAAGTCCAAAATGGCAGGCCACATGCCGCCTGCTGTGGGGTCTTCCGCATATCTACAGAAGTGATGCTGACTGGACAACCAGTGCTCACAGATGCTGTCTCAAAGAGCCCACTATTGGGCCCAGCAGACACATTAAAGCATGAGAATCACATGAGCTGATGTCAGACTTAGAAAAAGAACTGTTGTTAGGTTAGGTCAGTTCCTGTGGACTGAAGCCAGAGTTCAGCATCTACTTCAAAATCTGTGGCACTCACTGCTCTTCAAGCCCAGGTTTGGTGCAAAAACCTTTCAACAAATATTCTAAGATGTGATCCTCTAAGAGAGGCAAATGACTTGAACATCACTGCGTTACTACTAGATTTCATGTCACTATTATACAATTTATTGCAGCTATATTAAAATACATAAACACATTACCAAGTGCTATGATTTTCAAAACCTTTTCATAAGGCATAGTATTTAATCTTCAAATATTAAAAGTTAAAAAGCACTGTGGGTTCTTTGTCTAATAAAACATTTAGTTACAACTTTTGACTTCAGTGACATCATGCCCTAAATCTAACACTTCGACAAGACTGGGAAGTGTCTATGTTTTAAGCTAAACAACAGCAGAGTATTAGAAATGCAGAGTTTCAAGCAGATATACAGAGGCTTTTAAAGCAAGCATACGGACTGAGAACTCCTCAATGAAGCACTGGCTTACAGATGTTGCTTAAATAATTCCAAAAAGGACATCTGTTAACAACCAAGTGAGATATTCTTGCACACTTATATGAATCTTCTGCCTACCCATGAAAAAAGGAAATTTTGTCCAAACATATAAACAGAAGTAAGGATAAGTGGAGACTATTTCAAAGATGTCTGCTGTCAACTACAAACTTGTGTAGAAACTAAGTACGCAGAGCACCACAAGTCATCAAGAACATATTCTGCACGTCTCAGCAGCCATCAGCACTCATCAAGAAGCTGGAGTTGAAATGGTAGTGGGGATCAGTAAGAGCAGGGTGGGTGGGATTCCCTGGGTGAGTGTCACAATCAGGCCGGGCAAGGAAGTGAAAAACATGGTGGCGGTAATGGCAGGAGCCAGGGCTGAGAGGCTCACCAGTCTTCTAATCTGTCTTGGGCCACGGGATAGAACTCAGGGTGAACTGAAAACAAAAAATGCTGGGATGCTTAACATTTTCACATTTTATGTTTGGAAAGCTCTGGTTTCTAAAACGTTTTTTCTCAGGGACAATATCGATAAAGAACCCCCAACCAATAACTTTTGAAGGTGTGAAAGCCCCAAGCTTGGGGTTTTTTAATTGAATCACTTTATGTTTTCTCAAATAACCTGTTATTAAAACTCAAATGCTAAGTGTCTCATGGAGACCTGTCTCCTTTCCTCCGTCCCTCCCACCTCCTCCTCTCTCTTCCTTCTGTCATCTGCCACTCATCCAAACACTCACCATTCCCCTCCCTTAACAAATATTCAACCAGTGTCTCTGAAGTGCTAAGCACAGTGCTGGACACTAGGATAAAGTGAACAAAATAATGATGGTTTCTGGTCTCAGAGATCTTACAGTTACACAGTAAACTGGCAAGAAAGCAAGAAATAAGGACTGCACAACATGGTAAGTGCAGTGATGAAAAAATCCAGTGTGTGGGAGTATAAAAGCAAGGTATCCAACCAGAATCTGGGCAGGAGGGGCAAGACTTCCTAGGAAGTGACATATGAAATGTCCCTATAACCAGACACCTGCTGAGTTGGAGCAGAAGTTTGCCAGACGAGACTGGGCAAGAGGTAGAAAAAATTGAAGGGTGGAGGTGAGCAGACAAGAGAGGGCAACACCATCCAAGAGGTAAACAAAAATTAGCATGGCTGGAGCAAAGGAGAAGGAATGGCAAAAAATGATGATGGTTAGCTTATACTCATCCCAGAGAAAGCCCTCAAGAGACTTTTAGGCAATGCTAAGAACACTTTGCTGCATCTCCCAATAAGGAGCCGAAGGAAGGCATGCCTATAATGTGGTAAGTTAAGCTAAAACACACTGATCAAAGGCATGTTTTATGGCTTGTAATATACTGCAACAACTTCTGTCAAATAAAAAATACAAACAAATATTTTTTTCTAGAATACTGAGCTCAGTAAGTTTTTGTTTTAATCTCACTTTTTAAAAAATAAAATACATGCTCAATAGGCATATTTCCGTCTTTTTGTCTTTTCTCAAATTAAGTCAATATTTTAAGCATGCTTCCTCCATTAAAATACACCTTACACTGGGGTAAGGAAATTCTCCAGCTATTTTCAGTGATAGTCAATTCCAGAATCTTAATACACCCTCATTCTATTATGTTTAATATGCAGGAAATAATTACCTTTCTTTTTAGAGATCTGAGCACAGTGCCTGGGAGCGTTTACTAATGAACTCAATCACGGAGTAAAGCACACTATTCATAATACTGGTTTCTGGGGAAGCCCCTTGGTACTCTACCTTTACTCTCTCGGCCTATCTTATTATAAAGTCTGATTCTGACTCTAGGCTGCTGTGACTTAATTTTATAAAAATGCATCATTATTAATTTCTATTGAGTACAAGCAAAATTAGTTTAAAACAATAAAATAATAATAGTACTCACTTACCTTTTTTAAGATGAAAATTCTGATCAGTACAAATAGCACACCAGACATGAAACCAGACAACAGTGGAGATATAAACCATGAAGCAACTGAGTAATTAAAAAAAAAGAAAATGAATGTTAAAATTCTACATAATTAAGGTCATATTTACATATAATAATGCTAACCAACATATAGTACAAAAATTATAAATACTCCAGAACTATTTACCTTAACTCAGAACCTAATAACTCCCCTGCCTTGGCAGAGCTGACCCTGATGTGTGTCTAATTTTCTGACACAAACATTGGGCCCCAGGTCACCTAGCACACTGCTGGCACATAGTCAAGTAAGTCTTTGCCCAAGCTCAGGCTTCAGAAGACAGATTCCTTGGGTTCTCACTCAGATCTCTCATCTGCTCTTGTCAACCCATATGGAGATGCGGGCAATATTTATTCCAACAGTAAGGATTATTGAAGAACTGGTCTGCTATTTCTAAGTTGCTCCCCAGCTAATTCTACAGTTAAGAACCACTAATCTAGAAGCCTGGGATCTAAGTGGTTTCTCCTTTTTTTTTTTTTTAAGATTGAGTTATTTACTTATACAAGCACTGGGTACAGTCAGAAGTGCAGGAGGGTGAGAGAATTCACCAGAGCCAGAGCAGGGAACAGAACAGGCAGACTGACAAAATACACTGCTGAGGGGAGCAATGGGCGTGACAGGAGAGGTCTGCACACCTCTAAGTGGTTTTTCTGGATGCATGTATCTCTGCTTGGCAGGTCAGGAATCCATTTTCACTTGAGTTCCTAGAACACTGATTCTTAAATGGAAGAGCACCCCAGAGGATGGAGATGGGTGTTCTTCCAGTGGGTGGGCTGGAATTATGGCTGAATGGATTTCTCTCTTCTTAAAAGGCAGTGCCAGGGAACAGGTTGGCACAGCTCTCAGCTGGGTCTGAGACTCAGGCCTACAACCCAGAAGGAACATGAGAGTGCTTCCTCTCCGGGGGCTTACTGGCTGATCAGCTTAATGCAGGGAGGTGAACAGTGCTGGGCTCACATTGAGGTTTTCAGGACCTTAAATCCTGACTCCTGAACACAGAAGGCATTTTCCTCACTTGGGTCTAGTTTTTCTGTGATCTTCAGACTGATTTCAATCATATAAATTTCTTTTCTGCCTGTGAACAACAGCTTTGATTTTCAAAGCTTGGTGACAAGGTAATATTTGAAAAGTATTTGTAGTTAGAGATGTTTGAGTACATAATAATAGTCTGTTAATGGAGAAATTAACAGAAATTATAAGGGAAAACACACTACCCACATAGGTCTTCCAGGCCTTGACATTTGAGGGGAAAATATCACAATGGTAACTTTTAATCAAACTTATTCTATAAAATGTAAAATTTCATTCTTTACAAGTTTAAGAAAATGGTGATTACCGATCTTGACAAGTTCCATCCACTGCACACCTTTGGTACCAATTGCAACAAGTGAGAATCCTATAGTAGAGCCAACAATGCAGTGAGTGCCTGAGATCGGAAGTCTCAGGAAGGACGCGATCAGCTGCCAAACAGCTGAACCTAAAGGTTGAAAGATGAAATGAAAAAGTCAGATGAAGAAAGTACAGTGTCTCAAACGGTCACAAAAGAAAGAAACCCAAATCATGGTTCTCATTAACAATAGCAATCTGGGTTGAATTTTCTATGGATTATTTTTTTATGAAGTGCTAAATTCTCAATAAAAAATCACTCAATTAACTTTAGTCAAAAGAACATTTTTCAATACTAAAGGAGAATGCTGATTTATTTAAAGAAAAGTCTCCTGATGCCAGTTACTAATGGTCTTTGTGGCATTTAGGTACTTGAGTGGATGACGAACTTGTTCTGATGTAAAGTATGCCCAAGACCAAGCAAGAGATTCAAGATTAATAATGAACACAGAGGAAAAAGGCAGGCTGCATCCTGGGCAAGATCTTATTGTAGCAATGCCTCGCAGCCACACAGTGACAAGGGCTAGCTGCTGGCTAGCTCAGCTCAGGCTGTGCAAGAGATAGTCATGTCATGTTGTTCTTTTGATTTCTGCCTCTCATTTGAGAAGTAACTATGATGTTTAACCCAAAGTTGGGTATACGCTCTCAGCCCCGAGCCCAGAAGACTGGACCAATTCTTTGTCTGCTCCCTCAAGCTTTCTCCTTAGGAGTTAAGAGGATCCCTTAGTTTTGGATCCCTTTGTGTCCTTTTACCTCAATTTCACCACTCTTTTCCAAGCTTAATGTTTTTCTAGGCCACAGTTCACTTCAGATATTTTCATAAGCAGATCAAATTTTGCAGTCAGTATTAAAAGCATCAGCTGGGAAAGACCACTTTCAGAAAAGTTGTTGAAAAGCTCATATAGAACAAGAAGGGAACAAAGGGCTTGGCAGATAAGCAGGGCACGTTATTAATCCCAAATGTTAATTCGGGAAAGCTGGTTGCTGGGCAGCAACAGCACTTCTAAGCAGATCCTGGGCACTTTCTGCAAAAATATCTGAGTTTCAGAGGGTCACTGAAGGCTGCACTGGTCGCAGTGATAAAGCCATGCTGACGCTGCTCTGTGAGCACTGGGCACGCTGACCTTTGGGCTGTGACCCCATGGCTATCCCTGAAGCGCGTGCTGGAGGAGAGCGGGCCAGCCTGAGCTGCCAACCTGGTGACAGGCTCCATGGCAGAGGCATCCCTGTGCACAGTTCCTTAAGCCTCACATCTAAGCTCAGGGCTCGGCAGGGACTAGTTGTTTGAAAAATAAAGCCAGAGTTTGGAGCACATTTCTCGGCAAAGAACTGTAGCTTTAAAAACAAACTTTATGAGTTACATTTTCACAAAAATTAAAACAATTGAGTGATGTTAAGAGGATGGTATACACTCAGCCAACTGAATTCAAAATGAATTCATGGGATTTTCTGTTCTAAAAGTGGCCATCCTTTCTCTGGCTGACTTTATAGCATATATCCTGGAGGAGGAGGTTTTGTAAGGAAAGGTGGGGAGGGCCAGGGCTGCCTGAGAAAGGGAAGAAGGGGAAACATCAGGCCAATAGGAGGAGAGAAGCAGCAGCTGCAAAAGGGGGCAGGAGGCAGGTATCACAAGTGAGGTTCAGGGCTCAGTCTCGAACTCATTTCTGAAGCAAATGGGGTTACATTTATGTTAAGAAAAACAGTGACAAAAAGTAGGAAATATTTTAACCTGAGATAATGGCATTCTACAAGGAGGAAAGGATTTAAGTACAGTACGGGGGTGTAAGATAAAACCTAGGCGGGGGTGGGGTGGGGGTAACATGAGCATCTTGAAGCAACAGGTTCCTGAAAAGAGGACAGAGTAGTGAGCAAGTGTCAGGGTGACATGGAGGCAGACAGGCAGGTGAGCATGTGCAGGCAGGGAGAAGATGCAAAGTTACACACCAAGAGGGAGCTTTGGGGTCGGGGTGGGGGGTCTGTGCACGTCCTAGACTGGAAGTTGAGGCAGATGGTTTGTTCATGCTATTGTGAGTTTTTCCATGAGAAGCTGCTGAGTTTTGAATTCTCAGTAGAGTTTTGGAGCCTTTGGTTTCATACTAAGTGGACTAACTAAAGCTTCAGGGCTGAGCTAGAGCACCCAAGGATAACTTGTTCCAAAGTATAACTAGCACTGACAATTTATTCTATCCAACCAACTTAATGCTACCATGACTCTAGAAGAAAGCACAGAGGCACATGAGCTTGGGGAGAAGTTTCTAAAGGAAAAAGATAAGAAAGAAAAGAGAATAGGATAAAAGGCGGGGTGGCGGGGGCAAGAAATGGATGTTGAGTTCAGAAGAGGAGAACTGGGAGAATTCCAGAATCTGAAAAGAATCAGTTTTGGTTTTTGCCACTAATAATTGTACCATCATCTTAAATTTACATAAGTCCCATTTTCAAGAAATCCAGTTTAAAAAATCTAGGTAACTCCTACAAATTCCCAACAAAACAGGCTCTGGTAATCATCTAACCACAACCCCCCCCCAAAAGAAACCAAAGCAAACAAAATCAAACTATTCAAGCAAAACCCCAAATTGCTTTGGTTAACCTAAATTCTAGTTGAGATAAGTAGTCTTCATTCTTTCAGTCAAGAGCCAAAGGCCAGGGGTGAAAAAACTTAAAAACTGGACACATTATTCTGTCCAAAGGAAGAGTTAGCCCTGACATGAAGTTCAGTTCACAAGGTGAACAGGGGGCCTCAGTGCAGCTCAATGACACATCTTTTCCATAAGCACCACCATCGCTCCAAAGTTGCATCCAATGAAAGGAGAAATGCCTGTTAAAATCTGATTTTTCAGTTTTTCTTTTTTTCTCTTCTACATCCAACATACCTTGCCTATATTACACTGACACTAGAAAAATCTTACTTTCAGCTCAATGTGATTATACTTTAGATATCGATTATGACTAGCAAGGATGAATAATATATTTTTCTAAGGGAATTTCAAATATGTCTGACTATGATAAGACATAAGTATTCAGTGAAGGTAAGTAAAATCTAGTCATTACAGTAGCTGTTGTAATTAGAGCAACTGTGAACCATTCATCTTTAAACCACAAAATGTGAAGTTCAGAAACAGTAACTCCTTGCTATGTATTACTAACCTATTGTGCTTTGTAATATTTGATACCCTAGGACATCAATCTGACCGGATGCCTCAACAACTTCTCAAACTAATTTGCTGTGATTAAAAAGTTGATGGGCCATCTTAAATTTATTAAGTAATCTCCATATTCTGGATGTTTAAGAAAGGCCAGTGACAATTAATACCTGTGTTCTTGGTACACCAGCATCTTACCTCCTACTGCAGGACTCTTCCTACAAAAGGAGATGTCCTGTTGAAAGCAGAAGGTGATAGAATTCCTCTCTAACCCACTTCTCCCTAACAAATTACCCACATAGATCAGCTGTCTGCTGTGCCATCACCGCTCCCTAGAGGCAAGCAGAGAAAGAGTCCTGTCAGCTACACTTAAGCCATCACTGCCCAGAGCTTGCTTTTCAGGGGTCACAGGACAGTGAGCAAAGCGTCCCCATTGTATTTCAGTTGATGGTCACATTGGGCAATGGAGAAATCCCACCATCTAATCAATTTGCTTATTAACACAGTTCACTGTTCTAAACACTCTTTCATTGAGACAACTGGAAACTACCAATAAAAGGTCATACTGTAAACAGGTGACTCACAAATGATACTCTTGGCTAGAAAACAAAACAAGCATACCAAATGGAACTCCTAGAGGTAGAAACAGAAAATCAAAACAAAAACTAACAAAAGGATTACAAAGAACATAGAGGACCAGAATTTCTTGAAATATGAGCACTCTAGATTGGTTTGGTAACTGCTGTAAGATTTAAATGGAGAATACAAAAGATTAACTAGTCGATAGTGTTTTTTAGCACCTAAGTTTTCAAAATATTGTATTCTAATTGATGAAAAATAGACATAAACCTTTAAAGAAATCTCATAAGTAAACCTTTCAAATCAAACCTTTGATATTTGAACTCATAAAAATTATAGATTAAAATGTAAAAATGAGATACAATAAATATGAAACATCAGTTTTTGAAAAGTTAAAGCAAAAATCCACTTGGATATGGCAAAGCATGGAGGAAAGAAAGCCAGGGGACACATTTCTCATTGTGCAAAGAAAGATGCTACTTACCAACCATTGCACTAACTTCCCCAGCCATTAGTGTTTCTACTGTGTCGTTGTATAGGTTCACATCAATGATACCTTTTCGAATGGTCTCTCCTACTTTGGCTCCCAGTAATACTGAGCCGGTGGTTTCAAATATCGAAGCCAAAATGCATGCCTGTCTCAAGGTCACCACACCAGAGCCCACAGCAGTACCGAATGAATTGGCAACATCATTTGCACCAACAGAAAATGCCAAGATAAAAGCTATGATAAAACCCAAAATGACCATCCACAAATACTCATCCATAGCCATTTTGGAAAGGGGCTCCGGGTACTTTTCTTTTGCAGAAATATTTTAAATAAACAAAACTTGAGGTTATAAACGTCGTAAGGCCGAGAGTTCTTGTAAACAGTGAGTTTGCTCTGGAAAGTGCTGGATAATGTTAGAGCCTGAACAAACTGCTAACTGCTGGTTTTCAAACTACTGTCAGTACAGTTCATTTGGTTGTGTTCAGTCAGCAGTAAAACACATTCCATATTTTAACTCCCAGTCTGGGAAAGCTGTGATGTCTCCTCCTGTAACAGAAAGAAAAAAAAAGAAATCAATTACTCTAAGCAACCTGAAACAGTTTGTTTTTTCAGAAGTAAATGTTTTAAGCCTACCCTTGGGAACTAATTTTGACATGTGACATAAAGCAACTTCAGGTATATTATAATCAGGTTAAATGCCACCACTCCTCTGGCAAAAGCTGATTTCTGGAATGTCAGAGGTAGAAGCAGCCTTAATAATTATAGACTCATAGCAAGCCTTAGTAGGAAATGCTTCTAAGCAATCTGAAAAATACATTTGCTCATTATTTTCAGAAAGAAAATAATTCCCTCAAATGAGCAAAAAATAAAGGAGAAATTCAGAGTTAGAAGGTTTTTCGAATATATGCAACGCGCCTGATTTCTTGGAACAGTGACTACCAAATAGGATTCTGTGACACTATACCTGCACTTTCATGCAGAGGAACAAGTGCTTTACATTATGATTAGATTGTGAGCCTGAAAGAAAGTTTATAGGTTCTGGTCCAAAGTGACTCATCCAGAGGGTGACAAAGATGGTGCCTGAGGACCTCCAGAAGGAAAGGAGGAGGCTACAGAAGGAATCCATCTTGTTAAAGCACCAGCCAAGTTATGACACAACTCAGCTTCTTCCCATCTCACTCAGGGAAAGCCACAGGCCTTACCATAGTCTGTGAGATACACCCCATGCCCCCCTCGCCCCCCGGCAAAAGACCTCTGCAAGCCAGTCCTGGCTCACTGACCTCAGGTCCTATCTACTCTTCCTCCTGGTTCCTTGCAATTCCTTGAAAACACCAAGTATGCTCACCTTAGGTCCCTTCTACCTGCTGAGCCCTCTGCCAGGAAAAATCTTCCTGACAGCTGCACAGGTCACGCCTCACTCTATTTAGGTCTGGGCTCAAATGTCACCAGTAGAGGCATTCCCTGACCTTGTGAAAGGGCAGCTCCCCCACACCACGCCATTATCTATCCCTCTCACCCTACTGCTTTTCTTTTCTACTTATCACCTCATTAATTCATTCACGCATGTCTCCTCTCACTAGGATGCAGGGACCTTGTTGGTCTCAGTGAAGAGTGTACCTGGTATGCAGTACATTCTAATAAACTTAGTGAATAAATGAAGAAAGAAGCTATTAAACAACTAGAAAAAAATCTTCCATTTTCTTCCTTCTGGGTTGAAGGGGAGAGGTCACAAAATTAATATATCCACAAGGTAAAAGTATCACGAAAAGCTTTGGAATGACAGTATTCCATTATCATGTAAGTAACACAATCTGTATTTCCAAGTACCGTATCTGTGTATTTTCTTTGAACAGTATTGGGTGTGTAGAATGGTGCCTAGCAGAGTGTATACAATTTAATGATAAATCACATAAAAGTTATTTAGGAGAAAAAAAAGGACACAACATTTTTACATAGAGTATGAGTATGGCAATACTAAAAGTAGATAGAAGACCAAAAGATAATATATTAAAACTGTAGCAGTGGTTGAGTTTAAGTGGTAGTGTTATAGATCATTTTTCCCTTTCCCTCCAAACTGTATATTATGGCTATATGTCTTTCAAAATAAAATAATATAAACATTAAATAGTAAGATAAATTGAGCACCATCCATGTATGCAATGTTATAGACACAGAAGGAAACAGAAAATGGATGCTGAGAGATCTTATTATTTCCTAATATTTGTAGTCTATGCAATTCTGGAGATTCAGATTCCAAGTGAGACAAATGAGAAGGCACGCTAAAGGCCAAAAACAATATTCTACTGAAAGAGCATTCTCTTCTTATGATGGGTACATCAAATCTATGAATAAAAATACAAAATAAAAAGTATTTTGGAATATCTACTTTAAAATACAAAGAATTTTTGATAGATCTTGTTTTTCAGGTTTAGATGCCAACAGGGCAAATGAGAACATCCAAAAATACTAGCTGAGACCCTCCTTTGTGCCAGTCACTAGGAATAGAATGATGAGTAAATGTGGATATGGTGCCGGCACATCAGGGCTCAGATGCATCACACCTGTCATGAGAGCACAGATCGGGGCATGGCCTCGTGAGAGAGAGCAGGGGAGCCCACCCACAATCTCAGGATGGCAGAGTAAACTCTGGAATTAGAAGCAGCATTCCAGGCACTTCCCAGGAGGCAAGGAGCAGACTAAGGTGAGAAGACTGGAGATGGGCAAGTGTAAGGAAATCTTGAAGTTGAGGGGGGCCATCTTAAAGACTATTGTGACCATGACAACAATGTGGAGCCTCTGAAAGGTTTTAATCAGACATCTTGACATGATCACGCTTTCTCTTTAAGAAAGAAGAAAGTTCTTGGCTACAGTGTGAAGAATGGACAGGGCAGAAGAGTGAATGTGGGGAGATTAATTATGAGGCCACTGCATAGTTCTGGCTCAGGACAAGGTGTCCTGGCCCCTGGTGGTGATGATGAAGGAAGAGAAATGATTGAACAAGGTATTTTAGTAGCTAAAGTCTAAAATAGGACTTGGGGATGGTTTGTGTGTGGGGGTCAAGAGAGGAGAGCTGACTACTGACTCGTGAAATTAGACTCAAAATAGCTAAGTGGGTTTGTTTTTCTTTATTGAATCATTTTAGTTTTGTCTTTGGGCAGTAGGAAAGGGTTGGATCACACGTTCACTTTTGGACAAGCTGCACATAGAGGTGAATCATAGGAGCACAGAAGAGACACCAAGTTATGTCCTCAGCCCAGTTCTGCGTAGAGAGGTTTTTCCTGTTCTTTACAGTATCTTTGGCATCATTTCAGGCCAGGGACTTCCTCTCCCACTTAGATGATCTGAGATAACTTACTCCCGCAGTCATGTTTATGCTCTTTAATTTGGCTTTTCTATTCCACATTCACATACTCAGCTAACCAGATTAAGTCCAATATGCATCTGGTTGAGGAAAAAAGACTGTCATTTTTTTGACATCTAAATAATATTGTTCTTACAGTATATTTATGGGGCTTTTTTTTTTTTTTTTTTGCAAATACCAATACCTTGACTTTCTTCCTTTTCAACTAATTGCTGTCAAACATGAGTGAAATAAAAGTACTCGAATATCACACAATCTTTGCATAGAAAAAGATGGCAATGCTGCCCAAACCAAGTCTCAGTTGGCTGTAGGACACCAGGCCAGAGACCCAAGATGGTAATTTATCAAGAATATGAAAGCCAAAATTCAGAGTGGCTGAGATCTGACCACATATGACATCTGAGAGAGCTGCTGACTGCTTGAAAGGATTTTGAAAGTGGGCGAACAAATCAGGGGGGACAACTCACTAAGTACTAACTATCTGGAAGGAAGAAAAAGTATTAGATCCCTACCTCATATCAAAGTAAGATTTAAATGTAAAAACTGAAATCTGAAGGAGATAAGAAAAAAAAAGTGTTTACTTAATATTGGAATGGGAGGCCTAGACATGACGTTGAAGACAGTTAATAAATGGAATCCATACATTTGAGTTCATAGAAACCACGCAGCTGGGAGACAAAAAGGTGTGAAGTGTGGAAGCATCAGTGGGAATGCCTCTTCTCTCCTCAGCAATAATTCTCAACAAGGGTGCAGTGCTGCTTAGAATTTCTAGCTGATGTCTTGGTTCTTTCTAACTTTCCTACCAGGGCTTTTCTGAAAAATGTCAGGACATGAAGGAGGGTTAGAACAAATTCGTTCTCTCTCTCTCTGTCTCTCTCTGTCTCTTGGGATTTGCAGAACTGAAGGTTACAAGATGTTCTTCAATTTCCAAATGTAACCAAGCTCTTGTATTTGAAGAACAGAGACAGAGAGCTAAGATTGTTTTGAATAATCGCAAGAGATATTGAGGTGTTTCGTGATATCTGTCTTGTAATATGTTAACAATTTGTAATATGTTAACAAGATCCTCACTTTCTTCTCTCAGTACCCGCGATAACTCACACACAAGCATCTCAACTTTCAATTCCGCCTGCCATCTCTTCCATTCCTGGGTCTCTGAAACAATGAGGGCCCTGGAAGGCCTCTCAAGTTAAGCGCATATAGGTTCTTTCTAATTTCCTCCATGAGCTTCTGCCTCAGCTCTATCTAATATCCTCTTATCCACACTAGAAATCTGAATGTTTAAATAACAAGTGAAAATAAACATTCTCTGAATATTTCTAGACAGATTTGTATACCATTAAAATATAGGGATGTTGCTGAGTTGCCTCAAGTCCCAGACGGGCAGGTCTGTAGGGACTGGAGCTTACATTCTTTCTGACTCTTTCCAGGGGACTTACTATTTGGCAGAACTGGCACATAGCCAGCCTCTTTACACTGTGCTTGCTCCTGGCCTATGAGGATCTTTACCCTGACATTTTATGGGTGGCACCGAAGCTTAGCACTTTCTCCGATAGAGGAAGGAGCCAGGTTCCCCATACAGAGGACCTGGGGCTTAAAGTAATTTTCCAGTGCCTCCTCTAAACCCCAGAATGCTTCACACCTACCCTCTAAAATGTAAAACCTACTTTCCTGAAAGCTAGGGTTGAATCTTGAATTCTGACACTTAGGTAGAAATATGAAGACACAGATCTCTCTTCAGTGGTATGATGCAAAATCTGATGACTTTCTGTTACATGTGGATTAATCTGATGACTTAGATGTAATAATTACTAGCTCCTCCTGATAATATCTAAATAAAATGGAAGATTCAATCTGTAAACCTTATTATTTACAGACTAATGCTACAGGAATTTTTTTTTCTTTTAACATTCAGGATACAGATCTCATCATAAGGAGTCCCTATATACAACATCATTCTTGACCAGCTTACGAAAACATATACTTTACATTCCACTTTAAAAAATTCTTAAACTAATAGTATATTCATGGACATAGTGTGGCGACTGCAGTTCATAAAACTGTAATGTTTATTTGAAAGTTGCTAAGATTAGATCATAAAAGTTTTCATCACAAGGAAAAAAAGAAATTTTTTAACCATGTCTGGTGAGACATTAACTAGACTTAATGTGATCTTTGCAATAGATACCAATGCTATGAATCTTTCTAATGTACACCTAAAGAGAGCATAGTGTTTTATGTCAATTATATCTCAATTTTAACAAAGGACACTGATAATAGAAGCAGGAAGAAGCAAATTGACTCACTGGTGACAAAAAGCATGAACATAAAGCCTGATAATAAAGATACAAGACATCCAAAGTAAACAAGCCACAGATTTAAACCCCACCATTAAGTAGAACAGAGTGGCAAGGACAGTCAGTGGGCACACTGTGGCTCCTGCCCACCATATGTTCCTCACCTTTTCTCTCTGCTCTTTCTCCTGCCTGGAGAAGGGTGAAGAGCATAGGACCTATAGTCAGGCCCTGGGTCCATTCCTGTCTAGTCAGCCACTGGCTACAACCTGGGCAAGTCACTTAAATGATTCATCTGGAAAAATGGGAATAATAGTACCTAATGGCCCTAGCTCAGCACAGCATCAGGAATCAATACATGGTGACTATCATCATTAAGAGCAGTGGGGCAATGGTGAGGAAATGTGAGGCCTAATCCCAGCTCTGCTGCTAACGAGGAGTATGATACTGGGTAAGTCACGTACACTTTCTGAATCCTGATTCATCATCTGTAAAACAGGGATAGTAGAAACCTTTATTTTGCAGAATTATTACTAGGATCCAATCTAATGCATGCAAAAGTGCTTTGTTACTTAGACTCAAGCAACCTGAAGTTATTGATATTGGAGGAACAGTAATTCGAGTTTCCAAAATCCTCTAAAAGTATCTTTCTTCTCCCTGTAAGGCCCCCTAACCTCCTTTAGCAATGGTGTATAGATACCCAGCCCATCTCCCTCCACCCCTGCTCTCTCTAGGTACTCTTTCCATTCTTTTATGTTATCCAGAATTTTCTACCATGAACAATACTACTTTTATTATTGGGTAAAAAGAATTTTAAAATAATACAAAGGTTAAAGCTCATTTTTTTAAAAAAAATGAAGAATGTATCACCAAAATGTGCTTAGTTTTTGGTAATAAGCAAAATGAATTTACCACAAATCTGTGTCTAGCACTGGCCTCTCACACAATTCCTTAAGTTTACTATCTGTGATATAAGATGCAAAATACATCTTTTATTTTCTATCTTTATTTTATCTTTGTTTTTGCCTTCTAAAAATATTCCTTTGTCCTGTTACCTGAGCATCTAGTGGGAAAGTCTCTCCATGATTTTGAGCCTTATATTACATTCCCATTTGTAGAATTCCAAAGGTCTACCCTCAGTCATACTTAGTCTTTTTCTTCCTTTATCTTCATATAGTTCTCTTGACGGTTGGATAATAGTACTGTATTTACCCAAAGACTAAGAAAATGCCCCAATGGTGCTAAATACTTTGCAGCTTTTTTTATGGAAATAACATTTGGGGTTGATGTTCACAAGCGATAACTTATAATTACTCATTTATTCCTATTTTGGCTCACAATTAGAAATTCATAGAACATGAGAGGTTGAATGAACTTTAGACATGCTCTAGTCTAATTTTGGTCATTTTGAAGTGTGACCATTATAAAAATATAGACTAGCTAATGACTCGTGAAATGATCCACTTACAATTAGCTGACAACATGCTAATAACAAATGAAAACAATTAAAGACACTAGGAAGTAAAGCTCCTGCTTGACATTCATTGGGTCTTCCTGATAATACTGTTTTGGGAGTTGAAGTTCCTTGGCATCTTGGCCTAAGCAAGGGTGGAGGAAGAGACAACAGACAAAGAGGAAAGGGTGATGAATAGAATGGATGACTAAGAATGCTGCAGAGCTTTCACCCTTGGAAACTTTCGAGATTAAATGATATCCTCAAGTCCTGCTCAACTCTTGCTCTACATCAACCAGAGACCACAGGGCCAGGAAGAGGCAGTGTAGCCTGGAACCATCAACCACAGGATTGTCCTGTAGGGAGAGAGGGGGTGGAAATTTCTGACCCTTTTCTTGAGCTGTGCAATCAACGACCTTCATGAATTTATGGAACATAACTTATTTTGGTCCTCCATCTCAAGTTTCCACTGCAGACCCTGCGGCCTCAGGCCTTCTGTACCCTTTTTCTTCTCTTTTATAGCCTCATTCCTGCTATATTCACGTGCCCTCCTGCATTTCTGTCATTCTGACATTTAAATATCTTTTTGGCTCATAAGGCATTTGTGTTATTTAGATATTTTCCACACAGCCTTTTGCTCCCTGGAAAGGCATTATACAAATCTATTAAGTAAATATATTTTTAAGGGATAAAGAAATAAACAGCAATAATAATTAAGATGAGATAAAGTTAAAAGAGTCAGGGTGATTTGGCCTGAAGAAAAGCAGCTTTAGAAGCTCCTACATGACTTACATGAAAAACAGCTTTTAAATACTGAAAGACGCCTCAGGAGGTGCAAGCGTCATTTCCTTTGAAATGTGCGAATGGAATCTGACTGTATGATGGGTTAGGTAAGTATTCAGTTATTTTTCCATTTTAAATTAATAATTCAACGATCCCATGAAAATGTTACTATGAGGAAATACATATCAGTCATTCTTTATCTAATTTGAAGATAAAGCAAACAGCCTTGTAATGTAACAAAAAAAAACTATACTCATATAGGAGGAAATATTTGTAGTTGAATGGGTCATGGCATGCTGAACTGAGCTGCCAGTGGAAAGGTGGAATTACCCATAGTAGAGATTGAAAAGTAAAGATTATCCCACCTTGCTGGAGTGTTCTAGGTGCAACACTGCTTGAAGGCAAGGGAGAAGAACTGAGCTTTATAAATTTATTCCCACACTAAGAGAGATATGGCTTCTAAACATTTCCCCTGTTTTGTATGCACTTTAGAGGGATTCCTCTAATTTTTTCCTTCACTTGGAACCAAAAATTGGTAAATTCTCACAAGCAAATCACTTAACATCACTTCTATCAAAGGCGACCTACGAATGCTTGTTCAGATTCTGTGTCTTGTACTGTTGGTTTGGCTGTGTTCCAAGAGCTATATTAGGGAAATACTTTCCCTTCAGTCACCATCTAAAATGGAACCATGCATGTAAATAGATATCTTGAATCTTACATGTTTTTTGCTGATTTTGTTCTGAGTATAGTGGACACTGAATAAAAATATGAATAACTTGGAAAACCATCAATTCCTAACACTATTACATTCTTTCTATTAATGGAACATTAAGGTAAATAGAACAGTTGACAGATAAGGATTATTATCTTAACTATTATGCTCAACTTACAGCCCCAAATTTCTTGTCATTTTATTTCTTTGGTAGCTGAAAAAGAAAGAGGACAAAAATTATCAGTTGATTTAGTCAGACTTTTCCTCTTTGCAATGTAGGAAAGTCTAAATCTCTAAAGTGCTTTATCAGAAATCTGCAAATGATTTAATTCCATCAATAATCTAGCAGGGTGAACAGTCTAAACAGGGTAGTAAGTTCACAAAAGTGTTCATCTGATTGGCAAATCAGGTGAAAATTTAGCAGGTCTTCGTATCTCCCACAGAAATTAAAATCTTTTTAATAAATCAAGAAGCTATAAGTAATTGCTTGATAATAGTTACCAAAAACCATGGAAATAGAAGTTAAAATTGTAAAAAGAGATAGGCCAGTTTACAGATTTCTTTGAAAATTATTTCTAGGCACCTAATTCCTTATGCATGATTAAAAAGAACTTTCTTAGTTTATCTTAACTTAGCTCCCTTTGTCTCAATTTTTCCTTTAGAAAACCTGGAACTAGGGAGGATGCTCTGATGCAAAAATAGGTTTTTTTTTTTACAATAAATGAGAAAGCAGCAGATGTAAGCTGCTCTTAGGAGATGTCTGAAATCAGTTAAAAGAAATTTATTACTTGGGCCTCCCTGGTGGCTTAAGGGGTTAAGACACAGACTATGAAGCTATCTGCAGCCTCTAAAGCATGAGTTCAATTCCCCGGCCAGGGAGCTACCCACATGGCACAGCAAAACTGACTTGCCCACTGCTCCCCTCAGCAGTGTATTTCAGTCAATCTGCCTGTTCTGTTCCTCACTCTGTCTCTGGTGAATCCTCTCAAGCCCCCCCACACACACACACACCTCTGGCCTGTGCCCCAGTTCTTGTTTGCATAAATAAATATATCTTTTAAAAAGAGAGAGAGATTTATTACTCACCAAATTACCTTTACTGGAGTGCATGTGTGCTTGTGTGTGTGTGTTCAAATTACTGTCTAGTGCCTTTTCCTTTCTGCCTAATGAACTTCTTTTAGTGTTTCCTATAAGGCAGATCTACTAGTAATAGAGTCTCTCAGTTTTACTTGAGAATGTTTTTATTTAGCCTTCATTTTGAAAGCTATCTTTGCAAGATATAGGTATCCTTTCAGGGCTTGAATGTGTCATCTCACTGCCTTCTGGCCTTTGCTGTTTCTGATAAGAAGTCAACGGGTTAATCTTATATCTGATGACCTACTTTCTTGCAGCTCTCCAAATTTTTTTTTTTTTAAAGATTTTATTTATTTATTTATACAAGCACTGGGTACAGTCAGAAGCGTGGGAGGGTGAGAGAATTCACCAGAGCCAGAGCAGGGAACAGAACAGGCAGACCGACGAAATACACTGCTGAGGGGAGCAGTGGGCATGGCAGAAAAGGTCTGCGCACCATGTGGGACCCTCGACAGTGGCCGGGGATCGAACCGGCGCTGCAGAGGCTGTAGGCAGCTTCGCAGCCCAGCGCTCAACCATTGTGCCACCAGGGGAGGCCCTCCGAATTTTCTCTTTCAAAATTTTGACAATAAATTTTGAAAATAGTTTCCAAAAACCATGGAAATATTGTAGAAGTTAAAAAATATATAAAGAGATAGGACACTTTATTTTTTGTCCTAATGGAGTTTGTTAAGCATCTTACAAGTATAAATTAGTGTTTTTCATCAAATTTGGTAAGTTGTCAGTTATTCTTTGAATATTTTTCTGCTCATTTTTTCTCTCATATTTCTGGCACTTCCATTGGTATAATTAATAGATTATATTTTTCAGATGACTAGATCAAGAAGATGTATACACAATGGAATATTATTCAGCAATCAAAAAAATAAACTCATGCCATTCGCAGCAACATGGATGGAGGTGGAAGGGATTAAACTCAGGGAAATAAGCCAGAAAGAAAAAGAAAAATATCGAATGGTTTCACATAAAGGAGGAATGTAGAGGAAACAAATAAGGGATCGGGGAAAAATAATCATAATAAATTAAAAATCAAAATCAACAGGCAGCTATAAATCAGAGACATTCTTCAGGGGAAGAGGAGGGTGAAGGATCAAAACAGTGGAGGGAAGAGCACAAGGGTCTATGTCCCATCGGACACAGGTGAATTGGTGGTGGGAATTCCATCAGGACTACACCTGAGAGGAGAAAGCATACATTATACAAGAACGATGTAAAATGTATATAAAATTAAAAAAAAAATTTTTAAACAGTAGACTATATTTTTCTATGGTTTGTTCATTTTTCTTCACTATTTTTACTTTCTGTTCTTCAGACTGTATAATCTCTGTTGTTCTGTTTTTAAGCTCACTAATTCTTCCTCCTGACAACTCAAAGCTCCTGTTGAGCCCCTCTAATGAGTTTTACTTATACTTTTTGATTCCAGAATTTCTATTTTAAAATTAGTTTTAATTGTGATAAAATAAATAGTACATAAAACTTAACCATTTAACCATGTTCAAATATACAGTTGAATGACATAAAGTACATTTGCATTTTTGTGCAAATATCACCACCATCCATCTACAAAGCTCTTTTCATCTTATGAAACTGAAACTCTGTTCCCGTTAAACAATAACTTCCCATCCCTCCTGCCCCAACTCCTCTCCAACCATCATTCTACTTTCTAGCTATGAATTTGACTATTCTAAGTACATCATTTGAATGAAATCATACAATATTTGTCCCTTTGTGACTGGCTTATTTCACTTGGCATAATGTATTCAAAATTCATCCATGTAGCATGTGTCAGAATTTCCTTCTTTTTCATTGCACATTTTATTTATCCAATCATCCATTGGTGAACATTTAAATTGCTTATACCTTTCGGTTATTGTGAATAATGCTATCAAAAGTGGTATGGAAATTGGCCTTCCTAGTGGCCTAGGGTCTAAGTCTCAGCTAGCATGGCAAGGCCCCCAGTCAGAGAGCTGGCCTACCTGGTACAGCAGACCTCTCCTGTTTCACTCACCACTCCTCTTAGCAGTGTATTTCAGTGGACCTGCCTGTTCTGCTCTACACTGTGTCTCTGGTGCATCCTCACCCTGTGCACCTCTGGCCTAGACCCCAGTTCTTCTATGAAAATAAATAAAAATCTTACAATAAAGGAATAATACTTTAAGTTAAAAAAATGGTATGGAAATATCTTTTCAAGTCCCTGCTTTCAATTCTTTTAGTTATATATCTAGAAGTGGACTTGCTCTGATTTTAGTTTTTTGATTAACTCTCATATTATTCTGCACAATGGGTAACAACCATTTTACATTCGCACTAAAAGTGCACAAGGATAATTTCTCCATATCTTCATGAAACTGTTATTTTCTGGGTTTTTTTTTATATTAAAGCATGATAAAGTTTATTTTTTTAAAGATTTATTTATTTATTTATGCATAGAAGAACTGGGGCACAGGCCAAAGGTGTGGGTGTTGACAGGATTCACCAGAGACAGAGCGGGGAGCAGAGCAGGCAGACTGACTGAAATACACAGCTGAGAGAAGCAGCAGGCAAGTCAGGAGAGGTCTGCTGCACCACGTGGGTACCTCTCTGGCCAGCCAGGATCGAACTCAAGCTGCAGAGGCTGCAAATTGCTTTGTAGTGTGGTGCGTAACCCCTTGCACCATCAGGGAGGCCCCCTTTACCCATATTTAAATTGGGTTATTTGGTTTTTGCTGTTGAGTTGTAGTTCTTTATGTATCTGAATACTAACCTCTTATCAAGTATATGATTTGCAAATCTTTTCTCTCTTTCCATAGGTTGTTCTTTCAATATATTCATTGTGTCTTTTGACGTGCAGAAGCTTTTAATTTTGATGTAGTCCAATTTACCATTTTGTTTTACTTTTATTGCATATGCTTTTTGGTGTCATAACTGCATTTGGTTCCTTTTTTAATCATTTCTATCTCTTTAGAGATAGTCTTTATTTGATGAGTCAACTGACACCATACCTTCTTTGAGAATGGTTTTAGTTTTTTTGAAGAACTGTCATATTATTCTGCACAATGGATAACACCATTCTTTAGGAATGGGTCCTTTACTCTTTGAATATATTTAAAGTAGTTGCTTTGAGGTCTCTGTCTGCTAACTTCAATATGTGGGACCTTTCAAAAGCCATCTATTGTTTGCTCGATTTTTCCTGTGTATGTGTCACATTTTCCAGTTTCCTCACACAGCTCATAGCTATTTTTTGAAAAATGGACATTTTAAAGACTATATTGTAGCAACTCTGGCTATTGATATGCCTATTCGCACAGGTTTGTTGTTTGTTTATCTGGCTGAACCAATTCTGCAAAGTCTTTCTTTGCAGTATGCAGATATAGATGTACCTGTTCCCAGTTTTTCCTCTTGTTTTTATATTTTAGTTTAGTGTCCTAAGGATTGGCTAAAGGTTGTACTTAAGTCCCTTTAGCTAGTTAGATTTTCACCCTTTATTATGGTCATGTCTGTGGCTTAGAGACTGCTTTCACAGTTCAGGAAGGAATGGATGGGGGAAAGTCTAAATTATTCCAAATTGAAATTATTATGCATCCACTTTATGCTGATGGTCATAAACCCCTCTGCATGTGTAAAAACTCAAAGACTGTACAACAGAAAAAGTGAATTTTACCTTATGTAAATTTGAGTGACTGGGACTTGCCTTTAAAAAAAAAAAAGGATAATTCTACTCCTGTACTGCTGTTATATAACTGGAGCTAATTCAATCAATTGAATTCTTAGAAGTTCACTACTTAATCTTTAATGGGGAGAACAGAAAAGACAATCTTCCTTACTACACTATTGCTCTACAGGTCACTTCATCTCAGGACACAGTTAAAACTTAAGACTTTAAAAAATGTATCATTCTAATACTTAATAGTAGGATAATGTCAAGCTTTCATACTTGATCAAAAGAATTTCTTCTGAATTAGGCTTCAAGTTATTTTCTTCAAGTAAAAATTTTGGATTTACTTAATTGTGAATGACAGTTGCACAGAAGCCTGAAGATACCATGTCTTAATGATCAGAGGAAAACCAAACAAATGTAAAGAAAAGTAAATGTGAGAAAAATCCAGACTGACAGAAAGAGGGGTGTAGTTAACCAGGCACAGCAGGCTAAAGGGAAAAGTGCCAAAACAGCCAGTGATTCTCTCTCCCTGCTCTAGCTATCACCTTAATTTCAAGTCAAGTCTAAAGCAATCACTCTTTCTTTTGAAAACCTTTATAATAATAGATGAGCTCATTTATAACTTCCACTATGTTGGATACATTCAAATCCTCTGACTTTTGCTTTAGTCTTTAGAGTAAAGGCAAAACCCCACAAAACAAAAAGGCAATGAATGAACAAACAAAAAAAATAGACTTATCCAAATCTTTAAGTCAAGATTTATTTCATCTCTATAAGGCACATGCCTCTTCTTACATCTGTGCTCACACTATGTGCCACAAAGCAATAAGGAGAGCAATGACATGATTATTCCTGTCACATAATCACAAGAGAAAGAGACAAGTGATAAAGAAAGGAGAGGATGAAAAGAAGAGCATAGCTTGGCTTGTACGAAGGAAAAATGGTCAGAAGGAAACTTGAAAAACCAGCTATCTTAGTTCCAAGGACTCCAAAGCACTCTTCTATGAGTAACAAAGGTTCTGAAATGAAGTCTAGGCCAAAATACATCATTCCTGAGACTGGATTCCTTTTGGCTTAAGACTGTGTTTAAGGTATCAGTCCTGATGAAAGGGAATGCAATTCACCTCAGTTTAAACCATTGTCCCCAAAGTAAACCTGGTGACAGATTCCACTCGAGGCCCAAGCTTAGGAACATATCAAGACAGCCCCTTAAAATAACCATTGAAGTACTTATTCTCATGTGTCACCATACAAAGTAGGCTGACAGGGAGGCCTACTGTTTTTGCTCAAGATTTTCTTAAATCAACCACCAACAGTACCCAGTTACCCAAAATACCCTTCTCATTGAGCTCACAAGGACATCCTAGCAGCATTTGACAGAAATAATTGAGGGAGCAGTACTCTCTTAAAGTGGTGTCAGTTTTGGTAAACACTGGTGAGATGCACATGGATACTACGAAGATAAGTGCTCTGGAAATACTCACCAGGACACTTTTCTTTCTGTCATCCCTCATCACTGTGGTTTGAAATATTATCTGAGGTCTCCATTACATGGTCCCACCATTCACTGCTTGGTATCTATGGTCTAGAATGATGGTCTCAAATAAAATTTAAATGGATAATAAGTCACAACATCAGAAGTATTGTTCTAATGATTTAAAAATATTCTGGATTCCTCAGCTCCCAAATGACACTATAGTCAAGACCGTGGCCAATTTGAAATCATATTAAAATTTACCTAATATCCAGAGCAGTAGGGAGGGCTGACCTTTGCTGAATACCTTTCATATTGCAAAATTATCAAAGTTAACCTTTATCAGTAACTGTTACACATCATTATGTGTGGTCCTCTTCCCAAGAGCCAAGATGTCAAGCCTCTGCTTTAAAAACAAGTCCAATTTTTCCATTATAAAAATAATGTACACTTATCCAAAACTTGGTAAGTACAGAAAAGTAGAAAGTAAAACAACAACAACAAAAAGCTCCTAGCACCATCATGAAGTAACCATTGTTTTGTTGGTTGTTTTTTAGTAACCATTGTCTTTGAGTCATTTTGGTTTTGATAGTTGGGATAGGCATGACTTCTATTAGCCATTGAGAGGCTACTGTCAAATTAGAAGTCAAATGAAAATAAACTACAAGAGTTCTTTTTTAAAAAGAAAGTTTTTCAGTATTGCAAAAGTAATATATGTGCATTGAGGGAAAACATCTAAATTATAGGTCATCAAAAAGAAGGGGGGGAAACACAACAGCCCATCTCCTAGCGATAATTACTGCTTACCTTTCATGCACTGGGGTCTTTTTTTTATGTACATATAAGTACCTTTCTTTTAAAAAAGGGAATTAGAGTCACTAAGCTATTCCAAAAAAAAATGGGATCTGTGTTTGCTTCAACAGAACATACACTAAACACTGGGATCTTACATATGTATTTTGTAAACTGCTAGTTTTACTCAGTGTGATCCAGTATCATTTTCAATGGCTGCATAGCATTGTATTATATAATAATACCTTAAATTGTTTAACCAGTACCTTATTAGGTTGTTTCTGAGAGTATAATATAGAATTATTAGATCAGCAATTCTTGTGTAGTCTAATAATAAGAAAAGGAAGCTCTCTCCTTTCCTTCCTATTTAATTTTTTTGACAGAACAACTACAATGAGACAAAGTCTGTCCCAAACCACTTAACTATTCTTATTTCTAATTACACATCCATAGGAGGAGGAATATAAATATGTGGACAAAATATGAGACTATTTTAGAAACAAAATTATTTTTGCCAGGGTGAAATACCAAAAAGAATAACTATTTAGTAATTTCTCTTTGTACAGAAATGAAAATCATTCTTTGCTTGCTATCATTAAGAACCAAATTGAACAGTTATTTGGAATTTTCCCTACTGGATATAAAGTTATTGAGAGCTCCTGGGTTTTAAGAAAAATATTTTCTATTCGGAGACCAATTCAAGATGTTAAAAATCAGCTTTCTCTGCCCTCTGAATCGTGTCATATTTATCTTATCAGTGTGCAACTACCACCTTGTTGGACCTCATCTACCCTGAACACAGACATAGAAAGTAACTATGCATGCAGCTTAATGTCTGAGAGGTCAGGTTTCTCCAGCATAATGAGGCCTGGAGATTGTGTAACAACATCAGTACACACACTTGCCACCTTTATCCCTCTGCCTCCCATTACAGGGCAAACTAGACTTTAAGCCAAATTGCCCTCACTTGTCTTTCCTCACTTCAAGGAATTTTAATACTCCTTGAATGTGTAATTAGCTACAGCTATAAAGCCAAAGATTCTACCCATCATGTTTTTCAGTGCTAAACTCTTAGGGCCAGAGTTCCCTGGCCAAGGCAGGGCATGAAGACACAGTGGTGTGCTACTTGTGCAATACTTGTTGAGGAGCACTACACATGGTGCTCAGGGAACCCTTCTTTCCTTATGCTCACACAAAGCTGGTACTGCAGTAAATGCTATGCAAAGTATAACAAGTGGACACACTCTCAGTAGTTTGTGTCCTCAATCCAAGACAATTCTGTCAAACAAAAGGGCAAAGACACAATTGGACATTTTTATTATGTATAAGAAAGTGAGGATGGGGGCCTCCCTCGTGGTCTAGGGATTAAGGCTCAGCACTATCACCTCTACAGCCTGAGTTAGATCCCCTGCCAGGGAGCAACCCTGGCACAACAGACTTTCCTGTCTTGCCCACTGTTCCGCTTAGCAGAGTATTTCAGTAAATTCACCTCTTTTGCTCCCCATTGTCTCTACTGAAACCTGTTAACTCCCTACCCCCCACACCACTGCTCTACATCCCAGATTGTCCATGCAAAGGAAAAAATAAACAAAAGCCACCAAGGTTTAAAAAAAAAAAAAGAAGGGGTGCAGAGAGATTCTTAGGAGTAACTACTTTGGAAGGGGTGAGACCAGCCAATTCCTGACTATAATTGAACCCTGACTATAGATGCTGAGATAATTAATTACATGGGAAAGGACAGAGCACCTATGGCCTTGGACCTTTCAACAGAATAAGGAGCCATTTATTTGTACTGTGTGCTTACTCTGTGTACCACTGTTGCTGCAGATACAAAAAATGTCCAGATGAGACAGGTCCCTATCCCCCACCGCCATGGAGACACACAAGCTGACAGCATTATCCAGTGCCACAAGTTCTCTTCAGTCGCTACCACTTTGCCCCTGCTTCCAGGGTGTCAGGCAGATTATCTATAGCAGGAATGAGGACTGCAGGCATTCCTGCAAATGGTACAACAGCTCACCTATTCTCCTCCAATAGAAGTGACAAAGTTGGAAAATGGGGAGAGTCATACTTTCCTTACAACCACCTCTCTTCTGAAATGAGCTACAGGAAGGTGAACCATGTAGCCAGCAGTATGTGACATGAAATGATCACCAGCTGTCACCAAACAGTTCCTGGATTTGACTTTTACCTAAATTGCCCTTCAGCTGGCTGTGAAAATGCCACATGGGGAGGAGGGCCTCCTTATAATAACATTGTATTGATCGATCAAATCAAGTAGGATACATCTGATAACAGTGTGTCACTATCTCATTAGCTCATCTGATCCTTATTTGAAATATGCACTGTCTTAACTATTGAGTTCAGAAAAGTAATTGCAAAATTCTCGTGGCTAATTATTAACCTTCTCTAAGTGACAAAAGGAAATCTAGAGCAAAGTCATGGCTACAAGGGACTTTGAGAGGTCATTTATTTACTGACTCCAGAGGGAATATTAAAATATCACAAACAAATCTATATATACTTTCAGATGACTTTAGAAAAAAAGCACATTTTCCAGTATCCAAATCCCCCATTTTTTAGCACCCTTATATCTCAACTTAGTGGTCCTCTGATGTAAGTATCCTTTGGTCCCTTGGGGGGCTTGTTAAAACACAGATAGCTGAACTCCAGCCCCACCCCCAGTTTCTGAGTCACTAAGTCTAGGGTGGGGCCTGAGAATGTGCCTCTCACAAGTTCCCAACTGGTGCTGATGCTGAGGGTACTGTAAGGACCGTGGTTCTAATCTAACTCTTTCTGGATGGAACCTTTATATTCTCAATGGAAATAGATGCCAGTTGGTCATCATTTCTTAGAACTGAGGGTATACATATATTTAAATAACAATTCTGGAGTCCACCAGTCTAAGTAATGCAAGTTCCCTAACATCTTATTACAGGCATCATTTTTCAACCTTTAATCATTTTTTGAGGTTCTTTGTTGAGCCCTCTCCAAGTCTTTTTTAGTTATGGAGCCATGAACGAGACCCAGAACCTTAGTCAGAGACTGGCTGAGGTTGAGTATAAAAGGAAAAATGACTCACAGATTCATACAGTATACTCCTATTTATTAATCGCCAATACCCGAGCTTTTTAGCTCCCTTCTGATTCATGTTCCTCTGACTCCTTTATGAGCTGTAGCAATGCTTAGTTGACCTTCCTAACGCCTTTCTTCTGAGAAGCTCAAAGCACTTCTCTAATTTTACCACTGACTCAACATCCCAAAGCTGTGCAGTGTTAAGTAACTTGTTCAACTGCAAATCAGCATGAGGACCAGAGAGGAAATCTGAACCCAAATTCAGATTTTTATCCAAAAATCATTATATGAAGAAAGATGCTTCTTACATTTTTTTTTGACTTTGTAAGATACCAAGTGTACATCCTCCATATAATGAGAGTTTCACATGAAATTGATACCACTGCACCTCCCTCCCTTGTAGGGGAATTGTGAGCAAGAATTGGAGTAGTGCATGAGGCTCCTGGAGTCAGCTACTCATTCCCTCATCAACATCATCTCCCCAGCTGCTGGGAGAGAAAGAGAAACTGCAGCAGTGTGGCACTGCATCCTGTCTTAACCCTGGCAATAGGATCCTCATTTGGCAAAAGCCCAGATGAACTGAAAGCTAACCCACAAGCCACCCTTGACCCACTCCATCTTGTCTTCCTTTTCTTTGCTTTCATACTATGTCTCTGCCAGTTGGTTTAGAGTGCATGTGGGGGCTCAGTCTCTGTGCGCTGCCTAATTTTAGCACGTGAAATTCTTTGAGAGGAGGAACTATGCTTTCTTTGTGCATTGTATGTGCTCTGGGGTGCTTAATACATGCTAAATAACAACAGCAGGCCCAGTATTTCCAGGAGAAATCCACATTCCTACCGAGGGTCAGATCCTATTACCATACACTTGTGTACAAGGACAGGCAAAGCTGAAGGCTCCCTCTGCTCATTCACTGTTCCTTTCCTTTTAAATAAAACAGTTGAAATTCAATATAACAAAGTCTATTCCTACCAAAATTCCTGTTGAAAGAGAATATTCTAGAGACGTGATTACTGAGCACTTGCACTTAGCTCCAAACCAAAAGACAACCTATTAGATCATGTATTTCCCACAGAGTCATGAAGAGAGACCTCTTCAAAACCTCATGTGGATGAAGGGGACCCAGGGAAAGCCCTGCTCTCTGCTTCCCTGAAAAATGGTTCACAGCTTCAGAGAAGTAGGCTGTTCTCTAGGAATAAAGTAACAGTAAAAAAATGCAAGAGGGACCTCTCTTGTAGCCCAGGGTCTAGAACTATTTTAAGAGGGAAAGGGCTAGGACGAGGGCAGGCTGCCAGTAAAAGAGCTTAAACAGGACTGGAGTTTAGATTTGCACGAGAAACCACAGTGGGGAGACCAGGATGAAATCTTGGCCCTGTACCTTCCTTCCACAGACTACAAAGCTGCCCATGTGTCTTGGCATCCTGACCACCCCCCCCCCCCCCATTAGAGAGTTGGAGTTGAGCTCATTGTGATAAGTCATGCCCAAGGTCAAAAGTGATCAACAGAGCCTCTACTCGGGAGGGAACCACCACCAGTATCCCTTCCTGAAGCCCACAGGAGAATCACAGCACAGCCAAACAGCAGAAACTGACACTTGATAATTAAAACCATTCTCTCTTCCATTCACCTCTCTCTCTCTCTCTCAGAGCACATAAATCATTAAAGCACTCTGAAAGTATTTATGAGTGTTTTAGCACTACACCTAAAAGAACACATGCTTCCAAGTAGTCAAAACACCTATGGAAACCTCTGTTATATTAAAAAATGAAGAAATTTTAAAGTTTTAAATGACAGCTTGAAAAGCATGTAATACCTAATACAGTGTACCTTTGAAAACACTCCAGTGAGATTCTGATGGTGCCTTATTAACAATTAAATGTAAGAATGAGTATAGTGACTCTTTGGGTAAGAAGGCATATAATGGACCATGAAGCACGTAGTACAACAAAGTCCCTTTTATGCTGAAGATGACATTACAGACCTTTTGTTATAATTACAATGAATCTGAACTGCAAATTTCTCTTCTGCTTAACAAAAAAACTTACATTTTTTAAAAAGTTTCTAAAAATAGCCCAAGAACTAAGTTCTATTTTCTCTTCTTACATTCTTTTCCTACTAAATGTGCCCACTGAAACATTTCCTTCCATTGTTGACACCTTAGGTCATTAGGATTTAAAATCAGACAATACATAACAACCAGAAGTCTTTAAATAAAGCTTTACAAAATGGGAAAATGATATTTGAGACCATGCCCTTCTTCCTTGCTCATAGAGATGATAGAGACATGGGTGCCTGGTAAGCAGCTACTACACCCCCTATAAAATTGTTTCATTAAAATTAATATTCTTAGAGGGGACATAATTTACCTATTAATTGGTAAAGAAATTCCTGCCTGGTTCTGTATTATAATATAACAAAGTTGTTTGGCATGAAGTAATATACTCTGAATTAAAATACACTTCAAATTAAGCAAGATTATTTAATTTCAAATATCCAATATTACTATCTTCATTTTCTTCAATACAAATTTAAGCTGACAATGACTTGTTACATTAAGAGCAGTTAGGATTACAGAATGTCATGGCCTTTGGTTAATTTTGATAACTGACTCAACCCTCCAGGGGATGCTTCCAATTACTTTCTAAAGCCTTTCTCCTAAATTTATTTTATTTTTTAAGGGCTTCTCTTTAGGAGCTTATGGGTCTCTTTTTAAGCACAAAATTATCCTTAAAAAATAAAAACTATTTACCATTACATAATTACATTTGAAATTCTCCTTATTTCTGTAGCACAAACCTGTAGCTCAGGGTAATACAACAGAAATTCACTTTTAACATTTTCCCCCTAAGAGTAAGATTATCATAGAAAAGAAAACTCAATGACATAACCCTTTCCACGAATCAAATATTTTAACAGATAAAAAAGTAATAATCTACAGCTTGCTTTTGCAAAGATAAAAATAAGAATCAAATACTTTCTCTTGGGGAAAAAACGAAGAAAGCAGATTTCTTGCAGTAGGATACGTTTAAAGAAAAACCTTTCGCCACCATTCTGAGAATTCTTTAAAGAGGATCCCTAAAAGTTTCCAGTTTTCTCAAGAGATAAAAAAAAAATTAGTATGAGAGCAACATTAGGAACATTTAAGAAGAAAGGAACAAAGAGAAATCTTGAGATCTCACCCAGTACTTACAAGTACTTCCAAAGGGATTCTGAACTGCAATTCTTCAGGAGACTGCCCTCCGATCATAAACACAATCTGGAGTCTAAAATAGATATCCTATCACACGAGGCCGAGAAGTCACATTTCAGCTTACTAACTTCTACTTGGGTAAACAGTTTTACAACTCCTAGAACAAACCCTGGCTAAAATTAACTGCACCGGCGCAGCAGGCAGGAACTCGCTGATTTGCATCATGTGTGCCGGGATTTATTCACTAGGACAACATCGGTGTCCTCTTAATGGGAAATTTGGCCAAGGGGCGTGCTCTGGTGAACAATACATAGCATCACGATTATGCTAATTATTGAATTCAGTCCAATAATACTAACTTCTTTTAAGTTGTTTTTGCAAGTACTGACAAAGAGAAAGAGTAAGCTCTTTTTCACAACAGGCGTTCCCTTGATTTTTAAGCACATTCAAATCTGACAAAACTTTGGCAACAAGGTGGCAGTGCTGTATACTCTTCACAAGGAAAAGCTAAGTAAAAGGGCATACTGTCAGAAGATTTTAACAGCATGATTAGAGGTGGTACCTGCGACATTAAATGGCATCAAATACGCACACCAATAAGTCTATCCAGAAGCCTTCAGTTAAAGCTTTCTTCTTGATTTATAATGAAATCAATTCATTTTCTTGATTTGACTGTTTTCTGCGCCTCCCAAGGAGTTGCTATGAGGACACAGGTTTACTAATAAATTACAACTTTGAACAAACATCTCAAATATTTGCAAAAGGCATTGTCCTTTGCAAGCAACATTTTGAGGTGCATTTAACTGCCTGGCTATAGGTGAGTGGGTGATAGAAAGCACATTGAAACTCAAATTGACAGTTAAAGACCCCAAGTTGACAGCTGATATTTAAAAGAAATTTACAAGTAACATAGAATTTTCTTTAAAAAAAAATACAAACTCCCTTATTAAGTACAACTTCCATCAAAAATACAGAACTGCTTTTCAACACTTCAATTCTGATGACACCATTGGCTCTTTCTGAATACTTATAGAAGATATTGACACACATTATAAACACTGATCACGGACGGACACCTCCGGGAGAGTCCATTCTCCCAAATTTTTTAAACAGATGGGTAAATAGGGAAATGCAATGACTTTCATCTGAGTTAACATTGGATTACTCCATCCCTCTGCTAATGTATGATATGTCTTTCATATTAGCCATTTAGCTATAGTCCTATAGATCTTTTCAGAGCAATTTGTTTTAACCAATTTCAAACATGGCATGTGTCAGTTTAGGTTTAAAGAGATTTATTCCATTCAACTGCAAAATCCTAGGTCTGAACTCTAAGGGCTCACTCCTTGACCATCTACTGCAGGCAGATGTCCTGTAACATGGATCCTGAAGAAATGACCATGTCCTTTCGAAGTACTGTCCACAAGTGGCATACACAGCCAAAGTGGTAAATGGGTTGATTTCTATCGGCATGAACTGGTCACCACCAGTACAAATTCCCCTCCCAGCTGTTTACAAAAACTGCTGGCTCCAAGTCTGGTATTCCACCTCCACTTCCCAGCCAACCTCAGGCAGTCAGAGCTAGCACCTGCTCCACTCACCACCACCCGGACCCAAAGTCACTAAAAGCAGACATTTCCCACTCCCTGCCAAAAGCAAAGAAATCAGCACTTATTAAAAATAGCTGACTTCTTATTAATATAGTTAATTCTCAGTGATCCTCAGCAAACTTACTCTATATTCTTACCATCAAAAGAGGACATTGTAAGGCTATTTCTGACACAATTATCCTTACCCTATTACATCACAGCTCAGTATCAGAGTTGCTAAACAGAAGCATTATTTCTTCTCTAAACCAGAAAGTAAGAAAAGCAAATATATCAAGTTTATTTATGCATCAGATTTTGCATCAGAGAGGAATAACATAATGGATCCTACATCCATTAATTGAAGGACAGGGATACTAAGCAGTTTCCAGTTCCTCATATGTCAACTATGCTAAATATGACTCCACTGTTTCTTTCAACAGTGGCCACACCTGTTACAAAATGCAAGAACCAAAACATTCCAAAGAAAATAATGTGTCCTCCAATTTACATTAGTCACTCCTCTGCTTCCTTTTCATTAATGAAAATAATTTAAGAGTCAAGTATATTTTTGTTCCAGAGATATTAATGACAATAGAAAAAAAAATCTATGGGCATCTTTAAAGTGGGCAAGGTAAAATATTCCCATTTATTCTCATGAAGTTTTAGAGATGGAGGGTCAGGCACTCTTTACTATGTAAGTGGAAGATGGTGACTTACAAGAATCTTCGTTCAAGAGATTCATGAAACTTAAAAAGGTATTTTATGAACTCAGATTAATTAACCTGGATCTCAACCCTCTAGTGCTGCTCTATCTATAGCATAAATTTTTCTATAGTCACATTAAAAAATAAAAATGAAAAAGCAAAAGCAGTTGCAATAATTTTATTCAAAATATATTCACCATACTACATTTTCAACATGTAATGAAAATGAGCATTAATAAGATGGAAAGCAGAGGAAAGCTCAAGAACTGAGACAGAATGAAAAACTGATTTAAAAAGGAGGAAGAAAAGGGCAACAGGGAAGTCAAACAAACCCAAAGGAGGGGAGAAAAGGAGAGAAGAAAGAATCTCTACGCATAGAATTCAGTGATAAAGGGCCTCCCTAGTGGCGCAGGTGGTTGAGTGCAGCGCCGTGAAGCTGTCCACAGCCTCTGCAGTGTCGGTTCGATGTCCGCTGGCCCCGGAGCAACCCACATGGTGCAGCAGATCTCTCCTGTCTCGCCCGCTGCTCCCCTCAGCAGTGTATTTCGTCAGTCTGCCTGTTGTGTTCCCTGCTCTGTCTCGGGTGAATCCTCTCACACACACCCCTACCCCGAGCATCTGGCCTGTACCCCGGTTCTTGTATAAAAATTAAATAAATAAATAAATAAAAAGAATTCAGTGATAAAATCATGTACCAAATGTTGGTATGTTCCAAGACTAGGTGCTGGGGACACAGAAGAAAGAGTCACTGTGCTCAAGTTGCTCACATTTCAGTGGGAGGGACAGACACACAGACATCCAGTAAGTGTGAAGATGCAGGTGTGTGTGTGTGTGTGTGCGCATGCACATGCTACAAAAGCACACCCAGGGGTTGGACGGCCAACAGTTTATTTTTTAAATAAAGGTTATTTTCTAATAATATTTTAAAAGTAAATTTTTAAGTAGTTCAGGGTTCTGTATTTCATTTTGGAATCTCAGAGGGGTCATGGAGAGATCAGTTATCCCAAAATATTTTAAAATTACACCTAAAACCAGCAGTAAAGTTTCCATTCTAAGTTATTATGATCTTCAAATTAAAACTGGTTATCTGGCCAAATAGGTGAAGGACGTAGGGTAGGGAAAGAGCAGAAAGGGAAAAATATTCACATTATGGTTGCCAGTTTTTCAGATAACACAAAATACTCAAAAGTTTTATGTTGAAAAAATAAATCCGTTAAGGAAGAAACACTTGTTTGTATTGTAGCTGTGGAGTCAGAAAGATCTGGGTCCTAAATGTCATCATCCACCAACCAACTATATGACCTCAGGCATCTTAGCTACTAAGTCCACTTTCTTACCTGTGAAACAGGAAAAAGCCCACACCATGCCCAGTGCTAGAACTCACTGAGATGCCCCACAGCACCAGTCCATGAACAATCATTGTGATCACATCCCTTTTTGCCATCAGTGGAGCCCTTGCTAAAAATTAATTATTTACTGAGTAAGGCTCCCTACTTTCATAGCTCAAATCTTCAAAAAATAAAAAGTTGAATGGAGCTTCAAATGATTACTTCAGGGAAACCAAGGGACTATAAGCCATCTTTTAGAAAACTGTAGCCAATTTTTCTCTGTTATATCACATCATGCTGTTAGCCTGTTGAATAGAACTTAAGGACACTGACTAAATAGTATGTACAAATTCTCTATCTTGGTAAACTGTGTAGTAATAATCCCTATCTTCCCGTATCCTTGGGTAGACCCTCTCACACTGTCGGCTTGTCCTCTCCTGCTGCATTATGGAACCTTGAGACCACCACATTAAGTGGCCCTGAGTAGTCTGCCAAGGACAGGAAGACCCCAAGGAGCAAAGATGTGCCACCTGCTGCTGAAGCCCTCGCATCAGCCAGCATGATGACTATATGACACAAGCAACTGGGAAATTTTACCTTTGCCACAATTTCCTGATAGCCATACATTTACCAAGCATTTGTTAAACAGTTTCCTGCCATTATAGAACTTCTAAGCATTTGTAAGATTTATATGAATGGCAGAATGCTTGTGACTATAGCCAAAAACGGTGTGAGTTCTACCTGCAAGAAGCTTATAATCAGATAGGAGAAATGACAACGTACATACAAACTTTCTACCATATAAGAGAGTAAGCATCGCAAACTAAGTGTTCTAGTAGGAATCTAAGCAAAGAAGAGGCTTGCAATTGGGCTAATCAAAAAAGGCGTTCTGGAGGAAGTGATATTTGAATTGAGCCTTTGCATATGCATTGCTCTCAATAGCAAAAGGAGTAAAAAGCAATAATACAGAAGAAGTGACGTAAGACAGAGAAAAGGGAAACCTGGGGCCTCCCCGGTGGCGCAGCGGTTGAGTGCTGGGTTGCGAAGCTGCCCGCAGCCTCTGCAGCACCGGTTCAATCCCTGGCTGCTCCCCAGAGGAGGGTCCCACATGGCGCGCAGACCTCTCCTGCCACCCGCTGCTCCCCTCAGCAGTGTACTTCGGTCCTTCTGCCTGCTCTGCTCCCCACTCTGGCTCTGGTGAATTCTCTCACCCTCCCGCGCTTCTGACTGTACCCAGTGCATGTATAAACAAAACAAACAAACAAACAAATAAATAAATAAAAACATGCCTCTATTAAAAATAAATAAATAAATAAATAAATAAAAGACATAGTGTTAAAAAAAAAAAAAAGAAAAGGGAAACCTGTAATATGTGTCCAGGGAATGACTTAGATTCAGAATTCAGTCCTAACAACTAATTGCCGTTTTGACTACTGATAAAGTTCCTTAATTTCATCAAGTCCGTGCTATAAAGTATCCCGTGAGAGTATGGATTCCACAAGAAGATTGCCTGGGTTCACATTCCCTCTTTACCATTTAGCACTTGCTGACCTTGGATGGCTACTATCTCTGTGCCTCTATTTCATCATCTTTAAAATGGGGATGATTACATACATACTTCACAGAATGAATATGACATACTTCAGGCGGTGACTTATGAGGATTAAATGAGTTTACATTTATAAAGCATGTAGCCCTGTGCCTAGTGCTTAACCTATGAAGGTTTTTGCTAAATAAATAAAAGAATGTTTATGCAAGCACACAAGCAAAAGAGAGAGACGGACAGATAGACATGTACATGAATATGAATATACAGATACAGCTGTATCACAGAGGGCTAAATATATTTAGTATATTTAGTAGGTGCTAAATATATTTTTATTTTTTTCCCTTTGTCTGGAGTTCCTAGAGAATTGCATCAGAGCAGGGGGTGTTAGCAGTTACAAGAACAGAGACTGTCCCCCTGCACCCTGAAACTGGGAACTTCCTCCTTTCTCTTAGGGGCAACAATTCTGTACTTACTGACAGAAGGTACTAGGCTTGCAAGTGCTAGACAGACACAACACGGCCGCCAGATTCAAATAAAGGAGTACTAATGCCTTATGTAATAAATACACCCTAACTGGAAAAAGAAGCATAGGCTTATTAAGTACATGCTGAATCTCTATAAATATTAGTATTCAAGTTAATCTAAAACAAGAAACCTTAAATATACCGTAATTTGAGATTTCAGAAAAAAAATTAGATTTAAAGCCACAGTAATTCAATAGGTAGGTTGACAAAATCTCACTAATTCAGCGGGTTGAGCACCGCATTGAGAAGCTGTCCGCAGCCTCTGCAGTGCGGTGTTCGATTCCCAGCCTGCCAGGGAGAAACCCATATGGCGTGGCAGACCCCTCCTGCCTCGCCCACTGCTCCTCTCAGCAGTGTCCTTGGTCAGTCTGCCTGTTGTGCTCCCCTCTTTGTCTCTGGTGAATTCTCTCACCCTCCCGTGCTTCTGACCTGTACCCCAGTTCTTGTACAAATAAATAAATCTTAAAAAAAAAAACAAAACTCACTAATTCCAAGTCTAATTTGGCTTCAATTAATTATATAGTCACACAAAAATATTTTCAAATTGTTTTACGACTTGAATCATTTAACAAAATGTTAAACAAAATTCCCTCCACTTTTAAATAAATTTATTTTCTTAATTGAGAAAATATTAAGATCAGGTATCACCACTGTAATATGCATTTCTTCCATTTTTAAAATGAAAAATACTAAAGATTGTTAATAGATTATACAAAAAAACTGCTAAAAGTACTTGGAATTACTCTATATTGGAATAAATAAAAATTTCCTGCAATCTTAGATAGTGAGTCTTGGTATCACAGACAGGCTCTTGGAAATAGTGTCTTTAAACAAAATGATGTACAATGAAACCAAGTCCTCAAATAAAATCTTTTTTGTTCACTATCCATTAGCATTCTTTTTTCTCATCAATGTTCTAAAGTTCAACAAAATGTTATTAGAGGACCTGCTATATATTTACTTGTTTAGAGTTCTCTTTTTCACAGATAAAGCAAAGGCAAATTTCACCCATCAAAAATCAAGCTTTCTTCCAACTGTTCATTGGTGTATAGAATCTGAAGTATCAAGTTGTGCTAACCATAAATATCCACTGCAATTATAGGAAAACATTTAAGAATCAGGCTACAAGCTATTAACTTCCCAGATCTTTGTATTACCACCAAATATTAATTTTTGTTATTTCAATACACACTGCTTTGCAAATAATCAGTGAAGTCTACTTCAAGAGCACTTACAATCGTTTTAAAGATTACCTTACTTTCTAACTCAAAATTTAAGATAGCCAAGGCAAAAAGGCCAGTAGGCCTAAGGAACAGAGTTGTACTGCTGGGTTCATTTAAATCTCAGCTCCACCACTGAATGGCAACTATAGTCAGTTATTTAAGAGTATGCTCTCTGCAACATAAAGATAAGAACCTACTTCCTAGGATTGTTGCAAAAATGAGTTCATACATGTACAATACTCAGAGGAGTATTCTGGATGGATTTTTAAAAATATATATACTTAGGCTATATAAAAAAACAATGAAGGGGAATTCCTGGTTGAACCACTTGTAAATAGTAGAAAATCTACTTTGGGGTTCTAGGCTCTAAGATTTGTTTAAAAGTTGATCCTAGACATGTAATGAAACACAATACTTGGTACCAACTTGCCAAGAGATTTAGAAAATGAAGAACTTATTCTCTAATTTTTAGCAGTATTACTATAACTGGGTATGATCTGTTCCTAAATAGGTAATATGTAACGTGGTCCCTTTTATAGTAAGCAGTTCAAAATCAACTTAAGCGATTCTAATTTGACTCATTTGACTGCAAGAACCCGCTGAGTAGCGAAATTCAATGGGGTGGGAGAGACATGGGCTAGTCTCCTAATGATAAACATATGTGATTGTACCTCTTAAAGCTAAGTATTTCATTTAAAAAGTGCTCCAATGAGTGTTCACTTTTCAAAGTAGCAGCGATAAGCAAAATACCCCAGAAGGATTAACAACTTGAATTTTAAGAACTATAATAACCCAGTAATTATAATAATCTAAGAGGCCATTCTCAGTTCCTTCGTACAGGCCCTGCTTCACAAAAAGAAGAGTGGGCAAACAGTACCAGGATATCTGTGGTTGACTGTAAACTGTGAAATAATAGACAATTATCCAGTTTAGACCTTAATGTTTTCATTGTAAGAGTTGGTTTCTTCTTTTTCTTGACATTATAGTCTGTCTCTCCAATTGCCGAGAATGGGTGTATTTCCCGGTCCTTTAACTCAGACCTGCTTTTTCAAAATGTTCTTTAAAAATTATTCCTTTTAGTTTCACAAATTGAGATCCTTTCACATAAGACATGTTGAAAAGAGGAGCTCTTGACAAACATAGATTTTCTTTAAGGCTTAAAAAAATACCTTGTAAAATAAAATGTATGAAAGCATAAAAGCATAGCATATTAATAAATTCCAATTAACATTCTATTTTGAGTAAGAAAAATATGGCTCTTTGTATTCAATTATAAAATATAAAACTACAGGATAATAAACAGCCTGTTAGACAAAGGGTATTCTAGTTGCTCATACAGACTATATCAGAACTATGTACACCAAACCACGACATCAGACTCATTGTCCTTTGTATAAATGCTAAATAAGCCATTTTTTTCTCATTAGAGAATAGTGGTTAATCAGCATTCAGGAAAAATAATTAAAATAAAAGGCAAATAAACAACGCAAACATACCCAAACAATAGCCAGGAGAATTTCTCTGAGACTATTTACTAAAGTAATCTCTTTCAAAATCACCTATAACTTAAATTAATCCTGAGCACTGAAGGAACAGGGAGAATAAGTTACAATTCCTTAGAATGTGTTGGACAATTCTGAGGCAGGTTGAAAAAAACAAGTGTTAAAAATAGCCAAGAGAAGGAATAGGCAGCAGTTAAAATACAAAGGCCAGGGGTGAGATCAAAATTAGAAACATATAATATCTGGACACTGTCCATTTAAGGGTATCTTCAAATCGGTAACTAAGAATCCACTGGGCAAAATAAACAGCTGCCAATATCATAATGGCTAATTCTCCATCTCTTATTCAGAAATCTCTGGAGAGTCTTAGTATACAGAAATGGCATGGCTTTACACTATTATGTTCAATAATGTTTAAGAGTGTTTGAGGTATTTTCAAAGCAGGTCTCAACTTTCCTAGTCCCATATGAGAAACGCTGGGTACCTTTGACCTTTCCTTTTTATGAAAGTTTAAAAAGCTGTAGTAGAACATAAACTTCTGTTGCATATTCCTAACCACATCTATATATCATATTTACTTACGTTCCCCAACCCCAGTAGATTTCCTAATTCCCTAGAGAAGGCTGCTGTTTGCTCATTCTCATTTACTATTCATCAGACTCTCAGGGAGCTTTTAAACCTGGTGCCAAGCACTAGAGAAGTGAAATAAATAGTTCCGTGCAGATGTACAAATAATTATAATGAGTCTAAGTCCTGTAATAGAAGTTTGTACAAAAGCAAGGGTTACAATTCTCTTTTGGGCTTAGGCGAAGGTTTTGTGATTGAAATCAAAGAATAAAGGGAATTTTAGGCAGAGGCATCAGTACAGGCTCAGAGGTAGGAAACAACACAGCATGTTCTGGGAATAACAGAAAGCATGTGTCCAGAGTGCCAGAGAAGACTATGAATACAAGAGATAGGAGATCAGGCTAAAAAGCAGTTTGGCACTAGGTTGCTGAGGTCCTTGTATACCATTTTTTTCCCCACATAACCTGTTGTTTTAATAAATAAGTCATATTCATGGCTTAGATTTTAAATCGCATTTACAAGTTAGCCAATCATCCTGTTGTCCAATTATTCTATAAGCTTTCAACTCCAGGTATACATTAAAATTTCCTAGGATGCTTTAAAACAAAATGTTGATGCCTGGTATTTGTTAGTGCAATTAACTAGTTTATATGGATGCTGGGTATCTATTTTTTCTAAAACACTTCCCAAACTTGTATGCATCAGAGGGGAGAAGCAGTGCTGTAGACAAAAGGGAACCAACACAACTCTAGATGCAGGAAGGTGACATAAAAACATTTTAAGTTAACTGTACAACAGTGTGAAGAGATTAGAGGCACAGAAACTAAGGTTAGTTAACAGGTTATTAAATACAGATGAAAAGTAAGACATCATTAGTAGTTATTGGCCTCTTTTGGGTCACTGACCTGTGTGAAAGACAATAATAAAAGCTAAAAGCCTGTTCCTTCTGAAAATTGCCAATGTATACAAAAATGTCCACATAATTTCAGGGGATTATGAACCTCTTTGAGTAATGGACTCAAGAAACCCTGATGTTAAGGCAATGCTAAGGCAGAGACTTCTGAGGTACAATTGATAGTACTGATGATTGACAGATAAGGAAAAAGAAGAAGAATTAAAGATGACACTACTATTTTAAGCCTGAGAGTTACAAATAATAACATGTATTGTTTGTCTACTTAAGTGTCAGAAACCACACTAAGAACTTAAATATGTATGTATATCACTGAATTGCCCCAATTCTATAACAGATTGCTATCCCGCGTATTTCATAATTGAAGAAACAGAGATTTAGAGATATTAAGTAGCTTGTCCAAGGTCACAAGGCACAAAGTGGTGGAGCAGGAATTTAATCCCAGACAGAGTGACTCCAGCGCTTGCAGTGTTAACCTCTGCCTGTCCTACCTCCGATGAGTGGTACCCATTCTTTAAAAAGAAGAGACAGGAGGATGTGGTGGGAAGCAGGTTCAAGATAAAGAGGAAGGGGTGGGAGTGGAGATATCAAATAATCACTTTTAGACATGCTGTGTTCAAAGACAGTATAAGACACACAGATGACAGAATCCGTTAAATTGGAAAAAAATTATGGTGTTCAAGAGGTCAGAGCTGAAGGTCAGAGGTCAGAGCAGCAATAGAATGAAGCCTCTCTTGTGCCACACTGTGCTAAGTGTGTGCTTTTCACAGCGATGTAAACGCTGCCATTCCCTTCCCTTTAGAAGGCAGGAATCAGACACAAGATCAGGTTCACACAGCCACTAAGTGAACAACCTACTTCTCAACCCCTAACCTCAAGCCCTCTGCCACTAGATAAAGGAGGGCAAACCATGGTGTCATAAGTGGCAGCATCCCCGACCTCTTCTAAGACACCAGTGTGAGATACACAATTTTTTTTCTTTTAAGCTTCATATAAAAAAAGACAATATTTATCCATTTCCATAACCTGGAGTATTTTTAAATTGTTTCTAAGTATAATTAGAAATGTATTTCTTTCAAGCAAATGAAACAAACATTAGAGCTACATTTTCACAGGTTAGTAAGCAAACTTGGATGCAAACCTGTGTACATGATAAAGCATGACACAAATTCCATTCGGGGTTATTCTCTGAGTCAGAATTCAGAACAATTAGTCTAATGGAGTGTGCCTGGGTTTCCTGAGGCTTCAGCGAGGCCAGGAAATGGTGAAATTTCCTTTTTCACTCTTTTGGTAGCTTGATAAGAATGTGGTTTTTCTCCTCTCTAAAGTAACAAACATAAAATCTTAAACCATGCTCTACAAGTCTAGACTAGTTACTTCAGTTTTAACAGCAGAAACTTACATGTTGCAGTTTCAGATAAAAACCTGTTATATTTCAGTATCCGTATTGACTCTCACATAGCCAGAGTCAAAGGCATTTCTTCTATAAAAGTACTTTTAAAGAACCTACAATAGTATCTTAGAGTTTTCTCCTGTTTCAGAATTAAAATACCTGAAAAAACACACATAAAATTCCAAGGAAAAGAGTTATGTTCTATTGTACAAAATTTTTTTTAATTATTTTAAACCAGTTTTATTGAGATGTAATTCACATACCATAGAACTCATCTATTTAAAGTGCAAAAGTCAATGACTACAATACTTTTGCCTGGGCTCAGGAATCCTCCAATAGCTCATACTTGGTGACCTATCCCTGTGCTTAAAGGGCCCCAATGACCAGGAAGTCTCTCCAGTCTTCCAGCAGTCTCTCCCATTTCTAGAGAACTCTCTGCAGAATGCAGATCAGGTCATTATCCTTGCCTTGTGATTTTCATTCATTCATTCAAACATCTACTGAGCACTTACGTGTCCCACAACACACCGCCTTCAGATCTTATTCCCTAACTAATAAGGGTTACTATCATCATTCTTTTGTTACCCTCTCCTTCAGTTTCAACAACCAAAGAATGTGGTTTTATTTTCTCTAAAAAAAAATTTAGTTGTGGTTCCTCATGTGACTTCATTTCCCAATTCATCATTATCCTTGTCTCCTTCCTTTGCATATGTTTCAACTAAAACATGGTTGATAGACAGAAATACAACTCATCAAACAGTCTAACTAGCTCATGTTTTAGCAGCCACACTACTGTGATGGCACATACGAACCTGTGGTCAAATAAAACTTCTTACTTTTTCATCTCAGGTGATCTGAAGTTGTCTTCTACTCCCAAGCATTCTTAACTCCTGCAGATTAACTTCAGTGTATTTCTTGCTGATTTTAGAACATTACTACAAGCTGTTCAGATAGTATTCTGAGTCTAGATAGTTATTTGTGGTACTTGTCATCTTTCTTAGGTTTATATCACCTAGAAATTAGATAAATGTAATCTAATTCTGATCTTTATAGAAGGGGGACATTGTAATCTAAAATGTGCTATTAACAATGGTCTATTGAAAAGGACTATGGGGGCTTCCCTGGTGGCGCAGCGGTTGAGCGCTGGGTTGCGAAGCTGCCCGCAGCCTCTGCAGCACTGGTTCGATCCCCGGCTGCTCCCCGGCAACCAGAGGAGGGTCCCACATGGCGCGCAGACCTCTCCTGCCGCCCGCTGCTCCCCTCAGCAGTGTACTTCGGTCCTTCTGCCTGCCCTGCTCCCCGCTCTGGCTCTGGTGAATTCTCTCACCCTCCCGCGCTTCTGACTGTACCCAGTGCTTGTATGAATAAATAAATAAATAAATAAATCTTTTAAAAAAAAAGAAAAGGACTATGGGTGCTTGGGTGGTGGGGGTGGAGTGGCAACATACGTCTGATGAATCTATTGCCCTAAGTCATATGTAGTGTTATAAATCAGTGTTACCTCAATAAAGAGGAAAAGAAATATTTTACACTAGATTAAAATTAAAAGAGTTTTCAAGCTTTACGCAAAAAGATAAAATAAAATAGGAACGTAATAATGAAGAAGATGTGCTATTAGTGGAACTCTACTTTGCAGGTTCTCTAACTACCTCTGCCCGATATATATAGTATGGATTCTTAAGCTTCTAGTGGGACAACAGCCCTTTGAAAACCTGACCTAAGTCATGACATGTACATTTGTATACAATTTTGTAATCAATATCAGATGATCTATGGACTCTCATGAAGCCTATCACTGGCTTCCTGTTAAATCACCCTACGTTAGGGACTCCAGCACCTTTGAAAAGCATGTCTAGGACCCATTAATATCCATTTCTAAAATAATTCTCCTAGCTATGCCCAACATAACATTCAGAAGGAGCCAAATAACTGGAAATCAACTGATATTGACTAATTCTTATGAATATACAGAAACTAAGAAATCTGGCCAACAATAAATCATAGATTATAAGATCACATTAGAAACAAAAGCATAAATTCCTAAGGTTATATATACAAAGCTATGTGTAGCACCATTGTTTGTAGTGGAGGATTAAAAAGAAGAAATATCTTAAATAGCTACTCACAAGGAAATACAGGAAAATTATTGAATAAATTGTTACACTGAAAATTTTATTTTTTGAAAACTAAAGGTAGACTTCTATTTATGGTATATTAAGGAGGAAAAGCCAGCTTCAGAATAATGTATAGGGTATAATCCCACTTAAAAAATCAAAACCCTACAAACCTAATGTTAAACTTAATTTTTTGAGTATAGAAAAAGGTATAGAAAAATTCACATCAGGCTGTGAACAGGAATGGGGGATTGCTTCTTTAGTCATCCTTGCACATATTTACTTGTTACAAGTAAATATTTCTTTTACAAAGTAAAAGTTAAACTAAAAAAAGAAAAGAAAAACTAAATAAGGCTAACAATAGACTCTATCAATAAAGATTTAGATCTCTTTTTCACCCTGACTCTCCATGCAAATTTTCTAAATTTAATAGTCCCCAAAAGTTCCCCCTCCATCTTCATAATATGCCCTGGATGAACCTAATTTCCTTTCTGACTTTTCAGTGATTCTGATTTTTTCACTGTTTTAGGCATTGTATTTCACTTTACAATCTTCTGCTATACATATTAAAACTATGTCTATAGATTAAATGTAAACTGTTAACAGTCCATAATTCACAACTATGATCCCATCACCTTAGGAATTATTTCCCACCTTAGGAAATTATGTATCTCAGCAGAGACATTAATAAAAGGGATGCAGAACCCACATGAGTCCAGTACATGGGAGATGGATACAAGCCACATAGACACTGACAAGATCTAAGGTGAAGAAATGCAAGCATAGAGGCAGTACCTGGTGCTTTAGTGGTTCTCAACCATGACTGAACATTAGAATTACCTGAAAGCATTTTATAAATACAGATACCTGAAAGCCACCTCCAGAGGTTCTAATATAACTGGCCCAGGGAAAGGTGCTTGTTTCATTTTAAAAGCTATCTAAATTATACATCAAAAGGGCAGTCAATTAAGAATCGCTGCCTTACACATATCCTTTCCCTTTCTTCCAATTTTTTATAAATAATTTTCCCTCTATTACTTTTAGTAGGTATATTTGGGAAAGACAAAAATCTATCAACCAGGTTATCCTGTCCAACTTAAAGTTACTTCAATCTGTCTATCATAATTAGTAGTCCTTCTTATCTGAAGTGATTTATTATTTATTACTAACCTTGAAGATAATGATTTTATAAAACATTTTAAAATCCCAAGCAAGGGCCTCCCCAGTGGTGCAGCGGTTGAGCACTGGGCTGCAAAGCTGTCCGCAGCCTCTGCAGTGCTGGTTTGATCCCCAGCCGCAGGTGGCGAGGGTCCCACATGGCCCACAGACCTCTCCTGGCATGCCTGCTGCTCCCCTCAGCAGTGTACTTCGGTCCTTCTGCCTGCTCTGCTCCCCGCTGTGGCTCTGGTGAATTCTCTCACCCTCCCACACTTCTGACTGTGCCCAGTGCTTGTATAAATAAATAAATAAATCTTTAAAAAAAAAAAAAAAGAATTGTCTTTATATATTTACAAGTGTGGGTGGATGGCACTAACATGTATTTTTTTTAAGATTTATCTTTTAATTTATTTATGCATACAAGAACTGGGGTGTAGGCCAGAGGTGTGGGGAGTGAGAGAATTCACCAGAGACAGAATGGGGAGCAGAACAGGCGGATCTACTGAAATACTCTGCTGAGGGGAGCAGCAGGTGAGACAGGAGAGGTCTGCTGTGCCATGTGGGTTAGCTCCCTGGCTGGGGATGGAACTCATGCCACAGTGGCTGGTGATAGCTTGATAGTGCTGAGACTTTAACCCCTGTGCCATCAGGGAGGCCCTCACTAGCATGTATTTTTTTAAAAAGCTTAAAAATAGCCCATTAAAAATGTCTTGATTCAGGACTGTACTCCTTGACATTTATTCTGTAGAAACAAAACTCAGGTCCACACAAAAAACCTGTATATGAATGTTCATGGCACCTTTATTTGTAATACCTCTAACTGAAAACAACACAAAAGTCCTTCTAGAGGACAAATGGTTATGATCCACCCATACTAAGGAAAACTACTTAGCAAGAAAAAAAAATAAAACAAGGTATTGATATATCCAACAACTATTGGTTTGTACTGGCATTATACTGAGTAAAAAAAGTAAGTCAACCTCAAAAGGGTCACATACTACATGACTCCATTTATATAATATTCTCAAAATAACAAAATTATAAATCTGAGGAACAGATGTGAGTGGAGGGACATGAAGGAACAGCCAGAGGAGGCCTTATGTTGATGGGATAGTTCTGTATCGCGATTGTGACAGTGGTAACACTTGTCTGTACATGAGCAAACTGCATAGAACCACACACACACACACACACACACGAGTGAGCATGTGAAGGTGCTCATGAAACATTAAAGTAATCTGAGTAAGTCCTGTGGATTGTACCAATGTCAATATTCTGGTTTTGATCTTGTACTATAGTTACCTTGGTGGGAAATAGGGTGAGGGATATAAGGACCGCTCTGCATTTTTGCAATTTCCTGTGAATCTGTAAGCTTTTTTTTTTTTAAAATACATGAAGTGTAAAAATTTGTATCTAGGGCCTCCCCGGTGGTGCAGCGGTTGAGCCCTGGATTGCGAAGCTGCCCGCAGCCTCTGCAGCACTGGTTCAATCCCCGGCTGCTCCCCGGCCACCGGAGGAGGGTTCCACATGGCGCGCAGACCTCTCCTGCCGCCCGCTGCTCCCCTCAGCAGTGTACTTCGGTCCTTCTGCCTGCTCTGCTCCCCGCTCTGGCTCTGGTGAATTCTCTCACCCTCCTGCGCTTCTGACTGTATCCAGTGCTTGTATAAATAAATAAATAAATCTTTTAAAAAAAATCTGTATCTAAAATATAGATTTTAAATACATGGGGTGGTCATTTATTTCAAATACATAAACCATTTTTCTTAATCGAACTGAAGGTACAAACAAGTAAAAGATATAGAAAAAGATGGCTAGAATTATTATAGTGCATTTATCATGCACTAGGCACTACAACTTTTACTCAACAATCTGATCAGGTGGTTGCTTATTAATAATGCTCATTTTTTGGATGAGGAAACTAAAGAACAGAAAAAAATCAAAATTCAATAAAGGTCACATAGGTAGCAAGTAGCAAAGATGTAAAGCTTAAGAAAGACTTTCAAAGCAAAGAAGATTCTAAGGAAAAACTACCACTGTATCAAATGCTTTAAAAATAGTTTTAAATAGGCAGAGAAGGTGAAATGCTACAGAGGTAAACATTAAACACACTATATTCACAGCATACCATGCTAAATCCATGTCTTCCAAGAACTTAACAGCCATAATACCCCTTAGCCTAGGATAACTGAACGCACTTGACCAGCGATGTATTTGAAACTGGTTATTTTTTTTTAATCTTTCAACTTTTGCTCAGAAACAAGAAGTTAACAGGCTTTACCTCTTTAATAGATATTTGCTGAATGGAACAGTACATTAGAAGTGAGCCAAAATTAAAAAAAAAATACAAAGAATGCACTTAAGATGGGATGAAAATAAAGCTATTAAAAAGTCTATTAGTAAAAAAAAAAAGTCTATTTGTAAAAGAAAGAGATGGCTGCAATATCAATTGCGAGGCAGAATGCCTAAATTAGGTTAGAATAAAATATGAATCTACATAAAGTGTCCAATATAGGCTAGCAAGATGAATATTTATTTGCAATAAATTAATTTTATTATTATTTTTTTTATAGAGGCATGTTTTATTTATTTATTTGTTTGGGATTTTTTTGTTTTATACATGCACTGGGTACAGTCAGAAGCGTGGGAGGGTGAGAGAATTCACCAGAGCCAGAGCGGGGAGCAGAGCAGGCAGAAGGACCGAAGTACACTGCTGAGGGGAGCAGCGGGCGGCAGGAGAGGTCTGCGCGCCATGTGGGACCCTCCTCCGGCGGCCGGGGAGCAGCCGGGGAGCAGCCGGGGATCAAACCGGAGCCGCAGAGGCCGCGGGCAGCCTCGCAACCCAGCGCTCAACCGCTGCGCCACCGGGGAGGCCCTGCAATAAATTAATTTTAAATAAAACCATGCAGTTAAAATTGATTTCAGTCTGGCTTAGAAAAAGCAAAAGGAAAATTTCTGCCCTTCTTGATCACTCCATTTCCAATTTAGATCACTGCATATTTTGACAGCATGTCAAAAAACAGGCAATTCTAAGATGAATTCAATGCAAGCAAATGGGTATATAAAAGGAAGTTTGTTACTCCAGTTGCAAAGCTTCCAGTTAGACTTGTTTTTCTAGAGAAAAATAGCATCTCACTTAATTTCAATTTTAAAGATCCAGTGAAATCCCAAGAAAAGAGAGTATTTAAAACATTGGGAGTATATTAATCACTCTCTTAAATTGTAGACAGTCAAGTGCTACTTGAAGAAAATAGAATAATTGCAATTGGTTCTGCTCTGAGGATCATCTCTGATAACAAAGATATTCTCTCTTAAATTATCTTCTTAAAAGCAAATGCAAATGCAGTGGTGATGTCAACATGTTGGTTTTCTAGACACCTTGTAAACTCTGAATTCAGGGAGTAACGAGGGAAATTTACTTGACACTCAAAACTCTCTACTGAAGATCTGGAGTAGAACGGCCATACCACTATATTTCTATCCATGGCTTCAGTTAATATGGTTATATCGGAAGAATTATTGTGATATGCCCTTGGGATTTCTTTCTCATACATTAAGACAGATAAATATTAGAATCTTTGGGTGATTTATATCAAAGAAGTGTTTTTTCAATAATGCAAAATTCTAATCTATAATAAACAAAAACTTTGGAAGCTTTTATAATGAAATATCCTGAAATAGAATTTTTTTCAGTTGTGATGACATTGTGCTTCTGTTTTGAAAAATGCTGACATTTTTTTTTAATATGCTGAAATATTTACAGATGAAACAATTTAATATCTGGGGTACCCTCTGAAATAATATGATGGGGTAGGTGGGAATTTTAAACAAGACTGGTCACAAGTTGATAAAGCTGAGTAATGGGGACATAAGGATTAATATGATTCTTTTGTTTCCTTTGCTATATGCTTGAAATTTTCCAACTTAAAAAAATTTTATAGCCTTGCAGGGAATACAAAATATACTCATATAACAAGACTGTTGAGACTTACACAGAAATCTAGATTCTTGAATGCTTCTGCGATACCGAATAATCCCAGGCAAATCATCTCACCCAATAGCACCACAGTTTCTGATCTATAAAATGTAGGAATGTAACATGATTTCTAAGATTGCTTGCAGTTCTAAAGTTTTTATTCTTGGAGAATGCTGTTTTGTTTTCCAAAATGAGCTTAAATTCATGTAAAACTGCCCACAGTAACTGATTCTATACTAAGAAGAGACAGGTCCTCAAGGCAAGGTGTATCCCCAAGGAAGCTCTTTCCAGTGACTGGTGCCATTCCACCATCAGCTCTGATCATGTGAAGAAAAGAATAAAGGGTTGCAACTACAATAATGAGCACTCCACCGTTTCTTTGTTTTGTTTTGTTTTTTTATAAGAGGGTTGTTTTGTTTTTTTTTTTGCATAGAAGAACTGGGGTATAGGCCAGAGGCAAGGGAATGAGAGGATTTACCACAGACAGAGTGGAGAGCCGAACAAGTGGATTTACTGAAATGCACTGCTAAAAGGAGCAGCAGGCAAGACAGGAGAGGTCTACTGTGCCATTTATGGGTTAGCTCCCTGGCCAGGGATTGAATTCAGACCATAGCGGTGACAGCCCTGAGACTTAATCCTAGGCCACCAAGGAGGTCCTCCACTATTCTTCTTAAGGTGCAAATGCTCACTTTTCAGAAATCTGCTTAAGATAGCTTTAAGAACCATATCACATAAAATGTAAAGTGGGAGTCCCTTTAATATATAGCAATTTTCCTGTAAATGATCAATTTCATAAATGTATTTTGTGAAGCGTGCTCATTATAACATTGTTAGTCAAATATCTGATACTGAAATTACCGTTAAAATTAAATATATTATAATACATTCTTACAATGGAATACCATAGTCATATAAAAATGAAGATATTAACCCAAAGTGATAGGGGTAACAGCAAAGGGACACAGGAACCAATAGAAGGAGCTTCAATGGCCAAAGCCAGAACAGAGAAAAAAGTTGTATTGGATTATAACTCAAAGCATAAATATCCATTAGCCTACAGTGATAATATCAAAAAATAAATGATTGAACAAGCAAATAGGATAGAATAAATAAATCTCAGAGATTTCCAAATACTGTATGTAGATACTCTGCCTCTCATCTCAAAGAAATGGAGCATAACTCCCTGCTCCTTAAATGTGTGCTCCTCTCTTCCCAAGAACACAGGATGGAAAAGGAAAACAGAGTAACTTTATGTAGAGAAACCTGACAAATACTACCTCAGCCAGTATATCAAGGTCAACATTAACAGTGAAAAGTCATGCGGATAGTATGGACCCTTGAAATGCGATGAAAATGACATTTTGCCTCTGTAGTCTTCCTTTGCAAAACACAAGCCCCAATCTAATTATAAGACTCCAACTGAGGGTCATTCTACAATACCTGACTTCAAAACTGTCAAGGACATTAAAAACAAGGGAAGTCTCAGAAACTGTCACAGCCAAAAAATGTCTAAGGAGACACAGTGACTAAATCTATGGAATCCTGGACACGACACTGGAATAGGAAAAAGACATGCAGCAAAAAACAAGGAAATCTGAATCAAGTACAGATTTCAGTTAATAATGTGTTCAATAATTGTGACAAACATACCACACTAATGTCAGATATCAATGATGGAGAAACTGGGATCTCCCTATACAATCTTTGTAATTTTTCTATAAATCTAAACCTTTTCTAGATTAAAATGTTTACTTTTTAAAAAAGAAAATTTTAAATGAAGCTATAAATGATATAGAATGATGGCCTTAATATATTTTTAAGATAGAGCACAATTAAAGAACCTGTTTAAAAATCATTTAGTCTAGTTACATGAAACAGCATCTTCCTATATCTGTTTTCCCTGTATCTTTGTCCTATTTGCAGATTCCAATGTGCAGCCTACTCAACCAATTAAGCCCACAGTTTTTTAACAACATGTATAAGCCTATTTTTGTTTTTAAAATACACATATTTATACAACAAAAAGCCTAGAAGGCTATCAACAAAATGTTAACTTCTGCATGGTAGAATTATCAGCGATTTTCACAATCCACTTTAAATGATTTTGTTTTCCCGCAAAGCATTAATTAAACATTGAGTCCCATTACTTCTATAATAGAAAACATACCTATTGATCACATGCAGAATTGCCCTGACATTTATTTATTTAAATATAAGTATGTATTATAGATTATATATGAACACATATGAAATATATTTCATTGTACAAATTTTATTAGAAAATTACATAAGTAGTAGCAAAGAGTTCAGTGTATGTAAGAGCCTGGCCTTACCAAAATTGCATAATGGTAAACTGTTACTGTTATCAAATAATAATAAATTCACACATACACACACAAAATTATAAATAAAACATTATTAGATAAAATTCAGTTTATCAAAGAATATTTAACAGGGAGCAGTGACAGACAAAACCAGGACCTCAGTTCATTCTACATTGCATCAATTTCTTAAACAGCTGTGTTAAGTAGAAAATCATAATTATTATGGTGATTAAACATGCTAACATGCCCATAGGACTACTGAGAATCTTCCAGAGTACAAATGAAGCCACTTTTTAAATCATAGCCAGTTTAAACCAGCTTTGGAAGATTAATGCACCAAGTCTCCCTTTCTATGGAAATAGATTCCCTATCTATGAATGAATGTCAGTACAAAGTAACACCAGTCAAAAATGCAAACTAAGTCCTCCCCGGTGGCGCAGCGGTTGAGCGCTGGGTTGCGAAGCTGCCTGCAGCCTCTGCAGCGCTGGTTTGATCCCCGGCCTCCGGGCGAGGGTCCCAATTGGCACGCAGACCTCTCCTGCTGCCCGCTGCTGCTCCCCTCAGCAGTGTACTTCATCCGTCTGCCTGTTCTGCTCTGGCTCTGGTGAATTCTCTCACCCTCCCGCGCTTCTGACTGTACCCAGTGCTTGTATAAATAAATAAATCTTAAAAATACAAACTAAACTTATTTAAATCTCTTGATGATAAGTAATGAGCTTCTTTTTTAAAAGAGCTGTAGACAAGAAACAAACGAACCTTCATCAAAATTCTGGGCTGGTAGTTCTATCTCAAAACTGGCAATTTTAAATTACCCAAAACACAAACTTTATAAAATACAAAATCACAATAAAATAAACAAGTCTAATCATGTTATAAATTAGTGGACTTTACGCTAAATCCCAACAATCCACATTAGGAGAATCAACAACATATTTCAAATGAAGTTTCCCCATCCTGATTTATCATATAGCCTAGGACATACATCCATATTTTAAAGACCTGCTAATTTAAGAAGAAATTAATCAATCATAAAATATTAATCACTGTGCCAATTTCTTCTACATTACAAAATGCAAACCGTTCAGTCTGTTTTTGTTAAAGGAAATTAAACTTTTTAAAATGACAAACCATAGATATATAATACAGAAACTATATTTAGGCTAGGATATATACTATTCAGTATCAGGATTACAACTATTTGATTTTTAAAACATACTCCAAAGCTTCTGTATCCAATAAATCTTAATGCAACTTTCCTGAAAGTAGACCTACTCCAATGGTGGTATCATTTTGGCTGAACACTTTAGAAGCCTGTGGCATGTATTTTGTCAAATATGATTAATTGCAGCAAAATTAAAATTCTCTGAGAACAGACTTGACTTATGGGAAAAGACAAGTGTCACTGAGAATAACATCTGGGAAATACATCAAGCTAAATAAACTTCTTTCAGTTAAAAAAAAAAAAAGAAGGACTGAATATAAGGTAGTAAGCCTTTCTTTTAAACTTATAAAAACAACATACCTAAATCATACATAGTACTCTATACCAACATTACCTCGACAAAAAAAAATTCAATTAACAAAAATTACAAAAGCATATTTAAAAATGAGAATTCCAAGCTTTTTAGACAGCAATATTACTTCTGTATCTTACAATCAAGAAGACTATATTCTTTTTACCTTGATCACCACTGGTTGTTTAGTTCTCCAAATTTTAAACAATGATTGAATAAGAGGTCATAAGGGCACTTCATATATTTTATCTCATTTAATCCATATAACATATGGATTGCATAGTAATTATCACCATTTCAAGGTAAAGACACTAAGTGAGAATGCTTTAATTACTTATCCAATTTACACAGGTAAGGGCTAGAACATCAATTGCTTCATTGTCAGAATTTACATATACATACATATATACGAGATATAAAACATCATATATCTCACTAGGTTTTTGACCTATACTTTCTGACTCTCCCTATTAGTCTCTTCCTGTAATAACTGCTACATATGGATATTTTAGCATTTGCCCCATAATGTTATGGACATTTACTTGTCAACATTCCCTAGTCAATTACTAGCTTACAGAAGAACAGACCATACCTTGTTTCTCTGTATACCTGGCGCACCCACATAAATATCTTGTAAGTAGCTTAACTGTGATTAACTGGGATGCTGCCTTTTACATCTGCTCATGGGTGGTAAATATCAGACCACAAGCCATCCCTTTAGCTTCAAGAAACTCAACAACCCCTATCACAATTAGGCAAGGTTCAGGAACAACGAATACTTAATGATCCACTTCAGTTTGTAAGGCTGTTTTTAAAATCTTATACAGAAACACTAAATAAACTATGTGATGCACAGAAATTTTTTTTACATTTGAGAAAGTTACATGTGCACTCACATCAGTCTACCTCCAATAGTTTATTACAGATTATAAAAAACTAAAGTATAGGACAACATCATATTCATAGTATATATAAAAACAAAGGGGAAATGTCAGGCAATAAAAATCACCAGCAGCATCAAATCAACTTTTACAAGAGGCTACCTTTTCATTATAATAGACCTACAAAGTCCTGAGGGACAGGACTATCTACATGCATATACAACCTATATCCATTCCTACACAAGAGATTAATATAACAAGGTTATTATTAATGGCATTTCTGAGGATGTTACAGTATAATTATAAAATGACACAGGTTAATATTTTAAGGAAACTTCTGGTCTCTCAAGAAGACTGAATATTTACAAAATTAAGTTTGTTTTGTTAAACATTAAAGGTCTTAAAGAAAAAGGCAAAAATACAGATACTAAAATTATTGAATTACTGATACTTTTTATTCTTTTGAGGGACCTTTTACCAAATAAATGTTAACGTGTGTGGTTTGTTATCAACTATCTTTCCAGTTCTAAAAACTGATTTATGAGTCCTTTCTAGTGGTATTTACCTTTTTTTTTCCACCATCCACCTTTACCTCGAAAACTGTTTCTGAGGGTGTTTTTTAATCTTTCAAGATAAGGGAATAAATTCAAATGTTACAAACTTTTAAATGAAGAGTTGAAATTACAGCATCATATGACTACCCCAACTCTTATTAGAGTAATATTAGTCTTCTAGACCAACAACCTAATTCTTAGAATCAGAAAATACAGGAATTTCAATGTTCCAAGAAAAGTTAGTAATAATTAAGTCATCCTCGCAACTCGGGAAATACACAGCAAGGAACTGCGTTCTATGCAAATACTGACAACACATGCATCCAGTAATATCTACCACCCAGGGACAAGGAAAACACAAAAAGAGCTCAAGGAGCAAATGCACAAAGAGTAAGAAGCACAGGAAGAAAGTGACATATATTTAGAGATGAAAAGGAATCAGAACTAAGTCAAACACATGATAGATCAGTGATCTATACAGAAAGTAGTCTCAGGTGGTAAAAGATGAGACCACCATGGGAGATGAGTGGGATGCAAGGAGACAAGAGGTGAAGTGAGCAGAGGTCAGAGATAAAACAGGCAGAGCCGGACATGACAGAACCCGAATTTACAAGAGATGACAAGACTGGAGGTGGCAGACTAGAATGGAGCCACACCCAAGGAAATAGAGGGTAAAGGGAATACATACATTTTCAATGAAAGACTGAATCATGGTAAAAGTAGGACGTAAGCAAAATACAAAGACATGAAAAAAGACAGTCTGGATAGATGAGAGAACAGCAAAGGGAGACCAGCTGATAAGCACATAAGCAAAAACAGGAAAAAAGGATGAACTGAAAGAGGCCTACTAGAAAAGGGGATATTAAATAAAACAAATGGTTTCTGGAATCTTTATTACATTAAATGTAAAATTCTGTTGCTTTGCTTTATATTCCAATTGGGTAAAACTTGACTCATAAGAAAAAAGATTTCCTAAGTTTGCAGAGGAGAAAATTAATGCTGAAGCCAACGGACTTTGTCATAAAAAACAGAGCTGAAAACAATAAAATTTACTTTTGTTAGTCAACCGTGTTAGCTCTAATTCACAAACTAATTTTCAAACCTACATCCTGTACATACACATTGATGACCTTAATGACCAACTGCTCCATTTGTTAATTACAAATGCCTTCTCAGTGTAGGGTGTGCATGCTCGCGTGCCTTCTTAGGAGCATCTGAGAAATCCCTGCTTCTCTACTGCCTCCCCCCAAAAAGAAAGGGCAGAGTAAGAAGATAACATTTATACCAATATCACTAAGAAGTAGTCTGATAGAGATTGAAAATAACTGTTAAATAAATTTTTACCATATATATTACTCTGGTCTCCTAGATAAGTGAAAACAAAACATAAGAAATCATCCTTCATTTCCATCTAGGAACAGGAGAGAAAAACAAAACAGTGAACAAGAGCTTAAAAAGAAGAGCAACTCTGAAAAAGAATGGAAATTATTCTATTCTTGATCCCAGAAAAGAATCCATGATAGAAGAGTAATCATATCAAAGGTCTTTTTGTGATGATACAATTCCTATTTTTAAGCTGAAAGAATATGGGCATCTGATCTTCAGTGCCCAAAAATTGTGCAAGAGAGTAGGCATATACAAAGGCTGGAAGTAGAGAAAGGGAGATGAATCTAAAGCTGCAAAGATTGTGAAACAAGCAGCATGATGTCATTAAGAAGAAGCAATTCACCAGCATCCTACACCTTTAGTAATTATTCAGTGAAAGTCAATTTCCGGGGCCAACACCCCAAAAAATTATTCCTATTTTTCCTACTATTTTTCTATCCATACAGAATAAAACTTTGATCAGATTATCAGCTACTGCAGTAGAGGAAATTAATTCAAACATTATACACAAAAGCAGATGGTTAAACATAATGTAAAAAATACATTAAAAAATATGCAAGAGTCTTGTCACTCATTTTCAGAAATATCTTCGTTCAGCTGCTCGGAAATTCTAAATGGTATTAGGGTCGCTTCTTGAAATTCACCTTTTCTTCAGTTTTTTTTACCATTCTTCCATGAATATCTTATTGAGTCACTTGGTTAGATAGGCCATTCACAGGATATCTGACACATTATTTTCTTCTGGAAATGGCTGCTCCAGGGGTTTTAGGAGACTTCTTGAAGGAACAAGCCTGCTTTTTTGGTCTCTACTGAGGACATGCTGAAACTGGGAATCTCTCTCATAAGCAAAGATGACAAGGGAGTTAAATCGTGCTGCTTCCCAGGTAAGACACCTTGAAAGAAGAAAAAAATTAAAAATCAATCAGATCTCAAAAAAAACCTTGAATAAAGAAGTAAAAAATACATAGTTACATTTAAGCTAAAACTGGAAAATAAGTAATTTTTCAAATAAATTAAATATTAAAAATAAGTAATCTTTCACTTTGGCTTTAAATATTCTATAGATTCAAAAAAAATTTTAGGGCATTACAGGGTGTACAAAAAAAAAGACAATGCAAATATCAACAGTTCCTGAAATTAATAAAAAAAATATCAGTTGAAACTGTAAGGAAATTCTGGTGACTGACATTCTGATCTTTACCAAGTCCAAGATAGAAAACAGGCTTTGAGAAACACTATTGCTCTACATTCATCTCTTATTTGGTAATGGCCTGAACAAGCTGGCTTATATTCAGCTATGAAATGAGCTGCTAAATTGATGACCTGGAAAATTTCATCCAGCCATAAAATTCTGAAATTAGATATTACCTGGTGGTTAAAATCTTGGTACCACTGAATCAGCTGTTGGCAAATCATCTGACTTAGCCCTGATTTTCATATCTATAAAACACAACTCTGGGTCCTCTTACAGAGGGAGGAGGACACTAGAATCACATGAGCACAGTCTAAAATACAGGTGTCCCAGGTCCAGCTCCAGCTCGAAGATATAGCAAATCTCTAGGTTAGGTTAAGACACTTGTTACTTTAAATATAAATCAGAGTATACCCCTTAAAAAGCCACCACACTCGGTCATGGTGAGGATCAGATTTATAGCTCTAAGATTCCTAATGGTATAGCAGAGATTTCACTGAATTATCCCATCTTAACAGACTTAAAATGAATGATTCAGTGCATTTTTCTTTTTTTTTTCTAAATGACTCCCTTCAGAGAAGAGTTTGAAATTAAGATAAAGTTAATATGTGCATCAAGTAAACACTTTAATATAGATTATTTTAACTCATATTTTCTGAACTGTTTCCTCAGATATTTAAATAAAACATGACTATAGGACAATATGCATAATTTTAATTTGCTTCTATGACAGGCCACCCTAAAATATGTGGTGATGTTAAAATGACAGCAACACATGTCATTTCTTCACTGACTCAAATTGTAAAGCTCCCCCCAAGTCAAATGACACGATCCTACTTAGCAGAAACAATGACTAACAAGAATACTATACCTGCCGAGCGTGTGTCCTCCTCGGCTGCTATGACCAGGTTTGTGCTATGCTTCTTCAAGGACACGTCTTCCTGGACAGTGGTGTGATGATATATTTATATATATATACATATACACACACTCCCCTATCTGTGGAGTCATTTTGATTCAGTAACTCTGTTGATGCCCAAAACCCTCCAAATAATGTTGTCCCAACAAAAGGGATATACAACTGGGCTTTCAGAGAATACTACTTTTCTTCATCTTGCTGGAGCTTCCTTGGAGGCCCTCATCAAGTTCCACATGGCTTCAAAGACTTCATTCCAGGTTTGTCACCAAATCAAAGGAACAATTTTACGTTTAGTCCCCATCAAAGAAATATTACTTGCATTGAAGAAGTCTCCTGGCCCCAATATTGTTTTCTACTGCCCAAGACAAGCTGAAAAAGTGATCAAGATTCTACATAAGGACAAAGCAAATGGAAGGGCACGGAAAACCTTCAGTGACACCCACATTCTGGCAAATTACCACCAACAAGGGTTTATATCTAGTACTTAAAAAAGAAAAGGGGTAAGATATCAAGTGTCACTCAGTATTATTTAAATTGGCATAAGGTTTTTTCACACTAAATTAGTAACTTCAACAGTCAATGCTCCTACGTCCTGGTGAATAATTGTCCCTGAATATGATACATACAAAAAGTTGTAGTCCTCACTCAGCTTTAAGATCCAAAATTCAAGTTTCTCTCCCTTTGCCTTTACTCAAACACAGCGTCCCCTCAACCATTTCATTATCAACCTTTTCTGTCTGGAAAATTCATATTTATTTTGGCAGTTCAGAATCACTGCAATCTTTTATGCTACTCTGAAATTTGAAGTAAGGGCACCCTTTATAGGTGAGAAAGCAGTGCTGTAATATCTTCTCTTCTGTCTCCTATAAAATTCCCCAGAGGAATCGACTGACTCAGGAGCCACACTGCCTGGGTCCACATTCAATCTTCCTTTTTACTTATATTGTGATCTTGTGCAAGTATCCTAATTACCTTGCTGTGCCTCAATTTCTGCATTTGAAAAAAAAAGGGTTTTTAATTGTACCTAGTTCAAAGGGTTATTGTGAGATCCAAATAAGTTAATGTTTATAGGCGTCTGGCACATTTTAAGCACTACATAAATGTTAGTTATTACTATTGCTTCATTCTCAAAAACAGTACTCTATAAAAATATATTCCTTGTTGTCACATAGCCTGTATTTTTTGGTTGGGGAAACAAAACACATGAAACATTTACGTAACAATATAAATCCATGAAAGATAAAACGCAACAGCTAACATAGTTAAGATTCAAAGGGCTGCAGACTGTGGAGAAAGTAAGGCTGGAATGGCCCTGCCCCAAAAGGTAAGTGGAATCTTCACTGGTAGAAAAATTAGAAAAGATTCCAGTGTATTTTCTGTTCATTCCACTGAGCACCTTCCATATGCCAGGCTCTGTCCTAGGCTTTGGGGACATAACAAAGAATCAAGCAAAAAAGATCCCTGTACTCCGGAAGCTTAAAGGGCACTCTATAGAGAGCCAAGTGTTGAAGTAAGGAACAAGAAAGGCTTGTCTTCTTATCTTATGAAACACAACATCACTTAAATGACTTACGCACAAGAGCCAGAGTTGGCATTAGGGTTACTCTGGTTCTCCAACAATGACAAACATACAGAAGTGGTTCTAATGAAAAATTCCGTAACTTTTCAACTTACTGTATTCTAAATATGTCATTTATAAAGCAGATTAAAGAGGTAGTCTCCATATTTCTGAAAGCAAATGAGATTTATAAACACAGTCAATTTTACTGGAATGGTTTTCATAATAGATACCTGTTTTGATCAATTGAAAGTCTATTAATGGTATGATTGTATGCTCCTTTTCCCTTCTTCATCCACTAGTGCCTAAAGATGCATGAGGTGGCAAGAATCAGTATTCATTCCAAAAGAAAACACATGCGTCTTTTTCTTCATAAAGCCTTCCTTAGTGGACAACTCTCTACTCATTTCCTCCTCCAAAAGGATGCCTTTAGGTAAAGAAACCTTTTTATAAATACTGACTGGCAGAGCATTCTCAATCTTTTCCTCTCCACTAGAATCAGAAGATAGGTTAAGTCCTATAGGCACCAATCATAAATGAGTCACATTTCCAAGCGCTTCCTTCATCCCCTCCAGTGTTTTCAACTCCTCCTACTCTCACAAGATGCAAAATGTTAGACCCCACCATTACTTTCATCGTTATGCCTATATAAATCATTAAATTCCACTTTTGGAGACACAATCAAAATACTTATCAAGGAAGTCAAAACTGCTTAATAAAATCCAATTCAAAACTTAGGATCTTAATGCAAAGTAATGAACTTGAAACCACATATTTAAGATAAAAGCAAACTGAAAAAATAGGCAGAGCCCCTACAATGTCGATAATCTAGCATTCATATGGCAGACTCATCAACAAGGTAATATAAACTCCACTGTTTTTCATTTCCTTGGTTTCACACTGGGAATTAGTCTTCATTTTTCATGAGGTAATTGGTTTACCCTTAGTCAGGAACAGCACTTAGAAACTACAAACAGAAAGGGGGGCCTTTCAGAAGGAGCCCTTAAGACTCCCTACATTACCTTTTTCCAGTGTTCTAGCATAGCCTTATTTATTGGGTGACAGCGTTAAGTAATGGAAACTAGGATAAACAAGACACAAGGATGTGGAAATGACTAAATACCCAGCTAATTACAGTATTATGCATTTGTAAAGCCATCTTCCAACTTCAAAAAACACATTAATTTATGCCCTGGGTCGTTTTATAGGCCAACACCCTTATTTCACAAAAGCAGAAACATAAATATTTAATGTACACATTCCACATCTGGACACATTTAAATCAAGCAGGTATTCAAGTATTTTTTAGCAACCTATGCTTTATGCAAAAAGCTATCCCTTAAGATTGAGATAAATCATATAGATCATTTGGCATAGGCTTGGCAAACAATCACTGTTCAACATTGCTCATTATTACTGCTCCTAATTTTCCAACTTTAGAGTCAAAGTAAATGGGTATAAAATTATGATTATGTGTATATCATACACACGAACCAACAGGTATTAACACTTTAAACAGTATGTTATCGTACCAAGTACTGCTTTTCATCTAGACAAAGAAGAATTTACAGTAATTGCAACGAAAACTTGCGACGGGATAGAGTATTAAAAATCAGCTCTCATCACTGCTTATCAATTAAGAATACAACCTCCACAAGGTCTAGTAGGAATTTTAAAGAGCAGTCAGCTGAGCCTAGAGAACCAGCTCCAACTGAATAGTTCAGCTCTCCAGCACGTGCACAAGTGTCCGTTTCTTTGCAAGACCACATCGCCCGCTGAAATCAGATCACTTCAATGTTGAAAACCTACATAAATCCACTATGTGTCTCGTGCTAGAAAAACCCATTTTTCGAGTCCTTACACCAATAATGAGGGAAAAAAAAAAAATCCCAGAGTCGCTTAAACCGACAATATGACAGCATCCCGGGCGCATCTAGTTTTTAAAACACTTCAATCGTCTCAGCCACGCAACCATTTACTGCGATAGGGAAAGCTGGAGAGGCGGTCTGGCGATCCTACGCTTTCCTAAGAAACTATTAGAAGCAACCCTTTGTGCCCATTACGAACTGAGAAAATCTGCCTTTCGAGGCTTAGCCTCGCCTCGCGGACCAGCGCAGCCCCCCTCCCACGCGAGGGCACGCCCGGGACGCGCCGGGGCGGGGCGGGCGGGAAGAGGCGCGGAACTCCCGGGTAGTGACCCGTGCCCGCCGCTTCCCGCCCGGGCGCAGCACACCGCGGCCGGCTCCACGTGGACATCCCGGCGCGGACGCCGCCGCCCGCCGCCGCTGCCCCGCGGGCCCTCGGGCGGGGGCGCCGGGCGCCGGGCCGGGGACGCGCGGAGGGCGGCGCGCGCGGCCCGGCGGGGGGCGGGGGCGGGGCCGGCGGTGACGCGCCGCGGGGGAGGGGAAGGGAGCGCGGCTCCACTCACGCGCCGGGGGCGGCACCGGGGCCGTCGCTGCGTCTCTCCCGTTCACAACTGAAAAGGGGGGCGGGGTGGGGAGGGGGAAGACCTGGCTCCTCGTTCCGTCCGGAAACCGACGGGCGGCAGGAAATGACGAAGGCAGAGTCGTCCGGGTCCGTTCGGTAACCGGCTCCCGCGCTCCCGGCCCCGACGCCGGGGGGAAGAGCCCCGAGCCGAGCCGCCTGGCCGCGGGCCGCCTCCGGAGCGAGCAGCGTGAGTGGACCCGCGTCCCCGCGCCTCCCGGGCCCGGCGGGCCGCGTCACCGGCCCCGCCCCCCGCCCGCGCGCCGCCCAGCCCCGCCCCGCCCCGGCCGCGCTGGGGAGGAGGCCGGCCGGGTCGGGGGTCGCTGCCGGCGCGCCCCGCGCCCCCAGCCCGGGCCTTCAGGCTCCTGCTACCTGCCGCGCCCGCGCTCGGAGGCTCTCGGGTCGCGGGGAGGTTCCGAGATCCAGAAACGCCGACCGAGAAGTGGAAGCAGCCGCAAAAACCGGCGGCGCGGGGCGGGCGAGGCGCCGCGGGGTGGTGGGGTGAGCGGGAGGGTGTTGAGGTTGAATCGCGCGCAGCCGGCGAGCGGCGGAAACGCAGGAATTCGCCCGGCGGCCCTGGAGGCTCCTGGCTGTGGCCACTTCCTGGGAGAGGATTAGCTTTTATTCCCATTCGACTGAATGTCTCTCCGGGAGGAGCGGGTCTCCCAAGATTGGGGGCACCGCCGGAGGAGCTCAGGCTTGGGAGCTAGATGTGTGTGACAGCCCTGCCCCTCACTACCTAGTTTGTGTGACTTTGGCCAGGTTACATAACTGCCGCCGCCGCCAGCAGCATCCGCATCCTGGTTTCTGTGAAATGGAGAGGTGGTGCCCCCCAGCAGAGTGGTTGTGAAAATTAAATGACTGTGTACACGCTCAGCACTTGAGCCCTCAAATATAAATTGACTCGTTCCTGTGGATTGACAGCCTGTAAGCTTGTACCCTCCTGCTTCAGCAACATAAACCTTTACTAGATTCTGGAGAGAGACTCTAGAGAAGGAAAATCACGTTATGTAGTGATTGTAAGGAACTCTTGGCGCTGTCAAAGTGATGCTAATCATTTTGCATTAAAATAACAAGACTCTTGGTAAGGGACAAAGTTAATAATATTCAGGGCATGATGACAAGTGATAGCAATTTTAGATTCACCTAGATATGGTAATCCCAAATAAGTAAACTAATTTTAAAACTTAAGATACAGTCACTTGGGCGGGCCTCCCTGGTGGCACAGCGGGTTAACTCTCAGCACTGTGAGGCTATCTGCAGCCACTGCAGCATGAGTTAGATCGCTGCCAGGGAGGTGACTGCTCTTGTCTTGCCCCCTGCTTCCTTCATCAGCGTATTTCAGTAGATCTGCCTGTCCTGCTCCCCATTCTGTCTCTGGTGAATCCTCTCACCCCCGCCCCACCTTTGGCCACACCCTAGCTCTTGTATGCATAAATAAATCACAGTCACTTGATCTCTACGAGAGTTCTAGCTTTCCACCTAAAAATTATTAAACTAAAGCTAAACCCTATGTTTTGACAACTTTATCGCTGAATTCTTATGTTTACTTGGAACCTGATTCAGCACCTCCTACCATCTCCTTACTGAAATAGCTCAAGCATTATTTTACAGGAAAAAATACACAAGAAAAGGTTTATTTTCCCCAAAGATCCCTGAATGACACCCAAGCATGTAACTAGCTAGCTACATGGGTGATCTTGTGAAACGTTAATTTGCCAGGAATGAACCATGTTAATGTCCCTAGCATTTTGCTTTAGACTCAATAGGAAGACTGGTATGCAGTAAGAGCTCAGCAGTTACATGTGTGTACATTTGGTTGAATTGTGGCATGCATGGAAGGGGATGATCATAGTTCAGTCTAGACCATATCTAGGTAAAGACCATAGATTTGTACTGATTCTAGGCAAGATCATTCCTTATTCCTGGCAGACTTACAAAGTCATGCCATTGGTCATGATGGAGGACTAGGCCGGAAAAGCCTACCCTCAGTGCTTATCTTTCACAACTACATCACTAAAAATAACTCAAGTGCAAGCCCCTGGAACTGTGAAACAGTCATTGCATACCAGTGATGTTGTATAATATATGCTGTATAATTCACATTAAAATTTTACCATTCTGGGTCAGCAGTAATTTGAAATCCTTCTCTAAATATAATTGCATACCAGCATATTTGTAGCTGGAGGAAGAAAAGTTCCATAGAAATACACCATTTACTGAGCGGTACATGTGAACAGAATTTTGTGAAAAACTAAAGCATATTAACCTGGTTCATATCGGTTCTGTAATTAGTAAACAGGTGGAAGGCACTTTCAAAATTTGTCAAATAAATGGCACATGTGAAATATTTTAGCAGCTATTGCTATTTTGTTCCTTGTTTCTCTCCCAATTTGTTCATAACTCAATCCTGAAAATTACCCCCTTGCAGCATAAATGTCCTACTCTTTGCACAGTATCTCAAATCAGACATGTTATCTTTGTGCAAAACACAGTTATCTTACATTTGGGTCCCAACAAACTTCTAGATTATAAATTATAAGACAACTAAGTTTCTTTTTCCATTTCTAAAGTAAGCTGACTACTTACTATAAATCATAGTGTTACATTCAAAGAAACTCTGGCATTTGGTTTTAAGAAATAAGAATTGAAACTGAATATGCTAATTCCCCTGTGCCAACCACTCTGTTAAAAAAATAGTACAAAGCATATATATAGCAAGGTTGTTTTTTTTTTTTAAAGATTTATTTATACAAGAACTGGGGTAGAGGCCAGATGTGCAGGTGGGCGAGAGGATTCACCAGAGACAGAGCGGGCAACAGAACAAGCAGACTGACTGAAACACACTGCTGAGGAGCAGTGGGCAAAGTATGAGAGGTCTGCTGCGCCATGTGGGAATCTCCCTGGCCGGGAATCGAACACACACTGCAGAGGCTGCGGACAGCTTCACAGCATTGCGCTCAACTGCCTGCACCACCAGGGAGGCCTGCCTATAGCAAATTTTTAATGCATAGAAATTGGGCCTGGTCTAATGTTAGATCGTGTGTCTTTAAATTTTTATAATTTAAAGTTCTGTTTTATTATTCCTGACTAATTTTTACAAGACCAATCTTTTTCAGACACCAATAGATGTTTTTAAGAAATTCTTCTTCTTAATGAAAGACTTCAAATGTCAAAAACAGGGAAAACATGCCTCCTGGTCTAGAAGCACACCTCTGGGAAAGTGTCATTCGCTCTAAGAGGGAAAACTTACTTTGCCCTTCAGTGCTCGCTTTTTAACTTAAAACCCAAATCTACTCAAAAGAATGTTTTGGAGGCTTAGCGGTTTACGAGGTATTTCAGTGACAGTTCCTGCAATGCCTTCATTGTTGGGGGATATTCAGAAGAAACTGCAAAGCAATTTCTTGAACACTGTAGATACTCTTATCTTGTTAATAGAAAATGAGAGGCTTATTCTTAGCAAATATAGTGTGGTTATCACCTATCATATGTTCAGTTTTTCTCCTCTTTATAGAGAAAGTGTGTCTAAAACCACACTTCTGGTTTCTTTCACATATGAGATCATTTTGCTTAGATCTTTTATGTCCGACACAAGGGAGGAAATTTTCTTTAAGGAAATATCCAATTAACTTCTCAAACAGAAGTTATTACTCTTTTACTTGCTATGTGATACACTTGCTATTACCACTATTCTGTGGGAATGTCCAAAGAATGCATTACCTTGAATAGAAGTCAACAGCTGTGTAAATAACAAAAAGCAACTTTTTATTCCATAGCTTTTGACCAAATTTGGCCAGCAGACCCAAACTAGATAAAACTGGAAACGTTTTCCAGTTGGGCATCATGAGGCATGTAAAAGAGCATTGTTAGGGCTATCATATCTTTTCTAGGCTGCTGTCAAAAGCCCAACACTGTTCCCTTATCATCATTGCCAGTTGTTTGGGTCTGTGCTTTAAATAAAGTATTCAATTGCTTTTGTCTGGATGATAGTTACAGTTTGGAAATTGTGCTGTGACATATCAATCTATATAATTTTAGTATGTATATAACTTTATTATATATTAATATTAATTATATGTTGTATATAATAGTATATATAATTTATATAATTTTAGTATTTAAAATTTTTTTTCAATTCCAAGATTTAACCTTTATGTAAAGGAGCTGTAATGTTTCAAAGTTGAAGATAAGTATGTTACATTCCCCTTATCCAGGGGTTGGCAATTTTAAAGGGCCAGATTTTAAATAGTTTAGGTTTTGAATTCTAAGGCAAAAGTCAAAGATATGTAGGTAGTTGCGAGTTCGATCCCCCAGCCGGCCGGGGAGCAACCCACATGGCACAGCAGACCTCTCCTGGCTCGCCTGCTGCTCCCCTCAGCAGTGTGTTTTAGTAGATCTGTCTGTTCTGTTCCCCACTCTGTCTCTGGTGAATCCACTCACCCCCGACACCTCTGGCCTGTACCCCAGCTCTTGTATGCATAAGTAAATAAATCTTTTTTAAAAAGTGTATTTCCACTGTGCTTAATATTTAAAAAAAAAAAATGTATCCAGTTAGAAATATAAAATCATTCCTGGCTCTCAGGCCATACAAAAACAGGCAGCAAGACGCAGTGTTTTTGCCACCTTTCTCTACTAACACTAACTAAAAGAAACCGTACTTTGTTTTCTCTCTTTCAGCCTGGAGGTTACGGGGTGATGGGTGACGATAGCTCTATTGATTATAGTGTTCATGAGGCCTGGAACGAAGCCACCAATGTTTACTTGGTAGTGATCCTTGTTAGCTTTGGTCTCTTCATGTATGCCAAAAGGTAAATTTTCTTTATCTCAGAGTATATAAGAAGCTGGGCATGTAAAAGTTTTGCAGGTTGGTTTGTTTTATATTGTTTTTGAATCATTGAATGCACAAAATTTCTCTCAGCGTTAATTTCATCAGCATTTTGTTTCTGTTCTGAAAGCACTAACTATTCTGGTCTCCAGCACTGGACACCAAGGATTGACTTTGAAAACCGCATTGTTTTAAGAGATTAAGATTTAAGTGCAACACTTGGCACCAGAACCAGCTATTCTAAATTCCCTTTCTATCATTTTTAATATAGTTAGATTTTATCGTCCATCCTTGGATAACTGTCACCCTTGGATGAGCACATTCTTTCACCCATGACCCTGAAATGCAGGAAAAGCCCACTCCTATATGTTCAGCCATTGTCTTTTTGCAAATTTTAAAGCTTTTCCTTCTGTTCCTGGTGCATAGCTTTATTATAGCACTTACTGAACTATGTTGGCGTTATTTGGTTACTTGTCCGTTCATGCCACAAAACTTCAGTCCTGCAAGCACAGGACCTTTAAGCCTTTGTGTTCCTGCTGTGCCACATAGTGTAAATCTTCGATAAATACTACCTGCCGTATTTCTAGATGTAGCATAATTTAACTGTCCTGTTCCACACTCCCTGCCTCCTTTCCCTAAAATACCGTTTTAAAAGGGGGGAAGGGGTGTTGGACTGAGTTGCTTCTGCTTATAACCACATGGTTCAAGGTGCCCTCTACCAGGAGGAAAAGAGGGCATTAAATTGTTCAAAATAATCATTAATTAAAAATAATTGATTTTTGGCCCTGAGAAGAGTTCAGAGCCTCCACACTTGCTCTTAGAAACTCAGGCTTGCCCTTCCCAATCATGTGTCTACTGGAGCAGTTGGGCTCTAGTGGGTGAGAGTGGGATCCATATATCAGCTCTGGTCTATGTGCAGGTAACAGCTCTCCTCTAAAAATAGCCACCTCCTTCCCACCCCAATGTTTTATGACCTTGTCCTTACTTTTAAGGATAGGTGGTCTTACAACGGCTATGTTATTGTATTTAAGAAATATGTTTATTGTTCACTTTCCAAAATTAAGATGTGTTCACATTCTGTTTATTCTCAAGCCCAGTAACTTTGCAGGAGTACAGTGGAGGCATGCCACTTTGTTATATTAAGTGAATATGCTTAGCTACTTCCTTCATACAGTCCTGTGCACACATACTGCTAATACTTTTTAGTAAAAGGAAGAATACTTGAACCAAGGAAGCATCTCACAGATCCAAAAGAGACCATGGACTCATTATCATTAAATCCTTTTAATGTAACTCTAATTACTATGACCATGAGAATATTACAGTCCTATCCATATTGGTACAGATCTTTCTCCTGCTTTGGTTTTGTTTTAGGAATAAGCGGAAAATTATGAGAATATTCAGTGTGCCACCTACAGCAGAAACTTTGTCAGAGCCTAACTTTTATGACACAATAAGCAAAATTCGTTTAAGACAGCAACTGGAAATGTATTCCATTTGTAAGTATATCCTGTGTTCAAACATGTACATAAGCATGTTAAAATAGATTTTTGAGTATTGAGTCCAGTTAGCAAAAAGGTTATCAGAAATAGTTGGCAATGAAAACAATGTGCCTTTTTATATGCTCAAAACAGTATTTGAAAAGACAGATTTTCCATGAAATTTATGCATCAGGATCTTTTGCTTGTGTGGGACCCTTCCAAGACCCTTGGGAGAACTGTAGCAGAACTATGTGATCATAGTTTTGTAAATTTTGCAAAATTTAGAGATTTTAACAATAAGTTAAGACTGCGGTCTCTTCCTACTCTAATTTCCCCTCTTTTGTATTTCTCTTCATCTAGGGCATTTGGGGGAATCTAGCCAAGGGGAAGTTGAGTTGGAGCTACATTTAGTTTGGGTTCGAATTTTGTATTTGTGGAGTGTTCAGTCACTTCTATTATAATTAATTGCTGTAGGCCAAAGCAGTATAGGAACAGCTCCCAGGAATACAGCATGTGACATCAATATACAAGGTCATGTGTCAATATTAATATGTCCTATAGTACCAGAGAGCGTGAGTATGTAGATATGGAGAAGAAACAGACTTTAAAAAGTACAGAGCCAGAATGCATTGTACATCTAAGCCATAACTTTTTATGCCACCATTTAAAAGAATGATGCATGGTTTCCATTGTGGCATGAAAGGTTTAGGTGTCATGCTTCATAATTACTATTATGAGGTGAAATAAGCCAGTCACAGAAGAGCAAGTATAATTTCACTTATATAAGGTAAATTCATAGAGACAGAAAATAGAAGGTAGGGGAGGCTAGGGGAGGAGTGGATGGGAGTTACTGTTACCGGGTTGTGTTCTGTGGGTGGTGGTAATGGTTGCACAAGATGTGAATGTACTTAATGCCACTGAGCTATACACATAAAAAATAGTTAACATGGCCAATTTTATGTATATATACCACATTAAAAATATCCTTTAAAAATTTAAATATAGGGCCTCCCCAATGGCGCAGCAGGTTGAGCGCAGTGCTATAAAGCTGTCCGCAGCCTCTGCAGCACAGGTTCGATTCCCCGCCAGCCAGGGAGAGACCCACATTCCGTGGCAGACCCCTCCTGTCTTGCCCGCTGCTCCCCTCAGCAGTGTACTTCCTCAGTTTGCCTGTTCTCTTCTCCACTCTGGCTCTGGTGAATTCTCTCACCCTCCTGCGCTTCTGACTGTACCCAGTGCTTGTATAAATAAATAAATAAATCTTTTTTTAAAAAAAAAAAGAAACAAAAATAGATTGTCTTTTCAGTTTCCAGAGTCTCGCTGGGCTATAACCAAGGTGTCAGCAGAGCTCCATTTCTTTTTGGAGCTCGAGAGTAGAATCTGTTTCTTTTCCTGATCCAGTTCTGGAGGCTATTCACATTCCTTGGTTTGTGACCCCAATCCTCCATTGGAAAGACAGAAGCATTGCAACTTTCTGCTCAGCCCTCTGTATTTATATCTTGCTCTTTTTCTGAACACAGCCAGGAAAGGGTCTCCATTTAATTAGGGTGAGCAAGAGATAATGAAAAATAATTCCTCTCTTCTCAAGATCTTTACCTTAATCACATCTTTAAAGTCCCATTTGCCCTATGAAGTAACATATTCACAGAATGTGGGGTTGAGGATGTGGCTTTCTTTGGATGCCATTCTTGTAAACTAGGTGTATATGTGTGGATTTGCACATTTAATGAATCCCATCATATTGGTTCATCTCATTCCAACCAAGTCTGGTTGTTCAAGGGGAAATAGCAAACAAAATTCTTTTTCTTAAAGAGGAATCCCAAAGTTGCATAAGCTTTATGCCGCAAAAATTTGGATCCACTATAGAGTAGCTTAAATAAATACTATTTCTTTCTTGGCTAGCAAAAACTTAACCAGGAGATTAAAAGTTTGTTGTTTTTTTTTTTTTGTTTTGTTTTGTTTTTTTCACATCATTGTTCATTTTTTTTATATATAATAAATTTTATTTTTATATTCCCCATACAATTGCAATCCCCTTATTTTGACCCCAATCCCTCCCCTCCTGCCCCTTACCCCCCATAGAGTGTCTCTGGTTCATAGTTTTTTGTTGATTTTGATTTTCACTTTCTTATAGTTATTCATTTTCCTGGTCCCTTAATATATAAGTTTTCTAGATTCCTGCTATGAGTGAGACCATCCGGTATTTTTCTTTTTCTTTCTGGTTTATTTCGCTGAGCATGATCCCTTCCAGCGCCATCCATGTTGCTGCAAATTGCATGTGTTTATCTTTTTTAAATGCTGAGTAACATTCCATGGTATATATGTACCACATCTTCTTGATCCAGTCATCTATTTTTGGGCATCTGGGCTGTTTCCAAAGCTTAGCTATTGTAAACAGTGCTGCTATAAACATAGGGGTGCAGGTGCTCTTTGGAATTGATGTTTCTGTGTCCTTTGGGTAAATACCTAGGAGTGGAATTGCTGGATCATATGGAAGCTCTATGTTTAGTAGGTCCAGAAATCTCCACACAGCTCTCCATAGTGGTTGGACCAGTTTGCACTCCCACCAACAGTGCAGAAGAGTTCCTTTTTCTCCACACCCTCGCCAGCATTTGTTGTTGCTAGTTTTTTTAATATGTGCCATTCTCACTGGTGTAAGATGGTATTTCATGGTAGTTTTGATTTGCATTTCCCTGATTACAAGTGATGTTGAACATTTTCTCATATGCCTGTTGGCCATTTGCATTTCCTCTTCAGAGAAGTTTCTTTTTAGCTCTTCTGCCCATTTTTTGACTGGATTATTTTCTTTGTTGTTGTTGAGTCTCATCAGCTCTTTGCAGATTTTTGTGATCAGCGCTTTATCATTAGTGTTGTGTGCAAAAATGTTCTCCAGTTGGTGGGGTTTCTCTTTGTTTTTGTTATTGTCTCTTTTGCTGTGCAGAAGCTCTTTAATTTGATGTAGTCCCAGCTGTTTATCTTTGCCTTCACTATCACTGCTTTGGGTGATGTGTCTGTAAAGATGTCTTTGATGTGAATATCACGTAGTGTTTCGCCTATATTTCCTTCTATGTATTGTATGGTTTCAGATCTTATGTCTAGTTCTTTAATCCATTTTGAGTTGGTTTTTGTGTATGGTGTGAGGTAGTGGTCAAGCTTCATTCTTTTGCATGTAGCGACCCAGTTTTCCCAGCACCATTTATTGAACAAACTTTCTTTGCTCCAATGCATAGTCTTTGCTCCTTTGTCAAAGATTAGTTGACCATAAATCTGTGGGTTTATTTCTGGATTTTCTATTTGATTTCATTGGTCTGTATGTCTGTTCTTGTTCCAATACCATGCAGTTTTGATGATTATGGCTTTGTAGTATAGTTTGAAGTCTGGGCGTGTGATGCCTCTATTCCCTTCTTTTTTTTTTTCAGGAGAGCTTTGGCTATTCGGGGTTTTTGGTGATTCCATATGAATTTCATCAATAATTGTTCTATTTCTTTGAAGAATGACATTGAAATTTTGATTGGAATAGCACTGAATCTGTATATCTGTATATTGCTTTTGGAAAGATGGCCATTTTAATAATGTTTATTCTTCCAATCCATGAGCAGGGGATGTCTTTCCATTTCTTTGTGTCTTCTTCTATTTCTTTTAACAGTGTTTTATAGTTTTCTTTGTATAGGTCCTTTACCTCTTTTGTTAGATTTATTCCCAAATATTTGATTTTTTTTGTTTCGATAATAAAAGGGATTTTTTTTTTATTTCTTCTTCAGATTTATTGTTTGTGTATAGGAAGGCTACTGACTTTTGCATATTGATTTTGTATCCTGCCACTTTACTGAACTGATTGATGAGTTGAATTAGTTTTTCTGTGGAGTTTTTAGGGTTCTTTATGTATATTATCATATCATCTGCAAATAGTGATAGTTTGACTTCTTCTTTTCCTATTTGGATTCCTTGTGTGTCTTTCTCTTGTCTTATTGCTCTGGCTAGGACTTCCAGTATTATATTGAAAAGCAGTGGTGAGAGTGGACATCCTTGTCTTGTTCCAGATCTTAATGGAATTGCTTTCAGCTTTTCACCATTGAGAATGATACTGGCTGTTGGCTTGTCATAGATGGCCTTTATGATGTTGAGGTATGTTCCTTGTATCCCAAGAATTTCAAGGGCTTTTATCATGAATGGGTGTTGCACTTTGTCGAAAGCTTTCTCAGCATCTACTGATATTATCATATGGTTTTTATATTTCTTTTTGTTGATGTGTTGGATAACGTTGATTGATTTTCAGATGTTGAACTATCCTTGTGTCCCTGGAATGAATCCTACTTGGTCGTGGTGAATTATCAGGAGATTAAAAGTTTTAAAGCTAAGTAGGGAATGATATTCACAAAGATTTCTGTATTTTCTGTAGTTTCATGTTAAGATCACTTCTTCAATAAATATTTAGAAGTACAAAAAGATTATAGAATACATCTCGTTTTCTTCTAATTTATGTTCGTAACAATATTCAATAATAAGTCTCTTAAGTTTATAAGATAAAATATAGTAAAATTACTTATAATGTGGACAACATTACTAACTCATGATGGAAATGGGGATTAAGAAAAGAGGAAATTACAAAGTGTTCATTTAAATTTCTTAATCATTCACCTTATATTTCAAAGCTCTGAGATAATCCTGGTACACAAAAAATAATAAGTAAACATAAAAATGGCTAGCAGCAGTGTTGAGAAATTAGAGGGTAATAAAGTATTTAAAATTTTTCTAAAGGAAAAATAGTTGATTCTAAACTAATTATTTACTGAGAATCATGACTAAGTGTGATTTACTGATTTTGCTAGTAATTATTTTGCTGTTTTATTAATGTTGTCTCTTCTTTTTTCTTATTGTTTAATAGCACGGAAACATGACTATCAGCAGCCACAAAACCAAGTTGACAGTGTTCAACTTTCATTGGAATGAAATCTCAGAAAATGAGCAACTTAAGTATTCTTAAACAGTCCCATAGCAAGCTCTTTATTTTGTGTATTGAATCATGCACTACATTTCTAAAAAGTCCTGAACACTAGGAACTAATGTTGAAAGATACAGGATAACCAGGAGATTGTGATTTTACCTTTTGAAGATCTTTTAATTTCTTCAGGATACAATCAATCAATCATGAATAAAGCACACTTTTGGAAGCAAGAACTCAGTTTATGCCACTTGATTTGAAATTTTTTGCAAAATTTAAAAAACTAGTCATTGAAATAACTTCCTTTTAGATTGTATTCTATAATAAATCCAATGTGGATAATAGACTTATTTGTTCTTCTTGTTACCACCCTTGAATTGCATAAACTATCTTTGCTTATTCAGAACTAGCACTGTTGACTATGGTCTACATCAAGAAGCATAACCATTGGCTAATTGTGGAGACTTTATGATTGCACTATTTCCCCCTTAATTGTGTTCCCAGGAGTTTTTTGTTTCTTAATCCACAGAAGGGCCATCCTTAGGTCACCCAGAGGCTATGTTGCTGAATAAATGGCACCTATATATTGATGTTAGCAACCTGCTTTTTGGTTATATGACTGAGTGCTTAACTATCTGGTTATTGTACTTTTTTAGGATGATTAAGATTCCCAGAAGACTCTCTTGTGTGCGTTTATGCTAAGCAGTGAAATATTTTTACCTAATTTTTCATATTTAAATAGAAGCTATTTTGAGGTAACAGCAGGGAAGTTTAACTATCTAACTATCCAAAAATTTGTTTTTGAATCAGTTATTCTTAATTCAGAGAATTAGTTAATATTTCAGGCATTACTTCTTTTTCCTCTTTATGATTGTGAAGTAAAGAATGTAAATTTTAAATGAAAAGGTTTAGACCAAGTAAAATCATTCAGGAAAATTGCGTTTTCTTTTATCAATTTAATGTATATTTTGTACAAGGTGAATTCTTGTCCAAATGAAATAATTCTTAACTCAGAAATGAGTTTGAGTGTACAGCATTCTATACATAGAATATAAAACTGGCTAAAGGATTATGGTTATGATTAGAGGGTGGGACTAGCAGACTGGCAAGGGGACAGTCCTCTTAAACTTGGCTTTCCTCTGAAGAGAAGCAAAGTATATTTCCATGAGCAGAGGACATAAGCAGGAGCGTGAATGGTTTGCTTGCTGTCACTGATATGGTATAATAAGGACAAATTACAAAAACTGGCCATAAATAAATATAAATTACATTGCAGATGACTATGTCTTGTATCCACTGGAGAGAGATGATCATAACTCAAAATTGGTAGATCTTAGAGTGAGCATCTAACCTTGGCAAGCAAGAGAGAATAAATTCCTCCTCATTTTTTCCTCTAAACTAACTGATGGGAATCATACCGCCTACTGGCAGAAACAACAGCAAGTCCAGCTTTGAAGTTTCTTCACTGCTTCAACAGCTGGCTGGGAAAAAAGGGGTGGAAGCCCTGCAGCCACACTTCAAAGCAACACCAGCTGATTGTCCTGCTTCTGCCCCTGAATCCACTAAGGATTCAACAGAACTGTTTTCTTTGGAAGAAAAATGGAATGACTCACCAAGTGGGAACTAACACTTGTGTTCTCCTTTTCCTTGTTTCTTCTCTTTAATTCAGAAGATATTCAGCAGCAAGCACTGGTCGGCCTCTGTGGGTGCACAGCTTGAGTGTGTTAAATAATTGGATGTTTAGCTGATGCCAGCCAGCTGCATGAAGGGAAGAAGTTAGCTTCCAAAGGGCACAGATGTTTGCTATTGACCTCGTACTGTTTCAGGTGGAGCTATTTATGTGATTCATCAGAAATGCAGAGTTTATAGTAAAATTGCTCTAATGTCAGAAATAAGTTAAATGTTGGGTAGAAATAGATAAAATAGTGGTAATAAAAATAGTTTCAGATATTAAGATAATAATACTCATTTCACTTAGAAAGTATAATTAAAGGGAGAAGAGAGAAAATATTTATGGAGTCAATTCATTCAACAGTTACATGCTCAGCTAACCATGTGTGATCCTTATAGGCTATTCTACTCTAATAACAAAATTAGAAGAGAGAATAGGTATTGGAAACCAAATGGAAATAAGGGCACTTGACTTGCAACCTTGCACTTTGATAAGTCATTGCATTTTTCTTCCAAAGAAAACGTAGGATCAGGGATCAAGGACTAGAGCTCAGTCTTAATATATTTCCCACTTGACTCCCTAATAAAGTCAGAGCTGACTACGCAAAAGCAAGAAAAATATATATTTAAAGCAAGAAAATTTTCTCATTTCTTCTTTTTGTCCCTCTTCAGCTTCCTGTAAATCTATTTGGGTGAGATAACTCTTGAGTGAGGAGTTGAGTGAAGAGGAGGAAGTAAACTATCACTTAACTCCTATAGCATATATGGAAACAGGAGCAGGAAATCGTTCCCCTGGCTTTGACCTCTCACCCCAAAATAAATGAATGGCATTTAGCAGTGTATTCTGTACTCATGTATTTCCTAGATAATGGTGAAAAACTAAAATATGTAGATAAGTGACATTCCACATTCTAGGTGGGAAGCTGAGAAAAGTCAGGGGAGGCAGTTTGCTCACAGGCTTACTGGTTCTCCCCCATTTTGATACTATGTTCACTTTTTTTTATCTTTGATATTTCTAGCTCCATATTTCTTTCTTCACACTCAAACAACAGAGATCTCACTGTTATGAAAGAGTGACTCCATTGTAGGGATTTTTATGAAAAAATATTTTGACAAATTTCAAACTAGCTGAAGAAATTTGGGGATCTTTAATGACAACCATTGGTGTAAACTTAGTTGTAAGTTTCTTCTGTCTGAAGAAATCTGAATTTCTTGAAAAACTACATGACAAATATAAAGTATTTTTATAAATAAAACATGTTTTTACATTCATTGTTTTGGGACAGGATTGCAAGTGCCTCTGAGTAATATTTTATTTGAGATTTAAAAAACCAGGACCATTCAAGTTGACTACAGCCTAATATAATTCTTACAACTGAAATGGTTTCTCGCACCTAGTGTAATTATCCTGGTAACTATCCCAACATAAATACTTGGTAAATACTTGTTGAATTAATTAATTTACTTGAAACAATTTCTAGAATCAATTTTTAATTTTTTTTTAAAGTGTAGGTTCTTCTGGTCATGGGAGAGTAATTGTATCAGACTAAGTCTCTCACAGATAATGAGTTCAGAGCAAAGCATGGCATAACCATAAGCAGACATCACGGTGATGCTTAAAAGAAGGGGAGTGCATTGGATGAGATCTATGTGTATGTTTTACCTGAAGGCATTTCCCATCTACCCGTTGAGAGTGATTAGGCATCAAACAATACTACAATAAAACTGGTTTAGGTGGCTCCCCGGTAGCGCAGCGGTTGAGCGCTGGGTTGCGAAGCTGCCCGCAGCCTTTGCAGCACCGGTTCGATCCCCGGCTGCTCCCCGGCCACCAGAGGAGGGTCCCACATGGCGTGCAGACCTCTCCTGTCGCCCGCTGCTCCCCTCAGCAATGTATCTCAGTCCTTCTGCCTGCTCTGCTCTGGTGAATTCTCTCACCCTCCCGTGCTTCTGACTGTACCCAGTGCTTGTATAAATAAATAAATCTTAAAAAAAAAAAAAAAAAACGCGTTTTAGGAATAGGATATAGTTCAGGGTTTCCAGACAGTCAGGAAAATGAAGAGGACCATCACAAAAAAAAAGTGAACCACAGAAGTGGAGCCCCAAAATCTACATATAAACTCTTCTTAGTCCTTAACTTATTCCTGAACTACAAGATGAAGAGACTCGAAGAAGCCTGGCAAAAAAAAAAAATTGGTGAAACTGAAAAAACATAGTGTTTTCAACTGTTGCTCACCATAGGAAGATTTTTTTGAGTCCTACCAAACTGCCTGCTAGAGTAAAAAAGCACTTTTCAGAGGAGGATAATGGAATCCAGAATCTCAACATCATATCACCCACACAATGTCCAATATATAGTTTTTTTAAATTGTAGGAATAAGATCAGGAAAATGAGATCCGTGGTCAAGAGAAGAACTAGGACAGTGACCCACAGTGAAGAGAAAAAATAGTTGATATAATCTGACTCCAAGATGACCCAGATGAATTAGTAGGTAAGGGCTTCAATACAGTATTACAAATATGTTTACATAAATGAAGTACTTTCAAATAAATGATAATTGAAAGGCTTTGTCAGAACAGATCTGCTGTATAGGAAATACTAAAGGAAGTTCTTAGGGCCAAGGATAAGAGCAAATGGAAACTCAAATCTAGACATAATATATGACAATTTGGGGAGAGACAATGATAGAAAAAGTAGGGACTTTTACTGAGTGGGGATTAAGAGTATATAGGATTTCGGGCCTCCCCTGTGGCGCAGCTGTTGAGCGCTGGGCTGCGAAGCTGCCCGCAGCCTCTGCAGTGCCAGTTCGATCCCCGGCTGCTCCCCGGCCACTGGAGGAGGGTCCCACATGGCGCGCAGACCTCTCCTGCCGCCCGCTGCTCCCCTCAGCAGTGTCCTTCGGTCCTTCTGCCTGCTCTGCTCCCCACCCTGGCTCTGGTGAATTCTCTCACCCTCCCGCGCTTCTGACTGTACCCAATGCATGTATAAATAAATAAATAAATCTTTAAAAAAAAAAAGAGTATATAGGATTTCTTCTACTATTATAACTTATCTATAACTTGAAATTATTTTTAAGTCATAGTAAAATATTTATAAACCGATTTCTTAGTAAACCAGATTCTTCTGTGTCATACATTCATTAGCAAAACTGAGAAACTGGAGAATTTCCAAAGATATTTTAGACATTATACTTTTTCCTTCTCTACCTCGCCCCTAAGTATCTAATATCCTACTGTTCTTTATCAAAATCTACTTTCAAGAAAATCTGAAACATTTCCACAAAAATGCAAATGACTGATGATAAAGTGCAGGGCATTCATTTTGCATTTTAACAGCACCTTCAGTTGGAAAGCTAGGAAGTTTCCAGAGTAGTAATTTTAAAGGAATGAGAACCTTTATGATCTTTGAAATCATATCATGTTAACAACTAACTCCACCTATTCACTTGGCAACCACTTCTGATTCTGCCTTCCTCCATTATCTTAGTTTAAACATTAGCAACCAGAATATCACCTCCTCCCTGTGAGAATTATTAAATGCATTTGTAATTCCTTAAAAAATATTTCTGCAGCTTTGTATCTGTTTAGGGCACAGTCAACTCTTATTATTTCATTTCTGTGAGATGTGAAAGTAGATAACAGAAAGTGATCTTTCAATTACCATCTAAAAGTGAGCGATGTCTATGACTCTCCTCACCTTGAACTTATGTGATACTGAGAAAGGTGAGGATTACATGGGAAGAAATATCTCCAGGGGCAAACAGATAGAGGTACAAAGGCAGGTATATAAAAACATTTTTTTTTTTAAAGATTTATTTATTTATACATACAGGAGCTGGAGTGCAGGCCAGAGATGTGGTAGGTAAGAGGATTCACCAGAGACAGAGTGGGGAGCAGAACAGGCAGATCTACTGAAATACACTGCTGAGGGGAGCAGCGGGCAAGGCAAGAGAGGTCTGCTGCGCCATGTGGTTCACCTCCCTGGCCTGGCCTGGGATCGAACTCATGCTGCAGTGGCTGCAGATAGCTTCATAGTGCTACATTTTAACCACTTGCGCCACCAGGGAGGCCCCTAAAAACAGAATTTCTGACAAACATACAGCAACTCCCTGTACTTATTAGTGTTTTTTGGACTTAGGAATGGTACATTAAAGATACAGAAGTAATAACTGATTTTCTTTTCTCTAACATCAAGTTTTTTCTTTATCCATTGTAGCAACTTACAAATACTAGATGTTTCAACAAATTTTCACTTAATTAAATCATGTTGCATCTAGTGCTATGGTATTCCAGAAAGCTGTCAGTCCTATGGAATTACCCTATTTAAATAGTTCTCTACTTTTTCCCGAGTGCAACAAAAAACAACAGCAATTTTTACCATTCTTAAAGTTCTTACTGTCAGTCCAGTATACTTTATGAAATTGGTTAAATCCCAACAACATATCATACTTCATTTTATTTTTGTTTTTCAGAATCTTAAAATAGCAAACACGTATTATCTCAGATCTGAAGAATTCAGGAGCTAGGTGGTTTCAGATCTCTCCTGAGGTTGCAGAGAGGATGTCAGCAGTCAGCTGGGCTACGTTCTGTTGGAAACTAGAGGAGGGACTTCCAAGACGGCACCTTGTGGCTGTGGGCTGGAGGCCCCAGATCCCTGCCACATAGGCTGCATATTTAATACCTTCCAGAAAACAAAAAGAGGAGGCTGGATCTTTCTCCCCCAAAATATTCAAGAACACAGTATACCAGATATTTTTAAGTGTTATAATTTCTAAAATATAATTGTTTTTCAAGAATTTTTTGCTCTTAAGTTTCAAGTCTTCATAACAGTGAAAATGGTTGCATAGAAATTCAAAAAAAGCAAACAAATATTTTAAACTTTTTTGTTACATGTTTGTGCGATATTGTGATTTTTAAATATATATATGTACACAAACAACAGATATGTATATTCCTATATACGGTCATTCAGATGACTAAAGTATATATAGTTTTCATCAACAGAGCCTAACTCAGAGTTCCAAAAGTCTTGGAATTTCCTAAGTGTTGAGCATGTTAAAGTGTGTCTTGTTATGTTAATAAAGATAACTTTTGTGTAACACCTGAGGATGGGAGCTGGTTGCCAGGGAAACTCACCTGAAGAAAGAAGTTTCCAGTTCTACCCCTAGACCTCCAACAAAGGAGGGACTGGAGATTGAGTTCAATTATCAATGGGAAATGAATTAATCTGTCATTTCTAAGTTATGAAGCCTTATAAAAAACCCATGTGGGGTTTTTCCAAGAGACTCTAGATTGGTGAACATGAGATTTGAGGAGAAAAGCATCCCTAGAGAGGGCCTGGACACTCTAAGCCTTTCCTCCATACCTTGCCTTCTTCTATTCTTCCAACTAGCTGTTTCTAAATATCCTTTGTTGTTGTTTTTAAAGATTTATTTATGCATACAAGAGAACAAAAAGAGAATTGTTGGACCCTTCAATCTGTACCAGTTGATCAGATGTCCAGGTGAAGCCTGGGCTTGCAATTGGTTTCTGAAGTGGAGGAAACTGAGCCTTTTTTCTATGGAATCTGACCCTATTTCTGGTTAGATAGTGGTAAAACTGAGCTGAATTGAGTTGGCGTCCCAAACATCCTGCTAGTGTCCAAGAATTGCTTGTTGGTGTGGTGAAACATCACACACTCACGTTGCAAAATATCAGGACCCTCCTTCCACCCCCCTCCACAATTCATCTTTCCAAATTAGTTTTGTTTCACCAGTATTTTAATTGGTTTGCAATCTCTTAAGATCATTACACCTGATGATGATGGCCAACAAATACAAAACTATTAGAATTCCAAGTAAAGGAAGCTGGTCCGAGTCTACTGGAGTTGCAAGCGATCTACAAATTTGCCATTTGGTATTCAGACAATCTTGAGTGGACAGATTCTGTATTCTAAAAGTCATGGCACAGGAGATTGTTTTTACAGAGCAATTTCTCCACCATTATATTCAGATTTAGCAAATTACCACAGTATCACATTTGAATTTCAAGTCACCATCTTCCATGATTCATAATTTTTAAGCAAAATCAACCATGATATCTTGCATATCAGAGAAATATCAATCAATAAAATACTGTTGATTGTGGGCCTCCCCTGGTGGCGCAGCGGTTGAGTGCTGGGCTGCGAAGCTGCCCGCAGCCTCTGCAGCGCCAGTTCGATCCCCGGCCGCCAGCAAGGGTCCCACTTGGCGCGACAGACCTCTCCTGCCACGCCCACTGTACTCCCCTCAGAAGTGTATTTCATCACTCTGCCTGTTCTGTTTCCCACTCTGGCTCTGGTGAATTCTCTCACCCTCCCGCACTTCTGACTGTACCCAGCGCTTGTCTAAATAAATAAATAAATCTTTAAAAAAAAAAAATACTGTTGATTGAAAGCCAACTATTGTGGGTTCCTATGAGCTGGCTATTAGTTGTCCACTGATGGGCAACTGTGACCTATTTGCTATCTGCATATCACAGCAGAGCATTCCTTGACTACCTACAGAGGATAGCCTGTATGAGAAGGCAGTCCTGGGAACTCCTAGGCCGCTGTCAACCTGATTACGTGACTATCTCCATGGTGGTCTTGGGATAACTCTGCCTGTGATACCATCAAATACTTTGCTGATGCAAATGTCCCTTGACATATGGTCACGATGTCCCCCTTCCCTCTCCATCGTAAAACTTTGTCCCCTATTCCTATCTCACCCTCCAGACTTTATTCCTCATACCATTGTCGCATAATCAGCTTTTACTAGCCTGCATGTCTTCAATAAATGGCACAAGAACTTCTGCTCAAGTAGCAGTCTTGCCTTGCAAACCTGCTCCATGACTGCTGTGTCCCTCATCACGTTCCCACCACAAAGCGGCTACCAGGTTCCTGTCGCAACAAACTATGACTGATGAAATTTGTCAACAGTCCAGACAAAAGAGGGGAACCTGTTTTGGCTAACTGCTGATGAACTTTAAGCCCCCTTTTGGGGCTGTCAAGGTTTTTTTTCCTTGAGAGTTTTGATCATCAAAGTTAGCTTTCTCTTTTCATCTTGAAGACCTGTGATGTTTTCTACCGAGGACTGGAAATTGGGTTTCAGAAATGCCAGTTCCAAGGACAAATTTCCACTTATCTACAAATTATAAATGAATAAAAGTGCCTGGAAACTTAATCACTCAGCATTTGCTAATTTAATTGCATTCTAATTTTTCCTAAGATTCTATTTGTTCGTAGCTACTTTTCAGGTGACGTACTTAATGGTCTGTGGCCTGTTGCCATGGCAAAATAGAACTAATGACAATCCTTACTTCTGCTAACTTAAAACTAATAAAATATACCCTTTCTTGATTTATAAAAATGAAAAGAACTGTGGCAAGTCTAGTATGCATCAAGATGAGTTAAATATTTTTTAGAAATGCTAGTCCTTAATTACAGCTGTGAAGAAACTGGAGCTGAATTACACATGACAAATGTAGACACTTACTGTTCTGCTAGTTGACAGCTTTGCCTGAAGTCTGACGTTTGCTTTTTCAAGCTGTTTGAGAGTAAATTTAGCTAGAAATAACTGTGAATGGAGGGGAGTAACTTCATGGTTCTAATCTTTTTCCTTTTGAATTCCATTATGTGCCACTGTTAGCCAATTAATAGGTTCTAATTCATCTTTCTTTCTCCTAAAAAGTTGAAATAAAATTTGAATTTGCTTTAATTTGTTTAAAGTCAGATTTAATACACTCAAAGACAACTCTACATTTCTGTATGTTTCAGAACAATTTTGGAAGCACCAACATAAATAGAAAATGAATTAGGTGAAGGTTAGTTAATAAAACACATATTTTGAAACTTGAATTCCAGCGTTTTCTCTCTGTATAGTATCTGTTTGAATTGAGCCTATTAATAACCTTATGAGGTTTGGATTTTTCCATCTAATATATGGGAACAAAACTCCTTTTACTCCAGGGATAGTCAGAATAGATCAGTTATACTAGATGTTGATTCCAGATATATATCTGGTATAAAGATATCCCCACCTGAGCCCCTTGGAAGGCAATATGATGAACTTTGATGATGTTTAATATTCTTTTACTGTGTAACCAATTTAAATACTTTAAAAATTTGAAAGCAAACTCAAACTTAGATAGAGTTACTATTGCCTCCAGGCCTCTAATTTATGTATTTTTTAAAGATTTATTTATTTATGCATAGAAGAGCTGGGGTACAGGCCAGAGATGCCAGGGGGTGGGGGGGCAGGGGCAGTAAGAGGATTCACCAGACACAGAGTGGGGAACAGAACAGGCAGACTGACCAAAGTACACTGCTGAGGGGAGCAGCAGGCAAGACAGGAGAGGTCTGCTGCACCATGTGGGTTGCTCCCTGGCTGGCCGGGGATCAAACTCGAGCTGCAGAGGCTGTGGATCACTTCATAGTGTGGTGCTCAACCCCTTGCACCACCAGGGAGGCCCCTAATTTATGTATTCTTTTGTTTTCTGTGCAGGTCCAGGAAAAGCAGCCACTTAATGAAAACATACAAAGTACATAAATCAAGCCATCTAAACAAAATTGCCATCTTTGGACACACATAACTCACTTTGAATACATTTTTAAAAATCCATCTTCTATGTTATCCTTCAAGTCATGATAGTATCTCCATTACTCAGATGGAAATGCTGGCACAGGATGCCCAATGTTAAAACCAGAATTAATTTATCTCTTGAGATCCTTTCCGCTCTATATTTTTGGGATGCTCATAATAGAAACAGAATGATTTGGAGTTCTGAGCATTGTTTTCAATAGGAAAAAAAATGCAGTTATTATTGCTGGGGGAGAATGAAGCAAACTGAAATTATCAGCCTATTCAAGTCCCTTTGAGATAACAGAAAATTCAAGCAAATGACACCAGATAAATTTCCCTTACAATTGTTTTTTTTTTTTTAATTGAGGTTAACACTGGTTTACAATACTCTGTATGATTCATTGGTGTTTTTACAATATTTTTAAAGTATCACTCCCAAACACTCAAATATAGAAGATTCTTTTTTTCCCCCCTTTGTATTCATTTGATTATCCCATAGTGTATAAATCACGTCTGGTTTGTACCAGACAAGTTTGGGCCAGCAAAGATTGTAGTGAGTTCACAAAAGCCACTTAACATATTTGGTTGTCATTTAAATCATTACTTTGAATACAAAGGAAGACAAATCCTCCTACTGTGATAGGCAGGTTTAAGTAAACTATCTTACAAACTAAATAAAAAATAACTTTAGTACATTTTGAAAAAGTCATTCTTTCATTGCCAGTCTGCCATAGAATTCTCTGATTTTTTAAAAAAATGTGACCCAAGGTTTCAGTACCCCTTCTCCTGTGCAGCTTTTGTAAGTCACAGAAACGAGCCATGGAGGCCTTCTGCTGAAGTTTGGATGAAGTCTGGTTCGTCCTCCAAAGCACTTATTCTGACACAGTGTAAGTCACAGGGGAAAAAAAATGAAGAGACAGAGTCTTAGGGGCACATCAGGGACTTGGGCTAGTTTATTTGCATCAGTTATTGAGTTTCACTTAGGTGACTCAAGAATATCCAAATTGTTTTGGGTTGTTTTTTTTTGTTTGCTTGTTTTTAATGCTGTCAGTGACACTGGGGGTGTGGAAGGCTGTAAGCATTTCTATTGGCAGGTACTGGAGGGGTTTTGGAGGAGCTATGGGCCAAAGAGAGACCTGGATTCACATTCCAGCACTTTTTCTTATCAGCAGTGTTCCGTGCACTCATCTATGAAATGAGATAATAATGCCTACCTCAAAGATCTATTTCCAGGTTTGAATGAAATTCTTAATGTCAACTGCTGAACTTGGTGTCTGAAAAAATATACGTCCTGTAAGAGTTGTTTGATTTTATACCCACTCTGAGCCAGTCTATATAATTTATGTGAAAATAAAGTGGAACATTGCTAGGATGAACCAAGAAAAAAAGACCATCCTTCTGAATTACTTGTATCAGGTAGTTTGTTTTTTTTTTTTAAGTAAGGCTTTTTTTTTAAATTGAGGTATAATTGTCATTGTATTTGTTTCAGGTGTATAACATAATGATTTGATATTTGTACACACTACAAAATGGTCACAATAAGTCTAGTTAACATTCATCACCCCACAAAATTTTTTCTAGTGATGAGAACTTTTAAGATCTAATTTCTTAGCAACTTTCAAAGAGGCAATACAGTTTTATTAACTATAGTCAGCATACTGTCCATTATATACCCAGGCACATTTATTTAATTACTGAAAGTTTGCATCTTGAAATTTCTTTTAATAACAAACAGTAACAGAACTACGTGCATAAATTATGGCTATAGAAGAACATTAACTTATTTTAATAGACAAATATGAACCACTTCAAATTATCATAGCAATATATACTGGAAAAGGGCATTAGACAGATCTTCCTAATTCAGTTCTAGCTTTATTCCTTGAGAAGACTTCTTTATCTTTGATCTTTGGCTTCCTCATCTGTTAAATCAATACTTTGTAAGGGTGTATTGAGGAATATATTAAAATTATTTGTATATGATGTCTAACTATCTAAGGTAATGAATTAAAACTGTATACATGTCTCTCTGGAGAGAGAGAACATACAGTAAAATATACAGATTGATGATTATTCCAATGTTATAATAATTTTTATGGCAAACAGGATACAAAATAAATTTAAGTGCTAAAATTGTCTGCCATTTGTAAATATTTTCTTAGCAAAATTATTTGCAATATTGCTTATTCAATACTTTTGCCTTTTATATAATTAAAAACTAACTTCAAGGGGTCATGAGCATGACAGGGCAAGTGGAATGGTTACTGGGGTGGGTGGCAAAATTCAATTTCTTGACCTGGGTAGTAATTTACAAGGGCAAGGGCGTGTCTGGCATATCATTACTCATTAAGCAATATATTTGTTTTGTGTAGATTTTGGTGTCCTTGGTTTATTATGCAATTAAAGATAAATTTACTCAAGCCAGATATGATAGAGCTACTTACTACAAAGGTGAAATCATAGAGGACTGACTTACTGAGGTTTTATTATATTTTAGAAACATATAAAAGAGAACTGTCATACAAATAAAATCTTGATTCACTCATTTGGTGTTCATTCCACCAACACCAAATTGCTAAGTTTTCCATTTTCACATGAAAAATCTTGGATGCCAACAACTGTAAATATAGAGTAGAATTAATATAACCTCAGACAGTAACAATTCATTTGGCAATGTGGATAGTCACATCGTTAATTTAAAAAGATGAATCAAATCATAATGAGGTCTCAAGGTTTCAGATGCAGTAAACATGTGCAGGGTAGGTAAAAGTATCAGACTTTTCTGCCCTCCCGCCATTAGGATAGATGAGGGAACCCTGTGGTCCTGAATGCATGCCTGATGGTGGGCACCTGAAGTGGGTACACCTGGTCTAAGACTGGGCTTTTAAGGGCGGTGTCACAGGGATGCCAGCAGGAGTCAAAAACCAATAGAAGCCGAGAGAAGAAGAGAAGCAGAGAGAAGGCCAGAGAGCCCAGGTAGAGTGAGGATTTGCTGGGGCCTGGGAGGACTGCCAGCCTCCCAGCCCCCCAGCACCCCTGAATACCATATGCCTGGTAAATCTAAATAAAAGACCTGCAAAAGGCACTGAGGACTCTGACTCCTCCTTTACCTGGTCTGCTGGATCAGAAAACCTGCTCCGTGTCCTGTCCTGCCCCTACAACATGGTAGTATCCATTTAAAGAGTAAATATGTAGACAGTTAAAAAGAGATCGATGGATAACAAGTTGAATATGAGTCCACTTTTGTGTGGCTATTTGAAGAGTAAAAAGATATGTTAGCTAAAATGAGTATTTATTGATCATCAGCACACTTGCCACGCTCCTGAACGACTGCCCTATACCTCCGGATCTCTTGAGGCCAGCATCTGATACTAACAGACTCCATCTCTCTGTGCCTCGATATCAAAATTACTGTGGGCAAAAGACCCTGAGAATGAAGTTTCTGTGCTCAGGCACTGTAGGGATGAAAGGTTCCAACAAGGAACCACCATGAGTTCAGACTATGCTGGGAACTCAAGGATGAATAATGCCCAGTCTCTATTCTTGAGGAAGCCAGTCTTCAGAAAACAAGACAGAACATCTCATGAAATTCTTTAAGGGGTATAAAAAATTAAGTACAAATAAAGTCCTTCAAGATCCTAGAGGAAACGAAGACAAATGTCACATAGAGGACTACAGTTAAACTATCTTGAGGGAGATTTAAACTCTCAAGGCTCATTCAGACCAAAAAATACAAGTGTTAATTTATTTACATCAATATCATGAATTTCTCTTCAACAAACTACACTATGCATGAAGTCTTGACAGGTTGAAGAGATTTTTGCAATAGCTAAAACTGACAAGGATCTACTGCACATCAGTAAGGAAATTATGGTTGCTCTGAGAGAAGATGGGCAAACACTGGGAACAAGCACTTACCAGAGGAGAAAACCAAAAGAATTTCTCACCCATCACCCTTTTAAATCAGTTAGACCAGCACGCTAACTAGCTCCTGGTGTGGGTAGGGGCTGTCAGGCTCTAGGTGCTGGGGTGGCGTGTTAATCAGTGCATCCATTCTGGAGAACACTGAGCAATATTCATCAAAGTCAACACTAGATCCTAAGCATCCAGTGCAGGGGAGGGGGACAGACTGGAGAGGGCAGCTTAGAAGTGTTTTCTGCATCACAAATTTGGTTTTGATTCTAAAGACAATGGAGAACCAAGAGAAGATTCTAAGCAGGCCAGTGACATGACCAGAAGTCATGGCCGTTTGGGGTAAGGGAGAAATGGCAGCTTAGGAAATGAGTTAAGGGGCATGTATATATAAAACGATACATCGTGAGTAAAGCAGAATGCAAAACAGTCTGCAGACACAAGCTACTACTAATAAGAATGGCAGAGGACATTTAATAAAGCTCAGAAGTAAATCCGTAATTAAGCACATCATACTTAATATTCGTTGGTTTCTTTTTCCCAAGAAGCAACTTATTTATGATTTTTTTTGGGGGGTAACAAAATATTGTTTAGAATTCTGGAATCTAAATGTTAAAAGTGTTACTCTTTAAAAGAAAAAGTGCTGAGATTGGAGAAGAGAGTCATTATCTTTTGACCCTGTCTGTTAGGTGAAGTTTTGGCAGGTTTTGGTGGTTTCAGAGCAAACCACTAATATGAAAATTTAGGGTCTAGTTATACAAAAATCACTCTTCAAAGAATGTAACTACTTTGAGTTTGTGGGTTTATGGGAGATTTTTCAAACTATGTTTTCTATTTTCTATGGTTTCTACAATGAGATTGTACCCCCCCAAAATTTATCATTTTCCAGCTAAATTCTGACTTTTTATTTAGATGAATTTTAGGATTTGTTTTAGGTAAAGGAGCGAGGAAATTATAAACATAGTTCCTCTTGTGAAACCAATTAGTTGGTAGATGTTATCACTGCCTCAGCCAGTGGGCAAAGCAGCCAGTATGGGAAGGTCCAGCCAACCCCGGCCAAGTCTGTGGGGTAAGGAAACCCACAGAGGACTTGTGGTTCTCGAGGCATGAAGCTCACCAGTCCGACAAAGCAGACGGTCAGTAAGTGCTTGTTCGCTTCCCTTTCATGTGTGCAGAGATTTAATTACCTCTGCTCTTAGAAACTATTCATTTTGGCTTCTGTAACCTGAATGTTAATTAGCATCCCTTTCTCTTTCCTGTACATCTACCCATCTCAGGGCAATGCCAATGCTGAGAATACAGAGTCCTTTTTCTTATTTGCTTCTGGTTTTCTAAGTGTGCTTTCTCCCTCTGTTGCTCTCCCTGTTTTTTCTCTAAGACCCAGTCTGTTGTCTTCCCTTTTGTACCCCATGTCCTAGACTTAATGGCTTGCTTTCTCATTAATCCCTGAGAAGGCTGCATTGAGGCCCAGACACAGCTAGACAAATAGACGCTTGGGGTAGAAGGTCCATGCGGACTTCTCCAAGAGGACTCACAGAAATGAGGTTGGATGATTTGTGCTTCAGCCGCAGTGATATATTCTAAAGCCAAACAACCATGGAAATTTGTTCCTTGCTAGAAGCTTATAAAATAAATACTTAGGATGCAGACTAAGCTTTATTTTATTGAAAATAACATCCAGCTACTATAAATGGTATTTGTTGTGCCAGGAGTTAAGACATGTGCCACATTACGTCTGGCCTAGTTTTCTTACTGGTTTTAAGTACCTTTAAAGAATTGCTTCATACTTAGGAAAAAGAAAAATATCGGATGGTTTCACTTATAGCAGGAATATAGGGGAACCCAATAAGACATCAGTGTAAAAAAATAATAACAGTACAAAACACAACAAAGCAAAAACGGACAATTATAAATCAGAGACACACTGCAGGGGAGGAGGAGAAAGAGGGATCAGAAGGAGGGAGGGAGGAGCACAGGGGACAGAGCACAGGGAGGAAGCAAATATTGTCCAAAAATGAACAATGATGTAAAAAATTCTAAAAAATGAAAAAATAAAGTCAAGCCAGAAGAGAAAACAAAAAGAATTGCTTCATACTTTTTGGCCTTGTGATACAATTTACTATATTAAAGTAATGCATGAGTAATGCATAACAAACACTGCGGTGCTCAGTGTAATAGACAAATTCCTGAAAATTAATATGTAAGTAAAATTGTGAATGAGGAAAATCTTAAATTTTAAGATCGCTAAAGAAATTTCATTGTATATTAACTAATAATTAAAGAATTCTTTTATATATCATGTGACAGTTTTATAAAGTGAGAAAATAATGGAATCAGGAATCACAAACTAGGTTTCAGTTTTAATTCTATAAAATATGAGCTGTATTGGGCCTCCCCGGTGGCGCAGCGGTTGAGCGCTGGGTTGCGAAGCTGCCCGCAGCCTCAGCGGCACCGGTTCAATCCCCGGCTGCTCCCCGGCCACTGGAGGAGGGTCCCACATGGTGCGCAGACCTCTCCTGCCGCCCGCTACTCCCCTCAGCAGTGTACTTCGGTCTTTCTGCCTGCTCTGCTCCCCGCTCTGGCTCTGGTGAATTCTCTCACCCTCCCGCGCTTCTGACTGTACCCAGTGCATGTATAAACAAAACAAACAAACAAATAAATAAATAAATAAAACATGCCTCTATTAAAAAAAATATATGAGCTGTATTATATCAAAACACTCTTAGCCACAGCTTTCATGTGTAAAATATAAATTATTTCACAATGTCATTATTGCACTTAGCAAACTATAAAGTACTAAATGGGTGTAACCTGCTGCCACAATTATCTGCAAACTTTTAATGCATACCTGGTCTTGTGTGCCTGTGGTTGAGATAGAGTTGACTTTATCGTATTTTTCTATTTAGACAAGGATACCAAGGATCCAATGTCTAGTGATTGATCCTAGGTAATATTATCAAAGGTAGCAGATGCAAAATGAAAATTCAAATATTCTGACTCCTAAATTGATACATTTCGTGCTGGACCACAGATCTCCGACCTTGGAGGTGAGGGAGAGGAGGGAGGTAAAGCAGAGATGGAAACTTCTCCAATAACATTCCTTTCCTCGCTATAGTGGAAAGTAGAAGGGAGGGAAACCGTCGTGGCTGAAATTCTAGCCCCATCTCTTTTAAAGAGATATTACTTAACCTGAGTCTGCACGTAGCCAATTATAAAATAAAGATAATTTATCTAATTTACAGAGTAGCTAGGATTAAATAAAGTGATGTGTATTCTACTCATGGAACATAATGAGCATACACTTAAGAAAATATTAGTGCCAAATTTAGTGCCTAGGTGTGGGAGAAAAGAAACTAAATGTATCGTTCTGCCTGTGCTAATCCCTGAAGGGGCCTTTTTGGACCAGGAGAAGAGAAACATTTTCATCTTCCATGAATTTCCTCCTCTCATAATGAGATTATTTCTTGATTACTAAAGCTAATGAAAGATTTTTCATCTGAGATAGCAGACTGAATACATAAATTTATAAACTCTGCATTAAAATGTTAATTACAAGTATATTTTTTCTAAAATAACTTTTTTTTTAACTCCAACAATAAAGTGGATGGGAGTTAACATTAACTGAGGATGTCTCAACATCACAAGGGAGTTCAACAAATTTCTGTAAAACAAAAAGCATACAGAAGGAGGATTACTGATGAAGCAGACATTCAGAAGTCTATATTATTAAGACAGCAGCATCAGCCCTGGACGCACACTCTGGAAAGACTTCAGACTCCCAGGCAGTATGTAAAATGGGACAGAAATACAGGGATTGGTTAACCTCTAACCAAAGTTAACCTGTAAGCAAAGACAAAACATCTTTTCTAAAGAAATCTCTCCAGGGAACACTAAAGTATCTAGTGTAGTACTGGTTCTCCAAGTAAAACTCTTTTTTCAGCATTTGGCATAACCAAGACTTCTTCTTAGCCAGCCTGTTTTAAAGTAGACCATGTCCAAATGAAAATTCCCACCTCTGTACCCAGTATTCCCAGTCAGTCTGTGTCCTCATTTTCAAAGAAAAACAAATGTTTGAGTCAAACTGCGAAACTGGAGTGAAAGAATAAGAAAACAGTGACAAAGTGTCCCTAGAAGAGGTAGAGTTAATGAAGCAGAAGATAGCACTGTCTTAAAAACAGTAAATTATATACCACCACTCTCTTGCAAATTTTTCTCTTAGCCTGTCAATTCCAAAATTCCGAATAAGGTCACAGATGGTGTCCCTCTCTGCTGGTATTTTAGTCAAATCAAGGTTTTTATTTATGCTCTTTTTTTGCAGGCCAGATAGTAGAGATATTTTTGGTTAAAATTGGAGTTTGACCTCATAAAGTCTCCAAACAGAACACACAGGATGCTGGCCAGCACTCAGGATGCTATGATATGTGCTGAGGACCACACTGGTGTGGGTAATTCTGCTAGCCCACAAAAGTTGCTAAAGCCTTATTTTTACACCCTCTTGTGAACTAACACAACCTTGCAGTGCAGATAGTGTAAAAATCACTCTGCTTTTGTCACATTAATTAGCACTGGTTAGAAAAGAAAGGAATTTTTGAGATAATGCATCTAATCTAAACCTTTTATTTTATAGACCTTTTTAAACTGTAGTTAAAATAGAATGAATTAAAGCTGAAGACCTTAGCTGCCAGTGTTGGTGTTATCTCTTCTAAGTTAAACTGTCTTTGCTCCTTTAACTAAGAATGTCTCAACCTTTTAATGGCACCTTCTACAATAGTCCTAGTTTTCCACTATAAGAGTCAGAGTGAAAAATACCTGATCAAGTACAAAATGCATTCACTGATTAATAAAGCCAAGCAACTGTCTGTGTTTGGCTTCTCTTTGTCCCACTCTTTTGCTAACATAGCTGTTCTCCAAATGTGGTCTGGAGACCCCTGTGAGATCGCAAGACCCTTTCAGGAAATTTGCAAGGTCAAATCTATTTTTTATGGTGCTATTAAAAGAAAACTTGTGTTTTGTATTTTCATTTGCCCAGAAATGTTTTCCAGAATTTTCCCCAAAAAGTAGGCTTAGGATATAAATGTGTACATTGTTAGAGATTAAGTATTTTAGAGATTAAGTTTATTGAACTCTTAATTACCTTCAGTTATGCTTGCTATACTCTGTTTAGACACATTATTGCCCATAAACTGTTACTTTGAACTCCTGAACATTGCCTTGCTCCTACATGGGACCCCAAGAAAGTAAGCACAATTTTTGTCTTATTTTACAATCTTTTTTATTTTTTTACAATTGACATCTATTGGCTACTTCATTCAAAAACAGTAGATCACACTTTTTTAAAAGATTTATTTATTTATGCATACAAGAACTGGGGTGTAAGCTAGAGGTGTGGGGTGGGGGAGGGGGGGTTGAGAGGATTCACCAGAGAGAGTGGGGAGAAGATGAGGCAGATTTACTGAAATACACTGCTGAGGGGAGCAGCAGATCAACAGGTCAGGTCTGCTGTACCATGTGGGTTGCTTCCTGGCCAGCCAGGGTCGAACTCTGTGCAGCAGTGCCTGGCTATACATAGAGTAATAGCACTGTCTTTAACACCTGCGCCACCAGGGAGGCCCACATTTCTTCTTAAATCACATGGAGCACTTAACAAGAAAGACCACATTCTGTGCCACTAAACACATCTTTACAAAATTGAAAGAACAGAAATCATACAATGTCTGCTTTCAGACTACAATGGAATTAAACAAAATCAGTGACCAAAAGGTAGCTGGAAAATCTTCAACTATCATTATCTCTGGGCATGTAATCAAGAATTAAACAACACACTTCTAAATAGCACGCAGGTCTATACAAAAAAGAAAAATGATGTAAAAAATATATAAAATTTAAAAAATAGCATGTAGGTCAAAGAAGAAATGTCAAGAGAAAAACAATTTTTAACTAATGAAAAAGAAAATACAACTTAAAAATCTTGTAAGGTACAACGAGACCAGTGTGCAGAGGGAAATGTATGGTATTGAATGCCTATATTAGAAAAGGAGATGTAAATCATTCATCTAGGTTTCTCCTTTCTGGAACTGGAAAGAGAAGAGGAAGTTAAATCCAAAGTAAGCAGAAGAGGAAAAAATTAAATCAGAAATCAATGCAAATGAAACAAATCAATACAGAAAGTCGATGAAACTAAATTTGGTTTTTGAAAAGATTAATAAAGTGAATAAACTTCTAGCCAAAGTAAAAAAAAAGAGGATATAAATAATATAAGAAATGAAAGAGAAGACATTATACATATCCCATGGATATTAAAAAGATAATAAACAGAAACTATTAACAACTCTGTTAATAGTTTATTACAATATAAATAGTACTGTCTTTAACACTGTTAAAGTGTTAAAGTGTCTTTAGCACTGTTATTAACTCTGTTAATACAATATATTCAATAACTTAGATGAAATGGATCAGTGTTTTGAAAGACACAGTCTGCCAAACCTCACACAAGGAGAAATAGATGACCTTAATAACTATGTCTATTAAAGAAATTAAATCAATACTTAATAATCTTCCAAAATAGAAAGCACCAGCCCAAGAGGGACTTACTGGTTAATTCTACCAAACATTCATGGACTAAATTATATCATTTTTCTATAATCTCCTTCAAAAGATAGAAGCAGAAAGAATACTTCCTAACTTATTTTTTATGAGGCCAGCAGTACTGTTATCAAAACTGGAAAAGACACTACAAGACAAGAAAACTACAGACCAATATCTCTCATAAACATAGATGTAAAACTTCTCAACAAAATATTAGCAAATCAAGTTCAACAACGCATGAAAAGAAATATACACCACAATTTAGAAGCATTTATTCCAGGTATTCAAGGCCCACTAGGTGCAGAAGAAACATTAAATAAAATTTAACACCCATATATGATAAAAACTTTCAGTAAATTAGGAATAGAGGGAACTTCCTCCACTTGATAAAGAATATATACAAAACCCCTACACTTAACACCCCATACTTACTGGTGAGAAATCCAAAGCTTTCCCACTAAGATCAGAAACAAAGTAAAAATGTCTCCTCCTGCTTTTCAACACCACAGTAGAAGTCTTAGCAAATGCAGTGAGGCAAGAAAAGGAAGCAAAAAGTTTACAGATTGGGAAGGAAGAAATAAATCTTTCTCTCTTCACAAATGATGTGATCATCTATACAGAAAAGATGTAAGAATCAACCAAAAATTCCTGAAACTAACAAGAAATTATAGCAAGTTTGAAAGTTATAAGGTTAATGTACAAAAGTTAGTTGCTTTCTAATATACCAGTAATGACAAATTTGTTTTTGTTGTGATTCTGTCTATCTATCTATCTATCTATCTATCTATCTATCTATCTATCTCTATCTATGTATCTTTCTATCTACCTACCTACCTACCTAATCTCTTACATACCTGCAATGACCAAAAAGAATTTGAACTTTAAAACACAATACTATTTACATTAGCATCCCCAAAATGAAACTCTTAGGTATAAATTTAAAAAAATATATTAAACATCTGTCTGTGGAATACTACAAAGTTTTGATGAAAAAAAAAGCAAAGATAAACTTTAAAAAACAGAGACAGTCTATATTGATGGGTGTGAAAACTCAGTATTGTCAGGAGGTCAGCTCTTCCCAATTTGATCTTTCAAGATTCAATGCAATCCCAATCAAAAATTCCAGCAAGTTATTTTGTGGATATCAACAAATTGATTCTAATATTTGTGTGGAGAGGTAAAAGATTCAATTAATTAATTCATTCAGTGTTGGAGAAGAACAAAATAGGAGGACTGACACGACCTAACTATAAGACTTACTATAAAGCTAAAGTAATCAGGACAGTGTGATATTTGTGAAAGAATAAACAAATAGATTAATGGCACAGAACCAAGCCCAGAAATGGACTAAATATAGTCAACTGATCCTCGGCAATGGAACAAAGAAAATACAATGGGCCAAAAAATAGTCACTTTAACAAACGCTGCTGGAACAATTGGCCATCCACGTGAAATAGTATGAATTTCAAAACAGACCTCAGTGTCTTCACAAAAATTAACTCAAAATAATCACTGTTCTCTTTTTTAATGATTTATTTATTTATTTATTTATTTATTTATGCATACAAGAGGTGTGGTGTAGGCAAGAGGTATGGGAGTGGGAGGTGAGAGGATTCACCAGAGACAGAGTGGGGAGCAGAACAGGCAGACTGAAGAAATACACTGCTGAGGGGAGCAGCGGGCAAATCAGGAGAGGTCTGCTGCGCTATGTGGGTAGCTTGGCCGGGATCAAACTCGTGCTGCAATGGCTGCAGATAGCTTCAGAGTGCTGAGACTTAACCCCTTGTGCCATTAGGGAGGCCCAAAATAATCACTGTTCTAAAGGTATAATACAAAACAATAAAATTCTTAGTAGCTCACATAAGAGAAAACCTTGATGACCTTGGTATGGTGATGACTTTTTTTTCTGACTAAGAAGTTCATTTTATTGTCCTATTGAGGTAATAACATTGGTTACAGCATTGTACACCATTTAGACGCATAGGATCACCCCCTCAGGGAGTTACCACACCATACCCACCACCAAGACACCCACAGTCCATTGTACTCCCTCCCCATTTTGCTCTCTCCCCTTGCTCTTCCCCCTCTGGGAGCTCCAGATCCACAGTCAGATTTTCAGAGTTAGTTGTTGCCTGCTTTATCTGATCCTTTGCTTTGTTTCTCTATAGTCCACATATAAGTAACACCAAAGTGATCAATCTAGATATAACACCGATGGCACCATCTATAAAAGGAATAGCTGATAAGCTAGACTTCATTATAGTTATGAACATTTGCTCTGTGAAAGACAATATCAAGAGGATGAGAATATATACCATAAACAGAAAGAAACTATTTGCAAAAAGAAACATGTGATAAAAGACTATTATCCAAAATACACAAAGAACTCCTAAAATTCAACATAAAGAAAATGAAAAACTTAATCAAAAATGGGCAAAGACCTGAACAGATACCTCACCAAAAAAAAGATGTGTATATGAAAAGCGTTCAACATCATACGTTGAAATGCAAATCAAAACAACAATAAGATATCACTACATACCTATATACCTATTAGGATGGCCAAACTCTAAAAGATTAGCAACTCCAATGCTGATGGAACAGAGAAATTCTTATTCACTGCTGGTAGGAAGTCACTTTGGAAGACAGTTTGACAGTTTCTTACAAAACTAAACATACTCTTCGCACATAATCCAGCAGTGGCATACCTTGGTATTTAGCCTGATGAATTGAAAACTTATGTCCACAGAAAAACCGGCATGTGGACTCTTATCAGTTTTTTATAAATAACTACCAAAACTTGGAAGCAACCAAGATGTCCTTCAGTAGATGAATAGATAAATAAACTGTGGCACATCCAGACAATGGAATATTATTCAGTGCTAAAAAGAAACGTGCTGTCAAATCATGAAAAGACATTCAGGAAACTAAAATTCATACTACTAAGTGAAAAAATCCAGCCTGAAAAGGTTAGATACTATATGATTGCAACTACATAACAGTCTGGAAAATGCTAAATTATGGAAACAGTAAAAACAATTAGTGGTTGCCAGGAGTGAGGGTGGACAGAGAGCTGAGCACAGGGGTGAGGGTTTGGCAGAACACAGAGGATTTTTAGGGCAGTAACACTCTTCTGAATGATACTACAATGGTGGATGTCATTTTGCATTTGTCAAAATCTATAGACTATACAACAACAAGCGTGAACCCTAGTATAAACTAAGGAATTAGGTGATAGTGATGCATCAATGTATTGACTGTAAATGTACCACCTGTGCTGTGAGATGTAGATAGTGGAGGAGGTTGTGTATAGGGGAACTCTCTGTACTTCTCAAATTTGCTGTGAAGCTAAACCTGCTCACTTTACTATAAAGCAACAGTATTATAGTATTAGCACAAAAAGAGATACATGGTTCACTATACCAGAATCAAAGTCCAGAAATAAATCCATATGTGTATCAGAACCTAATCTATGATTCAGAAAGCACAACCATATGATGGAGAAAGGACAGTGTTTTTAATAGATGGTACTGGGAAAAATGGAAGGCCACACATAAAAGACTGAATTTAGAGGGCCTCCCTGGTGGTGCAAGGGGTTAAGACTCAACCTATGAAGCTGTCCGCAGCCTCTGCAGCACGAGTTCGATCCCTGGCTGGCCAGGGAACAACACACATGGCACAGCAGACCTCTCCTGACTCCTGCTGCTCCCCTCAGCAATGTACTTTGGTCAATCTGCCTGTTCTGTTCCCCACTCTGTGTCTGGTGAATCCTCTCACCCCCCCCTACACCTCTGGCCTGTATCCCAGCTCTTGTATGCATAAATAAATAAATCTTTAAAAAAAAAAAAGAATGACGTTAGAGCACTCTCTAACTTCACATACAAAGATAAATTCCAATTAAATTAAAGATTTAGATATAACACCTGCAACAATAAAATATAGAGAAGAAAGCATTAATGATTGGTTCCATAACTTCATTGATAAAGGTGTTTTTGGAGACTCAACCCCTATGGCAAAGGCTCTGAGGTTAAGAACTGGGGGAGGGGTGAGAAAGTGAGAAAGAGATGAGGGGTGAGAAAGTGAGAAAGCGAGAAAGAGAAAGTAGAGAAGGTGGTGGGAAAAAATAAAAATAAAATAAAAGTCCTGATGATTAAATTTTTAAAAAGAAACTAAAACTGCTCTAAAAATATTATTTATTAATTTTTTTAAAAGACAGCTTTATGGTGCCAATTAAGTTGCGGTATCACTTAAAGATTGATCACTTAGCATTTAAAGAAAAAGGAATTAAATATTTTAAATGTAGACATGATGAGCTTTTTCAAAACTAAAACTTATTTGTTAAAGCTTTTTATATTACAAATAAGAAAGTCTCCAAAGTACCTGACAGACTCTTTGTTACTTTATTACCCTGACCAGAGAAGTACATGCAGTAGTTGAAGACCTTACAAAACCTTTAAAATTGATACTGCTGGACACCTGCTGGATAAATAGCCACCAATGGAATTAGGGTAATAACATGCCATTTGCTATGCACAGTAAATTGCTGTGCTCAATCCTCAGCTACAAATCATACTTTTGCTTTACCAATGGGACAAATCTATAGATCTGTGGCTGTTTTGCATGCATTCATCTTCTTCTGTTACCAGACCCAGCAGATAATCAGCCAAGATCTCTTATGGGAACACTTGGCAAGGAATATAAAGCATTGAATAACTTTTTTGACAACAAACTTGTTGCTTGGCAAGAAGCACCAAGTACTGAGTGACTTTTTTGAATCTTCTAGTTTATCCTGGAATAAGTCTATTGGCATTTGAAGGGATGATACAAAAGCCAAGGTGAGTAAAACTACTGGCACCTTTGCATGAATCAAAGCAGTGGCATTCATACTAGCAGTCTTTGTATTCTTCACTGTGCCATTTTAAAAATAACCAGGTTCACTTAGGAATGCCCTAGATGAAGCTATAAAAGTTGTGCATCCCACTACATTTAAATTCCTTGAATACACACCTTTGTGCTGTTTCTGCAGGACAAAATGGGAAGACCTGGTGCTGCTTACAGATGTGCTGGTTGCCTTAAAGAAAAGAGCCTGTGCAACAGTCACAATTATTACCTAAACCAGATGCTTCTGTCATGGAACACCATTTTTACCTGCTAGAACAGCAGAACGCCCAATTAAGCTTGTTCAGACTTGAGAATTTCACATTGTTTTGGACATTAACAAAGTGTAGGGTAAATGGTTTTTCAGGCTTTTCTGCCCTCCCACCATTAGTATTGCCCTGTCTGATGGGGCACCCACAGTTGATATATTGTTGCAAACTGTCTTGTTTACTTCTGTGGGCCATGGGAGGAGTATTGAGATAGTCCCTGAGAGAAGCAGAAGCTGGAGACCAAGCAGGAGAGAGACAGGAGAGAAGAAGGAGAGAGAGGAGCCCAGAGTGAAAATGTGCTGGGGGCTTGGAGGCCTACCGGCCTCCTGGCCCCCTGGCACTCCTACCTGCCATATACCTGTTTGCCACACTGCATGTAAAGCTCAATAAAAGCCTGTTAAAGCCACGGAGGGCTCCAAGACTCTCCTTTACTGGTCTGCTGGATCAGAAAACCTGCTCAGTGCTCATCCTGCCCCTACACAAAGTAAAACTTTTATTTCAAACTATTGATAGTTTTTCTTGACAATGACACAAATCAATCTTCAGGGAGAGCTTAGCTAACTATAAAAATTGTATTCATCCCTGTGACTCTGACAGCTTCCCAATAATTTCCTTATAGATCAGCTGGTGATATTAGTGAATTATTTTGTATTTTATGAAGTATGTCAACATTTAGAAAATATACATACCTCAGTAAATCAATAATTTCCAATAAAAGTGTGATGTTATAGAAATGCTCATGAATAAAATATCTAGTTGGAGTGTCAGCTAGACCAAAGAACATGGATCAAAGTAAGAAAAGTTCATTGTCATGATTGCTGATTCAGCATTGCAATTAACTATTAAATACTATCCCTTATTGAGTTTTTGGTTTAATGTCAAAAGACAATATCCACAATTATCTGAAAAAAAAAAAAAAGATCAAAATACTCCTGCCTTCCCCAGGGATCTGTGTGAGGCTAGATTTTCTTTATATTCTTCAACCAAAATAACATATCACCACATATTGAATGCAGAAGCAGAATGAGAGCTGTCTTATTAATTCAGACAATAAAGACATTCATGAAAGTATAAAACAAGGCTACTCTTACAGCTGAATTTTATGCTCTTTTGAAAAATATTTAGGAAGTGTCATTTGTGCTACATGTAATGGATTTATTGCTATTATTTTTAAATGAATAAACTCTACCAAACCATTGATAACTACTGTGCAAATCTCCTCTGAACATCACTTATCACATTCTTACCAAACCAATTAACTTAAGTCATAAATAGTCAAGGTATTTGAATTGCCAAAGTTTTCCTCATTTTTTTTTCCCACACTACTCATTCTGACTCCACCTCTGGTCAAATCCAATTTCTTGCCATGGTTTTCTGCCACCCAACCAATCTCTACTTCTCACAGAAGCTGCTAAAAGAACCCCAGTTTTGTTCCATGGGTGCCGCCTCAAAGTCGCAGTTGACTTCTGCACAAACAGACTTACACTCAGACCATAGGAGCCAAAAACTGAAGAAGCAAATGAGATTAGGTGAATATGATTTGAAACCAGCCAAGTGCTGTCCAGATGTTATTATAGAAATAACTCTTTGTCCTAGAACCTGTCTTTAGTGCCCCATCCATGAAAAAGATACATATCAATAGCAATATATTTGACATTTTTGTTTTTCACTTGAGAAGACCGAAATGGAAAGGAGTTCACGGGCAGCATCAAACACATTATGAATTTGATTCATCTAATGATCCTGTGTTGCAACACCACACTGATAAATTAATGGGAGTCGTGGAGCAGGCTACATAATGCAGGATGTTGCTGAAGAGCAGGATCCTGGCCTTTTTATTGATTCACAGCATTGGTTGTAAGGGGGCGGAGCAAAAGGAAAGGGGAAGGAGATTAAAGAAAGGGGAAGAAGTAGAAGATCAGGGATTATGAGGATACCCTCCAGGCACTTCTTATCTGCTTGATGACTTGGTATTGTCATTGAGACCAAGCCCTAATTCCCCCCACCCTGGTTTTAATCTTATCAACAAGGCGTTTCACTGATCAACTTCTGGGGTCCCTTGTCATACATTGGTCCTCAGGCCCCTGGGCGTTCCCGGTCATACCTCATGGTATATAAGTTGGGAGTACGTGTTATGCATCAGTCCTCAACCCCTCTGGGCATTCCTGGTCATACCTCGCGATGCATAGCCTTCCCAGCGTGATCCAGCTTTGTGCTCTTGTTTGATTTGAAGGGCACCTTGCAGGCTTGGGCTCCTGCACCTAACTGACCAGGCCATTCTGACCTTGCTTAGGATTTAAAACTATAGGTGACAAAATGGTGGCTGAACAGGCCACTTAGGAGTAGCAGACCCACAATCTTGGTTGGGTCACATGGTCTAAAATAAAATGTGTTTTCTTAAGTTTCTGAGAGTCTGATAACTCTGGTGTCTTTTTTACTAAATGGTCTGAATTTAAATTAGAGGATAGGGCCTCCCTGGTGGCTCAGGCGCTTGAGTGCAGCACTATGAAGCTGTTGGCCACCTCTGCAGTGCCGGTTTGATACCCACTGGCCTCGGAGCAATCCACATGGCGAGCAGACCTCTCCTGTCTCACCTGCTGCTCCCCTCAGCAGTGTATTTAATCACTCTGCCTGTTCTGCTCCCCACTCTCTTTGGTGAATCCTCTCCCCCTCACACTTCTGGCCTGTACCCCAGTTCTTGTATAAATAAATAAAATCTTAAAAAAAAATTGGAATAGTTATTACATTTAAAAATAAATAAATAAATAAATTAGAGGATAAATCTATAGTGATAAACATAGTCTTCTGACACCCTCACCATGGGGTGATAACATATTGGCCACCAGCTAAAGTGAACTTGATTTTTTCAAAATACCAAGAATTTGACTAATCCTGTGCTGAACCACTTGCCACCATGCTCAGCAAAGGTCAAGGGCTGGAAAGGCCCTGTCACTGCTCCGTTCACTGCATCAGCAGAGGTACCACACATCAGAACTAGCAAGATGACCAGGCAGAGAATGAGGTGACCTTAGATTCCCTCACAGTCCATTTCCTCTTAGGACAGCACAGAGACTAGGACATCCCTCCCCTTTGGGGAGAGAGCAAGTGTGACCTCTCATCCCTTTAACAAACCCAGAGGTAAGGAGAGGGTTAAGGAGGAGCTTCCCTGAGTGGAGCATGAGCCAGGGATGGGGAAAGATGTGAACACTCCAAGGTTCACTTTGTGTTAGAGGGTCACTTTCTGTTTGCAATTGAGTCTGTGCCCTGGAATTCTGATGTGGGACTATTCATGCCCATGGAAACCACCCCCAGAGACCTGGCCTGGGTCCATGCTGTGGGCTACACTTGCACCAGGAGCCCAGCCAGCTCAGGAGCTCCCTGGTGGTCTGAGTCCCAACCCAAAGCTCCCTTTTGTTTCCCAAATGGTGTTTATCCCAAGCTCTGGGAAATAATATAAGCAATGTTAAATGAGAATTGATCATGAGGTCTGGAGGAACCCCACACTTTGACTTAAGGCCTGGCCTCAGGACTGGCCTCCTTTGAAGCAGTCCTGGTGTGAGCCACCTGCAAAGTTTGGCTTTCCTGTGTCTGTTTAGGATTCCTCTGCTTGCCCCCACCCCAATAATAGTAGTTGCCTCTGGGAAGGAAAGCATAGAAAACGGGAGTGACTTCAACTTTATTTGCAATGATCTATTTCTGCAAACATTTTATGGTAAAATACTAACGTGACATTTTGAGGGAGTGATTTAATGATTATTTTTCTGAATCTTTAAACTTAATACAGTATTTCAAATGTTAACAGTGCTAAAGTTAGTAGTGACACCTTTTTAATCCTTTTATGTAGTTCTCACATTTCTACTAATGAGCATATTTTTCTTTCCTGATCAGAATATTAAAATGCATGCTGAGCAATTGTTTATGCAAGGCTCTGTGAGGTGGGTGGCAGGTGGAGAGCTATTTGTCGTGGACCTTGTGCTTTACAAAGAGGTGGCTCTGCACAAACTTTGTGTACAGTTATTTGGGGGCAGAATAAAACCATCTAACACAGAGGTATAGTGTAGACATGCTGACTCCCCAGCAGGTCAAAGTTAAACACATAACTGACATGAGGGGAAAAGACAACTTTCAACTTGCATCTCAAAAAGAAAGTTAGTCCATCATCCAAACAGTGGTTATGATAGCCCCTTGGGTGCTGGAATCTACAAGGGAAGAAGCAGAACAGTTTCAGAACTGGGGAGGAGCCATGGTTGGGACAGGTGCTCCCCTCTCCTCAAACCATATCAGAGGGAAGCAAAATCTTCTCAACAATTCAATAATGCAGATGAAGACACTTTTACAAATGAAAGTAAGAATTCTGACAGGAAAATGAAAGTGTGGCGAGATGGGGAGGGCAACCAAGAGATCTGAGCAGCCCATGCAAACTGCAAGAAGCTGAGACTCATTATCAGATGGGAACCTGGGATCTTAATGGCTAAGGCTCTCACGTCTTACTTAGTGATGAGGTCTGGAGGCTGGAGGCAAAGCTTTGTGGTATTGTTTCTTCATCTTGTGTGTAAGAATACTGAGCTGTTGGACCTCCCTGATGGTGCAAGGGGTTAAGTCTCAGCACTATGAAGCCATCAGCAGCCACTGCAGCAGAGTTCGATACCCAGGCAGCGAGGTGAACCACATGGCGCAGCAGACCTCTCCTCTCTTGCCTGCTGCTACCCTCATTAGTGTACTTCGGTCAGTCTGCCTGTCCTGCTCCCCACTCTGTCTCTGGTGAATCTTTTCACCCCCGGCACCTCTGGCCTACACCCCAGCTCTTGTATGCATAAATTAAAAAATCTTAAAAAAAAAAAAAGGAAAAAAATGTGAGAGTAGGGCTGGGAGAATGTCCACAATACCAATATTTTCCATTGTCAGTGAAAATGATGATGGGTTTTAGTTACTAAAGCTGACAGGATTCTTAAAAACAAACAAACAAACAAACAAACTATAAACATGGTATTTAAACTTCCTTTTCCCAAACAAAATCTTACTTAGAATTCCATTACTCTAAAGTGGGGTTAAAAAAAAAACCCACTTATTTCAAAAGCCACATTCTCCTTCCCACAGCATCCCTGGAAGCACATTGCCTGAACTTGAATGTTCCGGCTCGTTATTTGTAAAACGGTAAATATATATGCTCCCTGGTAACCCATTCTTGTGTGCCCTAGTTTTACTTTTTTGTAGTACTACTCAAGTCTGCACCATCATTATGTGTATAAATTCCTTGTGCTCATAGCTCTTGAACAACTATAATAAAAAAATTACAAATTCAATTACGACAGTACTAGCAAACCAATAAAATTTAACTTAGCATTAATTTAATTGGCCAAATGATGTTGTTTTGCTCAAACTAAATTACTACTGGTAATATGAATATGATAATGACTTCTGTGGAGAAGGTTTTTTGTGTGTGTGTGTCTGACATACTGGCTCTTTGTTAAAATTCCTGGACATCTGTCAATTATAAGAGACCCCATGGTATGGGGCCTTCACTTGATAGAAATATCAAGACCTCTTTAATGTTTTTCTGGATACACCCCTGGACATGAAAGCAGTACTGCCTGATGCCAACAGGAATTAAAACAGAACAGAAACCCCAGAGCTGGGGATGACCAGCAACCCTTGTGTGTTAGGGTAACCTGAAGGACCCAGATAAGAACTTCCAGGTGTTTTCATCAATGTGAGAAATAGAAAAGATTAGTAATTAGTGAGTCTAAGTCAAAGGTATGTGAATGCTCTTTTATCTTTTTCTTGCAACTTTTCTGTAGATCTGGAATAATTTTAATGAAACAGTTGGAGGGGAAGAAATTTTTATAGAAAACTTGCAGCTCCCACAAATATGTCTCTATCCCCCATGTGAGAAACTTTGCTATACTTAAATCCTTTAATTTATAGATTGGAAAATTAAAGCCCATAGAACAGAAATGATGTATGGAGGGTTTACCAGGCTAATTAACGGAGAATCAAAACTAGAACCTCAGTCTCTTTGCCAAGACTCTTCACCATATTGGCTCTAGTCTCCACACTGACTATGAATTTCAGGGCAAGAACCCACAATTCCTCACAGGGTTATATTCTTCTATAAGAAGTTGGTGCAGATTTCACCATAGACCTGTACTTTTTCCTGAATACTGCTAAGCTTACCTTTGAGAAATTACCTGCTCATTTACCCTAAATACATCGCGGAAATAATGAAGAGTTTAGTATGCATGGAGAAGGAGCGAAGATATTACTTTCCCATGAAGCAATTCATTCTTTTTTTTAATTTTTTTAATTTAAATTTTATTTTTATATTCCCCATATAATTACAACCCCCTTATTTTGACCCCAAGCCCTCCTTTCCCTGCCCCCCACCCCCATAGAGTGTCTCTGGTTCATAGTTTTTTGTTGATTTTGATATTTTCTTTCTTATAGTTATTCTTTTTCCTGGTCCCTTATTTAAGTTTTCTAGATTCCTGCTATGAGTGAGACCATCCGGTATTTTTCTTTTTCTTTCTGGCTTATTTCGCTGAGCATGATCCCTTCCAGCTCCATCCATGTTGCTGCAAACTGCATGTGTTTATATCTTTTTTGAATGCTGAGTAATATTCCATAGTGTATATGGACCACATCTTCTTGATCCAGTCATCTATTTTTGGGCATTTGGGTTGTTTCCAAAGCTTAGCTATTGTAAATAGTGCTGCTATAAACATAGGGGTGGAGGTGCTCTTTGGAAAGCAATTTATTCTTTTTTTTTTTTTAAAGATTTATTTATTTATTTATACAAGCACTGGGTACAGTCAGAAGCGCGGGAGGGTGAGAGAACCCACCAGAGCCAGAGCGGGGAGCAGAGCAGGCAGAAGGACCAAAGTACACTGCTGAGGGGAGCAGCGGGCGCAGCAGGAGAGGTCTGCGCGCCATGTGGGACCCTCCTCTGGTGGCCGGGGAGCAGCTGGGGATCGAACCGGCGCTGCAGAGGCTGAGGGCAGCCTCGCAACCCAGCGCTCAACCGCTGCGCCACCGGGGAGGCCCAAGCAATACATTCTTAAACAGGAAAGCAATCTCTGTTCTTGTATTCCAGGCATGACTAAATCCTTCTCTAGTTAGAAACACCTGAGGTTGGGCAGGGTTGGGGGCACGACTTGGGGCCACACCATCTCTGGATCCCCCTAAAGGCATCATCTAGAGTCCAAATCCTGCCTCCAGCCCTGCCCTTTAATTTCTCTTCAATAGAAAGAGATAATATAAAGCTTAGGAAAAGAAGTAAGCATCACTTTACATAAAAGCACCTTCAAATCAGAGTATGAAATGAAATGCAAAATATTTTAGGAAAGGTTCATCATTTTCCCCAAGGGACAGGAATCTGATTCCAGGTTAAATAGTTAATTGGGATCTCCCTGGTGGCACAAGTGGTTAAGTCTCAGCACTATGAAGCTGTCCACAGCCATTGCAGCATGAGTTCGATGCCTGGCCAGGGAGCTACCCACATGGCACAGCAGACCTCTCCTGACTCGCCCGCTGCTCCCCTCAGCAGTGTATTTCAGGCGATCTGCCTGTTCTGCTCCCCACTCTGTCTCTGGTGGATTCTCCCACCCACCACACCTCTGGCCTGTATGCCAGATCTTGTATGCATAAATAATAAATAAATCTTTAAAAAAAAAAAGCAGATCTTTAAAAATAAATAAATAAATACATGATTAATTGACTGGAAGACTCCATTACTGCTGACAAACTGAAACATCTAAAGAATTGAGAAGAATTTGTGAAGGGGTTGAGCAAGTACTATTGCCTCTAGCATGCTCAGAAGGTCAAGTTCATGGGGAAAAGTCAAGTCATGTTTAATGTGAAACACAGACACAATAGGTATTCATCAGAGGAAACTGCACGCACAGAGAGCTATTCAAAGAAAACCTTATTCCTCCTACTGCAAATCTACAGAACTGCAAATATATGGCAAAAGTGAAGTATCCTTTAGTTTTCAGTAAACAGTCAACAACTTCAGTGAGCTATAATCTAGTTCTTAAGAGTCTACACTTACGATTAAGTTGTGGATGAACCCATTTGACCACAAACCTTAAAAGTTGCACAATGTTTTCCACAAATGTTAGGTTCACAGTTTATTAGAAGGACCCTGGATCCTGGGCCAGGGTGCCAAGCTAGCATTCTGGTGCCTTTGGGAGAGTCTGGTGGTGGGAAATAAAAGTCGGGGCAATTGGAAAACAAAGGTTTGTAAGCTGCCTAGGCAGCTTATAGTGCTCATATTTTATCTCCCTTTGGAGCATAAAGGAAACCAGTGTGGGCTGGTCCAGCCATCAGTCCAGCCACTGATGAGAATGATGGGACTAGCCAGGAAAGTGGTTTCTGGAGAGCAGGCCTCTTTTAGAATTGTGTTCCTCAGAAGTGTTGCCCCACTGTACTCATTCTCATTCCCACACATTCCCTAGGAATGTCATCCAGTTCCTGCTGCATCCACCATCCATCTGTCTGCTCCCATCCAGTGTTTCCAACTTGTTTCCACAGTGTTTCCAACTTCTGTCCCATATTCACTCCATTTGGAGTCCCACAGGCCTCTCCACCTTGTCTTCCAAATGGAGATCAACAGCAATCCAGTCGCAGTCCTGCTCCTCCTTCAGTGTTGGTTCCTTTGGAAGACACTGTTAGACTCCTTGAGTCTTCTGACCATCCTCATAAAGACTTTTGGACTCCCTTCTTCTCTGTCCTTTAATATTTCATCCTCACTTCACTAGCCCTACTTGGTACTCCAGCCTTAAACTTGTTCGCCCTAACTTCATCCTTCAATGGCTCCTTCAAGTTCTTTCTTCAAGTTCTTCCTTCAAGTTCTTCAGGACATTGTATGATTTCTAGGCCACGTGTTTCTTCTGTGTTTCCTCTGATACTTGGAATGCCCCGCCAGCCTCACTTCTGAGTTTACTTACTGCCTTACTCTGTCGGCCCATAGCTAACTCATCCCCTCAGGTAGAGTTCATGTATTCACACCTTCCGACTGTGGTCCTTGCCTCCCCTTATGGGGCTGGATGTGGTCCCTCTACACATCCTGAAACGTGCCATGAAGTGACAATATACCTCTGTCATTTCACGTATTGTAATGATCATGTATGATGCTGAGTGTGTCTCATGCTCATCTGTGAGCCTCAAAGTGAGCAGAGCCTTTACATACTCATTTAACAAAAGCACTTTGAAGTTGCTCACTGAATGAGTGAATAAATGACCTAAGTTTACTTTTCTAGTCCTTAAGGAGCTATTTCTAAAACCAGTCATCCCCAGCAAGAGGCCTGTGGGTTTCTCTAGGGGTAAGTGAACTTGAAGCCCTGCTACAAGCACCCTGGTAACCAGGGGCTGGATGACCCATACTTTAGGCCAGAGATCCAAATGGCAGTGTAATAAGGGACTAGACTCAAGAAATAGAGTTACTAGCCCTATGAACCGAGCTTCCTTCTGGGCCTTGTTCTCTGAAGGAGTATCTTAGGTCAGCTCTGAATTTCCTTCAGATTTCAAGAAATACCACCTGCTAAAACAAAGGGGCTTCGCCCAGAAATTGAAAAGTGATGAATAATGAGAGAAGGAAGGGGAGCGACACATGTGCTGTGAACACCCTACTATGACGTCCTACAGTGGTGTCCCATTCCCCAGAGCAGGGGGAGAGATTTGACAACATGAGAGACATTTTTGGTTGTTCTCACTGGGGGCTAAAGAGAGGAGCGTGCTGTTGGCACATGGTGGGCAGAAATCAGGGATGCCACTAACCAGGTCAGTCTCTACAGCAAAGAATCATCTGGCCCCAGATGCCAAAACTGCCAAGGTGGAGAAATCCTACCTGGAACTTCAGCCCTTCCCTTTGCCTCCTAATTTGCCAATAGGCCCCTGGCTCAGGCCCAGTGGTTCCATCTTCTATGCAAACCACGCCTGTGTCTTCTGCAGACACTAGGAAAGGTCACCATCACAGGACCACAAGAAGAGTTTTCTGGTTATGTTTGTGTGTGTTTCTGTGTGTGTGTGTGTGTGTGTGTGTGTCTACATGTGTGTAAGGTAAAAAGTTTAGGGTACTCACTTATTGGGGAATCACTAGGGCAAGTGTGGATGGCTTGCCATATTCCAGTGTTCCAAATAAACTAGGTGGAGGCAGACAAGTTGATTCTGGACAAAATCATATTGTAGTTGAATTTATAATGTCCCACCTACTCCCTATGACAATCCTCCCATCGTCATTTTGGTCCCTGCTTATGAAGAATTCAGAGTCAGGAGGGATATATTATACTTCAGTGGCCACTTTCCCTCATCTTAGAAGAGTTTCCTTTAAGGATACTGGGAAATCCTCTTTGATCCCTTTTCCTTTGACACCAAAGTTGTCGTGGTTTCTACTAGAGAGCCCAGTGTTCACTTATACATGGCTTGGTGTTATGCATGGGAAGCCCCTGTAACGTGTCCTTAAGTGGACTGCAAGTCCTTCTAAGGGTTTCTGGGACACGACAGTGCCTATCACATCATGGAGTCTAAAGAAAAAGTCATTTAAAATTTGTTTGATTAATTTCCACCTTCTACGGCCTCCCTAGTGGCACCGGGGTTAAAGACAGCGCTTTCAAGCTATGGTCAGCCATTGCAGCATGAGTTTGATCGCCAGCCGGCCAGGGAGCTACCCACATGGTACAGCAGACCTCTCCTGTCTCGCCCCCTGCTCCCCTCAGCTCTGTATCTCAGTAGATCCGCCTGTTCTGCTCCCCACTCTGTCTCTCTGTGTCTGGTGAACGCTCTCATTCCCCGCACCTCTGGACTGTACCCCAGTTTTTGTATGCATAAATAAATAAATCTTAAAAAAAAAAAAAAACAGAAGCCAAAAGTCTCTGCAGACAGGGGGATGTAGCGGCAGAACCAAGCAATGGGAAAGGGGTTTTGTGGTATGTCCCCTCTTTCTGTCTCCTCCCCCCGATTCATATCTGTCTTGATGTGCAAATTATTGCTTATATCTGTTGGGTTAAGATACAAGATGGTAACAACTGGGGATTTTGGTGATTACAATGCTCCTAGGGATGACATCTGCTGCTGCCATAAACTCTGCATCAGCCAAATATATAACATTTCAGGACCATTACCCACTTCTCAAGTCTGTGAATGCAGAATGGAAAATGCTTTCAGAAGACACCTGATAAGAGCTTGTTTAGGACTAAACTAACCAAGACATGGACATTAAAATAACTATTTTCGGGCCTCCCCGGTGGTGCAGCGGTTGAGCGCTGGATTGCGAAGCTGCCCACGGCCTCTGCGGCGCCGGTTCGATCCCCGGCTGCTCCCGGGCCACCGGAGGAGGGTCCCACATGGCGCGCAGACCTCTCCTGCCGCCCGCTGCTCCCCTCAGCAGTGTACTTCGGTCCTTCTGCCTGCTCTGCTCCCCGCTCTGGCTCTGGTGAATTCTCTCACCCTCCCGCGCTTCTGACTGTACCCAGTGCATGTATAAACAAAACAAACAAACAAACCAACAAACAAATAAATAAAGCATGCCTCTATAAAAAAAAAAAAGTTAAAAAAAAATAACTATTTTCTATAATTGCATGTATTAGATAATCACTCCTGAAAACTGGCTCATCAAAGCATAATCAGGCAGTAGAATTAATGTCAGATAGCTGCCTTCAAATCTTCTTTAAATCACATGTGCTAATTAAGATGCTTATCTTTAAGTCTTGATGGAATATTGAAGGAATGAATCCTTGACTAAGAGTCTGCAAACTTGCAACCTGATTCCTGCCTTCTCACTGACCTTCAATAAGTCACCTCACCTCTTTAGTCCTTTTCTCTAAAGTGTGGATAATTGCATCTGCTCTACCTGCCTTCTAGGTAGAGCCGTTTAGGAGTTTATGCAATGCCTAAGCATTAAAAAGACCTCTTAGGACCACCTGTGAATAGAGTCCCTCACCTTCTGGGGGTCTGCCTCATTATCACAAGAGTGCTGGTGGAAAACGCCAAGGTAGCTGGATGGCCTTCCATTTACAGGCTATCCTTTCTAGTCATGGATCCCCAAAGTTGCCTGGAAACTTGGAGACTCAGTTTGCACTTCATGAATGCTGTTTGCAGCCAACATCTTATGTTCTTAGGGTGGTAGAATGAGAAATCCCAGCAATCCCTGCATTGCCGCAGTGGCCGGATGCTTCCATTCATGCTGGGCACCCCGCTGGCACACTGGGCCTCCCAGGCGCCCCCAGAGGTTGAGTCTTCTTCCCAACCCCAGGATCTCCCACGGCACTGCTCACCAGCTTGGCTGAGATCCTGCATTTTGCTGAGGAGCAAGGAACTAAGTGCTGGTGGGAAATATTATGCAATTCCCAGGGATTCTGGTAATGTGTATTCACCCTCAATTTAATCATAAGTATAGACAGTTAAACACAAGATTATAGGCATCAGAACTTGTTGATTGTTTACTAAAAACCAAGAGGGCAGTACAATGTGATCCAAGAGTACATATTCATTAAGGGAGAAAAAGGAAGTGCTTTTAAACATCCCCACTGCATATAATTTACTCTGATGAATACCCACAGAGTATGTGTTTCATGTCAAACACAAGTTAATTTTCCCTCTGGCTCTTTCTCATGAACTTGCCACTGGGCCATAGCTACTTAATCTCAGTAGCACTGGAGTTTCAGAAAAACCCTTACTAAATTATAGCACTGATATAATTCCCTCCCCCTTCCTCTGCTTCCCTCACCCTACCCCTGCTTCATTCTCTCAGCTCTGTTAACCCCTCCGTCTTTTATTATATTGTTCCTGGGGTCTCACATATGCGACATCCTCAGGCATCTCACTGGGCTATTCTGTCCTCAAGAGTTTCTTCCACGACTCCTCGACCTCTGGAAAACTCACTCCAGAGGTCAGATGTTTGCTTAAATGCTTTTAGATACAAGTTTGGGGATTATCCTCAAACCCTCTTCAATATTCTCCTGTTACCCAGGATCCCTCTGATTGACACCCTACACAAGAATCACTACCTTTCTGTTGGGGATTCTAAGCCTCATCAACAAACCTGTGAGTCAACTCTGAAAGAATACAGATCTTCTCCTTTTAGGAGCAGACATTAAAAGGCTGGGCATTTAACTACATTCTTAAAATATAATGGGATGGCATTGATGCTGGAAACATCTGATCACATGATTGGGTGGGTCCCACTCTTGCAACTTCCTCTCTATATTACAAATCATTTCTCTCTCTCTTACTGAATCATACACATAAATAAACATGCTTTTGCATCTCACATCTTTAAAGAAGAAAATATCCCTTGACCCCAGGGCCCCTCTGGCCATAGGCCCCTATTTCTTAATAGTTCGTGTTTAACGCTATATGATTCCTCACTTCCCATTCTCTCCTTAACCATCTCCCATGGGTGATGGAAAATGTCTTGGCTGGGTGGACATGCAAGGTGGGGGGAGGGAGAGGATAGTCTGTTACTAGGAAGTAGGGAAGAGCACATGTTAGGGGACAATGAGCAGCTTTCCATGCATCTCCAGAATACTTACTACTAGGACCTTGGAATGTTTCAACTTTGAATTAAGGTAAACTTGCCTTTTTTTTTTTTTTAACTGAAAATGTCCTTTTGGTCCTTGTTCTTAAATAAAGGGCTGTCTAAGTGCACAGTTATTTTTCATACCTGAAAAATATTATTACTGCTTCTTCACTGAAAATAAGAAACTGCTGGTCCAACCACTATGGAGAGCTGTGTGGAGATTTCTTGGCCTACTAAAGATAGAGCTTCCATATGATCCAGCAATTCCACTCCTAGGTGTTTACCCAAAGGACACAGAAACATTAATTCCAACGAGCACCTGCACCCCTATGTTTATAGCAGCACTGTTTACAATAGCTAAGCTTTGGAAACAACCCAAATGCCCAAAAATAGATGACTGGATCAAGAAGATGTGGTACATATACACCATGGAATATTACTCAGCAATCAAAAAAGATAAGCACATGCAGTTTGCAGCAACATGGATGGAGCTAGCAGGGATCATGCTCAGCGAAATAAGTCAAAAAGAAAAAGAAAAATACTGGATGTTCTCACTCATAGCAGGAATTTAGAAAACCTAAATAAGGGACCAGGAAAAAGACTAATTAATACAAAGTAAAAATCAAAATCAGCAAGCAACTATAAACCAGAGACACACTACGGAGGTTGGGGGGAGAGGAAGGATTAGGGTCAAAATAAAGGGGGGTGCAATTGTATGGGGAATATAACCAAAATGAAAATGCATACATTGTGCAAAAATGAAAAACGATGTAAGAATTATATAAAATAAAATATTAAAAAAAAAAAGAAAAGAAACTGGCTGACTGTGTAACTGTTATTCCTTTTTATATAAACTGTCTTTTCTCCCTAGCAGCTTTTAAGGTCCTCTCTTTGTCTTGGTGCTTTGTGGTATCACAGTGATGTCACTTGAGGATAATTTCTTATTATTCAGTTTGCAATTAATATAACTCCTAAGTCTGAGGATTTGTATATTTCATCAAATCTGCAATTTCTTGCTTTTTAATATTTGATCATTCTTCATTACACTTATAGAATTCCAGTGTATTATGCTTTAAGACTTCTCATTCTGTCCTTCATCATGTTTCTTTCCTTCCCTTCCATATTTTTCTTTTTTGTCTGTATACTCTGTTCTCGGCAGATTTTTGGGCATTTTTCTGTTCATAATTCTTACTGCCACTTTAGTTTATAACAAAATTTAGTATTCTACTAAAGCAGAGTAAAATTTTTATTTACAACCATATCTTTGGGAAGATTTCAGCATTGAACCATGGCACATATTTATTTATTTATTCATTGACAAGATAAATCCCAAAAGATAAACCTCCAAAAAGTTTTCTTTTTTCTGCCAGGTACTCTCAGTCAGCTCTGTGGTGTCCGGGCAGCCTGGATGATTTCTGTGGTTTCTGGACAGACCAAATGATTTAAATTTATTTCTCAAATCTGTGTGAAGAAGGCCATGGTTACACATGGTTTTCAGGGGATATTTTTGCCTGCATCTAGAATCAAGGACAAAGTAGTTATGTTTCTTTGTTATTATGTTTCTTTTTTGTATCTTTGCTGGTGCACAAAGTTTTTCAGGTCCATTTTTATGCTGAGGGTGGTATACAAATGTGAAGGATCTTATTTCAAATTTCTTAACCTATATGGGCCTGTCTCCTTATTTGATAAAGCCTCTGAAGCCCATGACTTTTGGAAAATGCGATTGGTAAGCTCCTTTGTGAGGTCTTTATATAGAAGCTGCCAGAATCTGCATACTACATAATAATCTGTTTCCATGGTCTCTTTTTTACTTTTAACTCCTGAGACTTCCCCCTGCTTTCTAAAAATGCAGCCACATTTATTTTTGAAAGTTTCAGAATCATTATATCTAATTCTTGTTTGTTAGCACAGTTTTCACAGCTATCTACTCCAGCATATTGCTTGTAAAGAAAGTTTCCTCCCATATTAAAAGGCACTTTCCCCTTAGGTAAAGATATCTTTTGTAGAAAGAAAAAAAAATATTGCTATAACCAGAACAAAACACTAGAAATCAATGTACCTAAATGTATGGATGTTGCTTACAACCTGGGCTGGGTTATCAACCTAGACAGAGTGACAAATGAATGGCTAAACTAGGTTGTATTCTGTTTAGGCAAATTTACCTTATGTAATTCCATTTAAAAATACATATAACTTTGTCTCCCTAAGACAAATTCCTTTGTAGCATTTGTGTACTTATATGAGTCAAAAGGAAGACTGGCTAAGAAAGAAACAGAACCCTAGAGGGAAAATGATATGGCTAAGCAAGAGAATGAATGTGTTGGGTGACTCAGAAATCGCTGATATGCTTAATGTCACTATTGTGTGCAGAATAGGTATCTGGATGCCGGAGGCTAACTATGTCACACCCGCTCTTAGTGAAATTTAATTGTTGCCTAGAAGAATCATTTGCATGGTGGCACTTGCAATTGCTGGTGCGTGAATGTCCCACCAGACTAAGACCCTGTATTTGCCTGGGCATAGACAGCTGCCTTGATGAGCACACCGGCCCATTAAATGGCTGGCTCCCAAAACCAAACCACTGACCTGCGAGGTAGAAACTGCTCCAAGTTTAGTAACAGCCCTTGGGTGCTGCTTTAGAGCAGCTCTAAATAATCTGATGGGAAGAGTCTTTAACTCACCTGGTGAGGGCATATGCTTAGATGGTATGGCAGGAAACATTTTCAACACTCATGGCTCATTGGATCTGCTCCTTTCTGTCCTAAGTGGTTTAACTCTCTCTCTCTCTCTCTCTCTCTCTCTCTCTCTCTCTCTCTCTCTCTCTCACACTCTCTCTCTCTCTCTCTCTCTCTCTCTCTCTCTCTTTCTCTCTCTCCTGTGTGTGTGTGTGTGTGTGTGTGTGTTTGCCACCTTCATACCTTTCCTCTGTTGGCACTGGCAATAGTCTTGGGACACAGTAGAGAATAACAGTTGGGTATTGATGTCACATAGTGTGAATTAAAATCCCAGAGCTGACACCACCTATGTGAACTAGAAAATGACTTAACCTCTCTGAACTCAGTTCCTGCAAATGAAAAATGTGGGTTGTAATAGAACATAGTTCATGTGTATATATATGAGGACTGAATAAGATAAAGCAAAGCCTTTTACACACATAAGCACTTAAGAAATATGAGCTCTTAATTTTATGGGTGTCTGTGTGAGAAAGGGTGGAACAGAGGTGGAAAAAGTGAGCAAGAGAAAGTGCCCCAGGCCCTGGCTTCCTTTGACCTAGTACTGTGTTTCTTTCTTCTTCTTTTTTTTTTTTTCTTCCTCTAATTAATTCCTGGTCCATAGCACAAGACTTGGAGCTGTCTTATATCCTGCTTATATCCTGCTCCTGTTATTTTACTAATTAAGTGACCTTAGAAAAGAATAGGTTCTAAAGTAACACTTCTTGGCCTGACACATCAAAGTTTTTTTTCACTCATGCAAGGTTGGCTGTGGGTCCAAGGAAGCTCTCCTCTCTACAATGCTAAGCAGTACTGGCTGTTCACACATGTGCCTGCCAAGGTGAAGTCCCCACAGTTGTGCTGGCTGAGGAAGGGGATGCCTGGTAAACCCCTCCCTTCTTTGCCTCCATATCTGCTTCTTTGCCCAGTGGACAGGCCAGGACTAGTCCTATAATCCCTCTATTGTGGGGGTGTAGGTGTAGGGGGGCATTATAATTGGCAAGCATGACGGTTGCTGCTACAGCAAATCTCTTAGCCTCCCTGTGTCTCATTTCCCTTTCTTAAAAATGGAAATAATTCCTCCCAGGGATACCATAAGGATTAAAAAAAAATAGTACATATAGAGGATTATATGTCAGGGTCCTGGCAGAAAACATGGCATGCTGGCAAGAAATTCTCATCGCTAGAAGATGATGAGTGATGGGAGTAGGTATAGAGTGCAGGCAGAGTTGGGGGAACCCATAGTGGGTGATGTCTGAGTATGATTCCTTAGAAGCAGGTCAAGCTCAACTCGAAACCAGATGGCAAGGGAGCCCTGGCGATTCTGTAGATCATCAGCTCTCTTGGCACAGGACAGATCTGAGAGGGGAGTAGCAAGTAGAGAGTGACTAGCACTGTACAAAATAAACATTCATAAAATCTAAAATGTTCAACCTATATCACATTCAGCTGGACTTCTCAGGCATCGGAGCCACACCCCAGCCCACGCTGGCTAAGAGTCGTTCTCTGGTCCTTTCTCTCCCCCTTTGCTGAAACCAGCCAGTAGGAGGGGTTGTGGGTGAAGATCCCAGATTGCAGTATAAATTCAGAGGTCAGGTATCTGTGACAACTGTCACCGTCACCCCTCTCACATCCCTAGGGTGGTGCATGGATCCACTTTCTTGGTAGGGAGAGAGCTGTGCTATCTCTATGTTAGTACTCTATGCTCCAGATGACTCGTGGGAGAATGAGGAATGCTTAGGAATTTAATCCCCAAGGTTCAGAGCCTCAGCTTCTCTCTCTTGGTCTGTTGTAACAGCCTCCCTGCTCTGTGCAAACCCCAATAGAACACTATTACTGTCATTTTTAACAAACACTATTACTGCCATTTTTTAAAAGATTTATTTATTTATGCATACAAGAACTGGGTACAGGCCAAAGGTGTGGGGGGTGAGAGGATTCACCAGAGACAGAGTGGAGAACAAAACAGGTGGGTTGTCTGAAATACGCTGCTGAGAGGAGCAGCAGGCAAGACAGGAGAGGTCTGCTGCACCATGTGGGTAGCTCCCTGGCCAGCCGGGGATGGAACTCTTGCTGCAGAGGTTGCTGATAGTTTCATTGTGCTGTGCTTAACCCCTTGCGCCACAAGGGAGACACCTATTACTGCGATTTTTAACTCACAGAGAACTAAGCCCAAACTCCTCAGCCTGTTCTCCAAAGCTGCTGTCCTTTGCACTTGCCATCATGCTGCCCACCAGAGGTCTATTCTGGACGAACCTGGTCTCCATTTCCTACATTTCCTCGCCTTGGGTCTTGGCTGCAGAGGATCCCTTCTCCATATCCACAGCCACTTGCTGAGTCCTCCCCCTCCTCCCTGTGGAAGGGCCCAGCCAATGCCAAGCCATGTCACACACCCTCCCTCTGCCCCTGGTGCACAAAAGTCCCTTTTCACCCTCTGTGTTTCTGTGTGATTGTTGTCTGCCTGCTTGTAATTTATGCATATGTTTGTCTACTTCACCAGATTACAAATATCAATGAAATCATCCTCATTTCTTTTTCCTTCTCATGCTGCTTGCCGGGTGTTTTGCATGCAATGGAGACTCATAAAAGTATACCGAAACAATGGGGATGAATCCATTTTTAATCTTTTTCAAAAGTAATTCCCATAAATGCTGGGGTAAGGAAAGGCTTCATTGACAGTCTTTCTTTTTTTTTCTTTTTTCTTTTTTTTCAAGTTTCAGATATATTTATTAATCAGTGTAAACCCCTACAGAATACACCAACATGATTTCGTGCATTTAGAGGGAAGTATTTCCTGGTTAAGTGGAAAATTGTGCGGACGGCTTCTGGAAGACCTTCATTTTAAGCAGCTTTATAGTGAAATATTTCATTTAGAAGTCTGGACCTTCTTTCTTCAGTTTGCTGTAATCTACATTCACTGAATAGAACTTGTATTGATCATTGGGACCCAATTTGTTCCAGGGTTCTGGGTTATTCTTTCTGTCCCAACTGACATCTGGATTGAACAAAGCCAGACGCATGACATAGAGCGCTGCGCCAGTACCTCCCGCTCCAATAAATATGAAGAGTGGGATCAAGCTAGGGTGCTTCCTGGCCTGACTGAAGATCTGGTGGAGCATGGCTGCGGGAGAGGCCTTGGGCCGGGAAGATGAGAACAAGCCTGCAAGGCCTATCGAAGTCACCGCTCCTAGGCAGTGCGGACGTCCAAAGTCATCCAGGACCTCACTGACAGTCTTTAAATTAGATACCTCTCTCTCTTTTTTCAGCTTCTAGACCTGCAACTTCTAATACATATGAAGTCATGGGAGCCATAACTTGGGAGGTGAGGGGTGGTTTGTGAGGCAGGGAGGTGTTCCCACGAGGACTGTTAAGAGAATGTGAAGGCTGCTTGGGCAGCCTAGGGACTGCTTTAGTTTGCACTAGAGTTGGGGTTCTGGAAGCAGTCTCCCCTTTTGCCTTGTACAGCAAAGAACAGAGTCTGCTTCTTGTGGTGGCTTTGACCTTCAATGTCTAAGTCAGCATGGGCACGGAGACGGAAGGTCTGGCTCTCCCTAGGGTGTTTGTCCAGATGGACTCAGAGATTCTCTTCAGGAAGTTTGTATCCACAAACTCCCAGCAGGACAGCACAAGGTGCCAGGATCCTTGCTCACCTCCTGCAAGTCTTCTAGTCAATGATTTATTTATTTGCAAAAAAAAAATTTTCATCTTTACAGCTGAGTTGCCAAGGAGGGTTTGCGTCCCTCCATTATATTCTGAAAAGTCTGCCACTCTCCTTACTGAGATGGTTCAAAGCCTCAACCCCCCACTGCTCTACTCTCAAGCTCTGGGAAGTTGTTGGTTATTTCCTGTTCCCCTGACCTGCCCCCCACTGTTGCCCCAGAACATTAGGAGACTGCTCCTCCCTGTCTCTCCTGTCTTAAGCAGCAGCTTAGAAGTAATATCCTGTGTTTGTGTAGCATGTTCCAGCCAAGACTTCCAAAGCCCTTTGCAAACATCAGCTCGTTATTCCTGCACCTCTCCCTTTTCTCACCATGTCATGGCAAGGAAGCTGTTGAAAGGGCATGATGTTTTGTAGAATAGGGAAAGCAGCATTTGGAATATAAAAGAGGAGGTTAAAAGACGGGAAAGGTCAGAAAGCCTACACTCCTAGTTTTTGAATAAAATTCACTCTGGTTCTCAATTAAAATTTCCCTTCTTTTAGACTCCCACCACCTGGCTGCTCTCTTGGTGACATTTTAGGAAGGGCGCAAGGATTTTCGAGAGGGCAGGCTCACTGTGTTTTGTTAGCCTGATGATTGCATGGAAAACTTAGTGTAGACTTGTGTAGAAAAGACTTCATGGATTTAGGAAGCCTTCTCTAATTCTGACTTAGCTGGTGGGGATTAAGCACTGACTTCTTTTATGGACTTTAAGTCATTGATCATAAAAATTCTCCTTTTGACATATGAAAACTGAAGACTCAGAGATGAGCCTGACCCCAGCATCTGCAGCTCTCTCACGTACCACAGCTCTCCGTTTCACAGGTGAGGCCCGAACAACACAGGTTTGAGCTACGTGGTCCATTTACATGTGAACTTTTTCAGTAATTAAAATACAGTACTTTAAAGCATCTTTTCCTTCTTATGATTTTCTTGATAACGTTTTCTTTTCTCTAGCTTGCTTTATTACAAGAATCCAGCCTATAATACATATGACATACAAAATACATGTTAATCAACTGTCTATGTGATTGGTAAGCCTTCCAGGTAAGCAGTTTATTAATAGTTAAATTCTAGGGGAGTCAAAACTTATAGGAAGGTTTTTCCTTATTTTTTTTTAAGATTTATTTTTAAATATTTATACAAGCACTGGGTACAGTCAGAAGCGTGGGAGGGTGAGAGAATTCACCAGAGCCAGAGCGGGGAGCAGAACAGGCAGACTGACGAAGTACACTGCTGAGAGAAGCAGCGGGCGCAGCAGGAGAGGTCTGTGCACCATGTGGGACCCTCCTCCGGTGGCCGGGGAGCAGCCGGGGATTGAACTGGCGCTGCAGAGGCTGCGGGCAGATTCGCAACCCAGCGCTCAACCGCTGCGCCACTGGGGAGGCCCAGGAAGGTTTTTCAATGGTGCAAGAGATTGGCATCCCTAACCTCCACATTGTTTAAGCATGAACTATACTGAATTTGATGATGTGTGATGTTTATAACTTTGATCTACCCAGAGCTTAACTCCCACCGTTTCTTTATGCATAGCCTATGCTCACGTTCCAATCAGGCTTCTTGCTAGTATGAGCAAAGCTCCAAACCTGGCCAGTCCAACTGTCAGTACTCACTTGCCTCTCCCTGACATGTCCTTCCCCTCCTCCATTTCCATCAACCAAGTGTAAGTCTTTCTTCACATCTTATTTTGAATGCCACCTCCTTCATGAAGTTTCCCCAATGCCCCAGATCTACAAGCCTCCTCTGAATCCAAAACACTGTATTTCTCATATCATCTTCTGCCATCCTGTACCAGAGTCTTGTATTATAAATTCCTGAATACAAGTCAGTGTCTCCTTTCTTTTCGGTTCTTTCAGAGCTAAATAAATGTCTGCTGCTTATTAGTTTGTACTAATTGCTGTTCCATAAATATCTGCTGAAATTGATTTGCCAAGGACCCTCAATTCTGCTTCTACAGCTGTGATTTCTTCATTGAAGCACCAGGTTTTTTGCTCCAAATGCCTTCAAGCACATATATGGTAATATCTGACCTTAATCTGGAGCAGAGCAGGTCAAAAACTGAACTAACTGTTCTCCCAGCCCCACCCTTGGCCCCAGCTTCATTCCTTTTCTTTTTGCCTCAAAAACCCACTCAGCTTGTGCTTTTGTCAGAGTTACCTCATATGGGGCATCAGAAACTTGATCAGGTAGCCAAGTTCCCAGCATCTGACATCCATGGATTAATCAGTATCACAAAATTATAGGATGTCAGAAGCGAGAGCAACCTTGGCCCAACCCCTTCATTACGGACGATGAATCCAAACCCCCAAAGGGATTTGCAAGAACTAGAGGCAGAACGATCACAAGACTCCACTCTTGGCCCAGGTCTCTGTCCTCATCTAGGTCTTCATTAGATTAGACATGACCTTTCTAAGCGCTTTGTTTTTCCAGGTGCTTCAGGTGGTTATTTTTCAAGTAGCTGCTTGTTTCAGCATCTCTTTCTCTTTGACTCCCACAGAGTGGTTTTTGACAATACAAATCTTTTGAATCTCCAGTGCGGGACTTAGACAAAGCTGTCGCCTTTCCCAGAGTCGGCTGTACTGTAAAGCTCATTATCCCTGGTATCTGATGAGCTTGTTATTCTAGAAACTTCCTAGCAGCTAGCTGGTAGGAACTTTCCACTACTTATCAACCAGCAACCTCAAATTCTCTTCATTTTATCTAACATCCCCTACAAAGCTAAAGATAATATAGGGTACTTTAGGGCTTTGAATAGTTAATCAACTAAAAAAAATTATTTAGCGTATAATTAGAATTACCAAAAGTCCATAGAATACAATTTGAAGCAGACAATATGCACTTGGGCTAAATCAGCCAAACTCACAGACAGCCCTCAGAGTGACACTGATTAGAAATTACTCATGTACATCTGGTCTGCTGAGCAAAACAAGGTCAGAGAGCCCTTCCAGCTGGCCTTTTCTCTCCAGGGCAGGGATGGGAGAGAAATACTACTTTTGAGCACTCACTATGCACTTTATATATGTGATTTCACTGAATTCCAGTCTCTCAAAAACCCTGTGTAGATTTGTTCTCATTTTCCAAGTAAGAAAACTGACACACATGAAGTGTGTGAACTAGATACAGAGTCAGCATCAAGCCCAGCTCTGTCCCTGGCTTCAAAAACTAAACTCTTTCTCCCTCCTTCCTTTCCCTTTTTCTTTCTTTTTTTTTTTCAGTATAGAAACCAAGTTTCTCTTTTCAACTGAAATGACACACAAGCCCGAATATATAAAATACATTGAATCAGAGTTGTTTTGTTTTATTCACAATAGACAAAAACAGGAAAACACCCCAAATGACCATCAGCAGGTGAATAAATAATCAAACTGTGGTATACTACACAGTGGAATACAACTTAGTGGTAAAAAGAAATGAAGTATAGATACACAGTCATGGATGAATCTCAAAATAATTATGCTGAAAGAAGCCAGACACAAATGAGTATATACTGTACAATGGAACACTTACATGGAAATTTAGAAAAGGCAAAACCAATCTACAGTGAAAGCAAATCAGAGCTTGCCTGGGGTAGGACCCCCAAATGGACACACCTGATATTCTGCCTCCTCAGTCCACCTTGAAATCAGGCCTCCATGGAGTACTAGGAGTGGGAGGGCGTGTCACTACTACCCCCAGGAACCCTCAACTCCTCTTTCTTCTCTCAGGGTTGAAGAATCCCTTTTTCATTTTCTATTCTCCTCAACTGCTCTCCTAGCCAGATTGCTTTGATTTCCTCCAGTCCTTGGAGCCTTCTCCATGACAATCCACCTTAAGCCCCTAATCAGTTTGTGACACAACACAAAAGTTAGCATTGGTGGGTGGCAGTGGAGTGGAAGGTGAAGGGAGAAGTTGGCACCTCTGTGTCCTTCCTTCTCCCAGTGGAAGCAGGTATAGTGTCCGGAGCCGCCTGGAGCATGCGCCATGTTGCACATGTGCTCGATGAATTAGGTTTCGATTTACTGTTTCGCCTTCGGAGAAACCCCTGCGTTCTCCTGTAAATCACGCGAGACTGAGAGGCACGATGGGAGGAGCGACCAGGGTATAAGAAGGGAACCGCGAGAGAGAAAGAAAGGACTGCGAGGAGACTGTAAGGAGATACTGCAAGGGTTACTGCGAGAGGAGCAGAGAGAAGGCCAGGGAAGTAAGAAAGTCAGGATAAAGGAAAGACATGTAAATATAGTAAAAGGATAAAGGAAAAATAAAGAAGCAAACGCTAGCGTCAAGTCGTCAAGCCCCTCATTTCAATCCTCAGCCCTTCTCTTCCCGTGCCTCTGAACCCCGCGAGTCGGGACAGTATAGGAGATCTTTCACTCTGCCTTGGTGACTCTAGCAGAAAAAGAAAGCTGAGACAAGAGTTAGTTTCTTTATTAATAATTCACCCAGTGGTGTGTGGGCATTTGTATTTAAACTTATATAAGATCCATGTAACAAAGGACCATGTTTTTATCTTTTCGTAACAGTATCCCCTGCATTCAGTTTAAGACAGTATAGGTGATTTATAAATACCAGATGAATGAATGAATGACATCTGAAATAACCCAGAAAGACCCAAACTGTACTAGAATTGGTTACCTTTGGGAATTCTGTGTGGGACTATCACTACTATTTATGTTTCTATATTGTTTGCATTGCATAAACTTGTGTTTACAATATTTATACAGTTTGTATTAAAAACTTTCAGACTTGAAGTGACAAGCACACATAAATATTTTACTGTAATTTTGTTGGGAAAGGGAAGCTATCTGGCAGCCACAGTTCACATGTGGTAGTTGTGTTACCCATGAGGAAATGTTAAGGTCATTAACATCAGGCCAGGTTCAGGAAGGTCAGGGTGTGTGATTAAAATCACTGGATCCCTAGCTGCCAGCTGAGTGTACATCAGGTTTCTCAGAATGTGTCTGACTCTTTCTCAATGGAATGAGAAAATTACTTACGCATCTTATAGGAATAAATGATATTCTCAATGGATATAAATTGCATCAATGTGAATTATACCTCTTCTAGACCAGGTTGAGAGCAATTTTTCTTTTACTCCTGTGAGGTTTTAATTACCCTATAGAATGAAGGAGAAAGAAAATGAATATGCAAACAAAAATATATACAAATCAAATGGGACTTCCTGGATGGGTGCTTAGATTGCATAATTGTTATTTCACAGTTTATTTCTTCTTAACTCAGTAGAATATTTCTAAAGGAAGATGTTTAGTTTCTCAAAATCCCAGAGAAAATCTTGCTGGAGCACCAGAAGGGAAATGCACTGATCAAGTGCAGGGTACTATAGGGTAAGGTAAAAGTATCAGGCTTTTCTGCCCTCCCGCCATTAGGATAGATGAGGGAACTCTGTGGTCCTGAATGCGTGCCTGATGGCGGGCACCTGAAGTGGGTGCACCTGGGCTGAGACTGAGTTTATAATGGCGGCATCACAGGGACGCCAGCAGAAGACGAGAATGCACAGAAACAGGAGAGCAGAGCAGAGAGAACACGAGAGAAGGCCAGAGAGCCCAGATAGAGTGAGGACTTGCTGGGGGCTGGGAGGCCTGCCAGCGTCCCGGCCCCCCAGCACCCTTGCCTGCTGTGTACCTGGTAAATCTAAATAAAAGACCTGCAAAAGCCACTGAGGGCTCCATGACTCTCTCCTCCTTTAAGTGGTCTCCTGGATGAGAAAACTTGCTGAGTGCCCATTCATGCCCCTACAGGTACTAGAACCCAGCAAGCAAGGGCTCTCCACCCAGACTTAGGGAAAGGACCAGAGGAACTTCCTCAGTGCACCAGGACTCTAACTCCCACAGGTGAAGTCAGGATGCCTGGGTGGGTTCAAGCTTCCTATTCTTTTTTTTTTAATTCCACATCAGTGGCTCTCAAACTCCAGCCTGCATCAGAATCATCTTCAGGGCTTTCAAACACAAATGGCTGACCCACTTCATGGCTTCTGACTCAATAGGTCCAGGGTGGGGCCTGAGAATTGGCATGATTAACAAATCCCCAGGTGATGCTGATCTAGAAGATTCTGACACAGACAAGAACTATCATAGCATGGTGGATCACACAGGAATCACCTGGGCACTTGTTTTAACTATAAACCTTGACTTATAACTACCATTGCAAGTGGGACATGGCATTATGTGTACACACCAGGAGCAATCTTTACTGAAACAGAACTGGACTCTCAAAGAACAAAAGCCAAAAAAAAAAATCTTACCCCATTATTGGTCATGATTATTGTACACAGGATGTTTACTGAGACAAAGACTTGGGTAGGGAAGAAAGAGACAGTGGTTGTAAAGGCAGGAATGGACACAGGGCAGGTTTTCTGACCCAGCAGACCGGGCAAAGGAGGAGTCAGAGTCCTCAGTGCCTTTTTTTTTTTTTTTTTAAAGATTTATTTATTTATACAAGCACTGGGTACAGTCAGAAGCACGGGAGGGTGAGAGAATTCACCAGAGCCAGAGCGGATAGTAGAACAGGCAGGCTGACGAAATACACTGCTGAAGGAGCAGCGGGTGGCAGGAGAGGTCTGTCACGCCATGTGGGACCCGCGCGGCAGCCAGGGATTGAACCGGTGCTGCAGAGGCTGCGGGAAGCTTCGCAGCCCAGCGCTCAACAGCGCAGCCCAGTGCTCAACTGCTGCGCCACCAGGGGAGGCCCCTCAGTTGCTTTTGCAGGTCTTTCATTTAGATTTACCAGGCACATGGCAGGCAGGGGTGCTGAGGGGCTGGCAGGCTGGCAGGCCTCCCAGCCCCCAGCAAATCCTCACTCTATCTGGGCTCTCTGGCGTTCTCTCTGCTTCTCTTCTTCTCCGGTTTCTGTTCGTTCTTTCTTGGCTTCTGCTGGCGTCCCCATGACGCCGCCCTTATAAACTCAGTCTCTCAGCCCAGGTGTACCACTTCAAGTGCCCGCCATCAGGCGTGCATTCAGGAGCACAGGGTTCCCTCATCTATCCTAATGGGGGGAGGGCAGAAAAGCCTGATACTTTTACCTTATCCTACAGTAGTCCAGAGACAGAAAAAGCAGAGGTGTTTAGGGTAGGCAGATGTGTTGGTGGTCTAGTCTCTAAGGCCAGCCCAGAGGGAAAGCTAAAGCTTCTGAAAGTTTATTGGGTTAGATGAGGGACTGAGGTTCCCTGCCATTTGGAGAGCAATGGTTATGGCAGAAAAGCAGGGCCAGGACCCAAGGCAAGTGAGGAGGCACTTTAGACTCTAAGTGCCAAAAAATTTTGCAGTTTATAAAAATAATAAATTTTTAAAACTTCTCAGTAGGAACTCCCTAAAGGCTCACCTGAAGTTGCAGCAATGGTATCCAATTTCCCCCAAAGTTGACATCATATTTAGTTACAGAATAACATCAAAACCAGGAAATCAACCTCTGAACAGTACTGCTAACTAGACCACAGATGACCATGGGTTTAGCCTGTAATCTTATGTTGTTTTTGTGTGTAGCTGAGTGCAGTTTCAGATGAATAATTATTTAGTGCAATAATCCAAAGATCAAAATTAAAACCAAAAACTCATGTTGAGCAAAATATTAACATGTTAAATAAAGACAGGATGAGTAAAAGCTCAGCTAGCCATATTGGAGCCTGAGGCAAAAAGAAAGATAAGTAACATTTTGTTCATCATGGGTTTTTTCCCATTAATTTTGACTTTAAAAAATGTTAAAAGCGTTTTTGCCTTGATCGTTGACTTCTAGGGGACCACCTGAGATTTTGTGCCGAGTGGAATGCAGCTCTGTGAAAAAGAACGACCTGAGTCAGTGCCCAGTGCTGACCCGCTGGACACAGGAGGAGGAAGGAATCTTTTCCTGCTGCTCTTCTCTATCACCATCTGCTCTGCAGTTTGGGCTGAGCAGGGGTGGTGCTGGCGCTGTGATTCAGCCCTAATTACATGCTACAAGACACTGGGCTTCCTTCTGGAGGCCAGACGAGCACAGCAGAGGGCCCTCAGCACCTTCCTCCTGCCCCCACCTCCATCTCCCATTCCCCATTCCTGGGTGCAGCTCAGCAAAGCCACCACTTTACAGTAATGTCTTCACAGCCAAGTGAGAAAGTCCTATACCTTCACTTCTCCCCCACCACAGCCCCTTTCCTTCCCTTATGACAGCGGAAATCCTTCTCCCAAAGCAGGCTGCTTGTTTCCTGGAGCATAAGGTAGGAATGAAGGAGGGTAGCTTAATTCAAGCCAAAGCTAAAGCATCTGATTAATTTGCTAGGCTGACACTCTCATTTCTGAGATGTTCTAGTGACTCCAAGACTGTCTTTTCTCTACAACTGAGCAGAGGGCCTCCCTGGTGACACAGGGGTTAAAGACAGCGCTATCAAGCTATCAAGATATCACCAGCCAGTGCAGCATGAGTTCGCTCCCCGGCTGGCCAGGGAGCTACCCACTTGACGCAGCAGACCTCTCCTGTCTCTCCATTGTTCCCGTCAGCAGTGTATTTCAGTAGATCTGCCTGTACTGGCCCCGACTCTGTCTCTGGTGAATCCTCTCGCACCCGTCACCTCTGGCTTGCACCCCAGTTCTTGTATGCATAAATAAATAAAGCTTTTTAAAAAATTTTAAAAAATAAAATTGAGCAGAGAAATCAGGGATCTGCTTAATATTCTATCCAATGACAGGGAAGATTACTTTCAAATGGATACATGAATGTGAACTGGTCCAGCCACTATGGAAATCTGTGTGGAGGTTTCTTAAAACACTAAAAATGGAGCTTCCATATGACCCAGTGATTCCACCCCCAGAAATCTACCCAAAGGACACGAAAACACTAACTTGAACAGAAACCTGCAGTTCTATGTTTATTGCACCACTAATTACAACAGCTAAGGTATGCAAACAACCTAAATGCCCCCAAACAGACTAGTACACTAGTACATCAAGATGTGCACAATGGAATACTATTCAGTGATTTAAAAAAAAAAGTAAATTCATACCACTTGAGGCAACATTGATGGAGCTGGAAGGGAATAGGCTAAGCGAAATAAGTCAGAAGGGAAAGATAAATATGGGATGGCTTCACTTATTGTGAACTACAGAGATATCAAACAAAGTGTCAGGAAAAAAGACAAAACATCCAAGCTGACCATACACAGGTGTAGGGTAAAGAAAATGTCAGGCTTTTCTGCCCTCCCGCCATCAGGAGAGATGATGGATCCTTGTCCTGAATGCATGCCTGATGGCGGGCACCTGGAATAGGGTGTGGGCATAGGTAGATGGGATTCCGCTGAGCTAAGACTGTGCTTTTAAGGGCAGTGTCACAGGGGCGCCAGCAGTAGCAGTAGAAGCCGAAGCAGAAGCCGAAAGAGAAGCCAAGAAGCAGAGAATGCCAGAGAGCCCAGAGTGAGTGCGGATTTGCTGGGGGCTGGGAGGACTGCCAGCCTCCCGGCCCCCCAGCACCCCCGCCTGCCATGTACCCGCTGAACCCCAATAAAAACCTGCAAAACCACTGAGGACTCTGACTCCTCCTTTACCCGGTCTGCATGGGATCAGAAAACCTGCCCTGTGGCCTGTCCTGCCCTTACAACAGGTCTGAGGCATATCAGGGGCGAGGTTGCTAGAGATGTCAAAACAGGGTGGCTACCATGATGCATCATGGGAGATATGGTGATGGGAGAACTACGGGGACTACACCCCGGGGGTGGGGGGGGATGGGGGGAAGAGAAGTCAAGTACTGTACAAAAATTAACAATGATAGGGCCTCTCCTGATGGCAGGCAGTTGCACGCTGTGCTGTGAAGCTGCCCGCCGCCTCTGCAGCTCTGGTTTGATCCCAGCCGGCAGGCGAGGGTCCCACATGGTGCAGCAGACCTCTCCTGTCGCGCCCTATGCTCCCCTCAGTGTATGTCATCAGTCTGCCTGTTCTGTTCCCCACTCTGGTGAATCCTCTCACCCTTCTGTGCATCTGGCCTGTACCCCGGTTCTTGTATAAAATAAATAAGTCTTTAAAAAAAAAAGTTCTTTAAAAAAATTAACAATGATTAAAAAAATAAAAAGTTGTTTATCTAAAAATAAACAAAAAAAAAAGGCAACAGGTGAGAAAACCAAGTTTATTTTGAGTACATCCCAGATACTGGCAGTTAACAAAAGGTGGTAACATAATGATATATGTGTGAAGAGCTTACCACCAAAAATCAAGCACAGCGGAAGTAGCACTCAATCAACATAAGGTAGTTACCGACAGCTTGCTGTGGGCAAAGCATGGTCGTGATACTAGAAATATTGATATTGATGCACAGGCCTCCTCAACATGTTCAGTACAAGCCTTCACAAAACACGTCAGTTCAGTGTGTGGATTATTTCTAGCTAACGTCACCTCAGGCCCTGCAGGCTCAAGAGAAACTTTTGCTACATTCTTAAGTACCTAAAAGAATGAAAATTGGGGGTATTACCCAGACTTAGGATTATCTCCAGTAATAACTTTTTTTTTTAGATTTATTTATTTATTTATACAAGCACTGGATACAGTCAGAAGCGCGGGAGGGTGAGAGAATTCACCAGAGCCAGAGCGGGGAATAGAACAGGCAGACTGATGGAATACACTGCTGAGGGGAGCAGCGGGCTCAGCAGGAGAGGTCTGTCACGCCATGTGGGACCCTCGTCAGGGGCCGGGGATTGAACCGGCACTGCAGAGGCTGCAGGCAGCTTCACAGCCCAGCGCTCAACCACTGCACCACCAGAGAAGGCCCAATAATAACGTTTTTTTATCAGAGAAACCTGCCTTTCCTATATATATATATATGAGAAAGTCAAATATAATAACTCATCACTGAGTCCCTCTCCTTGCTCCTTGAAGCCTCAGACATATCCTCAATTTGCCCCATTTGCTTTAAAATTTGTAAAGATGTAGATTCTCCAAACATATATAATTAAATTTGTTCTTTTTTTTTTTTTCCTTCCATTAATTTATCTGAGATTAGTTAGATGCCTGAGAAAAACTCAGTGAGTGAGGTAGGGGGAAATTTCCTCTCTGCCCCAGAAAACACTGGGTTTTGTGGTTTTTGCCCCCTGGAACTGATACCCTAAGGAAGGAAAATCTAACTCTAGGTTGACCCCACGGGCAGCTGACAGTCCAGGCTCACACCTCTTGCCAGGCAGTGTTGGCATGAGGGTGTGCAATGGCAAGAGAGGAATGAGGCCAGGGAGAGACACAGCTCGTGCTTCTGCAACTATTTATTGTCCGTCCTGCTATTTGCAAGTATGCTATACTTGTGTTTATTTTATCACTTGCTGTTGTTTCACAAATACTAGAAGGCCAAGTTCCTATTCTTATAAACAGGTCTTTGGCAAGCTCAAGAACAAGAAGAAATTAAACGCTTCTGGAGGCTCGGGGTAATTCTAACAAAGTCATTGTTGGTTGACCCCCAACATTTTTGGGACACAAATTATTTTTAAATCCAAAGGACACAGTGTGAGGAGAGGAACCAGGAGAATGGATAGTGATGGAGTTTCTGTCTTCCTATAAGACTTTGGCTAAATCTCAACCAACAATCCCCTAGTCGTATTGTTAGGGGGAAAAGGATGTCCCAAAGCAAATTCCATATAGGCTTTGTGGACTCCACCCCCACCCCAGGTCAAAGCCAAAGACACTGGGAACTCCAAATCCCATCACCACCAAAGGGAAGGTGGCTGGGACCTGAGGGTGGGGTTAAGTCCACAAAGCCTATATGGAATTTGCTTTGGGACATCCTTTTCCCCCTAACAGTATGAGGGCAAAAGTTAACTAGGAGCAGGTGCTGGGTTCCGTGCAGCTGGCCCTGGGATGCACCACTTTGGCATTGGATTAATTGGATTACATTTCAATATTTCAAGCTGAAGACAATCAAAAATCAAGACTCAGGAGGAACTTTGATCTTCCCTTTAACTACCTAAAAGAATTTAGATAGAGGTCTAGTCTCAGGAAGAGCTCTATCACCAAAGATAATTTCTGAGGTATAATATGGGCTCACTGAGGAAGACATGGAGGAATCTAGCAGCCTGTTAAAATTCCTCTGTGTTCCATTGTTTCTGCATGGTCCAGCAAACATTTGTTTACCAAACATTTGCACTTCTTATCTTACTGTGAATTTTTTCCCTTTGAAGTTCCAGATCCCGCCCCCCTTCTCTGCACACCAGGATGTCTCATATGCCTCATTTTGCCTGAATGTCTTTGGACCTCTCATGTCACTGGGAGCCCTGCATACATTTGTAATTAAATTTGCTTTTCTCATATTAATCTGATGTTATTTTAATTATTATAGCAGTCAAAATGTTAGGGGGAAAAGGATGTCCTAAAGCTAATTCCATACAGGCTTTGTGGACTCCACCCCCACCCCAGGCCAAAGCCAAAGACACTGGGAACTGCAAATCCCATCACCACCAAAGGGAAGGTGGCTGGGACCTGAGGGTGGGGTTAAGCAGCCAGGTTGATATAAAAGGCAGACACGTGGGCTTTGGGAGATCCCCCCATTTTGGCTCTCGGCCAGCTGTCTGGCCAGCTCTGAGAGTGACTTTGGGTTTCCAGATCGTCGGATCGGGTAGGACGCATTAAAGACTTTATTTCCCTATTTTCTCCCTGAGTTGTACATGTTCCTTATTTCCTTTTCCCTTGTAAATAAACCTTTTATTAACCTTTTGTGTGTGCCTGTAGTGGAGTATTAATAAGTCCCTTTTAAGCGCGCGGGTGAGGACCCACAGCCAGGAACCCGTTCAATATCCGGGCTGCTCTATAACAAAAAGAACCAAGAGGAGAAAGGAGAAATTTCCCCTCCCTGACCCAAGAAAGAGGGATGCAAATTGGGGTCTCAATCACCTTGTCCTGACTGGCCATCAGCCACCCTTTCTCTGAAATCCCTCTCTTCTAAAAGGCAACTGTTGTATATTTATAGCACACATGACCATGCAGGAGTATATGTGGGACTCCCCCAGAATTCTGAGAATGAAATAAAGAGGTATCTAAATGCAGTCAGTAAAAGTTCCCATCTGACAGACTCCAGAGACAGCATGTTCTGGGAATGCATGACCGGGGGAGACTTAGTGAAAGCACATTGACTGCATTGAGCTCTGTAATAAAAGGGTTGGGGAGAGGGGGGAATGGAGCAGCTGAAGGCCACAAAGAGAGGGTTGAGGCTCCAGCTCTGTGCAGGGAGTAGGGGGTCACAATCAGCCACCGAGAGCAGCACTGGGGCTGCGGTAGCTAGAACCACATAATGGGGCCAATGAGTGGGGCTTCCAGAAGACTCAGACCGTTCACACTGGATAGAGTTGATTTGTCTCATGTATTTGTTTCCTCTGATTGCCAAAACAAATTGTCACAAGCCAGATGACTTAGAACAGCAGAAATTTATTCTCTCACAGTTCAGGAGTCTAAAAATCCAAAATCGAGGTGTCAGCAGAACTGTGCTCCTGCTGAAGGCTCTAGGAGAGAATCCTCCTTTGTTTTTTTACTTTCTGAAGGATCCAGCTGTTCCTTGGTCAGCGGCTGCTCCCCTCCGCTTTCTGTCTCTAAACTCTTTCTGTTTCTTTTGTTTTTCTGTGTGACCTTTCTTTTTTTGATAAAGACACGCATATTGGATTTAGGGTCCACCCTAATCCAATAGGACCTCATTTTAACTTTACTAGTTACTTCTAGAAAGACTATTTCCAAAGAGGGTCACATCCTGAGGTTCTGGGCAGACATGAATTAGGGGAGATGTGGGCAGGGCAAGAGACACTAACCTGATTCCACATTGACTAAGCCTTCCTCTAATTTTTTTGTTTCTTTATTTTTTCAAAAATTTGTTTATTCATTCATTCGTAGTGGTGGAAGTAATATTTGGACACCCCCGTCAGGTATGGCCACTGTAGTGCACCCACCCAAATCACCCATGGCCCCCCACCAGAGTCCATTGTCTTCCTTCTTTGTTATTACCTCTCCCCTCCCTTTTCTCTGATTTTGTTTTGGAGAGCTTACTACGTGGGTCTCTCTCTTAGTAGTGATGTTTCTCCAAACACACTTTATGTTTACATTTTTTAAAATTTTCCTACATTGCTGTTCATTTTCGTACAGTAATTGGTATTTCCTCTCAGGTATAGTCCCCATTGTTCCATACAATCTTAAAGTATCGCTCTGACTTTATGTGTTTCACTAAACGTCTGCAGTCATACATTCCCAGGAGGGAACCCTCACCCATGGCATTTTTCATTTCCTTGGCAACATTAATAAAAGCTTGATGAGGACAAGTACCCCATGTTAATTTTATTTGCCGGTGTGTGTTCTCACACGGAGCATAGTGCCTGGCCTACAGTAGTTATTCAATACTTTTGTTAAATAAATTCGAATAGTTGACCCTTTTTTGAGCACTGGGCTTAATGTGTTCCATGAATTCTAGGTTCCATGTACTAACACTTAGTCCTTGTGATAAGTATTACTTCTCAAATCATTTTGAAAATAAAGCAACTGAAGGAAGGATGAGTGGCTACAAGTCACCCTGACTCTTCCTCTGTGAGTGGACTCAGTGGACCACTCACTCATTCTTTTAGAGTGTAATTTCTGGCCACACCAATCTCCCATTGGTGTCATTATTAGTCTTGTAAATATGACACTATTTTCTTGCCATTTTATGCTATATTGCTTCTCCAAGTAATTCATGGTTTGGTAAGAAAGATACTACATCAACTGGGTGTTTATTTCATTGCAAGTAATAGATTATTCAGTATAATAGTATCTTAAACATGAGGACATTTATTTATTTACCAAATACAGAGGTGGGTTGTTTAGGGCTTGCTTAGCAAACCAAACAAAATCAAGAACCCAAGCACTTTCATACCTTCAATATGTTGTCTTTATGTTTATTGGCTTCTAGTCACAAGATGGCTGCAATTGCTCTAAGTTTCAGCTCAGACTGTAATCAAAATCAGGAAGCAGCAAGGAAAAAGTGTAGAAAGGACATTCTTTCAGTAAGGAGAAAAACATTTTTTTTTTTTAAGATTTATTTATTTACGCATACAGGAACTGGGGTACAGGCCAGAGGTGTTGGGGGAGGGTTTAGAGGATTCACCAGAGACAGTGGGGAACAGAACAGGCAGACTGACTGAAATACACTGCTGAGGGGAGCAGCAGGGGAGTCAGGAGAGGTCTGCAGCACCATGTGGGTAACTCCCTGCCTGGGGATCAAACTCATGCTGCAGAGGCTCAGATAGCTTCACAATGCTGTGCATAACCTCTTGCACCACCAGGGAGGCCCCCAGTAAAACATCTTTATGGAAGTCCCCAACTAGTTTCATTAGCCAGAACTGAGACATGGCCTCTGTTCTCACCTTCTCTTGTTTGTCTAGGCTCCTAAACAGGAGCATTTCTCTGATTTCTTTAGACAAACTTTTGTTTAAAAAAACAAACCTTAGAAGGTCTTCCATGTAGCAAGTGGCCCCCCGAAAGAAAGAAGGGGTAGCCATACTTATAAAAAAAGGTGACGAGACACCAAGGGACACTATATTACAATCCAGGAAACAAAACACCAAAAGACATAAAAGGACTTCTGTGTATTTCTATCTACTGTACCTCTTGTCTACCTCAATTACAGAACTGAATGCTTTTATGCCTTTCTTTCTTTCTTTATTTATTTTATGGAATGCTTCACAAATTTGTGTGTTATTATTATGTTATCTGTCTCCTTCCAATTTTAGTGTATGTGCTGCCAAGTGAACACTGCTTTCATGTCTTTAATTGCTTTTCTTGACAGACCCTACCACTCATTTTCTATCCCCACATTCTGACACCTTGTATGTCCTTCTCACATAAACATTTTTTAAAGATTTATTTATTTATGCATACAAGAACTGGGGTACAGGCCAGAGGTGCGGGAAGTGAGAGAATTCACCTGAGACAGAGTGGGGAGCAGAACAGGTGGATCTACTGAAATACACTTCTGAGGGGAGCAGTGGGCAAGACAGGAGAGGTCTGCTGTGCCCTGTGGGTTAGCTCCCTGCCTGGGGATCAAACTCATGCCACAGTGACTGGCGATAGCTTGATAGCACTGTCTTTTAACCCTGTGCTACCAGGGAAGCCCCCTTCTCACATATATTTTACAATGAGTGAATGAATAATGGGAGGAAGGGAAAGGTTCCATCTTCAGTCCTCATCTTTTTCTTTGCAGACTATACTTTTTCCATTGGTAAAAACCATTTCCACAGCTTCTGTCCAGCTATGTCTTCCAATCTGAAGTCTCCTATTTTCAACTCCTGCTGGAGCAGGGAATCTCAAATTCAGCACATGAAAAATGGAACTTATCATCTTCCATCAACAACAAATCTTCTGAAAGGGAAATAATATTTTTGGAAATATGTCAATTGCTTTTCTCTATTACAATCCCTTGCGTGTGGTTTCTGACTGTTCATTAGCACTCAGGAGGGTTAGGATACTGGCAGGAGGAATGCAGACAAGAGAAGGGTAAACATTCAGCATTTGAGATCCAGAGCAGGCTTTCAAAACCAAGAGTTTATTATGGAATTGCAAACATCTACAAAAATGGACAGAGGAATATAATGAATCTTTGTAAGCTCATCACCAGTTTCAAAAACTACCAATTCATGATCAATAATGTTTCAACCATATTCTTTTCCTACCACCCTTCAAAAATCACTAACTCTCCAACCAGTGTTCAAATTTTCCTGATCGTCCTTAATTGTTTTAGTTCAAATCATGATCCAGTTAAAGTTTATGTGTTGTAATTGGTTGCTATCTCCTATTTTTGGTTCCTATTACTTTTTACCCTGGCGATATATTTATTGAAAACTCCCTGAAGTCTCTTTTTTCTGATCATACCTCTAACCACATTCCTCTGTATTTCCTAATACACTGGTGGTTAAATCTAGAGCATGTTCAGATTCAGGTTTGGAGTTTTTTGCAAAGAGACACACTCTTTGGAGGTGCTAGCTGCCTAGAACCATTATGCAGGCATTAAGGGATGATGATGTTCTATTATTCCTTCTTTTGTTAGCTAGATTACTTAAAGAGAAACTTCTCATCAACTCTTTGTTTAGGAAGAAGCATATTTTGATTAGGAAAACTTGAATTAAAATTCTCCTTGGGCTCCTTTAGTAGGAAATTGTATTTAAACACCATCATCTGGGTACTATGAATGTTTACTCCTAGTGGATTGATGGTTGTTTCTAGGTCTTTTCAGTGAATAGAATTAAGTAAGATTTTTTTTAAAAATTTTTTTTAAAAGATTTATTTATTTGTTTGTTTGTTTGTTTGTTTGTTTGTTTATTTATACAAGCACTGGATACAGTCAGAAGCGTGGGAGGGTGAGAATTCACCAGAGCCAGAGTGGGGAGCAGAACAGGCAGACTGACGAAATACACTGCTGAGGGGAGCAGTGGGCGGCAGGAGAGGTCTGCCATGCCATGTGGGACCCTCGCCTGTGGCCCAGGATTGGACGGGTGCTGCAGAGGCTGCGGGCAGCCTCGCAACCCAGCGTTCAACTGCTGTGCCACCAGGGAGGCCCTTAAGTGAGACATTTTATAAAGATAAAATACATGAAGAATTTGGACTTATACACTCAAATTATAGTCAGGACTTCATAGTTTTTACTTAACATTGTTTTACAACCTTATATCTGTACCTCCTTTTCCCATGCTCACATCCTGGTTCTCATAACACAGCCTTAATTACAGGTTTGTTTCATCTCACAATCCATACACCGCAATCTCTAAATAAGAACACCAACACTATCATCAACAGTGGGATCACTGAAGGCAGGTTTGTTTGTTTGCTTGTTTTGTGCTTCTCTTTGTCCTTAGGGTTTGTCCATGAACATAGAGTCAAGTTACTGTGAATTAAAGTCTCTTGAAATCTCTCACTTCTGTACATTATGTCACTAAGTCAATATGCAGTTAAATTCATTTCTTTCATTGTTTCCCAATTTTAGGGATTTGTTTCTGCCCTCCTAAATTTAATTTTGTTTTTTAAAAGTAATTATAAAATATTTAACTGGTTTCAGTCAAATCTATCAGCTAAGATACAATCAGAGACAGCTAGGTTCTATCTATACCTCTTCTCTTTTATTATTCTTTTTTCAGTAACCCACACTTTCCCCCCAGTTCCTCCCAACGTCCCCACCCCACACCCCCATTTCTTCTCATTTTAAAAAAGACAAGTTTTGGGCCTCCCTGGTAGTGCAAGGGGTTAAGCAACGCACTATGAAGCAATACACAGCCTCTGCAGCACGAGTTGGATCCCCAGCGGCCAGGGAACAACACACATGGCGCAGCAGACCTCTCCTCACTTGCCCACTGCTCCCCTCAGCAGGGTATTTCAGTCAATCTGCCTGTTCTGCTCCCCACTCTGTCTCTGGTGAGTCCTCTCACCCCCACTCCCCATCTCTGGCCTGTACCTTAGCTCTTCTATGCATAAATAAATGAACCTTTTAAAAAAATAAATAAGGCCAGTTTAGAGATATATATAGAATAATATATTTTTGTGTGTGCTGTATTTATATCCCTCCCCTTTGTCACATAAATAGTATATTAAATCCATCCACTTGCTTTTTCCACTTATCAATATAATACAGAAATAACTATGCAGTAGCAGTCTATAAAAATATTTCTTCTTTTTTGGTTTCAGTTGACTACCCCTTCATTTGCAAATGTGAGTAATTCACCCAGGCCCCTGTTGATGAACAGTTGGTTTGTTAAGTAGTGCTACTTCCATCTTCGGGATTGATACCAAAAAGCACAAAATGTAGTTCAGCGAACAAAGGCATATGTAATTATGCTAGATATTGCCAAATACCCCTCCATAGAAATTATACTATTTTGTATTCCCACCAGCAAAGTATTGAAATGGCCATTTCTCCACAGCTTGGCCAACAGAATATGTTGTCAAACATTTTGACTTTTGTCAATCTGCTAGGCAAGAAACGGTATCTCAATGAGTTTTCATTCACAATTTTCTTACTTGGGGCAAGGTTGAGAATCTTTCATATGGCTATGGAATCAATTCATAAGGGTTATTTGGATTTCACTTCCTGCAACTTGTCCATTTCTCTGATTCCTATAGATTTGTTGGCCTTTTTCTTTTTTAATTTAGAAGCTATTTATGTATTAGGGTAAACAACACTTTGCTTATAATATTTTTCCCAGTACGTTATACTTGACTTACAGATCTTTTTGCCATGCAAGCTTTTTAAAATGCACTCAGATTGATTCATCTTTTCTTCTGGAATATAAACCTTAGAAAAATTTTCTCATTGCATATCGTCATGTGAAGAATGGATTCAATTTTGTCTTTTTCCGCACTGTGGCTATCTGTGTATCTGTGTATCTTTAAAACCATTTATTAAAATGTCTCTCTTTGCCCTGATGGTTTGAGATGATGCCTTCATTATATGCTAAGTTCCCATAAGCAATTGGATCCTTTTCTAGATTTTTCTAGTCTTTTCCCTGGTCTCTGTGTCTATTTATGTTCCAATATCACACTGATTTAGCTATAGAGGTTTTTAAATAGTTTCCTATCTCTCCTACTCCATTGTTCTTTTTTCAGGGACTTCTTCACTATTCTTGTCTTTATATTCTTCTAAATGAAATATTCATTCTTTCCATAATTGAAATGATTATAAACCTTATAATTAACTTTACCTCCATGAGATCATAAGACCCCTGAAAATTCAGCCAATTCCATCATCTCATGTGGAGAAAAGGCAGCTGGAGAGGGTGGGGGATAGAAACTGAGAATTTACTCATTCAAAGGAAAAGGAGATGCCACTGTTTGACCAGTTTAAATTTCAAGTGTAATTTCCTATTACACAGAAAGTAAGATCTCACTCAAAAATTCAGTTTGGTTATGGAGATATAAAGAGGTTACATTTTCTTTACATATTTGCATGGGAGTTGGAGTAAAATTGTGATGCTGCTCTCTTTCTCATGATTTTCTTATTTCTCCTAATAGCATATCCACTTTCTTTCTCACAGGATGGGAAACCTCAACGTTATCTTTTCATCCTTTCCTTCATCCACCCGTCATCCAGGAATGCAGCCTCTACCTCCACTGTCTTCATGCTTTCCAGGTTAACAGACCAGAAGGACTTCAAGGCTCTAACCATGTGGTCCCACTGGTGCCCAGATGTGATTTCCAAAAGAACCCCACTTTCCAGAGCCAACTCTATGCCCACACACATTTACTCTTCCAATCAATTAACTTTAGGGAGCAACGTATACAAATTCCCACCATGGTCTTGTCTGTTCATGACACAGAATAAATGTTTTTGTTTGTTGTATGACTGTAGAACAAAACAGTGTGCTCTCTTTAGACTGCAACGAGTCAAAATCAAACACGCTCTGTGTGCTGCAGATAAAGTTCCCTATAATAAACATCTGTACATACATTCAAAGATAAAAATGAGCATATTTTATCTAGAAATATTTTGGGGATCTAAAAATACTACCCAGGGCCTCCCCGGTGGCGCAGCGGTTGAGTGCTGGGTTGCGAAGCTGCCCGCAGCCTCTGCGGCGCCGGTTCAATCCCCGGCTGCTCCCCGGCCACCGGAGGAGGGTCCCACATGGCGCCGCGCTCAGTGCTCCCCTCAGCAGTGTGCTTTGGTCCTTCTGCCTGCTCTGCTCCCCACTCTGGCTCTGGTGAATTCTCTCACCCTCCCGCGCTTCTGACTGTACCCAGTGCATGTATAAACAGACAAGCAAACAAACAAACAAACAAATAAATAAATAAAACATGCCTCTATTAAAAAAATAAATAAATAATTAAAAATTAAAAAAATAAAATAAAATAAAAATACTACCCAATTCACCTAGATATATAGCAAGAGTAATAAGCACACATGTCTACCAAAAGATATGTATAAAAGTGTTCTTAGCAACTTTATTCATAACATCTCTAGTTGCAAACAACCCAAATGCCCACCAGCAAGAGAATAAACAAATAAATTGGGGTGTGTTACATAGGGAAGAATTTACTAAATAGAAATCATCTTTCACTGTTCTAATTTTTATTAATAGCAATCTCTCCTTGTATGTACATAATACTAATTATTCCTTCAAATCTTCAAAATTTAGATATGGCCATTTTATATCCATAGTGCAAAATAAAGATTAAAACAGATTACTATTGAAAATAAATAAATAAATAGATTGGGGTGAGTTATTTCAATAAAACACTACACGGCAGTATAAAGATGGCACTACTCTAGGAACATCAGTATGGATGACTCGCAGACATAATCACGGGCCAAAGAAGAAGACCAAAGAAAAAGTGTATTATTTCCATTCTAATAAAGTACAATTTAGGTAAAACCGCCTATGGTGATAAAGTAAGAATAATGAATATGGGAGGGGGTATAATTTGGGGAGCAGAACATTCAGGGGAGGGTAGATGTAATTTATGTCTTGATGTATGCAAAAATTCATTGATTTGTATATTTAAGATCTGTATGCTTTCCTTGATGTGTGCTATGCTTTAGTAACAATTTTTAAAACCTCATAAAATCTCCCCTACTGGATCCCAAAGGAGAGCAAATTTCTCTAAAATCCCCTGAACTCCAAAAATCTGGCACAGGAAAAGCCATGTTATTGCACAAGCCTGGAGTCCCAGATCTAAGTTTATTCTATGTAATGGTGCCCCCTGCAGCACAAATAGATCTATATCTTACTTTCAGTGGATAGGGAATTTCTCAGCCTTTTATGCCCAATCTACTTCAAATACCACACGAGTGGGGAAATCTGGAACAATTTATGGACAGGAACATGGTAGAATGAGATTTGAACTCCCATACAGGAAATAGGAGTTCTCATGGCAAACGCACAGCTAGCAGTCACAAAATTGTCAATTCTTCAAGGGTGGGAAATCATCCAAGTCACTGCTTTATCCTCTGAGCCTTTAGCACTGTTCCTTTTCTGAAGAGAGTAGAAAATCATAATGAATCAATACATGGTGAGTAGATGGATGGAAGGAAACGTACAGCCTCAGTAAAACAGTTTAATTATTCTTAAATGTTTGCTTTGTGGTAAGTCCCCCTCAGGGCTTCATGATTAGAGCAAGCTCCCCTCATCTCCTCTTCACCAATTTAATTTTGTCTTTGATGAAATACAATTATATCTAAATGCTACTTTTCTCAGTGTTCCTTCTCATTGAAATACATCCTGTTCTCATGACGGGTGTCCCATGGCGAAATTTTCCAGTGATAAGGACTGGCTTATAAGCTAATGTTTTCTTTTCATGGGAATTGGCAACATTAACAATTAGACTCCAGTGAGTCTAAAATATACAAAATATATGGATAATGGAATTTCTCATCAAAGTCTTAATGTAATGTCAAACTGTCAAGCATTTCAATCTAAGAAGGGTGAACGTCTCTTAGCGAGTCAGCCACACCAGCCATGGGCAAGTTGAGTTTCTTTCATCTAGAAAGTTTAGCAGGGAGGTTTTTCTCCAGGCTAGTTTTTCTCCGGGCTAGGTTTTTCTCCAGGTTTTTCTCCAGGCTAGGTTTTTCTCCAAGCTCAGCCTGGGACTGTTGAAGGGAATTATTGAAGCTAAGGCTGTTGCTGCTGTTGCCGTATCTGTGATGTTTATTAAAACAAGAGGGTTTATGAAGACACTATTTTATTTAGGCCTCAGGTCAATCTGTGCCTTCTCTTTGCCACTCCCTAGAACATTCTTCCCACTTTACCCTGCCCCTATCCTTAGCTCTCCAGAGAACTGGACTCCCTCTGTATGTTGAATTAGAACCAGGACTTAACCCTTGGCATGTTACTATTTTCAGTAGGGTAATTTTTGTTGTGAGTTTCCCCTGTGCAGTGTAGGGTGTTTGGAGACATCCCTTGTCTCCATCTGCTGGACATAGTAGCTCTCCTTTTCCTAGTATGATCATCAGAATATCTCCGAGAATTGCCAGATGTCCCCTGAAGAAAGCAAAATGGTCCGCAGTTGAGAAATAATGGGTTAATTGATTAACTATGGGGGGCCACACTCAAAACCCAGAACCTAGCTCCCACTTGTCTCTGCCCTGCACAACTCCCAGTACTCTGACTGACAAGCACTGTGGAAGGAAGCAGTAAGATGTAACTTCAGTACCCCAGGAGAACCATTGGGTGGGATGGGAGTAGAGGCGATCAAATATAAGAAAAGAAAGTAACAAAATGAAATGTTACTACAATATTTTTGTATCCAGGATGTCATCTGCCCAGAGGCAAGCCACAGAGGACTCACACAGGATTGCAGAATTGGCAAGATCAAGGGATATGTTTAAGAAAACTTTCTGGGGCCTCCCCGGTGGCACAGCTGTTGAGCGCTGGGTTGCGAAGCTGCCAGCAGCCTCTGCAGCACCGGTTCAATCCCCGGCTGCTCCCCGGCCACCGGAGGAGGGTCCTACCTACATGGCACACAGACCTCTCCTGCCGCCCGCTGCTCCCCTCAGCAGTGTACTTTGGTCCTTCTGCCTGCTCTGCTCCCGCTCTGGCTCTGATGAATTCTCTAACCCTCCCGCGCTTCTGACTGTATCCAGTGCTTGTATAAATAAATAAACAAACAAACAAACAAATAAATAAATAAATCTTTAAAAAAAAAAAAAAAAGGAAAGAAAACTTTCTGAATCCAATCTAAGAGCTGAAGTCTCCTTTATGGTCACTCTGATGCAGAAATAAAGGAACCTGGGAGCTCCCAAATTAACTGCTTTCTGTAATATAAACACAACCCAGTGTCTCTGCAATGCCTGAGTAAGCAAGAGCCAGCGTGGGCTGCAGTGCCAGCAAGCAGGTGTACACAGGCTGGAGATGGTCCCTTGCCTGTATCTATGCACACTTGCTTGGCCGACGATTGCATATTCTCACTCCTGCTTCATGTCCTTGAGTCTTTTTTGCCAGAATAACTGTGTGGTGACTTGATTTTCTTTGACACCAAATCTTTTCTCCTCACAAAGGACCCTTGCTAGTTTCTTTGTATGGAAGGGGGCACAGGACCCAGGTTAGATTCATCATAATACCTCATCCTTGGCCACAATGACTAGTGGCCAAAGTTCATTTTCTTCATTTTCAAAGTGGGAGTGACGCCTCCTTTCCTTTCTGGCCAGGGATCTGTTGTAAGGCACTTGCAAGGCTGGAAGTACAAGCGCCATTTTGTCTATCATGTAAAGACACTCATCTACAGCAGGAAAGATGAAAGCAACACTTGGAGAGAGTTCTGGAGACCAGTCCTTGTCTCCGGCGTCCAGAGTCCTGTCCACAGCTTTCTTGAGTATTTAGCTCCTCATTTTGACTCCATAAACCCCCAAGAATCCCTTCATTAATGCCCCCCTCTTGTTATTTTAAGCGAGTGTGAGTTGGAGTCTTTTCCATCGCAACCCAGGAAGTGCTGGTAATTAGAAGGTATACTTCAGCAAGGTTAGGGTTATATCTTCCCATTTTTGTATATCACTCACAGCTTCCATCACAGATGACTTCAAAACGGTTTTCAAGAGGCACTTGTTGATTAATTATGAATGTTGAGGTCTGAATAGTAGCGATTCTTTCTTTTTTAAAGATTTTTTTATTTATGCATACAGGAGCTGGGGTACAGGTCAGAGGTGCGGGGTAAGAGGATTCACCAGAGACAGAGTGGGGAACAGAACAGGCAGACTGACCGAAGTGCCCTGCTGAGGGGAGCAGCGGGCGAGTCAGGAGAGGTCTGCTGTGCCATGTGGGTCACCTCCCTGGCCACCAGGGATTGAACTCGTGCTGCAGTGGCTGCTGGTTTCTTCATAGTGCTGTGTTTAACCCCTTGGGCCCAGAATAGTAGTGATTCTTAAATAATAATCTTCACATTGTTGAATAAGCCAGAAACTTAACTGCTTTACTTACCCCAAACCTACATGCTTTCATCTTTCCTGAGAAGGACTCTCTTCACACAAGCAATTCTCACATCACAGTTGATCCTCTGTGACTTGTTACCCTGTTCTCCCCAAGGTGGTTTGGCTGATCTCCCTGGGATATCCCGTCTTTCCTTCTTTTGTGAGTGTCACTTTTGGGGCTGTTTAGTGTGAGGGGATAATCTTTGAAGCACAGAAGGACTGCTTTATCATGGGTATGTTTTTTTCTGAAACAACTTTCTAGAGCTATTCAAAGGATAAGATTACCCTTTAAACACCTGTATCAGTATTTATTAGCAGTTAATTAATATATGTCTGTGAATATATGTGTGTGTATATATATAAAGATAAAATTATGTATGTCAGTAAATAGCATATAGGAATTGAGAACTTATTCCATGACTCTCAAAATCCAATTATTTGAATGTTACTCATGGGGGCCAAAATGTGAGGGAGGGGGTGATCTCTTATCCACCTTCTTCATCTGTTGAGGGCCTGCTGGTGTAGCTCTCCTAGGTAGATGTTTTCTTCCCTATTGTCATTTTTTCCTTTCAGTCCTTCAGTGACAGAAAACTCACAAGGGTCAAGCTGGGCTATCGCTAAAATTCACAACTCACAAAACCCTTTTTCTTTTTGCTTAATGGAAAGGAGAAGAAATTCTAATATCTGTGCCTCTGAACTCTTTCTTTAGCCCATTTCTGTGCAGGCCAAAGCACATTTCCTGTGCTATTCCACTGGCCTTTCCTCCCAGCCTCTAAGGTTTAATGCTGTTAATGCATCTGCTATTACTTAATTATTAAGTTCTCCATCCCAACATGAAGAGGTGTGTTTAAATAATACTACTTGTTTTTAATGGATCCATGCTGGATCTCAGTAATAACTATTAGCTATTTGTCTCATAAGCTATTCTTGGTTCTACTGGAAATTGATATCAAATTTACAAGTTTGTAGTTTCTAGAATATGACAATCTTTCCATTTTGAAATACTTAAATCTGGAACCATTTACTAGAGTCCCATCATCCACAGAAATTGGAATAAGGCCACAAATCTGCTGAAAGATTAATCGTTTCAATTTTCAATAAAACTGTGGTTCCAGCCACAGCCAACAAGAAGGAGCAGGTGAGACTATATTTGTTATTCTCATGTCTTCTTTCCCAAGAAAATCCCTTTCCTCAACCATTACACTGGAAGTTTTATTCCTACTGCCTGCTTCAGATAAGAGCCCTATGAATACAAATAAAATTAAAATAAGGCTTAACACAAGCTGAAAGTGTGATAACTTCAACACCAAACAAGGAAGTGAATTACTTTCCAATGTTATAATATTCTCTCTAGAGAGTTGAAAACCATTTCTAAAAGATCTCTGATAAGCTGTTGAAAAGAACATACCTACTACAATTTATAAAACCTAAAAGTGACTTTCCTTAATAGAAGGAGTTAACTGAGGACCAAGGAAAAAAGCAGGGGATGCGTGCTCGCTTCGGTAGCACATATACCAAGGAAAAAAGCAGGGGATGGGGGAAATGCCTTCTATGTATTTCACAACCTTCTCAAGATTTCTCTGTTCCTTATAGAATCAAATCCAACATCCTAGTGACTACAATCCTCTTTCCCACAGTGACTTGTTAAAAACAAGACGCCAACCCCCAAATGGAGTCACTTATGCTAAGCCTCATGTCACTAAATCAAGACAACTTAATCACAATTTTGAGTTTCAATTCCCCCAGAAAGGTAATCTCAAACATGTCAATCAACAAACACCTGACCAGCACTAGATGGGCTATTTGCCTATTAGAGCCCCTGCCATGCCCTAAAGAAAAGTGACCTTCTAATAAGGAATCTGCGTTTTGGCTGAGTATAATTTCCTCCTTCTCCCTCCCTTTGATAATGAAAGTCTTTAATTCTGTACATCTCTTTGGAGTTCCATTCTGTCTGATAGATAGGATGCTGCCCAATTCATGAACAGTTGAAGAAAACAAATAAATTCTGTAAAATTCACTCAATTGAATTTTATTTTGCAGCACTGTTTAGCAGCAATGCAGAAAGTCTGTAAGTTGGATCTGGAGATTCAAGGAGCCAAAACTGAGCTAAGGGGCAGCTCAGGCAAATCCCCAGGTCCATCAATATTCCAACTCTCATTTCTCTTCTAACAGGAAAAGCAAAATACCAGAAGGCATGGTTGGCAATTCTCCCAACCATTAAAGAAGCAGAATGAAATTAAAGATACATGATAAACAAAGTTATCCCTCTGTGTGACCATACAGATGGGAAAAGGGCATGTTGGCCTGGGAATGGACGCAGAGCAGGGTCATTTTATAATATCAGAGTTAAGTCTAAATAAGCATGATTCTGTGGGTTCATTTCTTTTAGGTGACCCTTACCAAGATAATGGTACTCACATTCCCAGGCACTTAAAAATTTAACTGAACTGCTATGCAGATATATAGCAGCTTAAATTTGCTCCATTCTTTCAACAAATATTTTAAGAGTTTTCCATGAACCAGCCAAACTTATTCCAAGAACAGTAAGATATGGCCTGTCGGGAACCTCCAGTGCAGTGTTAAAGTTCCTGGAAAACAGTGAGCAAGATTGCAAATGTCATATTTGCTGAGGGACCAGAAGGGGCAGCCAGGTGTCACAAGCACCAGTCATGATGGGCTTTGAGTGGGGAAATCATGTAGGGTGACAGATGTTTATATATTTTTGGCAAGCCCATATTAAGGACAGACTCAGCACTGGACTAACATAAGGCTTCATTTAACTCTCATAACTGCTCTTAATCCTCTGCTAGTTCAGGAATACAAAGGACATAACAAAGAAATTCTTGGATTTATGCTATTGGCAAACAAACAAAACCAAAACTATGGCCTTTATGGAAAGACCATGTCGGATCTGCATTCAAACAATGCTATTCACATAAGAAAAAGTACAACTAATTTCCCTGCATTTGCAAAGAAAAAAAGTAACACCTTGGATTCCCAGACAGTCAGGCCTCCTTGTTCCTTTCATAAAGCCAAATCCAATTGCTTTGTCATTTTGGAAAAAGATAGCTGTGTTTTAAGAAGCACCCAATAACTCACCCAAACATTCACCAGTTGATTTGGCTCTTGGCTTAGAAAGATCCCATTGTCTTGAGTTGGAAACAGCGTGCCAGGTAGATGAGATGATTGGTCCATAATTTGCAGAGTTCGATAAGAGTTAATAAGGAATGAATAGCGTCAGGAGCAGAATAAAGAAAGAAAAATAATAAAGGCGAATGTAGATAAAGGGAATAAATGAAAGAATCTCATCAAAACATAAGTTAGAAGATTTGTGTCTCAAAGTACATGTATCTTCTCTCCCCCAATTAGTTCCCAGTAAGGATTTTCAAAAACCTACACAAATTTCCTTTATCATGTATCTTCAAAGGTCCACCACCCACAATGGCTATTTCTAAAAATCCTCCAAGTATAAAGTATAAGAAGTGTTGGTGAGAAGTAGAGAATGTGCACTATGGATGGGAATTTAAAATGATGTTGTAGCTGTGGAAAATAGTGTGATGATGACCCCCAAAATTGAAAATAGAATTACAAAAAAATAAAATGGAATTACTATATGATCCAGAAATTCTACTTCAACTGGTCATAAACACAAAAGATCGAAAGCAGGGACTCAGAGACATGTACACGCTGTGATGATAGTAGCATTTCTCATATACATACAATAATGAAATGTTATTCAACCTTAAAAAGGAAGGAAATCCTGACACAGGCCACAACAATGGTCCAGGGCATCAGGATGACAATGAAGATACTACATTAAATGAAATAAGCCAGTGTGAAAGTGAGGAAAGGAAACCTTGTTTAAATGGGAGACAGGAAGGCCTGAAGGAGGAGCTCTCTTGAACTATCACTTGTCACTCTGCCATTCCCAGATCTCAAACAGGAAAAAATCTTATCCTTCCTATAAACTTTTGCCTTACCGCTTGTAAAAGAAGTTTCCTCTAGTAACCTAAAAGAATTAGTATGGGGAGGGGGGGCCTCCCTGGTGGTACGAGGGGTTAAAATGCCGCACTATGAAGCTACCTGCAGCGACTGCAACACATTCGATTCCCCAGGCATGGTGCAGCAGACCTTTCCCGACTCGCCTGCTGCTCCCCTCAACAGTGTATTTCAGTCAATCCACCTATTCTGTTCCCCACTCTGTCTCTGGTGAATCCTCTCACCCCCCCCACCTCTGGCCTGTACCCCAGTTCTTATATGCATAAATAAATAAATCTTAAAAAAATTAGTTAGTATGGGGGGGATATCATCCAGGTATAGGTTTATCAGTGAACTGAGAAATTAATCTTTTTAGTCTTAAAGTCATCCCCTCCCCACCATATAAAACCCCCTCCTCTCCTCTTCATGCCCTGGGCCCCTTAGCACAGAATAAATACCCCTAGTTTATACCATTTTTTACTTTGGAATTTACAACCATCTATTCTTCGTATATATGCCATTAATTTTTTACTTTTCTCTTACCAATCTGTCTGATGTTAATTTGTTAGTCAAGCCTCAAAAGAACCCAAAGCAGTGGGGAAATTTTTCTCCTCCTTGTTTTCTCTGACAGGGTGAGCCTCATGGAGTGACACTTGCTATATAGCACTAAACAAGCATCACTGCTAAAGAGGTAGAATCTAAACAAAATAGAACTCCTCTGAAGGGTTAAGATTGGAAACCCAACACTTAGGCCTGGTAAGTCTGAATAGGATCAGCTCAACCGTTATTGGCCAGGGAAAAGTAATGAAAAAATATGGTAGTAATAATGACATAGTGAAGGAAGTTTTTATCATTCAAATAGGATGAAGTAAAACTTCCTAAAAGAAACAGGAAAAGAACCAGTGAAGAATGAAATGAGGGTCTCCCCTGGTGGTGCAGGCGGTTGAGCCCTGCGCTATGAAGCTGTCCGCAGCCTCTGCAGCACCGTTTGGATCCAGGCCAGCCGGAAAGGGTCCCACATGGCACGGCAGACCTCTCCTGTCTCGCCCATTGCTCCCCTCAGCAGTGTATTTCGTCAGTCTGCCTGTTCTGTTCCCCACTCTGTCTCTGGTGAATCCTCTCACCCTCCCACACATCTGGCCTGTACCCTGGTTCTTGTATAAATAAATAAATAAATAAATAAATAAATAAATAAATAAATAAATAAATAAATCTTTTTTTTTAAAAAAAAAAAAGGAATGAAGTGAGAACTTCCTCCCAACCAGGGGTCTCCAAGCTGGACTCTACACCCTCTACCTATCAAGGTCACAGATATTTTCTAGGGCATTCTGGGGTTTGGGGGCCTCAAAAACACCCTTACCTCTCCCCCCCAACCCCTTCCTTGTCTAAAGTGGTTTCTTCTGGTTTGTTCCACTGTCATTGAGGTTTTCTCCTGGCCCTTGTGGTGACTTAACTTGCAAGAGATGTTCCACTCATTCATACGAGTAGTCTGTGGTCAGTAAGCTTGGCTTCTCTTTAAAACCACATGGGCCCTATTCCAGACCTACTGACCCAGAATTTCTGGAGAATGCATCCAGGGATTTTTCTTTCTCAAAAGCTCCCCATATTATTAGGATGTATAGGTAGGTTTGAGAAGCTCCACTGCATAGAGTAAGTTTAGACACGGTTATTTTCTTTTCAAACCTTCCTTCCTTACAGCACAAGGTTCTGATACAAGGCAAAATTTCAGGGCACCAAAACTGATACCAGGCAAAACCAATGAGTGCCCAGAGACCCCAAATTGTTAAGAAGAAAAGCCCATGATGCCCATTTTCTACAGTTTGGGCCTACCATGCACATAAAATAAAAGTGATCAAACTCTTGTATGCGCAAAGATTTTTCATTGGTGAGAAGTTCAAAGGGAATAGGGAGAGGGGAAAGAGGAGTAGCAGAGACAAGGATTTCAGAATGCAGACCTCCCAATCAAACTCCAAAATCAACCATCTCCTCTTGGACAAATGTTCAGCCAAACAGGCAGAACCCAAAGCAGAGCAGCCAATGCCCAAGAGCAGAGCTGCCAGGAGAATGAATCCAAGGCACCTTCTGGCAAGAAACACAGGTTAAGAGTCTGGGTAGAGCTCAAAGCACTGGGAGAGAAGGTGAAAACCAAAGCTCAAAGAGTGCCACCAAGCTGACTCCACCATGAGGTTGTGATGGTGACCACCATGGTCTCTCAAGAGCATGGGCTTGAGCTATCTACCAAATCACTGAGGTCATAAAAAAGAACAGAACGACCAGGAAAAGCATCCTCCAGAAAGCATCCTCCAGAAAGCCTTCCTTCCTTTTCTTCCTTTTCCCTGTTCCTCATGGCTGCCCTACCCCTTTCTAGAAACCACCAATTCAGGAAGCACATTTCACAGTGGCTTGCCAGGGAGTGGTGTGCTGGGAACTAGAGCCAGATGGCAAGGAGATGAGGACCAGGAAGGTGGCAGAGGCTGACATCATTCAATGACTCAGAGTTTGCTCCTCCCTGTTCCTCTAACAGTTGCTGGAGGCAGCGCCTCCAGGCCGGATGACTTGCCTGATTCTGGAGCAGTCACAGGCCCCAACTCAATTACCTATTTTACAAGTTCTCCAGATTGTGCTTGGGGAGGTCTTATGGTGTGCACGCCCTTCCTTGATAGCTATGTGTGGGATGGCTGCTATCAGACCAAAAATACATTGCCATCTAGTGCTTAGTTTTGGAAGTAGGCAGGCTAGGTTTTCCTTTTTGTAATTTAAAATTTAATGAACAGATAATGGCTAAAGCGTGCAACCTTTAAAAAGGAGCATGAGGTAAGGCCTACAGTCCAACAGGGGGCCCCCAAGCCCCATGCTGTTCTTTCAGCATAACAACCCATTTTCTGAGTCCTAGTCTCCCTTAATGCCAAACCTGAGGAAATTGCAAAGCCTCCCCAGGAGCCCTTGACTTTCATGATGTGATCTCAGGAAAGAATTGGATACTTATTTACAAACTATGATTTTTCAGACCTCCCCCTTTAATGAGAAATATTACTGTTGGAAGGACATCCATGTGTAAGTGAACAAGGGCTGAAGAAGAAAAAGGATTGAAATTCTTTGGATCAAAGTGCCCTCCTTTCCAGGGTCTTTGGATTTTATAAGTGTTAAATCAAATGAGAGCATTCATTTAAATTATTAAAATTAACTTGAATTAAGTTATTAAAATTAATTTTAACTCAAATTAAGAATTATCCTTAGACTGAAATTTTACTGAAATCACAGATTATGCTGGAGGCTAGTGATAGGTTCAATTTCAGTCCCTGAAATTCCAGTGAACTCTAAACATTAAGACCCACTGCTTATCCCCCCCTGAAAAATTTCCCCACCCGTGGTAAGAAGTTATATTTGAAATCATAATAATATTGACTAGACATAGAGGCAGACAAACTGCAGCAAGAATGACTGAGACCAGACACAAGGAAGGGTCAATGATAACAGAAGTTTGTAAATCCCTGGTGTACGGTGTGCTATTGTAATTGATAATGGAAATATGTATTTGGTCTTTGTCCCTTTCTAACAAAGCTCCAAAATCGGAGTTTCCTGTGGTGAGGGTAACAAAGGTGCCTCTTACTATGTTGATGGTAGCTGTTGGAAAGCACTTCCGGGATGTTTGCTGAGTGCCAGGGAGCCCAACCCAGAGATTAAGCTTGGAACTTTCAGTGCCTCCCTAAACCCCAAGGGCTGGGAGAGGGGCCCAGATTCAAGCCTTTGTAATGAAGTCGCCATAAAAATTAAAAAGGCCAAGGTTTGGGGAGCTTCTGGGTCAGAGATCTCGAGGCAGTTTCAGGAGATTGATAGCTTGCAGAGGGAACGGACGCTCCCTCAGTTTCCCCAAATTTTGCCCTGTGCTTCTCTTCCATCTGGCGGATCCTAAATTAGATCCATGTATGATAAACTGGATTGCTTAATAATCCAGAAAGTAAAATGTTTCTCTGAGTTCTGTCATCTGCTCTAGCAAACTAATCAAACCCAAGGAGGGTTCATGATGTTGTAGAAATAAATGCTAACCTTTCACCCAGGCAGAGAAAGAACAAGCGGTACTTCAGGAATGGTGAGGTCAGGAGAAGATTTATTACTCCTGCATGAGGTCCCAGACCTGGGTAGCCGGGTAAGGTCTGAGCACCCGTTTAAAGACCAAGGGTTCCTTTTATACACAACTGTGTGCATATCTGTTACATTGATAACATTGTTTTTCAGCAGGCAAAGTCCCCAGACAAGGGGGGCAAGGCAAGGGGGAAAGATGCAGGCATTCAGGGATGGCCTTGGAGAGACAGACCAGCTTGGCCAGCTGCCCGACCTTGTAGATAAGAGTGCTGAGGCCCTGGCCATGAATCTTGAAAGGGAAGGAGCTGTAAGTAAGCCAACTTGTTGATTATGCCTGCATTGGAATGTTCATTGCACCTGGGCTGGAAGTTCTGCTGGAATCTTTATTATATTCATTTGCTCAATAATGTATTTTCTCATCAGTGGAAACCTCCAATCAGAGGGCAGCACTGAGAAACGCAAGACTTTCTTCCAGCTTCCCCTAGCTGTCTGCCTTTGGTTAGTCGCGCAGAGGTGGAGTGGGGGAGGTATGGCGCGCTCTTAGAAGATGGTGGGGAGAGCACAGCCCCCAACTTTTGAAGGTTCATCAAATCGCTCCCTCCTCAGTCATCAATGGTTCTGAACCCGATTCCAAAGTGTATGGGTTTCTCCTCCAGGCCACTAAGCAATTCTTGAACACCAGCTGGGTATCCTAAAATTCAACCCAATTCTGATTCTGTCCACCCAGACTTAGTGTCACATCCCACAGGTGATGGGCTCAGTTCTACAGGGTAGCAGTCGGGAGTCCAGCTGGTCACCTGTACTTTTAACCTTCAGAAGGCAGGGTGTGTGCTTCTCCACTATCATTTTGTAAGAGAGCCAGAGTCTCACCACTCCACCCTGGGACTTCCCAAATGAATACTGATGGGGAAAATTGAAAGCAAGTCTGAGTCTCTCAGCTCCACCCCTTGACTTCTTAAATGCCGGCCTCAGGAACCAAGAAGTGGAGCAGGACTGGGGCGTAGGGGTAGCCTTTCAAGGGCAGAGCTTGCAGGCTTTCAGAGGAGAGGCCTCTCATTATGCACCCACTTAGGGAAAGTTGCTCCTGGGGGACAGTCTCCTGCTCAGGTCCATGCCAGCCGTTCAGCTGGCTCTTGCCGGTGGTTCTTTTTCCAGCTTCAGCATTTTGGCAAGTGACTCTCTTGAGACTTTGGCACCTGCCATCTTGACCTCATGGTAGATTCAGCTTGGTGACATGTTTTGAACTTTGGGCATTTAGGTTGTTTCCATGTCTTGGATATTATAAATAGTTTTGCTGTGAATGTAGGGGTGCAAATATTTTTTAAGATTTATTTGTTTATTTATTTATACAAGCACTGGGTACAGTCAGAAGTGCGGGAGGGTGAGAGAATTCACCAGAGCCAGAGCGGGGAGCAGAACAGGCAGAAGGAACGAAGTACACTGCTGAGGGGAGCAGCGGGTGGCAGGAGAGGTCTGCGCGCCATGTGGGACCCTCCTCCGGTGGCCAGGGAGCAGCCGGGGATCGAACCAGCGCTGCAGAGGCTACAGGCAGCTTCGCAACCCAGGGCTCAACCGCTGCGCCACCAGGGAGGCCCCAAATATCTTTTTGAATTGGTGTTTTTATATTTATAGAATATAGTGTTTTTATGTTTATAGAATAAACACCTAGGAGTGGCATTGCTGTGGTATTTATATTTTTAGTTTTATACGGAACCTCCATGTCTTCCATAGAGGCTGTACCAATTTACATTCCCACCAACAGAACAGGAGAGCGCTTTTTCCTTTGCATCCTCATCAAAACATGTTGCCAGTGGTTTTGATATAAGCCATTCTCACAGGTGTGGGAGATTTTTCATGTGATTTTGATTTGCATTTCCCTAATCATAGCTGAAGCTGAACATATTTTCACATGCCTTTTGTCATCCCTGTCTTCTTTGGTGAAGTGCCTATTCAAATCTGCCCACATTTTGATCATTGTTGAGGTATATGATGAGTTCTTTATATATTTTGGATATTAAGCCATTGTCAGAAGTATGATGTGCATAAATATCTTCCTCAGTAAATGGGCTGCCTTTTTGTTTTTTGATGGTTTCTTTACATATACAAAAACTTTTCAGTTTGATGTAGCCCCGTTTATTTATTTTTGTTAAGCAACATTCTTAAGGTCTTGATATGTTAGACTCAGATGATACAGTGGAAAAATCAGGATGAAAGAATACAGAGCCACTCTCAGGAACTCACTAGCAAAGGAGAGAGGCATTAAACAGTCACTTGGGTGAGGGGAGCCAGAGCGCTAAGAGGTGGGCATGAGGAAGGAGGAGACTTGCCTCTCAGGCCTGGGCTTTTCTCATTTATCTTTAAGTACATACCGAGGGTGTGGTGTTTGAAATTTGCTAGTGGCTCCCAGGGGTGTTTAATGAGATCTCACGAAGAAATGTAAAAATTGGAGAGCTTATTCCATTGCTGCAGCACCCCATCTCCTTCTAAGTAACTGCCCCCACCCAGCGCTGTGCTTTTGTGGCCCTATTGTTCACTTATCCACTCGTTAGATGTGTTTTATGAGGGTGCCTGGGCTGGACAGCACTGAGCTAGATGCAATCCCATTAACTCTGAGACACTGGATCAAAGAAAGGGTGACATTTTCAATCTCCAAGTCCCGTTAAGGAAACAAAAGAAGACTAAACTCCCCCAACTTCCTATTTGAGGAAGAGGTCTGCGGGCTCCAGGGACTGCAGAGGATGCTCTGGAACTAAATCAGAACCACTAGACCAGGGAGCCAAAAGACACATTCATTATTCTTAGGCTCCGAGTCCAAAATGAAAAAATAATAGAGGAAAAATGTGTATGAGAAACTTTCTATGATGCATTTTGTAAAATGCAGTTTTTTCCTTTGCACAGATCTTCAACCATGAGAAAAATAGCACAGAATATTCAGAAGCAATCTTACTTTATCCTTTCTCTGTCGCCCTGCATCTCCTTGCAAGAGAGTAAATTAATCGGTCAGGAGTTAGGACCCAGAGATATTTGTTAGACTTACATGATCTGACAGCTGACTGGAAATCAATGAAGTGTATGTACTTGAAGCAACATCACCGTGGATGGAGACAGGCTCAGATGATTTTATCCCACTTCAGGTGTCCACTTGCCCCTTCTCTTCCACTTTAGACTTTGAAACCCTGCATTTTCTTTTCAAGAAATTATCCACCTAAAACTGCCATCATGACCCTGGCAGGTTTTACCCTGGTATTCATCGTCCTTGGTGTCACTCCCTCAGGTAAGCTGAAATTAAACTATGCTAAGATTTTATACTTGTAAAATTATTTAAGGAAAGAAGGCAAAACTATGTGTCGATAATGATAGAATTACAAGATATATAGGTGTCTTTAGGATAACCTCTAAAATGTGACTCTGGTGAACAAACCTGTGAAATCTGCATATTGCTGAAGAAATTATATTTATGAATTCTACAGTGTTTACGATTTTGCTATTTATTGTCCTATTCCTTTTTAATCAATCTGAGCTTGATAGAAAGATATCGGGGGGAAATATTACAAAATACACTGAATGTTAACTAGGAATTGTCAAAATATTTGGCACAGAAATGTACTGCATGACACTTTTATATCATATCTACTTATAATCAATTTATTTGTCTATAGATTAATTCATTTTGTCCAATATATCCTATAAAACTAACTACTTTAGTAAACTTGTGGATATAGGTAGTTTGAACATGTTCACATATGACAACTAAAAAAAAGGTATATGTCACATATCTATGAACATATATGAGTTTTCTATGACCATGCAACTGAGAATAAAGGAATTCTTAAAGAAACAGGTCAAACAGAAGATGAGGAAGAGAAGTGAGAACACAAAGAGAAAGAAAAAGGGAAAAATAAAAAGTTTAGGAGAAAGGTCATTGTCATCCACTAATTTTCTAACTTTGCAGCCATTTCAGAACATTGCAACAGGAATCACCTAGAACTAGAAGTCAGATACTGAGCAATTTATTCCATTAGCAATTCCATTAGTATTTATTTGTCATTAGTATTTTTGCCACGTTTGATTATTGCAGTTTTCAGATGGAGAGCCGGAGGTGCTGAGGTCAATTTGCCCAAGTCTAGAAATAAAACTGAGATTTTAAAGTCATGGGGCCATGAGGCACACAAAACCCTGAACTTTATCATGCCCTCAGAATCTTAGTCTTTCCTCATACAGGGGATCAAAACTGTCTTCTTCAAATGAAGAAAGCATCCAATCCACTTTGGCCTCTAGAAAGTCTTAAATGCAATTTGTCGATCATAAAAATTATAATCCACTCCCTTGTGTGTTAGCATACAATTTACATATGTGTCTAATATTTTTCTGCCCCAGTTTACTAAAATATTCCATTTACCATAAAAGAATTGAATCTTACCACTCCCCCCAGGGAAATCATCTCACCGATTGGCAATGGTAGTTAGTATAAATACTCTTGTTCCAGCTGTGCATTCTCCTCTATGTTTGGCAAGGATAACATAAGAAATGGGAATTGGAGGAGACCCTGCTATTCGTTACCTTGTATAGGTGGCAAAAATTTGGGGAAGTACCCTGAGCTGATACAAGTTCTCTAATAAATCTATGTGATAACCTGTGGCAACTCACCTTTGTGAATACTTGATTCATTATTGTCTATTTTTTTTTTTTAGATCTGTACCACCTTCCCTTTGTTCTTTAACTTTATTACTTATTTAAAGAAAATAGTTTATATTGTCACACACAACTACCTTTTTGAAATGACAAAGAGTGACCCCTGTTTTTGTATTTCTGGCTTTGGTGAAAAGGATCATAGTGTCTGGCCACGTGACATTTCTGTGTTCCTGATTCATGCTTTTCTTTTTTTTTTTTTTTTTTTAAAGATTTATTTATTTTTATTTATTTATTTATACAAGCACTGGGTACAGTCAGAAGCGCGGGAGGGTGAGAGAATTCACCGGAGCCAGAGCGGGGAGCAGAACAGGCAGACTGACGAAATACACTGCTGAGGGGAGCAGCGGGTGGCAGGAGAGGTCTGCGCACCATGTGGGACCCTCCTCCGGTGGCCGGGGAGCAGCCGGGGATCGAACCAGCGCTGCAGAGGCTGCGGGCAGCTTCGCAACCCAGTGCTCAACCGCTGCGCCACCGGGGAGGCCCCTGATTCATGCTTTTCTCTGGAAAAACAGGGACTTACCACATGATGTTGTGTGATTGTTCATTTGTAAACATTTATTGAGGCTCTACTCTATCCCAGGATGGATGTTGCATGTGGGGATATAGGAGAAAAAACAAAATCTAATCAAATCCTAATAAACTCTCATGCTAGCAAGCATCCACTAAATATTTATTATTTGATTTCACCCTGAGGTGAAATGTGTTGATAGAAGTTACCATATTCTGGTATGATTTTTTGGGGGGACAAGGTGGTGGTAATGAGATGCGTAGTCAAAATATATCAAAAGGTGTCAAAACAAAAATATGCCTCTCCCAACCAGGCTTGCTGAGATTTGAAATTATTTCCTCTCTTGGCTGAAGATAAACAAGGTGTTGTCTTCAATAATGTCACAGACAATCATGGAACATTTCATCTATTTAGTCTTATCAATGATTTACCTTAGTGTGAATGAGTTGTCAAAATCTTGCTGCAAGTCAAGGAGGAGAGAGAAGAGGGTCTGCAGTCTGAAGAAAAGAAAAGGAACATGATCAAAAAGAATGCAGAGGCCAGAAGGTCAGGTCTTGGGTTCCAGAGAAAATTTCTTAGCTAAGCTGGTACAAGTGCCTCATCCTTCTACTTATGGTTGTGAGAGTGTGCGATCCTTTGTTAGGGCTTTACTTGGGGGCTTTCTCTATTGCAATAAATGGAGTGAAGGGCTGGCCCCAATCAAGGGCACATCTGAAACGTTGACTCTCCTTGGAATGTTTGGAAGAACAAATACTTGGCATTAGTAGGACACATTTTGTGACTATTTCATGGACATGAAGAGCCTAGAGGCACAAGATATATGAGTTAAGAGGGGTTTTAGCAATCATTCACTCCTTGTTTTTATGGGAGAGGTGAAATACCTTTCTTAAGATCACACAAGTTGGAATCAGGGACATTATTCATGTCTCTGTATCTGAGTCCAGTGCCTCTCAGTGTCATATAAATATTGTTGGATTCTGGTTTTAACAAGTGATGAGTTTGGCAAAAGACCCAGAATCCAAGCCAAGAGCAGCATGCTCTCCCGGAGCTCTTTCCAGCCTGAGTTCCAGGGGGCGAAATAACTGGAATCAGGCAGAGCTGTCTCCACCTCTGTCTGTTTGTCCCAGTCACCCAGATGTACTCTCTTTGGTTCTTCCTCCCTTTGCCTTTGGTCTGTGAAGTAGCTTGTCTAATCCCAAGGGAAATATTTTGACAAGGTAAAAGGAGACAAAGACTAAGTTGGAAAAGGGTGAGGAGAAGCAGAGGACTGGGGTTTCAGGCAGGAATAAAATTCCTTTTTCTCAAAAGAGATGATGAAAAGCTGTAACAGCTCTGAAGATACTGCATAGACTGTCGAGGGGTTGCTGCAGAGCAAGACTAAGCAAGGAAATGTGGGGAGACTCATAGCTCTCTCGCTGTAAAGTTTTGAGTGCCCACATCCAAGAAGAGTGACCACACACTGGTGTCCATCAAAGAAGCACCAGGCAAAGCAGTCTTGCCAGGTGCCAACTGCCATAGTAGAATATTTGGTGGGATCCCAGAAGACCAACTTTGTCACCAGTGTTGAGAGTCTCCCTGTGACCAAACAAATATTACATATGACCTGGTTTTAGAATATCACTCTTCTGAGCAACTGGTTGCTTTAAAATACTGTCAAGTATTGTAGAAAATGTAATGTTAACCTCAACACAGCAATAGTAGCCCTAACAATAAATACATGTACATAGAAGTGAATTATTGGGGACCTCCTTAGTGGCACAGGGATTAAAAACACAGTGCTACCAAGCTATCGCCAGCCACTGCAGCACGAGTTGGATCCCCAGCTGGCCAGGGAGCTGATCCACGTGGCGCAGCAGACCTCTTCTGCCTCGCCTGCTGCTTCCCTCAGCAGTGTATTTCAGTAGATCTGTCTGTTCTGCTCCCCGCTCTCTGCAAATCTTTAAAAAAAAAAAAAAAGAAGTGAATTATTGGAACAGTTTTATGTGGCAATAGGACCATAGTGGAAGGAACAGCTTTTTGACCCCTTTATTCTTGAAGAATCTCATGGGCTGATAGAAAGGTCAGAGATTTAGCTGCCGGGTGTCCCTGAGCAAAGCAGTACCACAGAATCTTCACCTGTAAAATGAGGGGGTTTAGTGACTTTGGAGGTCCTTTCCAGCTCTACTGACTTTGCTCCTTTTCGTGTCAACTTTCCTTCCTTTATAATTAATGCTGAAAAGATGTAGGAAGACAAATGTTTTGCACCCCCTCTTCAGAAGCTGACTTTCAGAAATCTGAGCCCTGACAGCAACGGGTCAATCATCCTCCAGAGCAGTGATGGCTTTCCAGTGAACTGCTGATGCTGAAATCTATCTTAGAAATTTAGTCTTGCATAATTAATTTTAGTCCGTTTGCAGAAGATTGATTTATACACAACTTTTCAGGAATCCATTTTCCAGGACAAGAGACCTCTTCTGGATATCCTGAGCATAGAAGTGAGTCGATGTCCTGGAGATCAGAGAGCCCAGGCCTCCACTAAGCTCAGAAAGCACAATGATGGCCTGTTAGGCACTTATTCATTAATTTGTTCTTTCACCAAACATCATCAAATATTTATTGAAGACTTGTCCTTAAAGACACAATGGTGGAGGCACTTGCCCTTCCTCATAACATTCTATTTCACAGGGAAGGGCAAATCACATTTCCAGCCTGTCCCCCACCTCTGCTCCAACAACATCCCTGACTTCAGCTTCTATTTTGGGAAGACTCGGAAATTTGAAGATATTAATCAGAAAGTACTAATCCTTTGAACTTTCTTTTTCTTTTCTTTTTTTTTTTTTGGTGGGGAGGGGGAAAGGGAGATTCTGTTTAGGTCAGCACTGATTTGAACCAGTCAGCTTGGGTTGCCATCGCATAGTCACAGATGAGTGGTTTGACCACACAAATTTGTCTGCTCCCATTTCTGGACACTAGAAATTCAGATTTTAGGTGCTGGCAAATTTGGTTTTGGTGAGGACTCCCTTCTGGCTTATTAATGGCCGCCTTCTTGCTGTATCCTCACGTGACTTTTCTTCAGAGCTATGTGAACAGAAAGAGAGTAAATGTGTCTCTTTTCCTCATCTTACATGAACACAAATCCTGTCAAGACCTCATTTAACCTTGATTACCTCCTTATGGGTAGGTTCTATCTCCAAATACTGACAGAGTAGGAATTAGGACTTCAACATATGAGTTTGTAGGGGCACAGACATTACACCCTGAACAGCCTGTGCAGATTTGTGATTTTTCTTCCTTGATTCAGGCAGTGGATCACCTCTAACATTGGTGATATATTTCAAAACATACACAGGGGGCCTCCCTGGTGGTGCAAGGGGTTAAGCACCGCACTATGAAGCAATCCGCAGCCTCTGCAGCATGAATTCGATCCCCGGCTGGCCAGGGAGTAACCCACATGGAGAGGCAGACCTCTCCTGTCTCACCTGCTGCTCCCCTGAGCAGTGTATTTTGTCAGTCTGCCTGTTCTGTTCCCCACTCTGTCTCTGGTGGATCCTCTCACCCCCCGCATCTCTGGCCTGTTCCCCAGCTCTTGTATGCATAAATAAATAAATCTTAAAAAAAAAAAAAACATACACAGGTAGCTGAAGAGCAAATCTACTCTTTTCCCTTTGGGCCCATTCACAGAGGGAATGGTTTGAGGGAATGCAAATGTTGGAGGACATCAAGGTCATAGTTTAAGAAGGTCACTCCAGAGGTGCAATTCCACCAGGCAGGAAGAAGGAGGACACCATTTAAGTCTTGGGAAACCACTAAAATGGCTTGAGATGTTTTTTCTAAATTTGATGGAAACCATTTGGAGGATTTGAACAGGGAACACACAGAATCCTCTTCTGTTAAGAAAAGGCTCAAGCTTTGAACAGAAAATGCACTGGATGGTAAAAGGGGCAAGAGTGGAAGCAATTAGGAAGCAGCCCATGAATCCAAGAGAGAAGTCCTGAGTCTGACCATGGTGGCACCAGTGGAGATGGTGGGAAGTAATCAGATGGGCTTTGAAGGAAGTGGAGCCTGGGCGTGGGTTAGGGAAATTCTTGAAGGAAGCAAACACATATTTCCTCAGCAGGATTCTGGGAATTTCAATTCCCTCCTGCCCCCTACATTTCCAGTAAGTTTTAAGGGCCCCCTTACAGAGTGCAGCCCTGGCAGTCGTCCAGCTGACTGTTCTAATGCAGCTCTGCCTGCTAAGGAGAGTTAAAGTATCCAAGTTTGGAGAACAGCTAGCTTTTTAAATAAATGAGTGCCAGTGCAGGATCACACCTCTCTCTTGCACACATTTGCACGTTAATATGCTTTCTAGAGCAGAAGAGAGAAGGGTGGGGATACCAGAGTGTGTAGCCCACCTCCCAGAGAATCCTACCTCTGAGCTGATTATAAAAGAGAATGGTTATTTTAAAAGCCTTGTTTTAAATGTCATAGCACAATATTAAAAAGAAATAGAACTTATCCCTAGCTTGCATTCCAAACCATCTCTTCAGCCTGAGGGTTAAAGTTGGGAATTAGGGTGTTTCTTAGGCTCTCACCAGGTAGAGGTGGAGAGTATAAGAGTCTAGCTGTTGAGCAGGGAAGGTCATCATTCCAGGGCCTTGGGGAGGAGACAGATGGCGGGTGTCCAGTGGATATTGACTACGTGTTAAATGGTCATGACATCTTCCCTCCACTGGTTCACTCATTGGGTAGTTATAAAACATACACCTGCTATAGCCTAGGCACTCTTCCAGATTCATCTTTTTTTTTTTTTTTTACAATTTATTTATTTATGCATGCAAGAGCTGGGGTACAGGCCAGAGGTATGGGGGGTGAGAGGATTCACCAGAGACAGAGTGGGGAACAGAACAGCCGGACTGAAACACACTGCTGAGGGGAGCAGATGGCGAGACAGGAGAGGTCTGCTGCACCATGTGGGTTGCTCCCTGGCTGGCCGGGGATCGAACTAGTGCAGCAGAGGATGCAGATATCTTCATAGTGCAGTGAAGGAAGATATCTTCCTTGTACCACCAGGGATACCCCCTTCCAGATTCTGGTTAACATCATCAAATGAAAGAGACACCATTCCTGCCATCATGGCGCTCAAGAGGAGGACAGGCAGCAACAAATACACAACAAACTCTGCTAAGGGGCATGGAGGAGCCTGACAGGGAGCAGTGGTGGATACAACATGTGGGCAGAGACAGTGTCTGTAAGGAGGGGACTGCTCACATGAGACATGTGATTGAGGGTCAGGGGATATCTGTAGATGATCTTTTGGGAGTTAAGGTGTTGACCTCGTGATGGAAAAATACCCAGAGAGGATAAAAATCTGGGTAAATATGGATTCTACTTTGACTTATGTGTTTTCTGGATAGAGCTGAGGGTGGGCACGGAATATGGTTAAAGTAAATCCCTGTGTACTCAAAGCTTCCTTTGCTAAAGTGGATTATTCAGAATTATATGAAGGTCTGGGTGCTAGGATGCCAAAGGAGCCATTATGCCTGTCCCATTAATTCAGGTACCCTCATGATTTTTCCAGTTGCGGCAGGATTAAGTTCAATAGCAGAAAATGAAGATGCCCTCCTCAGACATTTATTCCAAGGTTATCAGAAATGGGTGCGCCCTGTATTAAATTCCAATGATACCATAAAAGTATATTTTGGATTGAAAATATCTCAGCTCGTAGATGTGGTAAGTAATCCTTGGCACTAAACTTAAGAACATACATTCCTTAAACCGTTTGTGAGCCTGAGATTTTACTTTGTTTTCTGTCCTGGGGTCTGCCGTTTCTATTTTAAAAATAACTTACTGTGGAGGAACAAATCTGCCCCAAGAAGTCAGTGAAATGGCCCGAGAAAGGAATGAAAAGTGTCACGGGAGTGAACTCTGGTGGCAACACTACTGATGTGGGATTTTTTTGCTGGGAAGTGGATGGCTATAGGAGGATATTGTTACTGGCAGGTTGGGGGCTGAGGAGGGGGATTGGAGAGAAAGGAAAGCTGATCCCACAGCTGACCACAGCTCTCCCAGTGTCTTCCAGGCTCCAAAGGCTGGTGGGGCCTCTGCAGGAAAATGGGAAGTTCATGATAGCTCCCAAAGGGAACACCTGAGCGACCCCTCACCCTCCTGATGCCCTTTACACCCCACAGCTTTCCCTGAATCACCTGGGCCTGAGCATCCTCCACTGATTTTCCTGCCTGACTTGTGCTTCTGCCATGTTTGCTTTCCTGATCAATCCTTGAACCTGAACAACCCAAATGCTGCAAAATCATCCTGCAGTGGTTCCCAAAGTCCCAGAATAATCCTCCCATGTTGCCCAAATCCTCTGCCCCACACACCCACCCAGCTGACTCAGTGTGCCACAATTCCTTTTAGAAAATGCTACAAAGTCTATCTCTAATTTAGCTCATATTTTGTTCCACTTTGAGCCCTTAACATGCCTTCTGGGTTATGCAATTTTATTTAAATATCAGCACAATGAACTGCTACTTATTATTTTTCATTTCAATTATAATATGCATAATATTTTAGGATTCCATGCCATTTACTGTTTATAATTGAGTGTCCCTTTACACTTGAATACCTTATACTCTTTCTGAGCCAAAACAAACAAGAAATCCAACCCCCAAATACAACTTTAATTAATTTACATCTTTGTCACTGTCATTTCTTAGGACGAAAAGAATCAGCTGATGACAACAAATGTATGGCTGAAACAGGTAAATGTCAATCTGGGGATTGTTATCTGCCATCCCAGTTATTTTAATTATTTCCTGTTTAGAGAGAAAATTATTATTTTAAGGAGCATTATCAGATTCCTTGGGGCCATATTTGGGAAGATTTTATGTGTTTCTGTTTTTGTTTTTTTTTAAAGATTTATTTATTTATGCATACAAGACCTGGGGTACAGGTCAGAGTTGCAGGGGGGTGAGAGGATTCACCAGAGACAAAGTGGGGAACAGAACAGGGAGACTGACTGAAGCACACTGCTGAGGGGAGCAGCTTGCAAGTCAGGAGAGGTCTGCTGTGCCATGTGGGTTTCTCTCTGGCCGAATGGGGATCGAACTCATGCTGCAGAGGCTGCGGCTGCTTCATAGTGTGCTTAACCCCTTGCGCCACCAGGGAGGCCCAGATTTTATGTTTTTAAATGTTCTCTCTTCAGAGTCTAAGCACAGGTCCTGGAAGCTCAAAGCTGCCTGGTTTTGTGTTGTTGCTCCTGGTAGGGGCGGCCATGGGGCTGCTGGGGCTGCGGGGAATGCTGGTGGTGAGGCCTGGGCACTGGTCCTGGCCCAACTTGGTGGAAAGGCAGCAGAATGCAGCTCCGCCCCTTCTCCCCCCACCCTCCACTTTGGGGTACCACACTGGATAATGAAATCAGTGATGTTAGATTCTCCCTCATCCCTATGGTCCTTCCTGGGATGGATCTACACCTGAGAATGCCTACTTTTGCCCCCCAGAAAGTGGAAATCAGGAATGACAGAGGCTGCCCACCATCCATTTCAGAACAAAGTAAAGCCCCAAACAAAATGATGAATGCATGTTTTCCTGATAAAACTAAAATACATTTGAATGATTTACAGCTCTTTTGTGGAGATGCTTGCTTTCAGCTTGTGATGACCTGTTTCCTAACACACAAGCATCTATTCAAAGGATATTTTTCTAGAGTTGTCAGGAAATAATCACCTCTCAAAACCCAATTTCACATGTTATGTGAAAGGAGAAAATATTGGCACTTCCTTCGTAGGAGGTGAAAATTTGGTGTGATTGTGTGTTCACAATTATGTTTTTTAATGAATATCTGGATATTGCCTAATCTCCCTCTCCTTGTGGGACTACCTTAAATATTTCATTCAATTTTAACATTCCTACACATTTAGTAGTTTTCATTTGTTTATACTGAATTAAGTTAGTTATCTGTTCAGAATCAGCAGATGCATTGTTCAATACTTTCTAATAATGATTTATAAAGAAACTGCGGTGTCATCAGATTTCTGCCACTCAAAAACTTTGTCATTTCCTAGTACCTTCTTTGTAGATTTTCTCATCCTTAATGACAAATCCCATTTCATAGCCTGAACAACTCATTGATATCTTTTGAATATGAGACATATGCTATATCATGTTGCTGACTTTAATGTTAATATTAATCAACATTAATTTGGTATTAAGAATGTCACATCTGGCTTTAAGCTGACTAAAGATCTCAGAGGTGTCCCAAAAGTCGCTCATTGAGGAAATTGCAAGAAATACTTGTTCTTCCCTAATTTCTGATCTTAGTGTTAAACTAAGAATATGTATTTTAAATTATAGTAAAAAAAAGTCATGATTTTGGTTTAAATGAAATTTGGTTCTGGATTCTAACAACTGCTTGACATTGATGAGTGATATTACAGGTAATCTATGTAAGAAAAGACAACTGACTATATTGATATAGATTTGTAATTGCACTTTTCAGAATTAAGAAACCTATCCCTGGCATATTTCTCCATGGTTTTCTTAGCCATAGATGAACTTGACTTTCTGGCCCTCACATAGCCTTGTTCTCCTGTTTCCTTCACATGGCTCTCAGTCCCAGAAGTGCTGCAAGCCTTTGTAAAGGTTTTGAAAGAGTGGCTAGAGCATGCTACCTCAACACAGGGTATTATTCCTTTAAGAAGGGAAAGGCAGGAGGTTAATCTCCAAATGCCCCTAGGGTTTCAAGAGAACTGAAGCTTGCCCAGAAAATCTCCTAGCTCCTAAAGAACTAGAGAGTTTTTAGAACTGAGTCTTTATCCTAATGCTGCTGATGCTGACATGTGTCATCATCATCCCCGGTGTGGGTCTCAGGCAGCATCACAGTGGAAATTTACTGAGCCCTTCTAGAAGACCATGTCAGGGAAATACCTCCAATGCCCCAGGTCTGGCTACAGAAAGTCACTGAAGTTGTAAGGATGTGGTCTCTCCCAACCCTGCAAGCAAGTGCAGTGCATAAGGGATAATCAGGTGCGTAACTCAGGGCACCTGACCCTAATTCAGTGCCCTTTCCCTTCTGGGTACACCAAAAGAAGCAGCGTTGACCCAGAGTGCTACCCAGTCCCTTTCTCTTTTGTGATCAGGAATGGAGCCAGAAACCACCGTTGATTTCTTTATAACTTCCTCCAGGATCCAAACATGACCTGATAAAACAATTTTAGGTCCCTATTTCTTCTAGTGTGGTGTAGCTTGGGGGAGGGAGAGTGAAGGATATGACTTTAGATGCATCCTGGCCTGAACGCCATCACTGGTCACCAGGTTGCAACTTCCAGGGGGTGCCCTTTTCATGGTAGTCAATATGAATGGCACCCCCTGGAGGTGTGATTACACAGTCAACCTGGGCATATGTAGCAGCTTTTATCCTGTTTTCTTTACCAACTAGCTGTGTGGTCTTGGAATAAACATGGTAAATATTTTATTAGTGAGGGCTCCCTAAACCATCAGTCTTCATATCCGTGGTTTCCATAAATAGTCATCATATTTTTTGTGCTTTAGATTCTAACTTTTTTTAAAGACCTATATGATCTTTTAAAAATTTATTTTTAAGGACTAGCCTCACAAGTATTGTCTAAGATAGGCAATGCCTCTTCTGGAGTGTATAGTTCCATCATTTTTCAGACATCATGCATATTTAAATATTTTACCTCCTGAATTTTTTAATGACAAAGTTAGCCTTGCTGTGCTGCAAAAAGCATTATCATGGGCATATCCTTTAACTTTCTGGAGTGTTATTTAACATTATCCTACATTATTACCTAATTGTCTACAGGAGGGACAGTAGAACAGAAGAATTTAATTTTCAGGTCGGATTTCCTAAGATTCTAGATCCAAAATATTTTAAGAAAATCTACTTCTATTGGACCTCCCCTGGTGGTGCAGGCAGTTGAGTGCAGTGCTGTGAAGCTGTCCACAGCCTCTGCAGCGCCAGTTAGATCCCTGCTGGCCGGCAAGAATCCCACATGGCACGGCAGACCTCTCCTGTTGTGCCTGCTGCTCGCCTCAGCAGTGTATTTCAGTCAGTCTGCCTGTTCTGTTCCCTGCTCTGTCTCTGGTGAATCCTCTCACCCTCCCTCGCATCTGGCTTGTACCGTGGTTCTTATATGCATGAATAAATAAATCTTTAAAAAAAAAAAAAAAGAAAATCTACTTCTATTGTAATTGGGTCATACACCAGCCTACTGAACTAAATAATCCAATCAATGACTGGCCAGATTTCTTAATCTAGAACATCAGCCCCTGTAAAACAAGCCAAATTATTTCATTATATTATGAGGGAAAATATGTAAGCATCTAAAGGCTAACAATATTAGGAATGTAATTTAAAACTGTAATTGGTTACTCACAAAATAAATTCAGATTAGAACCTGAAAGGGAAATTCTTGGACAGATTTTCTTTTCCATTGGTTAGAAGTTAAAATGTCATCAGGAGTGGTTAGTGGATACTGGATGTTTCCTATTAACATACTGGGTGGATACTTGTCCAAGACTCTTACGTGATATTCAAGAGATGATGTACCCATTACCATGAAAGTAAAACATCACTGGATCAACTCTCCTAAAATAAAATGAGTTGAAAGAAAGAAAAGAGGCTGAAAAAATGGATACTGAATCAGTGATATTTGTTGCTGCATCTCTTCACTGTGAGGAGATATTGCAATTGTGGAAACCCCAGACACCGGGGGTGAGTGGACTTGAACAAGATGAGAGATCAAGCTCACTCAAGCTTTGTCCTGCCAATTGCATGCACTGAGTCCACAGACAGGATCATAAGATCTAAAATACACAATTTTCCTTTTAAAATAAGACAGTGGGTTAGTAATTGTAGAGGCAGGGATGGGACACAATGCAGGTTTTCTGATCCAGCAGACCGGATAAAGGAGGAGTCAGAGTCCTTAGTGGTTTTTTGCAGGTCTTTTTATTAGGATTACCAGGTACACGGCAGGCAGGGTGCTGGGGGGCCGGGAGGCTGGCAGGCCTCCCAGCCCCCAGCAAGTCTTCATTCTAGCTGGGCTCTCCAGCATTCTCTGCTTCTCTCTCGGCTTCTGTTCGTTCTTGGCTTCTTGGCTTCTGCTGGCGTCCTCATGACGCCACCCTTAAAAGCCCAATCTTAGCCCAGGTGAATCCTATCTACATCTGCCCACACCCTATTCCAGGTGCCCACCATCAGGCATGCATTCAGGACCACAAGGATCCGTCATCTATCCTGATGGCAGGAGGGCAGAAAAGCCTGACATTTTTTCCTTACCCTACAGTAATTTAACATAAATTTAAAGATTCCAAGGTCTACTACATTCACTTTCAGAATAAAATTACAGTATACAATTTTCTGCAGGAATGGACAGACTACAAACTGCGCTGGAATCCAGATGAATATGGTGGAATTCATTCAATTAAAGTTCCATCAGAATCTCTTTGGCTTCCTGACATAGTTCTCTTTGAAAAGTAAGTATCTCAGAAGAAAAACTATACTGGTCAGATTAGGAATAGAACTAGAAAAGCCTGATTTGGGCAAAATAATGAAGAGGAATGTGTAACTCTAACAAGATGTGTTCCTTTTTACCATATTCTTAGACACTGCAGTAGGAAAGTAATAAATGAGAAATAGTACTGTTGGGGTTTTGTAGAGTGTGGGGTCCTTTGGTTCACTCTGGAAAGGTTTCACCAGAGCTCCCATTTCAGTGGCAAGCAGCGAGTTCCCCATGTGTGTTTCTCCATGAGACGGAGACATTAGTCATATTTAAAGAACAGGTTTATTAGGGAAATGGACAGGTTTTGCTAAGAGAGGCCTGTATGGTTGCAGCAGGCATCCTCTGCTGAAGGAGGTCAGTGAAGAGAAGTCCCGCATGGTACATGTCACAGGCAGGCAGGAGGTTGCTGCCCTGAAGGAAAGAGTTGGTGAAAAGAAGCAAAACCAGGAAGGGACCAGAGATTCCAGGGTGGGCCCAATCTCCTATCTTTACCCTCAGGTCTGTGCTACACTCCCTGTAGCATCTGATCCTGCTTGGGTCTCATGCCTCGTAATAAGGCACTGGTGCCTGAGGGTCATGACCTCTGCAGCTGGGTTAATGGTCGTTATTCCCCTCGACCCCCACCTCCTTGTGTGAGTCAGGTTTTAGTCTTGTGAGGCCTCCTTTCCAGTTTTTCTATTCTTGTCCTCCATCAGTACAGCGGTGAGCAAAAAAAAAAAAAAAAAAAAAAAAAACAAAACAAAAACAAGCAAAAAAACCCTAGTTAGTGTTCATCTAATCATTGAAATGAAACTACTTTTACTACAGTGCTGATGGGCGTTTCAAAGGCTCCCTCATGACCAAAGTCATCGTGAAGTCTAATGGAACTGTCGTTTGGACTCCTCCCGCCAGTTATAAAAGTTCCTGCACCATGGACGTCACGTTTTTCCCATTTGATCGACAAAACTGCTCCATGAAGTTTGGATCCTGGACTTATGATGGCACCATGGTTGACCTCATTTTGATAAATGAAAATGTGGACAGAAAAGACTTCTTCGATAATGGAGAATGGGAAATACTAAATGCAAAAGGAATGAAGGGAAATAGAAGGGATGGATTGTATTCGTATCCTTTCATTACTTACTCTTTTGTCCTGCGCCGCCTGCCTCTGTTCTACACCCTCTTCCTGATCATCCCTTGCCTAGGGCTGTCTTTCCTAACAGTTCTGGTGTTCTATTTACCTTCCGATGAAGGAGAAAAGCTTTCCTTATCAACATCTGTTTTAGTTTCCCTGACGGTTTTTCTTTTAGTCATTGAAGAAATAATCCCATCGTCTTCCAAGGTCATCCCTCTGATTGGAGAGTACCTCTTGTTCATTATGATTTTTGTCACCCTGTCGATCATTGTGACCGTCTTTGTCATTAATGTTCACCACAGATCTTCTTCAACTTACCATCCCATGGCCCCCTGGGTCAAGAGGCTATTTCTGCAAAAACTTCCTAAATTACTTTGCATGAAGGACCACGTGGATCGCTACTCTTTCTCAGAAAAAGATGAGAGCAAACCAGTTGCGAAAGATCAAGTCCTAGGAAAAAAGAAACAAAAACAGATGAGTGACGGAGAAAAGGTTCTGGTTGCTTTCTTGGAAAAAGCTGCTGATTCCATCAGATACATTTCACAGCATGTGAAGAAGGAGCATTTCATCAGCCAGGTGAGTTAAGTGATATTCAAAATAATATCATTGCTACTGAGGTGTGCAAAGTCTAATATTTGACATCCAGTTAAAACAAAAATGCTCAGGCCTCCCTGGTGGCACAGGGGTTAAAGACAGCACTATCAAGCAATTGGCAGCCACTACAGCAAGAGTTCAATCCCGAGCAACCCACATGGCACAGGAGACCTCTCCTGCCTCACCTGCTGCTCCCCTTGGTAGTGTATTTCAGTAGATCTGCCTGTTCTGCTCCCCTCTCTGTCTCTGATGAATCCTCTCACCCCCTGCTTCTCTGGCCTGTACCCCAGTTCTTCAATGCATAAATAAAATAGATCTTTAAAAAAAAAAACAGATGAAACAAAATGCTGTCATTTTGAAATGTGACTTTATTAACTGTCTTCTTCACACACATAAAATTTGAAACAAGCCCTAACATAAAATAGGGACTTTCCTCTGAAATTTCAAGTTTTAGGAAGAAGTTCACAAAACATGGTGAACAAAAGTGAAGCAACTATAGATTAAGCACTATCCCTTATAATCAGTCTTTAATTCTATTTAAGATAATTCAGTTAGATATTTTAAATTGTTTATTCTAGTCTCTGGTCATTCATTCATCTCTGACTTTTCCAGGGGTGATGAATATATCTATCCATGTATTTGGAAATAAAAGGCTAGAATTTTTTAATTAATATAGAATACAGAGTGACAATAAATATTTTGTTAAGGGAAGATGGTATAATTGTTTATCATTGAAATTTTAAAAAAAGAATGTGGGTTTCAGATTTGAAGTATCCTGGACTCAGGTCTTATACTGTTACAGGGCATGGAGAGGGGCACCCCAGACCCCACAAACCTGCCTGCTATAAATAGGTTCTGCCATCCATGCATCAACACAAAACATATGAGACTTTAATGGAAAGGAACTTTAATACAATTAGGAAACAATACAGGAAAGGCAAAGAATCTAGTTTCTAAATCAAGCATCCAAAGTTATCCATCCCCTCATGGGTAAAGTCCACCCAAGCAGGGTTGGCCCAGAGCAAGGCCCCAAAGCCTCCCGCAAGTCTAAAGCATCTTCCAGTGCGGACCCACAGAAAAGGATCAGAAACCACCAGACAAGTCTGGAAGGAAAAGAACAAAAATCAAACTCAAGACAAAAACCGCCATTGTCACCTCGCCACAGTCTCTCACCCACATCTGTGTCAACCAGTCCACGACCAAAAGACAAGCACAGTTTCTTCACGTGTCTCTAGGCTCTATGCGCCTCCTCCAGGTCTCCTTCTGGCTCCATCCTGCTTCCTTCCTCAGTCTCTTCTGCAGCTTCTTGTCTCCCTGCTCAGCTCCACACCCCTTTTGGGTGGGGCAGGAAACCTGGAACCTCCCCCTTTCCTGGGGACCACCCTGTTACATTACTATATTATATATGACTTGAGGCAAGTTACTCAACCTGAGCTCAGTTATCAGAAATCTCCCTTCAGGGTTATTGTGAGGAATAAATTACTTATAAAACACACAAAAATAAAATAAAGATAAGTAAATAAAATATGCAGGTGTGCCCAGCACAGATAGTCTCAGCCTTGTGATTATGTAATATTATAAATTTTAAGAGTTAATAAATGTTAATTAGATCTTTCTTCTCATCATCTATCTTCCCCAACGGAATTAAAATAGTATTTGCTATATAAATATTTGGTGTAAAAACTGCTTTATTGCTTAAAACAAGTTAGGTATTCAGACCAACTTATAGGTTTCAACTATTTTACTACAAAAATCAGTGAAAACTGTTGCCAAGAGCCTGATCTCATAAATAAATTTATAAAAGAGTTTCTTAAAGGGATATCCTAGATAGATACAGCAAATAGTCTATCTTCTATCACAATTTGTTGTATTTCGTGTGACCTAAAAAAAATTTAAAGCATTATGGGGAAAACAAACAAAAACTTGCTATAGAACAAGCACTAAGCTTAAGGGTTTTTTGTTTGTTTATTGATTTCATTACATCTTTTTTAAATTCTAAAACAAAGATCTAAATAGCTTTTTTTTTTTCATTAAAAAGTAACACATTATCAGTGTGGGAGATTTGGAAAATACACAAAATGTACACAAGAAGATTAAAATTGTTAATGATCCCACCAAATAAGATTGACACTTCAAATTTTTAAATCTCTCCTTGTGTTTTTGCCCCAATGTTTTATTTCTAAACCTCTCTGCCTGGAATACATTCATTTTCCATCTTTGCAACTATGTCCCTCTAGGCCACAGGCTTCCTGTTCTAATTTCATCTTTACAAAATCCCCACATTGTAGAAAGGGAACATTTCTTCCTTCTTGAAACATGAGAAATGGCCCCTGCCTCTCTCCACCTTTCTCTTATGAACTAGGTTTGTTGCTCATTTTGCTCCAATTTCCCTTCCTCCAAAGGCACTAGACTCCTCTGTCCCTTATGGCAGTCAAATCTATTAATACATGTGCAACGGAATGGAAAGCCTGTGACATTTAGTCAGGGAAATTCATAATTTATAAATCTGTGGTTTATTTATACGTATTATCCAGAACATCACATGCTGGCTTTTTGTTTGTCTAAAAATCAGATTTTCCCATTTTGAACAGTAGTGTTTACAAATGAATCATAATGTATGTCTTTAATGTCAGTGAAAATGTTCCCATAAACTCAACCTACAGGCTGTTTTCTTTGGGCATTGATTGTGCAGTTATACAGGAAAACCTGTATGAAAGGAGATATTGTTAGGTACATTTCGAAATGTGAAGTGCTGTAAATCTGAATATTTCTTTTTTTTTAAATCCTCTGAATTCAGAACAGTTGCTCAGCATCTTCACTGAAAGGCATCTTTTTCTCTTTTGCAGGTAGTACAAGACTGGAAATTCGTAGCTCAAGTTCTTGACCGAATCTTCCTGTGTCTCTTTCTCATAGCATCCATTACCGGCACTGTTCTAATTTTTACCCCCGCTTTGAAGATGTGGTTGCATAGTCACCACTAGGAACAGTTCTTCAGAGCAATGTAAAATCCACACCATAAAGACAAAATTATACCTCTGACACCCAGCTTGTGTGTATGCATTGTATCCCAACGCACCTGCTTATTTGAAGGGCCCATCTCATCCTTGGGGTAATTGAACCTTGGTAACTATGGGTTGGCCCAAGTTAATTTGTGGTTGCCATGAGAGTGATTTGGAGTTAAGTAAAGCAGATTCTCCTCTGACCTCTGCCTTGGTTTACCTAGATGTTGGAGGAAGAGTCAGCCAGGCCCGAGGTCACAAGCCTGGATGCAGCAGGACTGGTGCTGGTTGGTGGATGAATGCCTCCTGGAAGCTGGATACAGGCCTGACAAAGGAGGCCTGCCAAGAATTCAAGGAGGTCTCCAGGTAGCTCTGGTGTGGACTGGCTGGTTCTCCTGGTGTCCTTGGTGGTTTTGCCTGATTTTCATACTGGGGCTGTGTCTTGTGCTTTTGTGGCAACGTGGTTGAACAAATCTCAACAACTGTTTGGGAATTCCATTGATATGGCAGCACCTGGCATCACACACTTGTTAATAAGATTCCAAGATACTGCTGGTCAACTAAAGTGTCCCCTGCACCCCAACCTTGACATTCACTAGAAAATGGTCTTACTGGAAGATGGTAAGCCTCTACGACAAGTATTTGTAGCTTATTCACAGCATTATAGAAGTTTTCAAAAGGTGAAATTAAAAGCTACTGTGAGTCGCAACTTACTTTGAGGTCACATCAAAATAACATACAAGTAGCCATCTGCTACCAGAAGTAAATGATAAAACCCATCATCTTCCCCTATAAAATGGAAATATTGAGCATTCCCTAATAATGATTTTCATGTCTCTGCATCCAATCAAATTCATTTCAAAAGCACCCTCTAGAGTTTCATTCTTTTTTTTTTCATTTAAGTTAAATGTTCAATGTGTAAGCGCTGAAGTTCTATTATCTTAGTAAATTTCAATTATACAATATAGTGACTTTAGTCATCATGTTTTACACTAGCTTTCAGGCTTTATTCATCAAATAACTGAAAGTTTATACCCTTTAACCTCCCCCAGCCTCTGGCAACTACTTTTCTAATCTGTGTCCATGAGTTTGTATTTTTTCTTAGATTCCACATTCCACATATAAGTGATGTCATGCAGTATGTATCTTTCTCTGGCTTATTTCACTTAGAATAATGCCCTTCAGTTTCATTCATGTTGTCACCAATGACAGGATTTCCTTCTTTATTTATTTTTATTTTTTAAAAGATTTATTCATTTACACAAGAACCCAGGTACAGGCCAATGTGCTGGAGGGTGAGAGGATTCACCAGAGACAGAGCAGGGAACAGAACAGGCAGATTGACCAAAATACACTGCTGAGGGGAGCGGCGGGTGAGACAGGAGAAGTCTGCTGCACCATGTGGGTTAGCTCCCCAGCCGGCCTGGATCAAACCCACGCTGCAGAGGCTACAGACAACTTCACGGCGCTGCGCTCAACTGCCTGTGCCACCAGGGAGGCCCTTCCTTCTTTTTTTAAAGCTGAAAAATATTCCATGTATATAGGTACACACACACACACATATTTATACTGCGTTGTTTTTATCTGCTTTTCCTTCTGACACTTTGATTATCTCCATATTTTGGCTATTGTGCAAACACTGCCATAAACATGGAAGAGCACATATCTCTTTGAGAGAAACATGTTTCCTTTGGCTATATACCCAGAAGTGGGATTGCTGGATTATATGGTCATTCTTATTTTAATTTTTTGAGGAACCTCCCCACTGTTTTCATACTGGCTGCATCCACTTCCATTCCTACCAACAGTGCACAGAGTTCCCTTTGTCCACATTCTCACGGGCACTTATTATTTCTTGTCTTTTTTGAGAATAACCATTGTAACAGGAGTGAGGTGACATCTCATTGCAGATTTTTTTTTCCAGTTCCTGGTTGTACCTTTTGCCCATTTATATGTCTTTGGAAACATCTATTCAAGTCTTTTGCACATTTTTAGCTTTTTGCTTTTGAGCTATATGAGTTCTATGTATTTTTGTAATACTAACCTTTTATCAGATATGTTTCTGATATATATATTTGCAAATATTTTCTTTTCACAGGCTGCTTTTTCACTTTGCAGGTGGTTTCCTTTGTTGTGCAGGAGATTTTATGCTTTTGTTGCCTTTGCTTTTGGTGTTAAATTCAAAAAGGCCATTGCCAATACACTCTCCATTCTGTTTCCATGTGACTCCCTGCCCCTCTACAGGGGTAAAATAGTGAGGCATGTCTTGAAGTTAGTGATCCAATATGTTGATGGAGTGAGCAGAAGAGTCACATCCGTTCTGAATGAGCTCTTCACACCTGACTGTTAATAGCCCGTGCTCTCCGACCTACTTTTCCTGCTTCCAAGCAGGTCTCTATCCTGTTCATGCCAACTAGCCCTTCTCCATTGCACACCTCATCTCTCTTTCCCTTGTGCCTTGATACCTGCTCTTAGAAATGGTTCCATTAATTACTTTTCCTGTCTCCTACGAATCCCTTTCTTAGGCCAAGAAGAAAGTACGCTGACTTGCTCTGTTCTTAAAACAAACACAAAACCATAATAAACAGATATGATAGTTTTTTTCAAATAGCCTAACCTGCTTTTTCAGTGTTTAATGCCAATCAAATCATGTCCAAAAGCAATTTTGAATTCCAAAAATGAAATCACTGTAGGGGCCTCCCTGATGGTGCAAGGGGTTAAGTCTCAGCACTATGAAGCTATAGACAGCCACTGCAGCATGAGTTTGAGTTTGATCCCCTGCCAGGGAGCTAATCCACATGGCGTAGCAGATCTCTCCTGTCTCACCTGCTGCTCCCCTCAGCAGTGTATTTCAGTCAATCCGCCTGTTCTGCTCTCCACTCTGTCTCTGGTGAATCCCCTTACACACATACCCTCCTCCCAACTCTGGCCTATACCCCAGCTCTTGTATGCATAAATAAGTAAAATAAATATTTTTTAAAATCACTGTAATACATATATTGAAAGTGATATTTAATATGGTCAACATATTTGTTTTCAATAGCTCCAAATTTCGTGCCATAGAGCTGCATCTCTGTGAGCCGTGCACACACCTCATGGAACACTGGGCTCCTTGTTCTAGCACAGGGCTATCACTTTTCTGCACGTCACCGGACTATCCCAAGTAAGGCAACATGGTGAAGTGGAAACTGGGATTCTAGGACTTCAGGGGTTTAGACCAGCTGTTACTTAGCTGAGAGAGCTGGGGGGGCCTTAGGCAAGCCACTTTGCGCCCTCTTGGCATTGGTTTCCTGGTCAAAAATACAGGGCCCTCATGACCTTCAAAAATTACACCTACTCTAAAATTCTATACTTTGAAGAATTATATCAAAGTTTTCAATTTTTTAAACCACACAACTTTTTTTCTGTTAACATTTAAAGTATTTTATTTTCTGTTTTTAGTTTTATTCTGCCAAGAATCATAGGCAGACCTTTTCCAACACTTCCCAGATGTTTAGTTCTTTTTTTATTAATTGTAGTGCCATCATTTTACATCCTTCTTAGTGTTTTGAAAGTATATGATGTCTCCCATAGCACTCACACCATCAAATCATTCATAGTCCTTATCATGTCCATTGTAAGCCACACAACTTCTAATTACAGCCTTATTCCTTTGAGGAAATAATCTGCTTTATCACTACCATAGGACAGGATTTGCAGAAATAAATTGTAATGAATATCAAGGATTCCCTGCCTTAAATCCCTGCTGGGATCGTGGATTCAAAGGGCAAATCACTGTTCTTCCTCCTTTTGTTGAGAACATGTTGACTTTAACTCAATACTTAACTTTATTTAACTTATTAGTTTGCTAGGTAAATGACAGTACTAATCTTAGAAACATGCACTTGGATTCTAATTCAGTTTTAAATTTTGGAAAATACCACATAAAACACTTTCCACAGCCAGCCTCTTTCTGACCAGACACAAATACTGCAAAGGTCAGGCGTTTAAGTGTGTGCATGCAGTTTAAGCCTCTTTGCAATTATGGTGGATCACTCGTTTCAAATATGGAAAAGGTTGTCTTTATATTTCACGATAATCTTAAGGAGGTAACTACAAAAGGTAACTTTAAAGCAAAGTGATTTTGGTTTCAAATGTTTAGCAGGAAAAATACATATGGACAAAACTTGCCAGCTAATTCCAAGTGAACCCTGCAAGACCCAGACAATACTCCATTGCACGTGTGGGCGGGAGAACACACATAGGTATGGCCACACAGAGCTTCCTAAATCCCTCTCCGTCTTCACTGTTCTGCTCACACCCACCTCCTCATAAGTCTTCACAGAACACTTTGCCCCTACCGAGTTCCCTGTCTCTGAAATCCTGTGATGTTTTCCGTCTCTGCTGTATATGGTTTAGAACGTAATTGTTCTCTATTGTTTTATTAAATTGATTTTGTTTCCCTTGTTGTATCCTCTGTTATAGTTGCAACATTTAATAGAACTTAGTACATGGTTAAGTCTTGATTAATATTTGTTGTTTAATTAAACTGGCCCCGGAAGTTTTGGATTGGGTTATTTGTCTAAAGTAAGGACACATGTGTATTCTTGCTCAGTCCCTTCCAATATTTCCAGTTCTTTGTGTGTATATGTGTGTGTGTAATTTTCAGTATCACCGTGAAACACTTCTTTACATTAAGAAGGTTCTAAGAGACTGACTTAGAAAAATTGATAATTTCATATTCAAGTTTCCCTATCTAGCTCAAGAGTCTCCTATATTTAAAGATAATTTATCTAAAATAAGATTCACCCATCATGTTATGCCTCTTAAATCAGTTTTAATCCCTTTCTGGGTATTCATTTGTTTAAAAAAACTAGATCAGTTTTCTCCAAGACTTGACCAGTTTTTACAATTGTCTAGTTGCATACTTTGGTGTCATTTAGCTTGTTCCTCTGTCTCCCGAATTCCCTGTAAATTGGAGGTTATACCTATAATTCTGGTTCAGTATTTTTGGCAGAATATATCATAAGTTCATATTGTACAATAGAAGGAGGTATACTATCTGCTATCTCACCATTAATGTTAAGACTAATGCCTCAATTAATGTAACCACAACCTGATCCCTGCATATTCAGTGACAAATTTACCTATGACCTGATTATCTTTCAAAATGGTCTCTAACCAGCTGTGCTAGAATGCTGTAATTTCCAAAGAGTAATATTTTTATGTTGAAATAGACCTTTTGGTTGTGTTGTAATTCTCCCTCAGAAATACCTACAGTTATTAACATTTGTGGTAACTATCATTTAACTTGATGTGTATTCCCTCTTTGTATTAAGACTCTGTTCTGTATGTCAATAAAAATAATAGCAGAAATAAAAAATAACATAATTTCTTTGGTTCCTGCGCATAATCTTAAGTTTGAGAAATCTAGACAAGAATAGCAATGTATCCACTGGTGCAATATTGCTGTACCTGTCTTGGGGCAAAAACAGAGCATAACCACTGTTGGGGCAATTCAACCTGGCCTGCTGAAGACCAGTCATACATAATCCCTGAATATCCGGGATGGTCTAGGGCTGAAAGAGGAGATCCAGCCAGGCCAGAGGAATGCAGAACCCAAAAGGAAATCAGAAAGAAGAAGACATATTGTGAAGGTTAACTCAGGCAACCTTCCAAATAGCCTTAGGAGGAAGGTGCTATCACCATTCCTGTTCACAGATGAAAGTCCTTCTCAGCAGCAAAACTCTACCCTCAGTGGGAAAAATAACGGGGAAGATGAATTCTACTGTTTTTCTAGCCGGATGGATGCTCTTGCCACTAGGAAGCACCTAGTGAGGATGTGTGGGAGCAAGTCATCATGTGCTTTTGTTAGCACATGACCAATGGGCACCCAGGGACCCTAAACCTTTAAGGGGTGCATCCCCTTCCTCTGAAAGGGATTTGTCCATTCATGTGCACAAAGGCAAAGGAAACAGACTCTTAGTGTAAAAGATCTTTAATGGAGTAATTGTGCATAGAAAGAGAGAAGAAAGGATATTCCTAATAAACTCTGAAATTACCCATCCCCTTGTTGGCAAATGTCTAGCCAAGCAGGCTCAGCCTGAAGCGGATCCACTGATACCTGAAAATTTGTTAGTCTAAGGGTCTAAAGCAACTTCTGGCAGGGAATCATGAGAAAGAGATTAGGCAGGTTCCAGAGAGCTGGGACAGAAAAAGAGACTCAAAATTCAAAATCAAAATATAAATCAGGAAAATGGCCACCATTGTCTTTACCAAGGGCGGCCTCCCAACATGTCCTACCCATGTGTCTCTTTCAAGTACCTCTTTCAAGTGTCTCCACATGTCTCTCCTCCACATGTCTCCTTTAATCCCTAGGTGCAATTTGAAGCTTTGAAGCAGAGAAGCAAGAACATCTGAGGCCACATGTATTCAGTTATAAGCAAAGCATGACAATTTAACACCACCACTAGTTCCCAGAACCCCCCATTCAGGAATTCAGATTCATGGCATGCTGGGAGTTGTAGTCCTCACTGCCTAAGTTGCAGCCCTCAGTGCCTAAGATCTGTTCAGTGTAAAAAAGGGGTGTTAATTCAAAAAAGATAAACACATGCAATTTGCAGCAACATGGATGGCGCTGGAAGGGATCATGCTCAGCGAAATAAGCCAAAAAGAAAAAGAAAAATACCGGATGGTCTCACTCATAGCAGGAATCTAGAAAACTTAAATAAGGGACCAGGAAAATGAATATAAGAAAGTGAAAATCAAAATCAACAAAAAACTATGAACCAGAGACACTTTTTGGGGGGTGGGGGGCGGGAGGGGAAGGATTGGGGTCAGAATGGGGCGTTTGCAATTGTATGGGGGAATATAAAAATAAAATTTAATATAAAAAAAAAGGGGTGTTAGTCTGTAAAAATATCAAGCGATGGAGTTCATTTAGGGTACCATCCTGGACTCAGAGTTTGCTCCTTATTCTAACACCTTCACATGCCTGTGCTTCAAACTAATACCCTCAAGAGGGTTCCCCTTTTTCACAGGTATACCTTTTATGGGCATTTGGGTAGGAAAAATTCTACAATGGCTTGCCCCACATTTTACAAGATGCTTAGCACCCCTAGTGCCCAAGTCCTAGGTGGCAACAGTACCCCAGTTATTGTGACAACCAAATATGACCTTTTTGGCTATTCAAAACAGCAGCTAGAAATTGCATGTTTGTGTGAAAGGGGCTTATAGCATCTCCAACTAAGAATAGCTGTGTCAGGGATAAAGGAAATCATCCTGTACTTTTCTTGGTTCTTGTAGGCTGGCAAATAATCAAATAAACATCAGGCAGATTGATAAGATAAAAAGTTAAAAAAGAGATTTAATAATAACATATATACCTTGGGCCTCCCTGGTGGCGCAGCGGTTGAGCGCTGGGTTGCGAAGCTGCCCACGGCCTCTGCGGCGCCGGTTCGATCCCCAGCTGCTCCCAGGCCACCGGAGGAGGGTCCCACATGGCGTGCAGACCTCTCCCGCCGCCCGCTGCTCCCCTCAGCAGTGTACTTCGGTCCTTCTGCCTGCTCTGCTCCCCGCTCTGACTCTGGTGAATTCTCTTACCCTCCCGCGCTTCTGACTGTACCCAGTGCATGTATAAACAAAACAAACAAACAAACAAACAAATAAATAAAAAACATGCCTCTATAAAAAAAATAAAATAAAATAACATATATACTTCCTGTATATAGTGAGAGACCCAGCATGACTGAGTAACTCACCACATGACTTCAGCAGCCATCTTAAATAGCTTAACTAAAACAAAGAAGAGTATGAAGAAGAAAGGATAAGGTTAGTTAGGGAGAATACCAAGGAAGGCATAGTAGATAAAGGTATGTAGATTTAAGTTCTGCTTTTTCAATTGAAAAGATGGAAGGGAATTAGTTCTTCCTAGTACAATAAGGCCTTTATAAGGCCCACCTGGTGGCCTAGGGTGTCTGTGTCAGGGCTACCACCTGACAGCCCACTGCAATGGCCTGAGTTAGATCTCCTGCCAGGGAGCTAACCCACATGGTATAGCAGATCTCTCCTGTCTCACCCACTGTTCCCCTTAGCAGTGTATTTCAGTAGAGCTGCCTTTTCTGCTCCCGCTGTCTCTGGTGAATCTTCTCACCCCCTCATTCCCACACACATCTCTGGCCTACAACCCAGTTCTTTTATGCCAAAAAAAATACATATTTTTTAAATGTCCTGGGGCCTCCCTGGTGGCACAAAGGTTAAAGTCTCAGTGCTATCAAGCAATTGTCAGCCACTGCAGCACGAGTTCGATCCCCAGCCAGGAAGGTGACCCACGTGGTGCAGCAGACCTCTCCTGTCTTGCCAGCTACTCCCTGTGTTATAGGGTGGCCCCCCCAACACCTGCAGTGTATTTCAATAGACCTACCTGTTCTGCTCCCCATTCTGTCTCTGGTGAAACCTCTTCAACCCCAACCCCACCCCCGCACCTCTGGCCTGCACCCCAGCTCTTGTATGCATAAATAATTTTTTTTTTTTTTAAAAAAGGAATCAATCCAGGGGCCTCCCCGGTGGCGCAGCGGTTGAGCGCTGGGTTGCGAAGCTGCCCGCGGCCTCTGTGGTGCCGGTTCGATCCCCGGCTGCTCCCCGGCCACTGGAGGAGGGTCCCGCATGGCGCGCAGACCTCTCCTGCCGCCCGCTGCTCCCCTCAGCAGTGTACTTCAGCTCCTTCTGCCTGTTCTGCTCCCCGCTCTGGCTCTGGTGAATTCTCTCACCCTCCCGCACTTCTGACTGTACCCAGTGCATGTATAAAGAAACAAACAAACAAATAAATAAATAAAACATGCCTCTATAAAAAAAGATAATAAAATAAAAATAAAAGGAATCAATCCAAAAATGTCACCACAACTGACCTAATCTCAGACCATCTCCCTGCCTGTTCTTTTAAAGCTCCGCTCTGCCCTGACCCTGATGGAACACACCTTGGGACTGTCTCTTGGTCGAGGACCTGAATCATAACTCATAGCGTCAGATAAATCTTTCCCTGATTATATCACTGTCCAGGGATTTCTTGGTTAACATTTTCTAGGTCCACCTCTTCCCACTCCCACTTTTGCACTTCCCTCCACCCCAACTCTGAACCCTCTTATATGGCCTCAACCAACAGAAAGAATCAAGCCTTGGGTTGTTGAGAGAAAGACTGCACAGCCATGGCCCTGCACAGTGGTTTTGATTGGCTGACACAAAGATTTTATTTTTACTTCGTAATTTAGTTTCTGTTGTGCCCAAGATCAGCAGACTTGGCGAGCATAGCCTCCAAGAATCCAAAGACAGCTGATGCAAATGCAAAAGGGAGTTTATTACGGGCTCAAGACCGGGCCCTCGACACGCACTGATGCAACGGCAGAGGTCGGGAGCCCCGAACAGAGGAAGCAGGGGTATCTTATAGGGTCGTGAGTGGCGCGAACTTTGAAAGAAGCTGGCAATTACTCATTGGCTACTACAAAGGCATTTTGGCGCGCACGGTTACAGTTTCAAACTGATTGGACGGTTAGAGATGCTGTCCCATTTATGGACAGGACTGCCCTCATTGGAGGCTGGGGTGGTCTGCTTTTTCGTCACCAAGTGGAGTGAGGGTTGTGACTGCTGAAACTATCTCCGGAATGCGGCTGGACAAGGACTAACATAGCAAGGTGGAGGATATACAAAATGGCGAAACCTCGGCTAAGCTTGGTTCCACAGTTTCCATGCTTGTTTTTTACTTTCCATGTTTTCAAGCTAGAAAGTTTTATATAAAAAGCTAAATTTTGGGTTTCCTTTTGTTAAATCACAAAAAAATCCAACTGAGTTAATCTTAAAGGTCTAACTGGCTTTATTAAATGATTCCTGAATCAGGCAGCATTCCAACTAGCAAGCAGAAAGGTGCTGCAAAAAGTTATTCAAATGCAAGGTTTTTACAGTGAAAAAGAGTGGGACAAGTTCTTTAGCAAAAGAAAAGAAGGATTACTTCTGGGAACCCACATTCCTGAAGGGGGTGGGTGGTATTCTCATCATGCAGATATTTCACTAGGCAAACCAGGAAACCCCAGATTGATTGGGTTTAATTCCATTTGGGGAGAGGCTGTAACTACAGTTAGGTTTAGGGATTAAGCCTAGGGGTGGGGGCGGGTTGCAGCAGGGTTCCTGGCATGAAGTGTTCCATTTTGGACCTGTTTTTTGTTGTTGTTTTTTAATACTATAAAAAAATCAGAAAATCAAGCACCTGTGGGATTTGTCTGCCCAAAAGAGTTAGACAGGATTTTCTCAATATTCCTAGAGCAGGCTCTTTCCAATAAGTGCACCTAACTTTTTAATTAAAATTCATTGAGGCCCTGTGGTTCCCAGAGAAACTCTTACTATTGTTAGGGGGAAAAGGATGTCCCAAAGCAAATTCCATACAGGCTTTGTGGACTCCACCCCCACCCCAGGTCAAAGCCAAAGGCACTGGGAACTCCAAATCCCATCACCACCAAAGGGAAGGTGGCTGGGACCTGAGGGTGGGGTTAAGCAGCCAGGTGGATACAAAAGGCAGACACATGGGCTTTGGGAGCTCTCCATTTTGGGCTCTCGGCCAGCTTGCAGAGTCCGGTCAGCTCTGAGAGTGACTTTGGGTTTCCAGGTCGTCGGATCGGGTAGGACGCATTAAAGACTTTATTTCCCTATTTTCTCCCTGAGTTGTACCTTTTCCTTATTTTCTTTTTCTCTTGTAAATAAACCTTTTATTAACCCTTTTGTGTGTGTCTGTAGTAGAGTATTCATAAGTCTCTTTAAAGCGCGCGGGTGAGGACCCACAGCCAGGAACCCGTTTAATATCGGGGTTGCTCTATAACACTATTACTTTAAACATGCAGATTATTTTAAGAAGGCCCTAGAAGTTGAGAAGCTCTCCTGCTTCTGAGTCCTTTGCCTTACCCTAACTGAGGAAAAGTTCATCACTCCCTAAGCTTTTGCCCTTTTGTAACCAACCAAACCAGGTCTTTTGCTCACACCCAGAAAGGCAAACTATGAATCATAAGAATTGTCTTTACATGAAAGAGTTTTATATGAACAGCCAGTTCCCCAAATGGTAGAGAACTAGAACTGAGACTAACAAGGGGTGAAGGCCTGTGAGGGAGTTGGGGCTTCACATTTCCAGGTCTGAGGAAGTGCCAGGCAGTCTTAGTGAGTCAAGGTATTGACTGTGCCAGCAGGGTGTCTTCACAAGCATCAACAGATATTTTTCTGATGCCCCTATCAACTCAGAGACTCTGACACTGAGAAATTTATTAGGTACTTAGCACAATCAATTTTCCAAGTTCCCAAGAATGCTGGTGGAGCCTGCACTCCCCTTAATAAGGAGGGAGTGAGGAGTGCAAGGCAGTGAGTTAACAATTAATCCTAGAGAGGGAATGCAGTTTAGTGAGTTGACAGTCCTGAAGGGAATATAAAAGTGTGGTTAGTTTAATTCCACTTATTCCTAATTTTTAGACTAGCGTTATTTTCTGAGGCAAAATACTTTAGAGTAAATTCAAGAGCTCTGCTGGTGTACCACAGACTGCCTATGCTTTTGTGTGACAGTCAAGGGAGAATTGACATGTGGTGATGGGAATTATCTTGTATCAACATAACAGATTATGCAATCATAAAAATCATACTTTGAGATTATGTAACATCATGGAGAAATGTTGCTAACATGGTGTTTTGAGAAAACAACAAAAGGCAAATTTGAAACGTGAAATTATTTGTGTATAAATAAGGACCAGAAGGAAAATGGTAAAAATTAAATTAGTCCCTTTGTTAGTGTAGATTTATTTTCCCTGTTGTACAATCCACCTTTAAAATTGTTATAATATTTGCATAAACAATAAGAAGATAAATTGGAGTGGAATAAAACAGAAAGCCCAATGTTCTTTCCCTGTCAGGAAAGGAATTGCAACAAAACTTTCCATTCCTTAGAGATGAAATCATTTTATTTCCAGTGTCAACTACAATGAACGAATGGAAATTGTTGACGAGAAAAGATTGGAAGCACACTTTTTTTTTTTTAACAACAGATACTGCGTCAGGTTTGCTTCACAGCACATCACATTCTCATTCTCCTATTTTAATGGTCCTAATGACATTTCCCCCAACACACCTGGTCTTGCAGATCTTTGTGTTTGTGACTTTTCCTGAAAAGCTGTTAAATGCTGGGGGACAGAACCTATTTCTGCTACCATTACAATACCTAGCACAGTGTTGGGTTAGCGCTTCTTTCAAGATGAATGCTTATTCAGTATAGCCTGCTGACACAGCCACTGACTACCTACTATTAATTACTTTTTGCCATTTAATGTATCAAATAATGATAAAGGGTGTGAGCTACATCACAAAGACAACACAAGAAAGCAGCATAAATAGTTCACAAGCACTTGCAGGTGTCAGCAAGGTCCAAGTTCCAGAGTTTCACGTCTGCCATCTGTCATTGTACTAACAAGCAGCATAAACTGGAGGAACATGACAGAACCTCTTTCTAGCATGGCTTAATGTTCATTACTAGTTGGCTGTATTGTGGGTCATTCATGTCCTTGGAAGCCAAACAGGTACAGACAAGAGAAGGTCCTTGTCTTGCCAGTTCTGGGTCCTGCCAGTTCTGGGCTGTGGTGGTATAAACATCTTAAAGCACTCAGTGCTATAGAGAAGGGTATTTCAGCTCCTGATTTGCAGTAAAGTCCTGTGTCCATCTGGTCACGAGCTACAGTAGATGGGGAACTTGGGTGGGAAGTTTTCTGTCTCCTTCCTTATGGGAGGAACCATAGAACAAATAGAATATCTAGAAATTTCTAAAGATTAAAGGAAAACACACCCTTAAGATTTTCCTGTGTTCCCCAGTAGTGGCTGTAGAAATAGTCCTGCAGTTCCAAACACACAGACAATTATAAATACCCAGAGAAATACTCTGTCCACCACCATGGCCACATATTTCCAGTCATCTTCCACCTGAAAGGCAAACAAAAATTCAAAACAATTTTTAAAAAATCAAAACAATAAGAAATAGGTTCTGTTTCATAGATAAGTTGCTTCCTTTACAAAGATGTTTTTCCCCCTGGCAGTCTTTTTTCCTCAAAGATTTATTTATTTATTTGTTTGTTTGTTTGTTTGTTTTAAAGATTTATTTATTTATACAAGAACTGGGGTATAGGCCAGAGGTGCGGGAGGATGAGAGGATTCACCAGAGACAGAGCAGGGAACAGAACAGGCAGACTGACGAAATACACTACTGAGGGGGGCAGCTGGTGAGACAGGAGAGGTCTGCTCGCCATGTGTGTTGCTCCAAGGCTGGCGGGGATAGAACCGGCACTGCAGAGGCTGCGGACAGCTTCACAGCGCAGCGCTCAACCGCCTGGCCACCAGGGGAGGCCCTCAAAGATTTATTTATGCATATAAGAGCTGGGTTACAGTCCAGAGGTGCAAGGGATGAGAGGACTCACCTGACTGGGGAGCAGAACAGGCAGATCTACTGAAATACACTGCTGAGGGGAGCATTGGGAAAGCCAGGAGAGGTCTGCTGAGCCATGTGGGTAGCTCCCTGGCCGGCTGGGGATCGAACTTGTGCTGCAGTGGCTTTGGATATCTTCACAGTGCTGAGACTTAACCCCTTCTGCCACCAGAGAGGCCCCTCCCACCTCTGGCAATTTTAAAGCAAATATTGGTATTGCTCTGATTAACCGTATTCAGTGTCCCTGCAGAGCATACAGAATTCCAAGGAATTTCAGGGAACTTTCCTGAGTGTAAGAGGCAATCCCAAGAAATAGCTACTCACATTGCTCAATGTTTGTTATGGGCACCACTGGATATTCTGATTTACCAGCAAGTCTAGGGAACAGGGCATGGGGTGGGGGGGAGGTCATGGGTGTAAGATGTGGGGTACCAGCCAGGGCAGCCCTCCAGACCTTCTGTCCTAGCGTTTGTGGAGAGTTAGCTGCATGTCTCCTATCTTCCCAATCCCTGGCCTGCACAAAGTCTGCTAGAGTCTCCTGGTGTCTTGCGAGCCCTGCCTGGTAGGGAGTGAGTCAACAGCACCTCCCTCCTAGATTTTCACCATGCAGTGAGTTCTGAGCTCCCTTGTCCTGTGACGCGCCTGCCACTCCCACCCGGTGTGACCTGCAGTATGGTCCCCACACCAACAGGGCAGACTTCAGGTCTCCGCACATCCTTCACTAAGAGACACGGATATGACTGGTAGTCACAGTATGGCATCAAACCTGGGTACCTGGCATGAGTTTCAGTTGTCTGGCATGCTTTTTTTGAACTCCCTTTGGAGGAGGGGGGAGGTCCCATGCTGCTATAGTTAGACCCTAGGCAGCAGTAGCAAAATATGCTGATATTCTAAAAATATCATTCAATCAGCCCCCAAATCCCTTCCCACCAGAACCAGTGGGAGAGTTGCTGCCACAGCCTTGTCCTGCCACCCAGGGCTCCGGGGCAATCAGCTGCTCCGTGGTCATTCCTCCTTTCTGCCCAGGAGCAGATTTCCCTTCTTACCTCTGCCTGCCTGTGTTTCCTGTGGAGAGATTCTTCATTTCATTAACCAAGGTATCTCTAAATTTTTCTTTTAACCGGATTTCACTTGCAGTAACAATTTTGGTGGTGGAGATTTGCCTAGAGTTACACCCTACACCCTCCTCAAGCTCCAGATCAGTCCCCCCAAAGCCACACAGTAACAGAAGTGGAGCTTAGACCAAAGCAGCCCCACCCTCTTGTAAACAGATCTCACTCAGAAGCTAGGACCAGGCTATTAAGTGCCTCTAGGTCTGCAACTGGGGGACAGGTCAGAGGAGACATGCATTTACCTCCTTGGTTTCATTTTGGCTCTTCATGTTTTCTGCAATGAATTGAATACTATTAATGACATCATCAACTTCCGGTGAGTGCTCTGAATTTTCTGTCATCCATTGTAAAGGCTGATGACTTAACTTTCTCTTGCTGGTGGAAAGCTCACTTGACTTATGGCATTGGCAGCATTCTTTAAGAAATCTGGGCTCTCTGTGATTATCAAACTTGACTTTGGCTGGCCTACTGGAAATGCCTTTGGCTTTTTTATCAGTACTTGTCTCCCTTAGCTTGTCCAGAGGCCTCCTCATCATCAAGATCTGGGGTAACAATTGAAGGAAAACCTCCTTCACCCACTTGGGCATAGTGTGTGTTGTGGGGGTGCGGTAGTGTATGTTCAACACAAACACAGTCACCACGATGGACAGAGTGATGAAGATCATGGTGAAGAGTAAGTACTCCCCAACCAAGGGGATCACCAGTGATGTTGATGGGATGGTTTCTGTGATCACCAGCAAAAACACAGTCAGAGAAAGCAGAACAGAAATGCAAAGTGTCACTTTTTCACCACAATCAGAAGGAAGATAAAAGACCAACACAGTTAGGAATGAAATAAAAAGACATGGGATAATCAGATTAATGGTGTAAAACATTGGCAATCTTCTAATGTAAAAAGAATAGGTTATATCTGTGTATATCTCTTCACAACAGTTGTATTTTATGTCATGCTTATAGCCAGAAGCATCAACGATTTCCCATTCACTGTTTTCCCAAAAATCATTCATATCCACTTTAGATCCAATGATCAGAAGATCAATTTCAGCTTTGTCATATGTCCAGGATCCAAATTTCAGGGAACAATTTTGATGATCAAAAGGGAAAAAGGTGATATCCATGGGACAGGAACTTTTAAAAATAGCTGGTGGAGTCCAGGTTATCATGCCATCGTATTTCAGAAGAGCTTTTGTCTTGCCTTTGACTTGGAAGTCACCAACAGCACTGCAAGGAAAGCAAACCCCATTAGTAGCATCCCTTCCCCCTTTATTATTGGTCAGCAGGTTTACCAAAGGCAGCTTGGGAAAGAGACAAAGGCTGTCAGGTACCCATACTTGTTATAGAGAACAATGTCAGGCTTCCAGATCTTGTCTGCTGGAATACGAAGTGTCTCAATACCGTCATATTCCATTGGGTCCCAGCGCAATTTATAATCATTCCAGATCTAAAGAAAATAGAAATCAGTTTCTAAAAATTTCTTTTTTTTTTAAAATAAATATCTTACATTTCTTTCTTTCTTTTTTTTAACTTTTTTGCACTTTTTTTTTTTTTTTAAGATTTATTTATTTATTTATACAAGCACTTGGTACAGTCAGAAGAGCGGGAGGGTGAGAGAATTCACCAGAGCCAGAGCGGGGAGCAGAGCAGGCAGAAGGACAGAAGTACACTGCTGAGGGGAGCAGCGGGTGGCAGGAGAGGTCTGCGCGCCATGTGGGACCCTCCTCCGGTGGCCTGGAAGCAGCCGGGGATCGAACCGGCGCTGCAGAGGCTGCGGGCAGCTTCGCAACCCAGTGCTCAACCGCTGCGCCACCGGGGAGGCCCTCTAAAAATTTCTTAATAACTTTCTTCTAATGTTAAATTTATGTTGATTGAGCAGTTTATTGAAAAAAAAATTCTTATTTAAAGAGTACATTGGTTTCAAAAGCTCAGAGATTGGGCTGCCCTGGTGGTGCAAGGGATTAAGCATAGCGCTATGAAGCAATCCTCAGCCCCTGCAGCATGAGTTCAATCCCCGGTAGACCAGAGAGCTATCCACCTGGCGCAATAGACCTCTCCTATCTAGCTCACTCTCCCCTCAACAGTGTATTTCAGTCAGTCTGCCTGTTCTGCTCCCCACTCTGTCTCTGGTGAATCCTCTCACCACCTACACCTCTGACTGAAATACACTGCTGAGGGGAGCAGCAGGAGAGACAGGAGAGGTCTGCTGCGCCATGTGGGTCAGCTCCCTGGCCAGCTGGGGATCGAACTTGTGTCATTTCTAATATTAAAAAAAATATTTCCAGTGCACAATGATGAGTTTGCCACAAAATCTGTGCGGAAGTTAGAACAGGAAGGAAGGACTATATGTCACAACTGATAGAGCTAGCTCATGAGAATCTACCGCTCATGTTCTTATACTCAGCTGCTGACTTCTATAGGGCTAAGTCAAAAACATCAAAGAGTAGGACAGCATCAGACTCTGGAGTTCAAGTTGCAGATAAAAATAAGAAGACTTGAGAGCAGAAGCCAGAAAGGACAGAAGCTATGACAGGGAAACTGTCGTCACTAGATTTCTGCACCTATGAAGCTTCCATGAAGCCAGCCATTACCAGAGCTTAACTTTAGCTTTGGAGACAGATAGTTTATGCTCGATCATAAATTGTCAATGGGAAGAGGAAATCCTGGTGGATTTATCCACTATACATTGTTAGGCCATACACAGTGACAGATCCAAGAGAAGAACATGTGATGGAGACACGTACGTGACGTAGCCACAAATTGGTTTCCATGATCTGGTTTACTTCATCCTGGGAAGAAGAAAGAATATTTTTAGCCTCAAAAGTACTTGCTATTAGGGGCCTCCCCAGTGGCGCAGCGGTTAAGTGCTGGGTTGTGAAGCTGCCCGCGGCCTCTGTTGCGCCGGTTTGATCCCCGGCTGCTCCCCGGCCACCGAAGGAGGGTCCCGCATGGCGCGCAGACCTCTCCTGCCGCCCGCTGCTCCCCTCAGCAGTGTACTTCGGTCCTTCTGCCTGCTCTGCTCCCCGCTCTGGCTCTGGTGAATTCTCCCACCCTCCCGCGCTTCTGACTGTACCCAGTGCATGTATAAATAAATAAATAAATAAATAAATCTTTAAAAAAAATAAAAAAGTACTTGCTATTAGACAAAGGTCTTAGAACAAGAATTGCAACTGAAAAGAGCCAAATCTGAGTTATTCATGCTGCTTTAAGCCAGGCCTGCTTCCTCATTCCCTTGCCATGGACCCCAGATCCCTGCTGTGTCAGAGTACCAGACCCTACTAGCTCCTCTCCCACCTACTAAGGCATGAAGATTATTCAAACAAACCTCTAGTCCAACTCGCCCTTGAACATGGTAGCAATAAATTTTAAAAAGACTTCCAAATTCACATCTGTTTTTTCAGAGCTAAATGAAATCCTATATGAAAAAAATATAATTTTTTCTTTCTGATATAACATAGAAAATTTAAGGTAATTCTTTTTCCATGCAGTAAAAACAGCATAATCTTGTTCCACACTTGTAATTGCATGACCTTGGGAAAGTTGCTTAACTGAACTTCTGTCTCTGAAGCTGTAAAATGGAGTCAGTAACCACCAAGCGCAGACAGTGTAGGGTGCATAACAGGCACACCCTGAAAGTTAGCTCCTTTTGTATTCTCCCTTCACCTGCTTCATAAACTGGTTCTGAAAGCACTTACAGAAAAGTAATGCCTTAATGTGAATAATTACAGCACCAGTGGGGCAAGTATAGCCCTCCTGGGGCAGTGACTTTGAAGAATCAGCACTTATATAGATTCTTTGCATTTTTAAATTCCCTTAATTACCAAGTGCAGTAAGAGGGACAGTGTTAGGGAATTACTCTGACCCCTCTGAGTCCAGCTCCTGAGATGCACAAGGCAGACTAGGCACTCACCACCTTGGCCAGCTGTGTGATGGCCAATTCAAAATGCACTGTGACAGGATCTGAAACATTTTCCACAGGCCTGATGAACTGGTTATAATGAGAAAACAGTTTGTGAAAGAGTCTCTCCTCCGATGCACAGCCTGTGTGGCCAAACAGAGGCAAGAGTTAGAGAAACAGAGAGGGCGGAGTAGGTGGAGGTTCTGGCAGCTTCCATCACAGGATGATGTGGACTGTGGGGCATCCAAGCCCATTGAACACCCTGCCCCTGCACTATGGTCACCCACGCACAGATCCACTGGTGCCCATTTCGTCTATCTTCCCGAGCCTCCTCTGTTCACCTTTGCAATGGAGATAATTGCAGTAATGCCTGCATCTCTCACTGTTATGATAGCACAACAGAACATTTTTTTAAAGTTAAGACACAAATACTCTTGTTTCTCTTCATATAAATCTTTAGCCTTTTAAAGTTTAAGCCACATAGGCCTACCTGGTGGTGCAAGGGGTTAAGCACTACACTATGAAGGAATCCACAGCCTCTGCCGCACGAGTTCCATCCCTGGCCAGCCGGGGAGCAACCCACATGGCGAGGCAGACCTCTCCTGTCTCACCTGCTGCTCCCCTCAGCAGTGTATTTCAGTCAATCTGCCTGTTCTGTTCCCCACTCTGTCTCTGGTGAATCCTCTCACCCCCCCAACCCCGGCATCTCTGGCCTGTACCCCAGCTCTTGTATGCATAAATAAATAAATCTTTTAAAATAAAAAAAAAAATAAAGTTTAAGCCACCACAAATGTAAGGGCTTGCAGGAAGTTGGGGATGTTTGCTTGTATCTCTGAATGTAACTTACAATCTTACTGATCCAATGACTAAGGAAAAATCCTGTCCTTGCTTATCAAAACAGGCATACAACTGACCTCTGTTTCTACAATGAGAAAGGGAAGGCTTCACCCAGCAACCTGAAATAACTAGTAATTTAATACTGTCCTAACAAGCCATACACTTTGCTTTTTTTTTTTAAGATTTATTTATTTATGCATACAAGAGCTGGGGTACAGGCCAAAGATGCAGGGTGTGAGAGGATTCACCAGAGACAGAACAGCAGATTGACCAACATACACTGCTGAGGAGCACAGCGGGCAAGTCAGGAGAGGTCTGCTGCATCAAGTGGGTAGCTCCCAGGCTGGCCGGGGATGGAACTCGTGCTGCAGTGGCTGCAGATTGCTTCATAGGTTCCGTCATAACCCCTTGCGCCACCAGGGAGGCCCCCATACACCTTTTTAAAACCAACTTTTAAATTCCTTTTTTTTGGTTTTTTTGAGGTAACAAGATTTACAGCACTGTGATTGAGTGAACTAGGGTCACAGCTCCTCACATGTCCGTTACTACCCCACTGCCGTCCAAGTACCCACCGGGCACTCACCCCAATTTGTTCCCACCCCCACTCTAGTAGCCTCAATTGTTTTAGAGTTTTATGAGAGTTTAAAGTTTTTAAGGCAAGTTTCCTTAATATTTTTTATTTAGAAATTCAAAATTAGTTCTTAGAAGATACTAACTCTTCTAGCAATTAGATTTTAGGCAACAGCTTAATGCATATCTCTTTGTATTTTTCCAAGAAAACATTAAAAGCATGTGACTTGCCCTCATTTGACATAATTCATTTCATTAATGCTCTCCTTTTCATCTTCCCTTATAGCATTCAAATTTGACACCTACAAATTTTTCAGAGAATTTACACTCGGAAAGAAAAAAATCCAGGGTATTGAAAAACTTAAAAATAAAAATGAAAGCATAACTATTTATTACTGAATAAAAAGTTATTTGACACATTCATTTGGAAACCCTGAAATGCTGAGATATCAGCAGGAAAGAACAGTTCCAAACAAAAAACAGACTTCTTACCATCAGAATTAATAATGACGGTATTAAAGCTTAAATAGACAATAAAAACAAATTATTCCTCTTTTCTCCCCTTTGAGATTATTTAGATAAACCTTCCATGAGTCTCTTGCCCCCTGCAAAGCCAACAGCACATAAATATGCTTTTGTTCAGCAGAACAATGGTTATGTGCTTCTAAGTATTAACTTTTAAAATGAATGATCTTACTCTTATAACACATTTCAGCATAGTAATATGATCTGGTTCCCAAATCAAAGATGATTACCTTCCAAAGGGATGATTTCATAGACTAAGTAACAGCATCAACTAACAAATAAATCACAGGTTTGAAACAACATTAAATACTAATACAAATAAATAAATTGAATATATTCATAGCAGAGCTGGATAGAAAACTGCATCATTATTATTACTGCCATTTTAATTAGGGAAATCAAATATGACTTACAATGTCTCATTGTCCTCCCTATCCCACTCCCCAAATCTCATATGTTAAACATAACCAATAAAAATAGATTAATTAACAGTTTTAACAGCATTAATTCGACATATTTACCCATGGAATATTTCATCTCTGTTCATTCAAGCACAACTAGAAAAATAAATACATGTAGCTAAAAAGGAATATGTGATGAAGCAGGAACAAAAACCTACCTTTCAAGACAGGTGTGAATATATACAACCAGAGACACACACCAAAGTGAAGGAATCCCTGGCCCTTGCTGATCAGCATGATTAACACACTTAGATTTCTTTTTGTAGTCAAAGTGTTGTGCAAAAAAAAGCTGTTAGACAGCCACACACATCAAACCTTTCCATCCTCAGGCTCCACTGCAATCGGTGTGTGTGTTCTAGGAAATAAAAACATCCCAAGCAGAACACAGCTGTTCCCAAAATCAGAGACCGAGCCAACAATGGAAGGATTCAGGAATATAAAATAACGTGAGGTGAGCCATCACATTTCCTGTCACCCTAGATCTCTTTTCCTGCAAGAACACTGAAGAACAGCAGTGAGGGAATGCAGGCAGCAGGACTCACGAGGATGAAAAACATTGCCGTGCCTTAGTACATCTTTGGGCAGCACAGTCTCAACCATAATCCTTAGGGGAATAACACACATTCCCTGAGCTTCAACTGCAGACAGAGCTTATGCCAGGGCCCAAATAGTGCACTCTGATTCACTGAGTTCTCTAGTTAATCAAGACTTAACTTTGTTGTTAGAAAACTTTCCAAAATAAGTCTTTATTCCTGTCTTCGTAAGTATGGCTGAGAGAAAGCAGGATTAATTTGGTTTTATCTGATGGCAAGGTTTCCAGTGCCTCATCTTTCCAGGTTCAGCGCTCACGCTGAGGACCAGAGGTTGGATGTCTGCGAGGGAGAGAAACAAGTGCTCTACACAGGATACCACCTGACACCTCTATATGTTTAAACATCCTTGGCACCCACTAGTTTTCTTAACATTTTTCTCTTTTTTCCTATAAGTTTAGTGTCAATAGGATTAATTAGGCCTTCAGTCAGATTATTTTTTAAAGATTTATTTATTTATTTATACAAGCACTGGGTACAGTCTGAAGGATGGGAGGGTGAGAGGATTCACCAGAGCCAGAGCGGGGAACAGAACAGGCAGACTGACGAAATACACTGCTGAGGGAAGCAGCGGGCGTGGCAGGAGAGGTCTGAACGCCATGTGGGACTCTCGCGAGCGGCCGGGGATGGAAAATGCTCTGCAGAGGCTGCGGGCAGCTTCGCAGCCCAGCGCTCAACCGCTGAGCCACCTGGGGAGGCCGTTCATTCAGATCTTGTAGTTGGTTAAAGAAAAGTAAGACGATCAACAAAATGAAAAGGCAACCTATGGAATGGGAGAACATTTTTGCAAGCCATATATCTGAAGGGGGTTAATAGCCAAAACGCTACAACTCAATAATAAAACAAGCCAAGAAGAGCCTCCCCGGTGGCACAGCGGGTTAAGCACCGCACTGTGAAGCAATCCGCAGCCTCTGCAGCACGAGTTTGATCCCCAGCCAGCCAGGGAGAAACCCACATGGCGCAGCAGACCTCTCCTGACTCACCCACTGCTCCCCTCAGCAGTGTACTTTGGTCAATCTGCCTGTTCTGTTCCCCACTCTGTCTTTGGTGAATCCTCTCACCTCCTGCATCTCTGGCCTGTACCCTAACTCTTTACATGAATAAGTATATCTTTAAAAAAAAAAAAAAAGCCAAAAAACCCTAAAGAATCCAATCAGAAAATGTGCAAAGGACCTGGGTAGACATTTTCCAGAGAAGATGTACAAATGGACAACAGGCATATGGGTTTTAGCAACACTAATCACTAGGGAAATGCAAATCAAGACCTCAATGAGATATTACCTTACATGTATTAGGATGGCTAATATCAAATAGAGAATAGATAACAAGTGTTGGCGAGGATGTGGAGAACAGAAAAACCTTAGGGCCTCCCCTGGTTGAGCACTGGGCTGTGAAGCTGCCCACAGCCTCTGCAGCGCCGGTTCAATCCCTGGCCCCACCCCGCGAGGGTCCCACATGGTGTGCAGACCTCTCCTGCCGTGCCCGCTGCTCCCCTCAGCAGTGTATTTCTTCATTTGTCTACCTGTTCTGTTTCCCACTCTGGCTCTGGTGAATTCTCTCACCCTCCCGCGCTTCTTACTGTACCCAGTGCTTGTATAAATAAATACATAAATCTTTAAAAAAAAACCAAAAAACCTTTTATACTGTTATTTGGAATGTAAATTGGGATAGCCACTATGGAAAACAGAGTTTCCTCAGAAAATTAAAAATAGAACTACCACATAATTCAATGAGGGAATAAACACACATTTATCTCAAGGATATGACTGCACAAGAAAAGGTGCTTAGCATCACTAATCACCAGGGAAATGCAAATCAAAAGCTCACACCTATTAGAATGACTTTTATCAAAATGACAAGAAATAACAAGTGTTGGTAAGGAGGTAGAGAAAAGGGAACTCTGTGTACTGTTGGTGGGAATTTATTTATTTTTTAAAAAGATTTATTTATTTGTGCATACAAGAACTGGGGTGTGAGCAAGTGATATAGGGGGTAAGAGGATTCACCAGAAACAGAGTGGGGAACAGAACAGGCAGACTGGCGAAGTACACTGCTGAGGGGAGCAGTGGGCACGACAGGAGATGCCTGCTGCGCCATGTGGGTTGCTCCCTCACTGGGAATCTAACTCACGCTGTAGTGGCTGGTGATAGCTTGATAGCACTGTCTTTAATCCCTGAGCCACCAGGGAGGCCCCTGTTGATGGGAATTTAAATTGGTGCACTATGGAAAACAGTCTATAGGTTCCTCAAAATGCTACAAATAGAAGTGGCATTTGCTTCAGCAGCATATATATACTAAAATTGGAACAATAATACAGAGAAGATTAGCATGGCCCCTGTGCAAGGATGAGGCACAAATACATGAAGTGTTCCATATTAAAGAAAAAAATAGAACTGGTTGTATGATTCAGCAATTCCACTTTGGTAATTTACCTGAAGGAAACAAAAACAATATTTCTGTACACCAATGTTCATTGCAACATTATTTACAATAGCCAAGAAAAGGAAACTATCAATGGATGAACAGATAAAGAAAATCTGATATATGTACTATATATATTAATATATTAATCAGCCATGAGAAAGAAGGAAAACTTGCCATTTTGTGACACTGTGAGTAGAGCTAAGTGCAGTAAGTCAGACAGAAAAAAACAAATACCATCCGATCTCATTTATATGTAGGATCTGAAAAAATAAAAGCCTCAGAGAAGAGATTCTCTTTTACCTCTCCTTCCTTTTAGTTCACAAGGAAAAAGGAACAAGCAATGAATCTTGACTTTCTTCAAGGTCATAAATATGATGAAAACTGTGTATCCTTTGTCTCTCCCTCATACACATGAGCATTTCAAACAAAATTGGACTTAATATTTAGGGGAGCTAACCATGGGTGAAGGGTATCTATAGCTGGCTTCATAATTTTCCTAGTATCTGTTTCCAGTCTATCTTTTTTTTTTAAGAGTTATTTATTTATTTATACAAGAACCAGGGTACAGGCCAGATACACGGGAGGGTAAGAGTTATTTATTTATTTATACAAGAACCAGGGTACAGGCCAGATACACGGGAGGGTGAGAGGATTCACCAGAGAGAGTGGGGAACAGAACAGGCAGACTGATGAAATACACTGCTGAGGGGAGCAATGGGCGAGACAAGAGAGGTCTGCTGTGCCATGTGGGACCCTCGCCAGACGGGATCGAACCCGCCCTGAAGAGGCTGCAGACAGCCGCACAGCGCTGCGCTCAATCGCCTGTGCCACCAGGGGAGGCCCCTCTATCTTTTTAAAAAATAACATATTCTAAAGAGTTATTGTGTCAGAAATAGTCTTCAGAGATTAAGTATTTTTTTAATCTGCAGGAGCTTACTTCCATTTCGAGATTTTTCTGGAAAAAAAGTGATACTATTTAGCATGAAACTTTTAGATTATTAATATTACTTTAACCTTTTCCTCCTAGTTTCTTTTTTTTTTTTTTAAGATTTATTTATTCAAGCACTGGGTACAGTCAGAAGTGCAGGAGGGTGAGAGAATTCACCAGAGCAGAGTGGGGAGCAGAACAGGCAGACAGACGGAGGACCATGTGGGACCCTCGCTGGCAGCCGGGGATCAAACCGGCACCACAGAGGCTGTGGGCAGCTTCGCAGCCCAGCGCTCAACCGCTGCGCCACTGGGGTGGCCCTCCTCCTAGTATCTAAATTAAATTCACTGCCTCTTTCTGCTCTAAAAATAAGGGAGATGCTTTAATACAGTTACATAAAGTTGGTTATGTTCTTAGTTGAAGTTTGAGGGGGTTTTGGCCCAGAAACTGCATGAATGAACATTTTACTGACCTTTTTCCAACTGTCAGTTCTCTTTAACCTCAAAAGGTGCAGACTCTTTAGTTGTCCCTAAAGAAATGTAAAGGAAATAACCCCTTACACATGTATTATTTATAAATACTCTGCAGCAAAAAACATCATCAATAATTTAATGATCCCATATGCTTGATTTTGCTTTAAAAAAAAAGCCATCATTTACACTCACAAGTTCACTATCCCTCGTCAGTAGTCTTCCACATCCATCCCATTGACATTTCCCACCAGGAAAAATAAAACAGCAGTAGGGTAAATATTCAAATTAAATTCTAATTTTAGACCACAGAGGAATATTCAACAAATATAAGAGAGGCTCAAATTAACTCTACAATGTCCAACTTTCAGCTATCTATATTTTAAGGAAAAGGAAGAACTGTGGACCTAGGATGAGTGAAGAATGAAAGAAGATCTAAACTGTGTTGAAATGGTATGCCATTGGAGAAGAATTGTAGCTGTCTCTCAGCACTTCCTATGTGCCCATCACCATGCTAAGCCCTTTATAGTCTGTCCTTTAATCCTCACAGCAATCCTATGAAGTGCAATTCAATAAGTGAGGACACCAACCAGTAGGAATATTAAGTAACTTACTTAAAGGTCCATCATAACTGGTAAAAGACTGAGTTAGGACTCCAATCTAGGTGTATCGAAAGTTAACGTTTTAACCTTGAAGTCATACTGAAGTGCTTTTAGACCCTTGAAATATAGTTTCGTTAAAATATAGTTCAATATCTTTTTAGAGGATTGTTATTGAAATGGGCTGTGGTGGCACTAAATTAGTTATTATTCACCATGGAGTCCTCACATAAGCTGAGAAACCAAGGCTAATTTTAAAGATAGTTGAAAGAGCAGAAATAATACCAGACAGAATTCAAAACCCAGGAGACTACCCTACTCAGGCAAAGTCTGACATCAGGCAAGTTTCCGACTGGGGGTAGGGGGTGTGGAGGGAGCAGGCACTGACAGCCACATCCAAGCCTTTCAGATGCTGTTGCTGGCTGTGCCATGAACATCACTAGGTTAACTACTGGGGAGGGGCATGTGGGCCTTGGTCTTTCAGAAAGAATGACTCCTACACAGACTTTTGGGGATTCTAGAACTTCCCTCCAAACTTTTTACTTCACTAAATGAGCAGCAATTTTGTCCGAGCGTCTACCTCTTCAAGGTATAAGGCAATGTACTAAAATTATAAATCCCCTAAAAAGAAGAATCAATTCAAGGTTATCATTGTCCTAGAAGCCAGTGGTCACTATAATAAAATTTATTCCACTACACTTGACCTAGATCTCTGATTGTGAGTGGGGATAATAACACCACTCTGTATTAGTTTCCTAGAGCTGCTAAAACACATTGTCACAAGTTTGGTGGCTTAATGCAGTAATTATTCGTTCACAGTCCTAGAGGTTGGAAGTCCAAACTCAGGGTGTCAGCAAGGCCATGCTACCCCTGAAGGGGGGCTCCCCCTGAAGGGCTCTAAGTGTTTCTTGGCTTGTGGCAGAATCACTCCAAACTCAGCCTCTGTCACTACATGACCTTCCTTATGCCTCTGCTTTCTCCTCTTTTGTCTCTTATAAGTCATTCAATTTAGGCCCTATCAGCTCATCCAGGATGAATTCATCCTGAGATCCTTAATTTGATCACCTCCGCAAAGACCCTTTTCCAAGGGGAACATCCAGGGTTAGGACATGGACATATCATTGGAGGGGCCACCATTCAACACATACCACATCTCACAGGATCATGGGGAGAATTTAATTAGAAATGTATGTAATAGCAGCTCCTGAAGTATTACTGTAAATGCACATCGATTTACTTTTCTCAGAGATCATTATTTTTTTAAAAAGACTTATTTATGCATACAAGAGCTGGGGTGCAGATCAGAGATGCAGGGATGAGAGGATTGACCAGAGACAGAGTGGGGAGCAGAACAGGCAGACTGACTGAAATACACTGCTGAGGGGAGCAGCGGGCGAGACAGGAGAGGTTTGCTGTGCCATGGGGTCACCTACCTGGCTGGGTATTGAACTCATGCTGCAGTTGCTGCAGATAGCTTCATAGTGCTGAGTCTTAGCCCCTTGCACCACCAGGGAGGCCCAGAGATCAGTATTCTTTTTTTTCTAAAGATTTATTTGTTTATTTTTTATACAAAAACCGGGATACAGGCCAGATACACGGGAGGATGAGAGAATTCACCAGAGACAGAGTGGGGAACAGAACAGGCAGACTGACGAAATACATTGCTGAGGGGAGCAGCGGGTGAGACAGGAGAGGTCTGCTGCGCCATGTGGGACCCTCACAGGCTGGCCAGGATCGAACCGGTGTTGCAGAGGCTGCGGGCAGTTTCACAGCTCAGCGCTCAACCACCTGCACCACCAGGGGAGGCCCGAGATCAGTATTTTTATATGCACAATAGACTTTGGGGCCTGATGGGAAGCCCAGAAAGTATGACGGCTTTTACATAAAATGATACAGATTTCTTGTTCTTTCAAGGAAGAAAACCTAAAAAGTCAGCTATATGCTATTTACTACTTAATAGTTCTCAAATTTTAGTGTGCACCAGAATCAAAGGTGGGAGGCAATCTTATTTAAAAGGTCAGACTCGGGCTTCCCCGGTGGCGCAGCGGTTGAGCGCTGGGTTGAGAAGCTGCCCGGGGCTTCTGCGGCAGCGGTTCGATCCCCGGCTGCTCCCCGGCCACTGGAAGAGGGTCCCACATGGCGCGCAGACCTCTCCTGCCGCCCGCTGCTCCCCTCAGCAGTGTACTTCGGTCCTTCTGCCTGCTCTGCTCCCCGCTCTGGCTCTGGTGAATTCTCTCACCCTCCCGCGATTCTGACTGTACCCAGTGCTTGTATAAATAAATAAAAATAAATCTTTAAAATAAATAAATAAATAAAAGGTCAGACTCCAGGGATCTCTCTGGTGGCTCAGGGGTTAAAGACACAGGGCTATCAAGCTATCACCAGCCACTGCAGCACCCCAGCCCTGCTGGGGATCAAACCCACATGGCTTAGCAAACCTCTCCAGTTTCACCAGCTGCTCCCCTCAGCAGTGTATTTCAGTCCGTCTGCCTGTTCTGTTCCCCACTCTGTCTCTGGTGAGTCCTCTCACCACCATCCTCACCTCTGGCCTGTACCCCAGTTCTTTTTGCATAAGTAAATAAATCTTTAAAAAAAAAAAAAAGAGAGAGAAAACAGGTCAGATTCAAGGTCCCTTCCTCAGAAATTCTGACTCAGTAGGTCTGGGGTGAGACCTGAGAAACCACATTTTTTTAAAGCTCCAGAACTGATCCTGATGCAAATGGTCAGTCCCCGGCACGTTGGAGGATCTCCTCCAGAGAGCTGCAAGAAGATTTCCACACTGTATCTGAGTGTGCTTCTGTAATATTATAGAATTAGACATTTCTGGGACAAATTTGTATCTCACAAAACAAAACTGTTTGACTGTTCGTTCTGAAGTTGCTATCTGTGATTTACGTGTAAAAGCTACTTTAGCATTGCTAACTAGGTCCTACCATGTTCTGCGAACAGTGAGAAATGCTGAAATGCAGTTCCTGAAAATACACGTTTATTTTTTCAAGTTCTCGTAAAAGCTTTACAAAAATTGACCTCTTTAGGGCCCCAAAAAGTCTCAACAAGTAACAACAGATCTATATTCTACTTAACATTCTTGGTCCCCAACAAAGTCAACTCCAAGATCCTGCCCCAAACTTCTTTCCTGCAGATCTTAAAATGTTATATCAGCCTTCTATTTTTCACCAGAGTGAGGAAGCAAAGCTAATCATACAACTCATGTTTTTAAGGTTTCCACAGTCCAATATAACTGAGATTAAATTAATAAAAGACTAAAGCTGTAACTAAAGGTTACAGCATTTGTAACCCCCTTCTGTTCCAAAGCAACCCTGTTATTCAGGCTGCTCTCAGTAACCACTGGGAAACTGACTCTGCCCCAGGCTTTCTAGATATGGTGTTGAGCACAGCTGTCTTCCCCAAACCAAAGCCACCTAAGGTCTGAAAAAGTAGGAGAGGGATAAGGAATAAGACAGAGAGTCTGAAAAAGAACCTCTCCCCAGCAATGTGCTGAAGCAGGGCCACCTGTGCCCAAAGCCCAAAATAAATAAGCAGGCAAGGAGATTCCTTAAATGACATGAAAGAAGGAAACATTACAGCAGTGGGAAAATCACAGACGTGAGATAGTAGGGGTACAAGCAAATGGTAAGTAAACCAAATTGGATACTTAATTGAGAAGATGCTATTGGTGCTTTTTTTTTTTTTAAAAGATTTATTTATTTTTATACAAGAGCTGGGGTACAGGCCTGAGGCGCAGGAGGGTGAGAGGATTCACCAGAGACTGAGTGGGGAACAGAACAGGCAGATTTACTGAAATACACTGCTGAGGGGAGCAGCAGGCACAAAAGGAGAGGTCTGCACGCCATGTGGGATTCTTGCCGGCTGGCAGGCAATCAAACTGGCACTGTAGAGGCTGCAGACAGCTTCACAGCACTGTGCTCAACCCGCTGCGCCACCCACAGGGGAGGCCCTGCTATTAGTCCTTTTTACAAAGATGGTGCCAAAACCAAAAAGGAAGCCCTTGCTTCCTAAGTCAAAGCAAAAGCTTCGAAGGCCAAGAAAGTAGTGCTGAAAGGCATCCATAGCCACAGGATAAAGAAATCTGCATGTCACCCACCTTTTGGGGGCCCAAGGCACTGCAACTCCAGAGGCATCCCAAATATTCTTGGAAGAGCCCTCTCAGGAGAGACAAGCTTGACTTCTGTGCCTTCATTAAGTTCCCTCTGCCCACTGAGTCAGCCACAAAGAAGACAGAAGACAACTACACCCTTGTGATCACTTGTGGATGTCAAGGCCAACAAGCACCAGATCAAAGAGGCTGTGAAGAAGCTCTGTGACTTTGACATGGCCAAGGTGGAGGTCGACACCCTGATCAGACCTGATGAAGAGAAGAAGGCATATGTTGCGCCGGCTCCTGACTGTGATGCTTTAGATGTTGTCAACAAAATTGGGATCATCGAAACTGAGTCCAGCTGGTTAATTCTAAATTTTTTTTTTTTCACTATAAAAAAAATGATGCCAGGGCCTCCCCTGGTGGCACAGCGGTTGAGCACTGGGCTGCAAAGCTGCCTGCAGCCTCTGCAGCGCCAGTTCGATCCCCGGCTGCCGGCGAGGGTCCCACATGGCGCGCAGACCTCTCCTGCCATGCCCGCTGCTCCCCTCAGCAGTGTATTTCATCACTCTGCCTGTTCTGCTCCCCACTCTGGCTCTGGTGAATTCTCTCACCCTTCCGTGCTTCCGACTGTACCCCAGTGCTTGTATAAATAAATAAACAAATAAATAAATAAATAATAAATCTTAAAAAAAAAAAAAAAAGAAAACAAACAAAAAAAAAATGATGCCATTGAACAAATACTTTAGTGCCAGATTTGCAGGGAAACTTGAATAGTAAGCTAGTAAATTTGGTCTTGGGTAATAAGAAACCACTGAAAAGTTTGAGGAAGAAATTAGCATGATTAAAACAGTATTTTTATTTATTTTTTTGAAGATATATTTATTTATATATATAAGAACTGGGGTACAGGCCAGAGTTGTGGGTGGTGAGAGGATTCACCAGAGACAGAGTAGGGAACAGAACAGACAGATTGACTGAAATACACTGCTGAGAGGAGCAGTGGGAGAGTCAGGAGAGGTCTGCTGCGGATGTGGGTAGCTCCCTGGTGGCTGCAGTGAACTTCATAGGTTGTGTCTTAACCCTTTGCGCCACCAGGGAAGCCCTAAAAACAGTATTTTAAGAACATTAACTACCACCTTATGCTATGTTTATTATCATGTATCAGACTTTTTGCTTTTTATAATTTGAAAGTATTTTCCTTTGAATACTTTGAGGAATTGAAACGGATTAAAATTAATTCACTTAAGACAGTCAAAGATTTGAAAACTCAGTGCTCTTTTTGAGTTCAGTCCTCTTAAGGCTTATAATAAAAATTTCAGAACCTACTATAAACTCATAGTATGCTACTATAGTGTTTACATTTTAGTTTAAACTTAAGTGACTTATAACCTAAATTGTATGTTTAATTATTTTTCATATGCTCTTCAGAGAGTTCAAAGCCAAGAAGGCTAATTTATTTGATTTCTTTTAGTGCTGTTAAAATAACTGGCAAGACTTTTTCACTTTCCCTAACAAATATTAGGTTAAACCAAAAGGAATTGCTGCTATTCAATGATTTTCATCTGCAAAAATGCCAATTTTTTAAAAGATTTATTTATTTATGCATACAAGAGCTGGGGTGTAAGCCAAAGGTGTGGGATTCTGGGATGGGGGGGTTGGTGAGAGGATTCACCAGAGACAGAGTGGGAAACAGAACAGGCAGACTGACTGAAAAACACTGCTGAGGGGAGCAGGGGAGAGGCAGGAGAGCTCATCGTCCATCACTGTGCTGGTCCGCGGCAGGAGAGGTCTGCTGCTTCATGTGGGTCAGCTCCCTGGCAAGGGGATTGAACTCATGCTGCAGTGGCTGGCAATAGCTTGAAAGTGCTGTCTTTAATCCCTCCACGACCAGTGAGGCCCCAAAATGCCAATTTTTTTATGGTCAGCCAAACATATTGTTATATGTTTGGTGTTATACACTTATGTCCAATTTTCATTTAAAAGTATTTATAGTGTTACAGCTCTTTTAGAATTTGTCTACCAGGTTTTCCACGTTAAAAAAAATATTTACAAAACATACATACCTGTAAGTATTGGAAAAGAGGAAGAGGCTGTTGAGATAACAAATAGCAATCTTTATCTACACACACATTAAGAACTAAAAAATTCTTAAAGTTTCAGGAGTACAAGATTCATTAGGAGATTCTTTAATTTATGCGAAGGTAAGGATTGCAAACTCCAGAGATTCTAATTTTCACGAAGCACTTAGCAGGAATTCTCTAGCTACCTTTCTCAAATCTGATTTATTGGGAGGGTATTTTAGTGACTAATATGTGTGGAAAGTAAGACAGGTTGAAATTCAGGGAAGAATTCACAGAACTTGTAGTAGATTTGATCTACTCGGTTTCTTCCAGAAATAATCAGGACTGACCATTGAAGGAAAGGATTAGCTAGAAGGAACAATCAACTTTGGATGGTTGATAAAATTTCCCTTGGCTTGGCCTATGGGTCTCCAAATTCAGTCATTTTTTTTTTTTTTCAAAAGTGGTCCAGAAATATATCATTAACCTCACTAGCTCAACCTGGTCAAAGCATTCTAAATGGCCAAACTTCTATTTTCTAAGTAGAGAGTTGAGATGATAACTTCTAATTCATAAGTGTATAAAGCACCTGCTTCTTCTGAGATCAAGTCTGGGTCTTTCACAACTTAATAAACTGTGTTTTTTCTAGTATTCTTCATCTTAGTGCTCATCACCTTCACTGCATAGAAACCATTACCAGCACAGCCATATCCTGTATATAATAAAAGTAATCTACTAACTCCTCCAAACTGGCACTCCTCTCTCAAGCACAGTTTTCTCTAATAAGTCATTTCAGAAGTTGAAGATAACCCTGTTTCTCCCTCTGTAACATCAGGACCTGAGGCACACTATCAGTGAAATCAGATGTGCCTTGGATAAGATGACTTAGTAAAGGATTTGGATCTTATTATTCTCCAAAAAGGTTAATCAGGAAGCTAACACTGCTGCTCTTCAAGATGTGATCATGCATTAAGAAATCAATAAGAGGAAAATTGCAGGGTATTTATATTTCTAGCAGTACCACACAGTAGGAGTACTGGAAAGCTTTTAGGGATAGAACAGTTAAAGTGGGTAAAACACAAAATAATCTTTTTAATGCATGGATGAATTTGCATGGATGAATTTGCAGGAAAGGAAGAAAGAAAGGAAGAAAGAAAGAAGGAAGGAAGGAAGGAAGGAAGGAAGGAAGGAAGGAAGGAAGGAAGGAAGGAAGGAAGGAAGGAAGGAAAGAAAGAAAGAAAGAGAAAGGAAGAAAAATCAGTTGGTGAGAATGTAAATTTTTCCATCCACTGTGAAAAACAATATGGAGTTTCCTTAAAAAAATAAATATAGATCTACTATATGATCTAAAGTCACCTTCTGGGTATACCCAAAAAATATGAAGATAGGATTTCAAACAAATATATGCACTCCTATGGCTACAAAAGGATTATTCTCAATAGTTAAGTTATGGGAAATGCCTTAATACTCATCAATGATTAAAGGGATTTAAAAAGAGTAGCATATATACACAATGGAATATTATTCAGTCAGGAAAAAGGAGGATAGACCACTATTTGCAACAAAACAGATGGAGCTTGAGCACGTTATATCTGAGATAAGTCAGACAGAAAGACAAGCACTGCATGACATCCACAGACATACATTTATTTACATCAACAACAGAAGTGAGAAGGTGCTGGAATAGTATCTTCACAGTGCTGAGGGAAAACTAGTCAACCTAGAATTGTGAACCCAATGAAACAATTTTTCAAAAACACTGAAATGAAGACATTTATAATAAAGAGAAAACAAAACTTAAAGAGTAATAAAAAGAAGACTAAATAAGGATGTGGTCTCTTCTAAAGGGTGTACTTAAGAAAAAAGGAAAGGGGCCTCCCCAGCGGCGCAGGGGTTGAGCGCTGGGCTGCGAAGCTGCCCGCAGCCTCTGCAGCACTGGTTTGATCCCCGGTCACCAGGCGAGGGTCCCACATGTCGCGCAGACCTCTCCTGCCGCCCGCTGCTCCCCTCAGCAGTGTGCTTCGTCACTCTGCCTGTTCTGCTCCCCGCTCTGGCTCTGGTGAAGTCTCTCACCCTCCCATGCTTCTGACTGTACCCAGTGCTTGTATAAATAAATTTAAAAATTAAAAAAAAAAAAGAAAGAAGGTAAGTGGTTACATAAGAGGAGAGATGAAAGAAAAAATAGTGAGCAGAGAAAATCATTAATATGTGGACTGACGTAAGCAAATGTTATTTACCTTGGTTACTTCTTTATTCCTTTAAATTTTGTGCCTCACTCTCTTTACAACACACATTGTTCACATGAAGAATTTCACTTTCTCTCTCTATTTTCAACAGTCCCCATCCTTAGTCGAGCCAGAGACCTTTTATTCAATATCTCAAGAAGAAAAGTAGACCTGGGATCTAGTGTTTATTCAGAAATCTTCCTTTTCTTTTAAATAATCATACACACCCCTCATTTTATAAGTACCCAATACCTCTAATTCCTGGCTTTTTCAGGCTTCTGCAGTGTATATTAGCTTGGGGTTTTCTCCATTGCCAGCCTAAGCTTCAGCTTTCTGGGGCTCATTATGTCAATAATCACTCACTTATCTCTAATTTCCAAAATTTTGGGTTTTTTCCTATCATCTTAAGAACTTACACTGTCTTAAGAACTTACACTGTTTTAAACTCTCTTTCTAGCAGTTTAATAGAATTACAGTTGGATGAGAGGCATTTTTTTCAATCTAACACAGTTAATTAGAAGACTGTCTCCTATGACTCTTAGGGGAAAAAAAAAAAACTTTCCCAGGGATCCCCAGCAGATTTCCCCCTTCATCTCAACTATCAGAAATGTGTCACACCCAACCCCTGCCCATCGCAAGCAAGCATAATGGGACTGTGGTGCCTAGCCCTGGGGTGAAGTGAATGTTTGAGATCAACAGCAACATTCACCTCAGGAACCTTAGTTAGGATTTTTAAGTGCAAACTAAACCACCTACCCAAATCAGAACACAAGGCAGTGGTCATATTGGCTGACTCTATATACCCTTAACAGTGCACATGGGTGTTCATTTCACTGGGGGAATTATCTACTACATAAATACAATGTACATGTATTATGTATTAAACAGTGAGATAATAAAAGCAAGATGATAATGAAAGTTGAACAGCTCAAAGAGCCCCAGAATCATGGGGAGATGAGGCTTCAGAGCCTTTAGTTACACTGCCTGAATCCTTCTGGGCTAACCAGCAACAGTGACCCTTCCTTTTGCGTAAAGAGGCATTTTAAATGTCAAGGAGCTGATAGACAGGATATGGAAGCTCTCTAGTTAAACACAAAATCAAATTACTTCAAAGCTTCTAGTTCTTAAGGTCATATTTATATAACAATGGCAAATTAAACTGGACCAGAAAGTTTGTCCTCTTTTGTTTACTGTACCATATATACACGTATGTATATATAGACTAGATAGATGATAGCTAGGTAGGTAGGTAGGTAGGTAGATGATCTGATTTAGAAATTCCAGTTCCATTCTGCAAGGAATTAAGAGAGCTTCCAATAATTAATCAAGTGTTCTACGAAGTTAAAATTTGTCATAATTGTAAGGCTGGGGTATAATATGAAATATTAAGAGGAAGTAATTTTATTGAACAATAAAAAGCATTGTCATATTGGAAGCCTAAAAATAAAGAAGAAAACCCCCCCAAAACAAAAATTAGAAGGGCATGTTTTTCATAGTTCTGAGCTATTTGCTATAAAAACATGGTAGCCTTGAGGGTGGGGGGGCCGGGCCTTCCCCCGTGGCACAGCGGTTGAGCGCTAGGTTGCAAGGCTGCCCGCAGCCTCTGCAGCGCCGGTTTGATTCCCGGCCGAGGGGACCACCCTGTTACAGTGAGGGTCCCACATGGCGCGCAGACCTCTCCCGCCGCCCGTGGCTCCCCTCAGCAGTGTACCTGGGTCCCTGTGCCTGCTCTGGCTCTGGTGAGCTCTCTCACCCTCCCGCGCCTCCGGTGCTTATATAAATAAATAAATCTTTTAAAAAAAAAAACAACAAAAAACATTGTAGCCTAGGAAAGAAACTTAAAGGGTTAAAGTGATTCCATTTTTCTCTTTTTCCTAAATGGCTGGGTTTTTGCTTGTTTGTTTGTTTTTAAAGATTTATTTATTTATGCACACAAGAGCTGGGGTACAGGCTAGAGATGCGGAGCGTGGTGGGAGGTGGTGAGAGGATTCACCAGAGATAGAGTGGGGAACAGAACAGGCAGTTTAACTGAAATACACTGCTGAGGGGAGCAGCGGGTGAGACAGGAGAGGTCTGCTGCGCCATGTGGGCAGCTCCCTGGCCAGCTGGGGATCGAACTACTGCTGCAGAGGCTGCAGATTGCATCACAGTGCGGTGCTTAACCCCTTGCACCACCAGGGAGACCCCTAAATGTCTGTTTTAAAAGTGATGATGTTTGCAAATAGATTGAATGCAAAACTGAAAAAGAAACTGTGTACCTTGGAGAACAATATTTATCTAAAACTGTTAGTTGAACATTTTGCTAAAGAAGTAGCCTAAACATCTTTTGGCCACTTCCAACTTTCAAAGCTGCTGAGCCATAATTTTTTGAAAAATGAAGTTACACAAAAACTATAGGCTGCTGTTAAAGAAAAGTGTATACTGGTTTACATTAAAATTACATACACATAAGTGTGCAAAAACTTCAGTACTTCATTCTATAAATGTCCCTTATATTGATGATAAAATTTACTTTCCTAGAATATCCCAATTTTTATGTGCAGTGCATGTATAAAATACATTTTTTAAAAGATTTATTTATACATACAAGAGCTGGGGTACAGGCCAGAGGCGCAGGGTGGGGGTGGTGGTGAGAGGATTCACCAGAGACAGAGTGGGGAACAGAACAGGCAGTTCGACTAAAGTACACTGCTGAGGGGAGCAGTGGGTGAGTCAGGAGAGGTCTGCTGTGCCATGTGGGTTGCTCCCTGGCTAGCCAGGGGAAACAAACTCTTTCTGCAGTGGCTGAGAATAGCTTCATAGTTTGAGTCTTAACCCTTGAGCCACCAGGGAGGCCCCGAAAAATGTAATACATTTCTAAATGTAATGCCCCTTTCCAACAAACTCAAGCTTATCACATCCCACATCCCCATCACAAATTTACTCAATGTGTCAAAGAAGAAAAGAATAGAGAAAATCTTTTAAGCTTTTGAAGTTAATGGGTGCTCTATCTGAGAAAAGAAGAAAATGAAATTATGTTGTCTCTGATGTTTTGTTTTTAGAAAATAATGTGATAAATACAGTTCCTTTTTTTTAAGGCAGCAAAACTGTTAATGGTTGAAAAAATTGATCTCTACTCTGAAAATGTCCCTATGGTTGATAATAGAGATGGGGAGATACATCACAGCCTATATAGAACCCAGCCTCTGTTCCAGAAGGTGCATGGGGAATAAAAATATTTACTATCTTAAAAAGCAAACTGCAATTTAGATCTGTTCCTCAAGCCCTGTTTCTTGAGTTTGCCAGTTCAAACCCTTTACAGCCAAACAAGTAACAGCTGAGAGTGGTCAGGATGTGGGACTGACCTGATTGCACACCTTTCCAGATGCAGCCCTTCTCTGCTCTACCCATAGGGCTGCGTGGAATGGTGGTGTCAGAATTTGAGTTTTCAGAGAAATATAAAAATTTCAGTTGTAAGGGATCTGTCTTGATTTTTCCATTTTAAATAGCTTGTGGTCCCACAAAATATATCTGCCAGCCAATTTCAGGCCTGTGCCCTCAATTTTCTGACCCTGTTTTAGGAGAAAAGCAGTCAGGTAGAGGGTACTGTTTTGCTTAGGAAAGCATGCCACTGGATCCTTTGGCTGAGCTAGCCTACACTACTTAACTGCTCTCTATAACAAAATAAGATAAAAGTTTAATTTTTGTGGTATTTGGGAACCAAAAGCCAGAAAAGAAAGATAAGGAGTGTGTAGGAGTGAGTGTGAAAGCAGACTGGTTGAAGGTCTACCCCTGGGAAGTGGAGGTTGGTAAAAAATGCACAGTTGTGTGTGTGTGTGTGTATGAGAGAGAGAGAGAGAGAGAGAGAGAGAGAGAGAGAGAGAGAGAGATGCTGCAATAACCCATGGTTACCATGTCTCTTCAGTCAAAGCCCATTTCACGAAAGCGTTTCAAGTAAGTGGCAGGAGGGGAATGAATAAAAGCTTGTGATGTTCAATATGTTTTGAAGGAAAGATCACAGTGTTGTTAATAAAAAAAAGAATACCAGAATGCAAAAATGTCTGAAAAAAGAAAATAATGGTCTTCATTAGATTTATTTTAGTTTGGAGAATGACTTGGCCACAGGGACTTTAAAGGAGACATTGTTTTTATGTAATTGAGGGAAAAGCCTGTTTTCTTCTCTCAGACACTGCAAATGCCAAGTGTTCCCTGCCACCTACTGGTTATTGGCTGCAATTTTTTAAAAAAATATCTTCTGATTAAGACAAAAGTATAAACACCAGAAGTATCAATGTGCCAACTTAGGAAATAAAGTCTTATCAATAAAGTTTGAAATCCCCTGTATTCTTCTCCCTGAAATTATCTTTTTCCTCTTCAAAGGTATCTATTGATATCATCTTGAGTTATGTTATCAAGCCAACACATTTCTTTATAATTTTTCTACAGATGTATGTATCTCTAAGCAATGCTATTATTGTTTTCATGTTTTTAAAATTAATGTAAATGATATAATTCTGTATGGAATATTCTGCAGTTTTCTTTTTTTTTAAAGTTTATTTATTTATGCAAGAACTGGGGTACAGGCCAGATGCACGGGAGAGTGAGAGGATTCACCAGAGACAGAGCAGGAAACAGAACAGGCAGACTGACTGAAATACACTCTGCAGTTTACTTTTTAAACCCACACTGTGTTTATGAGATTCATTCATGTCAATCAGGAACGTCATTTTCACTGCTGCAGAGAATTCTATTTAACGGACATGTGGTAATCTATTTGCATACTCTTTTTTTATGGACCTTTAGATAGTTTTCAATTTTTTTAAATATTATAAACATTGCTTTGCAGAACATTCTAGAATATGTCCCCATGTGTCTATATTAACTTTCTTAGCATGATAACAATAATGTAAGTGTTTTGTCAAAATCTTCACACATCTTTAATCTTTCTTTTCATAGCCAAACTATTCCTCAAAATGGATGTATTTATTTTTGCTCTGACCACCAGTGTATTAGGGTTTACATTGCTCCACATCCTCATTGCCAATTAATAGTGTCAGATTTCTGAAATTTTGCAGTTCTGAGGGTTTTGCAATAATATCTTTGTGGTTTCAGTTTCATGTCCCTGATGGACTTTTGAACAGGAGTGATATCAAGTTGTGGAGAACCATTAATACTGAGTCTTTCTGTTCACAGTTGTGTTTTATTTAGGTCATCTTGAATAAAAGTTTGTAATCTTCTCCATAAATATCTTACATTTCTTTTTTTTTTTTAACTTTTTTGCACTTTTTTTTTTTTTAAGATTTATTTATTTATTTATACAAGCACTGGGTACAGTCAGAAGCGCGGGAGGGTGAGAGAATTCACCAGAGCCAGAGCGGGGAGCACAGCAGGCAGAAGGACCGAAGCACACTGCTGAGGGGAGCAGCGGGCGGCAGGAGAGGTCTGCGCCGTGTGGGACCCTCCTCCGGTGGCTGGGGAGCAGCTGGGGATCGAACCGGCGCTGCAGAGGCTGCGGGCAGCTTCGCAACCCAGCGCTCAACTGCTGCACCACCGGGGAGGCCCAATATCTTACATTTCTTTTACTACTTCTTAGATAGTTCATATTTATATATTACTGTAAATGTAATGTTTTAAAATGTCATTTCCTAACTAATTTTTTGGTAATAAGATATATTAATGCAACTGATTTTATGTTGATTTTTGTGTCCAATAACATTTTCTTCATTAACCCCTAAGATTTTATTGATAAAATCTTTAGGATTTTCTATGAAGTTATATTCTTTTTTTTTTTTAAAGATTTATTTTTTATACAAGAACTGGGGCACAGGCCAGAGGCACGGGAGGGTGAGAGGATTCACTAGAGACAGAGGGGGAGCAGACCAGGCAGACGGACCAAAGACACTGCTGAGGGGAGCATCGGGCGAGACAGGAGAGGTCTGCCACACCATGTGGGTATCTCCTTGGCTGGCCAGGAATTAAACTGGCGCTGCAGAGGCTGTGGACATCTTCACAGCATGGTGTTCAACCTGCTGCGCCACTGAGGAGGCCCTGAAGCTATATTCTATGAAATACGCTTTCTATGAAATTTGATGATCTTTTTCTTTTTAAATTCTTATTTCTGTTATCTTATTATACTGTATATCAGAACATACTTATGTATTCTGTTACACTTATTATACTAGGCCCTTTCTATTGCTCCTTATATTACTAGAAACTACTTTTTAGTTCTACTTTCCTAAGAGCCTTTTTATGTATCATAAATGTATGTTAAAATTTATATTGTAGCCCTGTATATACTGACAATTCTATTTGATTTATCACTTTATTCTCTTTATCAAATGAATGAGATTAGTAGGTTTTTGCCAGTCTTGCATTTTGGGAATAAACATAACTTGAGCTTATCTCAGAGTGAGTGAGCTCAGTCTGTAATTTTATTTTTCAACACTGATTTGTCTGGTCATGGTGTATCGAGCCCATGAAATTAATTGGGGGTATATTCTCTCATTATCTGTTCTCTGCAATGAAAATTAAAAGACTTTGCAGAAATATTTGTTTCTGAATTCTGAGGGGTGAGTGGGAACAGTTAAAGACTGTTTGATTTCATTTAACAAATGTAAAGTCTACTAAATCACATGGTAGAAAATCTATATAAAAAGAAAAAGAAAGGAGTTCCTTGTGTGTTGTAGTGCCAGGATGGCACAGAGCAGGATATCTATGATCCGAGCAGACCAGTTGGGTAAAGGAGAGTCTTGGAGCCTTCGGTGGCTTACTCAGGCTTTTATTGAGCTTTCACATGTAGTGCAGCAACCAGGTACAGAGCAGGCAGGGGTTCCAGGGGGCCAGGAGGCCAGTAGGCCTCCAAGGCCCCAGCAAGTCTTCACTCTGGGCTTATTTCTCCCCTTCTCTCTCTCCTGCCTCTTTTGCTTTTGCTTCTCTATCTCTAGTTACGGTGACTATCTCAATCCTGAGCCATGGCCCACAGAGGTAAACAATACAGCTTACAGCAATGTAACAACTTCAGGTGCCCCATCAAGTAGGGCAATCCTCCTAATGGTGGGAGGGCAGAAAAGCCTGAAAACCATTTACCCTACCTACATATGTCCATGAGAAAATAGGGATTTGTTTTTTTTTTTGAAACTAAAGTATTTTTAAACCCGTCTGATTTGTGCAAACATTCACATTAACTAAGTAAACTTGTTTTTTTTTTTTTTAATAGAAAATTGATTCTGAGCTAGCAGTTTCTGTGAAAAGGGTTTTTCTTAAAAGCATATTATATTTATTTGGGGGCCTTTCTGGTGGCACAAGGGATTAAGACGCAACCTATGAAGCTAAACACAGCCACCACAGCACGAGTTCGATCCCTGGCCAGGGAGCTACCCACATGGCACAGCAGACCTCCCCTGTCTCGCCTGCTGCTCCCTCAGCAGTGTGTTTTGGTCAATCAGGCTGTTCTGCTCTTCACTCTGTCTCTGGTGGATCCTCTCAACACCCCACCCCGCACCTCTGGCCTGTACCCTAGTTCTTGAATGCATAAATAAATAAATCTTTTTTTAAAAAAGCATATTATATTTAACATAGTGGAAGTTCTGATTCTTTGCTTTCTGGGGATTCTGGGAGCACTACACTTAGGAACGTCTCTATAAACCAATCAGAACAGAAGTCCTATTTTTAAGAGACTGTCATCTATGAACACTTTCCAAGGGTAAGAAAATACTTCATACACATAAAGAAAAACAAAGACGTTCCTTAATCACAGCCACACAAGCACCCTGTGAACCTAGAGTCTTAATTTTATAGTGTCAGTCATTGGTCAAAATTGAACAAAGAAAACCAAACTCATCAGTCCAGATGACAGTGTTATCTTTCTAATTATTTTTTTCCTAATTAATGAGTATGTGCCAATAGACAAATACAGGCTGTCATTCCCCACCCAACAGAGAATAATTCTCATCCTCTCAACAGAGATCACCATATGGTTAGACCATAAACAGATTCTCAAATAATGCTTACACCAGTGGAGAGTAACTTATTGACCAGGTATAACCCCCTGTCACATATAGAGAGGGTGTGTCCGGTAACTCACAGAGGCTGACTTAGTGGCTCATTACACATCAGTCCCTGAATCCCGCTTTGGAAAGGTCAGAGGCCAAATCATGAAGAGACTTACAGATTTGACCAGGAGGCAGAAACAACATTTAAAAACACAAAATTGAAGAAAAATGGGAGAGAAAGGATCAGTCAATGCAAGTAAAGTCATATTTCCACTTGTGATTCTTTCTGAGAGCCAAGGAAACATGTGCCTCAGGACAAAGAATCCATGGAGGGTGTTTCTTCGGCAGTACAGATGAGTCCACATGGACATCCTGGTTGGGCCTCCAAAACCATCAAAGTACAATTTTCTAAATTTAAAGCATGACTCGACACACAAATATAAAGTGAGCATATGTCACGAGGAAACCAGCAGGTTGATAAGGCTGACTCAGAATATGTGACAGATTGCAAGTCTGGAATACAATGGCTAGGTTAGCTAAAAAACAGATTAATGTCTATACAGGGCAATAAAACTGCAACCTTTGAGGTTCTTTCTTCTACCAAATAGAAATCTCATACATCCCTGCTGGGGAAAAGTCTACAGGTTAGCATGTGATTTCCGAGTCTTGTCCTTATAAACAGAGAATGGTAAGTGAAACAAAGGTACACTTTCCTAGGAATTACATGCAGTCTTGTACGGCTTAACCACAGGGAAACAGTGCAAGAAATGCACCCATAGGCAAATTCTGAACAATTCTGTCAAAGAGTGCACCTACACAACCCCAGGCGGTTCAGCCTAGTAACACCTGGGCTGTATGGGTCAAGCTATAGTACCATGGCCCTATGTGTGGTTCATCCTTGACTGAAATGTCGTTTCGCATTGCAGGACTGCTGTCTTTGGTGGGCCTGATAGATAATGCTGTGTTAAGACTCCAAAGAGATTCCCTTGTCTTATTTTCATATTTTGGATTTTCCTTCTTAACAATTCATCTAAGTATTGAATGTCTGTCATTTTTGAATGCCTTACTAGGCAACCAAAGTAAATAATGATCCTTGCTTTTAAGTACCTTATAATCTAATAGGGAAAGACAGCCAAGTAAACAACCAGGGACGTTACTCTATTATAGATATCATGATAAGTCTCCACCGACCACAGGGAAGACACTAAGGAGGAGGAAGGCAGTTTTATTTTATTTTATTTTTTAAAAGATTTATTTATTTATTTATACAAGCATTGGGTATAGTCAGAAGCGAGGGAGGGTGAGAGAATTCACCAGAGTCAGAGCGGAGAACAGAGCAGGCAGACTAACGGAAGTACACTGCTGAGAGAAGCAGCGGTCACGACAGGAGAGGTCTGCCACGCCATGTGGGTCCCTCGCCGGTGGCCAGGGATTGAACCGGCACTGCAGAGGCTGAGGGCAGCTTCCCCACCCAGCGCTTAACCACTGCACCAGCGGGGAGGCCCCGGAAGGCAGTTTTAATAGGAAACCAAAATGGCCAGAGGCATTTCCCAGGTGCCAAAGAAGGAAAGCTGTTCCAGGTAGGGAGAACAATCAGTCAAAGGCAAGTAGACATCTAAAGCCTATAATTTTACTTGTCACAACCACTGATTATGGCATTTAATTACATACTGTCCTGAACTATCACTTAGCTGCAACATTTCAGCAATATTATATGCTTGGAGTGGGGAAATACTAGGCAGGGATGGTCTTACACTTTTTTTGAAATAAGTGAAATGCAGTGGGCAATTGATGTGATTTCTAAAAATTAGGAAAACTGACATTTGGAAGCAATTCAAATCCCAGCACAACTATTTGCTAGCGGTGAGAGCTTGGGTAAGTCAATAAATCTCTCTCTGTGATTCCTTTATGCGAGAGTCCCAAATCTACCCTAACACCACAAGGTATAAATAAGGAATAAATAAGTTTCTTTGGAAATTCACAGGCAGAAAGGCAGCAGAGTCCAAAGCCCTCTATACTTTTGCCATTCTGGAGGTCAGCACACTGGGTTGGGCAGAGATGGCTGGGCACACCAGGAGAATGGAGGTGCCTGTTGAGAAACTCCCTCCGTAACACTCTAGCTAATATTGTGGAGGAAAAGGCCAGAGGGAATATTTAGGTAAATCCATCCACCCCAGCTTTTGTTGAGACTGCTTGCTTTTTTTATTCAATTATTTGTCTGAACTATTGAGTGAAATTTATTTCCTCTTTAGTGTGAAGTCTGATTTTATTCCTCAGAAGACTCAGCGTTAGGCATGCACATTAGTAACCTGAAGTGATAAGTTTTAACAGACCTTTCTTTGACTCTCTATTTCCTTGTCAAGCCATCTGCTTTTGTTAATATTGCACTCAGATGTTACCCCTCAATTGCCAGTTGATTTCTGTTATTTTTTTTAAGATTTATTTATTTATGCATAAAAGAACTGGGGTACAGTCCAGAGGTGGTGGTGGTGGTGAGAGGACTCAGCAGAGACAGAGTGGGGAACAGAGCAGGCAGACTGACCGAAGTACACTGCTGAGGAGCGCAGCAGGCGAGTCAGGAGAGGTCTGCTGCGCCATGTGGGTTGCTCCCTGCCTGGGGATAGAACTCGTGCTGTAGTGGCTGCAGGTAGCTTCATAGGTTGCGTCTTAGCCCCTTGCACCACCAGGGAGGTTCCTCTCTGTTGTTTTAGATGATGTCCTTGGGACAGACATTTCTCTGCAGTCTCATTCAATTAGAACTGGGTCTTTTTGCAAAGGTAGTTTTTGAGGCTAGAATATGAAGTTTGTAATGACCACGGTAAGGTTCTTCTTACCAATCTCTTTACCTAGTTCTCTCTGGTAAACTAAGTTTACAATTTAGCTTATTGCTTCCATGGGCTAAAACCTTCTCTTAATTATTTGCCACTAAATTCTTTTCTGTTTTTGAAAGTATACTTAGGTTGAACTTCTTACTCTTCCAAACAAAATCAGTTCAATTGGGGAGTTTCAGAGTTCTCTATAATGGCCTGCCTCCCCCAGGAAAAATCCTTTTTTTTAAAAAAAAGATTTATTTATGCATACAAGAGCTGGGGTACAGGCCAGAGGTGCAGGGGTGAGAGGATTCACCAGAGACAGAGTGGGGAGAACAGGCAGATTGACTGAAATACACTGCTGAGGGGAGCAGTGGGAGTCAGGAGAGGTCTGCTGCGCCATGTGGGTTGCTCCTTGGCAGGCCCGGGATCGAATTTGTGCTGCAGAGGCTGCGGACAGCTTCATAGGTTGCGTCTTAACCCCTTGGGCCACCAGGGAGGCCCGCATGTATGATTTTTTAACAACTAAAGATCATCAAAAGAATTATTAATTTAACCTAAAAAATTCCATATCCAGTAACATTTTGATTTGCCTTCACTGTTAATGATATACCTCTAAGAAAGGGACTGCACAATTATAGCTAAAAAGTAAAATAATCTCATGTACTTGGATTTCCAAGTGAAAAATGTAATTTTAACCATTTTTTTTTACTACAATGACAGAATTCTTTTTCATACACTTAACAGATAGACAACTAGTAAACTCTTAAATTGTCTTACAAAATTTTAAAACTTCTTTAATTTGGAGTTTGATAGTTTCAAACTGTGTAGCAGTTCAAAGAGAAGTCCCTATCTGCATTATAAACAAGTATAAAGAGAGCAAAAACCAATTCTATTCCAATCCAGTGCCATTTTAAAGAATCCAAGGAGAATAATTGCTTAAATGTAAACGGCAAACAGAACAGATGACCATTTCATCAGGGATATCTTACATGGGGATTTCTCCAAGGTTCAGAGGTTAGGCTAGTGTTCAAAGATTCTAATACATTCCTCCTAATTCTAAAACTCTGTGGTACTAAAGTTTTCCTAACAGCTCTATAAAATTATTTCTTCTATTATTGTCATATTACAGATAGATGGAAGTTTTAGTTTGTTACTATGTGTTTAAAATAATGTCTTTGCGTATTTCAGACTGAGTTTTAATGTGCTTGAACAGAATCTATTTTAGCCCAAATGTTCTATTATATTTTCTTGGCAACATCATAAAATACAATAGGCACAATGAATTTTTAAAATATCCAACAAATGTTACATTGCAAATTCAAGAAATAAGGATATGATAAACTATGGCAAATTCCCTATCTTAAACTATGATAAATTATTTAAATGCAAACCGCTGGTACACATGCTGCTTGTTTAGTTCCCTCTAAATAGGATTACGTGTGTATTAAGAAAAGAAAGTAGCTTCAAGTTAAATCATAATGCTAATTATGATTACCACTTTTACAGTTCAATGTTGAAATCTTGGTTCTGGGGATACACACACACATTTTATGATTTTATGTAGATGACAACTTAGAAGATAATTTTGAAAATATTTTACTTTGTAAAAGGAAATTTGAGAAATGACGTACAAAAACAAACTACTTGGAGACTTGTGGTTTCCAAAAACATGGTTGACATCTATGAATAACTAGAAAAAGTCTTCTGATTCTTTAGTTTTAAATGCTATTAGACTATGTAATTTCAAGTAATCTTCTAATCATAATTTTCTACTTTTGAAATACTGGTTCATAAAAAATGAAATCTCCATGAATCAAAAACACTATCCACCGACAGCATGGCAGAGAATGACACTGAAAATCAGGGTTACAAAAGACACTTCTGAAAATCATTGTTTCATATCTTTAATACTGCCTTCAAAGGTCTGGCACTATTCAACTATCTCAGTGTACTTAGAAATATAAAATAATTATAGTCGGAACAGTTACTCTAATCTAAGCAGGTAATTCCTATGGCAGTATTTGTTTACTCAGAACATATTTTCATTTCAAATATATGTAAAATTTCTCACAAAGTCAGAACATAACTCACAGTTGAACAGAAACCTCAGTGTTTAAATGTCAACATTCAGTAAAATAGATACTACATATTAGTCGACTTTGAATACAAATAATTCACTCAACTAAACGGGATATAACTTCTAGCTTCTGTTAAAAGTGAAAAAGTCATTTTTCATTTGAAGTCTGACCAAAATAAACTGGTCAAGTGCAAGATTACTATATCATGGTACAAATTACACTAGACTAACATATCTGTTAGAGATTTGGTTGCAGATGTAACTATATTTGGGGAACCAGATGACCCTTAACTAGGGGGTAATGAGAGAGAAACAGCATACCATGGATCAAGCCCCCATTTTTATTACTTCATTGATAACAATGCCTATTTTATTTACTGAAGAATGTTTTATCCATTGGAGATATACTTCTTATTTTATGATGCTAGTCACTGGTGAAAAAAAGAGGGGCAAACTAACACAAATCCATTTTTGTAAGGTTATTTAACCATTGATTGGGAATGGAATGACTTCATTTTCTGCTCTGAAAACAACCTATCTATTTTTAAGTATTGCCTTGCCAATTTATCTTTGACAAGTGATTAAGATAAATGATCTCCTGAATTTATAAATAAAAATATGTAAATAAGAATATATATATACATAAATATATATATTCTGAGAAGTTATGTCCCATGATCTTACCCATATTTTTGATTCAAAACATAACTAAATTCTCAATAAAATGGCATTAATTTTAAATTTTAAACTTAAATTATCCTTACTGTACTCATTCTTCTTATTTTTACATTTATTTCCATAAATACTCAAATTAAAAAACAAAAATTCCCAATCTTGAAACCAACTTACAATGAAGCTCTGAGGTTAATTTATAACTTTTAAAATATTTTGTTAAAATGTAAAAACCCTTAAATTACAAACAAAAAATGTATAATTTTATACTATATATCTAATTTATTTTTTTAAAAAAATATTCTGAATTGTTTTTATACAAGTAATCAAGTGTAATTTTTTCAAATGAAACTTCTTTATAGGCTAGAAGAGAGTATGTGGTATTGCCCTATTAAAAATCAATACAAATTTAATTTTCTTATGCTGGTACTTCAACTATTTCAAAGTAGTCATTTGGTAGGATCACGTAACTTCTCTCTGATACGTCATCTTTCTCTTTCTGGAAGTGTACAACCTCCTTTAACTTTTCAAGTTGCCGTTCTTGTCTTCTGCACCTCTGCTGTGCAGTCTTGAGCTTTTTTCTGAGTTTTTCCACTTGTTGTTCTAGCTGATGAATTCTTTTTCTCTGGTGCATTGTATCTTCCACAGTATAGTTATGATCACAGAAAACTGAAAGATTATCTGGGGTCTGAAGAGGAGGCATCAGTATTCCAATAGCAGCATCAACCTGGGAAATGGGAGGTGTCAAAGGAGTCGGGGGAAGTTGTTCCTGTGGCTCCAGAAGGTCTTCCTTCTAAACAATAATGCAGAGCAGGTTTGAATTTAGTAACTAGAAAGAACAGTTTAAAAGAATGCATCCATGAAATTTAAGAATACTAGATACTTTCTGTGCCTCCTTGGGAGATATACACCAAAATGAGAAAACAGATTAAGTATACTTTTCCATTTGAACTATATGGGAGGCAAGAAAGAGACAGAGTGACTAGTAAGATTTAATTAAATACTAAGAACTTAAAACCAAGAGGGAAAATACTTTGAAACTGAACTGTGACTGATAAAGAAAAATCAAAACTTATCAACATACAGTAAGGGGTACTGTACAGTCTGATCTTAAAGTAAATTACAATGTGATACTGAGTTTCTCAGTGTGAGGCTTAGTTTATGAAACTGCAGTTTATATTTTTCAAAAGTCTATAGTATGATGTGGTTTTTTACTATCATTTACTTTTTTGATACTAGAATTGGATACTGAATTTTCCAAATTTTCTACAGTGAACACATTAATTACATAAATAGAAACAGCCCCATATTTTAAGACACATTACCTTGTCATGTGGTTCAGTACAGAGAAATATTGTGGGCACAGCATTCTCCTTCAGCAACTTGTTGTTGCACTCCCTCTTAAAGCAGTCTGGAGTAAAGTGTTCTGAACAAATACTACTGTACTTGGTGGGCTTAAAGTTTTTTCTTCTGACAGCTGCCTCCCATTTTTTACAAAGACTGGGTCGAGTGAGAGGAAACCTAAGAATAAGACATGCTTCAGTTCTTTAACCTTATTATTATTATCATCATTTTAAAGCATTCAAACTTTCCCTTTTAGGAAAGAACTATCTTACACTAATATTAACACACTAAGTAAGGTGTAGCTGATTAAAACACTACCACTACTCTCTATCTCATTTATTAATGTTTAACTTTTCATAATGAAGACACTAAAAAGTTTCAAGGGAAATCCAACTTAGAGGATGAATCAATATATTTTCTCAGTGATTTTCTGTGTATTGTAAAACAAAACTGCTGAGAAATTTCTACCTGTGTACTGAGAAATAGAAGCTTGTAGATATTTTAGAATAAGTCTGACAATTATGAGTTAATCAAACTATAGTCAAATCATGATAAATAAAATTATTTTATTTACCCCTTAATTATGTCCACAAGGCTCAGAAAATGGGGGTTAGGAAGCATTTAAATTTACTGTGATTTTACATTCCAGGTCAAGGACTGAATAAGCCAGAGGAATGGGAAGAAGTCAAAGAAGGATGTTTCAAATCTATGTTGTAGAGTTTTTCTACCATATAAAGTGTGCTAAAGCTTAACTACTGGAATCATCAGTATCTAACTGATATTTATGACAGTCTCTTTTCTTTGCCCAGCAAAGCTCTTCCCATTGCCACCACAGAGAAAGCAGGGAAAGAGGTACACCTGTAGCATCCCTGCTACATATAGAAGAAATGGCCTCTAGAAAGAAGTACCATCTATGGTAGCAATCACTGGTAAAATTCAATGTCCAGGGCCTGTTGGCTCAAGGATTTCAAATGTCCAGGTTGTTTGTGGGGTTCTATCAAGATCTTTCTCACTGCTCCCAAAAACAGGGTTTTTTAAAAATTAAACTTTTTATTTTTTTACATCGTTGTTCATTTTGTACAATATTTCATTTATTTCCTCAGGTGTCCCCATAAATCTCCCACCACATTACTGGTGAACCATCACCATAGTCCCTCGTGCTCTTCCCTTCCCTGTTATGGCCCCTCTCCCTCTTCCTTCTCTGCTGGATGCTTTAGATCTACCTTAAAAAACAAAGAAACAGGGCCTCCCCGGTGGCGCAGCGGTTGAACGCTGGGTTGTGAAGCTGCCTGCAGCCTCTGCAGCGCTGGCTCGATCCCGGGCTGCTCCCCGGAGGAGGGTCCCACATGGCGCGCAGACCTCTCCCGCCGCCCGCTGCTCCCCTCAGCAGTGTACTTTGGTCCTTCTGCCTGCTCTGCTCCCCGCTCTGGCTCTGGTGAATTCTCTCACCCTCCCGCGCTTCTGACTGTACCCAGTGCATGTATAAACAAAAAACAATCAAATAAACAAACAAATAAATAAAACATGCCTCTATTAAAAACAAACAAACAAACAAACAAAACCCCCCTCGGTTCTTTAATATAAAGGATGAATTGCAGGCTAGCCCTTCTTTCCATTTACTCCACTGTTTAACATCCAGCAGAAACACGGTATTTGTTGTGTGAATGTCATTCTTAACTTGTTTCCAGTGCCAGGGGAGGGTTTTTCATATTTTCAGATTCTCTGCCAAGTCATTAGAAATAGGGGAAGAAGGAAGTAAAGAGATGAGTGTGATTGTGTAACCATTCTGTGCCTATTCCTAGACTTTGAGAGAACTGAATCCTGGAAGTGTTAAGTGTTCTTTCCACTGGGGGGGGGGGGAGAGGAATGGCATCAATTATCTCAAGATCTCTCCACCTGACATTTACTAAGGTTTCTTTAACATATACTGGAAATTTTTTTATGCATTCTGTCCTGGATCCACAAAGTTTTTGTTTTGTTTTGTTTTGTTTTGAGTAACCAGAATCTGCAGAAAGGTTGCAATTTTTTTTCCAGCAAAGCTAACTTGTCACATTTTCTCTCCCCTTGATACCAACACAGCATACAAATAGTGGTAGTAATTTTTGCTACTTATTTCAGAGTCTGTTTTTGCATAACTTCCATAGGGATTTTGTCTGTTTTTTTTTTTTTATTTTTTTTATTTTTTTTTTTTATAAATTTTATTGTTATATTCCCCATACAATTGCAGCCCCCCATTCTGACCCCAATCCCTCCCCTCCCGCCCCCGCCCCCCTAAAAGTGTCTCTGGTTCATAGTTTTTTGTTGATTTTGATTTTCACTTTCTTATAGTTATTCATTTTCCTGGTCCCTTATTTAAGTTTTCTAGATTCCTGCTATGAGTGAGACCATCCGGTATTTTTCTTTTTCTTTTTGGCTTATTTCGCTGAGCATGATCCCTTCCAGCGCCATCCATGTTGCTGCAAATTGCATGTGTTTATCTTTTTTGAATGCTGAGTAATATTCCATGGTATATATGTACCACATCTTCTTGATCCAGTCATCTATTTTTGGGCATTTGGGTTGTTTCCAAAGCTTAGCTATTGTAAACAGTGCTGCTATAAACATAGGGGTGCAGGTGTTCTTTGGAATTGATGTTTCTGTGTCCTTTGGGTAAATACCTAGGAGTGGAATTGCTGGGTCATATGGAAGCTCTATGTTTAGTAGGTCCAGAAATCTCCACACAGCTTTCCACAGTGGTTGGACCAGTTTGCACTCCCACCAACAGTGCAGAAGAGTTCCTTTTTCTCCACACCCTCGCCAACATTTGTTGTTGCTAGTTTTTTTAATATGTGCCATTCTCACAAAAATCTGCAAAGAGCTGATGAGTCTCAACAACAACAAAGAAAATAATCCAGTCAAAAAATGGGCAGAAGAGCTTAAAAGAAACTTCTCTGAAGAGGAAATGCAAATGGCCAACAGGCATATGAAAAAATGTTCAACATCACTTGCCATCAGGGAAATGCAAATCAAAACTACCATGAGATACCATCTTACACCAGTGAGAATGGGATTTTGTCTGTTTTAACAAAAAAATTGGACGTGAGTTTGATTGTGTGGCTTTGTGTGGAGTTCTTCCAGAAAGTTGAAAAAGAGCTGAACCAAGAAGAGGAGAACCTGTATGCCTTGTTTGTAGGGTTCCAGAGACCTCCAAAGAAGGTGAGGAAGCTTGCCTCCATTGGCAGGACTGGACAACCCGGCCAACGAAATGCCCTGGTACCCTCGAGAAGAGGAAAGCCCAGGTGGAGTCTGATGAGACCAACCTTATACCTGAAGCATACATCGACTGGATGCCACCGGTTCGCTCTGATCCTGTATGGAATATTTCAACAAAGCCAGCTAAAAACTGCCGTTAGTTATTTCTGCCCTGTGATTTTATGCAAAAAAAAAAAAAAATAGGAAAAATGGTTTAAAAGTAGATTTAGTTTGCAAACTTTTGCTTTGCTGTTAAAAGTTTGGGATCAAGGTTGAGAAAATTTGTGTTTTTACATCAGTTGAACCATTTTAAGATTTTTTTTTTCCTGTAATTTTTACATATCTGCTGTCTTGTTTTGGCTAATGCCTCCAGATTTTTTTTTGGCTTAAACTGATGAACTATTTTTCCTGGAGTGGAGGACTTTTGCTTTCCACAATGGACAAATACCTGGAGAGACTGGTTTTCTTTCACACTGTAACCTGACAAAATGTTCATCTGAGACTGCATCCCAACCTCCATATATTCGATCTTCATCACCATGGAAATGGTGGCAAAAAGTGAAAGGGGGGAATTGTTAGGGGGGAAAAGGATGTCCCAAAGCTAATTCCATATAGGTTTTGTGGACTCCACCCCCACCCTAGGTCAAAGTCAAAGACACTGGGAACTCCAAATCCCATCACCACCAAAGGAAAGGTGGCTGGGACCTGAGGGTGGGGTTAAGCAGCCAGGTGGATACAAAAGGCAGACACGTGGGCTTTGGAGGATCCCCCATTTTTGGCTCTCCGCCAGCTCGCAGGGCAGACCAGCTCTGAGAGTGACTTTGGGTAGGACGCATTAAAGACTTTATTTCCCTATTTTCTCCCTGAGTTGTACATTTTCCTTATTTCTTTTTCTCTTGTAAATAAACCTTTTATTAACCCTTTTGTGTGTGTCTGTAGTAGAGTATTCATAAGTCCCTTTAAAGCGCGAGGGTGAGGACCCACAGCCAGGAACCCGTTTAATATCGGGGTTGCTCTATAACATAGGCACTCTCATTTCATATTACATCAAGCATATAAAAATGCATCCACTTCCCGTTACTCATAAACAGTGTCCCACAAAAATAAATAAATAAATTGAAGGATTATTTAAAAGTTTACTTTTCTAAGTATTGGACTTTCAGTAATCCATTTATTGTGCCACTTATTGGCTCGAATTTCTTAAGTTATCGGACATTTATAGTCGGGAATTCTTGCAAAAAAAAAAAGCTAATATAAATGCAGTCAAATTTGTAAGTACTGAACGTGGCTGCATGAAAATGCCATCGTGTCCTATTTTGTAGCTAGCTGCTTATCATTAAAGCATTTCCACTTCGCAGGGATCCCCACCCCCCACCCCCGGTTTTCAAGAGAACTTTTTCCAGGACTCTAACTGCAGCACCTTGTGGATAAAACAGCTTTGAAAGCTGTGGGTCAGCTTCTTCTTTAAGGGCGTTCTCTAGGCGCCCCAAATAGCTCACACTGTCCTTTATTATGGCACTTGACAATGGTCCTGATCATTATTCCCCATGTTATTAATACCGTCTACTGAAAAGTAACTACTCATCTTGGCAGTACCAACGCTTTCTCAAAAACTGAGCGGTCCTTAAAACTTGGTTCCTAGAAATTGGGTCAAAAACATGCTTCCCGCAATCCTGGCCCCAAATCAATCCTTGACCGCATTGCCGCTGACTTCTGCACAGCAAGAACGAAAACGGGGCGAACCCCACTTTTCTTTTTTTCTTTCTTTAAAATATTTATTTATTTCTGCATACAAGAACTGTGGTACAGGCCAGAGATGCGGGGGTAGGGGAGTGAGAGGATTCATCAGAGACAGAGTGGGGAGCAGAACAGGCTGACTGACTGAAACACACTGCTGGGGGAGCAGCAGGTGAGACAGGAGAGGTCTGCCGCGCCATGTGGGTTGCTCCCAGGCTGGCTGGGGGATCGAACTCGCGCGGCAGAGGCTGCGGGTTGCTTCATAGAGCGGTGCTTAACCCCTTGTGCCACCAGGGAGGCCCGAACCCCACTTTTCAAAGGTCTTTGTTTCTATTTCAAATCTACTACGGAGTAATCCCCACCTAGAGCCTCCGTGACCCAGGTGGCGAAACCAGGCGCCTCCTGGCCCGGACACCCGACGACCCTCGGGGCCTCCAGCACCGCGCGCGGGCCGGGAACGCGCCGCCCAGGGCAGCCAGGGACTGCCGCGCCGGGGACCGGATTCCCTGCGCGAGAAATGGTCGCCACGGCAACGCGCACGGAGCACTCGCGCCGCCGGCCGCCGAGAGCCCGCTCCCTCCCCCCCCCCAGGCGGGCACGCCCCCCGCGCCGGCCCGCCGAGACCCCGGGGAGCGTCCGGCCGCGCCCCGCCCCCGGCCCCGCCCCCGCTGGGTCTCGCGCGGACACACGCCTGGCTCCGCCCCCGAGCCGAAACGGCCGCGCGCCCCCAGCCCCTGCAGGGGCCGGCCCCGCGAGGCGCGCGGGCCACTTACTTGTGGAACGAGACGGGCTTATCCTTATCGTATCGGTTCTTGCAGCCGTAGGCGGAACAGGACTGCACCATCCTTCCGGTTCTCAGTCACTTCACCCCTGCCGCCCCTGCAGGCAGGGGAAGCTGCTCTCTCTGTCGCTGGGCTCGGCTTGGACACCCTGGCTTCTTCTGTAGCTTTGGTCAACAGTTCCAGGGATGATAGCTTCACTGGGGGGTAGGGGGCGACTAATGTGCCCGTTTTTTTGTTTGCATTAGCAGAAAGACCACAGCCTTCGCCCGTCTCCCATCTCCAAGATGGCGGAGGCAGCTTCAACCTCACCTCTCGCGAGGGGTTCGTCCCACTGTCTCTGATTAGCCCTGAGGTCAGAGGTAACGTTCCTTGGAAAGCAGGCTATTGGCTGGCGCGCCGGCTTGTCGCGCGGAGGACTCGACGTTGCGGAAGTGGGCGGGGCCTCCTAGTTTGCCTCCGGAAGAGAGAGAGAGGAACTGCTTGGGGGAAGTGGCGGAGGGCGATGTGAGTCCCGCGCTAGCCTCGCGCCGCCGGTGGTGTTTCTTTGGATTAATTCATCGGAGGTGGTTTAGGGTGGGGATTAGTACGGTGTGTTGGGTCATCTGTTAGGTCGAGTGGACTAAGGTCTGTTGTAAAGCGGAGGCCATTGAGCGTTAACGCCCATTTCTTTAAAAGGACAGCCACGGATGACGTCTGTTTTGTGAAACTTCGTGGACTTCTTCCCCAGACTTACTCTTCACCCCATTAGCCGTCTCTTCGGGGGTACCGCGTCCCTGTGAGGTCAGGCGCGCGCACACACAGGCACTCACTGGCAGAACCTTTGGCTCCTATTTGGGCTGTTAACTGCCGTGGTGCTCTCCAGGTGCTGGCTTGGCAATCGTGAACTGCCGCAGCGATTTTCACACCAGTTTTGCTCGTCCCGTTTTCCTCTCCGTTAATCAGAACCGGGAATGCTGGATAGAGGACCGCTGAGTAAAGTCATGACTGAAGTTTTCCCTGTCTCTCCTCCCCCCTTCCCACCTTATGTTGGCGTTTCCCCAGAGTTCCATTCTCTGCCCTCCTCGTTGAAGTCAGTCCATGCCACGATTTCCTGAATCTCGTTTCTTGCATAAATCGCTTTTGTTTTCGATATTATCTGTGAGTTATCTATTCAGTTGCTTAAACCAGTAACCTTTGAGTCATCTTAGATTTCACTCTCCGCATCAGCTTAATTTATAGATTAAATAAATTCTCCGAAAATCCCTCCGTTTCCATTTCTCCGGTCGCTGTTTTTATTCAGACCCTCATGGTCTCTTAGCCTTGCCGCAACCCCTGTCTAAATATCCATTTCTACCCTTCTCCATTTTATCCTCGACAGAAACTGATTTCTCTCCCGTGCTTACATGTTTCAGAGGCTACCGCCTCTACCGGGGCAGAAATCCAGACTTCTTTTGGTGAGCCATAAAGTCGTTTGGAACCAGGTACCTGTCATGCACTGTCATCTGCTTCCACTTGTCCTTAACTCTTCTCCAGTATTTTATGCAGAGAGTGGATTCTCTTATGGCTACCTTAAACAGGATTTTCCTCTTGGCCTGAAATGCCCTTCCCTGACCTGGCCACCTGTAAAACGAGGCTTAAATGTTATGTTCTCCAGCATGCTTTTCTTACCCTCTTTCCCTAACCTTCCCAGTTTAGGCACCTCTCTTGTTCCAGTGAAAACGTGCACTTACCTCTATATACAGTTGTGAACCATATTGCAGTGTCTGTATACTGTTTGTCTTCCTCATCAAAACTGAGGTCTTGTTGAGGAAAATGTCTTAGTACTGTAACCCCAGCAGCTTGCAGTGTCTGCCTTAAATTAAGCATCCAGAAATTGTTGTTTGAATCAACCGGCCCCAGAAACCATGTGTCTAAAATATTTTCAGAGTCATATCCCTGTTCCAAAATAATAGTTCATTAGCATTTTCCCAGGTCCTGAAATGTTGTAATTACTGCTTTGTGATTTGCTGTACAATAAATATCAGAATATTGATAAATGCTTTGAACTGAAAAAAGTATATTTATTTATTTTTTAAAGTGAAACTTTTTTTTTAAAGATTTATTTTATTTATTTATTTATACAAGCACTGGGTACAGTCAGAAGTGCGGGAGGGTGAGAGAATTCACCAGAGCCAGAGCGGGGAGCAGAGCAGGCAGAAGGACCGAAGTACACTGCTGAGGGGAGCAGCGGGCGGCAGGGGAGGTCTGCGCGCCATGCAGGACCCTCCTCCGTTGGCTGGGGAGCAGCCGGGGATCGAACCGGTGCTGCAGAGGCCCCGGGCAGCCCCGCAACCCAGCACTCAACCGCTGCGCCACCGGGGAGGCCTGAAAAAAGTATATTTTAACCTGGAGTTTACTCAAATTCTTTACTCATCAATTGAGTCAACAAATACTGAAAATCTTCTGTGTTCTGTGCATGGTTCTAGGGGCGTGGGATACATAGACAAAAATTGCTGCCCTCATGGAGCAAATATTCTGCTGGAGATTGGAGGAAACTCAAACATATGTGACCACAGAGCATGTTATAAGGTGAAAGGTGCTATGTAGGAGTGAGGGGGTTGTTTTTGAAATACAGTGGCCATGATAGGCCTAATAGAGGGAGTGACCACTGGGCAACAATTTGGAGTTGGTGAGAGTTAGCTGTGAGGATATTTGGGGGAAAAAACTTGCAGGGAGAGCAAATGGTTAAGGCAAGGCTCCTGAGGCCCGGTGTCCCTGGCCTGTTCAAAGAACAGCAGCGAGGCCTGTGTGGCTGGAGCAGAGTGAGCTAGCAAGGCCAAATAGGAGATGAGGCCAGAGAAAGAAACGGACAAGGTTGTTTAGGGCTAATGTAAAGGACTTTGACTTTCACTGCAACACAGCGCTGGCTGCTTAACACAGGTGACACAATATTTTTAAATGACTGCTCTGCTGTGTTGTGTATAGAGAACACGTTAACTTAGAGGCAGAGAGACAAGACTGGTCGGACACTTTTGTGAGCATGTGAGAATGATGGTGGCTCATGCCTGCGTAATAACAGTGAAGGAGTATGAAGTGATCTCTTGTTCTCTCTCCTTTTAGCACTTAATAACCTTAGGTCTGGGAATATATTAGCAAGACTAGCATAGTCTTCGTAGAATTTATATTTTAATGAGGGGGATGATGGTGAAGGACTGAGTGCCTTCACTGGTGGGTGAGGTATGGTGACAATACAGCTGAAGAGGTGTGGTCCTATACCTCTGAATCACAGTGTTATAAACCAGTGTTACCTCATTAAAAAAAAAAGCCTCCCTATTTTTATTGCTCTGTAATAAACAAGATTGTTGTCCATACTCAGCTGTTTTTTTTGGGGGGGGGGTTGGAATGCTGTAAAGGGATGAGTGAAAGGAGAGAGGGTCACTATCTACTTTTAGTGAGGGTAGTTAGGTTGCTGTCTGAGGAGGGAACAAATCTACTAATGTGAAGAAAAAGGGTGCAGGGAGGCGGGGGAGAGCATTCCTGGAGTATGTGCTAAGTACCTGAGGCAGTAAAGAGTTTAATATTTCTAGGACTGGATGGCGCCTGTGGCTGTAGAATCCAGTGAACTGTAGGAGGAGGACATGATGTGAGGGTGAAGAAACAAGTTAAGTCCTGGGTTTCAATTTTAAGTGGAGCAGGCAGCCACAGGCTGATTTTAGGTAGGGGAGACATGATCTAATGCCCCTGGTCTGGGGACCTTTCTAAAAGGTTACCCTGGCTATTACGTAAAGTTTATCAGAGGGGGCAACAGTGCAAGTAAGCAGACCAGTTAAGAGCAGGCAAGTAAGAGGTGTTGGTAACTTGAGCTGAGGTGGCGGCAGCAAAGGTAGAACGGTTGAGTCTAGACATATGCCAGCCGTAGACATCCCAGGGCTTGCTGATGAGAAGGGGGAAGAATCCGGATATCAAGGGTGACTTCAGCTTGAGTTTTTATCTTGAGCATTTACATGGATGGATGGATGGTAATGCCTTTTACTGAATTGCAGATGACTTTTAGATCCCCAACAAAATAGGGATTGGAGTGATATGGGTGCTTTAGGAAGTGGGGGGAGGGGGCAACAGGCAGAGGGGTTGTAGGACTGGGGAATGTCAAAAGAAAATATAAGATAGTTCCCACAGGTGGGGAATGCAAACTGCTGAGGACACGTTGGAGGATCACCAGCCAGGGTGGCATACTCTTGAGGTTTATTTCAAGTGAAACCAGCCACCTAGTGATTGTTTAGTTGGATTTCCCCCAGCCAAATTCTTTCCTTTGCTCCCCTTTCTTCTGGTTAGCTTTCCTTACACTGGAAATGAAATACACATTCTTACTCCTTGTGAAATATAATCCTGTTTCCTTCCTTCAAAATTTATGGGTAAATGGGTGAACGCCACATAATTTTTTAAAGATTATTTATGCATAAAAGAACTGGGGTATAAGCCAGAGGTGCAGGGGGTGGGGATGGTGAGAGGATTCACCAGAGGCAGAGTAGGGAGCAGAATAGGCAGACCTACTGAAATACACTGCTGAGGGGAGCAGCTGGCGAGACAGGAGAGGTCTGCTTCGCCACGTGGGTCAGCTCCCTGTCCAGAGATCACACTCATGCCACAGTGGCTGGCGATAGCTTGATAGCACTTAGACTTTTAACACCTCTGCCACCAGGGAGGCCTGACCTGCACATATTTTTTAAAAAATACTTAACTGAATGGTGAATTCTTTGTAAAACATCCCCTCAACCCAAACTAAATGTTCAACCCTAACCTCTAATTTCAATTCCACTCTTACTATTCAGAACATAGATTGTCCAACTTAAAATTTTCTTCAAAAAACAAAAACATTTCCACCTAATTAAAAAATACCTAAGTAAGGTTAATTAGAAATATGATGAGACCCTGGATGTCCATGAGTGAAAAAGCCATTGTAACCATTACATTGAATGCGATTTCAGGAATTCTGAATTTTAAAGAACAATTATCAAAGAAAAAGGAACATAACACCAATTTTAAATTTTAGATATGTTGGCTTTTATTCAAAATAACTGCTTGACAAACTCTTAAATCACAAAGTTTGAACCAAATGGTCAATCCTTTGCAACAACTCTGTGAGGTAGGTATCTGCACAGCCACAGGGACCAATGCAGTTCATTCTTCCTAGAAAAGTTCCTCTTAAACAGAAAATTGCACTCGCTGAAACCACTGCTCCAGTGGACATTTAGAACAGATGTTTCCTCCATCTTGTTCCCCACAGAGCTGCCCAAATCATCATCTGCTCCTGGGGTTGGACCGTCTGTTTATTTGAAATTTACAGTATTGTTGTTTACAAAAATCCATAATGTTGCTTTGACTTACATACTCTTTAACTATGAATCAGAAGTGTTATTATGACGTTTAAAACACTGATTGCTTTATTCTCTCAGATCCCATCTCTATTGTCTATCAGTGATCAGTAAAGATGGCATCATAAGCAGATCTAAAATTCTGAAATGTATACATGTTCCCTTTTCAATTTAAAGAGACTTTATATCATACAGTGTTGTTGTATGTTACAAAATTTGGTACTATACACGTCTACCAGGAAAGTCTTGGAAGGAAAACTAAACATAATGAAGTTATTTTAACTAGAAATGCAACATTTGAAGCGGAACACATGCATGGAAAATTAAATAAATTCTTTCCAAAAATGATACTCCAATAGCCCCACACCAAATTTGTAACTGGTAGGAAATGTGTTTCTTGTCTGGTACATTTCAAGTTGGTGACTGATAAAATATTTTTCTGTGACGGGTACTACCCTATTAGACATTTGATTTGGAAGTGTAGAATTAGGATTCGTTAAGTCTTGGTACATTATCTTTCCAGACCTTTCTTCTTAGGAGTACCCAAGCTATCCTGCTCTTGTGTTGGGAAAGTCTTCCAAAAGATCCCCTTTTCATAATAGCTTTCAGTCTCTCTGAACCCATGTGTGAGTTACTGGTCTAATATTTCAGTTATTTGTATAAGTATCTTCAGACAAAAATTTTTTTTATCTATAACAGATGCCATCTATGAAAAGGAAGGTGATATTCTGTCTCATTGACATAATTATCCTAAGAATAAAATGAAAAGTATGCAAGAATTCGCCTTAATTATAATGTGCTATTTTTAAACATTGTTTTTTTCTAAGACAAGCAACAGTTTTGTTGAGGCCCACATTAAAAAACACTGTTACTGATATTTCATTCATCTCATTAGTTGATGCCTAATCTAACTTGCGAGAATGAGAGATTTTTCTTTTCCTCCCTATCTGTATATGGCGAGTTTCACTAATACATGAATGGACAGTATGAATATCAGTCATTGAGCTAACACTGACCCCAGGCATCAAAGAGTACCTTGCTGTTCACTAGTGAGCAGTGCCAGCTGAGGGAGTTAGCATTTCATAATACTTGTGGTTTTGATTTTTTCCCAGAAAACTGCAGAAGAAAGCCTTAGAGCCTTATGTTGGAGCTATCAGTAAACCAAGGTAAGTTTCCAGTTGCGTTACCTGGGATAACATTTGATCATTTGCATCAGACATGATAAACTGGGGCGCTACACTGCCATCTAGGGACAGTATTACAAAAGTGTCTGACTAGAGAAAACACATTTGCCCATTTATGGCTGCAGTTTGTCAGTAATTTCTCGTCAAATTTAATGTTCTAGTACCCTCCGAATATCTTTCATGCATACAGCCAGCCATGAATTTCTTGCCTCACAAATGCATGTTTGCAGTATAACCCAGGTTCCTAAAAAATAAGTTACTTTCCTATACTATTCCTATAGAAGGATCAAACTTGTTTAAATGTCGTAACTGAGACTATCAAGTGTGCTGACTAGAGATAAATATCGTACATCTATTAAGAACTTTTCTGTAAATCAGAATATGAAATCAGATAATAAAGTTCAAGTTTCTTTCACTTTCAGCTGATAACAAAGAATTATATCAGAATGGAAATAGTGAACTGCTCCAAATACATAAAGCCTAGGTATTACTAAAAGAAATACTGGCTTTTCCTCAATATTGTACAATAGTTTATTTTAACAAAAGTATTTAGATGAGTTTCAGCGATATATAGGGACTCACTGAAGGAACAATTAGATAAAATGTACATTTAACAATATATATCCTTACTATGATACTACTATACATCCAATTAATCTGAGTAATTTGGGGGAGAGAAGATATAAAAGCATCCCTTTTTATATAATTCCACATTTTTCCCAGAAGCTTTATAGACAACACAGAATCAAGATACAGTTGTAAATTACTGTTAGAAACTGTGACATAAAAATTCCAGTCATATATTGTTAGGCATTTGCCGGATGATGAATGTTTGTCATACAGTGGTTTTTAAGCTTGTAATATTCAAATACTTTATACTGTCATGGGTCCTTTTATCTGATTTTACACATTAGCTCATATTTTTGTAAACTTTTTTTCACCTGTTTAATCTCTGTGTTATCACTTCTCGATACATAATAGAGATATAGATAAGCAACAAAAAGATGACAAAGAAATCATCTAGAAATCCTAGAATTCCAAACAAGGCTTCAGGTACAAAATCTAGAGGTGAGATAAGATAGAAAAAAGCTCCCATTAAACAAAGTATTATCCTGATACGGAACATCCAGAAAAGGCCCCCGACTGAAAACATTTCCCTGAATGCATGCCTCAGTAACGTGGGTAGATCCATAATTCTTTCCACAATCTGGTGGGGAAGAAACAAATATTATGATTTGGCACTATGTCAGACTTCAAAATACAATTTTCTTACAACATGCAGACAAATGCAGTTAACATGACAAGAAGTTTCACATATTGAACACCATATTCCTAGATATGCATTTTATTTAAAAATAGTTCTTTGATTATTAGGTTTTATAAAATAGGTCTTACTGCGGATAACTGAAAAGCAATGTCAACAAACTTAAAATATATAGTAATACATATTTAATGAATAATGAGTAATACACAACTCAAGTATCTGTAATTTGAGTTAATAAACCAAACACAGAATCTCATGTATTAGATTAGAATCTCAAGTCTCAGCTCTAAAGTCAGACTGATATGGGTTTGAAGTCTAAGTCAATCACACATTAGACTGGTGACCCTGGGAAAGTTATTTAACCTACTAGAAGAACTACAAGAGATACTGTGTATAAAATACCTTAATACGTTGCCAGATAGCCTATGAAAATATACATTAAAGACATCAACTTTGGTGGTTTTTACCATCTGCTATTAGCAGTGACCCTCCTTCTTGGCTTTAAGCAAATGTCTAATTACCACAAAAGTTTTGGGAATGCCAGGCCCTGACTAAAATGTGCAGAAACACATCAACCATTAGGCTTTCACATAATAAGCATAATTTTTCACAGCTGAAATTTAACAGATTACATTAATTTTTAAAATTGAAGGATGTAGAGAAACTGGAACCCTCAATATACTGTTGGTGGAAATGTACAGCTCCCTTGGAGCCAGTTTGGCAGTCCCTCAAACTGTTAAAAAGATTTATCAGAGCATCTACCAATTCCACAATTAGGCATATACCCAAAAGGAATGAAAATATGTTCACACAAAAACCGGTATACAAATGTCAATGGCAGCATTATTCATAATAGCCAAATAGTGGAGGCAATTCACATGCCCATAATGAATGGATAAACAAAATGTGGTATATTTGGTTATAAAAAGCAATGATGAAAATATCAAAATCAACAAACAACTATGAACCAGAGACACTCTATGGGGGGGGGGGGTGAAGGAGGGAATGGGGTCAAAATAAGGGGGTTGTAATTGTATGAGGAATATAAAAATAAAATTTAAATAAAAAAAAATATAAGTTGGAATAAAGGAAAAATAAATTAATCAGAAAAAAAAAAACAATGATGTACTGAGATACATTACAGCATGGATGGACTCTGAAAATATATAAATTGAAATAAGCCAAACACAAAAGGCCATACATTGTATGATCATACTTATATGAAATGACAAAAAACCTGGAACTGCCAAATTTATAGAGAAAGTGAATTATTGGTTGCCAAGGACTGGGGAAAGGAAAAGAGAACCCGAAGGGACTGCTAAAGCTTTGTGGATGATGAAAATATTCTAAAATTAAATAATGGTGATAATTATTTTTAGTCTATACTAAAAACTATTGAATGGTACACTTTAAACACTGCACTTTGATATGTAAGTTATAGCTAAATAAAGCTGTTTTTAAAAAAGGATTACCAATATCTGTTTGTATGACCTTGAAAGTCATTGTGTTCTTTGCAAATTACACATTTGTCCTGAATAGCTGTCATTTGATTATGTGATCCCTAAGCTCCCATGTAGTAATGAACGATCAAGTCTCCTCAACATCAGCTCTTTTACCACTTTTCTCAGGGGTTGGCACATGCATGAAAAACTTACCAAAGGAAGTAAATCACTTCCTGTAGTCATTTTACTGCCTACAGTTCCGTTATTTTTAACAAAATGTAGAACTACAAAGCCAACTCTAGGTATGTATTTTATTTGTTTAAAAAGTGCCAAATAAGGGCCTCCCCTGGTGGCACAGCGGTTAAGCGCTGGGCTGCAAAGCTGCCCGCAGCCTATACAGCGCCGGTTCGATCCCTGGCCACCAGAGAGGGTCCCACATGGCAGGCAGACCTATCCTGCCGTGCCCGCTGCTCCCATCAGCAGTGTATTTCGTCAGTCTGCCTATTCTGTTCCCTGCTCTGGCTCTGGTGAATTCTCTCACCCTCCCGCACTTCTGACTGTACCCAGTGCTTGTAGAAATAAATAAATCTTTAAAAAAAAAAAGTGCCAAATAAGTTGAGAGAGAGATGGAAACAACAATGGGAAGAATTAAGCCAGCGAGGGGAAAACAGTTTTAAAACAATGAAGGAAATCTTAACTCCCTTTGGAAAATGTGTTGCAAGAAAAATGATCTTTTTAGAATTACTTCCTATGTTATTTTCTACGGAGAAACATATTTAAAACAAAGCAGGTAAACAGGTTTCACAGTGGATGATAGATTAAATATTCTAACCACTAGTCTTTTAAATATTTTTCTATCTTTTATCAGAGATACTTTGTTCACTTCTCATATGGCATCATTTATACAAAACTATGATAATTAGAAAAGAAATATGAAATTGGTTAATAAGATGTTTGCATATTAATCTTACTTGCAATGAGGAGGAATTCATTAACATCACAAACTAAGCTTTCTTACTCATTAAATAACTGACAGTTACAAAAAAAATGAGCAATGGTACATTTCCTCTTAAAAATATGAATTACAGTGATTTTTTTTTAATTGTACTCGTAGTTCTTGAGTTTGAAACATGTAGTCCCTTAGCTACCACTGGGATATGTGGGGGGTGAGGGGGAAGCTGCTGGGTGAAGAACAGCAAGAGAGGCTTCCAAATAACTGGAGGACAAGAGTGATTGGATTAAATTTTTCTTGTTTATAGACATCAAAAATACTTGCCTGCTGTCATCCACAACAGTTAAAACTTATGTCCTTAAATTAGATGAAATCCGAGAACAAGGAATACATGCAAGGTAGCTCAAACGCATAGTTGTATAATACTGAAACATTAATAATTAACATTCTTGGCAGGGGTGGTTATAATCAGTTATTTTAAGGTAAACTCATTAATTTATTCAATAATCATTAGGGCCTTTATCCCAGGTACAGGATTTGGCACGATGAACATAGTAATAAGCTTTGTCCTCATGAAACTTTAGACTACTGAAAAATAGTAACAGGATTGGTGGTTTTGCTATTTGCTGTGAAGGGCATATACACAGGGTAATAGAAAATACCTCTGCTGATCCGGGAAAGGCTATCTGAGGAAGGTCTACTTAAGAACAACCTAGAAGTCAGCCATGGGAAGAGCAGAAGGCAGCATTCCAAAGAGGAAGGGTAAGAGTGGAAAGCATGACTGGAAAGGTAAGGAGTATATTCCCAGAGCTGTAGTAGTTAGGGAGAAGGCCATGGGGGAGAAGGCCAAGGGAGAACGGCACACGACCTTAGGGAGGGACTGACCAGCTCTTGCAGGGCCTTGTAAGCCACACCAAGGAGTTGAAAAATTGTACATTTTAAAACACAAGACCAGTGGCCTTATGTTTTTAAAATACCACTCTGGCTGCTGTGCAGTGGGAAAGAGTCTTAAGAGGCTCTTGTAATAGTTCTAAGTAAGGGATGATGGTGGCTTGGACTAATATGATGGATTCAGACACAGGATATTTTCATGAGGTAAAAATGACAGGATTACCCCCTTTCCCCCCAGCAATGAGCAAGAAATCAAAATGAAGCTGAGTAAGAAAGAAGAGTTAACTCAGGTAAGGAGGGAAGCAGTTCATTATACATGTTTGTTAGGCATGTAAGTTTGAGATGCCTGTGGAACATCTAAGTGGAGCTATAAATGAAGCAGCTGAATATACAAAGTCTAGTTTGCTGTCCGGGCATTGGTACTTAGTATATTTTGGTTTTTGAAGTACATGTTCAACATATACCTGGCTTCTAGAATTGTTAACAGTTTGAGAAAACTGGAACCAGTCAGCAAAATGTGATAGTTTTTAATCTGAGATGCCTTTTTTGGGGAGGAGGGTGATCAACTATAGAGTGCTCTTTAAAAATAGAATGTTTTCAAATATATAGCTGGACTAAAAGTACATGAAAAAGTGTTCAACATCACTAATCAGAGAACTGCAAATCTAAACCACAATGAGATAGCACCTCATACCTGTTAGAATGGCTATTATCAACAAAACAAGGGATAAGTGAGGTCAGGATGTGGAGAAAATGGAACCCTTGTGTACTGTTGGTAGAAATTTAAATTGTAGCCACTCTGGAAAACAGTACAGAGGTTCCTCCAAAAATTTAGAAAATAGAAATACCATATGATCTAGCAATTTCATTTTGGGTATTTATCTTAACAAAAACACTTAAATTAAAAGACAAATGCACCCCCATGTTAACTGCAGCACTATTCACAATAGCCAAGATATGGAAGCAACTCAAGTGTCTGTTGATGGAGAAATAATTATGTACATACATACCCACACACACAAACACACATGAAGGAATATTATTCAGCCATAAAAAGAAATCTTGCCGTTTGCAACCACATGGATGAACCTTGAGGATACTGTGCTAAGTGAAGTAAGAAAGAGAGAGAAAAAGACAAAACCATATCTTATATGTGGCATCTAAAAAGAAAGAAAACTGAACTCAAGACAGATTGGTGGTTGCCAAAGGTGGTGGGGTGTTGGTGAAGTGTGGTCAAAAGTACCACCTAGGGATGCTGTACATCCTAGGGATGTATAGCATGGTGACCATAGTTAGTAATGTTATATATACAAAGGAAAAGACAGTAGACTTAAAAGAAAGTATGCAAGTGTGTGATAATTGATGTTAACATTGTGTTGATCATTTCACAATATATATAAATATTGAATCATATACTACACCTCAAACTATTATAATGTTATATGTTTATTATATTTCAATTTAAAAAACAGAATGCTTTTGAAGAGCTAAGATAATGTACCAAAACCTGGGTTACTAAAAGGACCATTTCAAACCAAGGGCAGGGTAAATAAAACAGAATAAAATACAACTATGGAATACTCTCTAGAAGTTGTAGTTTTAAAATGCTTCATAAGATAACCTTATGTCAGAATTAAGGAATCTGTAATTTTATATTTCTCTTCAATTTTTCCTGTTGCTTTTATGCTGGAATCTCTTTCTGAAAGACTTTTCCCTAAGTATCTTTTTTAAAACAGAAATCTGTAGTCTTTGGGAATGCTATAATTCAGTGTTTGAAACAGTTTCTTCAACACATATATGCAATGAGATTTTTCAGTCAGAGAATATTTTTCATAAATCTTTCTTTACAATCGAGAAGTATCATTACATCATCACATTTGGCACTGCTAGCTGTAACATTACTTACAGATCTGGGTTGCCCTGAGAATCTCCGGTTGTAATCGTTAATATCTTGATGCAATGACACAACATCCTGAGACTGTTCATTTTCACCAAATACTGGTAGCAGTAATGTTACCTGTATGTTACAGAAAAAAACTGTCATACCTTTCTGCAGCATTGTTTTCATTTTGTATTATTCAATAGAATGAGAAAAGCTTCTGGATATGTATTTCACTCCTTTCTTTTAATAAAGGCAATACCGGGAAAAGTTATTATTGCCTTATAATAAAATCCAATGCAAGATATAATCTGAATGCCTATAAAATAAAATGGACACCTTATCCAAACAATGGTTCTATTAATTTCCAGTCCACACCAGGAATAAAGTCACTAGTTTTCTGAACTAACAGTTTTTTTAAGATATAAAAATGATGAGAAAACACTCAGGATCAAAGTGACATAAAAACATACACCCATGTGAGAGAGAAAAACAAGGGATTTCTCTTTTGGCATTAAAATCATGTTTCCTTATCCGCACTGGCATTTTATTTTTTGAATGTTACCAAACATAACTCTGAGGAAGTGTTAAGTTATTGCAAGAGCCAGCATTCTGCAACACAACACGTTTAACTATTTCCTCCACTGTAAAGGTAATGAGGACACAACGTCCAGGACTACTCCGCGGTAATGTGAAGATGTCGGCACCTTGAAAAACAAGTACCTTTTAAAATATAACAACCCTTGTAGAAATGGTCATGATGACTGTAAAATGAGATAAAAATAGGAAAGAATGATGAGAAATTTAGGTTTAAATCATCTAGCTATTCTTTTTATCCTTCCTCAGCTCAACTGTAAAACCAAGGCTTCCTGCTGCTCAGAAGTTTTCTAAACAGCTAAACAAAGGAGTGACTAAGAGCAGCAGGTGGTGAAATGGTAGGTATAGCCTGCCAATATTTATTACTCTTGTAATATTGAGCACCTATTGGAGGTTAGGCATTGAGCTAGGTGCAAGACATACCAAAAAAAATGAAGATATGACCTTGCCCCTGGGTGAACAAAGTACCCCAGAAGAAGGGGAGACCTGTTCAACAGCTTGTCATAAGGCACTGTGGTAGGTGTTACAGTAGGTGCTTGAGAGTATGTACTTCTGTCTGGGGTGTCCAGAAAGCTTGAAACTTAAGCTTGCTCTGGAAATTCAGATAGGACAGCTAATGTGTTTGCATGTGCATTGAGGAAGAGAGTAGTGAGCATGTCCCAGTCAGAGGCAGCAGATAGGGATTATTTCCAGTGAAATAGGAAGTGGAGCAGGTACCTGTCACTTGTTCTGCCTCCAGGATGAATTACTCTAGTTAGAGAAGGAAAAGTTGTTATAATAAAACTTTATCTCCACCTTTCTAACCTCTAGTCAATTTATAGGTAGTTCAAAGATACCACCTGCATAGGACCTCTTCTACAAAAAGCCACAGATAGAGCCAAAAAGAAAGCAAGACCAATGGCCTGGGCTCAGTGTTGCTGGAAAGTACTCAGAGATAATGAAAAGTGGCATTGGCAAATACCTTTCAGTGTTGACTATCTTGTGTCGTACATCAGATCCTCAAAAAAGGAGTACAAAAAAACTTCACTTTCTCCTGACCATGTGATAAAAAATTAAACGTTAAAGAGACCTAGTTTGGGAATGTAGAAGCAAGAAGAAAAGAAATGAACCTCCCTCTCTACACCACAGACAAATGATGAGGGAAGTGGACAGCCAGAACAAGGTACATATATATATGTGTATATACACAGACATGTTTATCATATGTGTATATGTACCTATTTAACAATACATGCTATATAGTTTCATTTATATAAAGTCCCCAAATTGGGCAAAATTAAACAATCTTAGAGAGGCATGCTAAGGTAATAAACTATATAAAAAATCAAGGAAATGCTTATCACAAAAGTCAGACAGCAGTTACCTCTAGGAAAGGAAGGTGGGGCAAAGATTTGGAAGGGGTCCTGAGGAGAATTCTGATGTTGGCCAGTTTCTATTTCTTCATCTAAGTGGTGATTATTTGAGTATTACTTTGTAATAATGAGTTGGAGTTCTTTGTTTTGTGCTTTTGAAAAACTGTCACCTAGCATTTTAGTTTTTGTCTCTGTGTGCTTATGTCTTTAAAATGTCCTTTACTGTTTAGTGGGGTTGCAAGAGGGATCAAATGTAAATACATGCATTCAGTTTGGCATCTTTACTTAGAAACTCTTTATCCTTTTTTTGCATACTGGGAGACTTCCTAAGAAATTTTATCTTTTTATGTATATACTTTTATGTATATCTTTTTAGGTATATACGTTTTTACAATTTACTTTAAAGGAAATTATGAAAAACTGTGTAATTGCTTTACTTACTAATTTAAAAACCAAAAACTTAAATTTCTCAGATTGCTTGGTATTTTGTTTTTCCAGTCTGTCAAAGAAATTGAGAAAATTCGGCACGTCTCATCGGTTCACACTTCTATTAAATGTATGCTGATAAAAACTTACTGCCTCCTCCTGAGGTAACTCCTATACTACCTCTTAATAGAAGATAATTTTTTAAATAATGGAGTAATATAGAAGCTTTAGATAGATGAAATTCTGCTAAAAATTTCAAAATAATTCAAGCAAGATACAGAAACTATAAAAATTTACAAAATGAGCTAGCGTAAATGATCCTTTCCGGATACAAATATTACCGTTTGTCTACAGATTGGACAACTGATTGCCCCAAGCCATGAACCATATCGCCAGTATGCAATAATGCAGGTACCTAATGGGGAAAAAAAAATTAATACTGACTTTTAGGTTTCACACATCCTGCAAAAATATCAACAAATGTTTGAAATATTGTAACAGCACTGCCTATTCTATAATAGTTTAAAATTCATCCAATCAACTCTTCAGACAGTAATTCCCAGACGATGAAGTGTAATTCCCAGATGATGAAAAATATTTTTATTTAAACAACCAGTCAAGATATATTTTTAACAATCAAAAGCAAGCATGCATTAATTGTCTCTATGATATGAGGCTACAAAGAACATACTGACTTCCCCATGTAAAATAAATAAAACAGTCATGAAACCACTAAAATTTGACAACCAATAAAGCATAAAATTTACATTCCAAATTTGATACGTATATTACAAAACAAAATCTATTTTTTATAGATTTAGAAAAGCCAAATCACTGGAGTGTCAATTAATAGTATTTAGGTAGTATGCACAAGGAACCAAAGAATATAGAAAAGACTGTATACTCTGTGCCTGAATAAAGATTATAACCCAGTTCAATAATTGAATCAATTTTTGTACTGGACAGATTTGATTTTTCTACATGAAGGTATTCAAGAGAGGCAAGACAGCTAAAGGCGGGAAGGAAGGGTTTATAGACCTCATAAAGTGGTAGGTGAAATAAGTGTATAAAAACTTAAGGTTCAGGGGCCTCCCCTGGTGGCACAGCGGTTGAGCGCTGGGCTGCTGCCCGCAGCCTCTGCAGCGCCGGTTCGTTCCCTGGCCACCAGCGAGGGTCCCACAAAAAAAAAAAAAAAAAAAAAAAAAAAAAAAAAAACCACTTAAGGCTCAGGCCAGTAATAAAGTAAGAACTATCTTAAAATACTGTGATGTTTAAGGGATCAACTAATTTCCTTCTCTAGGGGCAACTTGTCTCTTGGGCCATCCAGGTGCCATTGTCAATCTGACCTAATTGCTTCCTGTCTGCAGGCTCTAGCACCAGGATCTTCTCTGTACTCTTACTCCATTTAGCTTAGCCCTCCAATATATCCTATTCCGATTCTTCCAGATCAAATCAATTTCTAAAATTCAGAACGACTGATGACAAGTTGAGACCAAGGTGACATAAATTAATCAGGAAGTAGTTAGATTTTGAACTGTATAACATGGGAGAACTCAGTGGGATGCACTAGAGAAAAGCTTGTAGAGGAGAAAGGATTACAACTGAACTTTGCAGGATATAGGAAGGATGATGCTCCAGGTTTTGTGAATAGCAAGAGCTAACACCAGAGGCAGAAATAAATGTTATATGAGGGGTCTAGTGAACAAACCAATGGGCTGAGCAAAGGCTATCAAAGTTAGACATTAATTACAGTGACAGTAGAGGGAAAATCTATTCATTGCTTTAAAGATGAATCTAAAAGCTAAACAACCTTTATCTGATATCTCTTCCTGCTCTCGGAGTACTGTGTTAATTTGATAATATTGACTAAGGGCTTTGAGCAATCTAATTTCACATTGAAAATACATGAAAGCAAAACTTACTATAAACCTGTTAGTATTATTGCCATCTGTAACTGCGCCTTAGATTTATCTACTTTTTCCCAAAAGCTCAATGTGTTTGGCATATATTAGCTTTTAACAGTTCTTTTCCACAAACCGGGATACAGGTGTCCTTGTTTTGCAAATTATGTAACAGCTACTTGCCTGCACTGAAAACAATGGTCCAACAAATCAAACATTTGCATTCATATATATATCAGCTGTGATACCCTTGATAACAACTTATCCTTTTCTTCAACTTTCTTGCTCAATAAAAAAGGATGGTGGGACAGATGATTCAATGACTTTAATCTGGGTCACAATCTTATTTATAAAATGGGAATAAAATCTCAAAAATTAAATAAAATAATGTGAACTACAAATGCAAGTAAGGTAAATTTGTTGCTATTATTACTCTTGTTTAAAGATTTATTTTATTTTATTTTATTTTATTTTATTTTATTTTATTATACAAGCACTGGGTATAGTCAGAAGCCCGGGAGGCTGAGAGAATTCACCAGAGCCAGAGCGGGGAGCAGAGTAGGCAGAAGGACGGAAGGACACTGCAGAGGGGAGCAGGGGGCAGCAGGAGAGGTCTGCGCGCCATGTGGGACCCTCCTCCGGTGGCTGGGGAGCAGCTGGGGAGCAGCTGGGGATTGAACCAGCGCTGCAGTGGCTGCGGGCAGCTTCGCAACCCAGCACTCAACTGCTACACCACGGGGGAGGCCCTATTATTACTCTTAAATCACTGCAAAGGAGGGCCTCCGCGGTGGCGCAGCGGTTGAGCGCTGGGTTGTGAAGCTGCCCGCAGCCTCTGCAGCGCTGGTTTGATCCCCAGCTGCTCCCCAGCCACCGGAGGAGGGTCCCACATGGCGCAGACCTCTCCTGCCGCCCGCTGCTCCCCTCAGCAGTGTACTTCAGTCCTTCTGCCTGCTCTGCTCCCCGCTCTGGCTCTGGCGAATTCTCTCACCCTCCCGCGCTTCTGACTGTACCCAGTACTTGTATGTACAAACAAACAAATAAATAAATCTTAAAAAAATAAATAAATAAATCACTGCAAAGGAACAGAACTAGTTCAAAATATAGGAACTAAGCTAAAGTGCTCTTGATATACATGGTATCAAGTTACTTGAACCACTATTCAAAGAAACACATTTCTGATTATTGAGAAGTTGAATGACTAGGTTTTTTTTTTAAGCCTCTGAACCTAAAGACAGTAAATAAAAGTGACTAACAAGTAGAGCAGGGTATCAGAAACAATCTATCTTATTACCTCAGACCCAGAGGTAAAACCAAGAACACAATACAGCCATCTTTGAAGTGACTGGGTTATCCACTCAGTGAATTATCTAAGCCTGAATTGGCAAACAGTTCATCTTGCCTGCCCAATCTCACTGATTCCTAATACCTGCCTGGAGTACTTTGTTAAAGGACAGTTGAGGCCACAATTAGATTCAGAACGAGAATGTCCAATTAATTAGGAATATGTATCAGATTTGAGAGAGGGAAAGTATCTGCTTTCTCTGATGGCCATTTAATTCTTCCCATATGATCTTTTATTACTATGCTCTTCCTTAGCACTTCCAACAGATAATTAAAAACAGACACTGAAATAGTGTTTTATAATTTGTTAGCTACTTAGGCAAAAACTTTAGGGAAGATGTTGAAATTAATGAGATTGATCAGTATTTAGAGAGTGAGCACATGGTATAGGGAGCCCTAAATTGCATGATATAGATTTTAAATGTTTATGTCATCTCCAACAGTATAAACAATACACTATACACCTAAGAATTCTACATCCTGGATCTTAAGATACAAAGGGGAAAAAATCAATTTATAGGATCACTGTATACTACATTTTAAATTAGTCTTTCTATGGAAATTGAATACATTTTGGGTAACATCTTGATTATAGCTGTTCAAAAGGAAATATATCCTATCAATTAAAAAATAGTCTCAGTGACTGGGTAAATCTTAGAGTAATTGTATAACTAATTGTATAAGCCACCAATTACATAGTAGAACTGAGCACAGGGTGTGAATTGAGACCTAGGTCTAAAACCTGGATCTGTCCTTAGGAGCTAGTTATACTTTGTAAGATTTCTTAACATCTCAGAGCTTCACTTTCTTCATCTATGGAGATGAAATGATGTATATAAATATCTAGCACATAGCAGCATGGAATAACTGACCTTCCCCAATATTGTATGACCATAATAAGCAATGAATATAGGATATCTCATTATTTCCTATTAATCTTTCTATAGAAACTCAGGAAAAATGCCCAGGGATAGAAAGAACCCCTTACTGATAACAAGTAAGTGTGAAATCAGTGTTCCCTTCTCCTACGTGCTCTAGGTTTCTCATTCTCCTTCACCAACACTTTTAAGATGACACAGAAAGAGAAACTAAGAACTTTTCTACTGACTCATAATAAAAGAGAGGTTGCAGAACTAAGGAAAGGTCTTTTAAATCTACCTTGGGCAGGATAAATAATAAATGAAACTATCAAAAAGTGCTGAACAGGGCCTCCCTGGTGGTACAGGGGTTATGATGCAGCCTGTGGAGCTGTCCGCAGCCACTGCAGCACGAGTCCAATCTCCAGCCAGGGAGCTACCCACATGGCACAGCAAACCTCTTCTGACTCACCCACTGCTCCCTTCAGCAGTGTATTTCATTCAATCTGCCTGTTCTATTCCCCACTCTGTCTCTGGTGGATCCTCTCACCCGCACACCTCTTGTATGCATAAATAATAAATCTTTTTTTTTAAAAAAAAGTGCTAAACAATGAGGGATACACTGAATCTTCAATTACTGAATTACTACTCAAAAAACCACATTTTTGTTTATTGAGTAGATGAATAACTAGCTTATAAATCTTTGAACCACAGATACTAAATCAAAGTGGCTGATAAAAACAGCAGGATAGCAGAAGCAATGTACCCTACTCACAAAATATAAAATTGAAAAAGGGAAAGTTAGAAACCAACCCGTATACACATATGGGTCTTGGCCTAAACAGTCACTTACACCAAGAACAGCACTGTTTGCTTACCACAAAACAGATGTCCACAGTTTGTCTCAACAGGAAAGGAGGCTTGATGTAAACAGATTGGACAATACATGTCAGTGTAGAACTGCTGTCGGGCAGCAGCAGGTGCATCCTGGTGAGAAAATGTTAAGTTATTTATACATGACACACTTGGGATTTTCAAACTTATCTCTGTGCTTAGTATACTTAGGAAAACAGTCAAATGTGTTATTCTCAACAAATTTTAGGTGTTTAACAGTTTAAGGTCCTGTAAGTTTAGGAAAGTCATGAGGCTGTATCACTGATTGCATGGTATCTGCCTTCTTTTCTGAACAAAATTTTAGGATTAAAATCAAGATTAACTAGGAGTTGCTCTTTTACTCTGTTAGAATGGGTAAGTTATTTTTAGTAACACAAAGTTGAGCTAATGCAAATGCTGAAGAGTAAGAATTGTCAAACTGTTCCCCAAGTTATTAGCTTTTTTCACACTTTTAATATCTTTTACATTCATAAATTCCACACAATTGTTGCACGCATGCTGTATGTCACAGGAGACCGGAATTAAACTTTCAGAGAATATTTGGTCATTTTGGAAAGAACAGAATTTAAGACTCCTGGAAATTTAACTTAAATCCTTCATAGTCAGATTAGTAAATTTTAATGTTTCTCAGTTACAACTCTGTTGTGACTTTAATGGGAATGTTGAATAGAATCACCAGTATAAGAAGCATCTAGATATTAATCAACTCACTAGACACTAACCCAGATATGAACCCACTAGAATGTAAGTTCTATAAGGACAAGGACTTCATCTATAGGACTCACTGTAGTACTGCAGAAACTAGAAAAGTATCTAGCACTAGTACCTAATATTTACCTTTTAAAATATTATCAAAATATAGCACCCAGCACACATCTTATAAATGAAACTGGCATTAAAACATCACATTTCAAAAAAAGCATCAAATTCATTAAATATGAACTCTTCTACAATATAAACTGTACCAAAGTTTTTGTCAGCAGAAATTAATACGCCAGAGCCCAAATCTCTTCCCTAAAACAGACCTAAAATATCAGCCAAGGTCAAACCTTGATGTCCTGTTCTTCTATGTCATTTTTACTAGTGCAAAAAAGAAAACCCACACAGCAATTAATATCCCCCTATCCTTTTTCTTCAGAAACTGACCAAAAAAAAAAAAAAAAATTACCAATGCTATACAACACAACTGTATGAAATAATTGAAACCTTTATCTGTGCTGTCCAAAGCAACTAGCCACACATGGCTGCCAAGTACTTGAAACGTGGCTTGAGTGACTAAAGTACTGAATTGTTCATTTTAGTTAATTTAAAATTAAATAGCACATGCAGCTAGTGGCTACCGCACAGGACAGCACAGAATAGGTTAAGTCATTTACTTTCTTCTAACTGGAGCTGTATGCCATGCCTCAGGCTGTAAAGCAGATGGGACAGTACTACATAGAAATCTGGAAAAGTCACTTCAATCTGGGACTCCTGTATAGCTGGATCAACTCATGTTATCCTAATGTAAATTTAAACAAATCTTAGGGCTCTAATATGTTAAATAAAAATAAGAATAAAAATAAGAATAATTGCCTTATTTATCATGTTTAAAGATTAAATAAGAAAGCACATTATTATAAAACACTATCCTAGCATGAATTACTGATAATAGCTCTTTTACAGACTACTACTAATATGCTTAAATTATTTTCACATCAATTCATTTGAGTTCTATGAAGGCAGAAACTCTTGTCTTGTTCATACTGAATTCTCAATGCACAGAACTGTCTGGCACATGGTAGATGTTCAATAAATATTTGGTGGGATAAATTATAAAACCCTCTTTAGAATTAAAGTTTGGTTGGTGAGTAGGAAATAAATTTTTAATTTTTGTTTTTTGATGCCAGCTACTTTTTTTCTTATTAATTTTTTTTCTTACATCATTGTAGTCCCTATATTTCTCCCACCAACACCCATGGACTTTCATCACCATATTCCCTGTATTCTTCCCCGTTTTGACCAACTTCCCTTCCTCCCCTTTCATTGCTACATGCCTCAGGTCTATGATCAGCTTGCTAGTTTTGACTTTTTATTGATCTTTTGTTTGGTTTCTCTGTATTCTACAAATAAGTTAGACCATCTGATATTTGTGTTTTTCCTTCTGACTTATTTCGGCTAGATGCTAGCTATCTTGACATGAAGGCATATACTATCCAAATTATTCCAGCCTTCTTAAAAATGTATTACATTATTGGTTCTTAGAGAGTCCATTAATTAAAAGTAAAGTGGCAGAGGAGAAAAGTTTTTCTTTGTCTAGCTAGTTTTGCTAACTTTGACCACTAAAGAAGAAAAAAAAAAAGCCACCCATTATAGCCATTTCTTTGTAGGTCTTATGGGAATATGTTAGAAAATAGTTTTTCCACTCCATCTCACTAAAGTCAACTTAGACAGTGATTATTTTCTCTCAAGTAAATAATAGAAAAACTTCTGTCTTTTAAAGCAAGTTAAATATACATACCTACATACATGAAAACACCTGAATAGATTAAGACTAGTCATTTGCCTAACCTGAAATTATGCAATTAACAGGATAATATAGGGAAACAAAGCAGGAAAGAAGTCCATGTTTCTGAAAAGTAGTTAATGTTTCATTAAAATTTCATATGCATGGAGAATAAAAGGTCTACTCTTTATATAAATGCACATATTTATATAACAAATATAAATACCTGTTCTGTTTGAAGTTGTTCCCGAAGTACCCTTACTAGTTCTTGGTTTTCTGGGTGAATGTTTTGATGTGCATTTCTGTTGAATAAAATATAATAAACTTTGAATATAAAATATTTTCGGATGAATCTTCTCTTTATGGGTCTAATATTCAACCTAGAACTACTGGTAACTTAATAAATGTAAATGATTACAAACAACTGTACTCCAATTCTAGTAAGAACAATCCAGAGTATTCTGGCATGAATTTTTCTAAAATCACCAGTTATTGGTTCATTTCAGGTTTAACTAGCAAATCAGAGGCCCAGTGCCTTGGGAACTTAATGTAATTATAGGCTTATAAATAATAAAATCAATTAATACATTTTCTTTGTGAATTTTTTTTTTTAAGATTTATTTACTTTATTTATACAAGAACCGGGGTATAGGCCAGATGTGCGGGAGTGTGAGAGGATTCATCAGAGACAGAGTGGGGAACAGAACAGGCAGAAGGACCGAAATGCACTGCTGAGGGGAGCAGCGGGCGAGACAGGAGAGGTCTGCAGCGCCATGTGGGACCCTCGCCTGCCGGCCAGGATCAAACTGCTGCTGCAGAGGCTGCGGACAACTTCACAGGGCGTCACTCAATCGCCTGTGCCACCAGGGGAGGCCCACCTTTGTGAAATTCTTTAAAAATAAATAGCTATATAATTCTATACATTGATATGGATTTGAGCACTTTTCCCTATCTAATTATATCTTTCTCCCAATAATTCACCTTTGAGCAACAGGAGATAGAGAAAAACAGAACCTAAAATTTTGCTATATTTAGGAGACAAAACCTAACATATTTTAACATTAACAAAGTGGAGATTAAGGGCAATAAGTTAATAACTGATTTATAAAAGGATGGGATAAGTCATGGAAGTACTGAAAATTAGAAAAGGTGGTTAGGTTAGCAGGGCGGGGGGCTAAAGATGTAAAGCTGAATCACAGCTTAATTTTTTTTGGCTGTAAAAATTTTTCTAAACTTAAATATCTTTATCAATAATATTTAACACACAATCCCAGTGTTATTCTATATAAAAGCCTTTAGTCGTTGGACGAACCAATGTTGATTCAACAGCAATAAGTACTCTAAATCAGTATTGTAATGGGGTGGGGGAAAACTGAAGAAATCCATCCTAAGATTCCTCAATTTTTAGTACAAAATTCAAATTTTAAAAAATACAACCATTAGTTCAGAGCAGACATAAAAAACAATTTAAAGTCAAATCTCTAATCAAAAGCTCCACATAGGGCCTCCCTGGTGGCGCAAGGGGTTAAGCACAGCACTGTGAAGCTATCCGCAGCCATTGCAGCACAAGTTCTATCCCAGGCCAGGGAGATACCCACATGGCGCAGCAGACCTCTCCTGACTCGCCCGCTGTTCCCCTCAACAGCATATTTCAGTCAATCTGCCTGTTTTGTTCCCCACTCTGTCTCTGGGGAATTTTCTCACCCCCCCCCACACCTCTGGCCTGTACCCCAGTTCTTGTATGCATAAATAAATAAATCTTTAAAAAAAAAAAAGCTCAACATAAATGTCATGAAACTACTTGAAGTATTTAAACACATTAAATTTTGGTGGATGATTTATTTTAAAATATTAGATTCTTGTGAGTGAATAAATGATCTATAAAAGAAAGCCACTTTATACTGAAAATTATCAAGTAATAGCACTGGCAGTAAATGCTAGCAAACAGTATTTCTCTATTTTTTGACAGTGAAAAACTATCCCCTTTTCATTGGAAAAAGATAGTTGTGACTTTTTAAGGTATAGATTTAAATCATATGACTGGAAGATTTCTCTTTTGGTTTTTTCCATACAAGAGAAGATACAAATTTGTAAACTTGGTAGATTACCTAAAAAGTCTAGTTATAGCCAAAGAATAAGCTATCTTGAGATGCTGACCTTGCAGTTCAGGTAATTAAAGGTGTTTGCCAACTGAGAGTACTAACAAACTTCTAGAAAACAACGGGATAATTATGATAAGCTGAAAACTAGATTAGAAAATCTGGAACATATAATCACCTTAGCTATGAGAAAATGATAGAGCATTTAACACTCAGTAGGTCTAAAGTAAGACGCCTTGGGAAATGGTGGCTCCAACATGGAATGGAAGTAGTTGTTTTTGCATTTACCAAAAACATTGTCTTTCCTTGTTATTGGAAAAAAGCCAGGAACCTCTGATAAAAGGAAAGAAATAATACCCAAACTTTCTTCAGAAAGTTTGAATAAGTTTACAAATATACAAGTTACGTGGATTATAGGTTAAGCCACGTACCAGATTCTTTTGACTGGTATCTCAAAAAATGGTAGCTATTATTCACAGCTTAAGAAGAACAAGAAAGGGCCTCCCCAGTGGCGCAGTGGTTGAGCACTGGGTTGCGAAACTGCCCGCGGCCTCTGTGGCGCCGGTTCAATCCCCGGCTGCTCCCTCGCCACCGGAGGAGGGTCCCACATGGCTCACAGACCTCTCCTGCCGCCCACTGCTCCCCTTAGCAGTGTACTTCGGTCCTTCTGCCTGCTCTGCTCCCTGCTCTGGCTCTGGTGAATTCTCTCACCCTCCCGCGCTTCTGACTGTGCCCAGTGCTTGTATAAATAAATAAATAAATCTTTAAAAAAAAAAAAGAACAAGAAAGGCTTAAAATGAAAGCAATTATAACTAAAAACATTGCTAAAAGAAATTAAATATAAATATGGAAAAACATCCCATGTTTGCAGGTTGGAAAGCTTAATATTTTTGAAATGTCAAAACCACCCAAAGTGACCGATCCACAGAGTCGATAAAACTCTCTATCAAAATCCCAACAATCTCAGCAGAAATAGAAAAACCCAACTTAAATTTATATGGTGTTTCAGGGGACCTAAAATAGCCAAGACAATCTTGAAGTAAAAGAACAAACTTAACAGGACACACACTTCCTGATTTCAAAACTTACTCTAAAGTCAGAGTGATGAAAAGGACACAGGCATAAGGACAGATGTATAAACTAACAGAACATAGAATCCAGAAATAAATTCTTACTTATATGTGATCAACTGACTAATTTTGACAAGGATACCAAGCTCCTTCAATGTGTATAATTTATTCATAAAATGGTGCCAGGCAATATCCACATGCCAGAGAGTAAAGCTAGACCCTTAACTCACACCATATACAAAAATTAACTCAAATGGAATCAAATGGAATCAAACCTAAGAGATAACACCATAAAAATCTTAGAAGAAAACAGGAGAAAATCTTTTAGACATTGGATTTGGCAATGATTTCTTAAACATGACATCAAAACCATAGGTAACAAAAAATAGAAAAACTGGACTTCAACAAAAATTTTAAAACTTTAGTACATCAAAGGACACTATCAAGAGTAAAAAGACAACCCATAGAATGGAGGAAAATACTTGTAAACCATATATTTGGTAACTGACTAAATCAGAATATATATAGAACCCATACCTATGGCTAGTAAGCATGAAATAATGCTCAACATCATTATCAATAATGCATATCAAAACCACAATGAGATGCCACTTTATACCTTCTAGGATGAAGAGTATAAAAACAAAAACCAGAAAGTAAGGTGTTGGCAAGGATGTACAGGAATTGGAACTCTCATGTATTGTTAGTGGAAATGTAAAAATGGGGTGGCCACTATGAAAAAAGTTTGGAGGTCAAAAAGTTAAAAACTGCTAAGTGATCTAGCAATTCTAGTTGAAAGCAAGAACTCAAACAGTCACTGTCCACCAATGTTTATAGCAGCATCATTCACAACAGCCAATATAAATATCCAATCATAGATGAATAGACAAACAAATGTGGTATATCCATATAATAGAATATTATTTAGCCATAAGAAGGAATGAAATCCTGATACCTGCTAAACACAGGTAGAGTTATTCTAAGTGAAGAAGCTAGACACAAATAGACAAACATTGTGAGACTCCATTGTAGTAGGTACCTAGAACAGGCTAATTATTGCGACAAATGGTAGGATAAAGGTTTCTGGGGTGAGTGGAGGAACAATGGGGAGTTCTTGTTTAATTGGTACATTTTCTGTTTGGGATGATGAGAAAACCCTGGAAACAGAATAACTTAATGCCACAACTTAATGCCACTGAGTTGTATACTTAAAATGATAAATTTGATGTTACATATATTTTTCCATATACAAGGAAAGAGCTATAGTGACTAAAAATATCAAAGAAGTTACAGAAAAGAGACAAAAGTTTCCTTTGTTTGAATTTTAAACTGCAGATGCTACCCCTTCCCCCAAACTCAACACTAATTGATTACTTCTGTTGAAGTAACAGGAATACAATTGTCAATTGATTTTAAATTCAAAGAGCTAAACAGTAACCTAAATGACCTCCCACCCAATCATATGATATATCCAAGACAATGACCAAGTAATGAACCAAAATCTCATTATTTATCTCCACCTAATGGCCCTGGTTCTGCCCATGAAGCTGAAATCTGATCCCCAAAATGCAAGCCTCTGGGCAAAATTGGATCCCCCCCTCCCAACAGCAGAGGAGCCCTCAGGCTTTGGTGGTGTCTGAGGGGGCATTCCACCAACTGCTGTACCCAACGAGCTGCCAGCTGAGGCCCAGGCTGCCTGCGGCTGCGGGTACAGAAAGCAGGCAGCAGTAGTTCCCCAATCACACCGTCCCAGGGCATGCGGTCCCACTGAGGCTGCAGTAGCAAGGCTGCTCTCCACCAGAACAAGCCCTAGCTACAGAAGTAAACCCTAAGCCCCATGGCTCCTGGGCAGGGGCTCCTAGGAGGAGATTTGGGCTGCATTGGGGCAGCTCCAGAGCTCTGGGTCCTTAGAGCCTCAGGCAGTAGAGGCCTGCAGAGTGTTGGGCCAACATGGAGGCTCCTAGTGGAGCCCACCCTGCAGCAGCTGCATGGCCAAGTGCTACACTGCTGGTTCCCCCTCACCCCCTATGCATTGTTACATTTGGCCTCTCTGGAGAGGCATGAGATGCAGTGTGCCTCCAGCCCCACTGAGGGTGGGTCCAGTCATGGCTCTTCAGAGTCCACCAATAAATGAAAGTGCCCTGACCTCAGGGATAGTCCAGTCTGTGCAGGCCCCAGCATTTTCCCTTTTGTATTTGGCCCCTGGATAATAAATGGACCAATCATATTTGAGCTCAATGGACCAATCAGGTTCAAGCTGTTTCATTCATGGTAATAAATTATTGAGATTGAAAAATGGAAGTGAACTGATTGGTGCTAATTTTCACCAATCAGACGCTTAGGATTGAAAACGTTCCAATCAGGCTTGTAGGGTGGGGGACAGTGAAAGAATATAAGGCAGAGTAAGAGCCAGCTTGATTCATTCTGTTCCCAGTCTCCAGAGAAGGACTCAGCAGACAACCTTCGCGGAACATCAGAGACCTCCACAAACTCAGAGACCTTCATAGATTCAGCCAATTGCCATAAAACCCCAGACCTCCATGGACTCTGTAGACCTCCAGAGCCTTTGACTTTTGCAGAGACCTCGCTGCTGCATCTGCCTTTGTCCCTGCCTGACATTTCATGCAAGGAATTATCACTGGCCTTGGCCCATGTCTCAAAGAGCTGTTGTGCTCTTGGTTCATATCAATAGTTCATACAAAGAGCTGTAACACCGGTGTCTCTTGTGGATTCCTCAGCCCCCCCTTGTTCTCAGGATATTATCGTGGCACCCAGAGTTCCTGCTCGTCAAGCTAAAATGTAGAGTCAGGCAGGGGACCTCTCACTAGAATGAAAGTTTTGGTATGAGGAACATATTGGAAAATCAGTTATCTGCTGAAAACAGCAGGCAGACATTATGGCCAGATTAGCATAACTAGCTAGACTGCCTTGACAGAAAGTTAAGTGTAAACAGGAACTAGAGATAGGATGTTTTGATCAGCAGGAACAATGGGGCCCCCCAGGCAACAGCCCTTATTCACCACCCACCAGCTTGTGCCAGACAATACACATCCCCGCCACATACAGACTATTATGCAACCCCAACGCACATCCCCACCACACACATTCCTCCATAAACTTGCCCATTTTTCCTGAACCTCATTTCCAATAAATGTGAGACTGCCCTGGAAAAAGGTACTGCACTCCCTGAGGTGTAGGACCCTCTAGGTCTGTCTGTCTGGCACACACTCTCTCTCTCTCTCTCACTACTTAGACTTTGAGTTGTCTTTCCTCTGTGCCATGCTGCTCCCAACACAGCCACCACTCAAGGTGACAGTCTCTGACACAGCCTCTTGGTGACCAGTGCTAACCAGCACTGCTGAGAGGAGACTGGCTGAGAGCTGTCCAACACTTCTGATCACCTGGTACCACCTCCCGGTCCAGTTGTGTCCATTACTGTCCAATCCAGTATCTCGTGCTGTCCAGCCCAGTCTTCACACTGTTGCTGTGGGTTGCAGTGGTGTCACCTCAGTGGCCCCACCTTTGAGCACCTCCAGTTGCCACCATGAGTTGCGCCCTGGTGCACTGCTGAACAATGTGCCACCAGCTCCAGGCCCTGAATGACAGGATAGCACCATCTTTCACGAACAGCCTTTGTTTGGGACTACTGGACACTGAGACAGCCAGCCTCTTGTGGCCTTAGAAACCCTTTGTTTCCCCAATCTCCTGTTTGTTAAATAAACCCCATTGTTATTATTTCCTGAGCCTGAGTGGTCTTGCAATTGTTAGCACATGGGTGAGAACCCAGACAGCGACCTCTCCTCAATCTTGAAACTTTAGCACTGTTTTGTGCACTATTTTAAGCGAAACAGAATAAATCCGATTCCTCTTCAAGAAAACAAGTCTTCATCATATTGAAAGACAGCTTTTATGTCTAAAAGTCATCTTCTTAAAGCTAGTTATTTTTCAAGCATTTTTCTATTTGTCTCTGTAACTTTATCCATTATGATAACCTCCCCTAAACGTTTTCCAGTTTAAAATTCTTGACCCAAACTGAATATAATCCAAGCATGACCTTTATCTGGTTATTTTGATTAATACCATCCCAAACTGCTAAGTTTTGGGCATCTACAATACACAATTTCCTTACTAAATAATTTTTAGCTTGGGTTTCACATCATTCCAGTCTGTGGGGGAAAACTTTTTATTGTACAAGTAATAGATATCCATAGTAAGGAAATGAGAAAAACAAGCTAAGGGCAAAGAACATTTTTTTAAGTTAAAATTAATCTTATAAAAATTATTTTTAAAGAAAATGGTCTATACCAAATTTGCCTTTCACCCAACATTTCTCAACAATTTATCATAAGTTCTAGAACATGACAATAAATTTCTATCTGCATCTCATTCAAAATAGGTAAAGAGCAGATATTTTCAAATTTGCATAGTGATGATCCATTTTTTAAACAGCTTTATTGAGATATAGTCCACATACCACACTATTTAAAGTATAAAATTCAATAGTTTTTAGCATAGTCAGATCTGTGCAATCATCACCACAGCTGATTTTTACATTTTCATCATTTCAAAAGAAACCGTAAGCTTTAGCTATCACCCTCAGTCCCTCATCTTAGGACTCCAATCCTAAACAACCACTAATATACTTTTCTCTCTCTATAGATTTTCCTATGTGGACATTTGTATGAACAGACTCATACATGTGTCTGGCATATTTCACTTAGCATAATGTTTTCAGGTTTCATTGTGATTGGTAGATATCACTATATAATTTCTTTTCAGAGCTAAATAATATTCTATTGTATGAATATACCACATTTTGTTTATCCATTCATCTGTTCATGGGTATCTGGGGTGTTCTACCTTTTGGCTATTATGAATAATGCTTCTTTGAACATTCCGGTACCTGTTTTGATATAGAAATATGTTTTCATTTCTCATGGGTACATATATCTATGAGTGAATCACTAGGCAATATGGAAACTGTATGTTTAATTATTTGAGAACCTGACAGTTTTCCAAAGTGGCTGCAGCAGTTTTACATTCCCACCAGCAGTGTATGAGGGTTCCGACTTTTCTACTTCCTTATCAATAATTATTATTATCTAACATTTTATTTTAGTCATTCCAATAGGTGGGAGGTTGTAGCTCCATGTAGTTTTGATTTGCATTTCCCTGATGACGAATGATGTCAAGCATCTGTTCATATGCTTACTGGCCATTTGCATATCTTTCTTGGAGAATATCTATTGAGATTCTTTGCCCATGTATTAATTGGGCTACTTTTATAACTGAATTTTGAGTTCTTCATATATTCCAGATATGGTACCTTATTAGGTATAATATTTGAAATATCTTCTCTCATTCTAGGGTTGTCTTCTCATTTTTTAGATGACGTTCTTTGAAACAAAGAAGCTATTAATTTTGATGAAGTCCAATTTATTTTTTCTTTTGTTGCTCATGCTTTTGGTGCCGTATATTAGAATCTTGATTTACTCCTATATTTTCTTATAAGAGATTTATAGTTTTTGTTTATGTATTTAGACCTTTGATCCATTTTGAATTTTTATATTTGATGTAACATGGGTCCAATTTCCTTCTTTTGCATGTGGCTATATAATTGTCCCAATTCATTTGTTGAAATTTTCCCCCATTGAATGGGCTGTTTTCAAAAAACAGTTGACCATAAGTATATGGGATGGCCCACTTTTGAATCTAGATTCTACTGTACCAATACATTAGAATAAGATATTATTCTCATAAGATTTATCAATTGATAGTTTAATGAATATTTGTATATCTTCAAGATGCTAACAGAAACAAGTAGAAAAGGGTCCAAGGGCAGAGTCCTACCACCATTCATTCTCCTCCATTTTTTGGTTTATTTAAAACATTAGTCAGTACTCCTTTGAACAAACTATCAACTAGTTATGAATTCACTTAAATCTACTATCACCTAGTAATCATTTCCCCATTACATCATAAATGTATGACCAGGTACTGTGTAAAATACACTACTGAAATGATGCTATTACTCTAATAAGAAACTAACAATTCAAAAGTAAAAGAGTTAATTGCCATTTTTTCCTTCTTAAGTATTTACATGCTATTTAATAATATTTCCGATAATTTTAAAGATTTGTAATTTTGGAAATTCATCTTTTTTTATTTGATACTTTTTGTACATATCTATTTTCAATGATATATATTAGATTTTAACACTAACATTTCTAGTTTATTACCTAGTCCCTTGTATTGGTATATAGACCCTCTATACTGTACAAGGTTGTTGTTGTTTTGCCTCAGTTTCTCCCCGTAAAGACAGAAAATATTTTGCACTTATTTATGACCTACAAGTTAACAGATATAGTAATGAAAATTACATTTTAAACTATAATACTCCCATAGAAAATATTAATATCGTCTTCAAAATATCTATGCTAAATTTAAATTTTATCTGATAAGACAGCTGATGACAAGAAAAATATATGGTGACATTGAAAGCCTAATAAAAAATAAGGTACATTAGTAAATATATATAATCATTGAGAGCTGTTATTTACTTTTCATATTAAGTACTAAATAATACTAAAAGCAAGGAGATAGTGGCCCTTGGAAATATATACTGTTTCAATTCTTTTATCCTTTAGTCTCACCTGAAAAGTGCATATACCAAGGTAGCAATCAAAGCGAAACTGACCACAACTGCCACAAGTACTTGGTCACTTACTCCTTCTATAACTGAATCATCATCCAGTTTTAAACTTTGAACTTCACCTTGATATTTGGCCATTCCAGGTCTAAAAGATAAAGAAACAAGGCAAAAGTTATAAATGACACAGAGAAAATGAAATACACTAATCAAAGCAATATAAAGTGACAAAAAAAAAACAAAAACAAATGGAGACTAGCCTTCAAAATTCCCTAAGCAGATAAAACCAGTTTAATAAAACTGGTTTCATAAAAGCAAATTTAATTTAGCTTACTTTGCAAGACTAACTTGACCTCGGTCAGTTCTTGTTTACAACTCTAGAAATAAACAAACTGTGCCCCCAGTTGATATGAAGTAACCACTGATCAATTCCCTATCATTTAAGAAAATTCTAATATAATAACTAATTATTGTTAAGAATAAACAGTTGCTGTCACCTCAGTATATCCACTGCTTTATAACAACATACCCCGAGCCTCATTCCAAGTATTGGTTTGAGCATTCTTGGTTTGCAAAGTTTTTTTTTGTGTGTGCACAATAAAATTTTACTTATTACAGCTTAGGATTGGCTTTACTTCAGCTATTTATGGACTTTTGATGTTTCTAGTGTATTAAATTTTTTGTAGTGTCCACTTAAGGTAGGTTGCATCAAGTACAACTCCAATAGAGAGTTCCCCTTTTAATAAGTTCTTTCAAGTTTGCCAGAGGCTATAATTTATCATTCATTTACAACTTAAAGAATTAAAATAACCTTTTCAAGTTTAGCTCCTTTAAAGAAAAAAAATACATCCCTCATGTCCAACTACTCTTCTTATTCCTGAATACCAATTAAGTTCTTCAAGTAGATCAAATCCCTCTTCCCCTCATAGACTACATGTATCATGGAATTTTTCATGAGTAGACAGGAAAAGAAACATTGCTTCTTCTGTATTCTTATATTACCTAACATAGTGCTGTTTACAGCAGCACCTAGTAAGTATATGTTTAAATAAGTGACTTAACTTACTAAAAGTATTACTGATCAGAAAAGTAAAAGACATTTAGGCTATAAGACATTTATATCTATACTGAAACTGCTTGCATTAATGAAAATTCTGATGCTTGAAAAACTATTAGCCTCACCTGGGACTAAGCTCAGCTTATGGTTCAGAATTCTTTGAACTGCCTGGAATATGGAATCACTCTGAGGCTGCATTTCCTTATGAAGAGAAAAAGGGGTACATGAAACTCTCTTTCCCATACACTAAACTAGAGATATAGGATGACATCCAATTTTTATAGGTATGAGGATAGCCCAACCACATTGGAGTCCAAATATTGGTAAGCAATTCCTATTTTTTTTTTAGTTAGCAAAACAATAAAATTTAAAGTTTTATAAGATACCTAAAGGAGAAAAAAAGTTTCAATTAAGTACATGACCTTTCATAATTAAAATAAAATATGTACTCATGTAATTTACTGCACTGAAAGTTTTAGTCAATATCATCATTAACCAGGTTTCTCAGTTAAGAGGAAACTTTGAGAGTAAAAGTCTAACATCATTGAAAATAATCTGAACTGCCTGCTAGTAAAAAAATTACCCCTCATGGAAGAAACTCAAGCAAACAAATAGATCAAAGGTGGCTGTCTTTGGCTTCATATATAGTAATAGACTGGTATATCAGGAGCTTTCTAATGACAGGTTTCAAATGCTCATTGTGAAGGAGCACACCAGGAAGCCCAGAGAAAAGTACTCTAATGTCAGTATTTTCACTCAAAAGAACAGTCAAAAGAACTGCCAGCTGAAACTGAAGAAAGGTTCCTAATCTAAGTTAGGCCATGTAGTCAATTTACATTTTCATTTTATCAGATTTCCCCCTTACTGAGATGTTTATGATATGTCAACAGGCCTAAGAGCTGTGAGAACTATTTGCATATGTGCAAACACAACCAGAAGAGTACCCCTTCTGTCAGTCTCTACCTACTAAGTCTGATTACTTCACAGAGTTGTGAGGATTTTCTCCTATGCAATACATTTAGACAGTTCACTTGGCCCTTTGTAAAAAACAGGTTACATCTGTTTCTATGTCCTTTCAGATAGAGTCAGTTGCCATGTGATTAAATTCTACTAATCTAAAAATATATATGTATGTTATTATTATACTAAATATACTGTACAAACATACACATTCTAATGGGCAACTAAATATATATACACTGAGTCCTCACTTAATGTCTTGGAAACTATCAACATTTGACCACAAGCTAACTGACATAAACAAAAGTTAAGTTCCTATGACATATTTCTGGTCACAAAAACATAACCACACTTAAAGTCCCCAAACTTTTAATACAAATAATAATTTGCATTTACTCATTTATTCATTTTTCCAACCCAATTATTCCAGTTCAGGCTCTCAGATGGTAGGAATCTACCTGGCAGCTCTGGGTTAAGGCAACACCCAACCCTTCCATCACAGGTCACACTCACACACTCACTCTCACCCTGAGTGGGACAATGGAGACACACCAATTGGGAAAAAAAAATTGTGCACATTTGGGATTTGGGAGGAAAAGGGAAAACTAGGAGAAAACTACGCAGTTATGGAAGGGTGAGTCAACTCCACATAGACTGTGGCCTGAGCCAGGAATAAACTTTTTTCTCATCAGTGTTACAACAGGCCATTGAATGAAATGCTGTTATATGGGACCTGCTGTACATACACTGGACTTCTACAAAATTGTACTCTTAATATATTGATTCATACATACTTCCAAGAGCTCAGAGATCCAATATACTTTAATACTGTATAATACTGTTATTTACATCATTTTATAGCACAAGTTCCCAATGTAGTTTAAAAGAAGTTACTTTTTATTTCCACAAATTGTGGTGTCATCAAAAAAGGTACTAGAATTCAAAGAGGTCTGGAGGGGAGGAGACTGGTAAATTTTTCTGAGGAACACAGAGGTCAGTTGCATTTTCCTGGCCTGAAGAAATCCCAACTAAATCCAGGCCTCTCACATAGAGAACTACTATTGGTGTCTGACCTACTTGATGGAAGGCTTAATCGTTCAACTTCCACCAGCAGTTTTTCTTAGAGTAGAGTTTAAAAAGGAACTGTAGGAGCTAGTGGTTCAAATGTGAGGTATTCCAACACCATCTCAGTTTGGAAAGAGACTAAGATCACAGGATATAAAGAATATAAAATAAAATTTTCCACTTAAGTAGATGACATATCTCAATCTTGAACATTAATTCCAAAGTCAATCTAAGCTTCAGTTCTCCATTTTTTCCCTTTTAGTCAGGCTTGTTTAGGATACAGCAGTGCGGCTAATTTTGTCCAACAACACAGGCTTTCAGCTTAAGCCAGAACATTGCTGCTTGGACATTTAGTTTCAATTCTGTCACAATTGTGACCCCAGATAATCTCTAAGAATCTCTTATTTTCAGGAAAATGTAAATGGACTTGAGGACTTCTTTGCTATTTTTCTGATGCTGAGTTTTTTTGGAAGAGAAAGGGAAGTCAGGAAAGATAAACACAGAAGTTAGATGGTTACAAGTTGGGAGCAGAACTAGGAGAGCCAGACCTTTCCCTTTCCCAGGATAGTTTCATAGTCTGAAGTCTTTTCAAGCATGTACTACTTTAAAAATAAAAATAAAAGCTAGAGCTTGTTTCCTCCCTTGAGAGATAAAAATTAATGCTCGGGTTTAACATATCTGTCTCCAGTCCCATTCTTATCTAGCACCCTAGTCTCTGTTTCCTTTCACCCTAGTCTGTTTCTCATTGAAGGGTCTGGGAAGCATCTGCACAGCCTAATTAAAACCAAAGGTAGTCGCTAAACTCCCTCACTACATCTTATTTCCTCGAGCAGTGCGCATTTAATTTGACACTTTTGTAGGGACCACTAGATGCTGCCTACTTGAAACCCAGAAACAAAATTATTAAATTTATAGAACATGGTGTCTAATCTAGATTATAGGCTCTCTGTCAAATAGATATTAGTATTTTTTTAATTGAGATTTATAGAAACCAAACACTCTAGATCTTGGAAAATGTATAGACTAATTGATAGAAGTCTGAAGATAAATTGGCCTCCAGCTCTGGCTTTGTTAGTTTAGCTGGGTAAGTTTGATTGAGAAGCACGGTATAAGCCAAAGAAGTGTTAAATTCTGGAGTCAGACAACTGTGTACTTATGTCATCTAAGACTCTGCTTCCTCAAATTGTAAAAAACATAAAAGTAGCTTGAACCATATCAAAGTATCACTTTTGGGGCAAAAAACACAAACCATTGTTTTGTGGAGTTTATGACAGAAAAGTTCTTAACATTACCTGACATATCACATAGGTGCTCAGTAAATGAAAGTTACAATGTTTTGATTACTATTATTAACAACTGTCAAGCAATGAGCACAAGCATGATAAAAACTTAGCCACACCTTCCCCACAGCTGCAGTATGTGCATCTCAAACTCTATTTAACCAAAGAGCTAACTATGATATTCCCTAGGATAAATCTGGGAACATTGCCATGAAAGACACTGCCTTTACTTGAATCTGATGAAGTTACAGATAAGAACTAGTCTCCAAATAACCAGAGTGAGGTGACAGCTGAAACAAGTTCCACTCACCTCTCCTTAGTTTTTGCCAAAGGAAAAAAAAAGAAGGAAAAGGAAAATAAGAGAAATATAGGAATTTCCAGAACTTCCAAAGGAGAAACTCAATGTCTTTTACCCAAGCTCATGTAGAGACCTGGTCACGTAACTTCTGCAGAAAATTACATTCAAGTTTTCAATTCTCTTCATCAAGGGTTACTAGAAGAAGAAAACAAAACCCCAAGAACATGGAAGTATCAAGCACAAATGAATATGGATGAGCAGTCTAGCTTGAAAAAGCTTAGGTGAGTTGTGTCAAAGCCTTGACAGAAGCCTTTGACTTGTGTCAAAACCTGAGCAGCTGGCTCACTACATACACCAGTCCCTCAAGAAAGGGCCAACATCTTGTTGCCCACATTCAAAGACAAGCTGTACAGGAGTTAAGCTAATGTAAACACATGTACTGACTTTATCTGACTAACAAGGGTAATGGTCATTTAAAGTGCCAGGAATTCTACAGAACCCAGTACGGAATGCAGGAACTCTGGGTTGACAAAGATCCAGAGACACCAGCAGGAAAAACAGAGCAGCATGAGATTAAGTACTTATCATTTCTAAAGGTCTCTCTGCTCTTGGAGTAAGAAAGAACATTTACAAGGCTACAGAGAAGACTTCAGTTAAGTTTTCTTGCATTTCAAAATAATAAATTATCTGGGAAGTGTTAAACAATACTATGAATGTCATCATTAAAAACTCAGGACTGTCTTGATGGTTCTGAATGCTTAATCACAAAACCTGCTCTTAATGAAAAAAAAAAAAAAAGGAGGGGAGGAAGAGAGAGATGGTTCAGGAAAGAAGTAAAGATGTACACTGAAAAAAGTTAACTTTGCTTACCTCATATAAAAGTTTGGCATTATCTGGTAATGTTATGCATACCATATGACTCAACAGTTCTCCTAGGACACCAAGAAATGTATTCCAAACTTGTACACTTTTGCGCTAGCACTCATGAGTATAAGCATATGCAGTAGTATCTTATAAGAATGCATTTAGCAAAAAAAAAAAAAAAATACTTAAAGCACTGTCCCTTAGAAGCCCCACAATAAAATGTCCATCAACAGTATAGAAGATACACTGTTATATTCCTGCAGTGGAATACTAGACAGCAATGAAAATTACCTCTAGACTCAAATTTGCAATTAATTGAAAGCCACAAAATAACACATTATGAGTCCACGCAGGACAGTTCAAGACCATGTAAAACTATATTATTTAGACATGCACAAATAGATAGTAAAACTATAAGGAAAACCACAGAATAAATGTCAGGCTAGGGAGGTAATGGAGTTCTGCAAGGAACACAAAGTGTGGGTAGAACTCCAAAGACACTGGCAACGTTCTTTTTAATTTTCACCTGGATGCTTTATTATAATCTACTATTCTTTACACATGCACGTCGTATGCACGTTAGATGGCATAAAAATGTATCAGTAATCCTGCAAAGCTATTCACTCCTCTAGGAGAGTGCGCTCCAGGACGATCCACCCGGCCACTAAGGAAGCACCGCCTGACAAGAAACAGGCCCTAGAAGCGCTCGGGTCCTCACGGGTTGGCCAAGCGGCGCACACACTCGCCCAGCTCCGTGGAGTTAAGTTTCCCAGGAGTCTTGTCCACGCGCCCCCGGAGAACGGCGGGACTGCTCGCCGCCGGCCGAGCGCACCTGGAATCCCCGCGATCCCCGCCACGTCGGCCCTTCCACCGCCGCCGCCGGGGGATACCGGGCTGGAGCCGAGCGACTCCGGGCGCAGGCCCGGGCGTCCCCGCGAAGGCGGGCCCTGGGGGTCAGAGCCACGACCCCCAGCCCGGAAGCGCCTCGGCCGCCCGCGGCGCCCCCCCCCGTCCCGCCCACGCCGAGCCCAGCCGGCGGCTCCCCGCGCCGGGATCCGGGTGGGCGTGGCCGGCCGACGGCAGAGGCCGCGGCCCGGCGTCCGGGGCCGGGGTGGGGGCGCGTACCTCTCCACCGCCGAGGGAAACTCGCCAAATCCCGGCGGCTGGGAACAGAGATTATTTCCGGGACCGCCCCGCCACCCCTCCCGGGCAGCCGCTCGCAGGCTCTATTTCGGTTTGCAGTGCGGGCGCGGCGCACGCGCACTGCCGCGCTTCCGCGAGGGGGCGAGCGCACCGGCGAGGAGGCCCCGCCGCCGCCGCCGCCGCCGCCGCCGGGGTCGGGCGCGCGCGCGCCGCGACACGCAGCAGGGCGGCGGCGGGGGCGCGCGCGGCGCGGCGGCGGCGCGGCGGGAGGCGGACCGGCCGGAGCGCGGTCGTGCGCAGGGGCTGGTCGGCCGCGGCGCTGGTCGGGGCGGGCGCTGGGGCCGGGCGGGCGTGGGGCTGGGGGCGGAGACGCGGCCTGCGGGCGTGGCCGGGGGCGCGCGCAGCGGGCGCGCGGGCCCGAGTGCGAGGAGAAGGAGGGGCCCAGGGGTGACGGTGCGGGAGCCGCTGCCAGGACCGGGGCGAGAGTCGGCGCCGCGGCCCCGGAGAAGGTGGGCCAGAGGCCAGCGCAGCCGCCCGCGCCCCCGACGCAGCCCCGGACCCCACGGCAGCGGCTTCTGGCGCGGCGGGACGCGCTGCCAGGCCCGGCCGCGGGAAGATGTTCAGCGTGGAGGCGGTGGAGCGGGTGGAGCTGTGCGAGAGCCTGCTCACTTGGGTACGTGCCGGCCGGCGGGCCGGGGAGCCCCCCGCCCGGGCCGCCTTTCCGGGAACCCCACGCGCGCCCCGGGGGGCGAGCGCCGGGGGCGGCGGTGCCGTCACATCCGGGCCCCGGGGCGGGCGGAGCCGGGGGACGCCGGTGCGGGCCGCGTCTGCCCCGCGTCCGGGCCGAGGTCGGCGGGCGGGGTCGGCTCGGCCCGGGGTCCGGGGAAACTTGCAGGGCTGGAGGCGTCGGCCGGGCTCCGGGTGGAAACCGGCCCGGTGGAGGCTAATGATGGGGTGCGGGCGGCTCTGTAATTAGCAGTGGCGGTGCTCGCAGCTGGTGGGGCGGGCGCGGCGCTGCGAGCTCGGGGACACCCCGGCGGCGGCGCCCCGGGCCCCGCGCCGCCGGTAGAGGCACTCGGGACCCCCGGTTGCTACGCCCCTCGCCTTTGTTGTGAGTCGCGTTCACGGAGGATACAGCGCAGTCCCGGGGATGAGTCGGGCCCGCTGGAAAAGAAAGGAGAAGTACTTTGAAGAAAGGGCAGGGGAAATGTAGGCGAGGCACCCAGAGAAGACGGGGTATTTCTTTAACAGGCGAGGTGCGCTCTGGTGGTGAGCGAGGAAGCGGTGCGGTGGAGGTAGTTATTAAAGTACTGAGCATAAGAAGTCTGGAGGGAATTGGGAACCAGTAATGGGCCGTGGCGATTGGGGGGAAATGTTGTCATTCTTAATTTTACGTTATTAAACGCTTGTTTAAGTTCTCACGTTTTAAAGTGTCCAATTCTGATGCCAACCATCGTGCCTTCAGCAGCCTTTTCAAGAGCCTGACATAAAGCGCATGCTTGTGGGTTTCTCCAACTGTGGTGTCAGTACTTTGGGTGTGTGTCTGTGTGTGAAGAGAGAGATCCGCAGAATGAGATAAGCCTGGAGGGTTTTCCCCCCTCCTTCAACGGGAGCATTTGGCTTTACTTTTTATACTGTTTGCTGAAAGTGTTAAATGTAATTTCCAGAATGACACTTACATATTTGTATTAATTTTAAAGGCGAAACAGATGTCATAGAAATTCTATTTATCGGTGCCTTCGGGGCTACAAGTTCAGATGCCTAGAATATAGATGTTAACTCTCCTGTCTAGGGCACTTGGATAGAAAGGTTAGGAAAGCATTGCCTCATATTGCTTGTAAAAAAATGTAATGAAAGTAATCTGAGATTTTCATAATTTAGCTATGCTGCGAATGGAATTATGCCCTCTGAAATAGAATGTGTACTGTGGTAGAGCTTGAAATATACAGCAACTTTTGTATTGGGCCATTTCTGGGATTTCAGATGGTTTTCAATAATATGTAATTAACACATAGCTTACAACTTTAGTGGGTTCCAAGTTCAGGCCAGGAAATAGATTTCACTCTTTTAGAGTAGGGGGAAAAAAAACTGATCGCTGCATAATAGGGAGGGAGAGATAAAGAGTCATCACATTCTTTGATGCTGTGGAAGGAATGGGTTTGGTAGAGGTTGTAAACAGAATATTGAGGATCTTAAGATGTCCTTGTTTTGAGTCTATACTAGCAGTGCCTTCCACAGTGCAGAGAAAGAGACAAAAGGGCAGAGATGAGCAAGCTAATTGAATGTGAAGTAGGCCTACATTGTTTAAAAATCTAGAAAGAAAAGTCATGGAGACAAAAAGGGGTATTTGTGGGGCACCTGCAAAAAAGTGGTAGTCAGTACAATTATTCAAGAAATATGAATAAAAATAAGAAAATCTAGGGGAAATTTTGAAGGGATACTGAAAGAAGCGGACAACATGAAGAACCTGGTAGAATACCAAGAAAACAGATAATCCCAATTATCAGCTATAGGGAGAGGTCAAGGAATATAGCATTGTAGGAAAGACTCTGAAATGTCACTGGGAGGCACATCAAGGCAAAGTTTGGGAGAAGATTAAGATTAGAGATTATCGATGACAAACTGGAGGGCAAAGTGCACACAAAAATGTATGCAACTTGGGCCTCCCCGGTGGTGCAGCGGTTGAGCGCTGGGCTGCGAAGCCGCCCGCGGCCTCTGCGGCGCCGGTTTGATCCCCGGCTGCTCCCCGGCCACCGGAGGAGGGTCCCACATGGCGCGCAGACCTCTCTTGCCGCCGCTGCTCCCCTCAGCAGTGTACTTCGGTCCTTCTGCCTGCTCTGCTCCCCGCTCTGGCTCTGGTGAATTCTCTCACCCTCCCACGCTTCTGACTGTACCCAGTGCATGTATAAACCAAACAAACAAACAAATAAATAAATAAAACATGCCTCTATAAAAATAAATAAATAAATCTTTAAAAAAAAATGTATGCAACTTTATGATCTGGAAATATTTTAAAAGCATTATGCGGGTCTCCCCGGTGGCTCAGAGGTTGAGCCCTGGGCTGCGAAGCTGCCCGCAGCCTTTGCAGCGCTGGTTTGGATCCCCGGCCACCAGCGAGGGTCCCACATGGTGCGCAGACCTCTCCTGCCACCCGCTGCTCCCCTGTGCAGTGTACTTCGTCAGTCTGCCTGTTCTGCTCCCTGCTCTGGCTCTGGTGAATTCTCTCACCCTCCCGCTTCTGACTGTACCTAGTGCTTGTATAAATAAATAAATAAATAAATAAATACATCTTTAAAAAAAAAAGTTAAAAAAATAAAAGCATTATGCATTGAAATGTTTCAAAATTAAGATGAGTTTAAGTGCTGGGTTTGTTTTCTTTTAGTTCATCATAAAAGACACAATAAATGTTAATATGGGAAGTGTTTGAGGTAACTGAAAGTGTACATTTAGTCTCACAGCTTCCTTTTTGTGTGGGGGCCAGATTAGTGCTGAACACAATTCCAAAACCAAATGTAAGGGGAAAATAAACTCGAAAGAAAATAATTTAGTCCATTTTTACATAAATCTATAGCCATCTGTGGTTGTATGGTTTCTTTGCACACAGCATGTTAGAAGGTAATAGCAACACATTGAAAATACAGACAACTATCATTGACAGAGAAGACCCTAGAATGAAAGGTTTAGTCTGAGTAATTCAGTCAGTCTTTGTTTTGTCAGCCTCACATACTTAAAGAGCTCCCATGTTCAATTATTGATCATAATTAGAACTTGAATTCATCAAAGCTTATTTTCATTTCATAGATTTAGTTTGAGATAAGTGGTATGTATTTTAGACATTACTTCACTAGAAATGGTTAAAAGTACAAAAGCTCAGGCACTTACAGAGATGATTTAATGCAGCATTCATTCCTGTCTAATAACTCATTGCCCCCTAAATGCTGGGCACATTGCTATTGTATCAGAGCGTCTACAAGCTCAAGAACCAAATGTTCTAAATTTTTGTTGAAAGAGGGATACTTACAAAAAGACAAAGTATCATCCTACCAATGGAAAACATCTTAAATTCCAAATCCAAGTTTATACATCAAGCAAGTTCAACAGGATGTGCTTGAAAATTTCCACTCTGCCTCCTCTCTCCACCCTCTGAGTCAAATAGTATTCTTACCTATTAGGAAAATCTGCCCTGCCTGTTTCACCTGTCAAGCCTTAATTTCTTGAACTGCATTGAAGATTGAAGATTGTTCTTTCCTAGGGTTTAGAGACTGAAAAACCAGAAAGAACCTGGAATGCTACCAGTTGTTGGCAAGAAGCTTAAATGGACAAAGAATCATCACATAGGCTCAGTACTTTTCTCCTGAGAAACCCAACACCCAACATAGTGCTACAAATTTCACATTACTTATTTGGCAATCTATAAAATGCATATTCATGTATAAAATTAAGGCGGGCATAGTTTTTATGTTGGCATCTTCCCTATCCCATTCTGCTCTGCCTAACTCTTACCAACAATTTTTGCCCTCAAAGGGAGAAATAAAGAGAGCAGATGCGCAAAATTCATATTGGGTGACATTTTATCACCCAAGAGGAAATTTCAGAGAGAGAGAGATTTTCTTTGGGATCTTCTTTGCTTTGATTTCAAAGCAAATCAAGTCAGTATAACATGGTTCAAATCTTGATTTTATTTCATACTGACTGGGTGACTTTGGGCAGGTAACTTTATGGTTCATGATTCTATCACATCCAATTTAACACTAGGAAGTAGGTCTTATGCGTTAGTATTTATTAGTATCTATCACTAATTGCTAAACCTCTTGTCCAGAGTTTATAATTAAGTAGTTGTGGAGCCTGAGATTTTGCATTTCTGACAAATTTCCAGGTGATGCTATTTGTTAGTGGCCCGGGGACCGCACTTTGAGAACCACTGCTTTAGAGCAAAGCAGGGTTTATTAACTGTAGCATAACTTGACATTTGAGGTTGAATATTCTTTGTTATGAGCATTGCCCTGTGCATTGTAGAATGTTAGATATCAGTAGTACCTTCATAGTTGTTACAACCAAAAATGTTTCCTAGGAAACAAAATTGCCCCTGCCTGAGAACCTCTTGCTCTACAGATAGTAAATAATTCCAGGTGATCTCCTGTGTTATTCCTCTCATGCTTTTATGGAGGAAGGGAAGGAAGAGGTTGGGTGATGTTAATAGAAATTCTTGGAATTAGAAGGGGTATGACCCACCTTCAGGTATAATTTCATGCTTTAGTGCAGTTATCTTTAAATCTTACTGTACTGCTGTGCTGTACTACATAGATGTTAACTCTGGCTTAGGAGAACTTGTAGATGATTTTTTTAAATAGTAATTCACATGCTATAAAATTCATTTTTTTAATTTTCAATTGAATGGCTTACAGTATGATCACATGGGTTGTGCAACCATTACCACTATCTAATTCCAAGAACATTTTGTCACCCAAGAGAAAACTCCAGAGAGAGATTTTCTTTGGGATTTTCTTTGCTTTGATTTCAAAGCAGAAGTGCAGATACTCCTGCTCTTACAAGCAACTATTTACCTCAAGAGCCAATGCACAGAAAATAATTTTTGAAAGGCATGTTTTAAAAATAGAAATAATTGGGTTGTTTTTTTTTTAGGTCCCAAGAGAATTAGATAAACTATTTGCAGTTTTTAATAACCTTTTATTGAGTTGTTTCTTAGTATTGGCAGAGGGAGTTTTCTAATCTTTGATCCCTTTCACTTAATAATTCAAATGGAGGGTGCCAAATGCCAAACCAATGCCCCATTGTGTAAGAATTGTTTGATGGGGAAAAAAAAGAATTATTTGATGAGCTTGTTAAAGATTATTAGCCTCCTCCAATTTACCATATGATTCAGATATATTGCCAGGTTTGGGCACCACTGCTTTAGTCTTTCTAAAATACCTAATGTGTGCTTGTTTTCTCACTTATTCTTAAAGCAGCACACACCTCCATAGGGTACTTTTCCCAGTTTCTAGATGGAAAAACAGATTAAATGACATTTTAGGGTCACATGGCAAATAAGGAGCAAAGCTGGATTTAAAATTAGTTCATTCCATTCACAACAACCTTCTCTGAGGGCTTATTCTGTAACAGTCATTGTGCTAAGGTTAGTGATATAGAAATAAACAAGACTTGACTCTCACTGCTACCACTTTTTCTTTTCCAACAAACCTACAAGAGATTGATTTAGCAAATGTAAAATGAATGCAGGTACTTACTTCTTTTTAAATTTATTTATTTATGCATACAAGAGCTGGGTACAGGCCAGAGATGTGGGAGGTGAGAGGATTCACCAGAGGCAGAGTGGGGAGCAGAACAGGCAGACTGACTGAAATACACTGCTGAGGGGAGCAGCAGGCGAGACAGGAGAGGTCTGCTTCACCATATGACTTGCTCCCTGGCTGGCTGGGGATCAGACTCGTGCTGCAGAGACTGTGGACTGCTTCACAGTGCAGAGCTTAACCCTCTTGGCCACCGGGGAGGCCCCACTTACTTCTTTTTAAACTTCATTGTTATTGCCACATGACCATTGAAGAAGCAACTGTAGATAGTAAAGAGTAAAATTCAGGATTAGTCCCTGCAGATGATATTTATTGGCTCCATTTATTTATTACTAATTATTTATTGAACTTCCAACATGTATTGGAATAGTGTCCAAGGGTAGCTTGGAAGGGCCCTCTTCATCACCTCTCTCCAAACAGACCAAAAAACCCACTTGCTGTGGGATCTTTGTGAATTCCCTTAGTTTCTAATAGCCATTATAATCACTATTTACAAGACTCTCCTATATCAAAAACATGAAGATGCTTCTAACGTAGTTGTAGTAGTTCCTTTTTTGAAAGATTTTGTAGATGATACACTACAGAAAAGTGGACACTTATCTACTGTTAGTAAGAGTGACTTGCTACAGCATTTATTAAGGATACTTTAGCAGTATTCAAATAAGAGCATTTAAGTAACACCTTAAAATATATGTACACTTTGACCTCACAATTTTACTTCTAGAAATATAATCCAATAAATTTTTTTAAAGATTTATTTATTTTATTTATACAAGCACCGGGTACAGTCAGAAGTGTGGGAGGGTGAGAGAATTCACCAGAGCCAGAGTGGGGAGCAGAACAGGCAGAAGGACCGACGTACACTGCTGAGGGGAGCAGCGGGCGAGACAGGAGAGGTCTGTTGCGCCATGTGGGACCCTCTCCGGCGGCCAGGGATCGAACAGGCACTTGCAGAGGCTGCAGGCAGCTTTGCAGCCCAGCGATCAACCGCTGCGCCACCAGGGGAGGCCCTATAACCCAATAAATTAAAATGTGTGCGAAGTCAGATAGCTGACTGAATGTTACTTGCAATTTTTTAAATTTTATTTTTATATTCCCCATACAATTGCAACCCCCTTATTTTGACCCCAATACTTCCTTTCCCCACCCCCACCCCCACAATTTTTTTTAAAAAAGATTTATTTATTTATACAAGAACCGGGGTACAGGCCAGATACGCGGGAGAGTGAGAGGATTCACCAGAGACAGAGCTGGGAACATAATAGGCAGACTGATGAAATACACTGCTGAGGGAAGCAGCGGGCAAGACAAGAGAGGTCTGCTGAGCCATGTGGGATTCTCCCTGGCTGGCCAGGATCGAACCTGCGCTGCAGAAGCTGTGGATAGCTTCACAGTGCGGCACTTAACCGCCTGCACCACCAGGGATGGTGGTGCAATTTTTTGAAAAAGATTTATCTATTTATGCATACAAGAACTGGGTACAGGCCAGAGGTGCGGGGAGTAAGAGGATTCACCAGAGACAGTGGGGGCACAGAACAGGTGGATTTACTGAAATATACTGTGAAGGGGAGCAGCTGGCAAGACTGGAGAGATTTGCTGTGCCATGTGAGTTAGCTCCCTGGCCTGGTATTGATCTCTTGCTGCAGTGGCTGCGGATAGCTTCATAGTGCTGAGACTTAACCCCTCGCGCCCCCAGGATAACTCCCTTTATTTGCAATATTTCTGTTGTCACTACCTAGTTTGATCTCATCTGTGTGAATATATTTACCTACTAAAGTAAGTCTCTCTACCTCTTTCCCTCTAATCCTTTCTCTTCCCACCCCCCACTGCAGCCAATGTGATCTTTATACTTTGCAAATCTCATGTCCTCACTGTCCTGTTTAGAATCCTTTGCTTATTCCCCATTACTCTTAAGGTGAAATCCTAACATGATTTAGGATATTTTACACAAACCACTTCCTCCTGTTCCATTTCTTCCTCTCTACCTAGTCCATACCAAACTGCTTTCATTGCTAGATTACATAGCACTCTCACTTTAATCTTTATGCTTGCTATTTACATTTCCTACAATACTCTTTCATTTTACTAACCTATAATTTATGTGAGAGCGTGACCTGCATCTATCCATTCTCAGTGATTTATTTCCTTCTAAGTCCTGTACTACTAGGTATAATCATAGTTGACTTAGCTATATTATCTTACTCATAGAAATAGCTTCTACTGTCAGGAAACCATTTATTGGCCACATCATGTTGGTCATTACAAAGCTCTAATTCAGAGTCCATTTAAAATAAACCAGCACAAGTTGAATATCTGACCTAAGTATAGTAACTATGACTTCTACATCTGTTTAAAGACATTTTGGCCCTGAGTAACATCCCTCAATCTGGCAGAGCTCAATAAGAAATGTATGTTGCTTTTTCTCTTGCCTGCTGAAAGAGTAAGGTGCATGAGGTATCATTGGCCATGTTAGCGAACAGCAGTGCCTGTGGCTCCATCGCCAGGTTCTTGGAGGAGCAACAGAACCTATGAGTTTTGAAGATGTATGAAGATGTATGAAAACATGTTGTACATGTTTTCCAAAAACTCGTCATAGAAGATGACTGAAAAAACTACTAGGAAAAACAACTGCATATAATGAGAACTACCAGTGAAAGTTCAAGTCCTTAGCTATTTAAAAATTCTCCAGTGCCTCAAGTGTTACATGCAACATTTTGGAAGGAAAATGAAAAGTTAGGGCCTCCCTGGTGGCGCAGGGGTTAAAGACAGCACTATCAAGCTGTCTCCAGGCACTGCAGCACGAGTTCGATCTTAAGGTTTATTAATTCAGTGGCTCAATTTTGGCTTCAGGAACCTAGTTCTTTCTGTCTTTCCTCTCTGCCATATATTGCATTGGCTTCATCCTAATATTGATTCCCTTAATAGTCATAGGATGACTGCTAGTGATAATGAAGGAACATACTTGTCCGCATTAGATGGGATGGACTTTTCTTTCCCAGAAGATCAAGTAAGCATGCTTTGGTCCAAATTGTTTTTGCCTGAACAAAGTATTTGGTGCATCCCTGAGACAGTAACTACTATAGGGAAGGAAGGTACCATGACTTTCTTATATTGATCATTACTGAAGAGACTGAATGCTGGGTGTCACCCTATACCCACCACAATTTCTCTTTTACCAAAGGGGAAAAATTGCAGTAATAACCTTCAGGAAATTTTCCAAAAAGGGAAAAGAAAAAGTTTTTCAAAGCTTATAACAATTCCCAAGATGAGATAATCACCAAAAAAAACCTAACAAATCTTTTATTTAGTTAACCATGGAATCTTTTCTCTCCTCAGATCCAGACATTTAATGTGGACGCACCATGCCAGACCGTGGAAGATTTAACGAATGGGGTTGTGATGGCCCAGGTTCTTCAAAAGATGTAAGAACAAATAACTGGCCTTTTTGTATGTTGGTACACGTGGATATTTACTAGATTGAAAGCATGTATTGAAAAGTGCTTACATGAGACATGTGCTGCATGGAGAGTAAGAACTGTAAGCTGCAGTGATTATTTTAACTGGTATCTACTTGTTTAGGTACAGATTGCCTGGTTGCAGGGCTATGATTGCGATAGTAGTTTAGCAGAATTATTTGTTCTTGTGTTTTTCCGGCGTAAAGTTGGCAAAAATTTTCATATTAGCAACCAGATTGTGTCATTGTAAAAGAATCTAAAAGGCTTGCTCTCTCTTTAGAATTTTTGCACAGTTGTCTTATAAGTGGAACCTTTCCTGACCACTTTTATAAAATAAGCAACAACCGTTCTCTCTCTTTTAACCTTTCATGTTCTCCAAAGTATATAAAACTATCTGATCTGCCATATATTGGCTTATGTATTTGTTATCTGCCACTTCTCCTTCACCCTTCTGCAAACACACACACAATGTAAATCCCCATAGAGATAGAGAATTTATTTTATTCACTGTGACAGCTTAGCACCTAGGACAGTGCCTGGTTTTGGTTAAATCATATGAAAATGCTGTTCTTTGTAGGTCAGAAATAGTCAAATATCAGCATTTTCTCATGGTTCAGTCTGCATCATGGGTGCTCATTTTCTTTGAATGATTAAAAGAATAAAATATTGGTTTGGCAAATAGCCAGTCAAAAAATGGGCAGAAGGATTTTCAAAGAACGCAAAAGGCACATGAAAAGTTACTCAGCATCAGTTATCATTAGGGAAATGCAAATCAAAACCAAGTGAGATACCACCTCACACCCCTGAGAATGGCCCATATCAGTAAGGACAGGAACAAATGTTGGCAAGGATGTGGAGAAAAAGGAACTCTTGTATACCGTTGATAGGAGTGTAGACTAGTCCAGTCTCTATGTATAACAGTATGGAGGTTTCTCAAAATGTTGCAAATACATCTACTCTATGATCCAGCAATTCTCCTCTGAGGTATCTACTCCAAGAATATAAAAACACTAGTTTGGTGGCGCAAGGGTTTAAGCACCACATTATGAAGCAATCCACAGCCTCTGCAACATGAGTTCAGTCCCCAGCCAGCCAGCCAGCCAGGGAGCAGCCCACATGGTGCAGCAGACCTCTCCTGTCTCACCTGCTGCTCCCCTCAGCAGTGTATTTCAGTCAGTCTGTCTGTTCTGTTCCCCATTCTGTCTCTGGTGAATCCTTTCACCACCATCCCCCGCATCTCTGGCCTGTACCCCAGTTCTTGTATACATAAATAAATTTTAAAAAATAAAACACTAGTTTCAAGGGATATATGCACTCCTGTGTTCATTGCGGCACTATGAATAGCCAAGCTCTGGAAGCAGCCTAAGTGTCCAGTGATAGTTGAGTGGATTAAAAGATGTGATATATATACACAGTGGAACACTACTAGCTTATATTTAAAAAAGGAGATGAAATCATGCCATTTGCAGCAACATGGATGGAACTGGAAGGGATTATGCTAAGCAAAGTAAGTCAATAAGAAAGATAAATACCAATTATTTTACTCATAGAATATGCAAAGCAAAGGAACACAAAAACAAAGCCTTCAAATCTGACAGAACTGGGGAAGGGAGCAAAGTGGGGATCATATTGGAGGATGTTGGTGTTGGGCTGTGTGAGAACATATATTTGTAGAGGTGTGAACCTATACCCCTTAAGCATGCACTGTTGTAAATCAACATTACCTCAATAAATATAATTTAAAAATGGGGAAAAAATTGGGATATATAAAACATACCTGATTGTTTCCGTCTAAGTATTTTGAAAACATGGTAGCTATAAATTTGGTGTTATATGACTATTTTCAACTTTTACCTAAGAATTTTTCAAATTAAGGATTGCCTATGAATTTAAGAAATCATCAGATTCTATGTGATTTGGGGGATACTTTTGTATTTTGAAGCTTTGAACACTTGTCAGCCTCATGATATTAAAAGATTTGCATGTGACTAGCTAGGATTTTCTGTAGTTCTGTTGAGAATCAGTGACATCATTGAGTGGGTTCTTGCTGTTCACCTTGTAGTGAGCTATGTAGAGTTGCCCAGCTAAGAGGCAGCTCAGATGCCTGCACTTCAGAGAATCAGTCCATGTGCCTTTATTGGGTACTTGGGCTTTAAAATTGTGGTTTGCTATGGCTTCTGTAATTTGCATGGTGTTCATGGACAGACCCCCAGTCTTTTTGATGAAGCTCAAGAAAGCTCATTTGAAATCTAACCAGCCCTGGTTCTAGCATTGTGAGAACGGTGATCTTGCAATTTTCATGGTCAACTCTGAGTGAGGCCCTAATTATTAATAGCCTTTGAATGGTCTGGAGAATTCCCTGAAGTTCTTAATAAAAATTAATTTGTGGATTAATATGCTTTCCAGGTATGTTTATCTAAGCGATTTTTTTTTGCTCAAGTTAGTGTGAGTAGGATTTGTATAACTTCTTGAAACCAGAAGACAGAACTTGCAAGTGTGTGTGTGTATAGTTCACCAAATCAAGAGCATAATATATACATCATGTTTTGCAAAGTGATTATTTTAACCAAAATTTTGCTGTTATATTTCTCATCAGTACTTAGATTTTTACTTTTCTTTCCAAAATGCTTTCCTTTTTCCCCCTTTCATTGACATATAACACACACAGAAAAATATACTAAAAATAGTGATGAATTTGTGTGTTGTATGTATATCTGTATGTACACACATTCATGTGACCACCTCAAAGATTAAGACACAGAACATTTCTAGTACCCAGATGACTCCTCATTTTCCCTCTTCCTAATCAGTAAAACCTCTTGCCCTAAAATTATCCCATGGTTCTGACTTAAATACCATTAATTCATTTTTCCTGTTCTTGAACATCTTATAAATGGAGCCATACAACTTGTACTTACTCTTTGGTGTTTGAGTTCTTTCTCATCATATATTTATTTTGTTGCATATTATCTGTTTTAAATGAATATATGCAACTTTATGGATAGTTCAGTTCCTTGCTTGTCAGTTTGATATGTATTGAATGACTACTTTGTGTCCAGCATTGGTTGATACAAGGGCAGCCACACTGATATGATAATTGCCTTGGGAAGTTTATAATCTGAGATAAAACACATCTTAATTAATCATGGAGACAAAATTGCTACTATAATAACTATTACAGGAGAGTACACAGTGTTGTGAAAGTTTGCAAGAGGCATATTTAACTTATTCATGGAAGTCTTGAACATTTTACCTAAGTAGAGATAAATCTGAAAGATGATAGCTAACAGATTTCTTAGCAGAAGGAGCATATGCTTCTTTCAAGCTGAAGGGACACTGTGAACATTACAGCATAAAGAGAAAAGATTTGGGTGAAGATGATACGGTGGATGGAGTCACACCATGTAGCACTCTGGGAAGCAAATGAGGAGTTTTAAGAGGAAATGGGTTAACACAATTAGATTTACTTTTTGAAAATAATCTGGCTGCAGGTATGAGATGAATTGGAACAGGCTAGAATGAAGGAGGATGATCAATTGGAAAGAAATTTTTAGTAATGGGAGGTGGTGCTACCTTGAACTAAGAGTGGTGAAAGAGATGTGGACAAACGGATGGACTGACAGTGGTGTAGAAAATCAAATTTTGACATAGTGGGCAAAAGGGATGTGTTAAAATTGACATTTAAATTACTAACTTAAGCAAATACAGTAAAAAGCCTACAAACCACTGATGTGGGAATGCTGAAAAGAGATCTGCTGTGGGGCAGTGCTGGATGTATCATGAGTTTAGTTTGGGGGACATCGAACCTGAGTTGGTATTGAGACATCAAGAGAAAATGCCAAGTTAACAGTTGACATTATTGGTTTAGCATTCAGAAGATTGAGTCCAAAGTGGAGATAACATTTGAGCATCTCATAATAGAAACCATAAGTTTGGAATAAATTGCCGAGGGGAAAGTAGAGTGAAAAGAGGAAGTGTGTACCTGAGCCTTGAAGAACTCTGACATTTAAGTGTCATTTAGAGCATCAACCAACAGAGAAACCAGAGAGGTCTTGAGAAAACCTAATAGATTGTGGGTGCTGAGAAGGTTACTGGAGGGCCTCCCCTGGTGGCGCAGGCCATTGAGCACAGTGCTGTGACGCTGTCCGCAGCCTCTGCAGTGAGGGTTCAATTCTGGCCAGCCGGCGAGAATCCCACATGGCGTGGCAGACCTCTCCTGTCTTGCCCACTGCTCCCCTCAGCAATGTATTTCCTCAGTCTGCCTGTTCCATTCCCCGCTCTGTCTCTGGTGAATCCTCTCACCCTCCCGTGCATCTGGCCTGTACCCCAGTTCTTACATGCAAGAATAAATAAATCTTTTTTTTTTTTTTTAAAAAAAAGGTTACTGGAAAGAACACATCTTTTCATTGTGTCTGAGCTGATAATTGAAAAATTTGTATCTTTTTTGACTTTTAGTAGAAAGATTTTCAAATATGAAGGGATCTAAGTGTGCTTATTGTTAATATAATTTTTTTGCTCCAGTTTTTAAGTCATTTTCTGTTCATCTACTCTCTGGCTTTAAAATTTTTGATGCTGTTGACTTCTCAATCTTTATTTTTGTCCCTGTAGGTTCATGTTCCCCTCTCAAAAAAAATTAATAGACTGTTTTGTAGAGTGATTTTAGTTTCACAGCAAAATTTAGTAGACAGGAGATTCATTTTGGGATAATGGAAACATTCTGGAGGTGGATAGTGGTAATGGTTACAAACAATGTGAATGTATTTAATGCCTCTGAACCCCATGCTTTAAAATGGCTTAAGTAGTAAATTTTATTTATATGTATTACACCAAAAAGTGTTTTTAAATTGAGCAAAATTATGGCAAGTTCCCGCATACTTCTGCCCTACTAAGCACATAGCCTCCTCCCTCACTATCAACATTCCCACCATAGTAGTACATTTGTTACAATTGGTGAGCATACACTGACATATCAGTATCTCCCTAAATCCATGTGTTATATTAGGGTTCACTCTATTATAATTCTGGAGACTTTGACAAATAATTAATGACATGTATCCATTATTGTAGTACCATACAGAATAGTTTCATTGCTCTAAAAATCCCTTTTTTTTTTTTGCTTTCTCTAACACCCATCGCTTCTTTTTTAATTTATTTTTTAAATTTTTTTACATCATTGTTCATTTTTAAACAATATTTGCTTCCCCCACCCCCTCACGTGTAGTCCCCATAGTGTTTCCTTCACCAATGCACCCATGCACCATCACCTCAGTCCCCTGTGCTCCTCCCTCCCTCTGATCCCTCTCCTGCCTCCTCCCCTGCAGGATGTCTCTGATTTATGATTGTCCTTTTTTGCTTTGTTGTGTTTTGTACTGTTATTATTTTTTTACACTGGTGTCTTATTTGGTTCCCCTATATTCCTGCTGTAAGTGAAACCATCTCATATTTTTCTTCTTTCCTTCTGGCATATTTCACTGAGCATATTCCTTCTATCTCCATTCACGTTGCTGTGAATGGCATGAGTTTATCTTTTTTGATTGCTGAATAATATTCCATTGTGTATATATACCACATCTTCTTGATCCAGTCACCTATTTTTGGGCATTTGGGTTGTTTCCAGGTTTTACCTATTGTAAATAGTGCTGCAGTAAACATAGGAGTACAGGTGTTCTTTTGAATCAATGTTTTTGTGTCCTTTGGGTAGATCCCTAGGAGTGGAATTCCCGGGTTCTATGGTAGCTCCATCTTTAGTAGACTGAAGAACCTCCAGACAGCTTTCCATAAAGTTGAACCAGTTTGCACTCCCACCAGCAATGTAGGAGAGTTCCTTTTTCACCACATCCTCGCCAACATTTGTTGTTGCTTGTTTTTTTGATATAAGCCATTCTTTCTGGTGTAAGGTGGTATCCTATTGTGGTTTTGATTTGCATTTCCCTGATGATAAGGGATGTTGAACATTTTTTTATATGCCTATTGGACATTTGCATTTCCTCTTTGGAGAAATGTCTTTTAAGTTCTTCTGCCCATTTCTTGACTGGATTGTTTATTTTGTTTTTGTTGAGTTGTGTGAGTTCTTTGTATATCGTTGTGATCAGACCCTTATCCGTTGAATGGAGTGCAAAGATTAAAAATCCCTTTTGCTTCAGTAGCAGTGTATGCAGGATATGTCAGGCATCTGCTGACTTGGCCATTTGCATGATCTTAGAATGTCTGTCAAAGGTGGCACTTAACACCTTCTTACCACCTTCCACCCTTCACTGATGTCTCATTTTTCTCAGCGTTGCCTATGCATCACCCTTACCTTGACTTTGAAATTAAAAGAAAACAGCCTTTCTCTTCTTTTATCCTTTGTGTCCAAAAGGAGTTCACCAACTGGATGTCCTGCGGTTCAGTTTAGTACAATACTGACTTCATGAGTTAGCTCAGACCCCACAAGTTAAATGTCAAAGTCCTTCAAATATGATACTACCCAGAATTAGCACAGATTCCTTAAGTTTAAGGCCTCAGTTCCACAAGATTGACCCCACTTCAGATGCCAGGTGGACATGAGGTCCTCAGTGCACCCACTCTTCTGCCTGCTAACCAGAAATTCTGGAGCTATCTTGAACACCCTCAGGTTTGATAATTTGCAAGAATGACATGAAATTCAGGAAAGTGCTATACTTTTGATTATAGCTTTATAAATGAGACAACTCAGGAATTGCCAGATGAGAGGGATGCGTAATGTAAGGTATGGAGTTGGGGGCTCTGCAGCAATTCCATGCCCTCTCCATGCACACTGCTCTCCTTCATGTTGATGTGTGCACCAACCCTGAAGTTCCTTGAGCCATGTAGTGCAGGGTTTGTATTTACATACAGTGGATGCCTATATAAAGGTATAATGAAAGCATTAACCATGTGATTGAACTCAATCTCCAGTCCTTTCGTGGAGTTCATGGGGTGGAGGTGGTTAGTTCTTCCGGGACCAGCTCCATCCTGAAGCTATGTAGGGTCCCTACATTAAATCACTTCTATCATAAACCCAGGTATGTTTGGACAGGGATAATCATAAATTATAGAAGATACTTACACCACTTAGGAAATTTTAAAGGTTTTAGGAACTCAGTGCCAGGAAGCACAGTATATTTACAACCGCATATTGATCAAAAGAGTAAGATCACAAGTAGTAAGTTTTGCCTCTAAGTGCCTTTGGTGTTGTTTCCAGAGTTCAAGAAAGAGGGGGAAAAGAAAATAAATGAGACCATGGGAGATAAGATGAAGGTCAAGCTGTGGATAATGGTGGAATGCTTCGTAAAAGGATACTCTTTTTATAGTACCCTGAGCTGCTGTCCTTGGTTTGGAGGCTATCCCTTATATGCTGGTATTGACACAGTAGGCATCAAGTATAATTGCTATACTTTGTTGTCATTGTAGATACAAAATTGAAATTATTGTAGCTAATTTTCTAATACATATTTAATGGCAAGGGGATCAAAATGATTATTCCGAGTAACTGAAAGGTCATTTAAAATGGACCTAAGAATCAATGTATTTATAAAGGGGAAAAAACTAAGATTTGCTATTAAAAATATCCTATTAAGAAATGGAATCAATATACATTTTTGGTTTTTGACCCCATTTTTATTTGGGGGAGTTAGATAATATTAAATTGCTGAAATAATTTTAGCAGTAGAAATAAAAAGTTTTTGGTTTCTGTGGGGGCAGTTGACTGCAGGCAGATGAAAATTGGTATTATATTGAATTAAAATGAATGAGCCTTTCCTTTAGCTTAAGCTGTGGCTGATACATAAGTTATAACCAAATGGAAGTCACTGGAAATATATAAGTAAATGGTTTTGTATATTTCATGTTTTGTTTTGTTTTTTCCTTAGCAGGTAACAGAATGCAGTAAGAAGCTAAAGATAGCTTGTTAGGAATACTCCCAGTAAGATAAAATGATTAGTTGTTCTTTATATATCTGTAAGAGATTTTGGAGAAGAGCAATCCTAGCCAGAGAAATATTAAGTGGGTAGTTAGAAAATACCGCTGAAATTGTGAACTCCTTACAGAAACAGAGTCATGGATAGCCGCCTGCATATTGAGACACAATTTATTATAGGAAAAGTCACACTGAATGGAAAACTGTAGACTACTTTTCTTGATGTGTAGATTGGAAGCTTATTAAATAATAGCACAATTGCTTCCCGAATGTGTTATAGTCCACAGGTATTTAATGAAAACCTGCTTTGTGTCAGATTGGAGGTTTGGGGCAGTAAGTGGGAACAAATCCTTGCCCTGATGAACATAGAGTATCATGAATGATGCTGGTCTTTTCTCCTTGTAACCTCGTTTACTGTGCATGAAGGAGATAATCAGTCACAGGACCTTATTGTTTGTTAGAACAGTTTTGTGTTGAACTCTGCTGTTCTGTCTTAACAGAAATGCTTATATTATCACTTCTACCACTTAGCTATATGAGTGAACTTGGGAAAAATCACTTGACTTATGAATCTGTTTTTCCTTAACTGAAATATAGAAATAATCATACATTTCTTGCAAAGTCATTGCAAATATAAGGTCCTGGTTCAGTGCCTGGCATATTATTGATGCTTAGTTCATGATGGTAATGACTGTTTTTGTTGTCTTCCCTTCCTAGCTCAGATATGCTTCTGCGATTTTGATTTTGTAATCTCTTAAAAAAAAAATAAACTATGTTACGGTGCTTAATTTTAAATAGATTTTTCAAAGTTGTTTTATTCATAATATGTATTGTTCTAAATTACAAATGAAGTATCCTATGATCTTGGAGTTCTTGGGATACTATGCAATTTCTTAGACTTTTTATAGCAATCTTTTCTGTAAGTTAGTGATTTTCTGGTGAAATATGATTATCTTCTAGCTGTGTGATCCTGAATTGCCACTCGGTAAGTTCAGTGCCTTTCATTTTGGGTAGTCACCAGCCACATTGTTTTAAACTCCTTGATTGTCCTCTTTGTGAGTTTCTTGGCTAGTAATATTAATACTTGATTGGCAAGGATTGTTCTTTTTGATTACAGCTTTTTAGATTACTTAAATGTCTCCCAAAAATGAATGTTTTCCCTTTTCTACATTTTTATGATTATTCCATAATTTAGTGGAATTTACTTCCGTTGTTTTTATTTGCATTATCTATTCTCACAAGAAGTTTAAAGGGGATACTTGGGGTTTGCCAGTTTATAGCACTCCCTTTCTCTGAAAACTCATCCCTCTTCTGATTGCTTCTCACATGTGTAGACATTCTTCCTCCTAAAGTTGTGTCTTGCTTTCTGTTCTCCGTCTTTTTGGTCCTATGTAATGGGACCAGAGTTGGAAAAAACAGACTCTAGTTGAGTCATTTAGATTTTTGTGGAAATTTCAAATTGGTACTGAGGAATAGCTGGTCTTGATGGTATTTGCTTGAACTGAAGACTGGGAACGTGTCTGCAGCTATCTCCCGTGTGTGTAATGAGAAACAGAAAAAAAGTTGGCCTACAGAGAGAAAAACTGTAGATGGACAGAAAGATAGACTGAGACAGAAAGTGTCCTCTCTGTATTTTAAACAGCTTTCCAGATACTTTTTCCAGTTTTTCATGAGTCCCAGTTATATTTCATTACAATAATATATCTTAGTGATCTTCTAATAAGTTTTCTTTTCCTGCACACATTTGCTCAAATTCATTTCTCTTACCTAATAACGAAAGGTTCTTAACTAAAGAAGCTAGATTAGGTTTAAAACAAAAATCAGTGAGTAATTAATATCCACATGCAAAAGAATGACGTTAGACCACTTCCTTACACAAGATACAAATGGATCATAAACCTAAATATAAGAGCTAACACTATTGAACTCTTAGGAAAAAACATTGAGTAAATCTTCCTGATCTTGAATTGGACAAAAGCTTCTTTGATGCAACACCAAAAGTAAAAGGTAAATTGAGCATCATCAAAATTAAAAATCTTGTGCTGCAAATTATGCCATCCGAAAGTGAAAAGGTGGCTCAGCAAATGAGAAAACTTATTTCATGTCTTGTCTGATAGGGACCTGTATCCTGAATACTACATGATAAAAGCCAAGCACAAAAGTCTGCATAATGTATAGCTACATTTATTTTTTAAATTTTTTTAAGATTTTATTTTTATGCATACAGTACTGGGGTACAGGCCAGAGTTGGGGGAGGGGTGAGAGGATTCACCAGAGACAGAGTGGCAGACCAACTGAAATACACTGCTGAAGGAAGCAGTGGGCGAGATAGGAGAGTTCTGCTTCGCCATGTGGGTTGCTCCCTGGCTGGGGATGGAACTAGTGCTGTAGAGGCTGCGGATAGCTTCATAGGTTGCGTCTTAGCCCCTTGCGCCATCAGGGAGGCCCCTATAAAGCTACATTTAAATGACATGTCCAAAATAGGTAAACCCGTAGAGACAGAAAGTTCATTAGTAATTCCCAAAGACTGGAAAGAGGGAAGTGATGGCAAATGGACACAGTTTCTTTTTGAAAAGTTGGAAATGTTCTGAAATTAGATTGTGGTATTGGAGCTACAGCTCTGTGAATATACTAAAATCCTTTGTATTGTATACTTTAAATGGGCAAGTTGTCTGGTATGTAAATTATATCTCGATTAAGCTGTTTTCAAAAGTAGAGAGACTATGAAATTAATGTTGTCTAGTTATTGACACAGACTTCAAAAATAATCATAACAGATTTCTCAGAGGTAACTTAGTTGTAACTTTTTCATTAATACTTATTACCTAAATAAATGCATTTTTCTTTATTAATAAAATTTTGAAATTTTCGATGGCATGTTGTTTCATATAACTGTAATGTGGACAAAATTTAGTACTAATTGTATTTATCAGTTTGAGTGGCAGTGTAAGTTGAAATGTAAATTTTCCTAATGTAGTTCTTGTTAGTGTTGTGTTTTTAGGTAAATTGAGAGTGCTGGGATGGTATGGAAAGAGCTTTGAACTTTGCTCTATGCTAGAGTAGGGCAAACAGATGTTCAGTCTATAATCTTGAACAAATAATTTCTTAGAGCACAGGTTTCACACCTTCGAACTGAGGATCATGCTGGACCATAAAAAGGTTCTTTTTCTTTTTAAAGAAAAATACCAATGGTCTCACTCATAGCAGGAATCTAGAAAACCTAAATAAGGGACCAGGAAAAAGAATAAATATAAGAAAGAAAAAATCAAAATCGACAAACAACTATGAACCAGAGACACACTATGGGGGCGGGGTAAGGAGGGATTGGGGTCAAAATAAGGGGGTTGCAATTGTATGGGGAATATAAAAATAAAATTAAAAATAAATAAATAAATGTGTATTTTGGTCTGTTGGAATAAAAAAAATGAAATTCAACCAGGTTTTAGCAAAAAAAAAAAAAGTTCTTTTTCTTTTTAGTATTTATAGGCATTTGGGATATTTTCCAAAGAAAGTTAAACATAAGTATATTCAGCTTACATCCTTGTTTCAAATTGTATGTCCATGCCAATATTATCTTAGATTTTGAATCTTTTGTAAACAGAAACAGTGTCCACTTTTGTCTAATGCCTGTTAATACATTTAGGTTCTCAGTTTATTTAAAGAAGTTAACATTTCAGTGACGTTGTTGGTGACCTTCAAAGTGTAAGGTGATGAAAGTCAATGAAATCTTAACCGAAAAAGTGTATCATAACATTTTTTTCTATTTAAAATTCTGTCATTGATTTTTACTATTTTTAGGTATTAGTGTGATACCTACTAATTGTTAATTTCATTAGTGTATTCATTTATAATTTTCTCTTATATTAACTACCTTTTTTTGTCTTTTAGTTTACATTTTGATAAAAAATATTTTAAGAGCTCATAGACTATATTGTATCCACTTATCTGAGTTATTTAGTGGATAATATGTGGCAATTACATTTTTATTTTGTAGTTAAGTGATGACATGGAATGAGTTTCAGTTTTGGTTACTTTATTAGCTTTATAGCTACATGATTTTAATATGCTAGCTTTTTCTTATTTGCAGAGATCCTTCATATTTTGATGAAAATTGGCTTAACAGAATCAAAACCGAAGTAGGAGATAATTGGAGGCTAAAGGTATTTTCTTTTTATTTTTCCATCGGTTAATTTGTCTTTGACTTATATTTGTTGATTTTTTATCTGATGTGTCTAGTGAGCTTTAGAAACTTAGGTAGCCTTTAGTGAAATAATCAAGACTGAATATTGGAGATAACCTGAAGTTGCTTACCAAAATGGAATGTGAGTCAGTAAAGCATAGCGACTGAGAACGTGGACCATAGACCCCGAATACTTATATCCATGGCCCAACTCTCCCTTTCTGAATCTAGGAAACTTTTAACCTTTCTGTGTCTGTTTACAGCAATAAATGAGTTAATACATTAGAATGCTGTGTAGCACATGTTAGTTGGTAGTGTTATTAACAGTGAGAAAAATGTTGCTCATTATCAGGGGTCCAAAACACTCAGTGAATGAATTCTTTACATTTCCTTCCTAATACCCTTAGATTTCAGTATTTCTCAAGCTTCTTTGAGCAAAACCCCTAACAAGAAATACATTTTACATAGCAACCTGCTCTCCATATTTATGTTCATATACAGTTGAACACATTTTTGGCCTTATTCTATACAGTAATATGTTCACTTTATTTTTTAAAGTATTTATTGCAACCCACTAAAGAGAAGTTCTGTATACCTTTCACCCAACTTCTCTAGTGGTTACATCTTGTGTAATTATAATGTAATAGCACAGCTAGGTAACTGACATTTGTACAATCAACAGTGTATTCAGATATCATCAGTTTTACACACTCTTTTGTGTTGGTGTGTACATTTCTGTGTAGCTCTGTCAGATTGGACAGTCATACAGCAGCCACCACAATGAAGTACAGAATCTTTCCTTCTCCACAAGACTCCCTGTACTACTTTCTATGTCCACATCCACACCACCCCACCCTTCCCCTAGTCCCTGAAAACCACTTATGTGTCCTCCATGTCTATTATTTTGTACACTAATTGGTTTTCATGGCCCAGTAATGATCACAACTAGCAGTTTTGATAACTCTGGAACCATTTCTTTATGATTTAGACTGTAGAGACTCAGAAATGCAAATGAGTAAGCATGTAAAACCCCTGGACTTAAGATGTGCAAAGCTCCATTTGTTTGTATTTCCCCATAAAAGTGTGTATATGATGAAAAATATTTACTGATTGCTTATATGTTGGGTTTGCCATAATCTAATTACTTCTTTTTAAATTAGAATGAATATTTTTAATGACTTCTAATTTGTAAATAATCATTGAGGAATGGGCAATTAAACTGAATTTTTAATGTTTAAAAGCAATTCATGAATGTTTAAAATAATGTACTAATCATTTTGTGTTTGCTTTCTGGCTTGACCGAAGGGGGGTTGCCTACCTCACCCCCACACAGACAGTACTCAAACACACACACACACACACACTCTCTCTCTCTCTCTCTCTCTCTCTCTCCCCCTCCCTCCTTCTCTCCCCCTCTCTCTCCTCAGTGTCACAAATGTTGCAAAGGCAATAATAAAAGAAGGGAAAAATGTGTATTATATTCATAATATACAGAATTAAAAATGTCAATTCTGATTTTCATTCTATTCTCCATATTTTATCCTGTTATATTTCTTCAATTTTAGGTATCACTGATTAATGATAAGATATATACCTTTTTTCAATGGGAAATAAATTCCCATTTTTAAATGACCACATTGACTTTGTAAGATATTATTTTAAATGTTAAAATATGAAAAAAATCAACATTCTAGAACAAATAAAATCATGTATAATGCAATTCTCAATTTCTCCAAATTTTTTAGTTCGGTGCTCAACTAAGGAAACAGCAAGCTTACCCCCATGTTCATTACAGCATTATCTGTAATAGCAAAGAGCTGTCAACAACCTAAGTGTACCCATCAACAGATGATTAGCAAACAGGGGATGTAGGTGGAACAATGCAATACTGCTCAGCTATTAAAAAAAAATTCTTGCCATGTGCAACCAGGTGGATGGACCTGGGAGGTATTATGCAAAGTGAAATAAGTCAGATGGGGAAAGAAAAGTCATGTATGGTTTCACAAATCTGTAGCATATAGGTAAATCAAATAGATAGTCTAAATTAAACAGAAACAAACTTTGAAACCTTAGTACCAATTAGTGGTTAACAGAGGGAAAGGGGAAGAAAGGGTATGGGTGAAAGGTGGTCAACTATATGGTGAAGGATAGAACTGGACTTTTAGTGGTGAACCTAGTACAATATATACATTAAGTTGGTTTTTAATGATGCACATCTTGAAACTATAATATTATAATACAATATTATTTCAATTGAAAAATAGTGATGTTATATATAAATGGTATTGTATAACATGCAATATTTTGAGACTTAACTGCTTTTACTCAGTGTAATGGTTGTGAGATTCTTTCAGGTTATTGTATGTATCAGTACTTCCAACCCTTTTATTGTAGAGTAATTTTTCAATTTATGGAAGTGCCACAAATTGTTTATTCATTAACCCATAGGAGGACATTTGGATCGCTTCTGAGTTTCTAGAGATTGTGGGTAGAGCTACTATAAATATTCATGCACAGACGCAGCTGTTTTGTTTTCTGATTATGGTGGTGGTTACACAAATTCATATATATATTAGAATTTGTAAAACTGTAGACCAAAAATGTTAATTTTACTGTGTGTTAATTTAAAAACAATTTTAAACAAATTATTAAGAAAATAAACATAGTGTTTTCTGACAGTGAAGGAATTTGGAGATATTCCTCTATAGGTTATAACCTCCTTCTTAGGTTACTTTGGAGATTTCTAAAGGTAATTTTGACTGTTAATTGTGTTTAATTAGCCTGGTGTAAGATGCAACTCCTTTTTCTGAGGGAAGACAGCACTGAACTAAAGTCTTCATTTAAGATGGCATGTTTATTTTTTTATCTCCAGAAAATCCAGATTATTTAATTTTACTCTTAAGTCTTGTTAAATTCCATTCATTTTTATCAATGTTATCATAACATCGAAATTTTTTGTAGTCAGAAACAATGTGTTTTATATATCTCTTAGATCAAATAAATTAAAACATTGATGTTTTTTGATGATAGTAATTTAAATATGCCATTGGGTTTTTTAATTTACTTTATGATTAAGTAGAATGATTAGTTCAGAAGTTTTTTATGTTAAACTATATTTTGCTTTGTGCTTGGAGCTGCCTTTTAAAAACCCAGTCATTTCCTCTTTCTTTAAACAGATAAGCAATTTAAAGAAAATTTTAAAAGGAATCTTGGATTACAATCATGAGGTAAGAACTTTTTTTCATTCTACTTGGAAGTATTACTATAGGACAGTGCAGTTTTACAGTATTTTTTAATAGTTTCAAGAAAAGGAAAAATTACCTCAAAATTAATTATGTTTTATCCTCCATTGTGTATTTCTAGGGTGTTAGTTCATGTAATTATCTATTAGTTAGTTACTAGATAATCTCTGTCAGTGAAATATGCATAGTTTGTAGACGATTACTCATATATGCTGAACTTTACTTTCTCCTTCCTGTTAACTCTCTTTTTTCTTCCCTTACTTTGTAAATGTAGTTTAGAGTCCATTCATAGCTGTTATAATCAACTCATTATTTACATCTATTTTATTCCTTGGCAAATCCCCATCCCTAGACTAACTCATTTTATCTTGAGCCTGCATAAAACAGTTAAGACATTGCTGCATTAAAAATCTGGCATTAGAACTAACTTGTTTTCCTTTAAATTTCATGAACTTACCTATCATATGGACACAACATAACTGCAAACCTATGTTACTTTCCTGTGTTTTTCCTCCCAAGCTACCTGCAGTTATATCTTCCCTATCTCAGTAATGACCCTGCAGTCTACTACCCTACCACTCAAGCCCCAAACCTATAAATTGTGTATAACCCTTCCTTCTTTTGATATTATCAACAAAAACCTTTACATTAAACCTCGAAAGGTCCTCCCCGGTGGCGCAGCGTTTGAGCGCTGGGCTGTGAGGCTGCCCGCAGCCTCTGCAGCTCCGGTTTGATCCCTGGCTGCCGGTGAGGGTCCCACATGGTGTAACAGACCTCTCCTGCGGCCCACTGCTCCCCTCAGCAGTGTATTTCATTGGTCTGCCTGTTCTGTTCCCTGCTCTGGCTCTGGTGAATTCTCTAACCTTCCTGTGCTTCTGACTGTACCCAGTGCTTGTATAAATAAATAAATAAATCTTAAAAAAAAAAAAAAAAAAAAACCTCGAAAATACAGCTTTCTCCATTTGTGCTGTCACAATCCTTATCCCAAGCCGTCATTAGCTCTTGCTTTAATTACTAGAGTTGTCTACTAGTCACCCTGTTTCCCGCTTGCCTTTCTACAGTCTCTTCTCCACTCCCAAACCAGGATGATTTTTAAAAAATGTAAAGTGATTATATCAGTCTCATTTTCAAAGTTTACTGCAGTTTTCTATTGTGTTAAGCATCAGCTCCCCACTTCTTACCCTGAGGCACCAGGTACTACATGACCTCTTCTACTTTCCCATGCATTGCTCTCACCTCACCCTGGCACTGCAGCAACATTTATCCTGCTTGTGCAGGTTTGTATTAGAATCTTCTTTTTTCTCAGTAGGGTTATCTAACAGAGACCAGTCCATTTGTCTACATATAAGTCATTCATTTGGGACCAGGTTCCCCATAAAAGATTCCTCTCCATTCTCCTTCCTGATATAGGTGTCTTACTGTCAGTGTGTTGTTGTGTTTGTTTTTTTTTTAATCGTTAAAGAACAGGTTTATTAGGGAAAGGGGACAGAAGAATAAAGGACACTTGCATAGGCACAAGTGGGCAGAAAGAGCTGCCACTGTCCATGTTTTGTAGTCAAATGGATTGAAGATGACTAGGGAAAATCTTACTGTTGGGAGCATGAGCCTATTCTTAATTTCTACTCATCTAATACTCCTAATGTGTTTAGAACTTCTCTGAATCTACTCTTTCAGAGAGAACACACCGAATTTTTCTGGGAGCAGCAGAGGAATCAATAGTGCTCATTTTCTTTGCTCACTGTACATACCCCATACTAGATTAGGGTCTATGTGGCTATGTTTCTGCATAGTTATAACTTAGTATGGGAGGTAAAAATAGAAATTAGGAGTTAGATTGACATAACAGCTCTGTCCTGAATGATGAGTTTCTAGAGCTGACAAACTAATCTCTGTCAAATCTTTTATTGGGTCATATAAATGTAAATGTAGTGCCAATCTTTCTATCTTCGTTCAGATTTTAGGACAGCAAATCAATGACTTTACCCTTCCTGATGTGAACCTTATTGGGGAGCATTCGGATGCTGCAGAGCTTGGAAGGATGCTTCAACTCATTTTAGGCTGTGCTGTGAACTGTGAACAGAAGCAAGGTAATTTATTTCAATGTATGCATTTAAAACTAAGGAGAGTAATATATATTGTGTATTTCATATAATTACCAATATGAACAGTCACATCTTTAAGGGTACCCTCAAAGAATGCCATTTTCTATGATTTTGCTGATAATTTGTTTTGAAGCTTAAAAGAGTGTTTTGCAAGTTAGACTAAATTTCATGAAGGTGATATTCTTTCCCTTTCTGCAAAACTGTATAATTTTTTTAAGCATATGTTTTTAACTATCCTGAATGTGATATAGCTTGCTGTTAATTGGACATGGACAAGCTAAATTAAATACTTAATGTTAGCAATAATATGATATAATATACTGGATCAGTTCAGCTCTGGAAACTTAAAATTGGATATTTTAGGTGCAAGTATGAAGGATTTATTTTATGAATATTTACTGAAATCAGGCATTATGCTGGGGCCTAGGAACACTTGTCAGACAAAAAACAGACACAGAACCTTCCCTGATGGAATCTATAGTTGAGTGGAAGAGGAAGGCAATAAGTAATGCCACATATGATTATGTGATCTGAGTAGTGGTAAGTGCTGTGACGGCAGTTGTCATGGTAGACAGGCTTGATCTGGATCAAGGAAATTACTTAAGCAAAGATGTGGAGGGTAATAGATTAAGCATAAACTGAATAGCAGAAACTAAATGTCAGGAAGACTCTAGTTTTCCTTTTTATTTTTTTAAAGATTTATTTATTTATGCATACAAGAGATGGGGTATAGGCCAGAGGTGAAGGGGGATGAGAGGATTCACAAGAGACAGAGTGGGAGCAGAACAGGCAGAACTACTAAAATACACTGCTGAGGGGAGCAGCAGCAGGCAAAACAGGAGAGGTCTGCGCCATGTGGGTCAGCTTCCTGGCTGGGGATCAAACTTGTGCTGCTGTGGCTGCCAATAGCTTTATCATGCTGAAACTTAACCCCTTGCGCCTCCAGGGAGGCCCCTCTAGTTTTCCTTTAAACCCTTTAGGGTTTAAATAAAATCACAACCATAGCCGAGAATAATGAGGAAGGGATAAAGGAGATGAATCAGGAGAAAGGTAGAGAGGGGCTGTTCCAAAGATGACAACACAGTATTATACTGTTCTTTACCTGACCTTTGAAGATATTTTTTTAGCCCAAATGTATTTTTCTTGTTCCACACAGAGAAGTACAGATTTGCCTGTATTTTTTTTGGTGTTCTCGTGATTAGTGTAATAATAGTTAATGTTGTTCTTGAACCTGTGACTACCTTTATTTGTCTCTGTATCAGGAATTTTTTCTAACAATGTATTTCTCTTTAGCCCTATTCCTTTTAGATTTTAGCATGCCATGCTCTTACAATAATTTTAGATTGTTTGTTCAGTTTAAGTCAAGAATTAAAAGAGAGGATTTTCTACATTTGTGATTTTTGTTTATTACTGAAGTGTTTCTATCAAGTTTTTTGTCCAGAATTGAAGATTTGTGTAAATAAGATTCAAAACACATTAAATCTCTAAATAGAAGTTTTATTTTAAAGGATAGGTGAAAAAAATTTAATGCAATTCACTGAATTCAGAAAATGACTTTTTATGTATTTTGTTAGATAATGCATCAAAACTTGGAGTTAATATTTAATGCATAATGCTCCTTAAATGTAGTTGTTAAGAGTTAGCTAATTTTATATACATATATATATTTAAAGATTTATTTATTTATGCATCCAAGAGATGGGGTATATGCCAGAGGCGTGGGAAAGGTGAGAGGATTCACCAGAGACAGAGTGGGGAGCAGAGCAGGCAGATTGAAACACACTGCTAAGGGGAGCAGCATGTGAGACAGGAGAGGTCTGCTGAGCCATGTGGGCCGGTTCCCTTTGCAGGGCTGCAGTGGCCTCTGACCTCTTCATAGTGCTGAGACTTAGCCTCTTGTACCACCAGGGAGGCCCAGCTAATTATTACTTATTACGGAGTAGCAATTAGAAAAGACAAGGACATTACCTGTAGTCATATTCCTTGGGAAACAAGGAATCATAATATTTATTGAGATTTTCATGTAGACATTAACACCTGGATTCAGTTTTTCTCCTGAAATTGCATATAAATGATGTAAACTGAGTAAGATTTTAACATCTCACTTTATCCAGAGGACATTTTCTGCTTTTAGGAACAAATTTGACAGCTACTAATCAAATTAAGTGAATTTCTGGATTAAGTATTACCTGTCACTGCACATGTATTATCTACATAGGCCTTCATTTAACATTGTCATAGATTCTTGGAAACTGCAACTTTTACTTGCAACAAAATCAGTTTTACCACACGCTAATTGATATAAATAAGAGTTAAGTTCCTACAGCTATTTCTGGTCACAAAAACATCACCAAACTTCCGATTATAGACCCCAAACATTTTTTAATATTAAACAGGAACTTGTGTTCGAAACCATGGAAAACCCACAAAGAAAAGGGGAGAGAATGGGCAAACTCCATGTGGACAGTGGCCCCAGCAGGGAATTTTTTTTTTCCTCATCAATGTTATAATGAAACATTATTTGATGACCTGCTGTATAAGGCAAGGCTTATTAAAGTTACTTAATGGTGTATGCTTCCCAGGGTCCCTGTGTACCAAAGTGACTGGCATTGGACAAGATACTCAGCCTTTTTCTTCCCTTGGATGCAAAGCCTAGTAGTCATGAGGAGTAAATGAAATTATGTGTGTGTGTGTGTATGTGTGTGTATTTGCTCTGTAATTCATAAAACACCATACACATAAATGGACCTTTATGTTTGGATTATTTTTTCCTACAGAAGAAGTAGGAACAACTGCTCTGCATGTTGATTCAACATACATTTACCCTAACTGACTTTTCAAATTGGGGCAAAACAAATGGTGGTGAATTTTTGAAGAGCAAGGATTAGTAGTAGAAAGCACATTAACTATTACTAGTGTCACCTTTCTGCTAGAACTCTACCAGGAACTAATAGAACAAAAAGTACTTTTTACAGATTAAGAAGCTGAGATTCTTAAGTATTATGTCACTTACTTAAGATTTCTTGCTTGTGAGAGGCTAGGTGAGGGCAAAAACCTATGTCTTTTCCACACTTAATATTCTTTGTATTAAACTGTGCAGTAAATTTTGGATCTAACAGCTATGTTTTCAGGGTAAATTCCCTGACATAATACACCTTATTCTCCAGCATTCCTTCATTGATCTGCACTCAGTAATCATATATACTTCTATTTTGAACTATAAAGATTTGTAATTTTTTTTCAAATATTGTACATTAATGTATTCCTCATCATCATTTTATCATTTGGCATTTTACGGTGTTCGCGGGGAAGGGCCTTGACGTGGCAACACCGCTTCTTAACTAACGCTTCCCCTCTCACACCTTACTAACTTCTTAACTTCATTATTCCCACTCTTACTTTCTTCACTTCCAGTAGGTTGTCATTAAGTTTTCCTTCCCCATTATCAATGCCACTGTTTCTTCTCTTCCATGTTCACAATCTTTTATTTTGAAAGTTGTTTAGTCATCCTACCTATGCAGGTTCTTCATAGCCTTGGAGTTCACTAAATTTCTGTGGTACCTTTCTAGTTGTTACCTTTGCACAGAAGATCTAGAAACACTCCCTTGCTGTATTCCAAAACTCATAAGGTGCTACTCATTAACAAAACAAAAAATTAAACTCAGATTAAAGGAGTTCTTTTTTCTACCAAATAGTGCTTAAGTATGATATATTGCTGTTGGCTTAAGAACAACACCTGTGATTTAAGTGTGGTGATTATTTGTATATATCACTACATATTTGATTGGGTGCATGTGTCTTTAGGACAACGCTTCATTAAAAACATGTTTTTTAGATTAACTAAAATTTTTGATATTAACAGCCAGAATGTTAGAATGTGATGATTTACCTGTGCTATCAAAATAACTTTTTTTTTTTTTTAAAAAAAAAAACAAGTTACCTGTCAAGCAAAGGATTGTAGTTTGGCATTCCAAATACACTAGTCTCGTGCCAAAAGATCACTAACCATTTTGTAGTAATATAAAAGTATTTTATATAATAGTTGTAGTGTTGAGTCAGTTTTTTGTTGTTTTATTTGGGGGTGGGTGGAGAAGTAAGCTCAGGCTCGAATTTCCTAATTACTCTTTTTAAATGTTTCATTTAAACATTTACCATATTTGTTGGACTCCAACTGGCCTATAGTGGTGGGGTTTTTTAAATGCTTTTTTCATCCATTGTTGGATTTGGAAATAATGAAAACTACTTTCAGGGCTTTTTAAACTACGTTTTTTAAAAATTTTGTCACTAACAATTAAGAGATTCTTTTCTTTTTTGGCAGTGATGAGGGTAAGAATGTTGAAGTTGATACTTTAGCTTATAGATGTGGATCATTATTTTAAAGCCCAGGGTGGTAGGTACAATGTTTATTTAATTATAGTATCCATTTCTATCTTAAATTCTTAAACTCTCTGTCCAGAGCAGCTCTCAGGTTCATTCTTTTTTCTTTACAAAATATTAAGATAGGAATCATGCATAATTCAGTGCTTTGATGTCATATAAGAACAAGCATAGGCTTCAAAAATTTTAGCATGTAACAAAGAACAATGTAAAACACCAATTATATTTAGGTTCTAGAAATAAGTAACGTGCAGTCTGTCCCATCCTGATCAAAGGCTTTACAGTTCATTGTTTTACATTCCTGAGACCCTGAATTCCTGTGATTTTTAAGGAATGGTGGGGGGCAGTGAGATTATCATAAAGAATAATAAATACTGTGATTTCAGTCTTTGTTTTACCGTGGCACATACATTTAACCATATATGAGAAATTCATAGGAGGAATCAATTTGTAGGAAATACTTTAAAAAATGATGCAATATTAGCCTGTATTCCCTTGATAGTCTTTAATTTGGATAGTGACATTTCAGATTGTTCTCGTTTTCAGAATACATCCAAGCCATTATGATGATGGAGGAATCTGTTCAACATGTTGTGATGACAGCCATACAAGAGGTATGTTGGATCTTTGTGCTTAAACTTTGTGAATAATTAATAGAAGTAGAATTTTTTTTTTAAAATTCTCATTTGGGCTTCCCTCGTGGCGCAGGCAGTTGAGCACATCGCTGTGAAGCTGTGCGCAGCTGACCTTTCCTGTCTCGCGCACTGCTCCCCTCAACAGTGTATTTAAGTCAGTCTGCCTGTTCTGTTCCCCGCTCTGTTTTTTGTGAATCCTCTCACCCTCACGCCTGTACCCCTGTACACCTCACCTCTGTCCTGTACCCCGGTTCTTGTATCATGAATAAATAAATAAATCTTAAAAAAAAATTCTCGGGCCTCCCCGGTGGCGCAGCGGTTGAGCGCTGGGCTGTGAAGCTGCCCACAGCCTCTGCAGCACCAGTTCTATCCCCAGCCACCAGGTGAGGGTCCCACATGGCACGCAGACCTCTCCCGCCGCTCCCCTCAGCAGTGTACTTCAGCAGTCTGCCTGGTCTGCTTCCCGCTCTGGCTCTGGTGAGTTCTCTCACCCTCCCGCGCTTCTGACTGTACCCAGTGCTTGTATGTATGTATAAATAAATAAATAAATGAAAAATTTGTCTTTAAAAAAAATTCTTTTTTTTGGAGAATTTTCTCTGTAAACTTATGATGTAACTTATGATGTAGCTTATCTCTTTAAAAATCATACTCATTGGGCCTCCCATGGTGGCGCAGTGGTTGAGTGCTGAGCTGCGAAGCTGTTCGATCCCTGGCCCCTGGGTGAGGGTCCCACATGGCGTGCAGACCTCTCCTGCCGCCCGCTGCTCCCCTCAGCAGTGTACTTCGGTCCTTCTGCCTGTTCTGCTCCCCGCTCTGGCTCTGGTGAATTCTCTTACCCTTCCGCGCTTCTGACTGTACCCAGTGCTTGTATAAATAAATAAATTAAATCTTTTAAAAAAAAATCATACTCAATAAATTTCTCACTTTTATGTGTATCTTAAATATTTATCTTGCGTATTGATATATAGAATAGTAACTATTCCTAATTTTTGAAAATATCTAATGAACTAGGAATAGTTCCTCTAACCATTATAAGTAATATATTTAAATTAGCTGTCTATCTTACACTTAACTATTGGTTTCTCATTTGGTAGGAGAAAGGTCTGTAACTTTAATCACCCCCAGAAAAATTTCTAGTTAAATGTTCATATTGAAACTATAGGGAACAAAAAATATAATTTTCCTTTACCCTTCTAAATTCTTGAATGGGACAGATTAGTAAGAAAAAAGCATACAAGCTTATTTAATATAAGTTTTACTTGACACAGGAGCCTTTGTTTGGAAATGAAAATCCGAGGTCTTTAGGATTGATGAAAGTTGGAGAATCCTAGAAAAATGTGATATGACGAAAGGATAGGAACTAAGTGTAATAAACTGGCGAAAACAGCAAGGCCTGCTCGTTTAGACCCCACTCACCATCCCTGTCTTTGGAGATAAGTTTCTTTCATCTGAGTGTAGGGAGGCCACCTCTCACATGAGGGTCTTAGGATCTGTTTCAGGAAGGTCAGCAAATCCTTCCTGTGCTGGTTATTTCTCAGATTTCCTTCAGATTGAAATATTCATTATTCTAAGGTGTCATACTTTGGGGCATATCAAATTTGCTGTCAAATGTAAAACAGCAATTAAAAATAATAGATTTATAACTGATCGCAGGTTGTAAGAATGTTTTTTAATCATAAAAGCAATGGAAAAAGTGGATATTACATGAGTCAAAGCATATTATATAGGCATTGAAGCATATCTTGAAAAATATAACGAGACTATGAACCAGTATAGTCCATTTCTGTTAAAATAAAAGTCAACATGAATGAAAATAAATAAGCTTGTCAAAATGTTAACTCTCTCCAAATGATTGGATGTTCTGTACTTTTTTTCAGTACTTTCCAGTTTTTCTATAATAAATGGTATTATATCTATAATCATAGATATATTTTACATTAAAATTTGTGATTTTCATTCTATGAATCTGTCCCAAAAATTCTTTAGAAATTCAGACAAAGATTGGGTATATCTGGGTTTATCAAACTATTTTCTATTAACAAAAAAGTGAAAGCAGTGTATTTGTATCAGTAAATGGTATTTAAATCTCTCCATCCCATGGAATATTATGTAGCTGATAAAATCCTGTAAAACAAACAAAAATGAGATACTCAAGACAAAGCATTAAGCTTAAAATGGCAAATAAACAAGATACAAATAAAATGTTATGTACAATTTGCTTTTTAAAATAGATTATATGTCTTTTCTGTGCCAATACATTTTATTTATCGGGTACTTATTAAGCTCCTACTATGTTCCAGGTGGTGCAGTATATAGGCAGCAGGAATACAAGTATGAAAAAGAAGGGAGTGTGGAGCTCTGTTGGGAATATTATGGAAGGTTTCTCAGAGGAAGTGGCATGGCATCTGGACTTAACACTGAAGGAGAATACAATATAAGGAAATGCCAAAAAAAATTGATTCCAAATTCCAGGAGGCAAGAGAAAGCAGTACCTGCACAGCCTGTGTGTGGTAGTGGAAGAAGAAGGCTTTTAGCAAACACCATGAGGCATGAAATGCTTAGAGATGAAACAGGAGACACAAGATTAGGCTATTAAGCTGTTTTGTTAAAAGCATTGGTGTTTTGGAAGCCAATGAATAGATTTAAAGGAGAGAATTCATTGAAATCTGTATTTGAGAAAATCTGTGTAATGTGAAGAATGGGTTGGAGGAAAAGAAGGTTAGGAAACAGGAGAGCAGTTAATAGATCTAGTGATTATCCTGTGAAGAAAGACAGAGCCTAAAGGAGATTGTGGTAGTTAGAACAGAGAAGTGGATAGATGTGAAAATGATCAGAACTTAGGTCAATATATTTAGTTACGAATTGAACCTATGGGTAGGGGCCTCCTTGGTGGCACAAGGGTTAAAGTCTCAGTGCTATCAAGCTATCACTAATTGAGCCTATGGGTAGGGCAAGGGGAGTAGCCGGGTGGAATTGAGGGAGGACTTTTGTAAGAGGATAGTTTTTTTTTTTTTTAAGACTTCCACTTAATGTTTTTTTTTTTTAATTTTATTTTTATATTCCCCATACAATTGCAACCCCCCTATTTTGACCCCAAGCCCTCCTTTCCCCGCCCCTGCCCCCCATAGTGTGTCTCTGGTTCATAGTTGTTAGTTGATTTTGATTTTTTTCTTTCTTATAGTTATTCTTTTTCCTGGTCCTTTATTTAGGTTTTCTAGATTCCTGCTATGAGTGAGACCATCTGGTATTTTTCTTTTTCTTTCTGGCTTATTTTGCTGAGCATGAAGATGTGGTACATATACACAATGGAATATTACTCAGCATTCAAAAAAGATAAACACATGCAATTTGCAGCAACATGGATGGAGGTGGAAGGGATCATGCTCCACTTAATGTTTTTATTAAGGTGTACACCGACTTTGATTTTTTAATTGTGATAAAATGCATATAATATAAAATTGGCCGTTAGTGACATTTAGTAATTCATAATATGCAGATATCACCACTGTTTAGTTCCAGATTTTTTTCATCATCATAAAAGGAAACCCTGTACCCATTAAACAGGGCTTCCTCATATCCTCCTCCTTTTAACCCAAGGTAACCTGCCAGTAATCAGTTTTCGGTGTTTATGTTATATGGTCTTGTGTGTCCAATTTTTCATTTAAGCATAATGTTTTCAAGGTTATATTGTCGCATGTGTCAGTACTTCCTTTGTGGCTAGATAATATTCTAAGAGTTTATCACATTTATCCATTCATCGGTTGATGGACATTTGGGTTGTTTCTACCTTTTGGCTGTTATGAAAATAGTGCTGTGAAAATGAGTGAACAGGGTGTTTTTGAACACCCGTTTTTAATTCTTTGGGGCATATATTCAGAAATTGAATTCCTGGGACATACATTAATTTTATGTTTAAATTTTCTAAAGAAGTACTAACCTAATTTCTACAGGTTCTGTACCATTTTCCATTCCCACCAGCAATTCTTGAAGATGATAATTTCTCCACCTCCTTGTCAACCCCTGTTATTGTATATTCCTTTGATAATAGCCATCCTAGTGGGCTTAAAGTGGTATCTTAACATTGATTATATTCCTTGAATATTCTGTCACAGTCCTTATCACACTGTATTGTATATGTGTTCTTGCTTGAACTGCACTAGACCAATGGTTGGCACAGATCGCTTTTTTTTTTTTTAAAGATTTGTTTATTCATGCATACAAGAACCAGGATACAGGCCAGAGGTGTGGGAGGTTGAGAGGATTCACGAGAGACAGAGCAGGGAGCAGAACAGGCAGACTGACGAAATGCACTGCTGAGGGGAGCAGCAGGCGAAGCAGGAGAGGTCTGCCGTGCCGTGTGGGATTCTCGCCTGCTGGCCGGGATAGAACCTGCACTGAAGAGGCTGCAGACAGCTTCACAGCACTGTGCTCAACCACCTGCGCCACCAGGGAAGGCCCACAGATAGCTTTTTAAATATTCAAAATTATAACAGTGATTACTGGTAGAGTGATGAAAGAGAAGTGATAATAAATGTTACAGGGTTTATGACATGCTAGGAAGAGACTGGGTTGAGAGCACAAGTAGAAGGTTGGCTTTGTATGGGAAGAACAGAAGGGGTGGGCATGAATGTTGCCAAATTTGAGGTTATGATATATGAGGGAAATTCTTATCTGGAGGCAAGGTTTTCAGATGAAGAGTGTAGTTGGTGAGGTTTGAAAAATAGTAAAGGTTTGGGATAATCTCTAAAGGGAATCAAGAGACTGCTGATTGGGGAAACATTGCCTTTTGGCAATTTTGAAGGCTCATTTGAGATTGGAAACTATGTGTTATGACTTAAAATGTGTTTTCACTCTCTCAGTACTTAATAATTGGAGTATATGGCAGAAAAGAGAGAGAGTTGGAGTAATCATGGGTTAAAATCTTGAGATTTTGCCAGGAAGAAGGAATTGAGGGTAAAAGGAGAATTCATTTTATTGATGAAAGTCATCAGAGTAATAGGCCATGAAATTCATAGCAGAAAGAGAAGGTAATTGATTACACATATATATGATAGACCATGGGAGCTAAAATAGGGAGGGGAAGGTGATGATGTTTGTAGAAGACAAAGGAGGTAAGCAAACCAGTGGTGTTCATTATAGAGTGTGAGGAAAGTGAAGAAGAGTGAATACAGAAATGATGGGTGGGAATAAAACACAGGGAGAAAGTGAGCGGTATTAGGCCTTGTAGCCTCAAGGAAGTCAGGGAACTAACTGTACTCATGTAATTGAATGAGTGACTTAGTAGATGGCATTCAGAAAGCAGGAGACCTAGGTTTTTATTCAGTGGTTTTGCTGTGTTATAAGGACTAAAAGAGGTAATAAAAGGAAAAAGAAAAAGACGGAAAGAAAATACTTTCACTCCCTTCTACCACCTACCTCTGCATTAGATGTATTCCTGGAATATTCTATCATAACCCTTCTCACACTGTACACTATTTGTCTTCCTTATTTGAACTGTGCTAGACTGATGGTTGGCACAGGTAGCTTCTTAAATATTCAAAATTATATTATTTAGTAAAGTAATACTTTTGTTCTCTTTATATATTTTTTTTTTGAATTCTACCTTCTCTACAATGTATATTTTTACAATTGGAAGAAAATTAAAAGTCTTTTTGTTGGTAGTTTCAATAAGCAGCTCCTCCTGCCTGCTTATTTGTGCAAGTGTCATCTTCTTTCCTTTTTTCCTAATAAACCTGCCCTTTATGGAGAAAACCAAATATTTTTACTCTTCCTGAGTTTTTGCCCCCCTGATTATGCTAGTTGACTTTCAACTCTTCTCATTACATTAATACAGAGCAGTGGTTCTCAAACTTCTGTATGTATCAGCATCACCTGGAAGACTTATTAAACAGGTGGCTGGACTTAACTAAGTAAATCTGGACTGGTACCCAAGAATTTTCATTTTTGACAAGTTCCCAGGCAATGCTGATACTTATGGTTTGGGGATCTCTCTTTGAGAACCACTGATAAAGAGAAAAGGGTACAGCAGAATATAATATTTTAGTTCTCCAGAGAGGGTGATGAAGGTTGAAGTCACCAGATCTCTCAACAGTATTTGCCCACATTTCTTTTTTTTTTTTTTAATTCTGTCCTCATTTTTATTTATTTATTTTATAATAGATTTTATTTTTATATTCCCCATACAATTGCAACCCCCTTATTTTGACCCCAATCCCTCCCCTCCCGCCCTCTACCCCCCATAGAGTGTCTCTGGTTCACAGTTTTTTGTTGATTTTGATTTTCACTTTCTTATAGTTATTCATTTTCCTGGTCCTTTATTTAAGTTTTCTAGATTCCTGCTATGAGTGAGACCATCCGGTATTTTTCTTTTTCTTTCTGGCTTATTTCGCTGAGCATGATCCCTTCCAGCGTCATCCATGTTGCTGCAAATTGCATGTGTTTATCTTTTCTGAATGCTGAGTAATATTCCATGGTATATACATACCACATCTTCTTGATCCAGTCATCTATTTTTGGGCATTTGGGTTGTTTCCAAAGCTTATCTATTGTAAATAGTGCTGCTATAAACATAGGGGTGCAGGTGCTCTTTGGAATTGATGTTTCTGTGTCCTTTGGGTAAATACCTAGGAGTGGAATTGCTGGATCATATGGAAGCTCTATGTTTAGTAGGTCTAGAAATCTCCATACAGCTCTCCATAGTGGTTGAACCAGTTTGCACTCCCACCAACAGTGCAGAAGAGTTCCTTTTTCTCCACACCCTCGCCAACATTTGTTGTTGCTAGTTTTTTTAATATGTGCCATTCTCACTGGTGTGAGATGGTATCTCATGGTAGTTTTGATTTGCATTTCCCTGATGACAAGTGATGTTGAACATTTTTTCATATGCCTGTTGGCCATTTGCATTTCTTCTTCAGAGAATTTTCTTTTTAGCTCTTCTGACCATATTTTGACTGTATTATTTTCTTTGTTTGTGTTGAGTCTCATCAGGTCTTTGCAGATTTTTGTGATCAGTCGTTTATCATTAGTGTTGTGTGCAAAAATGTTCTCCCAGTTGGTGGGGTTTCTCTTTGTTTTTGTTATTGTCTCTTTTGCTGTGCAGAAGCTCTTTAATTTGATGTAGTCCCAGCTGTTTATCTTTGCCTTCACTATCACTGCTTTGGGTGATGTGTCTGTAAAGATGTCTTTGATGTGCATATCACGTAGTGTTTCGCCTATATTTCCTTCTATGTATTTTATGTTTTCAGGTCTTATGTCTAGTTCTTTAATCCATTTTGAGTTGATTTTTGTGTATGGTGTGAGGTAGTGGTCAAGCTTCATTCTTTTGCATGTAGCGACCCAGTTTTCCCAGCACCATTTATTGAACAAACTTTCTTTGCTCCAATGCATAGTCTTTGCTCCTTTGTCAAAGATTAGTTGACCATAAATCTGTTTGCCCACATTTCTAATTGTCATTCACTCTTTTCTCCTTCACATAGCACTTAAGAAGGGAACCATAGAAAATCAGGACCATTTGAGTCAGCCCCCGATAATTTCTAACAGTGAAAACTTTATCCCCTTCTCTCCAGACCCCTCACACACCCTTTGGATCATCTCTCTTTACCACACAAGAGTGAGAAAGGCTGAGACACAGCCTGTATGTGTTATCATTTGTCAGTTAATTTTGGCTAATAATTAGGCTACCCACTTCTATTCTTTAGAAATAGTTGTTAGTGTTACCTTATTTCACTGAAAAGTCACTGCTTTAAAATATTTAGCCACGTTTTTAACTTAAAGACTTATACTTTTAGTGGTTACAAGTAAGTAATACATGATTCTTATGAGTGAGCCTACACTGAAAATGAACACCAAAATTTAGACCTGTAATTTTAAGTGAAGGCATTATTCTAGAGTGGAAAAAAAAGTTCCAGACTGAAAAACTTCATTGTATAAGAAAATGTTCAGTTAACATTTGTGTTTTCATTTTCATTTTTATAATTCTGTAGTGACTAGGTGATTGTGTTTGTAGTGTTGGTTTATCATTATATATAACAACTGTTTGCCTCATGGTTACAGTCATTTAAATTTTAATTTCAGCTAATGAGTAAAGAATCTCCTGTCTCTGCTGGAAATGATGCCTATGTTGACCTGGATCGGCAGGTATCTAATTTTGCATTATTTTTATCCTTTTGAAGATTGGAAATTATTTATTTAGATATTAGTGAAAAGAATGTTTCAGTTCAGATTGGAGAGTATGGAAAGAATGTTTCAGTTCAAATTGGAGAGTATGGAATATATTGGTATAAGTCCTTGTACCATTTTATAACATGGACATTATACATTTGTAATTAAAGTTATAATTTGTATTTTAAGTATTGCTATATAACCTACTTTAAAATAAACTATATTAAATAAAATGCATTAACTCCTTTAATTTATTAAAACTTAAGTCAGTTTTTAAAAACTTAATGTGGTTCCTATTTTATAGTCATGATTTTTCTTTTTCCATTAGTAACACCTTTGTACATGCCATGTTAACACAATAGATGCATTCCTACAAAATGACATGGATTTAATCTTATTTAGTTATAATGCAGATATGTTACATCTTTGTAAAGAAGTAAACAGTGTGAGAGGATATCTCAATACACCAGGCAACAAAGATCTGCAACATATTCTTATGGTTTTAACAGAAAAGGTGCTTTGTAATTTTAATTACAAATGTTGTTTGTTACATTGTCAGTTTCTGTGTTCCAGCTATTCTGGGACATCTATTTCAAAGCATGAACAGAACTCTTTGTTTTCTTTGTCTCTCTCAGTTCTTCTCCATGGTTTCTTCATGTGTTGCAGGAAATCTTTGGATATGATATAATTTTATTCAAGTTAAAATTTCTCCTACTTTTACTTTGATGTTTGATTTTAAAGTTATTGCCTTGAATACATCTTTTTGTACCTATGTTGGGTTGCCCTGTGACACCTATACTACATGGAGGTTTGGTCACATGAAATGGAAAGCCAATGTAATTTTACTTTAATCAATTTTTTCTTTTTTAAGCTAATACATTAATTAACTTTTAAGAGAAAAGAACCAGATTCAAAATATTCAAAAGAGGAGTTGTAGAACTAAATGTTACAAGTACCTTTAGATTCTTGCAGAAGTGTTTCAGATTTCTCCCTGCCCCTCAGAAAGAGAAAATGTTTTAATTCTCATTGTACATTTGTAAGTACTAATTTTGCTCCTTTATATTGAAATTTCTATTATCTTTGTTTCTAACCAGTTGAAGAAAACTACAGAGGAATTAAACGAAGCTTTGTCAGCAAAGGAAGAAATTGCTCAAAGATGCCATGAATTGGATATGCAGGTAGGAAGTCTGTTCTGTGTACCAACTATTGGAAATTCTGTAAGTACCACCAAATTGTTCTGTGCACTTCCATTCAGTGCAGTTTGACTATAATGCAACCATAATTAAAGAAAATAAAGGCAATCAGATTTCTCTTTAAAAGAGTACAAACTAAGCAAAGATGATTTTATTTTTTCCCGCAACCCCATTCAATTTATCATAAATGAAATAACTGCACTCACCCCACAAGAAGAGAAAAAGGAGGGATAAAAAGAAGAGAATGGATAGCAACATATTTGGTTTTTGTGGCGTGCTCATAAGCTAGCTTATGGAGGGATTGGAGGAGATTTTAAAAAGCCCTGATTTGTAGTATTTTCCAGTTTCTATAAATTTCTCACAGTGGCCAATTTTAAGTTACTGATAGTTTAACAGTTGGCCCACAAGTCTCCTGAACACTTAACATTTGGTTTGGTTGTAGTCAGCAACACCCCACCACCAGCCTTCATCAGCCACTGCAGCCAAAAGGCAGTGGGAGAAGTGCAGAATGGCAGTATCCAAGAATGCCTGGGGCGGGAGGTGGGAGGAAGGGATCTGCTGTGGCAGAACCCCAGAGGGGCCACAGGTGTGAAGGAAGGCTGAAATAAGACTACAACTGGAGGTTTTATAGAAGAGTTATACCCATTATCCTTGTCACCCACTGCACACCCAACCAGAGGGTCTTTTTCAAAGAAGTATAGGGAGATTCGAGTAGTATCAGTATTGCCAGGTAGTTCCTTTTCATTATCACCTTTCTGGGTTCTCAATTACTTAAAGGCAGGTATCTTGTAAATAAGCCATAAAACCCCTGAATGCATAGCTTCCTTTTTACCCATGCTGTGAATGAATTCTTAAAAGTGAGGGTAATCTGCATTATAAAAAAGAAGAGAATTAGAATGACCAGGAAACTAGCCTTAGAGGAACATGAAGAAATTTAGGACAAGAGATTCTTCTTTTTGGGCCTCCCATGTGGTGCATGGGGTTAAGACACAACCTACGAAGCTATCTGCAGCCACTCTAGCACGAGTTGGATCCCCAGCCATGGAGCTACCCACATGGCACAGCAGACCTCTCCTGTCTGGCCCGTTGCTCTGCTCAGCAGTGTATTTCAGTAGATCTGCCTGTTCTGTTCCCCACTCTGTCTCTGGTGGATCCTCTCAACCCCATATCTCTGGTCTGTACCCCAGTTCTTGTATGCATAAATAAATCTTTAAAAAAAGAGATTTTTTCTTTTTAATCCATTTAATATGCTCAATGAAGATGTTGCACCTATAAAATAAGGGACACAAAAGGGGAAAAGATGCTATTTTCAAAAGAAAAAAAATCATTATAAACCAGTTATTTCAATAAATGTTTTTCAAAGAAAAATCAGATCAAGAAACAAAAATAGAATCATCAAATTTAAAAATTCATTGGAAGCTAAAGTTGAAGAAATTTCTCATAAATAAAAAGACATAATAAGAAATAAATTTTTTGTCTGTGATTGACTTCAAAGTCAGGCAGGTGAGGAGAGTGATAGAGGTACAGAGGAAACCTAATTGGCTATATTTTGATGCTTATTAAAGCTGGGTAATATTTTCTACTAGAAAATATTCTGGTTCATATTTTCTACTAGAAGCACAGAAATAATGTGATCTTTGATGCAGTAATGTCAACTTTATTGGTTTTTAATATTTAGATTGTCCTATACAGAAACATTACTGTGAAAGTAAGGGTATAGGTAACAGGTTGAGAAGGAGATTGAGACAGGAGAGAGAAGGAAAAGGCAGGGTCACTCATGTTCTCATCTTACCAAGAAGGGAATCACCACTTCTGTGGTGCAACAGACATTACATGCCTGGCTCCATCTTGTCATCCAATCTTAGCTCAAAATCACCTGATGTATTTGTCATAAAATATGTATTGGGCACTTAGATTTACAACTGCTAAATTTGGCTTCCTGGAAAGGTTCTCCATGGTCAGCCAATCTAAAGTGACCATCTCCCCTGTTGTTCTTATTTTAACCCTCTGCATGGCACTTTTCACTAGTTTCACATATGTAATTAATTTACTTTCTTGTTTATACTTGGTCTTTAATGTATTTACAATGATTTCTTCTGAATACATAATGCAGGGATAGGAGCTTTCTCTCATTTGTTCACCACTGTAACCTAGAAAACTGTAGCAATGCCTATCTTGTCAGAGGCATGCAGCGAATATTTAAATGAGGGAATGGGCAGATGACTAAGTGAAATGAGTCAGCGATTAGATGTTTAAAATTGCACAGTGGCCACTGAAGGAAGCAAGAATGGTGATAGAACTGTATTTGTGGAAAAGAGGGATGACATAAGTTGTTATAATTTAACATGTCAGAGGAAACAGTCACTAGGTAGTTTCTGAAGTTAAATAATCAAGAAATGGTGGTGTATAACATTACAGATGTAAAGTACAGCCAAAAATAAAATTAGGAAGCTAAAGCTAGTTGTCTGTTAAGAATGGAAAAACTCAGCAAAAACTTCTGCTTTTCCTTGTAAGCCTTTTGCCTTGTTTGATTTTTCTTTTCCTTACATATATCTCATTCATGCATTTTTGAAATTAGTCTCCTTTTTCTCTATGAAATGGACATCTGTCCAATATAGTGAATTAAACTTTTAGCAACATTTGCCAGTCTATTAAGTTAGTATTAAAGTTTTTAAAGTATTTAGTATTTAAAGTATAAAGTGATCACAATCCAGGTATAAAACAAATCTTTGTAAAATTCAAAGAATCTGTCTTATAGACTATGCTTTGTGGCCAAAGTACAATTAAACTAGTAGATACAAGTAGCAAAGAAATATTTCAAAATTTAAATTTTAAAGCCTAAATATTTTAAAGAAAAATGGAAGAGCAGAAATTAATGAAATAAACCAGTAGAGCTTTTTTCTGGGGGAAAAAAAATCATGCATTTATGGAAATCTGACAAAATATTGAACTGGCATTTCAGTTTCATTTATTTATTCAGCGTTCACTGAGCACCTACTATGTACCATCCACTATTCTTGCTGTGGTAGAGACAGTGAAAATGGCAGGAAAAAGACAAAAATAGATAAAATATCCCTGCCCTGAAGGTGCTTATATTCTACTATATTCTAGTAAAAGAGACCATAAACAAAATAATGCAGGGATAGGAGCTTTCTCTCATTTGTTCACCACTGTAACCCTGCACCTAGAAAACTATAGCAATGCCTGTTTTGGCAGGTAGACTAGAGATATGGGAATAGAGATATGGGAAGAACTAGTTTTAAATTGAGTAGTCACCAGAGAAGACATTTTGTTAGATCCTAAAGAAGTTAGAGAAGCAAGCCTCCCAGATTTTCAGTGATGAGCATTATAGGCTAATTATAAATGATCTGAGGTGAAAATAGAACTGGTGTATTCAAGGAAAAGCAAGAAGAGAGGGTGTTAGGAATGGAAGGGAGCATGGGAGGATGGGAGGAGGAAATGAGTGTGGAGAAGCCTTATGAGCTTTTGTGAATTCTTTGAGTAAATGAGGAACCCTGGGAGGGTTTTGAGCAAAGTCATATAATCTGAGTTTTGTTTTAATGGATTATTGTGTTTGCTGTGTGGAGAACAGACTAAAGACAGACAAGGACCAAAAATCAGGGAGACTAAGAGATGATTATAATAATCTAGGCAAAAAATTAAGTTCACTTGATTAGACTATAGAATTGTTAGAAGTGGTCAAAATATGTTTGAAGATAGAGCCAGTGATATTTTGCTGACAGACTGGATATGGGTGTGATGGAGAAAATTTAAGGATTATGGTTGAGCAACTGAAAGGATAGAGTTACCTTTTGCTGACATGAGAAGGACTCGTGTCAGGAGGAGGAATGGGGGTGGGGGTTAATTAAGAATTCCACGTGGACAATTTAAATTTGAGATGCCTATTAGACATCCAAATGGAAATACTATCTAGTCCAAGGTGCCAGACTAGAAATAGAAATGTGTGAGTTGCCAGTGATACGTTGTTTACGGCCATGACACTGGAAACTGTCACTGTATTAGAAAAGGAAAGTTGTAGGATACCTCAGTGGCAGGGGAATTAATGAAAAAGAAATAAGACCAGTGAGTTTATACAGAAAGCAGGAGTAAGGTATCCTGGAGGCCAAGTGAAGAAAATTCAAGAAGGAAGATATGATCAGCTGTGCCCAATGTCATTAATAGGTGGTAGTAACCTTGAGGTCAGCAGTAATGCTCATGACCAGTTTAGTGGGATGATAGGGCCAATAGCCTAATTAAAATGAGTTCAGAGAAGAGGAGGTATAGGAGAAAGTATTAGAAATGGCAGCCAACTTTTGTTTTTACAGATTTATTGAGATAGAATCCACTTACAATAGATAACTGCTATTTAAAGTATACAGTTTTGATGTCTGTTGACTTATATATAAACCTGACAAACCATCACCACAATCAGTTTAATGAATTCATCACCCTCAAAAGTTTCTTCATGCCTCTTTGTAATCCCTGAACTCTGCTTTCTGTCACTGTAGCTTGTATCTTCTGGAATTGTATACAAAAGGAGTCATTCAGAGTTGGCTTCTTTTTTTGTATGGCTTCTTTCATTATTTTGAGATTCATTCCTGCTGTCAATATCAGTAGTTAATTCTGTTTTAGAGCCAAATAATATTCTGTTGCATGTATATGCTATAGTGTATTTATCCATTAGCTTGTTGATGAGTGTTTGTGTTATTTCTGGGTTTTCTCTGTTACGAGGCTGCTTTGTAAATCTATGTGGATATATGCTTTCCTCTAATACCTAAGAGTAGGTTTGATGGGTCATGTGGTTGTTGCCTGTTTCATTTAGGAAAATGCTAAACTCTTTTCCTTTTACATTCTTCCCAGAAGTGTATGAAAGTTCATTTGTTCTGCATCTTTTTTTTTTTTTTTTTAAGATTTATTTATTGGGCCTCCCTGGTGGTGCAGGCGGTTGAGCGCAATGCTGTGAAGCTGTCAGTAGCCTCTTCAGTGCCGGTTTGATCCCCGCCGGCCACGGAGCAACCCACATGGCAAGGTAGACCTCTCCTGTGTCGCCCACTGCTCCCCTCAGCAGTGTATTTCCTCACCACCTCACCACCTGTTCTGTTTCCGGTTCTGTCTCTAGTGAATCCTCTCACCCTCCCACACATCTGGTCTGTACTCTGGTTCTTAATACATAAATAAATCTTTAAAAAAAAAAAGATTGATTTATTTATGTATACCAGAACTGGGGTGCAGGCCAGAGCTGTGGAGGGTGAGAGGATTCACCAGAGACAGAGTGGGGAACAGAACAGGCAGATCTACTGAAATACACTGCTGAGGGGAGCAGTGAGCAAGTCAAGAGAGGTCTGCTGTGCCATGTGGGTAGCTTCCTGTCTGGGAATCAAACTTGTGCTGCAGTGGCTGCAGATAGCTTCATAGGTTGTGTCTTAACCCCTTGAGCCACTAGGGAGGCCCTGCTCTGCATCTTTACCCACACTTGATATAGCAAATCTTTTTAATTTTAGCCATTCTAATAAAAGTGTATTGTTATAGCATCATGGTTTTATTTTTTCATAGTCCAAAAGTTTGTTTTTGTTTATTTTTTAAAAAATATTTTATTTTATATAATTCTTACATCTTTTTTCATATTTGCACAATGTATGCATTTTTGTTTTGGTTATATTCCCCATACAATTGCACCTCCCCCCTTATTTTGACTCTAGTCCTTGTTTATTTTTAAGTACATCCAAGTGAGGTCCGTATCAGTCCCGAGGGGTACGGAAGGGGCAGCGTGCAGCCTAGAGAGTCTTCTCTGTTCTCTTTACTGGGACCCTGGGCTCTGTGTTGCTTCCCAGGACCTCCACACGGGCTTCTCCTGATCAGGGTTATGTGCCTCCCCTCCCCCATCATAGGGCCCCAGGCTGGGCTGTCAGCCCCGCCTTTTGTGTTCCCCATCTTAGACCACAGCCTCTAAGCATTTTTCCCTTCACCTTCTATCCACCTTCTATCTTTGTGTTTCCTCTGGCACAGTCTGTACTAGTTTCTGAGGTGTAAGCGGTGCTTCACTCTTACCCCAAGCCATGGGACTCTCAATAAGTATCCCACTGGTTAATTATTAGATGTTCCTATAGAGAGTGAAGCAAGGAACCTCCACTGTCACCATGTTGGTAATATCATTCTCCAATATTGTGCTTTTAACATGAATTTCTTTAATGACTAATTGAGAATGTCTTTTTGTGCTCAGTTGCCATGTATATATCTTCTTTAGTGAAATTTCAGATATTAAATAATGAATTCTTGCTTAGTTTTACATACTGCTCTGTGCAGTATTGAAAAATACTGTAAAATTTTTAGAAGGCATTGTACTTCTTTAAAAACAGGCTTTAATTCATAATAGTAATTTGCAAATGATTATGCTGATGATAGAATTGGAGGAAGTAACTACTGTCTTTATATATTTTCACAGGTTGCAGCATTGCAGGAGGAGAAGAGCAGTCTGTTGGCAGAGAATCAGATATTAATGGAAAGACTTAATCAGTCTGATTCTATAGAAGATCCTAATAGTCCAGCAGGCAGAAGGCATCTGCAGCTCCAGACTCAATTAGAACAGCTCCAAGAAGAAACATTCAGGTAAAAGCTCTCGCTTTTTTAAAACTTTAAATCAAATTTTAAAAATTGATAACTTAAAGTTAAGACTATATTGTTAGGAATTCTGGGTAACTGCAGACCAAGGAGACTGTGCAATAAACAATTTACCCCAAATTTTCCCACATAACATAAAATTAAGTCTATATGCAGGAAAAACTCTATCAAAATTAAACCCTCAGTCTTACATGATACTGAATGCTCCAATTGCAATGTAACTATGAGTGAAGGGAAGAAAACAAGCAATAGCTCTATACCCATTCTACCTGGCAGTTTGAGCCAAGTAAAGGAAGAAGGAGAAATAAATAGAAGAAGATAGAAGAACACTATGCACTGAGGACGAGTGAGTTGGAGCACTTACAAAAAAGGTTAAATTCATTCAAAATCTGAAGTTACTTTTAAGACAAAAGGGAAGATTAGACCACATATTGCATTGGATCTTCTTAAAGGGACAGGCATCATAAAAAGATACAGGGACTGAAGTTAAAGAGACTTATCCCTTTCCTGCAGTCTTTAAAGAGACATGAAACCAAAGCCTGGTGCATGAATTATAAACAGAGGTTTATTTAAAGGGTAAGGTGATTTAAAAGACAGTCTTCTAAATACATATTCTGGGAAAGGAAAAGGCAAAAAGGAAGAAAAGGCCCTTTGGCAATTGGATAGTGGAGTGGAAAAGAAGAAAAAGAAAAATTTGATGTCTTGTAAGTCAAAACAGGACTATGACGCTGATATGAGTAGCAGTATGATAAAAATATTTTATGATTTACTATAAAACCTGTTATGACTTGTTTCCTAGCTAACCTTAAATTTCCTGTGTTAAAACTGTAACTCTGAAACTGTCTATCAGCGTCTTGAAGACTCTTTCTTTTTCCATATGCATATCTGTGCAATGCTGGGTTTTCTTCATACACTTCAGTCATTTTACATGTCACAACAGATGAATGGAGAAAACATGAGAACCCAGCAGTCTTCTATTAAACCAGATATTTAAATCATAAAAGATATAAAATATTGCCACTCTTCAGTTTCTTGTTTTAAAAAATAGTTACTTTTCATATAATGTATAAACATGAGGTTATTACTTTTATTTTCAATTAAGTAAATATATTTAGACTATTTTGTTATAATTTATAATACATAAATATCAATACATAGAAGCTGTAGTAAAAAGAAGTTTTGAATCTCAGTAATTTTAAGAGTTTGCAGTGATCCCAGTAGCAAAGAGTTTGAAAACTCTTTATCTGTGTCTTGACTTTCTGTGGGTGGGTGGTAAGACCAAAGTATTTCTTAACCCTTGTGCTTCTATATTCTAGTAAGTTTTTTAAGTGTAGTTTACAGGAACTGGTATTTAGAATTGTCCTATATTTTCACTATAAAAGAAATACTGTCTAATGTCTTTATTCCAAAATACATATTGCAGTATTTTTAAGTATTTTAACAATCCACATGTTTTATCAATACTATACAGTATTTTATACTCTTCTTTGTAGTTAAATATATTGCTTCTGGCTCATTTTTATTATGACATTGTACCATTGGTTTCTCTTTAAGTATTTATGGCTTTTAGGCTTTTAAGGTTTAAATCGGATAGAATACTTGTTAATTACAAAAGAGACAATATGCTTTCTTAATGGAGAGGTCTCCTTAATCAAATCATCAAACTTAAACTGGAATCTATTTTGAAGATATTAAGACTTGGAAATAACAGCAAATAGTCACAAAAGGGGCCTCCCTGGTGGCATAAGGGGTTAAGTCTCAGTGTTCTCATGCTATCACCACTGCAGTGTCCTGACCTGAGTTTCTATCCCCAGCAAGGGAGCTAACCAGCATGGTGCAGCAGACCTCTCCTGACTCACCCACTGCTTCCCTCAGCAGTGTATTTCAATGGATCCACCTCTTCTGCTCCCCATTCTGTCTCTGGTGAATCTTCTCACCCCGCCACACCTCTGGCCTACATCCTATTTCTTGTATGCATGAATAAAAATGAATCGTTAAAAAAAAGTCATAAAAGTAGGGAACAAATTGAAGAGAGTTCATCATTCTCATGTTTTTTAATTTCCTTGTACTATTCTTTTTTTTTTTAAGATTTATTTATGCATACAAGAGCTGGGGTATAGGCCAGAGATGCGGGAGGTGAGGGGATTTACCAGAGACAGAGTGGGGAGCAGAACAGGCAAACTGACTGAAATGCACTGCTGAGGGGAGCAGCGGGCAAGTCAGGAGAGGTCTGCTTCGCCATGTGGAACCCTGGCTGGCTGGGGATCAAACTCATGCTGCAGAGGCTATGGATTGCTTCATGGTGCGGTGTTTAACCCCTTGTGCCATAAGGGAGGCCCTCCTTGTACTATACTAAAGAAAACTACTGTACAGTAAATCATTTCTCAGCCTCTCGGTCTGTTTTGTTTGGGGACAGACTGGAGGCAGCCAAGGATGACTACCGCATACGATGTGAGGAGCTAGAGAAGGAGCTCTCTGAGCTTCGGCAGCAGAACGAGGAGCTGACCACTCTGGCAAATGAAGCCCAGTCCCTCAAAGATGAAATAGATGTTCTCAGGTAGGTTGTCCTCCCTGCTCTGTAGGATCTCAGCCCTGTCATTCCCACCAAATTAGAGATTCTGGGACCCTGACTATCACAGGGTATCCAGGAGGCAGACTGCCTAGGCTCAGAGTTCAGTGTTATCATTTATTTAATCTTTATTAATTGTTTGTCATCTGTGAACAGTGCACACACCCACCTCTGATTAGGAGGAAGTGAATGTATATTTGTAAACACCTGATGTCGTGTTTGGCAGCTGTTTTGTAGATATCTGTTAAATAGAAATTCATCTGTGATCATTACTTTATACTCAGTTCTGGAACTTTTTTCTTACCACTTCCATTTCAAAATTTTGATTTCTCTTGTCACTTGGTCTTCCTGTGTTTCAGCTGCTGTCACAGCCCCACGTGGCTGCACTGCTGAGTCCTTCTATCTTCATCTCCACTCTTTTCTCCCCAGGCACCTTACTCCTGCCCCCTTGTTCTTCCACCACTGTACTTACATAGTTTCCTGTCTTCAGTTGCATCATTCCAACCTTCTGCATTTTAGATGTTTACTCTTCAATACTGAGAAAATCACATAAGGCTGAAGTTTTGTTCTCTTTGCACATTGATGATCTTTACTTTTCACTGGGTTCTTACTGAAGTCCACCATCCTGCTGCACCTCACTAAGTAGCTGTGTCTGCCTTTCCTTTGAGAGCTGTTACACACTTCCACGACCTTCTCACCTGAATGCACACTGCACCACACCTCTGCCAGCTTAGGCTCAGAGAGTGATCTTGTCTCCTCCTGCATCAAGGAAAGAGGCCATGAACTGTAGAACGCTTCTTGGCCATATCGCCTGTATTTCCTAACTTCCCATCTTTTCTTTTTTGCTGTTCTAGACTTCCTGCTCTTCTGTCCACTGCGGATTCCTTCTTCAGTGTTCTGGGTTTCAAACCTTCTTGCCTACACAGGGACAGTGTTAACATCTCTTATCATTGCTTTTCCCATTTTGAATCTCCCTCCTTAGCTTTTATTTATATTTTTAAGGCTCTGTCATCTTACAAAGAGACTCACAAACTCTCCTTCCCTCCAAAACAAATTTAGATTACACAAGGTAATATTTGCATTCTTTCCTCAACGCCCTAAAATTGCCATCACCTGCCCCCACTGCTTCACTGAAACAGCTGTTCCTAGATAACGTTCTAATTGTCAGATCATTTGGACTCTGCACAATTTTTGCTTTTCTGCTACATGTGGTTCTACTGACTACTTTGTTGTACTTGCTTTCCTTGTATAATGTTCTCCATTGTACTTATTGCTGTAATTTTGGTAATTTTTTTAAGCTGAGCACAAAATTAATCTGGAATCACCTTTGGTCTTATAATTTCATTAAAATGTGTGGTTTCCTGGCAATTCTTCTTCGTTTAGCACTGTCTGAAATAGCTTTCACAACTGTGGATGTGTTTCTAATTTCTGATTTCCTGTCTTATTTCTAGACATTCTTCTGATAAAGTGTCAAAACTAGAAGGTCAAGTGGAATCATATAAAAAGAAGCTAGAAGACCTTGGTGATTTGAGGCGGCAGGTTAAACTCTTAGAAGAGAAGAATACTATGTATATGCAGAACACTGTCAGTCTAGAGGAAGAGTTAAGAAAAGCCAATGCAGCCCGAAGTCAACTTGAGACATATAAGAGACAGGTAAAAGAGTAGTGACAAAGTTTCTTAATGACATTTTCTAGAACTATAATACCATGGCTTACCCAAAATTATGGACTTTTGTTTTATAGTATTCTGGTTTTTTATTTATAAAAAGTAAAGTTCTTATCTTTTTGTTTTGTTTTGTTTTGTTTTTATTTTATATATTTTTACATCATTTTATTTTTACATCATTTTTCATTTTTGTGCGATGTATGCATTTTCATTTTGGTTATAGTCCCATACAGTTCCCACCCCCCTTATTTTGACCGTAATCTCTCCTACTCCCCCTTCCGCCCTCCCCGTAGTGTGTCCCTGGTTTATAGCTGCTGGTTGATTTAGATTTTTACTTTATTGTAATTGGTCTTTTTCCTGGTCCCTTATTTAGGTTTTCTAAATTCCTGCTATGAGTGAGACCATTCTTTTTCTTTCTGGCTTAAAAAGGTTATTAGTTGGTCTCTTAGCAGACCCTTTTATTGTTTTTTATTTATTAACTTGTTATGTAATACTTAAGAAATTCACAAAAGTAAAAGAATAATATAGGGACTTCTCTGGCGGCCAAGGGATTAAGTCTCAGCGCTATCAGCACTACAGCTTGAGTTCAATCCCCACCCAGGGAGCTAACCCACATAAGGCACAGCAGACCTCTCCTGTCTTACACTGCTCTCCTTAGCAGTGTACTTCAGTAAATCCATCTGTTCTGTTCCCCACTCTGTCTCTGGTGAATCCTTTCACCCCTCACACTTCTGGCCTGGACACCAGTTCTTCTTTGCAAAGATGAATAAATAGAACCTTTAAAATATATATATAATAAGTATCCATGCTTAAGAAATAAAATATATTCTTCCCTTCCTCATTACAATAACCATTATGCTGGGTTTTTTTTTTTTTTTCATTACCATGTTCCTCTTTATTCTTTTTATATACATGTGTCTATCCCTAACACTTTATAACATTTTGGACATGTTTCAAAACTTTATATAAAGTGAAAGTTATGAAAGGAGGGATTGGGGTCAAAATAAGGGGGTTGTAATTGTATGGTGAATATAAAAATAAAATTTAAATAAAAAAATAAATAAAATAAAGTGAAAGTTATGGAGTGAAAGTTCCCTTCTATGATTTACTTTGTTTAGTAGTATATTTGTGAGATTTATTAGTTATAACTTTATTCCATTCATTTGTACTACTTACTGAGTTACCATCCCACAGTTTATGCATTTTCCTGTTGAAGGAATTGTATAGAATATTTCAACAATTTTTTTATATTGTAAGAGATGCCACCAAGTTTGACAACACTCTGTGTTGGTGATGATGTAGAAGAACAATAGCAATTCATACAAATTCACTTTGGAAAACAATATAGCAACATCTAATTAAATAAAGATACTCTGAGGAAGAAATTCCATATATTTATGAAATTTTCATGCATTTATTTGAATGGATGTGAAATGGTGTCTTCTAATGATTATACCTTATATTACCCTAATACAAATATATTTTCTTTTGTGAATTGCCTATTTTTATCTTTCATTCATTTTTAAAATTATATTATTTTCCTTAATGATTTTCAAAAATTCTTTATATATTCTTGATACTAATCTTTTGTCTTTTATGTATGTTGCATTTATTTCTTGCCAGTGTATGACCTGTCCTTTTACTTTTTTTGAGATTGAAGAGTATAACATAATGAACTTCAAATATCTTTTTTTTTTCAAAGATTTATTTTATTTATGCATACAAGAGCTGAGGTACAGGCCAGAGGTGTGGGGGGCTAGAGATGCGGAGCGTGGGGAGAGGTGGTGAGAGGATTCACCAGAGACAGAGTGGGGAACAGAACAGATAGATTGACTGAAATACACTGCTGAGAGGAGCAGCGGGCGAGTCAGGAGAGGTCTGCTGCACCATATGGGTTGCTCCCTGGCCAACCAGGGGATCGAACTCATGCTGTAGAGGCTGCAGACAGCCTCATAGGTTGCATCTTAACCCTTGCGCCACCAAGGAGGCCTTTAAATATCTTCTTGACATGTGCTTTTTATGCCTAATTTAAGAAATATTTTCCTACATAAGAATGTTATCTTTACAAAGAATTAAAGCTTGTTTTACACATCTCCATCTTGAATCCACAGGGAACTGATTTTGTATAGGTGTGAGATGAGGATCTACTTGATACTTTGTCTGTGTGGACATCTAGTTGTCCTAGTACCTTTTAATAGTCTCTCTTTTAATGATCTGCAATTCTCCCTTATCATATATCTAAAGTTTCTGTGTTATACGTGGGTTTGTTTCTGGGAACACTTTTCTGTTTCATTGATTTGTCTATTCTTACAGTAATACCACACTTACTATCTATGGATTTTTTTTAGTAATGTTGTTTGGTGCTAGTGATACTTATACCTTGTTCTTTTTCAAAAGCATCTACCCCTTAGATCTTTTATTTCTCTTTAAACTCTGAACCTTTGAGAATTGAAATATCATTGACTCTGTTCATCAATCTGAAGAGAGTTGACGTCTTTCTGTCAGTGAATGTTTCTATCAATGAATATAATAGCTTTCCATTTATTTAGGTCTTTAATGTATTTCAATTAAGTTTTATAAAATTTTCTTCTAAAATCCATGCACACATTTTGTTACATTTACTCAGTTTCTTTGTGTTTTTGTAAATATAATATAAAAAGAAAATATACCATTTTCTCTTTGTTGCTCATTTATATCAATTAAGATGGGTTTTATATATTGGTATTACAACTTTTTCCAAATTCTCATTTTGCCTTAATTATGTTTCTAAGTTCTGTTGTCATACAGTATACAGATGAAAGCAGCTTCTTTGTCTCTTCTCCATATCTTTTTTCCTTCTTAATTAGCATGTGTGTTCTTTACTACAACTAAATACAGCTTTGAATAGATTTCATTGATTCATTTTCTTATTAATTTCATGCAGAATACTTGAAATATTTTATCAGTGTTCTATAAGGACTTCTTTAGGTTTTGTAGCCATTTTCTTCCTTAACATGTTATTATAGAAAAATTAGGAAATACACGTAAGTGAAAAAAGAAAAATATCAGCCACCCCAGTTTACTATAGAATAAGTGTAGTTGGATGGCTGGATTTTGGGTATTTTCAAAGTGTATCTGCTCTTTTTTGTTTTTTATTATAGAAAAATTATTATAGAAAAATTAGGAAATACACATAAGTGAAAAAAGAAAAATATCAGCCACCCCAGTTTACTATAGAATAAGTCTAGTTGGATGGCTGGATTTTGGGTATTTTCAAGGTGTATCTGAAGGGAGAGGTCTGCGAGCCATGTGGGACCCTCCCCCGGTGGCAGGGGAGCAGCCAGGGATCGAACCGGCACCGCAGAGGCTGCAGGCAGCTTCGCAACCCAGCGCTCAACCGCTGCGCCACCAGGGAGGCCCCTCTACCCCTTTGGCTTTATATTACTCCTCTCCCCCTCTTAGCCTCAGAAACCTTACTTTGTATATTAGTGTCCACAAGTTTTTTTAAAGTACATTGCTTTATGGAATCATCTGCCATGTGAATGTCCAACATTTGTCTTCATAATTCTGACTTGCTTTGCTTCACATAAATCTGTATATTACTATCTGGAGTTTGATACACTTCTTTTTCAATGATGAGTTTCTGCAAGTTCTTCCCTTTCAAACCTCTCTGATTATTTTTAATAGTCTCTCATTCATTTCATAATTTAGATTTTTTATTTTCTTAAAGTATTAAACCTGGTATTTTATATCTGAGGACTCCAATCTGAAATCCTTGGCTGTCTTATCCTACTGTTTTGTTGCTTCTGTTAATGTTTTTCTGCTAATCATTGTTCATGATGGCTTATTTCTTCATGGCCTTTGTAACTTTGGATTTTGCTTCTTTATTTGGTTCATCTTTATCTTTGGGGCACTGGAGAGCCTGGGCTGTTTCTGTGAGTGTTTTGTTTATGCCATATTTCCCACAGCATCACCAACCAGGACTACTTTAAATCACTTACTAGCTTCATATTTGTCAGGCAAGGCATGTGGTAAAAATTCAAACTCACATCCATATATTTGCAGGTCATGGTTAAAGATTTTTAAGTTACACATTTTGAAACCCAGAGCACTCACTTTAAGACAGACAAGTTGCCTTACTGATTTTTTCCAGCTGATGGATATTTTTCTTAACCCTGTTTACTCACCACATTTTAGAGCCCAAGATGGTTTAACAATTACCTGTCTCCTATTATATTCAGAGCTCTAGATTGCTGGAATTGGCAATTAACACTTCACTCTACTTCCACAGATACTTCATGATCTTGTTTCAGCCTCTGAGGATTTCCCTTAACTCTTGTAAACTTAGCTATGCAATTGTACTTTATTTCCCTTAGCATTTCTTCTGTTTTATATTAAAAGGATCTCAAACTACCTGATCTTCAGTATTACAAGATTTCCTGTAATCTTTCACTATTACAGGAAATAGAAGTTATGTAGGATCTTTCATAATTTTGAGCAGTGTTACTCTGGATGAGCTGGTTAAAGAACCTTACTGTCTAGGTAGATTTTTGTTCCTAGTACTCTCCATTGGGTTTTACTGTTAGATTATATACATTTTCTTGAGTATTTGGGTAGAGGATAGTTTTTGTAGACTTTTAGAAGGAAATGATGTTCTTTTTCTAATGTTTCAAATTTTAAAAATTAATGATACCTTTCTGTATTAGGTAGTAGAACTACAAAATAGATTATCTGAAGAATCAAAGAAAGCAGATAAATTAGATTTTGAATATAAGCGGCTAAAAGAAAAAGTTGACAGTCTTCAAAAAGAAAAGGATGTGAGTATACATATATTAGGCATTTTGGTTTTTTGAGCACTGCTAAAATTAAGATAATGATATTTAGTTGATGTTTTAATTCATGATATATAATTCATGTTGCATTAAGCCCTTCTATTTATAAATTAAAAATTTAGAGATACTGTTTATATTATAAATTTACATTTGTGTTTCAGAAATAGACCTAAAATAAAAGATTAAAAAAAAGTTTTCACTTCTACACTAATTTCTTTTACATTAACATATCTTTTCTACAACTTTGCTTCTTTTACATTGCTGGTTGTAGCTTTCTATAAATTTGTCACTTTTCTGTTTTCTGTATGATTAATATAGAAAACAGTTTCTTTTTGTTTAGTATACTTTGAATCTTTCAAAATATTTTTACTTTGTCAAGATTTATGAATATTTAACATCTTTATTGTTTTATCTCTTATGTTTAATGAAAAGAATGTTATTTAAGTGAGAAAGTACTTATTGTTAAAGGTAGAGTAGATAGTTTGTTTTGTGTTAACAATAGACATCATATTGCCTTGCTCATAGTAGATACTCTGTATTGTTAAATGGGAACAAAAATAATACAGTCTCTTCCCTCTGTGATCTTTCTATAGAATAGCAAAAGTTAAAATATGTCCATGTTCTGTGCTGTTTATTGTTCTATTAGGAAAGACAAACTTCACTGGTGAGTAAGCTATTAAAACTTGAAGCTAAATGTTCTTTGTTTTTAATGTGCCTCCAGAGGTTAAGAACAGAAAGGGATTCTCTGAAGGAAACCATTGAAGAACTTCGTTGTGTACAGGCTCAAGAAGGGCAGCTCACAACTCAAGGTAAAAACATTTCCAAAGCCCAAGCAAGATTATTTATTTCATGGGCCTCCCTGGTGGCCTATGGGTTAAGTCCTAGTGCTATACAGCTAAGGCCTGAGTTCCATCCTGGCTAGGGAGGTTACACACGTGGCATAGCAGACCTATCCTGTCTTGCCTGCTGCTCTCCTCAGCAGTGTATTTCAGTAAATCCACCTGTTTTGCTCCCCACTCTGTCTCTAGTGAATCCTTTCACCCCACACACCTGGCCTATACCCCAATTCTTCTACACAAAAATAAAATAAAAAAAAGATTATTTCTAACATATCTGTAAAAATACAAGATTCATGTTAAGATGATTGCACCAATAGCTCAATATTTAAAAGTTGGTGAAATGGCTCTGAGACTGGTATAAATTTGGAAATCTTACCTAGGTTTTATGGCAACTAGGCTATAGTTATGGCACAGGATTTACTTGCCTACTTTTATTTTAACTATCTTTAAATAGTTGAGTTATATTAAGTCAAAATCATAAAATATTTGCTAAATCATCTGTTAATAATTAACCTGAAAAGGTATATTCTGCAGTTTCTCATGACCTCTTTAAAAGTATATCCACCTTTCTAATTCAGTGATTTTTTTTTTTTTTTCCCACCTAAAATGGGAGGTATGGATATCAATCCATTAAGGGATTTGTCCAAAGAGGAAAACTGCTCTTACAGGAAAGGAGCAGCACTTAGCTCAAGGTGTACCCTTGAGCAATTTTTCCTTCCATGATAGAGATGGGAGCCTGACTGAGGGCCAGTATAGCCCCACAGTTACTCATTCCCACTCTAATAACCAGTCCTCAGCTCTTCACTTACTTGAACCTGCAATTTTTCTTTCCCTCTGACTATAACCTCCTCTCTCCTCCTCATTCCTGCTGCCAGATCTGCGTATTCACTTCCACTTTGACCTTTATCCTGCACTTCATTGTCTATTGAGCAAAACTCCTCCGGCCTCATTTCCCAGCCTACCCACCCTGCATGTCAACCATCTTAACAATTTTCTCATCACCATTAACATTCCTATCCTACTGACCTATTTCTAGACCAGTCTGGCAAACCCTAATTCAGGTAGCCTAAAGTTATTATCTCTATTCCAAATAACCAAGGTCAGCTAAAGAAAATTATGTCTTTTAATTATCTTCACCAAAAAAAAATTACTATCACTTTGGATCGTAAGTGAATCCTTATGGCTTCTTGGCAATCTTTATATATCTAGTCAGTTCTACATACGTTTTTCAAAATATTAAGAATCTAGCCTGAACTTTAATGCTTTTATTCTCAGCTCTTATGTCATCAAGAAATGAGAAGCCATCTCTTGTTTTGTTTCTTTGCTATCTATAAATACATATATATATATATTTTTATGTCTTAACCATATATATATATATATATATATATATATATATATATATATATATTCTTGACCTAGCAATTTTGCTTTAAAGATTTAGACTGTTTGTCATCAAATGAGTAATAATAGATAAGCAAAATGTGGTGTATACATATTAATAGAATATTATTCATTCATAAAAAGTAACAAAGTTCTGTTAAGTGCTGCAACATGGTTGGATCTTCAAAACATTGTTAAATGAAATAAGCCGAACACAAAAAGACAAATATTTATGATTCCGTGTATGTATATGCAGCATCTAAAATGGGCAAATTCATTGAAGACAGACAGAAAGTAGGAGGACGGTTACCAGAGGCTAAGGAAAAAGGAATGGGGAGATACTGATTAATAGTTAGAGAATTTATATTTCGGGTAAGGAAAGGATTTTATAAATAGATAGTAGGGATGGTTCTGCAACATAGTGAACATGTTTGCTGCCACTCAGTTTTACACTTAAAAAATGTTTAAAAAGTAATAGTAATAATATAAGGCAACTGTGACATTTTTTCATTTGCCAAAAAGACTTTAGCTGTTAGAATTAATACTAAAGGGCCTCTGTGGTGGCACAAGGGGTTAAGCATAGCACTATGAAGCTATCAGCAACCTCTGCAGCACAAGCTTGATCCCCTGGCTGGTCAGGGAGCCACCCACATGGTGCAGCATACCTCTCCTGACTCACCCACTGCTCCCTTCAGCAGTGTATTTCAGTCATTGTGCCTGTTCTGCTCCCCACTCTGTCTCTGGTGAATCCTCTCACACATACCCCAACCCGCAACTCTAGCTTGTACCCCGGTTCTTGTATGCATAAATAAATAAATCTTAAAAAAAATACTAAAGTAGGGTTTCATATAGAAACTAAGGAAGATAATGTTGTCTTTTAACCTCACATTCATATTTGTATATTTATAGGGTTAATGCCTCTGGAAAGTCAGGAATCTTCAGATAGCCTGGCAGCAGAAATTGTTACGCCTGAAATCAAGTAAGGAGAAAATGGCATTTATAGTCACACTGCACAATATTCTGGGAGAACTCTCACTCCTTTTACAATGTAAAGGGGATCCATTTCTTATTCTTTATTACTAACACTTTCAATATGAACTCCATTTTAGATTTCCATATTTTTAGCATACCAAAACTTTATTCATTTGGCTCAACAGAGACTTGATTTTTCTCACGTTGGTTGCACAATGTTTTTTCACACATACCTAGCAAATTAGTATATCAGTGTTTGTATCTTCAGCAGACTTTTAGCAATAAAACCACTCCTCCCTAGGACAAAGAAAGTTTATGCTTAGCTACAGGCCTGCAAAATAAGTAGTCACTAAGGTTTGTCTGTTAACTCATGGAATGCCTTGAAAAAGATATAAAACAATAGAGAGGAAAGTAATCTCCCCTCCTTTCTACTCTTCCTTTAACAGTACCTTATGTTTTTACTTAGTCATAGATAGCATTTTGAAAATTACATTTATTTCAGTATGTACCTGGTTTTGTATATGAGTTAAAAATTTGAAAAAGAATGTAAAAATTGGAGAAGAGGCACTAAATATCCAGCAGAAGAAGAATGATTAATCCTCAAGGTTGATTTATTTGCCCCTTTATAAACTGACATAGGCCTTGATTCTTCATAGCATTCTTGGGGTTATTAAGTAAAATAATGCTGTGTAAGAGTTTTATAAATTTTAAAAGCTGATGTAGGCATTCAAATACTTGTTGAATAAATGAAGACTGTTAACTTGTTGTTGGCAGTTATTTAAGAAAAGCAAAAGGAGTTAGATACCACTTCTGAAAGTATCTTGTGTACCTTTTACTTTTCTGCCATCTAATATAGTACTTTGTTTCTGAACCAGTAAAATTTGTTGAATAAATGAGTACTTACTGTTTATGAATATTTATAAGAAAGTGATTGTCCAAAAACAACTTTTAAGACGCTTATGGATAATAGAGTTGCCTTTTTTAAACTAAGGAAAAAAGAATAATGATAAAGACACAACAAATAAAATGACTCTTTTGAGTATGACTCAACAACTTATGCTGTCTGTCAGAAGAGATATCAAGATAATGAAATGATAAATTAAATGGTAAATTTAGTGGTCAATATTAAATATAAGAAATTAAAATTTTGCAACAGATGTAATAGACAGTGGTTAATATTTTTAATCCATAATGAAATTTGCCTCTTAGGCTTACAAAAAATCTATTTTAAGTGATCATTTTCACTGATGTAAGCATGTAGAAAAAAACCTCATAAACTAGAAGTAATAAACTTTACTGGTACAATTTTTCTTCTGAGCAGTTTATCAGACTGTGTCTATTGTCTAAAAATATGCCTAAGTTATTACCCCAAAATTAACTTTTTGCAAGTTAATGTTAAGGAAATAACCAAGAATATACATAAAGGTATATTTCTGAAGCTGATTATTATTAACATGTTACAGCTGAAAATTGGTAACAATGCAAATGTCTAATGATTGGGCATTTGCTAAATAACAATTCATCTGTGTATTTTAACATTTAATTTAAAATATTAAAGCATGGGGGCCTCCCCTGGTGGCGCAGCAGTTGACCTCTGGGCTGCAACGCCGGTTCGTTCCCTGGTGGCTGGCGAGGGTCCCACAAAAAAAATAAATAAATAAAATAAAATATTAAAGCATGATATTTAGTGATATGAAAAGTTGGGAAATTTTAAGCATAAATAGTGGATACCAATGTAGGATATACTGTGATCCATTTACTTAAATGTTTTCATGTATATATGCATAGAATTAGATGGCTATATTTCAGCAGTAATTATTTTGCACCTTAAGGTTATAGAGAGTTTGTGTTTTCTTTTTATTTAATCTTTTTTTCCTGCAATGATTGTGTTCTATTGCGTAATTGAAAAATATGATGAAGTCATTGTCCATATACAAAATATATCAAGTTCTATGTAATTGCTTTAATTGAGCCACAGACTTTCATCTTTTTAATAGCAAAAATAAAAGCACTTTATAAGATTTGTGGTGTTGACAAAATAAAAGGCCATTTTGGTGTTTGTTCTTTTTTCTTTTTCCATGAGAAACACAACTTTTTACAGTGTCTGGTCTGCTAGTAATCTCTTCATGGGAGCCTCTAAATCATGTTAACAATGAACTATAACTTTAACAAGTATATCTCCTACTATATCTTCTTACAAGCTAATACTCAATTATGTCATCCCTGCAGTAAATTTTTGTCACTGCTGCTTTTAACATCCTTTAATGTAAGCTTTAACATATCACAAGGAGCCCAAAACAAATGCAGTCCAATAAGTAGATTCTGAATATTTGACTTTTTATAAGCATATAATTTTACTTATCTATAACAATGGGCAGATTGCATATCTTGAAGGCATTCATTGAATATTTTGCCACCAACTGATTGGTAATTTTAGAGCATAGCATTAAAATGTTTTTTGATGAATCAAAAAACAAATATATAAATGCATTCATCATTTAAATATTTAAAATCAGAAAAGGAATGGAATTTGGAAACCTCTTTCATTACAAATCATAACATTTGGACTTTCTTTTATCTTTATTCATCCTTAAGAACACATACTTAAGACCTGAAATGTAATGTCTTACCCAGTTGCATTAGGAACTAACTTCTTTTCAAGTACCTTTTCATTTCTATTCTGTATATTAAATCTGTAACTGTGCATAGCTGATTTTTGTTAGCTATAATGTATTAATAATATACCAGATGATAAGTTTTTGTTTTGCTCATTCAGGGAGAAACTTATTCGTCTTCAGCATGAGAATAAGATGTTAAAAATTAACCAAGAGGGTTCAGACAATGAAAAAATTGCCTTGTTGCAGAACCTTCTAGATGATGCAAAGCTACGCACGAGTGAACTGGAGACAGAGAATAGGTAGGAATGGATACTAACTGAAGCAGTTAGCTGCTGTCTTTCTCTATTTGCCTTGGTTTCTGATTCCTTTAAATAGCAACTGAAGTTGTATTTTGAAATGTGACAATGTGTTATTCGATTTCACTTTAAGAAATAGAATACTTAAGGACAGACTTGCTTGTCCTTGCTATTAAGTGCTGTTTTATAATAGCATTCCTCTCTTTCTCCTTCCTCTTTCTTTCTCTCCTCCCTCCTCCTTTTCTTTCTTTCTTTTTTTTTTTTAATGCTATAACTGTGGTTTACAATACTGTATATGTTTTAGGGGTGAAAGTTCACACTTCTCCAGAACATCGACCACCCACATCCACCACCAAGGCATCCATAATCCTCTACCATATTCCATTTGACCCCTCTCCTCCCTTGTTGCCTTCTCCCCACTCTGCCCATATTCAGATTTCTAGAGTTTTGTTTTGTGTTAGCTTTTTTCCCCCTTTGCTTTGTTTCTCTATATTCCAAACATGAGTGAAATTGTCCAGTATTTGTCTTTCTCCTGACTTATTTTGCTTAGCATAACCAACTCCAGTACTATCCGTGTTGTTGGAAATGGCAGGATTTCATCTTTTTTAGGAGCTGAGTAATAATTGTTTTGGTTAAGATGGACATCTTGACAATGTTAATTCTTTTAACCCATGAGCAAGAATATCTTTCTATTTCTTTGTGTCGCCTTCGATTTCTTCTAATGTCTTACAGTTTTCATTGTACAGGTCTTTAACCTCCTTTGTTAAGTTTATTTCAGATATTTAATTCTTTTTGATGCAGTTGTATTTGTGATTATTTCCTTGATTTCTTTCTTTTCTAGTTTGTTATTTGCATATAGGAATGCAATGAGTTTCTGCATGTTGATTTGATAGCTTGCTATTGACTGTACTAATTTGTTTCAAATCATTTTTTAGGGATTTCTGTGTCTATCATGTCCTCTGCAGATAATGATAGTTTTACTTCTTTATCATCTTGTAGTCCTTTTATTTTTTTCTCTTGCCTAGTTGCTCTAGCTATCATTTCCAATACTTTGTTGAATAATGGTATGGATAGTGGACATCGTGGTCTTATATCTGATCTTAGCAGAAGAGCATTCAGTTTTTCACCATTATGATGTTGGGTATGTGTTTCTAATATAAAGCCTTTATGTTGAGATATTTCCCATCTGTCTCCATTATTTGAGACTTTATCATAAATAGATGTTGAATCATGTCAAATGCTTTCTCTGTATCTGTTGATCATAGGATTTTTGTCTTTCCTTTTGTTGATGTGGTGAATAACATTGATCCATTTGAGGGTGTTAAGCTATTCCTGTGTCCCTGGAATAATAATATAATAATAATATAATATAATAATAATATAATAATTATTATATTAATATAATTAATATAATATAATATTAATAATATAATTAATAATATAATTAATATAATAATAATATAATAATAATATAATAATCACTTGATCATGATATATGATACTTTCTATGTGTTGTTGAATTCAGTTTGCCAAGATTTAGTTAAAGATATTTGTATATGTGTTCATCAGGGATATTGGTCTGTGATTTCTTTTTAGTGATATCCTTATTTGCTTTTGGTATTGAAGTGATATGGGCCTCCTAAAATGTGTTTGGAAACCTTTCCCTCTTTATTTCTTCAAGGAATATAATAGCAAAGCCCTGCATTTTCCCTTGATCTAGTTAAAAATACAGAATTAACAATATTTAATCATTAATTTAGGCTTTTGTAACAATTTCAATTTATGTTCATTATTAGACATAATGAATACCTCTTAACATAAAAGGTACCCTGTTTTACAGGCTACTCTTTCAAAGGATCTGTTGGTTGGTATGAGGAAAAGGAAAACAGTAGGATCCATCATAATAAAATTGATTGAACTTTTTTTCCAAATTTGTTGTTTCTTGTGATTCCCCAAAAGGAAATTACTCATCCTATGAATGATTAAATTATGCTGAGACTTTAGAACCTACAAATTTAACCCAGAAATCACATTTTTGCTTGTAAGTCTTTTTTATCATATTGCATTATGCAGTCATTCTAAGCTACTTTAGAAGCAATAGCTTATTCTAGTAACAATGGTAAGGGCTGCTTTTATATTTGTTGTGACTATTGTTTGGTTCTTTGTCTTTCTGGAAATGTTTCATAGAAGTGAAATATAAGGTATCATTCCTTTTTCTTAGTGTTGTGATGTTCTTTCATATTTGAGAGATAGACATTTTAAATATTAAGTCTTATAGTTTACCATATATTATAAATTCTTTGTTTATTAAGTCTGATTGACTTGGCATTTCCCAGATCTGAGTCAGTCTATGAGTCAAAATTGTTAGGACAATTTTATGTATCCTGTCCTTCTTCCTGAAGCTTTAATTTTTAAAGTTGCTGAAGTAGAATCAGCAAACAGTCTAAATACCAGAGTAATAATTAGAGCATGGTCAAACATAAATAGAAGAAAAACTTTTTATCAATTCTTAGGAGCATAAACAATTTTTTAAATACCTAGCAAAAGTAAGAAATGGGGGGGCCTCCCTGGTGGCACAAGGGGCTAAGCACTGCACTATGAAGCAATTCGCAGCCTCTACAGCAGGAGTTTGGGTCTGCCAGGGAACAACCCACATGGGCTAACAGACCTCTCCTGTTTCACCCTCTGCTCCCCTCAGCAGTGTATTTCGGTCAGTCTACCTGTTCTGTTCCCCACTCTGTCTCTGGTGAATCCTCTCACCCCACATATCTCTGGCCTGTACCATGGGCTCTAGTTGCATAAATAAATCTTTAAAAAAAGGGCCTCCCCTGTGGCGCAGCAGTCGAGTGCTGGGTTGCGAAGCTGCCCCGGGGCCTCTGCTGCGCCGGTTCGATCCCCGGCTGCTCCCCGGCCACCAGAGGAGGGTCCCACATGGCGCGCAGACCTCTCCTGCCGCCCGCTGCTCCCCTCAGCAGTGTACTTCGGTCCTTCTGCCTGCTCTGCTCCCCGCTCTGGCTCTGGTGAATTCTCTCACCCTCCCGCTCTTCTGACTGTACCCAGTGCTTGTATAAATAAATAAATAAATCTTTAAAAAAAATTTAAAAAAAAATCTTTAAAAAAAAAAAAAGTGAAAAATGGGAAGGAATAGGAAGAAGAGTTATAGTCAACAGCTGGTAGTGCAGTCTCCAAAGGGAGAGCTTCTAGTGTTTCCATCTCCTTTGCCTCTGGGCTTTATTTTGGCCCTCTAAAGTCTGCTCCCCTCCCCCCCCTTTTTTTTTTGCAGTGAATCAGCACCTACAACTCCTTTTGTAATACTTTGCATTGTTTTGCACAGTCATTGTAACCATTGCTCTTTCTCATCAGAAATAGAATAACTAGTTGACATTTATTCAATACTCATATGTATATAGATGAGTAATTACCCCTCAAAGCCCTCTATTATTTATAGCTGTTTACAATTTACTATTGTGTTTGATAAGTTTTATAAGTATATTATTTTGTCCCTACCTTGTTATCATACTAGTTTACAGCATTATACTAACACCAGGAAACCTGTATTTTAATTCCATTGAGTCTTTTTAACTATATGACTTTAAACATAGTTTGCTTGCTACCTATATATCATGTTAGAAGGAAAGATTTGTAATAAACCTCCATAGTCCTTTCCAATTAGTTTTCCCCAATATATTAGTCTCTTTTTAAATAATAATACCTATTGACCCTCAAACAATAAAGGGTTAAAAGAAGAGGCATAACAGAATCACTCAGGGGGTTTTTACAAAGTATTTGTGGTCTTGTTCGCTTACCTCTCAGAGTATATCATGATTTCAAGCTCACTTTCTCGCTTATACCTCTCAAAACTATACATTATTAGACTTTGATTAAAATGTCAACTAAATACACTCCTGGAGGAGGAGAAGGAAGGAAGGAAGCAGTGATTTGCCTTTATAGAGCTCCTATTTTGGAGCAGGTCCTATGCTGGATACACTTTATATTTTATCTTAGGTAATTCTCTAAACAACCCAGTGACGGAGCATTATAACCCTCTTATTTTGTTAGGTGAACTTTTTTCATATCTATACACATATATTTGTATAGCTTCATACTTTTCTGTGTTTGTGTGTGTTTGCATTCACACTGCACACATTTGCAAGGAGTTCACATTTTTAACTGTTACATTACTATGTTTGCTTCTCTGTTGCTTCTCTGTTGCCCATTACTGGACATTTGAATTGTTTTCAGTTCCTTCCAAGGAACATCTTGTTATAGACTGATTATATTTTATGACATTTAACCACCTAGTAGACTTACAATATCTGTTGACTAGTTAATTTCAAAAGTCACTGAGATGTATAGTTGAAAGTTTTGTGTCTATTTCCATATTGCTTTCTGAAATGTTGAATAAAATTACAGTGTCAGTAGTAATGTATATACCTCTGTCTTCATATTGAATACGGTGTTTATATAATTCTTCATGGTTGAAAAAGCATTTATCTTTTCTGTTCCTTGATATGAATCACATCAGTTGTTATCGATTAGGTTGTGATTCTAACTAAATTACAGAATATTGATAAGAATTTCTTATAACTCGTTGAGTAAAATATTTCACATTGAATTATCTGATTATTTGGATTCTAAGTATTCATTGCCCTGTTTTGTCCTTTTTTGGGGGCAGTTTGGCTTTTACTGCTACCATTTCACTAAAGTATTTCTTACTTGAACAACTGGTCATCTCTTAACTGGCCTTTCCAGTGAGAGCATTGGAGACTTTTTACATCTTTCTGTTCCATTTATTGTTGATCATTTTACCCTCCCTAAAACTTTTTATTTCATTTCAGCAAAACCCCTCTCTTATATTTCTCCTACTTCTCTGATTGTTCTCCAGGGTGAGATTCCTCTGTCTACCCTTAGGTTGGTGATCTGCCGTGGACCATCTTTGTTCCTCTTCCACCCTTCACATTCTTTCTAGTCAATATTATTTATGCTCATGACTTCAGTTAACTCCTGATGGTTCCCAAATCTGTTCGTTCAACTCAGACCTCTCTGTGCTTCAGATGTAGCTAGTTGGCTTTTTGACAGATTTCTCCAAGTACTTAGTTTTCAACAAATACAAAATCAGATCCTTTATATTCCTTTCTTCTTCCTCTTATATCCCCTTCCTCAGTGAATGGTTCTTGGTAGCTCAAACTGAAATCCTGTGGGTTTTTTTATTCTTTTGCCTTTTCAATATATTTTATTTCTTTTTAATAACATCTTCTATTCTCAACCCAGATCATGTTTCTCTCTTTTTGCAAATGTTCATCATCACCCAAGACCTATGAAACCAAACTGGTTTGCTGCATTTTAACGACCTAGAGAATTAAGAAAATCAAGCTTCAGAATCAGCATTATTCAAGACTGGCTAGTTTATTCCATTTCAGCTAATTTTAGGCCAGATTATAATAGGATAAATAACAGATACCTTTGCATTTACACAGGCCATTCTTTCTCTCCTCACTTATTCTTTTTTTTTTTTTTAAGATTTATTTATTCATTTACACAAGAACCAGGGTACAGACCAGATGTGTGGGAGGGTGAGAGGATTCACCAGAGACAGAGCAGGGAGCACAACAGGCAGACTGACAAAATACACTGCTGAGGGGAGCAGTGGGCGGGACAGGAGAGGTCTGCCATGCGGGACCCTTGCTGGCTGGCCAGGATCGAACCCACGCTGCCTAGGCTGCGGGCAGCTTCACAGCGTGGCGCTCAACCGCCTGCGCCACTGGTGGAGGCCTTCTCACTTATTCTTACCTATGATTCCCAAACTCACTATACCCTCTCATTTTTCTGTGCTCATGACTTTGGGCATAATTAATTCTCTGTGTCAAATCTCTTTACTGACCTTAACCACATAAGTGTTTTCTTTATTGTTCTAGTCTCAAATGAAATCCTATCCTAACTCCTCCACACAATTAGGTACAGTTCTGCTTTCTCTGAGTAGTCTACATTTCTCTTGTATGCTCTATGCACTGTGTTGAAGTATTTACCTCATATTTTATTTGCTTACATTTTCCCTCCCCACTAAATTCCTTGATTGCAGGCATCTTTTAACACTGGTATTGATCTTATTAGTGCCTGACACACATTTTGAATTAAATATATATATTTACATTCATAGTTTACATTTCAGATAGACATGCATAAATATTCCAATTAAAGAAAATATGTCCACCAAAACACTGCATTGCAAATCATCATAGAAATTTCAAACAGCACAAAAAATAACCAGTAAAATATGCTACTGCTACTAAAACATGAGGTTTTGTTTAGCTATTTATACTGTCTCTCTAATCAATAGGACAACCTAAGGAAAAAGACAGAAGTTAAGTCAGAACTTGGAAAATAAATATACATTTGATTTCTAGGTTGGTGAATCAGAGACTTTTAGAAGTACAATCACAAGTTGAAGAACTGCAAAAGTCTTTACAGGATCAAGGCTCAAAAGCAGAAGATGTAAGTTTTAATACGTCCCAACCACCATCCAACAGTTTTACAATGTCAAGAAAACCTTTAACTTTTGTTTTTTACATGATGATCTCTATGAAAATAGTATATAATTATATTGGTTATAGAAAAGAAACTGTTTTCCTTTTACTAACATTCCTTATTAAAAGTGCCAATCTTTTTAAGATTCACTCTGCCAAGAATTAAAAGTTCATATGTAGCTATCAGGTAATGAATTAATTGAGGCTTTATATTTTAAAATCTTCAATTTAATAGTATTCAAAGTATAGGGTTTTCCCCTCTGATCAAAAAAAAATTGGATTTACATTTGTAGGACCGCCTGCTCTCTGTGTAAATAGAGCATATTCTGTACATGCACTTGATAGTATACGGTAGAGCTATGACTATACAGTGCTCAAAAATAGTGTAAAGAGGGGGGAAAGCCTAAATTTTAGTAACTACACATTGCTTCATCCACTTGAGTTATTTCTGTTTTTCCTATTGCCATTTGATACAAATCCTTTGAGTGTAAACCTGTTTGGTTTGGTTGTTCCCATTGAGGGAGTTGTTTGTTCCCATTGATAGAGTTGTTTGTTTCCATTGATAGAATAATTTTGGAAATCAACTTTAAAACATCACAATACATGCAATGTCATCCAGCCTTATTAACATAAATGGGAATAAAAGCAAAAGCAATCAATAAAGGGTATTCAAACCAGAATATTACTTAAAATCTGAGCATATTACATAAAACAACACATCAATGACCTAATTTTATGAGTTTCTTAAATGTATATTGAGCTTATATTGATCAGGAGCATGTTCTTTGTAAGACTGGTGGTTTTACAGTCCTTTAAATTAATGTTTTGGTAGTCCATCTTAGATTCCCAATTCCTAAATCGGTCACCAACATTTAAACTACTTTATTCCCTTATGACAATGCAACTAGTTTGAAATGTCATAGTTATTGTTTTAAACATGCTTTTATCTTGAATTCAAAAATACAAAAAGAAAAAAGAAAACCCTCATTAGTTTGTTAAGGTATTAGTAAGCTTGACTGAAGTTGTCTAAGACCAAAAGGGGTAATAGTCCTTAGTTTAGTGAAATCACTACATCCCTTACTCTGCAGCTCATGTAAGCTTCATTTTGGTTTATAAAAGTTGGAAGGAAATCTTTTTTGCTTTGTTATGGTAGAGAGGAGGGGAGGGTGAGTGGTACATAGAAAATAAAACTGATACAATACAGTACCAGCTCACACTTAGTGTTATGGCAATAACCACTGTACTTAATTCTCATACTAGTATTTAAAAATATGTAAAGGGATTTATCCTATGAAAAATAAAATTTATTCTGTAAAAAATAATCTGATTTAAATATTATTGTTAATTCTAATTAAATATGCCGTGTGCCATTACATGCTTTAGAAATGAGGTGCCAAATTTATACAGGACTATTTGCATAATTTAGTCAATTTATTTGACTGTGCAAATAGTAATGATATGTCTTACACTAAAATCTTGGAAATTATCTCAGAGTTCCTTTCTACATATAGAAATATTCAGATAGATACTTCCCTATTCTAAAGATATGCCTCAGACATAGCTAGTGTGGTAACAAAGATGGAGTTCTTTCTCCAAGCACATTTTTGATGTTCTTGTCTTTTCTCTTTCACTAACCTACAGTGTTGCACCTCAGGAATATGTAATATGTAGAACAACCTGCCAAATGGAACTGGTCCCCTCTGCAGAACAACATAATTTCTGCCTATTTCTGTTAACAATCCACAGTCCTTTCATGTGATCTTAGTCAGAGTAGGATGGTTTGCACATTTTTTTTTATTATTTTTATGTCATTTATTTTTAGCATGGAAGCAGAAAAGCATTGTTATATCCAGTGATATGGATAATTTGGGCTAGCCACAGTATATTAAACTCCAGAGAACGAGACAGAATGAGGAGACCATACATAGAAGAAAGAAAAATGTACATTTTTGAAAAAAAAAATTGCATATCTTTTACTTCTATTCATGAATTACTAAATCGTTCCTTCTATTGGCTGCTGTGTTTGCTTCATACTAATATGTCCTCTCTGTCTCTTGGCATGGGTTCTGCTCAAGGCTATTGTAAGTATGGCTTCCTATTCATTTCTTTATAGTGAGCAGTTTTTTTTTAATTTGCACATTGCTGCCATCATCTTTTTTAATTATAAGAATTTTATGCAACATGAACATACCAATCTACTTGGATTATAGGTTTATGTCCATTATAACTAATATACTTAAAGGATATAAAAAAACAAATACAGCTAAAAAGAATTATGCTCTTTTTTTTCCTCCATCTCATTCCTGCTCTGTCCCATTATTACAATTAGTTCATTTTTGACAAAATAATTTAAAACTTGCTTCCTGTCACACTTGAGCCTCCTCCTGCCACAAACTTTGCTGGTGACAGTCTTCAGTGGGAGAGCATTGTAGCACAGGAAGCGTGGAAGTGGAGATCATGCACAGAATTTGAACGCTGGCAGACCTATGGTTTAATTTTGGATCTGCTGCTGAATGTCCCCTCAACCCCACCTCCTTCAGCCATCAGATGGGCTAATGCTACTCAGTATTGAGCAGTTGGCATGAGACAATGTCTATGACGTTCTGTAGTGTGGTGGCTGGTATATTAAGTAATTATTGTATTTTGAATTATTTCGAAGTTAAAATTAATTTTGCTAGTGCCTAACATAAGTATAAAGTCAAAGTTCAGATATTTAAAAAGTATTCATATTATCCTTTTACTAGAAAATTAAAGGGATCGTTTTTTGTTTTTTGAGGAAAGCACTGATAGAGGACATTGTGGTCCACTGATATGTAGTTGTCATGCTGAACAAAGAAATATTGAAATACTGCTGAGCTATGTTAGAATGAACTTGAATAAACAATAATGTGATCATCAATAAGATGACTGAAAATCAAAGAATTAGTATGAGGACATTTTTCACATCAATGATATTGAGCTGTAAGACTTTTAATTCAGTGTCATTCAATTAATTAATCATTTACTTCAAAATGAAATGTTTCATAAAATTCATTAATGATATGTACCCTATAAGTTTTATGAAACCTAGTTGTCTTGTATAGAATATCATTATTATTTATGTTTATTTTAGAGCAAATCTGATCTTTTCAGGAGACTTTTTTTTCAATACTCAGAGCTGCATTCTTCAGCATATTAAATTCTTTATACATAACATTTGTCATATTCTCATATCATCAAATAAATTATTTACAAGCTGTGCATACTCAAAAATCTCTAAGTTAAGCATATATTGAAAATGAGTCCCGATTTCATTATGATACAAGGAAAACAATATAGTAGATAAAAATTGTCTTAGGAAAGTCTGTTTTTATTAGCATTCTACCTACCTCTTGAGTCCAGGTCTATACATAAATGACTTTAATTCATTTCCTTGACTATATATAGAAAATTCAAATATGCAGCTTTTGGGTATTTTTTACTGATTAGATACTCTTCCTTATGAAAGAAATGAACTCAGATACATTGTGTGTTTGAGCTTTTGTACTAGAGAACTTATTGAGGATGCTCTCCCCATTAGTTATTACTATTAATTTTTAATAACTAAAATATTATGTAATAATCTATTTTTTATTTTCCATTTTCAGTCTGTTCTTCTAAAAAAGAAGCTGGAAGAACATCTGTAAGTATAAAAATTAATTTCATTCTTATATTACCTGGTGAAACAAGTGTTTTATGTTAAGTGGCTACAGAGTTTCTAGGCAATGGCATGGGTAATCCTAAAGAAATCAAACTTAAGATATTTTAGGGGGCCTCCCCGGTGGCGCAGCGGTTGAGCACTGGGTTGCGAGGCTGCCGGCGACAGCTGCGGCGCCGGTTCGATCCCCGGCTGCTCCCTGGCCACCAGAGGAGGGTCCCGCATGGCGCGCAGACCTCTCCTGCCGCCCGCTGCTCCCCTCAGCAGTGTACTTCGGTCCTTCTGCCTGTTCTGCTCCCTGCTCTGGCTCTGGTGAATTCTCTCACCCTCCCGCGCTTCTGACTGTACCCAGTGCATGTATAAACAAAAAACAAAATAAATAAATAAACATGCCTCTATTAAAAAAAAAAAAAAAACTTTAAAAAAAAAAAAAAGATATTTTAGGGTCTCCCCTGGTGGCACAGGCCGTTGAGCGCCGCACTGTGAAGCTGTCTGCAGCCTCTGCAGCACCTGTTCCATCCTGGCCGGCCAGTGAGGGTCCCACATGGCGAAGCAGACCTCGCCTGTCTCGCCCACTGCTCCCCTCAGCAGTGTATTTCATCAGTCTGCCTGTTCTGTTCCCTGCTCTGACTCTGGTGAATCCTCTCACCCTCCCACGCATCTGGCTGGTACCCCAGTTCTTGTATAAATAAATAAATAAATCTTTTTTTTTTTTTAAATCAAACAAGATATTTTAATAGTGTCTAAAAAGTCATCTCCACTCAAGGCCCTCAAAGCAAAACAATTACTTATTTAGAACTATTTTCACAAATGGGATTCCAGGGTTTTGTATCTTCACGATGGGAGTTTGAGACACAAGATCAGGCATCAGGGACTTTTTTCTGTAAAATGCCCGACAGAATTAGGCTTTTAAGCCAGGGTCTGTGTCACACCAGTCAGCTCTGTGATTGTCACTTGGAAGCAGTTATCAGTTATACATAGACTGATGTGACTGTGTTCTAATAAAACTAAATACAAAAACAAGCATCATGGTGAATTTGACCCATAGATTGTAGTTTGCCAGCTCTTAAGCATGACCAGCTGAATCTTCCTTTTTAAATAAAATTTTTAAAAAGTGTTACACAGCTTGTCAGTAGCAGATTTTTGAACACTTCTTTGAATTGCAAACATCTGAACATGACTTTAATCTAGAAGATGAAACTTCTAAATATTACATATTTTCTCATGAAAAAAAAAATCTTCATTCATCTTTATGTTTAGCTGAGTTGACTATATGAGGAATGTTTTGGATTTTTTTTTTTGCAACCAGTAACAACTTTAATCTCTCCTAACACTTTCTAGCAAACTGTTGGACATATTCAATGCATATGAAATATAGGGTGACCATGAATTGCTAGCCTGTTAAAATATTATAGTGTTACACTGTAGTGAACCAGACATCCTTAGTATTACAGAGATCATTTTGTCTTGTTTTTCTGTGATTGGAAAGAAATTCTGTTGTCTGACAGTTTGCCCCACTCTATCCATTTTTTTAATGTGGAAAAAGTGAGATAACACCTACTAACTGACCCTTGCTGACAAGTCTAACAGTGAGCAGAGTTTTAATGTATTAGAAGAACAGAAAATGTTTCCTACAGCCATTGTGCATTTACCTCAAACTGGAATTCAGTCCTGAATTTGGTCTCTGTAGGATACTGTATTTCACAAAACTGACTATTACTATGTGTTCAATCTTTTACATGGTAAAAAAAAAAAAATCTTAACTAAAATTAATTTATTCATGAAAATGAAGCCTGTATTCACTTGCTGTCATTGCCACAACATATTACAACAGCAGGGTAGCTAAAGACAGAAATTTATTCTCCAATAGTTCTTAAGACTGTAAAACTGGTTCTTCCCAAAGATTCTCAGGGATAATCTATTCCCTATATCTCTTCTAACTTGGGCTGCGAGCAACCCTTAATGCTCCTTGGCTCGTAGCTACTTTGTTCCACACTATTCAAATGACCTTCTTCTTTCATTATGGCTTCCTTACAAAGATACCAGTTACTGGATTTAAGGCCCACTCTAATTAGATCTACAAACACTATATTTCTAAATAATGTCTCATTCACAGTTACTGGGACTTAGTACTGCAACATATCTTTTTTGGGAGTCACAATTCTCAACCCACAATTGGGCCCATAGACATCTCAAAAGATGATTATTCACATCTAAGTTTACAACTAAAGTGAACACCATCTTACATCAAATAGGTAAAATTTCAGAAACTGTCATACTAAGTATTGCCAAACATGTTGAATAGTGATGTTTTTAATCCATTGCAGTTGTAAGAGCTTACTTAGTAAATTTGAGTGTGTCCATACTCTGTGACCCACTGGTACCACTCTCCTATAATTACGCTAGGTTCCTAGAGGTGCTGTTGTCCACATAATATGAGAAGACTTACGTGTTTGTAATCACAGAAAGATAGAAATAGTACAAATACCACCAGCTATAAAATGATAATGTGTGGTATAGTCTAACAATAGAACACTATATAGTGGTAAAAATGTATAAACGAGGGCTAACCTATCAACATATGTGATGCTAACGAACATAATGTTAAGTAAAAAATTGAAGTCATGGAACAATGTGTTTAATATAATTAATGTATTGAATAAAAATTGAGCACAATTAAGCAATATTATTCTTTAGGATGCATACAAAGACCCATTACAAAAATCACAAGAATGAGTAAGATTCTGGGTCTTCATTACCTCCGGGAAAGGGGATAGAAACACATAGCACTTTCTAGGATAGTTAATTTCATGACATATTTTCTCAATGGGCTTAGATTTTCTTATTCTTTAAACTGTGTAAATTTATTTTGTGTGTATGCATACCTTCAGAAATGAATTTGTTGAAAAGGAAAAAGATACATTAAAATATTATGCATAAAAAGACCAGAAATAAGACATTAAAAGGATCTACTTTCTCTTTAGTCATTTTTTTGTCTTTTCCAATTTTTTCCAGCCTTATTTCCCCCGCATATTACAGAATGCCATACTAAATAAATATATTAGGAGAAATACACGAATTATGTAAATAGCGAGGAAAAATTATGTTCAGTTAATGCATTTTTATACATTGTATTGGAATGTAATTTATATACAGTGAAGTGCCCAAAATCTAAGTTCCTAAGCCTACAACTTGATGAATGTTTTCCTGCATACATAAGTAACTCAGAATAGTTCTAGCAATCCACCAAAATTCCTCAGTCCTCCTTCTGTTGATTGATTGCATCCCCAAAGCTGACCTCTGTCACCTTTCATTAGGTTTGATACTTCTCGACTTCAAATAGAATCAGGCAGTATTATCCTTCATCCTTCAGTGTCTGAATTCCCTTTATTGAACATATTTCTGTAAAATCTAGCCATGTGGTTGTATGTATCGATTTAATCTTTATTTTCGGTGTCTAGTGTTCTTTCTTATTTTTGGAATTTTTTTTTGTTAAAGATTTATTTTTTATTTATTCATGAATGTAAGAGCTGGGGTGTAGGCCAGAGGTACAGGGGTGGGGAGGGATGAGAGGATTTACCAGAGACAGAGTGGGAACCGAGTAGATCTACTGAAATACACTGCTGAGGGGAGAAGCTGGTGAGACAGGAGAGATCTGCTGCTCCATGTGGGTTAGCTCCATGGCTGGGGACGAAACTCTTGGATGCAGTGGCTGCTGATAGCTTCATAGTACTGAGGCTTAACAACCCTTGCGCCACCAGGGAGGCCCTTTTTAGAACTTTTACTTTCTTTGCAATAAGATTTTGCATTATGCATTATAAACCCTCTGCACAGTTTTTAATTTTTATAATATCCCATTCCTAGACAGAAAATAAAAATCATTAAGCTTGTTTATCCTCTTGTGCATGTTTATGTAAAAGAAATGACTGCTGATATTTCAGGCTGAGGTTTTATCTCTGATTTTTAATTATTTTAGAAAAATATTAAATTTATGTTGGGATTAGTCTTTTTATCTTTGTTTCATAGCATTTGTATTTTATGCAATTCTAAGAATAAACAACTTAGCTCTTTCATTTGAAGTGGAAAAAATGCAAAACTGTAGTCAGTGACACAGTGTTACATATTTTCTCACAGGGAGAAGCTGCATGAAGCCAATAATGAATTGCAGAAGAAGAGAGCTATTATCGAAGACCTCGAACCAAGATTTAACAACAGCTGTGAGTTATCCTAATTAGCATAGTTCTAAATTGGTTATCACAGTGATAATGAATTTAAATAAAATTGGTTTTTTTAGAAGTAGGCCCTGTTACATATTCTAGCAATGAAAGAATTTGCCTTATTTACAGGAAATGTATATAATCATTTTTACAGTATTTGTAAAATTTCTGGTTATAGTTGTTTTTCTCTCAACTGTGAATGTGAATGAATACTTTATGAAATTGTTTTCATAAAGTAGTTCCATATAAAGTTAGCTAAATTCTTCTAATAATATTTATACATATAAGTAACTTGAATTCATTTTTTTTGGTGTTGAGTTGGGAGCAAGACATAGACTTATACCTTTTTTGTAGTGTTTTATAGTAAAATATACTTAACATAAAAATGACCACTTTCATTTCTAAGTACACAGTGCAGCGGCATTAAGTACATCCACATTGTTGTGCAACCACCGTCCATCTCCAGAACTTTTTCATCATCCCAAACTGAAACTCAGCACCAATAAACAGTAACTCCTCACTCTCGCTTCCCTCCCCATCGTATCACAGCCACTGCCTTACTTTCTCTGTGACTTTGACTATTCTCAGTAATTCATATAAGTGGAATCATATGATATTCATCCTTTTATGTCTGTCTTCTTTCATTCAGCGTGATGTTTTTCATTTTCATTTAGTGTAATACCTCTACCTTGTATCATGTATCAGAAAAAGCTGAACATTGGCTTATATGCATATCCCATGGCTTCTTCATCCATGGATACTTTTTATTTTGTACATTTCCATACTCAAGTTTTTGTTTATAAGGAAAACTTTATTTACGTATTTATTATTTTGTCAGTTAAAAGGTTTTTAAAGTTGCTATAATCTTTAAAAATATATTTTTTTTTTACTGTCTCATCTGTAGCCTTAAAAATCGAAGAATTGCAAGAAGCTTTACGGAAGAAAGAAGAGGAAATGAAACAAATGGAAGAGCGATATAAAAAATACTTAGAGAAAGCCAAAAGCGTAAGTATGAATTTGTGGGCAACTCACTCCACTTTCTGATCATGTTTTACTGATGTCCCAAGATATGGTGTGTATCTAGTGACTTTTGATGCAGAGTTATCAGGAGAACAACTAGCAAGAGGAAAATTAGACCTCCCTGTTGGTTCCCAGGAAAATGAGATTATTGGAACAAGTTAAAGAATACCTTTAGGAAGTCATCAGATAAAGCCAGAATTTGGGATAAAAGTCACTGTTAATGAAAAACAAAAATTGTCAATGAAGTGTGGGGGAGCACAAGAATCTGTTCAAATTTAAGGAACCTGAAGAGACCTAAGTGCCAAATTCAGTGTATTAATCTTTGAGTTCTGGATTGGGGGCAAAAGAGGAGATTATAGAAGACATTTTGGAGATACCTCTAGAAAGGTGGATTTGGACTGAATAGTGGTAATTTATAGCATTGTCTGTTTTCTTGTAGATAATGATATTGTCACTATATGTGATTGTCCTTAGTATCAGGAGATGCATGTTGAAATACTTAAGGGTTGATATTATAAGGACTGCTGAATATTAAAATAGTCTATTGTGTGTGTACATGGGGATATCTGTGTGTAGAACTCCAATGTAGCAGTGGAGCATTTGGTGAATCGGGATTAAAGGATTCTATTATTCTTTTCTTTCAAGTTTCCTATAGATTTCATCCTTTTTTGATAGTAAAAGTACTGGTACTAAAAACCAAAATGACCCTTCCCAGAAGACCTTTAGTTGACCAGAGAGAATTGCATCACATGCCCATGCCTCCACCAAGCCATGGGGAGAGGGAGTGGCGTCACAATGAAAGACTTGTAAGCCATCTGGACCTCCAAGTACAAGTCTGATCAGAGGCACAGTGCTCACTGAACTGAATACGAGAAAAGGAAAAGGAAAGACAGTGATAGATTTATTAATATTAAGCCAGAATTACTTCTATAATTGATTCTTTCACATTTTATATAATTAAAATTTGCAACAATTGAATGTTATTTCATATATTCAAATTTTAAATTATCCTTTTTAAGAACTGTTTCCATAAATTGTATGTTCTTTTAAGTTTGAGGCTTTTAATTTTTTTCTATTATTACTTTTCACAGGTTATCCGTACTTTAGACCCTAAACAGAATCAAGGAGCAGCACCAGAAATACAGGCTCTTAAAAATCAACTCCAGGAACGAGATCGACTGTTCCATTCATTAGAGGTGGCTGTCTTTACTATATGATGTTTGATTTTTGATTCTTTCCTAGGAAACTTGCTATAAAAAATTGTACCTATGAATTTAGATAGTTAATTATGGTTATTTTATAGATATTGAATTGTTTTTCACCCTTATATGTGCTTGTTTTTTAGAAAGAATATGAGAAAACGAAGAGTCAACGAGAAATGGAAGAGAAATACATTGTTAGTGCCTGGTACAATATGGTAAGAAAATAACACTTCAAAAGCTATTTCAAAGTGCAATGAATATGTATTATCATACTCCTTTTACTATAAAAGTAATTCCACCAAATGAATCTGAAAGTAATTGCTATTTTAACTCACACTAACAAAACCTTAATGCTAACTTTACAACTAAAAGCAGACCTAAGAACCACCATAAATAGGATTGTTGCATTTTGAACTCATTATTATTCCTAGAGGTTAGAAAGATAAGTGGCATTTTAATTTTTCACTGGAACCACTTTATTATAGGGAAAAGAGACTTCAATAACACCTAAACACAAACGCAGTAGCTTTTATTTTGTGGGACTATTCCAGTGCCTTTTGGGAGTAGGTAGTTATAATGAGGATGATTTAATTCTCTCTTGGGATTTGAAAAATGCTCATGGTATTAGATCCTGAACCACTAAAGATTTTGAAATGGAATTTTCCAACAACAACAAAGCCTTAAAAATATTGCAGGGAAAATGAATTAGCAACTTTCTGGGTTTCAGTAAGGTTTTCTACCTATGAAAAGCAGTGGATTTTGAAGAATGTTGTGCTTTCTTTGCTATTTTTTTTTCCCCTAGATTTTTTTTGTGTCAGAACGACACACTTTACTGTACCTAATCATTCTCAGTGTTTCTCTGGCTGGGTTCTTCGGCTGAATTATTAAATCATTACCAGAACCACTTTTTCCTGATCTACTTGTAGACTTGTCCTTGTTTTAGTGCCTCCCCCAGCCGAGGTGTCTTCCCTCCAGTTAAGGTGCTCTGGGCCCTGCAACTGAGGTTCCTCTCACCTCTAAGCTAGTAGGCCATCCTTCTCCAGTCTTCAAGAAAGACCCCTTGCCCTCAGGAAGTGTTCTTAATTTGTTTGAGAATGCAAGTCTGCCTGAGGTGAAGAAAAACATCGTAGTGGTATGTATTTCATGTAGAGTGGTGTTCCACATTAAGAAACAAGTGCTTTTTTTGTTTTCCCTTTGCAAATAAATGTCTTGAATCAACTGCTACCAATCAATTGCACTTTTTTCTTGGAAAATCACTACACTTGATTGAATGGGAAGTGTGTAATATATGCCAAAATATATTTCCAGTTACTGTAAATTCAGAAAATTTAACTAATTTTTCCAAAGGAAGATTTGGAATGGTTGGATCTAAATGTCAAGATTTTAATCTGTAATGAGCAGTATTAACATTCTAAATTGTGCCTTATGATGCGGTATAATAAATTCTGCATGATGAAACTCTCTTTTATGAGAATGTTCCACTGGTTTTTTGTTGATTACTTTTTTTTTCTGTTATAGGGAATGACTCTGCACAAAAGGGCAGCTGAAGATAGGCTTGCTAGTACAGGTTCAGGGCAGTCATTTCTGGCTAGGCAAAGACAGGCAACCAGCGCAAGAAGATCATACCCGGGCCATGTCCAACCAGCCACAGCAAGGTAGACAAGTCTTGCCATTAGAACAAATCACCCTGCATTCAAAGCATACTTCTGTTACATATAACATTTCAGGAAATTCAGCCAGCTTTTATTTTGTCTCTACTTTATGTTAATATTTAGTTGTTTCTCCTTGAGGACTTTTTCTCTCCCTTATCTATAATGTTTTCATTCTTGATCATTTATTTTGTAGTCTTTTCAGTTCCTTTTAATGTGCCAAAAATTTTTAAATGCCCAATTAAAAGTGTTGTATGATAGTGTAGTACTTTTCTTTGTATGAAAATGTCCTTTCCCCATTGGTGTAGGCTTTGTAATGAATTAGATTTTCTGCCAATAATTGGTATACAATTTATATTCTTTATTGTGCCTCTGTGTTATCATGCTTTATAAGAATGTCTTTGTTTAAAGGAAATTAATCTTTTTATGATGTATTAATCTGTGTTTTCAATTGTTTTCCAAATGCACTTCAAATAACTTGCATATTTACTATATAAAATGGTTGGCAAGTATACTTTTTGCAAAGACAAATACATTGGCTGAGGTGCTAATCAAATCTTACCTGAGGCACCTGATAGACTTACTTAGAGGGGAAAAATGAGTTTTCACATTGTTTTATAGGAAATTAAATTTGTCTGAAAATTTGGACTTTTTTAACATCATCAATACATAGAATTTCATTATTTCCTGCTAGTTTGCTGGTAGAAGTGAATGCATTGTTTATTTTGAGGGGAAATTAACAGAAGAAAAAATAAGGCAGTGCATTAATTTTTTATTGTTTTGCAGTATCACTGTAATTGATCAAATTCTAGCAATGTGGCTGACATTAATAACTTCAGTTGCCTGTCACATAAAAGATTTACTTTCCCATACTTAAAAGTAACAGTCTTCTTACCTTTTGGGCAACTACCTTGTTGACTTGCATCTCACTTATTTTACTTTTTCTTTAATATAATCCCTTCTATTTCCCAATAATTCCTAACAGTTAACATCCTAATATTAGTCTTTAAGATCGTTAAGTAACTTCTTGTATGTGATGTTCTGACATATCTCTTTTACATTTTTTTCCTAATTCTATGTGTTAGACCAAGAATTTGTTACAGAATAGAATCTCTTGGGTATTTGGTTGCCTCAAAGTGCTTAGATTTGTTGACAGATTGTAAACCATGTTTATGTATATTAATGAATGACTGTCAAGTAAAGTAACGATCATAAAGCACTTTGACTATATTAGGTGCTATATAAATGCAAAATATTATTCATTGGAAAATGAAATGCCTCTGCCTAACTTTCCATATTGTCTAAGCATATGGTTTCATATTATTTAAGTGTCCCTCCACCTTTTTTCTTAACACCAGTACCCATTTTTTAAAGTAGAAATTACTAAAATTATAGGTCAGTTTTTGTTTGGTTTTGTTTTTACATAGGTCACTTAAAATGAGGGTTTTATTTCATGTACTTGCTATTTGAAAGTTCAAATTTCTTTTAATTCCTTATATTAAATACAAATGAGTAACTTTAAAGCAACTTAAAATTAGGAATTATCAGAAACTATATTCAAGTATTTTAGTCCTACTACCCTTTTTATAAGAACACTTACCTAAAAATTAGTAAAGTTTTCATTTGTCCTCAGAAACCATACTTGAAGAAAAGTATTAGAATATACACATAAATGACTCTGCATTGTGCTAATTTTTTACATTATATACAGAGAAGTCTGAGTGCACTGTGAATGCTTCTACCTGATAAAATCAAAGCAGGAAGAATTAGTAATAATGGAGAAAACCATGTGAGTAGAATGTGTTGTGGGGTTTTAGGAGGCTAAGCGGACCTAATCAACATGGAAAGTCTTGACAATGAAGATTAAAAACTATTTAAGATAGTTATTATTCCCACCCCCTTATTTTACAAATAGCGTAAGGATTGAACTATTTTAAAACAGGGCATGAACACTAACTTTGGTAAAGGTAAAATTGTTGGGGAGTTATACCCACAGAATAAAATAGATGAAACTCAGAATTTATGAACCACTCATTAAATGGATTATAACCCATGAGATGAGTGGTTTTAAGTTTAGTTCTCTGGTTACCACTCCAGTTCTGGTCTCCTACCCACCCATCTATTTTGACACATTTCCCTAAGTGGGTTGGAAAGGCACCAGGCTTTTGGAAGGTTTGCTTCTGATTCTTCTTTAGCATCTGTTGTGTGCCCTTATTTTAGTGTTTACATTCATAATCTCCATTCTCTTTTCTTATACCTTTAAAGTTCAGTATATTATTTTCATTACATAGAAAAAATTGTATCCCTAAACACTATGATTTTTTTTTTAACCAGGAATAAAATTTAGCTGAAACAATGACAACTGTTTCCCTTGTCCACATTTGGACAGGATTTATGAAATTTCATTTCTCCAGCAAAGATTAATAATTTCTCGGGAGGTTTATGATAAAGATAATATCCTTGTGCTGCATTTTCATAAATTCCTTGTACACAGTAGCTTCATGAAGCCACAGTTCTCTTAAACAGTGGAGCTAATCCTGGCATCAGCAATGGAGTAAGTACAGTGTTAAATTCGAGTTAGGTCGAGGTGAGCCATCACCCCAGTGTCTGGATTCTTATAAACAAAAAAGCTAACTGTCTATTTCCCTTCTAACCAGGGTAAGACAATACAAAGTAAACAGCTAAAAAAATATTAAAGCATAGCATTTATGTTCTGCAGTATATGTTTAAGAAGTTTGAAATGGGGAAAAGAAGACAGCAAATATAGTAGTTTACCATAAATAAAATAAGAACAATGCAATTGTATCTTAACAGAACATTCAAAAACTTGATCATATCTTTTTATCAATTCTCTACTTAACTTGATAAAAACTAAGAAAAAGAAGTCCCTAAATAAAGGACCCACAATCCAAAATTGATCCAGATTGAATTATTTCTGTTAGATAACCATAGCCTGGGAAAAATTGGCTTCATGGGTTTTAGATTATAATAAGGATAATATTGTCCTCTCATTTTGTTGAGGTTTTATTATTTTATTTATATAATAAAAATTCAGTAGTACAGAATTAGGCTGAATGTTACCCAGTCAGAAACATCAGCCTGTATATTTCATTATTCCTCACAAAAGCATGAAAAATTAGTGCTGCACAAATAGACTGGAGTAACTGACAAAGTGAAGAGGAGTTAGATTGAAAGGAGGCAGATTTTATTTATGAACTACTTTACTCACATCTCCTCTACAATAGCTTTGTTTATTCTAATTAACTAATGATATAAAATACTCATTTGTGTCTATTCTCAAAGCAGCTTTCAATCCTTTCAAGGTAGCACCATGCTAAAAAACTTGAAAATATCCCAATATAAGAGTTATCTTGATGATTTTTTAAGTTTTGTTCACTCTGTGCATTTAATCTCTGATTGTCCAGATCTCAGGTTCCAGGATTATTATAATTATCCCCAGTTGGAACAATGTGAGATGTATCTGAGAAAACATCAAGAACCCACGGCTAGTGTAAACCTAGCTAGTTTATAGCCACAGGGATAAGAACTTTGCTCCTAAAGTGAGATGAAAGTGCTTGGCATCTTGCTTTTGTTAAGGGCAAAATAACAACAGTTGAGATAAAATTGTTTTTGTTGCCTATATTTAGAAAAAAATTTTGATTTTCTATCCTTATGAAGGAACTCTGCATAGAAGAGACTGCCAATTGATGTAGCATTGTCCTTAACAGTGAAGGCCCAGAGATACCCTAAAGTAGCATTAAAGAATATACTGCACAAAATAAAATGGGATATTAAAATATTCAAAAAATTATTTTAGTATATCTTTTATTTTTCCCTTTTTATAAGTTAAAAGGGTTTCCATTCAATAAAGATAATATCCTTTCCTGTAGACCCAACTGCCAGAATGGCAGTTTATTTTGGTAGCTGTAAAACCCAGTTGCATTACATTTAGAAAGCATTTCAAAGCTTATTCTTTGAAACTATAAATGATTCAAATATATCATCAAGTTTTTATATAAGGAAAGGTATTCTCAATTTATGTGTCATCCAGTTTTTTACTTTCTATAAAGCATATTTAAATAATAATTGGTAGATGTTCCTTTTATTGAAATTTGGAAAATATTTTTTGCCTAATTTCAGCACAATAATTTTGTTCTAAAGTTTTGTTCAGATCTCAGAAGCCTAAAAATAATGAAATAATTTGCTGCTGATACAGCTGATCTGTACCTCTCCAAACCCCCCAAAATTCTGAAAGTATTAATATTTAGCTTCCTTTTTATAAAATGAAGGACCATACAAATGTGATGACATACCTGCCTATGTTCTTGGGAGGTATATACTGATCATTTTGTTTTCAAATAGCCTTTTATTAAATCCAGTTCACATGTATTATCATCATGAATATAAAAATTTTTAAAACATATGTTTCTATTATCTTGAAACATGAGTATACTTAGGATTCTTTTAATTGCACTGAAAATGACAGAGAAGGGACATTAGCTTATTAGAGAACAGGACATATGAACCTAATTGCAGCAAGTATATGAGTTTTTGCAATTTTGAAGGGTAATGTTTCCTGGTACTTACATATCAGCAATTATGTGTTGTCTGATTTCACTGTTTTTGTGTTTTTTATTTTCTCCAATAGTATGTGTTACTGACTAGATTTGTATGTCATATATAAATGAGCGTAGAAATCTGAGAAAGTAGCAGAAGCCTGTTAAAGCAAATCCATTCCTAGAGAGTAGGATGGATTATCAGGATAAGAAATGACCTAATTATAAATACTCAGAAATAAATATTCAGATAGATAGAACTGTTAATACAATTCAAGCTCAGTCTATCTTAACAAGCATTCCTAAATCAGGGATTAAACAAAATTTTGTCTGTTACATGATCATTCAGGACAAACACTAAACAAACACATAATTTATGTTTTAATTGTCCTTCCCTTCAGTGGGCATTCACTAGGCCAACAGTATTAGTTTTCTGGATGTACTACTTTATCTGATTTAAAAACCATAGGCCCAATTTTCTGTTCACCTTAATTACACATAGTAACTCAACACAAAATTTTGTTTAAAATGGAAGCAAGAATGGACTTAAAAAAAAAAAAACCATTCAAAAAGAGCCTTTATGTACCTAAGACATTACTGCCAGGCCCTGATTTAGATGCTTTCAGTCTGAGGGTGAACTCATCAAAGAAGGTATCCTTAGCTTCAAAATTTTAGGTCCACAGGGCTAACAAATATCAAATTATATTTACTCAGAGCTTAAAGGGAGAATTAAATATGAGAAGAGCAATCTCAAAGTAAGAAGAAAAAAACTACCAAAGCATGCTGAGGCTTTATTGTATGGATGAGACTTCTAAGCAGGCATTATCACTTTGGAGATCTCTGAATTGATGAAGTAAAAATAGTGTAGTAATTGTATTATAAAATTAATAAAAGGGATTTGTGTTTATTCTTAGTGTATTTGTCAACCTACAGGTAGTGATTACATACATTTTAGTGTGTGTTTTATATATGTTACTATTAAAACAAATATATTGGTATTATTTACTATTGTCTCTAATCACTATGCATTATTTATACTTTACTGAAGTTTCACAGCACTTTACTAATATTATTTCCCCTCTACCTTTCTGTGGCATTTCTTACTAATATCTTTTCCACTAGCATTCTTTTCCTTATTTTGGAGCACTCCTTAAGAAAAACATAAAATACCACCAAAATGAATGAATTTTGTATTCTTCCTGAATTTTTTAAAGTAAGAGCTTAAGTTTTAAGTCTATAATTCTATCAGACACTGGGTTGGGGCCACTGGGCAATATTTACAGTTTGTATTTCACATTAGTAAAACTTTTTAATATGTATGAAGCCAAGTTCTCTCAAATGCAAACACTTTAGAAACTTGTTTCCTTGAGTTGTATTCATAAAAACTGAACAACCTTCTGGTTAATCAGATGTTCTTATCGTTGATTTGCCTGTCTCCTAAAATACAAATCTACGACCTGTCCTTAATAGTTTTTTCATCATTGCATATACCCAAAGACAGGAGTGCAGTGATGGAAAATACACAGCAAAAATGGCAGAATACTATAGAAATATTCCTACTTCTACTATAAAAGTTATGCTATAAGAATTTGACCATTTTCTCAAGTACAAATACAGCTAAGTTTAGACTCCGACCTTTGAGGGAAGAGTTGTTTTTGTCCTCCCAAGATTAAAAAAGGAAACATACTCATACACAGACCAACACACACAAAATATAATGTTTTAAATACCTACTAATTTGTTGTTGAATGGATAAATCTCCTTGTAAATGTCCATTATCCCTTGGCTTAGTAAGAGTAGATTCTTGACCTGAATTACCCAATTCCATAGCCGCTAGCCACATGTGGCAATTTAAATGAAATTTCAAATTCAGTTCCCTGGTCACTTTATCTTCAATTTAAGTTCTCAGTAGTCACAGAGAGGCAGTGGTTACCACATAGGACAGCACAGAAATAGAACATCATAATCATCACAGAAAATGCTTTTGACAGTACTATAATGCCCGAGAAGAAAGTAAGGCATTTGATTAATATGTTACTCTTGGGTCTTAACACCATGGTTGAAGAAAGCTATTTTTTCCTTAAAGACCTTGGAAAAATCAAAACCCTATTCTTTGAATTTAATTTTCAACATATTTTTTTAAATAGATTCTCATTTCATAAATCGTAACCTAGTATCTTTGGTTTTTTTCCTTTTATGTAGTCTTTTAAAATTGAGAATACATAATTGTCTAAAATTTAGCAAGCAGAAACTGATGAATGTTAAATTTATTTTAAAATGAAAGTTTATAAACATTCTATTGCTTTTAAATCTATATAATAATAAAATTTGCCACAATTTTATTTCTCCATTTAAAAATTTCTCCATAAAATTTCATTTGATTATCTTCTACCATAAACGTACATCAAGATCCAAATAATGTATTTGGTTTTCTTCAGTTTCCTGCTCTTAATAACTTGGATTCTATATCAGGTTTCATGTATGAAGCAGTTTATTCCAGTGATTTAGTTAATAAAACATTGTTTAATATTTGTTAATTTACATGGCCTGTTGCTAAAGTGCTTAACTAAAATGATCTATACCTGTGCATCATTGAATTTATTAATGAAAATAAGGAATGAATCATAATTCTTTGAATCAGCTTGGTACTTGATAAAAGTGTCCTTTTTGGAAGTTATGATGCTGTCCTCTTCCTCTTTAAACTTTTTAAATCAAACAGACTTGATCCAGTTGTTTCAAATTCCACACAAATTATGATGAAATTCTTGTTGTCATTCAAGATGCATGTCTTAATGATTATGATTTATATTATTTTGTTGGTGCCCTATTTTATATGTGGTCTAGAAGAAGACTATTATTTAAGGGAAATTTTCACTGTGCTTGAAATAAGAAAATAGCATTTTGGTATAAATACAGAAAATGACTATACACAAATGCCAATCAATGATTTGGAGTCTTTTAATATTTTTAATAGCCTTAGTTATTTAAAATTCAGACGCACTAAAATGTCATTGCTGTCACTAACTTTGCTGTTTGCTGGTTATATATAAATCAGAATGCTTTGTTTTCTAGAAGAATAATTTCTAGATTGATTTTGTTTTGCAGTTTTCATGTGCTGACAATTGCCCCACCATTTAGAACACCCAATTTTTAGGTTGTGTAATGAATAGCAAAATCCAAGCATGTTTAATAATTTAATGGTTTGCCTTATTTTGACTAATTCCATCAAAGATTTGGGGATTGAAAGAGGCTTTTTTTTTCCTATGGTATTTTTTTAAACTTTTCAGATGAGCTGGAAAACACCTTAGTACATTGGAGTTGGAGTTGTATTGATTATACAGTCCCAGCTCTAAAGCCTTATACTCATGTCTTAAGTATTATTGATTGTTCTGTGAATTGTTGTCAGTTCGTATTTGACTTTGTAGTTATCTACCTTCATTTTAACCTTGCAAAAAGGATATTGCTAAGTATGTTCTTATTTCTGGTTGTCTATTGAATTTATAGTTTCACAATTTTATTCTTTATCATTATAATATGTAAATGAAATCCACTTAAGACTAAATTTCTCACTTTACAAATGGAATCAATACAGATTTAGCAACATTGTACATAATGGCATACAAGCTTTTTTCCACCTGTTTACTGAATTAACCGTCCAACTGCTATGTGTTAGATTGGTGAATTTTCTCATTGTTTTTCTGAGGTGAGTTACTTATTAGCCTCAGTAAGAAATTTTCACTAAAATCATAAAAACATAGTCCAAGAAAACACCAGAAGACAGGTTTTTGATTGTTTTGAAATCTTGTATTTCCTTTTGATATCACTAATTCATTTTACGACTGCCAACTTGTTATGGTATTATATGTATTTGTTTATATGTATGCATATAATATATGTATATGTATATGAAGAATAAAATTAAGATTTGGTCAAACTATATTTTCCCATTCAAGTACAAAAATGTTTTCAAGGCTGCAAAAAGTGTACAGTTGTTAAACAAGTTGTAAATAAAGACTTATATAAAATTCAACTTAGATTTTATTTCCTGCTCTTAAATATATGTGATGTACATATATTTAATAATTGTCTAATCATATTCATTTTTTTTCAAAGATTTATTTATGCATACAAGAACTGGGGTGTAAGCCAGAGGTGCGGGAGTGGGGGTAAGAGGATTCACCAGGGAGAGTGGGGAGCAGATCAGGCAGATCCACCGAAATACACTGCTAGGGGAGCAGTGGGCCAGACTGGAGAGGTCTGCTGTGCCATGTGGGTTGCTTCCTGGCAGCCCTAGCAGTAGCTTGACAGCGCTATCTTTAACCCCTGCACCACCAGGGAGGCCCTATTCACATTCCTTTGGCACTTTCTGTCCTGTCCTATCAACTGAAAGGTTTTGCCACTGATTATTGTAAATTGGTAATATTTTATTTGAGTTTCTTTGCAGAACCTATGACAGATTTTGTTTTGCTTTAGGCTGGTACTTAATATTTACACATTGATTGTCCAGAGTTCTTGGGGATAAAAGTTAAATATGACTTCTCTCTTAACAGTTATCATACCGCAGATTAATCTCATATGGACAGTACAGCAGAACCAATGGCATTTACTTTCCTGAACAATATAAAATATTACTGTTAATGCATCCTATTTAGGCAACATAAGTTCCTTTCCTGCTAGATCCTAACAGTTTACTCTTTTCCCTGCCTTACCATAAACATTATTGAATTATGGTATCTTCAGTAGTATGTAAAGGATAGTAGCAATGTGGAAATTAATTATATTAAAGCAATCAACTTGGTAATTCCAAAATAAAGCTAGCAAAATAAAAGAACTAGTATGCACATAACCAAAATACTGCCCATTTAAAAGAGCATCTAATGTAACATTTTAATGTCAGAAAGACAAATTAAGTCTTCACTCCCTAGCATGGAGATAGCCATATTTAAGTTTAGCATTAATGGAATTGCACAGACATTTAATATTCAACAAAGGAGAAGGGAATTAAATGTTTCTGCCTTAAAGGATTTGTGTTATCAAATGGGGCACACAGTAAAAAGTTCCAAAGAGAAGCCAGCTTGTGTACATTTAAGTTACTGTTCTGGTTATTGCTGCATCACACACCATTCCAGAATGAAATGACTTCAAACAACAATATATTACCTCTCACAGGTCTAGAGGCAGACTCAGTGGCTCTCAGTCAGGGTCCCTCATTCAGCTGCAGTTAGATGGTGGCCCAGACAAGAGTCTCTTGAAGGCTGTTTTCTCTTGGGTCTGTACCCAGACCAATGTGATGGAACACTTGAGCACTGATTAGCTTCTTTCCAGACAGCCTGCTGACCAGGTTGGATAATCTCACAAACTGGAGCCTTAGGGCAGATGGACTTACATGCGGCTAGCTTCCTCCAGCACAGTTCTGAGAAATACAAGTGAAAGCTTGAAAGCTTCTGGGACCCAATCTCAGAAGCTACACAGTATCATTTCTCATTTATTTGCCAAATTAAATTTGACAAAGTTAACCTCTAGGGTTGGCCCAATACACCTCTCTGTGGAATAACCAAGTGACCACAGCTGCCATTGTTATGGATTCAAAAAGAAGGAAGATTTCTGCTGTGACGATCATACTTTAAAGTAAAGATGTCTCATTTTCTAATCCCTGTTATAGCCACCTTCATAGTGATGCACAATGATCAGGTACATAACTTCAATGAGAAAAAACCCTGAGATATATACCACATCAAACGCCCTTAAATTTGAAGCCACAAATACTTCTGCTTCCTTAACAGGTATCTTCTTGTGTGTAACATTACTATAAAATGTTTATATTCTATTCTGGGACTATATTTTAAGGATTCCCAAATATGAGACTCTGTGTAATGATAACTGTTCATGTTGCCAAAGTCCTCCACTTGTACAAGTTGAGTTCTCCTAAAAGAACACATTTCTAGAGATTTTCACCCCCCCCTTCACATAGTTATTCCCCCTCTACTAAATCCCATGAAGCTAGCAAAATAAAAGAACTAGTATGCACATAACCAAAATAGTGCCCATTTAAAAGAGCATCTAATGTAACATTTTAATGTCAGAAAGACATTAAATGTCAGATAGGCTGCTGTCCTTCATGTCTTCAATGTGTATTTATTGTGTTATTGTTAATTTTTAAACTGCATTAAAATACTGTTTACTATTGAAAAAATAATAAGCAAAAACAAAATTCCCTTCTCCCTACCCCTTACCCTCTTCACCTCTAGTAACCTCAGTTTAATTATCAGTTTACACTACATTATTTTTATTTTATTTTGTCTGTACATCTGCTTTCTTCCTTATATCCCCCATATATGTGAAATATCTAATATTTGTTTTTATCGTTCTTGATAACTTTGCATAATCCCTTCAATATCCTTATGCTTTACTGCAAATGGCAAAATTTCATCTTTCCCAGCCTTATAGCTAAATAGAATTCCATTCTACTTATAAACCACATCATCTTTACTCAGTAATCTATCAGTAGGCACTTAAGTTGCTTCCATATCTCGGCGATTGTAATAATGCCATGGTAAACATTGAGAAGTGTATAATTTTTTGAGATGATGATTTCATGTTCTTCAGACACCAGAAGTAGAACTGCTGGATTGTATGGAATTTCTACTTTTTGGCTTTTTAAGAAAGGTTCAGTCCACTTTCCAAAATAACTGCACTAACTTACATCCCATAAACTGCCTATTTCCAAAGTGTACAATTTCATCATTTTTAAACTTGTGATGGATCCATCCAAGAAATCAAAATAACGCTCATCTGTCACCCCAAAAAGCTTTTTCTTGAATTCTGACACACACTCCCATGTGCTCTTTACCCATTACCATTTCTAGACAACCACTCTACTTCAGATGGATAAGTAAATGACTTTTAGGAAAGATGAAAGTGTCCTAAGAGGAATGGATGGGATATACAGTTTGAGGAATGGGTGGGATATACAGTTTGAGGATTGGATTTATGACAAATGAGTTCCTTTTGGAGGATTAATCTTAGATAAGGGAAAGTCAGAATAAGCTGCTCCCTATGTTTCCTGATTTTCAAGTGCCTACACTTCAATATAATACACTAAAGTTGCAACTGTGGGTGGCAGAGTCAGCTACCCTTCCCTAGAGTATTATTACTCCATGACTGCATACTCTATAGCCTGAGCAAGCCTGGCATGTAATAGGTGATCAATAAATATTTGTTAAACGAATGTTCACCTTTCCTATTACATATACACATACTATATAACTAGAACTTTAATTACAAAAGACAGCCCTGAATTCCTTTAAGTCTGCGCTTGAAACTCAGTATCCAATCCAAAAAGAGGGGAAAATTGTACAACATAAGGCCCTTAAAATGTCAATGCAGCGCACTGGTGGTTAGCTCCCTGCAGGTGGCCAGAGGAAGGGGTTGGGCTTTGAGTTGTGTGTTGGCTGCCCTGGTCCACAGGAGGTGCCAACTTCCCTCTGAAGTGATGCTGTAACACTAGCACGAGCTCCAAGCATCAAATGCCCCAAGGCATTTGAAAAAGCCCACAGAGGAGATGACCTAAGAGGAATCCGCGCGCCCTCGAAAGACCCGGGCGCACCCGACCGTGGAAGAGCGTCTACGCAGCGTGCGTAGATCAGCACGCGGCCTGGGCCTCTCTGGCCCGCGTCTCTATGGTAGGAAGGGGAGAAAACCGGAAGCGGGTGGCCGGTGGGGGCAGGGCGCGAGGGGCGTGGCGCTGGAGGGGCGGGGCCTCCGCTGCGGACCTTGGCGAGATGGCGGCCACCGAGGGGGTCGGGGAGGCTGCGCAGGGCGGCGAGGCTGGTCAGCCGGAGTCGCCACCGCCCCAGCCGCACCCCCCGCCGCCCCAGCAGCTGCAGGAGGAAGAGATGGCCGAGGCCGGAGAGGTGGCGGCGTCCCCAATGGACGACGGGTTTCTGAGTCTGGACTCGCCCACCTATGTCCTGTACAGGTAACGCCCACGGCAGGGCCGCCTCGCGGGGGCCCCCCACCCCCAGGCTGGGGCTCCGGCCGGGCGGCTGCCGGCGACCCGGGCTCTGGCCTCGGCGGGTCTGGCAGAAGTTTGCGCGGCCTCGCTGCCCCGGCCGACCGCGGGGCGCGCGCTGCGGGGTCTCGGGGCCCCTCGGGGGCCTCCCCGGGCTTTGGAGTTGCGGTTCCGGGAACTGGACGGTCACCGAGGGGCAGAGACGAGCCTGGACCCGGCAGCACCGGCGCCGGGGCGGTGTGGCTGACCCGGGGGCTCTCCCGCTCTCTCCCGTGCTCGCACTAGGCTGGCCTGCTAATGAATCGGACGGCGTGCGAGACGTTTAGGTGGAGTTTCGATAGTCTTGGCAGGAAGTGATTGTTTAAATAAGGTCCAAATTTACTCAGTTTTTAAAATCAATTTTTATTGCTGTACTCTTCGTTGGACTGGCTCACTTTGAAAATGAGGTAAAAGGACCTCTCATAGTTTGTTCTGCTGACATGGAGAGAGCTGGGAGTAGATCTTTCAGGACCCGAACATTTTCATTTAGTGCTTTAATGCCTAGCAAGTGCCTGGCACCGAGTTCAGGCTGTAAGGCTGAAACAGTGTTTGTTCCTTAAACTCTCTTACACAGCCTTCTGTCGTCACGTACGTCAATACAAGTGCTGTGTAGTGATGGGTGTTGCTGTAACTAACTTTCTTGACTTTGCTCCCCATCTTTGCCAGCACTTTGTCCCATCCCATCAATTCTTTACTTTCTGATAGTAATGCTGAGTCTCAGCTCCGCTTGGACTTGCAGAGTCTCTTGGGAAGTCCTGTGTCTTATTTTATCCTTCTGTAGTTCTAGGTAAACCCATTAGATGGCTTATTTCCCTGTTATGAATGAGTGAAAATCACTTTCCAGATTTTGTTTTTGGATAATGTTTTACTGATTTAAACTGGTTGTGATGGCCCATGAACCCTCAAACCTCCTTTTTGAGTTGCAAGATACTCAGATTCTGCAGTTAACTATGTCTGATTTCCCCATGACCACATGACAACCTTGCCTTTTTTATGTCACTCCCCCAGGTTCTAGGTCTCAAATTTCAGCTAATTGTTTCCCCCTTTTTCCTATGTATGTACACAATTTCAGGATTGTCTGAATACCACAGAATTTCTGCTGTCAATAGCTAATCAGTATAGAAAACTAAAAAGTGGGTGAAAGGGAAAACTTGTAAGTAAATAAGTGGTTAAAATAAATCTGATCACACTTGGCAGTTCATACCAGAATGATTTTAGGCATCCATTGTTGTCACAGTAATGTTATTATTTATTTTTGTAATGTTATTTTAGCGTTGATATTAAATGCTTGTTCTAAAATTTATTATGCTATGTTTTATATATATGTAGCATACATATTTAAGCATTGTAATATAGTAGTATGTTTACTATATGCTAGTATATGTATATTAGTATATATGTAGCATATTTACTATATCTTATATGCTTATTTTTATGTACATTTTAAGTGCTTAACATGTTATTTAATCCTTTCAACAGACTTTTAAGGTTGGTTGGTAATATTATCATCTCCATTTTACAAATGAAGAAATTGAGGTCCAGAGAGGTTCACTAACTTTCTCAAGGTCACACAGTCAGTAAGTGGTAGAGCCAGTATTACAACTCAGACAGTTGTCATATTCCAGACCCTTCTCTCTGTGACCACCTGGGCCACCATTCAATATATAGTAAACTAATAATATTTGCTTTGGTTTTAAAATGTCAGTTCCTAGTAAATTGTTAGTTAAAACTTTTTAATGCTAACTGCAGAGGCTGATTTTTAATTGACCTTAAATTATTAACTAATTTTTGGAAGATTATTTAATCTTTAAAAGTTTAACATGTAGAGCAAAATGGCAAAACTTGATCATGAAGAATCGAGCCATGATTATATTCAAATATTGATAATTTGCTAGTATTAGTCTAATTATTGCCATTTTTAAAAGTACCAGAGTTCTTTTTTTCTTAAGTATTTGAATAGAATTACTGAAACATACATACACATATATATGTCAATATGTGTGTGTATTTATATTTATATTTTCCCTCTCCCCAGGGATAGAGCAGAATGGGCTGATATAGATCCAGTGCCGCAGAATGATGGCCCTAATCCAGTGGTCCAGATCATTTACAGTGAAAAATGTAAGTTAATTTTTATTAAGAAAAGATCTGTTAGTCAAATTTAGTGGCAGAGTTGAAATTCACAATTATGAGGCAAGATGGATCACAGATTTTTGTCTAATAAAGATCTGAGTGACTTAAATAAGTGACTATTGTTTTGTCATTTATTTTCATGGTTGAAAGTTTTCTTTGTTCAAAGAATGGGCCTATTTTAAGTATAAGTAATGAATGTTACATTATAAAACACAACAGGTACTATTTGATTTAGTTCATTTACATGTTAAATACAGTATCATTGAGTTAATGTTATATTTAAAATATACTTTGGTTAATGAAATGTGAACATTTTGAAATATATTGTGGCAGTATGGTATTAGGATCAGTTGGAATACATTTACTGGTACTAAACTGAGTGGATTCTTTTCTTTGACAAAGTATCATTCTTTCATAAGGAATGTGATAATGCTTTGTAAATTGAAGGTCATTCAAATGTTGTTAGTTGTTCTTCTAGGAAAGGATAAATGAATAAAATGGAATACTTGTGCTGTAACTTCCTGTATGTGTGTATATATATGTGTGTATTTATTTCAGTTAAGATTTTATTATCCAAGATCATTCCTTTTTATAAAAGCATTTATTGTTTTCTATGATTATGAAATAATGCCAAGAAATGTTTGAAAAGGGAGAATAATTATGTGGGGATTTGCCTATCAAATATGAAAATGGAACTGGTACAGAAATAGATTAATGAGGAATTTAAAAATTTATCATTAGTATAAATGGGAACTTAATGAAAAGAGCAGGTGATTAAACGGGCATTTCATCTCTATGAAAAAGATGGATTGATCAAATAAATTTTGCAATGATTGGCTGTGCATTTGGATATAAGCAGAATTATATTCCCATTTCATACCTTGCATGAAAAGAAATTACAGATGAAATAAAGTTCTAAAACCATTCTGTACACATGCTCAGATCAAATGTAAGAGGGTATTTTTTCATCCTTGAGGCAAAGAAGGTATTATTAGGCAAGCTGTAAAACTCAGAATTAATTAAGGAAAATATCAGAAGATATAACTTCTGATATAAAAAGGCAAAGCTTCCTCACTCTGAGAGATACTGTGTGTGGAGAAAATTCACTCAAAGAGATAGACTATCTGTGATAAGATATTAGCCTCAATAATGATCAGAGAAATGAAAGCTATAACTTTTTCAAATTCATAAAATGCTTATAACAAATATATTGAAGAAACTGATAAAATCCACATTTCTCTTGGGATTAAAAATAATTTAATAAAACCTTTTTTGCAGAGTCAGAGAAATCAACATTTTAAATTCTTACATACTTTGTATTAGAAGCCACAAAGAAATAGAGAAATAAGACTTACTGATCAGAGATTGATAGTTGAATATGTCAAATTTATAATGTATGCAATAGATAACATGAGGAGAAAGTAAAAAGGCTAGTAGTAATACAGAAGAAGATACCACATAACGGAGGATTGTTATTCAGGAAGTTGTAAGGAATCCCTACAGAAAGTTAAGGACGCATACAAACTAGTAAAAAGTATACAAAGCCAGTTCACAGAAGAGAAACTTCCACTATTAAATAGGAGGGAAATCCCATTATCATTAGGAATGGAAGATACACAAATTAAAATGGCAATGCCATTTTCCACCCATGAATTAAATAGCAAAGTTTTAAAAACTGTCTTATGAGTCAGGTATTAGGATATATGAACAGATCCATACATTTCATAAATGTAGCAATTTTGGAAATTATGTCTGGTAAAACTGGGAAGTGTTTGCATATCTTAAAACCTTGAAATGCCTGGGGCCTCCCTGGTGGCACAAGGGGTTAAGACGCAACCTATGAGGCTATACACAGCCACTAAAGCATCCCCAGCCAGGGAGCAACCCACATGGAGCAGCAGACCTCTCCTGTCTTGCTCACTGCTCCCTTTGGCAGTGTGTTTCCATCGATCTACCTGTTCTATTCCCCACTCTGTCTCTGGTGAATCCTCTCACCCACCATGCCTCTGGCCTGTACCCCAGTTCTTGTATGCATAAATAAATAAATCTTTTAAAAAAACCAAAACCTTGAATTGCTGCTTCTAATGATACATTCTGGGTTCTCTCTGGCATATGGGATCGAAGAAATGTACTAGGAGGTTAAGCAACAGAGTTCAGAGCCACTTCATGTGGTCAAATTATAACTTCATCATTTTACTGACTTTGTAACCTTGGATAAATTATTTATTCTTTGTGTTTCTGTTCCATCCCACGTAATTAAGTGAGTGAGTTACACACAAAATAATAGGATAGTGTCTGACTCACAGTAAGTACTGTATGTGTTGCTGTTACAATTTGCAGCATTTTTTGAAAAAGCAAAATGTAGGAAACCATCTCTACATCCCATCCATGTTATAGGGAATGGATAAATAAAATGTATCCTTGTCATACAATTGAATACAGTATATCCATTTAGAGGCCCTGGAGCTGTTATAACATGGACTGATATCAGAAATAATGTTGAGTGAAAAAACGCACATAGAAACTTTGAAGGTGACAGAATATTGAATTTGTAATTTTAAGTTAAAGGATATTTTAATAAGATAACTATAGAAGAGGCTAATGAATGTCAAATTCTATTTATATAATCCCAAAATTCATTTATGATCCTGTAGATTTGAAATCTATAGCTCTAAGGGTGAGTATTTTATTTCCATTTGTTGAATTCTATTCTGCAAGAAAAAAATAACATTGACATGTAAATTATACTACATTATAGAATAGTGAAAGAAGAGTAATGTAGATGTATATATACTGGCACAAAAGACCGTATCATTGAAGGGGAAAATACTAAAATAAAAAGCAGTATGAATAATAGTTATACCTAAGCACATATACATTTATGTGCTTGGGAAAAATGCCTGGAAAGACACATTGAACTAATAACAGCATTACCCTTGACAGATCCAGTGCTTTGGGGAGTGGCATGGAAATGGGAGAAATTTCATGGGTTTTTTATTGTGTACCCTGTTTACATAGAACATAGATTTCTCTTTAATAAAAAATGGTTTTTGGAGTAATATGTGCTCATTATAGAAAATTCAGGATGTTAAAGAAGAGTCTTACCATCCAGAAATAATAACCAGTTAACATTTGATCTTTCCACTTACTCCTCTGCAATTACTTTTGGACAGTGTTGGTTTCATACCACGTATGGGCATAGGTGTATTTGTTTCCTATAAATAGGTGTGTGTGCTTATAAAATAATGTGTATATACATTGTAGAGTTGACACATAAGCATTTTGTTATAAATTTAAAATTATTTGGAGACTTAGTTCTTGATGACTTCATACTATTCCCTAGTCAGTTGCCATTTATGTTTCTAAGTTTTACTCTGTATGAATTAAATTCAACTTTTTATAGGGATTATTTAGAAATTGGTGACCTTTATATGTCTCAGAATTTGTGAAAAGCTATAATATTCATATTCTCATTAGATTATTTCACTTTTGGGTCTGTCTCATGCACTCACAAAAATACATTTACATGTTTATGTATATATAAATCTTAATGAAAAGTCATTGAAATGAAAGTGATTTTTTATAAAACAAAATTTTGAAAACAATCCACTTTGCCAATAGTAGCAGAAAGGGTGATCAAACTAGGTTATTATTTTTTTAATTATTTTTAACATCATTGTTCATTTTTAAACAATATTTGCCAAACTATTATTGACATTGTTTTCATGCATACTGATCTGTGAACTGTGTCAGTACTGGAAAATTATATGCTTAAGGAAAATAGCATATCCACATAAACTTTTAGTCATGGAAGTATTTAAGATACTTAATGTATAGGGAGTTTTGTGTGTGTGTGTGATAGTCTGTTTCAGGTCATAATCTGTTCTCTACATTAATCTGTGCTATGTTATGAAGGCATTTCAGCTGCAGTGTTCATTATGATTGGTAGCATGGCCTTTGGTATCAGGCTAGATTTAAGTTTATCTTGTCTCCAGGATACACTGGACTATTGTGAAATTGTGAATCTGAGTCTCATTTTCTATTGCAGAAAATGAAATAAAACTGATTAACAGTTGCAGTGGTCTAAATTTTCACTTAAGAGATTGGCAAAGGTCAGAAATTTTGATGCTATGTCGGCGGTGATGTGGAAAAAGGTGTTTTGATACTTCTTCCAGGGACTGTATATTGATCTTTTTTTGAAAGGATAATTTGGCAGTGCCTTTCAGCAGCCACAATGGGTATAATATCGATCCAATATTTCCACTTGGAGGAATTTATCCTAGAGATATGCTGTTTATACTGGTGCACAAAAACATACAATGATATTCAGGTCAGCAAAAGAGTGAAAACAATTTAAACATTGATTCATAGGAGATGAGTCAAATAAAGTCAGAGTACCATATATTGAAATACTATGCACCTATATGAAAAATGTGGTAAACTTTGTCTTCTTTCCAAATCTTTTCCTCAGACTAGTGTATTCATAAATAAATATGTATTTCAACTAAGCAAACAGCATGTTGCTCTGTGCCTTATTTTTTCACTTAACGTATTTTATCATTTGTTCCACATTATTATGTAACGGAGCATGCTCCTTAGTATTAGCTGCATAGTATGTCAATGTGTGGATGGACCAAAGTGCATTTAACCCATTCTTTACTAATGACAAAATCTGTTTTTTCCCAATCTTTTTGTTTCTTTCTTATGTATCCAAATACTGCAGTAAATTTTCTTGGATGCTTTGGGCATGTATGGGTGTGTATATGTGTGTGTGTGTGTATATATATATATATTTTTTAAAATATTTATTTATTTATACAAGAACCGGGGTGCAGGCCAGATATGCAGGAGGGTGAGAGGATTCACCAGAGACAGAGCAGGGAACAGAACAGGCAGACTGACGAAATACATTGCTGAGGGGAGCAGCAGGCAAGACAGGAGAGGTCTGCTTTGCCATGTGGGACCCTCACTGGCCAGCCGGGATCGAACCGGCACTGCAGAGGCTGCGGACAGCTTCACAGCATGGTGTATAGGTGTATATTTTTACTAGAAGTAGAATTGTTGGCTTAAAAGTATGTAGATTTTCATTTTTAGTAGCTATTACCAAGTGGTTTTCCACAGAGGTTTGCACTAGTACAAGTGAAAAAAGTGAGGCTTGGAATAGGAGTGTGATATGACCTCATTCATTTTTGAAAAATGGGAGGATGGAATTAGAACACATATTTGAATATGCATACAATATGCACTTATGTGTATATTAATGTATATGCATAGAGTGTATCAGTTAGTAGTGCTTGTTTGTGGGGAGGAGGTGAGAATTAGTGGAATGAAAATTTAGTATGTATCTTTTTATACTATTCTTAATTTTCTACCACTTTGTCAATTAAAAAACTGAACAAAATAAAAATTGAGAAAAACAACTGAGGGAATACATTTGACAGTGTACTCTTGATTTTACTTTAATGCATAGGTCTTTCGGAGTTCTAGAATCTGACATAACCCCTGTGTACGTACACATACATGAGTGTTAAGCTCAGTTGCAGATAGAGAGTGGCTATGATTCTAGAGCACTCTGATGGAGGCAATCATGCAGTTCTTGACTTTATATTGTCTATTATTAGAGTGATACACATGTAATGAAATGTCTTTCCTCATAGGGTAAAAGAGTATTTTATAGTACTAGTTTTAAACAAGAAAAATTGTCCTAATGCAGTTGTGTGCTCTGTCTCCAGTTAGAGATGTTTATGATTATTTCCGGGCTGTTCTGCAGCGTGATGAAAGAAGTGAACGAGCTTTTAAACTAACCAGAGATGCTATTGAGTTAAATGCAGCCAATTATACAGTGTGGTAAGTAATACACATCGTTAATACTCCCTGTTTAAATGTATAATGTTTCGTATGAATGGTTTTTCTTTTTACTTACTGAAGTAAAATTTAATTTTTATAAAATTTAATTTTTATCATATTAACAACTCATATGTTTAACTTTTAAATGTGTTTTAAAGTCAGACCTTGAATGAAAAATAGCAATTTCTACCCCATTTCTTCTCATGCACCAGAGCCCCATTCCTCAGAGTTAATAGCTCTTTGCTGTTTTTTCTTTAATTAGCCTCTATATTCTAAATAATATGCTTGTGTTTTTATTTTACCCTCTTAGATATTAGCTATTCCTTCTATGGAAGCTACAGAGTTCATTCTCCACTACATAATCTCCATCACAGTTTTTACTTAAATAATCAGGTTATGCCAACCAACCGTCATTTTATAGAGAGTGTGTGTGTGTGTGTGTGTGTGTGTGTATGTTACTGTATAAAGGGTGTGTATAGTAGTACATGCCCTTTAACAGTTTTCTTTGTGCCAGTGACTAATTAGTATCCCAGACTCTGATGTATGTAAAATGTCTCATTATTGGTGTACACAAGGGGTAATCCTTCAGTTTGTTTTTTTCCCTTCTTCATCAAGTTTGTAACTGCACATCTATTTAGTCTTTACCTCTTCCATATGAGAGATTCACTGTTCACTAGATCCAGCGGCTTTCTCTTTCTTGATTTCCTCTTCATTTTGAGAGACTACATTCTTGAGTAGAAGAAAACTTCTAAAAGGCTTTCTGGGAAATCAGTTTTGAAATTTTACACATTTAGAAGTGTCTTTAGTTAACCTCTCAACTATATTAATAGTATTCAAAATTGAAATTGTTTTCCTTCAGAATTTTAAATCTTTTTCTGTTTCTTCAGCCGATATTGAGATGACTACAATTCCTTAAGTTAAACCATTCTTTAGGTTTGGGGACATTTTCTATGTTTTTTTATAGTTTCATCTCTTTTTACTCTTGTTTTCTCATTCTGGAATGCCTTATAGTTGCACATTGTACCTCTTTTTTTTTTTTAATTTACCCTTTTTTTAAAGATTTACTTATTTATACGTACAAGAACTGGGGTACAGGCCAGAGTTTTGGGGGGGGGTGAGAGGATTCACCAGGAACAGAGTGGGGATCAGAACAGGCAGATCAACTGAAATACACTGCTGAGAAGAACAGTGGGCAAGTCAGGAGAGGTCTGCTGTGCCATGTGGGTAGCTCTCTGGCCAGGGAGCAAACTTGTGCTGCAGTGGCTGCGGCGAGCCTCACAGATTGCGTCCTAACCCCTTGCACCACCAGGGAGGCCCTGCACATTGTACCTCCTTTTTTTTTTTTTTTTTTACAGATTTATTTATTTATTTTTAGAAGCGCGGGAGGGTGAGAGAACTCACCAGAGCCAGAGCAGGGAACAGAACAGGCAGATGGACTGAAATACACTGCCGAGGGGAGCAGCGGGCGGCAGGAGAGGTCTGGGCACCATGTGGGACCCTCGCCCGGCGGCCAGGGATCGAACTGGCACTGCAAAGGCTGCAGACAGCTTCGCAGCCCAGCGCTTAACCGCTGTGCCACCAGGGGAGGCCCTGCACATTGTACCTCTTTTCTTATTTTTATTACTTTGTCCTTTTACTTTTAAGATATTTCTTCAACTTTCAACTGTTCTGTTGATACTCATTTTTTATTTTAAGAATTTTTTTTGGTTCTCTGAATATTCTTCTTAAATAGCATCTTTTAAAAATTTCATAGATGTGATATATTTTCATTATTCTATTTGTTTTGGTCATTTTCTTTTGCGTAAATATTTTTCTCAAATAATTGGTAATACTTGGCTCTCCTTTCATATTGATACTGGAGTCAAGAAAAAGCCTGATTGGAAGCTTTCAGTGTTGCAGGACTTGTCAGCGAGAGGGCTTCATTGTGAGCTTGGTGAGTGGCGATATTGCTGTTTTTGTGTGAAATCTTCACATGTCAGTATTTCTAGGTCTTTTCTCTTAGTTACTTCATTGCTCCAAAGAGGAGTTGTCTGATTATTGCCTGAGGAGTACACATTTGACTGAGACAGTTTTTTTGGGGGGAGGAGCATGGTGTCAGACAGAAAGATTGGGGAATGGGACTATCACTGTTTAGTAAATCAGTGTTTTAAATTCTTTTTTTTTTTTTTTTTTTTTCCCCATCATTTCCTCACCCTTCCACTGTGTCAGGTATTCCTTTCTGGTTCTGATTTTTTCCTAGAGAATAAAGCTAGTATCTCTTGCTCAAGTCACAAAATGCTGTGTCTCTGCCTGGGTTAAAGGTGGGATCTTGACCACTAAGGAGTCCCCACTCTTGACTCCAAATTTTGGAACACCCCCAATGCCTGTTTTCTCTGTTAACAGATTTTTAGACATTTTCTTTTCTAAGTCACTTAAAAGTCTTACCATATTTCATAATTTTGTTCATCTTTTCCAATTGTTCTAGTATCCTCTTGTCCCCAGTTCTCTTTGTTGTTATGGATTTCTGTCACTTCTTATTCCTTACCAGTGTTGTTCCTTCTTATTCCTTACTGGGGAGTGAGGATAAACTTATTTAATCTACCCTGTTTAACTGGAATTCTTAATAGGGTCGTCATTTTATGCCTTTAATGTATCCTAATTTTTAAGAAGTTCCTGACTATATAGCACAAAGCAACTTGGCATGCATTTTTCAAATTTCCTAAGTTTGCTGTTTATTTTTTTTTTTAAGTAGTATACTTGAAGTCATTGACCATATAAACCAAACTGTTTGCATGTACATGTTCTATGAAGCATAATCTTCTGTAAATTACTAATAATAAGAGAAATATATTGTTATTTCTTCTATTTAGCATTTCATTTTAAAGCCGCTCTTGAACTGTTTCTCTCATATATTGAGTTGAAATTTTGAAGTAAAAAATAGACCACAATTAATCATGTCTTTAGGGAAAAGTTTTTTTTTTAGTGATTTGACTATACCTATGAAGAAATTAAAAGAGAAACTTGTCTAATTTATAAGTAGTCTTTTTGTGGTGGTTTGAAAAGTAAAATATTTGATAATGTCTGTAATAGAATTAATTATATGAATAACGTATCGAAGAAAATAAACTATACCATACAGGTTTAGAGGTGTTGTCTTTGATTCTCGTATTATAGAACACTAGCCAGAGTATTATCTGAAAATAATTATGAGTTGTTGTCTTTTCTTCTATCTCACATTTGTTGCTTTTCATCACTTTTACTTCAAAACACTTGATTCTTCTAATCACCAGATAGTTGTATGACTTTGGACAACCATAAGCAGTTAAATTGCTAAATTATTGGTTATATGGAATACCTGCCAAAAAAGGTATATGTTGTTGTAGCTTTATTTGCTAATGTGGCTAGACAATTTATGCAGTGTAATGAGATTTTGAATGCTTCATGTTCGTTGTAGGCATTTTCGGAGAGTTCTCTTAAAGTCTCTTCAAAAGGACCTGCATGAGGAAATGAACTACATCACTGCAATAATTGAGGAACAGCCTAAGAATTATCAAGTTTGGTAAGATGAAAATAGGATGTATGCTGTAATATTTACGCTAATAATATTTGCCAAAGGTGATGAGATTCCAAGGAATCGTTTTGTAATTGTAGTACTATGCGTTGCAACTAGTATTATCTATCTCATAGGGTTGTTAGGAGAATTAGATAATTTTATGTTTAGTGCTTGAAATGATACCTGATCCTAGCTGATACTCAAATGTTAGCTGACACTAAATTTAAAGTTTCACCATGAGCACTATAATACTGCTAGAGTCAGAAAAAAATTTTTAAGGATGGGGAAGTTGAACATAGTGGGAATAAAGAAGTTATAGAGCAGGCAAACAGATAACAAATAGGAAGAAAATAGAGTTTAAACAGTACCTGGCATATAGTGAGCACCCCACAAATGGTGCTTTGGCTGCTGTTATTGTGGTGGTGGAGGAGGTTAGTAGGTGGTATTTGTGTTGGAGTGAAGGGAGGAAGGAGGTGGAGACATTGGTCGTGGTGGTGGTAGTGATGAAAGCAGTAGAGAAAGGGTGGTGTACATCAAGCTCTCTGCTTTGTGTACCACTTTTTTCTAATGTAATTACCAACACATACCAGCCCTATTTTATGTGTCTTAAGATTTAAGGATAATTTCTGAGAGGAAGGACTTCTGTGACAAAATATTTTGGGTAGAGGCATGAAAGAGCATTATACATTCAGTGAACTGTATATAATTCCATGTGATTCAAGTATATTGGGGGAGTAATGGGATAATTATAAAGGGCCTTAGGAATATTGCTAAGAGGAGTGGACTTGATATTAGTGGCAATGGAAAGCTATTGACAGTTTTTAATTGAGGAAGTAACTTGATGAGATTTGTGTCCCATAAGGTTTAAGCTGGCTGCAGGCTGCAGAAGAGACTGGAGTAGGTTCACAAGGCTGTGAGCCATTGCAGTGGGGTAAGTTAGGAGAGTGGAGTGGGCCTATGTTTATTGCAGCACTGTGTACGTAGCCAAGATATGGACACAACCCAGATGCCCCCAAATAGATGAATGGATCAAAAAGTTGTGGTATATTTATATAATAGAACATTACTCAGCAATCAAAAAAAAAAAAAAAACCTCATGCTATTTGTGGCTACATGGATGAACTGGAAAGGATTATGCTAGCTGAAATTAGTCAGAAGGAAAAAAGATAAATAGTGGATGATCTCACTTATGTGTAGAATATAGAGAAACCAAATGAAATGTCAAGAAAAAGTCAAAGACTAGCAAGCCGACCGTAGAACTGAGGCATATAGCAAAGGAGGTGGCAGGAAGGGGGCAAAATAAGGGAGGGAAGAACACAAGGAAATATGGCGATAGTTCACGGGTGATAACGGTGGCAGGAGAACTGTGGGGATTACAATGATGTAAGAAAAAAATAAAAACTTTTAAAAAGGAGTGGATGGGCGGGCGGTATAAGAGAGAAGGGTAAGTTTGTGAGGGTTTTTAGAGCCAAAAGCAACAGATTTTGAAGTTTAATTTATTGAGAGGGTGTTGGAAGGAAGCTTGACTTTGGGTAAATGGTGGTGACGATTACTTGGGGGGTCTGGGGAAACAAATTAGCACATTTCTGGGGAAAGAAGGATGGATTCGGTATTGGACAAGTGGAATTGATGTGCTTGTGGAAAACCTATGGAAAGCTTTGCAGTAAGTAGTTAATAATGTTTATCTGGAATTGTAATCATAGCTGTACATGAGGATGCTCAGGGAGAATCAGAGGTGAAGATAGAACACTGGTAAGCATCAGTTAAGAAGCAGAGAAGTAATGAGAATGACTGGAAGGAAGCGAAGTTATTATTACAGAAACTAAGACAGTTTCAAGAAGAAAGAAATGGATGACAGTATCAACTATGCCAAGAGGTCGGGGAAAGAGAGGACTAAAAGATGACATGTGGGTTTGTTAACTAAGTGGTTGTTAGTGAGTGATCTTGGTGTGAGTAGTCCTCCCACATGGCAGTGGGTTGAATCATATGTAGGAGATGAAGCTTGGCTGTTGAGGAAAGAAACATTGCAAGCAGCTAGTTAGGGCTAAGTTTTTTTTTTATTTTGTTCTTCTAAAGTAAAGTGCTTGTGGTGAGGAGAGACTATTAACAGAAAAAGAGAGATTGAGTGTCTGGAGAGAAGTGGGGGTTAAGATTTGCTTGGGAAGGGCTCCAAAATATAGGTCAGTCTTAGAAGAAAGAACACACGCCAAAATGAGAACAGATGTTGAGTTTCTGAAGTAATTGATTACTTTTTTATTCTCACTGTGAAAACTTACGCTGTAAGATAAATCCCTGTATTTAATACTCTTTAAATCACAGTACACCAGAGAGAGTTTCTTAGAATTTTGTGCTAAGAAGTCAGCTTGACAGCCAGAGGACCTAATTCTTAAGTTTTTCCAAAATTAAAGAGTTTTCCAACGATTTGGAAAAATAAAATATTACCAGTATTCACTTACTTGGAAGATTTCTGAAATTATTTGGAAATATTTCCCCCTAGAATCTTCTTCTTGGTACTACCATGCTTTCTTAATATTCTGCAAAAAGATTTTTAAATTTTCTATGCATATAGAATAGGTCATTCATTACATGTTAAATTTTTCCCCTATTTCCCATCACCTCCACTCACTTTTAGGATAATCAATGCTAACAGATTTTTTTTTTAACCACTTGATTGAGATACAATTCACATACCATGTTATTCAGCTAGTTAAACAATTCGGTGGTTTTCATATATTTACAGTTATGTACAGCCATCACCACAATGAATTTTAGAACATTTTCACTAACAGAATTTTACAGATGTTTCAGCCAAAGAAAATAATAGAAAAAGAACCCAATTGAAAACTCTGTTGAAAAAAGAAGAAAACTCTCTAGAAGTGTTTTCCAGCTGCAGAAAACCCCTCTTTTTACAATCTTGCAACTTGTCATACTTAACTTACCAGAATGAAAGTGAATTCAGTTTTGCCCATTAACTGGTGGAACGAGCCAGTTGCTTGTATGTAACACTTTTGACAGCCTGTTTATAAGCAGAGGAGCATCTATACTTGATAAAATCATATCCCATTTCCTATAGTCACATTATGCCATCTGGAAATGTTTCATCATTATTTGACAGAATTTTGTGTTTGTCAAAAGATTACATACTTTTAGGTTTAAAAGTAGTTTGAATAAATTTTTAAGTCCTAAGTATCCAATTTAATTTTACATACAAATCAATGTTTTGTGTTTCTCAACTCTTACTTGGTATCTTGCGTTATTTTTTCTTACTGTTACTTTTGTGTTATCATTTCTCCCCACTAGAGCCTGGAGATTAGAGATGATTATTTCTTGAGTGTTTCCTACATCACCTAGTACAACACATGTAGCTGGTACTTTACATGGGAAAATTAACGCAAAACTTCTCTCTTTTTCACTGGCTTTAGGCATCATAGGCGAGTATTAGTGGAATGGCTAAAAGATCCATCTCAGGAGCTTGAGTTTATTGCTGATATTCTTAATCAGGACGCAAAGAATTACCATGCCTGGCAACATCGACAATGGGTTATTCAGGTATTGCCTCTCAACTCTTACCAAGGTTTTTCAGATTTTTATTTTTTAACTGAATTAAATAATTAAAATTACTATTAAATTATGAGTATACTACTAAAAAAAACAGATATATGTCATTCTATGCAATATGTAAGGATTAAGAATTATTAAGAAGCTTAATTAAAACCTGACATCTTTCATGTTGCCTCTGTAATTTCTTTGGAAATGCTTGTGAGTTACTTCATCTTAATGAAAATAATAGTAACTTTTAAATATTTTTCATTTGAATTGTGTCGTATCTAATATTTATTACCAAATTGAGTAGAAAAGTAGTTGAAAGCTTTTAATGTAACTGTGTTATTTTAATTAATAAGGCCAAATTACATATTAAAGTTTTTGTGTACATAAACTTTAGGATATGATTTTACAGTAACTTTCAAGTATTCTATTTCTGCCTATTTGTTAAAATTTTATGCTAACTGCTGAATAGAAAAAAATAGTTCTAACTCCCACTCTGGACATTCTGTTTATTCTGGAAAACAATTCTAGTGTTGTTTCCTGTGAATTATTTCCAGTGATTGTTACTTTTTGTACTTTTCATTATACCAGGAGCAATTCACCAAAAATGTTTTTACTTAAAAATGTACACTTTTCCAAATTTGATGGAAAGGATACATTTTCTAAAACTATTTATTATTTTTAATGAAATTCTACTTGGTTTGCTGATTATCAGATAAGAACTATAGCGCCATTTATTTTTTCATAGTTAACATCCCTTTTGCAGCATTTCTGAGTTTTGACCATTCTCTTTTTTCAAGTTGTCTTTATTGCTCCTCTACTTTCCATAATTTTTATTGAAACAACTTTATAATATAAAAATTTATTCCTTCATCCAGTTATGTATATTTCTGTACATGTGTTCTGTACATTGCAGTTTTATCATATATATGCTTTTTAAGCTTCCCTTTTACTTAATATGTATTGATATCAAATCATGCCAAATTAATATACTATAATTAATCATTTTCTTTTGCTGAGTTAGAGTTTTGCCTTTTAAATTTTCACCATGAACAGTGCATAAATACTTAGACATTATTTTTTGTATTTGATCTTCGTCCTTTAGAATAAATCTTGGGTCAATAATGTAAACATGCTTTTTGGTATCTAATTTGCTTTTTAAGGAGATGGTACTGAATTACAAACTACCTTGGCTACTCTCTCTTCCTGATTTTTCTCCTTCCTCATGACCGTTCTTGTCTTTGATGATTCCCCCCCCCACCCCATTTCTTTGATCTGCAACTCTTACTTTCCTTCAAATATGTGAAGAATGTCATGTCTTTAGTTCTGCTTATGTAGCTTTGTGAAGTTTTATTTTTACTGTTCATAAATAATGGAGCATTTCTAGTTGGAGGTTTTTTTTTGTTTGTTTTCATTTAGGAATTTAAACTTTGGGATAATGAGCTGCAATATGTAGACCAGCTTCTCAAAGAGGATGTGAGAAATAACTCTGTCTGGAACCAAAGATACTTCGTAATTTCTAACACCACTGGCTACAATGATCGTGCTGTATTGGAAAGAGAAGTCCAGTTAGTATTTTCCTTCATTTGTCCACTCACAAAATGAGTATTTGTGTAGCTGCTAGATCTCAGGCATTGAAAGTACAGCAAAGATCAAGACTGCCCTAGTCCTACCTTCATGGAACAAATAGGTCAGAATACTTAGGTGAAACAGAAGGTGATAAATTTACAAATAATCTAGTATGCCTCCACTTTGTAATGTATTAAGTTTCTTGAAATACTGTTGCTACTAGCGATTGAGATGAAATCAGATTGCATTGTATCTAGAAACTTTACTTTAAAATATCTCATTAAATTTTGTGCATTTTAGATAATAGTGTCCACTCTAGTGGGGGTTTGGGGCCAGGTAAGTCTTTGTTGTAGGGGACTGTGCTGTGCACTAGCAGCATTCCTGATCTTTATGTGCCATATATGTATATATTAGTAGTGTTCCCTGCCCCATATGTGACAGAGAAATTTCCCCTTACATTGCCCCAAATCACCTCCAATTGAAAACTAGTGCTCTAGCATACAAAAAGCTATTATAAGAGGGGCCTCCCCGGTGGCGCAGCGGTTGAGCGCTGGGTTGCGAAACTGCCCGCAGCCTCTGCAGTGCCAGTTCGATCCCTGGCTGCTCCCCGGCCACCAGAGGAGGGTCCCACATGGCGCGCAGACCTCTCCTGCCGCCCTCTGCTCCCCTCAGCAGTGTACTTCAGTCCTTCTGCCTGCTCTGCTCCCCGCTCTGGCTCTGGTGAATTCTCTCACCCTCCTGCGCTTCTGACTGTACCCAGTGCATGTATAAACAAAACAAACAAACAAATAAATTAATTTAAAAAAACATGCCTCTATAAAAAAAAAATTAAAAAAAAAAAGCTATAAGAGCTAGAAATTTCCGAATTTGCATGAATTTCTATTTTTGAATTTCTATATCCATACACCTTAATAATTGTTTCTTTTCTAACTTTGTCTATTTTGTCTCAGTGTCTGTTTTATAGTTTGAACATGTTTATTGCTACTATAATCTGATGAGATCACAGTCATAATTGGAATTTTAAAAGTTGGGGTTTTTTAAAAAGATTTATTTATTTATTTATTTATGCATACAGAACTGAGGTATAGGCTGGAGGTGCGAGGGGTGAGAGGACTTACCAGAGACAAAGTGGGGAGCAGAACAGGCAGATTGACTGAAATACACTGCTGAGGGGAGCAGCGGGGAAGTCAGGAAATGTCTGCTGGGCCATGTGGGAAGCTCCCTGACTGGGGATTGAACTCGTGCTACAGCAGCTACAGAGAGTTTCGTAGGTTGCATCTTAACTGCTTGCACCACCAGGGAGGCCCCTAAAAGTTGTTTTTTAACACCTTCTGAGAAGAGCTGATTTTTATGATACTTCTGCTTCTCATCTCCCTTTCCCTTATTTCTACTTGGATTGGGGTGACTCGCTCTTTCATCTGTTTTAGAATTCCAGTGATTTAAATTATTACAAGTCTGCAGTGTAGGGTTCTTCATTAATCCTGCTCCGGACTTCTTTCTGGAGCAGCTGCATACCTGTCTAGCATACCTTATGCTTCCTTTTTACTGCTTTACTCTCCAAAGCTGCACTATTATGGTCGCTGCTAGCCACATAAGGCTGCTTAAATTCAAATTAATTAAAATTACATAAAATTGAAAATTCTTTTCCTCAATTGCACTAGTCATATTCTAAGTGTTTAGTTCCCTACATGTAGCTAGTGAAGACCATATTGGATAGCACAGATGAATTTTTATGTCATCATAGGAAGTTCAGTTGAATAGTATTGCTCTAACAATGAACTTAGTGAAATAATTGTAATATTCTAAAATGTAAATGCTGGAACTTATATAGAGAAAATTCAGACTTGATTTTAGCATTCACTCTTACTTGTTACTTGCTTTTCTTTTAGAATTGGTAGTCTGTTTTGAGAATTAGAAAAAGTACTCTGAAAGAAAGCAATGCATTTGTCCTTTGAAAGTTCAATAGTTTTCTTGCTAAAAGGTAGAATGTTTCAAGTCCTACTCTGAATTAATCTAATTAATAATTAAAGATTTCAAATATTATGTATTCCTTATTTACTGAAACATACTTCATTAAATTAGGTATTGTAAAATATTAAAAATTTTAGTTTTAAGTGGTGACAATTACTAAATCATGAAAATTATTATAAAAATGTTATATAAGCTAGTTTAGATTCTAAGTTGTCAAAGTTAAAATTTAATATCAAAAAAAAAATTTAGAAGAGTTTTAAACATTCCGATGTCAGGAATTTTTATTTAATTCTCATCACATCTTTGTCAGATACCTGACAAAGAACTTGAGTTCTATAATATGCTAGGAGCACATGGAAAATGACTGGCGGACTAAGATTTGAAGTTGAGTGGTCTCACCTTAAAATCCATGCCCTAACACTAAAATGGAAAATGCTTTCGTGCGCATGTGTGTAAATAAGTTTTTTTAAGTATTGCCCAAATGAAGCATCTTCTTATAAGGGCTGCAACTAAGAACTACAGGGACATGGTGTTACAAATTACTGAAGACATTAGGTTATATAAAAGTAGTTTGGAAATAGTCTTTTCATAATGCTGACTGAGTCTGTTATTCAAAAATGCTACTATAAATGCACTGCAGCAAAACCAAGATTCCTAGATTTTAATCTGTGACTCACTTATTTGACCAAATATATAGGGAAACAGTTCTGTAATCCCTGGGATGTGTTGTAATTGGATGTGAATTGCAGGTAATCATCTGGTTAAGGGATCTGGCTGGGAATCACATAACTTACTAGTATCTTGTTTTAGAATTATTAGAAATATGTGTCCTGGCTTTTTATTTTTATTCTTTGTCTATATAATTTCCATTGTATTTATTTTTTTTAAGATATGTTTTATTTATTTATGCATACAAGAACTGGGGTGCAGGCCAGAGGTGCAGGGGTGAGAGGATTCACCAGAGGCAGAGTGGAAAGAAGAACAGGCAGATTAATGAATGAAAACACATTGCTGAGAGGAGCAGTGGGCAAGACAGGAGAGCTCAGGGAGAACAGGAGAGTCAGCTAACTATGTGCCTTAGCTCTCTGGCCTGATCAAATTCATGATGCAGTGGCTGGCAGTAGCTTGATAGTGCTGAGACTTTAACCCCTGCACCACCAGGGAGACCCCATGCTGTTTGTTTTTTACTGTAGATTTTAAGATTATGTAGTTCTTTTTCAATGACTAAGGATTTGTTGGGCATAGTAGATCTTAGACTTTTCCCAGTGTTACTTTACCAATGAAAAGAAAGACGTCTCCTTTTAACAAGGGGAAGCCTAAATTAAAGAAAATCTCTCACATTAATTTCTTATTGTGAATTGAGCCTTTAGATTAGTTAAGTCAGTTGCATGCAGTTATAGTGGAGGGCAGGACCTATGTAAAAACTGACAACTGCAGACTTGAAGGGTTCTCTAATTTAGACATACCTAGCAGGTACCAAAGTCCACTAAGAGAACAGAGTGAAAGCCTATGTCCAAGCTGTGTAAGATCTTATTACAACATCTCTTATTTTTGCACGATTCCTTTAAAACAATATTGAGATCTACTTGTGGTCTTTTTCTTACAGATACACTCTGGAAATGATCAAACTAGTACCACATAATGAAAGTGCATGGAACTATTTGAAAGGGTAAGAGATGTTTTTTCGTGTTTTGTATAAAAAACAACCACCTAATATTATGATGTGTTAAGGAATATGTTCCATAATCAGAACCCAAAAGGATACTGAGAAATTTTTCATTTAAGAGCAGAAGTAGATCAGTGTTATGGTAAAACTCAAGAACAATGCTCTCTACCCTTCTCTTCACCCACGCACATACCAACACAATTTTTAGAATAGTCCATGCATACAGCTTTAATTGTGATTATGAATTCTGTAGTTTTTATGTAAAAGAATGGCATACATATTTTCTGTTCAGCTCAGCAACACAGTATGACAAGACAGATCCTTTACAAGCAGATTGCACAAATATGTGGCAGATCTTTCTGTTTTCATAACTAATGACTCCTGTTATAAGTCTCATTCCTTGAATGAAAAAAGTTTCAGTTACCTGGGCACTCACATAACTAGGCTCCGTGTCATTCTTTACAGGCTCCAAGAGCACAAAGTATAGAGTCCAGTTGCATGTGGAGATGGGTTGGGGGCGCTTAATATCTGGAGAGCTAAAGGGATAAATAATCATTCAAGAAGAAATGGGAATATTTCCCCTGTTTTTTCCTTCTCTCTTTAATTTTAAGATGGTTTATTTTCTGCTTTAATTTTATATGATACAAAATTTGAATTTAATTAATTTTACTTAATTATTTGTGATAGTGCTCACAAATGAAGATTTCATTTCAACTCGACTCCTTTCCTTGCTTATCTTACTTTTGCTTATCTTACTAGGGTCATTTTTTTCTCGATCTGTTTTTATTTTCTTGGCAAAATTGAGGGTAATTTTTATTTTTTAGGATTTTACAGGATCTTGGTCTTTCTAAATATCCCAATCTATTAAATCAATTACTTGATTTACAACCAAGCCACAGTTCCCCTTATCTAATTGCCTTTCTCGTGGATATCTATGAAGATATGCTAGAAAACCAATGTGACAACAAGGAGGACATTCTCAATAAAGCATTAGAGGTAAGCTGGGGGCACTCGGTACTTTTCTTTTCGGTATCAGAATTAGGTCTACAAAGTACCACTAATATTCATTCCTCTTTTCAGCATAGTTACAGAATCCACTGCAGGGCCCTTTCTGCTGTTGGGCAACACCTGTGTCACTAGTGAACTTAGTGTACAGCTTTAGCAGTGTATCTCATTTGAATATGTTCTAAGTTAAAGTGTATTTGGCTCCAATGCTTTTGCCCTAGAAATTGAATTACACATTTTATTTAACGAATTTTTGTTTTTCATTTTCAGTTATGTGAAATCCTAGCTAAAGAAAAGGACACTATAAGAAAGGAATATTGGAGATATATTGGGAGATCCCTTCAAAGCAAACACAGCACAGAAAGTGATCCACCAACAAATGTACAGCAATAACACCATCTAGAAGAATTTGATGAAATGCTCTTATTTTTTTAAGAGACTCTAATGCAGGAGTTTAAAGCTAGAGTGACCATTCCTTTTGCCTGTGGTGTAAAACATGCATTACACAGGTACTGCTTTTTAACAGAACTAAGTGTGATGCTCCTTGGGTGCTGCTGCTATTCAGCAAGTTCTAAGTAACTTGGTTCTTTCAAAGCGAAGTTATTTGTGGAGAGGGAGAGGAAACAGAAAATCCCGTAAAGAAACTTTTGTAGTCTTATCAAAAGTTACTCTAAACCCTTAGTATCACCTTCTTCCTAAATAATATGTGTGTCAGGATTTGCAGCAATAACGATTGCAGGTAACTTGTATGTAATGGACGTGAGGTAACTTAAATTTCGGTTCAGTAAGCGGGGAATGCTATAGTTATATTAGAGCTGCTAAGCGACACTCACAGAATCTTGCTATCACTGTAACCAACTAATGCCAAAAGAATGGTTTTATAATAAAATTATAGTTGTATCCTAAAACAATGCCACAGTAGTTTGATTTTTTTAAAAAAATAACATTTAACTATATACAAGGGACATTATGTCAGCCTAGAAAAGAAATTGAAGAAGAAAACATAAAAATGTAGAAACCAGAAACATAATGATTTAAGGGAAATGTTATTAAAATGTGAATTGGTCAGTTCTTAACTACAAGCAACAAAATGCACTCAAAATAGTTTTAAACTAAGCTCTCCTACCCACCTGTGACTGCAGGGACTCTGTTTTTCTAATAATCCTGTGCTGTTAAAAATGTAAAAAAAAATGTTTAAGCCCACAGGATTTATTAAAGTGTGTGTGTGTGTGTGTGTGTATTATGTGTATATATATACCATATATACACATAATATATATTATGAACTGTATATATACATTATATATATAATGTATATATGTGTACACACACACACACATACATATATACAGTTCACTGAAAATTGCCTGCGCTTCTAAATCCCAAAACCACACTATAGGACTGTAGGCTGTTGCCTGTGCTGGGATCAGGAAACCTGCTGAAGGGGACGCTGCCGCTTTTAGGACTATTCATCTCTGCCGTGATCCTTGTGAGCTCAATTGCTTCCCTGTCCACATAAAGCTGCTCCAAACCAAAGACGCAATTTAAATGCATCCTCTTAGAACCTAAATGAAAGGAATGTGGGAAGCGTAGTTCATAGCTTCCCAGCCTCTAATTCAGGAAGATGTGTTAGGAGTTGAAGTGCTGAAAAGTTAGTCACTGTACCTGCACATAGTTCAGTCTCATTTTATTGATAAAGAATTTTTGCTCATTGTTCAAAGCACCACACTACAACTAAAGAAATTATATAGTCATCTCAAGAATTTAGGAAATACCAACATTTTAATACTTCTGAACAAAAAGTATTTTGGGGGTATTTTTAACATTTTACAAGTTAGTTTTTGTTGTTTATATACTCCAGAAATCTATGATTTTCTACTTAAAATTTTCATAAAGTTCCATGCCTGTGTAGACAATTTTAAAGTCCATAAGGAATAAAAACTATATAGAGAAGTTTGCGTAAGGTAGCATTTATCCTCAGAAATAGGCTCATGCGTTCCAAAATTCAGGACTGGAGTCAAGACTGCTGAGTTGACAAAACTAATAGAGACTGTTTAATCACAAAAAGCACAATGAAAATTTACTAATTTACATTGAGAAATACATAATTGAAATATGTAATTGTAGTGTGTTTCAACCCAGCCACTTAGCATTTTCTGCCTGAAGTCTAGATGGCAATTCACTTATCAGAAGTTTGCTTAGTAAGCATAGAATCAGGTGAGGACCTCTCAAATATTTTAGTCTAATAATCCTAATAAGGGCATCTCCTGACAGGTAGCTGGATACATAGACCCAGCAGCACACTTCTTTCATTGGGCCAGCGATTGAAAGTGTCTGTGGAGGTCTGTCAGTTCAAAGCTATTTGCCTAATATTACCACCACTGTGCTGTTACTTACAATGTTGGTGCAAAAACAATGGTGTAAAAACTGCTGGTGTCTTAGCACAAATCAAGGCAGTGGTATTCAGTAGTTATTGTATTCCTCACTGTCACGCATTCACTGGCAAATGTCCCTGATGATCATTAGTTACATACTTTATTCACAACACTGGGTCTGTCTTAATGTATTCGTGTGACTGAATGAAGTATACATGAAGCATCTCTTTTTGGTTGTCTTGAAGAAAGCATTTGTGCAATTATGTAAGTTATGGGCAGAATGGACTGCTTTTCATGAAACACCATATTTATTTGAACAAACAACTGTTAAGCTGGTTATTCATACTTGGATGACTGATACATTTTCTCAAAAACAAAGTGAGTTTGTCACTTCAAGGACAGCAATTGTTGCCAATGATAAAATTTGATGTTTCAAGTGAAATTTTAAGATTTCAAGGGATATCTCTGTAATTAACCAATCAATATTTTCCAGATGACCAATCCATGATTTTATGGTAGCAGATATGGATAGTCGGTTCATGTCACAGGATATAACAGTAGAGGAAGTTCATTGAGAAGGTTGTAGAATTCATACTGCAATTAAACTTTGAGAACCTACCACTTGTCAAATATTGGTGTAGTATCAAAGAAGAAAATCCACAACTTAGGAAAAGGCTATATTCCCTTTCCAACTGTATATCTGTGAGTATGAGTCTGGATTTTCATCGTATAGTTTCAACCAAAATACTATGTTGCAAGAGAATGAATAGAGAAGCAAATGTCATAATCTAGAGGTGTTCTATTAAGGTGTTCTATTAAGTTGGAGTGAAGAAACTTGCAAAAATGTTTTAAAATGACATTTTTCTGTTTGGGGGGGAAATATTTCATAATGTAATTTTTGTTAACATGTAATGGGTTTATTGCTTTATTAATGAATTAATAAAAGTTTAAATTTCAGATATGGTAAATACCAATAGCTACTACCTAAATAAAAGATGAAGTTAAAGTATTACAATGGACTACTACTCAGGTATAAGAAAAGATGAATTTTTGCCGTTTACAACAACATGAATGGAAATGGAAGGGATTTTTTTTTTTACACCATGATCACATACGCACACTCTATAAGCAACCCAGCCAGCTATTTTGCTCATTACCCAGAAAACCAAACTCTGAACCATGAGAGTGGAGGATGTCTTTTCACAAAGAAGTTATTCAAGATAGTCACCAACATAGTTTTGGCGACATTAACACCCTATACTAGCTCCCTGATTGATGAGTGCTGGGATTATGTAAGTGGGGAAGGAATGTGAGGATGTACAGGACATGAAGGGAGTGAGGGTCTGCTAATTCCCAAGGTGCTGAAAATTGACTTACATCACTTAACAAGAATTCTCTGTGCCCCTCTGAGGTTGACAGTAAAATCAAGGACAAACATCTGGGTTTTTCAGGCTGAAAACCCCTCCAAAACACCCCTGAATGCCCTTTGCCTCCTCCACCTGGAAGGAATTATTCTAAGTGAAGTAAGTTGGAAAGAGAAAGACAAATGTGGGATGATCACACTCATGTGAAATATAGAGAAAACACAGGAACTGACACAACTAAACCAAAATAATGACTAGAAATATGACTGCAGAGTTGAGGCCACTAGAGGAGGAGGGAGGCTGGGGGAACACAGGAGGCGGCCCAGTGGTCTATGCTGAAGAACTGTGCATGCTTGGGTGGTAGGGATGGGTTGGTAACACATCTGTCAAGCTGTGAACCTATTCCTAAATCCTGTACAGTAGGTAGTAGCATTCTTTGGGCTATTTGCCAAAATTGCAGGCCAATAACTGCTGGTTATTTTAATTTTCATTGTTTGGATGAGCTGCAATGGATTAATTTTTAAACCACATTGTTCTCTTGATTCCAAACTTGGAAAATGTGTTAATGTGGAAGAAGATAACACTTGTAATTTTGATAAAATGCTATTGAGGGCCTCCCAGGTGGCACACTGGGTTAAGTCAGCACTGAAGCTATCCGCAGTTCAATCCCCAGACACACTGCGCAACAGACCTCTCCTGCCTCGCCAGCTGCTCCCCGCAGCAGTGTATTTCAGTGGATCTGCCTGTTCTGCTCCCCACTCTTGTCTTTGGGGAAACCTCGCCCGCCCGCCCCCCCCACACACACCTCTGCCCTACACCCCAGCTCTTGAATGCAGCATAAATAATAAATCTTTAAAAAATAACAAAAATAAAATGATATCTAATCTTAAACCAGACTTGATGTTGCAACTCCCCACCCCTCATTTTCCACCAGATACAAATGCCTGCATATGTTGGGGTCGTGTTTAGCAACTTCCATTCCCTTTTCCAAATAGTACTCCGCCTTTGGGGCGGATTGGAGAATTTCTTGCCGGCAGGTTGGAGAAACTCCGCTCAATTTTCCACTTCTGGGCTAAGCTAAATGAGTTTCCCTTCTCCTAGAAAGCGATTCTCACCTTCAGCGGCATCAGCAACACCCGGAGCCCTTGACAGATTGCTGGACCCCATCCCAGATTTGGGATGGGAGCCGACAATATGCATTTCTAACAATTTCCCTGGAGATTTTGAGCAGTATCCCAGAAGCATCTTCAGTATCGGGCCCTCGGACCACACTTCGGAAACCACCGTTTTGCAATGACTGGGAGCTCTTTGAAGGGCGTATGTCTTACAGCTCCTCTTCACCGCACCCCGCACCAGGCTGGGTGTCCGGACTAAAGCAAGAGTATGTCCACACCTCGTCGTGCTCACACTGTCGGAGAGACGAGCCCGGAGCGCAGGACCGGCGTCCGCACCTGGGCGGGAACCCCGACGCGCTCAACCTCGGCGTCCAGCTCCGGGTGCGCGGCGGGAAGCGGACACCAGGGGGCAGCCTCGCGCTCGCGCTGGGGGGCTCGTTTCCGGCCGCGCCGGCGCAGGAGGCCGCATGCCGGGCGGAGGCCGCAGGTAAGCGGGCCGGGTGGGGGCGAGGGAGCCGGGGGTCGGGGCGGTGGGCACGCCGAGGCCGAAAGGCAAGACACTGCGGGGTGGGCGGGCACGGAAGGGCTCTCGATCTCCTGCGGGGTCCGCCCCTGGCCCAGCCCGTCCTGCCCCGCAAAGCCCAAACCCGGGCCCGGGCCGTGCCAGGCGGGCAGTCTAACCCGAGGGCCCTCCGGCCCGGCCCCGGGCGTCCAGCAGCCGGCTCGCCCCCCGCGCCGTCCGCGCCCCGACAAATGCCCGACGCTGCCGGCACAGGCTTGAGCCCCTTCCCTGCGTTGATTCTGCCCCGGCTGCATGGTGCCAGCGCTGCCCCTGGGTGATGTGCCAGGCATGGGAGTAACCGTGTGCTGCTATTTTAGAAAGCAGGTCTTAGCTGTTTGATTTAGCCTTTTATATAGTCTTGTCTTCCCCATCATTTACCATTACTATTGAACCTTAAGGCTAAGTAAGCGTCCGAAATATTTTAAATAGTTATCTTAATGTTCCTTGTGCTCTGTTGACCCTAATCTCTTTCTTCCTTAGTGTAGAAAATATTTTGTGAATGAGAATTTGGAAATGGTTTTGTACCATTGTTTTTCTTTTTCCTTTTTAAAAGTCAACTGTGAATATAGAGCTGTGGTTCCCTGTGTGTGTGTGTGTGTTTTGTTCCACTTACCAGCTTCCCTCTCAGTGTCAGAAACTCCTTGTGTCTAAGCAGTACCCGAATTTCTCCTACCCAATTGGCACCATCAGTTATTCTTTCAGTTGCAGGGTATTTTTCAGAACCAGTAATTTTCAGTGTCTTCTTGCTCATTTCTGGGCAAAAAAATTCTTTCATTCACACAGCCTTATCTCAGGTTCTGGGTAACCTACCAGATATAGACTTTTCAAAGAAAAAAGCCAAATTGGTATTAGGGTAGACTACAGCTTTCTTGAAGAATAGTCACTCTCAGTGTCCACTTCCCACCTCCTCTAGGTCCAATTCAGTCCAATCCCTGAGAGTTGCAGAATTTAGAGAAAGAATGTGCATTGGAGACCAGAAAACTTTGTTCCTCTGTGTACAGCTTAGTGACCCCTCCCCCTTGTGTTTCTTATCTGTGAAATGGCGATAATAGCGATTATATCTGACTCACAGAATTGGTGTGAGGTTGACATTGCATAAAAAAATTAGCTGTTTTCAGATGAGTGTTTTTTTCTGAGAGGATTCAGAAGAGAATGTGAGGACTTAGGGGTAGATGAAAGGCTACTAGGACATACACAGTGACATCAACAAGAAATACATTCAGGGATTGTTGGGTAATGATGAGGGTCTGATATGAATTTCTAGACTCCTATAGGATTTTGTACCTGATGTTGACAGGTAAAAACGTTATATGCTTCAGGCCCTCTACAACCTGAATACACTTTTGTGGTAGGATCAGCAGGACATTAGAGACAGAGGATTTGAAGGTTGAAAGGATGAAACATGGGACTTGGACTGGTAAAATCAGACTGGAGGAGGATGTGGAGACAGTGTTGGGGTGCAGGTCATGAAGAAGAAGAGCAGATTTGGGGTGAGCACAGGAGAGAGGAAGCAACATGTGAGGCTGGCTTCATGAAAATGGGAAGTCCTGAGATAGGCTGTCCACAAAATTTTGCTACCTGCTATTGGCTGGCCACAGGGATCCAGGGGTGCACAAAACAGAAAGGCAGCCTGAGGAACTCACAGTCGGAAGAAGGACACCTGGGCATCCCAGAAAGATGCCCCCACAGAGAGAGGAAGCCCGGACTGGACTGTGAGGTACAGAAGGTTAGGAGAGGTGCATAGAGGCTGGATCTCAGGGCCTTATAGCAGTTTGGAATTTATCTCGAAGGTTAAATGTTTTTAAGCAAGGAATGATCAAATTTGTGCTTTAGAAAGATCACCCTCCCTGTACGAGAAACTCCAGCACAAGCACAAGGAAGTGTGTATAAAACTCGTTGTTCAGTTGTCATACAAACAATTGAGAATGATGAACTAGAGTTTCTTGTATGCATAAACCTTGAAAACAATATTTAGCTGCTAGAAAAAGCAAGTTGCAAAAGGATAGATATTTTACAAGTTACTTATATAAAACTTAAAAGACAAATACTTTATGTATTATTATTTACGGGCACATACTGAGGTGGTGAAAATACAAAGCATGTATGGGCATTCTATACATCAGTAGTTCTTAAACTTCACCTGGAAGACTTGTTAAAACACACATTTCTGGGCCCCGCATCAGAGTTTCTGAATCAGTACATCTGAACTCAAAAATTTGCATTTCTCACAAGTTCCCAGGAAGCTGCTGCTTCAGGTCCAAGGACCACAGTTTGAGAACTACTGACCTACACCAACTTCAGGATGGTCATGATTTTTGGTTTTCTCTATGCTTAAAACAATTTTAGGAAAGATATAACCTATTTTCTGTGTGGAGAATGGATTGGGAGAGGAAGAAGTAGGAGACCATGTGGGCAATGGTTGCAGCAGCCCAGGTAGGAGACACTGGTGGCTTAGAGCTGGGTGGCATGACATGGAAGTGAGGATGTAGGTGACAGAATTGACTGGGTAGTGACTGGCTTAGAGGTTAAGGGAGAAAGAAATCAAGTTACCTGTTTTGTGGCTTGAGCAAAGGGTGGATTGTGTGCCTGTCAGAAAGAACCCTGGGGAGGTGCATGCTGGGGGCAAGTGTGAGACAGTGGGGACACCACAGACCTTGAAGAGCCCCTGAGTGAGGCATAGACAAAAGATCTCGAAATCCCCTTTGTTTACATGATCAATGCCTTGTGCACAGATGCAGTTACATAGAGCATGTGTGGGATGCAAAGAGGACCTGTGACAGACCAGAATAGTATCATAACCTAAAGCAGGACTTGGCCTGCTCCTCATCACCCCCCATTTTTGTGATAGCAGTTATGAGCTAAGCATGCTTTTTACCTTTTTAAATGTTAGGGGACAGAATCAAAAGAATAGTCTTTAGTGATACTTGAGAACTTTAGAAAATTCATATTTCAGTGACCATAAATGAAGTTTTATTGGAACACAGCCACACTGTGTGGGCTGCGCTCACTCTGATGGCAGAGTTCAATGGACACACAGGACGTGGCCCTCACCGCTTTGCACAGCACTGCGCTTGGGTCACGGTGTGGTCATGACTCTGTTTCAACTTTGGATCCTTAAATATTTACTCTCTGGCCCTTTACAGAAAAAAGTTTGCAGGTCCCTGACCTAAGGTCTAAGTTGAGATACACTTGGAATATTATAGAAAAGAAATGGCAGTTACTTTCTCTAGTTCTTTGAGAGCCCCCTCTAAGGGTAGGTCCTGGTGGAGGTCGCTCAGGGCCTGAGTGGTGAAGATAGTCATAGTGTCACATAGTGTCGTTTGAAGTCCTTGAAGATGACAGGTGGGATGAGCAGGAGAGAATACAGAGTAAGGGCTGGCGTCTTCCTGAGAAAGTTGAGCAGCACTCAGATTGATGACCGTGACTGGGAAGACCTCAGGGGTGGCGTGAGCAGAAGATCATTTCAAGAAAAGAGGGATGTTGCGTGAAGTTGGGGCAATTCAATGGAGCCAGGGTTTACCGAGCAGCTCTTCATATATATTAGAGTTTACTTATTTATCTATTTATGCATATAAGAACTGGAGTGTAGGCCAGAGGTACGGGGGTAAAGTGGGTGAGAAGGTTCACCAGAGACAGAGTGGGGAGCAGAACAAGCAGATCTACTGAAACACACTGCTGAGGGGAGCAGCGGGCGAGGCAGGAGAAGTCTGGTGCACCATGTGGGTCACCTCCCTGACCAGGCATCAAACTCATGCTGCAGTGGCTGGCCATAGCTTGATAGTGCTGAGACTTAACCCCTGTGCCCCCTTACCAAGCACCTCTTAATGACAACAGAGGTAAACACAGCAGCATGTTTTCTTTTATTAGTTACCTTGACTTACAGAAGATTCCAGTATTTCTAACATCTCCTGCTCACAGGAGGCAGCTATTGAGCTGACTGTCACCTGCAGCCTCAGTGGCCTGGGTCACTAGAAGAAAAGAGTTGTCACTCACAGAGATCATGAAAACCAAAAAGTAGGTGTTCGGGAGGGGAGGGAGATATTGAGTTTGAGAAGTATTTTTGTTGTTCTTTTAAGTTGAGAGATAATTCACATACCATAAAATTTGCTGTTTTAAAGGGTCAAATTCAGTGACTTTTAGTATATTCACAGATTGCATAGCCATCTCTGCTATCTAATCTTAGAACATTTTCATCCAAAAAGAAATCCTAAACACACTAACAGCTACTCCCCTCTTTTCCATTCACCCCTGGCAACCACCAGCCTGCTTTCTGTCTCTGTGGATGTGCCTGTTCAGGACATTTCATATCAGTGGAATCATATGTCATATAGCCTTTTGTCTCTGACCTATTCCGCTTAGCCTGTTTTCTAGGTTCATCCATATTATAACATGCATTATTAATACTTTATTTTTATAGCTGAATAATCAGTTTAATTGGGTGCATCACATTTTATTCATTCATCAGTTGATGAGCATTTGGGTTATTTCTACTATTTGGTTGTTATGAGTAATACTTATGAACATATACATGTACAGGTGTTGTTATGTATGTATGTTTTCCATTTTCTTGGATATATACTAGGCAGTAGAATTAGTGGGTCATGTGGTAACTCTATTTTTAACCTATGAGAAACTTCCAGGCTTTTCCCAGTGGCTGAATCATTTCACATCGCCACCAGCCATTTATGAGGGTTCCTGTTTCTCCACATCCTTGTCAACACTTGTTATTATCTGATTTTTTTGTTCTAGTCATCCTAGTAGGTGTGAGATAGGTTCTCATGGTTATTGACCATTTTTATGATTTCCTTGGAGAAATGTCTATTCAAGTCCTTTACCCATTTTAAAATAGTGTCATTTGTCTCTTTACTCTTAAGTAGAAATATTATATATGAGTTGTCCATTAGACACCCAAATAGGGATATCAGGGAAGTGACTAGAGTTCTGAGGCAGCTGGGATTGGAGTTTTACATCCAGAGCCATCAGCAGGTGGGGAGGGAGAGTCATGGCTGGGTGAGATCACACTGGGAGGGGGAGTGGAGAGGGTTAGATGAGGCTGAACTACTCCAGCATTGATAGGCAGCGTGGAGGAGCCGCTTGAATGCAGGCTCCTGGGAGCCAAGTCAAGAAGTTGTTTCAAGGAGTAGGAAGTGATCAATCATGCCACATGCTGCTGAGAGGTCAAAACTGGGGCTGCAAGTAGACTGTTGTATTTAACAATTGGAGATGACCTTGACATGGTCAGCCTGGGAGGAGTGGAGTGAATTTGAGAGAGATGAGTTCAGGAGAAAGATGGAGACGGAATATAGCCTTTTAAGGAGTTTACCAAAAAGGGAAAATAGAAATAGAGCAATAGCTGGATGGGAAAGTGGGGTGAAAAATGATGGGAGAAGTCAGGGTCTCTGGTTGTGACCAGGAGGGGAGGAAAGGACTGCTGGCGTGTCGGGAGCAGGTAGGGGGGTGGCAGTCTGCCTGGTTGGGGAATGGGTTGTGGGGCCAGTTTGCTCAGAGTCCTCCCAGGATAGAAGGGAGAGGGGCCCATAGCATTGCTCTCTCAGATTGTTTTTTTAGGAAAATGGGAAACAAAACCATCAACTGAGAGTAAGGTAGTGGAGGGGATACAAGTTTGAAGAAGGGGGACTTAGACCATAAACCTCTCAGGATCTTGGAGCCATTGCAGCCAGCAAGACCACACAGTGGAAGAACCATTGGAGGAAAAAAGAGAGCTCTTTTCGAATTTGGGGACGTTGGAGTTTAGGCAGGATTGGAATGAGGCTGTGTTTTGATGGGCTCCAAGCCAAGTGGGGTTGCTTGTATAGTGGTCACGATTCAGTCTGGACCACAAAGTGGACCCGAGGGTCCAGATTCCTAGAGACCGTGGCTCACATAGATGTGCATTGTTGTCTCCAGAACCTGCTCGACTGCAGCACTGCCCCAGCTTGGAAATAGAGGCAGTTTCTCTGTGTCAGTGACTCAGCTCTGCTAGGCAAGAGCAGAGACTTCATTCTTCTTTATAGGACTTAAAATTTCTGATAGTCACATTTCAGAGAACAGTTTCTCGGTGAGTGAGAAAGCTGTCGTCATTCAGAGGCAGAGGTGGTTTGACACGTCACAGTGTCTAGAGCAGCTGGGGCTGGAGAAGCATCGCATGTTAAGTGCAGGCTGAAAGATGAGAGGCTGGGAGATAGTGATAAAGGAACCAGACTGAGACCAAAATTGAGGCCCTGGGAAAATGGGGCTCTGGGCTAGACCAGCTGACAGGGCTTCAGCGAAGGCCACTGCGCTACAGGAAGACTTCCCTGCAGCTGCTGCCTGTCCTGGGCTCAGAGCCTGAGGGACACTTGGTGCTCGGAGGGCCCCTGGAGAAGATGGATCATTTGTTATTGTCTTAAGTTAAGGTAACATTAGTTGACGACACTGTATAGGCTTCAGGTGTACATTCTCACCACGCCCACGACCAAATGCCCGGTCACCATCCACGCTAGCCAGCTGGCCTTGCCTGTCCCTCACCCACTCTGGCAATCACCTGCCCCTTATCAGCCTTAAGGATTTGTTTTTGTTTTGTTTTGTTCCATTGCTCTCTTTCTTTCTATTTCACTAATGAGTGAAATCAGGAGGTGTTTGTTCTCTGTTTGACTTGTTTCACTTATCATAATCCCCTGGAGGTCTTTGACTAAGTAATATTCTGTCCTGTCTATGTTTTGTAAATAGCGCCACAATGAGCATCTCAAGTTACTTGAAATAACTTTTTTTTTTTTTTGATGGCAGGAGATAATTTATGCGATGTGCCTGGCACTCAGCAGGGTTCTAACCCCACCTGGGATGGGGAAGGACTTCTAAACAAAGCATCTCAGCAAGGACAGAGAGAGTTAAAAATTTACATATTTCAAGACACAACATACATGCAATTAAAGGCTAACCAACTAAAAAACAAAGATTTTCAACAAGTATAACAAAAGGGGTTAATGTCCTTGTTATATACCAAGCGCTCTGACAAATCATTAAGATAACACTAACACTACTTGAAATAACTTTTTAAGTTCATTTTCATGTTCTTCAGGTACTACCCAGGAGCAGGATTCTTGGATCACAGGGTAGCTCAATTTTTACTTTTTTGAGAAACCTCCATACTCTTTCCCACAGTGACTGCACCAACTCACATTCTTACCAACAGTGCAAGGGTTCCTTTGCCGCACACCCTCAGAAGGCAGGTCATCTGCATTGTTGCCTTTTGCCTGTGTGCAGAGTTCTGATTATTCAACTAATCTCCTTTTTGGACTTTTTGACAGAGAACTTTCAGACCTGTGCCTCGGACCAACCAGAGCGCTGACTGCCCCACGGTCTGCACAGAGACCTGAGTGAGAGGAGACAACGCTCCTGGAAGGTAACCTGTTTGTCACAAATGTCTCAGACACGGGAAGCACAGGGTCAGCCGGTCACTCTTGTCCCCCACGCATCCCTGCCCTGCCATTCAGCCAGCACACACCGGCCGTCTCCCTCATCCAAGTGTTTGATGCACTTTGCTTTGATTCTTAAATAGCCGCTGCCTCGCGTGCCCAGTATCCCAGCTCCTTCTCCAGCCCTTTCCCCTTCTGACCCTTCTACCATCCTACAATTAGTGCCTGTCTCTGCCACAGGCCTCACAGCTGCTCCAGGGCTGGAGTCAGAGCCATCCTGTTGGTGAGTGACCACGCCTTGTCAGTGGTCACCTAGGGTGAGGATGGCCTCTCTGCCATCCTCTCACCATTCTCGCCATCGTCATTCTAGCTCCTGTGCTCATCAGCTCTCATCCTGGACTATTTACTGGTCTCCTTCCTATCTGCTCTCCCAGCCTATCCTCTTTGTCCCGATGCACCTTTCATACCTGCTGAAGAATATCCTTTGCTTCTTCAAAATGTTTAGAAGTATCTTCCAAGAAGAACCTCAAGCCCTCATCCTGGCTTTAGAGGCCCGATTGCTCCTGCCTCCACCCACCACTCTAGCTGATCTCCATCTGCTCTTTATCCATCTTCTGCGCCGACCCCACTGGACCAATAGATTCAGTTTGCTAACTACTCACTGAACTTCTGTCTACAAAATGTAGGCTGCTGTGGGAAAGACAGAGAGGCACAGACCTCCCTTCCAATCAAATTTAAAGTAGTTAGACCCAGGCTGTAGTTTGTAATAAAAAATGATTATAGGCACAGCTAACAGCATGTTAATAGTGTGAGCCCGGTATTCATGCCTCCTTTTATCCCCACAATGACGCTTAAGCACATCAGTGGCATGAGAGGGCCTGTTGCCTTCAGTCCTTCCTCATCAAAATACCTAATAGAAAGCAAAGTAGACTCTGTTGTGATTTCTTGTTGCATCTTGACATTGTAGGAAATCACAGAGAATGACAACATGGAGCAGAAACCCCAGGATGGTAGAAAGGGCCCCCCTCACCGGGAAGTGCCCCCCATTGTGGGCCTGCTGCTTGCCATGGCCCTCATGAATGTGCTCCTCTACCTTTGCCTGGATCGGTTCTTCATCTCCCCTCGAAGTTCTTCAGTGGACCTGGATCACTGTCCCCAGGGATACTTCCGAATGGGGCAGATGAAAAACTGCTCTCCTTGGCTGACCTGTGAGGAGCTAAGGACAGAAGTGAGGCAGCTCAAGCGTGTGGGGGAAGGCGCCGTGAAGAAAGTGAGTTGTGCTTTACTTCTGCCTTATCGTCAGGATGGTAACAGGTGGCCTGTGGGAAAGCAGCTTCGTGTTATGTTTTAAGAGCCATTGAAATATGTCTACCTTAAGCCCAGTAATCTCCATCTGGAACTTTATTCTAATAAAATAATCCAGTGGCAGGAAAACAGCCAAATGCATAAAGGAGGACTTTTCTTTGTCATTTATAGTAATGAAAAGCTAGAAACGATAACTATGGGGGATGGTTAATTACTTTATGGTCCGGGGGAGCAGGTGGGAATACAGGCAAGAGGAGGCCCGGTGGACTGTGGTGGGGGTTTTAGTACTTTGGTGGTGGGTGTAGTTTGATAACATACATTTGAAGAAGTATAACCTGCCCTCCTAAAACAGGTAGTGTTGTTAACTAGTGTTCCCTCAAATAAATGAAAATAATAATTAAAAACTATAAAAAGAAAGTTAATGTCCAATCCCTTGCTAGAATATGCTTCACCCATCGAGTTATAAGTGAGGAGTTCTCTGCAGCCATATGAAAAAAATCATCATCCTACTTGTGATTACTATAGTACCTTTGAAAATTAATGAGCAGGGCCTCCCCGGTGGCACAGCGGTTGAGCGCTGGGCTGCGAAGCTGGCTGCAGCCTCTGCAGCGCCAGTTCAATCCCCGGCTACCGGCAAGGGTCCCACATGGCGCGACAGTCCTCTCCTGCGGCGCCCGCTGCTCCCCTCAGCAGTGTGTTTCATCAGTCTGCCTGTTCTGTTTCCTGCTCTGGCTCTGGTGAATCCTCTCACACCCTCCGGCGCTTCTGACTGTACCCAGTGCTTGAATGAATGAATGAATGAATAAATAAGAGAAAGAAAATTAATGAGCAGATGAGTGTGTGATGGGCTGACTGGGCTCCACCTCTATGTAGGGTTTTCTAAATCTTGACTCCCTCTCCCTCCTACTGCTCCAATCTCCTTCTCCACACTTTCTTCTCCCCTTTGTGGAACTTGGAGGCTGTTTGCCACTCTGGCTTTTCACATGTAGTCCCCTCTTCTGGGAATACTCTCCTGCACCACTGCCACCTGCAAGCTCCCATCATCCTGTAAGACCAACTCCTAGGAGCCTTCCAGCACCTTGCAAATGGCCCGCAGCATCCTGACCAGAGTTGGTCCCTCTCAGCCCTCCTTCTGCCCAGGGCCTTCGAATGCTGTGTCAAGTATTGGCTTTATAACTAGAGTCACTGCAGGGCTGGGTCTATGTTATTCATTTCTGTGTCCTCTGTATGCAATGACTGTTATTTCCCAGCTTAATAACAAGGGTGAAAGCTTCCGCTCTGATGTTCCCTGTGCCTATGTTTCAGGTCTTTCTGTCTGAGTGGAAGGAACGCAAAGTTGCTCTGTCACGGCTCACCAGCCTGGAGATGAAAGATGATTTCCTCCATGGTCTGCAGATGCTGAAATCCCTACAGAGTAAACATGTCGTTACGCTGGTTGGCTACTGTGAGGAAGATAACACTATTCTTACTGAATATCACCCCTTAGGTTCCTTGAGCAACCTGGAAGAGACCCTAAACCTTTCAAAGTACCAGAATGTGAACACCTGGCAGCACAGGCTGCAGCTGGCCATGGACTATGTGGGTATCATCGACTACCTACACCATAGCCCACTGGGCACGCGGGTCATGTGCGACTCCAGCGACCTGGCCAAGACGCTGTCTCAGTACCTGCTGACCAGTAACCTCAGCATTGTGGCCAACGACCTGGACGCCCTGCCCCTGGTGAACCACAGCTCCGGGACGCGGGTCAAGTGTGGCCACAGGCAGCTGCATGGGGACTTCGTGGCCCCAGAGCAGCTGTGGCCCTATGGAGAGGACGTGCCTTTTCAGGATGATCTCATGCCCTCCTATGACGAGAAGGTCGACATCTGGAAGATTCCAGATGTCTCCAGTTTCCTTTTGGGGCATGTGGAAGGGAGTGATATGGTCCGGTTCCATTTGTTTGACATTCACAAGGCATGTAAGAACCAGTCGCCCACAGAAAGGCCCACTGCCCGGGATGTCCTGGATACTTACCAGAGGGTCTTAAATTCACTCAGAGACACCCTGATGTCTCAGACAAGAGAAATGCTATGAAAACCCATTGCGTCAGTGAAGAACAAGGATGGGGTTTCAGGAGCAAATGGAATAGATACAGCAATTCTGCTCCAGCAGTGAGTTTTTGCTGTTCAATCATGTGGTTCTTTTTCCACATGTGGATTTGAGCAAATTCTACCTCTCCTGGCCAACTGGACAGAAGGTGCTAAACATGAGAAGCTCGGCTTGAAGTCTGGCTTCGGTTTCTAAAGCAGATTATTCCGGGTGAAGATGCAGAGGAACAGCTGTCTATCAGCTACCAGCTGTCTGAAGGAAGTAACAAAAATACTACTAAGGAAAGGCTTCACCTACCCTAATAACAGAATTCACAATCTGCATACATTGGTGTATAAAGGGGCTTTCTAAATGACAGTATGTGAAAGAAACGTGTAGTAGTTCTCCAAAGAACGTTGTGCTCCCTCATTTATTTTAGATGGTAATCAATGTATCTAGGTCTTGGGATTTTTGTGGGCTATCAGTGAGGACTGTCTTTACTGTTTAAATAATTGTTCTGTGACCTCCCCTGCTATCCTCTTTCCAGTAAGCTGGAGGAGAACTCTTGACAGTCTGCTCTCTGAAATTTTGGGTGGACAGGGATATTTAAAAACAGCAAGTGTGAGGAAAAATATATCTATGTGACTGCATACTTTCCTTCCTGCTGGGTTTTCTGTGTCCAAAATGAATTGTTGTGAACATTTTACATCAACGGTGTCACTCATTGCTGGAAAGTGTCAATCACGTCCAATTAAGTTGCATGATTGAATCCTTCAAAGAGCTCCTTCAGCTGTGTCAACATCATCCTCAGTGCAGGGGATGATCGCTTTAGGGCATACTAACCAGCACTGAGAAGATGGTGAAAGCAGACATTCAGGGGCAGAGATGCTCTGCCTTCCCCTGAGCTTGAGCAGGGTCAGAATCACGGAATCACAGGACCGGGCCCACCCTAGGGTGTCTGACTCAGGAGGTCTGGATGGAGTTTGAGACTTTGCATTTCTAACTGGTTCCCAGGTGATGCTGGGACCACATTTGGAGAAACACTGCCCTAAACTTTATCAGGAGGTACCACAGGCAGCAGGATAGGACAGCGTTATCAGTATTATTCCCTATGCCACTGCCTGGGGTTATTGGTCTTGTGGCTAATCAGAGACTATGTGTGTCCAGTTATTTCAGTTGTCCTTTTTTATATTAAAATTCTGCCACAGTGCATTAGGATAGTGGTAATCAAAAGGATGTGGAGAATTGGAGCCCACGTGCATTAATTACTGTGGGTTTGTGAAATGGGGCAGCTGCTCTGGAAAACAGTTTGGCAGTTCCTCCAAGATTAAAAAAGAGTTACCATATGAGCCAGCATTTCTACTCTTATCTGTGCCAAAGAAAATTGAAAACATGTCCACACAAAAGCTTATAGCTACACCTTTCTCAATAGACGAAAGATGGAAATAACCCAGATGTTGATGGCTGGTGAGTGGATAAAGAAAATGTCGTATATCTATTCAGTAAGCTATTATTCGGTCCTGAAAAGGAATGAGTGTTGATACATGTTGCAATATGAATGAACCTGGAAAACATGCTAAGTGATAGAAGCCACAAAAGACCACATGATTACATTTATATGAAATGTACAGAATAGGCAAATTTCATAGAACTAGAAAACTGATTAGTGGTTTCCAGGGACTGGCAAAGGGGCGCTTGCTAATGGGCACAGAGTTTCTTTTTGGACTGATGAAAATGTTTGAAATTGTATAGTGGTAATAGTTGCACAATTCTGCGATTATACTAAGTCATACTGAGTTGTATAAAAGGGGCAAATTGTATGGAATGTGAATTATATCTCAATAAAGCTGGGGGAAAAACCCCACCTCTGTGTCAAGGCCTTGTATCCCTTACTCCCTTATCATTCAGCACAGGTAGTTACTGTGTGGAGCTGCTGTCATTCTTGTTTGAGGTTTTCCTTAGATTTTATTTTTTTAAGATTTATTTATTTATATAAGCACTAGGTACAGTCAGAAGCGCAGGAGGATAAGAGAATTCACCAGAGCCAGAGCGCAGAGCAGAACAGGCAGAAGGACCAAAGTACACTGCTGAGGGGGGCAGTGGGAGCAGCAGGAGAGGTCTGCGCACCTTGTGGGACCCTCCCCAGCGGTGGCCGGGGTTCGAACCGGCGCTGCAGAGGCTGCGGGCAGCTTCGCAGCCCAGTGCTCAACCACTGCGCCACCGGGGAAGCTTTCCTTAGATTTTAGACTTTGCATTGGAGCAAGAGTATCAGCTTCAAACTAATTTGTTTTTAAATATTGACACAAACTAAAATAAATGCCATGATGTGGGGAAAGGACAATACTAAGCTCAGAAGACCTGAGTTACAATCCTAACTCTGTCTAATTCATCACATGGCCCCCAAACAAACCAGCTTTTAAAATGAGAGTTTTGGTGGGAATTATTGCCAACTTGCTCTTTGCCCTTCTAACTTCTGTCTGATGCTTCCTAATTCCTGGGCCAGACAAGCCGGCCTCAGTTTCCCTCAGCCAATAAAAGGAAACAGTTTGAGGAAAAGGAAAGTGGTTTAATTTGTTGACAAATGAGGAGGGCAGCAGACCCACGTCTGAAAGACAACTCTCCTCTTTGGCGGAGTGCAGGGGTATTTATACAAAGGAAAGGGGAAGATGGGCAAGGGTCAGCAAAGGGAAGCGTGAAGGGGTCAGGCCAAAGATGGGTGTGCCCAGCTTGCTCTTTTCAACTCCTTGGAATGCAAGAAGACAAACCTGTCAAACAAGGGGGGAATTGCAAGAAATATAGGAAAGACAAACTTGTTAATGCCTATCTGAGAGTCCGGTCATAAATAAAGCAAATTTGTCAAATAAGGGGGAAATTGCAAGAGATGGGGGAAGACAAATTTGTTAATTCTTATCAGAGAGATCTGTCATTTGTAATTGCATGGGTTGGGGGGTTCGAACTCCTGCTGCAGTGGCTGGCAATAGCTTGATAGTGCTGTCTTTAACCCCTGCACCACCGGGAAGGCCCCATGGCAAATTTATTAAGGAAAAAAAAAAAAAAAAAAGGAAAGAGAGACCCGCATAGACACAGATGGACAGTCCTAAAAGGCAAGATCTGCGAACTGCCAAAGAAAGGGCTATTCTTTTATAGTTTTTCTGATAAAATCACTGTGGAACTTACCACCTTGGGGTAAAGTTGAGTTGGTCTTCTATGACTGATAATCCCCCCTGCTTCCTCTGGCTGATGAGCTCTTCTGACCCCACCTCAGATTCCTTCCCTAAACCGTATAGTTTAAGTTTCCTTAATCATCCCTACCCCCACTTCTGGGGCTCCTCTGTGTGAGTGCTCCAAGCTAAATTTTTCCACTCTAAGCTTCCATCAGTAGGATCTTCCAGCAGATAACTAAGGGGCCGAACTGCGAGATCACTGTGCCTGGCCTTCAACATCATCAGGGGCTGGCAAAGCTCCCTTCAGAGTGGTGGCATCTCTCCCACTGGAGACGGGGGCCTTGGGGGCCGGGGCTGCCTGCCGCGGTTACCATGGCATCTCCCACGGCAGGCAGAGGACACAAACACTCCCTTGCATGAACGGCTGCATGCAAGAATTTAGCAGAATACGGCTCCGTGGGGAGTGGAAAGGGACAGGGAAACAGTGAGTTCCCCTGTCTCTTTTCTGGAAGTTTCTCTCCAGTACAAAGAAACTCGTGGAACGCGAGAGACCCCGGCCCCTCGCTGCGCTCCCCGGCCTGGGCCAGCGCGGCCCGGCCCGGCCCGGCCCTCGGACCCTCCCGCGCGCCCGCCCCCGCCCCCGGCTCCCGCCGCGGCTCCCCCGCCCCGCGCGCTGACTCAGGCGGCGCGGGTGACGGCAGCGGACGGGGAGGGGATGACGGGCGCGCGGCCGCGAGGCGCGGGGAGGCGCAGGACCCGGGAGCGCGGCCGCGGCGGCGGGGCGGCGGCCGGGGCGGCGCGGGGGCAGACGCGGCAGCCCGGGGCGGCGGCGGGCGGCATGAGCGGGGCGCGGGGCGCGGGCCCGGCGCTGGCCGCGCTGCTGCTGGCCACGTCCGTGCTGAGCGCCGCGCTGCTGGCCCCGGGGGGCCCCCCGGACCCGGGCGCCGAGGCCGCGCCGGCGCGAGGTGAGTGCGCGCCGCGCCCCGCACCAAGGCGCCCTCCCCGGCCCGGGCCTGCGGGGCGGGCGGGCGCGCGGCGCGTCCGGGCCGCGGCCGGGACCGTCCCCTCCCCCGGGGCGCGGCGCCGCCCCCTCCCGGGGCCGGACGCGCGGCCGGCGGGCCTCGGGAAAGACTGCTCCCCGGAACTGGAGCTGGGGGAGCCCGGGCCGGGGATCCCCGTGTGAGCCCGTGTGGCCGCGGGCGCCGCGGGACAAGGGTGGCGGGTGCAGGGGCGGGGTCGACCCCCACATTCAGACCGCACCCCCCCCCCCAAACGGGAGAGCGCGCCGCCGAGCTGGCCGGGAGGGAGGGGACCCCGGCCGCTGCGAGGGCCCGGGGCAGGGCAGCCCGCGCCCTCCCCGCGCGTCCGCCCCGGGGCCCTGGGGCCCCTGGTGTCTTCGGCGACTTTTGTTTAAATAGTAAACTGTGTTTGTGGGGGGACCTGTTACTCCGCCAGGGCTAAGCTAAATGAGACGGGCTGGCCAAGAAAGGGGTGCATCCAACACCCGTCCCCCTAGTCTGCGGTGTGGAGGGACTTCTGTGCAAATAAAGCCCGAGCCTCAAAGACCCTGAAGACTTGCTGCTGGTAAACTCAGGGTGGGAGAGCTGGGGCGCAGAACTCTGCCCTACCGGGTGTTTGGAATTGCGGGGCGCCGAGCATACCAGCCCCAGCACACAGCTGGAAAGGCGAGGCCCGCCCGGCCCTGGGGTTACACTCCCGAGCCAAGGCGGACATGGAATGAGAAATGTGCAGGCGGCGCCGGAGGGCGCTGATTGCTGGAGGTCGTGGTTAAAACTGAAGTGCAGGGGCCTCCCGGGTGGCGCAGGCGGTTGAGCGCAGCTCTGTGAGGCTGTCCGCAGCTGCTGTGGCGCGGGTTCGATCCCCGGCAGGCCAGGGAGCAACCCACATGGCGCAGCCGACCTCTCCTGTCTCAGCAGTGTGTTCGGTCCGTCTGCCTGTTCTGCTCCCTGCTCTGTCTCTGGTGAATCCTCAACCCCCCACCCTACCCTCCCCCCCGCGCCTCTGGCCTGTATCCTACGGTGACCAGTAGGATTGTTGAGGCGGTGGAGTGCTGGCACCCTGCGGTTTGTGGAGTAGCCGCCGAATGAGCTTCGCGGCCTGGCTGGGGTGCTGGGGTGGGGTAGGGCGGGGTGATTCTAATGCGCAGCTGGGAGGAGCAGCACTCTGCTCCTCCAGGGTTACCCTAACTTGCCGGTCTCCGAACTCACCCGGGGAAATGGTAAAAATATCAGGGCCATCCTCTAGTCCCTTGGAACGAGGATCCCAGAACCCAGAAAGTGAGAGTTGCAAGTCCCTCCCCAGGGAGTGATGTGGCCGGGAAGGTAGGATCGAACGTTCTAGAGCTGCGAATTGTTTACTCAGTTTTGGGGGGAGGATTTATCACCCGGACGGGTGAGAGCCGTCTACACCTTTTGTCTCTCATCCCATCCCATTATCAGAATATGGAGATCAGGACCTCAGTGTGTGTAGCTCAAACAGCCCTTCCCCATTAACCAGAATCTTGTAGGGCGAGGCCAAAATGAATTTCAAAAAAAAATCTTAGTTGATTACTTTCCGTGTCCTACTTCCACACCTCCAACTGTCTGCTGCCTCCTGTGCTAGTGCACTCCCTTCCTGTTCATGATTAAGGAGCAGACCCCAAGGGATTACATAATCTGTCCCCTCACAGCTTGTCACTTACCGATCAGGTAAAAGCCTCTTTTTTTTTTTTTTTTTTTACGTTAGCGTCAGTTAGTAATGAAAATTATTTTAGGACAAAGGTGTTTTGTAAATAGTAATTCCATGTAGTGAGGGAGCACACAAAAGTATTCTTACACTATCCCCCCCCAGAACCTTCAGGAAGCTGTGTTGAGAGGATAACCAGGCTTTTAGTGCCACCTGGAGTCCAGGTTTGGGCTGGACAGCCTCTTACTTAGAATGCGGTGATAGGAGGACGCATTTACTTGAAAAGAGAAACTTTAAGTAGCATATGTCTTTAAAAATGTGCCTATCATGAGCAAAGGAATAAAACTAGGAATTTTATATTTGGAAATGAAATACAAGGCTAATGATATAAATAGCACAATGACTCAGGCAGTACTGAAAGGTGGCTTTGTTTCATTTTCTCACCAAGACACAGTAGACAGGAAGAGAAGGAAGGAATTGTTCTGCTGGATGCAATGCTCCTTGACCATTGCCCTGTTATTTCTAAAGCCAGCTGTATCAGAAACCCACAGCTTTTAAAAAATATATATTTATTTGTGCATACAAGAACTGGGGTACCGACCAGAGATGCGGGGGGGTGGGAGGATTCACTAGAGACAGAGTGGGGAACAGAACAGGCAGAGTGACTGAAATACTGAGGGGAGCAGCGAGCGAGTCAGAGGTCTGCTGCACCGTGTGGGTAGCTCCCTGGCCGGCCAGGGGATCGAACTCATGCTATAGAGGCTGTGGATAGCTTCATAGTACTGTGCTTAATTAACCCTTTGCACCACCCGGGAGGCCCCAGAATCCCACAACTTTTTCTTGAAATTGAGCATCAGGTTTAATTTAGATGTCATGTTGGCGGCTGAGGAAAGTTGGGGCTTTGGAATCACACATATTCAGTGATTTCACAGGCCAGTTCTGTGGGCATGGGCAGTTCTCTAATCCTTGTGAGCCTTCATTTCTTCTGCTGTAAAATGGAGAAAATAACTTGCTCATGAGGTTGGAATATTATCAAATGGAAGAAGATACATGGAAACTAAGTTCATTGCACTTCACACCTTCATACAGGATCATAAAGTCTTTACACCTTTCTGTTCCCTGCTGGATGTGAACCGTGTTGACCAAACTCTCGGTGTCATAGACGCAGCAGTGCCAAAGGGGACCTGTGTGTGTGGTGTGTGTGTGTTTGTATTCTTGCACATTCGTGTATACATAAAGGGATGAGAGACCCCGGAAACCCTCGTGTGCACCCATTTGACAAGCATGCCTGTCAAGCCATGGCGCACAGGTGTACTTTGCCTCCTAACATCTCCATCAGGTGACTTGTTCTTTTAATTTTCAATTGTTTTTCTAATTCTCACCAGACTTAAACACAAAAAGGCATGTAGAGCTGAAGATGGACCAGGCTTTGCTGCTCATTCACAACGAACTACCCCGGACAGACTTGACCGTCTACTGGGCTTCTGAACGCTGTTACCATGTAGGTGTTATGTTCCTGCTCACAGGTCTGTTTGCTTTGGGGCTGGCATGCTGTGACTCTTAATGCTGTTGTACCTGAAACCATTCACATGGTGACTTTAGTTTTATAGATAGAGGAACAAATAGGCTATGTAAATTGTTGTCAATATATCAAGGGTACTTTATATATTCTGCATAAATAATTCCATAATTCATATGAAAAAGTAAATAAGCAAGAGACTCAAAAGATGGCTACAAAGAATAGGCACCATGGAAACTTGCTGTACCAGATAACAGTTATTACAAAGCATGGGCCTCCCTGGTGGCGCAGGGGGTTAAGCACCGCACTATGAAGCAATCCACAGCCTCTGTAGCATGAGTTCGATCCCCAGCAGCCAGGAGCAGTCCACATTGCACAGCAGACCTCTCCTGTCTCACCCATTGCTCCCCTCAGTGGTGTATTTCAGTCAGTCTGCCTTTTCTATTCCCCATTCTGTCTCTTGTGAATTCTCTCACCCCCCATACCTCTGGCCTGTACCCCAGTTCTTGTATGCATAAATAAATAAATCTTTTTTTAAAAAATTGTAAATAGGGGCCTCCCCTAGTGGCGCAGCGGTTGAGCACTGGGTTGCGAGGCTGCCCGCAGCCTCTGCAGCGCCAGTTCAATCCCCGGCCACGGGGGAGGGTTCTACAAAAACAAAAACAAAAACAAAAAAAAAACAAAAACAAAGGAAAAAAACAAAAAAATTGTAAAAAGGCAAATTGCATAGGATCATAGAAATTCATTTGTGGAGTAAAATTAAGTAAAACAATAGAATGCAAGGTGTGTGATGTATTTCATAATTATGCAAAAAATTTACCTATGAGTAAAGATTGCACAGTTCCATAGTGACACACATGAGCAAATTTTGTCTAAGTTACTGAATTTAAGTTTTTTGAACTATGAAGGAAAAGTCACCTCAGGATGTTCATGTCCTCCAACAACCAGCAGACATTTAAACACAAGTGCTTCATTTCCCAGTGCCTGCTTCAGGTTCTCGTCAGCGTCGGCCCGGGCGGAAACCCCAACAAGCAGAGCACCGCAGCCGTGGCCGTGAGCACCCAGCATGCAACCATCCTGCAGCTTAATGACACCTTAGAAGAAAAAGAAGTTTGTAGGTTTGTCCTTGCTTTAATGTGACTGAACTAAAGCCTGCATTTTCTCTCTACTTTTCCCCCTTATTTAGTTGATGGGTATATCTTTTCTTCCCTTACAAATATTTCTCTGTATCTTTATGGGTCTCTACTGGGAATGTAGATCTCTCGGCCTTGAGGACATTACCAAAATCCAGCTCTGTGTTTCCTAACTCATTTTTCTTTATTTTCCCTATTCTTTATAGACTAGAATACAAATTTGGAGAATTTGGAAACTATTCTCTCTTGGTAAAGCACGTCAAAAATGCAGCCAATGAAATTACTTGTGACTTAGTTGTCAATGAGAATCCAGCTGACAGTAATCTTCGTAAGTACATGCTCTTGGTTGATTTTTTTACACTTGTGCTTTTAGAAGTTTTGGCGTTTGAGCACTGTTTGCAGTACTTTCTGTGATTTAAAACCTGGATTATACTTTCTTTCATTTAGTTTTTTTTTTTTTAATTTTTTTTTTTTAATAGAGGCATGCTTTATTTATTTATTTATTTGTTTGTTTTCTGTTTATACATGCACTGGGTACAGTCAGAAGTGCGGGAGGGTGAGAGAATTCACCAGAGCCAGAGCGGGGAGCAGAGCAGGCAGAAGGACCGAAGTACACTGCTGAGGGGAGCAGCGGGCGGCAGGAGAGGTCTGCGCGCCATGTGGGACCCTCCTCCGGTGGCCGGGGAGCAGCCGGGGATCGAACCGGCGCCACAGAGACCGCGGGCAGCTTCGCAACCCAGCGCTCAACCACTGCGCCACTGGGGAGGCCCTCATTTAGTTTTATATAATGCATTTATTGTCTGCCAAGACAATTTTGTGATGTGTAAAAAAGTTATATATCAACATATTCTGATAATTGTTAATTTGTTTAATTATGAAGCAGAAATAAGCCAAAAAAGTAAATGCAGTGGAAGGAAACTAGAAATAGGACAGCTGACTATCAAGTGTCTTTGCTTGTGTTAGGATTTGGGGTACAGCCTTTCCAGTATGTGTCTCATGTTAATAGTACAAATGTCTTCTTAGATTAAGAAGGGGCCATTCATTCTCTTATAACTCTACTGAAGAAAATCTGTCACCCTGAGCCCTCCATTAGATAAGATACTAAATATCTGGGGCATTAGTAAGCGCTGTTCACAGTGAAGCTGTTGAAGGCTGTATGGTCATATCAAAAGAACATAATAGCCAATATGTCAGGACCAACATTTAAACTTTTTTTTTTAAAGATTTATTTATTTATACAAGAACCGGGGTGCGGGAAGGTAAGAGGATCCACCAGAGACAGAGCAGGGAGCAGAACAGGCAGACTGACTGAAACACACTGCTGAGGGAAGCAGCGGGCAAGACAGGAGAGGTCTGCTGAGCCATGTGGGTTTCTCCGTGGCCAGCTGGGATCAAACCCACGCTGCAGAGGCTGCCGACAGCTTCACAGTGTGACGCTCAACCTCCTTTGCCACCAGGAGGCCCCAACATTTAAACATTAAAAAGAATAGTGGATGTTTGATATTTGTCATAATGAAAATTAGCACTCCTCTTTTACAAAGTGTTCTCCATTGTTTACCGAAAATTTAGCATAAGAATATAGGCTTGGGCCTTCCCAGTGGGGTGGGTTGAGCACTCTGCGCCTGGTTAGATCCCTGCCCCAGTTCAATCCCCGCATGGCGCGCAGACCTCTCCTGCCGCCCGCTGCTCCCCTCAGCAGTGTACTTGGTCCTTCTGCCTGCTCTGCTCCCGGCTCTGGCTCTGGTGAATTCTCTCACCCTCCTGCGCTTCTGACTGTACCCAGGGCTTGAATGAATGAATGAATGAATGAATAAATAAATCTTTAGGGAAAAAAGAATATAGGCTTGTTCCTCATTTGTTCCCATTTTTATTGTTTGCACATTTCATTTAGAGATCAATGTAATGATGTGAAAGCTTGGATGCTTACAGTGCCATATTTGGTGATGACATGTTCTTTTATTTTATAGCTGTGACTATTGCATTCCTTATTGGTCTGGCACTCATCATTGGGATAGCCTTTCTAAGGTTCTTGTTGAGGTAAGCGGATATTAGGGGAGGGACAATTGGAGAAAGTAGAATATAGAAACTGTATATTTAGAAAGGGTGGTTTGGGCCTCTCCCATGAGCAAAATGGATGCATTTTGTGTCCACTGTGTGCAGTCCGGACTAGGTATTGGGGATTCAGTGCAGATTAAGAGTCGGTCTCTGACTCAGGGAAATGGTGACCAGTTTGAATGGATCTTGACCTTCTGTCCCTCCACATGACTAACAAGTAGAGTAAAATGTTTGAGAAATCATTATTTCCTGAGATAATTCCATGTTTTGCTTCATAGTAAGGGAAAGTGGCCGCTGGTAATTTTAGTAGGCAGCTGCCCTGTTGGATTCTCTTCCCCTTCTTGTGCTCTAACCCCCAAGGCCAACCTTCTGGTCCCACTTCCCAGCTCCTGCCAGCCCTGGAACCGGGACATGGAGGATGAGGGAGGTACCTGGGAGCTCAGTGTGTGCTTCCTTCCCAGGTTAAGGTTAGGCATCTCAGAGAGTAATTCCTTCTTTGCAGAAGTTCTTAGAGAACGAGTAAAAAAGAAAAAGAAGGTAAAATAGAGCCAGGCCTTGTAAATCACCGTTCACAGGAAAAGTCATGTTTTAAAAGAAGAAAAGATTGATTGGATTTTCATATGCTCACCTTTGAGGTTCTCCAGAAGGCCCACATGATTTTGCTGGTGAGCAGTGGATTCAGTTGACCAAGCTTTTAGGTCTGCTAGCTTGGAGAGAGCCTGCAACTTTGGGGAGTTTATGCACTTTGATCTGAAGCTTTTATTTATGCTAGAAATAATTTAATTCTCTGTAGGAGAAATGCAATGGTATATAAGGCAGAAGAACTAATTACTGCTCAGAAGCAGATGTTGAACCTAACTGCTATTTAGATACCCAGTATAAGCCCAGAGGAGTTTCATTTCTTTGAGTTAAGGTATTACCTTGTCAGTCCTTTGATAAGATGCAAATGCTGTTCCAGTTTGTTAGGGGGTTTTCCTTTGGTGCTTTAAATATGAATGGACCTATTACATCAGGGTTTTAAATAATTGATAGCGGGCTCTTACAAAAAGGAAAAAATCCACCTAATCTCAATGTGGAGTTGAAACTGTTTTTTGCAGCTCATGGGCAGAAATGGTATTGTTGGCAAGGCAGGAGGCCCTTTGTGTTCTGTTATGACCTTGAAAGTCAAGGGAAGTCAGGTTTGTCTGAACCAGAAAATAATAGGAAAAAGTAGTTAGAGTGAAGCATTTCTTTTTCACCTGAGTAACAAGCATGCACAAGAAAATCAAGTGCTTTTAAAAAAAATTTTTTTCAGACACAAACTCTGGTGAAGCTTTTTAAACACTTTAAATTATTAAATATTTTCTATCTCCCTTCTTAGTGAACTCTGTTTTAATGGTTTTCATGTGATGGTGCTGTTATTAGTGCTGAATAAACTACAAATGGGAATTGAGTTGTGGGAGGGAAAAAAAGAAGAAATTAAAAATGTATGCATTGGATATATGGATCATATTTGGATACTGATTCAAACAATTAAACTATAAAAAGAACCCTTATGAGCCAGCAAATAGGACTGACTATTGTTTGCTGGGAAATATGGGGATATTGGCTGGAATTGCCAGGCAGAAAGAATTTGCCAGAGACAGAATTCAAGACAGGAAAGGCAGATTCACTGAACACCCTGCAAAGAGGACGTGGCTAGAAAGGGTCTGCAAGGCAAGAAGGGCTTGAGGCTCACTTTTATACTCTGTTTTTGTGGACTTTCTTATTTGGGTGCCTGTTGCCAGTTATCTACTGGGACGTCTGGTCTTGGGCTTTGACCTTTGACACATAATGTGTCCTGAGACTGCTTCCCCATTCCTGGAGCTCAGCTGGTCCTGGTCAAAGTGATGGTGGGTCTTATGGCCTGGTTTCCACGACAGCCTTATCATTCCCTTTATTCAAGCCTCTCAGACTTGCCCATTAGGGAAGGAGGGCTTAGCTTTTAACCTTATCATCAATAGATGATATCCCAACAACTATTTGATGATATTAAGGCATTATTGATAATACCTTAAAATGTGATAATGGTATGTTGATTATTTTTTAAAATAAAGAGAGTCCCTATGTTTAGAGATATATAGTAAATGAAATATGGATGAAATGACATGGTATCTGGGCCTTTTTTAAAAATAATCAACCCAAGGCAGGGAAAAGGGCAGTGGATGGAGTTATAGATGAAGTTAGACTGTAGATATTTATTGACGCTGTGTAATGGACCCATGAGATTTATAATCCTAGTCTGTTTACTCCTGCACATGCTTGAGAAAAAGGAAAAGAAGAAAAAGACAATACAGTGAATAATTTGAATGTGCAAGGTTCACACAAAATGTGGGTAGTTTGTTTTTGCCAGTCTAAAATTGAATATTTTGAAAGTTTTTTTCCCAAGGAGAAATCACATTTTAAAGAAAAAAGTTCATATATTTATCTTTTGTTAATCACGTAAATCAATTAATATCATTATACCACCTTCTTGTACGAAAGCAGCCATCTAGAAAAAAGAACATTAGCTATTTGAATCACCTCAAAGTTACTTTCGAACTTCTAAGAGTGCATATTGGAATTTTTCTTTTTATTTAGTAGAATCTAGGTGTTGGGTTTTGCTTTTTGTGTTTAATAGTTCATATTCATATTTCTTTGTAATGAAATTCCCCACATTCTCATTAGTTAATAGCTGTATCTTGGCCTGTGACACAGGTTAAGCTGTCATGTATTGTTTCATTATTCCTACATTAAGTGCACTTTGGTTGTTTGTGATTTTTCCATATTCTTTTTTTTTTTTTAAAGATTTATTTATTTATACAAGCACTGGGTACAGTCAGAAGTGCGGCAGGTGAGAGAATTCACCAGAGCCACAGTAGGGAACAGAACAGGCAGACTTGACGAAATGCACTGCTGAGGGGAGCAGCGGGCGCGGCAGGAGAGGTCTGTCGTGCCATGTGGGAGCCTTGCCGGCGGCCGGGAATCGAACCAGTGCTGCAGAAGCTGCAGGCAGCCTCACAGCCCAGCGCTCAACTGCTGCGCCACCAGGGGAGGCCCTAACTTTTTTTTTTTTAAGATTTATTTTTTTATACAAGAACCGGGGTACGGGCCAGATGCATGGGAGGGTGAGAGGATTCACAGACACAGAGTGGGGAACAGAACAGGGAGACTGACTGAAATACACTGCTGAGGGGAGCAGCAGGCGAGACAGGCCAGCTCCCCCGCCATGTGGGTTGCTCCGCGGCCGGCGAGGATCGAATCGGCACTGCAGAGGCTATGGACAGTTTCACAGCGCTGTGCTCAACCGCCTGCGCCACCAGGAGAGGCCCCTTCCTTATTCTAACTTTTAAGACTATTATTAATAAGAATTCCAACCACACAGAATAGTGAATTCACCCGGCCTTCGGAACGACTCTTTAATGTAGGCGCTCTCATTATTCTTTTTTATTGTTCAGGGAACTGTATTGTAAGGGCCAAGCATTTATAAGTACTGTTGGTATGAACTTAGATTCTCTTTTTGTTTGGTGAAGAAACAATCTTTGAGGGCCTCCCCTGGTGGCACAGCGGTTGAGCGCTGGGTTGCGAGGCTGCCCGTAGCCTCTGCAGTGCCAGTTCGATCCCCGGCCACCAGGGAGGGTCCCACAAAAAAAAAGAAACAATCTTTGAAATATTTAATTCTTTGACTTGTATAGAAAATGAACTTTAAATCATTTTTTTTCACTATGTTAGCCTAGCCCATCATTTTGAAAATTCTGCCAAAGAAAATAAATTAACCAAGCCTTTTATTTATTCACAGTTTGGATGACTTTAATAATTGGATTTCTAAAGCCATACATTCCCGGGAAACTGATCGTCTCATCAATTCTGTGAGTTAATAAAACACATCATGTGTGTCATCTGGATAGTTTTCAAGACTTACTGTTTATAATTCCTTTTACTCTTTATTATCTGGCTTAATTAATCTCACTGATACTGTGATGGCCAGATCATGGGTCCTGTATTCTTAATAAAAAATAGTCTTCCTTGAGTTCCCTTCTCTCTCTCCAGTGATGCTGGAATGATGCACAGTGATGTGTGGTGCGGACACTGTTGACTCCAGCTAGTTAAATAGAGGGTATCAAGATTAAAACAAGAGAATAAAGGACATCAATATTTAATCTACAAATGTGGTGACCTATGTGATGATTAATCTATTAACTATGTGTTAATAAATTCATTTATGTCCATTCCTGCACATATTGCTGTACACTTATAACTGATGCACTTGGGGATCAATTCTTTGTGGTTGTTTATCAGCATGGCCACTGCAAATAGAGAGAAATAGAGAGAAAACCAAATAGAGAAAAACCAAATAGAGAGAAAAACCAAAGGTCTAGTGGGATCTTTTGAAAAGGGAATTAAAGTATTGTTCAGAATAAGATCTTGAGTGTTCTACTCTGTTAATTCCTTTCCAAAAAAGGGGAAAGATGACATTTACTCCCTAGCATTCTGAATCATCATGCCTCTCTCTCCCTGCTTTCTGAAGGAGCTGGGATCTCCAAGCAGGGCAGGTGCTCTCGGTGGTGATGTCCAACCAGAAGCATGGCGCCCACCTCCCGCGCCCCGCCTCCGCTGTGTGGACACTTTCAGGGGGTAAGTGGGGCTCCCTTCTGCACGGTAGCACAAGTAGTCTAGGATGATAGGATTGCACATAAACACATTTGCAACACACTTTGCTTTACGTATTTTTTACTCTCTAGGTTAGAAAGGATTTCTTGGTGTAGAAATAACTCAGCCTAACTTGAACACTGTTAAAACATCCAAGAGAATATGTTGCTAGAGAGGAGTAGCGGGACAGAGTCAGACCACTTTCCACTGTACGTGGGCTCTGAGTTTAGGTCATTCACATCTGAGCAGGTAGCTGTACTTGGGACTACAGTGTGCACCCTGAGTCCAGTTGAGAAAATGTGCCAGAAGAAACACCATCACCTAGAAGGTTCTGTCCTCATCCTTCAGCACTGCTCACAAAACAGCTTGATTATCAGGCCCCCTTGATGGTAAATCCAGAGACAAATGGTAAATCATTATTCTATAGCTCTGGAAGAAGAATAAAAGCCAGGGCCAAACTCTGAACATAAAGTCTAAAGTTACCTGGCTGAAAATAAATATATGGGTGTCAGGTCTTCCATTTCTACTCACCAAGGCCTTCAAAACTCTTGTGATAACCATCCGTCCCATTTTGTCCCAGCCTCATCAGAGCTCTCTCTGAGGGCACCTGGGCCATATATTTGAAGCTAAGTAATAGTTACTATAATGGTAATAATAGCAATAACAGCAATAAGAATTGCTAACAATTTCTGAGTTCACACCATGTGTCAGGTCTAACTTGTCTTAATTTATGTAACCTCTTAACAATCCAGACACAGAGCCACCACATTGAGTAACTTGCTCAGTGTGACTCCAACTAAGTGGTATGGCCAGGACTTAATTCCAGGCGATTGCCCCATAAACATACTTAAGTCTTATTCCCCAAATTCTACAGAACTAACATCAGACAACAGCACTTTGAGAATCAGTATTATGGCATTCCTCTTTCTGTTTCTCATGGCCATTCTTGGAGATAAGATGTATACAGGTAGGTGGAAATTAATGCTTATTAAGTGCATAAATTGTGTCAAGCACAGGGTAGGTGCTATCCTATATATTATTCTCTTTACTAGTCCCAGCAACTCCATATGTAAAGTATGTCTCCTCTTGTACCGAGAGGCACATTGAGGTAACTGGAACAGTTTTGCCCCAGGTCTTATGACTGCTACAAGAGGACTCTTCTACTACAGTTCTTTTATTGTGGCAGCTAAATCACTAGTATAAAATTGAGTGTTGCAATTGTGTTGCTCTTTTCAAGTTACATAGTTTAGTGCTGCCAGTATTAATTTGGCTTAAGACAGCATGTTGGAGATGTTGGTAACAGAAGAACTTTACTGTGAGGTCCTAATTTTAGTGATAGAAATAATAGTTGGTTTTCATGCTTCATCAGTGCCAGGACTGTGAGTACAGTTGTGCTGCTCCTTGTCACTTGTGCAAGCCTCAAAAGTGTGCTCTTTTTTGCTTTACAGGATGGCGCTAATCATCATGGTTTTTGTTAATTATGGTGGAGGAAAATATTGGTACTTCAAACACGCAAGCTGGAATGGTAAGCTATTTCCTAAAGGTAGCATTGCTTATGTAGTCCCTCCGGCCTCCCGAAAACTGAGGTCAGGGAAGTCACTTAGCACCCACCCTCAGGAGCTCCAGAGATGAGGCCCCACCAGCTGTCTCCCGAGCAGTTGAGTTTCTGACCCATAGAACGACCTTTGATTATTTTTTTAGCCCTTTTGTTTTGTTCTGTCTTTTGTGTGTGGTGACTGTCATGCTTCTCTGTAATAACGCGTAGATGCCAAAACACTCTGCTGGAGGTTTGTGGGACTCTGCAGAAGATGCTCAGAGTTTAGTGTAAATGACCCTTGTTATATTCAAGATATGCCTTCCGTCAGTCACTTAGGCAGTCACCTTTTACGACTCAAGGTCCTCCTTGTTGCCAGTGAACTGGGTTGGTCTGAGTGGTGCTGAGTAATGGCTGTGAATCGGGCTTGGCTCTAATGAATTTTGAATAGCACTGCTTAAACTTACCAAACGGGTCCACATATTTGTAGTGTGGTTCTCCTGTGCCCAGTTGTGTTCTTGAGAAGTGCCACAGACCCACTGACTGGTTGCCGCGTCCCTGGGGAGGGTCTGTGTGTTTTATTTCAGCGTTTTCTCATGAACTCTCTGTGTGAGTTTACTTTCCATATATGTCAGCGCATATGGAAACTTTCTAGGTTGAGGAAGTATTTACATTCTAAAGGCGTTTTCCTTAATGTTTGTGTCTGTGTTGCTTCTGCAGGACTGACAGTGGCTGACCTTGTGTTCCCATGGTGAGTTAGTTTCTACCACGGCTCTTCTGTAGATCATGTCAGTTTTTTTATTTTTCAGTTGATGCTGCAGCCTTTCTCTGAGACCTCTCTCTGAGTTCTGGACTGCAGGCCTCTGTCACTCATGAGTGTGAGTGTCACTCTGCTGTTACGAGGTCTTCCCAAAAGTTGTGTCAGTGAATGATTCTTATACTTGGCATCATGTTTGTCTAAGGCCTGTACTTTTAAAAGATGAGTGATTTTTGAAGGAAACATTGTGTTAGCATAGATAGGATATATAAGACCCTAGAATCTTGTCGGAAGTTAAGTCCTGAATATGTAGTTAAATTCCACTAATCCTGAAAATAAGTAAAAAGTCATATTTCCTAAAAGAAATGTAGGATGTTGGTATCAGGGAACGCTGAGCGCCATATAACAGGGCAATGATAGCAATAAAATAAACTTTAAAGTAATAACAGAGGGCTTCCTGGTGGTGCAGGGGTTAAGTCTTAGTGCTATCAAGGTATTGCCAGCCCCTGTGGCATGAGTTGGGTCCCTGGCCAGGGAGCTAACCCACATGGTGCAGCAGACCTCTCCTGTCTCACCCGCTGCTCCTCTCAACAGTGTATTTCAGTAGATCCGCCTGTTCTTCTCCCTCCTCTGTCTCTGGTGAATCCTCTCACCCCCTGCACCTCTGGCCTACACCCCAGTTCTTGTATGCATAAATAAATAAAAATAAATCTTTAAAAAAATTAAAGGGGCCTCCCCGGTGGCGCAGCGGTTGAGTGCTGGCTTGCAAAGCTGCCTGCAGCCTCCGCAGCGCCGGTTTGATCCCCGGCTGCTCCCCGGCCACCGGAGGAGGGTCCCACATGGCGCGCAGACTTCTCTTGCCGCCGCTGCTCCCCTCAGCAGTGTACTTCGGTCCTTCTGCCTGTTCTGCTCTATGCGCTGGCTCTGGTGAATTCTCTCACCCTCCCGTGCTTCTGACTGTACCCAGTGCTTGTATAAATAAATAAGTAAATCTTAAAAAAAAAAAAAAGAATATTAAAAAAAATTAAAGTAATAGTGGAGTGTCTGCTAATAGTAGTGCTTCACATCATCATGGCTTGTTAATCTTGTTAAGGGACCTGACTTCCCTCTATATTGTGGGCTGCATCTTCCTGTGATGCTTGAGTGGCTTTGCTCCATCCTTAGGAGGAAGTAGTGGCCATAACGCCTTTGGCCAAAACGTCTTGCATTTCACTAGTAACATGAACTGAGGGTTCTTTTGGGATTGGAGGATTTTTTGGTATTTGATGTATTTGGGAAGGAATAAATTTTACATGCCTGCAGACCTGGCAATTATTTGAGTATTCTGTGCAGGAAAGTGGCTTGGTTCCCTTACAGGAAAGTGGCTTGGTTCCAGTTCCTGTTCCTACAAACTATTATCTGATTAGGTGACCCCAAGAAAGGAAGCCGAGGGTGAGAGGGGCAAGGGGGAGGGGCACCAAGGATGCAGTAGAAGCAAACTTTCATGTGTTAAAGCCTCTCCCCAGATTATTAGAAAAATTTACTATTCTGATTTTGAAGTTAGTTTGGGATAGTAGAAGAAAGGAAAGAAATGTATGGTTCAGACAAAATCAGAGAAAATAATCTTTAATTTTTTTTTTCAGTAGCAAGAGTGAATTTAGAAATCATTGAAATGTGTTTCTCAGGGAATTTGAGGCCCCACTAGTGAATGTTGAGCTCTTAGGGATGTAGCATCTTCACCATCTCGATAACTGAACAGGACAGTTGTCCTGGACATTTCAAGTTTTCCTTTCAGAGAGGACTTGGAGGAGCCTTGTCAGAGACGCCACAACCCAAAAGGGCTGCTTTCTGATCCTTCCTCCCTATTAACCTTAGGTTATATCAGAAATTGGCTGCTTTAAAAAACTCACATATTTCAGGCCTCCCTGGTGGCCTAAGGGTTAAGTCTCAGTGCTATCACTGCTAAGGCCTGAGTTCTATCCCCAGCCGGGGAGCTAACCCACATGGCGTAGCAGACCTCTCCTGTCCTCCCGCTGCTCCCCTCAGCAGTGTATTTCGGTAGATCTGCCTGTTCTGCTCCCCACTCTGTCTCTGGAGAATCTTCTCACACACACACACCCCCCATACACACCTCTGGCCTACACCCTAGTTCTTCTACACCAAAAAAGAAAGAAAAAAAAAAGAGAAAAGAAAATCACATGTTGCTTTTCTTACAGTAGATTGTCTAATATATTCATGGACATATGGACCAAAAACATTGGAAATGGTCACTTAGTAATAGATTTTTTTTCCCTTAGGTTTGTATTTATTATGGGAACCTCGATTTTTCTATCACTGACTTCCATACTGCAGCGGGGGTGTTCAAAATTCAGATTGCTGGGAAAAATTGCATGGAGGAGTACCCTGTTATTCTGTATAGGAATTGTCATCGTGAACCCCAATTACTGCCTTGGTCCATGTGAGTATTTTCCACTGTTAGTATATATTCAGATTGAAATATAGAAACTACATGTTATAATTTGAAAGAAATATAATTCTGCCAGCATATATTCCTCCTGTAACAAGAACAGTTATTAGAAAAATGATGCTTATAACATTTTGGGATTATTTTAATACCTTGGAATTTGGAGCTGGGAGCAGCCTCCAAGAGCACACAAACCCTCCTATTGTATAAACCAAGACTCTGAGGCCAGGAGAGATTGAAGTGTTTTCTCTGGAATAGCTGGACCAGGTTGCCTGGTTCTCAGACCCTGTCTTCTTGCCACTTTGGTTCTGTCAACTTTCATTATAAGGCCTGTGTGGGAGTTTAAGAATCCACCTTTGTCATCCCATGCGTGGCAGCTGGCTTGCTGGCAGGAAATGACATCTTTGCCATAGATTTAGCAATGTGACAGCAAAGTTGAGGAAAGAATGTAAGCCCTATGCTTGGTGCTAGCATCTGAATCAGGGAAGGTGGTGCTCTCTGTCCTCAAGGATCTTATAGGTTCACTATCAAAAGGGGCCATAAATCTAGACATTAGCCAAATGAATTCCACTGACTCTAGGCCTTAGGATGAGGTAGAAGTGATTTCCAGTTGGAATCATAAGGGAAGGTGTTACATGAAGTTAATCAACGGATCTCCAGAAATGGGCCACTGCTTCCAGAGGGTGCGTCATAGGATTCATCATAGAGTTACATTCTCCTGGTGATATAGTCACATAGCCTGTAGAGCAGGGGGAGTCTGCTAGTGCCCTGTGCCAGGTCTGCGTGTTCCTGTTCTCTGTGAGAGATAAATCTGTGCTCCTAACAGGAGAGGGCCAGGAGATGAACTTGAGGACCAGGGTAGTTCCTGCTTTATTCCCACACTCAAGGGAAACACCCAACTGGCCAGCTCTTTGCTGTGAGTTTGAGCCAAGTCCCTTCTCCTGAGTGGGATTGTCCTGTTCTTGGAAGTTGGATTTCAACCATGTCTCCTGACATAGGTCTTTCCATCACCAGGAACTTAACAAGAACTTAATATAGGTATATCTTCCCTTTAGAAAAAAAATCATGCTGACTTGGTGGTGTGAAATGAGCCACGCCAACACTTTCCCTGATTGCACTTTCTGCAGTGTCTTGGGATAAGGTCCGGATCCCTGGCGTGCTCCAGCGGTTGGGGGTGACTTACTTTGTGGTTGCTGTGTTGGAGCTCCTGTTTGCTGAACCTGTACCTGAAAACTGTGCCTTGGTGAGAAATCCTGTTTTTTAAAAAAGAGAGAGGGGAAATCATTGTACAGTTTTAGAACTTCCTTTAGTTTTGAGTGTAGTAAGCACTTCAGTAGATTCTTCAACTCTGAATAATGATACTATGTGCATTTGTATAAAAGGTTTTGTGTGAACTCTTGGCTATGGGAATAGAATCCCTTCTAGTCTCTCTTATATTTTACTATGGCATTTCACAGAGCAGGTGCCTCTGGACCCATCACTACATAATGAAATAAGCATGATTGTATTTTCATATTCCTAGTCACAGAGGCCAAAAGACAAATCCTGGGAATTTCTGCAGTACACAGACTGCGTATTATTCCCATTCTTCCTGCACTTAGTTCATGCCTGCTTTTTTTTTTTTTTAAAGATTTATTTATTTATGCATACAAGAACTGGGGTGCAGGCCAGAGGTGTGGGAGGGTGAGAGGATTCACCAGAGACAGAGTGGGGAACAGTACAGGCGGATTGACTGAAATGCACTGCTGAGAGAGTGGTCTGCTGCGCTGTCTGGGGATTGAACTCATGCTGCAGATGGCTTCTTAGGTTGCATCTTAACCCCTTGTGCCTCAGGGAGGCCCTAGTTCATGCATGCTTTTTGTGCCCTTCACTCAGGAGAGAAGCTGCTCTTTTCTTCGAGACCTCGTGTCAAGCTGGCCCCAGTGGCTCTTCATTCTGACGCTAGAAAGCATCTGGCTGGGTGTGACCTTCTTCTTACCAGTGCCTGGGTGCCCCACGTAAGCAAACCTGCATAGCAGTCCCTGTGTGGTCACTTCCTGTCACCTGAGAAGTCCATCTCTTGCTCTTCTTGTGGTGCTTGGTGTTAGCAGAGGGGTTTGGTGTGTGTCCAGAGAGATGATGCCTTGGGCTTTTCTCAGGGTCAGTTTGAGTGGAAGTTGGGGCCCCCACTGTAATTTGTGGGGAGCAGTGAAGTGATGAGAGAGCTGGTGAGAGCACATGCCCTGGGGGTGGCTAAGGCTGCTGGTCAGGGCTCATGGTGGGCACCATGGAAAGCACATTCCTGGATCCCTTCCCGAATCTTGTTGGCTAAGTCCTGTTTTTCACTTCCCCAGCGGTTACCTTGGCCCGGGTGGCATTGGCGATTGGGGCAAGTACCCGAATTGTACTGGAGGGGCTGCTGGCTACCTTGACCGCGTGCTGCTGGGAGACGATCACCTTTACCAGCATCCTTCTTCAGCTGTGAGTGGGCTGGCTGGTCCCTGCAGCCAGACACCTAGGAGCTCTGAATAAGAGAAGGAGAGGGCTGGCAGGATCGGATCTAAACTGTCCATTTGATAACTAGGATGGGAACTAAGTTTTATTTGAGAAGTTGGCTGGCTTCAGTCACTTTACTATTCATTATGGGACAGGGTGGAAATGCCAGTTTGGGCTTTATTTATTTATTTTTTAAAAATATTTATTTATTTATTTATGCAAGCACTGGGTAGTCAGAAGCGCGGGAGGGTGAGAGAATTCACCAGAGCCAGAGCAGGGAGCAGAGCAGGCAGAAGGACCGAAGCACACTGCTAAGGGGAGCAGCAGGCAGCAGGAGAGGTCTGTGCGTTACGTGGGACCCTCCTCCGGTGGCCCAGGGAGCGGCTGGGAAGCAGCCGGGGATCGAACTGGCGCTGCAGAGGCTGCCGGCAGCTTCGCAACACAACGCTCAACCACTGCACCACCGGGGAGGCCCCAGTTTGGGCTTTAAAATGAAAATGCCTCCTAGAGCTCTTCCTCAGGCCCCAGAGTGACTCCCTGCAGTGCACTCTGATGGGATCTGTGTGGGCAGCTGGCCGGAATTCTGGGCTCAACATCTGTTGGAAAAAGGCCTGGTGGTAGAGGCGGCGGAGAGCAATGTGATCTCACACACCCTGATCTCACGGGCTGGGGGTGGGAAGGCTGCAGAGTTGTTCTGAATTGGGGTGCTGGATGGGGCCCTTTATATCCCCTATTGGATGTGGACCACCTCCAGCAAGGGGCCGTGGCTCCTGGGATCGGAGGGAGGGGCAGCTCTTCAGTCAAGGGCAAATCCAGAAAAGGGACTTGGCTAGCACTGTTGGCCACTGAAACTGCCAGCCTCAGGGGATGGACATTTTTGTCCTGCAAGGGATGTGATGGGGGATCTGGACGGTACACTCCAGCCTCCACTACATTATATTTCCACAAGTCTAGAGTTTCTGCAATGGTGTGTATTTTATAATAAATAAGATATATGTTAAATTGTTATTTGTCATAAAAGAAAATAGGACATTGTTAATGATATACTAGGATTAACCAAAAAGAATAAACCTAGGTGTTATGAAGGAGACATGCATAGTATTTATCAGTGTCTGGATGTCATGCTGCTGTGCCCAGGCCAGCACTGTCCCCCAAGCCAGCTGATATCAAAGTGACTGTGCTCATCCCTGGGCTCTGGGGCACCTGTCTCAAATCTCAAGTCTCACTTCCTTGGCCAGAGATATTTTAATTCTAGAAGGCAACAATGAATTTCTTTAATTAAAAAAAAAAAAGAGTTGAATACTGGCATGTATTCAAGTTTGCATTTAATCTAGGATATGTTTGTATTTATTCTGTTATCTGTGAGTGACAGACCTTCTTGTTCTGTTTTGTCAAGGTGCTTTATCATACTGAGGTGACCTATGACCCAGAAGGAATCCTAGGGACCATCAACTCCATTGTGATGGCATTTTTAGGAGTACAGGTCAGTTCATCCATTAGGACACATTTTTTTCCTGATACTTTGTTGTTATCAGTTCATCACTAGTTCAAAATGATTTCATTAAAATAAGTAATTAGAGGTATGTTTTCTGTGTATTACAGGGCTAATAAAATCTGTTTATAATATTGTCAAGACTTGAAGTTGCTAAAATTCAGCACATCCAAATAATTAGGACTAATTCCTATGGTCTCAGAAAACATTCCTGTTGTCTATATGACTTATCTTACTGCTGCCAGACTGGGCCATCTTGCCGACTCTCTTGAGCCGGTCTCTTGTTACTTTTGGAGAGAAAAATGACTTAATGGTGTTCCTTGGCTCCCCGTCCTCCATGGGACAGAGACTGTGCCTGGCAGTGATACCTACAAACCTACCTGCAGACCTTACTGCCCTGCTCACCCGCCAGCCTCTCGGAGTGACCTGCAGCACCTCGGGTGCCATGTTCGCTTACTCTGCCTCTGTGCTTGCTGCTCCATTCTACCCAGCACTCCCTGCTTTGTACTCAGCCTCAGCTTGACGGCACCTGCTTCCAGGACGCCCCCTCCTCCTGGGTCCCATGTCATTCTCAGTCTCCACTGGCCAAGAGAAGAGGTGATGTTCATTCTTTTGAAATCCCAGAGTCTGCAGTCTGCCTAGCAGAGGAGTCTAGGGAGCGATTTGGACAGTAGATGAACATGAAATGACAGTCCATCATAGGTGACTGTCTCAGTGACATTGTATTTTCTTCTCCAGGCAGGAAAAATACTCTTATATTACAAGGATCGAACCAAAGATATCCTCATCAGATTCACCGCCTGGTGTTGTGTTCTAGTAAGTAACTGACGTTCCTTACGGAAATGCCTTCTCTTCTCATATATATATTTTAAAAAAGATCATGTTTAGCATCACTGGGATAGCAGCTGTCACACTTCACAACAGGCAGCATTTGTCACTTGCGTAATAGAGAGGAATACATCCTTACCTGAACACCTAAATTCCCAGGTTTATTTTCACAAGAAAATGTTTTTATGAATAAGACCACGTTGCCATCTGGCAGTCAGTAGTATGGAGAAATGGACCTGCATGTGGGTTCTGCAGGGCACCGTGCCAGAAAGTCCAGGCAAATCATGACAGGTCTCCAAATGTCAGTTTCCAGAGTGACAGGTGACAAAAGGGGTTGTAAAATTGACTGCTCATCTTACTCCTGACCTTGTAATCCTTCCATCAGGATTCATTGTGCCCTGTTAATTATTTCACCTTCAACTCAGAGGAATGAGGAAAAGATGGTATTTTTTTGGAAAATGTTTTTAGTTACACATCGTAAAAATATTTTCCCAGTTAAAAGAATAAATTTAAGGTGCAATTTTCAGCCCTCCCAAAGCAATTAAATAACTAGTGTTTTTTGGTCTTGAAACAGAATTGTTTTTTGAGTTGATATATACAATAATAGCTCATCCTTCTTCCGCAATATAGGGGCTTATTTCTGCTGCTTTGACAAAAGTTTCTGAAAATGAAGGCTTTATTCCAGTAAACAAAAACCTCTGGTAAGTACAGTAACAGTGTCATGTGACGACCTTTCCATGGCACTGAGGTCGTGCTCCTCAGGGGACCTGAAACACTTCACTCAACTCCTTCCAGGTCCATTTCGTACGTCACCACACTGAGCTCGTTTGCCTTCTTCATCCTGCTCGTGCTGTACCCCATCGTGGATGTGAAGGGACTGTGGATGGGAGCTCCATTTTTTTATCCAGGCAAGTGACCCCTGACCCCAGACAGAGTTGATGGTGGCGACAGATGGACCACACAGGGGCTGAGAGGTTGTGCCCAGACTGGGGTCTCAAACCACGCTTGGGTGGCCTGTTTCTAAGACACAGATGGAGGGAAAAAGCAGGCAGACCTTGCTGCTCCTTGCCACACAGGACATCACTGGCCTGTTCCAAAGTAGTTCACCCCATTTTTACCCATTTAGATTGTGGGGGCATAAAGGAATTCCCTTTGTTTCTTCAGGCAATTCCAAATGGTGGGGTATCAGAACCATCCAAGGCATGTCACCCAACTTCTAAAGCTTCAGAAGTTGAGCCATACTTTCTGTTTTGAATATTTTTTTCATTGAAATAACGTTGTATTATAACATTATATAAGTTTCAGGTGTGCATCATTATAAAACATCGGTATAAGTTCATATGCTTTTTTACCATTTATGGGTAAAAAATATTCAGAGATGATTATCCAGAGACAAATGGAATGGTTTTAGATGCAATTCCACCTGAAGACTGAGAACTAGACCAGATTTCAGTGACTATCTTCAGCCCTCTGATTCCAGTGATTCTAGTAGTAGTTACATTCTTTGGATCTCAAGTTTTCTGTCTAGAAGATTTAAGCTAATAAATTTGGCTTTCCCTTCAGTTTTAGTATCAAGAATTAGATACTAAATTTTTACAGAATGAGTATGCTCTAATAATTTCATGACAGACTTATACTTTCATAACTAAGGGCTGCATGGACTATTTTGGATAGTAGGCAGTACTAGAAGTGTGTGCTCTTTGTTTTTTCATTGAACTAAAGTCAGATTTCAAGAATTCATTAAGGCCTCCCTGGTGGCACAGGTGGTTGAGCGCAGTGCTGTGAAGGTGTCCACAGCCTCTGCAGCGCGGGTTCAATCCCTGCCGGCCAGGGAGATATGCACATAGAGCTGCAGACCTCTCCTGTCTCACCCGCTGCTCCCCTCAGCAGTGTATTTCAGTCAGTCTGTCTGTTCTGTCCCCTGCTCTGTCTCTGGTGAATCCTCTCACCCTCCCGTGCATCTGGCTTGTACCGTGGTTCTTATATGCATGAATAAATAAATCTTTAAAAAAAAAAGAATTCATGAGATGATCAGAAAAAGCTGACCATCTGTGTCTTGCAGGAATGAATTCTATTCTGGTGTATGTCGGCCATGAGGTGTTTCAGAACTACTTTCCCTTCCAGTGGAAGCTGGGGAACACCCAATCCCACAAGGAGCACCTCACTCAGAACATCGTTGCCACAGCCCTCTGGGTGCTCATCGCCTACATTCTCTATAAAAAGAAGGTTTTCTGGAAAATCTGATAGCTCCAGCTGAACTGTGTTGCTGGCAGACCGACTGCTGGGTCTGGGGGAATGTTGAGGCAGCCTTCGGTAGGGGGAATCATTCATTATAATTGACAGGATGTGTGATTTCCAGACTCTTGGGGCAGACTGGGTTGCTGTGACATGGCTGCCAACACTGCCTGTGTATTTGGGACTTACGTATTTGGAATATAATTGTTTTTTTTTTTCTCCATCGTCTCTGTAAATGAATGTATTTGAATTCCCTTGGGCATTTTGTTTCTGTGATGGATAAAATGATCTAAGATTTGATTCCTACTGTTTTCCTGCAGACTGCCTTTCCACATGTATACACGCCAAACGGGAAAACCAGAATTTCCATTGTGGCTGACTATAAAGTTTATTCAATGTGATGTGAAGTAACATGGTATATATTTTTTGGTTACTTGCAGATACAGTTTCAAGAAAGTAACAATAATTGGCTTTTAAAATTTATTTGCATATATATATTTACATCATTTTTCATTTTTTTACAATGTTTGCTTTCTTTTCTCAGGTGTAGTCCCCATCTAATTTCCACCACTAGTTCCCTGTGCACCATCACCATAGTCCTTTGTGCTTATCCCTCCCACATTTTGATCCCTCTTCCTTCCTCTCCCCTGCAGAATGTCTCCAATTTATAGTTGTCTACTTATTTCTGTTTTGTTTTATTATGTTTCTTTAATTGTTATTATTTTTTAATCATTGGCTTTTTAGATATACAAGGCGCTAATGGGTCCAAAAATTGCCTTTCTCACATAAGCCATTTTCTCCTTTTCCCCACTTAAATAAAAGTTAAAAATATAGATGTGCTATTCCCGGCCACTTGTTTAGCTATCTGTGTACCTACGTATCTTTGTACTTGTCTACCTACCTATTATTTTTCTGTATTATATGGTAGCCAGGCACCTGAGGACACAGCCTCGGAAGAGAGAAAAGCAGAGTCTGGCTCACAGCCCCCACCTCGCCGTCCCTTGCTTAGCAAGGCCCCTGGCCTGGGTGGGCCTCAGTTTCCTCATCTGTAAAACAGAGGAGATGGAGATGACCATGTAGGTTCTTTCCAGCTCAGTCTCAGTGAGGTGGGAGCAACCAGTAACTTTTCTGAAATCCTTAGAAAAATAACTGTTACAGAAAAGCCTTCAAAATAAGTGATGATGAAAAGTTAAAGAAACTCTCATTGGAGTAACCTTTTCAGAATGACCCTCCACAGTGGAGGCGCCTGCTCCCATCACAAAACTGAAGGAATAGTTTCTCAGGAGTGAAGATAGAACACACGCAGAGAAACAGCACTTCTCATATGATGCATCATCATACTTAATGAATTTTCTGTGAGAATTCTGTATTTTAGGAACATGTGCCGCTAGGTTGTTTCTTAGACCACTCTTCCACCAAGGCAGGGGCTGTCTTGGTGATTCCATGGCTTCAGCTCTTGCCACTGCATGGTGCCTGTCTAGTCCGTGTGCAGCATGGCCTCTGCCCTGGCTCTCAGACCAGGTAACTGCCTGCCTGGCCCTCCACCTGACGGCCGCCCGCATCAGGCTCACCTCTCCCCTCCTCTCTTCGCACAAACCTTTTTCTCTCTGGATTTCCCTAGTTCTGTCACTAGGTACAGCCCTGCCATCATGTCACCTCCTTTCTCCCCCATATTTTAGTTACCTAATCTTCTTAACCCTGTCTCCATCATCCACCTGGAACTTTGTCATTTTTGCTGTCACCACCTAGTTACTCTAGTTCAGGCTCCAATCACTCTTAACCTGGCCTACTATCAATGCCTCCTTCTGTGAAGTCACCAGATCCACCAGATTAAACTGTATCGGATCAAAACATCTCTGTAAAAAGCTTCCACTGAAGTTGACTGGCGTAGACATCCTCAGTGGAGGATGTCTGTCCAGCTCTCCCCTGCTCCTACCCCCACCCTGCGGCTCCAGTGCAGCTGGAGGCCTGCCATCTCAGTCACAGAGCTAGGATTTATTTTTTCGTTTTAATTTCCTTCCTATCCATATCTGACCTGTTATTTTTCACCCCCCTACTTCTAAGGCACCTTCTCTAATCTCATGTTCTCATCCAAAAATAATATATTCTTCCCCTGGGTTCTCTTATTTGTGTCAGTCTCATGGACTTTATAACTTACTGCCTTGTATGCAAGTTAATTGTGTATATGTCTGATTTCCCACGCTTGTTAAAGGCAGGAATTAGGACTTGTTCATCTGCATACTCTTCGTGGCGCACAGTGCCTCATAGTAGGCAGGCACTAAATAAACATTTATTAAAGTAAAAATAGCGGTGGTGTTTTTGTTGTTAATATATATGTGCTGATAGAATTAGCATGTGAGTGCCCTGTGAAAATGTTCGTGGAGTGAATACGCATGGAGACAGACATCTCTCAGGAATGTCTCAGACATCACAGCTGTCTCATCTCGGTCTCTCCAAAGTTATCCAGCAGCATTTCTTAAATTGGGGAGTATACCAGTAGGAGGTGTTTTGAGCCACAGGGTATCCTGATTAGGCCGGATTATAAAGAAATCTTACATCGTTGCAACCCTCAGTGGAAGGAGAGGCATCCATGCTACAGGTGTGTCTCATAACTTTACTAGCCAGAAAACCCTCCCAGAAGCCTCTCAGCAACTTTCCCCCATGTCTTTGTGACTACCAGTGCCTCACTTGACTTGCAAAACCAGCAATGACAGGGAATGTGGGGTGACTAGTCTATGGCTGTGGGGGGGAAGTGCGACCTCCTTGAAGAGGCAGGAATGCTGGGGTTGAGTGACAAGTGGGAAGTGACTGTGATAGGGGTGAAGGATGTCCTGAGCAAACTCCATGCAGGCTTTGTGGACTCCACCCCCCACGACACTGGGAACTACAAATCCCATGATCACCAAAGGGGAGGTTGCGAGGACCCGAGGGTGGAGTTAAGCAACTAGGCTCTCAGGTTTGGATATTAACTGGCCATGTGGCCGGGGGTTGCCCCTTGGCCACGCTGTGTGCTAGGTTTTTGCCAGCTCACCAGGTCATTGGGATTCCAGGTCAGCGGAACAGGTAGGACACATTTACGAACTTATCTCACTGTTTTTCTCCCTGAGTTATTCATTTCCCACTTCCCCTTCCCTTGTAAATAAACCTTTCATCAACCTTTTGTTATGTCTGCAGTTTAGCATTAATAAGTCCCCTTTAAGCATGCGGGTGAGGTCCCACAGTCAGGCAACCCCATTTTATATCGGGGTTTGCCCTGTAACAGTTGCAGAGACCACTAATGAGGCCACAGCAAGTACATGGTGCATGGCATCTCACAGAGAGGTCAGGGTGGAATTTGAAAGTGGTAAAGCACTATTCTAGAACAGGGGTGTAAACATTTGATATTAATTATTCATGTTTTTGTGCTTAAATCCCTAATTCCTGTTCATAGTTAAACTGCTAATTATATTTTACCTTTTTTCACTTTGGTCAATAAAGAGTGTCTTCTATAAATACAACAATCCAGTTTGTATCAAAGACTACCAGATTAGGTGAATTTCAACATCCTACTTTTAATTTTTCCATTACATTAAAATTGTTTTCCGCATAAATGTGACAAATGAACAGAAAATTTCTTGACATATCGAACTGCCTTTTGAAAGAGATGTGACAACTGTAAAAAATTGTATCTATTGGAAAAGACTAGGAGGAGATAGTTAAAAATACAGAATGGCAGCGTTTGAGATTTCTAACACACCTTTTGTTTAAATTTTGACATAAGCTGTAAAACGCATCGCCAGTGTTTATCTTAAGCTATATATTTGTATAGGCTGTTTCACCAGGGTATTGAGCTGACATTTTTCTTTGTGATCAGTACATTGTTTCTCTTCTAGCTGCATGCAATTTAAATTCCAAGTTGATGGAAATGTGAGATGTTTTTCGTCTGATACTTGATTAAACCCTCAGTGTCAGTTGGCTTGTAAACTGGCACCTCCATCTATGCAAATCCTGTCACAGTTCTGTCCAGCTGACAACCTGTATCAGTTTGACAGATCACAAGTCATGGCTAGACAAAGTTAGACGCTACAAATTGGTGAGGGGAGGCTTTGTTCAGTAAGACGATTACAGCTGGCAAGAGGGTCCAGCTTGAAGTGAACTGGACTTCCTCCAAACAAAAGACCAGCTATCTGGGTTTTGTGGTTGGTGCTTCCGTCTGGCAGGAGGCAGTGGTGCAAATAGGAGCAAGGCGATGTTTGCATTTCAGAGACAGTTCTGGGTCCTTTGAGCAAACAGCTTAAGGTGGTTGTTTTAAAGGATGGAGGTGGGAGTTCTAATTGGAAGCTTTCTAAAGTACCTGCTCTAAGAAGGTGCTTGGGATCCAAATGCAGACCAGCAATTCGGGCTGGAACACAGTAACTTCTGGCTGCATGTGGCTCTCTCAGGCAGGCCTTTTACGGGCACAGTGCATGTGCTAAGGTCACCTGGGGACAGGGCCTTAAACTGTCAGAAGGATGCTGGAGCTGGAGTTTGGTTGATGTTTTCAATGCAGAGGTTGGACAGAGTTGTCATCTGCCAGAATCTGCAGTCCTTTCTCTGCCTCTTCTGTGCAAATGGTCTGAGTCTCCACTTTATCCTGTAGTCCTTCCACTAACGTCATTAAATTTAAAAAAAAAAAAAATGGTTGTTTCTTTTCATTTGGGTGTTAGAAAGTCTTATTTTCATGTGGGCTGCCACAATCACCGATCTGAGGAAGGTGCTGAAAAAGTAAAGAGATGAAAAATGAACAGTTTACATATTTGTAGGAAACATTGATAAATACTTTAAACTAGACAGGTGAAATAGTTTCTGAGATTAGATGTCTGTTAGTTAAATCACCTATTGATTTTATTTTTTTAAAAAAGATCTATTTATTTATGCACATAGGAGCTGGGGTGCAGGCCAGAGATGCAGGGGATGAGAGGATCCACTAGAGACAGAGTGGGGAGCAGAACAGGCAGATCTACTGAAATACACTGCTAAGAGGAGCAGTGGGTGAGACAGGAGAGGTCTGCTGCGCCATTGGGTTTCTCCCTGGCCAGGGATCAAACTCGTGTTGCAGTGGCTGCAGATAGCTTCATAGTGCTGCGTCTTAACCTCTGGTGTCACTGGAGGCCCCAAACCACCTATTGATTTTAATTTCTCTCTTAATAGGGTCTTATTTAGAGACAATTTCTAAAACTTCTAGGCAAAATAGCCAGACAACTTCTCAGCTCTTTTATTTATTATTAAATAGCTCCAAGAAACGTATGTTTACCTGATTGTAGGGTAAATAGCAACATGTCAGGCTTTTCTGCCCTCCTACCGTTGGATTAGATGCATGCCTGATGGCAGACACCTGGAGGAGGGTGTGGGCATGCATGGGTGGGTACACTTGGGCTGAGACTGGCTTATCAGAACAGAACTACCAGAAGGATAACAAGTGAGAGAGCAAAAGGAGCAGAGAGAACGAGAGCAGAACCAGCAGAGAAGCAGAGGTCACAAGAGAACACCCGAGAGCGCAGAAGGAGCGGAGATTTGCTGGGAGCTCGAAGGCCTGCCAGCCTCCTGGTTGCTGCCCCCCCCAACCCGCCCCACCTGGTAAACTGGTAAACTGCCATGTACCTGGTAAACTCAAAAGCCTGAAAGAAGCCACCGAGGGCTCTAGGATTCCTCCTTTACCCCGGCTGCTCGGGATGTAGAGATCCTGCCCTGCGCCCCTCCTGCCATTACACTGATATATTTCAGGAACAGCAAAAGAAAATATGCCTGAGAGCTGACATGGTTGCACATACATGCACACTGCTCTTGGAAGCATTTCATATGAAGTTCACATTCAGCCTTTGTAACAACCTGAGGAAGGTACATTATTTGTTTGCCCGACAACTATGCGATGAAGAGCTTTGCTACCAGATGCATGTCGTGGCAGGGGAGGAGCTTATGGCAGGCAATGAAGGAGGAAGTAAGATGGGCAGACCCGTTTAGTTAGAGTTACTAGCTGCCTGGCCTTGAGACAGCGTTTTGAAACATGCTAAAATAAAGGGCATTCTGGAGGCAGCCCCACACCATGAAGCAACACCTTTGTGGACCAAGGTCAGCCTCGTCTGCACATTCTGGGAACTAAACATCCTCCAGCCAAGGAGACCCTGGCACTCAGACTCCATAGATGGCTGGAATCAACTAGACAAGGACCTGTCATGGAATTCAGCCAGTTCAAGACAACAGATTACTAACCAACACACCCGCCCCCCTTTATTTCAAATAAAGTATATAAATGGATGCTTCTTGCCCCTCAGCAGCTACCCACTCGAGATCCCTCTCTGTTCAGAGAGCTTTCCTGTTCTCCTTATTTGACAATAAACATCTTGTTTTTGTCTTACTCTGGTCTCAATGTTGAATTCATTCCTCTGACGTAGACAAGGGCTGGGAAGGGCTGTTGAAGTCCCGCTCTCAGGCCTGGCCTGATTCATCAGTACTGCAGATGAGTCTAATTTTCCCACAGGGCTGACTCACTAGGAGTAGTTACTCTTTTCCAGTCAAGGAATAAAAAAAATGGATACTGGGCAAATCTGAGGGGTGCCCAGTTGCCTTAAACTGTTGAAGAGAAACACCCATGTTGCCCAAACTAAGGGTCCGTGGCACCTGTGCACATAAAGGCAAAGAAAGCAGACTCTTTGTGTTCAAAGATTTGATTGGTGAGAAGTTCAAAGGGGAGAGAGGAGAAAGGACTTCAAATAATAGACCTCCTTTCAAACTCTGAAATCAACAGTTCCCCAGCTGATGAGGCAGGACCCAGAGCTAAGCAGCCAGGTGACTAGTGAAGACACTAAGAGAACAAGTCCAGGGCACACAACGGCAGGAACCTTAAGCAAGGTCAGGCAGGTTCCAGACAGCTGGGACCAAAGGAGTGTCAAAATGAACCATATAAGCTGAACCCACAAGAAGGCCATGATAATGGTTTCCACTGTCTCTGCAGAGCCCACCTGCCAAAGTGCGCTGCCAAGACCAGACACCAGGAGCAGCCTCCCCATGTCTCTCATTCCTCTTCATTTTTCACCAATATATTCATTTTATTCCTTTCTCTTTCCCAGCAGCCCCCATTCAGGAAGTCTTGTTCATGGCATGCTGGGAGTTGTAGTTGAAGGCATCTGAGATGCTGGTAGCCTATAAGTGGGGGTGGGGAAAGTGGCACCCATTCCCATTGCCATGGTGATGCTTTTCCCTTGCCATGGTAATTTATTCTGTAACAGCTTGAGGCCCAGAGAAAATGGCTCATTCCTGGTACATGGCAAGTAAAGGGCTGAGCAGAGCCAGGGTGGGAAGTTAGTCCTGGGCAGACTCCACCAATGGCCTAAGCATTCCCTTTCCTGGACTGTTCCCTAGACTTCCACCCACCCACCAGAAGGTTGCTCAAGTTCATTTTTTTAATAAAGTTTCTGGTATTAAAACTTTCCAGGTGAAAATGTCTAGCATCTAGTAATATATTGATATATAATATTTACCAGGGCCTAAGTATACAAAATAAAATCTCGAGAGCAGAGTGAATAATGCCTTTTAAAGTAAGGTGGACCTTGGCTCAGAAAATCCTAAGAATTAAAACAAACAAACAAATTCAGGATGACTTTTATTTACAAAACAGGTTCTTTTGTTTTACAAAAATTACAAAAAAAATTCTTAAAAATAGAAATAGCTTCTCAGATTCTTGGGAAATACAACTTTGAGCAACCGAGAGTTAGAATTCAGATGATCTTGTTTAGAGTTGTTAACAGCAACATCTGTCAATGTGTCAGGTCCTCCCCCATGGTTACAGGGCTCTGAGCTGTCCCTGGTCTCTAGTGAAAAGGTCTCCATCAGGCCAGAGTCTGAAGGAGCAAGATCTTCTCATTGATGCAGAACCTGTGCAGCACCACCATCAAGTTCTCCCCACAGCGAGACACCTGGCGCTCCATGGCCAGGCGGAAGTCCTCCTTCACGCCTTTGCTGATGCCCCTTGTGACTGTGTGGTGCCTGAGGGCAGCGACAGGGAAACAGACAATACCAGGGTTAGCTCCAGCATCACTGCAGTGTTTCTGGGGTAGGAGTAAAGCCTGCCTCAAATCTAAGTATAAGTAAGCAAAAAATTAACAACAGACAGAAGTCCTGCCCAACCTCCATTCTGCCCATTCCTTCTCTGAAAAGACTTCAAACTTGAGCACTATTTTCCCAACTCAATCAAAGGCACCTAAACTTTCAGTCAAATGCCACCTGCTATTCTATTACCCCTCTGCAGGCTGACCTGATGCCTCCCTTTGCTGACTCTTGCATCAGTCAGCGACTTTGGGCTGAATGGGGCCAGATAACACTGGCCACACCGCTCATGTCAGGCCAGCTGAGTGCTGAGGAGGCAGCAGGGAGGAGGGAGACAGGATGATCCAGTCACCATACAGCTCGGGCCTTAGGCAGATGCACCATGAAAAAGCCGGAAAGGCTTGGTACCTGGGCACAGCTGCTGGGTGACAAGCACATCTCTCTCCCTGAAGCCAGCACAGGACAGTGCCTCCAAGGGCTTAGCCCACCCAGATTCACATCTGTATGAGAAATAGCAGGAGTTGGGGTCCTGAGACAAGTCTGGCTCAGGTGGGGAGAGAGAAGCAGAAATGTGGAAAAACAGGTGCATGCAAAAGCCCACTGAAGACCACATCTGGTCACGTGCTCAGGAGACCTGCACCACAGAGGGAGGGCCAATAGGAACACACGCATGGTTTCTAACTGTACCCCGTAAGGTGTGCTTTCAAGAAGGAAAACACAAAGGAAATCCCAGAGAACTGAAGACAGCAAAATGACGAAAGGAAAGAAAATCTAGCAAAATTCAATGGGTTTGGTTAAAAGAAAAGTTTTAACTGCTAATCCAATAATTTGGCAGAATTAGATAAATAGAAGTCACCTCTCTTCCCCACCCTTGCTGTCTAACTTCCCTTTGACACAGCCACAGGGATTTAAAATTAGATTTTTATGTATTGGTCAAAATAAAATTGATGAAACCACATTAAAATGGTTGTTTTTTAAGACTTGAAATATCATACATAATAAGCACAACAGAAGTCATAAAGTCGCAATGCAAAAGAAGGAAAAAACCCAGGCTTTGTTAACTAGCAAAGTTCTGCCAGCACACTCAAAAATGCCCACGGTCATTTTAAAGCACTACATGGCAAAAACAGCAGTTCCCCAGGGGGAGAATGCAGTTTGTTCTTTGTGGGCATTTCTAGTGAAGTCTGGCTGTTAACTCAGGACAGTGTGTGTGAGTCCAAGGCCAGGGACCCACTGGGAACAAAGGCAGACCTTTCTGCACTGTCCTGGGATACTGCTCTTCCGGATCCCAAACTGCAACCTCAAGTGGGAGTCTACTCTGACCAACTGAAAGTTACTGGTGTTTGCAGACAGTGCACTAGAGGGTGTTGATGGGTCAAAGTCAAATTTCCCCTGAATGCTAGTAAAAACAAAATAAAACGGTGTATCCCACTGCAAGTTCAGTGGTACTGTTTCCATAGATAAAGAGCAAAAATAATTCAGTTCTATTTCTATCAGAGCTTCTACCCTTCTGCTAAGTTTGGATGAAAAAGAGAATCAGTTAGCTTTTGTAGTTAAAGAACAAGATAAATCAAGTAGGATATGTGGCATTCTAGACTACCAAATATTTTCAATTCAAAGAGGTAATGTCTGAGAAAAGTTTTCAGTGGCAGGAAAATAGTATGCTAATGCCTATTTAGATTGAAACTTCAACAGTGGTCGCCATTATGAAAATCAAGAATAAATATTTCCTTAAAAGAAACTTCAATATCCTTAAGTATTTAAGACCAAATGCCTTTTGCTTTATTGAGAGACTCGTGGTTTAATGCCTAATCTAATGCGCACTTGATCTAATACAGTTTTATATAACCTTCATTTTTTTTTTTCCAGATCCATAATGATTTTTAAATTGAACACAAAAAACACTGGCAACTTATGGAAAAAATTAAGAAATGTTACAATATTACAACCAGATGGTTTGCCAAGGAATGCAGAACAAATTAAGAAAATAAATAAAGCATGAAAAAGAGCACTGAGGAACAAAGAGCTGAAAACCATGGGCAGTAAAACATGTTGACAAAACAGCACACTATGAGCAGGTGTTTTTCCACTTGGTACCTGTCAGCAGTCTGTATGCTGGGCTGAAGCACAGGTAAGAATTCCTGCTGCAGCAACCCCATGGGAGGGCTAGAAGGCCTTTAAAAAACAGCAAACAGCAGCATTCAAACACCCACACCGACTCACCCTGAACTGCAAAACAACACTCCAGAGAAAAGGCACAGGACTGGAAGCAGACTGTACAGAAACCTTTGACCTCCACAAGCCCCCCGGCCACAACAGCGTCCCTCGGGAGGATGGGAGAAGCTGGTAGCCCCGCACAGCACAGCTGTGATTGCAGGTCCAGAGGCATCTGGCTTCCTGGTCCCCAAGCTCAGCCCACTTGAGATTTGGTTATAAAAAACAAAACACTGAGGAAGAGGATGATGAAATGCAATTGAATGGCAGTGGGGGAGAGGGATCACCATTTGAGAAGACACATTTCAAATCCAGTCTCCTCATACTCCACTCTTCTCATTCCCACACCAGTTCCAGAATAACCCTGGTAACTTCTGGCAACCATCTTTGACAGGATGGAAGCCCCAGGCCCTTCAGAGGGGACTGCAAGGGCTGGTGATGTTTTTGATCAAGGAAGGTTAAGTCTGAATTTCAAAAAGTAATGAGAAAAGGAAGAAATGGGGAGAGGGGTGTGGGGGAGGGAGAATCTGGGACCCATGATTTGCAGAGTTCTGTAACAATAAAGGTTTAGTACATTAGCAGGTGATCACCTCAGAATGTTATTAGCCAGGCTATTCAGAGCACAGGACAGTGTTTTCCTTTTTCAGTCTGATGCATTTAAGATACTGCAAATATCAGCATAGAATATTTCTGTATTTGAAAAACACCAATGAGTAAGGAGCATGTGCATCTGTGGCCCTGCCCCAGCGCCCTCAGTGTTGGTAGTGTACCTGCCGGGGCCCAGAGGCACAACTACACAGACTCACAACCTTACCTGAGGGGAGGGGCTGCACACGCTCACAACACATCTGCCACTCAGCCGGAGGGCCACCCAAGGGCCTGCCATGGCTTCAGAGATTTGTTTAACCCCCAAAGGAAATGGAGTATAGCTAGTGTTACTTCAGAGCCTACATTACCTCAATTAGCAAGAGTTCTCTGTCTAAGCAGCTGGCCTCTCCTGCGCCAGTTCAGGCAAAAGTAATTAGAAAGGCAAGTCTCAATGAACTTTGAGACTCACACAGTGAAGACTGGGCTAATTCCTGCAAAGTAACAATCCCTATTCCTGCTTCCACGCTGATGGAACAGGTTTCCTAAGAGGCTTCTCAGGGGAATTTGAATGGGGATCATGTGGTCATCCCTCAGAAACCTAGAGATGGATGTGGTGCATTGCTGCCTTGCCCTCACCAACCCTTACGACGATACTACCCAGGGTTTCAACACCCCTTTGCTCTCACTCTGCGTTCCAGGGCTGTGTGCATGGACCCATGTCACTTCACTGTTCAGTATAAACTCAATAAAAGCTAGTCAAAAGAAGAAAGGCTGAGTATAATCAAAAGTTTGGGATTCATCTGTTGATGTTTTGACAATCCATTCTCTCACACTTCCATAAACTGCCAAGCTTTATCTAAGTGAGAACTGTTTGTAGGTTTAATCCCAACTAAATGGAGTTGGTTCCACCAAGGCCATCTCTATGGTCTGGTAGCTTGTGCAGTGAGTGTTAATGGGAATTAACTAAAAAGTTACTGAAGGTTTGTTTGAATATCTAGTCTCAAAACTTAGAAATCACATCACAAGGGGTTAGCTAGGCTCCCAAATCAAAGCTGATCTTTAATCTGTTAAGCACAGCTACAACCATACAATTACTTCCCCCCCCAGTTTTCATTCACAATCTTGGGGAGGTAAAAAAAAGACATGGGAAGAGGAGCACGTTCAGTTCATCTTGTAAGTATCCTGATCACGGTCTTATAATTGCTTTTTTTTTTAATGGAACATTTGTTCTTTTAAGTGTTCAAATATTTAATAACATTTACAAGATGAAGGAAGAAATTACACTTAATCTCCCCATTCTTTAGAATGAGTTCCACAAGACCCTACTCCTGACAGGACATAAAGGGATGTTTGCTACATACCAAATGGCTGAGCTTATTGAAATCCATAATGAACATTTCTCTCTTCCCTCTCTCAACATTTCTAAGACTCCACAAAGATAGAACAAGATTTGGATTTTTGCTTTCAACAATTGAAAACTCATTCATTTCACACTAAAGGGGAAAAGAAGAATGTTTTCAGCCTTAGCAACACTTGCTTCTCACTCAAGGTTCAGTCTCTTGCAGTGACTCTAACACTGACTTACAGACACGCTGAATAGGCAGGACGCAAAGGAGAAAGTATGAAAATAAAGCTACGCGTGGCAATTACAGCACAGAGGATATATCATCCAAACTACAATGAATACTGAAGGATAGAAGCAAGATTTATGAGCTATTTAAAAATCATAAATGGTCACTAACTCCATCGAAGTGTGGGAGGGCATGCCTGAGACCCAGCACCCCAACATCCTTTCTTGAGGCAGGTGTGTTCTTTCCGAAGACATAAATCTGGTTACTTTTCTTTGTGTAGCATAAGCAATGAAAGATGCTTAGGAGGGCTTCAATTAAATATTGAAACCCAAGCACCGTTTATAGGTCAAATCAGTAGTTCTTCCTCATCAATTTTCCTAATCCAGGACAACTATATTTCAGCATGGCTTTTCCTAATTAGAAGAACTCTGTCTAGTTAGAAATTTATAGAATCAGCCTGAAAATATTGAGAAGATATCATGAACATTTGAGACCTTTGTATACCCAGATTTAACTAATATTTTATCAGAAATGTAGTTAAGAAAATGCCAAGAAGGTACCCAGAATCAAATTTACTCTCAGGAACAGAGATCAGTTTTAGATTCCTGTCTGTTCAATTTCTGAAGGGTATAGAAACTTACAAATATTCCCTACAAGCACACAAAAGGTGAGCCCTTGGCACAGGAGAGCACACTTACTTGATCAGCATTCCTTGATTGGGCAGTAACTCCAGATGAATTTTCCCGCCTTCCTGAGTTCTTAAGTAGGCAAATTCCTCTAGCATGTCAATATCTGCAGGCCAGATTCAGGCTAACCACATGTGAAAACAAGGAGCCAGGATCCTGGGTGAATATGGAACTTGGCTGTGACTTACAACTGACATACCACTGACAACTGCTGTCTGATACCAAAGCTAACGATTCTCACACCAACCAAACTACCTCACAAAGATAAATGCATTTTTCATGTAAGCAATAATTAAACATATTCTATATGTTTATAAGAGCAAAATCTTTTCCTTTATAAGAAATGAAAGAGGTGGTAAGGTGGCATATGCCTCCAAAAGAGTATATATGATTGCTTAGCACTTGGACAAGGCTATCAGCTTCTTTGCAATTAAAAAAAAATGTATTATGGTAAACAAGTAAGTATAAATACTCAAATAGATAGTTTCAATCAATGGTAGAATTTCCCTAATACACAGTATAAAATACTAATTCCCCATTGATGAAAGTGACTGCTGTGGTGATGGTGGGTAGCACTGTTGGTGGGGATACAGCAGCCTTGGCAGCAGTGAATTGGAGCTCTCACATGGTGACCTCAGGGGCACCTGTGCCCTGAAGGAGACCACAGAGGCTTTTCCTGATAGACAAAGGCCAGTCAACTGTTCCATTCTGTGACACAATCACTTGGTCTATCAGGCCCCTGCAGGTTGTCACTTCAGGCATCCCAGAAGTCTGGGAAGTGGAAATGAAGTAGGACTGTGTGTGTTCCTAACTCCTTGCGTTACCTTTGCTGAAGCCTTTTGTGATTTTCATGAGACCAGTGGCCAAACTGCGTGGTGAGTCACCACATCATCCTTCTGTCCAAAGTAGCAAAAGCCATTTTGCCTGGTCTTCCCTCCCCCACGAATGGTTTCTTCAAACTCTATAAAACCAGACTCTCTAATGCTTAGACAAGGAAAAGGATACTTGTAACGTAACTGAAAAAATTCTCATATTGGAAATTTCCTTGTTGGCAAATCTTGTTGACAGCTTTCAAGAAAAGATTCTCTCCCCGAGGCCACTCCTGCTGAAGCAATACAATCACGTGCCCCAGTGCCATGTCATCCCTGTTGTCCGTGAAGGCTCTAAGCTGCAAGACAAGGATTATGCGGGGAAGGGAGTTGCAGGGTGAACTAAAATACACTAAATACCACTTCCTGAAAAAAGTGCTGTGATGCGAAAATGTGTGACAAAAGTCATTAGAGTAAAAATGGAACGAGGAAGAAACCAAATGTCACAACTGCCTCCTACAGAGGGTGGGGCTAACCCAAGAAGCCTCTGGTCCCCTTGTGCTGGGAACAGGGCATGGCAGAGTGTTAACTCCAGCATCTTGATGGAATTTGGAAAACTGGGGAATTTTGGAAAGCCTGGGAGAAAAATCGAATAGTTCTGTAATAACAGAGAACTGGGGATTTCTTTTAAGGGGACAGTTGGGAGTAGAGGAGAGAAGAGTTTGAGGGGCATATGGGATTGTGGAAAAAGAAAGGCAGTGGGGAATAAAGAAGGGAGCAGGAGTGTGAATGGAGGAACAGTTGAGAAACTTTTGCTCTAAAGGAACAAAAGCCTAAAATCATATTTTAAATTGCTTCTGTCACCCCAAGTGATTCTGAAAATGAGTTAAGTTTAGGAATGACTGTCCTAAAGTGGAGACCCAATATCGCTGCTCTCTTGCTCATAAGCCTTTGGGAAGCAAAGAGGCATCTCAACTCCAAGGCTACAATCTGCAGCCAATGGCTGACGTTCTTTTAATAGTCTTTCAAGGGTCCCAGTTCTGGTGGCCTTTGTTGGTGTTATCCAGGTGTCTGAAGTGCTTTCACTCATCCTATCTTTATGATAACCTCACCATCCCTCTATGAACCTAGCAGCATTTGTCTCCCCTTCTTCTGTAGCTAATACATTCTGATTTCAAAATTAATTAATTAATAAAATATTTACTGAACATGACTATAGGCAAGGTTATTTGCATATTTGTCCAGCTATGGTTTGTAACTTCTTCAGGAGGGGAATCATTTCCTATTCATCTTTGTCTACTGCAGCTGTTATTCAACAAATATTTGCTAATTCCTAAACCAACTGCTTTCCTCATGACAATCTACCCTTTAGGGCAACTGTTCACAGGGTTCTCCATTTAAGTCATTCTAGATCATCAGAACAATGGTTCAAGTTAAAATTCATTCATGCTAATCAACCTGATGCTTACCTTAAAACAAGCTAGCATTAAATGCAAGCAGTATGGCATGATAGCCTTGCTGGTACAGGGCAGAAGCTTCAGATCCGAACCTAAGCAAAGTACACAATGTGCTTGTTATTATTAAAGAAAAAAGCATATACATTTTTAAAGATTTATTTAACCAATGCATACAAGAACTGGCCAGAGGTGTAGGAGGCGAAAGGATTCACCAGAGACAGAGTCGGGGACAGAACAGGCAGACCGGCTGAAATACACTGCTGAGGGGAGCAGCAGGTGAGACAGGAGAGGTCTGCTGCACCATGTGGGTAGCTCCCAGGCCAGGCCAGAGATAGAACTTGTGCTGCAGAGGCTGCAGACAGCCTCACAGTGCTGCACCTAACCCCTTGCACCATCAGGGAGGCCCATATTAAAGAAAATATTTTGGAAAAAAATGTTTAATATACTTTCCTAAGGGAAAAAAAGAGGATAAGCAACAGTCATGATTCAAAATACACTGAAGTCATGATTATACTTTGTGATGTGAAACTGGCTTTTGAATGGTAAATGGATTTCATTCATCAGTCTTCTTTACTAAACTCAAACAGTGTGTGTAGAACTGGGATATCCTCCTAAACTGATTGCTAGAATTTGTTAGTGAAGTCATTTGGGTTTAGAGTTTTCTTTGTGGGAGGGTTTTTGATAAGTTTAATTTCTTTGACAGATGTAGTAACATTCATATTTTTTTATTTTTTGTCAGTTTTGTTGTATTTTTCAAGAAATTTTCCATTTCATTCAAATTTTTTAATTTACTGGCATAGAGTTATTTATCGCTTATTCTCTTAATGTTCTTTTTCAATGGGATCTATTGTGTGACATTTCCATTTTTTTTTTTTTTTAAAGATTTATTTATTTATTTATTTATACAAGCACTGCGTACAGTCAGAAGCGCGGGAGGGTGAGAGAATTCACCAGAGCCAGAGCGGGGAGCAGAGCAGGCAGAAGGACCGAAGGACACTGCTGAGGGGAGCAGCGGGCGGCAGGAGAGGTCTGCGCGCCATGCGGGACCCTCCTCCGGTGGCCGGGGAGCAGCCGGGGATCGAACCGGCGCCGCAGAGGCTGCGGGCAGCTTCGCAACCCAGCGCTCAACCGCTGCGCCACCGGGGAGGCCCGTGACATTTCCATTTTTAATCCTGCTATTATTAGGGGTTTCTCAATCTCATTACTTTTATAAAAAATCAACTTGTGACTTTATTTTCTCTACTGTGTTGATTTTTGCTGTTAACATTATTTCCTGTCTTCTGCTTTTTTGGGGGTTTGTTTATATTTTTTCCCATGCTTTTAAGGTAGAAACTAGATAGGTGATAAGTCTTTCTTCCTTTTTCATATCAGCATTACTACTAAATTTATGTTGATTTTCAAGCAACATGCAACTTGACCTGTATCTCCAAAGAGCCCAAGAGTAATATGCTAAGAAATACTTCTTAACTAATGTATAAGTATTCCTAGAATAGGTCAAGCTAGGAGAAAGGAGTTCACTGACATAAAATGAAGACAACTTTAGAGGAGAGACAGATTTATAACTCCTTATGAAATCAGAGCCAAGGAAAAGGTTGGCAAGGGATGAATGTTTTACACAATTTGTCAAACCTTGCAGATGATGGGGGTTCTCATCAAGAACTATAAAAAATTTTCCAGTTTTGGACTCTGAAGTTATTTTTATAAAATAAAAATAAACCTTGTTACCATACCTTTCCTAAATTTGGGCTTTATTTTTGAGGGTTCTTCCTGTGACTTGCCTCCATCTTGAATGGGAAGTACCATGTAGCACATCAAATCGAGGACCTTTTCACATGTCATCTAAAGAGGAATGAAAGGAACTTTTCATTTTTGAAATGATTCATAATTTGAAGTTCTCTGAAACTGAAACCCAAAATAAACATAACACTAAAATACTTGTAGCATTTAACTGGGCAACATGGAAAGGTCTATATCTGTCTCCAGACTCTTCATATGAGTGTTATGGTTTGCTTCTCAGTGAATATAAGATTAAATCTACAAACTAGATGTTTTAGGGAACAAACTACCAAGGTGTTGAACAGCAAATGGCATCCACAAGGAATATGTCCCTGTCTTGAAGACTCTGCTAAGTCTTTAAGGAGAAAAATTATCAAACTAGGACATATTTAAGAAAACCAAATGGTGCGATATAGAGCATAATTTAAAATAAAGTAGGAATACACGCACAGGCTAGACTAGCTGCAAAAGTTGCAGGCAGGACAGTCACCTTGATCTAAGCACTAAAGGGGAGGATTTGGGGAAGAAGGGAGGAAAGGGGGAAAGAAGGGAGGTTTGAAAGGGGAGAAAGATATGGGAAGGGCTGTGTACTAGCGCAGGTGCTTGACTTGAGGGAAGGCAGGTTTACGCCACACACACCGGAAGGCACCTGTTACCCCACTGGTCTATCTGCCCAAATTTTAATGTTAACTATCTGATTTCACTGAGGGAGGATTTCCTACATGTCAGGGCATTCCCACTTTACAGACTAGAACTGGAGTCTTAAATACACATTCCAATCTTTTTCACGTCTTGACACATCCAGAAAATAATATTATAAGGCTGCTCAGAGTCGGCAGCAACTCTTTGGGGGTCTGCCTGCTGTAGGTTACAGATAACTGCCTGAGGGTTGAGCAGGTTGGTGGATAGGCAATGAAAAACGCATCCCTAGCCACAGGTTGGGAAGGTCTAGATTTCAGAGAGCTTGGACTCCAGTCACAGGAGGTAACTTGCCCAGGTTATTGAGCTAATGAGTGGCCAGAGCTAGGACTTGTATGCCACCTCCAGCTAATCTCTCCTGTAAATCTTTCCTAGAATACATGGGCCCCACCGAAAACACCCTTCCCTGAGTGCCTGCTATGCACATGTCTGAGGCATACCACTTAATGTCTGCTTTTTAATTGTCTTACAAAAATACTTGCACTGTTCTCTCCATCTCACATTATTTGTGCTTGAAAGGCAGGGATCCCATATCCCCAACCCCTGATTGTACTCCCCACCCCCAGTACATGGCTTACCTCTTGGCACCTAGAAAGTCAATACTTCAATTAAGTGGGAGGATGTCAGCAATATTTTAGATAGCAATGATCACAGTTACAGGGTTGCAAAAAAGATTACAGGCAAAAAATTCAATTAAAGCCATGGGCTAGTATGGCGGGAGTGGAAATAAAAGGCAATACACTGTAGCAGGTGCTGTGAGAGAATCGAAGGCTAACATGATGGGAGAAGCTTGACCCATTATGCTCTGCTCCTGCAAAACTCCTATGAGGTGTCATTACTACGTAACAGAGAGAATCTAAGTTTGGATAAACTCATGCACATCCTCCATTTCCTACTTAGTAAAGGCCTCTTCAGTCTAGAACTGACTCCATTACATTTGGATTCTAATCAAGGGAATGAAAAACTGATCATCTTCTAACAATATGGCATAATGAACAGCAAGCTTAATTTGAAAGAATCTATAGTTAAAGAAAAAATTAAGTACAACAAAAATCATTCTAATTTTCCTGAGATTAGGCAGAAAGACCAAACTTTAAGTATGCTTGTCTTAAATTAAAAAGTCACTTTAGGAAAAGAAGCAAGATTCCAGGTAGCTGAATGTTTTTGAGGGTCCTATGTGTGGCAGTACTCACTCTGTACTCCCCTAGAGCGAAGTGGCAAGTCGCCAACTGGATGAGTGCCCTTTGATGCTCCAAAGTCCCCTGGCCCGTGATCTGTGGCTGAGGAAGCGATCCCTGGAGAGCTGCTAAATGATGCAGACTGGCTATTGCCTTTTTATATTGACCCTTAAAAAGACAGAACAGCAGAGAGGGAAAAAAACAGTTATTTTAAAAAATCTCCAAGATTAATTAAATGAGTAGCAAACAACTACAAATAAGTTATTTCTACTTGATCATGTGAGGAAGAAAAGGGAGACTCAGCAACAGAATCAAACCAAATATTTAAAGTTACAGGGTTTGGGAGCTTTGTGGTGGACCCATGGAGATTTGATGGTAATGAGGCATACCCAATTTAATGAAAGAAACGACTTTGAGATATTCATTATTACAATGGATAGAGATCAGATCAAAATGGCATGAGAGGAGGTCCCTTGCTTAGATCCTGGGAATATAATCTGAAATTTATTCAGAAGAGCAGTAAACCCAGAGTCCCATGACTTGGGTGAAACTGGAACACCTCCTGGGCATAGGAGACCAGCACAGACTACAGAGGAGATTCATGGTTCACTAAACATGAGGTGGGTGGAGAGAAATGCCTGGGCCAGGAGGCTGCCATACAAACTACCATTCGGAGTATTGCTCCTAGGCTGGCAGCCAGGGTGGAAAAAGCTGAGGCCCACACCCTTGAAAGAAAACATGTGGGATAGCTGGGGTCTTCCCAATGGGCTGGATCCTCAGTGAAAATAAGGACAGTGTGCTGGACTGCGCGCCCCCTCCCCACCCCTCTGGAGTGGTACTGACCTCACGAAGTGCACTGATAGCACAAGTGCGGAGACTTGGGCCTGGAACCCTAGAGAGGAGGGTTATTGGTGGTGCCACAGACACTAGCCAGTTCTCCACCCACCCTGCTCGGCACATCCCACCAACAACTGGACCTCTCTAAGACCCTCCCAAGCTCCTGACTCAGAAGCTACCAGATCATATCCCCTAAGGTATGGAAACTGGAAAGATTGAAGAAAAAAAAAAAAAACAAAAACCTTAAAATCAAATAAAACCACAGTGCTGCCTGCTGGAGAAGTAGTGTAAATCTCTAAGTGACTGCTACCAATATTATAAAATAGGGAAATCAAAGCAGCAAAAAATGGGTAGACAAAAAAGTACAATACATGGCACCTTGAGACCTCAAAAGAGTATGTCATCACAAGGAGAGAACAATTCTCCAGAATCCAACCACAAGACACAGAAGATTTTATCTTCCTATTAGATACAGAGTTTAAATTCCCACTGTAAACTCTAAGAAATGGAAGAAAATGTGGAAAAGCACGTCAAAGTGATATAAAAGAACTCTGAATAACTAATCAGATGTAACAAAATTCAGAAGAACAAATAAATGTCATGAGAAATGAAATTAATGAACAGAAAATATTGATATTTTAACAAAATAATAGAGTGGCAGGACAGAGAAAGATCAATAGAGGAGATAAAAATTTCTGGAGAAATCTATGGAGGATGAAATTGGTGACCTCAAAGATAATAATGTACAAATCCAGGTGGAAGAAGAAAAAGACATGAAGGGGAAAATAAGGAAGAAACACTTCAAGAAATACATGACTCCATTAGGAAAGGCAACATTGGGACAATGGGCATTTCAGAAGGGGAAGAAAGAGAGAAGGGTACAGAGAATTTATTCAAATGTTAGAGGAAAACGTCTCAAACCTTTGAGTCCGTGAAGCTAAAACTACACCCAGTTATCTAACGTAATGAGACCTACACCAGACACGCACTTGTGAAGCTACACACTTGTGTAATGGATAGGATTATGTTATGTGAAATAAATCAGGAAAAAGACCAATAACATATGTTTTCACTCATATGTGGAACACAGAGAAATGAAACAAAGGGTCAGACAAAACCAAATAAAAAACATACCCTAAAAACTGAGGTTGCCTGATGGGGCGGGAGAGGGTGGACAACAACGTGTGGAGGGGGACGGGGTCCCATGGACTATGACGGAGGACTACAGGGGCGTCGGGGGTGGGTACGGTGTGGTAACACACACCTGAAGAGATATGATCCTCAATCACATACAGTATTGTAAACTGTTACCTCAATAAAAAAATAAAAGTCACATGATCTCACGGAAGTCCTTTACAAATACAAAGATTTTTCTCTCTGGTTTTCATTTTTACAATTAACTGAAATTAACACAGCTCTTTGATAAAGTACCTTTTTGATACATCATTTCTTTATAAATCATTTACTGCTAATACCATGTCTCCTTTATGAAGGACAGAAGCCACAATTTACCCATTTTAATAGGGGAGGCTGGAAGTTCTCCATCTTATTAGTGAATTGTCTGCTCTCCCCATTTGAGTTGTAAGGAGCTGGGAACAGCAGAGCAAGGCAGGTCTCCACCAGAGTGGAGAGAAGTATTCATCTTTTATTCCAAAGTTAAAATCTTACTTATGCAGAGGGGTGTGACTGGACATACCAAAAGAAATACAAAAGATGGGACCTTGTCATTTTGGAGTTATTTTGAGGTGAAGTGTTCCATAATCCCTCAGTGGCAAAAGACAGGACGTTTGTCTGCAGAGCATGGACCAGACCACAGGGGAACATACACATCTTGTATCCTAAGACTGGTTCACAACAGTAATCATCCTGGACAGACATGGGTACCTACAGTCCACATTACTCTACCTGATAGATGATCATATCGGTGAGGAAGATTCTTAACCATAGCCAAGTGTCTGTCTTCCATGTCAAACAAATTCTTGTAAATTCTGGGAATTCAAAACCAAGTTTATTGTAAATATATCACACAGAAATAGAAAAAAAAAAACAAAAACAACAAAAACTAAGAAACTCAGCAAGAGGGAATAGGCAGAGACAAATTACCAAAAAATGGATAGTCACTTCAGACCTTGATCTCTCAAACAATGGTTTAGAATTTCAACTAGATAGCAAAGCTAGAGCATAACATTTATCAGTAATTCTCAGGCTATGTTTTTATTAGGGAGCAACATTTATTAATCAAGTACCATGTGCCAGGAACTGTTCAAAATGCTTTTCACATACCACCTCATTTATCTTTTAAACTACTTTGCTTTCCCCAGAAAGAGGTCTTGCTTTATTTTCCATCCAGCTGAAATAATATACAGTGACAGTAAGAATTTTACTCATTTTTTAAAAGTCAGTTTATAACTGATGAAAAAATTTCCTCCAAAAGTGTGACTTAATACAGTTCTAGGCGAGACAAGGAGAAACTAATGACACTATATTTACTTTACAATTAAGATATGATGCACGTGGCCAAGGACTCTGTCTAGACATGTGCCAGATGGGATTGCTGTCTACAAGGAAAAGAACGGACTTTGATCCCAAAGTATAGCAACTGACACAAGTTAGTTAGCAAAGTGCTAGGAATTTTTAAGTAATAATGAAATATTTAGTACTTTAAATATTATACAGGAAAAATATCAAAGAGTTTCTTGTCTATACTTAAAAGAAATTAGGCTTTCGAAATATGTCAGAGAAAGGCAAATACCGGATGATTTTATTCAAATGTAGAATATAAAGAAACAAAGCAAAAACACAGACAAGACCAAATCAAAAGAAACCCCTGCAATCTGACTGCAGCTCTGGGGTGACCAGAGGGGAGAGTGTGAGATGGGAGTAACTGCGGGAGGGGACCCAATGGTCTGTGGTGGGTTACTAGTGCTTTGGTGGTAGGTGTGTTGCGTTTACATACATTTGAAAAAACGTGAACTTATTATCCCTAAAACATATACAGTAGTTGTAGACCAACATTATCTCAATATAAAAATAATTCAATAGAAAAACAAACAAACAGGCTTTCTAGAGCATTTGGATTTTGAGTTTTCCAGGCAAGGAAGTTAATGCTGTTTACCTTTGTATTCTCAGTTACATGTGGCTTGAGTACACTACAAAGAATAGGACCCAACAACTAAAAACACAAATAAATGCAGCAAGGAAAAAAAGGCCAGCAATACTAGTATCTAAAAGACAAAAAATTCCTCTTCAAATTCTACCCCAAACCTGATTATAACGCCCTCAGAGTAGGAGCTACAAGGTACATGGTTACTTGACTATTAATAACCGATTAGGCCTCCCTGGTGGCACAAGGGGTTAAGCACCGCACTATGAAGCAATCCACAGCCTCTGCAGCATGTGTTTGATCCCCCAGCCTGCCAGGGAGCAACCCACATGGCGTAGCAGACCTCTCCTGTCTCTCCCGCTGCTCCCCTCAGCAGTGTATTTCAGTCAATCTGCCTGTTCTGTTCCCCACTCTGTCTCTGGTGAATCCTCTCACCCACCTGCATCTCTGGCCTGCACCCCAGCTCTTGTATGCATAAATAAATAAATGTTTAAAAAAAAATAACTGATTAGATAACCTGCTCAAAACAGAATCTTATAAAACATGAACTGCTATAATCAGCTTAATAACTATAAGTGACTGGACATTTCATGTAGAATGATTTCCTTTTTTAGCATAATGTTTCTATATAAAAAATGAAACAGAACCTATACCAGAACATTCTTACCCTTGTCAAGGAATTCTAGGGAATAGAGCAACTCCCAGCTCTCCCTGGCCAATTTGAAACTCTCTAACACCTCAATGGAGTTAGCAAGTTCTGCTTTATTAACCACAATGTGACGATTCCTCCCTTTTGCAGAACAGTCTTCATCATCTGAACTCTGTTTAGGGAACAGGGAGAACATGATTAAAGCGAGAAATAGTTAGAGATTGGAACATTAGTATGTTTATTGCAGCCCAATTCTGATTACTATGTGGATTTTATGTCAAAGGATACTATCATGGGTAGAATAAAAAAAAAAATCTAAATTTAACAATTTATCTTTAAAATGTAACAAATTTTTCACCTTTTCACTCTCATTCATTCAAATTTTATTTTTTAAATTAAGTTTATACTTTTTTCATGAAAAATACTAAGCTTATGTTGACTTCAGAAGTAAAGCTATGGAGTTACAATTTCTAATAATTTAAAAATATATAAATTTTATGAAAATGAAGAGTTTTACACTCAGAAATATAGTTTAAGTAGCACCTATTAGATAGCTTACTTTGTCCCCCCCAAATCTGTGATTAATTTGTTTCCAAATAATAGTGTGTTGTGTATAGAATAAAATTATTCTGAGTTCCCTAAGAAAAAATTCAGAGAAGTGACTATAGTAAACTTCAGTTGGTTATACATCACTTCAATGGCCACCCCTCTCTCTAGCTCTGCTTCCCCCTCATGCAGGGGGTCCAGCCAGGAATTACAATTGTCTGCACTTAGCTTTGAACACCCTCTATATTTCACAATAAAGGTTCCCACGTTTGCTCTTTGTCTGAAGTGATATAAAGGCAAAGAGGGAGTATACCTCAGAGAAAGGAAGGTGGAGCATAAGCTACTCAGTATGATCAGTTTTCCATACTGGCGGTCAAATACCGCCACTTAATTTTATTTTGCTGTTTCTTAAATTTGTTATTCCAAGGCTTTAATAATTCAATGACCCAAATTAAATCCCTCCCCATTGATTTTTATCCCACTAAGATCATATAAAAAACATGTATAATTATTTTAGTTAAAGGCTCCATTCTTTAAGATAAACTCAGAAAAATAGGCCCGGCTTCCCACTATCCACCGTATCTGAAAGGATTACCATGGTTTTTTCTCTTCCTTCAGCTAGTTTCCTCTTTTTATGTATGTGTTTATTACGATCAATTTCTATATCACCATACACATTTGACACATCCTCAAGAAGAACCAGTGGAACCTGGCTTGGGGCATTAGGACCTACAAATGGGAAGAGAACACCAACACGTAAAAATGCAGAATATTTAACATCAGGAGGAAGTTAAATCAACAGCTGTATGAAAATATAGGTCATTTAAAAAGATATTCAGAGTGATCCCAACTAGGCAAACAAATAGGTATACCTGTATAAGGAAATAAGAGCTGTGTTATATTGGAAGGACTGTGGGTGATTTCTTAGTTTTCTAATTTTCTAGAATGTATACACATATATATTAAGAATCCTTGTTTATTATGAAATCTATGGCTTTCTCAAAATAGAGGCATTTAATTAACCATTTGATATAGAAATTCTTAATGAAAATGTACTTATATAAAAACCACCAATAACTAAAAAAGCACTAAGATTAACTTTCAGTTATTAGTATATAAGAAGAATATTAAGGTAAACATTTTTGTCTTCCTCACCACCCCTACTAAGGCCAGTATACTGGGACACTAATATTCTTAAACCAACCTTGGAAGAGAGATGGTTGTATGCTGTTGACATACTGGAATGCATTCTTAAAGAAGACCAACATAGTGGAATAAACCACTTGGTTTTTATATTTTGCATGTGCTTCATTATCAAAGTTGTTCATGTATCTGCAAAGATCCTTCATTCTATGCAAGATATCACCATAGCTTCTGAAAGATGAAAGATGACAAAAAGTACTTTGTGATTCTTAGCAAAAGGTCTAAAGAAATGTCCCAATAGACAATACATGTACTAAGTTATTTTTGACTGTATCCATATAATCCACAGATTCCTCCTGTATCAGAGCAGTGCTCAGACCAATATTTCAAGACATAAACATGCCAAGTAGCTTTTCTCTTCTCTGAATGCCAAGGCATGCTAGTGCTTCAAAACTCAACATTGTCTTAAAAGCACATACTTTAGTTAAGAATCTTTTAATAAAGTGAACAACCACCTTGTTGACATATGTACCAAGTGTTATATAATTTGCCCAAGGTGAAGTATACCTATGCCATGCTTTAAAGTTTGTTTCTTAACAAGGATCCTGAGATGATGCAACCAAAAGGTTAATAAGGCAATTCTAGAAACAAAGAATTTTTTACCGTCTTCCTTTATCCATCTGCCATTCACATCTCATTCCAACAACATTCAAAATTTTAAACAATCTCTCCCAGGGGTCCACAATCTGGGACGATTTTTCAGTCAGCCCTTCTATTATGTACTTCTGAGAGCTACGTTTGCTTGGTGACATTAAATCAGATGTTTCTTGGGTACCTGAGACATGAGAAAAAAATGGCCTACAATTAATACTACTTACTATTTATGTGGCACTTGATAGAATCTCAAAGAAAGTCTGACTCCCCCTTCAAAAGACAGAACCATCAGTGGCCATTGGTATCAGTAGAATGTGACTTTTGAGCTGTAGTACATACATGAAGGCAAGAGCACTCATGTTACAGCTCAGCAAACTGACTGTTTTTATCAAGGGGTAAAACTGGTTCCAGAAAAATCTCATCTCTTCACTGCAGTATTATTTTCTAGGAACCATCTTTTAGAAACACCATCAAACTGGCATGTATCCACATAAGATATAGGCACAATGAGGGTTTTCTGAGTTTGAAATTTTACTAAAATCTGTCTAAAGAAAATTGCAGGACATTCAAATTTACCTTGGTGCTGACTCTCTATCTGAGTAGACCTAGTGACGTAATTGATGTAAAATTCAGCTGCTTTGTTCAAGTACTTATATAGTAAATTGGCAGGCAATCGAACATCATGGTTGTTAATTATTAGAGGAAGGACATCACAAACTGTTGAAGAGGAAAAATAAGAAAAAACAATAGTTGTCTATCTACCCCAGGGTTATGGCAAAAACAAAATTTATTTTAGAGTTCATAAATGCAGTATCTAAAAATCCATAGGAAAAAATCCCTTATGGCACATTTATTTAAAGATTACAGTATAAAGGGACACCAGTGAGTGGAATGAGCAAGGAAACACACACAGATTCTCCAGTATGGTTTAGGGACTAATTCTTACACTGGGTAGTAACTGAGATGTGTACTATTATGCTTCATACTTAAACATATGGTTACACATATTCTAATGGCGGTATCACATAGTACATAATTAAAAACTTAGAGGTTGTTCAAAATGCATTATAGACTGAAGAAATTAACAAGGATTTAAGTTCTAAAATACAAAAAATTCCTTTGCTTTCTACAAATGACCTTAATCTACTTATCACTATGAATTCATAAACAATACAATTTTCTTACCAAACAATTTTCTAAAGCAGTTAACAGGAGATTCTTGTTCTTCAATAGTTTCAGCCTCTAATAATGCCTCCCCAAGGCCAACCTGTTTCAAAATGCAGTCATCCAAGTGTATTATAGTTTAAGAGAACAGAATGATAAGAAACAGGATATTTTTTATTTGCCAAATAGTATGTATAAACAAACTTCCCCAAGAAAGAAATATTTACATTTTAAAGATTAGAAAACAAAAGGGTGCATCAATAGCAGAGCCCAGAAGGGAACCTCAAATTCACCTTACCACAGATGACTACTTTGCTTTGGTTATTCTTCTCTGAAGTAGCCAAAGTAAAATGCTAACAAAATATCTACAAAAGCTTAAGGAAAACATTGGAACTATACTTAAACTAACAAGAGAGTTTTAAAGAGTTTCTAAGAAGCGTGGAAATTTACTTTCTACATCAAGGTAATCATCACTTTCAAGAGTTGTCAGTAGCAGCTTTACAGCCTAGGTTAGGTCAGATGGAAATGTTCATGTTTTAGGCCCCTCTTTCTGTTCCTGTTGGCCTAGCACAGTACACAGTCAATCAAGACAGTTACATTATTCTTCCTGTGGTCACACTGGGATGCATGGGATGAACAATGTGAGCCCACATAGCACAGAAAGTTAAAAGTCAGAGTAATGAACAAGAAGTATGCTGGGTTGAATAATATCCCCCTCAAAATTCATGTGAACTCAGAACCTCATTCGTATATATTTTATTTTATAAAAAGTTAAGGTTTTCGTAGATACAATTAGTTAAGGTGAGGTCATACTGGATTAGGGTGGGCCGTAAGTCAATGATTGGTGTTCTGAGAAGGTCAAGGAAAGTCACAAAGACACAGACACACATGGACGAGGGCCACATGGCAAGGGAGACAGAAACTGGAATGATGTGACTATAAGCCAAGGAAATGACAAAGATTGCCAGTGACCATGGGAGCCAGGAAGAGTTAGGAAGGATTCTTTCCTAGAACCTACAGAGGGGGCGTGGCCTTGTTCACACAGTGCTTTTGGATTTCTAGCTTCCATAATTGTGAGAAAATAAATTTCTGTTGCTTAAAGCCAGCCAGTTTCTGGCTCTTTGTACAGCAACCCTGAGAAACGAACATGGGGAGGTACAGAGAAGGTTAACTGAGGCCAGAAGTCAAAGAAAACTGTATGGGAAAGAATAAGTAATAGAGTCTGGTTAAGGACTTGAATCCTGACTCTCCCACTTATTGGCCATGAGAATTAACTAACATTTAAAACTCAGTTTCCTCATCTGTAAAGTAGGGTATTATCTACTACATTTAACAGTATCTGTCAGTAGTACTCAATAATTATTACAGATATAAGGAAAGGGTAGGAGTTTAGGAAAAACAGGGTCCACAGGGCTGAAGCACATGAAAAATATGTCTGTTCAAACCATCAACCATGGTTCTCCATTTAATTCAAACACATTGTGCAATACAATGGGATACAAATATTTTTTAAAACTTTACCAACTGCAAATAAACAGCACTGTGAGAGCTTAGTGACTGTTTCCTTAAACCGATAAGACAACTTTTACCACAATGTAGCTTTCTGACAAAGTTTTCTTGTTTTAAGTTCAATCTTATGGGAGGCACCTAAGAATTTCTGCTTTACTATAGCTCCTACACATACTGATGAATCTGTTACTCAATTTTATTTTTTCTGAAGAAAAAGACTTAAATCTTACCCCATGTTGCACTACTGTTTCAGGGAAGCGTCTCAAAAGCAGAAGCAGCATTTCCGAACGTTCCAATGTGTTGAAGCATTGCTCTGTCACCTTCAGTAACATTTCACACTGGACCCGACCAGGAAGAGTTTCAAATAAACCTGTACACAACACATTTTACTTTAAAAAGTATCTTTAGAAAAAGAATAATGAAGAAAAAAAATGAAAGACATATACAGAACAGTAAATGCTATGTAAAAAAATCACTGGTTTCACTTACAACCTAGAAGGATTTTGGGTTAGATGGTATCAGGCACAAGATGTTTTGTTGAATGACCATAATTATTTGTAGGCCTTATTGGGCCCAGAAGATGAGACTGATTATGTGAAGGGATAATAATGCCTGTTGCTGACTGAGAAAAAAAAGCGGGTACTTGTTTAAGTTGTAATGGACTAAGCCATCACTTTTTTACCCAGAATTTGAAACCTCTGATTGGTTATGGCAACTGACATAGAGTGGAGGTTAAGAAGAAAGGTTATAAATTACTGAAAGTTTCTCTCCGTTTTTGTGGAAATCTGCCTCATCTACAGATGCTTTGATTACTATAGAACCTGTTAAAAATACACATCAGTTCCTTGGGCTAAGAGAAAAATCCACATCCTTTAAGCAAATCCAAAGGGTTCTAAGCAAATGATCCAAGGACCAAGTGACATCATTTGTATAGACTAAAGTGTCAAGAACAAAACTATACATGGGAACCAAAGCCACAGATGTCGTCACTTTTCATGAAATAACTACATATGACTCGATAGTCCAGAGATGCTAATTTATATGCCATTAAGTTATTACTCAATTCTTACTTCTTAAAAACTGGGTTTGTTTATCCTGTGAATCGTTCCTTAGTGCTGATGTAATAATGCTGATTTCTCTCCATACCACCGGCTGATCTGGGAAATTCACAAACCTATTTTTAAAATGAAAATCAAATTAAAATGTCAGATTCTATGTAGTATCCAAAAAAGAAAGAACATAGCATTGGGAGAAAAACATACTTTTCTTTATTCCGAGTGAATACATAAATGTACGAAAATAAAGATATAAAAATAAAAGCTACTTAAATAAAATGAGTACTCATCAAATGCTTTATGGTTTTTTTAAGTGAAAAGACATGTGATCAAAATATGTAAGCACCCCTAATATCAACAAGAATGAGAAAACTACCCAAAAGAAAAAAAATGGGCAAAGGCAAATCACAGAAATAATATAAATAACCAAAGAGAACATTTGAAAAGACAGTGGACACAAATTTAAAAAAATAGCACGATACCATCTTTTCCTATCACACTGGCATACAGACAGAAAAAGTGGTAATTTCAATGTTAGCAAAGTTGTGGGAAACTGGGCACTGTTATACCCGGTTAGTGGAAATGTAAAATGCCATGTAATGTAAAGTGTATTTTTTGGAGAGTAATCTGATTGAGGGTCAAAATGTAAAATATGCATACTCTTTGACTAGGAAAACACCAAGACACAGGTACAAAGTTCTCAATATAATGTCAAATGATTGAGCTATCTAAATGTTCACCAACAAAAGAAATGCTCTTATGAAATGCTATGCAGACATGAAAAGATCTCTACATACTGACATGCAGAGGGATCTGTTACAGTGGGTGACGAGCTGCAGATTGAGTAGTATAAGCTCAGTTTTGTAATCCCTCACCACGAAAACCTGACATGTATTGTATATATAAATATACACACACAATAACATACATATATACTATATGTACACATACACACACGAAGCTTAACTTTGAGTTTAGGAGGGATTTCACTTTAATTTTCTATATTTAGGTATTGTTTGAACTTTTGCGAGGATTTCCAAAATAAAATAAATTATTGGATGGAAAAGTTTTAACAACAATAAAACATTAAGACGACTTCTTTGCAGAAGGCAGGGCAACAATTCAAGGAAGGGGCGAGCTCAGGACTAAGTAAGCTTTTAAGATATCCGAGATGGAGATGAACTTGAAGCTCTTCACCCAACTCCCACTTCCACTGACAGAAACAAAACCTCACTGAGGTCCAGCGCGAGGAAAGCTGGAGGCCAGCGTCCCCACTCACATGTCGTACAGCAGTCTCCCGGCGGTGGCAGTCCGCTCGGCGTTCCTTTCGATGGTGTACATCTCATACTGCAACACAGAGGACACGCACGGTCACCACCTCCGCCGGGGCTGGTCCCAGCTCATCGCCAGCAGCGGTGGCCCCCGAGGGAATGGAGGGCCTGTGAGTAAAGCATCACCTGCTGACACAGCGCTTCGGGGCTCGGGGGTGTGACCCTCAGGTTCACCTACAACCCTTCCGCTCCCGGGATCAGTGGAATAACGTTTCTAAGGTGGCAGGAGCGGAACAAATATATGGCTGCCATTTCGATGAATGAACTAGCGAATGGCTTTCCTAGGGGCGATCACGAGTTGTCCAGGCCACACAACACCATGCACACCCCACGCCTCTAGCCACCTGGGCCCCAAGGTGCTGGGTGCGCTCGGGAGAGGCTTATGGAAGGTGCAGGAGATCGGGCTGGGGGGGGGGGCAGGTAGAAAAAAGTGGAACAGGACAGGGACGGCCGAGCAGAGGCGATCGGCCCCAGAGGGGGGTGCAGCGGCCGCCAGGGCCACGGCGCTGCGAGGTGCTCACACCCCCCGGCAGGCGGCCGCAGCATCGCCTGACCTCACCTGGATATTAAAGTCGGCAGGGTAGAGGCTGCGGGCGGTGATCAGCCAAGCCTTGGCTGCCCATAGGTCCTGCTGGACCAGCTCCCGGGCTCGCTGCACCAGGAACTCGCAGTCACCCTGCGCGGACATGACCCCGGAGGTGTCGCGACCCCGGCCTGAGCTCGCCGGACCTTCCGGCTCCGTAGACGCCGCGACCACGGCGGGGGAGGCTACTGCGCATGTCTGGGGATGCAGGGCCGCCGAGAGTGCCTAGGGCCGGTTTTCCGGGTTTTGCGAGCAGCCGCCACCGGGGGGCGCTAGGCTGCGGCCACGTCCCTTCCTCCTCTGATGAACGCACAGGGTTTTGACGCCAGCTCTTCCAGATCACCGCCAAAATACGGAGAAGTGGATTCCTGCTCTCGCGGGTTCCAGCGTGACCCTGGTGACGCCTGGGAGCATGCGCGGGATCGTGCTGTCGCCGGGCGCTGCGTCTGTGTTTCCCAGCGCCCCGCGCGCGCGCCAATATTTTGGAGCCCCGGGGATACTGGCGGTGTTGGGAGCCCGCGGTCCCCGGGTACCTCCCGGCCCTGGTACCCGGAGCAAAGTTGGGGAGCAGCTAGAGATGTAAAGGCCGAACGCGGTCGGCCAGGCGGTGGGAGGGAACCCCCTGCCCTGGGCTGGTGGAATAACACCCCCGGGGTCACTGTTGGGGATGAACCGAGCAAAACCGAGGTTTTCGAGCAAAACCAAGGGCAGTGGTAGTGAGTGGCTAGCGTTTGTTGCTTTTTGTATTTCCTAAGTACGTCCACCTTTTATTGTTCCCACCTCTTCGCTGGTTTCGCCAACATTTACTGAGCACTCGAGGTAATGAGTACTTACAAGGTGCATTGCTGCTTGCAGTGGGAGCTGCAAACATGATTTTCCCCGTCCCAGCAAGGGCTTTACAGTGTTAGAGACGTGTGACCTATGAGCTCCTACAGGAGCAGGGTTATGTTCACCAAAGCCCCAGATTCGTTTTCCTTTTGAGAGGAAAATAAAATTATTTCCCTGCATTGTGAAGAGAGGCCACACTTAGCAGGAGGAAAGAATGTACCAAAAGGTGGCTTCAACTAGATTTACAGTCCAAGTTCTGTATACAAAAAAATTAGCAATGTCTAGCACTACTGATAGGTTTCCATTTAAAATAGGGGATTAATAACGAAGAATATGTAAAATGGAAATGATCTCTGAAAAATAGCGTCCCAAAAGTGCTGTAATAAGATTGCTGAACTAATTTAAAAGGTGATAGTCATGTATTGCTTTTTTCCATTTTATATATTTTTTTAACATTTTTCATTTTTGCACAATATATGCATTTTCAACTTGGTTATAGTCCCCATACAATTCCCATCCCCGTTATTTTGACCCTAATCCTTCTTCCCCCAGACCCCCCAGTGTGTCTCTGGTCATTATTTTACCTAAAAAAAATCCCAAGAGCTTAGTATTCAAAACTGATCTGTTTGTAAAAACAAAAAAAATAGTATGTATATGTCTACATTTAAAAGTTTTAAATATGAATATGTACATTTTTATTTACAGTTATACATACAGTATATGCTGATTTGTTTTAATAATTTATAAAAATAAAAATTTAAAGCTAGTGGTACGTTAGAGTACTAGTTTTAGAGATAAGTACCAAAGAAGGTCAGGCACAAAAGAATATTATGTAACGCTCCAGGGCTATCAAATTCATTTATGTCTCAGATCTTTAATTTTGCTTATGATACCATTAAAATGGTAATTTCAATATTGTCTCTTGTACTTGGATTTTATTTGCTTTTGTCATGTATCCTCAATGATATCGTTAGTTAGCTACGATTCGCTAGTTAATCTCAGTAATTGTATGAAAGATTGGTTGTATTGGCACTCGAGGAAGCATTTTGGTTCCAAGGCTGCTGTTTAATATCTCCTAATTATTCACAGGAATTGCCTAATTGTGCAGTGGCTCTGTGGGCCAGGATTCCTCCATGATAGAATTCTTTTGGCTTTGTAGAAAACTAAAAGAAGGTAGGAAGTTGACAGTATCAGGATAGTTTTTATGTTACGTAGTACAGGTCATTAAAGCAGATTGCTGGCTTAAATGTTTTTCATTATTTTATTGATTATATAAATACATACTTTTATAATAAACCATTATGTAAGGATTTTCACTTGGCAAAAATTACTGGAATTTGGAATTACCAAAACTACACTTGTTCCTAAGTCATTAGTTCTCTAGTGTTTTATTGAGTAACAATTGTAAATTAAAAATTTACATCTAGGGCTTCCCCAGCGGCACAAGGGATTAAGCGCAGGGCTGTGAAGCTGTCTGCAGCCTCTGCAGCTTGGGTTTGATTCCTGGCCAGTTAGGGAGATACCCACATAGCAAGCACACCTCTCCTGCCTCTCCTGCTGTTCTCCTCAGCAGTGTATTTCATCAGTCTGCCTGTTCTGTTCCCTACTCTGTCTCTGGTGAATTCTCTCACCCTCCCGCCCCTCTGGCCTGTACCCCAGTTCTTGTGTAAATAAATAAATCTTTAAAAAAATTTTACATCTAAGTGCTAAATAACGGAACTCTGGATTTATGTTAGATGCCAACCAATTGGGATTGCCTCAGACTTCTTTCCATAATACAACATAAAATTGGTGACTTTTCTAGCTAACGTCTTAATTTTGAAGTCTCCAGCTAAATATTTCTAGGATGTCATGTTGGCATTTCAAAGAACAGAAGGGAAGTACCTTACCAAGTACCTTACATCTTTGGCCTCTCCGCTGTGATCTTGAGAGAGTCTAAGCACCTGGCTCATGTTTTTCATGACAACTTTTTTAAGAAATTAATTTGTTGAGATATAACGTAGTATAAAACTCACTTGTTTTAAGTTTACATATTTGTCAGTGTTATCCAGAGAAACAGAGTAGATATATGTTACTAATATAATGTGTGCATGTTTGTAGGGTAAAGAAAATGTCAGGCTTTTCTGCCCTCCCGCCATCAGGATAGATGATGGATCCTTATCCTGAGTGCATGCCTGATGGCGGGCACCTGGAATAGGGTGTGGGCATAGGTAGATGGGATTCAGCTGGGCTAAGATTGTGCTTTTTTTAAGGGCGGCGTCACGGGGACGCCAGCAGAAGCCCAAGCAGAAGCCGAGAAGCAGCAGAACGAACGCCAGAGAGCCCATATGCCATATGCCTGGTGAACCCCAATAAAAGACCTGCAAAAAACCACTGAGGACTCTGACTCCTCCTTTACCCGGTCTGCATGGGATCAGAAAACCTGCACTGTGTCCTGTCCTGCCTTTACAATGTTATATTCTTTCTTAGAGAGAGACAGGTTTGATTTAAGGATTTAGCTCATGTAATTGGGGCTAGCAAGACTGAAATTTGTAGGGCAGGTCAGTAGGCTGGAAACAGATGGAGGTTGGTGCTGTTGTCTTAAGTCAGAATTTCTTTTCCTGGAAACCTCAGTTTTTGATCTTAAGGCCTTTTTTTTTTTTTTTTTAGATTTATTTATGCATACAAGTGCTGGGGTATAGGCCAGAGGTGTGGAGGTGAGAGGATTCACCAGAGGCACACTGACTGAAATACACTGCTGAGGGGAGCAGCAGGTGAGTCAGGAGAGGTCTGCTGCGCCATGTGGATGGAACTTGTGCTGCAGTGGCTGCGGATTGCTTCATAGGTTGCGACTTAACCCCTTGCACCACCAGGGAGGCCCTCTTCAGGACTTTCAAATGATCACAGAAAGCTCACCTACCTTATTGAAAGGAAATCCCCTTTACTTCAAGTCAGCTGATTGTAGATGCTAACCATACCTATTAAATACCTTCACAGCAACATCTAGAGTTAGTGTTTGATTAAATTGCTGGATAATATAGCCCAGCCAAGTTGACAGAGAATACTATCATCACAGTACACAAGTCAATAGTTTTATAGTCTTTTTGCTTACTAAAGTTGTACCAACATCTCCACAACAACCTAATTTCCAACACCTTAAACACTTTCCCCCTTGGATTTTTCTTTTTTTCTTTTTTTAAGATTTATTTTTATTTATGCATACAAGAACTTAAGTATAGGTCAGAGGTGTGGAGGATGAGAATATTCACCAGAGACGGTTGGGAGCAGAACTGGTGGATCTACTGAAATACACTGCTGAAAGGAGCAGCGGGTGAGGCAGGAAACTTCTGCTTTACCATGTGAGTTAGCTCCCTGGTCAGGGATCAAACTCAGAACACAGTGGCTAGTGATAGCTTGATAGTGCTGAGACTAAACCCTGCACCACCAGGCCGAATTTTTCTTCTTATGTCTCTTTTTTTTGTCATCAAGGTCCATGACAACTTTTAGTTCATATAAGATGACCATCTTCCTGACACAAGTTTCTTTGACTCATTTTACTGATTTGTATTAAACTCGATTGCCTTTTCACCTGTTCTACTTCACAATCTTAAAATTCACAAATACAACCTCTTAACTTCCCTGCCCTCAAGTCCGTCATTGGTTCTTAGCAACTTCTTCATTTCTTCTCTCCCTGACTTCAGCTTCATAGATCTCTATCCCCTTGACACCTACGTTTCTCCAAGTGTATCTCCCTCCTCCTGGCCTCACTCCTTTCTACTCAGACTAGAAACCTGTGCTTTGGGACACTCAGTAGGTTCAATGTCCTTGCCTTCTCATCCTACCACTGTAGCCTTTAAATAACTGACTCTGGATCCATCATTTAGTACATTTGCCTGAATGTTGTGACTAACTTGAAATAGGTGCAGTAAATATATTATTATGGAAGTGGCTGAGTTCTGTTGGAGAAGTGCATCCAAAGGTGCAGATTGGTGTTGCAACAAATTTCATGTTTTAGTATCAACTGTTCCACCACCAACTATTTCCCATCTTTGTCTTTTTTCTCAAGTGCCTGTATTGTTCACTTTGAGTGGATGATTTGGACTTTTACTGAGAAGATTGAGGCCTCAAGCCTTCAACTCCTTCAGTTTTGGATACCGTGGCCCTATTTACCTTTCAAGACTGAACATCTGATCATGTATGTATTCTTAGAATTCTTTGGTGCTTTCCAATTGTACAGATACTTGGCTTGTAGCTACCTCTCTGCCTTATCTTTTGCTCCCATCTTGATCCATAATGACTATAATAATGCATATAAAAGCCAAGATGCATCTGACTTTTTTAAGCACGAACCACCAGGTGAGTTATGTGATTCTTTTTTTTTAAGATTTATTTATTTATGCATATAAGAACTGGGGTACAGGCCAGAGGTGGGGGGCAGTGAAAGGATTCACCAGAGACAGAGTGGGGAACAGAGTAGGCAGATTGACTGAAATACACTACTGAGGGGAGCAACAGGCAAGTCAGGAGAGGTCTGCTATGCCATGTGGGTAGCTCCCTGACTGGGGATCGAACTCATGCTGCAGTGGCTGCGGATAGCTTCATAGGTTGCATCTTAACCCCTTGTGCCACCAGGGAGGCCTGAGTTATGTGATTCTTACTGGGAATAACCTAATATGCATCTTTCAATTCTGATGGCATTAATCTGGTGGTTTTAATTCCCCTGAGGCTGTAGTGTTGTTTTGGTTTACTATTTTGATAAGATGCTGTTATGAACACAGGGGTGCACATATCTTTTTGTATTAGTGTTTTCATATTCTTTGGTTACATAATCTAGAAGTGTTTTGACTGGATCATATGGTATCTACATTCTTAGTTTTTTGAGGAAACTCCATACTGTTTTTCTGAGAGGCTGCATCAATTTACATCCCCAAAGGTGGACAACTATTCCTTTTTCTTTACACTCTTGCAGTGTCTGACTGGAAACATGCTTATAGGGGTGAGATGATATCTTAGTGTGGTTTTCATTTACATTTCCCTGATAATAAGTTAAGCATTTTTTTTCATGAGTTTGTGGGCATCAATATGTCTTCTTTTCAAAAATGTTTAGTTGTGGTCAAACATACAGCAGAGAATTTACCATTTTAGCATTTTTAAGTATGTGATTCATTAGTATTACATATAGTCCTATTGTTATATAACCAATCTCCAATATGTTCTCACCTTACAAGACCGCAATACTGAAATCATTAAACAACAACTTCCTGGGGCCTCCCCGGTGGCACAGCAGTTGAGTGCTGGGTTGCGAAGCTGCCCACAGCCTCTGCAGCGCCGGTTCGATCCCTGGCTGCTCCCCGGCCACCGGAGGAGGGTCCCACATGGCGCCCAGACCTCTCCTGCCGCCCGCTGCTCCCCTCACCAGTGTACTTCGGTCCTGCTCCCTGCTCTGGCTCTGGTGAATTCTCTCACCCTCCCGTGCTTCTGACTGTACCCAGTGCTTGTATAAATAAAATAAATAAATCTTTAAAAAAAAAAAAAACAGCAACTTCCTATTTCTCATCTCCTACCTCCTGGACAAAAGTATTTTACTTTTTGTTTCTATGAGTTTCACTACTCTAGATATGTTATATATGTGGGATCATACAATATCTATCTGTAACTGACTTATTTCACTTTATCAATGTTATATCAGATATCATTAATGGCCTTTCTTTTTAAGTCTGAATAATCATGCTAGGATGTACATATCACATTTTGTTTATTCATTCATCTATCAATGGACTCTTGTTGCTGCCATGAACGTGGAGTATAGGTGTCTTTTCAAGAAACTGTTCTGCTTGCTTTTGCATCTAATCTGTGATAAAGCAGCTATGATCATAAAAATGGAAAAAGACAGTCTCTTAATAAATGGTGCTGGCAAAATTGGAAAGTCACACATAAAAAAATGAAGTTGGATTACACACTAACATCCCCCCCTACACACACACACACACACACACAAGAACCCTCCAAATGAATTAAAGATTTTTATGTAAGACCTGCAACAATAAAGTATACAGAAAAAAACTGACAATATATTGCATAATGCCGACAATGAAGATTTTTTTTAGTGACTCAACCCCTATGGCAAGGTAATTAAAAACAAAAATAAATAATTGGGATTACCTCAAGTTAAAAATCTTCTATACACCAAAAGAAAATACATGATTAAATAGATACCCTATTCAATGGAGGAAAACATTTACATAATATATAACTGATAAGGGACAAATATCAAAGATATATTTTAAAAATTTATACAATTCAATAATAAAGAAAACAAATAACCCAATTAATAAATTGGAAGCAAATATGAACAGACAATTCACTAAAAAGGATTCCAGAAATCCAAAAGACATGAAAAAAATGGTTATTGTCACCTTTAATCGAGAGGTGTATGTTAGAACTATAATGATTCCGTTTCACATCCATGAGAAAGACACACATTAAAAAGATCTCCCACAAGAAGTGCTGGAGAGGATATGGTAAAAAAGGGACCCATTACATTGTTGGTGGCAATATAAACTGGTGCAGTCACTATAGAAAGCAATCTGGAATTACCTTAAAAAACTAAAATATAAAAGGAGACACCAATTGACTCAGCAATCCTATTCTTGGGTGTATATATATGTATATATATATATATATGTATATATATATATATATCTCTCCACAGACTATGAAATCATTGCCAAGACGCACTTATGTTCCACAGTGTTCACAGCAGCATTATTTACAATAGCTAGGACATGGAAACAGCTTAAATGTCCATCTATGGATGATTAGATAAAGGAGATGTGCTAAATCCACACTATAGAGTATTATATACCCATGAGAAAGGATGAAATGTAGCCATTTTCAACAAATGAAGGGAATTTGAGAGAATTATGTATAGCAAAGTAGTCCACAATAAAAAAAAGCACTGAACTTCTACGTAACAGACAGTACAACAACAAAAAACACTTTCCAAAACTAGTGGGCATAATAAACATCCTGAGGGCTCTGAGGTGAAAAGGGAGGGAGAGGGAATGGGACAAGGGGACACAAGGGATGGTGGTGGTGGTGGTGGGGAAACAAATACACATGCTCAAAAATGGAAAAAAAAAAAGAGATCCCATAATAAAATAAAAAAAAATCACCTCTAAGCTTCATCTAGAGGAGAATGAAACAATGGCTGCCTGCTTCTGTGTCTGCACCTCCATAATCAGAAGTCTCATTTAATGTTCAGATCACAAGCCCCAATATTTGGAGGACAAAGTCCTTATTGCCTACTCTGGCTCCTGCAAGCCACTAAGGGACACTGGTGCAGTTGCCTGCCATTGGGCGGGGATGAGTGGGTGACAGTGTAGTGTACTATGCTGAAATGGATCAAAATCAACCACAATTTGCCAGGCACATCTTCCCTTTAGAAGCTACAAGCCTTTGAATTGAATATAGAATTCTTAAATAATTACGTAAGATGGATTTTTCTAGTACCATGTTGTCCAGGCGGAGAGAGAAATTCCTGGCACTCCTACACTGCCATCTTCCCTGACATTTTAGGGGTATTTAGTCTTTCATTCTGGTACTGTTCATTTTAACTTCTTGGTGTCAAAATTCTAATTTAGCAGTTATGAAAACTCACTGCATCTTGCTATATGGAATATAAAATTATTGAGAGTCATAGCTGGAAACTAATTTTTAATAATATTTAAGGGCTTTAAGCTGTACTCCAGATTATGCAAGGGCTTGCCTAGTACCTTGGCCATATGAAACTACATTTGTGTGTATAAATAAGATCTGGAGCATAACAAAGCAGTGGAGAAAGGATTGGGATCCTGGGGAATTGTAGTTTAGACACTATTATAAAATCATTTGATTTTCCACTATGATAGCAGTAAGAAGGTAGTATAAATTCAGATGAAATGGTTTATATTGTATGTGATAGCAAACATTGTAGCACAGTGTACTCTACCTGAACCCACAATGAGGAAAGAATATACCACCCCAAAGTTTATGTTCGTCTGGTGTTAGGCATTCATCAGACTTTTAAGTCTGTTTTCCTTGACTCCCTGCATCATCTACATATTATTGTGCATTTCATCATTTTCATTTCATAAGGGCTTGATTTATTTCTCCAATTAGAAAGCAAGATCTTTAAGGTCAAGCCTTATGTTTTAATTCCTTTTTTTTTTTTAATGCTGTCTGCTCTTGGGTCAGTTGTTATTCAATATTTGCTAATTTTTCAGAGCATGAGAAATGTAAGACCTTTTAACTTGTGATTTGTCAGGATGTAAATACTTTTATTTTAAAAAAGAAACTATCACATTAATAGTTCTGATAGGAATGAAAACAGAAATTCTTGATATAGGAGTATGATTGTCCTAAATATGGCTCAAACTTCTACCATAATTTTGTTTCTGCAGGATCCTGTTTGGCATATTAATAATTCATTGATATGTATATGGGTTGATAACATGATGTATTAAATTTGGTTCTAAAGCATCAAACAAAATAAATGAAACCATTGCAAATTGGAAAAGGGCATGATTATTCCATTTTAGCTTTAAAACACCTTGCAGTAGATTGAGAGTTACTGCTATTAATCATCCAAATATCCTATAAATTTAACACTTCAGCATATAAACTTTATTCCCTAGACAGTATGTTTGGCAAAAACCCATTGTTTTTATTCATTAGAATTGTGCAACACAATGTTTTGAAAATAATACATAATCATTACAGGAAATTAGAGAAGTGTAGAAAAGCACAAGGAAGAGAATATAAATCACTCATAATTCCAGCACTCAGAAATAACTATTATTATCATGATGGAATGGCTAGGCAGTATTTTTTTTTCAAATTTCCTCCCCTTAATAGTCTATATTTTATGAGAAAGATAAACAATCCAATAGGAAAAAAAGGGCAAAAAGATTAGAACAGGCATTTCATAAAGCACTATGTCTAAATGGTCAATAAATCCATTAGTGATAAAGAAAATGCAAATTAAAAGAAGATATTGTATATAACCATACAATTATTAGAATTAAGAAAGACTGACCATACCTGGTATTAGTAAGGCTGTGGGACAATAGGAACTCCCCTACTGCTGATGAGCATGTCAGTTGGTTACAGATAATTTGGAAAACTGATTTTTTTTTACTAAACAAAGCATCCACATATCATTTTTCACCTAGGAATGCCAAACCTAAATGTTTACTCAGCAGAATTGCATGTTTCTATTTAATAAAATACATATAGAAGAATGTTCCTAGTAGTAATAGACCCAAATGTCCTTCAAGAGGAGAGTGAATAAATAAATTATGGTACATTCATGTAATCATTTGAAAGGCTTTCCCTGCTGCAGTATACAGTAACAAAAAACTAGTACTGTGTACAGAAAAAGGATGTGGAAAAGGTCAAACATAGTGTGCACATGCCATGTAATTCCATTTATGCAAAGTCTGAAGACAGAACTACACCATTTATTATATATACACAGGTGGGAAAACTATAAAGAAAAGAAAGGAAGTTACTGCAGTCATGTCGGAGTGTGGCTTATTTGGGGAGCAGGGAAGGAGTAAAGATTAAGAGGTGGCAGGAGTATTCTTCCAATGCTTGAGTGGTTCTGCTTCTGGATCTGGGTGATGATTACAAGATATTCACTTTGATATAGTACCTATATAATGTTTCTTTGGTGTACTGCCATTTATATGTGTTATACTGAACAATAAAAGTGTTTGTAAAGAACAAAAGTATTGGATTAGACATTGTTTTTAAATTTATTTTTTGCAAAACAATATCATATACATTTCCAAAAACACTAACCATTCTACTTTTTATAGTTACACAGTAATTCTTTGAATTGATTATTTAAGGAGTTTATTATTGACATGTAGTTGTTTCTAGTTATTTTATAAATATAAATATGGTTTCTTGAACATTTTTGTAAACAATATTTTCAGATGTTCATTAAGGTTTCAATAGAGAAAATGGGTAAGAGATTAAATCAGGCATTTCATAAAGCACTATGTCTAAATGGACAATAAAGCCATTAGTGATAAGGAAAATACAAATTAAAATGGGAAGATATTGCTATATAACCATACAACTATTAGAATTAAGAAAGACTGACCATACCCCTTAAATTCTTAAAAGTAGAGTTATTCTGTTTTAGATTCTACTTGGATGATTATTGTTTATATGTTTTAGAGCTCTTTTCAGTCATTATTTCAAGAAGCATTGGCTTTCTTTTTATTTTTTAAATTATTAAATTTATTTATTTGCTTACATTGTTAATTTTGGTACAGTATTTGATTTCTTCCTCAGGTGTTGCATTTTTTAAAATTTGTTTCATTTTGGGTTTTAGTTGGAAATAGTATTTCAAGATAATAATCTAGGTCTGCTAGATTCTACTTGGATGATTATTGTTTATATGTCTCTTCAGTGTATCAACGTAGGAATTACACTTATTTATCCATCTCTATTTATCTATCACATATGTTCCACTTGAAATTTCTATTTACATTATTTTACTTAATCTTAGATTATTTTACTTAATCTTCTATATGATGATATTTCCTTTTTCCACTCTTAATACTCTACTCAGACCCCAACTCCCCATGAGGGGCGGGACCATGCTTCTCAGACACATCATATCTGGCTGCCAATATCACCCCTCATACCCCTATCTACTCCTCACCCTGTCAGCCTCTGACATCCTGCACACTCGGTGCCCTACCGCCACACCCCTCACACTCACCCACACCATGCCTGACCCTTGTAAAGATCTAATGACTCATGGACCAAATTGTTCCATAAGGGAAAAGATGAGATGAGAAAGGCAACGAGGACAACATAATATACATTTTAAAATATATATGTAAAATATATATCATAAACTACATATATTATTAATAAATATTTATTACTATTCCTATGGGTGTATACCCTCAAACAACATCTATCTTATTTGCTTGTCCCCCGTCCCTGGTGACCACCATTTTACTCTCTTTTATACAGGCTTGGCTTTTTAAGATTCCATATAGAAATGATATCATGCAATATTTACCTTTCTCTGACTTACCTCACTTAGTATAATGTGCCCCAGATCCATGTGTGCTGTTGCAAATGGCAGGATATCTTCCTTTCTCACGGCTAAATGTCTCTATTTTCTTTTCCCTTCCCCTCTTTCCTCTAAGTCTTCATCTCCTTTTCTATTTTTTAAGGGGAGACAAATTCACATAATCAATTTTCATAATGGGAAAACAATTGGAAATTTTATTTTTAAACATTTAAAAAGGCCCCTGATTAAACCCAAACTTTGTTTTTCCTGTGCAGAGGGAAATGCAAAAAAAAAAAAAATGTTTTTTAGGATGATCTGAAAGTAATTATTTAACTAAAATACTTCTTTTTTTGAAGCTAGCATACCCAGATAAAAAAAGCTGCATGTTTTATCTGTGAATTGTTTGAGTCTGAGGATATCTTTCTTTCAATTGCTAACTGATAGTGCTAACATTTTCCCATGTGGCTTATTGATTCACTAGAAGAGAAATCATTCAGTAGGCAGAGAAATGTGGAAAGAGTAGGGAAAAAAAAAAAAGATTGATCTTTTTTATACACTTTAGGTCTAATAAAAAGTTAACATTTCTAATTTCATCAAGTTCAGTTGACTCAAAACTAGCCAAAAAGCAAATCCACAAAGAGCAATCTCTACTTAAATTTCCACTTCACGGACACTGGTGGGTTGTGGAAGGGTGATTGTAATTGACCTGTTTTATGAAGTTACATGCAAATGCTTTGTAATGTGTCTTTATACTAACACAGCCTGTAATTAATATTAGTTACCTACGATTGTGCAAGGGTTTGTTTTCTTGACTGAGTTATGTCTGGTAGAATTAATTTCTCATCTTACACGTGACTGTTGCAAACAGACTCCACTTAGAAGGATTTGTCCCATGAAGTCATACACTTTCCTCTTTGGAGCTTTCACCAGTGGGTGTTTTATTTCTTTGTATTAGTGATTTTGGCCCCAGGAAGCTTTTTCCCTCTCTGGTTTCTGAGTAAACTCGCTGGGTCTCCTTAGATTCCAGCTGCAGAGATTTTTGGCCTGTCAAAAAGCCTTTCATATAACTTGTAAAGGGAACCAACTGTGCAATACTCTTGGCTTTAGACTTAATATTTTTCTAGTTCTTTTGTTTGTACTGATTTTCATCCTCATGTCCACTGACATTATTTTAATGGGCCATTTTCAGGGAGATTAATTATACCCTTGGCACATCTGCTTCTCCATTTGAACATTTTCTTTCTGTGACAGGATTGGAAAATCATAGAAAACAGTTCTTACAGCTGCCTCAGTTACCAAGACAACAAAACGAAGAAATAACTGGCTACTTCCCCCCTCCCTTTTACAGAACTACCTCCCCAATACTGTAATCTCCATCCTAACAGTAGGGTATCTGTTTGAGATTACTAGCTGAGTCATTACTGAATTTTGTGTGCCCTGAGTGCAGCGTGAGATCAGAGCTGTTTTTTTTGGTCTTCAAGTTTTCTTTTGAAGTATTTTTAAAATTACATGGTTAATATATTTATATATGTTTAGTGGGCCTCCCCGGTGGTGCAGTGGTTGAGCGCTGGGTTGCGAAGCTGCCCGCAGCCTCTGCAGCGCCGGTTCGATTCCCGGCTGCTCCCCGGCCACTGGAGGAGGGTCCCACATGGTGCGCAGACCTCTCCTGCCACCCGCTGCTCCCCTCAGCAGTGTACTTCGGTCCTTCTGCCTGTTCTGCTCCCCGCTCTGGCTCTGGTGAATTCTCTCACCCTCCCGCGCTTCTGACTGTACCCAGTGCTTGCATAAATAAATAAATCTTTAAAAAAAAAAAGAAAAAAGAAAAAAAGTTCATACTGTTAAAAAAACCACAAAATATGTATTTATATATGTTTAGTATAAGGATGGCAACCTTGGGCCTCCCACGTGGTGCAGCGGGTTGAGTGCAGCATTGTGAAATTGTCCGCAGCCTTTGCAGCGCAGGTTCGATTCATGGCCGGCCAGGAAGAAACCCACATGGTAAGGCAGAACTCTCCTTCTCCCCCGCTGCTCCCCTCAGCAGTGACTTCTGTCCATCTGCCTGTTCTCCCTGCTCTGTCTCTGGTGAATTCTCTTACCCTCCCCCGCCTCCGACATGTACTCCAGTTCTTGTATAAATAAATAAAAATCTTTTTAAAAAAGGATGGAAAACTTTATAGAATATAGCATGTAAAAAGCGTAAATCCCACTTAACTTGACTAATACTAACATACCATAGTGAATACGATTTAGTAAATTGGCTCAGAGTGAATTTGAAAATGCTAATGTATTCAGATCAGTAAAAACCACGTTAAATATATGTTAAAAATAAAAAACTTTTAAACCTTTTCAAATTTCAAACTCTTTCAAATGTGCTTCTTGTATGAAATTTAGGGAAAAAAATAGATGAGCAATGAAGAATATGTAAATCACAGTCTTACTTCCACTAACATTTAGTTTTGAATGCTATTTGAAAGGATTAGTTTTTTAAAATAGTACATGTTCAGGCCTCCCTGGTGGCGCAGGCAGTTCAGCGCAGCGCTATGAAGCGGTCTGCAGCTTCTGCAGTGCCGGATGCATCCCCGCCGGCCTCGGAGCAACCCACATAGTGGGCAGACCTCTCCTGTTGCGCCCGCTGCTCCCCTCAGCAGTGTATTTCGTCAGTCTGCCTGTTCTGTTCCCCGCTCTGTGTCTGGTGAATCCTCTCACCCTCCTGTGCATCTGGCCTGTACCCTGGCTCTTGTATCAATAAAATAAATCTTAAAAAAAAAAAAGTACATGTTCATTAAATAAAAATAAGGGGGTCTCCCTGGTGTTGTGCAAGGGATTAAGTCACAGCACTATGAAGCTATCTGCAGCCACTGCAACACGAGTCCAATCCCTGGCCAGGGAGCTATCCACATGGCACAGCAGACCTCTCCTGTCTCGCCTACTGCTCCCCTCAGCAGTTTATTTCAGTAGATCCACCTGTTCTGTTCCCCACTCTGTCTCTGGTGAATCCTCTCACCCCCCGTCCACACTTCTGGCCTGTACCCCAGTTCTTGTATACATAAAGTAAATAAATCCTTAAATTTTTACTTAAATAAATACATTTAAAATTTATTTATTATTTATTTAAATAAAATTTTATTGACTTACCATTCATTTGCAAAACTATATAATTTGGGGATACAGCTTCACACCTCTATATGTGTATGTGCTTCACTTACCCACCACTGACATTTACACTATCAAATTGACCCCCTCTGTTCATTGCCCCCACCCACTGCCCATCTCTACTGGTAACCACCATATTTTTCAAGGAATCTAAAAGTTATTTTTGTTTTGCTTTGTCAGTATGTTTGCTTTGGTTATTTATATTTCACAGCATTTTTTTTTTCATGTGTATGTGGAACATCTATCTGTCTCCTTTAAAAAAAAAAAGATTTATTTATTTATGCATAGAAGAGCTGGAGTACAGGCCAGAGGTATAGGGGAGGGTTGAGAGGATTCACTAGAGACAGAGTGGGGAGCAGAACAGGCAGACTGACTGAAATACACTGCTGAGGGGAGCTGCGGGCAAGTCAGGAGAGGTCTGCTGCGCCATGTGGATTAGCTCCCTGGCTGGCCGGGGATCAAACTCGTGCTGCAGAGGCTGCGGACAGCTTCATAGGTTGCCCTCTTAACCCCTTGTGCCAGCAGGGAGGCCCTCTATAAGTCTCCTTTGAGAGGTGTCCATTCTTCTCTAAAAGCTGACCCATTATACAGATGAAGAAGCTAAGAACCTGCCTAGCCTCTGTTTCACATATATAACTAAGAACTATTATTAAAGAAAGTTGTACCTATTTTCTTCTCCCAATCTTTGTAAATATGCCCTTTTAAGTATGGATAGAGGTTCTCTTGTTTTCTAATAAAGAGTCACATCTTTTTCTTTTAAAAAACGGTTAAGTGCCTAAATGTTGCTATCTAAATGTTTTAAAGGAATGCTGTGTGATGGAATATCTAGCTAAATAACATTAGTTACTGAACTATGGGTCAAGAGATTTTAAAATTTTAGTTTATCAATTAAAAACTATTTCACTTCAGTTTCTATTTTTGCATAATTGAACAGTTAACATCTAAAAAAACTGTTTTTTTTAATTCACCATTTTAAGTGTACAATTCAGTGCCATTAGATATATTCACTATGTTTTTTTGTTAAAGATTTATTTATTTATGCATACAAGAACTGGGGTACAGGCCAGAAGTGTGTGGGGGGTGAGAGGATTCACCAGAGACAGAGTGGGGTACAGAACAGGCAGATTGACTGAAATACACTACTGAGGGGAGCAGTGGGTGAGTCAGGAGAGGTCTGCTGCGCCATGTGGGTATCTCCCTGGCAGGGGATCAAACTTGTGATGCAGTGGCTGCGGACAGCTTCATAGGTTGTGTCTTAACCCCTTGCCACCAGGGAGGCCCTATTCACTATGTTTTATAGCCATTACCATACCATATCCATCCAGAACTTTTTTATTATCCCAAACAGAAATTCTGTACCCATTAAATGGTATCAACCCCTGCCCCCTCTCTACTAACTGCTGTTATACTTTCGGTCTCTGTGAATTTCCCTATTCTACACATCTCATATTAGTGAAATCACATATAATATTTGCTCTTTAATGGCTGATTTATTTCACAAAGTGTTAGGGTTTTTAAGATTCATCCATGTAGTATTTCTATGGCTGAATAATATACCATTGTATGTTTAGACCACATTTTGTCTTTCTTTCCATTCATCTGTTGATGGGCACAAAAGATGTTTCTACCTTTTGACTATTGTGAATAATACTGCAATGAACATCATATACAGTATCTATACGGTATCTATATGTACTTGAATCTCTGCTTTCAGTTCTCTTGGATATGGACCTATGAGTAGAATTGCTACATCATGATCATTATGTTTCACTTTTTGAGTAATCACTAAAATATTTTCCTCAGCAGCTGCACCATTTTATTTTATTTTTTAATGTCTCTTTTAAATTTTATTTTATTTTTTTACATTATTTTTCATTTTTGCAGAATGTATACATTTTCATCTTGGTTATAGTCCCCGTACAATTTCCCTCCCCCACCCCGTATTTTGACCCTAAACCTTCCTCCCCCTCCCCCCCCCCAGTGTGTCTCTGGTTTATAGTTGCTTGTTGATTTTGAGTTTTACTTTATTTTAATTAGTCTTTTTCCTGGTCCCTTATTTAGGTCTTCGAAATTCCTGCTATGAGTGAGACCATCCAATATTTTTCTTTTCCTCTCTGGCTTATTTGCTGAGCATGATCCCTTCCAGCACCATCCATGTTGCTGCAAATTGCATGAATTTATCTTTTTTGAATGCTAAGTAATATTCCATGGTGTATATGTACCACATCTTCTTGATCCAGTCATCTATTTTTGGGCATTTGGGTTGTTTCCATAGCTTAGCTATTGTAAATAGTGCTGCTATAAACATAGGGGAGCTGCACCATTTTAAATTCTTATCAGCAGGGCATAAGAGTTCCAATTTCTCCCTATACTGGCAAATACTTATTTTCCTTTTTAAAAATAATGACCATTCTAATGGGTGTGAGGTGGTATGTTACTGGGATTTTCATTTGGCAATTTCCCTAATGACTAATGATGCTGAATATCTTGTCATGTGTTTATTGACCACAGTATTGTATATATTCCTTGGAGAAATGTCTATTCAAGTCCTTACCCATTCATGAATTGAGTAGTTTGATTATTGTTGTTGTTATATTGTAGGAGTTTTAAAAAATACATTGTGAATATTAATTTCTTATCAGATAAATGATTTGAAAATATTTGCTCCCATTCTGGAGGTTGTATTTTTACTCTTTTATTTTTGTCTTTTTAATTTTTTTAAAAGAAGATTTATTTTATTCATTTATGCATACAAGAGCTGGGGTGCAGGCCAGGGGTGGGGAGAGGATTCACCAGAAACAGTGGGGAGCAGAACAGGCAGATCTACTGAAATACTCTGCTGAGGGGAGCAGCAGGCAAGACAGGAGAGGTCTGCTTTGCCATATGTGGGTCAGCTCCCTGGCTGGGGATCCAACTCATGCTGCAGAGGCTGCTAATAGCTTGATAGTGCTGAGACTTTAACCCTTTGCATCACCAGGGAGGCCCTGTCTTTGTACTCGATAGAGTCCTTTGGTGCAAAAAAGTTTTAAATTTTGATGAAGTCTAATTTATCTACTTTTTCTTTTGTTATTTTTTGTTGTCATCCAAGATGACAAAACTAAAATTATGAAAACTTTCTCCTTTCTTCTAAAAGTTTTCTCTCTTAAATTTAGGTCTCATTAAATCTTTGTTAGTTTTTGAGTTAATTTTAGTACAGGGTATGAGGGTACGCAGTTTTCCCAGACCATTTGCTGAAAAGTTTTTCCATTCCTCTTTAAATGATCTGGGCATTCTTGTCAAATGTCAACTGACCATATATATAAGAGCTCCCTTTTTGGTCTTTAAGTTCCATTCCATTGGTTTATCTGTGTTTATATGCTGGTACAGCATTGTTTTGATTACTAAAATTCTGTAGTAAATTTTGAAATCAAAAAGAGTAAGAATGTCTAAGTTTGTTTGGTTATTTGGAATTCCTTGAGATTCCATATGAATTTTATTTTATTTTTTAAAAAAAGATTTATTTACTTATGCATTTAAGAACTGGGGTACAGACCAGAGGTGTGGGGGTGAGAGGATTCACCAGAGACAGAGTGGGGAACAGAACAAGCAGACTGACTGAATTACACTGCTGTGGGGAGCAGGGCAGGGAGACAGGAGAGGTCTATTTTGCCATGTGGGTCAGCTCCCTGGCCAGAGATAGAACTCATGCTGCAGTGGCTGCCAATAGCTGATAGTGCTGAGACTTAACCCCTTGTACTACCACAGAGGTCCTCCATATACATTTTAAATAAGATTTTATATTTCTGCAAAAACCATCATTTTGATAGGGATTATTTTAAACCTGTGGTTCACTTCGAATCATACTGCCATTTTCAACAATATTAAATTTTCTCTTGATAAGTATAGAATATCTTACTGTTTATTAATGTCTTTTTCAGTTAAATTTATTCCTAAGTGTTTATTCTATGTGATTCTATTGTAAACAGAATTGTTTTCTTAATTTCCTTTTTGGATTGTTCATTGCATACAGAAATTAAAGTGATTTTTTTTTGTTGATTTTGTATTCTGAAACTTTGTTGAATTCACTTATTAGTCTTAACAGGCATTTTTGTATGTGGAATCTTTAGCATTTTCTACATATCATGTCATCTGAAAACAGAGATAATTTTACTTCTCTTATAATTTGGATGTCTTTCATTTCTTTTTCTTGCCTAATTACTCTGGCAAGGACTTCCAGTACTATGTTAAGCAGAAGTGGCAAAAGTGGGCATACTTGCCTAGTTCTTGATTGGAGGAAATGCTTTCATTTACTGCTGAATGTGATGTTAGCTGTGGGCTTTTTATATATTACTTTTATCATGTTGAAGAAATTTCCTTTCAGAAGTAGCCTTCTTAGATTTGAATTTCCCAATTAGAAATTGGGAAGCATCCCAAAGAACTGAGAAAGTAAGTATCCTCAAAGTGAATGGAAAAAACTTTTTGTTTTAGTCACATTATCTAATAAGTGGTATTATTTAAAAACAGGGATGGTAGTTATATAAATTAGCACAATTCTATGGAAAGCAGTTACAAAGGATTCTAAATTATTCAGGTGCTCTGAAACTATTCCTAACCTTAAGCCAGTAATTTCATTTATGGTAAATCCATTCTAAGAGATAATCTTAAATATAAAAAGTGTTTTATATGAAAAATAGGAAGAAAGGTACTTGTATAATATTTTACAGTTTCATGCATTATTTGGAAAGTTTAAATGAAATCATGCATTTGTTCACAACTATAAAAGATTAAAGTTTGAGGTTGTTACCAGAACAATACAAAGAAGTTTAGGTACCTTCTCTTCACTATATATCCATAGCTATTTTGTAAAGTGAAATATTTTTTAAAAATCAAATTCATTTATCACTACTGTTTCAATGCCACCCGTTTGGTGGCTAACTAAACTCTTACATTAAGGTACAAAATGGGGATTTATTTGGCAAGACAGGAAAATGAAGTAATGTGAAAAAAAAAATTTCCATGTGATCTATCTCAGTGTCTTTCCATCAAGAATGCTCTAGAACAGTGAGCTCTAGGTGCTGAGCCAGAGAAATTTGGCAATCTTGTGAGACATTTTTGCTTGTCCTGAGTAGGGGTGGGGGCAGGGATGTGCTACTGACACCTAGTGGTAAAGACCAAGGATGAGGCTGAACATCCTGCAGTGACACAGGGCAATTCTCCACAGCAAAGAATTGATTATCTGGTCCAAATTGTCAATAGTGCTAAAGTCGAGGGGTTAAAATGAGGCTCTGAGGATGGGCCTTAATCCAATCTTCCTGGTGTCCTTATAAGAAGAGGAATTTTGGAACAGGAATGTGCATACACAGAGAAAAGACCCAGCAAAAAGTTAGCCATCTGTAAACCAAGAAAAAAAGAGGCCTCAGAAGATGTAAAATCCAGCTCTCTGACTTCTAGTTTCCAAAACTGTACTTTGTTATGACAACTCTAGCAAATTAATAGTGGATTATTTCTAGTTTTTAATATTATGAACAGTGCTGCTGAAGCCATTCTTGTTTTTACACATATGTAGAGGAGCTTTTCTACTTTATATTCTGGAGTGGAACTGCTGGGTTATAGACTATACACATATCACTAACATAGTGCCAAGTAGTTCTCCAAAGCATATAAAAACCTCCATAACGCCACAATCTTGATAATATTTAGTAATATCAGACTTCTTTTTTTTAAGATTTATTTTATTTATTTATGCATATAAGAACTGAAATGTAGGTCAGAGGAGTTGGACGGTGAGACGATTCACCAGAAACAGGAGGGTAGCAGAACAGACATACCTACTGAAATTCACTGCTGAGGGGAGCAGCAGGTGATGCAACAGGGTGGTCCCCAGGAAAGGGGGAGGTTCCCTGCCCCACCCAAGGGAGGGTGGAGCTGAGCAGGAAGAAGAGAAGCTGCAGAAGAGACTGAGGAAGGAAGGAAGCAGGATGGAGCCAGGAGACCTGGAGGAGGCGCATGGAGCCTAGAGACATGTGAAGAAACTGCGCTTGTCTTTTGGTCGTGGACTGGGTGACACAGATGTGGGTGAGACCTGTGGGGAGGTGACAATGGCAGCTTTTATCTTGATGTTGATTTTGCTCTTTTCCTTCCGGGCTTGTCCGGTTGTTTGTGACCCTTTTCTGTGGGTCCCCACTGGAAGATGCTTTAGACTTGTAGCAGGCTTTGGGGCCTTGTTCTGGGCCGATCCCGTATGGATGGACTTTTACCCACGAGGGGACGGGTAACTTTGGGTGCTTCATTTAGAAACTAGACTCTTTGCCTTACCTGTATTGTTTCCTAGTTTTATTAAAGTTCCTTCCCATTAAAGTCTCCTATGTTTTGTGTTGATGCGGCGGATGGCAGAACCCATGTAGAATAGGCAGGTTTGCGGGGTTTGGGCTGCCCCTCTCCCTGTCCTATAACAGATTTGGCGTCCAACGTGATTTAGGACAGAGCCATCCGTGGTTAGTCAGCCCCATGGGGAAATTGGGCTTCCCTATGGCACTGGCTACCATAAGCGCAAATGTGATTTTTGGTTTCTCCAGTGTGTTTGTTTCATATGCCGATTTGCTGTTAAAAAACTGGCTTGGGCTTTGTGAAGATCTGTGTGTTTGTGTGTAATTTGTTTGTAGTGACTTGCTAAGTAGAAAAGTTTTACTCTCAACAGTTCCATCAATAGGAATCTGTTGAGACCTTTTCTCCCTATATTTTCAGAAACAATTTCTGTAGATATTAAACAATTGAAGTATACAATATTACAAGGTGACAATTTACATACATACCAGATACTGAGAGGTTTTTTGTATACACATTTTAGAAAACTATTGTTAACATTTTGTACATACTAAAGTTTTACCATTTTCCCAAGTGACAATGCTTTCCTTTTACTTTTACTCTACTAGGTGAGCCAAATAGAACAAATTCATCTAATGCCTTTCCCAGGAGGAAAGGGAGAAACTTTGTGGAGTGTCTCAGGAGCTCTACTGAGGTTCCACAAAATTTCCTTGCATCAGTCAAATGACAGGCTACCAAATTTATACTTGAATTTAGATTTCTGGGAAGCTTTGCCATAAATATCAGAAAAGTAACAGAAACAATATTAAGTCTCTATGAAGGCACCAGCTTAGTTCAGTTGACAATTAATGTTGACAATTAAACCCTAACCTTTAGTTTTTTTCATAACTGGAGACTTTTTTTTTTTTCTCCTCCCCAACGTCTATGGGCACCATGTATACCAATTTTTCAACCTCTCTAGGCCAAGACAGACACAAGGACATACAGACATACAACATATAGACAAAGACAGTTTTTTTAGTTATGTCACGTAGAATGTTATGTAACTGCAGTTTTACTCCATAGGCTGAGAAAAAAAAATGTCAAAGTCCAAAAAAAAAGTGGAGTGTTGCTGGCAGAAAAATTTTTAGTTGTCATCCTACAAACCTAAGACTTTGGAAATAGGAAGGAAAAGTTTTATTAATCACAAGGGTTACACGACCTTGTTTATCACCTTAGGGTTTTCAGTGTTGAAGACTTTTTATTAGAAGTCAATCCTGGGGTATTCTGTACAGCAACTGAAAGAATAAAAGTAACAGTTAACTTTTAAGCAAAAGGAGTCATCTCTTGTTAGCCACCAAGCAGGCACTCCTTGGGTTTCCTGGAATGGAACCTGAAAAGGTCTGCTGTGCCATGTGGGTTAGCTCGCAGGCCAGGATGGAACTCAGGCTGCACTGGCTGGCAATAGCTTGATAGCACTGATACTTTAACCCCTGCGCCACTTGGGAGGCGCTATATCAGACTTCTAAATTCCTGCTCTTCTTGATTTTTTCAATTGAATTTTCTTATTCCATTTTACCTATTTAAATACTTTACTTTTATTTTAGTGGTTGCCCCTAGCAATACAAAAGCTTTAAATATTTAGTGGTGAACACTCTTTTCCAACTTATATGGTACTGTTCTCCAGCAATTTAACTTTCTTTTCAAAAACCCATTAAATCAGATATTACTATTTTTAAAAGATAACATGTGCTTTAGGTACACACACACACACACACACACACAGACCATTTCTTTGTTTCTTTATTCATTCATTCCTTCTTAGGTCTCACTTTCCTCCTATAGCAGATTTTGTTTTTTCTTTCCTTTCTAGAGGTCTTTCAGATGTTTCTTTAGTGGAGCAGCACTGAAAATAAACCCTCTGTATCTGTTTACCAGGAAAACACCCTTACTATTTCAGCTTTGTTCTTGAAACAGTTTTTCTGAGTTCATAATTTGAGGTCCATTGTAGCTTGCTCTCAGCTTTGAGAGAACCAAGACTTGTCATTGCAGGTGTGAAGGCTGATGTCAGTCTAATTTTCATTCTGGGGAGGGGATCTTCTTGTCTCACTGCTTTAATAGGATAACCTTGCCTCTGGGCTTGCCCAGGGCAGCCCAGTTTAAATCTGTCCTTTAGGACAACAATTAAAAATGCCTGGGCCTCCCCGGTGGCGCAGCGGTTGAGCGCTGGGTTGCGAAGCTGCCCGCGGCCTCTGCGGCGCCGGTTCGATCCCCGGCTGCTCCCCAGCCACCGGAGGAGGGTCCCACATGGCGCGCAGACCTCTCCTGCCGCCCGCTGCTCCCCTCAGCAGTGTACTTCGGTCCTTCTGCCTGCTCTGCTCCCCGCTCTGGCTCTGGTGAATTCTCTCACCCTCCCGCGCTTCTGACTGTACCCAGTGCATGTATAAACAAACAAACAAACAAATAAATAAAACATGCCTCTATAAAAAAAAAAAATCTAAAAAAAAAAAAATGCCTTCCTTGACTTCAAAAAGTGCCCTCGTTTAAACAATAGGTAATATGGTTATGTTAGCATGTGACCAAGGGGTACTGGGGCCACCAAACTTGGACGTTCTGTAACAGGGTGGTCCCCAGGAAAGGGGGAGGTTCCAGGTTCCCTGCCCCACCCAAGGAAGGGTGGAGCTGAGCAGGAAGAGAAGAAGCTGAAGAAGAGACTGAGGAAGGAAGGAGCAGGATGGAGCCAGAAGGAGACCTGGAGGAGGCGCATGGAGCCTAGAGACACGTAAAGAAACTGCTTGTCTTTTGGTCGTGGACTGGGTGACACAGATGTGGGTGAGACCCGTGGGGAGGTGACAATGGCAGCTTTTATCTTGATGTTGATTTTGCTCTTTTCCTTCCGGGCTTGTCCGGTTGTTTGTGACCCTTTTCTGTGGGTCCCCACTGGAAGATGCTTTAGACTTGTAGCAGGCTTTGGGGCCTTGTTCTGGGCCGATCCCATATGGATGGAGTTTTACCCACGAGGGGACGGGTAACTTTGGGTGCTTCATTTAGAAACTAGACTCTTTGCCTTTCCTGTATTGTTTCCTAGTTTTATTAAAGTTCCTTCTCATTAAAGTCTCATGTGTTTTGTGTTGATGCGGCGGATGGCAGAACCCATTTAGAATAGGCAGGTTTGCGGGGTTTGGGCTGCCCCTCTCCCTGTCCTATAACAGTTCTACAAGGGCCAGGCCATCTGTGCGCACAAAGGCAAAGCATACTCTTAATGTAAAAGAACTTTAATAGAATTAGTGTGCACAGAGAGAAGAGAAGGAAGAATAATAGTTCCCCGGAAAAACACCCAAAGTAATCTATCCCCCGATGGGTAAATTTCCAACCAGACAGGATCAACATGAAGTGGGGTCGCTGAGGCCTACAATCCTGCCACATATCCAATGTACCTTCTGGTAGTGATGGAGTTCTGCAGAGTTGCGAGGTCCTTGGGTTCACTCTGGGAAAGGTTTCACCAGAGCTCCCGTTTCAGCGGCACACGGCGAGTTTCCCAGGCAAGTTTCTCCATGAGACAGAGACCTTAGTCATATTTAAAGAACAGATTTATTAGGGAAAGGGAAAGGGACAGCTTTGCCAAGAGAGGCCTGCGTTGTTGCAGGCGGGCAGCCTTGAGGAGCGCAGCCTCCGCTGAGGGAGGTCAGCAGGTACAGGTCACGGGCAGGCAGGAGGCTGCTGCCCTGTGGAGGGAGAGAGTTGGTGAAAAGAAGCACCTGCATAGTCACAGGTGGGCAGTGGGAGTGCTGCCCCGAGCCTGTGCAGAGACTGCACTGATATAGTCCCCTTTCTGTTTGGGAGGGGTCACTTCTCTGTGGAGTGGCCTGTTTGTTGCTGGTTTGGGATAACTAGGCAAAACCAGGAAGGGATCAGAGATTCCAGGGTGGGCCCAATCTCCTATCTTTACCCTCAGGTCTGTGCTCCACTCCCTGTAGCATCTGATCCTGCTTGGGTCTCCTGCCTTGTGATAAGGTACTGGTGCCTGAGGGTCACAACCTCTACAGCTGGGTTAATGGTCACATTATTCCCCTCGACCCTCACCTCCTTGTGTGAGTCAGGTTTTAGTCTTGTGAGGCCTCCTTTCCAGTTTTTCTATTCTTGTCCTCCATCAGTAGGGAATCCAGAGGTGGGTAAAAGTTGCAAGGTAAATTCTGCGATAGAATGAGGGAAATCAAAGTACAAGTCAAGGAATGACCATTGTCAGTATGTCTCTCTCCTCCACGTGTCTCCTCGAAGTCCGTCAATTCCCTAGTGCAAATCCAAAGCCAAGAAACAAGCAGCCCTTCTCCACATGCCTCTCCAGAGCCCACCTGCCTCCACGTTATATAGCTTCCCCTGGTTGCTCAGCAGTGCCCACTAGTTCTCAGTAGCTAGTCCAAAGTGTCTGCATATAAATGGGGGTGAGGAACATGGCACCTCCCCCTTTTATAGAGATGTCTTTGTTACGGTTACTTTAGTATTTAAGATCTTTTCTATTTCATGTTCTCCAGTTTCACAAAATATGTCTAAAATTAGTTTTTTCTTTCATGCCTGTTATTCCATGACACATTCTTGATTTCCCTGTCTCTGCCACAAATGGTGCTATTTTTTCTAGTCTATCCTCATCGGCCAACTCTTTTTGACTACATCTAATCTGCCATTTTACCCATTCATTGAGTCTTTAGTGTCAATAATTATATTTTATTTATTTATTTTAAGATTTATTTTTATTTATTTATTTGTTTGTTTGTTTGTTTGTTTATACAAGCACTGGGTACAGTCAGAAGCGCGGGAGGGCGAGAGAATTCACCAGAGCCAGAACGGGGAGCAGAACAGGCAGACTGATGAAGTACACTGCTGAGGGGAGCAGCGGGAGGCAGGAGAGGCCTGTGTGCCATGTGGGACCCTCCTCTGGTGGCCGGGGAGCAGCAGAGGCTGAGGGCAGCTTAGCAACCCAGTGCTCAACTGCTGCGCCACCAGAGAGGCCCAATAATTATATTTTAAAGATGTATTGGTCCTTTAAAAAATTGTTGGCTCATTTCTATGTTTTGTTGCTTTCTCCCTGCTCATTTTTGCCCCTCTTTTATAAATTTTACCTTTGCATATACATTTATTTTATATTGTGTCTGATAATCCCCAATACTAAATTTATTGGAGTTCTAAATTTATTGTTTGTTGTCTCTCAACGTTAGCTCATGATTGCTATTTCCTTACATGTTGGATCTTAGATTTGTTTGATTTTGATCAGTTGGCATTCTGATGGCCTAAAACAAGGATGCTTTCTTCAGAAAGGATTTATTTTGTCTTCTAGTATGTGCCTGGGGCTGATACTAAAGGGGATAACTTTAATATCCTGCCGGAAGACACAACTTAATGTGAGAATCTAAGGTTTAGCTCCCAGATCTAATGATGAGCTCAAGGATTGTAGATCCTTTTCTATTTCACCTTTCAGTTCTATCAATTTTTGCTTCATATACTCTGAATCTTACCTGTTAAGTGCATACACTTTAGGACTACTATGTCTTCTTGGTGAACTTAACCCTTTATCATTACATAATGCCCCTCTGGATACCAGGTAACGTTTCTGCTCTGAATCTTCATCTGATTTTAATATAAGGGTGTAACTTTCTATGGGGCTGCCCTGTAACATCTCCACCCTTTTAATCTAAGTCTTTATATTTAAAATTGGTTTCTTATAGACAGCATATTGAGTTTTGCTTTTTTATTATAATTTAACAATTTCTCTTTTAATTGAAGCTTATAACTTTGTCATATTGTTAGGGAGAAATGATGTCCTGAGCTAATCCCATACAGGCTTTGTGGACTCCACTCCCAGTCCAGACTAAAGCCATCAAGACATTGGGAAAGACAAATCCCATCACCACCAAAGGGAAGGTGGCTGGGACCTGAGGGTGGAGTTAAGCAGCCAGGTTGGGTATAAAAACCAAACACCACGTGGGCCTTGGGCTGGCTCACTGTCGCTCACCTCCTGGCTTCACGGCTCCTGGCTTGCAGCCAGCTCTCAGAGCGCCATTTGGGATTCCTGATCGGAGGATCGGGTAGGATTTATTTAAAACTTTGTCTCCCACTTTTCTCCCTGAGCTGTACATTTCCTCATTTCCCCTTCCCTTGTAAATAAACCTTTTATTAGCCTTTCACGTGAGCCTGCAGTAGAGCATTGATAAGTCCTTTTAAGCGCGCGGGTGAGGACCCACAGTCAGGCACCCCGTTTTGTATCGGGGTTGCTCTACAACAATATGGGATTTATATAAAAGGAAGCTAAATAGTCCCAAACTGAATTTTTTAGTAGTATCGACATGATAATTTAGTAATAGATGAATAAAAATTACTAATTTAATCTACAATATAGAAGTTTTAAATCTGCCACATTTACAAGTAGCTAAAAATGTTCAAAGTTACATAGATTCCATCAAATTATTAACATTAAACGTGTATTGAATGCTTACTATTTGTTAAACTCTGTATCAGATGCCACCTACTTGAAACAAAGAAAACATTCTGTTGACCTGCATGATTTCACACTTTCTTTCCTATTTTCATGCTGAACTAATCAGTGGAAATGGAAGTTTCAAGAAGTTTCTCAACAGCCCAGAACCTGCTTAAAGGATTATCCGTGACTGGCTTTTTTAAGGCTTGTGGTACTGTTCACACCCAATTTTCCATATAATTAGAAGCATGATCTACTTTGAGATTGATCAGGAAGATCTGAGTCAACAGCTCACTTCACCCTCTTTCTCATGTCTGTGTTCCCACTGGATGTTGCAGTGGACAGAAGCACACAGTGGACAGCAGCACCCAGTGGACAGCAGCACCCAGCAGACGCAGACACTGAAATTGCTGCATGGACTTTGGTGCCCAGAAGATGACTGTTAGAATTCAAGCTCACCCACTGATTTCTTTTGAGTCATATGAGTAGTTCAGATTCCTAAGCATCATGTACATAGTAGATGCTAATTTCTGACCCTTGTCCTTTAAAGAATTTAGAAACCCAAGGATTCTGTGAAGCATATTTTTATAGATAGAAGGAATCCCAGAAGATTGTTTATTAGTGACTTTCCAAGAAATTATTATGGAGTAATTTGAACATATCCAAAAGCAAAATAGTATAATACAGCCTCATGTTCTCATTAACAGAACAGTTTGCCAACCTTATTTTATCTATCTTCCAGTCCAACCTTTTCCCTTTGTTCCCTGAAGCATTTTAAAGCAAATCATAGATATCAGATTATTAAACCCATAAACACTTCAGTATGTAAGTAAATATTTTTAAAATTGCATCTACTAATCCTTTGTTAGTCCTACTCCCTTCTTGTTATGTTAGTAAACTAAGAGGGTTACTCATTTGCCCAAGGCCATATAATTAGTGGTAGAACTTGAGTGAGAACCTTACTGCTCCCCATAACATGTTGCCTCTGAAGATTACCCACTTACTAGGTAAAAAAGGAAAAAAAAATGCAGTTTGAATTTTGCCCAGTATCTTATAACATAATCATCTTGGGACATATTAAAAATGCAAACTCCTGAGTCCCATTCTCAAAAGATTAAATTCCTTATGGCTGAAGTGGAATCAATAGTTTGTTGGAGCTCATTTACACTGCATTTTGAGAGCCAGCTATTAAATTTTAAGGAATCTTATGAGCCAGTTACTAAAAATCACTCAATATTAAATTATGTAAACTTAAAAAATTAAGTAAATTATATTAAAAACAAAGGAAATGAATATTCAAAGCTTGTTGCTCCCTACAGGCTTTAATACCTTTGAATGTTGTCTCTGCTCTTGAGGTCATGTCCATTGATCTGTTCGGTAGAAATACTGCAACATGGTGTGTCTCTGTGCATCTCCTCCCAGCTGCACATTTGGTGGTAGCTCGAAATCTGCCGTATGAGAGCATTTACATCATGGACACTGGCAAATATCAACCATGCTTGGCTTATTGTTTTGCTGATGGTCTAGACATGAGAAAGTGATGGAGAAAATGTTAACAATGCAGATTAAACTTAGAAAAATGCCATGTCTGTCACCATCACATTTTGAGTTGAACAAAGTATGAGAAAATTTTCTTTCCATATTCAAAAACTGTTATACAATTCTACAAAGAAGTCCCTCCCATCATTAATAAGTGATGTTTCACTTTTGTTTTACTCACTAATGTGTATGAAAATATCAATCAGCATTCATGCTGGAACTACACTTGTTCATCATTCACAACTATAAGTTGGCTATTGATACAAGAGTTTCGCAAAAATATAAAAAGTGTTCTATAAGAATCAATTCGTTTTATGAAATTTACAATGAAAACATTGAATGTTGTAATAATAATTACAAATTGTGTACTACACAATGTTTTTATCAGCAAATGCTTATGTATGTATAGAATGCCTGCATTGTTTTGTTTTTGGAGATCTAGTTCTTAAACTATTTTAAATACACCTTGAAATCTGCATTTCAAATCAGTATTCTTATGCCTGGAGAACACTGTTTTAGCTATTAACTAAAAGGTCACCATTATTTAATGTAGTCTCCAAAGGTTATTTCTGGTTCTTACTGAAAGCAGTAATGTTTGTGTATAATATATTAATATATGTATATAATGTATAATGAAAGAATGTAGAAGGGATTCTTTTAAACACAGAGGTCTATTTAAAAATTTTACAATTCAAGTAGTTTTATAGCAGTATGACTAATATACAATAAACAACAAATATTTGGCATATACTGACATTGTTAATTTTTGACAAAAACATCACTACAATCAAGATTGTGAGCATATCTATCAACCCCCCTGCAAAGTTTTCTCAAGTCCTTTGGTAATTCTGTTCTACCTATTCCTGCCCACTCCACACTGAGGCAACCTCAACTCTTCCTTCTGTCACTATAGTTTAGTTTGCATGTTCTAGAATTTTATATTAATGAAGTAGTAAAATGTTTTTTTTTTTTGGTCTAGCTTGTTTTACTCTGTGTAATTGTCTTGAGATTCATCCAGGTTGTTGAGTGTATGAATAGTTCATTCCTACTTACTCTGAAAAGTATTCCCTTGTACGGATATACCATGATTTCTTTATGAACATTTGGTTTGTTTCCAGTTTTTGCTTATTACAAATAACACTGCTATGAACAAACCAATTTTCCTTTGTATTTCCTCCCTCTCTCAGAGCACCCCCCACCCCAATCCTTTCCTTCCTTTTTTGAGGGTGGTGGAAAGTGAGTGGTTCTAACACAGGTTCGATATTTTCATGTGAGCATTCCAACCAAGCTAGTAATGCAATATCACTCAAATTATATTCTTTAAATAATTACTTAGCATTTATTTAATGGGCGTGGGAAGAAACTGGTTTATAGTGATGAACATAGTATAGAGCTAGAGCCACTAATTTACTTCATTGGCTGATGATAGATTTCTTTGAATTTGTTTTTTATTTTTCTACAGTTGTTTGCACTTCCATTTCCTTTTGTGATTTTATGAACCAGACAATATCTTAAGAGGTACATTAAAGGGTTTAAATTTGGGATAATAAACAACTGATGCATTTCAGTTAACACTATGCCACATATTATTTGATTTCAGAATTTTGACTAAAGGCAACTGATTACTATTTAGCACAGAACATTAACAAAATAATCAACAGAAATAGGTGTGTATGTGTGGGGGGGAGGGGTTGTTTTTCCACTCCAATAGTGAATAGTGAGACCAATTACATTTTATGCTGGCTAACTGGAGCTATAGTTCTGATTTATTTCAATGCTATGTTAGTCTCCTGTAATAGATTGTTACTCCCAGAAGCTGCCTGACTGGCTTCTCAATTCATCTGGCTGAGCAGTCCCTTTGAAGAAAAACATTCTAACAGTTGGGACAAGGTATGCAGTCCAAATAGCATAGTCACACTTATTGTCCAGCTTATTCTAACTTGAAATTCAGAGCTACATCAGGGCCTCTACAAGGAGATGACCATAGGGAACCCCCCCAGGGGAAATTTTCCTGCATAAGTGTGACAGCTTCTAATCACTTCAAAATATGGTATAATTTCCCAATTTTTCTTTATGTGGGTTGCTTGGTGCAGGATTGGAGGAGAGATGAGTGTAGCCAATGCTGATGCTAGATGGGCTTTAGATAGACTTCTCAGGAAGAGTTGGCTCCAAGAGCATCTTCCTTCCCTGGAGAAAGAGACAACATGTGCAAATTACCCAAAAGTTAATGGACAAATGCCGAATTCTCTTTAGATGAAATTCAAGTGCAATGTGATATTGTTAAATTATTTATTTTCTTATTTTATCTGCAATCACCACATTACTCTCAGAAAACAGAACTGTCCATGCAGCAATAAACAATATTCCCCCATCCCTGCCCCTTTTCCTGGATATTATTCTCCAATACATAGCAGAAGTGAAAGTCTTCAAAAAGCCCTTTATCAGTGAGAGAGCAATCCATCTTTCTCTGCCCAATCAAGATAAAAGATCTATCTGGAGGGAAGCACTGTTTATAGATTCTGGGACTGGTAGTCTTCCAAGATGCTAGTAAAAAAAAAGAAAAAATTAGGAACAAGAAGTATCTGTTCTGTGAGAAGCAAAAGAAACAAAAAAGCTTATCTATTTTGTTAGGTAAGCACTGTTAGTGTAACTTTGGGTGTTGATTTAATAATTGAGAATACGTAAATGATATAGATTATCACCTCAATTAGTCTGAAACATCGTGTCATATCACTGAAGAATGAAATGAATGACTAAAGAAGCGGGTCCATTAATTTAAATCTTATTAACTTTCCATGGTAATACTTTGTCACATTTCCGAAGAACTGTCATCAGTGATGTTTAAAACTTAGAAGAACACAGAAGAGGAACACAGCGGATGAGCACTGGGTTGATAGACAGGCTGGATTCTGGTTCTACCTTGTTTTAAGAAGGGTGTATTTGAGAGATCAGAGGCTCCCAACTTTTCTACCACAAATAAGCCTATTTTGTTATTTTTGCCCAGTAGATCCGTTTTGGAAGATTGTGTATCTAAATTCTTTTATCTCAGGCTAAGACATGGGGACCCCAGGGATGTGTCATGGGGACAAGTAGCTGGTCTGCTGTGAATCCTGGTCTTACTTTACTAACTATACAGCCTTGGGAAAGCTGTAGAATCTCATGAAGCTTCACTTTCTCATGGGATGTGGCAAGGTTATCAGTATTTACAGGGAGCCCTGCGTGGAACCTGGCAAAAGCAATAATTTTCACAACAACAACACTATTGTTGTTATTATTTGAATTAACCAGATAGTAGTTCTGGCACCTTGGACCAGGTTGGTAAGAGTCCTACCCAAAGTGATCCAGCAAACATGGATCTGAGTGATCCATGTGGTACTTTTAAGGGGATTTGGGGTGGACAACAGAAGTTTGGGTATAGAGATGGTGCTATTTTTCAGGTTCAGAGATCTAAGCTAACTTTGCTTGGGCTGTTGAAATCAGAGCGGAATTCAGTTAGGGACTAGTGGAGGAGGTGAAACTGGGGAAAAACAAGTATCAAGTCCCAGGTCAAGCAGTCAGGCTTTGAAGCAGAGGAGAACTCTTATCGCTAGAAAACCTAGCCCCAACCCTTAGTACTCAGTACATAAAGGTGCTGTAAGGAGGGGGTGCAGCTGGGGGCAGGCAGAGTCCCCCTGGCTCTAGACTCAGGACACATTTAGACAGTGTCCCTTGTGTTCTGGCCATTGTGAGTCACATTTTCAGGACAGACACAGCCTGTGCATCCTGGCCTCACTGGTCAGGCATTACTTCTTGGGCACCACCCTCCTCTCTTTTCTGCCTATCAAAGTCCTCATTTTCCCAGATCTAGGAAAAGCCACTTCTAACCCAGCTATCCATGGGCACCTCAGGGATCCCTCTTTCACTTTGAATTCCCATAACATTGTGTTCAGACTTACCTCCCCGAGATATAAGACTGTCAAGTCATTTTTGTCGTTCCCACAGCACCTGGCCCACACCCATGTCCTACCTTATCGTTGTTGGGTGGATAATGATTTGACTAAAACATTTCTTGGTTGTGTTTATAGAAAAGCCAAGGACTTCTCAAGAAAGACAGCAGTACTGGCATCATCTAGCTGGAAGGCAGATTCCTCCTCAGATACACATGTGTGCTTGTATACAACCAATCTCATGCATGCACAGATTTTAGATACACAGGAAAAAAGGAAAAGACACACCCTTGTTTCTGAAATCAGTAAAGCTTGTTTTCTGTCTTGTCATCTTTGCCTTTCTATGTCTTTATCATTTTTTGGTGGATATCCCATTTGTTGCTTTTCTTGTGAGTCTATCAATTTGAACTGCACTTGCTCTCGCTGTCCTAGACCATTTTTCATGTTCAGTGTTAATGTTTTAGCTGTAACTCTCCTGATCTGTCATCCTGAGTACTTCTTTATACCTCCTATTTCTACCGTCTATAATAAAGATTCACACAATAATGTGTGTTGTTGAAACATTTTTCTTACTAATGGGGATCTCACCATAATGTATATTTATAGTAGCGATAGGGTACTGAATGAGGCCTGGAAGTGGGAGAGGACTTTGTAGATGACTTAACTGAATCATAATCTACTTGAAAAGATGCTAATAATGTTTACAAAGAAACAGCCATAATTTAAAATAGTCTATCCATCACAGTTAAAAATTCAAGTGAAAGTTTAAATTCAAGTGAAAGTTAGGGAGACTTGAATTACCTGAGGGAGATGTTTGAAAACCAGCATTCCTGTTCCTAAAGAAAGACCGGAGTGAGCTAGAAGGGCAAATGGGTGAATTAGTGCAGCACCATGGAAATGATGGTAACTTTTGAGCTGATTTGTTTTCAGCTATTTGCATTTTATGGTAGCAGATGCAGACCAGATGTGGATTGGCCTCTGGTCCTTCCCTGCTTTTATTTCACTATAGTTGCCTCTGTAACCCTTTTGTTTTATTCTGTAAACAGGGGAGTGGCCATGTAGAGCATGAAGAAGGAATAAGAATGGAAAGGTCATCCTGTGAGGTACTGGTGTACTAGAGGGTTTTATGCGAGATCTCAGTTGCACAACCAGGGATTGCTCCAGACGCCTGTCATTTGGAGAAGAGAGGTTGATAATGGGACTACTTTTTTTTTTTTAAAAGATTTATTTATTTATGCATACAAGAGCTGGGGGACAGGCCAGAGATGTGGGGGGTGAGAAGATCCACCAGAGACAGAGTGGGGAACAGAACAGGCAGACTGACTGAAATACACTGCTGAGGGGAGCAGCGGGCAAGACAGGAGAGGTTTGCTACGCCATGTGGGTTGCTCCTTGGCTGGCTGGGGATTGAACTTGTGCTGCAGAGACTTTGGATTGCTTCCTACTGTGGTGCTTAAGCCTTTGCGCCACCAGGGAAGCCCAGGAGACTACTTCTGCATCTAGTCCTCCTCCTGGACTGACCTGGAGAGAAATGACATCACAATGGAGAGTGTAAGATTGAAAATATTGGGAGTCAACTCATTGATTTGAGGTGTATATTTAAAGATGTTAGTGTAAACATCCAGAAGAAGTTAAAACCATCCCTTATTTGGTCAGCAAATCTAATTGTGTCCCTACTGTGTTTGAATCACAGTGCTCATGGTGTGAGATCCTTGGATATGTGTGATTTTTTTTTTTCTAGGACCAAACATTTTTTATTTTATTCCTCTTAAGTTAAAAACCTCCTTGGAAATACAGTGCATATTTTCAAGATTTCTGAGGTCTTCTGTCAGGAATATAATTAGATCCTATCTCAGTGACTCACCATTCACAATGGTACTGTCTGACCAGTCTTTATATTTGAATGCAATAGACCTCTCCCATCTAATGAGCTCTCTCAGGCTACACAGCACATTACTGTGATCTAAGAAATCAGATAACCCTGATTATTAGAGCTATTTAAGGTAAGAGTCAACATGACTTGAGTGACTGCCTGAGTGAGTCTCTTAAAAAGTAACATAATTGAGCTTTAATGAATGAGCTTCACAACTGCTCTTTTGGCTCCTGGGTGGCTCTGGGTCAAGGTTCTCAAGGATCCCTGTGAGATTGTGAAGTCTGACCTTGAATTGTGTGAGATATTTCTATACTTGAAGTTTAGTACTTATGCATTTGATATTTGAAAGAAGTTATTAAATAAATATCACATTACATATTGTATTACATTATATATTTTGCATTTTACAAATGCAGAAGTTTGAAACTTTGTAGTACTGTTTTAAAAATTATTATTTATAAGCGACTGGTTTTCCCCCCAAGAGGATAAAAGTACTCTGGCATTATGACCTTACTTATTTCTGGAACTTTCTATATATTTCTGTATAGTCTTACCACATTCCCAGCACCATGTGAAGGTACCTTTATTATGTGCTTAGAAATTCAGATATATAAATTTTGACTGCCGAATCATTATGCACAGAAAACTATTTAACTATATAAGAACACCATAGCTAACAGCTAAAATCCATGTAAAAAGCTTTCTTTTGGTAGTAGGCCTTAATTTTTTTTTAAAAGATTTTTATTTATTTTGCATAGAAGAACTGGGGTGTAGGCCAGAGGTGCAGGGGTGAGAGGATTCACCAGAGACAAAGTTGGGAGCAGAACAGGCAGCTCTACTGATGTATACTGCTAAGGGGAGCAGTGGGGAGACAGGAGAGGTCTGCTATGCCACATGTGGGTCAGCTCCCTGGCCAGGGATCAAACTCAGGCAGTCATGGTGGGAGTGCCGAGACTTAACCTCTAGGACACCAGGGAGGCCCTAAAAATTGGCTTTTTAACATCTGGGTTTGGGACTTAACCTAGTTATCTTGGTCCTTTGGTCTTTGAAGTCTAAAGGAAACCATCCTTCTATTGCTTTCACTGTATTAATTCCGCTAGACTTCCTTGTGGAATGGGCGCTGTGGAGATAAACTGGTTGGTCTTCTCTCTTCATCCACCGTTGTTGTTTCTCTTAGTCATGGAGACTAAGGGTGACTGATCCTGCTTCATAATAGTGGCTCCCAAAGGATAATACAAATACTATCTACTACATAACAATCAAAATCATATCTCCTTTCTTCAGGATAGTACATCCAGAAAAATGTACCTTTTCTCACATTGTGATATTACTTTTTTGCAGTTTTATCAGTTTTCAACTCCCTTAACTTTTCATTTATTACTTATTGTCAAAATGTACCAAGAGGTGGCCTCCCCGGTGGCACAGTGGGTTGAGCGCAGTGCTGTGAAACTGCCTGCAGACTCTGCAGGATGGGTTTGATACCCGGCCAGCCAGGGAGATACCCACATGGCGCAGCAGACCTCTCCTGTCTCGCCCGCTGCTCCACTCATCAGTGTATGTCAATAAGTCTGCCTGTTCTATTCCCCACTCTGTCTCTGGTGAATCCCCTCACCCTCCTGTGCCTCTGGCCTTTACCCCAGCTCTTGTATAAATAAATAAAATCTTTAAAAAAAATGTACCAAGAGGCACCAAAACCTAAGTTAGCATTGGCTTTATGGCTTGATATATATTGATGTATAGTGATATGATACATATTGATTGGTACATTGCTGTGCTGATATATACTAGTAACCCAGCCAGAAAAGTTTGGAAAATAGTAACTTCAGGTACCTTTGCAAGTGTCACAAGGAAAGGTATAATCAGTCCTGAAGTGATTGCCCTCTTCTAGGTGACAGGAATGGGGACAGTTACAGCAACGAGGCTGCCTCCTCCAATTTTCCCAAGCCAGTCCACAGAAATCTAGATTCTGAGTCCCTTGGTGTATAAAGATGCCAAGCCTGCTCCCTTGGTGGCCCATATTCCAAATTAAAACCCTATTATATAGGAATTCTGGAGACACTGCTGAACAGAGAGATGGGAGATACCTCAGGAGAAAAATCAATGTTTTAACAACCTACTTATCAATATATGGAGGTGTGCAAATATTGTGGTGATGGTGTGGAAATATTGTGGTGACAGTTGGAAGCTTACCCAAAGATTGCTTGATTGTGCAGATGATAATCTTTGCACTAGTCACCTCAACACTGACCTCCACGTTCCCTATCCCCCCATCTGCACTATGGGGATTGTCATACAATTTACTTCACAGAGTTGTTCTGAGCTAATGTATAGATGAGACTTGACCAATGGTTTATATGTACATATATGTGAATGCTGTACTAACTACTTGTGACTGCCATTACTGTACAACATTTTGGGGGCGGTGACAGAATTGATATTGACATTTTCATTCATTTGGTAAACACCTGAATCTCTCTTTCCCAAACCCAGTTGGGCAAACCTCAAGTCACAAGAGTAACTCATTTGGAGATGTGGACAGAAGCCCCTGAGGTCCCAGGGCAGCCTGGGTTGGAAAGGGATGGACAAGGTGGGCTGGGGAGACCTGGTAGGAAGCAAGGTTGGAATGAGTACAGGAAGGTTGCTTCAGGACTGCCTTTTTTTCCCCAGGAGTAGTGGAACATCTAAATCTCTGGGTTGGGGCTTTGGGTGTTGATGACCAAGCAGTAGAAGGAGCATAAGACTGGTCTCCAGCTCTGGCTATGCCCTGGGCCTCTGCAGATAGAAAAATGAACTTTTCCAGCCCAGCTCAGATAATTTGCGAATCTCCTTCCTTATACTGAGATTGAGGCTCATAACACTCCCCAAATTCCCTTTCCCTTAGAGAACTGCCAGAGCGCTTACAAATTAAAGGCGACCTGTGGTCTTCTAGGGTGTAAGCTCTCGCACCAGTGTGTTTCTGTGTGTAAATACTTGCTTGCCCCTGCTCCCAAATTCCTTACTTGCGCATACCCTATCTGTCTCAATTTCTGTCCTCTAGAATAAAGAGGGAGATAAATTCAGGATTGATCCCATTTCCATTTGTGCGCACGTGGCGTGGCGTGGCAGGTGATTAGTGAATATCCCTCTGGTCTGGGTTTCCTTCTTCTCCCTCCTCTCCCAGCCCCCCCAGTGGCGATCAGGAGTCGCTGCGGACATAATGCTCAGACGGTGGTGGGGGCTCAGAGTTAGAGGGGTCCGGACCCTCGCTGTAAACACACACCCTCTAGTGAAGGCCTGGTTACTGACCGGCAGCAGACACACCGACTACAGAATTAATTTCCCCAAGTGCAACTGGCCAAGTTTTTATAAGTAAGCCGGTTCATGGCGGGGAGGGCAGCCCAGGAAAGGGCAAAGCCCCCCAAGACCCTGGCGGGGGGGGCGCGGGGGAAGGGCCCTGGGAACTGTGCTCACAGAGGGACGCCCACCTCCTTGTGAAACCGACCCCGCATCAGCCCTCTCCCGGGTCACCCGCGCGCCACGGCACCTCGGTTCCTTCCCTCACCTCCGAGCCGCGGTGACCTGTCACGCGCAAACCCTCCCACCTGCCAGGGACCCCCGGTCTTCGGGCGCGCGGGGTGGAGAGGCGCCGGATTCCGTCAGGGCGCCCCGCTCCGACGGGGCAGAAGGGCGCACTGCAGAGCGGCGAGCAGGGAGGCGGGTGGGCGCAGCCAGGCGCGACCCCCGGCCGGCGCCGCCGCGCGGGCTCGCGGGCCCGGCTCCCACCCGGCGGCGGGGCTCTGGGGCTTGGCGGCGGTTCAGCCCGCCCGCCGCCGCGCCGCGCTCCCCGCCCCCCGGGCCCCTGGAGGCTCCGCGGCCGCCGGAGCTGGAGGTGGAGCCCAGCCCGCGGCGGCCGCGCAGGAGGGAAAGTTCAGCGGCAGCGGGAGCTGCAGGAGCCGGCCCGGCAGCCGAGAGGGCGCCTCGGGGTGAGTCGGGTCCCCTCCCGGGGCCGCGCGGGCGCGTGAGCCGCGCGGGGGCGTCGGTGCGGCGGGCGGATCTCGCGGCGCGGGCGCAGCCGGGGCTCCCCAGCCCGCGACCTCGGGGTGGCTGGTGCAGCCGGGAGGACGCGGCCGCGCCCGGCCTCGCGCCGTGGCGGTCCACGGGGGCTGCGGGCGCTGGCCGGGAAGGGGCTCAGCGCCGCGGGGGCCGGAGGCGGCTCGGCCCGCCCGGGGCGCGGCGTCTCCAGGTGGGCGCGCGAGGACGCGAGGGTCCGGGGCGGCTGCCGCGCCCGGGGTCCCTTTGGCGTCACCCGCCTTCCTCGTGGCCATTAGCTCTTTAATGACTTTCTCAAACACCCACTGAAAAAGTAGCCTGGGCACGTGTGCGCGTGACTACTTTGCTGGCATTGGGGTGTTATTCTTGCTGTGATGGAGAGGGTGGAGGGGGCGTGCCGAGGGCGACTCGGTGGGCAGCAAGCTCTCCTGCCGCGGATCCAGCCGTGGGGACGGTCCCCGGGGGTCCCCGCGATCCGAGGAGGAGGTGTTTTGTGCGGGCAGTGGAGAGAAGTGCCAGGGCATGGTCTGGGGGTAGAGGGCTTTGGAGGGCGGGGAGCAGGAAAGCTGTACAAAGAGAAGGCAAAGTTGTTGTTCCGCGACACTTCCTGCACCTGCACCACAGTCAATGACTTTGAAGTTATCTTTTCATCGATGAGCAGAGAAAGAGCGATGGCAGAGGAAAAGATCTTAACAGCCCTGCACATGCCGGAACAGTGAGCCTTGGGAAATACTAGTAAATGGTGGAGTGGTTATTTCGCAAACACCACTTTTATTCTCATTTCAAAGCCTTGGAGTAGTTTTTACTTAAATGTCATTAGCGAGGTCTAGATAATAAAGACAATTAAGTGTTCTTTCACATATTTTACTAGAACTTTACATTTAATTCTACCGCGTTTCTTGAATTTTAACACTGTTCATGCAAGGAAGTCAGGATTATCAGGATGTCTCTTGCAACAATGAGCTCTAATAAGCCTGGTGTGGTGCTGTCATACTGCTAATTGGAAGGAGAAAAGTCTTTCAAACTTGGAAATAGAAGCATAAAGCAAAACCATAAATCCTTAAGCATAACAAGGGACTTCAGTACATGTAATTGTGCATAATCAGATATGGGATCATGGGATTGTGGGTTGTGTTCCCACAGAATGTCAATTCCTGGAAAGCATATGGCCATACTCATTGTAGGAACCCTATAAATATTTAATAATTCCTCTGCATTGAACAACCATGTGTAATCTATATAATATTGAAATGCGTTAATTCCTCTTTGTGTTCCAAATCTCATATTTCTGTTTGCTAACTATTAATGGGGTTCAGAGCAAAATCACAAACATTTGGATTTACCATTCTATTGTAGAGTGAAAAGAACATTTGCTTTGCCAGTCTGCATACCTGGACTCCCAGAAGCCTCTCCCCTTTATTGACTGTATGACCTCAGGCCAGTCACTTATCTTTCCCAGCCTTGGTTTTCTACTTCATAAAATGCCAATAATGCTCCTCACCTTATGGATGTTAGGGAGAGTGGAATAACATTTAGGAACTTACGTTTGTGTCTGCAGACCAGTGAGTGCGTCAGAAATGTTTCTTTGCCTACGTTGAGGAACTCCCAGCTCTGACTTGCGTCAACGTTTTTTTAAAATTTAAAATTCCTTTTCCTATGGAACTTTACTTTGCCTTTACTTACTCATTCAACCATCATTTATTGAAGAACCTCTGGTGCTGCACTAGGTGAGTGTTCAACACTTTGGGGGTGGAGGTGGGTAATCCTTCAGGATTTTCTTGTTGGTAAGAATCCATCCTAAAGTCTTATGATAGTGAATTGTACTTCCCAACCTTCGCATTGTTCTAGCTCTGTCCTTAATGTAATGTTCTTCCATTGAGAAGAAATAACGATAAGCTTCGTGTGGGTGCTCATGTTCACCAGTCTCTCCATGCCCAGCCCAGTGTCTGGCACAGTGTAAGGGCTCAATAATATTTGCTGATTTGAAATGCAGAGTGCAATGATGTTACTCTTCAGTTTGGATCCTTTAAAAAAATCCTGATGAAGGGACCTTGGGGGTTCGAAACGGTGCCCCACTACATATTAGAACTAGTAGAGGGGAGGAAAGAGGTACAGCCCAGGTGGACTTAATATTATCTATTGATTGTGCCTTCTTCATGCATCCTCTTATAAGGAGTTTCACCACTAGGGGCCTCCTCTGCCTAGTGTATCAGCGAGACTCATTTATTGCCATTATTCTGTCTTTTAAGGTAGCAAAGGAATTTAACTGCTTGATTTCTTGACATGGGATACTTCATTAGAAAAGGGCAACCTTGTGTGAAAAGCATTGCCAAAAGCCTAAAAACAGTCTTAGTGACAAATTCAGTACTGTTTTAGAATAAGTTAAGAATTAAACATTTAAAGGAGATTACGAATCAGGTCTTTTGTTTTGCATATTCTTATATTCAAATACATGGTTTTAGAAAACTTTATGTAAAGTGAAAGTGTAGGGTAAATGATTTTCAGGCTTTTCTGCCCTCCCACCCTTATGATTGCTGTGCCTGATGGGGCACCTGCAGTTGTTAAATTGTTGTAAGCTGTGTTGCTTACTTCTGTAGACCCCCGCTCAGTAATTGAGATGGTCTGCCAAGAGAAGCAGAGGCAAGAGAGAGGCAGGAGAGAAGAAGAGGAGAAAGACCACCAGAGCAGCCAGAGTAGAGACTTGCTGGGGCTTGGAGGCCTCCTGGCCTCCTGGCCCCCTGGCTCCACTGCCTGCTATGTACCTGGTTGCTGCACTACATGCAAAAGCTTAGTAAAAGCCTGAGGAAAGCCACCGAGGGCTCCAGGATCTGCTTTACCCGGCCTACATAGAATCATAGAAAACCTGCACTGTGTGTCCCTGTCTTGCCACTACAGAAAGCTATTGGTGTTTTCAAATTTTGGGGGCATTTTTTGGTGGAACTCATTTTTATTTTTTAATGGTTTTTAAATTGTTTTATTTCCTAAATAAGTGCTTGTAGCATTCACAATTAGAATTGTTTATCAAGGAATTCCTGTGGTCAGTAGGAGTCCCCTATGTCTTTTCTGTTCTAAAAGGAGGCCGCATTAAATCCCACCTTTAAAAAATACGGTATTTTACAATCCAAGATGCATCATTGAAAGATATCTTTTTTCCTGTGAGTTTGTGGAAAGATCTCTTATTCCTAAATCCTAATTTGAACGAAGGTAGACTTGAGACCATTGAACAATTCCAAAATGAGTTGGTGTTTTTATTTTTCAGGCATGATTTGCTGTTTGGTAGACAAAATGCTGATGATGTGTATAAGAAAACATTTTTATTGAAAATATTTTAAGTGAAATTTAACTACAGCAACAGACTACTTTATTAATCTGTAAAGTAAAATTAACAGAGAAATGTTTGGCCTGCTGCAGGTCCAAATTCTTATCAAGGGATTTCTTATCTTAGCAGAATGTCTCTGAGTTCTGAAAATTATTAGGCATCCATTTCTGTTCTCACATAGAGGAATTTTAAAACAAGCCATCTGATTTCTGTTCTTTTTCTACTAGTGTCTAGTGTCATAAGTACTCTTAGGGGAATCAGGTAAGAGGAATAACTTTTGTGTGAAGGTTGCAGAGAATTTTTATTATCACTTCCCTCTGGTTAGACTAACTTTGGGATTATTTTTAGGATACTGAGCATATCAAAAAGTTACACAGATCCCATTTGTACAACTAATGCTTAGAAGCTTCTGGAAGAGTATTGTTTTTGTTCTCAAACATCCAGCTTGTGAAGTCCACAGTGTCTCCCTGTTTCTCCCCTTCCCAGACTGAGGCTGGGTCTAAGCCACAGTGATGTGTCTCCAGCAGTATGAAGAACAAGGTGTTTCCATTTCGGTAAGAGTCCCTTGTGCTGGCCAAGATTAAGGCTGTCCGAAGTGGGAGGAAATGAATGAGTCTTTATACCTGGGAGTCATTTTTAGGAACCTGCACTTGGGAGGTGTCTGCTGGAGGGACTGAAATGACAACTGTTGGCTGGATTTTGCAAAGAATTGTATTGAACTCATCACTTAGTAAAACATAGCTTTGCTGTACAGATCATTCTGTTGTTGTTTTTAGATAATGCAAAAACATTGTCCTGGGGTCACTTTTGTTTTGGTTATCCTGGGGTCACTTTTGATGCTTTGTTTCATTTTCACACACAGGAACATTTGAGTTGAGGGAGGCAAAGGGAAGCCGGAAACAGGGAGGAGGTAGATGGGAACTCTGTATTTATAAGCAACACTAGGGCCCGCCTTGTTTTCGCATTCCCAAGGCACATGGGCACACACTGTGCAGCTTGATAATAGGTGTTGTTTACTGGTGATTTGGGGTCTACTCATCTTCTCTGTTGGTGAAATTAATGCTCTTCAACTTGGGTCCTGTGTACTACAAAAAGTGACTTTCTGTTTCTGTCTCTCATTGTCTAGAAATTTGCTAGTTAATGTATCAGTTAATGTATGTAAACAGGGCTACTGCTAGCTGTGGGGTGCCGGTGTATGTAGATCTTCCCTGCCAGGGTTCCTGCACCTGGGAGGTGTCTCCTGAGGGACCAAAATGACAACTGTTGGCTGGGTTTGGCCAAGCAAAAGCAGAGACCGACTGGACTTCAGCCCCATGCTTCCCCCACGCGGCACTCTGGTGTGACGCAACTACACAACTGTAGGTGATGCTCTTGTCTGTAAAAGTGGTTAGAACATGCTGGCACACAGTCAATGAGATACATCACTACTGGGGGCTGTTGCATCAGGGCAGATCTTTCTAGTAGTCACAATAATCTGGAATAGAGGATTCAGATGAATTTAGTGCTTATAATAATGTTTTCAAAGGCAGGTAATCATGTTTCATGTTTCTTTGCATGCTCATTGCTGTTCACTCTTCACATGACAAAAATGGCTAACACGGAGCACCCCGCCATGTAGCAGCTCCTCTGCTAGGCATGGTCCATGAGTTATTCATTTAATCAGCACAGCCTCCTAAGAAAGAGTTCACTATCATTATCTGTATTTTACAGATTAGAAAACCAGGGTGTACAAGATGAGCTACTTGCCCCAGATCAGCTGTGAGTGGTGGAACGGGGCCTTGAGTCCACATCTGTCTGGCTCTAGGCCTTGCACTCGGAACCTCTGTGCTCTCTTTTCCAGCAGAAATACTCATTGGGTTGCAGCCTGAGTTAGCAAAACATGAAAACATTGATTTTACTTAGATTATTGTATTTGTATCCATTCCTGGACATGTTAGAGTAAGATGACAAATGAATTTTTATCAGTGGGTCTGCCTCGGCTCTTTTTATTTGTAGATTTTTTTAAAAGATTTATTTATTTCTGCACCCAAGAGCTGGGGTACAGGCCTGAGATGCAGGGGACTAAGAGGATTCACCAGAGACAGAGTGGGGAGCAGAACAGGCAGACGACTGAAAACACTGCTGAGGGGAGCAGCGGGCGAGACAGGAGAGGTCTGCTGTGCCATGTGGGTTGTTCCCTGGCCTACCGGGGATCGAACTCATGCTGCAGAGGCTGCGGACAGCTTCATAGTGCGGTGCTCAACTCCTTGCGCCACCAGGAAAGCCTTTATTTATAGATTTTTGTGGGTAGCTTTTTCTAATAGCTCAGAATACAATAAATGCAATGAGGTACAACTTACATCTGTTCAGCATTTAACTTCTTATCAAGGCACTTTGGAAGCATGTTATAAGCAGAATATATGAATAAAATCAAGTGTGTGGGTTGCAGAATATTAAGGGGTGAAGACTGAGACAACCATCCATACATTCTTTCAGCAAATATTTATCATTCACCTATTAGATGAAAGCACTCTGCTAGATACTGCACAAAGCAGAAAGATATGGAAGCTGGAGACTGGGCAGTCTGGGACTCGAATCCTACCTCTACCACTTACTGACTGGACCCATCCTCCAACATCTCTGAGGCTTAGTTTCCTGTGTGAATAGTAGGGATAACAACACCCTAGAGACTGTCACAAGAATTAAATGAGATGGATAGGTAAGTGCCAAGCTGTAGCACCAACGGATAGTGCACTTGCTCTACTTTCTTCCTGCTTGTCTCTTGCCTGTTCCTTTCTTCCCTCTCTACCCCCTTATAGGGAGGTGGTAGAGATAATCATATCTAAAATCCAAGGTAGACAGATGAATTCATTTAAGATGTTATTTTCTGGTCTTCCCTCATGATGTGGTTGGGGGGTGGGGGGTGGTGGGGTGGAGTGGAAGGGGCCACCGAGACACACCTGGGAGCAGGGTTGAGTGCTCTCTGAGCTGGTCCAGTGGTGGGCCCCCTAGGACACTGGGTTGTTACCCAGTGGGTCAGTGACTTCAAACTCCACATGGCATTTTGGAGCCCAGGATAGGTGCCTATGTTACAGAATAAGATTTGGGCCCAAGGGGGTGGATGAGGCTATTGTGGGGCATAACCAGGCACTCATGGCTCATGGAAGTTGAAATAAGTCAGAAAAGAAGTTTGAGGTGGGCTAGGTGGAAAGGGCTTTGGCTTTTGTGGTGAGCAAGGCAAGGCTCTGAGTAGCTTGTTCTTGAGGGCTGTGGGATTGGGGCAGGTGACTCAGACAAGCATCTTGAGGCTGGATGTCTCTGCTGACCAGCTAGAAGAATCTGTGGCCCTGTGCATCCCCACGTCCAATGCATTGTCTACCCTGTTCTTCATGCTCCCCGTTGTTCTACTTCCTGTTCTCACTGTAGATCTTCAAAGGAGTAGATGGTGTCACAGGAAAATCAGCCTTTTTTTCCCTTTCTCATTTGAAGATTTGGTTAAATGCACCCAGCTCTGTTTCATAGCACGGTAGGGAGCTGGGTCGTTTCAGGTGCCCATAAAGGGTGCTGCTGGCATTTCTGTATAGTGAGCTGTGTTGTCAGATCAGGGAGTGTTTTTAAGACGTGTTTCTAGTGGTTTCATGATAATGGGCTGCCTTGTTTGGTGTCCAGGGTGGATGCTGTGTGTGGTCGGTGGGGAATGCAGGTTTTTACAAAATCACTACAGTTCAAGAACAGCTACCTCAGCCAGGGAGCAGCAGGTCCTGACTCTATTTATTATGCGTCGGCACATAGGCACACACCAGCCTGTGAATAAGCAAACAGAACTTTCCCAGGTGCAAGGGAAGCTGGATTTGGTGTTTTTAAATAAATGTAAAAAATTCTAAAATACTAAAAACAGTGTTGAATTGGGGATGAGTTTGTTTAAAGCAAGTTGCTGTAATTTTCAAAAACCCATTTTCTATAATAATAAATTGAAATGAACAAGCACACTAAAAAAAAAAAAAGAAAAGAAAAACAAACAAAAACAGCAGAAGGATAGATTTGTGGGAAGAAGAATTGTCCTTGAATGATATCCAGATTTCTTCATATGGCTCTTGGGCAGAATAAATGTATGCTGATAAGTGAGAATATGCATTGGGCAATAATGAAGCGAATGAGGAAACAGCATCCTTGGAGAATGGGATTGAAGTTAGTTCACGTAGGTTCACAGTTCCATTCTTTCTTGACTGTGATCTTGAGCATATTCTCCATTCTTAGATCCCAGCTTTCTTATCTACAAAATGAGGATAATGGTGCTGTGTTATTGGGCAGTTTGCTCATTGTTTTAGGCAAGATATGTTCTGCCTAGTACATGACAAATACTTCATACTTACTAGCTGTTTTTGCAAGGTGCATGGGCAGGAAGCATGGGAAAGAAAAGAAGGACCAAAGAGCATTTGGAATATGAGGGGAAACATTCTATATAAGCCTTGGACCTTCAGTTTTCTAATTCTTTTCTTGGGCATTTTTTTTTTTAATGTCTTCAATGCTAGATAGTTATAATCAAATGTGCCTTGGACACCCACAGTGTACTTGCCATTAAGATAAGGTGTTTAGGTATGGAAACTAACCTCAGTAAAATCGCTCTCAGTATCCTTTTATGTAATAGTATAGTGTTAAACTGAGGCCTTCAAAACAGTGATTGGGACTTACTATTAAAGACTGAATTCCTGATATTCCTTGGCTTCTTGAATTAGCTTTTCAAAGAAATTTTCCTCTTCTTGTTTCACATCTCCTTTATATACAGTATGTTGGAAGTAAGTACTTCTTGGGCCTCTGCACATGTCAGTAACTCAAAACACCCAGTATTTTGGGGTATATATTTACATAGAAAAAAGGTTTATTTAGGAACACTTGTGGCTGCATAATAGAGAACCAAGGGAGAAGACTTATGTTTTAGGGGGCTGTTTCTTTGGATGACCTATGATTTGCAAGCTCTGGCTTCTATCTAGAGCTTACTCTTTGGTGGGGTGAGCTGCTGCTGCTGCTGCTGCTTTTTTTTTTTTTTTTTACTAAACTCATGGCTCATAGATTTCTGGTCCTGCATAAAAGGAGAGCGCTCAGTTGAGGGGTTTTGTGTTTTCTCCCTTTGGTATCTCTCCTAGATGGAGGTGTAGACAAGTTGCAATAAAAAGAGACTAGGTTGGTAGAAAAAGGATTGCAGAGCTGACTCACTCTGGGGCCATGAGCAAATTCTTAATCCCTAAAGTAGCAATTTAATCATTGAGACTCAGGCATTTGAATGCAAAGCAATGACATTTATGGACTGTGAATGGATTCATCAATCCAAATGGTGGCCAAAGCCAAGACTGAGCATTAAACTAGTTACTCAGTTGAATCAAATAAGCTGATTCAATGTCTTTGCTTCTGGGTCGTTTCAAAAATGGATTTTCTATGTACATAGTATTCACTTAGGTAATTAAAGATACTGGGGTGTTGTCATGAATATCTTTGGTATACAGGGGAATTTTTCCACCTTCACTGCAATTACCTTTTTATCTTCCTCCAAAAGGAAGCCTGGATCAGTACAGTACCTGGATCAGTTTTACAGTACCTGGATCAGTTTTAGTGTAGAGAACAGAGATCACAATATCTCCTTAGGCCCTCTATGCAGAGAAGGTGGCTTCATATTCAATTTTGATGGAAATGGGGTTGGAGTTGCAGGAACTATAGGCATTTTGGTTTGTCTCTTACTCAAGACTCTGCTGAGGAGCCGGCTTTTGAAGTCATTTGCTCACTGGCTACTAGTACTAGACTCTCTTACCTATCCTCTCAAGATCGTAAATATTGTTGGTGGCAACAGGGTTACTAATGAGTGCAGTTTTCACCGGAGTGAGGTAGATGGGAGGTGGGTATTTGTTCTTTTGAGAACCATCTGACTGACTGAAAGCATGAGGAAATGCTTGTTCTACTTCTGGAGATGATCTGGTCTGGGGTGAAGCTGCTTGGGAGGCACCAGCCTCTTTCGACACCTTTCTTTGGTCCTGTAAGTGACTGATTATTTTGGGGACAGTGAACCAGTATTACTATTGCTTTTAATCACTTAGGTATGAGAGTCAGAGAATGAAAGAAAAAGCTATGGATAAAGCTGGTCACATTCATTGATTACTGACATGAATTAGGAATATTTGAAATGGCAAAATAATGCATTTGAAAGGGACACTGCCCCTACCAAACCACCTATGGCCATACCCCATCTACCTCCCTCCCCCATCAAATGCTGGTCCTGCTGGTTGGGTGAAGGAAAGAAAGAACAACACAAATAACATAAAAGAGATTTTCTCAAACAGATAGATTCTTACAGGCTTATGTCTTTCTTTATCATTACAATTGTCATAACTCCTATTATTTCTCTTTAACAATTACATTGATCTCAAATAACATAAGCAAACTGACCCTATATTATCTACAGAGCCCTAGAGTCACCATCTCATTCTTAGAAACAGCATCATGTCTAAAAGGGCTGCCATCCATCAAAGTCATGTCTCTTTTAAAAAGAATTTGGGATTCCTTGGCATACAAAGTCTCAGGGTAGGAAGAGAGCCTTAGAAGAAGTTTTCCCAGTGTTCAAAGGGCATAAAAAGAAATTACTTCAAAAATGGCAGTCGTGATGGTCAAATGCATTTTGAAAGAAACAGATCAAACGAAATTGAACAAATTTATATACTGCCTTTAATAAGAATCATGCATCTTCAGCAGTAAATGCAGTATGTTTATTTCCCAGATGTATTTATCTCCTCACCCAATCTCTGTAGTGAAAAACCTCTGAGTTATAATGTCACATGATGGGCCTCCCCGGTGGCGCAGCGGTTGAGCGCTGGGTTGCGAAGCTGCCCGCGGCCTCGGAGGCGCCGGTTCGATCCCCGGCTGCTCCCCGGCCACCGGAGAAGGGTCCCACATGGTGCGCAGACCTCTCCTGCCGCCCGCTGCTCCCCTCAGCAGTGTACTTCGGTCCTTCTGCCTGCTCTGCTCCCCGCTCTGGCTCTGGTGAATTCTCTCACCTTCCCGCGCTTCTGACTGTACCCAGTGCATGTATAAACAAAACAAACAAACAAACAAACAAACAAACAAATAAATAAAACATGCCTCTATAAAAAAAAATAATAATGTCACATGAAACACATTGCTGTAGAATCACCTGACCTAAGCCTTCATTAAATACTTGATTTCCCCAGTAATGTCACTTATGGGGAAAAAAAAGAAAGGGACGCTTTGGTCCTGGAGAGTTTATAGATTTCATTTAGTAGTCTTACCAATGGCTTATTGGAGTAAGAAGTAATGAGAGGATCTGTTGGTTAGGAAGACCATCTCATCTCAGAAATAGCATTATTGCTGTTTCTTTTGTTCTAGCGTCAGTTATTTTGCAGAAATAGTAGCATGTTTGAAATCATCTGGACTGTCCCATATTTAGTAGATGAACAGAAAGAGGCCCAGAGATGTGAAGTGAATCATCAATGGTGAATCCAGTTATTTAATGGAATGATATTATTGGAAATGGAACCTATTTCTGCATGCTGCTCCGGATAGGCCAGGCAGTGTCCTTAGGTACCATATTTGGCTGGCAGGTAATTTTTGGTGACCCTACAATGCTGCCACCTACACATCTGCATGATGTTCAGAATCTGGTTCTGGAATCTTCTACCATGTGCCTGGCACTGTGGTTGGTGCTAGTGATGTGTAGATGAAAAGCCAGGGATTTCTCACCTCAAGGAGCTCATAATAGAGTGAAATGTCAATACAAAGAAGGGAAAATATCAAGCTATGACTTACTGACATGTGGAACATCATCCCTGAGCATGGTAAGTTCTCAGTGGTTATTTCAAGGCCAGCAGGGACTGGTTTTTATTTCCTGTTGGTTTTACAACATCAGAAATGGAAATGATGACAAGAAGCTTCAAGAATCAGATGAAGTCTAAATAATCTCACCTTCATCTGTACACATCTTGCTAGTGGGTTGACATTTGAAATCCTTTGCCCTCTTGTGCTTCAAATCTATAATCTTTCTGGAAACATGATGTGGAGATGTGGCTGTCATTGCAGCTGGGTCAAGGGTTGAATAATTGGTTTTTTAATTAAAATGAAGTCTACTCTTCTTCTGGGAGTGCAGAAATGGCAGCAGAGTAGAAAGAAATATATGTACTACACACTATTGGAAGCATTTTATTTGTGGAGTTAAAAAAAATTACAACTCCAAAAATACTTGAGGAACTGAGAATCAGAGAGATGAAGTAACTTGGCTGGGTCAGATGACAATGACAGCAGGACCAGCATTTGAACCTAGGTCTCTTTGACATTTAAGTCCCTACTCCCAAGATAACATGGTACCAAGTGTGATGAAGAATTATGTGGCACTGGGCATTGTAGTTGCTCTTATGTCCTGTGGGGACAAGATTGCAGACTCCTGAAGCATAGGGACACTAGTGTATTTATTTTTTTATGTATCCCAAGGAAAGTAGCATTTGTGCAGGTACAGTAGGTTTTCTGTAAATATGTGTGGAATGAATGAATGCAGCAATTTAATAGTCAGCATGGTTCACAAGAAGCCAGGTTCACGAATGGACAAATTACTTTCTAGGATCCCTGGATTTGAGTGTGAAACTGACCTTGGAGAAACCAAACAGATAACTCACCCTTAGATATCTCTCTTCTACTATAATTTGTAGTTCTTAGGCAAGCCCACTCTTAACTATTTTCCTGTATAGTTTTTTTTAAACGCTACCTATAAACACATTATGTATTCATAATCTTATGGCAGTCTGGATGGATTTAATAGAGTCAGGAAGGCTTCCAACACATTAAGTGCTCTTGAAAGTAATAAAAAAGAGGACTAATTACCTAACTGAAATGATTATAAGAAAGATGTTGGACATCTTGACTTACTGGGATTTTGACAGCAGCGAAAGTGGCTAAGAAAAGACACCTTGAAGAAATAGCAAAGATGATTTATTTGAACCAAGTTATCTTATTAAATCTGTGTTGTGGGTGAAACTATAGTCTACTGAGCAAGAGGACTGGACTAAATAATGCATGGAGTGTCTGAGGTTGGAGTGGTAATTTGAAAGTAGGTGGCTGGTATTCACAGTTGGAGCTTGTGAGATTTCACTTTCAATGATTATACCTTCCCCGTAGCCATCTGTTTCTCTTTAATAAGCAATATTCCTTATCAGGCTGATTTGTGTACATTGATTGCACCATTATACTTGTTAAATATTAAAGCATTTTCCCCCATTGTGTGAAGTCTAATTAGGCAAAGTGTTCAGTGCAAGGTTAGCATTATTATTCAGAATGATAGCCTGGTCATTACCTGTGACATACCTCAGCTGCCTGAGTCGTTTGTCTTTTACCCCCCTCCTACAGAGTGCCCATGTAGCAAATACAGTGCATGGGACTTTGATGGATGGTTGAGCACTGTTGGGCTATTATGAAGGGTCATGCTATAAAGATTCTAAAATCTTTCAAAAAATGAGTGGAGAAATTATCTATAGCTTGCATTTTTCATGACTCAGGCTTCTGAACAGATATAGCTGATGAAATTAATTTGACTAAATTAAAGCATCTTAAAATAGCTTTAAAGGATAAAAATACAAGTTATAGTGATATTTGGGAGAAGAGAAAACCAGTCAGTAGGTACATCTTATACATGCTGCAGATAAGAATACTTTTAGATACCAAGCCAGTATCACCTGCAAGTCCTAGTGGTGGTCTGTTACTTACTTTTTTTTTTTTTTTTTTTTTTTTGCGTGGAAGAACTGGGGTGTAGGCCAGAGTTGTCGGGGGTGAGAAGATTCACCAGAGACAGAGTGGGGAGCAAAACAGGTGGATCTACTGAAATATACTGCTGAGGGGAGCAGCAGGTGAGACAGGAGAGGTCTGCTGCACCATATGTGGGTTAGCTTCCTGGCCAAGGATCGAAACTTATTCCATAGTGGTGATAGCCCAGAGACTTAACCCCCTAGACCATCGGGGAGGCCCTGTTACTTACTTTTTGAACTTTTTTCTTCAGTGCAGTCTAATTCAGAAATTTATTTGCACTATAGATTTAGTGGCAAGCATTTTATTAGTACAGGGCCAGAAATAAGTTTCTATCTAGTATCCTTGATAAGCTATCGAACATCATTTTGAGATAATGAGCGTTGTCCTTTTTTTGTCACAGTAGTTTATCATTTATTGTTTAAATATCTGCACTCTGCTATGAGCATGCACATACAAGCACATACCTGCTCACATGTGTAATCTGGGATTGATTGACATGAACCGTATTAGGAATAGGCCCAATTTATTGCTTATGCTGCTCAGGGAAGAAAAGCTTTTAAGCTTTAAGTTTCGTGTAATGTATGGTTATCAGACTGATGGATTTTTCCCTTTCAGTGGTCCTGGCAACTTATGTTGGTGTTTTTGAAAGTGCCTTTATCCTTTCACAAATGCAAATAGCCACAGCATTGCTTTCCATTTACGCATTAGGGAAGACGGCCTGTAACTCTCCTTAAAGTGAGAATTTATTTTGAGTTGTTTTTGAATGCGGTCACATCAAAATGAGATTTGGCTCCGAATTAAAATAAGGATATAAAGATCAAAGAATGAAGGGGAACTTACAGAGCATCTGGTCTAATTTTTCTGCTTCCTAATGGGGAAGCTGAAGCTCAGAGAGACAAAATGCCTCAACCATGTTCAGTGGAGTCAGTGACAGAAAAAAGACCCCGACAGAGCTCCGCCTCTTCTCCTGCACTTTTCCTTAGGGACAGTGGAGTCCCTTGGCAGATCATGACTTCATGTGGACCATTTCCCGTTCATGGGTCCTTCACAGGAATAGTGTGCTTTGGCTTGGGTAGGTTAGAAAGGATTTGGAGAAAAGATTCCGTCCTTGTAACCAGATGGAGAGAGGGTGGGTATAATCTGAACCTGTCTGGGGTTACAGAAAAATTTATAATTTATATAGCTAGGTGGCATATTGCTAAGAACTGAAAACTCAAAGCCCGTGTCTGCCTTTGAGAATCTCAAGGAGGGAGGGAGTCGGGATGGCAGGCAGCTGTCCCTGGAGTGTCTAAGGGAAGGTTGACTGATACTGGGCCAGAGCAGTGTTCAGTTGGAGGGAAGGTTCTCCTGTTTGGAAGACCTAGAGCCTGCAGTGACCATTATCAGGCCCTAAGTGAGTCATCTGGCCAACATGCCCCCGCAAGCACAGGGGTTAATTTACTTTGGCAAATACCTGTCAGGGTGGTTGTATAGCAAGCATGATTAAGGTTAAGCACCTGGGGTCTGAAGTGTAATGTATTTGGGTTAGACTAGCTGCCATGTACTAGCTATGGAATTTAAGCAGGTTACTTTACAACTGTAAGCCTCAGTTGTTTTGTCTGCAAAATGGGAATAATAGCAAACATTTCTGTTGTACTCACTTTGTGATAACTGCTGTCTTAGTGCTTTGGGAATAATATAAATCCATTTACTCTTCACAGTAATCATATGAGTTAGGTGCTACCATTATTCCCACTTAACAGATGAAGAAGCTGAGGCCCACAGAGGGACAATGTACTGCTCAAGGTCACAGCACTATTAAGGGTTAGAATAGGATTGAACCTGGGCAGTCTGTTGCTCTTTATCACTTTCCTCTCTGCTGCTTCTCAGTAGGATAAAGATTATTGTGAGGATCAAATGGATAAGCACATGAGAAATATCAGCTGTCATCATTAATTATAATAAAGTGAATGTTGCCTTAATAACAACAATAAAACCTACATGAGTAGCACCTTCCTTTCTCATAGACTGGCTCCACAGATGCTAGATCATAATCAGAAAGTTGTTTTGGCAACTATAAAGGTAATGCACAGAGAATTCAGATGGCTTTACACACGTCCCCACGCTCCGACAGCTTCAGGGTAGCCAAGGCAGCATGTCCAATGAGGTCAGCTCACTTGAGTCTGTTAGTGAGACTCCCTTTCAATTCTGAGGGCTCATGACTTTTTCTCCTGCCATTAGCTCTGAGGGACCTTTGATCGACTCTTACGTTTTTCCCTAATGTCTCATCCAGGCAGTTAAGTAGTTGGTTATGTGAAGGATATTGTCTATGCCACAGAATTAACCACCACTGCAAGTGCCCCTAAGAGTAGTCCTCCAGCCCTTTGAGGAAATCCTTCAATTCCTTCTAAAAGTCATTTTTGTAGACCAACTTCCTCCATTTTGTGTTGAGTTTATAGCCTGATTCTCAGAGTGAAGTTTTTTTTTTTTTATTTGTTTGTTTGTTTGTTTTGTTTATACATGCACTGGGTACAGTCAGAAGTGCGGGAGGGTGAGAGAATTCACCAGAGCCAGAGCGGGGAGCAGAGCAGGCAGAAGGAACGAAGTACACTGCTGAGGGGAGCAGCGGGCGGCAGGAGAGGTCTGCGCGCCATGTGGGACCCTCCTCCAGTGGCCGGGGAGCAGCTGGGGATCGAACCGGTGCTGCAGAGGCCACGGGCGGCTTCGCAACCCAGCGCTCAACCGCTGCGCCACCGGGGAGGCCCTCTCAGAGTGAAGTTTTATTTTCAAATTGCTTTGCTGTGGAGTTAGAGGTTATCTTGTGTTTATTCTTTTATTTACTTTTAAGTTAAGTTTACTTTAACTTAAAAGTAAATAAATATTTATTAAGTTATGAATAAATATGTGTATATATAACACACCTGTACACTTTAACTTGAATAACTCCACAGGTAAACATCTACAACCTTGTCTTTGAAGCCCCTCAAGTGTGCTTATTGGATCCATTTCCTTTCTTCCTTCCACCCGCACCCACAGGGGTGATTGTTCTTCCAAATATTGTGTTAATGGTTTCCTTGCTTTTCTTTAGTTTTGCCACCAGTGTTCACCCCCATATAATTTATTGTTTTTGTGACAGGCTGTTGAATTGGAAAATTTGACTAACGCCTCAGGACACACTAGATAGCAGTTACTAAAATAAGTTGTGAGAAAGACTGAAATGGAGATTTTCAAAGGAAATGTGAAATGCTGGGTTCACAGCTCTTGAAAATCCTCATCACTCTGAGAGTATAAAAAGCATCGATACAGGATTTGTAAAGGGATTTGTTTGGAGAAACTTCTGCTTGTGAGTCTGCATCCATCCCTTCTTCCTGGAGGATGTGTGCGGCGGGGGTACTGTCCTTCATGCCAGGACTGGAGAGAGGCTGCCTGAAGTGTGTGCTCTGCGTGCCCTCCAGCCAGGCGTGTGTGAGCTGGCCCTCACACTGGGGAGGTGTTTAGGTGGCATGGCCAAGAGGCAATCAGCTGGATTGGGGCTCCTGCCACTGCCAACTTTGTTGGGGCGGTTGTGTGTGCTTCTCATGGACCGCATGTGGCTTTTGCAGATGTGGGGAGCCAGCCTGGATCTCCTTTGACCTCTACCCAAGAGGCATAGCCCTCAGAGATCTTGTGCAGTGACTTTCAGGGGTTTCGGAATGTGTCAAAAAACACAGGTCTTGAATGCATCACCTGTAGTACAAGGATTTTGAGGGGAGCCCCTGGAAAAATATCAGATATATTGATGTTGAATGACCTGACTGATGGGAAGTCGGGGCCATTTGAGATCCAACAACCTAACTTATTGGTGAAAACGTAGCCACTTGTTTCTGAACACACTGATATAGACATGCGAAAGGCCAGGGCAGATAAAAACCAGTCTGTATGTAGAGTTCCCACCTAAGTCAGAATTAACAGATGGTCCTGATAATGTCTCTGAGAAATGGTATAAACATAGGCACCAAATTTAAGGCATTTGAGGTAGGAATGGACATCATGTCTGGAGTCCTGGCAACTTCTCCCAGTTTGGTGAGAGTTACGAGGGACTCTTCTTGTCCTGAAAAGTGCCCCCCACCTCTGCCGAGAGATGGGTGCTACCAGGTCCTGTGCACTTTGCTTTGCCAGTCTCCTGAGCTTTGCCAAGAGATTCAGTATCTCTTCCCCCTTCTTTGCTGCCAGTTTGAATTGTATGCTTGTATCATTATAATCTGCATTCTCCCCTATAAGTTTGTACTGTCATTATATACTTTAGGCTTGAGTCCTGCTCTGTGAAAGTTAGCACTCTAGAAATCCTGAACTTGTTAAACAAAGACAAGAAGTGCCCAGGAGAATCAGAGTCAGGTGTAAGTATCTGTTGGTCCCCAAAGTGAAACTGTTATAGGACAGGGAGAGGGGCAGCCCAAAACCCCGCAAACCTGCCTATTCTAAATGGGTTCTGCCATCCGCCGCATCAACACAAAACATAGGAGACTTTAATGAAAAGGAACTTTAATAAAACTAGGAAACAATACAGGTAAGGCAAAGAATCTAGTTTCTAAATCAAGCACCCAAAGTTACCCATCCCCTCATGGGCAAAAGTCCATCCAAATGGGATAGGCCCAGAGCAAAGCCCCAAAGCCTGCCACAAGTCTAAAGCATCTTCCAGTGGGGACCCACAGAAAAGGGTCACAAACAACCGGACAAGCCCGGAAGGAAAAGAGCAAAATCAACATCAAGATAAAAGCTGCCATGGTCACCTCCCCATGGGTCTCACCCACATCTGTGTCACCCAGTCCACGACCAAAAGACAAGCACAGTTTCTTCACGTGTCTCTAGGCTCCATGCGCCTCTTCCAGGTCTCCTAGCTCCATCCAGCTTCCTTCCTCAGTCTCTTCTTCAGCTTCTCCTCTTCCTGCTCAGCTCCACCCTTCCTTGGGTGGGGCAGGGAACCTGGAACCTCCCCCTTTCCTGGGGACCACCCTGTTACAAAACCACCTCCTATACTAGTGAGGAGTGGATTTACATGCATACAAACGAAAGAACAGTGGTAACACAAAATAGAAGTTTCTTTCTTTCTTATGTAGAATAAGCCAGAAAGTAGGTAATTCAGGGCTGGGAAGATGGCTCCATGCAGTTATCATCAGTGAACCTCCCAGTTCACTGCTCCCCTGGTCCACGAATATAGTCCTTATACTGTGGTCAGAGGAAGCTGCAAAAGCTCCAGACATCACGGTTTGTTCCAGGCAGCAGGAGGAAAGACCGGGAAGAGGAAGGGTCTGTCCCCTCCCTGTTAAGTTTCTTTTAGGATACATCACCCAACTTTTTGCTTTCATCTCATTAGCAGCATCTCTGCCCTAGGCCTCTTGTGGCTCCAGGGAGGCTAGGATATGTAAACTTGTTGCTTGCTCAGTGACCTTTAAAGTCTATCTTAAAATCAGGATTCTTTTGTAAAGAGGAGGGGCTAATGGATATTGGGAGACTTTGTGACTTCATTTTCATGTACCTAGTAGTCAAGTGGTCTTTCTTTCTCTACTTATTAACCTTGAGGGAACAGTAACAGCAGCTAACAAATGGGGGAGGAGGTGGCTAGGGAAGACAGAAGCCAGTGGCCAGCTGTGCAGATCTTATCCAGGCACCTGGGGTGGAGCAAGAAGTCTTAGTTTTTTGGTCTTACTTCAAGGATTGGTTCATATATTGACCTGAACATTCCATTTCCTGAATCACGATTCTATTTTATGACTTTAAGTAACTTTAGGACTTTCTGTTATAAGAAACCAGAGGATTAGAGGATCTGCTAGAGTTTTCCTTGAGTGTCAAGGGGAAACTGTGCCTCCTGAGTATTATATATTTTTTAACTTGACATGATCTTTATTATATACATAACCGCTATGCCCTTTCCACACCTAAAAAAATAATAATCACCCTTTAAAAATCACTGTTGATGGGTGTTGGGGAAAAGTCACAGGAAGACATGACAGCCTTTTATTCTAATTTCAGGTTTGGATGAGTCAGAATTTGTTTTCATGTTCTGGCTATCAAGAGGTGGTCCATGAGTACAGCAACTAATTCTGGTACATGTTTGAGAGCAGCTGATAAATGGAGCTAACCATAATAGACAATTATTGATCTTAAATTGGTATATTTTGTAGAAATGCTGTAAAAAACTCTCTAGCTTCTATAACCAGGAAGTTAAAAATAGCATTTTTGAGTGCAGATTTTTGTTAGTTAATATACATCAAAGACAATAGAGGAATACAATTAACCATTATGTTAGTTTTTTTGAAAACTGCTGTTTTTCACATAAATTTCTAGGAAAAAAGGGAGAGCTCATTAAAGCTAGATTGATTCAGATTGCAATGTTAGTTACATTATCCAGTTCTTTTTTTTTTTAATTACCCTTTTTTTTTTAAGATTTTATTTATTCGTTTATACAAGCACTGGGTACAGTCAGAAGCACTGGAGGGTGAGAGAACTCACCAGAGCCAGAGCGGGGAGCAGAGCAGGCAGAAGGACTGAAGCACACTGCTGAGGGGAGCAGCGGGTGGCAGAAGAGGTCTGCGCGCCATGTGGGATCCCCCTTGCAGGCCAGTGCTCAATTGTTGAGCCACCAGGGGAGGCCCTATCCAGTTCTTTTAACTTGGAAGACTTAGCATTGATTGTAGGAAAGGGCAAGTAGCACTTTTTAAGAAATGGTCGTGTTTTCTACATTCTCTCAACACATTCTCATGTTAAACACAATCAAAGTGCCAAAGACAGAGTTGCAGTGTGACCTGACTACTTATTATTTGATTCAACATTTTAATTCATTTTCAAAATTATAAACTGTGGCAACGCAACAGTTTAAAAGAGGTTCTTCAGTTTTGTAATCAGATGTGAAGAGTTTATTACTGATTTGGTTTTGACTGATACTTTGTCACTGTGGTAGGGAGGGGGAGGTAGAGGGTAGGAAAGGAGTAGGGAGAGGCCCAGTGGAACATGGTGAAGAATTGTCCAGGCACTGCTGAAGGGCAGGGTGTGACACAGTATATTTTTGTAGACATTTGAGCCTCTGGCCCCCAGAACAGGTACAAGAGTGTAAATCTACTTCAATAAACATAATTTGGGGAAAAAAAGGGAAAGAAGTGATTTAAAATCTGAAACACAGAAGTTCTTAATATAAAATTATGAGGATGTTGACAAATAAATATCTGCCTTTTGTTGATCAAGAATTGAAGCCTAAGCAAGAGCTCTTTAAAAAAAAATATATGGATAGATAAAACACAAATGTATATGATAAAATATATATATATGACATAAAATTTACCATCTTAACTATTTTTAAGTGTGCAGGTCAAGGGCATTAAGTACCTTCACACTGTTGCCCAACCTTTGCCATCATCCACCTCCAGAGCTTTCAGGAACTTATTTTTATTACTAGTTATTTTGAGGTGCTGTGATCTAGCTAGCCTGATGGAATTTTGTTATGGAAAGGTGGCATCACAGGTTTCTCAAGTCTTTAAGTTTTAAGATGATGTGTCACAAACACCCATCTTTAGAGGACTCATGATTCCCTTTCTTTAAGAGTGCCCTTCTACTTCCCCCGCTCCCTCATTCCAGTGGGATCCTTGTTCAGATTAGTTCCCTGATTTTCCATGAGTGCTCCCATCCCACCTCCCAGGATTATCTGCTTAGCGCCCTGCAAGCAGAACATATCTGCCAGCATCCTGGTAGCATAAAAATGGCAGGAGGCCAGGTTCTGGTCTCCCCAGTGTGGGGGCTGGTTTCAGACTCCCTATCAGCCTGGGTTCAAGGTTAGAGAGAAGTTTAGCCATCTTGTTCACAAGATGATTAGAATGATGGAACACTAGAGAATTACTTAAGTGCTACTGACAATTAAATACTAGCCAGATAAAGGACATATTGGTGTAGGAGTACAGGAGTTCAGGTTGCTCTAGATCCTAGATGGAGCTGGGAGGTACAGCTGCCAGGTGGACACATGTCCACAGTTCTGCACACAAGGACAGACAGCACTGGGCTCAGAGCAGTGACCTAGTTATTCCTTCCTGTGGGTCCACCTTACGCATTTTACTTTTTTGCTCATATATAAATATATATGTATTTTTTAATAAAGTCAATTAAGAACATCATTTCACTTAAACATTGTAATTCCAACCTCAGCATGTAGATAATACAAGCTTAATAATGCAGAACATTTTTAGTCTTCTAGCATAAGCAGTTTCTCTATTAGCAACTTGATTGGAGGTCCTCCTATAGGCAAATTCTATTAGTGAGTGCATTTGTAACCCCTGCACACCAGTCTGTGCCACACATGGAGCCATCCCCAATTCCCAGTAATTGTTCTCTTTGCCTTCTTGATTTTGTGCCTGTTTTGGAACAATATGGATTTAGGAGTGGATATGTTGAGAGTCTCAAGAAGGGAGAGTGGTGGTTTCAGTGTGATTTTGGCTTTGCATTTCTCAGGGAATGGACTTTCTGCTTTTCTATAACCAAAGCAAATGAGTTGTGATTAGAGTTCGGAGATCTCTAAATATTCTGTGGGTCACATCAGTGCCCTGCTCATGTACTGATTTCTCCTGCTGTGAGAGTTCATCTGAGCTCCCTCCAAGGAGCTGAAGGTGTGGGGGCTTGAAACATGATGCGGCCCTTAGAAAAGAAGGCTGGGAACTCTGTGGGATCCTGTCTGGCTCTTCCTCCTAAAGTTGTAAAATGCCCTTCAGAAGGGAGCCCCGCCAGGCTGCGGGTAAGGTGGGGCTACCTTCTCTGTGCAGACAAGACAGAGGGCAAGGAAGGGAGAAGGGCATTCTTGTCACATTCTTAGATACGTGCCCCACGTTTTCCCACAGCGAGCTCTTCTTGGGCTGGGTGGTTTAGGAGAAAAACAAAGTTAGATTGAAATGAAAGGAATGAAAGGAAGGAAGTTTATCCTGGTAAGGCCCTAGGGTCTCCGAGGTGAAAAGAACCTGTATCTAGTCTAGCTAGTTCTCTGATATGTGAAGTTTCTTTATACATTGTGATTGTCCAGTTTGGATTGGAATACTTCTGGGTACAGCAAGCTCACTACTTTGCAAGGCAGTCCAATTTGATTCTGGATGGCTCACTTTGATAGTTTTCCATATTTTTCTATAGTTTCTGATATTGGTCTTACATTCTGCCCTTTAGAGGCATGACAGATGGTTAGGAAAGTGTACCAGTTTGCATATAAATGCTGTCTGGTAGTATGCGCCCAATCTGGTAACAAGCAACACCAGAATAAATGAGTTAATCAGAGTGAACTAAGATTCCCCTTCACCCACGTGTTATGTAACTGCCTTGGTCTAACGTGCCCAGAAACTTCTGAGTGCATATTCGCCACAGTTTCCAATAAGAGGTTGCTTTGCTTCTTACAACAGAGGTACATTTCAACTCACTCTTAGTTGACTGTGGGAGGTCGTATTTAACTGCTTTATACTGTTGTGGAAATATTCATGAGATATTTTGTAAGAAAAAATAAAAGGAAATTTGTGTTAATTGCCTTGGGGAAATACATTTTTTAAATAGCTTCAGAAAAAAAGGAACAGTTAAAATTTTTCTGCTAGTAAACTCACTTAGTAACATGACATTTGTAGCTAGCTTTCTAGAAGTCACGGTGCGATGCGTGCCTGACGGGCAATTTTATTTTAATCCTCTTTGATTTCACCTCTGGAAAAGCCCAAGCTAGAGGTGAGTGAAGTTGTCTGTGGTAGAGGAAAGGGTTAATCTCCTTCCCCACTCCCACTGCAGTTCAGTAATATACACTTAAAAACATTCCAGAATTTTTGGTAGAAATTGTAAGAAAGTATTAAAACTTGAGAAATGAATTAACAAGCCACCTTTTTATGTAGCAGCAACGTACTTTTTCATAAATGAATAGCACTTTATTCCACAACTGTATAAATCGTGGGCTGAAATGTAGAGTGAGCACCTGGCTTCTGAATCAATGAGGGCGTGTGTTCAGATTAGAAAGATTTTGTGCAAATAAGATTAAAAGTCTGACCTGAACTCACAGAACACTAAACTATCTGCAGCTCAACCAATAAGTTCAAACTCTCCTCTGGGCTGTTCTAGCAGATCATTGTTACTGTAGCATTAATAAATCCTGCTACTCAAAGAATGTTTATTTTTTAGCCTTCATCCCTGTTCACTTTTTATTTTCAGGGCTGACTTGTAGGATGCACTATATTTTTTAAAAAGAATTTTTTAAGATTTATTTATTTATACAAGAACTGGGGTACAGGTCAGAGGCATGGGGTGGGTGAGAGAATTCATCGGAGACAGAGCGGGGAACAGAACAGGCAGATGGACTGAAGACACTGCTGAGGGGAGCAGCAGGTGAAGCAGGAGAGGTCTGCCGCACCATGTGGGTTTCTCCCTGGCTGGCCAGGAATCAAACCCACGCTGCAGAGGCTGCAGACAACTTCACAGCATGGCGCTCAACCGGCCCTAGGATGCACTGTTTTTACCCATATCAGATAGCTAAAATATGACCGTGAAATGAAATTACTTCCTTTGAGATTATGTAGAGATTTTAATAGTGCTTCCCTTGTGGTAATCACTCATATGCTATGCTAATTCCCTTAATCCTCAAAATGACTGTATGAGGTAGACATTGCCACTAGCTCCATTTACAGATGAGGAAACTGAGGCATGGAATGACTCAATAACTCAGGCCATACAGCTGGTGAGTGGGGTGACAGGGATAAATCCTGGCAGTCTTTCCTGAGTGTGGACTCCTGGTCACTCTATGTCATGACCTCTGTGGGAGTAGCCAGCACAACTACAATCTCCCTTGTCATCTGGCTTCTGTTGTATCAGCTAGGAGGTTACAGCAAAGAGACTCAATAATAATTTCAGTGGTTTAAAGAAATAGAAGTTTTAATTTCCCTCCCATGTGGTCTGAGGGGAGCCTTCCAGATGAGCAGGGCAGTCTTGCCACATAGAGTCTTTTGAGGACCCGGCTCCTTCCAAGCCATTGCTCCATAGTCACTAGGGAACTGTGGTCATCTGTCTGATGGGAGCTCAGATTCCACCCATTGGGAAGGGAAATTGCTCCCATTGTGGGAGTTGCATGCTTTCTGCCCTAAGGCTTTCTAGTCCCAGGAGTGATGTACAATATATTGTTCACCTTTCATTGGAGAGAACCTGCCACATCTGACTCATTCTCCTTGCAAGGAAAGATGGAACATGTAATCTAGCCATAGTTTTAGGGACACTGGGAGAATAGAGTCTAATAACAACTTGTAACAAGGAAAAGATAATTGTCTTGATAAGAATAGCATTATGAGAAACCTGGCAAGTAAAGAAAATATTTAAAAAGAGAAAAAAGTCACTCCTAATTCCAATGACACGGATTTTTTATTTCAAACTGTCCATTATCTGCTCTTTCCTATAATCCTGAATTCCTTATGCAGATTATACCTCTCCCCATAAGATAGAACCTGGTGGTCAAGAAAAGCAGCACTTTGCCCTGCCAGAACCCAGGCTGGGTAAATAGAAAGTGCTTTTTCAATGATTTGAGGAGAGCAGCAAAGAAATTAAAATGCCAGCACTCATTTATTCCTGGTGGCGGCACCCTGGCCAGCGTTCCTGTGTGAGGACATTCCTGAAGTTGCCACCTGGAAGTCTCAGGCTGCCTTAGTTCTCACTCATTTGCAAGCTTGGCTTCCCAGCTTCAGCCCCCCCCCCAGTTCCCAGTATGGTAGTAAAACCCCTTTGTGCATCTTAGTCAGAAACTTAGTCCTTGTTGATTGCCGCTAAAGTTCTTTAACCCATACACTTGCTATCCAGAGGAAATCTCTACCAACACTTGATGTATTTTCCTTCCATTGTCTTAAATATGTTTTTGACATATTCAATATTACATTGTTCATCTAATTTTATGCCCTTTCTAAAAATTAGTGTTTTTCCATTTCTCAAAAGTAGCTGCAGAATAGCTTGCATTGGGTGTTCTGTATTTATTAAGGTAGTTAATTTTTTGGTATGTCTTAAATGAACATTTTTTTCTTTATTATGTATCATTTTAGGATTATTAAAGGTCCTGAATATTGTTACATGAAAATTTAATTTTCACTTAAGTTTATAACTACAGTATGTTTTAAAATCCAAATATGTGGAGCTTATATGCTTTCTAACATATATGTGGGTTAGAAAGAATTGTCAGTGTTTTGTTAGGAAATTCAAGGCCCCCCTGACTTTCCCCAGGTGATATGTCCATATTCCCTTTGCAGAAATTTAGGTCCCTCAATGCGTTATCTTGGGCTCTATCTTACTCTTTGAACTGCATTCCAGAACTACTCTGGATGCCCCCAGTGTCCCGAGCGGCCAGCAGGCATTGATTCTGATAGCCATATGTTCTAGAATTCACCAGGCTCTTTAATTACTATGGAAGGTAGGCTGTGTTGGCAAGATGCTGGCCAAAGATGAGCGCCATCTGAAACTAGGCAGTTACCCACACGATCAGAGGAAGGCTATGCTTATTCTCAGTCTCATGTTGTTTATTGGGTAAGGAGGAAATCAGGGTCAAATTAGACTGCAGTTGTCTTGGGTAGGTGGAACCATGGGCAACAGCAAGGCTGGAGTTCAAGGGTCCAACTGCCACAGTAAAGTTCCATTAGAGGTATCAGGGGCCAAGGAGCATCTGTAGGTCAAACTCCCTGCTTATGCAGATGGATCTGGAGAGCTGTGCACCAGATGAGAAAGGTCATGTGAGAGCACCAAGAACATGTGTTGCTCTCTCTCCCACCTGAACTCCTATGCCAGGCTTCTAGCCTCTCCACAAGGTCATGACTCATTAGAATGACATTCAGAGCTCCTTCATACATTTTGTTACTCTTTACCTATTAGTTGGGTGTATTGTGGAAGACAAAATAATGGCCTCCCAAAGATGGCCAATCTGTATGTGTTACCTGATATGACAAAAAGGGCTTTGCATATATGGTTAGGGTTCAGGAGCTTGTGATGGGGAGATTGTTCTAGAAACTAGACAAGGTAAAGAAATGGATTCTTCCCTACCAGATTCTCCAGAAGGAACACAGCCCTGCTGAGTTCTTGATGTAACCCAGTGACACCCATTTGGGACTTCTGACCTCCAGCACTGTAAGGCAATACATTTGTGTTTTTTTTTTTAAGATTTATTTATTTATACAAGCACTGGGTACAGTCAGAAGCGCGGGAGGGTGAGAGAATTCACCAGAGCCAGAGTGGGGAGCAGAACAGGCAGAAGGACCAAAGTACACTGCTGAGGGGAGCAGTGGGCGGCAGGAGAGGTCCGCCGCGCCATGTGGAACCCTTGCCGGTGGCCGGGGATCGGCCGGGGATCGAACCTGCGTTGCAGAGGTTGCGGGCAGCTTAGCAACCCAGCGCTCAACCGCTGCACCACCAGGCTCAACCGCTGCACCACCAGGGGAGGCCCCATTTGTGTTGTTTTAAGCCCTCACATTAGTGATAATTTGTCACAGCAACCACAAGAAAGGAGCACTTCCCCCTGGGTAAACCTTGCTTTGCTGATTGGAAATCAGGATGCCTCAGGGAGGTTTTATGCAGAAACCTCTCCTAGTGGAGGGAATTTAGGCACAAATTCATCTAAGAGCCAGAGAATTCCAAGGTTGTAGAAATGTTATATTTGAGGCCCCACTTCTTTGAAGGAAATGATAATATACTGTCTATTGATTAAAAAACAAAACAAAACACCTCTCCCATTCAATAAACTCTTTGGTCAAGAGAGAAACTGTAGGTCAGAACTCTGTTTCACACCAACTGTTTTTATTTTCATTTGAATTTGGACTATTTATAGATCATAATATAGCACTTGAATTTTCCAAGGTGTTTATAGAATTTTCTCATATGCAGTACCATTCTATGGTGAAGGTGTATATTTAAGCTTAATTATGAGCTTCTCAAAGGAGATACTTTTTCTGAAAAAGATGATACAGTGTGGGAGGAGCTAATCATGACCTCTGTGCACTTGATTTAGAAAATAAACCTGTCGACTTCCCGCTTCTACTGCCTTCATTTTCTCTTTTTATCCCAGTGGCAAGTGGCATCTGCTTGTTAGTGGTTTGGTTTTTTTTTAGATTCTATTTCCTTTTTTACTCTTTCTAACCTGAGAACCAACAAAGTTGGCTAACTTTGAGGTTTGAGATAAACATTTTTCTTTTTTTTTTTTCAGAATAGTACCTGATATTGGAGTAGTATGAAATTGGTGTGACATTTTCCGTGATTGAATAATAATATAACACTTTGCTAATGGCCAGATTCTTTTTCCTTTTGGTTATTAGCACATTGCCTTCTATTAGCTTGTTAGAAATATCAAACAGGTATAATATTGTCTTTAGTTCTTTAGGCCTATGCCAAAAATCCTTCCAAATATAAAAACTTGAAAATGAGGTAAATAAGGATTGGCTTGAATTTTTTATATCAATCTTCTGGGTCTCTGGTCAGAGCCCAGAATGCTGGATGTCTTTAAGGAGGTGAGGGGGTTCTCAGGACTTCAGCTTGAGGGTAACCTGACTTGTTAATGAGTATATGTAAACAGGGAAACTTGCTCTAAGGTGGAGTCAGGAAAGGAAAAATCTTAGGACACACGTTGGAATTCTCTATCTGCCCTTTGTCCTGAATAGAGACTGGTGACAGGTAGTGGAATCCAAATAGTTTAGTTGCTCTGAAGACTTGTGGGAAGGCTGCATGCACCCTTGTTTCCCCAGCAACATTCAGATGATGACTTGGCTGCCCATGTTACAAATGTTGCTACTGTGGAGAAGATGCTGGTTCCTGTGATGTGATTTCCCGTCATAGAAGGATTCTTGACGCTCCAGGCATGCCCAGCACTGTGGGCTGGTTGATCTGAGTCACTCTCTTCCATGACTCCACATTTGCTGGCTAAACCAGCTTTCTGAGTGTACAAGGCCATTCCCCCACATAGCCCTGGATGTGGTAAGTCCCCAGGGCGGCGGGGCTTCCAGGTGGTCGGATTATTTCTGGTGGCATGTGTTCTGTGTGCACACTTCCCCAGATATAGCCTGGGCATGAAAATAGGGAAATGATATGCAGGTGTTGGAGAGTTTTGCGGTCACACCTGCATTTCTGTCTCGCTGTGTCACTGAAAGCTGCTTGATTTTGGGTCAATTTACAGATTAAAAAACTGAGGTCCAGCAAAGTGAAGTAATGCACACAAGATTAAGCTATTGGTATTGTTTTTATTAGCTAGAGGCATCATAGTATATTTCGAACAGCACATTTCTTTATTCACTCATTTATTCATTTAGCTATGAAAAAGTATTGATGGAGCTTCTCTCTGTATCAGACATGGAGCTGTGTGACTCCCTGGGACAGAATAGTCAACAGGGCAGGCCGTTCAGCCTCAAGGCCTGATCCCTCTTGCTGCTTTATTGGCTTTTATGTTCTTTTTTCTCAAGTATTTAGAAAAAAGAAAACCAGAGATAATAAATACATAATTAAATCATTTGAAATGTAAGCAAAGTGTTTACATTGAACTTAAACTAGAATCAGTTTTAAATTACAGAAAAAAAAATTGAATACAACAGTTATTTTTTGCTTGAGTGGAAGACTTATTAGGTGTTGTTAGCTAGCATGTTAAGACACTGCTATAATAACATTTTAGTTTTAAATCTTTACGTATTAGTTATATCAGAGAATATGTTTTCATAGCCATTAATTTTTCTATTGAAATTAATATGCTAAGGATACATTTCATCATCCATAAAATTATTAACTTTATCTAAAAGAAACAGCCAAAGCCAATTAGCACATATTAATTTTCATATGTATCCCAACTCATTAGGCATAAAAGTGTTTTCAAAGTAATGCATATTTTTCAACTATGTTATATGGTGAGAAGACATGACTGTCTTTTCAAATTTAACCTTTGAAATGACAAACAGAATTCTGTTGACTTGTTACAGCCTGTGCTTTTTAGATAAAATATTTTCGTAGTTACTGATTCCATTGTGAAAGTAGAGCTTCCCATATTTTTTTGGTCAGAATCTTCCTTATGTGTGGGGCAAGAGGGCAGAAGTAAATGGCGTGCGGTTTTGTCTGGGGAACCTGCTCTTATTTGGGCTGTCTGCGTGGCTAGTGTGATGGACTGAAGGGTGTTATTTACAGTAAAGATCTGAGGCCTCTAGAGAGAGGGTACAGCCGAGGTAAGCTGACCTGGGGGTCAGTGGCAGTGGGTAGCTTTGGAGATAAGGTGGGGCTTATGCTCAGCCTAGCCTGGTGAACTTGTGCCTGAGTTCCAGGGGAAGTTGTGGTTCTCTAGATAGAATGTGAACAATGAACAGCTGGAGGGGGTGGGGTTGGAGATGCTGATGCTGATTAAGGCCTGCTCACAGCACAGTGGGAGGGGGAGGATGGCGCCCCTGTGGGGACTCCGAGTGAGTGGGGAACTCGAGTAGAAGAGGGAGCCAGTTCAGCACACCTGCAGGAGGCATAGCATCCGGAGCAGGTTGTGGGATTGCCAGCCGCAGAGGACTCTTGGGTAAGTCAGAATGGAAGACACGTAGGTGTTTCCCAGATGGTTCATAGGCACCAGTCTTGAATGGCGACCCCAGTGGGAAGCATGTTGGGGGATTGCGCAGTTTGGTTGTGGTTTCTTGGGACCCCATATTTATTGCCCAGATTAAGTGTGGTCTGGAAAACAGGACTTCAAAGCTCTTGGTGTGTTTCCTTGGATGTCTTGGCCATGCAGTCCCTGTTGCTAATGAGCTCAGAGAGAGTACTATACTTTGCCAGTGTGGTGACCACAGAAGGGCCACCTTTCGTGCTGGTGTCAGGCTCAAAGTCCTTATTGAGGGCTTTGTGATGATGGTGTAAAACGTGATCAGAAGTCTTCTTGAGGCCAGAGTCATCTTGGGTGTGAGCTGGCTTAATGGCATCATCTGGAGGGGGAAGGGAGAGAGTTTCCCCCTTCAGGCTCTGAGAACACATATTTAGGACTCTCTGAAGCAAATTGGGTGCATGGAAGGCAGAGGGAGGGTGAGGGAGGGGTTGGAGGGATGTGTTGGGTCCGTGCCCCTGTCTGGGACAGCCGCCCTGCTCAGCCCTGTCCGTGGAGGGCGGGGCACTGCTGGAAAGACTCCTAAGTGCTCAAACACAGGCAGTTCTGCCAGTAGAGATTTATTTTCCGGTTGAACAGTGTCTCTCCAGGAGGGATAAATATGATATTTTCGTGTGAGGTAGCCCAGGTTAAATGCTTTTATTTTTATTTTTTTAAAGATTTATTTATGTATGCATACAAGAGCTGGGGTACAGAATGGGGGAGCAGAACAGGCAGACTGACTGAAATACGCTGCTGAGGGGAGCAGCGGGCGAGTCAGGAGAGGTCTGCTGTGCCATGTGGGTAGCTCCCTGGCTGGCCGGGGATGAACTCATGCTGCAGAGGCTGTGGATTACTTCATAGTGTTATGCTTAACCGCTTGCGCCACCAGGGAGGCCCCCAGTTTAAATGCTTTTAGCTAGAAACTGTTTCTCCCTCCTCTGAACTCTCTGAACCCAGTGATGGGTCTCACTCTTAACAGGAATTTAGAAAACCTAAATAAGGGACCAGGAAAAATACTAATTATAATAAAATAAAAATCAGAATCAACAAGCAATTATAAACCAGAGACACACTACGGGTTGGGGGGAAGAAGGGAGTAGGATCAAAACAAGGGGGGTGGGAATTGTATGGGACTATAACCAAGATGAAAATGCATACATTTTGCAAAAATGAAAAATGATGTAAAAATATATAAAATAAAAACAAAACAAAACAAAAAACCCAGTGATGGTTTCTGTATTGTCATATTCCATTCTGTGTTGATTATTGCTTGGAGTTTCTAGCTCCTCCCAGTAGATTATAACCATTTGAGAGCTGGGATCAGATCTTACTTGTTTCTCTTGTTATTAAGCACATGGCTTCTCTGCGTCATGTAGGCTTTGAGTTTAGCTGCATGTAATAGAAAACCTAAAACTCTGGCTTGAAATGTAGGAGTTTGGTATTTCTTGTGCAGCAAGAGCTGCAAAGGTGGCTGTGACCCAGGACTGGTGCAGCCAAGCTTCTATGTCCCAGGGTCCTCAGGTCCTTTTTTATTTTGTTCTGCTTTTCTATCATTCTCAGGTTTATAGAATGATTCTTCTTCTTCCATCACTACATCTGCCCTCTCAGTAGTCAGAAGGGGAAATGGTGAGGTCAGAAGGTATGGGCCAGCGGGCTGTCCTCCTTTTGTTATTAAGGAAATGATGGTTTGTTGAAAGCCCAGCCAGTAGGCTTCTGCTCACATCTCACTGGACAGACTCCATCATCCTTAGCTGCTAGGGAGTCAGAGGAAATGAAGATTTCTTTCTTTTATTTTCTAATAGGGAGTATACATTGCTGCCTGGACCAAAATTGGGTCCCTATTGGTAAAGAAGAAATTAGAATGTAGACAGCTAGTATCATCAGACATTCTCCCATTTAGAATGACACAAATGCATGTTGCAAGAGTGGCCTAAACACAAAACTGTATGGCAGGAGGGAAGATGAAGGTCTAGACCAAGTAACGACTCAGGGATTTTTGTTAGAGGCTGCTCTGACCAATGTCAGAAGAGTATTTTGAGCATTTAACTCTTGACATGCATTGACTTCTTGTAGTTTCACTTTTTTTTGGTCCCAGCTTTATTGAGGTATAATTGACAAATAAAATTGTTATACATTTAAAGTGTACAATGTGATGATTTGTTATAGTATACATTGTGAACTGATTACCATACTCCAGTTAATAAACACATCTATCAACTCACAGTTAAGTTTTATTTTTGGTGAGAATGCTTAATGTCTGCTGTCTTACCAGATTGCAATTATACAATGCAGTACTATTAATTATAGTCACCATGCTGTAGTCTCAGAATATAAGTATCTTAGAATTTTTTATCTTTTGATCAACATCTCATTTCCTTCAACCTCCAGTCCCAGACAACCATTGTTCTATTTTTTGTTTTCTATGAGTTTACGTTTTTTTTAAGATTCCACGTATAAATGATATGACACAGTATTTGTCTCTGTGGCTTATTTAATTCAGCATAATGCCCTCTGTATTCATCGGTGTTGTCACAAATGTCAGAATTTTCTTCTTTTTTATAGGTTAATAATATTCCACTGTGTGTGTCACATTTATATAGGTATATATGTGTGATCTATCTATCTATCTATCTATCTATCTATCTATCTACAGATAGATCAGTGCCTCAGTATTATTTAATACAACAGTATTAAGCACCTAATGAGTCCTGGTTGATCTACAACAGCCTGAAGAACTGTGCTTTCTTCCATACATAGCTTCATGTGGCAAATATCTGCAGGTTAAGACCCCTCTTTCCAACTTTGCATCATGGAGAATGCAGGAGGTTTGTGTTAGACATGGTCAGGAAGGAGCCTTACTTTCTCTTACACATTCTCATCCTCCCTTCAAAGACATACATATACATAACAAGATAAATTGTAAATCAGACTAGTGAGTCAAAGAGAAAACATAGAGCCTATGATTGGAGTCAGGGACGAAGTTGCAGTTATTATTTAAAATATGTGCTCTTATCGTCTATATACTTCCTGGATCCAAGTAGTCCTCAGCAAAGACAATTACACAGAAGAAGGTCATTTCTTTCTCATCTTAAGAGATCTCATAGAGTGGAGAGGAACCCTGTCAATACCCACAGCACCTCAAGCCTGCTTAGGATGATGATGTTGGGTTATAGAAATCCAGGTGAGGGAGGAAGTTTGTTCCTATTCAGTGTGGTCTGAGAGGGCTTCATGGAGGTGGTGACACTTGCAGAAAGGGCAGGATAAGGGTCTGTGGAAATAAGTTCTCTTTCTGCAGAGCATGACTTTGTGTGGAGGTATCATAGGAGGCAATGTGGGCACGTGTAGGGATGGCTAAATGGTTTGGACTTTATCAGCTAAACAGTGGTAAGTGTTTGGGGCCAGGAAAATAATATGATCAAAGCAATGTTTTTGAAAATTGCCAAGTCCTCACAATGGGAAGACATTGCATGCAATCATTATTTGTTCATATAAAATAAAAACAGTACATTGATAGCAAGAAAAAATGAAAGCATGTATCTTCAACTAGATCAATTTAAAAGCACAAATGCATTTTGTGATCATGCATTTCTGTCCAAGGAATATAGGAATTGTGCAAATTTGTTTCAGCTGCAATCTTTTGGCTTCTACTTTATAAATGGAAAAATAGGTAAGAAATAGAAAACCTATATTTTTAACTTTTTAATAAAAGATTTATTTATTCATGCATACAAGAACCAGGGTACAGTCTAGATGTGCAAGAGGGTGAGAGGATTCACCAGAGACAGAGCGGGGAACAGAACAGGCAGACTGACAGAAATACACTGCTGAGGGGAGCAGCGGGCCTGCTGCGCCACGTGGGTATCTCACCAGCCAGCTGGGTATCGAACCTGTGCTGCAGAGGCTGCAGACAGCTTCACAGTGCTGTGTTCAGCTGCCTGCGCCACTAGAGGAGGCCCTATATTTTTAACTTTTCAGGCATTGTAGGTGGGGATTTTCAGCACTGAGCAAGGTAATGGGCTGAAGGGAGAGAGTTCCTGAGGCTTCTGTCCGTCCTGCTCAGCCTTGAGGCCAGGTAGACAGGGCAGGGGCCCTAGTGGGCTTCTGGCCCACAGAGATACTTGGTGCCTGCCACATACCAGTGTGAGAAACTTTCTAGCCTTGAAGGAAGTAGCCTGCAGAAATAAGATTTGGGGTTGTGGTCCCTGGGTGATCAAGCTGGGGCTGTGGCTGAATTGGTCCCAATCAGAAGCTCAGGAAACTGGGTCCTGAGGACCAGGCAGTTGGGCATGCCAGCTGGTTAGTGTTACCTGTTTAGTGTTTTGATCTCAGAACCACACAAAGGGGCAAAATGGAGGAGTGTTTTAATAATGGAACTGTTTGATGGTGTTTGCAATATTGTGATAAGCAAGATAGATATTTGGTTGTTCGCATGACCAAGAAATATTTCTCATTTATATCTGGAGTTCATTCAGAGTTCCTGACAGCTCCCAAAATTTTGGAATTTCCCAAGTGTTGAGAGTGATAAAAATGTCTCTTTTTATTAATGAGGTGACATTTTGGGAAGCCCCTAAGTTTAGAGGCTGGTGGCCAGAAGAACTCACCATATGATCAGAAGGTTGGAACTTCTAGTTTCATCCCAGACCTCTGGGAAAGGGAAAGGAGGTGGAGGTTGAATCAGTTGTCAATGACCAATGATTCAATCAGCAATGCCAGTGTACTGAAGCCTCCATAAATCACAAATGAAGGGGCTGCAGAGAGCATCCAGGTTGGTGGACATGTGGAGATTTGGGGGTAATGGTGTGCCTGGAGGGGCAGGGAAGTTCTGTGGTTTCTCCCTTTACCTGGCCCTGAGCATCTTTTCATTTGCTGTTTTATTTGTTATATCCTTTGTAATAAATCAGTGCTCTAGTGAATGAATGGGTTTCTGAGTTCTATGAGCTGTTCCAGCAATTTATCCAACCTGAGGAGGGAGTATTAGGAGACTCTGATTTGTAGCCAGTCTGGCAGAAGCACCTGGAGGGTGGTCTTGGGAAACCCAGCCCTTAGCCCTGCTGGTGTCTGAGAATTGCTTGTGGTACGGGAAAGCCTCTGTACACTCCCACAAAGGAACCTAGCCCAGGATAGTACCCTAGATCGTACTGTGTGCTGATAATGAGACTCGTCATGTTTGTCAAAACCCATATAACTGTACACACAATCTAGCAGTGAACTAATTCACAGCCTTGTGGCCCCAAGTTCACTGTGTTCCACTTGCTCAGGAGTGTCCTTCTGTGTAGTTCTAGTCTCTGTGACCCCATATTCCCCACCCCCAAGAGATTTTCTGCAGTACTAAGAAGAAAGTATATTATAAAGGCCCTGTCAGCTGCCATGTAGTAAATTTGTTTGAGCTTTGCTTCTGTTGCATGAAGTAACAGCACAGTATCTTCCTCCAAGGAAATTAAAGCTGCTCATTAGCTACTCAGTGAGCCTAGCCTGGTAGGTGATACAAAGGAGTAAAGGGAAGGTCAGTCTGACACAGCTGTCCTCTGTGGTTGTGTGGCCACTCTGGATGCGTGCTCTGCAGGTGTCCTCTCTTTCCCTGTTGCCTGGTTAAGGCCTGACAGAGAGGTTTGGATGACACATTCTCTCTCTGTAATGGTCTTTTCTGAAAGGCTGTACATTTCACTAGCCTCCCACCCCAATGCCTCATGATCTCTGTCCTTATGACCACAAGAGTTTGTGTCAGGAGGCCAGAGCTGTGTGGTTCTACAAGGTGTCATTGTACAAGGTGTCATTGTACACGGTGAGTAGAGTCTCTGTGAAATCACCAAATACATCACTAGATCCAGTGAGGCCAGGGAGCAGTGCTGGGTGGTGGGAACAGCCTTCAGAGGGCTAGACCTGAATCTTGACTTTGCCACCTGTCTTGTCAGTTATGTGGCCTTCAGCAAGTTAGTGGAGCTTGGTTCCCTCATGTCAAAAATTTGGATGACAATACATTTTTCCTTTTAAGTTATCAGGCCTCAGTTATAATAGATAGGTAATGCAAAAGCACTGAGTGTTGTTCTTGGGATGCAGTAAAAGCTCCCTCTATTCCCTCTCTGCCAAAAGCAATTATTTTTTAAAATGATAATTATATAAAAAAAAACCAACTTAACTTAGTGTCTATCACATGCATTATCTCATTTAATCTTCACAACAATTCTGTGAATTAAGTATTAACTTTTGCCCTATTTATCTCTACTGAGGCTTAGAAGTTTAAATCATTTGCCTGAGGCCCTGAGCTAGTGAGCAGACAATAGTGACTCTCATGTGAAACCTGCTGACCCTGAATAACTAACAGAAAAGGATCCAGTGAAACTGAACTTTGTGCTCTTTGTGTATTTGGAGGTTGAAGGAGAGTTTGAAGTAGTATAAAAGTGACATTAATTTAAAAAGGAAAAAGTTTATATTGTATTATCAAAGAACAAATAGTTTTGCTTGAGATATGAGATAAGCCTGTGTAGAAAGTGCAGTTATATAGGCATACCTCAGAGATACTGCAGGCTTGGTTCCTGACCACCCCAGTAAAGCAAACACAAAATTTTTCAACACAAAAATTTTGGTTTCCCAGCATATATAAAAGTTATGTTTACACAATAGTGTGTTCTATTAAGTATGCAATAGCATTATGTCTAAAAAAACCCAATACACATACCTTAATTAAATGTGATGCAGAGCGATGAAGTGAGCACATACTGCTGGAACAGTGGTGTCCTAGATTCGCTGGCTGCAGGGTTGCCACAAATTTTAATTTGTTTAAAAAAAAAGAGCAATATCTGTGAAGCACAGTAAAATAAAGTGCAATAAAATGAGGTATATCTGCATAATAATGATGTAAACTTGACACTATAGGAAAACCCTATATTAGGTGAGGTAAAACAAATTTAGAAATATTCCACCTGCCAGACAGAATGTGCTAAGTGCAGAAAGAGAGGTATATATGCATTCACTAGAGCATGGAGGAAGGAGAGGGGAAAATGAGGACTTATAAGTATTTAATCATTTGTAATATTTGAGATGGATTTTGATATCTGGAAATAAGTAGAGAGGTCATCCTTGGTGGAGGGAATAGGAAGAAAATGCAGAGGCATTTCAGTGTCTGGATGGAGATGCAGAATAGCAAGAACTTCACATTCAACCTTACAGTGAATGGAAATTGGACAGGGCCTCCGTGGTGGTGCAACGGGTTAAGCGCAGCGCTGTGAAGCTGTCTGCAGCCACTGCAGTGCAAGTTCTATCCCTGGCCGGCCAGGGAGCTACCCACATGGCTCAGCAGACCTCTCCTGGCTCACCCGCTGTTCCCCTCAGCAGTGTGCTTCAGTCAGTCTGCCTGTTTTGGTCCCCGCTCTGTATCTGGTGAATCCTTTCACCTCTGGCACCTCTGGCCTGTACCCCAGTTCTCGTATACATAAAAAAATAAATCTTTAGAAAAAAATAAAAATAAAAACTGGACAAAGAGTAGGGTAACAGCTGATCCTGAGCCAATGGAGAGTACTGAGGTTGCAAGGCCCGGAACACAGGGAGAGACGGGCCCTGCAGGGAGAGACAAGACACAAGCAATGGTTTACCTGGACAGGAGACTGCTGAAGACAGGTGCTGCTCTGGAAGAGGGCAAGAAACTCACCCTAAACTCTTCTCCTGCATCTCCCCCACACAACAAAAGCTTTATTTTGTGAAAAGGGCAATAAGCACTATCATTTTTAGGACGTTGGTGAAATCTGACTGTGGCCAGAGAAGAAAACAGGAAAGCACATCTCAACCCCTGAGGAAGGAGCAAGATTATGTTCTGGGATTCAGGACTGTGGTTTCAGGAGAGGGCAGGATCGCTGAAGGGTGGGCAGCGTACAGAGTAGGCCATCTTTCAAAATAACATGCTGTGGAATATAGAGAAACAAAATAAAGGGCCAGACAAACCCAAACCAATAACCCTAGTAATCTTGTTATAGGGCAGCCCCAATACAAGATGGGGTGCCTGACTGTGGGTCTTTACCCGCGCGCTTAAAAGGACTTACCAATGCTCTACTGCAGGCACACGCGAAAGGTTAATAAAAGGTTTATTTACAAGGGAAGGGGAAATGAGGAAATGTACAGCTCAGGGAGAAAAGTGGGAGACAAAGTTTTAAATGAGTCCTACCCAATCCGCCGATCAGGAATCCCAAAATGGCGCTCTGAGAGCTGGCCGCCAGCCAGGAGCCGTGAAGCCGGGAGGCGAGCGATAGCGAGCCACCCCAAGGCCCACGTGTTTGGTTTTTATACCAACCTGGCTGCTTAACTCCACCCTCAGGTCCCAGCCACCTTCCCTTTGGTGGTGATGGGATTTGTCTTTCCCAATGTCCTGATGGCTTTAGTCTGGACTGGGAGTGGGGTCCACAAAGCCTGTATGGGATTAGCTCAGGACATCATTTCCCCCTAACAAGCTGACCAACAGAGGGGAAGGGAAGACCTTTAGGGAGGAGGACGCGTTGGTGGGGACGTGTATCTGAAGAGGTGCGACCCCATGCCTTTGAATCACATACAGTATTGTGAAACACTGTTACCTCAACAACAACAAAATTAACATGCCGCATTGGATGACCTGCCTTGGGGCCTAACATGAAGTTAAGCTATATTTGTGACACCCCTTTAAATAGACCCCGTAGTGTTGGCGTATGGTACTGCCTGCTGTTTATCACAGAGGATTTGATCTTCTGTATTTCATCACCAAAGTGATGCCTCTAAAATTTATTGTTGAACTTGTTACTTTTCTGCTTCCTCTCCTTCTCCTTTCCAACAGGAGGGAAATTTTTTCTGCTGCTGTGAAATTGATAAACATTTCAGGATGGAAATATCAGCTTTAAAGTTTTCAGCTTCTGCCCTACCCCCTCCCCTGCCACAACAAAACTCAGCTATCACTTTTAATGATTATTTACTTTTTAGTGGGCCTGTGTTAGCACAAGGACAATGAATTACCCTTTCAAGACATATAAGAATCTAGACTTCAGTTACACTCTGCAATATATTTATATTGAAAACATAAATTAAGAAAGGGACAAGACTATGTAAAGATTGACCCCAAATCTCGGAGGCAGTGGCAAGGGTCTGGGGATGCTGACCCTCCCAGTCAGTCTTCCCTGGAGACTATGGAGACTGTTTTATTAATCCTTCTTCCTTATGTCGTTTTAAGTAAAACGTCAACAAAGAGCTTGAGGCAGTGATTCAATTGAATAAAAGAGGAGAATGTGAAATAGACAATCTATGAAGTATTTAATGGCACTCTTAGTCCTCATGTATAAATATAACAGGAACACAAATGCTAATGATGAATTCAGGAGCATTGCCTCTGAAACTGGCAAACAGTAATGGTAAGAAATAATTTCAGGGTTTCAGCCCAATTTAACACATTATGCAAGAAGTGTTAAATGAAGAAGTTTTACCCTTCAAACATGTTCTCTTTTCTCTTGCTCTCTTTTTTTTTTCATACAGGGAAGTACAGAGAGTGATACAATAGGCATTCTTGGGCTATACCCTGGTATTAATAAATATATATATATTTTTAAAAGACAGTTTATTTTTATTTTTTTAAAGATTTATTTATTTATTTATACAAGCACTGGGTACAGTCAGAAGCGTGGGAGGGTGAGAATTCACAGAGCCAGAGCGGGGAGCAGAGCAGGCAGACGGACCGAAGTACACTGCTGAGGGGAGCAGCGGGCGGCAGGAGAGGTCTGCGCGCCATGTGGGACCCTCCTCTGGTGGCCGGGGAGCAGCCGGGGATCGAACTGGCGCTGCAGAGGCTGCAGGCAGCTTCGCAACCCAGCGCTCAACCGCTGCGCCACCAGGGAGGCCCGTATTAATAAATATTAACATGATACTCTGTTTGATTTTGATTTTTTCAAATGAAAGAAATAAAATATTTCTTATATGGACTCTTTGTTCTTCCTCCCAGGGGAGACCAGAGTGGTGAATTTGGTGTATTTCCTGTCACCAAGCATATATACTGGTCATCTACTTCTTTTATAGGACTCATCCTTTTACAGATGTTGTTACCGCTTTATGACATGTGCCATAAAATAGACTAAATGATCGCAGCAACCTTGTCCAGCTGACTCTCAGCTGGTCATTATTTCCTGACATACGGATTATAAACCCGATTCACTCCCCATCTGTAGTCATGCTGTGTTAATTTTTAATTACGCATTTATGGAGTGAAAGAGACAATTAAAATTAATTTATGCCTTCTTTTTTGGCTATTTTTTTTAACACTTTAAATCAGAAGTTGGAGATAATTTCCAAGGATGGATTAAGCCAATATAACTGCGATGTTTTCCTGCACGTGTTCCTTAAGGAGGAAAACTCAAGCCTCCACGGAGTAAATATTTCACACACATTGTCTTGCCTCCTTCCAGGCTGTGAAGTGAAAATAAATACTTAGTCTTTTTGTACTTTCTGTGGACGGGCTCTCTCCCTGACCTTCACTCCACGTTCAGTCTAGCCCTGACTGGACCAAATGCTTTGAAGTAGCCTTTAAAAGAGGAGGGTGCGGTCCCAGTCCCCAGGGCTCTGTCCTGAGCTCACTTGCCATCTCGGTTCCCAGCTTGGGCTGTGCCCCAGGAACCCCTGGGGGAGCCTGGAGAACTCTCTTTCGCTCACCCCTGGACAATCACATCTGAAGGGTGCGTGGAGACTCAACTATCAGTGGTTTCCGAGACTCTCCCAGGGATTCCACTGCTTGCCAGGGTGAGATGCTCTGCTTTCAGCCTTCAGCCGTTCTGGCCTTCTTCTGTGCTCTTGGACTTGCCAAGTGCTTCTGGAGGACTTGCTGTTCCCTTTACCGGAACCACTTTGTTTTATTAGTTCAAATTGTACTTCAGACAGTCCTTCCTTGAGCAGCCTATCTCAAACAATCCCCCACCTCTCACCAGCTGATCCAAAGCATTGCCCCCTGTTTTGTTCCTTCCTAGCGCTGGAGTCATCTGAAATTGTCAATTTGTCACTTGCTTGTTGTTCCCACGTTGGCTCAGCACTAGAACACAAGCTCCTTGAAGGCCCGGGACCTTGCTTTCCTGTTATTTAAAAAAGAAGGTTTCATTGAGGTAATATTGGTTTCCAACACCTCATAAGTTTCAGGTATCTAATTTCACAGCTCCTTCATTGGCTATATTCCTGGGGCCTGTACGGTGCCTGGCATAATACGCATATATAAGTTACTTGTTAAATGAGAATCAGTTCTAATATCAAGGTGCATTAGGGCCACTGTACATAAATTTAAGTCCTTTTTCTAAGAGCTGAAGAAGGGTTAATGTCTTTCCTGAAAAAGTGTGCTTTTGCAAGTGTTTAAGGCAACATGTCCTTGAATCCAGTCTGGGCCTGATTCCTGATTATGCCCTCAGTATGTCCAAATGAATAATAATAACAACAAAATACAGAGACAAACATGGATACAATAATAACCAGCTTCAAGGAGTGCTCATACTTTATCTGACTTGATCCTTTCCTATGGGATGGGACCGATCACGTGCAGATGATGAGATAGGTGTGGAGCAGTTAAATAGCATGACAAGTGCACATACGTACGTAGTGTGGAATTGGAGTGGATATCTATTTGAGACCCCATGAGAAGGATGGACAGGGAGTGTCTCAGGGATTGGGGAATGTCATCTGCCCTCCATTGCAATGCTCACAGCCTTGCTTCTGCTCCTTTGTGCTCTCTTTTTTAAAAATTTAGGAGTGGAAAGAACAGTGAATAAAACTGGAGAAAGAATGGAGCGATGAGGAGGAAATCTTTCTCACTTCTGCCTTTACGTGGCATCCTCTCTTTGGGTGCAGCTCGGAGTCTTTGGCTCATGTGTAGCTGAGTACCTTTAATGTCATGGTTCATGCACACCTTGGGTACATGCACACCTTCCTAACTTACTGTGAACACTGGGTCGCAGGCTTTTTCGGTGAGGTCATGGGACTGTGTGGCTTTATTTCTCTTAGATGGCCTATTTAGGAAGCCTCCCCTCTGCAGCCAACTGCTATGAATGCTCTAATTGTGGTTGAATATCATGGAGTTGGTGCTGGTGTGGTCCTAAGATGGATGGGGGCTCATGGGTGATGAACTTACTAGCATAGCTCATAAACTAGATGCATGCTCCAGTTCATTCCTCTGCATGGAGGAGATACTGTTCAACCATGGAAACATGAGAAATAAAATGAGTTTAGTTTGACCTCAGAACAAATTAAACTGCTTCTCCCTCGCTCCCTGACCTTAGTACCTATCTTTGTGCTCATGTCTGTTTAGCTTCTTATCTTTTTTCAGGATGGACTGACGGTTTTAAGGGTGTTTTGGGATGGATTTTAAAAACCATGTTAGTTAAACATTAGTCCTCCATTGTTGATTTCATTTGTATGTGGCCCTAGAGGAGGGTGACTTTCCACACTGGTTTGCCTGGGACTGTCCTCTTTGCTGTCTCTTGTCCCAGCAGCGTAGTTTTTAATAGGGAAGTCTTCAGTCTTTGAAGTGTATCACTTTGGAGGATAAATTATAGGGGTCATGTATTCGAGAATGTTTTTTTCCGCAACTTCCCATTTTTGATTGGTGACTAAACAAACGTTTCCATCTCTGAAGCTGAGAGACTTGTGTGCGGTGCTTGGAGATGTGTTCTTCCTCCTGACCCATCTCACAGGTAAATTGTTATCCTAAGTGGACGGCATTAAAAGAAATCATTAGTAAAATAGGCTGGTGAAGGTGATGTTATTGGGTCCCTTAGTTCACAGAGCTACTCTTTGGGGTTTAAAAGTTGTGGTTGTTATGCTTTTAGACATAGAATGGCTCCATCTGTCCACCAGCCATGAAGTTTCTGACTTTAGGAACAGTATTTCCATCAACATTGTTGTTCTCAAATCCTGTTTAACCTCAAGTTGCTTTCCTCTGGAAGTGGCCCTCTGGACTTCTCTGACCTTGGATGATGTTGGTCAGTAGATCAGAAAGGCAGTAGCTGGAACCCTCGGCGCTTTTGTGAAGTATTTTTAGTTGGAGGACTGGTTCTAGTGTTGATTTTGCTCCGATAAGATCTGGGGGGAAGTGAGAGCCCACCACATGAGGGATGTGCTTGGCGTCACCGCTCTCGATGACCCTGACCTCCACATGCCCCTGGGCGCCGCACTGTAGACATTTATTATTGCTATTTGCTCTTATCCCATTAAAATGATTCCTCTCCTTCCTGCTTGGTTGGAATCTGAGAAGAGATTCTTCTGGGAGTTTTGTGGACTTCAGGCAAGGACGAAGCACGCCTTCTAAGCTGATTTACAGTCTGGTTTTAGTGCTGGCGTTTTTCACATTCTTGCGCCCGGTGTGCCGCCTGTCTGCTGTCCCTGAAGGTGGCTGTCGGCAACGCAGCAGTTTTCCTTTTAGGAAGTAACATTTCCTTTGAGGATGTTGAGGAAATTCTGTTCCCCACAACACAGATATGGAATGAGCTGGGCTTTAGCTCACAACACAGGGACAATGTCGCTGCCCTTTTGTGAAATCCCTTTTGAGCCAGAAGCAGAATTCTCTTTAAATGAATTAATTATTAAATCAGGGTTGGGTTAGTGGTTTCATAAATAAAGAGGAAGGTGTCAACAACTCTCCTCTGTACTGTGTTTATTTGCAAGGGCCGTGTATGACTGGGGATGAAGAAATCAGAAAGCTATGTTTATATCAAATAACGGTATTCGAGAAAAAAATCCATTGAGCCCCCATTATAACCCTGGCTCCAGAAGGCTGTGGAACTCAAGTGCCCTTTCACTTCTCTTATCCCCTCTTAACAGCATTTCATTTAGTGCCTTGCGTTTCCAGGAGTTGGGGGTGAGGGGAGAGCAGGGATGATGCAGCCAAGAGGAGAATAACTAATGGAATTGCCTGATTTACCATTAAATGGGGCTCCTTCAGTGCATTCTCATACTTTCATTCATTCAAAGTTTTAAGAAATTATTAGTTTTATGAGAGGCTGAGAAAGCAAATCAGACTTAGACGCTGCCCTCAAGATGCTGATAGCTTTTGGGAAAGATGGAAAAGCCGCTGTGCACATATGTGTGTGAGGATTCTGAGAGGTGTGTGAGGTGAGAAAGGAAAGCAAGTATTGTGCTGTGAATGGGCAGTTTGACACCATTAGGTCACCTAGAGGAGAACTAAAATGAGCCAGACTGAATGGGTCCAGATTTGGCTATTGTGCTAGGCTGGATTTAGAATATATTGTTTTGAGGAAGTGAATGGGATAACTTTGTAGCAGTCAGTGAGATTTACAACCATAAAAGGATTCTTTGTCTTTGGTTAAACTGTTTTTCTATGCAATGGAAAGTGATTAACCTCCCAGTTACCTGAGCATCTGAGGAGAAATAGGCCCCTTTTCATGATGTAACAGCCTTGAGTGAAGGAAGACCTTTTGGATTTCTCTGACTTGAGCGATTTGGTCAGTAGATCAGAAAGCCAAACCTCATATTGCCAAGCTCTCTGTGCTGGCAAGAAACTACACCTCCACCCCCCACCCCTCCATCCTAGGCCTCCCTTCTTCCTTTCTCATCCATCCTTAGGGCTACAGAGTTCCCTTTTATGAAGTATTTTTAGCTTGAAACTGTGGTGTTGATTTTGATAACATAGGGTATGGAGGGAAGTGAAGGTTCATTAGGGAGGGGGCCAAGGAGGGCAGATGTTAGAGGAAAGGGGTCTAGTTGGTGGCCTGGGCCATAGCAGTACTGGGCTACCCCTTTGGGAGACTCTGAAGCCCAGGGCTATTACCCTCAACTAGGTCTATCTGGGTATTAACCTTTGTCCGGAAGAGCCATTAACATGGTGTGCGAGGCATTTGCCTCGGTTATTGAGAGTGATATCTGATGAGAATGCATGGAACTGGAGGTGGAATGGGAGAAAACTGTGCATATGCGCCATGGTCTGAAATGGAAAATCCTAGGTGAACATCAATGAATTAGTTTGACTGGAGGCTGTGGACTGTGAAGGGGAATGGCAGGAAGGTGGAAAAGGGGCTTGGGCAGATGCAGGGTACAGTGTGGGTTTGATTCAGGCAATAGATCCACTAACAATTTTTTTTTGAAAAGCTATGATGTGAGCAAAGATTAATCTTGTAGTGGTAGGTGGTGGGAGGAGGGACTTCTATCAGGAGACTATGGCAGTGGTCCAGCAGTATTTAATATTTCATTTACAACATCTGTGAAGCCAATGAAATGTTTTGCCATAATTAAAATTATTTCCTACGGCAAATAATTTCTCAAGTAGAGGAGCAAATTTATGGGTGACATATAATAAGAATTTTCATTTATGAATCAACAGAGCTTCTTTAAGATTAGTGTGTCTGTGGAGATTTGCTTGTATAGTGTTTGATATTATTATTGTCTTGTGATTAAAAGCATGGACTTGGGAGCCAAATTGCTGGATTCTAAAACTAGCCTCACCACTTGTTAACCATGAGACCTTGGGTAAGTTACTTAACCTTTCTTTGCCTCGGTACCTGCCACCTCATATGCCCTTCATAAATATTGTCGTTGTCATCATCATCATCATCATCACCCCCACCATCTAGTAACATTTATTTATAATAAATATCTTTCAGAGATGCAGTATATTTTTACTATTCTAAGTAAACGACTTCTGGAGGGTGGGAGTAACTTACTCTCCATCCCATGGTCTTAAACTCCTAAAGATTTATTTTCTTATCATGACAAGAAGACTGGAGGTCAGCAGTTGCTGGCACTGCTTTGGGTTTTAAGGATGTCAGAGTAGTTGAAATTCTCTTCGCTCCTTCCTTCAGGATGGTTGAGTAGGTCCAGCCATCACATCTGTCTTACAGAAGGAAAAATGAAAGGTGAAATGTCAAAGTGGGTACCTGCCAGTTGAATAAAATCTCTTTAAAATTCTTTCCTAGAAATCCTAAGTACTTCCACTAATACCTTATTGATTATTTCTATATTCAAGGGATGTTGAGAAAGGTAATTTTCTCTAGGCATTTTTGTCTCTCCGCCCCTAATCTGGATGTTCTGTTACTAAGGCAAGGGGTAGGTTGGTATTATGTGGGTAGCTGGTGGTCTCTGCCACAGTGGGACCTCCCTGCAGAAAAGTTACCTCAAGGGCTTCAAAGACTGTTGTCTATTTCTAAGGTAGTGATGATCATAATAGCCTTCTCCCAGATCATCAGCTTCTAGTAGTCTAATCTAAGTTTTTATCATATTTTGGGTTTTTGCCTTTTAGAAGTTGATTCAAGTAAGAAAAGAAAACAACAGAAAGAGATGGGCACAAAGAATGTTTTCTACTCACTTAGTTGTCAGCATCAGGGTTTGTGTGTGTGTTAAGTCTTAGTTTGTATCTAATGATACATTCTGTGGGTCATCTAATGGCTGCTCCCTGATTAATGGTGAGGAAAGCTCCTGTGGTCCACATTCTGCCCATTATATTTCCATCCACAGACAGGTTGGCATATGAGAACATGTGTAGATGTCATGAGATGCAGAAAAGGGAGGTAATAAGCCTGATTCTGAAGATATGACAGCTTATCAGACAAAGTTTATACACTAGGAAGGACCATGGCAACAAGTTTAGAATGATTTACTTAACCTCGAGTTAGAGTCAAGCTTGAAAACAAACCCATGAGCACTATTAATATCACACACCCACAAGTGGGAGGTTTAGGTTTGGGTCCAGATCTGCAGTAAATAATTTATATAATTTTTTTTAAAGATTTATTTGTTTTTATACAAGAACCAGGGTACAGGCCAGATGCGCAGGAGGGTGAGAAGATTCACCCGAGACAGAGCGGAGAACAGAACAGGCAGAATGATGAAATACCCTGCTGAGGGGAGCAGTGGGAGTGACAGGAGAGGTCTGCCGCTCCTTGTGGGATTCTCGCCGGCCAGCCGGGATCGAACCCACACTGCAGAGGCTGCGGACAGCTTCACAGTGCGGCGTTCAACCACCTGTGCCACTAGGGAGGCTCAATAATTTATATAATTTTTAAAAATTGGCTTAACCTCTTTATGCCTCATTCATTATTGTAAGATAAGAAATAATACCTACGTTTTTGTTTTAATTCTGGTGGAATACATTACACAACATAAAATTTAACATCATAGCTGTTTTTAAGTCTACAGTTCAGTGCCATTAAGTACATTCACGACGGGTAGCTGGTCACAGTAATCTACATTCAGAGTGCTATCCATTCATACATTGATGGACATTTACGTTGTTTCCCTGTTTTTGCTGTTGTCACTATTTTTGCTGCCATGAACATGGAGGTGCAGATTTCTCTTTGAGCTAGCGATTTCATAGCCTTTGGGTATATACCTTGAAGTGGGATTCCATCAGCCTACCTTTGCTGTGACCTTACAACTTCCCATTCACTCTTTAAGCCCTGAAGTTCCAACTTCCCTGAAAACTGCTCTGACCCTGTCACTGTGACTTTCTTTTTCTAAAATTTTTTAATTTTTAAATTTTATTTATTTTTTACATCATATTTCATTTTTGCACAATGTATGCATTTTCATCTTGGTTATAGTCCCCATATAATTCCCACCACCCTTGTTTTGATCCTACTCCCTTCTCCCCCCCCCCGCCCTCATAGTACATCTCTGGTTTATAGTTACTTGTTGATTTTGATTTTTACTTTATTATAATTAGTCTTTTTCCTGGTCCCTTATTTAGGTTTTCTAAATTCCTGCTATGAATGAGACCATCTGGTATTTTTCTTTTTCTTCCTGGCTTATTTCGCTGAGCATAATCCCTTCCAGCTCAAAATGTTGCTTCAAATTGCATAGGTTTATCTTTTTTGATTGCTGAGTAATATTCCATTGTGTATATGTACCACATCTTCTTGATCCAGTCATCTGTTTTTAGGCATTTGGGTTGTTTCCATAGCTTACCTATTATAAATAGTGCTGCTATAAATATAGGGGTGCAAGTGCCCTTTTGAATTAATGTTTCTGTGTTCTTTGGGTAAATACCTAGTAGTGGAATTGCTTGATGATGTGGAAGCTCCATCTTTAGCAGATTGAGGAATCTCCATACAGCTCTCCATAGTGGTTGGACCAGTTTGCACTCCCACCAACAGTGCAGGAGAGTTCCTTTTTCTCCACATCCGTTGCTAGTTTTTTTAATATGTGCCATTCTCACTGGTGTAAGATGGTATCTCATTGTAGTTTTGATTTGCATTTCCCTGATTACAAGTGATGTTGAACATTTTTTTCACATGCCTGTTGGCCATTTGCATTTCTGCTTTGGAGAAGTTTCTTTTTAGCTCTTCTGCCCGTTTTTTGACTGGGTTGTTTGTTTTTGTTGAGTCTCTTCAGCTCTTTGTAGATTTTTGTCATCAGTCCTTTCTTTATCACTAGTGTTATGTGCAAAAATTTTCTCCCTACCCATGGGTTGTCTCTTTGTTTTGGTTACTGTCTCTCGTGCTGTACAGAAACTCTTTAATTTGATGTAGTCCCAGCTGTTTATCTTTGCCTTCACTATCACTGCTTTGGGTGATGTGTCTTTAAAGATGTTACTGAAGTGTATGTCGTGTAGTGTTTTGCCTATATTTCCTTCTATATATTTTATGGTTTCAGGTCTTATGTCTAGTTCTTTAATTCATTTTGAGTTGGTTTTTGTGCATGGTGTCAGGTAGTAGTCAAGCTTCATTCTTTTGCATGTAGCGACCCAGTTTTCCCAACACCATTTATTGAACAAACTTTCTTTGCTCCATTGCATATTCTTTGCTCTTCATTCAAAGATTAGTTGACTGTAAATCTGTGGGTTTATTTCTGGATTTTCTATTCAGTTCCATTGGTCTGTGTGTCGGTTCTTGTTCCAATACCATGCAGTTGTTTTTTTTTTTTAAGATTTATTATTTATACAAGAACTGGGGTACAAGCCAGATGCGCAGGAGGGTGAGAGAATTCACCGTAGACAGAGCGGGGAACAGAACAGGCAGACTGACGAAATACACTGCTGAGGGGAGCAGCGGGTGAGACAGGTGAGGTCTGCTTTGCCATGTGGGATTCTCGCCGGCCGGCTGGGATTGAACTGGCACTGCAGAGGCTTGTCTGGGAGTGTGATACCTCCATTTCCTTCTTTTTTTTTTCCAGGAGAGCTTTGGGTATTTGGGGTTTTTAGTGGTTCCATATGAATTTCATCGATATTTGTTCTATTTCTTTGAAGAATATCATTGAAATTTTTATTGGAATAGCATTGAATCTGTAACTGTCACTATGACTTTCTAATTGCTAGATCTAGGGATGCACTGGGTCTCCATCTTCCTTGTCTTTCTTGCCTTTTTTTTTGGCAGCATTTGGCAGCTGTTACCACTGCATTCTTTTTTTTTTTTTAAATTTACTTATTTATGGGCCTCCCCGGTGGCGCAGCAGTTGAGCACTGGGTTGTGAAGCTGCCCGCAGCTTCTGCAGCACCGGTTTGATCCCTGGCCACCGGCGAGGGTCCCACATGGCTCTCAGACCTCTCCTGCCGCCCACTGCGCCCCTCAGCAGTGTACTTTGGTCCTTCTGCCTGTTCTGCTCCCCGCTCTGGCTCTGGTTAATACTCTCACCCTCCCGTGCTTGCATAAATAAATAAATAAATCTTTAAAAAAAATTACTTTTTTATGCTTACAAGAACTGGGGTACAGGCCAGAGGTGTGGAGTATAAGAGGATTCACCAGAGACAGAGTAGGGAGCAGAACAGGCGGATTGACTGAAATACACTGCTGAGGGGAGCAGCGGGTGAGTCAGGAGAGGTCTGTTGTGCCCATGTGGGTCACCTCTCTGGCCAGGGAGCGACTCATGTTGCAGTGGCTGCAGAGAGCTTCGTAGTGCTGAGACTTAACTCTTGTGCCACCAGGGAGACCCCCCAATGCATTCCTGACTTTCCTCCTTGGTTCACCATTCCCTTTTGATTTTTCCCTTCCCTTTAGAGAATTCTGTTAGTATCCTGTTTCTACCCATCCAATAATTTTCCTTTACTCTCTCCAGGTGGGGACAGCACCCACCACGTATTTTCTGATGACCCTCCAACCTTATTTCCAGACTGCTTCTTACAACTTCTTTCCTCCTGACTGCCTTCCCTGCTAGTGCCCCTTCCTGGAAGCCCTGGAGCCACTTACTCTCTGATACTCACCCCTAGCCCCCCGGCCAGCTGCACTTGGTCCAGTGTTTAGGTTTTTCTGACTGTTAATCTAGCTTTCCCTTCTGTTCTACTTCTGCCCACCCCTGGGATTTCGTGCCTAGTTATTTTTGGGACTATAACCAGACCTCCCACAGTGCTAATCCTGCTCACAGTTCTATCTGGATGCCCTCCCTGTCCATCATGGTGTCCCTCCACCTAAATTCCTGTCATGGCGTTCACTCCCATATTCATCTTTTACCAAGGGCACAGACCTGACTGTTATTCAAGCTCCTCCCACTCCCCATCCCCTGTAACCCATGGCTAAGGGTTGCTAATGCTGTGAAGCTGCAGCTCTCCTCATATCTGCTGCCAACGCCCTGCGTCCAGGCATTTGTCTGCATCCTTGACTCTTCGTGGACATTCTCTGCTCTGCTGCTAGATCCTACAATGTGATACGCTTAAATGATTAAAACTCATTCATTCCTTTGCTTGTGGGGTTGAGCCCAATTCCTATAAATGTCACACACGAACCCTCTGCGATCTGTCCTCTCCATCTGCATCTCCTGCCTCTCAACCCCGCACACTTCATTTTCAAGCAACACCAAACCACTCGGGTTTGCTTTTCATGCTTGTATATGTTTGCATGCAGGGCTCTCTGCCTGGAGGACTCTCTCCACTTTGCCTTCCTGGGAAATTCCTACTCATCTTTTAGGGGTCAGTTCCATCAGAGCCATCTCTGTCATAGCGAAAGCAGCCAGTGCTTGTATGTGCCTCCTGTATGCCATTCACTGTTGGAAATGCTGTATATAAATTAGTTTGCTGAGTGTTCCCTACAACTTTCTTGTGGTACCTACAGGGTAGGCATCATTATTATCATTCTCCTTTTGTAATTGGGAAACAGAAGCACAGAGATGTTAAAAGTCTCAGAACCACACAGTTAGCAAGTGACTAACTGGGTTCTGAAGGCATTCCAGACTTTGGGTCCTTAATCACTAGAGCAGCCCTGACTGTATCAGACAGAGGCATCACTCCCTCCTTGTGCTACCCTCTCTCTGACTCAACACATCCCTACCATGGCATTAAGTATACTCTCTTTCAAGCATACAGTGAGTCTGTCCAGGGCAGATCTGCCTTTAAGTCATACTTGTATCCCTGCCTCCAGGACCCTGACTGCCTGTTATGTATCCTAATCATCCAGTAAAGCACTGTCACGTGGCACATGCTCATCAATTTATTTTTTTTTTCCTACGTCATTGTTCATTTTTGTACAATATTTGATTTCTCCTCTCAGGTGTACTCCCCATAATTCTTCCACTACCACATCACCTGTCAGTCATTACCATAGTCCCTTGTGCTCTTTCCTCCCCTCTTTTGATCCCTTCCCCCATGCTGTATGCCTCAGAGCTATGATTTATTTGCCAGTGAGTTTTGTCTTTTTCCTGACCTTTTGTTCAGTTTCCCTATATTCCACCTGTAAGTGAAACCATCTGATACTTTTCTTTTTCCTTCTGGCTTATTTCACTGAGCATGATCCCTTCCAGCTCCATCCCTGTTGCTGCAAATGGCATGAGTTTATCTTTTTTTGACTGCTGAATAGTATTCAACTGTGGATATATGACACATCTTCTTGATCCATTCATCTGTTTTGGGACATTTAGGTTGTTTCCATATCTTGGCTATTGCAAATAGTGCTGCCATGAACATAGGAGTGCAGGTTTAGTGTTTTTGTGTCCTTTGGGTAGATCCCTAGGAGTATGGTAGCTCCATTTTTAGTATTTTTTTTTAAATGGAAATAGTGTGGCAGATTTTTATTATTTATTATTTATTTATTTATTTTTAAAAAGATGTATTTATTTATGCAAGAACTGGCGTACAGGTCAGAGGCGCCGGAGGGTGAGAGAATTCACCAGAGAGAGCGGGGAGCAGAACACGCAGATGGACTAAAGACTGCTGAGGTGAGCAGTGGGTGAGGCAGGAGAGGTTTGCCTCGCCATGTGGGTTTCTCCCTGGCGGGCCGGGAATCCAACCCACGCTGCAAAGGCTGTGGACAGCTCCACAGCGCAGCGCTCAACCCGCTGTGCCACTGGGGAGGCCCCGTTTTTAATATTTTGAGGAACTTCTACACAGCTTTCCATAGTGGTTAGACCAGTTTGCACTCCCACCAGCAGTGTAGGAGAGTTCCTTTTTCTCCATATCTTTGCCAGCATTTGTTGTTTCCAGTTTTTTTTTTTTTTTTAAATATGGGCTATTCTTACTGGTATAAGATTGTATTTCATTGTAGTTTTAATTTGCATTTCCTTGATTATAAGTGATGTTGAACATTTTTTCATATAACTGTTGGCCATTCATCAATTTATTAGTATTATTTTTTTTAAAGAACAGCTGAAGGAGGTTTCTGAGGTTAAGGAAGTTTGGGAAGGAGAAAGGTCAAGGTGACATGGGATGGTGGGAGAGGGAAAAGTGATCTTTTATAATATTTATAATCAGTCTCTTGAATCAAGTGTCAATTTTTTTCTGACATTATATCCATGAAACTCAAATGTGTTCTCTATTTGGTTTAGAATGCTGCCATCTCTAAAATTTCGGAGAGAGAAGCAGCCAGTGAATGGACAGTTTGTTAAAAAAAAAAAAATTCAAAACCAAAAAACCTTGTGCATCCCTTTGCTTGTAGAGTCAAGGATCAATTCTTATTAGCTGAATGCATGATTAGTGAAAGCATATTCTAAGTTGTCAAGCAGTTGGCCAACAACAGCCAAACTTGGCCTGCTGCCTGATTTTGCATTGCCTGCAGCTTAGAATGGTTTTGCAGATGAATATTTGCAGTCCATATGATGATAGGAAACACTAACTCTAAATCCCAATTAAGTGAAATGTTATCCCTCCCCAAAGAATTCTGTTCTACCTCATTAGTAGATATATGTTATATTCAATTGTTGCTCTTTTTTGAATTTTGTCAATAATGAGCGTGAGGAAATTTGCTTTCTCATTATGTAAGTACCTACATAATATTCTCAATTTGTCTCTTGGCCAACAAAGCCTGAAACATTTATTCTTCGGCCTTTTACTAGAAAACTTTGTTGACCCCTGCTTAAAGTGCTATTTAAATAGCAGTGTTATTGTTATTGATATTATGTATTATAACAGGGGTTATTAAAAAGTGTAGAGTGTTTTGGCCTTGCTTGTCTGATTAAGTGGGATAAAGCTTGTGAAGCATTGGGCAATAGGTGCTAAATAAATGTTATTTTTTTTTAAAGATTTATTTAATTATGCATACAGGAACTGGGGTACAGGCCAGAGGTGTGGTGGGTGAGAGGATTCACCAGAAAGAGTTGGGAACAGAACAGGCAGACTGCAATACACTGTTGAGGGGAGCAGCAGTGGACAAGACTGGAGAGGTCTGCTGTGCCATGCGAGTAGCTCCCTGGCCAGCCGGGGGATCAAACTCATGCTGCAGAGGCTGTAGATAGCTGCATAGTGCTGTGTGCTTAACTCCTTATGCCACCAGAGAAGTCCAATAAATATTATTTTTCTTTTTCTTGCTCCTTGATCTTATTTAGAGTAATTACAATAGGTATTCCCTGCAATTTCAAACGTTCAAATTAAGTAACATTACTTTGCTTCTTATGAAAGACCTACATCAGTACCTGTTTTCCCTAACTGAAAGATTGCATTTTTATAACAAAAGGTGAAAACCAAGAATAGTGTTCAACTTTGGTTTTGTAGCAGCCCTTGTGGAGGCCCTGGCATGTCATCAAGCCTGGCTTCTGCAAGGCTCCTTCCCCAGAATGCTTTATATAGGCTCTGCATTTATCATAGCATCTCTGCTTTACACTGTGTTAATGTGATTTAGGTTTTGTGTGTTATTTGATATGATTTGGTAGTTACCTTTTGGGTCTGGGAACACAGCTCAGAATTTTTCCATATAAGTTTAAGGCAGTTACTTATTCACTTCATGCCATCTGGTTTATAAAGGGTTTCATAGGAATGCTTTACTTTCACATAGCTGGGGAATCCTGTAGTCGGTGGACTTGAGTATAGGTCACTTAATATTCCTGCACTCTGTGTCTTGGGTGGGGGTGGGGTGGGGTGGGGGGGTGCGGTTGGGGGAGGTTGTTAGTTAGTAGTGTTTAGGACAAATTGTGTAAAATTTAAGTTGGGGACAGAATTTTTTTCACATTATTAGGACTCCAGATTCCTGATGGCTGTGACGTGGATGGCGTGATATATAACTGTTCATGATGGAGAAATGTGAAACTCATCAGGAACCATAAGCAATCCTTTCCACACATTAAAAAAAGGCTATTTATAGGCTGTGTGTACATATATACCTTTCTTATTGCTGTTAGAGCTCTAAAGTCTTTAAAAATTTATATTCAGAGTGTTTTTCTGTTCTTTTTTATTTTATTAAGAAGAAACTATAAATAAAACTTAACAATACCATCGTTTTTCATTAGCTCTAATAGCTTTGTGACAGGATGAAAGCTCATGTAGTGTAATGTTTGATTTTTTTTCTATTCCTAATGCTGCCAGGCTAGATCATTTAGAAATATTACAAAATCTTCTATACTGAAGGAAAAAGCTTTTGACTCCAAATTAAAAAAAAAAAAAAGTAAAACACAAGACACATGTGCATGATGTGATGTGAAACCTTAGTTACTTTTGGAAGCTGTTGTAAATCACACATGTTCCTTTGTCCTTACTTTGTTGTTTCGCTCATATTCACAATTTCTGCCCTAAACCTCCAAAAATAATTTGAGAACTCTAAGAGTAAACATTTTTATTTCATCATGTAACAAAACTATTTTGAACTAAAATCTGCATTTCTTAGGGTATTATTCTGGAACCAGTTGTATACATTTTAATCAGGACATTTTAGTCTGGAAAGAGTCCAAACACCATGTTCACGAGGACGAGAAGAGGTCTGGAGAGAGACTAGGAAGTGCACTCATTTCGACTAGTTAGCGACAAAACAAAGAATTAGGCCAAGACCCACAACATTTCCTGGTTGAAATGTTTTCCTTTGGTAAATTTTCAGGAGTAAAATCATACAAAAACTGGAATGGAAAGAAATAACAAAAGCCCTTGTTTTTATGAATTAAATTATTTCCAGTTCTGCAGGAATTTGAACCTGAGTGGTTTTAGGAAAGTAAGAGTAGTGTTCTTTGAACGTGCACTGGAATCACATTGATATTTTATACATGACTTTACATCGTTGTTAGCATTGTGAGGTGATGTCGATATACTAGACTGTTAGCACACAAGCACAAAGTGAGGTGGTCCCTTCAGTGTCTGTTTTTCGCAGGCGGGTGTCTCGGTGCACCAGGCCGGTGTCTTGCTGCACGGGCGATGTAGCACAAACTTGTGCAGTGGCTCATTGTAGAAAACAACCTGTGAATTTGTGCCTGTTGCACCCCTTTCTTCTTTTATGAATGTGCTTTTTCTTAAGACAGCTACCTGCACTTGCTTAGGGCAAACTGGGAATAGCCAAGTAACTACAGAGGGCTCAGAAGCACATATTAGGGTAGTCGATCACTTTTAGCAGTTCACTTAACATTTAGGGAAACACATGCCTTTTCCCAAAAAGCAACAGGGATACAGACAGTGCTTGCCTGCCCAGGAAAGGCATTGTATTTGCCAGTCTTGGCTCTAATCCCAAGTCAACAATACGGTGATCTTTGTTATCTGCAGTTGTTTCTGTTTTGACCTTAAAATTTTTTAGCTTTTTAAAAAATGAACGAAGAGAGTTGAGCTTTCTAAAGTTAAAGTTGGTCATTAAAGATAATTCATTGATTTCTTGAAATGGTAACTCTCTCTGTAAAAGAAGCATCAATCAAGTATAGTCATTAATACTGTATTTACTGCACTGCTGTGGGTAGTTGCCAAAACCATAATCATTTTCTGGAACACTATGTTCTGACTCTAGTTTGTACATCTGTTGTATCTTTCTAGCCAAAAGGAAATATAAAGTTGTAAAAGTATTAGGTGAGTTGAAGCCGGTTAGATAGTTATTTCAATTCACAGATTTATTTTTGTGATTAACCTGTTGGCTTAATTCTGGAAAAAATTAAAAATGTGAAATATTTATTGAGAACTTCAGAGAATATATTTATTTAGTTACTGAGTTCAAAGAGGGACAGGTGGCGAATGCCAGTACAGACTGGCCATTTCCCCAGGAGCGCTAAAGTGAAATAGATTTCATGTTTGGTACACATTTGGGTGATCAGGGCTGGGGTGACATCAGGACACAGTTACTGTCAAAACTGGTTGGCGACCAATAGGTATAAACTAAAGGGGTCCTCATAGGAAAAGATGGCACCAAGGAAAGTCTTGGATAGGGAGCTGAGTCCGTGGGGGTGGGCACCCAGTAAGGCATGCTCAAGACTGAAGAAGTGAGAGGAGGCTGCATTAGTCATGGCTTACTCAGAGAAAAGCCTTTTAACACAAGGAACGTCAGTATAAAGGTCTTTGGAAAGTCTGAAAGCTAAATAGGGATGATGAGGTCACCCCAAGATTAACAACAGCAGGAGCAAAGTTACTAGGGACCAAGAACTGAACGTACATGGAGGTTTCCAAAAGTAGCTGGGACCATGCAGTCAGTGCTGGAGATATTATCCTAAACAGAGAGAGAACGGAGTATAGAGAAACCAAGCAAAAAATCAAGAAAAAGTGAAAACTAGTAAGCTGACCATCGAGCCGAGGCATACAGCAAAGGAGGGGGTTGGGGGAGTCAAAACAGAGGAGGGATGAACACTAGGGAATATGGCGATGGTTCAGGGGTGATATGACGGCAGGAGAACTATGGGGACTACAACAATGTAAGAAAAAAATTTAAGGGCCTCCCCGGTGGCGCAGCGGTTGAGCGCTGGGTTGCGAGGCTGCCCGCAGCCTCTGCAGCGCCGGTTCGATCCCCGGCTGCTCCCCGGCCACCGGAGGAGGGTCCCACATGGCGCGCAGACCTCTCCTGCCGCCCGCTGCTCCCCTCAGCAGTGTACTTCGGTCCTTCTGCCTGCTCTGCTCCCCTCCCTGGCTCTGGTGAATTCTCTCACCCTCCCGCGCTTCTGACTGTACCCAGTGCTTGCATAAATAAATAAATAAATAAATCTTTAAAAAGAAAAACATTTAATTAAAATACAGAGAAAAAGGAAGAAATACTTGAATTTCTTCTTCCCTCTCATCCTCCAGTCATCTACCTAAAGTGAGCTGGAGTCAGCTGGCAGATAAATCTGGAAAAGATGAAGTTTTCAGGGGAAGTACAGGGAAGTGACCAAACAGGAGATGAGCAGCCCAAAGGCACGAGGCTGGGCAGGGAGGGAGGTGGACTCCTGGGAAGTTTTGTGCTCACGAGAGGCCATGGCCTAGTAATTCTACTGGATCAGTAGAGCAAATCTTTCACGAAAGATTAAAGAGCCCGGAGTGTCAAGATCCCGATTTTCTGTGAAGCAGTAATCTTTGATGTTACTATTCTAATTGTTTTGGGACACCATTAACTGCACCAGTAAAAGACAGTGAACTTAAAAAAAAAAAAAAAAAAAAAAAAAGATCCCGATTTTCTAAGGTTCTTGCCTTCCTGTGTCAGCTGTCTAGGCTTCATTGCCTCATTGGAAGGTCAGCCAGGTGTGGGTGTGTGGTGGAGGTGGCAGGCACGGTAAGCTTCCTGGCGCTGTGTGAAGACTCAGCAGCCGGCCTTTGCCCAGGTCTCCCCAACCTCCCTCTGAGTGGCTGATGCTCTGTATGGATAAGTGATGGAGAATCCACGATAGTGAGTACTAAAATAAAGAACAGTTCATGGCTGCGTGTCCTGCATGACCCCAGAGACAACAACTTTCTGGGTTAATCCTATAGATGCTTAGCCATGCATTTGGGCCCCTTTGGGTCTCTGTTCCCCTTCCAGTCATTCTTTTTTTTTTTTTTTTTTTAAAGATTTATTTATTATTTATACAAGCACTGGGTACAGTCAGAAGTGCGGGAGGGTGAGAGAATTCACCAGAGCCAGAGCGGGGAGCAGAGCAGGCAGAAGGACCGAAGTACACTGCTGAGGGGAGCAGCGGGCGGCAGGAGAGGTCTCCGCGCCATGCGGGACCCTCCTCTGGTGGCCGGGGAGCAGCCGGGGATTGAACCGGTGCTTCAAAGGCTGTGGGCAGCTTCGCAACCCAGCGCTCAACCGCTGCGCCACCGGGGAGGCCCTCCAGTCATTCTTTATGGAAAACTTGCCCCCCCCCCCATCTCCATCATCACCATCTCCACTATCATCATCATAGTGCAAGTAGAATATTGTATTCTCTGTGTTGCAGAGAAGATGAGGTTAGCTGAGTTCAGCTCTGTAACAGTCAGAACTATTTATTAACTATTCACGGATACCTGGCGCTGTGTGAAATGCTTCAAGAAAAGTTACCACTGGTTCTCAAACTTTAGTGTGACTAGAATCACCTACAGGGCTTGTGAAAATTCAGGTGCTTTAGGCTTTATAGCTTCCACGAGTATCTGATTTAGCAGGTCTGGCAGGGGGTGGAGCGACCAGGCTCCAGATTTGCATTTCTCACTTGTTCCCAGATGCTGCTTATCCCAGGACACACTCTGAAAACCGCAGCATGAGTTCCTCAGCTCTACACAAAGATATGGGCACGTCGTGTCTCTATCCTACAGCAGAAGAGCAGAGGCTTAAAGAGGTTACAACATTAGTCGAAGGCCACATGGCTGGGAAGCAGGAGTGGAAGGTCCATGTTTAGCTGTTGGTGTCTCCTAGGCCATCTGAGCATGATGACCAGGCTTGGACCGTCACTAGGACTTCGGTACTGCAGGACTGGGTGAATGGTTCCCACCCTCCCTGAGCCAGCCCACAGAGCGCCTGTGGAATTTGTAGTTTGGTTTATACACCCCTAGTGAATTTCTCAAATTGTATTCTGTGGCAAGAGTGAATTGATGGATTACATTAAAGAAGAGTGGACCCTGTTTGTACTGGTTAGTGGCCTTTTCCCTTTTAGTATAATGCCCCTGATGGCTGATGCCTGATGGGTGACTAGAAGCAGGGACCAGGAATCCTGCCTGTGGCATTCAGGGAGGGAGTCTCTATAGAAACAACTGACCTTTGCTCCAACTTTCCAGGCACCAGCTCACAGGGTGGAACATTTGCTCTTCATCTACCTTAGGGTAGAAAATTTTTTGCCTGGAATTTTGTTTTGCAACAAATCAAGGATGTTTGAAATAAAAGCAGTCTTCCATATTGGTGAATGCTGCAGCCTCCTCAGTGACTTTCATGGAGTCAAGAATTCTCCCCATTTCAGACACCTCCCCAAAAACCCTGCTGATTTCCCAAGTTATCCATTGAACAAAACAGCCACAGGGAGACCTAGGACTTGAAGGAGAAAAGGGTGAAATAGTGTGCAGAACACACTGTCTCCTTCCATATTGGATTTAAATCACATATTAATTATTAATTCAGACTATCTTTATTGTTCCATCTGCAAACTGCAAATGTGAATTCTAGCCATGTATTTTTAAACAGTTCTATTATGATCATGCAAATTTGAATATCTCATGTGGTTTATTACAAGTGGGCTTTACTTATAAGGGGAAAAAGCTGTTGAATATATGCTTTGTATTTTTTCACTCTGGTAAAGTAGCCAAGTTCTGAGTTAGGAGAAATGTGAAGTGTTTTACTGTTTAATAGTTCTATATGTTACACTTGCAGTGGCTTCCATCATGTTTCCTTAGCAGAAAGAGTGAGTTAAGACCCAAAGTAGAGAAATCTATGTCTTGGGACCTGAATTAGAGTAGAAAAATGGATCAATCTATATCAATGTAGGTAATTAATCTGGATAATAGAGATTTAAAAGCAGGTTTACTTGGCTATACATGCAGTTAATGTTGCTGTCTGGAAAGAAAAGATGTAAAATTATATTTTCTGTTACTTTAGGAATTTATTTCAAAAGTATTCATGTGTTAGTTGCCCAGTCAACACTAGGCAATCTATTAGAATATAACTGCTTGTGAGCTTTTATCAGAAACATAGTTTTATTCAGATTCTGGTAAATTTGTGCCTATAGTTTTCCAGTTGTCTTTAAAATACACTGTTGTGTTTTGTATAGTGGTTTAAGTCCATAGAAAATTGTCATCTTTATTTTAGAAATTTTAGGTAGAGGTCAGCATCTTCTGTAGTCCTGGGTATTAGTTATATATCGCTGCAGAGCAGACCTTTCCCATACACAGTGGCTCAAATCAACAAGTCATTTATTGAGATTACAAATAAGCAATTTGGGCTGGGCTTGGCACGCACGGTATGTTCCATGCAGGTCAGCTGGGTGCTTCAATGGAGGGGCCCAGGAGTCCCCTTCCACCACAGCTACTCGCCTGGTGGCCAAGCTGTGGACTGGGAGCTCAGCTGGGGCTGAAAGACCCTCCACAGCCACTGGGCTCCCTCATACCACTGTAGCTGGGTTCTAAAAGCCACCATCCCCAGGCAACCTTTGCTTCTAACAGCCTGGGCATTTGTTCTACTGGCTCTTCTGCTCACATTTGCTGGCTGGCCTGACTTGAAGGGACTTGAAGGGGACTTACCTGTTGATGAGAGGAATGTCAAAGAGTTCAAGAGCAGATTTTTAAGCTTCCACACCGTCTTAGGCACTCTGATGGACGTTAAACCGTGGTACTCAGTGAATGGCTTTTGCTGACTTATTGCTAGAGGGAGGCTGCGTGCCTGTCTGTGATTTCATGAGCTGATTGGGAGCCTCTTGGCCCACCAGGACAGGCTCCATGGTGTTCCCTGGTTTGCCCCTGGTGGCTCCTGGGTGAGGGCAGGCTGTTGGAGTGGTAGGGATGGAAATCAGACTGCAGGGAGGCCAGGAGTAATTGGAAGATGACAGTGTGGAGACAGCAGATGTAGAGCATGCTTAGCTGAGATAAGAGAGAAGGGGCAGTAACAGGAGGGCAGCAGACAACTAGAGTTTCCTTTTCTTTTGTTGTATTTTCTTCTTTCTTTCAAGGATGGGACAGTAAAGCAGCGAATACCAAGTACATGGTGGTATTGTTCCTATTCACCTGTGTGACTTAATTGCTCCTAGATTTTCTTAAGTACAAGGATCCTGGCAGGATGCCCTATGGAACAGACAATTGATAAACACTTGCTGTAGAACAAAGGAATTCCGCAGGCAGAGAAATGTTGTTTGTGGGGTTGCTTACCACCTGCAGTGACAGCTTTCCTTCTGCTTCAGGGTGTGGCCTTTGCTGCCATTTTGTTTCACAACAGATAAGGAAACTTTAAATAACAATGACTCTCCCCTAGTGAGGGATGCTGTGGCCATGCCAGAGACCTCCACCAGCCTTTGTAAGGACTTGACTTCTCAACCTCAACCTGCCCTCAATGGTCTCACAACAAAGGTCTACAGACAATTTTCCCATGTATTTCCCACCGAAGCAGAGAGTCTCCTGGAAGACCTTAGGCTCGGTGGGCTTCCAGAAGCCCTCACACATGGCTTCAGGGACCAAATGTTGTCCTGGTCAGAGTCTCTTGGAGTGCCAATTGCTCATCTCTAAAATGGGGCTGAAGCACCGACTTCAGGGGCATGTTGTGAGTGAGGGTTGTGAGATCCATCACTCTTTTAAAAGTGATTTCCTTGGGAATAAATCTAACAAAAGAGGTAAAGGACCTATACAAAGAAAACTATAAAACACTGTTAAAAGAAATAGAAGAAGACACAAAGAAATGGAAAGACATCCCCTGCTCATGGATTGGAAGAATAAACATTATTAAAATGGCCATCCTACCAAAAGCAATATACAGATTCAATGCTATTCCAATCAAAATTTCAATGTCATTCTTCAAAGAAATAGAACAATTATTGATGAAATTCATATGGAATCACCAAAAACCCCGAATAGCCAAAGCTCTACTGAAAAAAAAAAAGAAGGAAATGGAGGCATCACACTCCCAGACTTCAAACTATACTACAAAGCCATAATCATCAAAACTGCATGGTATTGGAACAAGAACAGACATACAGACCAATGGAATCGAATAGAAAATCCAGAAATAAACCCACAGATTTATGGTCAACTAATCTTTGACAAAGGAGCAAAGACTATGCATTGGAGCAAAGAAAGTTTGTTCAATAAATGGTGCTGGGAAAACTGGGTCGCTACATGCAAAAGAATGAAGCTTGACCACTACCTCACACCATACACAAAAATCAACTCAAAATGGATTAAAGAACTAGACATAAGACCTGAAACCATAAAATACATAGAAGGAAATATAGGCGAAACACTACGTGATTTGCACATCAAAGACATCTTTACAGACACATCACCCAAAGCAGTGATAGTGAAGGCAAAGATAAACAGCTGGGACTACATCAAATTAAAGAGCTTCTGCACAGCAAAAGAGACAAAAACAGAAACAAAGAGAAACCCCACCAACTGGGAGAACATTTTTGCACCCAACACTAATGATAAAGGACTGATCACAAAAATCTGCAAAGAGCTGATGAGACTCAGCAACAACAAAGAAAATAATCCAGTCAAAAAATGGGCAGAGAGCTAAAAAGAAACTTCTCTGAAGAGGAAATGCAAATGGCCAACAGACATATGAAAAAATGTTCAACATCACTTGTCATCAGGGAAATGCAAATCAAAACTACCATGAGATACCATCTCACACCAGTGAGAATGGCACATATTAAAAAAAACTAGCAACAACAAATGTTGGCGAGGTTGTGGAGAAAAAGGAACTCTCCTGCACTGTTGGTTGGAGTGCAAACTGGTCCAACCACTATGGAGAGCTGTGTGGAGATTTCTGGACCTACTAAACATAGAGCTTCCATATGATCCAGCAATTCCACTCCTAGGTATTTACCCAAAGGACACTGAAACATCAATTCCAAAGAACACCTGCACCCCTATGTTTATAGCAGCACTGTTTACAATAGCTAAGCTTTGGAAACAGCCCAAATGCCCAAAAATAGATGACTGGATCAAGAAGATGTGGTACATATATACCATGAAATATTACTCAGCATTCAAAAAAGATAAACACATGCAATTTGCAGCAACATGGATGGCGCTGGAAGGGATCACGCTCAGCGAAATAAGCCAGAAAGAAAAAGAAAAATACCGGATGGTCTCACTCATAGCAGGAATCTAGAAAACTTAAATAAGGGACCAGGAAAATGAATATAAGAAAGTGAAAATCAAAATCAACAAAAAACTATGAACCAGAGACACTTTTTGGGGGGTGGGGGCCGGGAGGGGAGGGATTGGGGTCAGAATGGGGCATGTGCAGTTGTATGGGGGAATATAAAAATAAAATTTATTATTTAATAAAAAAAAAATAAAAATTAAAAAAAAAAGTGATTTCCAAACTGTAAATTGCAGAGCACTATGTAACTGTAAGGAACTGATTATTTGTGGTCCTGTGGGCCAGTGTGGGTGTTTGGGTTTTATTAGAGACCTGGCTTTTTCTCTGAGGTTCATATAGTCTGCTTCAGTCACCTTTCCATTTTTTGACTTATATAAGAAATTGCCTTGGAAGTGTCAGCAATGGAACAATAGCAAGGATTTTTTTGCCTCATGATCTACAGTTGTAATAGACACAGAAATAGCAGTGCTTGCTCTGTGTAGTCTTTTTCTTTCTTTCTAAAACGTTGAAAAAAGAAAAGAAAAGAAAAACTAACCAACACTGAGTAGAGTAAACAATGGGAGAGTGGCATTTCATCCCTGGAACTGCATATCTTTAGAAGTCAGATTTTCTCTGACACATGAGAAATGGTTGAAGACATTTCAGAAATTACTCATGTGAGTGTGGTAATTGTACAACAAAGAGAGGGTAATATAATTCAGTTGATAATTTGTGATAATTAACTGCTGTTTTCATTTTCAATAATTTGCATCACATCTGCACAGCACTGACATTTAGATTACTTGTGTGATGTGTCTATGTATTTTCTTTAGTAAGGCATCTCTTTCAGAGCAACTACAATCTTTTCTAACCCAAAACTTCTATTGGGGACAAAGGATACGTCACAAGTTGCACATTTATTTCCTGAGTTTTTTCTGCTCAGTAGAGGAAGTGTGTGTGTGTGTTCAAGTGATCACAGGTAGAGATTTATGCTTAAATGTTTTGTGGGGGATTTTGTAGTTTAAGGTGCCTAGTGGAAAACAGCTGATTGGTGGTTTGAGGTTTTATTCTAACAGAGCAAAAGTCATACATAATATCAGATTCTGCACATTTTTGCAGTTTTTAACGCAAGCAGGGGCCCTGAGACCATGAATATATCCAAACTGCATTAATAAATGACATTGGGATAACAGGGAGCACTCAAAGAGTGTTTGCATTTCCTAGGTGTGCCCATCTGTGTTTTGTACGATTTTGCCCCCGACACAGAGGTAAGATGTAGGTGACAGAATTAGGCATAGAGTCAGAGAAGGGGAGAGATGAGGCCCACCCTGTTCTTGACCCATATCTTGTCTGGAAACCACCTGACTCCGTTCTCTGTTGTTTTTTCCTGGGTGCTTCAATGGATTGGTGTTGTCTCTCTTGGGTTTGCTACCTTCCGGAATGTTCTTCCTTGGCCAGCTTGTCTTCTGCTGCACTGACTATGATCTAGGATAAGAATAGTGGGAAGGAGGAATGGTGACGAATTCCAGTCTGTTAAGGGGCCTGAGTTCTTTGTAGCTGATAGATAATTGCACATGTGCTGAGAGTCGTGTTTAGCCCCAAGGGCACATGTATTTTGATTTTTGTTGTCTTTTGCATTTCAGGGACTCCTCAGCTCTGTGTGATCTTGGTGGAAGGCAGGCATTCCCTCCGGCTGGGCACAGACACATCTTAGCTCAGCCAACTGGAAGCTCCTCCCTGGAGCTTTGAAACTTGAAGAGCAATGCAAAAAGAAAAATGGTTAGATGTGTTACTGCTGGGGCACAGCACTCCTGGGGGGTCTGGCCCTCCCATGCATAGAGAGGGAGCTCTTGCCAGTCTCCTAATTTTTTCCAAAGGTGGCAAGTGTTAGTTTCATCCTGGTTACCCAGTCCTGACTGACATGGAGACCCCTGAAGTCTCCAGGTTGCTGTTTGTTTCATGTTCTCTTTTGACCCTCCTTTTTTGGAATATCCTTGCTGGTTTCTTTCCTCTCTGGGTGGTGGGCCGGGCCGAGAACTGATGTTTCCCATCTGCCATTAGCCAAGGTGGTTAATGGAAGGAATTAGTCTCCTTCCTTAGTTATGGATGGTTGAAGGTCATTGTTGCTGTAGTGTCTACCTTTGTGGGGCACTTCATTTTCCTCATTGTTTTGGGGTCTGAATATAGGTGGATCTAATCACTTAGCTTCGTTGAGACCATCTGTGCATCTTGTGCAGGAGATGACATGACCTCGGTGAGGTTAAGTGCTTTGCCCAAGATTGTAAGCTTGTAACAGGGTGGTCCCCAGGAAAGGGGGAGGGTCCCTGCCCCACCCAAGGGAGGGTGGAGCTGAGCAGGAAGAGGAGAAGCTGCAGAAGAGACTAAGGAAGGACGCAGGATGGAGCCAGAAGGAGACCTGGAGGAGGCACATGGAGCCTAGAGACACGTGAAGAAACTGCGCTTGTCTTTTGGTCGTGGACTGGGTGACACAGATGTGGGTGAGACCCGTGGGGAGGTGACAATGGCAGCTTTTATCTTGATGTTGATTTTGCTCTTTTCCTTCCGGGCTTGTCCGGTTGTTTCTGGCCCTTTTCTGTGGGTCCCCACTGGAAGATGCTTTAGACTTGTAGCAGGCTTTGGGGCCTTGTTCTGGGCCAATCCCATATGGATGGACTTTTACCCATGAGGGGACGGGTAACTTTGGGTGCTTCATTTAGAAACTAGACTCTTTGCCTTTCCTGTATTGTTTCCTAGTTTTATTAAAGTTCCTTCCCATTAAAGTCTCCTATGTTTTGTGTTGATGCGGCGGATGGCAGAACCCATTTAGAATAGGCAGGTTTGCGGGGGTTTGGGCTGCCCCTCTCCCTGTCCTATAACAAGCTGTTCACTGGCAGTAGTAGAACTCTCACCCAGGCCTTTTGACTCCCAAACCACCTCTTTCTGCCCACTCAGGTGTGTCAGTTAGCCTTGTAATAAAATGGCCTTCATTGAAAGAGCACACCTTTGAGATTCAGAAAGTCAGCTTCTAAGAGTTACAGAAGAGGAACCGTTGAGCAAGAACAGTGGCCAGCTGGTGTGTGTGCCTGTGGGCAGCCTTGTTCTGCGTTCCCTGGGCATCTGGCTTCAGTCCCATTCCCTGGGAAGATCAGGTGGCTGAAGACCTCTGACTCCCTACTCCATCCGAGACACACCTGGCTCTGCAGTGGTGTACTCTTGACCAAGGATGGAACGGGAATGTACTGGGGATCATTGGCATTGGTGGTATAGTGGTGAGCATTGCTGCCCTCCTTACTGGGGAACAATGGTCTAAATCCAGTTTATTCAGCCCACAGGGCAGCAGGACAGTACCCAGATTCTTTTGGAACTGTTCCCTCCTCCCCCAGCCACATAATACTAATTTAAGAACTAGTTAATACCAAATTGGCCCTCAAGCAACTTTCGTTTTTCCTTTTATTTCTCAAATAGTATGTGCTTACTGCTGATAGATTACAAAATACAAATAAGCCAAAAAAAGGTAAAGAAAAATTAGAAAATACAAATAAAAGAAAAGGAAAATCTCGCATTTTGCCACCTAGAAATAACCACCTTTAACATATGTTTTTCCAGACCTTCTTTCTGTTATGTGTTTATTACCATGTGTTAGATACTGTTCTTAGCATTTTCACACATCTCACCTCATCAAGTCTGCCGGGTTTACGAGGTATTAGAATCCTCATTTTACAGAAAAGGAGACTGAAGCTCTAAGAGATTGTCTCATCTCAAAGGCTGTGCTCTTTGCCAGAAACATAACAGTATGCGTTACACCACATACATGGTTGTGTAGGAAACACTTACTCTCTCTGATCAGCCACCCCCCTCCACCATCCGCTCTCCCTAGTGTATTCCTGCAGCAGTGAGTGGACTGTGCAAGGTTGTGAGCCTCAGGCGTGGGAGGAGGAAGTGTGGAAGTGGGCCAGGATGTATGGGGCCTGCTGCTTATGCAACTTTGGTTTCTTGTTGGGAAAAAGAATATAAAATTTGAATATCAAATACAATGCAAAAGTGAATTTTGCATAGAATGAGAAAAGATAACACAAGGATCACTGCAGCTTTGGAGACTCAGGATTCTTTATCTCTTCTGAGCTCTTTAGGCAGTTGACCAAAATAACTTGAGTAAAAAGGCTTCCAGTTGGAACCTGACTGTCCCACCCCGGGGCCAGCGTTGGAGGCCACTGCTACTTGAGCCTGGGTGGAGTGGGAGGCAGTATGTGGGGCAAGACGATGCATCCTAGGGGTGGAGTAAGGGGAGGAGGCCTCTTTTTTCCAGCTGAGTGTCAAGGAGTTCTGGAGTCACCCAGCAGGGTGACACAATTCCTTCCCCATTTTCAAGATGGTGGCATTTCTTCTCATCATCTTGTGGCTTCATGTTTTGTCTCTGTTAGAGCTACAGTTTGATTTTTGGAGTAGGCATCTAATTTATTATCAGTATTTCCTTCCAAATCTAAACCTATTGCTTCTGTACCATTTGTTAACTAATCCACCTTCCAACTGATTTGAAATGCAATCTTTACCCTATATTGAAACGTATATGCTTGGACCTGTTTCTGGATTTTCTGTTCCATTGCATTGATTGACCTGTTTGTTGTGGGCCATTCCACACTTAGAATTTTAGGTTGGTTTTTTTCATTTGAGAGGGTAGGGAGGGTAAGGTGGATAAGGTCTTGCCCTCTTTTCTCAATAGTTTCTTAAAAACTAAAATTCTTAACTCCTCTCACATATTTTATTTTTCCACGTGATATTTAGAATAATTTTTGCCAAACTCCAGAAAAAATTCTGTTGGAATTTGTTTGCTTTAGTATGAACTTTAGATTAATTACTAAAGACTTGAAATCTATATAATATTAAATATATTTACCGGAAATGTGGCATTTTTCTTCATTTTTTTCCATTTTCCTTTTATGTGCTTGGTGGGGTATTTTTTTTGGGCAAATTTTTATGTTCAGTTCTAGGTGTTATTTTTAATTTTGTGATGAAAGGGCTATTATATCCCCCTCCCACAATCTTTTCTAACTGGCTGTCGTTGGTATGTAGGAAGGCTTTTAAAAAAAGAATTTGACATCTTACCGAACTCTTAGTAATTCTAATAATCTTGTACTTGTCAAACCTTTTACCTGTTTCCACTTTTTGAGACCCTTTTGGAGTGGTTTCTGATGACTAGAATCCTGGTCAAAAGCTGCAGTGACTTGCCTCCTGGTCATGAGAGGTGGCCAGGCCATGGTGACCTGACCAGGATCATGGCCAGGCCATGGTGACCTGACCAGGCAGGATCCCTGAGCATAATAACTGTGATTGAGCAAAGGAGTTTATCGTCATCATTGAAAGCCTGACCAAATGTGAATCACAGCACCGATCAAATCACATATTGAATCTTCCACTTTACTGGATTTTGGGCATGCGTTCGTACCTGGCTGTTATCAGATGCCCTGTCTGTGTGGCCTGGCAGTGGCGCATCTGTTCTTCAGGGTCGTATGGAGGATGCCATGTTTAGGGTGAACTTGTTCTGTGTGCACTATATAAAGGACCACACCAAACTGAAAGAGCCATAGATAAATAGAAATCATAGGGGTTTCTTAAATGTTTGTGTTAGCTGGTTGGTGATTTGCTGTTGGATTCTTGGGAGGCCCTTTGTTGCAGTTCCTGCTTCTGAGGGTAGCACAGGACTTTGTTATCCCTCAAATATGCTTGTGAGGAAGGCTGCTTAAAATCAAATTTCAAACGTGGGCAGACAGGCTTGTGTTGCTCAGGCTGTGCTGTGCTGAATTGCAGCCCAGTAACCTAAGACTTGGATCTAAGGCTTACCTGTGATTGATTTTCACCTATTCTTGTACATTTTTTCACAATGAAACAACATGTTTTGTGGGCTCTAAACCCCAGTGGGCATTAGTGGGTCCTACTTCAGGAACCAGGGCAATTTAGTGACCACAGGGGTCATCTTTGTGATCTCAAGTGTGTGGGTGTTGCAGAGGGAAGTGTTCCCAGTGGGAGTGAAATTTGGAGAACCTCTGTTTGGGGAGCGCTGGTAGCCATTTTATTTCTAATTAAGAAGGGCCCCTAGGATGAGAAATAAGTTAGCTTGCCAGCTCATTAGCTGATTAGACCACCTTGGCATATAACCTGTGGGAGGCAGGGAGAAGAGAGACAGCCCCACCTGCAACATTTGCTAGGCGTGGGGCAGGAGTACAAATGGAAGCTCAGGTATGCTGTGTCTAAATAAATGTTTCAAAGTTCATTTAGCTTTAAAAAAATTCTTTTTCTCCTATCTTAATAAATATAACATCATAACAGCCTGGAAAACCAGGTTCAAAATTAGAAATCTTGTACTGATTGCCCCCAAATCTCCCTATAATATGTGAAGATATCTCTGGCCACAAGTCCCAAGTCTCTCTGGTCCCACTCCAATGGCCTTCCAAGTGCAAAGTGGTGGTTGGTCCACTATTGAGAGAATAGACCCAGGAAGAGACTTGAACAGGTACTGAAGCTGGCCCCAGAGACCATAGTATGGTCTAAAAGATGGGACAAGGTCTGATAGGCACATCCCAAGGGGTCCATGAGCTGCTTGCCTGATGGAGGTGGCATGACTGGATGAGGTGTGAGCAGGCCCCTTTAAGCATGAACCCAGTCCTTGTCCAACCTTAGTTTCACAAGGTGGGAAATGGAGAGAGGAAGTGCAGGTGGAACGGGTGGGAGCTTGCAACTCTATCTAGGACAGGTGAGTTGAGATCTAGCACCCAGACCTGAGGATCATGGGATCTGCCAAATTGTGATCTTAGAAATGCCCATTTATTACTTCTGGACTGTGGGCAGTATGTATATGGGTTGTCCCTCATCTGATAGAGAGGAGGATGTGTCCTGCCCCCAGCTTAGACCTGTCTTCTTCCCAGTGCCCGTTTCTTCCTTTTAAAGTGGCTTCAGTGTTGGTGAGAACAGGTGTCCAGAAAGAAGCCAGCAATGGGACTGGTCTGGTTCTCATTTTTGCCTCAAACCTCCCTCACCGCCAACTGCTTAATACCTAGCTTTCCACTTTGTTACCATGCATTTTCCATTCTTCTTTTGCCTGAGAATTTCTCTCTTCCTGATGCTTGGTGGTGGTGCCTTGGCAGGGGCAGTGGGGGCTTTTCAGGGAGGAGGGGGAGACTTCCCTTGTGTCCAGGGAGCTCCTGTGTTACTATTATAGTAGTACTATATTCAGGTATTTTACAAGTTAATGGGATTTTGTGGGTTGACATGGTAACCTAAATGTCTCTAATAACATTTTTTTCTATGGAAAAGAAATGTGTTCCCAGTTTGAAATAACTGATTTACAAATGAACTTTCAGAACAAAACGTGTTTGTCATTGTGGCAGTTATTTTTAGAATTTTGAATCTGAAAGGGGCTCTGTGTACATAGTGATTGGACTGACTCAAATCTAACCTGATGTGTGGGGCCTCTTGCAGCTCTGAAGGTCTGTGATTTCAGACACCTCCCTTGATTTTAAAGGTGAGGAAATGGACCTCAGAGAATATGAGGTGATTTGTATAAAGCCAAACACACACCAGGCTCTCATTCTAGCTTGCTGCCCTCTTACAGTCAGAGTGCCATTGTGATTACTGGAGGATTTGGGGTGTCAGCAGGTGTTTGGGGATAGATGGCTCCTGGAGACATGCAGGGGAGCCGGGTGACCTTGAACCTCAGGGTGCTGCCCCATTACCTGTGCACACAGGAGCCTTGGATACACATGGAGGACTGTTGGCACCACGAGTGCACGTTAGATTTTATACATGTGACCTTGTTAAAATGAGAAGATGTTTGAAGAGAAGCAGCAAGCTTCTTCTAGCTTTTAACAGTCTGATGGTGGCAATAAGGTCATTTGATCAGTGTTCTCAAAGAGTGTCCTGTCTGTATTCTAAAATGAGGTTGATACATGTAAATGTATGAAGTTAGATCCCTCTCTAACTCCATGCATAAAATACATTCAAAATAGATTAAAGATTTAGATATTGGCCCAGCAACAATAAAATATATAGAGAAAAACATTGGTGATATATTTTATGACATCAGTGACAAAGATGTTTTTGGAGACTTGACCTCAAAGCAAAGGAAATAAAAGCAAATTAAACTATTGTGATGACCTCAGATTAAAAAGCTCTTCCTGAGCAACAGAAAATATAAGTGGATTAAAAATACATCCTATTGATTAGGAGAAAATATTTCATACATCATGACAACTAAAAGGAGGTTAATATCTAAGATATATAAAAAAACTTATTCAATTTAACAATAAAAACAAACAACTCAATTAATAAATGGGCAGCAGATCTGAAGAGGCAATTCACCAAAGAAGATATCTAGAAGGTCAATTAATATATGGAAAAATGTTCATCATCATTTTTAATAATAAGGGAGATGCAGGTCAAAACCAAAATTAGATATTATCTCACACTTGTGAGAATGGCACATGTTAAAAAGACCCCCAAGTGCTGGAGAGGATTTGAATAATGAGCAACCTTAATACATTGTTAGCGGGGATGTAAACTAGTGCAATCATTTTGGAAAGTGATCTGGAGTTACCTTAAAATAACTAAAGCTGGAAAAACCATGTGACCCAACAATGTTCACCCAAGAACATGAAGCTGTCAACTCCAAACATTATATGCTCCACTATGTTGAAATTCAGCAGTATTTACAAAAGCTAGGACATGGAAACAACCCAGTGCCCGCTGATTGAGGATTAGACTTAGAGGTGGTGTCCCCACACATTGGAATATTTTCAGCCATAAGGAAAGATGAAATTTTGCCACTTAGAGCAAAATGGATGGGATTTGTGTAGTAGAGCAAGTCAGACTGACAAAACAGATATTGGATGTTTACATAGCAGATGATTTGACAAAACAAAATACATATAAAAACTAACAGACACAAATGAAATGAGACTTCTGAGATTGTAGGGAGAAAGAAAGGACCAAAGAGGTATTAGGGTTGGTAGTAGGGAAAAACACAATAACAAAACTGCCTTTTCTAGAATAAAAGAAAAACAAAACATTGCAGGACAAAACATTAGTGAATTTGAAGACATAGTGATAGAAATTATCCTAGATAAAACAGAGAGAAAAAAACGAAAGGTTGATCTGCACGTGGTATTAAATTGTATTTTTTATGGCCTTGCAGTCGTTTTTAATTTCCTTACCTTTAGGAGTTTCGGTACATAGAATCCTATTTTTTTTCAGAACTTTGAGATTTGTTTTCTGTAATACTGATTATATAACTTTTGTGAGGCCTTTTAGTCATCTGTATGAATGTTACACTGATATGTCAGGATGATATGCCAGCAGTGAACACCAGCCCGAACTGTGCTAATTGGTTACTAATGGTGTGGTTTCCATTCTTTTTACATCACTGTGGTTAGGGACTTCCTCTCTCACCCAGGAGGCTCTTCCTATTTGCTCCTTGACAGGTTTTTGTGCTTTTGGTGCCTTCTCCTTAATTTGGGGGTATTTTCTGTCACCCCAGAAGAGTCTTTTTCATATTCTGAGGAACTCTCAGGGGACAAAAGGTACAGAATTTATTATTTCTTTTTTTTTTTCCCACTGTGTTGCCAGCCAGCCGCAGCAGTCTGGGTGTCAGGGGTTCCTGAAGGATGGGAAGGCATCCGAGCAATTGTAGAGAAAAATAGTAAGGGAAGGGGGAGAGGGAATGAGGAGACACAGACACTTGATCAGGGTGCTGATATCATCCTCCTGAGGGTCTCAGCAGTCCTTTATTTATACTAAGCAAATCGTGAGTACACAAGCATAAGGTAGGAAGATAACAATCATCACATGTCCTTTTTCAGGAGCCGCCAAGGGTCTGTTTGCCTTCTGGCAGGTGTAACATTTATTATTCTTTGTCTTAAAGAAGGCACAGTTGCTAAACAAATGTTTTCAAAATAGTTATTTACTTTAAACAATCTAACAGTTATTTTATTACTAGCAAAAAGCGTATGTGTCTACAATTAACATTTCTAAGTTTGCCATGGTGAACGATTAACTATGGGCTGAGGGAAACAAAGGGCAGGAAGTTACCTGGGGAAAGGGAGACAAAGGAATTTTTTCTAACTAACCTACAAAGTTTAGACCAACATATAACTAATTGATTAGAGTAAAAAACAGAAGGCTTTTATTTAGAAATTATTATCTATATTGTTTTAGCTCGACCAGTCATAAAATTGCTGTTGACTTATTCTTGAATGCATACTCTAACAGCTACCATACCAATTGTCACCTCCAGGGGAATCAGCCCTAAACAAACAGGAAGAATTTAGCAGGAGTTAGCTATGGCCCCTCCTGGCTCCTCAGGAATTTTCTTACACTTGGAGCATGGATCACTGTCTGCCACCCAACTGCTATCTTTAAAGTAATAGAATTTCCTTCTCCAATTAGCTCTTGCCTCAAAAGACCACATCTCCATATTAAAGACTTGGCCAAGGGATGTTTACAGCCTTTTGTTCCCAGAAGTTTTTTCACTTGTTAATGTAAGGCCAAATGTTGACTGCCTTTTGGCAGAGAAAGACTAATTTTATAAAAAATGTAATATTTGTATCTGCAGTGCCATTTGCCATCAAATTGGTTATTCAGTAATTGATCAGTATTTACAGTTTTACTTTTCAATGCGTATTTTTAGCAATGGTAGAAACTAGCCATAAACAAATGAGGAGAATCTTGGAGTCAGCTAACAAGATTCCTGATTTTTCAGAAATCTGCCCCATGCCCGGACTTTTGTCATACGACATGAGTAGCATGGCCCATACCATTGGTTTCAAGATTTGATTTCTTACATCTCAGGAACTACTACTGAATTCTCTCTGCTCCTGAGTCCTCTCAGTTGTGCCTTTGACCTTTTTCTGGGCACCATTTGTCTTGGGCCTTCTTTTCTTTCTAAGCTGGGGCCTGGAGATATTCCTTAAGCCTTTTTGCCTTATCTGTTGGGTGCCTGATTTGTGTTATGTCAAACATCATCAGTAGCTGCTCAGCTAACCAGGACTTTTTGAAGTTGAGCTCCCCTTTTTTGTGGCTTCTCCTGGAATCTTTTTTTTTTTTTTTTTTTTGCATTCTGTTTTTGGTTATTGGTAGAATTTCTGGCCTGGAGTTTCCCTCTCACTCTCCCACCTTTGTCTGTTTGCCAGGTTTCAGTATTTCACACCATGAGATCTCCTTGAGGCCACAAAGCAAATACACAGAGATCTTGATACCTCCTGTCTGTCTCATTGCCCAGAATGCTGGTGTCAAGGCTAAAGTGCTTGCTAGTGTTTGGATGGAAAACAGTTTAGGAAATGTGTTTCTAATGTGGCTGAATAGCATTGAGGTGGAGAGAATGTTTTTCAGATCACTTCAAAATCCTTGTCATCTATGTCTTTTAACGTAACCTACTAAGGAATCCTACCTACCTCCCTGCTGAATTTCTGAATTTCTAGTCCTGAGCCACTGTCACTCTTTAGAATGACTTTCCCTACTTCTGCTTTTCTTCTCAAGCCTCCAACATCTCACTTATCCTTGATACCAGCTGGTGACCTTGCTTCCTTTTGCACAGTGAAATACATCCTTTCTATGTTAAAACTATAAACCCACCAGGAGATTCCAGCCTAGGATTTCCCTTCTACTGAAATGTCCACACTCTTATCCACATTCCTACAAAGATCTGCCCTTCTTCTGGCACTGCATTCTCTCCTCTTTCATTCTTCACTGACCATCACTCTAAAGCTGTTCCTTCTCTCCCTGCATCATTAATTTTTCTTTTTTGTTGGATCAACCCTTTCACTCTGTCTGTGGCTACCACTCTATTTTCTCCTCTCCATGACTGTACCACTTTTCAAAAGAATTATCTACATTCCCTTCCCTGTCTCCTCCTTCCCTCCCTGCTTGCCTGCCTGCTTGTTAGTTTGATTTTTATCCCTATGCTTTCCCAAACAAGTGGTTTTAAGATCACTAATACCTCTTATGTTATGAAATACGTTGACTGGATCTCAATTCTATTCATAATGGAATCATCAACAAGTGACACAATCCTTCCTGTTCTTGATTTTCTTCCCTTGGTTTCAGTGCCCTGCTTCTCCCTCCTCTCTTTTCAGCCTCTTGTAGATGGTTTCTCTTTTTCACCCCAAAGTCTAAACACTGGCCATCCTCAACTCAGTTGCCAAATCCCTTTTATTCTCTCTCCACTCACTTTAGAGATGTGTTATCTATTTCCATGACTTCATTTCTTCAAATATTTATTTTTGGTCTTAATGTCTTTCTGGGTTCCTTCTTGTACTGCAGTGATATATATTAGATTTTAAAATACTTTCCACAGTTTCCTGAGGCTGTGTTTAAATTACAAAAAAAAATTGTTCTCCCTGTTCTTCAGATTGGGTAATTTCCACCGTGCGTCCAGTTTGCTGCCTTTTCATCTGTCATCTCAAATCTGCTATTGAGATGATCCCATGAGCTTTTGATTATAGATAGTCTAGTTTTCAGTTCCATACTTTTCACTTGGTGCTTTTTAATCGTATCCCTTTCTCTGCTGGGAAGCCCCAGTCTTCCAGTGATTTCAAGAGCATTTACCTCTTAGAATATTGCTAATTAGGTGCTTTCAACCTTTGCTTGGTGATTCTCCTCTCGGTGTCACCTTGGGGTTGACATCTGTTGATGGTCCTTTCCCTTGACACTGGTCATGTTCCCCAGGTCTTTTGTACATTGAGTAATTTGCTTTGGCCTGAACATGGTAAATGTTATGTTTCGTAACCTTTGGGTTCTTTCGTAATCCTGGAGAATGTTGGGGTGTTTTGTTTTAGCAGTTGTCAACATGGCAACAGCCCTCTTTCACTCCTTCTGGGTAGTAGTTCCAAAGCAGGTGAGTTGTCAAAGTATCTGCCTTCTCCTTTGGAGAAGTCCTGCATATGCAACCCAAGTGTAAGCCTCAGACTTGGATGGGTTCACACGCAGAAGTAGGGGATCTCCTTCTTTAGCTGTCTCCCATCTGTGGTTTCACCCACACATGTTTGACTCACAAGTGTCAGACAGATGAGTTTTCTCTGTCAGATTTATCTGACTGGACCTGTGTGACTGGAACCCATAGCTTCCTCCCATCTCCACTCTGTCATCATCTCTTACGGACAGACCTGTAATAGCCTGTAATAGCCTCGTAACTGCTCTCCCTGCTCCCACTGTGTCCCCCTTGGTGTCCCCCCATAGTCAGAGCCTGTCAAGCTTTTGTTAATTCCTCATAGCATTAAAAACTAGAGTGTCCATGGTGATTTCTAAGGTCCTAGGTCATCTCTAGCATCCCTCATTCTGCTTTTTGTTCTGACTCTTATCTCGCAGCTCCTGGTGTTTTTCAACCCTCTTATCATACTTCTGCCTGAGGCCTTTGTACTTGATATTCCTTACCTAAAATGTGCCTCCACCAGGTATTTGAAAGACTCTCTTTCCCCCACCACCAATTTTTGCTGAAATATCACCTCCTTTGAGAGTTCTCACCCATACCCATAACTCTCTAGCCCCTGACATATTCTGTATGTGTTCATGTGTCTCTTCTCATTAGCATAAGCTCTTTGATGATGACTTCTTTGTATTTATTTTTCCAGTGTTGTATCTTAGGTCCCTAGCACACAGTCATCACTCAGTAAATATTTGTTGAATCAATTTAGTTTGTTCATTCATATTGTTCCAGACAAACAATATATTCAGAATCTTTCTTTATAAAAAGGAATTTGGTAGTTACTTTTCAATCTTTTCCAAAATCACTATATCAAAGGAAGGATTCAGACATTGTTAAAGATGGTAAATGTTCAGGATTTTGGCATCTTGAAGCCCACCTTTAGGATATGGAACAGTGAGGTCCTGGTGGAAACAGATGAATTAATCTTTTATTATAACATACTTGGGCTAGGTGCTTGGTTCCCACAGGGCCATTTTTCTAAGGTGAGCTACAGGAGTCAAAGATGAAAGTACTTAACTTTCACTCTTGTGTCCATAGTGCATCTGGAAGACCCACAGGAACAGGCTATAGCAAGGTAAAGCCTGCATGGACCGCACTGTCCTTAACCACTTCGGCCTCATTATACTCACCTTCTTATTCTACTGTAACCAGGCCCATGATCATGAAGGATGGAGTGAAGAGCTGTTTTGCAGATATACAGCCCCTAATGTGAGCAATTTGAAGCAGCCATTTGCTCTGTCTAGAATTCTCACATCTGTATTTTCAGCACCTCTCGCATCTGTATTTTCAGCCAGGTTGGTGGTGAATATACAGTAGGCATGTAACTCAAATATGAAACCCAGAAACCCAGAAGACTCTGAAATCCTATCACCTTTGTTCTTGGCATCCAGTTCCATTTTTAGTGCAGTTGATGAATGTCCACGTGGGTTATTCACCAGAAGGAGAGTTGCGAGCCCAGGATGTGAGTAACCACTGGTGGTGAGTGTAAGAGGGCATTTGCCTCTTGTTCTCGCTTTCTTTTCTTTTCTTTCTTTTAAAGATTTATTTAGTTATGCATACTAGAGCTGGGGTACAGACAGAGATGTTGAGGGGCGGGGGTGAGAGGATTTACCAGAGACAGAGTGGGGAACAGAACAGGCTGACCGACTGACTGAAATACATTGCTGAGAGGAGCAGTGGACGAGACAGGAGAGGTCTGTTGCACCATGTGGGTAGCTCCCTGGCCAGGGATTGAACTGGCATTGCAGTGGCTGCGGATAGCTTCAGAGTGCTGCGTCTTGACCCCTTGCGCCACCAGGGAGGCCCCTGCCGCTTGTTCTTTCTAAGGCTACTTTATAAGTTAGGAAATCCTTTGAGATGCCTTTCTGGATTTACTTCTAACTTCTGAAAGTGAATTCTAGGTAGAAGGATGTTATTCTAAAAATGAACTATAGTGCTTACAGCTCAGACTTTTCCATTGCTCAACAATGAAGTTATTATTGCTCAGTAGCATGACCCCATAACAGATGAGCTTAGGTAGTAGGTAACTGCATGTCTTGTTGTTCTTTTCTTTGTTGTTTTGAGTGCACCCAATAGCATTTGACAAGTTTTATGCACATCATTTTAAGACTGTCCCTCCTTATATGATAGTATAAATTTTAATTTTTTTAAAGATGTTTTAAAAAAGATTTATTTATTCAATTATACAAGAACCAGGGTACAGGCCAGATGCGTGGGAGGGTGAGAGGATCCACCAGAGACAGAGCAGGGAACAGAACAAGCAGACTGATGAAATACACTGCTGAGAGGAGCAGCGGGCGAGACAGGAGAGGTCTGCCGCGCCATGTGGGACCCTGGCCGGCTGGCCAGCATTGAACCGGCATTGCAGAGGCTGTGGACAGCTTCACAGCGCTGCGCTCAACCACCTGTGCTACCAGGGGAGGCCCTAAATTTTAATTTTTGATGAAAGTAGTAATTTAATAATTCTGTGGTTGGGATTTGGGTGAGTAGAGGTTTATGAACTAATAAAAGTTTATGTTTCAAGAGCAAGGTGTTATATAATTGTTGTCGTTTCATAATTAGAAAGAAGGAGAATAATGGAGGTATTTTCTGTGTAATCTCAGTATGCTATTTGGTGTTTAATTTAGGTAGTTAATAGTAATCTCTAGATATCCAGAGAGTATAGTAGTTTCCAGCATCCTAAAGGCATTAAGGGGAATGCTGTGCAGCTCTGTTAGATGCTGAATATGTCTGAGATATGACTGCCTTCTCTTAGAGGAAGGACTTAATGGGAGGGAACATTTTTAAGCCTCTCCCTGGCTGTATGAAAACTGGAGTGTTTTTGAGTTCTCATTCATTTTTTGGTTCATTTATTAACACAGTAGATATTGATGACTTGTTTTTTTCTTTAGCAGTCACTGCTGGGTAGGCATCTAGGGAAGAGCTCCTCTCTAATGTGCAGAGTAGCTAATGGTGGAGAAATGGAGAAGTCAGAACCTCTGGAGCCTGATGAAGAGGTTGTCAGGTGTGGGTGGCAGGGACCTTTAAGAAAGAGAGGGAGAAGGATCTGAGCACTACCCTGCGCTGATAATGTCCCACGAGTCTTCATATCATTCCCCAATTCTGTGTAAGTCTACTTTATATTTCTCTTGAAGTAGACAAATTATTTATATTAGCCTTTTTTTTTTTTTTTTAAAAAGAGCAAATCTAATTGCCCCAGAGAGTAGAGGGGGAAATTAATTACAGAACATTCATGAGTCCTCTGTGGTCGTTAAAAATCATATTGCAAAAGATGTTTAATGGCGTGGGGAAGTGTTCACCATTTAATAAGTGGGGTGAGAGCGCTATAAGCCATGTGCTCTATTTAGTAGTGCTGCCTCCTCAGTCACCCTTCCTGGGTAGCCCTTGAAATTGCAGCCCTCCACACCTCCCACGCCCTTCCAGAACCCTACCCTACTCGGTCTGACTGCTAACATTCTGCACCATTTACTTGTTCATTTTATAGCTTATTGTTCTTTCCTAATAGAATATAAGTTGTAGGAGGGCAGGGATTTTTTTTCCACCTACTTTGCTCACTGATGTGTCCAAAAAGCTACAGCAGGGCGTGGCCCATAGCAGATTGCAGTAAGCACTGAGTGTTGAAAGGATGTAGAAACTCTTGTGGTTGGATTATCATCTATATGACTGTTAATTTCTCTCTTTTTACTTTTCTGATTTTTTTCTTATTTTTCTTATCTCTATAGTGATAGAAAAAAACCTAAAAAAAGGTCTTGTTGCCTATGAACTCCTCATAGAGGCCCAGTTAGTGTACCTGGGTGACATGGCAGAGGGGACTCTGGAAGCAGGCAGAGTCCAGTCTGCCACTGGAGATGCGTGGTAGATGGACCTCAGGACCTGGGGGCGCTGGTCTGGGTTCTACCCTTGCCTCTGTTGGGTTTGGAGCCTCCCTGCTCACTTCTCCTCAGTACTCTCTGTGCTCACTGCTGCCTGCACACTTGATCCTGCCTTCACAGTCGCAGGCTGTCACTTCTTCCAATTCTGTTTTCTTTAAATGCCAGCTTGAGTCCCCCTTCTTTTTCTGGTCTCCTGTTACTACTCTGGCCTTCTCCTCCCTGGGGTTCCCTTGGGGAGTGTGCCACCTCACATCGCACTCATCAAGGCCCTGCCTGGTGTTCTGGGCTCAAGTGCTCACAGCTGGTCTTGGGGAGCCATGTTTCCAGGGGACATTTCCATAGAGGCCAGAGCCACGGCTGCTGGAGCCGAGTGGAATCTATTCTGAGACAGAAACCATAGAATTTCTTTAAGTACATATGCTCCACTTGTCTCGTGTGTTATCTTTTCTCTGCAAGTAAATGACAAGCTGCTTGAGAAAAGGGTTCTATTTTCTACTTTTCTTGATTTCAGTAACGAGCAGACAGTTCTGGCCTGAGAGCTGATTATTATACACTTGTTGGTTCTCCTCAGTTTCCCATGTCTAAAATAAATGTAATTTCTGACCCTTCAGAAATGGCATCAGAGTAATACAGGGGCAGTGATTCAAGTGTCTTAGAAGACATTATATATGTATGCACATATATATTTAATGACACTTTGGCATCAATAATTTAAAAAGCTAATAAACTAAAGTGCAATGTTCAGGATACACTTGGCTGCAGTAACCTGCTGTTAAAATTGTATAATTTTTATTCAGGGAATACAGATTGATTTTTTAGAAGCAGGATATTAGATATTCAATTGAGTGAATGTTTATTGAGATTCTATTATTTCTCAGGTACTCCGAGAGGCACTGAAGGGTACTGTAAATGTCAGCTGAAAATAGTCCTTGGACTCTCAGAGGTGAGACTTGAAGTAAACCATCAATGCCCAAGAGAAGTAGCAGGAGACATTAGTGGGGATTAAAAGGAGGAAGAGATTACATGTGATCTAGGAGTAGGGGACATTGAAATGAGCCTGGAATTATGAATTTTGGTAGGCGGGGAAATAAAGGATTCCATGTGGAGGTAACAAAATAGAAAGGGGTTGGGGAGAAACTTTTTTGGGCATAGTGGATTGTTCTTAGGTAGAATTGCAGGTGAGGAGTGTGGGGGATGACGCTAAAAGGTAGATTGGAGAGAACATTTATGCTGGAATAGGAAGCTATGTTTTCAACCTCCAGAGAGACATTTGGATAGTCTACAGCATTAGAAATGGGTTTTGAAAGAAAAGGTTTATCGTGTTTATTTGGTTTGATAAATAAAAGAGTAACCATGTGCTTTTGATATTTGTGGTATTTATGATAGTGCTTTCATCTCATGATGAAATTTAAGTAAGGATACACAAAATCTATAGGTTTATGTAAAAAAAAAAAAGTTTTCACTTCCCTTCATTGCTGCCCCTCTTCCTCTCCCCCACCCCTGCCCCTACACCATCATTGCACAGATCCATGAATTGGATCAGCGCTTGACTTTGCAAATTTATTCAAACTGTTATTGGAGAACTGGTGGTAAATTTTGAATAGTTAAATTATTTTGTGGAAATCATATAGCAAATTATTCTTTTTTTTTTAAAATTTATTTATTTTTTATACAAGAACCAGGGTAGAGGCAGATGTGCGGGAGGGTGAGAGGATTCACCAGAGACAGAGCGGGGAACAGAACAGGCAGACTGACGAAATACACTGCTGAGGGGAGCAGCGGGCGAGACAGGAGAAGTCTGCTTGCCATGTGGGTTGCTCCCTGGCTGGCCGGGAAACGAACCCTCGCTGCAGAGTCTGCAGACAGCTTCACAGTGCTGCGCTCAACTGCTTGCGCCACCAGGGAGGCCCCCATATAGCAAATTATTAAAATACTTTTGAATAGAATCCCTGTGTCTGGACCAGAAACCTACTTGTGATGATTTTCAGAATGTTAGCAATGTGATTGACACTATGTGCTATGAGTGTTCTGATATGAACACACTACTGCTGTTTATTGCTTCATGCAGAGTCAATAGTCATATATAGCAAGTCAGTAGTCATATATAACAAGTTGTTTATTTTTTTGAAATTATCGTCAGAGAAATTCAAACCATGATCACCAGAAACTCATAAATGTTTTTCATAATATTTCATGAGGTTTAACAAGTGTGTATTCCTAGTGCTTTGTGATTTATACCATTTTCTTATTTAAAGTAGATTTGCAATTGAGACTGTGTACCTAAAGCTCTGGGTTTAAAGTTATTGATCAATTACTTAAAAATTCTTTTTGTCTTACATAAAGATTTGACTCACTTTTTTTTTGTTTTTAAGTTCTAAAATATATTCACAAAATAAACTGAGGACTAACATGGGAGATGTTTGCCTGTTTTTGTAAAATTGTGTATGTCTGTGCTTGCGTCTGTCTAGCTGTCTGAGCCGGGCTTCTGTGAGTGGACGAGCAAGCTGAGGAATAACTGTCCCTAAACTTCATCTTTGAAGGGGTTCCAAGAAGGGGGGTGGGGCTGAAGGAATGGAAGAACAACAAATTTTTTATATACTTGTAAAAGAAATGGTAACATTTTATGTGATTTTGCTTTTTCCCCCCCATTATGTAGGTCAGTGTGTTTTACATTTTGGAGTCAGTTTTTTCTTCCCCTAGAGAATTAAAGGATGTAATGTATACTGTTCAGGCCCTTCCTCCCTTCACGTTCTTAATACATTTCTAGATTCTTCTAATAATTGAATTTTTAGTTCCTTCTTTTAAACTTTATCCTCATTTTTAGAATTCTCACCTGTATTTTAATATTCCCTTAAAAATTTTTAGTTGAAGGAAATTCCATTATCATGCAGAGGGGTTGATTTTTTCATGTCTTATCAAAATTTTAAATTCTTACTTATATTTAATACTTTTATAAAGAAAATAGTGGCTGGTACAATCTTACATCCCATTCTCTGTGGTGTAAGTTACGGTGATTTATGACTTACAAATTCTTTCTCACGAAGCAGCGAATAATCATCTCAGCTTTTTGAAAGTGCTCTTCATTTGAGAGAAAGGTATTAGGTTTTGAGTTGCAGTCCCTTTCCTTACTGTCTGTGGTCATTTTGGATTTCCGATCTTGACTCCTGTCATACTGCAGTCATACTTTGTTCAAAGGGAATGTAACAGTGCTGACCCATTTTTCCCATTGTTGTGTGAAGTAACACTTAAATCACTTCACGCTTTAAGTACTTTGGTAGAATACAGATTATGTCCTTTGAGGAGAAAATGTTAATAAAATGACTTGGGTAAAGTAGTTAACTAGAATAGGAAGAAGTGAAGGAAATGAGGTTTCCTTCCAGAGACCTTGTAAGGGAGCAAGCTATTGAATTTCCATGGGCTACCAGCCCCTTCGTTGTAAAGCAAAGGCAAAGGGTTGGTTGCTTATAATTCCCCCATGCAGAAACATTTGTGATTTTACCACAGAAGGCTGATAACTTGGCTTTGGTGCTATGGAAGAATGCTGATAGAGTATCCTCTTCCTCTTTGTTCAGCAAGTTGATCTAAGTTCCTTAAGCTTTACTCTATTATTTAATGCTTGGGGTTGCAAGTCAGCAATGGCTGTGATGAGGTCTGTGGCATCCCAGGCTTGATACTGGGAAGAGGTGTGGTGAGTCATTGTTATGCAGGGAGATTTCGACACACACAACTGTGAATAAGAGCATTTATTCTATCAAAAATCCACTCATAATCTGAGTACCTTTGAATCAGTTGAGTCAGTTGCCTTTTCTTGATCCTTCTGAGTTCTGGCTCCTATGTATTATCTCAAGTGGCCAGCTGGTTTTGTAACATTTTAAGTACTGAATTAAAAGCCTAAAAGAAGGTATTTAACATAACTCAGTAGTGAATACTTATACAAACGAATTTGTCTTTAGTTTTATCAAGTCCCTAATTTATTCATCAGAATAATTTGGTGCTGAGTAAAAATGCCATCTCTTTATCTAGCAACCCTATAAAACTAGTAATGTCTTCATTCCATTCCTAGATTTATAGTTTTGAAAATGCTTTCAGCATTAGATATGAATCTGAGGAACATTTGGGGTGTGTATCTCAATACCAAGGTGATGGGGTCAAAACTGCTCTGTTTCCAAGGACTTTGCCCTCACTGAAGGTCACCTCCAAGGGCAATGGAGAGTGTCCTGGAGGAACAGGCTCTCCAGCTGGGGTTTCCTCTGCTAATGATTGCAAACGTCTTTTTTTTTTTTTTTTTTTATGAAGAGAGTGTCATTTTTAGTCGTATGTAGAAAGTGATCTTTGTCTATTGTTTTAAAATTGCCACTGTGACCTCAACTCTAGATTTGAAGGCAATATCAGGGTCACACCAGACATTAAGATAATCATGCTATGGGGGAGGAGAACTTACTCTTCTCAGTCCTCATACCTAAGAGTCCCTCTTGATGAATTTTGCTCAACAGAAATGTGGTATATTACATTTCCCCCTGGTTGCTTCAGGTAATACATTTGTCTATTTAAGTATCATACGTACACTTCCCTCTGTCCCTTCTCTACCCCCAATTGGAAATCATTCTTGATATCTTGGTCCAAAGTTGGAGTTGTTATAGGTCAAAGAAACACTGCCAGCATCCAGGGTGGTCTGTTCCCAGCTCATGAAAACATGGATGCTATTGGGAAGGGAGCCCAGTGAGGCAGCCCTCCATTCTAGGAGGAAAAGCAAGTTGGAGTGTTCCATCAATGGTTGTTTTTAATGTAAGATCTGTTTAATTATAACGAGTGATTTTTGTTACGCTTTCCCCTTAAATTTTCTAGGGGTGAGGGAGCAGTTAAAAAGAAAAGCAATCACCCAAAGAAAACATAGGGTTTTCATAACCTGAAACCATTACAGGAGATGAAACGCGCCTGACCAATCCCGAGTCATAGAAGATGGAAAAGTCCATCTTCAGGACTTTTCCATGGTTGTCTTGAAATATGTTGATATTGCAGAGAAGTGTTTCCCAACTCTTTGGGAGGGGGGTTGTGGCATTATTGGCAGAGCAATACCGTCTAATGAGATATGAGAGGCACAGAGAATTTTTGTGTCCTTTTCCAAACCTGTAATGGTAGCAGTTCTTTTTCTTTTCCTTTTGTTATTATAGGTATGCTTTATCCTATAGAAGCTATTGTCTGGGTTCTGTCTCTGGGGTGCTGAGAGCAGGAGGTGTTTTTCTTCCCTGGAGTGGCTACGGGCTCAGAATAGCTGGGTGCAGTGTGGCTTCTGAGAGCAGGGGGCTGATGGCAGCTCTGCTAATGTGGCAGCAGATGGCCTCACCCTTTCTCCATCACTCATAGTGCTGGTTGTGGTGACAGAGCCAGATGAGGGTATCACCATGTTCACCACTGTTACCAGTAGAGTGAAACTGAGCAAATATCTTCTCTTGCTAATATGTTTGCTACATATACTTCAGGGTCCTTAGCAGATGATTTTTCAGTGCTTGGGGCCAGCCGTGTGTTTCACTTCAGGGCTTAAAGCTTTCCTATCAAGAAAGAGGAAAAGTAGGGGGCTCTCCCATGCAGAGGAAATACTGTTTACCGGTAATACCTGGGTGTTAACTATTTAGCTTGCATGCAATTATTGGATGATACAAACATTTTTAGCCAAAACATCACTTTAACATTTTAACTTTGATTTTTTTAAACCAGTAAGCTTGTTTGGAACATAAACTTATGTTGCAATTGTTTTAATTACTGAATTTCAATAAGGAGCTGGAGCTGGGGGAAATGCAGATGGAATACTTTAATTGAGAGGTTGAACAGGAGTGGCTGCTAGTAGGAAGACTCTAACAATATCTAACTGCTAATCCCAGAGGGTGAAAATCTGGAAGGGGTATGGGTGAGGTGGAACGTGGGCTTGTTCGTCAAATTTGAAACATTAGTGGTGCAGGCGGTTGAGCACAGCGCTGTGAAGCTGTCCGCAGCCTCTGCAACGCAAATTTGATCCCTGCCGGCAGGTGAGGGTCCCACATGGCGCGGCAGACCTCTCCTGTCTTGCCCGCTGCTTCCCTCAGCAGTGTATTTTGTCAGTCTGCCTGTTCTGTTCCCCGCTCTGTCTCTGGTGAATCCTCTCATCCTCCCGCGCATCTGGCCTGTACCCTGGTTCTTGTATAAATAAACAAACAAACAAATAAATAAATAAAATCTTGAAACATTAGGATGAAAAGTCACTTTTTGGTAAAAGTAAGTTTAAGCTTCCTGTACATACAAAATGGAATACCCTCAACAATCTGAAAAGATAACTCATGTCTTTTATGGCAACAGGGATGAAACTGAAAGAGATTATGCTGAGTGAAATAAGTCAGGAGAAAGACAAACACTGATGGTGTCATATGTGCAATATAGAGAAACCAAACACAAGATCAGATAAAGCCAAACAAAAACTAGTCTTTGAAAGCACACTATGGAACTGAGATATCCAGAAGGAGAGGGGAAGGAGAAGGGGCCAGCACAAAATGGGGAGGATGCACAATGGACTATGGTGTATTATGTGGGTAATTTGGTGGTGAAACACTATGGTAACAGCCCTGGAAAGCAGGGGATCCCCCCTTTCAAAATACAAACAACAATGTAAACCAATGTTGCCTCAATTAAAAAGATAAAATAAATTTAATTTTCCTAAGAGGAGACACAGTTCGCACATGAAATTTATTACTAGGGCATTGTTGGGCAGGACAAATCATGACTTTGTGTGTCAGTGGTGGATCCATAAGCAGCTTCTGTCATGAGTTGACATGTATCTGGCCTTTAGGGTGTATGAGAAGGGATGACCATGTCTTACAATAACAGAACATTCTAGATGTCTGTCCCATTATACTACTTTCATAGGGAACAAAACACAGTGGTCATGAAATAGCCCAGGGACACTGGTCCTTATGTCTTTTCCAATCCAGGCTAGCTACATTTCATCTGTGTTAATTTAAAACAAACAAATAAACAAAAAACCAACTATATAGCAGTGATCATGCTGCATTACATTTGAGAAATCTTTAAAAGAGCATGAGCTATGACACCAGAACCCTCACACAGCACTCTTGGTCTGGTACTTTCCATAGATTCTAGATAGATTTTCATTTAATTTTTTACCTTCATTTTATGATTAGCTTTGCTCCGTGTTACATAGTGAGTGCATTTGCAGCCTTCCACCAAGGAACTAGACTGCATGGCGCTAGCATGAGATACTTCCCAGTCAGTGACTCATCTTGCATGCTCTGTGTGAACTTTGCCTAGTTTCTAGGTCCATTCAGCTCTGCAGTGGTAGGATTGAAAGTCCTATCCCCATAGAGTGAGGTCACTCTAGAAGGCTTTGGGGATGCACACCCTTTGTAAGAACTGTGTGTGTATGAGAGGGTGTGTGTTCTGGGAAAATGTTGCTCTCATTGCCAGTAATTTTCATCTGTGATGCCGTCACCTTTGATAAAGGGAATTATATGGAGGTCAGCTCTGAGAACACTCCTTTAGCTAAATGATAACTTTCTTTACTCTCTAGTATGTCCTTTGGGATGGCACACTGATTCACTCAGAACTCCAAACTTTTTAGATATAGTGGGACCAGAGGATTCTACTTAGAGGAACCCCAGGCTCTTTCAGATGTCATGGAACTAGGAAATTCTGCCTGTTGCCTCCGACCCGGCTACAACAGTGAAACACTGGTATTCCCCACAATTTTGAAAGATTGTAATCTTCTGGAGGATGTGGCACCATGGTGTTATGGAAAGATTATGGGGTTGAATCCTCTTTCTGCCACTCATCATCAATGATAGAAGGTATAATTATCCCAAATTTACAGATGAGGAAATTGAGGCTTAGGGAGATTAAGTAATTTGCCTGAGGTTGTGTAGTTAAAAGAGCTAGGACTGTAACGCAGGTCTGTCTGGCCCCAGGACTGCACTCATAAGTCTGCATGTCCTCTTTTTTGTGTGTGGAGCAGATTTTTTCAATCTTTGCTGATCCTTGGTAAAAAATATGAAATAGTCCAGTATGCCCTTTAGAGACATACAGTGATACTATGGTTAAGATGAAGCTCCAGAATCCAACAGATTGACCTGATTTAAATTATGGCTTGGCCTCATCCTGAATATGATACTGGGCTAGTTACTTAAATGCCTTGTGCCTCACTTTCCCCATATATAAGTCAGGGGCGATAACAGTACATATTGTGTCGTTATTAGAGCATTAAATTAATTACTACCTAGAAAGCCCTAGAACAGAGTTTAGCATGTGATAAGAATTCAGTAAATGTAAGTAAGCCATTATTATTTTGACCTTAGTTTGCTGCTAAGGTCTCTTAGGAAGAGAAAAGGTAGGCACTTTGTGGTTGGCAGGAAGCACAGCTTTGTCCCCTTGAGAGGTACCTTGCTGGAGGGTTTTGTGCCTGGATAGTCAGGATCTTGGCAGACCCTGCTCCAGGCAGCATATTAAGCAAATTCCCCTAAGCTGCCAGCAGCAGGAATTGCTGGGTGACCTGCTAGTTTTTAGCCAATGTCCAGGCAGAAATGAACAGGATGTATGTTCTAGACTCATGTAAAAAAGACAATGAGAATTTTAACTGATAGGCAATTTAGTTGAAAAATTCTTTCATGGTAATTTACAAGGTCCAGGCAGATTCAATTCAAATATTTCTAGCATCCATCTCAGTACAGAGATTCAAGTTTGGGGTCGGGATGAGTTACATGACCAGTTGTCTCCTTCTGAGGGACATTCAGTTTGTTGGAAACACTCAGTTTCTTACAAAAGACTGTTGAAGTGTTTGAATTGGTGATGAGAACTAATGTTTTGGGGTGATGCAAAGAAAGTATGTAGAGCCTCTAGGACCTTGGTAAAGGATTATGACATAATTGGAGAAAAGACAGAATTAATTGGAGTTGACAATTACAGTTGGGAGACATGATAGACACAGATGGTAGACACAGGCGAAGTGGGGCCAGGTGGAAGTTTGCTTTTTGGTATGAATTTAAAATGATAAAGTAGTTGTACACTTCTGGTTGAAGCAGTGATAATTTTTCCCAGAATATTTACCTATATCCACTTAAAAGTACACTTGACATTAAAATGCCAAAACTGTTGTACTAAAAATGTACATGACAGAGACTGTAAGTTGAAAAAAAACAAACAACCTATGCCTCTTCCAAGTGAGAATTGAACAAGGAATCCAATTACTTGGATTCGAGAAAACAATCATTTATTAAGCTAGTTATTCATAATGTAACAAATGTAACTATCAGGTACTAGCTTTTGAATATCACACCCTAAGAACCTGCTCAACACATAGAAAGTTTATCAGGTTAGAACACGCTGTTCTACTCAGAATTTCCTTATGAGAGTTGAAGCTTACTTAAACTCCATGGCTGATGAAACTCTGATGGGGCACACATCTTGCATGGATTTTGGAAATTCCTCTCTGACTTTTTTTTCTTGATAGTTCCTGAAACATACTTTAATAAAGTCTGGTTGGTTAAAATAACCAAAATTCTCCTCCATTACTCTGCTAGAATACGATTTCCAGTTGAAAGGAACCTTAAAGATCAGCTGGTTAGACCACCAAGCTGATCACCGAGTTTTCTGTGCATCAGGCCGTCTAACCTGTCTCTGAACATTCAGTCAATGTGCTGCTGGATCCTCCACTGACTTTTCTAGGGGAGGTGCTGAGGTCCTTAAAATTACCTACAAAGGACCACATATCTGCCCCGTGCTATTGTCAGGCCTTCTGGCCTCCACTCCTCTTCGATTGCTCTGCCCTGTCATGCTGGCCTTATTTCCCCAGCATCCCAAGCATGTACCCAGCTCCAGACCTTCTGTTCTGTCTGTCTAGAATGACCTTTCCATAATATGTTGATCCTGTCCTCATTCTTTTTTTTTTTTTTTAAGATTTATTTATTTATACAAGAGCTGGGGTAGCGGCCAGAGGTGTGGGAAGGTGGGAAGATCCACCAGAGACAGAGTTGTGGGTGAACAGAACAGACAGATGGACTGAAAGCACTGCCGAAGGGAGCAGTGGGCGAGACAGGAGAGGTCTGCCGTGCCATGTGGGTATCTCTCTGGCCAGTCAGGAATTGAACCGGGGCTATGCTCGCCCCGCTGCACCACCAGGGAGGCCCCCTGTCCTCATTCTTAAGACGTCTCCTGAGCCTGTATTAATGCTAGATTGACAGTTATTTTCTCTTATCATACTGAAATTATTATTCCATAGAGTTTGGATGTGTTTGTAGCTCTGCAGACTTCAGCTAATTGTTCTTTTTAAGGTAAACTGTATATCCATTCTGACTACCTTTAGAATCTGTCTTTGGTGTTTTGAAGTGTCTCTATGATATAGTAGGTATGGAGGTCTTCTTTTTTTAATTAATATTTTATTTTATATAATTCTTACATCATTTTTCATTTTCGCACAATGTATGCATTATCATTTTGGTTATATTCCCCATACAATTGTACCCCCCCCTTATTTTGACCCTAGTCCTTTCTCTCCTCTTCCCAACCCCCTCCCCGTAGTGTGTCTCTGGTTTATAGTTGCTTGTTGATTGTGATTTATTACTTTGTATTGATTAGTCTTTTTCCTGGTCTCTTATTTAGGTTTTCTAAATTCCTGCTATGAGTGAGACCATCTGGTATTTTTCTTTTTCTTTCTGACTTATTTCGCTGAGCATGATCCCTTCTAGCTCCATCCATGTTGCTGCAAACTGAATGTGTTTATCTTTTTTGATTGCTGAGTAATATTCCTTTGTGTACATGTACCACATCTTCTTGATCCAGTCATCTATTTTTGGGCATTTGGGTAGTTTCCAAAGCTTAGCTATTGTAAATAGTGCTGCCATAAACATAGGGATGCAGGTGCCCTTTTGAATTAATGTTTCTGTGTCATTTGGGTAAATACCTAGGAGTGGAATTGCTGCATGATATGGAAGCTCTATCTTTAGTAGGTCAAGAAATCTCTACACAACTCTCCGGTATGGAGGTCTTCTAATGAATCTTCTTTGGATTTGTTGGAGCTTTTGCATCTTTGGACTGGTGTCTTTTATCAGTTCTAGAAAATGCCCAGCCATTATCTCTCCATATGTTATCTTGGATCTTTTCTCTTTCTTTTTTCCTGAAAATGCAACTGTATCTGCAATGCAACTGTATCTGTTAGATGTCTTCAGTACCCTCCTGTCTTTTAACCTCTCATTCAATTTTCCATCTCTGTCTTTGCTTTATTCTCAGTTTCTTCAGCTTTATTTTCAGGTTCATAAATTGTCTCTTCATTGGTGTTAGTCTGCTTAATAAATATACCCTTTGTGGTTTAAATGTTGCTTATTTTACATGCTTCTATTTCTAAAAGTTTTATTTATTTAAAAAATCTACTTATATTTAAGTTTCCTATTTCTTACTCATCAGTTACTACTTTTATTTCTTTAAACATAATTCATATTTGTGTTTGATCATTCCAATACCCAGAATCTTTGCTGGTCTGGTTTTATATTTTTTGCTGGTTCTTGCTCTTGTATACTTGTGATTTTTAAATGTAAATTCAGGTTTTTTTTTTTTTTTTTTTTTTGGCAGTGTATTTATGTGTGGGGCTTCCTGGAGGTCTAACTTGCAAGATGAATTCCTGTAGAAAATATATGTTTGCCACTACCAGATTTCTTGGGGATACTACCAATCTGGGGCTGTCTTAAAACAAACTTTTAGATTGAGGTTATCTAGGTCACCCAAGTATTGTGAATTTGGACTGGGAGTCCTGTGAGAGGGTTAGATTTTGATAACAAATTTTTAGTGGAGTTTTTCCCTCCACCTTTTGCTAAGGTTTGAGACAAATTTTCTTGCAGTTCCTATGAGGCAACCATATTGCTTGTTACATGGTGATGCGCAAATTAGAAAAAAACATTCCTTTCTCAAGCTACTTTGTTGCTGTCAGGCACAAAATTTAAAGTACAAAATGGCTGTGAAGTGAATGTTATCTCTGGAGTTGTGTGAAGCATAAGTTGACCTCACTTCTACTTAAAATGTATCCCACCCCATTCTGCCATACCAAGTCCCATTCAATCTTCAATGCCTTACTTTGAAGGCGGTATATTTGAGTAAGGCATTGAAGATTGAATCCCCTAATGTCCTCACTCTAACCCCTCATGCATCTCCCTTTTTTAAATTGCCATTGTAGCAGTGATACACTTACTGCAAATATACTACTTTTTGTTAATTTTTCTTTTAAAATCTTATTTCCATTACCAAACTGAGAGCTATATGTTTTATTCATATTTCTTTGCTCTTTGTTCTTCAGTGGAAGACTTAAGCAGATAGTTGGAACATTTCAATAATTAAAGGAAAGAATTTAATTGAATAGCAGGAGATGAACCTATTAAACACAATATTATAAAAGGTTATCAATTTGGATGGTGTATAAAGATTTAAAAAATCTCTCATGTATCGTTCAGAAAGGCTGTCATAATAGGGAAAAACCTTTTCTGAGAGATGGTGTCCTGTGTTATAAAGAGCTTGGATTTCTTTGCATTGTCTCAGTGTCTGAATTTAGAGAGATTTGGCAAACCATCTGTTCATAATCAAGTCAGAGATGTCTGTGATAGAGGAAAATCTTTGTATCATTCCAGGAAAATGATTTCTACCAATTTTGTTTATTTTTTTCCCAGTGAGATTAGAACATTTCTGTTCTACAAAATACTGCCCTAAAATTTATTTGATTATTACTCAGTATATTTTACTCAATTTAAGTGAATGCATACATGCCACAATTTTTTTCCTTTTCAATATAATATGATTTTAGAACTTTTTTCACTATAACTAGAAAAGTGTTTTCTTTAAAAATCTCAATTAAAAAAAAGCTTGTTTGCTTTACTATTTCTGGAACATTTTCTTAGTACTGAAAACTTTTTATAAATAACCTGATCTAAACTTTAAAGATTCCCCCAAGATCCTCACTTTAAAAATAGGGAAACTGAGGCAAACTAACTTGTCCTTGTCACTCTGCCATTCACGGATAGGATGGCAAAGCTTTGGTTTGTTTCCTGTGTACTATGAAGTCACAGTTTGTTTTTTTTAAATGGGATTATTTGATTAGATTTTAGATTTCTCATGCTTAAACTCCTCCCTCTCCATTTGAAATTCAAAGTTTACTATTACATTAACAGGATGTGACCTTATAGTAAAATGAACATTTCTGGTTTTTGTTGTTTACTTTTTATTTGGAGAAACAGCTGGAAAATATTATGTTCAGTGACTATGACTTCATGACTAGTGTTCATGTTTTGATGTGGATGCACTGAGGTACTCTACAAGTCATCAGTGGGGGTGTCTTCAGGATGGCTTCATGGAGTTGGCACACCAAGGAGAGTGCAAGGTTCTGATGGACTAGGGTGGTGGGAAGCCCTCGGAGTGGCTTCCTCACAAGGTGGAGGAGTTCTTTTTTAGAGAAAGGGGGCGTGGAGGCATGCCAGGCAGTCAAAAGCTACATCCACTTTCCTTTGCTTCTGGATAACCAAAATGGAGAAGTGCAGTGGTGAGGAAGAGTGTAGTTGGATGTAGGGGTCTGATTCTGAGGGGGAACGTGTGGCCAAAGATTCTGGTTTGATACTTAAGGCATAAAGATGGGATTTATGGGGTATGATCAAGAGCAAGAGCAGGACCCCGAAGTACACAACAGTTCATTAAAAGGAGCCTCCAAGTCATAGTGGAGCAAGTGGCCTAGGACCTCCAAAATCAAGAAAGGGAGGGCAGCCATCTGAGGGGCTCTTCAGTTGAGTCAACACTGCCAAGAGCTCAGGTCATAGAAAACAGAAAAGTATTCACTGAATTCATTTGTAACCAGATGGATGCTGGTTCCCTTGGGAGGGATAGTGAATTTGGGAGGGTGAAGCAGGTCTGAGAAGGGAATGGATTCAGTTTTCATCAGTTAATAATTCATTTCCATCCATGGCTTTAATTAAAATGAGAAGTTATGGTCCTCAAGCCTCTATCACATGCATTATTTCATATACAGAGAGGAGGGGCACAGCAGAAACCTAGTGACTAGAAACATTTGAGGGAGGAAGAGGAGTGAAAAAGTCCAAATACTAGAAAGGCCACAGGTGAAAGGAGCTGGTATCATCTGGTTAGCCAAGTAGGGAGAGAGCTTGAAGGACGGAATGACTGTCAGCAGCTTCCATGGCTGGTGTGGGCTCGAGTAAGTTAATGACTGAGAAGTGTATTGATTTTGGCAAAACTACTACAAAAGAGGGGTAGGGTCCTAATCCAGTTAACACAGAGATTTTGAGTGGAAGAGCTAAGAATAGGAAAACTGGTGCAGGTGACAGTCCCCTGCAGTTGGCTGTGAGCAGAGTGGTAGATGTAGAGGGATGTGGTCAAAGAGGTGGTGGTTATTATTTTAGGGGGAAGGCAAGGTATATTTGTGCTGTCTGTGTGCTAATGGAAAGAGACAATAGACAGAGGGAGTCTGAGGCTACAGGAGGGGAGAAAATTTAAGGAGTGTGGCCCCTGAGGAGGTAGGGGGTGTTGGGTGGAGAGACACTTTATTTATTTATTTTTAACGCTTTGAAGTACATATTTTCTTCTTTTTTTTTGTTTTACTATAAGAGTTTAATTTAATTTAATTTTTAATTTTTATATTCCCCATACAATTGCACCCCCCCTTATTTTGACCCCAATCCCTCCTTTTCCCGCCCCCCCCCCATAGTGTGTCTCTGGTTTATGGTTGTTTGTTGATTTTGATTTTTTCTTTCTTTAGTTATTCTTTTTCCTGGTCCCTTATTTAGGTTTTCTAGATTCCTGCTATGAGTGAGACCATCCGGTATTTTTCTTTTTCTTTCTGGCTTATTTTGCTGAGCATGATCCCTTCCAATTCCATCCATGTTGCTGCAAATTTTATGAGTTTATCTTTTTTGATTGATGAGTAATATTCCATCGTGTATATGTACTACAACTTCTTGATCCAGTCATCTATTTTTGGGCATTTGGGTTGTTTCCAAAGCTTAGCTATTGTAAATAGTGCTGCTATAAACATAGGGGTGCAGATGCCCTTTTGAATTAATGTTTCTGTGTCATTTGGGTAAATACCTAGGAGTGGAATTGCTGGATCATGTGGAAGCTCTATCTTTAGTAGGTTGAGGAATCTCCACACAGCTTTCCAGAGTGGTTGGACCAGTTTGCACTGGAGAGACACTTTAACTTGTGAATTAGGAGGGGTGGTGATAAAGACAGAGCTGATGCTAATGTATTTACCTGTACACAGATAGTTTTTGCCAGTGTATATTTAAATTGATGTGCAATGTCACTTAACTGCTATCAACTCCTCCTAGATCTGGATTAACACTAGGAAAATTATTACCTCCATTTTATATTGCAGGGGCATCGGTGAATCCAGCCTGCTTGTTGTCTGCTCTGTAAAGTTTTATTGAAACATGGTCATGTTATAATTCACTCATTTCCTCATGGAATATGCTGTTTTTTGTAGAACAACAGCAAAGCCTCAAATATTCACTGGTTGGCCTTTTTCAGAAAAATTTGCTGACTCCTGAAGATTAAAACCAAGGCTCAGAGGGACTGTTGACTTAATAGTATCCCTCCATCTCCCGTCCACCTCTGAGAGCGCTTTTTTCTTCAGTGTTCCTTGGCATTTTCCTGATGCTGCATATTCAGAATTTTCTGGTAACCCCTTCATCAGGAACTTACACCAGTTACAATTGCACATTAGATCAAATTTAAACCTACCCTGACCCACCCCCTGCTCTTACAACCTTGTCACAGGGCTTCCTGAAAACCTGATGTCCTAAAGACCTAGGATGTGTTGGTTTAAGCTACTTGAGTTGCTTTTCTTCACCTTGTCTAAGAAGCCATGAATCTCTTCCTCTCTGAAATCATTACCAAAACCTTCACCCATTCCGTCTCAGTGCATCAGTTTCTGTGCTTGGAATTTCCTTAGCACTTAAGTGTATGATCCATCTCATACATGCACTTTCCAGTCCAGTCGTCTTCGGAGAGAGCCTGCTGTGCTGGGGACTCTGGTGCTGTCTCCATGTCTAACCTCCTGGAGGACAGGCACCATGTTGACCTTGTCATCAGCACGTCTTGTTCCACAGTTGCTAAGCCTGTTACTGGTGCCGTTCAGATGGATTTAGATTAAGTTGAAAAAAATTTAAGTGCTTCAAAATTGCTCACTTATGCCTGAAATGGTGTGCTAATTACTAGCCCTTTCAACCGCTCTTAAAACCAGACCCTCTCCTGAATCTTTTGAAATGCACTTGAAATTATTGAACAAACTTGAAAGCACCGTATCTACAGGTATATTTTCCCCCTTTGTGTCACACTGTTCAGTTTTCAAGAGAAAATATAAATCTATTCAAATCGATTTCTTTGCCCAATCTTCAAATGCCTCTGAAGGGGCTAAGATTTTAATAGTTACAAGTTAGTTCTATGACTTGATTTACCCGATTGCCTTACATGCATTGTTAAGCTCTTTGTTACTCAAAATGTCAAATTGTGATGTGCCTCTCCTTCCCCCCACAACCCCCACCCCCAGACATCATTTGGGAGTATGTGAGAAATCCTGGGTCCCATCCTAGACTTAGTGTATCAGATTCTACATTTTCCCACCATGTAGATGCACACTGAATAATCAAAGGGGGAGGGTTGAAAGATATTTTGTTCTTAGGTGTTCTAAGGAACAACAAAGTGGTATAGTGAGCTGTTTTTAAAGAGGAACCAATTGAATAATATGCAACAAACTGTCATTATAGTCACTGACTTCTAAAGTATTCATTAGACACTGAAAGCAAAGAGTTTGGAAAACCCCTGAGCAACAGTGTATTCATATTTGAGTTTGCTTCAGTGCCTGGCCTCTCCAGAGCTCTTTAGTGTCTTGGCTCAGCAGCCGTCTAGTAGTGCCTTCTTTTTCTGAGATTCTCACAGCATAGAGAGCCTCTTTCTTTAACTCCACTGTCTCATTATACAGATTCTTGCTGCCAACTGAGCTGACCATACAGCTTTTATTTAGGATGTCAGTGAAACAGTGTCTTCTAAATACTTTTAAATATTAATATAACCTCCAAAGTAAATAAGACCAGAATTTAGTATTCTGTAACATATGATCTTCACTTACTATTACTGTTTTTGAGCATTCTGATATATTTCCAATCCTCTTCTTATCTATTTTACATTTTGTAAATAATTCAACCATTGAATTTTGTGGAATGCATAATATACTGCTCTCCTGAAACACAACTCTGGCCTGTGGTGAGAATTATGATTAGCACTGAGAAGCACATTTATAATCCATTTAGCAGATGATCACTGGGTTCTTTCTGAGTATTCAGATGAGCTGAGGAATTGAAAGAGAAGTGAGGATAAGTTTACATTTCAAGAGGCAGGCAAACATACAACTGTTTTTGGTCACTGGCATCAATCAGGAAATACTTGTTGGATGTCAAGTGTGTTGAACAAGGTGCCTGGTCAAGGTGATATGCAGCTGACGTATTCCAACCTGGTCTCCAGGAAATGACTTTTAGGGTGTCCTAAAAGTCTTGGCAACTGTGGATTTATGAGGTCATCTGTGGAGGAGACCACAGGATCACAGAAGATTTTCTCTTTTTTAGGGGACCAGTAAACAAAGGGGGTTCATAGGTCTCTGTAGTGTGCTGAATCACTCAGCCATTTTAGTGCTCACTTTGTTGCTGGGACCAAAGGAAATAATGTGTGTATCCTCCGAGGAATTTATCAACATGACTGTCATTCTTTCTTAGCAACTTGGCTAGATCTTGACATTGAGAAAGTGTATCTCCCCCTGCCCCCCTCCCCTTTTAGAATTTAGCTCAACCTAATAGATACCATTAACTTTTACAATCAGTACTTTTTATGTGCCTCTTGCTGTGTGCTAGGACTTTTTATCAATTAATTGTTAATGGTCACAAAGACCAATGAAGTAGATGAAAAATTGAGCCTTAGATTACTAGATAAACTAGTAAGGGGGACAGACCTGAGATTTAAACCCAAGTCTTTCTCACACTGCAGATGGGGCTTCCTTACATACTATGTTATTCTGCCTCTACCAATGTAAGGAGTCATCACTTTTGTTTGACCCAATTGTTTTTTCTAAATAAGGGCTCGTTATTACTCCTAGTGCAACTTCCCATAATGCATGATCAATTTTAATGTTGCTAATGATTTGCAGTATCTCCTTGAATTATCTTTATTACTTTTCTGAAAACAGAGACTTAATTCATTGACAAGTTGTCAGAATTGTCCTTTAATTTTTTAATGATTAGCAATAGCACCCAGGATCTATCTTTCATTAGCTTCTGGTGACAGTTGGAGCTTAGCAATTGCAAATTCACCAGTGTTTCTCTCTCTGTCTCTGTCTCTGTCTCTCTGTCTCTGTCTCTGTCTCTCTGTCTCTCTGTCTCTGTCTCTGTCTCTGTCTCTCTCTCTCTCTCTCTCTCTCTCTCTCATCATTGTCTAATCCTCTTAGGATCCTGATGCCCATCAGGTAGCATTCTGGTATTATACATATTTACCTTGTATTTCCAGCATTTTTTTGGTCTTTCCATTGAGTGATACTGATTTCTGTCTTCATTCATTCTTCACATCATTGTCAGTTTCCCTCATCAACATTTCTTTTAAAGTGTTGCTCAAAAAACTTACTAGAGATTTGTTGATTTGTCATTCTTAATTTATTTCTTGTTATTTTTCTTTTAATTCTAATGCTTATTGTATTTTTTATAATGTGCATTCCACATTATGATGCCCTATTATTTTGTTATTCTCTGAGGAGTATATAATTTGCTCTTTTATTTCTCACTCCTTTAGTGCCTAGTTCTATTCCAGGCTGTTTGAAGACTGTGCTGGGGTATGGTGGAGCAGAGTTCAGACCAGCAATGTCTAGGGAACCTGCAAGGGACAGTTAGGGTCTGGGCTCCATATAGTCACTCAGGTTGCTGCCTTTTCATTTTCTTTTTACCTCTACCAATACCCCTACCAGCTCCAAGCCAGGTTTTCCCTAGTGCCTGGAGTCTGCCACGAAGGGGGAAGCAGTGCCCACAGCATCAGGGGTCTGGGCCTGGCCTTGGTCTGTCATAGAGAGGAATGGTTTCATTCATTGTTAGACTTACTGGGCTTTGAGCCAGGTGTCTAGTATCTACTATCTCAAGGTTAATTCTGCAAGGTCAATTTCTATCTCTGCTTGACAGCCCAGGAAATTGAGCTCTGAGAGGTTAAGAATCTTCCCAGGAACACACAGCCTGTAAATGGACCAATTGGAATTTCAACCCCTGTCTGTGAGAGTCCACAGTCTACCTTCCTTCCACCACAGCCCTCTCTGTCAAAGTGAACTTGGTGCTTGAATACTTTCTACACCTTTTGTTATCTTCATTTGAATTAGATCCTTCATGTCCTAATTAGATGGTGTCTCAGATAGTCCCTGCTGCTGTATCTTAATACTATTGCCTCATGCTCCCTGGAGTCATTCTTGTTTCCCTGTTTGATTGCTCAATAATCCCAGTACATTATTTCCTTTGTTCATTGTATTAGAATCAACCAACCTGTGAATCCTGTTTCTCAGCTTCCTGTCACAATGAGAGCAGGTCTAAATTAATTATGTGTTGCTCTGACAATCTAATAACTTCAAAATCAAAGTTATTGATTATTTTCCTTTTAATGAATTAAACTTCGTTGTTTATATATATGGTTATTGCATGGACCCTTTTATCAGTACTGTTTATTTTTTATTTTTATTTATTTAGTTTTTACTGTTAGACCTGTGTTCGCCTATATAGAAATTCTGCTGATGTTTACATAGGGTATTATTAATATTGGGCTCACTGCTGGTTGGGATAAATTTGGATTATGTCTCAGTTTCATAAAGTGCTTATGATTTTCTGTACAGATTTTTCAACATGTAATACAAAAATCCTAAATTAGATGTCTGAGGTCATTTTCTTGTAATTTCGGTTTGGAATAAGTTTTGACTTGATGAGTATCGATATTTTATATTTTCTTTTTTAAAAAAAGATTTATTTATTTATGCATACAAGAGCTGGGGTGCAGGCCAGAGGTGCAGGGGGTGAGAGGATTCACCAGAGATGGAGTGGGGAGCAGAACAGGCTGATTGACTGAAATTCACTGCTGAGGGGAACAGCAGGTGAGACAGGAAAGTTGTGCTATGTGGGTCAGCTACCTGGCTGGGGATTGAACTCTGTGCTGCAGTGGCTGCAGATAGCTTCACAGTGCTGAGATTTAACCCCTTGTGCTACTAGGGAGGCCCAGTATCAATATTTTCTTTCTTACTGTCTCTTATTTTAGATAGAGTTGAATTCTAACCACTTGGCTACCATGGAACCTACTGTCACTTATTTGAAGGGTTAAGGACTATTACTAATTGTAGAAAACATAGGAAATGCAGAAACTCATAAGGAATAAAATAAATAATAACCACCCGTAATCCTACTTTCTAGTGATAGCCACTATTGACCATTTTGGCATATTTCTTTTCAGTTTGTGTGTGTGTGTGTGTGTGTGTGTATGTAATTTTAGCATATCTGAGATCCTAACACAAACACAATTTTATATTCTTCTTTCTCATTTAACATATCACAATAAATTCTCCATCATTAAAAACTCTTCATAAGCATAATTTTTTGCCATATAATATTTAATAATATGTATATGACCTAACTTACTAACCATTCCCCATGTTAGTCATTTAAATTGTCTTCAGCTTCATGGATAATGCTTCTATTTGTATCTTAGTGTCTCTATCTTTGTCCAAATTTGTGATCATTTAGATTGACGCTTGAAGTGAAATTAATAGGTTGAAAAGCATGACCACTTTAAAGGTACTTTCCAAGTACCCTTAAATGCTTGCCAAGTTCTTCGCAGGAGTGGACTGAGCCAATTCCTGTCCCAACCAGCAGTCTGTGAGCGCTTGGGGCTTATTACCCCAATAGGCATTGTGTACTAGCATGGCTAATTTGATAAGCAAAAACTAATGATGTGGTTTCAATTGCCATTTCTCTGGCTACCACTGAAATTAAAAATTTCTTCTTTGTATATTAACTTTTATATTCTTTTAAAAACTCTACTTTTTATCTTTTGAAGTCTAATATATTTCTTACAATTTGTAAGGGATCTCTATATACTAAGGATATTAATTTTTTATTATATTAGTTGAAAATCTTTTCCTAATTATTTGTGGCTTTTATTTTTTTAATAATTGTTTTTGATGTTTACATGTGCTTAATTAGTAATCTTCTTTCAGTGTTTTAATTTATACTATAAAATATGTAATTTACTATGTAAAAAGAAATACTATGTAAAAATAAAAACCTATGTAATTTGCTAATTTTAATTTTTAAGTGTTTTGTGTGTGTGTGTAGTATCTACCATATTTGGAAAGTCCCCATACAGAAAGAAAATAAGCATATTTAACTATATATTTTTCTAGATCTGCTAATAGAATTTTAAAAGTTTAACTTTATGATTTACTTGGTATTGATTTTGGAGGTTTTTTTTTTGATATTAAAAAAACACTAATCTGATTTCTCCCTTAGCTCATTAGTTGACCCAGCAATTTTGTTTTGAATGAGCCATTGTATCAACAAAGATTTTCTGTTACCACTTCATCATGTACTCATGTTTTCTATATCTTAGGGTCTATTTCTATGCAATTTTGTTTTATTGATCTAGAAATGCACTCTTAATTATTGTAGTTTTATAATATATTTAATTACTTGAGAAATTGTGTTTCTGCTTCTTACCAATATTTACTGGGACTGTTATTTTAACCTTTTTATTTATCTTAAATCATAGAATAATTTTGTCAAATTCTTTATCCTCTGTCTCCTCTGATCGACCCCTTCACCTCATCAGTGCCTAGAGCAAGTGCCTAGAGCAAAAAAAGCAAAATAAAACCCCAAAGGATTCAGAGAGCTCTGTGATTTCTACTGGAATTGTATAAAAGTAATTTAGGCAGAACAAGTGATTTAGGCAATGAAATGATTTAGGCAGAACTGAACTCTTTTAGTGCCTATAAAGAAAGGCAACTCCCTTTCTAGCAAAGTTTCTTAGTTTTCTGTAATTTTTAATTTTGTCTGGCCAGAGGTCAGCACCAAAGATGTTCTGGGCAGAACTGTCTGACACAGCCTGTAGCCAAGTGCTGTGAGCCAGTGACCCTCATACTAGAATGGTATTTACACTTTTATTTATTTATTTTTAAAAGATTTATTTATGCATACAAGAACTGGGGTACAGGCCAGGGGTGTGGGGGTAAGAGGACTCACCAGAGACAGAGTGGGGAGCAGAACAGGCTGACTGACTGAAATACACTGCTGAGGGGAGCAGTGGGTGAGACAGGAGAGGTCTGCTGTGCCATGTGGGTCACCTCCCTGACTGGGGATCGAACTCTGCTGCAGTGGCTGAGGGTTGCTTCATAGTGCTAGCACTTAACCCCTTGAGCCACCAGGGAGGCCTTTTAAAGGGCTGTAAGATAAAACTTTTAAAGGGCTGTAAGATAAAACAAAAATAAGTGACAGAAACCTTAGGAGGCCCACAAAGCCAAAAATATTTACTGTCTGCCTCTTTTCAGGTAGAGTTATGAAGGGCACAGTGCTGCAAAGCACTGGCAAGCACACAGACAGCTTTTGGAGTTCACATTGTTAACCAACAAATTCAGGTCAGTAAAAGACACACACACACACACACGTATACACACACGCATATAATTTTCTTTCTTTTTTTTTTTTTTGCAGTGATGTTGGTTTGCAGCACTGTATATAATTAGGGGAAGAGGGTCACACCTTTGCAGATGTATGTTACCACACTATGCCACCAACTAGCGCCCATAATCCTCCACAATTGTCCTCTGGGCATTTTCTCCCCTCTAGTCCCCAACCAGTCTGGCCCAGTTTAAACAAGACAGCAATGTGTTTTTTCTGTAGTAGTGGCTCTGGCCCCTTTTAAAAGTGACTCCACAAATGTCAGCTTTTCACAATGTGTTAATTGTGAGTCACAGCTTTTGTATACTTTCTACCTCTTCAGCATATTGTCTGGGAAGGTTTTTGTTTATTTGTTTAATACATTTGAGGTCATCTTATGTGAGGATATGAATGAATGCCTATAGGTTTTGTTTCTTTCTTCCTTAGTTTTCTTTCTATATTTCAAAATATGTTTTCATAGATTTAAAAAAGTGCCTTGAGTGTGTATTGTGAAATTAAAGAAAAAAAAGTTATTTCTTTAGGAAGGAGCATACTTGCTTGTGGGAACATCTTGTTTTAATGCTCTATCCCTTGAAGGAAGGCCGGTGAGGTCAACAACTGCCCATGAAAAGCAACATTGGCAGGGCTGCAGAAGTCAGCCATGTCCCCAGGTCTGCCCTCATGCTCTAAACCCCAATAGCACCGATAGAATTCTCTTAACTAAATTAAGGCATTTTGTTAGCCCGATGTGATCTGGTTTATTAATGGATTAACTCCTATGGAAAAAGCCCAGTCTCCCCCCCAGGATGGGTCCCAGAGGGTGGGCCCAGTAGACCCGGGCTAGGAAGCAGCCTTGCAGTCTTCTAGTTATCCTCAAGGAGTTTCAAAATTTTGCCAGCTCTTGGGAAGAGACATAAGAAGGAGTGAAATGGTGGGAAGCAGAGACAGAGTCTATAGTTCGCTATTATTGGTTGCACAGGTAGAAATGAGCCAGAAGAGGCCAGAGAGGCGCTGCCTCTCCTCCAGATGTTTCCACTGTGGCTGAAGAAGGGGCAGGAAAAGACCAAGTGAGAGTTGATTTCATGTTTAAGTAGCATAAGTCTCATGGATGGGTCCAAGCGCTACGGGGTTTTGTTAGGAATACTCTCCTGTATCTTGGAAAATATGATTTACTTCAGGTATTGAATCCTGTCTTTTGGATAATATTAAAGGAAAAAAAAAACCCCAAAGTTTAATTCTTAAGTTTGTAAGTTCACTTTTTGACATATTGTAGGTGTTTACTAGAAGTTCCATAATTTTTTTTTAAGGGTAGAATTATTCAAAAGTCGTGTAAGGCCCTGCAGAGTTCAGTTAATAGAATTTACAGCAGGCAAGTCAGGCAAAGACCAAATTTCATGGAAAAACTTCTAAAGCAAAGTTGTTGAAAATTTGAATTAAATTTGAGCATGACAGATTGACTACTGAGACATTCTGTAGTGCCTCACTGTTCAATTCTACAGTTATGCTTAGAATTAATATTGTTGTTTTTCTGATGCAGTGGGGTACTGATTTTGGGTTTTGAGTCCAACTATATATATTTTCCATTTTACCCAAGTGAATGAAAATATGACTGTATCAGTGTTGTTATGTTGAGAATGTGTCTGTAGCAGTTTGGTGATCAGTCAAGAATATTCTAGCAGCTGAACTCCAGGGAATCTTTGGAGAATTTCCTGTTCAAGAAAAGTATAGTTTCCAAAATCAAGGAGAAAATAGTACTATGAAAGTATTGGGAGATTTATGTGTGTGGGATCATGTATTTTGAATTTTTTTTCATCATCAGTTGTTTTCTATACATATATAATGTGTATATATGCTTACGTGTGTGTGTGTACATACACACACAGACATCTTTTTTTTTTTAAAGATTTATTTTTACAAGCACTGGGTACAGTCAGAAGCATGGGAGGGTGAGAGAATTCACCAGAGCCAGAGTGGGGAGCAGAACAGGTAGAAGGACCGAAGTACACTGCTGAGGGGAGCAGCGGGCGGCAGGAGAGGTCTGCGCACCATGTGGGACTCTTGCAGGTGGCCAGGGATCAAACCGGCACTGCAGAGGCTGCAGGCAGCTTCGCAGCCCAGCACCACCAGGGGAGGCCCCACAGACATCTTAACAAAAAACCTAAATAAACAGATTTTATGAAATACATAGATAGTAAGATGAGCTGGATATACAGTTATTTTCATTACACCGATGCCATGCCTGGTATGTGTTGTGAGATGTTAAAGCTAGTGGATATCTACTCACTAGAAGAACAGTTTATCAGCCTGTTGATAATATGACTGTTGGCAAGAAATGTTTGGCCTGGTGAGTTTCCCATAGACTTTTTCCCTTTAAAGCAAATATTGTGACTGACCTGGCCTCTGGGTTTCTTCTTATGGTGGCAAGGAAACTGAAAACATAGAAGCTTATTATATACAAGATCTGAAAATTACACAGCACATCTGGGCCATAGTGAGGTTGAGCAGAGTGAGGGTAGAGGTGTGGGGGTAGTGTAGGGAGAGATGAACCTGGGGATGAATCCCTGATGAACCTGGGGCCAATCTCTTATTGGGGCTGAGGATAGAGGGGGACTGTGGTTTTATGGACTCACTATTGATGCATTTAGATCATGAAGTGGGAATTGAAAGCATAGGAAGAGAAACAAAAGAAGGAGGAGGAGGAGGAGGAGGAAGGAAAAGACAGGAAACCATAAGTCAGTTCCAACTGGTCAGGTGTCTAAATCAGCTAGGACCTGTAGAGCAAAGGAGCCTCAGTGGGGGAGCCTGACTCTTCTAGTCCTGCAGCTGGCTAGCAATGTGTTTGAGCTAGATTACTTTTAAGTGGATGCCTGGCCACTGAAGTTTAAGTCAGGCACTTGCATTCCGAAAAGCCAACTGTTGCACCATAGTATCCTTGCTGGAAATCAGGGATCTTTCACTGTGTCTCTTTGTCGTGTTCACCAGGTGCACGGGGCACTGAGAGCTCATCAGCCAGCAGTGAGCCCTGTGCCTGAGCCAAGTGGAGGCTTTGGGACTTCCTAGATGAGTTCTGTAATACCCCACAGCTTTGCCAGAGCAGGACTTCATCCCTTTCCAAGTTGCTAGAACATATCCATACATATTCATGAAGAATTATACCTAAAATTTCTCAGAAAGGGGTATCTGGAGAATTTTTAAGGCTGCATTTTTTCCTCAGGGCTGTCTGAGCTACAGTGTCTGTCTAGATCATATCTCTCTATTCAGCTGCCAACGTAGTGTCTTGCACTCTGTAGATACTCAGTCAACAATATGTAGAGGGAATAAATGGACTGTAAATTAGGTGTCTTGAGCTTACAACCCTAGTTCTCACATTTAGCCACTGTACAATTATAATAATGGGGGTTGACTTTTATTGATGGGTGACTGTACAGGCACTGTATCAAGAATTTCCTCTTTAATTTCATTTGATCTTCACAACAACCCACGAGGAATGCGTTAATCAGGAACTAGGTTATTCTGTGGTTGAAACTCCGCAGTTTCAGTGGCTTTACTCAGTAGCACTAAGTCCACTGTAATCTGGGCACCAGCTCTCCCCGAGTGAGTCTGTGACCCGGTCTAGCACGACTCTGCCATCTCAACTTAAGCCTGGTGGAGACAGGCTGTGCATCACACACAGACTTTCCATTTTGCACGGACTTTCCACTGTCTGGACCTGGAAGCAGTGTGCCACACACGTGTTCACATTTCATTGGTCAGAAGTAGTCACCTGGCACCATCCAACTGCTGATGACTGAGAAGTGCTGGGAAAGGCAGGAAAACCGGAAACTCGTGATAATGATAATGTGATTGTAGGTCCATTATACAATCGCCCCCATTTTATAATGCTAAAACTGAGGCCCAGAGCAGACAGATTATTTGTTCAAAGTCACACAGCCGATATATGGTAGTGTAAGACCTGGGACTTAGGTTTGCTTGTTTTCAAAGTTCATATGCTTAGTCAGATGCAGTACTACCTTTCTCAAGGAAATTAATATTCTTCTAAAGAAAACTTGACCTTAATGAAGGTGAGAATAATAAAAGAACTGGATTAGAGGTTTGGGAACCTGGTTTATAGGAGTGATTCCATCACTGACTCTTTTACATGCAGCCAAGTCATTTCTCTGAGCTGATTTCCTCACACGGGTATAATAATTACTACGAGGGTAATAAAAGTAATGCATATAATAGCACCTGGAGAGGCATAAAATACTGTACAAAGATGTGACGGTGTTATTACTGACACCCGCTTTCTGAATTGGTCTTGTGTGCAGGTTTTTCACACGTAACCAAGTAAACCTTTTAAATAGTCTTGGTCCATTTAGTTGTTTTGCTTCTAAAAGACCATACTATAGGTTACATTTATAAAGCTTAACTTCATTGATGTAATGTTTTCAGGCATTTCATTAGACTTACATAATGTTTAGGGTCAATTAAATTTATTAGCTCTTACCTTCTAATCCCTCTTCTCCCCTATCTTTTTTAGTACATGTTTTTCAAAAACTGTTCTTTTAAAAGCATTCTTTTAAAAGAGCATTTCTAGGGAATGCAAATGGATCTGTCACTGTATTTTGAGGGAACACTTAAATATTTTGCCTTATGTTTATGGTGACACAGTGGGTCAAAGTAGGTGCATGTTGTCTGTGACCTAATTAAGAAAAACAACCCTCTTCCTTTGTAGATATCAGCAGGGAGGGGAACTTTTTTTGGGTCAAATGTGTTAAATTACTAGCCCTGTTCTGCTGTCTCCCAAACTTGGTGTAACATTGTGGTACTTAATACTTGTCTCCTATTTTGATGATCTCCCAGATTTGATGTATTTATTTATTATTTGTTATTTTTTAATTGAGGAAATACTGGTTTACAAAACTATGTAAGTTTCAGGAGTACAGCTTCACACCTTGACAAATAGATGTACCACATAACACCCACCTCCTAGGGTCCAGGTTCCATTCTCCACCAGCCACCTTTCACCCTCTCGGTCCACTCTCCTCCTGCCTTTCTGGTAAGCACCGTTCTATTGTCTGATCCTAAGGGTTTGTTTTTGTTCTGTTTGCTTGTTTATTCTTTGTTCTGTTGCTTTGTTTCTTAATATTCATCGTATGAGGGAAATGACTTGGTTTTGTCTTTCTCTTTCTGATTTACTTCATTTCACACAATCCCTCAAAATCTTTCCATGGTGTCTAAATTGGCAAGATTTCATTTTTTTTTAAATAGCTGAGTAATATGATAGAGTGTAGATATACTACATCTTTATCCAGTCATCTGTCAATAGACTCAACTTGATATTTTATAGGCACTTCTCCTCCTCTGCCCTGCCTAGCTGCTCTCAGTCACCCAGAACGTGCTGCCCATGGCGGGGGAGGCGGAGACCCTGACCTTATGTCACTCCTGTACCACATTGCTTCAGGTGTGATGTAACAGGTTTTTACAATTCTCTGACTTCTTTCTGGCAATGGTTAATAGTGCAATGAGTAATAAGATTAGAAAAGAAAAAGATTTCTGTGGCAATTGGGAGCAAAATTCCCATTAATTAAAAAAAAATACCCAGCATATTTTTCTCAGACCCCATCTTCTAGACATGTTTATCCCTCATTGTTTAAATATAACCCTTCTTAGCCAAGGGCAAGCCGGCTATGCCTTTCTCCCCCTCTCCTGTTTGGACATAAAGCCTGTTATTGTTGATTGTTCTGCCGTTGGGTCAGCTGGAAATGAGATTTCATTTAAGTAGAACATTTTCATTATGGGATAATGGGCCTTTTTAATTTTGTACTTATAGAGGGGCTAGGAAGACGTTTGCATTTACTACTGATTTTCCCGTTTCAGAATCCTGAAGAGACAGGGAGGATTCATTAGTGAATAGATCATCATGACACATCGCTTTATTGGTAAGCCATAAAAGATCAGAAAAAGAACACAGAAAGTGGCCATTTTGTACTATTAAAAGCCTTTGGTAAATTACAGATGTGGTGGTTTTAACTCACCCTGGAAGTTACATAAGTCTTTGTATATGATTTTATACCAGGATGTAAACTATAAAAACAGTGACACTCTATTGAACTTATAAGATCTCTTCCCAGAGGCTTAGTTCTGTGCTTTCATAGAGGTGAGCAGCAAATCTAACCTGTTGTGATCTCTTAGTTTGGGGACCACTTAGCAACACTGCCTTTCTTTCTTTCTTTCTTTTTTTTTTTTTTTTAAGATTTATTTATTTATTTAAGTTTTTTTTTTTTTTTTTTAAGATTTATATAAGAACCCGAGTACAGGTACAGGAGGGTGAGAGGATTCACCAGAGATAGAGAGGGGAACAGAACAGGCAGACTGATGAAATACACTGCTGAGGAGAGCAGTGGGCATGACAGGAGAGGTCTGCCTCTTCATGTGGGATCCTCGCCAGCTGGCTGGCCGAGATCGAACTGCCGCTGCAGAGGCTGCAGACAGCTTCACAGCGCTGCACTCAACCGCCTGCGTCACCAGGAGAGGCCCACCACTGCCTTTCTATTTCTGTTCTTTTTGGTCCACTTGCATGACCACCTCTTCTTGCAAAGATCCCTTTATAATACATTTCAAATATCCCTTTCCCCTTTGTTATTCTTTCCTTTTATTGTTCCCTTTCCAATGCCTCCAGTTTCTTTTACTCTGCTTTGGATAACATTGTCAGCACAGTGAACCAAGTGAGATTGCAAATCTTATAGAGCAGGAAGAAGGGTAGGTTCAGGTTCAGTTGACGAGTAGACATTGATGGGCGTGGCCGCTATATGAGCAGCCTCAGGTCCATTTCTTCCCTTGTCTGTTTCTCATTCTCTGTTTTGCTTTCCATGGCAACAGATGTAGTTGGGGCAGGGGCTGCTCCAGGGTAGGCCGCTCTTAGGAGTTGACATTCAGCTGAGACTGTAAAGGTGAGATGGACCCAGCTGTGCTAAAAGGCAGGAAAAGACTTTCAGGCTTATAATGTTGCAACATGTGCTGGAGGCTGGGAAGCTGAAAATGAATCTTATTTAGAGTGTGCGTGTCTCCAGGAACTGACAGTTTAGACTGGTTGTCAAGCCACAAAGCTTGATCCTCTGCCACTTCCTGCTGTCCTGAAACTAACACTTCCTGGAACCCAGTCCTCTGGCTTCAGTTTAACCAACTGTCTCATTCAACCTGCTGTTGAGTCAGTCTCCAGATAACCTTGAAGGGAGCTGTCTAACTGATCCTACTGGCCAACCACAACTGATATCTGCAAGAGGCGCCAGTTCTAGTGACTTAACAGAGGTTAAGAAATAACAACAAAAACTGGTCAGGCTAATTGAGAGCAGATGCCCATACAATGGGTATAAGTCTTAGGTTGTAATTTTTCTTGTCAATGCAAATAATACTCAGTAGTCAGTGCCGCAAAAGCAATGTCAAACTGATTATTTGCCTTCCCTCATATTACCTTTTAAAGACTTTAGCCTCACTTTTATAATTAGATCAGCCCTGAAGGGAAGTTGCTTACTACATGTCCTGCATGAGATTTAATTTCCATGGGATAATATTAACAGTATCTGTAGGTTTATTTTCCTATATAGGCACATGATCATGTAATTATTTTGCTAACATTGTTTTAAATGCTTTTATTGTAAATATCAGCCTTTGGGGGGAATAATCAAGACCTAACAGAAGGGAAAATTAGGCTTATGACATTATCATACAGAAAAGAACATTATCATAAACTGGTAAGGAGAGAGTAAAATAAAAATCTTACCAACTGCATATGGTAAATAAAAGAAGAATGATTGCTGCTATTACTAAATATTGAAATCACCAGCGCTAACTTGAGAAAATAAAGGTTTTTTTTTCCATGGGAAAGAAGGGGGTGTTAATATCAGCTAGGAAAGGGAACCTTTAAGGCAGAACCATTTCCTTAAGACTTTTTAATGAAGATAGATGACACAACGGAAATCGTTGCTTGCTTTAATGAATGATGCACTTGAAACCATTGTGTCAAGGATCTTGAATTGCCTGTGAAAGTTTCCATATTCAAATGGTGTAAAATGATGCATTACCTAATCAAGGTAAACAGCTTCATCAAATTTCTGAGAAAAAGACTCTCAAGCTCTTCATGTTGAACAGAGAATTCCAGAGGATGTTACAGTTTCTCTAAAGTTGGGAAAAACACTATTGGTTGTGCTTTGTGCTTTCGTGGCACCAGTGAACCATAATTGATGTGGCATTGATTTTGGGCAGATGGGCTGCCTAAGAATATAAAAATAAACTGTTGTGTTATTGGGGGTCCTGTCAATCAGTGGTGGAAGAACCATCCCAGAGCTGATTGTGTCAGCTGGCCATTTAAGATGAATAGTAACAGACTGGTTAGTGATGGCAACACATCACAAAACCCTCAGAATGAAAGAAAAACATTTTGTGAATCATTTCTTTGTGTGTTGGAGGGAGAAAATTTTAAGTTACTAATTTTTAAAATCAGTCATTTTCAATGGAACAACTTGACCAAAATCTGTCACAGAATTTTAAGATCCATTAAAACAAAGTTTTATAAGAAGCCTGTGTCTTCTTTTTGGTCCATATTGTGCTATAATACAATTTAGGTAAAAGATTTCAGTAAGATTACCCATAACTTATTTCTAGTGTTCGATCTGCTGAAACTTCAGCAGATTTCATAATCCTAGGCTAATAATTTTTTTTTTCCCTGGCTGGGGATTTCTGTTCTTTCCCCTTCTTATCTAAGGGAAGGAATCATCTGTTGACTAGCTATGGGAGAACTTCTGTTGGTATAAAACTTTGGGTTAGTACAGATAAACAGAATAATATTGCTTATATGTATGCTAGCTTATTAGAAAGCCAAATTCTATAATATTAAAGTCTGTATGATACATATAACTTTTTGTAGTTATATCAACAATGAATAAATTTGTTTGTGTAATGTCAAAAAAACTTTTCAGAGACTAAGAAACAGAATATTTAAAAAGTCAGCCCTTCTCTCTGAAGGGACCCCAAATATGCAAACATGGTGCTGATTTTAGAGGATTGTTTCCTCTGGAGTTCTGTCCTCTCACATCTCTTATATATATATAAAAGATCTCTCTCTCTCTCTCTCTCTCTCTCTCTCTCTCTCTATATATATATATATATATATATATATATATATATATATATATATATATCTCAGCATATCACATGAAATCGGGTGGGAGGGGCAGAGCAGGCATCTGGGCACCAGACGGAGAAGCAATCTCCATTCATTCCAGGCTCTTGAGTCTGACCTGCCCTGGCCTTGCCTGGTGTTAGGACTGTGAGGGCCAGGCTGGAGTCAGACCAAGCAGGGGCTCTCAAGGAGTGTGTGCTGAAGTGGAGGTGGTGGATGACCGAAGGTGCCCTCCCTTTCTTCTGTGGCACAGGCAGTACTGTGAATATGAAATAAACAGCTCTTATTTAGGAGTGGAAGCAGAGGAGCACAGAAACTTAATTTAAATGCAATCATTCATTTATTTGTTGTAGTTAACGCTCCTAAAAATTCTAATGAGGGAGATAATTGTTACCTGATTATCACAGCTGTGTTTGAGGTAGCCCCATCATTGCATTAAATTGTGTTCTCATTCATATATATGACAACTTCTTGGGTAAGTCAGGATGTCATAACGAAATACCACAGATGTTGTGGTTTAAACAACAAAATTTATTTTCTTAAGAGTTTTGGAAGCTGAAAGTCCCAGTGCCAGCAAAGGGGTGTGTCCTTCCTATCTTGCATACTGCCACCTTCTTCCTCATATGACAGGTAGAATGTGAGCAAGAGAGGAAGAAAGAGAGATGAAGCTCTGGTATCTCATCTTATTTATTTATTTTCTTACGTCTTTGCTAAATTTTACATAGTATATTTGATTTCTCCCCTCAGGTGTGGTTCCTGTGGTTCTCCCATAGCACCCACGATCCATCACCACAGTCTCTTGGGCTGTCACCTCCTCTTGAGACCCCTCTCCTTCACCCTGCCCTGCTGTTTGCCTCAGATCTATGGTCAGCTTGCAAGTTTTCTCTTTTCTCTGTCCCTTTGTTTGGTTTCTCTAGATTCCACATGTAAGTGAAACCATGCAGTGTTTCTCTTTCTCCTCCTGGCTTACTTTGCTTAGAATAATCCCTTCTAGCTCCATCTGTGTCTCTTCTTACAAGGGTACTAATCCATCTTGAGGGTCCCACTCTAACCCTCTAACTTCATCTAACCCTGATTGCTTCCAAAGGCTCTGTCTCCAAAATACCATTACATTAGGTTTCACATACGAATTTTCAGTGAACACAGTTCAATTCGTGTCAACAGTTTGTATGGCAAAGATATTTTATATGTGTAAAAGTAATACAATATTTTTAGGATTAATAAATCTGACAGGATATATCAGTGATACACTTAAAATTTGAGGTGAAATGATGACTTTCCCAACTTCTGTGTTTTATTAAATATCAGGCAAACAAAAAAACAAACTCACAAATCCAAGGACGTCTTCCAGGGGCTCCGTGCCAGAGCAGCTTGGAACGTCATGAGAGTTTGTCAGACAGTGGGGTTTGAATCCCTGTCTGACTGTAGTATTCACTTTCCACAAAGTGTATGTAGTACTTTCTTCTCCTTTTGATGGTTGATTTTGTATTTATCCCCTGCTTTATTGAGATGTAACAAACATAAAACATTGTGTTATGTTTGAAGTGCATAAGGTATTTCTGTGATACATTATATATTGCAAAATGATTATCACCACAGCATTAGCTAACACCTCCATCCGCTCATATCATTGCTATTTCATTGTTGTGGTGAGAATATTTAACATCTTTTCTCTTTGCAATATCCCATACTGTGTATCAGATCCCCAGAATTTGTTAATCTTATAAGTAGACGTTTATTCCCTTGGACCGACATCTCCACACTTCCCTCTACATTTCAGGATCATTTTTGTGAGTGGTGTAAGATAAAAGTCCAAATTCATTCTTCTGAATATGGTTATCTTGTTTTTCCAGTACCATTTAGTAAAGAAACTGTCCTTACTTGTATGTTTACTTGGTGCCTTTGCTGAATACTAGTCGACTGTATACAGATGGGTTTTAATTTTGGGTTCCAAATTCTGTTCCATTGGTCTTTTATGTCTGTTTCATGTCAGTACAATAGTATAGTTTGAAATCAGGAAGTGTGATGCTTCCAGTTTTGTTCTTTCTTATGATTGCTTTGCCACTTGGGGTCTTTACTGTTTTCATACAAGTCTTAGGACTTTTTCTAGGATTTATTTTTTAGGATTTTTTTTTTTTGTGTGTGTGTGTGAAAAATGCCATTGGAATTTTGATAGGAATTGCATTGAATCTGTAATTGACTTTGGTAAATGGACATTTTAACCATTCTTTTTTTTTTTTAAACCTTTTTTTTTTAAAGAGACATGTATTTATTTATTTGTTTGTTTGTTTATTTATACATGCACTGGGTAGAGTCAGAACCGCGGGAGGGTGAGAGAATTCACCAGAGCCAGAGCGGGGAGCAGAGCAGGCAGAAGGACCGAAGTACACTGCTGAGGGGAGCAGCGGGTGCAGCAGGAGAGGTCTGCGCGCCATGTGGGACCCTCCTCCGGTGGCCGGGGAGCAGCCGGGGATCGAACCGGCGCTGCAGAGGCTGCGGGCAGCTTCGCAACCCAGCGCTCAACCGCTGCGCCACTGGGGAGGCCCTTAACCATTCTTCTGATCCATAAACTTGTCAAAGGTATCCGTTGTGTCTTCAATTTTTTTCCTTCAAAATCTTGTGGTTTTCAGTGTATGTATCTTTCATCTTCTTGGTTAAATCAGGTCATATCTTTGCTATTTCATTGTGGTGAGAATATTTAAAACCTATTCCCTTTGCAACATTCAAGTATATGTAGTCTTTTTAGCTATATACCATATGGTGTATTAGATCCCCAGAACTTGTTAATCTTATATGTAGACATATTTTTTGTAAGTATTTCCTATATTTTCTTACAAGTATTTCTTATACATAGTTACTCTAGGACCTCTCTGGTGGCACAGCGGGTTGAACATAGTGCTGTGAAGCTGTCTGCAGCCTCTGCAGCACAGGTTCAATTCCTGGCCAGCCAGGGAGAGTCCCACATGGCACGGCAGACCTCTCCTGTCTTGCCTGCTGCTCCCTTCAGCAGTGCTTTTGGTCTGTCTGCCTGTTCTGCTCCCCGCTCTGTCTCTGGTGAATCCTCTCACCCTCTGCTGCCTCTGGCCTATACCCCAGCTATTGTACAAATTAAAAAAAAAAATCTAAAAAAAATTTACTCTAATAAGTAAATGTATTCCTAAGCATTTTGTTGTTTTTGATACTATTGTAAATGGAATGTAATAATAATTTTTACTTTATTTCTTTTTCAGCTGCTTTGTTATTAGTGTATAGAAACACAGATGTTTTCTATATGTTGATTTGCTATCTTGCAACTTTACTGAATTTGCTGATTAGTTCTAGCTTATCAGTTCTAGGCTTCAGGATTTTCTACCCATAAGATCTTGTCATCTGCCAAGACAATTTTACTTTTCCCTTTCCTATTCGAATGCCTTTCATTTGTTTGTCTTGCCTGACTGCTCTAAGTGAGATATCTAGTACTATTTTGAATAGAAGTAGTGAGAATGGGCACCCTTTTTTGTTCCCAATCTTAAAGGAAAAGCTTTTAACCTTTCACCATTGAATATGTGTTAGTGTGAGTTTGTCATATGGCTTTTATTGTGGTGAAGTATGTTTCTTCTGTACCCAGCTTGTTAGGGTGTTTTAATCATGACAAGAAAGATGTTGTATTTTATTAAATATTTTTTCGCGTCTATTCAGTTGATCATGTGATTTTTATCTTTTGTTCTGTTAATGTGGTGAATCACATTGATTGATCTGTGTATTTTGAAGCATTTTTGCATCCCAGGGATAAATTCTATTCGATCATGTTGTGTATTAGCTTTCAGGGATTGTTGTAATAAATTGCTGCAATATCAAGTGGCTTAAAACAACAGAAAAGTGTTGTCTAGAAGTCTTTAATGTGTCAGTAGGGCCATATTCCCCCTGAAATCTGTAGGGGAGAGCCTTCCTTCCCTCTCCTAGCTTCTGGTGCTGGCTGTTGATGGTTGGCCTTTCTTGGCTTGCAGCTACATCTCTCCTATCTCTGTCACTGTCATCGTGTTTTCTCCCCGAGTCTTCACTTTGTCTTTTTATAAGGACTGAAGCCATAAATTGGGTCAGCAACCCACTCTATGACCCCAGTATGACTTCATCTTAGCTAATCATATCTGCAAGGATCCTATTTCCAAATAAAGTCACATTCTGGGGAACTGGGGATTAGGACTTCAATTTAATTTGGGAGGAAGATGCACTTTCACCCCTTAACAGTTGGTGTGGCTGTTTATCAAGCTGTGGGGTGGGAAAGGAAATGAATGGATTACAGAAATCTTCCAGCTACCCATGCAGTTAAACACCTGCAGATCTCCTGTTCAGGAGACTCCACAACATAATTAGTAAGGCTGTATAGTTGGCTTGATGAAGACACCTTTAATTCAGCAATGATAATCAAGTCACTCACTGGAATTTTAGAAAAGTCATGCTATATTTGATTTTTACCAGCCCCAAACTCCCTTTTTAAAAGCTCTCAGCAGGATACATAGTTACTTTTCTTACTTAACGACAAAAAAATGGGAAGATTTTTCTTAGCTCTATAAAAGTGTGGGTGTTTCAGCTTTTGACTTGAGGTTTTCTTACACAAAGGGATGTTGCCATATAAAATACAGGAACATCCTGCATCAATTCCTGTGCATATCCAGTGGTTAAAAAGTGTTTAAATGTGCCCTCTATAATGCACTGATAAGAACAAAAAGAAAAGGTATTCCAGTGTTGTTTTTTTTTTTAAAGATTTATTTATTTATACAAGCACTGGGTACAGTCAGAAGTGTGGGAGGGTGAGAGAATTCACCAGAGTCAGAGCAGGGAACAGAACAGGCAGACTGACGAAGAAATACACTGCTGAGGAGAGCAGCTGGCATCAGGAGAGGTCTGCGTGCCATGCGGGACCCTTGCTGGGCAGCCGGGGATTGACCCGGCGTTGCAGAGGCTGCGGGCAGCCCCTCAACCCAGCGCTCAACCGCTGCGCTACCGGGGAGGCACGGTATTCCAGTGTTTTGCCTGTGCCTGGCAAATGCTTTTTTGGTGCTTCTTTTCAATGTTTTCCATTTGGTTTGACAAAGTTCAGACACCCTTGCCACCTAATCATGGAGTATTTCCAAGACTTTTGAGAAGCTGTGATAGTTGAGGAAAAAGCAGTTGTCTTATGTGGTTCTATCTTGCTTATTAAGAAGGGAACATACAATGGCCATTTGAAAGTTTAAGATGCTTGCCAATAATTTTTCAAGGTGGATGTGCTACGTGATTTTTCATTATGTTAAGCTTCATAACCAGAACATCATAACTAGCAAGTTCACTTTTGCAAAAAAAAAAAAAAAAGTGAAATTGAATGAATCTTCTATAAGAAATTTTTGCTTATTGCCTGAATCTTTCTAGAATTAATCAGCATCAAACCATTATATAAACATGCAAGTGTGAAATGATTCTTCATCATAGATATAGTAAGGAAATATCCTTCACTATTTGAAAATTCAAGCCATAGCAGGGGTAATGATATACATCAAAAATTTTCTTCCCATTATTCTGTTGCTATAGTTCCAATAAAATGTGTTATAGAGTATCTAGATAAGTCATAGAAGAGGGAAAAACCCAGACCTCCTTCCTTATCTCATTTCCCTACAACTTTCCCTATTTCCCTACAACTTACAATGTTTTAGAAATAGTACAAAACAATTTAGAACTACAAGATGTTTATTTAAATCTGAGAAATACTTCGTTAATCAATGCCAAATCCAACAATGTTAAAGAATTTGAATTTATATGGTTAGTGGTAATAGGAGACAATTTTTATCTTTGTGTTTCAGATGTCCTTTTGCCTTTGAAAGCTCATTTTAGTATATTAGTGTTGCAGGGACACAGTTTGCTCTGGCTTCTTTAAGCTCCGTATATTTCAGTACTATGTGAAGCCAGTCCTTCCTTCAGCAAAAGGAATTCAAAGAGTATTTTTTCTATCAATACAGCCTTTTTGTTTGGTTGAAATTTCTGAGAGTGGCAGTTGTGGGCTGGATCCTGGCAGTTTATTATACAGTTTATTAGGATTTGATTTTTAATGTAGAGAGTTGAAAAGTGTGCTTTAAAAAATAGACACTTGGATGCAAATAATAAGGTAGCACTATACTCCTATTAGGATGGATGAAATTGAAAGTGCTGACAACGTCCGAGGCTGGTGAGGGTGTGGGACAGTAGGAACTCGCATTCATGGTGGGGAAGCAGAGTGGTGAGTCACTTTGAAAGGCAGTTTACAATTTCTTACAGACCTAAATATATTCTCACCAGATGCTCCAGCAATTGTGCTCCTAGACATTTATCTAATTGAATGGAAAAATACGACCACATGAAACCCAGCACTTTTGAACATAACTGCCGAAAATTGGAAGCAACCAAAATGTCCTTCAGTAGTGAATGGATAAACACACTGTGGTACATTCAACATCCATACAATGGAATATTACTCAGTGATAGAAAGGAATGAGCTAATGATGGATGCATGCCGTTGTACATTTGTCAAAACCCAGTGAACTGTATTGTTAAAATATGGACATCAGTTATAATAATTAATCAGTATTGGTTCTTTAATTGTAATAAATGCACCACACAAATACAAGTGAAAAGTAACAGGGGAAACTGTGTGTGAGAGTGTGGGGAGGGGCATGTGGAAACTGTATTTTCTGATCTATTTTTCTGCCAACCTGAAACTGCTTTTTAAAAGTCTATAAATTAAAAAAAAAATCAAGTCATGAAAAGACATGGAGAAAACTTAAATGTTTCTTGCTAAGTGAAAGAAGCCAACCTGTAACAGGTATACCTGGTGACTATATGACATTATGGAAAAAACAAAACTATGGAGATATTAAAGCTCAGTGGTCGCCAGGTGGTGCAACAGGGAGGATGACTAGGAGGAACAAGGATTTTTAGGGTGGTGAAATTATCCTATATGATCCTGTAATGGTGGATACATGTCATTATGCATTTGGAGAACCTATGGAACTGTTTGCTACAAAGAGCGGAATCCTGTTGTAAACTGTGGTCTCTTATTAATAACAACATATGTCAGCTTATCAGTTGTCACAAATGTATCATCTCAATGCAAGATGTTTATAATAGAGGAGGCTGGGGAAGGTGCTTGGGAATATATGGGAACATTCTGCTCAGATTTTCCTGTAAGCCTCTGACTTCTCTAAAAAAACGAAGTGTATTAATTTTTTTTAAGATTTATTTATTTTATACAAGAATCAGGGTACTGGCCGATGTGTGGGAGGGTGAAAGGATTCACCAGAGACAGAGTGGGGAACAGAACAGGCAGACTGATGAAATACACTGCTGAGGGCAGCGGCGGACGAGACAGGAGAGGTCTGCCTCTCCATGTGGGCTGCTCTGAGGCCGGTGGGGATCGAACCGGCACTGTAGAGGCTACGGACAGCGTAACAGCACTGTGCTCAATTGTCTGCGCCACCAGGGAGGCCCCCAAGTGTATTACTTTTTAAAAGAGAAGCAAAAAATGAGATTCAAATTTCAGTGTCCATAAATAAAATTTGATTGGAATGCATGCGCGCACGTGCACTCACTCACACACACACACACACACACACACACACACACACACAGAACTTTGGTGGCATAGCTTTTCCGGCATCTTAGCCTGGCTCCATAATCATCTGCCCAAGGCAGAGGCTTGAGGAGTGAGTGACGACAGGTCGGTGGTCCCCTGTTGGCTGGATTGGGAGGTACTCCCAGGAGGCATTTTCCCTGTGGTGGCTTCTACTGGGTGGTACTAAGTTGAGCTCCATTTAAAATCTTCAGGACTTCAGGGGAGGGAAGAACACAAGGGACTCTGGTGAGGGTTCACTGGTGAATTGGTGGTGGGAATTTTACGGGGACTACATCTCAAAGGAGAAAGCATACGTTGTACAAAAATGAACAATTTGCAATATCCTACTCTAGTTCCCCCCTCATCTCTTATTCATTCATACACAATTTTGATCCCATCCTTAATTTACTGGGCAGCCAGTTTCTCATCTATAAAGTGGGTGTCATTGTGATTCCTCTTTCTTTTTAGTTTCTTCTAATTCAGTTTGCCATATCCCATAGGAATGCTGTAAGGAAAACCTAGAGAAAGATACATTATCAACAGAGGTTAACTAATTTAGACAAAACTGAGTTCCTAAAACAAGATCCAGATAGAGGTGAGGGGAGTTGGAGCTGATGTAAAATCAAGTTAGTAGCATTTTTTCTTTATTTTACTTTTTCTACATATATTTATTTTCTTACATTGTTTTTTCATTTTTGACCAGTATTTGGTTTTTCCCCTCAAGTGCAATCCCCATAGTTCTAAGTAAGTAGCATTTTTAGAGGTAGATATTTTGATAGGGGGAAGGAGCCATAATTGAGTACTTGATTCAGATTTATGCCTGTGGTCAGGGGATTCTCCAAGTCTGTCAGTCTCCAAGTCGAACAGTGCACATTTGAGCTTGAATCTTGCGTGTCCACCCCTAGGCAGCCGAGGGGCCTGAGGCAGCACTCAGTCACTCTGAAGCTCAGTTTCCTTAACTGTAAAATGGGAATGGGCACATCAACTTTGTACTAGCTAGCTAAACATGTAGAACGTTAAAGCACTTTTTGTGGGGCCTGGCACAGCACAGGCTGCCCATCCACCAGGTTTAATTTGAATTTCCGAAGGTTTCAGAAGAGTCAATGGCCCTCCCATGTGTCCTAGTGTTATACCTTCTCAGATGGTCAGGAAGACTTTTCTAATGTCAAGCTAAACTTTCTCTTTTTTCAATTTAAGTCTCCTTCATTTGTCCCATACCCTCTGGATATACTTAAAGCCTTCATAGAGGTGGTAATTAAACTTATCTTCTTGACTTCCTCTAGATTAAATAACCTCAATTACTCAGACATGTTCCAAAAGGAGCTGTTTAATATTCCATTGAAAATGCACCTCACCTTTCTCTGGCTTTCTCTTTACTAGTCTTCGGAAATACTCTGATCAAAGCAGACTTTCTTAGTGGACTGACATAGGTAGAATATGCTAGAAGGATCACTACCAGGGCTTTGCGTGCCCTGTTCATTTTACTTTATCTCTTTGTGTTGTCTTTCTTTTCCTTTGTCTTATTGACTGCTATTCTAACCTTTTCATTGTCCTGCTTAATTTTTTTTCTTGAAAAATATTGCTTATTGACTAAACCGAGGGTTGTGGAACTGGATTTGCTGGATTTGGGTGCCACTATATTCTTACCAACCGTTTCCTTGCTCAAATGACTTAATTTATCTGAAACTCAATTTTTCCCATCTATAAAAAATGATGGGGCCTCCCCGGTGGCGCAGCGGTTGAGCGCTGGGTTGCGAAGCTGCCTGCAGCCTCTGCAGTGCTGGTTCGATCCCAGGCTGCTCCCCAGCCACCGGAGGAGGGTCCCACATGGCGCGCAGACCCCTTCTGCCGCCTGCTGCTCCCCTCAGCAGTGTACTTCGGTCCTTCTGCCTGCTCTGCTCCCCGCTCTGGCTCTGGTGAATTCTCTCACCCTCCCGCAGTTCTGACTGTACCCAGTGCTTGTATAAATAAATAAATAAATCTTTAAAAAAAAAAAAGATGAATGCAAAGGCTTAAATATTTAACACATCAGTGTATGGTAAGACTCTAGACAATGGGTTTACTTTGAGCACTCAACAAATATCAGCTAGTTTTAAGTTTTCATTCATTTCAACTTCATAAGAAGTTGAAAAAATAATGTAGGAAGTGCCATGTGTATTTCCTCCAGCTTCTTCCAGTGATAAAATCTTCCATTATTATAATACTTTATCAAAACCAGGAAGATGACATCAGTACACTATTAACTGAACTACAGACCTCTTTCATATTTCACTAGTGTTTTCATGCATTCTTTTATATCCGTGTGTGTGTGTGTGTGTGTGTGTGTGTAGTTCAATGAACTGTTATTACATGTCTAGATTCAGGTAACCACCACCACAGTTAGGATGTGGAATTGTTCCATTTCCACAAAGACTGTGCCTTTATGGACATACCCACTTTCTATCACTACTCCCATCAACCATTGATCTATATTATTCTTCAGTTTGAGACTGTCATGCAAGTGGAATCATACCTTTTGAGATCATGATCTTGAGATCCATTGAAGTTGTTCGTGTATCAACAGTTCATTCTTTTCGATTACTGATTAATATTCTGCTGCATGGTGGGCTACAGTTTGTTTATTTACTTTTTGTGTGAGCATGTTTTCATTTCTAAAAGATAAATACATAAAAGTGTGATTGTGAGGCATAAGTTAAATGTATGTGTAACTCAAAAAAACCCCCCTGGCAATCTATTTTCTCTAGTGGCTGTGCCATTTTACATTTCCATAACACAAGAAAGATTCACTTCCGGGCCTCCCTGGTGGCACAGGGGAATAAGCGCTGCGCTGTGGAGCAGTCTGCAGCCTCTGCAGCACGAGTTCTATCCCCAGCTGGCCAGAGAGCAACTCACATGCTGAAGCAGACCTCTCCTGTCTCGCCCGCTGCTCCCCTCGACAGCGTGTTTCAGTCAGTCTGCCTGTTCTGTTCCCAGCTGTGTCTCTGGTGAATCCTCATACCCCCTGCATCTCTGGCCTATACCCCCTCTTGTATGCATAAATAAATAAATCTTTAAAAATAATAATAATAAAAAAGAAAGATTCACTTTCTCTGCATCCTTGCTAGAATTTGGTGTTAACACTATTTTTTCCTTTTGTGATTTTAATAGGTGTGAAATGGTATTTCCTTGTGTCTTTAATTTGTATTTCCCTAATGGCTGATGATGTTGAACATCTCTTTATATATTTACTTGCCATCCATATATTCTCTTTGGGGAAGGTCTTTTAAACTCTTTAGTCCATTTTCAGAACCAGATTCTTTGTTTTCATACTATTGAGTTTAGGTATTCTTTATATATTCAGAATATGTGTCCTTTGTCAGCTATTTGATTTGCAAGTATTTTCCTCCATTTTTGTGTTTTTTTATATACTTCATAGGACTTTTTGTAGAGTAGAAGTTTTCAGCATATTGTTTTTATTTATTTATTTATTTTATTATTATTTTTTAAAGATTTATTTGTTTATTTATACATACAAGCACTGGGTATAGTCAGAAGCACGGGAGGGTGAGAGAATTCGCCAGAGCGGGGAGCAGAACAGGCAGAAAGACCGAAGTACACTGCTGAGGGGAGCAGCGGGCGGCGTGGGACCCTCCTCCGGTGGCAGGGGAGCAGCCGGGGATCGAACTGGCGCTGCAGAGGCTGCGAGCAGCTTCGCAACCCAGTGCTCAACCGCTACGCCACCAGGGAGGCCCTTTTGTTTTTATTTTAATTGATCATGCTCTTGTTTTTATGTCTTTGCTTAATCCTAAATCACAAATATTTTTCTTCAATTTTTTTAAAAGTGTTTTATTTTTTGCATTGAGATCTAGGATCTACTTTGCTTTAATTTTTGTTTTAGGTGTACGGTTTAGATCAAAATCCTTGGTTCTTCCCTCCTCCCTGCCTCCCCTCCCCCTCCCCACTTTTCCCCTCTCTTTTTTCTTTTTTTGTGTGTGACTAGTCAAATTATTCTAAAATTATTTGGTAAAGATAGTATTCTTCCTTCTTAAATTGCTTTTGTATCTTTGTAAAAATTCCTTTGGCTATTCTTTTGTAGAGCTATTTCTGGGTTCTTAAATCTTCTCTATTGATCTATGTGTCTCTGTCAATACCACACTGTCTCTTGAGTACTGTAGCTATGGAGTAAGTTTTAAAATTGGATATTGTGATTCCTCTAACTTTATTCTTTTTCAAAATTCTTTTTTAGCTATTTTATTTGTTTTGCTTTTCATATAAATTTTGGAAGAAGCTTGTCTATAGCTACATAATTTCTTGCTGGGATTAGTAGCTGTTCTTTTAAATGCTATTGTTAGTTTCTTCATTTGTGTTTGTTTTATTGCCTTACTTTACGGTTCTCACATTATCAGGGAGCTGAAGAGGGGATTAGCGATCATTTAGCCTGATTCCATCATTTTTCAATAGAGAAAAAGTAATCATTCTTTGCAATAGATTCAGTGAGGGTAAGTGACCTCCCAAGGTCTCTCAGGAGGTCATTTGATCTGGGAACTCAGTCTTTGCTGAGATTTTGGGGCTGGGTTACAGCACACAGTGTTCATTTCTCCAGTGACTTACTATACTACTGGATGTTTAACAACTTAATAATAAAGTGATTTTTTGAATATTCTATTTGTTATAATACTCTAAATACTTTGTGACACACACCATTTATTGATAACGTAACTGCATTAAACAATTCAACAGGAGGTTATCGAATCTTCATTTGTGGTGACTAAAATTTTTTTTCAAACTAAAATTTTTTGTGGGTTTTATGCATTTGTGGTTTTTGTGTATTGTTAGGTATAAATGTAATTCTCAGGCATCATAAGTTAAGTCACCTAGCCAGGTTAATAGTCTAGATAATAAACCCTTAAGGATAAGGGCCATTAGGAACCAGAGTGACAGATGGTATAGATTCTTAGTAACTCTAAACTGTTGAGGAGGTGGTGTACATAGGAGGGGCTGGGCATTCTGCCACTCAGAGCTTGATGCTGGGAACTGGAAGGGAAGGCAAGGATCTTTAGCATGTAATTAACAATCATCTCACTATGTGTTCCTTGGGGTGGCTACCTATGTCCAGATCCAAGGTATTTGATCTTTTACCCAAATGACCTCCTGGACCTAGGACTATATGAAGCTCTGTTGTAGAGCAACCCCGATACAAAACGGGGTGCCTGACTGTGGGTCCTCACCCGTGCGCTTAAAAGGACTTATCAATGCTCTACTGCAGGCACACGCGAAAGGTTAATAAAAGGTTTATTTACAAGGGAAGGGGAAATGAGAAAATGTACAGCTCAGGGAGAAAAGTGGGAGACAAAGTTTTAAATGAGTCCTACCTGATCCGCCGATCAGGAATCCCAAAATGGCACTCTGAGAGCTGGCCGTGAAGCCAGGAGGCCAGCGATCGCGAGAGAGCCCAAGGCCCACGTGTTTGGTTTTTATATCCAACCTGGCTGCCCAACTCCACCCTCAGGTCCCAGCCACCTTCCCTTTGGTGGTGATGGGATTTGTCTTTCCCAATGTCCTGATGGCTTTAGTCTGGAGTGGGGTGGGGTCCACAAAGCCTGTATGGGATTAACTCAGGACATCATTTCCCCCTAACAGCTCCTTCTTAGAACAGGCTCAATATATGGTCCATTAATAAAAATGACAGACATTCAGGTCAGCATATCATTGGGGGAGAGCAGGAATCATCACCACTTTTAGTGAATGGATCAAAAGACCCTTCTTGGCTAGAGATTTTCCTCTGGAAGGATTTATAATTTTGTTTTCATTCATTTCTAAGTAGTTTTTCTTTTATAGTTTAATGTATTTTAATAACAGACTTACAGGAACAACACTGAAGACAGACAACATTAAAAAACATGTACTTGCATGTAGGACAACTCAGAAAAGCAGAGTGAATGAATGGAATCTACTATATGATAAAAATGCAATGAACAGCATTGAGTTGCCAAGAATAAGAAATTTACTTGTTTAAGAAAAACGTTCAAATGCTGTCATTGTCTAGAAAAATGAACAGGTTTATCATTATAAAGTTGAAATGCTGAAATTTGTTCATTGAAACATTTTGACCTCATGAATGTTTCATGTCCCTGCATTTCTATTAAAAATTCACATACAAATGTAGAAGAAGAAAAACTGCCAATATCTGATTTCTGTCCCCTACTTTTCTGCTTGCAGTCATATACAGAGGTACCTTCCGACCTCATGGGAAAAAAGTATCTAATTCAAAACTACCCATAACAGAAAAAGAGAATTTTTTTTTTTGAAATTGAAATGTTTCCATCATAGTGAATTCTAAAGCATGTTCTTTCACGAATGCATGTGGCATGCTAGATGGATGTCTTTTGGCATAATTGTTACACCTTTGACATGGACAACACTCAGGTTGGTTTCTTCAGAAAGACCAACCGATAGGCCTCACTTGCCTCCTGCAAAGCACCAATAGCTGCGCTCTGGAAGTGCAGATATTTTTTTGAAGTCCTGAGCAATTGCTCACACCAGACACCGGAATGGAAATATTGAATCAGAAGTTCTGAGCCAGAAGTTCAGTGGACTTGTGGTGAGATTTGATTTCACCGAGTGCCACAGTACCTAGCGTATATTGATGAGGTTTCTTCACCCCTCCAATAAAGGGCACACTCTGCAAGCGGCTTCTGTAGCCAGTTGCTTCCTAGGTGCTTTGCCACTGGTTGATTTATAGGCAGTCAGCAGATTCTTTAGTTACTCTCCTTGCCCCAGGGCTGGAGCTTGGAGAGATAGAGGTGGCGTTGGTGTTAGTAGTAATCTTGGTGGCTGCAAATGCAATTCTCAATAGTTTTTGATTCATGAATTATTTAAAAGTTTATTGGTTAATATCCAGACACTTGGGGATTTTCCAGCTCTTTCTGTTACAGATCCCTGTTTCAATTTCACTGTGATCAATGAACCTATTCTATGTAATTTTAATCGTCAGAGATTTTGTTGAATCTTGTTTTCTGGTCCAGCATGTAGTCAATTGTAAACATTCTGTTTGCTCCAGAAAATGATGCATGTTCTACAGTTGTTGGGTGTGTTCTGGGGTGTTAATAGTATTGTCCAATTAAAAAAAATGTGTCAGACTAACTATGTTGCTGATAAAGACACTTCTTAAGGGTATAGAAGTTAAAAGTAAAAGGATGGAAAAATTGATTTTTTTCCTGATTCTGCTGAGAGAGATATGGATAATGGATGGATACTTTTGATTATTTTTCCTTTTAGTTCTTCTATTTCTTGCTTTTATGTAGTTCCTTCACTTTTTGATTTATATGTTTTGAGGTCATGTTATTGCATGCATACAAAATACATAATTGTTGTATTTGTCTTGCAACAATGATTTTCTCCTTAAAGTTTACTTGGGTTAACTCGGCCCTTGCAGCTTTCTTTTGGTTGGTATTTGCATGATATATGTTTTTTATCCTATTGCTCAAACATTCTGTATCCTAAAGTTTAAAGTATGTCTCTTAGAAGGAGCCTAGTAAAATTTTATTGTGTATCTAGTTTGTCAGTCTTTGTCTCTTAATTGGACTAGTTTGTCATTAATGAAATTACAGATCTATTTGCAATCTATTATCTTATTATGTGATCTCTATTTGTCCCACCAGTTTTGGGTAATTTCCCCCGTCTTTTTTCATTTTGTTTTCTTTTTCTTTTTCTTTTTTTTAAAAAGATTTATTTATTTATTTATACAAGCACTGGGTACAGTCAGAAGCATGGGAAGGTGAGAGAATACACCAGAGCCAGAACAGGGAGCAGAACAGGCAGAAGTACCGAAGTACACTGCTGAAGGGAACAGCGGGAGGCAGGAGAGGTCTGCACACCATGTGGGACCCTCGCAGGCGGCTGGGGATTGAACTGGTGCTGCAGAGGCTGCGCGGCAGCTTCGCAGACCAGCGCTCAACCGCTGTGCCACCAGGGGAGGCCCTTTCGTTTTATTTTCAATGAAGTATTTTTTTTACTTTTCCATTTCCCCCCTCTCTTTTATTGACTTACTAGTTACACATTCTTTTATATTCTAAAATTCTTGGAAATTTAATTATTACGTTTTGTGAACCAATATGAGTAGCTTCAAGGACTCCACTATTTCTTACATGGTATTCAGCTTTAATAAAGGTGATGGTTAGAATTACAAGCATCTCAGCATCCAAAGATTCAAACTGTTTAAAGATTATAAATCTCTAAACAATAAAGCAGGAAACCCTGTTTTGTTAATTTCAGTCAATGCGGGCATACTTTTCTGATGATCTGGAGGAATAAATTTAGGAGTTTGTAAATGTATGAGAATGAAGTAGTTGTGTGATGGAAATACTCTTTCATGGCAGTTCTTCCAAACTCTCTTCAGTGGTGCCCATGCGGTAGCTTGATATTGAGCTAAATTGAGTCACTTACTTTGTTTTTTTTTGTTTTTTTTTTTTTAACTTTTTTTTTTTTTTTTTAGAGGCATGTTTATTTATTTATTTATTATATTTGTTTGTTTGTTTTGTTTATACATGCACTGGGTACAGTCAGAAGCGCGGGAGGGTGAGAGAATTCACCAGAGCCAGAGTGGGGAGCAGAGCAGGCAGAAGGACTGAAGTACACTGCTGAGGGGAGCAGCGGGTGGCAGGAGAGGTCTGCGCACCATGTGGGATCCTCCTCCGGTGGCCGGGGAGCAGCAGGGGATCGAACCGGCGCCGCAGAGGCCGCGGGCAGCTTCGCAACCCAGCGCTCAACCGCTGCGCCACCGGGGAGGCCCTGAGTCACTTACTTTGTAGGAGTATTGACTACATCTGAAAATTTGAATTATTGTTTGTTTTCTAGACCTAAGAAAATGATGACTAAAATTGCAGACCATAGATGAATATCTCCTGTTGGTAGCATTACATCGTAAATAGAACAAAAAATGTGGAAATAGTCTTCTAAGATTCAAAAACAATGATCTAACTCTGCAAAGAATCATTCTCACCGTTGAGTGAAAGATGTGTTGTTTTACTCTGAAAGTAAAAGAAAATACCAATAAGCATTCATTGAGAACTATGTTTGTTTATTAATTGCAACCATAGGTTTTTGTATAAATCTGAGAATTTGGCAAAAGTAATAACTTAGTTATATAGACTTTGGGATAGAGAACATTGTATATTTTATTATTTGTAATTGTGTGCTGGACTCTAAATCAGTAAAGTTTATAATAAACTGAGTGTATAAATATAGAGACAAATTTTTTCCTGGATAACTGGTTGTTAAATACTTGCCAACACACCACTGACCTAAATTTTCCAAAACTGCAGTTAAGGCAGATCTATTGTGTGTACTGACTTAAAAATCCTATGGTAGAAGTTAACAGATGTAAAGTTTCTCTGCTTATCAAGTCAGAAAATGGATAATTCCTCTCCTTTTGCCTAAAAGATCTTGCTATTACTGTGTCCTCACTTTTTAAGCTTTTATTTTCCAGAATCCTTCCAACAGCATTTTGGGGGCATTTCAGAGGCTTTATTTGGGGAGCTTTGCACTATCTAATAATCCAACTTGAAAATGAGGTGGAGCATCAGACAGTAGCTTGTCATTTGCCATGCCCCAGGGTGTTGATGTTCTCAATACCCAGAATTCAGTATTCTGAAGAATAAAAACTAATATTTTCACTTAAAAATTATTATTTTTCAAGCCCTTGGAAATCCTCTGTATATATTAATATTGATTATTCAGTGAAAAGTCATTTTGGACCAGATGCTATATTTTGCGCTTTCTTCTTATATTAATCTCTTCATTTAAAAAATGAGAAAATGGAGATTTAATAAGAACAACTTGCCCAAGGTTTCAAATGGCTTGATGGGATTCAAGCTCCGTTTCATCTGGTGCCATCGCCATCACCACTATTTTATACTTTGGCTTTTCAGCAAATGTGTTTTTCCTTTGTCTTTCAGGCAACTCATTGGTCTCAGCTTCTTTTTTCACTCTCAGAAGTTAGTATACTGTGAAACATTAAGTCTGAGGAAAGGGCCATTTTGTTATTATGCCATGAATGTGTAAATGCTTTGAGATGTTTTTTTTTGAAGAAGACAGTGATAACTTTGAATAGATTCCTCTCTCTCCCTCATCCTAATGTGAAAATGAGCAGCAGTTCCTGATTTCTGATTTCATGTCTAGATGTCTCTTATCTGTCCCTCATCTGGCACAGCTTTCCTTGGTACAAGTCCCCAGTCCTCAGTTGGGTAGCTTCTGGAACTTTCTGGATGTTTTTACAACTTTGATCATCACCTTTCCAGCCCAGCCTCAGTGAGCAATTTAAAACACAAATATGACCATTTCAGTTTCTTGCTTAAATTCCTTTAGTATACTATTGCCTTTAAGGCAGAGTTGCCTCAGCCAGTGGAGGTTCCCAGCCTTCCTCTATCACCTCACCAGCTTCTATTTCCCATGGACATCTGAAATTCCAACCCTGTCGAGCGCCTTGCAGGTCCCAAATTCTGCCATACTTTCTCCTGTCTCTGTTTTTTTCATGTCTCCTGGCCTAAAAGACTCTTCCCATCTCCATGCCTCCTCCCATGGTGTTCACTTCCCCATCTCCACCTTTCTTGATTAGTGTATGGGTCTAATTAGCCTAATAGATTAGATGCACTTTCCTTTTGTTTTCAAAGAACCCTGCCCTGCCTCTCCATATCCTATAACCCTGTGAGGGAACAGGTCCTCTGTGGGCACCATGAAGACAAGGACGGTAACCCATCATAGAACTTGGTATTTCCGAGGCTCCTGATATATTTCTGTTGGATGAATGAGAGATGAGAGATTTGCCTGGTATTCACTTGTCCTCCATGCCATTAAAAATTTTCTCTTCTCCTTAAGAGGGAAAGATTTCAAGAATATGGATGGTGATGATAATAACTATGTAAATCCATCTGGAAGGAAAAATTCAGAAGAAATTACAGATGCAGCTATGCTAGGAAAAAGTACTAGTTAAGAATTTGATGAGTCATTTTTACCTCTGTGGACTGTGATTTCTGGGAGAATGGGAAGTCGAATGCTAAGGTCCATTTTTTTTCTTTTCTTTTAGAGATCTAATTGGCTTTATGAAATGGTTCATGAATTGGGCAGCATCCTACCATCAAGTGGAAGGCTTTGTCACTAAGGCTCTCTTAGGTCTCTGAATACCAGCTTTATGGTAACACTCGATAGTCCTTTGTATTTTAGTCTCTTGAGTAGGTATTGCATAATAGTTAAGAATCTCTTATATCATATGTATGTACTTCCCAAAAGATCTGGAATCTGATTATTACCTAATCATGATTGTTTGACCTCATTTTAAGCATAAAGGAATATAATGACTTTTATTGAGTCGTTTTAAAATCCTATCTATCCTTCTTTCAAATTGTTAAATAAATGACATGTTAACATAAATCAGTGCAATCTGAAGTTACCCTAACATGTCAAAATATATATATTAACATACATGTGATGGAACTCAATGAAGATAGTTTGAGAGACAGCTCCACGAGACTGCCTTCACTGAAACTATTTTTGGAACTTCTGTTCAGAATTTCATTGGAAACTTGCAGTCTTTTTTTCTAGCAGCACAAATCTGTGTCTTTGTAGGACAGATCTGTGAACAAAGCGGGTAACTGAACAAAACAGATAAACTGTTTTGTTTATTTATTTATTAGTTTACTTACTCCATTTAGGAAACTAATGCGTATTTTGTTTGGAGAGCTTAGACTAAAATAAGAAAATTAACATAGTCTATATTACAGTTAAACATTAATCAGTGTTTGGGAAAAAGCAATAAAAATGATGAGGTTTAAAGCCTAAAGGTGATGTGAGGTTCAGAATTGTCATCCAACACAAAAATTCTTTTCTCATCTCTTGTTGGAGGCGTGTGATGAAGTTTTTCTGCCTCTGCATCTGGACGTCTGGATGCCTGACAACTGAATTCTTTAAGAAAGCAAATTCCCCTCATGCTATCTTATTTTTTCATTTATCTTGGATTTCTGACCCTCTTTTTTTTTTTTTTTTACAAAAATAACATAAGGAAATAATTAAGTATATCCCTTAATTTAGCCAAATTGTTTTGATTTTTTCTGATTTAAAAATTACTTCACATATATTTTGTTTAATACAAATTGAAATCCTACTGTCTATGTTTTGTGTATTGGCTCTTTCACTTAGTATTGTATGATAAAAATTATTTCCATTCCAATTCCACTGCTAAGGATCTACCCTAAGGACACAAAAACATTGATTCAAAAGAACACCTGTACACCAGTGTTTATTATAGCCCTATTTACAGGTAAAACCTGGAAACAACCCAAATGCCCAAAAATAGATGACTGGATCAAAAAGATGTGGCATGTATATAAAATGGAATATTATTCCATTATTATCCATATTATTCCATTATTATCGCAGCAACGTGGATAGAAATAGAAGGAATTATGCTCAGTGAAATCAGCCAGAAGGAAAAAGAAAAAGATTGGATGGTTTCACTTATAGCAAGAATATAGGGGACGTCAGTGTAAAATATAAGACATCAGTGTAAAAAAATAATAACAGTACGAAACACAACAAAGCAAAAAACGGACAATTATAAATCAGAGACACACTGCAGGGAGGAGGAGGGAGAGGGGTCAGAGGGAGGGAGGGAGGAGCACAGGGGATTGAGGTGATGGTGCACGGGTGCATTGGGGAAGGAAACTCTACGGGGACTACACCTGAGGGGCTGGGGGGGAAGCAAATATTGTTTAAAAATGAACAATGATGTAAAAAATAAAAAATATATAAAAAATAAAATAATATTAAGTCGACAAGCTTAACAATACTTGAAACAAAAAAATTATTGCCATTCATTAAATATGCTTTAAAAATTGATTTTTGGTGGCTACATTTTGTTCTAACATATGTATCCATGCTATTTTGCATCCATATATATTCCCATTATCTTCTTAATAGGATATGTCTATTTTGATATACCCTCAATAATAAAAGCATTATAACTAATGTTTTTCAGTTTGGTAAGTTAAACTGTTTTTTAAAAGTGGAATTTTTATTATTAGTGAGGTTGAAATTTTTCATGTATTCTTTTTCCTGTTAAACGTTCTTTTCCCTGAAATTCTTTGTTTGCTCTAAACATTGCCATTCAAATTTTCTTCCCATTTGTATTTTCTAGATGCGTTTTGCCCTTCATTTTAAGTTTCTGAGTCATTTAGTTTATAAACAACATATAATTGGATTTTGAGGATCTGTTTCTTTGTTGGGGATATTTAATCCATTCACATTTATTGTTATATTTATAGATTTGACCTTTTGTCAATTTATGTATAATAAATTCTACTTTATATGCTTCTTGCTATTCTATTTTTTATAGATTATATTTTTGCTTTCTTTCTAGTGATTTGAAAGCACACTTTTAATTCTGATGTTGCTAATTCTGTAGCTTTTTAAAATTGTTTATTTGTTTGACTCAAATTAGCTCTAAAAATTCATTTAAAAGGGCATTAAAAAGAAGTCATGAGCATTGGAATATTATTGGGATAAGTGGCTAGCCCCCCAAGTAGATTACTCTGAGGGTAAAATTCATGCAGTTTAAAAGTCTTGAGATATATGTGTGTATGTGTGTGTTTTCACTATGGTCAGTTTAATGAGTATTTCTCCACCAGTGTCACCCTTTGCTTACTTCAGGACTCTAAAACATCTTCAGTTAGACCCTTGTTTTCTCTTTTACACTCCTGCAGTCCTTTAATATGAGTGGAGAGCTACCCGCCCTGCATGAGGGCTTCATGGTGTGGCAGGAATAGTTCTGCTTTCTTAGGTCCTGGATAAGTTGCTTTCCTTCTGAACTTAATTTTCCACATCTGGACATTTAAGAGGTTGGACTGTCTGTGAGGTCATTTTTTGCTTTAATCTTCTATGACTAAACAGTTTAGTAAGCACCTTTTGGCATAACTTCAGTACTAGGTCCTGTATGGAATGAGAAGGATGAAACCAATTTATGTTTAAAAGTAAAGAAAATAAAAAGCCCCTAGGCTGATAAAACATTCTGTATCTTAATCGATATGCTGGTTCTATTGTATATACCATATGTAAAAATCCATTCAGCTGTACCTTTGAGATAAGGGCACGTTTATCACCTTATTTGTGATTGATTATCTCAATAAATAGGATAACTAAACAAAAGGAAGGAAGGAAGGAAAATAAGAAAGGGAAAGGAGAGAAGGGAGGGAAAAGAAAGGAGCAAAAGATAAAAAAAATGAAAAACTGACAAGATGTTTAAAGGTTGTGGTTTACAAGGCAGGGTGAGGTAATGGAAAATCCAGGAAATAGATAGTGAGTTTGGATCCTGAGATCAAATAGTAGGCCTGTGATCTTGTGCACATTGTTTAACATTCTGAGACTCAGTGAAAATAAAATCTGTACACTTTATGAGACAGGCAGGGGTATTAAATGAGTCATAAGGCACACAAAGCACCTGGCATTAGTAGATGATCAATACATATTTTTTAATAGAGCTATTAAGAGTATTAGACAAACATATGACAGACTGAACAACTAAAAGACTTTACATCATTCTTTTGAAATCACCCCAAAATAAATAGGCCCCAAGAGGCTCAATGTTAAAGAGACTGTGAAGAAAATGTTAGGCTCATATTTTTTTGCTGACATGGCCAATTGGTATTACCTCCTTTGGAGAGCCGCCTGGCAATTTATAATAAAAGTCATCTAACTGATTATGGTTTTTAAACTGTTAATCCCACCTTAGGGACTACAGCCTGAGGAAATAGTCCAAAAAGAAATAACAAAATTTATTTATTTAAAAATGCTTGTCTGCTTTATAATGATGTGTGAGACAGCCGAAAGATGACTAATTAAGCTGTTTTAATAATTCAGTGAAAATTGCTTCATCTAAAATGACAGATACTGGAATTATGTAGAATTATGAAGAATTTGAGCAAAAAATTTAAATAAATAGTATGTGAATAGTGAACCTGTCCACATAAAACCCATGTCCACATAAAACCCATGTCTGTGCAATGATAAAAATTGGAAGTATGCTCTGTAAATCTTTAGTTTTATGTGGGAAAAAGGTGATTTATATTTAAATTTTTGGTTTATTATAGTATAGTGATTGCTAAATGAGTCAATAAAAATAAACTGAAAACACAAATTATATATTCTGAGATAGAACATGGTATCTATGAAAAGAGACACTATAAAATACGGAGTAAGAATGTGGAGCTGATATATAGGTAGAGTTATACAAAAATAGACGTTATCTTCCGCCTAACTTTTAAGAGTTTATCTTACCAATGTTGTGGGAAAATAGTTATCACATGTGAGAAATGCTTTTCCCGGAAATAATTTTTTCAAGTCAGCTTAAAACCCCAAAATATGGTGTAAAAATTCATGAGAAAAGTTGTTCTTCGGGATATCAGGTTCTCTGTCAGCTGGTCTTCTTCACGGCTGCTTATCCGCCTTTCCTTTCTTTTGTGATAAAGGAGAAAGTTTTATAAATGCTGAAATGGTTCACAGTTGTCTTATTTAGTTGCTTTTATTTTTTATGTCTCTGCAAAGGGTCAAAAAATCCATCATTTTAAAAGAGAAAATGATGTATTTTTAGTGGGAAGAGAGAATAGCCACTTTCGAGAACCAACAGAAATGGAAATAAATGGAGTCTGGCACCTATAAAGACAACATACGAAGTATTCTGGATTGTCTCAGCTGTCAGGAGCTAGTCTGGGAAAGTGAAATAGGCTGTTGGGTGGGGGGGGGGGGGTGCCGCCTCTTCACACCTGAAAGTCCAAATCAATTTTATAGTGTTTTTGAAAGAAGAGAGCACATGGCGGATCACGGAGGCTCTGTTTGAGGGCTGGGCCTCCTTTTCTTGGGTCTTCCTAGTCCCAGGGGAGCAGAATGAATACCTTTGAGAAATCAAAATTTGCAAGGCTCCTCCAGGCATTTCAGGGGATGGAGGAAGCTTGTATCTGAATTGTTTTCAGTGCCATGGAAAATGTTTGGCCCAAGTTTCAAAATACAAGGGGTTAGTCCCCAGAAGAGTATTGGCAGGGTCATGGAGCTTGAAGGAGTCCTAGCAATTGATTAAGCCAAAGCCCTTAATTTTGCCAAATAGGAAACAGACACAAATCCAAGTTTTCAGTCATTAGTGAGGACAAGGCCAAAGTCAAAGTTGTTGATTTCAGGCCATTATTTTTTCCTGCTTTACCTTGCTGCAAGTCTCCTACCTTCCACCAACATTTTACTGCTGACCTTTTCTGTATCTACCAGACAAACTTAGAATTGTACCTCTTCAATACACAAAGAGTTTTTTTAAGCCACCAGTTATGATGCAGAAAGTCGATATACAGCATTGCTCCAGGGTTCCATTTGCCTACCAGAGGAAGAGAAGTTTAATTTCAAGGGCTCCACTCTAGAATCAGACCACTTGGGTTCATAGCCCAGATCCACCACTAGGATGGGGTGACTGTAAGCAGGTTAATGCTTAACCTCTCTGAACTTCAGTATCTTCATCTATAAAACAGAGGATTATAATAATACCCATCTCTTTAAGTTCGTAGGTTTAGGGTAAGTGCTCAATAATTGCTATCTATTATCACTCTTAGGGTAGTTACAACTATTTCTGTCCAAAATCTTAAGGAAAAAGAAATATATCACTAATTGTTTTGCTTTTTGAGGGAGGGATGGTCATTTTCCAGGCATAGTCCTTAGGTGCTCAGAAAGACTTTTCTGAGATTATAAAACTTCCTTAACACCTAACAAGCACAAATCTTTCTCTGGTAGTATTTTTATGGGTCTAGTGTGTCTTATTTTTTTCTGTAACTTTTTATCCACCAGCTACCTTAATCAACCCCCAAATGTAACTACTCCTTATCTTCAATTCTTCTCCCTATTTTTGTCTCTCAACTCAATCAATAATTTATTGAAGTATAATTAATATACTCACATGTTTAAATTATGCAACTTGATGAGTTTTAATACATACACAAAGCCATCACCAATAATTTTTCTTGGGCCCCTTGGTAATCTCACCATCCTACCCTTTCTGCTCCCTCTGGCCTTTCCCAACCTCCCACTCTCCCACTCCCACTGTCAACCTCAGGCAAACACTGATCTGTTAGAATTTTACAGAATTGGAGTCATGCAGTATTTTTTTCTATGTGATTTTTTTCACTCAGCATGATTATTATCCATGCTGATACATGTACCAATAGTTCATTTTCTTTTATTGCTGAGGTCTCCAATAAATTGTTTTTTGTTCACACTTTTTATCTGGCCATGATATGGAATGCAAACACATTTTAATGATTTAAAAATATTTATTGATTAAATGTTTCCTGTTTTTATTTTCTGTTTCATTTTTATCCATATACATAGTCAATAGTATATAGTAATTGTAGGTTCCCGAGACTAACACAGCCATTTGCATTCTGTGAGAATATTTTAAAATGATGTTTATTAGCAACATTACTATTTATTTATTTGAATGTTGAGATTACAATTCACTCCTGACTCTGACTCTCAATCTAAAAAATCCTTCCTTTGGTTAACCTAATGAATTGACTGAATAAGTTCAATACATAAATATTTACACAAATATTTTCATGGTAAAATATTTATTCTATTAATGTTAACTACTTTTATTTTAAACATGTGGATAGTATGTTTTCAGTTCCCTTGCAGTCAAAGCATAGCATGAAATAAACTAAACAATTGATAAAGCAAAAGTAGTATTTGTAAGATAATGAGAAATCATTTAGGAGGCAAGTCCATTTCTGTTATGACTTTTTACCTATAGTATATCAATATCAACTATTGCTTTTCGTGCATCTGGGAAGGAAGAAGATAAAAATTGCTATTCAAAACATCCGTTTAAGTTTGGTGAAAAAGTAAATTTCTTCCTCTATTACAGCGTCACCAGCCCTAAGAATATCATGGATTGATCAGACATCAGTGCCAGAAGTATGGAGACTTGGCAGTATAGTGGGCAGGAGTTAGCCAGAGAGAATGGTAAAGAAGCCAGAGAAAACAAACTTTACTCACTGTGCATCTCAAACTTGTGTTCTGGGCAGTTTTCCTGAATGTTCTCTTCGCCTGAGAAGCCTGGGAAAGTGATCATTTAAAAACTGAGCCTGTAATGGACAGACTGACCTTAAAGATGCTACAAGGATTCTGGTAGCAGATTTTTATGTAGGACAACAAAAATAAGTGCAGTTTCTGTACTGGAAGATAAGTGGAGATTTTGTAGACCAAATTTCCATTTTGCAAGTGACTTGCCCTAGGTTACAGCATAATTTAATGGAAGAATTGGAACTAGATCTTGGATTTCTGAAACACACACTCCTTGTGCCATCCTTCTGGGATGTCTTCTGTTGTTTTGGGGCTGATGTGTTGGTGTGTCAGGTGTTTGAGCTGCCCATGTAAGGGTCGCTGCTACCTAGGACATTGCATGCTTGATGAGCTAATCTTCTTGAGCATTGTGTCCACTTTGGGGGTGAGTTTACTTTGTTGAATGGAGAGTAATTCTTACTCTCTCCAGCAGCTCTGTGGTGGAAAGGTGATGATGAGAGGTGACATTTGCATGTTCACTGTGTCTCCATCTCTCTCATATCTTTGTCTATCCGGGGCATCTCAGCATGGAGGAGAGGCAACAGATAAAAATTATCCTCCCTCACTCTGCATCACTGACTTAGCACAACCCCTTCATTTTACAGATCTGGAAATGGAGACTCAGAAGTTATGAACTTGTCTAGAGTCTTGTAGCAATGCAGTTCAGATGAGGTCTTAGTTACTTGGGGCTGCTTTAACAAAACACCTTAATCTGGGTGGCTTATCAACAACAGGATTTTATTTCTCATGGTTCTGAAGGCCACAAGTGCAGGAGCATGGTGTCAACATAGCTGGTTTCTGATGAGGACCTTCTCGCAGGTGTGGACAGCTGAGTTCCCATTGTGTCCTCACATACCCAGCCCTCTGGCGTCTGGTAAACATGCACTGAGGGCTCCTTCCTCATGACCATTACCTCCCAAAGGTCCTATCTCCAAATACCATTACAATAGGATTAGGGCATCAACATATGAATTTTAGGGGGACACTTTTGGTCCATACAGATGAAAACCCAAGTCTCTTATTCTTCACAGATCTCCCAAACTCTGTTCATGCCTCATTAGCATCTGTGATGGTATCCAGCACTGCTGAGCAGCTGCAGTATGTAAAGGGGCAGGGCTGGCCCAGAGGCATTTATTGGGAGAGGGTGTCTAATAAAGGGAACATTGCCTGTGAATGTAACTGTGAAACTGCAGACCGTGTGCTGGAAAACAGCTCTATTTTATGGAGGTATATCAACCGTCTGTCTGGATCTCAACTAATTTAGGAGAAAGATTGTATTATTGGTCTCACAACCAATGGTAAGCAGAGCAATTTAGTTTTTTCCTGGAGACTAGATATAACTCTGATCTTCTCCAGCCCAAATTAGTTTAGTTTAATTTATTTTTTAATGCTCTAACAGCATATTATTTGTATCTCTGTTTAGTTTGCGGGTCATTTCATTCTCCATCGTGCTGGTGGTTTACGTGTTGACAGTATGAAGAAGGCTTAGCAAGGAGCTTACAGGGACTCCCTTGCCTAGGTTGGGAGGCACTTGGCAAATCCTCAGAGTATAAGGAAACATTATTTTATGCCCTCTGAGGCAATAATAGACCCATTCATTTTGAAAGAGAATTAAAATAATTTAGTGACATAATTTTGTTCAGAGTCTTGGTAGTTCTGCTAATAGTATCTGAGATCATCCCCATTTATCAGAGTGAGAAATTGAAGCGAAGAAAATAAGTGACCTACTTTGGTGAAAAGAATGGGAATGAAAAAGAGATATCTTCTCATTTAATCTGCTTCTGCACACACTAGACTGGGCATGGACATCCTGATTTTTATTTCACAGTATAACGGAAGAACAACATTTTAAGGGAAGAACTCATGAGTTTTTAAATCAGTTGTGCACTAAAATATACTATTTTCAGTAAAATTATTTAATGTGGAAGGAATGTGGTTATGACTATAGTAACATACAATTTGTAACGTGTGTTGCATCCAAGGATACTTTCTTTTCTGAAATATAGTTAGAGAAAAGTAACTTTAGAAGTTGGCTGCACTGTCTCTGTTCTGTCTTCAGTACCATAACATAGAGGACTCCATTGATTTATACACATAAAAACCATTACATCAAGATTTAAAACATAGATATTATTATCCACATATGTACAGAATAAATCTCATCAGGCAGTGTTAGTTGGCAGATGCACATCTACCCACTGCCCCATTGTGGTGCTTCTCATCTGTTATTTTGGGCATGGTAATGATGAAAGGGTTTTTTAGTTTTTTTGTTTTTCACATTTCAGACACTTATGTGTAGGTGAACTAAAGATTCAAAGATACACATTTATGAAGATGAGGAACTTAAGGCACACGAAGGGGTATTGTCTTTTGGATCACTTGTGTTTTTGAAGCTCTTTGGAAATCAGAATGCTACCAACTTTCCCTTCTTAAATGTACATCAAATAGAATGGGTTCCTAGGTCGCTAAACTGTAATTGATTTCAATGTACTGATTTTCAGTATTTGATTGCACTTTTCAGTAGATGAATTTTGGTAGTTTTTTTTTTTAAACATGATTGAAAGCTGATTTATTTATGAGATGCTGCTAATTGGAGGATGTCAAACTCTATTACCTTGGGAGTGGGGTGGAGGAGACTTCCCATTCTTTAGAATCCTAACTGAGAAATGTTCAAAACCCACTCTGTGATTTTCCCTTGGCTGTTCTCCCAACCACTTTCATGCACTCATTCTGTTTTCTCTTGCCCACTTTTTATTATAACCAACACTTGTGAAGTCATATAAATTTCTTCATAATCCTCCCTGTCTGTGCCAAACTATGGCAAACACTTTGAATGTCAGATGACCAAAGAGGGGACTTGGACTTAAATACTTAAGCACGGAGTATTGTTGAAAACTACTGTCTGAGTTGGACAAAAACAAGGTACTCTATTGCTCTGTGTGCCTGCAGTTGTTTCCTGCATTTAACTTATTTTTAGCACATTCTTATTGTCTAGTTTTTGATACTCAGGAAGACTTGTCCGAGAGTGTTTTTTCACTGTGATTTCTTTTGAAGGATGAGGGATTTAGGAATGGGGGAGGGGCTGTGTTCCCAAGGCCTCTGTGGCAGTGCTTGGATGCAGCACTAAATCTGCTAGGGCCACCACTTTAATGCAGTATACACCTTTATAAACCTCTCATTCAGTTAGAGAACTGTGGTAAGGATGAGATGAGTACTGCAGGTAAGGCAGCATTGCATAGCAGAAAAAGAAAACACTTGTTTTCCTTTTTCTTTTTAGAGTTTCAGTTTTAAAGGCAGAAGAATCCTGGCTTTATCATACTCTAGCAGGGGAATTTTCTGTACACTTTGAGCCTCATTTTCCCCATTTGTCAAAGGGGAATAGTAACACAGGTATCCATGGGACTGTTGGAACAGAATGAATCCATATGTCATGCAGCCAGCACTGTGGAGGGTATGTCATAAAGAGGATCCTGTCTCCTACTGGGGGATGTGTCAGTTGAACACACCCACTTCTTGTTCACATACCTGAGGTTCACCTGTAGTAATTTTCCACGATGGTTATTCCCCTTTCACCTTGATTTCTAAGGGATTCTTTTTTTTTTTTTAATGTGTGTGTGTGTATGTGTATATATATATATATAATTATATATATAATTATTTATGCATACAAGAGCTGGGGTACAGGCCAGAGATGCAGGGGTGGGGGTGTGGGAGGGAGGGAGGTGAGAGGATTCACCAGAGACAGAGTGGGGAACAGAACAGGCAGATTGACTGAAATACACTGCTGAGAGGAGCAGCGGACAAGTCAGGAGAGGTCTGCTGCGCCATGTGGGTTTCTCTCTGGCTGTCCCGGGATCGAACTACGGATAGCTTCATAGTGCGGTGCTTAACCCCTGTGCCACGAGAGAGGCCCCTAACGGATTCTTGATAGTGGTTCTACCTTCCTGTCTCCTTTTCCATTACTAGCTTGAGGCAATACTCATGTTCTCTTTGAGAACATGAGAAGCACAAATTAGATTAATGATTACATGCAGGTATGAGCTGACAGTCTATTTAATTTCATTATTAAAACACATGTGAATTGTCCCTCTTTATTTCAATGGCAAAGAATATTCATGAAGGATATCCATAAAGACCATGTCAGTGATTTAGCCGCCAAACCTTCCCCCTTTATGTTCAAAGACAGAAAAGATTTAAGTGGTGGAGATTGAGAATGTGAGATTGGACGCCAAATTATAAACTTGTTCCAACTCTTGGCCTGCAGGCCCCGGAGTAACATTATTTGTTGTCAAGGATGGAAAACAACTCAGATTTGGGGCCAAGTGATTATTCCACTTTGGCATGGCTGCCTTTCTGCCAACTGCAATTCCATTTAGACATAGATTAATTAGCTGGGCAGAGACGGAAGTGGGTTGTGAGAGCAAAGCCAAGCCGCCGCGCAGCACCCCGCATGCGCCACGGAGGGCCCCAACGTGGGCCCAAGAAACGTGGCTCAGGCTGGCCCAGCCTGCTTTTACATGAAACCTACAGGCAACTGGTAAGAATCTGTGGGCGCCAGTGGACTGGCTTGGCTGCAACGATACACCTTATACTTCTTGTTATGTTCGTGCCTCAGAAAGAATTTTCAAACTTAGGTGAAAGCCGAAGCCAACTGTGATAAATCCACTTTGCTCTCCAGGGGGCCATTCTATGGAGAGAGGGACTGGGGGCTGCAGGACGGAGCACAGAGGTCTTGTAGAGCCACTTCGGATCTTTTATAGTCCTGCATGTGAAATGGGAACAATAGTATTAATGTTTTGTTGTTGTTGTTGTTATTACTTGAATTACAAAGACAGAGGAGATAAAATCATGAAAACTCGTGGGGAAGACGACCTCATCTTAATGACCTGAAAGATGGCATTATTAAAACTTATGTAACAGGCGGGCTTAGTCCCTTTCCAAAATATTTTCCTTGCCTTTGCTTCCAGAGTGGCTCGCTTGCTCCTCTTCCTGCCTACCCCCCTCCCCCGCAGCCGCTGGACTCCTCCTTGACACATCCGTGTCCTCCAATGGAATTCCTAAAGGCAGAGAGAGTTGCTGTATCCCGCTGAGCCTCCCGGTGCAGGGGGCAGGGAGGGGGCACAGTGCGAGCTGCAGCAGGACAGGTGGAGGCTGCGCTGGGGGCTCGCGGGGCGGGGCGCGCTCGTCTGTCGGTGAGAGCAAAGAGCAGGCGCACCTGTCTGCCAGCTCTTGCTCCTCGGGTAGATAGCCGTGCACCCCGATGCCCGGCGCACCCCGATGCCCGGTGCACCCCGATGCCCGGCGCTCCCCGCTGCTCGCGAGCCCTCGCACGTCTGATCGCTGACTTTCCTGCCTACCTCGCAGCTTTTCGTAGCTTGTGGGTCCCTTCCTTCCCTTGGGGAAAACGTCCATGAGAATTTTCTATTTTTTAACATTTCTTTGCGTGCAACCATCACAAAGTGGTGGCAAGGAACGCGGTCCTTTCAGAGGGGGGCAGCACTGGCACTCCTGGCCCCAGCCTGCAAGCCCGGTGACTTCAGTGCGGGGAGCTCTGAGCCGCGGAGCGAGTTGGGGCACAGCGCGGGGGTGGCAGGCACGTTTCTTTCCTGCGAGGTTTGCTTTTTAGAGGGATTCTTTATCAAATGACCGTGACTCTTTCTTGATTTGCCTTCACACATACTTAGACACGGCTTTCACCATTTATTTTCAACCTTGATTGTTTTTCAAACAAGTATTTTGCATCTTGCTTACTAAAGTAGGGAGGGGGAAATACCATCTTAATTTGAGAGGGGCAATACTTCGGGTGAATTGTATTTTATATCCAAAATGATTTAAAATTTTACCATTTTGCACTAGCATCTAAATTTAAGGCATGGAAATTCACAGGGTCTGCCTCCTGTTTTCATTGCACTTTATTTTATTTTTATGTTTTAGATTCCTTTCACTTCAAGGAGACAAGCCAAGATAATTTTTATCCAGTGGAGGAATGATGTAGCTCCTTCCTAACCTTTTCTTATATTTCCAGGTAAGTCAATCTGTTAACCATAAATGACCTAAGAAACCGACTTTTGTCTGGTCTCAGTTGTAGTCAGTATTCTGGCTATGTTTGAAATGCGCTAAATTTCATTTTATTTTCAAAAGCTTGGTTATAGCAAATTATTTCAAGATATTAATACTTTTTTTAAAAGTAATACAATTCCTTGTCTGCTTTGAATCCTGTCTGTCATCTGCATTTAGCTTCACCAACTTCTTCAGAATTTATCTCCTCAAAGTGGCAAATGACTTAAACGATAATGTAGTTTGAAGAACTACATAGTTCTTTAAAAAACTGTTTGCTTGAATAGAAACATTTGTTCTCCTTTAGGAAGTTGTAACAGATTATTAAATCTTCTCAATGTTTAGCTTATTATCAATTGGGTACCATAATTTTGACCATGCCACAAAGTAATTATTTAAATAAAAATGGTTTAGGAAGCTGAAGTGTGATCCTTCTTTTCAATTAAAATAATTTAGGGGTGTACTTTCTAGAATTCATTTAAAATAGTACTCTAATGGATGAGATGGTTGGTTTTAGTCTGGGGACAACTGTAAATCTCTGGAATGTTGTTTTAGTTCTGTTCTTGTAACCAGTAGTTTTGAGTTTCTTTGCAATATGATATTTTATTGTCTTTGGTAAGACTGAATTTGAAAAAAACAACCAAGAACCTTAGGGACGTCATTAATGTGGAAATGCTACAGTATGAAATGGGAAGTTGTATGTATGGTTCCTATCTTTACAGAGCTGTTTTTAGTTTTCTCTAGAAATGATTCAATAGATATAAAAGTGAAAAAAGGTAAGCTGGGCTCAGCACGTAGATATCTTTCAGAAGTTCTTTTGGCCTTTCCTTTTCCTTTAACGAATTTGTATAAAAGTTTTATTCATGATTTTCCAGCTTTTGATTTGGCTTTTGTTACATATTAATGATAAAAGAGTGAAGTCAAAGCATTTGATTTGATTTGAGTTAATGAACTGTTTTGTACTAAAACAATAGTGCGTGGCATTTTAAAGGGATTTATCTGAGTTTCTAATAATAGAAAAAGAAAAATCTTGACCAAAAGTTAGCAACAAATAAAAGTAACCAAAGAATTAATTCTTCACGTATTCTTTCGCCAAGTGTCTGTGTAGCCTAGTGATTCAGGGCCAACTTGAGGGGCATATGAAATTGTTCTTATCTTCGATCTTGTGATGTTTAATGCTTTTGAGAATGACTTGAATGTCGTTGATGTCAAAAAGAACAATGTCAATAGAACACCATGCAGATCATAATCATTAAAACCTTGAGATCATAATAGAAAAGAACCAAAGTAAACTTTACATAATAGAGGAACAGTCAAGAGTTGATTAAGGACTACTTGGGCAAATGCAAAGTTTGAGTATGTTTATGTTCTAAGATGAAGCCATTGGAGTAGAAAGACAGGGAATGCATGGATGGCAAAAAGTCAGGACTGAACAATCTGGGCTGGGTTTTAGTGGCAGTCACAGTGCTGTGGGTCCTGTGCAGGGATGGAGCTATCTCCAGGGGCCCAGGCGACTCCTAGATGGTGCTCACTTGGGTCAGTTGGTTTTACAGAAGCTGCTCCTTATAGACTCAGTCCTGTATAGTCTCAGGGACTTGAATGGCCTTCAGCAGGGGCACTTCATCAGCCCTGTGAGAAACAAGCTGTGAACTGGGAAGAATGTGATGGCCGTTTTCTCTCGCTGGTTGGCATATACTCCATAACAATAGCTGGTGATCATGGCCTCCAAGCAAGGAAAATTAACTGTTTGATTCAAATATTTAATACCATTAGGCCATACAGGGTTGGCAATAGGGATACTTTGGTGTCCTACACAAGCTCCTCATGGTGCCTCTTTCACCCAGTTCCCTCAGTGAATTGAGAGGGAATGTTTTTTATCCCCATCTCTGCCCTAGTGCTGTATTTTCTGTCTCTCCCCACACCCTCTCCAAATGTATCCACATTCTCATACTTCCTTAATTCCCTTCCTCCCGTCAAAGAAATGTATGCTGCTGTCTGGCAGTGTCTCTGCTGAAACCCAAGGGTCATACCCTCTCCTGCTCAGCCTTCTGTCCTTACCCCCTCACCAATTTTCTGCTCCTTCCAGAATGTTCTTTCTGCCTGGAGTACTTTCTTCCTTCCACCGCCTCAAAGGAACTCGTACTGGTCCTTCAGCAGCAGTCATTGCCTTGGAGCCTTCCTGTACAGACAGCTCCAGCACTTGATACAGCTCCTGGCACCCATGTGGCCCTGAAGGAGTGAATGTACTAGTGAGTGAATGGAAACAAGAATAGTGGGACATCCCAACCCAACGATGCCTCCTCTTAGTCCCCTGGCTACTTTCTCATTCTCTGCTGCACATGTCATTGCATTGTCACAACTGTTTGCACAGTGACCCCTGAGCTGGGCACAGACCTTTCTTATCTGGTCTTGGTAGTTTTTTCTTAGCTCATTTTGGTGATCTGGTTCGTTTCTTTTGTAGTGTGTGGGGAATACAAACTCGGTACATAACCTTGTAGTTCTTTTGAGGTTCCAAGAACCCAGGAAAGATGACAACCAAACAACATAATATGGTCATTAGTTCAATCATTGTTGGAAGGAAGCAGGTATTATAAGTGAATAGTAATATGAAACTATAACGCAGTGACTTGGCAAGTTGCTCATATTGGCAAAACCAGAGAATTAAGTCGAGCTGTTTGTGTTTTATAAGGTAGCCTTCTTTTGGGTATGTTTTAGACTTTGAAAAATTTCCATTTAATAGAATGAGTTGTAAAGTCTGTAAACTTTTAATGGGTGTCAGCTTTCCCTGCTAGAATTTTAATTTTTTTTTAAATGCATAGCAGTGATTTTTTTTTTTTTTTAGATTTATTTATTTATTTATACAAGCACTGGGTACAGTCAGAAGCGCGGGAGGGTGAGAGAATTCACCAGAGCCAGAGCGGGGAGCAGAGCAGGCAGAAGGACCGAAGTACACTGCTGAGGGGAGCAGTGGGCGACAGGAGAGGTCTGTGCGCCATGTGGGACCCTCCTCTGGTGGCCGGGGAGCAGCCGGGGATCGAACTGGCGCTGCAGAGGCTGCGGGCAGCTTCGCAACCCAACGCTCAACTGCTGCGCCACCGGGGAGGCCCCTAGAATTTTAATTTATACTCCTGAGCCACAGTTTGTTTTTAGCAGATGAAGCTACGCCAGGCAAGAGTGGGAGACTCACTCGGCACCCATGAGGCATGTCTTCTATTGCTTGGCACTTCATTAGGACTCATTTTCTGTCTTTTTTATTCTGTTTTTGGGCCTAAGCATATTGATGTCTTTCCTCTGTCACAGCCCGAATGTCAGCTTCTCACCTTGTCTTGTCCTGTGTCGTCTTGGTGCAGTGATTTCTGTGCCCTCCTGACTCCCTTCCTTCTCTAGGTCTTCCTCTGGAAAACCTCCCCTGAACCTCTGGGGTAGGGCTGGCCATTGTGTATCTATCTCCTTACTTCCCCCATTGTCCCGTTACTCACCTGGAGCTGTTTGTCTGTTGGCATTACCCTTGAAGGAGGCTGTCTCCCAGTTGGCAGTACTGGCATATGTCTGTACGTGTTCATATTCACAAGCAAATGTTTGAGTGGATTTCTGGTCTCTGGAAGCCCTCACCAGAATCTAGCAGTGTCACTATTTTAATTTGCTGAGCACTTGACTTGAGCCTGCCTTTACTTTCTTCTTTCTCTTTTAACACATGTGTTTTCCCCGCTACTATGGAGGTGAGGAAGTCTGACTCCAGCACTGGTGCCTACCTAGTTAAATAAGTTTATAAAAAGTAAGTCAAAGAAGGTTCGAAGCAACCCAAGTGTTCATTGATGGGTGAATGGGTAAACAAAATGAAGTATATAAGTACAATGAAATAGTATTGAGACTTAGGAAGGAAGGAAGGTCTTACAAATGCTACAACAGAGGGGAAACTTGAGGACATTATGCCGGTTGAAATGAGCCAGTCACAAAAAGACAAAATGCTGTTCAGGATTCCATTTATTTTTTATGAGGTGGCTAGAGTAGGCACATTCATAGAGATAGAAAGTAGAATAGTAGATACCAGGACCTGGGGGAGGGAAGTATGTAGCGTTGTTTAATTGGTTTATAGTTTTAATTTTGCAAGATAAGGAAGTTCTGGAGATTGATTGCACAGTAATGTAAATACTTAACTATTGAACTTAACACTTAAAAAGGGTTAAGATGGTAACTCTTTTGTTATATGTATTTCAGCATAATTAAAAAACTTAAAAAACCAAAGACCTTGGTTTAAAAAGGTAATTATCCTATATTAGTAAAAACAATTGAAAAGAATTTCTTTGATTTGGGGACTTTCCTTGAGCTTTATTTTTAATTTGCTAAGATTTTAGAATCACTTTTTATCTTAGAAATGTCTTCTGTAACAAAAACATTTTATTTATGTTGATAAAATGTTTGGGATTTAATTTTAGACCTTGTTATGCCTTTTCTTCTTCTTGCGTGCGTTTGTCGTTAAAATCTGATGCAAATTATCCATTTCCTCACCTGTTTTTCTTCAACAAAGATAATAGGATCTTATTGCTCATTGAAAATATTTGCGTGGCACTTAAAAAATTATTTTTATGATTAAGAGCAGAAATATTTGCTCTGTCACAGCAGAGGGCATGACAAGCCCCAGGGTTTGGTCTGATTGCCCACCGGGAACTGCTACTTCAGTCTTTTTTTCATCACACTAATGGACCTGTCATGTGGAAAACCATCGCTCTAAAACTGTAAATAGCACTCTGGTGCTAGAAAGAGCACAAGTTCAAAATGTTCAGCTAACACTTAAGAAGCAGTTCTCTTTTTACTCAAAGGTTCTGACCCACTGTGTAATATCTCTCCTGAAGAATTTAAAATGAAACTGAATCCCTTCATCCTAGGGGTGTGTTGGCTCCAAGGGAATGCAGTGATCTGATGGAATTGTGTGAAAAGGTTCAGGGGAAAGTGGGCAGGAAAAGTGGAGGTGGAAAGTGGACACTTCCAGCTCAGTCATTACTTTGGTTTTGTTTTAATATTATAAACACTACGATAGTCATGGCCACTAGAAAAAAACAAAATTCATCCCTGTTGCTAGGAAACTTTCTATCCAAGTTGTTACTTTATATTTTTTTTCTAAACTTCTTTTAAAAACACGCGGTCATTAGTTAATGTTTATATTTAAATGTTTTGATAAAGAGTTTCATATTTTCAGTTCAACAGACATACATTGAGATATATTATATGGTAGGATTAAGATACACTTTGTGCCTACCAAGTGCTAGTTCTTGGTTTGGAACCAGTTTCTGGTGAAGGTGTCAGTTAACCAGAGAAATGAAAAAAAAAAATAAGGTGGTGTTTTCAAAGAGTCAAACTTCACTTTAAAGAAATAATTCTTACTTTGAAATTCCAGTCCTTTTTTCTTATTACAATTTAAAGTAGTTTTTCTTTTAAGGTATAGTGATAGTTAATTAAAAATAATGGTTTCTTGGCCAATTAAAATGTTAAATATTATTTATGGTTCTTGGTTGCTAGAAAGGAACTAAGCAGGAAGGGAACTTCTGGAAGAATGTCCATAGAATTGGTAGGAGAACCAAAAATCCCATACATAATAAAAACCAGCAGGCAGGATTACGTGTATCAGTAACGTGTTTTCTAAGTTTAAGAAACATGTGAATAGCCATCCTTGTCCCAAGCCTGTGGGATATATGCCAAGGAACAGAGGTCCTGACAGGGGAAAATAACAAATTGAATTAAAATTAAATTAAGTTCCATTATGTGATTTCCATTTATTTCTGTGGAATCTAAAAAGAAAATCAGCCAAACAAACAGAAAAAGCAGTTGGGTGGCTGCCAGACATGGTGGGAATTGGGTAAAGGTAGTGGAAAGGTATATAAACTCCCAGGTATAAGGTTAGTAAGTCATGGGGAAGTAATATGCAGCAGGTGACAATATTGTAATTTTGAAATACAGTAAGAGAGTAGATTTTAAAAATTCTCATAAGATTTGTAATCATGTGTGGCGTTACCTAGATTTATTGTGTTGATTATTTCCATATATACACACAGACACACACACACGTATATAATCATTATTTCATACACCTAAAACTAATATAATGTTATGCCAATTATATCACAATTAAAAGAAAACAGTACCATTGCATGATTTAAAACTTTTGACTTTTATAATGATTTTGCAGCAGAGAGAACTAATCACTTATCTGTAGCTTTGGAACATTATCTTGAGTTATGACCTAAAGTTGGAATGAGAACTGTACCTGGTACAGATGAACTAAAAGCATGTGGACTGGTTGCTTTTTCTTTTTCTTTTTTTTTTTGTTACGTGATCACCAGACCTTTCTTTACCCGAAGGCCTTGTTGTGTGTTTCTGTCTCACTGTTATTGTTCATCTCACTTTCTGTGTGATTGTCTCATCTTAGTTTCATGCAAGGCAACATCACTCTTTTCAGTACTTCGAAAGTCAGGTTATTGGTATCAGTTTACTTGACTGTACTCAGCTTTTGACCTTTGACCCCTGCCTTGACGCTCCAACTTCCTTTGGCTTATATAAGGGGATAATGAACTCTTCTAGTTTTCCCCTGCTTCCTTGGCTCTCCCTTTGTAGTCTTGTTTCCAGCTCTTACATGTCGACATTCCTTACTTTCTCATTGTGTAGTCCTTGTTCTGTATCAGCTGGGTAGTTTCTTCTGGTCTACATGGCAAACTTTCATCCATTTTCTGTGCACTTCAAAAATTGCGCCCTCAGTTCATATTCCTCTCCTCACAGCATGTCCCCATGCCTTCCACTCTATGTCCCCAGCCCAGTCCTCCTTGCTCCCAGCTCCTCAAGCCAGATCCAGATGTCACCCCTGAAATCCTTACTTTCATCACCACGCTTTCTTTTTTTTGGTAATTATTATTTTATTTTATTTAATTTTTGTGTCATTTTTAATTTTTGTACAATGTATGCATTTTCATCTTGGTTATAGTCCCGATGAAATTCCCACCACTCATTCACCTGTGAACTATCACCATGGTCCCTTGTGCTCTTCCCACCCCTGTTTTGATCTTACTCCCCCTCTACTCCCCCTACCCCAGCATGCAGAATGTCTCTGGTTTATAGTTCCACATTTTCATCACAGTCTCTTGCCAAGTGACATCATGCTGCCCACCCCTTCTCAAACTTGCCTGCCCCCTTCTTTTGCACACTTGGAGTTAGCTCGAGTCCTTCTCTATCACTTTTCACTGCAGCAACTGCCCTGCTCTCCTTAATGTGTCTCCCTGCCTTCTCTGCCTGCACCCTATCACCACAGTGGATCTTTGTTCATGGTGTTCCTTGTTTCAGACTTTTTTTAGCATCCCAACACGTCAGGGTGACTGGTGCTCTGGTGTGCCAGCCATACCATCCCAAGCCCATGTGGCTTCCTGGCATGAACTCTTTCTGCAGACCAAGACCTTTGCTGTTTTCTCTCCCTGGTATGTCCTTCCACACTCATCTGCTGGGCCAGTTCCTACTCATTCTCCAAGACTTGGCTTAGTCCCTTCTTCCTGGACCCCTGTCTCCTGGGCTATCTTTCTGGGTTAACTTCCCCACTTATGGCACTTATGAAAGAGGATATTGCCATTTGGTTTGCTTGCCTTTCTTTGCTGTCAACTAGCCTGTGATTTCTTGAGGATACTGGACCCTGCTGGGACAACTTTACATCCTGAGCACGGTGCTGGCATATAACAGGTGCACAGTAAAAGTTTACTGGCTAAATGAATGGTGAGTGTGAGACAGTAGTGAATGGAACCTCCTGCTGTTCTGATAAGGAAAATGGTAGAATGTGGCAAAGGATTTGAACCTTCAGTTAGCTTACTGACTTACTATTTTTCTTCTTTCCTCTTTGCTAGAATATACCTTCCGCTCAAGAAGAGCTCTCCTTTTTTGCTTGAATAAAATCTTTTTCTTTCAGTAAAAATTCTTCAATTTCAGAATATTCAAAATAGTCTCCTCTTGGGCTAGATGAGTGATTCTCCTTCAGGCTATGTATTTTTAGCAGTAATTCTGCTTGAGTGATGTTTTTATTATGTATCCAGAGACATATGATTTTCATATGTCCCTTGTTGGCGATGCTAATTTTCATGACCCAGGCAAGGTGATGTCCTATTTTTTCACTGTATGGCTATGAGTGTTCTCCTTACAATCAATGAGATATCTTGTTTTGGTATCTATCAATGAGTTGCTCATAATGGAATTAGCATCCTTAAATCCTGTTTTTTTACAATTAAGATGTTTGACTTAAGTCTGAAGCTCCCACTTGAAATTTATTTCATGATCTGTCTCAGTTGGATAGATTGAAAATTGATGACTGTAAGTCCTGAAAAGGAACTGAAGTAATTGTCACTGATTTTTTAAAAAATATTTATATTTTGTAGCATTTTGAATGATTCTGAAGAGCCTACATTCCTAAGTTCATAGTAAAAAATTGTAGTCTGGTCACAATATGAAATATGCCTTTAACTTGTGGGCTCTGTTTACCATACATGCTGGATCATTCTCCCCGCCCACCACATCTGAGTCCTCCGGAAGCAAAGGTGGCAGTGGCCATACCACGTGAGGGACTGGGGATACTTATGACCTGTGATCCTGACCCTTCCATAGGCACTCCTGCAGCTGCAGTTGCCACTGTGAGTGCTTTTGAGATTGCCCCAGGAGCTGCAGATTTTATTTATTTATTTATTTATTTTTAAATATGTATTTATTTATTTATACAAGTACTGGGTACAGTCAGAAGCATGGGTGAGAGAATTCACCAGAGCCAGAGCAGAGAGTAGAACAGAGTGTCGAAGTACACTGCTGAGGGGAGCAGCGGGCGACAGGAGAGGTCTGCACACCATGTGGGACCCTTGCCTGGCGGCCGGGGATCGAACTGGTACTGCAGAGGCTGCGGGCAGCTTCGCAACCCAATGCTCAACCACTGCGCCACCAGGGAGGCCCCTGCAGATTGTTTTATTCAAATATTTACTTTCTGAGAAAGAAACTTTCCTGTTCTCTGTGCTATTTTGGAGATTGAGATGTTTACATCAGAAGTTTAACTTTTTCTGTTTATGGTCCCATGAAGTGTCTCATTAATTTTTCCAAAACTCCTTGACTAGAAAAAAGACCAACATTTTTTTAATAAGTGGTGTGTGTGGCCCACTAGCTTGTGGACATGTATGTCCTAGCAACTTAATAACTTCTTGAAAAAAATAATATGATACATTGAAAGAAAAACAATAGTCTTTTAAAAATTTCATTCTTAAAGAGTCACAATGACTTAATAACGGCATGTGTGCGCGTCTCTGGCCATGCTCAGCCTCTCAAGCTGTGGCCGTGGCCTCCACCTCTTCCGTGTGTGTAGCAGCTGCTTTTTGTCACAGTAACTGCTGATAATGAAGTTTCACAAAGAGGTGATCTCAACCTAAGGAATGTAGCTCAATCTAGTGTTGATAGTGTTAACTACCTGCAGCCAGTAGTTTGTGTCACGTCCAACAGAGGTCTTGTATCACTGTGTTCTGCTGGAAATTGTAAAATATTCCAAAGGCATTCCCCTGGGTTCCCTCTGCTGCCTTGCAGAGCCTTAGTGCAGACTTTGGGAATTACTGACTTATGTAAAAGGACTTTCTGGCATGTTTTATAATCCTGTATCCTTAAGCCCCCAAATACATGCCTTAAGAGTCGGCTAGGAGCAAGATTATAATTTCACCAAACACAGACAGAAGAAAGAGATTTCAACCAAATTGGCAAAAAATGGAATTCTTTCTTTCATTTATGATATGACTCAGCTAGAAAGGCCTGATTTTTTTTTCCATAGATGATATTGCATTACACCCTGCTTAACAGTGAAGAAGAGAACTGCTGTTTAATTGCATTGTTTATTTGATAAGGTTTCTTTACTTAACTTTTTGCATTGGTTCACTTTTTCTCTCTTCACCAGCTGCCTGTTTTCTATGGATTAATGATTTGTTTGTAAAATATTTTAGCATTATCCACTGTGGCTTTGGGAGCATGCTATAAATCTTCTCTAAACCAGGGTAGTAATAAGGTTTATATCTTTGTGTAACAAGATACAATAACTGTGCAAATTAGCTGGAGTCTAGTAGAAGTTAGATTGGGTTGACGTAATTTTAATTTTATGTATTGGAACTTCAGCTATGAAAGGAATTTCCTGATAAGAATCAGGGGTGTTTTGAAAATCTGGGTGCTTTAATAACCACAGGCTACCTGCCTGCCTAGCATGAGGACTTCGGCACAGAGGGTCTTGACAGATGGCTTTCCCATGACGGAGATCTCCCCGCCTTATTGACTTCCTCCAAATGCATGAAAACTGGAGCATATCACACTCAATTAGCCTTCAAAGAATGGAATGGCATGGTGCCCTGAGTGTAGCTGAGTGTACAGCTACACTGAGCCTTGCTCCACGTTGGGTCTATCAACTCCATGCCTGGGGCCAGGCTTGTCCTGTGAGGTGCAGGGCATTCAGTTTTATCAGGCCCACTCAGTGTCAATCAGAATGCCCCGTCATATATTTCTAAACACCCTTCAAAAATTATACTTGAGTCTAATTTAATTGAGTCCAGGTTAACAGATGAGGACAGTGGGTCCTTGCAGGTCATATGTGTAAGTGCAGTGAGGGTGGAGGCTCCTTGCTTGCCTGTCTGGAGTTTATACCATGCATAGAACTGCCTGAGTCATTTGAAGTCATTTCTTTGATCACAAGGTTTTTGTGGTCAAAGACAGCAAGGAGGTTCAAATGAGTAAATGTTGGATGAAAATGGAAATGAAAAAAATCCAATTAATTGATGCAGTATTTGGATTTAGACATGTGGAACAGAAGCTTCCTGAGGGCAGGGATTTTTCTTTCTTGTTTAAGTCTTGTTTAAGTCTTGTTAAGTCTTTTTTTTTAAAGATTTATTTATGTATACAAGAGGTGGGGTGCAGGTCAGAGGTGCGGGGAGTGAGAAGATTCATCAGAAACAGAGTGGGGAGCAGAATAGGAAGATCTACTGAAAAACACTGCTGGGGGGAGCTGCAAGAGAGATAGGAGAGGTCTACTATGCCATGTGGGTCACCTTCCTGGCGGGGGATCAAACTCGTGCTGCAGTGGCTGCAGATAGCTTCATAGTGCTGAGACTTAACCCCTTGTGCCATCAGAGAGGCCCTATTTCCAACTTTTAACACACTGCCTGGTATATAGGTGATGCTCAGCAAATTTATTGACTGAGTGTATTGGCAAACTGCCATGGGCACTATTGGTGGGTAATATTTATACTTGGGTAATCAGTATTTTGGTAGAATGTGAGCTATCGCATTCATTCTGTTTACTTGGATGAACTCTATTTCTTAAGTTACTCAGACTCAAGTAACAGCCTATAGAAATAGTAAGTCTGTGATGTGTTCTCACTGGTTAGAATGTGATATTGATGGTAGTATTATATTAGTATTTTTGTCATCAAAAATATGTCAATTTTTGTCATAAAAATGTTAATTTTTGTCAAACAAAAATTTTTGGTTGCCTGTTTCTAATGCTGCTCACAAAGGGTGTCCAAGTGTGAAACTGACCCCAGCTGGAAGTCTGTGGCTTGTGTTGAGGATTTAAAATTCTGAATCCCAAGGGATGGGGTTGAGGGAGGGAAACGGAAGAAAACCAGACCTCTAGATAACTGCATTATCTTAATCGAGGTTGGAAGGTATCTTCCTTTTAGGATCTGTCCTGTGATGCAGGATCTGTGTGCTTGGCACTAGCTTCAGAAAAATAGCAGCTTGAACTCGTACATTATCATCTTTACGGATAAAAGTACATACATACAGGTTTGCAGTGTCACTGAGAGTGTGAATATACCTGGTTGACTGATAAATAATTGGGCTACAATTTAATGAGGAAAGATGTTTATTCAAGACTAAGAATTATGATTTGGTTGCACTGCCAAGGTGTGTGCCTTCAGGGTCAGCATATTAGGGAGCTTTAAAAGATCAGGAAGGAAAATGGTCTGAATTTAAGTCATTTGCTTTGAAACTTTGGATTGTTTCCGAAGTTCATTTGTCTATCTGTGATTGCCGACCAAATGTCTCTAGACAAAAGACTGCATTGTAGGGGTCTGCTATCAGGTCAGCAAATGACTCCTGTCTCTTGCAGTCTTGCTAATATTGCTGTTTAATTTCCACCTGTAAATCTCAATATGGCAGACTAGAGACAAGATGGAGTCTGATTGACTCAAACAGGTCAACTCTATTCCAGGAATTGGGTGGTATGAGCAGCGTCTCATTTCCATCTGCAACTTGGTAGCTATTATTTCTGATGTTTGTATGTTGGGAACAAGTCAGAAAAGTGTTGAATTGTATAGGGTAGCATCCCAGATGGGGAGAAGTGGGAAACAGGTTCCTATGAGCAGATTCTAAACTGATGTATAAGTGGAGTCGGTCTCTAATGCCCCACCATGTACTCTAGTTCCAAGGGTAGATTCCAGGACACATTTGGAAATGAAGAGATATTTAGGGCAAGGTCCTAATAAAGGATCCTCTGTCCTTGTGGAGATTGGCACAGTTGGTAAATCATTGGCAATTGCTTAAACCTACACCATCTTCCCCTCTCTGGATATCTGGGGGTAGATCTGCAAGCTCCAACCCAGTAATCATGTGTTTGGTTCTCCTGGCCACTAGACCCCATCCTTAGATGCTTTCCAGAATGTCATTTCACTCACATAACAAAAGACACTTTATCACTCTCAACACTTAGGAAATTCCAAGGGTTTAGGGAGTTGTGAGTAAGGAACTATGGATAAAGACCAGGTATATATGAGAAATACGTATTTTGGTCATCTGCATGGCCAACTATATATTTTTCTTCAAAGACACAATATTGCAGACATGTTTCCTACAGGGAATTGGTTTCATTTTGAAAGAACACTGCTGTTACCTATGGCTCGAAGAACCTCAACCTTCAACCCCCTACCTTCATTCCCACTCCAGCACTGGTGCTTTTCTCATGCAGGTGTGATCCTGGAGGTTGCTGGAAAGGCTTAAGGGGACTTCAAAGAGGAAGAGCACCATCAAGGCTCCTGTCTTTAACTCCTCAAGGTGGGTGTTCCTCGCACCTGGAACTCTGCTTTGTCAGTAAGCTGATAATGTGGGGATGTGGAGGTTGATCTGACATTCTCCTGGAGAAATGTTCACCGTTACATGTTCTTCTCTGTTATACATCATGGTCTAACCTCCTTTAGAATTTGTATTCCTCTGCACCCTGCTGTGAGAAACCAGGCAGGAAATAGCTTGGTAAGATTAGTGGGGTTTTATAGCTACTACTCAGGGAATTTATTCAGGTATAGTGAAGTGTTGGGCCATATCCACAGGCTTCTCTAATGGATTTTCCCAAGAAAGGCCACAGGGGAGAATGTAGGACACTGAAAACAAGTGAGAAAAATCTACCAATACTGCAAAGGTGTGTCTTGACTTGTGGAAAAAGCCCAGTAGCTGGATGCTTAATCAGAAACTAGGGACTCAAGCCTGAGTTCACATGACTGACCAGGTGCCTTGACGAGAACCTTTCTTCTTTAGTCACATTTGGCTACTGAGATTATGCCAATAGTTACTAGAGAAAGTAAGTTCCAATGGAAAACAGCCACCTTCCTGTTAATTTATGGGTGGAGGAGAGAGCCTTTACTGCTTCTCTCTTTGTCAGACTCTGAAGTGATTTGCCTAAGATGGGCCAGAAAAAAAAGAAAAGGGATCTAATTCCTGCATTGTGTTTCTTTTTCTTTTAAAATACTGTTTTTCCTCTTTTTTTTTTTTAATTGAGGTAACATTGGTTTACAGCAGTGCATATGATTCAGAGGTATGGGGTCACACCTTTTCAGATGTATGTTACTACACCACACCCACCACCAAGGCCCCCACAGTCCTCTACCATCATCTTCTGGATGGCCTCCACAATTTCTACCCCATCCTCCTCAGGGAGCCTCAATTCTACAGTCTGATTTCTAGGGTTTGTTATGTAATCTATTTCATATGTAATTCCCTTATTTATTCCGTACAATCCTGGGTAGTACTTCTTATTAGTTCTTTAAATAAAGATGAGACGTGTAGGCCCAGCAAAAGAGAAAATAACTTGTGCAAAGGTACACAGCTTGGCAATGACTAGACTAGAATTCAAATGTAGATGTGTTTGATTCCAAATCCGCTTAGATATTTTCCAGCCCCATTCTGCTGTCTGTTGCTGTCACCCATGTTGGTGGTGCCATCACTCTTGGTTTTGAGTATCTTCTTTGAAGTTAAGCTGGTTGAAAAGAAAGGAGCCTCCTTATGGTTAATAATCTATTGCTTATTATATACTTACTGTCCAGTCATGGAACATGAGAATGCTTTCTTGTCACTAGCATTCTGCACAAACTCCAAGGGAAAATAACATGAGAGCAGAGGATCCATTCATTTTTCTCCTCTGAGTATACTTAAACATTTTGATTTTTATAAATAAGCAGTTGGATTCTGAAAAAGCAATTAATAGTGTTCTCTGGCAGTGTGTCTTACATCTAGATTTAGTGGCAATAGTTAGAATTTTATAATGGCATATAAAGTTTTCTGGAGAAAATAGAATATCAGTGTGTGATATAAAGCTGACATTAGTAAAATAAATATCAATCCAAGGTTAACTGTTAGCCTAAGCTTTCTCTTAATTCAAAATCCGAGCTAAGCCTTATTCTGCCAAAAAATTACTTTATTTCAGCTCAGTTTGAAATTTGAATGTGAAAATCACCAATGACATATAAAGGCACAGTGTGAGTGTTATTAACTGGCTGTGTAACTAGTTGCAGAATACCAAATACCATTGTCTGGGAGGCACATGACTGTAAGCTTCCAGGTTTAGGGAGCCCAGATTTCTCAAATGTTAGCTGTGGGCGGCAGTCATTTCATTTGATTTGTGTTGAACAAATGAAAAAAGTACAGAGGTGAGTGAGTGATCTTTCAAAGTCACAAAGCTGGTGGGTAGTGGACACAATTTCTTTTTTCATGATAGACCAAGTTGCGTTTAGTTGGACTATATTTAAGAACCACTTTAGCCAAGCCTATAAATGTAGCAGACTCTTAGACTTGGCCCTCCTTGTGCTTCTTATGTGTCATTTAATCATAACCAACCAACATAAACACGCCGCCAAAGCTGCAGGCTGCATAGTGACAGTTGTCAGTGTTCAGCCTCATTGGTTTGGGTCCTTTCAAACCCAAAGTAAGAGCAGGTGGAAGCTTTGAAATTTTGTTCCAGTTGCTCAGCTACCGCAAAGCAATCATGGGTTCTTTGTTGGCTGGTTCAACCCCAAATGGGAAGACTGTGTGGTTTGTCTAGTGCAAGGTACCAGGAAGGTGACTGGAAGAATTTAAATAAGCTGAATCTGGGTGCTTGCAAGTGAGCATAATTCCAAGCAAGGCCTATAGTCAAAGTAATTGGATTTATAGTGGTTGATAATTTTGGTGATAATTACATGTAGTTCTCTTTTATTATGTTCTGAATTATACTTGCTTATTGTTATCACAAAGAACTGAGAAATTTGGTAGCCTGATAAGTGTTGGGAAAAGGTTACTTCGAATGGAATCGTTTGACCTTACTTTTCTTTTAATATCAGAGGCTGGTCTGATGCTATATGAACTTTGTCGTTTTGCATGGGTTCAGTGCAGCTTATAATTCTTTTCTCCAGTGTATATGTGTCCTTGTCAGTGTGTTCTCTGTGGTCTAATCTGGCTCTTGGCCCACTCCAATCACTAGGACATCCAACTGAGAAATCTTTTGAGGCATTTCACAACGGTATCTGTTAGGATGACTGTGTTCTCCAAGCGAGCATATTAGTTGAGACTCTCAAGAGACAGCCAGCCAGCCCATACTGGCTCAAGTGAAAAAGAGAACATATGGTTTATAGAAATTCACAGGGGCAGCTCACTTCTGGGATTTCTTGATTCAAAGGCTCAGATCTCTTGGCTCTGCTCTTTATGTTGGCTTCATTTCCCAGCATCTCTAGATTTGAGTCTGGCTGATGTGACTGTGTTTTTCTTTCAGTCTTCCTAGCAAATTCCAAGACTGACTCTCATTGGCTTTGATTGGGTCACATGTCCATCTCCAAACCAATCCCAGTGGCCGAAGTCCTGACGTACTTAGTTGATCAGATTTTGGTCATTGTGTAATTCTCCTGAATCCTGATGATATTTTCCCCATATGAACCAGAGAAAGTGTTGGTTTCAGTCAATTCTGTGAGGTATTTAAAATGAAAATGTCAGTACTTTGAAGAGAAATGAGCAGCGGGGGTTCTTGTCCTTAATCTGCATACTATAGCATTGCCAATGTGCATTACAGGTTTAAAGTGGCCTGAGTTAGGGCCTCCCCGGTGGCGCAGCGGTTGAGCGCTGGGTTGCGAAGCTGCCCGTGGCCGGTTCGATCCCCGGCTGCTCCCCGGCCACCGGAGGAGGGTCCCACATGGCGCGCAGACCTCTCCTGCCGCCCGCTGCTCCCCTCAGCAGTGTACTTCGGTCCTTCTGCCTGCTCTGCTCCCCGCTCTGGCTCTGGTGAATTCTCTCACCCTCCTGCACTTCTGACTGTGCCCAGTGCATGTATAAACAAAACAAACAAACAAACCAGCAAACAAATAAATAAAGCATGCCTCTATAAAAAAAAAAAAATAAATAAAGTGGCCTGAGTTGTCAGCCTTTCAGTGGAAATGTTGATCCACACTCCCCACCCCAAGATTCTTCTGTTGGTTTCTCTGAATTATCTGTGAAAGCTTTAATCATATTCTATTGTATTATGCTGCCATGCACCAGGATCATATCTAAAGTCTTGATAAATGGAGATATATCATCAGCTGCAGTGCCTCGTAACAGCCTCGATCTTCTTGAGGAAGGGCAGGGTGACTGGATACTTTTGCTTTCTAGGTCTATTTTTGTATCCTAGCATTTCCAAGACTCATCCGGGGAAAGACAGATAGCTCAAATAGAGCATGGGCTGATAGATTATTATCACACAATTATCTTTGTGAAGACTTTGCATGAGAATTATTTTCCTGTTAACTAAAATGAAGAATTTTCCTAGTTTTGATTTATTCTAAATTAGAATAAATTTCTGAATCCTTTGAAATTATGAACTCATCACTCCTCAATATGTGTAATAGAAACTCTCCACATATTGAGATCAAATCCAGCCAAATCCAGATAGTAATTCATTTTTATTTTCTACTTTATGAGCATTTGGTTTCTGGGTAGTGAAATTATGAGTATATATTAATATACTATTCATACTCAGAAGATGATGTATTTTCTATATTCATTTTAGGAGTTAAGAAGCATCAGATTTCAATAAAATCTTTTCTTCTTATAGAGTTGGCCATTTTTTAAAACTTAAAAAAGAAAGTAGAATAAGAATGAAAAGCTATTTGTGTACCTGTACCACGACTGATGTCTTGCAGAGTTCTGCAATTAATAGATTCTGCAATGAATAAAACTTTTAACTTTGGGTCTTTAAGAGGGCCTAATCTGAACTTTTGTCCTTAATAGCTAAATGCGTGAGGCTAACAAAATCCCATAATTGAGCAGGGAATTCATTTAATTAGGCCCAAATATACTTTTTTATCTGCCATCGTTACCCTTCTCCCCTACCAATCCTGGATGCTGCTAAGACTTGCTCTTTATATTTGGTTTTCAGGAGTTTTACTGCAATGGGATTTAGGTGTTTTTCTTTATATTTCCCCTAATTGTGGTTCATGGAACTTCTTGGATTCATGACATGGCATCTTTAATCAGTTTTGGGAAACTCTTTGTAGCTATTGCTTCTTTCTTCTCTATTCATGTCTTATTGTCACTTACACTTTTCTGTGTTTTCAAGTCTTTTTTTCTCCTTGTGCTTCAGTTGGATATTTTCTACTAACATGGCTTTCACTTTAGAGAACTCCTCTTTTACTCTGTCTAATCTGCTATTAAACCCATCTATGCATTTTTAATTTCAATGATTATATTTCCATTTGATTCCTTTATATAAATGCCAGATAGCAGATAAAATTCTCCATCTTTACAATGCTTTCTTGAACATAGTAATTATATTAAAATTTCTTTTTGATACTTGGATATTGAGATCACCTAGAAATGAACCTAATTGATAAATTACTCATTTTTTCCTCTTCATTGTTGATCATGTATTCTTGCTTCTTGTCCTACTTTATAGTTTTTTATTAAGTACTTGACATTTTATCTGAAAATTTATAAGTTCTCTGAATGCTATTATCTTTTTTTGGCAAAGATTTAATTTTTTTTCTGATGGGCAATGGAGTGAAACTGTTTTACCTAGATGCAGTCAACAATTATGATTGGGGTTATCTTCTAATGGATAGCCCACTGAGGGTTTTACCTGACTATATGGGGTATTTCCAGGGCTCCTTGCCCATGGTACACCCAGAGCTTCAATTCCCAGCCAGAACAAGATAGCCAGTTATTAAAGAGAATAAAAATAAACTCTGTAAAAATTTTTAGCCTCTTAGCAGCAGCTTTCTGTTTGTTTTCTCCTCCTTTTGCAGCTTATATCTTTGTATTTAGCAAATACAAAAGCAAAGTCTGAGCAGACTCTTTGGTTCATTTTTCTAAGGTTCCTTTTTCTTAGGGATCTTGACTCCTCATGTCCTGGCTACACTGGTAACCTGAATCCCACTTTTTATTTCCCCAATTTATTGAGACTGTGCCAAGCCATGGACTGCAGCTGTCTCCTTGTCTCTATGGCCACTCTGGGAATTGATTAGTGCCCTGAAAGATCATGCAATAGCAAGGGGAGGTGGGGAGGTGGGGAGGTGATCTTACCTCAGTGTGTTTTTCTTGGCCCCTCGACTCTTGTCTGCCTGTATTACTTGTCAGCATCTTCAAACAGCTCCTCCTATTCTTACTCCTTTTCCTCTACCTCTCTCTTTTTCCTCCTCCTCCACCCCGCCTCTTATTCCTTCTCTTCTTTGTTTTCAGTCCAATTTTCATAGTCGCTCTCAGGGAGATAGTGCAATGCTGCCATTTATGTTTTAGAATTCTTATGCAAGCCATGTTTTTCTATGAATGCAATATATATGAAAATATTGTTTATTCAAAACATGGTTTTACTTCAGGAAAAAGAGTATGCAAATAATATGACTGTTTTTAAGTTAAAATCATGGCACATACTTTTGTATTCATCCATTAACTTTTTCTCTATTTATTATTGAACATGTTAGAAACTGAAGATTTTGCTGTTACCTAAATAAGCTTAATTCCTGTTTCGGGGGTTCTTGTAGCATAGTGGGGACAGATATTTAGGTCTCAATCTCTCTATCTATACATAATTACAAATTGTTGTAAAGTGCTTCAGAAGAAAAGACAAAAAAATTCTTAAAGAGAATAAAAGTGTAAGGGGTAAGGTTTTAGTGATTGTGTCCTTTTGGAAGCGTTGACTGAAACCTGCAGGCTAAAAAGGAATTTGGCATGTGACAGAAGGTGAAGTGGTTTCTTGAAGAAATAATATGTATACAGACCTGAAAACTAAGCACTTGGTCAGAACAAGAAAATGCCGAGTGGTTTCTAGAGTTTGTGTAGAGAGTGGGACAGAGGAGTCATGTGAGATGAGCTGTAGTCAGGTCTTTTTAGCCATGCTAAGGAAGTTGGACTTTTCCTTAAATGCAGTGGGAGCCACTGTAGGGTTTTGAATAGTGAAAATCCACAGGTTGAGAGGACCACTCAGGCTGTTAGTGTGTAATGGCCTGGAGTTGGTAGGCCTGGGAGCAGGGGGCCCATCAGGAAGCAGTGGTGCAGGCAAGGGTGGCAGCGCGTTGGACTAGGGTTTTGCCAGCGATGGAGCAAGTGAACAGTCTTAAGATAAATTTGAAATTAGAATGAAAAAAGGTGTAGGCAAGGATGGGCTTCAGATAATGACCTGCTTTCTGCCATGAATGCCTCAGTGATTGCACACGCCCTTCTGGAGAACTTAAGGCAGGAGGAATTTGGCAGGGGAAGCAGAGCTTCTGCTTTGGATGATTTATTTATTTATGCATTCAACAGCTGGGGTACAGGCCAGAGCTGTGGGGAATGAGAGGATTCACCATAGACAGAGTGGAGAGCAGAACAGGCAGATTGACTGAAATACACTGCTGAGGGGAGCAGCGGGTGAGACAGGAGAGGTCTGCCTCGCCTTGTGGGTTGCTCCCTGGCCAGGGATCAAACTGCCTCAGTGGCTATGAATAGCTTCATAGGTTGCGTCTTAACCCCTTGCGCCACCAGGGAGGCTCTGCTTTGGATGTTTTAAACGTGTTAAACATTGGAGTGCAGAGGGTAAGTAGAAAGTTGGATAAATGTGCCCTAGACCCAGAGAGGAGGTGTAGGCAGAAGTTATAAAGAACCACTAGGACAAGAGAAGGAAGACAGGAGTTTCAGGGACACCTGGAGAGGAGTTGGGGAATGAGGGGATTGACAGGGGTGGCATAAGAGATTGGGGGTCTCCAGGAGAGGGTGGGGTAAGAAGCCAAGAGAAAGCATCGTGTGAGGAAGGAAGGAGTGATTAGCAGTCACCAGATAAAGGAAGGTTAGAACTCAAATGTGTCCTTCGAATTTGGCAGTTTGGACTTTGGAAAGGAAATCGGGATGACCCCAGGAAGAACTCAGGCTCCAGGAAGCGTTTGAGTAGAGTGTTGGGAGTGAAAGTCTGACTGAGCAATGCACGGGGAGATGAGAAAATGGAGACAACTAGGGCTGACTTTGTTTTGAGAGACTTGGCTGTGCAGAGCTGGGGGGGGACTTGGTACACAGTTATGAGTCATTGCCACACACACACACACACACACACACACACACACGAGTGTAAATTGGTAGGTAATACAGAGATGATAGAGTCTAGTCCTGTAGAGCAGTCTTCATTTTGCTTGTATTAAAATACAGGCTAAACTACCCCCAAATGCAGTGATTAAATAAGAATTTTTTTTTTTCACTTAAAGTACTGAAGCTCAACCAAATTCAACAGTCTTGAAAAATAAATGTCTTTTCCTTGGGGCCACAGGATCATAGGTGGCTGATTCCTAAGTAGAGCAAAAGTGTACAAAAGTCCCCGAGCATGACAAGTGCCCACTATAATGAATTGTCTGAAAGGCGCTCAGCTGGCTGAGGTCTGGGCTTTTGAGAGAGCTAATGTTAGCAATGATGATAAATTATGATTCTAAATGCCAGTGGCAGAGGGACTTGCTAGGGGAATAGATCTAACTGCAGCATCTGTAGCCCACATTCTGCCAATGTATACCACCTGCACCTTGAACTTGAGTCTGGAACTGATTTGGAACCTGCACCAGCCTGTCGGCCAAGTGAAAGCAGGCTAGGGCCTTGGTGTAATTTTTTCCACTGCTTGGTTCAGTACAAACACACCTACAGGAGCCACTTATCTTGCATGCCAGCTAGCCCTTTTGAATGAACTGTGGCAGAGTAGACTCATGTGGGGGTCTTGCTTTAGTTTTGTTCAATCACTGGCTGAGCGTATTCCAGGATCTGGGAGGCCATCTCAGCCCCCCTCTCTCATTTTCTAGTTATATATCCAAAATCTTAACTCCAACTCTGGCTTCAGCTTCTTTCTTATTTAAATTAGATAGCTGGGAAGTAGCAGATCTTATATCCAGATCATTTCTTGTTATTTCAAAGCCAGTGAGAGTGTGTCTTATTTGCCTTTATTTTTTCATTGCCTGGCATGGTAATCTGATTCCTAAGTAGATGCAACAGAATGGTGGGAGGTGCTAATTGAGATCTTTTTATGCTAGTTCCTCAGTCCTAAGAGTGCAGCTAGTTTACTGTTGAGAACAAAAAGACCAAACAGAGCCTACAGTCCATTTCTAGATGTAAGAAAAGGCCCTGATTTGTCAAACGTGAATCAGTGATGAATAAGAGCAGATCTGGATAGAGAAGGTGGCTTTTTGATAAAATCCTTGTGAATACAGGTTATTTCTTTTCTCTCCTTTTCCAAAGAAGAGCAGAGAAATGAAGGGGGGTTGGAGGTTGCCATGCTTCTGAGATGAGTTGGAGGAGTGTGGCTGGGGATTGCTTATATAATTCTTAGCATCTCTAAGAAGAGAAGATTTGTAGTATACTTACTGGGTGTCTATTCAATTGTTGTCTAGACTGGTTAGACCTGTGCTTGTGCTAACAGAGCTCCAAGAAGAGCATTGGTGGGAGAGGGCATGATGGTGTGACTGGTTTCAGAGGACCCAAGACTGCACCTTCAAACTCATGGTCTTCGAGGAGCCTGCACATAGAATCTCACTCAGGAGCAAGCCAAGTATTGACACCTCATCACAGAGGGAAGACTGGCTTGGACTGTCACAGAGGCTCTCATAACTCAGAAAACCTTCAAATATACAAAAATAGAATACAATAAGCTTTCACAAACCCATCACCCACCCTTAACAGTCACCAACATGCCAATATTGTTTTTGCAGGAATCTTTTAAAGCATAGCCTTGCTATCATGTCATTTCATGTGCAAAGACTTTTGCTTGTATTTCTAACAGATAAGGACTTCTTGCTTTGCAAAACATTATGCCATATTGTTACTAACAAAATTAATTCCTCAATATCATATACCAACCAATCCACCTTCAGATTTCTCCACTGTCAAAGGTATCCTTCCATAGTTGCTTTCTAAATTTGTATGTAAGGCGAAGTTTGATTTTGGTTACTATATGTTCTAAGTCTTTTTATTATGTAGCAGCTCCTCATTTTTTTGTTGTTGTTGTTGTTCACTATGTTGATTTGATGTAAAAGTAGATTCATTTGTCCTATTGAAAGTTTCACCCTTTTGAGTGGTTGCTTCCTAGTGGTGACGATTATCTTGTTTCTCTATCCCTGATGTACCAGTAAACCAGTAAGTAGATTTAGAAACTTGATTAGAGTCAGGCTTAATTATTTTTAGAGGCGGATACTTCATAGACAATGCTGTATATTCTGGACTATTTTAATAGCTAGAAGCAACTAAAATGTTTGGGATACAAAAATAGATGACTGGATCAAGAAGATGTAGTATATATACACAATGAATACTATTCAGTAATCAAAAAAGATAAACTCATGCCATTCGCAGCAACATGGATGGAGCTAGAAGGGATTATGTTCAGTGAAATAAGTCAGAAGGAAAAAGAAAAATATTGGATGGTTTCACTTTAGGAGGAATCATAGGGGAACCAAATGAGGGATCAGGGGAAAAATAATAACAATAAATAAAAAAATTAACAGGCAACTATAAATTGAGACATTCTGCAGGGGAGGGGAGGAGAAAGGGGGCGGGATCAAAACAGGGGAGGAGAGAGCACAAGGGACTATGGTGATGGTGCACGGTTCACTTGGAATTCTATGGGGACTATCCCTGAGAGGAGAAAGCAAACATTGTACAAAAATAAAAACAATGATGTAAAATATAAATAAATAAATAAATTATATAAAAATAAAAATAAAATAGTGCTAAAAATGTTTTGGGATAGACTGAGAATTGAGGTGCTTACTTCCCAGGGTTAGAGGGGTGTACAGGGTGTGGCTAGTTGTAAAAGTTATTAGAAAAAAGAAAACCACTGTGTTTATTATTCATTAAGTCAAACCTCTTCAGTGACTCTGGTGATAGAGAAGTGTAATGGAATTTTAAAATTGCATTTTCCACCAGGGATCTAAATTCTGTAGATGTGTGAGTTGGCAGGCAAGGCAGTTCTGAAAACCAGACCCATAGTGCTAGGCTGGTTAGACTGTGGAAAGAAGAGAGGATTAGAGGCACAGCCTGCTCTCTTACTTTGAACCTCTCAGGATGGACATGGGCTCCTTGGGCCAACAATTCTGTGACTTCTGCTATAGGGCAGCAGGCAGTGGGGCTTCTGAACCTCAGGGGGCCTGGGATGGGCTGGCTGTGGCTTTGCGATCTTCTTGGCCAGCAGCATTTGTTGAGCCACGAGAGGCTGAATGATCATTGTCTGTGCAACTGAGAGAGCAGCATGTCTTCTCCTGTTCTGTCTGATAAGTGGGGCTGTATGGAAGGGCGCCAGAGCAAGATGCTGGGAATGGATGCCAGATTCCAAGAGCTGTGGAGCATGACGGTGCTGAGATGAAACCTGGGCATGCACCCAGGTCAGGGGCCTGGAGGAGGGACTTTCAGCAGTGAGAATCTCCCAAGAAGCCACTAACACTGCTCACACAAGAGCACATCTGTGAGGGCCAAGCTTAGGATGAAATCAGTTTAGTGGGAACTTTCTTGCTCCTCTTCTTTTTCCTTTCTTGCATCCCAACACTTGAGGTGTTCAGTGGCTGTCAAGAAGACATAACCTAACCCGTCCCCACTCCTCATGACTATGCATTTGTAGGGGGGATGGATTTGATAAGTTAGATTTGTATTCTTGATTATTAAAAGCAACAGGGGTCCTCTGCAGTGCCCGTTCGATCCCCAGCTGCTCCCCGGCCACTGGAAATGGGTCCCACATGGCGCACAGACCTCTCCTGCCACCCGCTGCTCCCCTCAGCAGTGTACTTCTGTCCTTCTGCCTGCTCTGCTCCCCGCTCTGGCTCTTGAATTCTCTCACCCTCCCCGCGCTTCTGACTGTACCCAGTGCTTGTATAAATAAATAAATAAATGTTAAAAAAAAAAGCATCTGGGGTGTCTAATCTCTGAGTGAAGATTGTTTTAGGATTTTAAGTGACTTTCAGTGACCTAAAAGTGAACAAAGAGGACCTGACACCTGCCCAAGTTTTCCCCAAGAGCAAGGGAAGCTCATGGGGGAGGCAGAGGAAGGAGTCTGTTTTGATCACATTCTGTAGTTGTGCTTGTTGGACATTCTGGTTGATGATTTGGGCAGTGTTTGAGTGAACGAATAGGTAAGAGCTAATTTGATGGGTGTGGCCAGGAGAGGAGTGGATGAGCCAAGATGACTATCTCTTTCATGTCTTTTTTTTAAAAAAAAGATTTATTTATTTATGCATACAAGAACTGGGGTACAGGCCAGAGGTGTAGGGGGTGAGCAGATTCACCAGAGACAGAATGGGGAGCAGAATAGGCAGACTGACTGAAATACACTGCTGAGGGGAGCAGCAGGCGAGACAGGAGAGGTCTGCTGTGCCATGTGGGTCACCTTCCTGGCTGGGGATCGAACTGGTGCTGCAGTGGCTGCAGATAGCTTCACAGTGCTGCATCTTAACCCCTTGTGCCATCAGGGAGGCCCCCCCCCGCCGTCTTTTTCATGTCTTGATATCAAAGTAATATTTCTAATGCTGAAACCATAGAAGTGTGTTCTTTTAAATGATCCGCCAGTGAGAGAATAAATAAATCCTTTGTCGATTTATTTCTCTGTCATTTTCACAGGTTGTAACAAGCACATGATTTTTAGGGTCATGGCAGTTTTCTACAGAAAGTACTCAACTGTATCTCATTACAGGTTATTTATTTTAACTGAGACCGAATGAGAAACAGTGTCTTTTGTCTTTTATGGACTTCCATGTAAAGCTTTAGTGTGGTTTATCATAAGAGACACCAAATAATAAAACATTAAATTGTGTAAACATTTATTAGCCCTTATGAAATACTCTTTTGAATATTTGACATCCAATTCCCTTCTTTTTGCATAGAAAGTATGCCTTGCAACATTACCCGAAGTGTAAATTATTTATTTGTAGTTGGGTAAATAAAATTAGTTGAACTACTGAAATAATGTATTATGTTTGCCAAATTAAATTTTTTTCTTTGTAATATACATATACACATGCATACATACATACATGCATACATACACATAGTGATGCCTGTGCTGGCCAAAGAAACTTCTGTCCTTTTATTGATATTTGACCCTTAATCATTTGCAAGGCTAGTGTCCCAGGAGGAACTCTTGCTACTCTGCTTTCTTGCTCTCCTATGTTAAGTTCTGAAAATTACTGTGATTCTTTTGTTGAAATCAGTGGTAAACCTAACAATAGCTCTCCTCTTTCCCTGCATTATATCCATGAAGAACGGCAAGAAGGGGAAAAATTAATGGCATGGATTTTAAAACTTTCATCACTTTCATCAGGGAGATGAAGTTGTGTATTTAGATAAGCACTTAGGTCGTCTGGGGAAGTGGCGCTGCAGAGCTATGGGGGAAGGGAAACGGAACTGTAAAATGAAGAGGAACCTGTGAGAACATGATTATTATTTTGAGGGTAAGGATTTACATTTGTTTTGTTGTTGCTGCTGCTGCTGTTTTTCTACTTGACAGGCAGATTTTACCGTTTGCAAGTGTTTTGGTGGATGCTTTTATCTAGCCATTTAAAAGACAAAATTACGATGTTACATATTATGATGAATGTGTTCCCATTCAAGTGGGACGTCAACTAAAGAGAAAACAGTAAGGCGATGACTTGTTTGTTGGTGAAAATGAGGCAGGCAATTTTAATCCAAATATTTTTAAATGAATCCAACTTATCGATGTAGGCCCCACAGAAAACTTGAGTATCTTCTTAGAAATTCAGATATAGCATACATTAGCTTTTTAATGTAGCCATTGTCTTGAGCAAGGAAGGCAAAAGTTTCTATTCCCATTTTGCTGGTGGCATGTGGTTTTGTTATAGAGTTCTGAAAAGTCAGTGGCTAAAGTAGCTGAGGCCATTTTAAGGTGAATTTTGGCTATGAAATTTGAAATGACTGCCTTTCTCTATGACTTTTCAATAGATATTTTCCTAAATATTAACAATTTTCATTTGGAGTATTTAAAAAAATAGCTCCTTTCTGTTTTAATCATTAACAAATATATTTAGCACCCTTTTAGTGTAAATGCTTTTTGGTAGCCACATTAGTCAATTGAGAAAGAGTTAACTTTTTCCCTGGTTCTGATTTTTGATGGCTCTCCATTGCTTTTTGGACTTCCACCAGACTTATGTCAGTAATAATTCTCAAGTGTTTTCCACTCTGGACCTCTGTGTCTCCCCAAATAACAGGTCTGAGCTCTGGACTGCCTCATATAAGACAGATGGTTCAGCAGATGAGTGTCTTATGCATTTCAGATGTCGAGCTTCAAGAATTACAGTCATCTCTGTGCATGTCTTATTAAATTAGTGGAACCCTCAGGAACAGTGGGAGCTATTCCCATGAGGGCCCTTCAATCATGAAGTTGGAGGTGCTTCTCATTTTCATACCCCTGTCCTCATTACCTCTGGCTCTCCATTTATGTTTGGATTTTGATTAAGATTCCAGGAGCAAGCTATGGAGACAGTTTAAATGACTTATATACCTGTATAGGGAGAGCACTACTCATTTGATTGGCTAGAGGGTCCTTTCAAGTTTCATCCATTCAAATTATAGCCAAGAGCAAAAATATATTTAAAGAAAATTGGCTTCCCATAATTAAAGTGATTAAAACAAATATTAAACATTGGAAAACAGCCAACATTTTTTTCTTATTTACCTTTTTAATGAGGTATAATTTATATGAAGCACACAAATATTAGGTGTACAGCTCCATGAAGTTTTGCATGTGACTATACCTGTGTCTCCACCACACATTTGAAGATTTAGAACACCTCTAATTCCAGAAAAAGGTCCCTCTCTCCTCCTTTCTCATACTTAATAGTCACCAAAGAAAGCCACCGTTCTTTCCTCTGTTCTAATCACCATCTTGGATGTCGTATCAATGTCGTTATGAGGTATGTGCTCCTTTGTATCTGGCTTCCTTCACTGTCTGTGAGACTGATCTATGTTGCTGTATGTAATGGGAAGGGGAGGGGTCCAGGGGATTATTCTTTTTGTTGCCTGTTGTATTCTGTTGTATGAATATACTATAGTTTATCCATTTTACTGTTGATGGACAATTTGTTTTCCAAATTTTGGCTGTCATGAGGACTAAGTCTGTCCTCTGCTAAATTGTCAAGTGCATCATGCTTGTCTCCAGTGCCTTTTCATTTTTCCTGCAGCTCACTGGCATTGTTAACTCAGTAACTTTCCAGGATACAAACTCGGCCAACCCACCTGGCTAATGGTAGCACAGGGTACTCCCAAATCTGCCTCTGTAAAAGTACTTTGTCTTTCTCCTCTACATTATCAAATTGATTTTCCCAAATCTTGCTCTGAGTCAGGCAAATTCAATTTGGCGTTAAAATTGGATAATGGCTCATTTATGTTATCTCCTCCAAGAAATATTTTCCTTTTAAAAACGGATTCCAGGAGACATAGTGTCTTAGTTCAAAGGAATTAACCATTAATGCTTGAATTTTTATGTTTTCAGGCTAATGGAGAACTTTGAGAAAGCTGCTTTATAAATACTAAGGGAAGTTGTTCTTTCCACCATATTTAAGGGAAGCTCTAACAGGGAGAATGGCTAAAAAATAAGGCAGAGATTTAAAATCATTCCAATGAAAGGATGAATTTATGACTCATATTTCTTGTGTCATTCTTTTCGTAATGTCTAACACATAGTAATAGTCAATGGAGTAAGTGTGTGTTAGTTTCCTGTGGCTATTATAACAAATGACTATAAACTGGGTGGCTTAAAACAATAGGAAATTATTATCTCATGGTCTGGAGGCAAAATGTCAAAAAATCAAAGTGTTAGCAGGCTCTCTAAAGGCTCTAAGAGAGAATCCATTCCTTATCTCCTGTAGCTTCTGGAAGATGCAGCCATTCGTGGGCTTTTGGCAGCTCCAGTCTCTGGCTCTGTGGTCACACTGCTTGCTCCTTCTCTGTGGTAAAACTCCCTCTGCTCCTTACTTATGAGGAGACATGGGATTGCATTTCAGGCCCATCGAGAGAATCCAGGATAAGCTCCTCCTGTCATAATCATTAACTTTATCGTATCTTTTGCCATGATAAGGTAATAGTTACTTTTTTTGCCCTGTAAGATAATATTCACAGGTTCTGGGGATTAAGATGTGAACATTTCTTTTGGAGACCACCATTCAGTTCACTAATCAATGCATACTATATTTTTTGGTGACAGTATTTTTCTCAGGATAACTAATGGGAACATAAAGATTAGATCAACCTAAAATTTTTTTAATACAAAAGTAGAGATTCCTCTATTTTTAGTATCCAGAAAGTACAGCTAGAGAAAATAACATTTGAATATCCCTTTGTCTATTCTTTGGACTTCATGCTTATTTTTACTAGTTAATTATTAGAGCACCCTACTTTGAAAGATAACCCTGACAAACTGGTTGTATGAATGCATGTCATAAATGTAGGTTAAAAGATTTAATTGAGGGCCTCCCTGGTGGCGCAAGGGGTTAAGCACTGCACAATGAAGCAATCCGCAGCCGCTGCAGCACGAGTTCCATCCTCAGCCTGCCAGAGAGCAATCCACATGGCGAAACAGACCTCTCCTGTCTCGCCTGCTGCTCCCCTCAGCAGTGTATTTCAGTCAGTCTGCCTGTTCTGTTCCCCACTCTGTCTCTGGTGAATCCTCGCACCCCCCTCCCCCGCATCTCTGGCCTGCACTCCAGCTCTTATATGCATAAATAAATCAATCTTAAAAAAAAGATTTAATTGAAAATGTCACATGACAATGAAGAATGTAGCACTTGTACCCTGACAAATAACCAGCCATGCCATATTGCCCAAAGGAAAATGAAGGGATTTTTTTTTAAATTTAATTTTATTTTACACATTTTTTTACATCATTTTTGCACAATTTTGTATGCATTTTCATCTTGGTTAAATTCCCCCTACAATTCCCACCCCCCTTATTTTGACCCTAATCCCTCTTCCCCTCCTTTTCCTCTCCCCCCCGCCCCCACCGTGTGTCTCTAGTTTATAGTTGCTTGTTGATTTAGATTTTTACTTTATTATAATTAGTCTTTTTCTTGGTGCCTTATTTAGGTTTTCAAAATTCCTGCTATGAGTGAGACCATCCGGTATTTTTCTTTTTCTTTCTGGCTTATTTCGCTGAGCATGATCCCTTCCAGCTTCATCCATGTTGCTGCAAATTGCATGAGATTATCTTTTAGATTGCAGAGTAATATTCCATGGTGTATATATGTCACATCTGCTTGTTCCAGTCATCTACTTTTGGGCATTTGGGTTGATTCCATAGCTTACCTATTGTAAACAGTGCTGCTATGAACATAGGGGTGCAGGTGCCCTTTTGAATTAATGTTTCTGTGTCCTTTGGGTAAATATCTAGGAGTGGAATTGCTAGATCATATGGAAGCTCCATCTTTAGCAGGTTGAGGAATCTCCACGCAGCTTTCCATAGTGGTTGGAACAGTTTGCACTCCCACTAGCAGTGCAGGAGAGTTCCTTTTTCTCCACATCCTCGCCAACATGTGTTGTAGCTAGTTTTCTTAATATGTGCCATTCTCACTGGTGTAAGATGGTATCTCATGGTAGTTTTGATTTGCATTTCCCTGATTACAAGTTATACTGAACATTTTTTCATATGCCTGTTGGCTGTTTTCACATCCTCTTTGGAGAAGTTCCTTTTTAGCTCTTCTGCCCATTTTTTGACTGGATTATTTACTTTGTTTGTTGAGTCTCTTCAGCTCTTTGTAGATTTTTGTGATCAGTCCTTTATCATTAGTGTTGTGTGCAATGAAGGGATTTTTTTTTTTAATTTTAATTCACTCACTTTGGGAGTGAGTCTGATAACTTTTTTGTATGAAGTTTATCAATTTTAGAACTTTTCTGAAAGCGATATTTTAGTCTTTAATGTTTACTTCTGCTCTTTGTATATAAGGTAGGAAAAGGATATTTTTCAGTGAGAATGATAATAAATATAGCCTTTAAAATTTAGCCAGATTTGTAATAGAGTAGTTATTTTCAGTTCCTGAGTGGAATGGACTCATTGAGATTGTTCTGTGTGCAAAGCACAGTGCAACATCATGGATGGAGATGACTTGCTTGTATTCATTTGCTTATCATTCATTTGTTCAAAAAATACTTACTGGATGCCTTTGTGTGCCAGGCATTGTTCTAGGAGCTTGGCAAACTGTGATAAACAATACAGGTATGGATTTTAGTTTCATGGAGTGTATGTTCTAGTGAGGAAAATAGACAATCATTAGATAACAGAAATATTAGAGAATGATAAGTGGTAGGCAGAGAATTGAAATAAGATATGCTACAGAGTGACCAGGGACTACTTTTTTTTTTAAGATTTATTTATTTATACAAGCACTGGGGTATAGTCAGAAGTGGGGGAGGGTGAGAGAATTCACCAGAGCCAGAGCGAGGAGCAGAGTAGGCAGAAGGACCGAAGTACACTGCTGAGGGGAGCAGCAGGCGTGGCAGGAGAGGTCTGCGTGCCATGTGGGGCCCTCGCTGGTGGCTGGGGGTCAAACCGGCACTGCAGAGGCTGCGGGCAGCTTTGCAGCCCAGTGTTCAACCACTGCGCCACCAGGGGAGGCCCCAGGGACTTCTTTTGATGGGTGATTCAAGAAGACCTCTTTTAGGAGATGATATTAGGATGAATTTGAGAGGACACAGAATGAGCCAGATGGTGACTCGGTGGGTGCAGAAGCACACAGGGCTGTGGAGACAGCTTTTGCAGTGGTCCCAGCTAAAACGAGCTTGCCATCTTTGAGGAACCAAAAAATGAAGCATAGTGGGTGCAGGGTTCATGAGGGGAAAGTGAGATGGGAGAGGGAGTTAGTATGATCACATGGTGCTGTGGTTCTCAATCTGGGTTTCACATTACAAATGTCTACAGAAATTCTCTAAAATTATCTTATCTTGGCCAAATTAAATCTGCATCTATGAGGCAGAACCTGGGATCCATTGTTGTTTTGTTTGTTCCCATAAGAATCCAAATTTGATTTGAACCGACATGGTAAATCTGGGTTTTGAAATGGTAAGGAATATTATTTTAGGATCAGTGGACTCTCAGTGGAATCCTTAAGTAAAGCGGGAGTTAGTGAGTATGTCTGACTTAGAGGGGTGTGAGCAGATCCGTGTTCAGAAAACTGGATTCAGGATACCGAATGGTGGTGGGAGGAAGAGTGCTTTGGAGGCTCTGGGGAAAGTCACAGAGAACCACAGATGAGGACCCGAGGCAGATTTAGGGAGATGATGGTGACAATTGAATTGGACACTTTAGAGGGTGGATGTGGAGGATGGAGGATGGGTTTTCCTAGAGTGGGGGCTGTGAAAGGTGAGTGCAAGGGGCCTAAGACTTCTAGTTGTTTATGCTGAAACGATTTTCTTTCTAAGTCAAGTATTAAAGGGAACTTCAAAATATATTTTTTAGTGTGAGCCTAATGAATTTGTATGGAATGAACAAATCAACCTGGCAAGTAAACATATTTTAAATAATTATGAAGGTCCCTTTCAAAGGCAAAGATCGAATAGAAAGCTCAAAGCCTGAGATCCAGCTGTCTGGGGGCCAAGATCCTGACCAGCGATGGGGGGGGGAACCCAGGGTTGTAGCAGGAGGGCAGTGCTCACAGGGGCCACAGCAGCTCCCCCACAAGCCTGCACTGGTCAGGGGATGTCCCAGGCAGGTCCTGTGGGGGCTCCAGATGGAAGGTGAGGGAAGATGAAGATACTTGAGCAATCACAGTGGGAATTAAGGGTTTATGCAGGAACAGGACTTCCTCCCCAATCCTCTGGACACAGATTCCATTCAGCCCCTTCTGGCCTCTCTCCCTCAGCCCTCTAGTGCTTCTGTTGGTCTTCCTGACTCTTGGTTTGCTGCCAGTAGAATTAGCTTCACAGCTTTTCTTTTTGCTCTTGACTTTGTGCTAGTTTCTAGTAACAAAGCAAATGGGGTCATAGAGTCCTCCTTTTGTGCGCCCTGCCCCTTCCCTCTTCTCTGCTTGCCCTTGTAGAGGAAGACAAGCCGGGCTCATATATCCTGCTCATTGGAGCACAGCACAGCGCAGCGGACTGTGTTTCTGTACCTCAGCAGCGGACTAAAGCAGCACTTGCATCTGGATATTTTCCCAGGCTGTGATTTGTGGAGGACTTGCAAATAAAGAAACCAGCGGGGCCAGGAAGAGGGATTAGTAAATAGGGAATAGCCTCCACTCTTAATTTTAGTCTATTTCTTATCGTTTTCTTATCTTTTGGGATTTGTCTATGATAATGAAACATTTATCTATATAACCCTCCAACAAAACTGTAAAACTTACGTATTTCTTTTCAACCACTTTCCATTATAAAATATAACGACTGTACAAAGCTATCCATAGATGTATAGGTTAATGATTAATTAGAAAGTAGACACCTGTACAGCCGGTACACCACCTGCCTGCCCCAACCCTCATGTCCCTTGCCCCTCACACTCCTTCCTTTTCCCCCCAGGGAACCACTCTTCTCATTTTCATGACGTTAATTTTTCTTGCTTTAGAAAATAATCTTATTTTCATAATGTCATTTGATTTTATTTATTTTTTAATGCAATATAAATGGAATTAGACTGTACATCTTTTGAGTCTCATTCTTTTGTTCTGTGTTAGGTTTATAAGATACATTTATTTAGTTGTGTGTAACTATAGCTTGCTAAATTTCACTGGCATGTGGAATCTCATTGAATGAAAATATGACCACTCTGTTTATGCACCTCTTTGGTTCACAGCTTGGGGAATACAAAGGATGCTGCTGTGAATAATCTCATACTGCATCCTAGTGAGTTTCTTCATCAGCCTGGAAGAGGAGTTGCTGACTCGTGGGTCATGCCTTTCCTCACCTTTCTTGTGTCCCAGGATGACCTTATGTGGTTGCCAACATTTAGTATTATCAAACTTTTTTTCTTGTTTGTTTGCTTTTTTTTTTAAATAAACTTTATTTTTATATTCCCCATACAATTGCAATCCCCTTATTTTTTTACCCCAATCCCTCCCCTCCCCACAACCCACCCCCCATAGAGTGTCTCTTGTTCATAGTCATTTGTTGATTTTGATATTTTCTTTCTTATAGTTATTCTTTTTCCTGGTCCCTTATTTAAGTTTTCTGGATTCCTGCTATGAGTGAGACCATTCGGTATTTTTCTTTTTCTTTCTGGCTCATTTCGCTGAGCATGATCCCTTCCAGCGCCATCCATGTTGCTGCAAATTGCATGTGTTTATCTTTTTTGAATGCTGAGTAATATTCCATGGTGTATATGTGCCACATCTTCTTGATCCAGTCATCTATTTTTGGGCATTTGGGTTGTTTCCAAAGCTTAGCTATTGTAAATAGTGCTGCTATAAACATAGGGGTGCAGGTGCTCTTTGGAATTGATGTTTCTGTGTCATTTGGGTAAATACCTAGGAGTGGAATTGCTGGATCATATGGAAGCTCTATGTTTAGTAGGGTTTGTTTGCTTTTTTAAGATGAGGGTGTATATTCATCTCTCTTTATGACTCTCTCTTCTCTGTTTACTGGTAAGGTTGATCCTTTCATCTTTATGGCCATATGGAGTTTGTCTTTTGTGAAGCAGGTCATTTTTCTGTTGTGTTGTCTACCTCTTTTGAATTGTTTGTAGAATTCCTTACACATTCTGGATCTTAGTCTCCTGTTCAACATAGATATGACTCATTTCTTATCCTACCTGGTGGCTTGACTTGTAACTCTCCTTATGGTGTTTCTTGGTAAACAGAAAATTTTAATTTGATGTAGTCAAATTTAGAAATCATCTCCTTTATGTTTGTGCTTTTTGTTTCATGCTTAAGACATCTCTCCCTATCCCGAGGTCAGGAGGATAGTTTCTGTCTTAAATTCTAAACCTGTAGAGTTTAGCCTTTCATGCTTAGGTCTGAAGTTCATCTGAAATTAATTTTTATGTGTAGTGTGAGGTAAAGATACAAATTAATTTCTTCTTTATGGAGATAACAATTATCCTACTGCCATTTATTGAAAAGACCCCTTGCTACCTCTGTGAGGTATAACATTTAAGAGTTTAATTCTGATTCTGAGCATTGGTCTGCTTTATCGGTCTATTCATTGTCTATAACACACTGGTTTAATTATGATGTCTCTTTAAATCAAGTTAATATTTGAGATGGCATTTGTGATCAACAGAGTGTTGGTCCCTCACATTTCCGTATAAAATTTTAGAATCAACTTATCAAATTCCACCTGCCCCTAAATAAAGTTTTTGGATTTTGAGTGGGATGGTATTGAATTTCTGAATTGCTTTGGAGAAAACTGATAGCTTTACAATATTGAGTCTTTATAAATCTTTTTAATAAATGTCTTAATAAGATTTTACAGTTTTTTCTCCTTGAACATCCTACGTATCTTTTGCTGAGTTATTGCTAGGTACTATATGTTTTTTTAATACTTTTTAAATTGATATTTTTAAGATTCAATTTTATGCTTGCTCTTATATAGAAAGGTAGTTGGTTTTCTACATTGCTAATTGATTTTCCTATGCTGCTAAATTTTCTCCTAGCCTAACAACTTATCTGTAAGTACCTTTGGCTATTCCACAAACATAATCATATCATTTGTGAGTCATGACAGCTTTATTTCTACCTTTCTAATTCTAGTGCCTTTTATTTACTTACGCGTGGCTAGGGTCCCATTTGACTGTTAACTAGAATTACTGATGCTAGGCATTCTACTGCTAATTCTGAAGGGGAATTTTCTGCTTTTAACTATTAAGTATGATGATTGCTATGGCAGTTCTGGGTGGGAGTAGATAATCTAATAAAGGGGAAAGAACTGATCTCCTACTCTTATTTTTCTAAGGGCATTAAAGAATGAAGATTGAATTTTATTAAATATGTTGTTTGCATTTATTGAGGTATGATTTTTCTGAGTTAATGTGAGAAATTAAGTTCCTAATTTTGGCATGTTAAACAAACTAAGTGTCTGTGCTAGAATTAACTTGATAATTTACATATTATTGTACTTGGCTAGCTAAAGTTTTGAGTGGGGTTTGTATCTGTGTCATGAGAGTGTGTAGTCTATGATTTTCCTTTCTTACACTATCTTTGTTGTTAAAAATAAGGCATTGAAATATTTAATTTAATTCTGAATTTCCCTGAAGAATAAAAATTAAGTGTTTCTGATGTGAAAGGCACAATTGCATTGAAATAGAGCTATTTACCCATGCATGTAGTTTAAGGAATATTAAATATTTAGGAACTGGTTTTCTTTGGAAATCATGTTCAGAATGTTTCAATTTGGCTAATAGAGAAAATTATTTTATAGAGAAAGAGTTGTTTTCAAAATATTTTCATGAGAATGTTGGCAACATGTTTGTAGTGTCCTCATCCTTTCATAAAATAATTTTTTAGGTAAGTAGAGTTGAAACTTGTTTTGATACCACTTCAATCTCTAAATTAAACTGTCAATGTGGAGCAAATATTTCTTGTCTTAGATAGTGAGTATTGAGTCAGCAGTTGAATACTCTATTTTCTAAAGCAAGTTTTCATTGTGTTGTTGTAAGTTAAAAAAGTCAAACTCTAGATAAAGGCCATTTGATGTATCATATCTAATGTAATTTTGATTGATGTTTACTTTCTGGATCCTATGTATGTTTTTTATATGCTAATTTATTCTTTTGAAAAGTGTTCAGAAATCACCTGAGAACCTCAATGGTAGAACTTGCTCAAACAAAGGGGCCCTTCGATCCCTAATTATATGAAACACATACACCCCAGAGGCAGTATTGGGCAGGTCAGAGGGCCAAGTAGTCAGCCTGAGGAAAGGGTGCCTGCCTCCCAGGAGGGGCTGTGCAGTCGTGTGTGTGCATACATGGGTGTATATGTACATGCATATATATGGTTTGTATGATTGTTTATCATGGCCACTGACTATTGAAACAAATGGGATATATTAAAAAACCATGAATTCACAAAGAAGGAAATTTAACAAAGTGTGGTAAGAGGTCATTTTAATGTATACTTGAACTATTAATACCATTTACAACAAACATGATCTATTCTACTGAAATGGCAGTGTTCCAGTGTTTTGTGGTGGCAAAGGCAATGATTCAGGAAATATTAAGGTTTTAGAATGAGAGGAGACAGCCATGCTGTCTCATGTTCTTGCCCCAGAGATGAGGCCAGTGAATTGCTAAGATCAGAAAGGCGTTTTTTATTAGAGTTGGCACTAACTTTATTTTTAACTTCACTTACTCAACACAAATTTATTGAGAATTTATTATGTGTGAGTTACTGTTCTACTTAATGGGGATAGATAGTGAGCAAGTGAAGTCCCTCCCTCGTGGGGTTTATATTCCAAAGTTGGAGACTGGCAACAAACAAAGGGCTAAATAATGAAATGACAGGTATTGAGTGGGGAGAAGAAAACTATAGCAAGAAAAGGAATAATGCTGATAAGTAATGCTGTATTGGGTAAAATGGGCAAGAAAAGTCTCACTGAGGACATGACCTTGGGACAAAACCTGAATGAAATGAAGGAATAAGCCCTGTAGGAATCCAGGGAAGAATGTTCTAGAAAAAAGAACAAAGTGCAGATGCTGGGTGGGTTCCTAGATACCAAGGTCAGTGTGGCTAAAGCAGGTAAGTCTTGGTGGTGGGCCTGGAGGTGGGAGATGGGCTAGGGATTATTAGTAGCCTGGGGGCCATGTGAGGACCTTGGGATTTTCTAAATATGCAAGAAGATATTGGAGAGCTTTAAGCAAGGAAATAACATGATCTGATTTTGGTTTGGAATGATCCACTCTGGCTGCTGTAGAGCAGTTTGGAGAGAAATAAGGCTGGAAGAGGGCTAGAGGTGTGAGGCTACAGCAGTGTTTGTTAAGAGACCATGGAAACCAGACATTCAGAGCAGTGAGATAGTGACAGCTTGATGGCTTCTTGATACATTTTAATGGCAGAACCACAAGATTTGCAGCACTAGATGTGGGATCTAAGGGAAATTCCAGGTACCCCAGCAGTTTTGTCTATTTTCTTTCACCTGACTAGACCATGTTACAATAGAAAGAGTTTCCAGGATTTAATTTTGCTTTTGTTTTAAACCGAAGGCTTTTCAAGTCAACTTTAAAATTTTGTTAGCAGATGATCCTGTGTCTCTATAGTGGTATGATTTATTTATAGTGTACCTGCCCACAGGTGGCACTAACTTTGTATCTGATTTACTTTAAATGTCTGCACCTGGTTCAATTTCAGTTTACATCTAGCAACTTCGTAATGTTTTAATCTCAGCATTGACCTGAAAATTGCTAGGTCTTTTTGAAGTTAGATTTGCTTCAAGATTGATGCTGCATTAACATGATGGTTGTGGCTCTGGGTGTTGGCACTAAAGAAATTATCCTGGAAAAAAAAGAGAGAGAGAAAGAATCTATTAGCTTGGGCCTGCTTGCAGCAGACAGGAGCTTGCATACAGAACAGTTCCAATAATGCGGAGTTCCGATTATGCCAACTCATTAAATGGGCTGGGGAACAGCACCATTGGAGAGCAGTTTCCTTGCTGTGGTGCAGTGACACTGAGTCTCAACTCTGAATTGATGCCAAAGGCAGATCCATTGGATTTTGTGAATACTTATTGTTGTCTGTTTTTCCTCCCCCTTCAGACTAGAAGAAAAACATGTCAAATCAGGATATCATTCATTAATCAAATATTCCTTTCAACAATGTAGTTTACTAATGCAGGATGTTGCTCATGCTTATCATCACAACTTACAGTGTTATTGCCATTCTTACCTTTGAGGGGAAACACACCACAGAACACACATTCCAGATGGTTGTTTTTAAAATGGGACTCCAGAGGCAGAATGAAGACAAGCATTTTACTTCCATTTCTGTTAGTCTCCCCACACTGCTAAGTTACCAGCAGAGGAATGTGTGGATTGGTATTTCCACAAAGTTGCCTTTTCAGTAGCTTCTACACCAGGTTAAATATTTCCCACAAAACAGATACAGCACATTTTAGGCAGAGCCTATGCAGAGCTTGCATTCGCTTTATAAGCAAATATGAGCAGAGATGGATTGTCTTCATTCCCCTGGAGCATAACCTGCTGGAAGATGCCAAGTGAAGTCTAAAAGTGTACAGTGAAGCAGCATGTTAACTACAGAGATGTGTTTGAATGCTCACAGATGTTTCCTGTTGAGCCAGTGTCTCGGTCTCATTTTGTTCCTTATTGGATATGTGGGATTTACGCTTCAGGCTATTGGAGAGACTTCAGATACTTAGGTCTGAGAGTACTTATAGGCAGCACGTAAAATCTTGAAAACTTTGGGAGTTCTAGCCCTTGACCTCGACCTCTCTTGATTTGTCCCTTTCCTTCTTCAAACTCTACCCCTTTGACTTCCATTAACACCAGACATCTCTGGGTCTCTTGCAGGATCCTCCCTCTACTGTAGAGTCCTTGGCCCACTGCTTTATCCTGGATTCTTCCTGGGTAGTCTCCTTCACAGGCTTGGCTTTACCTCATCTGGAGACAGAGGCCTGTCCAGCTGTCATCTCCAGCCCAGACCTCTCCTTTGAGCATTTGTTCTGTGTATCCAATTCCAGTTAGTCATTCCTTCCTGGCAGGGCCATAGGCACCTCAAACTCTACAGGTTCCCCACCAGACTCTTCATTCTGCCCCTATCAGTACCTTTTCAGTCACTTACAACTTCCCCTGCAACATAAATCAATAATCAGGTCTTAGCCTATCTTTTTTCCTTCCTAAATATATTTTATAAAAAAGCTGCTTTTAATTTTTTTTTTTAACAAAGTGAGCCCATGGTTAAAAAATTAAATAGTGAAGAATGGCTTAGAATGAAAACATCATTTCCTTGCCTCACAGTGTCCCCCTCCCCCTGCCAAGCGGAACCACATTCAACTCCTGTAACTGCTTTTTCTGGTAGTTGTTGTTGTGTATCTAAGTTCTGTGCTTACATTGTCATTTCCTCATTTATCAATTTTGGACAGCACCTACTGGTTTCCTGCCATGCTTCCCATCTCTCCTCCCTCCTTTACCCAATGTAGATCTATCACAATTTTCAGTTCTACTTGAGTAATTTAAGTAATCTAGTTATATTTGATTTCTTGCTTCATCACTTTTAGATGGACTCACTTGATCCCTGATTTAGAGGCTGAGAAATAGCACCTCCATCCTTCCCTGTAGCCCCCCCACCCCCGTTCCCCATCTCCTCTTTCCTGTGCACTGACTTTCCAGATATCAAAATTGATACCATTTATTTGATAAATTTATTTTTGCTCAGTTTTGAGACATTACTACATTATGTTATCCAGTGTTGTTTGTTAAGTCTCATATCAACCTATTTGATCTGGGATTTTTCTTTAGAAACTTTTAGACTGTTCTCTTTCACTTTGCAGTTCTGAAATTTCCCCATGTTGTATTCAGATGTGTGCTTTAAAAAAATCATGCGTATTCCATTATTTTCTTACTAATTGTTTCACCTTTGCCAGCAGTCGATAGGACAAACCAGAAATTACCGTTTAGAGGCCTATATTTTCTTATTTTTCAATATTATGGAAGGTTTTCTATGCTTTATCTTCCAAGCTTTTATTAATTAGAAAATAAATTCATCTGGGATTGCTTTTTCCATTACATCCTGAACTTATTTTTTTTTTTCACCTTTCTGAGAATAATAATTCTATCCAAAAAACTTTTAAAGGTACAGAGATTTCCCTTGTGCCCTCTGCTCCCATTACGTGCATATACCCTCTCCCATTACCAGTTTGTCCCACTAGGGACATATGGTGTAATTGATGGACATACATTGGCAAATCATAATCACCTCAAGTCCATCTTTTACATGAGGATTCACTTGTGGTGTCATACAGTCTATGGGTTTGGGCAAAATTATAATGACATAGTATCATATAGGGTATTTTCAATGTCTTAAAAATCCTCTGCTGTTTATCCCCCATCCCACCCTCATCCACAGCAATTACTGATTTCTTTTAATTATCTCCATAGTTTTTCCGTTAGTAGGTGGTCGTATATTTGCCATCTTATTACAGTATGTAGCCTTCTCAGATTGGGTTCTTTGACTTATGAGTATGTATTTAAGTTTCCTCCGTGTTTTTTCATGGCTTGAAAGGACATTTCTTCTAAGTGCTGAATAATATTTCGTTGTTGAATATGCCACCATTTATTTGTTCACTCAGTGAAGGGCATCTTAATTGCTTCCAAGTTTTGGCAATTATGAATAAAGCTGCTATAAACAGCTATGTACAGGTATTTGTGTGAACATAAGTTTAAACTCCTTTGGGAAAATACCAAGGAGCATGGTTGCTGGATTGTATAGTAAGTTAATTTTGGTAAGAACTTACCAGACTATCTTCCAAAGTAACTGAACCATTTTGCTGGTTCAGCAAGAATGAGAGTTGTTATTGCTTCACTTCCTAATACTGGTGTTGTCAGTGCCTGGGACTTTGACTGTTGTAATAGATGTGTGGTGGTATCTTATTTTAATTTGCATTTCACTGATAACATATGAGGAACATCTTTTCATATACTTATTTGCGATCTGTTTATCTTTTCTAGTAAGTTATCTGTTAAGGTGTTTGACCCATTTTTTATTTTATTTTATTATTTTTTAAAGATTTTATTTATTTTTATAAAATAACCGGGTTACAGGCCAAATGCGTGGGAGGGTGAGAGGATTCACCAGAGACAGAGCAGGGAACAGAACAGGCAGACTGACGAAATACCCTGCTGAGGGGAGCAGCGGGCGAGATCGGAGAGGTCTGCTGTGCCATGTGGGATTCTCGCTGGCCGGCCAGGATTGAACCCACGCTGCAGAGGCTGTGGACAGCTTCACAGTGCAGCGCTCAACAGCCTGTGCCACCAGGGGAGGCCCTGACTCATTTTTTAAATTGGGGTTTCTTACTATGTTTTAAGAGTTCTTTGTATATTATGAGTAATGGTCCTTTATCAGATGTATCTTTTGCCACTTTTTTCCCCATTTCACAGTAGAACAGTTTTTTAATTTTAATGGACTTTAGCTTATCTGTTATTTCTTCCGTAGGCTGTATCTTTGATCTTGCAGCTAAAAAAGTCCTCCCAATCTCAAGGTCACCTAGGTTTTCTTTCGTTATCTTCTAAGAATTTTATAGTTTTGCATTTTACATTTCGGTGTATAATCCCTTTGGAGTTAACTTTTGTGAAAAGTGTAAGGTCTATGTGTAGACTGATTTTTTTTTTTTAATGTATGGATGTCCAGTTGTTATTCCAGCAGCATTTATTAAAAAGACTATTTGCTCCACTGTATTGTTTTTGCTTCTTGTCAATATCAACTGACTGCACTTACGTGAGCATATTTCTGGGTTTTCTATCATGTTTCATGTTTGTTGCTCTATTTGTCTATTCTCTTACCAATACTAAGCTTTCTTGATTAGTGTAGCTTTATTTTATTCTTTTGCTTCTTTCCATAAACTTCAGAATCAGTTTGTTGATATTTGCAACATAACTTGCTGGAACTGTATGGGATTGCATTAAATTTTTAGTTGGAAAGAACTGACACCTTGACAGTGTTGTCATCTTTCTGTCCTTGAACATGGAATATCACTCCATTTATTTAGTTTTTCTTTGAGCATATTCATCACTTTTGTAGTTTTCCTCACATAGCTCTTCTAATTTTTTTTAGATTTATGCTGAAATATTTCATATTTTAGGGCATGAATGTGAGAGAGATTATGTTTTCAATTTCAATTATACTTGTTCACTGCTTGTGTGTAGCAAAGTTATCGACTTTTGTATATTAACTTTGTATCTTGTGACCTTGCTATAATTGCTATGAGTTCCAGGAGTCACCATGAATTTTTGATTTACTTATATGAGGAGACGGTATATTAACATCTCACAGTGAGATTTCTGTAGTGAAATTGGTATTGCATTAATTCCATTTTGGATTCTTCTCAGTCATTTTTTTCTCTTTTTTTGGACTTATTAAAAAGTATATGCAGGCACATCTGGAAGGATACATGCCGGTTATTGATACTTTGTCAGTGGATGAGGAGTAAAAGAATCTACTTTATGTAATGCTGTATTTGTGTTCCTTAACTATTTACATTTTGATATAAAACCTCATAAAGAGAAGTATACAAAAACATAAATGTACAGCTGAAAGAATAATTTAAAGTCACTACCTATGTAGCTACTGTCCAGATTAAGAAATAGGAAACCACCGGTCATCAGAAGCTCTGTGAAGTCCCTTCCCAATCCCACTGCCCTTCTCAAAGTAACCACTCTCCACATCTGTAAGATTATTGCTCCCTTGCAGTTCCTTACAGTTTTACCTCCTCAGAATGGATTCCCAATGACTTTTTTGGGACTTAGGTGAAATTATAATATACAGTCCTGTCTAAATGGGATATTCTTTGGTGTCTGACTTAACTTCGGTTTACTAAGATGCATGTCTGTGATTGGATGTAACTGTAGCTTATTCAGTTCCATTGCTACAAAATATTTCATGATATGAATACATAATAATTTACTTGTACAATCTGCTATTCATGGGCATTTGAGTTGTTTCTAGTTTTACACTATTGACAATAATGCTGTTAGTACCACCATTCTTGTACAGATAAATGTACACTCATTATTCTGCTAAGTATACACTGAGGAGTGAAATTGCTGGTCCTTGAGCATGTCTATCTTCTGTTTTACTAGACACTGCCAAGCAATTTTATAAAGCACTTCTACTAATTTATGCAACATACTGTCCAATTAAAAAAATTCTTTTTTACTGTGAGTCTAGAGGGGCATCTTATTGTAGCTTTTATTTACATTTTATTGATGACTAATGATGACTCATTTTTACTTGTCAATTGCCCCTCTGCATTTCTTCTTTGCTGTTGGGTTATTTTCTTTTCAAGTTGTCAGCATTAAAAAAAAGCCCAACATATTTTGCTTTCATATGATCTGCCAGTTATGCCAGTTATATGTGTTACAAACATCTTTTGCCACTCTGTGACTTGTTTTTTAACTTCCCAGAGGGTATCATTTAACAAATGGTTTTTATTTTAATGTTATCCAAGGGATCAACTGCTTTTTCTGTCTTATTTCAGAATCTTTTTCCTAATAAAAGGCCAAGAAGATGTTATCTTACTCCTTTTTTTCTAGAAACTTTCTTTGTCACATTTAGGTCTGCAGTTTATCTGGAATTGATTCTTGTGTGTAGTCTGAGGTCAGGTTCAAATTTCTGTGCTAAAACCAAATGGACACAAATCTATGTTTCTTTAGCAACAGCAACATAAAAATCAAGCAGGTGGTGGAAAGCACTACCTCATGTGGTTGAGCCCTTCACCATCCTCCACCCATCCTCACTACCCCCTCCTCGCCCCAGTCTCCCCAGGGAGCCTGTCTTCTTGCCTTCTGTACCTTCCCACCGCCCCCACCCCCCAACCTGCTCTAGGTCAGTAAGTTCTTGAAGGTGAATGGAAAAGGAAAAGTGCTTTATATTTTGATCTTATAAGCATTTAGTTTTGCTGTAGCTTGTCTTTATTTTCATGAGTCTTTTTACTCAAGGAAATGAAATCATTTTTTAAAGTGAAACTTATTGCGAAGCAAAACCTGAAATTTCAGAGATGCTCATTTTTCTCTCAGTATTGAAGTGCCACCTACATTTTGAATGCAGTCATGCTTTCCATGTGTAGAAAGTCAATCTTTAATTTTGTCAAAAATTATTGGAACTTGCAAATGTGAATTTTCAAATTGAACTGAACTTGCTTTATTAATAGTCTGTCTTATATCCAGAAGAATGCTTCTTTTAGCCAAAAAAGAAAAAAAAAGTTTGGAATAGCAGTGATGATTTTCTGCATACAGGTCTTTTGGAAGGAAAAAAAACATACAGCTGGAAGGAGTTTAAGATGTCATTTAGTGTAGGATTTTACTTCTAAGAAGTGGACCATTCTCACTTTTAATGTAATCCAGAAATGAAAATTCCACACCTTCTCCTGGTAGTATTTAATATGTTTCACCATCAGTGAGTTTTCTTTATGCTGCATCTTCAGCCTGTTTTCTTATTTGCTTCAAATAGAAACAGAAATTGGACTAACCATCTTGTGTCTAGAATAATCCTACATCATGGGCATTACTAAGTCCTACATCAACCTTCTCTTTGTGATATAATCTATTTATTTAGGTCTTTCTCTTAAGCCAGTTTGCAGATCCTCTAACTGCTATTTTTAAAGTCATATCTGAATTCTTTCCATGTCATCTACAAATTATGGTTTATAGAATCAAAACTTGAACCTCATAAGGTTGCCACGGTATGATCCAATGCTAGTTAATCATTCAGAACAATACTCTTTTAAAGATTTTTCTGGCCAAGACAGCTAACCTGATTTTCCATGATAAAATAATCTTTGGACTTAAGCCTACCCATGGCAGTTTGAGCACACTTGGTTACCTCTGCTTCCTAAGACTACACAAAATAATAAGTGACAGATAGAGAATGTTTACACACAAATGCACATGGACAAAGAGAGCAGGTGCTGAGACTTGGTTGGATGAGGGATGCCAATAGATTTTTGTAAGATAGAATGCAAATGCATGAATGGGAATTGAATCAGCAGAGGGGAGAAAATGGAAAGCTAAGCACCCACAGGGAAATAAACCAACCTGAAGAAATGGATTTGTGGTCAGGACTAGAAGGGCTTCAGACATGGAACCACAAGCTATGATGGGCGAGGCCAGAAACTGGGACGAGTGGGAAATCTAAATCAATCGCTAGATTCCCCTCCATCTCAGGTGCTGGGACAAATACCTACCAGGACAAATACTCCTAATAGGTATATTTTCTAGGGAAATCAGTCCAAAGAAGCATGGGACTAAGAAACAACAGTTATAGATGAGAGTATAGTTGAGACATCGTCAGGAAAAGAGAGTATTCGGTAAAAGGCTACATATGGGAGGTGCTATCTCCTAGATCCTGGGAACTCTGACAGTCAGGCTTATATTTCTCCAGTCCTTTGTTAGAGGATTCTCTTCTGGGGAAAATGACTAATTGTGGAGAAAAGACATTGGAAATCTCCCATAAGTTATCTGTGTCCCCATACCACCTCACTCAGTTTATAGGATCCCCAGTGGACAGCTGAGGACCTCCACATATTTGAAGATCATCTCTAACAGGAATGACTGGGACCAAAAGAAACAATCAGAAAAGGAGGCTCAGAAGAAACAGAAGGAAAAGCAGGGAGAAAGAAAACTTCAAAATTGTAAGTGATAATCTTTGAGACATTACAGAAGATCATTACATCATGAAATAGGACTTGGAAATTAAAAATATGAGAGCAGAAATGAAACATTCAGTGAAGAGTTAAAAAGTTGATGACAATGCCCAGAAAGTAGAATGGAAAGGCAGAGATGGAAAACCTGAGAGAAAGAGGAAGATAAAACGATCCTGTTAGGATGTTCAAAGTCAGTTTAATGAGAGTTTCTTTTTTTTTTTTTAGATTTATTTTAAAAATTTATTTATGCATACAAGATCTGGGGTATAGGCCAGAGGTATGTGGCCGGGGTGGGGTGGGGTGGCAGTGAGAGGATTCACCAGAGACAGAGTGGGGAGCAGAACAGGCAGATTGACTGAACTCACTGCCGAAGGGAGCAGTGGGTGAGACAGGAGAGTTAGCTCCCTGGCTGGGATTGAATTTGTGCTGCAGTGGCTGGTGATAGCTTGATAGTGTTGAGGCTTAACCCCGTGTGCCACCAGGGAAGCCCCTGAGAAGAGTTTTAGAGAGAAGGCAAAAAACATGCAGGGGAGAAAATTATAGAAGAATGATATGAATACTTTTCCAAAATTAAAGGACATACATTTCCAATAGAAAGGGGACACTGAGTGGTGATGAAAAAAGGCTTGTTCCAAGACACTCCTGATAAAGTTTGTGAATATGAGTTTTTCCCCCCTACCTGTTTTAATAGAGGAAAATGTAAGTCACAACAAAGTCTCAGGAAGCAGACTGGAACCTGACTTCTTAATTGTAGTAATGAAACCTAGAAGAAATTGAGCAATCCCTTCCAAGTCTTGGGGAAATTAATCTCCAGTCTGGAATTCTGCATCTGACCAAACTGTTAATCAAATGCAAGGGTAGAATAAAGATTCTTTCAGAGAAACATTCAAGGTTGAAAGAGCTGGCCTCTCATGTGCATGGAATAGCCAAAAATTATTTGAGAACTGGGGGAAAGCAAAGGAAGTTCCCTGATGGGAAGTAAAGAGACGTTCCAGACCTGGTTATCACCTGTGTCAGGCCCGGAGGACAGCCCTTTCAGTTCTGACTGGAGGATGGAGAGACCAGGAGAGATAGAAATAAACCAAACATATTTCTTCACATATGTATTTGAGAAATTCCAAATTCTTGGAATTTCCTGGGTGTTGTGAGCGATAAATATATCTCTTGTTATATCAATGAAGGCAACATTTGGAAATACCTGAGGATGGGGCTGGTTGCCAGGGAAACTAAGAAGAATTGAGGGTTGGAACTTCCAGCCCCACCCCCAGAACTTCCAGACCTGAAGGAAGGAGAGAGAGGTTGGAGGGTGTGTTCAAGTATCAGTAACCAGTGAGTTAGTCCTACCTATGTAATGAAGCCTCCATAAAATTCCAAGAAGATAGGACTCCAGAGAGCTTCTGGGTTATGAAGACTTGAGGGAGAATGGTGTGCCTGGAGAGAGCATAGATGCTCCATGCTTTCCCCCACCCCCATAACTTGCCCTATGCCTCTCTACCATCTGACATTTGATTTATAATCTTAGTATCATTTGTAATAAATTGGTGATCTACTGAGTAAATGAGTTTCCTGAGTTTTGTGAGTTGTTTTAGAAATTAATCAAACCTGAGGAGGGTGTCCCAGGAATCTCTGATTTATAGCCAATTGGTAGAAGCACAGATAATAATCTGTGCTTGTGACTGGTGCCTGCAGTCTAAAAAAGGGTAGGGTAGCAGGAACCTCCGATCTGTAGCTGTGGACAAAAGCACAGGTAATGGCATGAGGCTTGCTGTTGGCATCTATGGTGGAGGGTGGTCTTGGGAAACTAAGCCCTTAACCTGTGGAATCTGATGCTATCCATGTAGTGTCAGAATTCAGTACAATTCTTGGATGCCCTGCCTGCATTTAAGAATTGACTGTTGTGGGAAAGCTTCCATGCACCCCCTGTGGAGTTGGGTCCAGGAACCAACAACACAGATCACCCAATATATTGATATTTATCTGTGATGAGTGTTTTGGTTCTGTATTAGCATATGGGAGAAATTAGTGTTAGATATGTTAAAAAATTAAGCAAATGAAAAATTGAGATATTGTTATAGTCAGAAAAAACACAAAGTTGTATAAAGAAAGAAATATAATTTTAGTAAGCTATTAGGCTCAGTAATGAATATTTAAACACATATAATGTAATGCAAATATTGAATATTATTGTCATCAAAATTTGTGATGTAGTTAAGTTGAGAGAATTTTGGTAGGGGAAGTATGCATAGATGGTAAGAGATTTAAATTTTCCACAGTAAGCAGCCAATAGACATTAAAAATGTAAGAAATAACAGTTAAAGAATATTAGTTAAAATATGAAGTTAACGACTAACAGAAGCAATGGACTTGAAATGAAGACCTGAAACCATAAAAATCCTAGAAGAAAACATAACATTAAAATTTTTTTGGTGGGCCTCCCCGGTGGCGCAGTTGTTGAGCGCTGGGTTGCGAGGCTGCCCGCGGCCTCTGCGGCGCCAGTTTGATCCCCGGCTGCTCCCCGGCCACCAGCTGCTCCCACATGGCGCGCAGACCTCTCCTGCAGCCCGCTGCTCCCCTCAGCAGTGTACTTCGGTCCTTCTGCCTGCTCTGCTCCCCACTCTGGATCTGGTGAATTTTCTCACCCTCCCGCGCTTCTTACTGTACCCAGTGCATGTATAAACAAAACAAACAAACAAACAAACAAATAAATAAAAAAAGCCTCTAGAAAAAATAAAAAATTTTTTTTTTTGGTATGGGTCTTGGTAATAATTTTTTGGATATGACTTAGAAATACATGTCCCAAAATAAAAATAAACAAGTGGGAATACAAAAAACTTTTGTACAACAAAGAAAACCATCAAAAAAGTGAGAGATAATCCCCTGAATGGGAGAAAACATTTGTAAACTTTATATCTGATAAGCAGTTGATAGACAAAATACATAAAAACTCACATAACTCAAAAGCAAAACAAATCAAAACAAAACAAAACAAAAAACCGCCAACCAAAACTGAAATTACCCATTGCACATGCAAAGATGCTCAGCACCACTAGTTATTAGGAAAGTGCAAATCAAAACTATAATATCATATTCCATCAAGGTTGGAATGTCCATCATCAAAAAGCCAGAAGAACAAATTCTGGCATGATAGTGGAGAAAAGGGAACTCTGATGTACTTTTGGTGAAAATATAAATTGGTGCAGCCACTGTAGAAAACAGGCACCTCAAGAAATTGAAAATAGAAGCCAACATTTCCATGTCTGGGACTATTTCCAAAGGAAATAAAAACACTAACTTGAAAAGATATCTGTACTCGTTGCCAAGTCATGGAAACAACCTGTACATCTGTTGATGGATGAATGGATAAAGAAAATGGGTAAATAAATGGATAAAAGAACATATATATCACATATATGTTATATGAAATATGTGAAAGAATATTGTTGAGCCATAAAAAATGAAGTAATCAGTCCTAGTATTTGTAACAATATGGATGGACCTGGAAGGCATTATTAAATGAATCAGCTAGGGAAAGAGAAAAATCTGTATGATCTCATTTTTATCTGGAACAAAGAAAAGAAGCCTCATAGAAAAGGAAATGAGGGGAGGGGCAACAGGAGGAAGGTGGTCAGAAGGTACAAACTCCCAGTTTCAAGATACATACCTTCTAGAGAGATAATGTACAACCTGATGATTACAGCCAACACTGCTATATGAGATTGAAGAGAGTTGAGAGTAAATCCTAAGCATTCTCATCACAAGGAGAGATTGTTTTTCTTTTTTCTTCTTTCTTTTCTATTTATTATATCTTTATGAGTTATGTATGTTAATTATTTTTCAATAAGACTGGAAAAAAAGAAATAAACTATTAAAAGTGATTGTGTTTGGTCACTGGAATTTTTTTATTTAAATATTTTATTTTATAAAATTCTTACATCTTTTTTTCATCTTTGCACAATGTATACATTTTCATTTTGGTTATATTCCCCATACAATTGCACCCCCCCAGCTTATTTTGACTCTAGTCCTTCCTTTCCCTGGGGCCACCCCCCCAACCCCATAGTGTGTCTCTGGTTTATAGTTGCTTATTGATTTTGATTTTTACTTTGTATTGATTAGTTTTTTTCCTGGTCTCTTATTTAGGTTTTCTAAATACCTGCTATGAGTGAGACCATCCGGTATTTTTCTTTTTCTTTCTGACTGATTTTGCTGAGCATGATCCCTTCCAGCTCCATCCATGTTGCTGCAAACTGCATGTGTTTATCTTTTTTGATTGCTGAGTAATATTCCATTGTGTATATGTACCACATCTTCTTGATCCAGTCATCTATTTTTGGGCATTTGGGTTGCTTCCATAGCTTAGCTATTGTAAATAGTGCTGCTATAAACATAGGCGTGCAGGTGCCCTTTGGAATTACTGTTTCTGTGTCATTTGGGTAAATACCTAGGAGTGGAATTGCTGGATCATATGGAAGCTCTATGTTTAGTAGTTCAAGAAATCTCCACACAGCTCTCCATAGTGGTTGGACCAGTTTGCACTCCCACCAACAGTGCAGGAGAGTTCCTTTTTCTTCACACCCTCGCCAACATTTGTTGTTGCTAGTTTTTTTAATATGTGCCATTCTCACTGGTGTAAGATGGTATCTCATGGTAGTTTTGATTTGCATTTCCCTGATTACAAGTGATGTTGAACATTTTTTTCATATGCCTGTTGGCCATTTGCATTTCTTCTTCAGAGAAGTTTATTTTTAGCTCTTCTGCCCATTTTTTTTAAATAATAAATTTTATTTTTATATTCCCCATACATTTGCAACCCCCCCATTCTGACCCCAATCCCTCCCCTCCAGCCCCCCACTCCCCAAAAACTGTCTCTGGTTCATAGTTTTTTGTTGATTTTGATTTTCACTTTCTTATAGTTATTCATTTTCCTGGTCCCTTATTTAAGTTCTCTAGATTCCTGCTATGAGTGAGACCATCCGGTATTTTTCTTTTTCTTTCTGGCTTATTTTGCTGAGCATGAGCCCTTCCAGCGCCATCCATGCTGCTGCAAATTGCATGTGTTTATCTTTTTTGAATGCTGAGTAATATTCCATGGTGTATATGTACCACATCTTCTTGATCCAGTCATCTATTTTTGGGCATTTGGCTTCTGCCCATTTTTTGACTGGATTATTTTCTTTGTTTTTGTTGAGTCTCATCAGTTCTTTGTAGATTGTGATCAGTCCTTTATTGTTAGTAATGTGTACAAAAATGTTCTCCCAGTCAGTAGGGTTTCTCTTTGTTTTGGTTATTATCTATTTTGCTGTGCAGAAGCTCTTTAATTTGATGTAGTCCCAGCTGTTTATCTTTGCCTTCACTATCACTGTTTAGGGTGATGTGTCTGTAAAGATGTCTTTGAGGTGCATGTCGTGTAGTGTTTTGCCTATATTTTCTTCTATGTATTTTATGGTTTCAGGTCTTATGTTTAGTTCTTTAATCCATTTTGAGTTGGTTTTTGTGCATGGTGTGAGGTAGTGGTCAAGCTTCATTCTTTTGCATGTAGCGGCCCAGTTTTCCCAGCACCATTTATTGAACAAACTTTCTTTGCTCCAGTGCATATTCTTTGCTCCTTTGTCAAATATTAGTTTGGTCACTGGAATTTAACAATGGGAGGGAAGAGAGGACACAGGACTTTTAAATGTCAGCCTTGTGGCACCACTGAATTTTAAAATTATGTCCATGTGTTATTTTGATGAAAGTAAAGTAAATCCATTTACATAAAAATGTATTTGCATGTATAAATTTATATATATCAAAAATACTGTTTTAAATTAATGTTTATTTGAGAGAAACTAACAAGAATGTGTTTTTGGAATGTACTGCATAGGTAACAATTTTTTAGTTTGTCATGAATCTTGAATTCAGAGTTATGTTGGTTTGATATTCAGCACTGGGAGTTGTGAGAATAGTTTTGTTATTCACACAGATAGTATCTAGTTTATTCTTTAGTGTTTAGTAAGCCTTAGAAAAAGATGCCAGAAACTTTGGACTCAAATTGTCCTTCCTTCAGAAAATTCCAGTTGTTATGAAATAGTCAAGTTACATCTTCTGGCTTTAGTGATTGGTGTTGATTATCATTTGACTGAAATAATGTGAATGCTCTGTTTATTTGAAACATTAAATATTCATATTCATAATATTCAATGTAACGGCCTACTTTCAGTTTTGACCACATCCAGACTTTCAGCCTCATAGTATGACTGCTGTGTTTCTCAGTCATACGGAATTCTTGGAATATGGCTGAAACTTAGTGAAATATTAGCTCTCCCCTTCCATCAATCACAATGCTCCCACTGGGAGCACACCCCCGCCCTTCAGGGTCAGGCAGTGGTCATCTTGTCCTATTTGCCCTTTCTGTACGATTTGTTCTTCCCTTACTTAGTAGCCAGAATGCATTTTAGACATCAGTGTTTTCTCTTTTTCCAAGGAATTTTAAATTATTATTCTTGATGTAAGTGCAAATCCCTAGGCTATACTGTTCTTTATTATGCTAAAGCACCTAAATGCAGTTCTAATTTCAAATGACCAGGTCTGGACCATGAATAAGAAGCAAGAGATTTTACTTCTGTTCCTTACTCTTGTGTATGTTACATTATGACTCAAACAATCCAGAAGTTATAAGCAGTCTTACAGTGAAATGTGCTTTTATTATGGCATCACCCGTTGGCATCTTGGCTAACATATTCTTTTTTTAGCTAGTAAGATGCTGGATATCTTTTTGAATCTGTTGTTTTCTTGTGTTTAAAAATACCAGGAGAGTTTACTTGGAGTAACTGGTGTGTCCTCAGAAAACATTTTTGGAAAATCACTGTCAGATATTTGTAGGGGAGAAGCTTCTGATGACTCAGCCACTGTCAGCTCCCTCTGGGAAGAGTATATGGGCAGTTAACCCACTTTGTGAGCCCCAGGAGAACCTGCACCCTGGACCTATGTGATGCTGATCCTGGGCCTTAGTGATCGCTGCTTGGTCAATTGAAGTTCTTTGCAAAGAACAGTTGGGTTTATTTTTTCAGTTTGCAGAGAGATCAAGACAACTGTTATGATACTATTTTATTAGCAACTTATCAGGACTGCATAAGTAATTGCATGATGAACAAGGGGTGGATGGCAGTTCAAGCAGAGAGAAACATGGCCAATCCATGTTTAAAGGCCAATCCCTTTAAACAGCCTGATTCTGGCCATTACTAATTAACGGCTGCATTTAGTCAGGCTCCATTCATTAAGTACAGCATTGTCTTTGTTGGGGGGGGAGGGTCTCAGTTGCCATTGATTGAATTAAATTGGGCATTTGTCACTTTGGGTAGGCCAGCTGTTTTTTAAAAAGAGCTTTCTTGAGTTGTAAATTTACATACCTATTTAAAAAAATTAGCACCTATTTAAAGTCTTCAATTCAGCTCAGTGGTTTTAGTATGTCATTAATTTTTTTAAGTTAGTAAAATATATGTAACAAATTGTCAAATTATTTTTAATTTTAATTAAAATTCTAATTAGAATTTAATTAAATTAAAACCACCCAAATAGCCATAATCCTCCACCACAGTCCCCTGGGCCTCCTACCTTTTACTCCCCTCCTCCCATCTTCCCACTATGATAGCTTCAGTTTTATAGTCAGATTTCTAGGGTTTGTTTTGGTTTTGATATTCTGTTCCTTTGTTTAGTTTCTTTATATTTCACATGAGTGAAATCACCCAATATTTGTCTTTTCCCCTCTGACTTAGTTTGCTTAGTATAACCTCCTCTAGTACCATTCATGTTATCACAAATGGCACTATATACACATATATATATATTTTATTAAACTTACTTGTTTTCTTGCATCACTGTTCATTTTAGTCCCCTCAATTCTTCCACCACCATAACATTTATGGTCCATCACCATAGTCCTTTGTGCTCTTTGCTTCCCTGAAGATTTCATCTTTTTTAATAGCTGAATCGTATTCCAGTATGTCACATTAGGAACTTAGGTTGCTTCTATAACTTGGCTATTATAAATAGTGCTACAGTGAACATGGAGTGCATGGGTTGTATCTAATTAGTGTTTTTGCATCTTTAGGGTGGATATTTTGGAATAGGATAGTTGGATCTTATGGGTAGATCTATTTTTAATATTTTAGAAAACTCCATATTATTTTCCATAAGAACTGGGCCAGTCTGATTCCCACAAACAGTGTACAAGCTCTTTCTCAATATCTTTTCCAGCCAGCACTTGTTATACAAATGTTCACTTAAGGTCAGTGAAGTATTTTTAATGCATTGATATATTTGATATGTAAATATTGATGAATATAGAAATTGGATTAAAGTACCAAGTATTCTACTCTACTGAATTTATCTGTGTCCATCTATTTGTGTAATAGAATTACATATGTAAACATACTAAGTCTTGTCTTGTTTCCTTGCAAGATTTTTTTTTTTTTTACTTTAAGCCCTTTTTATTTTTAAAGAATCGGTACGCCATTTCCTTGCAAAATTTTTTATCCCCTGTGTTAAATGAAGAGAGAAGTACTGACTTGAGCTAATACTATGGCAACATTAGGAACATGGTTTGAGTTTTTCTGGATTATCTAGATCTTTGTCATATCCCCTAACCGACTTGCAGTTCATAATCTATGTGCCTTGCTTATTTGCTTTTTTTTGTGTTTTGTTTTGTTGTTTTAGAAAAATGGTATTGCTGTATTTATTTATCACCAGAATCTTTCATTGACTTCCTAAAAACTGGGAGGGAACGGGTATTGTGTTTTAGTTTGGTAATCTGACTCATTACTTCTTCAAAGTTTTTTTCTTATCTGTTGTTTTATTACCTTATCTTTTTAACATATTCATTTCATTCATCCAGAAACATTTATTGTGTACTCATTAGGTTTGAAGCCCTGAACCAGGCATTGGGAAAGAATAACAAAAGGCAGAGTTCTTGCTGCCAGCAAACTCAGCTTCCAGTAACTCATCTGGCAAAATCAATGATGGCATTTTATATTTTCTCAGCTTTAGTTATTATCAAAGAAGAGTCTTAGGCGAAGGGGCTGCTTTTCTAGGGTAAGTCTGTGAGAAGATTCTCACAATTTCATTTTCCATGGGCAGTTTATCTATGAACTTAAATGTGAGTGTTCTATTAAAATCTTTGAGGATTTCATTCATTTTTTTTCTCTGCTTGACCAAGAGGGTAGCCTATATCCTGCTATAGCTGCAAAGATAGCAAGTATGGCGGCATTTAAGTGCTATGAACAGGCTCCCTTGTGACAGGAAGATGAAGCCTGGGTCAGGGGAGTCCAGAAATATGACTGACAGTTTCATAGAAAAAAATGTGTTTCTGGCATCTGTGGTTATTTGGGAGTGGCCCTGCTGAGCTCAGTGCTAATCTCAGGGTTGGTGGGGGGGCTCTAAGCAGGTGTGGTTTCCTCCTCTTCCTAGGGGCTGTCATTGAAAATAGAAGGTGTCTTAAAAAATGGGCTGGTTTCTTCCATGGGTCCCACCTTTTCTTTTGAAAGGAAAGAGGCTTGAAGAAGTCTCTTCTATGAACAATACTCGCCTTTGTTATCTTCTTAGTGGACTTGCCTCATTTCTTAGCTGTATAGCTTCTGCTTGGAGGAGGAGTTGTGTATGCATAGTTTTCTAACAAGGTAGTTCCAGGTCAGACCTACTGTATAGTCAAAACTATATACAAGAATTGTTTAACAGTTAGCTGCTAGTGGTTCATTGATTTACCCCTGGCATTCGCCCAGCATTGCTAGGGGACCCGATCCTATATTTCTCTAGAAATACAATGAAATATTTGGATAGCCCAGTTTTGGGATCTTCCTTGAAATTGTAACATCAGAGTGGTTAAAAGGAAGAAAAATGTATATCTAATTTACCTTGATACACATTACTTGGAAAAGAAAAAAAAGAATGTCATTCAGCAGGTGTATACTTATTTGGGGTCAGTTTTAGGTTAGTTTTAAAAAACAGCTTTTTTCCCATTCAAGTTATCAGGAAACTATGGTTTTTGGAGAAAAAATTCCACATTTTTAACATCTGAGTTTTCATGTTTCTTGTGTTCTTCATTTCATAATAAAGGCTACTCAGTAATGATTTATTTTCATTATCTTTATATTTATTTTTAAAAATAGTGGAGATGAATCCTATAAAATTATATTTTTCTTAAAATTGAATTAGGGAAACAATCTTAGTTTCTGTAGTGATAGTACATATTCCAGCTGTCTGCCCTGCTCCATTTTGTTGCCTCTGGCAAAGAGCAGATATATTATTCAGACTCTGTCTAAATCTATAGTTTGACAGCCATATCCTGTGGTCACCAAACTATTCTTTTCCTATAAAGTAAATAGCAGCAGACAACCTATAAAAAGTTACAGTAGGGTCTTCATAATAGAAAATGCATTGCATTGACAGCATCAGATTATAATGTATATCATGAACCTTCCAAGTCTACTGTTTTTTAATTACAATTCAGTCATCACCTGGGTTACATTTTGCATATGGAGGTGCCTGTTTCTGAAATCCTTGGGCATGACATCATGTAGTTTAAATGGATGCTTAGTGCCATCAGCTTAGACTAGAATATGCTGTCTTCTTGTTGCTGGGTGAGTATACCTGTGGGTGAATATACTTGACCTAGCTCATAATACCTCTCTGATATTGAAATATGGAAACCAACTTGGATTTTTTCAGGGAACAGAATTGTAATCGAGGGAAGGAATCCGTAAAGGGCTTACCATGTTACTTTTATAAAATTAACCCAATGGTTTTATAGCATGTAGGCAACAAAAACAGTTTAGAAATTGTGTTTTCTATTTTGGTTTTGCTTTGAAGAGCAACTATTCTTAAAAATCAAATGACTCAAGAAGCTTAGGTTGGTAAATAATTAAAAATGATGAAATGGCTAGCAGAGTGGCTTTCTACTTGTCTTCATGCTGAAAGACAAGTGTGTCTTGCTCCTCCACACAGATTCTAAAACGCCCCCAATACAAATGAATCATCATCTCTGTTAGGATTTCACAGGGTGTCACTCAGGAGGTTGAGATGAGGAGGGTAGCTGGAACTTGTTGGGAAAGGAGAAAATAGATTGAGAGATCTGGCGCTGGGAAGACTGTCAGAGGAACCATACTGCCCAGTCTGTCTTTAAAATATTTAAAAATAAAATAAATAAAATATTTAATGATATATTTGCCACCAACACAGTTCCCTTCTTGTCATGGCATGGCTTAGGTAAGACAGCTCTGTTGTGAGTGACAGTGTTTTCTTGATAAGGAATTGATTGACTTTCCTTTGACTTTACCTAATAGATTTTGGCTACCAATAACACTGTATGTGTGTGTGTGTATGTGTGTGTGTGAGTGTGTGTGTGTAGAGGCATGCAACCCAGGTGTGTACAAACATTTCCTTATGCTTTTATGCTTTCTTTATTTTTTCCTGGGTACTTGGAATGAAATTCTTGTCAATACCAAAGTCTTCATAGAAGAGAACATTTAGAAAATGATTCCTTGTCATTTAGCTACTCCTCCCTCCCCCCACACTTCCTTAAAAACTGGGCAGTCTCCTTGGATAGGAAATATTTTCCATAATAAAATGTACCCATGCCAGATTTTCCTCTTCTTTTGTATAAACATGTCTTGTCTCCATTCCAGTATTTGTTGATAACTGAAGACCTTTTCTGTCAAATGCTATGAGATTCAAATGAGAACTGCCAAAAGTGATGTTCCCCGTGAGCTGAAAGGGACTTCATTTTAAGATGGTCTTCATTATAGGAATGGAAACACTCAAGGATTATATTTATTTTCTATTACAAATTATATTTTGTTAAAAATAAATATTAAAAACCTATAGGAACTAAACTAACAATGGTAAAAAAGTCTTTGTTAGTCTCCTATCCAGGGAAAACATTTAAGATTGTGTTATAAGGTAGCATTATGGAGGTAGCGTGAGTAACAGACAGTTCTTTCTTTAAATGACCAACAATCTGGGGATAGAGTGGGGTGAACAGGCAACTACAGCACAATGCGAGGTATGCTATTTCAGATGAGCACATGAGTGGGGCATTTGACTTGGGGTCACACAAGACTTCCTAGAAGGCATCTAAGCTGATGCTGAAGGATACATGGGGATTATTCAGGCAGGGGAGTTGGAAGGAAAGACTTGCCCGGCAAAGGGGACAGGACAAGCTCTTTAGGTAAGAAAAAAGTGCAACATGTTGAGAATCATCATCAGCCTCTATAGCGGTAGCACAGAATCTAAGATGTAAGGGGTAAGAGTTGAGGTAGGGGAGGTGACTGAAGATCATATCACAAAGAACATGACCTGAAGTATTAAGAGGTTAGAAGATGCTCATTTTGGTGTTTTTCCTTCCAGTTTCTTACTTAATTGCTTAGTAGCCTCTCCTTAATTGTAATCACAGTGTAATAATTTATTTGATAACAATATTTATAAGCATATAATATGTGCCAGAAACTTTGAGCTCAAATTTTGCCAATTTTGCATCTGCACAATGAGCCAGTGTGGCAGGATCTCAGGGAATGGAGATGGAAGACCTACTTTATAATCCTGACAAGTGGCATGACAACATAAGTATGTGTTTACCACACAGCCATTTTAGCAATCATTTTAAGGACCTATAGAATAATTCAACAAGATAGAAGAACCAAAATTAGCTGGATAAGATATGGTTTTTCTGGTTGCATGTTTAGGTCACTAGACTATTTTGATAGCAAGAAATAGACTCCCAAGTAATAACCAGATAACCTGCTAAAGGGGGCTGGGAGGGACAGCCAAGGAATCACCATCACCATGACTAATTTTTCTAGTATCATTTGTTTCCATTTTTTCCTCAAAGATAAATATTGCTGTGTTTCATGTCACTATGCATATTCCTGATGCTGTGCTTAGTGCAGTAATTAGTGGGACTACTACCTCCTTTAATCTGGGAATGTATTAATGAGGATATCTTGATTGTATTATATTGCTTGGCCTTTTTTAAGAGGTCAGTTTTCTATCTAACAGTTTCCCTGATATTCATGATTTACAGAAACCTGAGTCTAAATTCCTTCCCTTTCTCCTTCCCTTCTAGTCTAAAAGTTCACATTCAAAACCTTCTATATGCTAGACTATGTCCTAAGCACTAAGATTATGACAGAAAATAGGACACTGAAAATCCCTGTTCTAATAGACATAACTTTGTTAGTGTGGGTGGGTGGGAAGGAAGGCAGACAATAAATAAGAAATTAATAATGAGACTATTTTAGATAGTTTCTTTTATGAAAGAAGAAGCAGAATGTGATAGAGAATGCTTTGGGGTCAAGTACTGCTCTTTGGTGTATGAACAGTACTGGCTCATTAAGGAGAAAATATGTCAACTGAGATCTGACAGATAAAGAGCCAGGAGAGCAGAAATCTTGGGAAGCATGTTCCAGACAGAGAGAGTCTGGCATGCATATGAGTCTGAGGGTAAGAGTGAGTGAGCTTGGTGGGCTTAGAGAAGGAATGGCAGGTCAATGTGGGAACATCATGGGAATAAAAAGACCAAGGTAGAAGTATTCTATAACCCTTTGTAATCAAGTGTACAGAAAGAATGTTTACTGTTGAATTCTGAGAGTTCTTTATATATACTAGGTACTAGTCCATTATCAGATATGTGCTTTGCAAATATTCACCCTGGTCTATAACTTATCTTTCATTTTCTTCACAAAGTCATTTGTGGAGCAGAAGTTTTTAATTTTGATGAAATTTACTGAAACCAGTAAACTGAAACCAGTTTACCATTTTTTTCTTTTTATTCATTGTATATGTTGTGCCAAGTCAAGAAACTCCTAGATCCCAAGTGTTTTCTCCTAAAAACTCTTAATGTCTTAATGTTTAAATCTGTGATCTACTTTGCATTAATTTTTGTATAAGGTGTGAGATTTTTTTTTGAGAGGAGTGTCTCTGGATATTCAGTTGCTCTAGCACCACTTGTGACTATTCATCATCCACTGAGTTACATTTGCAGGCTTATGAAATATCAGTTGGGTCTATTTCAGGTCCAGCATTCTGTTTCATTGGTTTTTGTGTCTATCCTGCCAGTATCACACACAGTCTAGATTACTGTAGCTTTGTATTGAATAACAATTCTTGGAATGGCTAGGCTGATTCCTTCCATTTTATTCTTTTTCAAATTGTTTTGGCTATTCCTGTTCCTTCACCTTCTCATATAGATTTTCCCTTCCATGCCAATACCACAATTTTGCTGAGATTTTTACAGGAGTTGTGTTAAATTTGTGGATCTATTTGGGAAGAATTTATATCTTATGTCTTAATACATCCCCCAAATCCCCTAATATGTTCTCTAATCATTGAATTCTTTTATTTAGATGTTTGAAGTCTTATATCATTTTTTTATAGTTTTTAGTACATAGGTCATATATATCTTATTAGATTTACATCTATTTAAATTTTCTGGGTGATTGTAAATGCTATTGTATTTTTAGTTTCATTGTCCAATTTTCATTGATAGTATGGAGAAATATAATAGATCTTTGTAATTTTACATAGGCAGTCAAATCACCTACAATATGGTCAGTTTTCTTTCATGTTGAATTGTCTTTTCTTGACTATTACATTAACTAGAACAACATCCAATACTAGATCTAATAAAAGTTGTAAAAATAGACATCCTTGCTTTGTTCCTAGTTTGGTATTTTAACATCAAGTGTGCAAGTTGTAGGCTTTTTGTAAATGCTTCTTAGCAAGTGTAGGGAGTGGATTCAGTTTTTCATTTTCTGAGAATTTTTAATGTGAATGGATGTTGAATTTTGTCAAATACTTTTTGGCATCAGTTGATAAGATCATGTGATTTTTCTTCAATAATCTGTTAATATATGATGTGTTATATTAGATTAATTGCATGGAATTGCATGGACTCGATGGCATGGAATTGATTTGCCATCTTGCAAATGGAACGATGTTCAAGCTTTTGAATTTCCAGAAGTTGAATCGGAACACTTTTCTGTTCTTAGTCTGGGCCTATTAATCATTGTTTAAATGATTGTAAATGCTTAAAATGTTATTGTTGTTGCTATTAACGAACGTTTAATTAAATAGTGATTTTGAAAATGAGTGTATGCTTTCTCCAAGCCTTCTAATCAGAGGATTTCAGTTGATGAATCACCCATTTCAAGGAGGTCTTTTTAAATAGTACTCAACCTTTATCACATTTTTTACTGCTATCTTTGGAATAGAAGTTGTAAATTACTAAGTTATCTTAGGCCATCAGTTTTGGAAATAGTTTAAGCAGCAACTTGGGTGATGAATTCTTCTTTGAAGTGCTGAGAGAACACCCTTAAAATTTTTCAGGCCTTTAGAGAGCTGGAAAGCTTCCCTCAATTACTCTATAAAATTAAACATGGGAAAGAGTGTTTATTATTTAATGATGTCGTCTACTTGTGGTGAATAGGCTCAGGGTTGGTGATTTGGAAATAGGTTTTACATTTTATAATGTATTAGAATCTGTCCTTAACACATTTTCCCCTTACCACAGCTGGTTTTAAGCCTTAAACCTTTGCTCATCTCCTTTCTAAACACTCCTCTGCTCCTAACTGCTATGTCCTCCTACTTTAACGCACACCATCTTTTGGCCGTGTCACATATATGTAGCACATATATTTTAGCAGCTTTCTGGAATTTTCAGCTTCTTCTGGGAGGAAATACTGTGAAATGCAGCAGATAGACACAATATATATTGTTATAATCACCAAAACTGTTTGGATTACGAACTCCCCAGGTGGCTTGCAGAGGAAAAAAAATATTGCCAAATGCAAGATCAGTCCTAATAAACTGTCTATTATTACTATTTGATTTCTTACAGGCATTTTTTTATGCCTCTTTAAACTGTCATTCCCGGTGCATGTTAGATATGTGTGAGAGAGTTTAGGTCAGTTGGGGCTTTTCCATTTCTGATTCAATTTTCTATTCCTTCTGCCTTTGATTCTTCCAAGAAATAGTTCTTGGTGGATTTCATTTAATCTTCTCCAGTCCCTGGCTTAATGGCTTGTGCAGGGTCACGATCAGTATGTTTTCCCACTTATATACCACCATCTACAGCAGTGCAAAGAGATCAGCATTTGATTCTTGGAACTTGCTTCTCTATTATATAACCATTCTTTTGCAGCTGAACATTGCATCCAACTATGAGCTTGCTAATATGAAGTGTGGTTTTCTTCCAAACTTTATCCTATTTTTCACACATCACTGAATAAGATATATTTTCATTATTATATTTAGTTTAATTTAGATCTCTGAAAGGGAAGAAGACCAAATGCTGATGCTTAACACCTCCAAACATTTGATTTGCTGAAAGGCAAGGCAGAAGATTTTGAGGCCATATTATATGACCACTAAATACTAAAGATTTTTAACCCCCCTCCTCATGATTGGAACATCTTATTTTTACCTTTTTAAGAAATTTGTTTTGTTTTGTTTTTCATGTATCTGATTTCCCCCTCTCCACATAGATAGCTTATTCTTTGGCTAAAAGGATCTTTAGGTATTTCTTTTATACCCACAGCAAGAAGCATTAGAAATCTATTGTGAGGTGCTCCATAAAGTGGAACCAAGTGCCTCACTGTGCCTCCCTGTTACTGATACACAAAAATATAGGCAAGACTCTGTCCCTGCTCTCAGGGGGCTTGCAATCTTTTGGGAAGATGTAAAGTATATAAAAATATATGGTCTGAGACAGAATATGATGTGAGGCTTGAAAAAATGAAGTTGAAGTGTTTAAGAGGATAGAATAAATAGTAGGAAAGAAATCTTCGGAAACAACTTGACATTTAAGAGAAGTCTTGAAGAAGGAATGAGATTTGGAAAGGGGATACATTAAAAGTAATGAATGAAAAAGAAGACTGTTTAGAGAAAGATTAGTAACGTGAACAAATGTAAAGCTGTAGGAAAGTGCTGGGTATGACTGACAACGTTTTTTTTCTAAGACATTTTATTAACCAGTGTCTTCTGGAAGCATTTTTGTTGAAAGACTCTTGTTATGCAGCTTTTATAAATCATGCTTTTGTTTTTTTTTCTTTCTGACTAAAATTTTTTTTTATTGAGATAGTGTGAGTTTATAACTCATTGTCTATATGTCTATATAGACAGTTATAACACTGTCTATATGCTTTAAGTGAATGTATATAGGCTGAGACCCCTTCAAATGTCTGTGCCCATCACCAAGACACCAGTAATCCTGCACCATTGTCCATGGGGCACCCCCAGCCCTGATAGACAAGCAACTTGTTTTCTACTTCAACTTTAGTGCAGAGAAGTGGGGGGTATGGGTAAACATTGTTCCGAGGAGCTACATAGTTCCAAATTGACCCATGTAGCTGCTACCTAGTTTTCTGTGCCATCTCTTCCAAGAAGTCAAACAGCCTGAACTTGGGCATCCCTGGAGACGGAGAGCTCATTACCTCTTTAGGCATCTCTGCCACCTGCGTGTCCCTTCCACAGGACCATGGAGGGAGGCAAGGCTGGAGTGCAGGGAGAGGTCCAGATGAAAGACACTTTGAAGGGCAGCATGAAGTCTCCAGTTACTTTATTTTAAAATCATGATTGGAGCTGTGGAGGCAGAGAACCTATAACGGCAGGCATGGAACTGGATGCGGAGTGGGAAGACTGGCTAGGGAGCACTTTTGTAGTGAATAGAACCTAAAGTAGAGAGATGGTTAAGGGAGTAGAAGAGAGAGGGAGTGTACAAAAGGCTTTTATATCTAACATGGATAATTGTTGGAAATACTGAACAGAATGGGTTCTTGTTCCCAGGAACCCTTAATTGTTCCTCGTTCATGTGTGGCTTTCCATCTATTGAAATGGGGGTCTTTGTTTCTGGAGGAGGGTGGGTACCGCCTGCATGAAACAGCCATGGCTGGGCTGCCAGGATCCAAACAAGAATTTAAGGTCCCTAGTGAGAAGATACTCTGAAAGTGAGCATGCTACAGTATTTCCAAAAGCCAGGCTTTGTCAATAGGGAGATAGAAGGAAGCAGCACAACATCAAAGGAACTGTGCCTTCCTACAAGCAAAGCTGATAGTCGAAATGGACAGTTTATAGTAAGCCATACTGTCCTTGCGGGGTGCGGTGTCAGGACTGTTTTCCTAAGAATAGAAAAGAAACTCTAGGAATGCAGGCAGGAAAAAGAGAGATTGCAAAGAGACGGCCTTTCTGCTCCTTTGCAGGGACATCCGTTTCCAGAGAAAAGGGAAGGGGCAGGTGGGAGAGATCTTGGAGCTCTATTTCTGGGAAAGGGAATGAGCGCTGGACTGGACAGTGACACATTAATATTTTAGTCTGGCCGAAAACAATCTCTGGATTGCAGGGAGTATATCCAAACCATGAAGGATAGGCAGTGGACTTTCAGGTGGACTTGGGCGTGAAAGCCAAGTTGAATTCAGTTGTAGAAAATAAAAAATCTTTTCTTCCAAAGTAGTTGTTGACATAGAATTTCACCTTGGCTACTCTCTGAAGAGATGAGATGTTCGAGCCCACAGCAGCCTGGAGGTGGGGAAGGCTTGCCTCATTTCACACTTGAAGAACTCAGATCCAGAGAAGGCCAGAGGTTTGCCAAGGTTAGTTAGTCAGTAAGCAGTGGTGGGAAGGCCCGCTGCAGCACCAATTTTGATTGAAAACAAAGGGACCCCAGAATGATCTAATCCAACTTTAGAGTTTTTCTGAATAAAAAAACTAAAATGACTTTAGCCGCTCACCATGGTCTTTCTGGTTAGGGCTGAACTGAACTCTCTGGAATTTCTCCTCAGTCCAGGCTACTCATCTGATGGACTGAGTGAAATTAATATCGATTCCATCTGATGTACCTTCCTTTGTTAATTATGTACAGAGATGAGTGAACATTCTGGCAGCCTGAGTAATCAATCAATTAACTTACATTCATCTAGAAAGCTTGTACTTTGAGGACTGTAAGTTTTGCCCTCTTTAAAATTAAGGACTATAGGCACCTGTTCCTTCAGCAGCATCTCATGAGGATTTAGGAAATAGTCTTGTCTGTGAAGACTTTCAGATGCCCTGGAATTAGCCTGAGGTTTTAAATTGATCACCATCCTGTTTCATGCAGTAGGACGTGGCAGCTTTTTCCAGGAACCACTGATTTGGGTTCTTAGAACTCAGAGCACAACTGTAGTTCCAGACTTGAACTCAGGCCCAGCTGGGCTAAGAGTCATGCAGTGAGTTTGTGTTGAAAGTGGCCAAAATGTGGGTCATGCTGTGTTGGAAGCAGCGGCTTCCCAGATGCTAGATTGCAGTGAGACGTGTGTGTTGAACAAGATTGTACCTGTCACTTGTTTCGCGGGACTCTTCACCAGTCCCTTTCTTATAAACAGGGGACAGTTGCTTTTCTGCTTTGCTATTGATTTCACAATTTTTGGGGAGCAAGAGTTGTAGCATGTGAATTATAGTAAAGTATATCATGATGAAAATAATTACAAAGCAAAGCTTATTATTTGTCTATATTATGGAGTTACAAATATGAAATTATATATGTAAATTATATCTTTATCTCTATATACAGCTGTATAGATACAAAACTTGGGGGTTTTAGTGTATAAGTACCATTCTTACATATCATCTTTTTATTTATCACTATTCTTCGTTTTTTTTTTTTTTTTTTTGATTGACATACTTGGTTTATGACTTCTTACAGGTTTCAGGTCCATGACCTTTAAAATTTGCATCTATATGTGCCACATTATATTCGCCACCAGAATTCTCTGTGCACTCATCACCATACGGTTGGCCCTTTTTACCCATCACGCCTCTTCTTAATACTTACTAGTCAGTGACAGGTAAGGAGAGTTGCAGTGATGATCAATAAAATATTTTTAGAGACAAATCCTAGAGACTCATGAAGCAACAGGAACTGGGTCCTCTTCTTGACTTAGCTCTTACCTCACTGGATTTCGGGGCACAGGCAGATGGGAGTTGACAGCAGGCAGCTCCCTTGTGACCCATCTGTGCTCCCAGGGCCAGCTGCTTGCCCTGCTTCCAATGGGAACTTCCCTTTGGAATGCTCTGAGTGAGGTATTTATTGGGCTTGGCTGGCTCATCTTTTGAGCCAAACCCTTACTGAGCAGTCTCTGCCAGCTGCCCATCCTGTCTCTGAGTGAACAGGAGGCTCAGAGATAGAAGCTGTCTGGGCAGGGCAGAGCAGAGAAGGCCCCTCAGAACAAACCTGGTCCTGTGTATGGGATGGGCAGCGTGTAGGGGTGCGGCTGGGGTGGAGGCAGGGAGGGGAAGGGGAAGACAAGTGTCAGTGATCTGGAAGTAGTCTGGGCTTGAACTTAAGTTCCTGTGCCAATAAGGAGGTACCCTGCTTGATTATGGCCTCCTGTATTCCTTTGGAATTTCTGCAAGTTCTGAGTGCCCATCATCATGAAGATAAAAGCAGTAAGGACACTACACATTGTGAGTGTCTGATTGTGTGTTCTGCAAAGCATTTTTACATGTGTTTAAAGAAAATTCACATGCCATTTTCTTCAGCTTTGCCGCTGGGATATATGCCTTGGAAGGAGACCATGGTCTGGGGAATAAATTGGAGGAAGAACACAAATTTCCTGTAGCGAAGGATGAATTGTTAGAGATAAAGTGGTAACAAAGCAACAAATTTCTAAAGATGTGGTCAGTTTGTGTTTCACACCATAGGATGTGCTGGTTTACAAACATCTGCAAAGGAGATAGTCTCCTTTTCCTTTCATAGTTTTGTTGTCTTTTGAACTGAGGTTGTGGAATGTTTGACAGAGAGACCCTTCACTCTGTTATGGTTTTGCTTATGTCAGTTGTGTCATCGAGCCAGAAATTTGGAGATAAATATCTGCCGAATGTCAGCAAGCAAGGGTGTTGTTAACCTTCTGTAGCTAAGGAGACTTCTTAAAAATCTTATCTTAGTATAAGCTTTTAACAGAGATAGAGAATGTTCATTTAAAACTGAGCCCTTCTTATACTCATTCCACCACAAGATAATTGCATTTTTTAATCAATCTTGAGATCCATTAGCTTGGTTTCAAGAAGGAAAAAAAAGGCAACTCTTTCTACCTACAAGGAGCTAATATTAAAAAAAATAAATAAGGAGTTTGACAAGGCCCGTGGCATTTTCACCTTGCCCTGGTTGTATGAAAAAGGTTTGAACACCAAGAGACACTATCAGACTAGGAAAAAAAAAATCTAGAAAAAAATTAGATGCCATCAATAAATTTTTTAGACTTCTCTAATCACCTTTTTTAAAAATGATGATGATGATGATGATATACATCCTGAATAGTGAAATTAGAGTGGGCATGGAGAAACCTTAATTAGATCTGCTGCATATTTTATACCTGTGATCATTAAGGGATTCTCCCAAGTGTCCCCATTTCTACGTAGGAAATTATATCCACCTTGAAATGGAAAGTTCATCTGAAACCTCTCTGATCTTCCCACCAATACTTCTCTCTCTCTCTGAAATATGACAGTGTTTTGTTTACAGTACCAATGACTCACCACCTCGTTATTCCCCTCGTTATTTTCCACCTGTCCTTCCCACTGTCATTACTCTTGTGAAGACAGGACCCTTCTCTTTATCTCCTGCTGTGGTTGACACTGTCCCTTTCACACATTAAGCGACTCGTTCAATTACCTATGTGGCGAGTGGGTGGGTAACAGTCATGTTAATTGTAACATCATTGCTGAATTTCAGAAAAGTTATTTTCTGTCTTCATGTCACTATGGAGCATGTGCTGCCTATGAATCTGCCCCCTTTCCAGTGAAGCAGGACGGGTGTGGACAGCTGTGTGCTGGTTTCAGAACTGCAGCAGCTGCCCTTAGCTTCTTGTAGCTGGATAAAACTCTATCTTGTTCCTTTGAGACTGTGTAGTGCAGTTGTAGTAATTTTAGCAACTGTTTCAGATTCCTGTGTCTAATCCAAAGGATGACATTCCAATTTACTTTTCAGGAAGAGGCATTTTATGCCTGTTCAGGGAAGCTTTGGGATGAGAGCTGTTACATACAATGGTGTGAGTCAAAGGAGGGGGTCAGGAACTGCTCTCTCCAGAGATATGAGTGAAGCCTTATTTTGGGAAGCAGCTTTTATTGTTGTTCTGAATTTCTTTTTGAGCCTCAGGAATAGCTTTGGTACCAGCAGCTGAAGTTAGAACACTGGTGTATTGAATCATACCATTTTGAGTGGCTGGAAAATTGCATTTCAAAAATATCTTGGGAGGTTCTGAGATTTCTCCCACAGTGCTGCTGTTCTTTTAATAGGGACGGATCGATCAAAACTCAGCCGAATATGCCCAGGGTCCAGCGGTCGGTCTAGACAGAAAGCACACTGGTTGCTTGCAATCTCTTGCCTACTGTGGTGAAGTATATTGTCCTGAGGCCCAAACTGTGTCGAGGAAGCAGAAGAGAACCAGCTTGTGTGCAGGAAACACAGGCTGAAAGAAGCCAAGTAGGTCTAGCCCTCAAGTGGTTTGAACCCAGAACCTGTGTTCTCACCCTTGAGATGAACGGAGACTTGCAATATGCAAGCACTTTAGGGAGTCAAAGCACATCCACATAAAGTCTTGTCAAGGTGCAGGAGTTGGCGGAGCAGGTCTGCCTATGCAGATCATGTGAAGAAAGCCACAGAGCACTCCCTTATAAGTCCTCGATCACATATCATTGGTGCCAGCCATGCCAAGTTGGCACATCCCAAATCAAACTCATCTGTCTGCTAAGTCTCATGTGTGTTGAGTTTTTCAATGGAGTGCCTCCTCTGAGACACTCTGCTCTACGCTGGCTCTTGTTCTTGATGCATACTGTCTTTCTGCCTCATTTGAATCGTCTCCATGTCATGGACATGGTATCCAGAAATAGCCCTTGAATCCGTTTCTCCCACCCATCCCATTTAGTGCTGTAGCTTCCACATCCCTTATTTGGAACATTGCGGCATGGTGGCCTCATGCCTGGCCTGCCTAACAGTTCTATCACAGAACTGTTCATTTGCTAAAGTCCAGTTCTAATCATGTGACTCCTTTGTTTAAATTATTAGACAACTGAATGACCATTGCCTGTTGGACAAATTTTTCAATTCCCTGCCTTAGTACAAGTTCCTGTTTTAAAATAACATAGACTGGGGGGCTTAAACAACAAACATCTATTTCTCATGGTTCTGGAAGCTAGAAGTCAGAAAGTGGAGTGCTGGTGTGGTTGGGTTCTGGTGAGAGCAATCTTCTATGCAGACCCCTCTGCTGGAAAGCCTCTCCTGTCCCCCCTCTTGCCTCACACTCCACCACTGTCCCTTGAACAATTGTCATGCACCCCAGGTCAGCCTTTTCTACCTCTGTGCATTCCCTATGCCATGCACAGACCTCTGTTACAGCACATAGAATATTACAGAGAAGCGGGGTGGCTTTGTGATCAAGAACAGAGAGAACAGAGACGTGCTACCTGGCTTAGCAACCCAGTTTTGTCAGTTTGTTGCAGAGTGAAAGGAGTAAGTGACTAAACCTCTGGCTCAGTGTCCTTGTCTGCAAAATGGTAGTAAAAAGATAACAGAACCGGCTTCATAGGGGACATTAAAGAAGTGGAGGAGAAGATTCCAATAGAGCGGGTCACAGATAAAAGGTGAAAATTTGCAGAAAGAACTTGGACCACAGCCACAGAGTAATGCAGAGAGAACATTGATTAGTACTAAACAAAAACAAATTCGTATTGAATACACACTGTACCCTTTACCTTGTGTAAAAATAGGACAATACTCTCTGCAGAGAAAGTTCTTGATAGAAGTTAATATCTTGAAATATTTTTAGCGAATAGCTTAGTAATCAGTGAATCCCCTACCAGGGGTAATGGACTACAAGTTAGGGCGGATGGTCACTGCGTGTCGGGAAAGGAAGCCAAGGAAAGCATCAGCAACCAGGAGACAAGATCACGGAGTGCTGGGCTCAGACCAGAACCTTAAAACTGTCATTTGCAACCAACTCTCAGTTTTATTTTTGTGAAAAACTAATAATACATCTTACATTTATGTAATACTGGGTTTCCCCTGTTAATTTTTCCTGCATTATTGATTCTATTTCTGCACTTACATAGATGGCATGAAGAGAGAAGGCTTTGCTGAACTAGCCTCACCGGGCTTCTAAAATCATTCTGCACAAGTGGTGCTTTCTTTAGTCCGGTTATATAATAACCACTTTCTAAAAGAAAGCCCCTTATTTGTATGCTGATGTCTTCCTTGTAGGTGGGGAGGGATGAGGGGAACAGAGAGGAGTTATACTGTTTATTTTATCTTCACTAAAAGTAGCAGTTTCCTTCTTAACCTTGGTTTTTTTGTTTTTTTTTTTTTTTAACCTCTGACACCCAGTGAAACACAGCAGAGGACTCAGGAGAATGGGTCCCAGCAGCACCTTTACATTCAGGATGTTTCTGGGGGTCATTCCTGAGGGCATGCTGGTGGGGAAGGAAGGACCAAGCTCACCCATCCTGCTGACTGATGCTTAGGATTGGGGGTGACACACAGCAGTCATGAGGTGACTATGGGTACCACAGAAAAACAGGCTTTGCTAGCTCTGTTTGCACTAAATCAGTATTTCCCCTGGGGTAGCCTGCGATGAGGGGGTGGAGAGTGTCGCATGCACCCCAACTCTCCACCTTAGGTCACATTGCCATTTTGCATTTTAGGACCTGGCACCTGCCTCTAACTGTCTTTAGCGACTGTGTTTCCTCCTGTCTCTGCCACTTCCCTGCTACATGGCCCTGCTCCTGGGCACTGCCTCCCCTCTGCTGGTTGGGTTTAATTCTGTGCATGTCACACCTCTAGCTGAGTGGGAAAGTCACTGCCGCCTACCTGAACCCCAAACTCAGAGAATAGAGATCAGTGACTCACACGCGGTTTAGGTAGCACGAAGGTCATGCATGAGGGCAGGGAATTCTCTCTGGCCTTCAATGGAGGCCACTCCAGGGCTGCCTGAAAAGATACTGGGTCACTGCCTGTGACCCTCAAGTGAGTTCTTTTGTTGTAGCTGTTAATGACTGGGCTTTCCCTATGCTTTGTTCTGGGAGCTCGCTGTCTAGAGATGGTTTGAAAACCATTAGGAAAGGGTAGAGATGTTCTGTAAACATTTCTCATGGTCCTCTTCCTTCTCCTGTGTGCTAATAAGGAGCACATATCATCTTAGCAGGAAGGAGGGAGCTGTTTCTCTTCTCTGTGCTGCTGTCACTCTAAAGTGAGCGCTCTCCCCTTCCCCAGCCCCATGGCCTTCACAGCAGCATGGTGTGATTCACCACACCACTGACCTCACCTCCGGGCTGGTATTCACAATTCAGCAACTCCTCCTGGCATCTGCCCAGGGCTCTAACTTAGGCTTAGCTAGAAGGTCCTTGACTGTGGAGCATTGCTCACTTTTAATTAGACCCCTCCTTGTTAATTATTATCATTCATTTCCCTGGAAGGGGTGCTGTGTGACCTGGAGACCTGCCTCCCTGGGGTTCACTGACTTTTGCCTGCACGTAAGGGTCTTGAGTGACATGTGGTGCCAGCACCTGCTTTTTGCTGTGTTTGGGAGGCACGAAGTGAGAACTCGGTGTTCAGCAGGAGTGAAGTTTGTGGGGACACTAACCAGCATCTTAACTGACTGCGTGGTGTCTCTTTTTCTCCTTTCAAAGAACATCTCTCAGTTGTCTTAAACCTAATTAAAATGTGCATTGAAGTCCCTGGTATCTGCTCACAGACATTTGAATGTTGCAGAACTGTCTGTCCTGGCCCCAACAGTGAGTGGGACTTGCACTGGACATGGCTGGAACGGCCATTATTTGTATATAGAGTGTGAGTGAGTATAGCTGGTAAGGAAGTAGAATTGCAAATCACAGTTAATGGGGAGGCAAAAATATTATGTAGGGAGAAACAGTGCTTAATGCTGCATCTGAGGGGCAGGGCAAGCTCATAAATAGGAAGACTCATTCTGAAATCAGAAACAAGAAGAATTGGACAAGTTGTGCGCAGGAAGAATGAGCGGGTCTGAGCAGGCAGTTGAGGATTATGAAGGGTGGTGAGCAGTCAAGCCTCATGGGTAGGGGCAGAGTGTTAGCACTGGATTTGAAACCGGGCGTGGCTGCTTGCCGACTGCACACCTTGGGCAAGTTATTTCAGTGGGCTCACCCTCAGTTTCCTTATCTTTTGCAGGGATAATAAAACTTAGCTCATAGGATTGTTTGAGGATTAAATGAGATAATGTTTATAAAGTGCTTAGTCTGATGTCTGGCCCAAAGTAAATACTTAGTAAGTGGTTGTAATTATGAGCAAGAGGAGGGTGATGGAAGTCTGGATTTTCGGGGTTCTCACTTCGTGATGCAGGGCAGCTCTCTCGGCCTCAAGGAGCCCCGAGGGATGGAGGGGGAGACTAGGCAAGGTTTTGGCAGCTGACTCAGCTGTGTGTATATATATATGCTGGAGACATCTTCTTGTGGGTAAAGGCTCTATTTAATCAAAGTCATTCAGTGGTGCTTCTGGTGCCAGCACCATCTCTCTTCACTCTCTGGACTGCAAGGTGGTCGCTGCTGGAGATTCTTCCTGAAACAAAAGTGGTCTGGGAAGTGGGTGGAAAATCTATGCATATTCAGGAAGATCCTCTCTATCAAGTCTTCTCTTCAAAGTTTGCCAGCAAATTGAAAACCCAGAACAAAAGAGGATAGCAAAAAGGGTTTGGACCTGTTTACTGACTTGTGTGTGAAATTGTGCTTGTTCTCTGTGCCTTGTGAAAGAATTTCAATCTAAAATGGAACTGGAGGATATAAAAAGGGAAATCTCCTGCATGTGCACTCAGGAAAACAAAACTTAAGGACTGCTAAGGACCAAGAGACTGGTTTCCAATAAATGCCCGATTTACAGAAAACGGAAGCTTATCGGAAAGTTTTGCTTATGGTTTCCAGAGACATAAACAAGAAGTGACCCATGTCAGGTTGGTCTCACAAAGTGGGTTGGATTCGTCTTGGTTTCTATCACCAGGCTGGTTTTGTCTGCTTGGGAAATTTCCAGGAACAGGCTGGTCTATTTTTTTTTATATTAACAGGCAAACTGAACTCTCTTCTCTTTACATTCCCTGCCACTTAGACCAGCCTATTGCAAAACTGCAATGGACTCACCTGTAACTTGCTACAGTTTGTATCTGAATTGCAGTTCCTTTGGCTATTTTTGAAAAAAATGAATCTATTTGACAATTGAGTTTGCCTCAATTTTCCTCTGCATTTAGGTCACCAGCTTTCATTTTTTGGTGAGTGCATCCCAGTTTCTTTTTGCCACATTTCCTTTTTCCTGATTCAAAGTAGGGGGAAAGGAATGGACATGTTCTTTCAGGAAACTATTGTGGATTTGGGGGTGAGACGGGGAAATGATCTTCTGATGATAGCACAGAAGCAATTAGACCATTGCTTTGGGCCCCCTGTGTGGGTCCCTGGACACATGCTCTTAGAGCTGGCTTATAGGGAGGGGCTCACACAGCTAACTTTCGAGGGGCACCTTGAAGGGTGAGCCCAGTTCCTCCCATTAAGAGTCCAGTTCCTCCCATTAGGAAGGGAGGGAAGTGAAATCCTGGCGGAGCCCAGCAGTGGTCTGAGAGTATGTCCTGGCAGCAGGCATGGGCACTCTGGGGTGGATTCAGTGGGTAGGAGCAGAGGCAGTGAGACAGGAGCCTGGCACTGGAGCCCTGGCATCAACTGTGGCAAGACCTCTGTCCTGTGAAAATCAAGTCAGGTATGTGGGAATCTAGCAGGGCCTCAGGGGAGTGCCCAGCATGGTCCTTTGGGGGTGAGTTAACGTTAAGAAATATTATTTTGAAGCTTCATTATTGGAGTTGTTTTATGGATACATAATCCAATAACACCATAAATCTTATCTGTAACTTATAAATGAATAAATTACATACATGTCCACAAGTTATTTACTGTTTGGAATGTGCTATTTATGTTTAACAAGTTTGGAGACGGCTGATCTGGAATGTCAGGGTCAGAGGAGGAAAGCAGTTAGTCTTGCTGGGACTGGCAGAGGTCTCAGCCCCATGGACCCCCCTCTGTAGGAGGTGGAGACTGGGGTCAGGGCTGAAAGATGTTGGGAGAGTGAACACTCAGTGTTTGATTCTTTTTTTTTTTTTTTTATGGGACCCTCGCCGGCGGCTGGGGATTGAACCGGTGCTGCAGAGGCTGTGGGTAGCCTTGCAGCCCAGTGCTCAACCGCTGCACCACCAGGGGAGGCCCTCAGTGTTTGATTCTTGACCTCATGTGGAAACCCTTTCCCTGTGCTGGGGTTTAACCTTTCCTGTTTGCATCCTGCCTCAAGCATTCAACTGCTATCAGGGACACACCTAAGGATAAAGCAGTTGGCACACAAGTAGATGCTGACTAAAGCCTCAGTGAAATAAAAGAACCTGCATTCCAGAAAGATCTACAACACCAGAGGAACCTTGCTCTGCAGCTTCCAGGGGATGTGGTTTGGTGAGATTATAAGCTGTTGTTATGCCCATTTTCAGGCCATTTTAACTATGCAAGTACCTCACCCTTAAACTAGTTAAGTGTATGTAAGAGGCAAATAATTGTTGACTCAGCATTGCAGTGGCAGAGACTAGTTGTATATACTTATTTCCTTTAAGAGAAGGCAGATGGAAAAAAAAAGAATTAGAAAAGTCATGAACAGAATGTGCTGGGAATTGGGTCTGGGAGGTTTAGGATCTTTCTACTCTCAGACTGACTTTTGTCTGTCTTCCCTGAATTTTGCTGAATGTTCCTCCACTTCTACCGTATGTTGTTGGTCACTCACTTCAAACCCCTAGTATAGTGTGGGAGGCGTAACGCAATGGCCTGAAAGCCAGGAGGCCGGGATGGTGCCATCTTGGAAGCCAGCTTCCACGCCCTGCATGCATGAGTGAAGCTGAGGTGCAGGGAATTCTAAATGAAACCATGTGTTTTAGTAAAATTTACAGTATTAGCTTTATATGCATATTTGAGAGCATTTGCAAACTCTTTGAGTAAGAATCCTTGCAGGGTGGCTTTTCCACACGCATTCAGGATGGTGTGTTTATCCAAGAGATATGACCTCAGTTTATGTTCTCTTAGTACAGCTAATCCATTCACTGAAGCTTAGCCTGTGCCCTTGCCATCAAAGACCTGTTTGTGTGTGCCAACGTGGAGTAGACTCACACGGTGGTGCTGGGGCTTTGGTCTACCGCTTCCTGGCCCAATGAACACTGCTTGTTTTTTTCCTCATCAATCCTCTTGATTGTGCCTGCACACGGGGTGGAGATGTCTTGTAGAATTTATTGCCACTCACCTCTTGAATAGTTTCCTTTATCACTCACAAGCCTGTCATTGTAGTGCCTGACAGCCTCACTGTGGAGAGATAAGTCCTCGACTGCTGCTGACCCTGAAATAAGTATGTACAGGTAGGGGTGGTGAAGGAATTTATAGCACTTTCTGATCATTTTAGGCATGAAGTCTAAAAAACATTGTGTTCCTATGCTAAGGGGTCCAGCAATGGAGTGGGATATGTGCCTTGGACTTATCCTGAGGTAAGTCCTTCTGACTGCTGCTGACCCTGAAAGCACTTCATCGGCAGGTCATGCTAGAGTCCTTTGTGACTTATAAATCCCTTGTGGACATTACAAGACAGCAGCAGGCCCTCTGTGAGTACACAGTCCTCATGACCAAAATGTCCTCTGGGGTATTTAGAGTAAAATATGTACACCCATCCTGATAGTCACATCTGTCCTGGCCCTAGAGAGTCCAGCACCCACTGTGTCCATTTGAGGTACATGTCAGACTCCAGTCCAGTTTGGACCTATCTTGATTTCACTCACTAAGAGTTTCCATCCTTTTTTTTTTTCTTTTAAAGATTTATTTATTCATGTGCCCAAGAATTAGGGTACAGGCCAGAGGTGCAGGGAGTGAGAGGATTCACCAGAGACAGAGTGGGGAGCAGAACAGGTGGATTTACTGAAATACACTGCTGAGGGGAGCAGTGGGCGAGTCAAGAGAGGTCTGCTGCACCATGTGGGTAGCTCCCTGGCCTGTTGGTGATTTAACTCATGTTGTAGAGGCTGCAGATAGCTTCATAATGCTGTGCTTATTAACCCCTTGCACCACCAGGGAGGCCCAATAAGAGTTTCCATTCTGAGATGAAGGGATAAACTGTAGTCATAGTTACTTGCTTATCTTAACAAATGGTGTTGATTCCTAACATTTATTTTAAGCCTCCGTCATCTTAAAGTTTATTTACTTATATTTCTCAACCCCATATACATTTTGGAGATGGGAGCATGGAATTAAGGCTGACTTTAATGATTTTAATGTCATTTCCTGTTTGGGGCTCATATTACAGTCATAACCTTCATTCCTCTACAATGTATGAAGTTCTCACGTTGGAATTTGTCTTTTTGTCTCCTGTAATTTCTTACTTGGCACTTTGAACGTAACATATGCTTAGTAACTCTTTATTAGGATGAAAAACAATGATGTGGTTGATGGAGCAGAATGTAGCTTGGACCCATGGTTGGGTTGTTGCCGTGTCATTTGGAGATCTGGGTGATGCCTGTTCAGGGCAGGACGCCAGGCAGGCAGGCAACTTGCACCTGGCCTCTGAGACACCCACTCCATTGCTGGACCCCTTAGCATAGGAACACTATGTCTTTTAGACTTCATGCCTAAAATGATCAGAAAGTGCTATAAATTCCTTCACCACCCCTACCTGTACATAGTAGGAGAAAGCACCTATGGTGGTTCTGTTCTGAGGACATTGGAACTCTGTTCTGCACTGAGAGCCTTTTTCTCAGTCTGAGAGTTTCTGGAATAACCTGGCTTTAGGTGGCTCCAATTTATTTTATTTATTTATTTATTTATTTATTTATTCATTTATTTGCTTATTTTTTTAATAATAAATTTTATTTTTATATTCCCCATACAATTGCAACCCTCTTATTTTGACCCCAATCCCTCCCCTCCTGCCCCCTACCCCCCATAGAGTGTCTATGGTTCATAGTTTTTTGTTGATTTTGATTTTCACTTTCTTATATTTATTCATTTTCCTGGTCCCTTATTTAAGTTTTCTAGATTCCTGCTATGAGTGAGACCATCCGGTATTTTTCTTTTTCTTTCTGGCTTATTTCGCTGAGCATGATCCCTTCCAGCGCCATCCATGTTGCTGCAAATTGCATGTGTTTATCTTTTTTGAATGCTGAGTAATATTCCATGGTATATATGTACCACATCTTCTTGATCCAGTCATCTATTTTTGGGCATTTGGGTTGTTTCCAAAGCTCAGCTATTGTAAACAGTGCTGCTATAAACATAGGGGTGCAGGTGCTCTTTGGAATTGATGTTTCTGTGTCCTTTGGGTAAATACCTAGGAGTGGAATTGCTGGATCATATGGAAGCTCAATGTTTAGTAGGTCCAGAAATCTCCACACAGCTCTCCATAGTGGTTGGACCAGTTTGCACTCTAGATGGCTCCAATTTAGGTGGGTACCAGTAGGCACTGCCCTGTAGCACTGTCTTGCCTTCACAGTAGACTATGAAGAAAGCTTCTCCCCGCTATTCTGTTGCCTGGAGGTTGTAAGAATGGCAGCAAAGCCATATTGGTATTCTCTTTAGTCTAATGTATAAATCCAGTATTGTGAACAAAGGTAGGTCACTGAGCCATCCTGGGGATTTGGCCAGAGGCAGGAGGGTCCTGGGGAAAGCACTTGTGGGGTGGCCATTTAAAAATACAAGTTTTTTTTTTTTTTTAAATAAATTTTATTGTTATATTCCCCATACAATTGCAGCCCCCCCATTCTGACCCCAATCCCTCCCCTCCCGCCCCCCTAAAAGTGTCTCTGGTTCATAGTTTTTTGTTGATTTTGATTTTCACTATCTTATAGTTATTCATTTTCCTGGTCCCTTATTTAAGTTTTCTAGATTCCTGCTATGAGTGAGACCATCCGGTATTTTTCTTTTTCTTTTTGGCTTATTTCGCTGAGCATGATCCCTTCCAGCGCCATCCATGTTGCTGCAAATTGCATGTGTTTATCTTTTTTGAATGCTGAGTAATATTCCATGGTATATATGTACCACATCTTCTTGATCCAGTCATCTATTTTTGGGCATTTGGGTTGTTTCCAAAGCTTAGCTATTGTAAACAGTGCTGCTATAAACATAGGGGTGCAGGTGTTCTTTGGAATTGATGTTTCTGTGTCCTTTGGGTAAATACCTAGGAGTGGAATTGCTGGATCATATGGAAGCTCTATGTTTAGTAGGTCCAGAAATCTCCACACAGCTTTCCACAGTGGATGGACCAGTTTGCACTCCCACCAACAGTGCAGAAGAGTTCCTTTTTCTCCACACCCTCGCCAACATTTGTTGTTGCTAGTTTTTTTAATATGTGCCATTCTCACTGGTGTAAGATGGTATCTCATGGTAGTTTTGATTTGCATTTCCCTGATGACAAGTGATGTTGAACATTTCTTCATATGCCTGTTGGCCATTTGCATTTCCTCTTCAGAGAAGTTTCTTTTAAGCTCTTCTGCCCATTTTTGGACTGGATTATTTTCTTTGTTGTTGTTGAGTCTCATCAGCTCTTTGCAGATTTTTGTGATCAGTCCTTTATCATTAGTGTTGGGTGCAAAAATGTTCTCCCAGTTGGTGGGGTTTCTCTTTGTTTTTGTTATTGTCTCTTTTGCTGTGCAAAAGCTCTTTAATTTGATGTAGTCCCAGCTGTTTATCTTTGCCTTCACTATCACTGCTTTGGGTGATGTGTCTGTAAAGATGTCTTTGATGTGCAAATCACGTAGTGTTTCGCCTATATTTCCTTCTATATATTTTATGGTTTCAGGTCTTATGTCTAGTTCTTTAATCCATTTTGAGTTGATTTTTGTGTATGGTGTGAGGTGGTGGTCAAGCTTCATTCTTTTGCATGTAGCGACCCAGTTTTCCCAGCACCATTTATTGAACAAACTTTCTTTGCTCCAATGCATATTCTTTGCTCCTTTGTCAAAGATTAGTTGACCATAAATCTGTGGGTTTATTTCTGGATTTTCTATTCGATTCCATTGGTCTGTATGTCTGTTCTTGTTCCAATACCATGCAGTTTTGATGATTATGGCTTTGTAGTAGAGTTTGAAGTCTGGGAGTGTGATGCCTCCATTCCCTTCTTTTTTTTTCAGGAGAGCTTTGGCTATTCGGGGTTTTTTGTGATTCCATATGAATTTCATCAATAATTGTTCTATTTCTTTGAAGAATGACATTGAAATTTTGATTGGAATAGCATTGAATCTGTATATTGCTTTTGGTAGGATGGCCATTTTAATAATGTTTATTCTTCCAATCCATGAGCAGGGGATGTCTCTCCATTTCTTTGTGTCTTCTTCTATTTCTTTTAACAGTGTTTTATAGTTTTCTTTGTATAGGTCCTTTACCTCTTTTGTTAGATTTATTCCCAAATATTTGATTTTTTTTGTTTCAATAACAAAAGGGATGGTCTTTTTGATTTCTTCTTCTTCAGATTTATTGTTTGTGTATAGGAAGGCTACTGACTTTTGCGTGTTGATTTTGTATCCTGCCACTTTACTGAACTGATTGATGAGTTGAATTAGCTTTTCTGTGGAGTTTTTGGGGTTCTCTATATATAATATCATATCGTCTGCAAATAGTGATAGTTTGACTTCTTCTTTTCCTATTTGGATTCCTTGGATGTCTTTCTCTTGTCTTATTGCCCTGGCTAGGACTTCCAGTATTATATTGAAAAGCAATGGTGAGAGTGGACATCCTTGTCTTGTTCCAGCTCTTAATGGAATTGCTTTCAGCTTTTCACCATTGAGAATGATACTGGCTGTTGGCTTGTCATAGATGGCCTTTATGATGTTGAGGTATGTTCCTTGTATCCCAAGAATTTCAAGGGCTTTTATCATGAATGGGTGTTGCACTTTGTCGAAAGCTTTCTCAGCATCTATTGATATTATCATATGGTTTTTATATTTCTTTTTGTTGATGTGTTGGATAACGTTGATTGATTTTCGGATGTTAAACCATCCTTGTGTCCCTGGAATGAATCCAACTTGGTCGTGGTGAATTATCTTATGGATACATTGTTGGATTCTGATAGCTAAAATTTTATTGAGGATTTTTGCATCAGTGTTCATTAGGGAGATTGGCCTGTAGTTTTCCTTTTTTGTGTTGTCCTTGTTCGGTTTTGGTATTAGTGTAATGTTGGCTTCATAAAACGTGTTTGGTATTGTCCCTTCCTTCTCAATTTTTTGGAAGAGTTTGTGAAGGATAGGCACTAATTCGTCTCTGAATGTTTGGTAGAATTCATTTGTAAATCCATCAGGTCCTGGGCTTTTGTTTTTGGGGAGGTTTTTTATTACCATTTCAATTTCGCTATTTGTAATTGGTCTGTTTAGGTGTTCTATTTCTTCTTTATCTAGCTTTGGGTGATTGTAGAGTTGTAGGAATTTGTCCATCTCCTCTAGATTGTTGAACTTGTTTCCATATAACTGTTCATAGTAGTTACTGATTATTCTTTTGATTTCTGCTGTGTCCGTTGTGATTTCTCCTCTTTCATTGATGATCCTGTTTATTTGTGCTTTCTCCCTTTTTTCCTTTGTGAGCCTGGCTAGGGGTTTGTCTATTTTATTGATTTTTTCAAAGAACCAGCTCTTGGTTTCATTGATCTTTTGGATTGTTTTTTTAGTTTCAATTTCATTTATTTCTGCTTTGGTTTTTATTATTTCTTTTCTTCTACTGGTTTTGGGGTTTTTTTGTTGTTCTTTTTCTAGATCTTTGAGCTTCGAGATTAGGTTGTTTCTTTGCGTTCTTTCTTGTTTCTTGATGTGAGCTTCTATTGCTATATATTTTCCTCTTATTACTGCTTTTGCTGCATCCCATACATTTAGGATATTGGTGTCCTCCTTGTCGTTCAATTCAAAAAATTTTTTAATTTCTTCTTTGATCTCCTCATTAGTCCAATGGTCTTCCAGTAGTGAGGTTTTTAATCTCCATGAGGTAGGAAAGTTCCTTGCCTTCTTTTTATGGTTTATTTCTAGTTTGATGCCTTCATGGTTAGAAAAGATGGTTGATATGATTTCAATCTTGGTGTATCTGTTGATGTTTGTCTTGTGCCCCAGTATGTGATCGATCCTGGAGAATGATCCGTGTGCGCTTGAGAAAAATGTGTACTCCATTTTTTTGGGGTTTAGTGTTCTATAGATGTCTGTTAAGCCCAATTGCTCTAGGTCCTTATTTAGAGCTTTAGTTTCTTTACTTATTTTTTGTCTTGTTGATCTATCCATTGTTGATAGTGGTGTGTTGAAGTCTCCCACTACGTATGTGTTTTCTCTGATGTCTGTTTTCAGAGAGGACAACAGTTGTCTGATATATTTTGATGCTCCTTCGTTTGGTGAGTATATGTTAATGAGTGTTATTTCTTCTTGAAGTATTGTCCCCTTGATCATAATGTAGTGACCATTGGGGTCTCTTTTTATCTTTTTGAGTTTGAAATCTGTTTTATCTGATATAAGTATAGCTGTTCCTGCTTTCTTTTTTGGTCCATTTGCTTGTAGGATTGTTTTCCATCCTTTAACTTTGAGCCTATTTTTATCTTTTGTAGCTAAATGTGTTTCCTGGAGACAGCAAAAGGTTGGGTTTTGTTTCTTAATCCAGGCTGCAACTCTGTGTCTTTTTATTGAAGAGTTTAGTCCATTTACATTTAGAGTTATTATTGATATGTTAACATCTGTATTTGCCATTGTGTTTGTCTTTCCTTTGATTTTATTTATTTATTCTTTTAATAACTTTTTTTTTTTTTTTGGCCTTCTTTCATTGTTATTCGTCCCTCTGAGGTTCTGGCTTTAGGACTCCTTGTAGTATTTTTTGGAGTGGGGGTTTAGTTGCAATGAAATTCCGAAGTTTCTGTTTGTCTGGGAAGGTCCATATTCTTTCTTCAAAGAGGAAGGAGAGCTTTGCGGGATAGAGTATTCTTGGTTGGCATCTGTTTTCTTGGAGTCTGTTGACTATGTCCCTCCACTCTCTCCTTGCCCGTAGTGTTTCTTCGGAGAAGTCTGATGTCAGCCTGATTGGTTTTCCTTTGAATGTTATCTGTTTCTTCCCTCTTGCCAGCTTCATTATTTTTTCCTTGTCCTGGATTCTTGGGAGCTTTACTATTATGTGTCTTGCTGTATTAAAAATACAAGTTTTAAGAAATCTCATGAGCACAAAGGATATTGTGTAATTAACAAAAAAGGAATGTAGATTTCTCTTTCCCCAAAGATCCTAAATTATCTATGCAGAGGGATCCCTTCTTGCTCTCCACTCCTTCCCTGCACCCACCTCCCACTCCCAAACACTGAGTTCGTATAAAATCTGGATGCCTTTTCTAAGATTTTAAAATAGTCGCACAATGCTGCTGTGAGCACATAAAGCTATATTTTCACTGTCATCTCTAACTTGTAATAGTGCTTGGTAATTACACGGTGCTTTCCATCTGCAAGTCTGTAAACTGTAACATTAACGTTGTAAATGTTAACTCTAGTTCTCCCAGCACTTCTGCAGATGCGAGAGATGGCGGGGTACCATTGTAGCTCGGCTGCACACCTGGTTTGGCTGTACAGCATGTGTCATAGAGGTGTTCTTTCCTGGATGTGGGAGAGCTGGTAAAGTAACCTCAGCTCTTAAGAATGATGTCCTGTGTTGTTGAATAGAAAACCTGAAACCTCCTTAGAAGCATGAGTCTGAGGGATCAGCAAACAGATACCCTAGCCTCACTGCTTTAGCTAGTTGTTTCTGTTTTGATTGCCTATTAAACTGCTTGAATCATTAGAAAAAGTTTTGTCTTTTAAAAGATACATAATTTTGCTTCTGAAGTACATTATCTACTGACATTTTAAAAATGAGAACTTCATCATTATTTTCTAGGCAGTAATTTTTATGAGTTTTGTTATTTCTTCTAAAAATTATTTTTCTCCTTATTTGCATGAAGAATGGAATACCAAATAACTAAAATATATACTTGTCAAAAGCCAGACTACATTTTAAAGAGATGTATAAAGCAGAATGAAATAATTATTGTACAGTTTTATATTTCTCTAGCTATAGCCTTACTATATTGCTTCAGTTAACCAACATGATTTCAATTTATTATGCAAATGTAACAATTATTCTATTTAAAAAATCTGTTTGGAAGCTTGCATACTGAAGTTTCTGCAACACAATAAATTGTGTTGAATGTTCCATTTTTACTTTTTGCTTTGCTTATTTTGTCTTTAATGACAACCCATTTAAAGTAAAAGTCTTTAAAGTGGCAGAATAATGTGATAACATGTCTTCACTAGTAATTTAATACTTGGATATAATGAGTTCATCTGAGAGATTTCATTAAGAACAGCAAGGTGCCTGAATACCAAAGCTGAGATGTTTTTAATCACAGAATTATAGTAATTATACAAATCCCAAGATTTTCATCACGCAGAAAAGGCTTCCAGGGCTAAACATGCACTTTAAACTTAGCACTAATAACTGTGTATTGTTCTAAATTATAGGAGAGAGAATCCTCAGGCCAAGGGAAAATTTGGAGAGAAAGTTATGTGTTGAGTTTTTAAGAAAAAATGAGAAATAAACTATTTCAATAACATAATGATATCTGTAAGAGGCACATATGCTAAGCAATAGGAGAGAAACTCTCAGTTGTGACCACCATACATAGTAAGAAAATTTTCAGATAAAGTCAGGAGGTTGTGATTTACTAGATTTTTAGCATAAGGAAGAATGATAGAAGCAACATCTTTGTCTTCTCCCAAGGGTCCTGGGTTTGCTAACTGACTGGAATCCTTCTTCCCGTCAGTACAGGGATAGAACACCAGTAAGCTAGACAATTATTAACCAGAATCTGGATTTCTGGGTTGGGTAAAGACTACATAAAAAATGATTTCATTATTGTGGGGCCTGTGAAAAATGTCAATTTTTTTTTTAAATGGGCAGTACACACACCCTCAGGGAGCTGGTTTTTAAGGCAAGTGATATAAAAAGATGCATCTAAGATTTCTAAACAGTTTTTTTAATCTTTCCTTTGGTGGCTCATTTATTTATCTATTCATTTTTTCTGGCTACATTGGGTAGAGAGAGTGAGAGAGGATTAAAGGAGGGAGAACACAGACAAAAGAATGTACCGTGGAGAAGTCCATGTCAGATGCAGGTGGGGAGAAGGGTCAGGTTGTCAAGTGGGAGGGGGGTTGGCTTCTCGTTCATTACAAGGAGCTTGGAGCTGAGGTGCAGAATATGTCTTGAACAAAATGATGAGCAGTCAGGACCCAGAATTCTTCCTAGAGGCAGGAGCAGAGAACTGCCTGAGGTACTGACAGGACAATATTTTGGGTCTGTTTTCTTTCCTTCCCATCCCTTCCTATAGTAAACTCATCCCCTAGGGCTGTTAGCTGAATTGGAGAGTTTGCTGGCACAACTCCCCTGATCCCGTCTAAATAAGTTATCACCCACATTTATTAATTACATATCTGAGCCTCCAGGTGTTTCCCCACTGCCTCATAAAAAGCTTGACAACCATTTTGAGCCGGCTTTCAGCCACCCCGAGTGAGTGTGCATAGGTGAGCTGGGGTGGACGCCACCTTTTGCATCCACCGATGCTGGGCGTGCTTTGCTGGGAGAAGTCCCTGCCTGTAATTTCCATTGCATTGGGGTTTTGATTCTTTTTCTTTTAACCATCAAAATAATGCATCACTGTGGAGAGTTTACAAGATACTGAAAAATCACCATTAATCCTCCCCCCTCAGAAAATTACTCATTTTGCCGTATTTCTTTCTAATCCTCTTTCTGCATCCTGTGCTCTTGATGCATTACACTGCAAATGCATATTTATGTTCTGATTTAGAAACATTTAACAATATTTAATCATCTGTACTAAGCATTTGCCGTAAACCTCATGGGAGGACTATTGAATATTGACTGCCATATCCACACATAAGGGTGTTATTATCTTGATTAAGTGTTATTGTCATTTGGTCTCTTTCCCAGGTCTCTTGCTGTCTGCTGCACATCTGGAATGCTATAATGGGAAGGAATGGGAAAATGTGGAGGTTTCACCTAACTCAGTGCTTCTGCCTGGAAGACCATCCCTTAGAAACAGGAAAATGCTCCACGTGGTGATTGACTCCCAGGGACAAGACTCCTCATAGGAAGAAATGGATGAAGGCAGCTCAGGGGACCCAAAGGCGTGCTTCCTGTGATCTCGTCCAGGGAGCCCTCGGGCACGGCCCTGGCATTCTGGGATGTCTCCAGTTCTGCACGCATGGCTGATAGCTGAGTGATGATGGTTCGCCGGGGGCTGCTTGCGTGGATCTCGCGGGTGGTGGTGTTACTCGTGCTTCTCTGCTGTGCAGTCTCTGTGCTCTATATGTTGGCCTGCACTCCGAAAGGCGATGAGGAACAGCTGGGGCTGCCCCGGGCCAATGGCCCCACGGGGAAGGAGGGGTACCAGGCTGTCCTGCAGGAGTGGGAGGAACAGCACCGCAACTATATCAGCAGCCTCAAGCGGCAGATCGCACAGCTCAAGGAGGAGCTACAGGAGAGGAGCGCACAGCTCAAGAACACACAGCACCACACGGGTGATGCCCCGGGCCTCGACCCAGGGCCCCCTGAGAAAACCCAGGCCGATCTGCTGGCCTTCCTGCACTCCCAAGTGGACAGAGCGGAGGTGCACGCCGGCGTCAAGCTGGCCACCGAGTATGCGGCCGTGCCTTTTGACAGTTTCACCCTGCAGAAGGTGTACCAGCTGGAGACGGGCCTGACCCGTCACCCCGAGGAGAAACCTGTGAGGAAGGACAAGCGGGACGAGTTGGTGGAAGCTATTGAGTCGGCCTTGGAGACCCTGAACAGCCCTGCGGAGAGCAGCCCCAATCAGCGTCCTTACACCGCCTCGGACTTCATAGAAGGTTGGCAAGTTTGTGGATTGGGGTAGACAGTAGAAGAAAAGGCTTCTGGGTCCAGGGCGCTGGGCAGGTCACAGCTGCGGGAGAGTGCACTTGGCTTTGGGGGTGACTGTTGAAAGTTTATGTGAGTGACGCCTAAGGCATATAGAGCATGGATTTTTATTTTTTAGAAACATCTGTTTCCAATTACTTTCTCATGGAAACCACAGTCTTTGGTGGACAGGTTCATTGTTCTTTGGCAAAAGAAGGTAGAAATGCTTTTGTTAGGGGAAAAAAAGAAATAAAATAAGACAATATGTAAACATAAAACGTTGAAACCCAAATAGAATATGAAAGGCATTTTTAATTTTATCCCTTCTCCCAGGCACTTGTAGTAATTGGGCCTGGTGTTCGTGCCGGGGAGCCCAAGAATAGCAGGCATGTACTCTGCAGCACTCGTGTTTGCCAGGCACTATTCTAGGAACTTTACACTTTTTCTTCATAAGGATCCCATTAAGGGATATGGAAATGGAGACTCAACTTCATTTAGTTCGCCAGTGACTGAGTCAAAATTTGGACCCTGACGGTCTGACCTCAGAGTCCATGTCCTTAACCTGTAGGTTATATTGTACAGCTTGTCAAAGTGCTGGAAGTGAAAGAGATGAAGGGCTCGACTTTTTAACCTAATGCTGATTTGTGTTTGATTGTGTTTAATTTTAGAAGAAAGCAGCCTTGTCTAGTTTCTTGGAAGGCTCATTAGTCTCTCCTGATACAAATCTCCCCTTTGTTACTGGTTTAAAAACCAACTGATAACTTGGGAGAGGAAGCAGCTTAGGGCATCCATTTCTTCCCCTTGTCTGTGTAGAATGAACTTCAGCTTCCCAGACTTGGAGCTGTGTCTACTTAATCTCTCTCTTCTGGGGTTATGCAACTGCCATGGCATCAACCTATAGGCAAGACTTCTCTCTGTAGTCATTTAAAAACCTTCTGGCTGTTATTTATGCCTGTTCTCTTTGGACATTTTCCCATCTTAAGATTTTTCCCCCACTATATGTGTGAACCATAATTTCATGCAATTTCGATATAGTATCATTTTTCATATACCTAGTGCCATGTAAAGAAATCTTTTACAAGATCAAGCTTTTGGTGTGAGGATTTTTTTTTTATTCATTTATATGAGGTATTAAAAAATGCCTGGCCCCTTTGGCAGCTAGCAGGTGTGAGCACAAGGCGATCACTCAGCGTTTGAAATATCATGACACAGCATCACATTTTATAGTGCTTTACAGTTTATGACACATTTTCACATATATTATCTTACTAGCCTAACCCCAGGGAAAATCATTGAACATCCTTAAAATACAAAACCTGGTTCCCACTCACCCTGGAGTGTACTGCACAGAGCTGCCCACATATAGAGCAATTTCAAAGGAACCTGATTACAAATCAATGCCAGCAATTTGGAGTGTTTGCCCTGGTGATTTTTAATCTGCATTCATATTTGAAATCTCTGCCTACTTTTCTGGTCTTAATGCATAAGGCCCTTTGTTCTCCATCAGCAGTGGCGCAGACTTCTTGTTCCTGAGTTTATTTGCTCTCAGATATGGCAGACTTTTTATGAAGGTGCAGTTATCATACCTACCCAATGCTCCCTTCTTGTGTGGTGCACAGCCTATGTTTTGGGAAGGCAGATCCATCCATACATAGATACCTTCCAAATCTGGTGACAGTCTAATCAACTGTTTTCATATGATGAGTAAGTTGATACAAACACTTGAAATATATTTATACATATTCAACTGTGATATGCACAGTTAATTTCATTTTAAAATTCTTAACACAAGATTGTGGAGGCAATCTTTCATGTTTGCAGGAAGTGGGGCATTATGAAAGATGCCACGAGTCAGAAGAAACTGCAGGAAGGTAAATTTAAATTCAACATAAGTCGTAGCTTTCCAATAGTGATATTTCTGAACAAAGTGGAATTTCTGTCACTACAAGAATTCTGTCATTAACTGGATATTCTCGTGGCCTGGAGGGTCTACGTCACATGGTATCAGAGCAGTGGTTGCACTGAGTTACTTTTGAGGACCTTTTCAATTCTTTTGCATGATTCTTTGATCTACACCTAGGAAAGAGGGAAAAGAAAGGAAGAGAAAGGGTCCGACTTGAGATCTGTTTACTGTGAGCTAAAACTAGTGGTGGGGGCTTATGTGGGTGGAGTGTGTCTTTAAAATAACCTAAACATAACCTTGGGGAGATTGTTTTTGTAGATTGATTTTGCTCCAAAAGTTGGAGCAAGTTAACCAAAAGTTAGAATTTCCATGGGGAAATTATGGATTACAAGTAGGGTTGTTTTATACTGTCAATGTTCTAAAAAAAAAAAAAAAGGTACCATATTATGATTTATAAGAAATATATATTTGATCATTCAGACATATCAGATAAGATATATATGTATCTTAGTATCTTATATATATTTGGTCATCTTTGTCCACAGTTCCTGACTCAGAGCTCCCTAAACCCTTGGAATTTCCGAAGTATTGAGAGTGATAAAGGTGTTTTTTTTTTATGTGAATAAGGTAGCTTTTGGAAATACCTAAAGTTGAGGACTGTTAGGAGAACCAGCCACATGATTAGAGGGTCCCAACTCTGGGATGAGGACCATGGAGGCTGGAGAATTATTTATAAGGTTTTATCTGCCTATAGACTCTTTCTACAACTTGATGAGGCTTGTGCTGGGAGACTGGCACACTGATGACTATCTAATTTATTATCTAAACTGATTTAATTTAATTATTATCTACCTGTAAAACAGAGAGAACAACATTTGCTTCCCTTTCCCAGATGCTTTGTTAACCCTGATTTTTGTGTTGAATTTTCACATAATAGCACAGCTTTTTTACAACCATCTGGGGAAATAAGTTAAAGTCAAGAAACACGATCAGATCCTGTGCCTTAGAATGCCAAACTGCTTATTTTCTCTAGGAGACAGAAAATCTTTATGTTGGTGGTTTAGTTATTCCTTCAGTGTGGGATCTATAGACTGCTATTTACATCTGAGTGGCACAACTCTTGTGGGTTCATATTTTTAAGTAGAACACTTGGGTATCATTTGATATCATTTCATAAAACAATTTAGCTTTCTGGGTTACAGTTGACCCTTGAGCAACACTGCCCACGTGTAACTTTGGACTCCCCCTTGAATTTGACTGCAGCGGTCCCTTGGTATCCTCAGGGATTGGTTTCAGGACCCTATAGATACCCAAACCTGTGGATACTCAAGTCCCTTGTAGTCAGCCCTCTGTATCCACAGGTTGCAGATCTGAAGATTTAGCCAGCTGATGTTCATGGTTGGGTGAGCCATGAATGTGGAACCAATGGATAGAAAATAAACTGTGTATGGGTGAACCGCACAGTTCAAACCCATGTTTTAACTGGGTCAGCTGTATTCCTCGCTTATAATCCAAACCTCAGATAATGTGACTTCTCTGTTAGGCATTTGTGTCCTATCTTCATGGGGTCATTTTTCTGTTACCAGCCTGTTCTGTCCCTCCAACTTCAGCAGGGTTGGTGGTGACAAGAGTAGTTAAATCCAGAATCCTTCATTTTGGGATGAGATGGAACCAAACTGTGATCCACAAGACGTGCAGGTTTTAAGTGCCCCCTCAAATACGTTTTTACAAAGTGGGCTATGAAAATAGCTATAAAACCTTTATATCTGCCTGCACAGTGAACCCCAGTGAACCCCCAACTTCCTGCTCTACAGCTGAGATCTCACGCTCTGCTCTCCAGAAAGTTAAGTCAAGCCTTGTAGATACAGAAGTTTGGACTTTAAGTATCATCAACCCTTAAAAGGATGCCATGTGACCACTTTCTAAAATTTTTCTAGACAAGTCAAATTCACTTTCAGATCCTGGGTGTTTGGAGAACAGTGCCTTTGGGACTGTGAGGATTGGAAATGGTCCCTTAATGTGCATTTTAGCTATCTGCTTCTTTGTCAGTGACTTTGTATCCTGGGGTAGAAAGGCATTCAGGGGCATTTCTGAGCATGCAGGGGAAGTCTGACTTTCTGAGCATGCACGAACCCTGGCTCATTTAATCTTCTCCTCCACCAGTGAGGTGCACACCTGGTGCAGAAATAACAGAGAGTGAAGATTCTGCACAGTGAGGGGTCTAAACCGTGTTTGGGGCATGGAGGGAGAGACAGTTGCTGGGGGCAATTTGCAGGTAAGCAGGACAGCAAGAGGACTTTAAGTCCTGAGTCAGACTGTGGGTCTCAGCAAGCACCTCCTGGGTGGCGAGGGCCTGAGAACTCAGCACCACCCTTTTCAGCATCCTCATGCAGGGCTCCATGATGCCTGCTTCTGCTCTCCCTTCATGGGGTCCCCTCTCCCACTCCCTCCCTCAAGTTTCCTCATTATTTGCTGTAAGGAGGGAGAAATGCTTTTGATTCCAAAATCAGAGATGAGAGGCTTGCATGCAAATTAAGGGGTTGTGGCTACAGTTTATAGAGCGGGTTCTTCCTGGTTGTGATGATGAAAAAGAAAGTAAGGAAAGAAAGGAACCCTTCTGTCAGGGCAGCCAAAGAACTCCATGCTAGAGTAATGCTCTGCTGTGGTGGACTATTTTGAAGTTCTTAATAATTTTGAATAGGGACTCCATGTTTTCATTCTGCAGTGGACCCTGCTTACCAGGTGAGGGGACAGGAGGGAAGCGGGAGATGGCATTAGCAGCTTAGCCAGGCTTCCTGATGCCTTTGCTGAGGCTCAGCTCCATGGGCCTTCAGTGGGCTGGGGCGAATCCAGTGGGCTGGGGTTTGACAGACATCTTCTGTGTACAGAATATTTTGTCTTAAGATTGCAGAGCCTAGGAAGTCTGACTTTGCATTATGATGATTCTGGTGTTGGTGTTTTTATTGTACTCACTCAACACAGTTTGGTTCCCAGGGGCTTTTTGGAAGAAAAAAAAAGAGGTATTCTTATTCTCTGCCTTATCTTTCCTATTAAGAACATGCTGTAAGTGAGCTCTTGTGGTGCTGCGGGATGTTAAAGGTGGAGGAACTTGAACCTGGTGGGTCTGAACAGAGACCTCACACTACCAGGAGACATACTTTCTGTGTGTGAGTTTGGGTGGGGGGTTGACAGGCAGGCCAGGGGCCACCTTCACACAAGTGATGAGTCACTGGTGTGACCTCAGTGGGGGAGTGGAGCTGCTGCTCAGACTTCAGCCCGCGCAGCCATGTTGGTTAGGGAGTGGTGTCTGTAGGAAAAGATCTGTAGTTTTTTTTTTTTTTTTTTAAGATTTATTTACTCATTTATACAAGCACTCGGTACAGTCAGAAGCGTGGGAGGGTGCGAGAATTCACCATAGCCAGAGCGGGAGCAGAGCAGGCAGACTGATGAAGTACACTGCTAAGGGGAGCAGCGGGCGCGGCAGGAGAGGTCTGCGCACCATGTGGGACCCTCACTGGCGGCTGGGGATTGAACCGGCACTGCAGAGGCTGCAGAGGTTGCAGAGGCTGCAGGCAGCTTCGCAGCCCAGCGCTCAACTGCCGTGCCACCAGGGAGGCCCAGGATCTGTAGTTTTTTAACCAGATCCCCAGTTATCCTTTGCTGGGGTCATGGATGAGCTCCTGCACCAAAGCTTATCCACCTGCACCGATAGAACTCCTGTTACTGTGCAGAATGTCCCTAGCTGCTTGGGGGGAGAGAAAGGAGGAGAATGCCACATTTCAGTCCTGAAGGGTCCGGTTACCTCCACAGGGAGACAAAACTCTTACGCGATTAAGGATTCAGTTGAGGTTGGAGGTGGGAAGTCTGATTCTTGGTACCTCAGGCTTCAGAACTGATCTGGATGGGGCCTCCCCGGTGGCGCAGCGGTTGAGCGCTGGGTTGCGAAGCTGCCCACAGCCTCTGCGGCGCCGGTTCGATCCCCAGCTGCTCCCCGGCCACTGGAGGAGGGTCCCACATGGCGCGCAGACCTCTCCTGCCGCCTGCTGCTCCCCTCAGCAGTGTACTTCGGTCCTTCTGCCTGCTCTGCTCCCCGCTTTGGCTCTGGTGAATTCTCTCACCCTCCCGCGCTTCTGACTGTACCCAGTGCATGTATAAACAAAACAAACAAACAAATAAATAAATAAATAAAGCATGCCTCTATAAAAAAAAAAAAAAGAACTTATCTGGATGCAAACCAGGGAAACATTGGAGGAGGTGGTACCTGAGCCAGTCCCGAGAGGTGAGAAAAGGTGACCAGAAAGGGAGTGAGGTGGGGAACCGATTGGTGTCAGAGGGCAGGGTACCAGAAAACTGACTGATCTGGGAATAGGATTGTAGTATATGGTGAGGGATATCAGCGTAACCAGCAGGCAGGACGTGGGAGTCACCAGCAATATAATCACAAGGAACCTGACCATTGGCCATAGTGGTTTGGCTCAGACAAACCATTTGAATCTGGTGTTAGGAGATCCTTCCATCCCAGGAGGCAGTGAGTTCAGTTCTTGAGTCCCAGTAGCCCCCTTGTTGCCTCTTCTTGCCGTGGAGCCCAAGCATACAAACAGTTGTGGCGCTTCTGTCTCAGTCGTCAGAGATGGGGACTGCTATGGTTCATTCATTCATGCAACAGACACTTTTCCTGACACTTCACGAACACTAGCTTTTTTAATCTTCTCCTCCACCAGTGAAGTAGACACTCTCATACTCCCTATTTTGTCAGTGTGGAATGCAAAACTCAAAAAGGTTAGGTACTGTCCCCTAGGTCACTTACTGTCTGGTGATGGTGCCGACATGCCAGAGCCTGGCTCGGCTCCACGCCTTGGATCTTTGCTTCTCACTCTGCCCCTCTCACCTCCGAGGGGCTTTGCCTCCATCCACACACTTCTGTGATCCAGGAATGATGCGGAAAAATCTTTTAGAATATACCCAGGCCTGCAGACACCCTTGGGAGAGGTCTTACGCTGGTGAGTGATATAAATTTCCTTGGAAAGAGTTGTTAGGAAAGAAGGAAAATCACATGATCCTGGAGACATGAGCAGAAGAGACACAGGAAGAGGCTCACAAATCCTTCACTTGACGGAGGTAGAAACATCTGGAAATTGGAACTGTTAGCTCGAAAAGCTGTATTTAAACTGCTCTCAGACTGTGTTTCTTCTCAGAACCACTGGCGCAGTATGGGGAGGGCAGAGAGCTGGAAGAGTCAGGAGGGAATATTGAATTCAGAGCTGCTAGTTGAGAGCCCTTAAGGGGCGAGCTGTTTGGAGTGCTTGTCCGTTCTTTAAGGGAAGAGAGAGGGTTTACATTTCTGTATATTCTACATTATATAGTGGTTCATGGAGGTTTAGCTTTTTAGTAAATCCACAATGTAGGCTCTCATGAGGACCCCACAATCTGATTCCAACTCAGCTTTTCTGCCCTTCCCCTCCTGCCACTGATTCCTTCTCTCTCGTGTGCATTCACTGCCTCTCTCCTTTCTATGCAGACTCCTTCACGCAAAAAACCCAGCACCCCAACCTCTCTACTCAATGTCTGTCTGACCTTCTGTCTCCTCTCTGAAATCTTTTCTGATTCTTCCAGCTGGATGTTCTCTCTTGTTCTTCCCAAACCAGTGTTTTGTGCTTGCAGCGCTTCTCAGACCCCATCTAGTGTTTCTGTTTTTTTTTTTTTTTTCATTGAATTAGCATTGCATTATAACATTATATAACTTTCAGCTGTGCATCATTATAAATCAGTATCTAATAAAACAGTAATAAACTGTTGTACTATAAGTCCTTCTGGTTTTATAACTCTCATTTAGATTCAGACAGTCTTTACAGATGGCTTCTAGCAGCAGAAATTGGAGCACAGTAAGCTTTCCTGTTCCTGGATTGCGCTGCCTTCACAGCCGTCTTTGCCAAGCCAGCCTTGGAGAAGCCTGACTCTGAGGGGTCCTTCTGCAGGGGCCAGAGCCTGGCCTCCTACTCTTCCATGTGCCTTTTCTGCACTGCTAGAGGGCTGGGTCCTCATCTCATTCAGCTTTCACACCCAGTGTATATACTGCACGGTCAATATGTATGAAAGAAATTGCTTGAAACCTTTTGGAAGGGAAGCTTAGAGAAATTCCAAGGTATCTGCAATATTCATCTTATAGATCTGCCCTGCTCTTAAAGTTCCATTGTAAATGAGTTGTTTGGATTTCAGGGCACTTCTTCTAGAAGTAATACCTTGAATAGTACTTGGATTCCTGGGATAAACACACATCTGATTTAAATTCCAAACTCAGAGATACAAATGGTAGGGGCGGGGAGAAGCAGGTGTGGAAAATAGCTTCTTTAGAAAGTTATTTTCCTTTTCTGTCTTAGGCATTACTACATTCTCAACATAGTATCTAACACTAAAATCCCTCCTTAAAACCTTACTATCAATATTTTACAGTTACAGAAGCATTGCAAAGCTAGTGTAGAGACTTCTAGTATACCCTTCACCCAACTTCTTCTGATGTCAATATTTCCCATAACCCAGATACATATTGTACCATTGGTACAATACTATAATTAAGTCATGCCTAAGGTTTTTTTTGTTTGTTTGTTTCATCTTTGTATTTCTCCTACTTGGTGTTTGCTGAATTTCTTAGACCTTGGCTTGGGTATGTCAGTTATTCAGGGAAATTCTGAGCTATATTTCTTCCAGTTTTTTAAGCTCAATTCCTTGCCTCTTCTGGAACAGCAATTATTTGTGTGCCCCACTGTTATGGGACATTGTCCCCCAGCTCCTGGGTCTTCAGTCCCTTTCTTTGTTTTAATGTTTCTCCTCTGCATTTTAGTCTCTGTAACTTTTATTGACTCACTTCCATTTAACTGATTCTTCCCTCAGCAGAGAGAAGGCTGCTGCTGAGCCCATCCAAGGCACATGACTGTGCCTTTTATTTCTGACTGTGTTTTCCATGTCTAGCATTTTCATTTGTTGTCATTTCCATCTCTGCTGAAGGTACCCATCTGATTGCACATGGTGTTCACTTTTCTCTCTAGAGCCTTTCACATATGAACCACTTTAAGCTTTCTGTCAGATAGTTCCAGCATCTCTGTCAGATCTCTGTCTGGTTCTGATCATTGTTTTGTGTCTCGATTTTTTTCTTGCCTTTCCTGTGCCTCGTTGAGGCACATTTTTGTTGAAAGCTGGTCATCTTGGGTAGCTAGTAGATAGAGACTGAGATGAGTAATGACCACGCCTATAAATGGCACACTTTTCCCTTTCCTAGGTCTTTGTGTGGGGGGAGTCCATCCAACCCCAGTTGGGCCAGGTTGAGGTGTGTTGTTGCCATGGTGACTTTCAGTGCTCTGCCCCATGGAGATGCTCTTCCTGTGCCTCTGTCCTGCTGCCACTGTCACTTGTTATTCAGGCTCACTGTCTTAGCTTTGCAGGGCAGTGGAGAGAGGGCGGTCTCTGGTACCCAGTTAAATTCCAGTCGTAGGCAGGCACCATATCACTGCTTCTTGGGGTGTGCTTCTGCCCCACCTCAGGAATAAGGTTTTTCTACTCCTCCCTTCCCACAGCTGCAGTGAATTTTTTCCAGTTCCCTGAGGGTGAGGGTGTTGCCTTCTGCCCATCAATAAGGTGTTTGTTCCTCAGGAAGCGGGAAAGAAGGGTCCTGGAGGAGTTTCTTGCCCACTGTCTCATGGCTGCAATCCCTCTCCCCCAGGCCTGTTCTACATGGCCACTTTATTTAGGCTCTTTGCTTTTTATGTGAGTATCCAATGGGGTTCCTGGAGAAAGTCTGCAGGAGGGTGCAGACTTTGCACGTTTTGGAACCTCAGGGGTTTCCCTATCCTGTCAGCCTGCACTTGGCTTTCATCACTTCATTAATTTCTTCTTCCCAGTCTTCAGTGCTCATGCCTCTGCTCTCCTGGCAGGCACTTGTCTCTCCTCAGATTTTGGGCCAACTCTTTGTTCTGTGACTCCAGTTGTCCACTCAGTTCGAAAAGGTCTTGCATTTGAAATTAATCTGGCTGTTTTTCATTGTAAGAGATGCTTTTTCAAGCTCATTATATCCTGGAGTGGAAGCAGAAGTGTGAAACCATTTTTTAAAATAATAATTTAAAATCTATTGATTACTTTGTCTACTTCCATTTCTCTGGAAATCAATAACCTCTTCTCACAACCTACTCTCAACCATCATGTGCAATCCAACAGCTTAAAAGAACTGAATTGCATTGATTTTACTCATGAGTAGGACTGTTGTGGTAATGTCCCAAATCTGGAAGTCCATTATTAGAAGATTTATTTTGAGTAAAAACCTCAAATCCCATGATCTCTTTTCTATGACCATGAATCAAAGAGCAGCATTGTTTCTTAAAACCCCATCTTTTACCATATCTGTATTCTTTGAATTTTAATATTTACTTAAGTATCAGCCGCTTAGATTTTTTTCTCTCAAAGCTGCATTATCATGAAAAGTAAAATTATTCTTACTTTAATAATTTACAAACATACTTCCCCAAACTGGTGGTGTGGAGCCATCTCTGCCTTCCTCATTGCCAGAATTTGGGGTTATTATTTTACACCCTTTTTTGGGGGGGCAGGGGAAATTCTATTATTTCTTCCTTTTATCTTAGTCTGCCTAGCATCCCTAATACTTTCATCTCAGTGTTGACCCAAATCCTGGGTTAGCTGGATTCAGGGAGTTTAAAGAGTAGTAGAAGGAAGAGAAAAAGTAGCATCTGGTTTCGACCTCAAGTACCCCCCTCTTCTTGCCTGTACCTACCCCTGCAGACCTGAAGACATAGTGGTGGTGAAGTATCAATACTTTCTGTCTCCATCTCTTTCTCATCACCCTACACAAACTCTTGGCTAAGAAGCAAAGCCATCGTTTGAAGACTGCGGGAGACCATGCACGCCTCTGAATCTTTCATGTCCTTGCCTCTGGGCTCTGTCCTAAGCGTTCACCTCTGCTTCTTTCTTTCCTGCACATCTCCAAGACCTGGAGCCTGTGACCTAAGGAAGCATCACCAGTGATGGCGCTCTCATCCGTCCCTAGACACTGCTTGTCGGGGGACAGGATAGTTTCTTCTTCTATTGTTGAAATTATGAGTGTGAATGAATTTCACAGTGACATGGTTCAGTCGATTATATAATAGTGCTGTAACTCCTGCGTGCAGGCACGTGATGGGTTAAGGAGACTTTTTACGATAAAGCAAGTCAGAATGACCAAGGCAAATATTGGACATTTACTTAGTGGACAGTTCCATAAAATAAAATACATTTAAAAGCTAGGGATCATTAATAAGAGAAATGAGGTTAAGAGGGAGAGAGAGGAAAAGAGGGTATAAGAGGATATAAGAAATGGTGGTGGGAGAAACACAGAGAAATCCTAAAGGAGATTGACTGCCTCGGATTAAGGGGTCATGCATGACTAAATTATAGTAAATTGGGCATTAGGCCAATTGCTCACAGACTGAAGCTCTGGGGACTGATGGTGCTCTAGACATGAAAAATGACAAGGATTTGCCACTAGGGCATCCAGCTTCTCTAATGGACACATTCTCCAGTGGTATCTCTACACCTAGAGTGTGCTTTTTTTTTTTTTTTTTTGGAGAATAAGAAGACTTACACAAAATAAATAAATAATTGTTTCAAAAAGTTGAATAATTTCAGGATATGTAGCCTCTAAGAATACATTGCTGCATTGAAAGATCCTTTGGAAATGTACTAATAAAAAGAAGAGGTATTGATGTGTTCCAGGAAAAAAAATATTGATAATATTTATTGTATACAGTAATGTAAATGCAGTGATGTTCATCCCAGTGTGATTAATGTTAAAAAAAAAAAAAGAAACATTTTAAAAAAGAGAGGCTTCAGTGGGCTTGTCTGAGAACTTCACCACAACAGATAATATTGTTTCCCTGCCTTTTGAGTGATTTACAAATAAACTTTTTCCTCCTGATTATAAATGTCATAGTCAGCCCAGCCAAGGTTTCTCTGCACCACAAGTCAGAATCTCTGATTTTCTGGCAAAGGGAGCGTATGGATGGAAGTGATGAGATGATTTTGACTGTGAGCAGGAGACAAGGTCTGCAAAGCATCTTTCCTCCCTCTCCATCTGTTTCCACTGAGAATGCTGATTAGAAGTTCACATCCTCAGAGAGATTTAGGCTTGCTCTTCTGCAGACGGAGTGGAAGGTCGGCTGAGCCTATTTCCCAGCTGACTTTGCTCCCATTACAGGACCTGTGGGAGCTGGTGGGAGAGGGACCAACAGTAGGAAGAGTAGCTCCATCATGGAAATGCCTCCTCAATCCCACCAGGTCCTCCTCCTCCTCCTGCCTGCAGCCTCCTGTCTTCTGTGGACATAGATGAAGGGAAGGGACAGACCTTTCTACACGCACTTGGTTCTTTTTAGCTTAGCAATTGGTATGAAAAACACAGTTCTGAGAGGTGACTTCATCATAAGGTTTTTGTAGGGAGGATTCTGATGGTAGAGAGCAGAGCCAAAAAGAGATTAAATTGCCGGAGGACGTGATTAGCTTTAGCATTACCTTTTACTGTGTAGTTTGTTAAACGTAGGACAAGATGGGCAATGAGACACATGAGACTTCTGCTCCGAGACTTTGAAGACTTGACTAGTCACTAGTCTGCTCTCTCATTGGACATGCCCAGTCCACTGGCATTATTGTTGCTGGGGATGGGCAGAGCTGCACACATAATCCTGTCCCCTTCCAGGGCCCTGAGCAAAGTGGGAGGGGTAGCCACATACACAGGGCCAAACCTTCAATAGTGGGGCAGTGGAGAGAATCAGCTGTAGGGTAGCCTGGTCAGGAAGGCCATCACGGAGAAGGTTATCTTCGAGCAGAGTTTGGAAGGATGCATAAGAATTGGTTCAGGTCTGGGATGTGGGGTGGGGAGTGTTTTAGGCAATGGAAGAGACATAGACAAAACCTGGACACATGTGAAAGCTTGATGTATTCAGGGAATGACAGATCATCCGACAATACTGGAATGTCAGTTCCATGACAGATCGGGATAGGAGGAGAGAGCATGGCAAGGAGTTGGGCAGGGCCAGGGTTATCAAGACTTTGTATACTACCTAAGAATTTGAAACTAATCCTTGAGCTGTTTTAAATAAGGAATCTGTCGCGGTTCTATTTGCTTTCTTTTAAAGATTTATTTATTTATTTATACAAGCACTGAGTACAGTCAGAAGTGTGGGAGGGTGAGAGAATTTATCAGAGCCAGAGCGGGGCACAGAACAGGCAGACAGATGAAATACACTGCTGAGAGGAGCAGCGGGTGCTGCAGGAGAGGTCTTGCGCCATGTTGGACCCTCACTGGTGGCTGGGGATCGAACTGGCATTGCAGAGGCTGCAGGCAGCTTCACAGCCCAGTGCTCAACCACTGCACCACCAGGTTAGGCCCCTCTATTTGCTTTCTGACTGGGTCACTGTGATAGCAGGAGTGGGTTAAGATGGAGGCAGGTTTGGAAAACAGTCAGGTATTTCCTGTAAAGGTTAAACATAGAGTTATCATATGACCTAGCATTTCTACACCTACGTGTATCTCCAAGAGAAATGAGGACATATATTCACACAAAAACCTGTCCATGCTGTTCGTAATCACACTGTTCATAATAGCCAATTGGTGGCGACAACCCAAATGTCCATCAGTGTATGGACTATAAACTAAATGTGACATGGACATGTAATAGAAAATTATTTGCTCATAGAAAGAAATGACATACTGATACATGCTATAACTTCAATATCCCTTGAAAGAAGCCTGCCACAAAAGACTATATTGTATAATTCCATTTATATGAAATGTCCAGAATAGACAAATCTATAGACATAAAGTAGATTAACTGGTTGTCTGGGACTCCAGGTGGATAGGTGGGTGAGGATGAGAAGTGACTGCTGATAGGTATAGGGTTCCCAGTGTAGGGATAACATGCATATGGGTACATCTGGGAAGATGACATGCTCTTAAAATTATTTTCAGTGATCATTGCTCATCTTTGTGAATATAGGGGAAAAATGAGTTATATACTTTAAATGCTGAGTTATTTGGTATGTGAGTTATAGTTCCATAAAGCTACTTATAAATAAATAGAATTAAATATGACAAAATCTCTGTTTCCTTTCCTCCCTAAAAAACAGTGAAAACTGGCAAACAAATGAAAAGGCATTCAAAATAGTTGAGGTGATGGGAGCTCCAGAATTGGGGGTACAATAAGTGGGACAAGAGAGTAGGAAGGGTGCTTAATATGCTCAGGAGATTGTGATGTTGAGGAATTACTGACATTTCTCAAGTGTATTTCATGAATAAACTACTATGAACACATTTATTTATGTAATGACTTTCAAAAAAGAATTTAGTACAGCTATGTTATTTATTGATGTCAAATATCTCTCCCACTTATGTAAGTGCTAAATCACATCCTTATTTAAGACATAAATATGGGCATACACTGGGCACAGAAGATGCGGTAGGGGCTGAAAAAGACCCAAATATTATTTTTGCTATAAGGTTAATTCAACAGACAAAATTACGAAAAATCTGTTTATATGTTTCTGATCATAGTCAACTGGTTGCCTTAAAAATGAATTTCCAATCTGGAAAAAGTCTTCCTAACATGTTATCATTAGTTTGAGGATAAATATTCAAGCATAATGACCAAAAGCAATGCATGCCATTGCTGGGCCAGCAGCTGGCGGCACATAGCCGATTACGGGCTGGCAGGATGAAACAGCAACGAGACCAACACACAGCTGGGCCTGCAGCTGGTGTTGAAGTGGGAGATGCCATTATCGTAAAAGCCTTCAGGGCGAAACCAAGTCACACTGAGGCACAGACCCGACACAGGCAAGGCTTGGCATTGGACCAGCCCATGTGGGGCAGATGGCACCAAGTTCAAGCGTCTGGACATGGATAGGTTTGGGATTCAAACACTCAGATGCAATCTGAGCCAGGAGGCCAGCAGCAGTGTGCTGGAACCTGACGAGGCTGGTGAGTTGACCGCGCTGGGAGGATTACTTTTTCAGCACTTGGTGAATGTCTGCCGCATGCCAGGCACAGCGCTAGGCATGTTAGTTATCTCAGGATAAAGGCAGGAGCTCTTGACTGCCTGGATGTGTGCTTTTCTGCAAAGGTGTCTTCATGGTTTGCCTGTAGTTAATGTTTTGTTGCTTAAATTGTATAAATTTCTAGATATTTTCTAAAGGATTCTCACTAGTTACCAATGTTCCTGTAAGGCAACTGTTTAAACTCATTATTCATCTTCAAGTTCATGGCTGAAGCTTCTCACATTATGGGTATGTTCGAGGTCAATAAGTAAATAGAGTTTATTAATAGTGCAGTGTGGTTTGGCCTTCCCTCCATGTTTAATGGAATCATTAATCTATGTAACCTCTACCCACATACTAAATTGTACTGGAATTTGTGAAAAACAGCACACTCTATGGTCTCACATAAAATTTATGGATGTAAAATTATATCTTAGTACCCTTCAACTGTGTACCACATTTATTTCTAATCAGTCATATCTTCTGCAGATGGTTGAACAACAGAGAGACACACATGAAATGCTAACAGTAAAATCTAGAAACAATTTATTTGGTTAAAGCTATACATGAGCCTGATGTAAGCTCTGTTTTTTTTTTTTTTATGTTTATTGTGGTAATGTTGAGTTAAAATACTGTATGTGTTTTAGGGGTTTAAGTTCACACCTCTGTAAATAGATGTTATTACACCATTCCCACCACCAGAGCCCCAATAGACCTTTGCTATAGTCCATTGACCCCACCCACCCGTTTTTCTCCTACATGCCCCCTTTCTCTTTGGTAGCCTCAATTCTGCAGTCAGATTATAAGGTTTTATTTTTGTCTGTTCCTTTGTTTTGTTGCTTCATATTCTACATATGAGCAAAATTATCGGGTACTTGTCTTTCTCTTTCTGACTTATTCCCTTAGCATAATCTCCTCCAGTTGCATCCATGTTGTTGCAAATGACAAGAGTTCATATATTTTTTTTTTTTTTAGTATCTGAGTGGTATTGCATAGTGTATATGTGTATATATACTACATGTTCTTCATCTACTTATCTCTTGTGAGGCAATTCGGTTGTTTCCATAGCTTGGCTGTTGTAAATAGGGCTGCAATGAACATAGGAGTCTATATCCCTTTGAATTAGTATCTTTTGTATTCTTTGGATAATTCCTAGCAGAGGAATTGCTGGATTATGTGGTAGATCTATTTTTAATGTTTGAGAAATCTCCATATTATTTTCTATAGGGATTGGGCCACTCTACTTTCCCACCAGTGGTCAATGAGGGCTCCCTTTTCTCCACACCCTCACCAACACTTGTTTCTGTTCTTTTTGATACGAGTCATTCTCACAGGGGTGAGGTGGCATCTCATTATGGTTTTGATTTTTATTTCCCTGATAATAAATGAGGATGAGCACTTCTTCGTGTGCCTGTTGGGGATCTGTTTCTTCTTTGGAGAACTGTCTGTTTAGCTCATCTGTCCCTGTTTTTGACTGGTTATTTGTTTTCATTTTGTTGATTTGTATGAGTTCTTTGTTAATATTGGATTTTAACCCCTTGTGGGATGGATGATGTGAAAGTATACTGTCCCGTTTTGTAGGGTGTCTTTGTGTTTTTAGTGATAGGTTGTTGGATATTTTTCCTGTGCAGAAGCTTTTTAGTTTGATTTAGTTCCATTTGTTTATTTTTGCTTTTGTTTCTCCTGACACCAAAGGTGTCCATGAAGGCAATGGCCTGAAGTGTTTTGCCTATGGGTTTTTTCTATGTATTTAATGGTTCTGTGTATTACTTCCAAATCTCTGATCCACTTGGAATTAATTTTTTGTATATGTGAGATAATCATCTAGTTTTACTCTTTTGTATGTGGCTACCCAATTTTCCCAACGTCATTTACTGAATAGATTTTCCTTTCTCTATTGTATGATTTTACTATGTATGTTGTAGACTAACTGTCCATAAATTATTAAGTGTGGCTTAATTTCTGGGCTCTCATTTCTACATGATTAATTTGTGTCTGTTTTTAATCCAGTACCATACTGTTTGATTGCTATTGCTTTGCAGTATAATTTGAAGTCTGTGAGCATAATGTCTTCATTCTTTTGTCAGGATTGTTTCAGATATTCAGGGTCTTTTCTGGTTCCATACAAATCTAGTAATTTTTTTGTTTGTTCTATCTCCCTGAAAAATGTCACTGGTATTTTAGTAGGGATTGCAGCAGTTCTGTATATTGCATTGGGTAAAATGGCCATTTAAAAGAGTCAATTCTTCCATGAGCATAGAATATCTTTCCATCTCTTTGTGTCTTCTTTATTTCTTTTAACAGTGTCTAATAATTTTCACCTTGAAAGTCTTTCACCTCCTTTATTCATTCTAGGTACTTAAGTCCTTTTTGGTATAATTGTAAGTGGAACTGTTTCTTGGTTTCCTTTTCTTCTAGTTCATTGTTTGTATGTTACATGTATACCCTGCCTTTTTACTGTACTGATTTATTATTCCTACCAGTTTCTTAGTGTAGTTTCTTGGGTTTTCTATGTAGCTTTATCAAAAACATCTATTGTTTTTTACACCTAATTGATGAAATTACAGGTGATAGTATTTTTACAGACATTCTATCAATATTTTGAAAATATGACTCTTACACTTTGCGAAAAAAATTGAATCATGTTGACATGGTGAGAAAAGAAAATGGTGTTTGACCTACGCTTCAATATCTTTTGGTGGTTGAAAAAGACACAATTCAAGGTGGAATAGGAAGCATTTCCTTCCTCCTTACTAGTCCCTTTGCAGAATTGAGAAGAAAACTTGCAGATCACTGCACTGGAGGAGGCAACCAACCTGCAAAAGAGGATTGTCAGCGTTTTGGAAGAAATTTGAGGATGGCTTCTTTGTGCCCTGAGTTCCATTTTCTCCTTTGTTAGATCTCCAGCCAGCATCAGTGCTGGAGGGAGCAACTCCATATACAGCTGTATGCGGGTGCAGGTGCCCCTCATCTATCAGCTCTGCAGGGCAGCAGCTCTGGGTCTTCATCGCCCCTAAACTAGTTTTACAGAAGCTGTTCTCTACCGACATCACCATCACCAGCAGTTCTGTGCTTTTTGAATCCCTTCCTAGTGACATCTTACACACCTGCCTTTTTTTTTTTTTTTTAGCTCTCCCACTGCTCCTATGAGAGGAATAGAAGTTTTAAATGGCAAGAAGAGAACAAAACACCTCTTCTTCCTTCTCTTCAAAAAAGACCCTACTGTCAACAGTTCCCTTTTTTTTTTTAACCAGTCTCTCTCTTTTCCTTTCTTTCCCAAAAATATGTTTTGCAGCCTGTTTGTGAAGCAAGTGTGAGCTGCAGCAGCCTCTTGTATGTGGCCTCCATCTGTAGCTTGGTCTGTACTGTGTGCCATATATTTAGAATGCCTAAATTAGTAGTGTTCCATGTGCTATTTAAAGAGGAGCTGGAAAGTCAGATGGAAGAGCAAGGCTATTGATCAGGATTGGCTTCTGGATGCTGTTGGCGCTTATCCTTGAATCCCAGAAGTTAGAGATATTTTGGGAACAGCAAGTGAACAGATGGTCTGTGAAGCAGCTGGCCCACGTGGTAATTAGTCTATGGAGGCAATTGGTCATTTTCTGGGCTTGGAGCAGAATTTTGCTTCTGTTGTGCCATTCAAGTTGTGGACAGAGACTTCGGTTAGAACATGAAGGGCTACAAAATGGCTATAAATGATTCATCGCAGTTGATAGTGGCTCAATATGGCTGTGCAAGTATAGGGCTTCTAGCAAAAAGATGGCAGGAAATATTGTTTTTTGTTTTCAATTTAAACTTGAAGATATGCAACTCTGTTTTTTAGGGCTAGGAAAGAATGTCATTGTCAAGGGAGCCAGTGAAAATCCAGCCCAGGAAAAGCCCTAACTCCTCTTTCAAAGCATTTGTGTTGCCGACTTTCCTGGTTCTCCCACTAGACTGAGCTGAGGGACCGTTTCTCATGCCACTCCTTGCCTCAGTGCTAACCGGAAGGCCTGGTACATAGACACTGATAAATAATGAGTGAATAAATGAACTCTCAGAGAGAGCAGCAGTAAGAGCACAGGTGGAGGGATTGGCCTTATATGAGAGGAGGGAGAATGCTCCCTTTCAGACCAGGACAAAGGATGGCTGTGCAAAGTGAGGACTAAATTTTTGCTTATTTGATTTTTCCTCTGGGAGAGAGACTAGGATTTCAGCTCTAAGCACATACAAGTAACCACTGTGCTATTCAACAGATGTTTGACAGTGACAATTTCATAAGATACTTTTCCCCTTTCATATCTCACTGTTTTGATTTGAGTCTTCAAAGTGAAAATTAATTTAATTGTACACTTGAGGTACTATTTTAGTAACCATCCTGGTTTTCTCTCTTGTTCATCTTGCTTCTCCTCCCAGGACACCCTTGCAGCACTACAATTCATTCCTGTTTTTGCTATTAACCACTGCTTTTGCTTTTAACCTGGCCTCCCCACCTCTGTGCTATTGTGATGCACAGGCAAGGAATATTTATTAGACAATTCCATCCCTGTTATCTTCTCTTATAAGGTTGACTTTGGAATCAACCTGGATGTAAATCTCAGCTGACCCACTCATTTAACTAACTGTTTTATCCACACAGGGTGCATAAAACACCCTCAGTTTTTGTCTCTATGACATGGACATTATTAATACCTTTTGGGGTTGTTGCAAGAAATATGTGTATTAATACACTGTTATGTTTTTATAGCAGGGCCTGACACAATAAATGTTAATAATTACTATTACTGTTTTTGTTACTTGTTGGCAGCCCTGGGGAGGGCAGTTTTATAGCTCCAGAAAATTTTTAAACATTTTCTTGGCTTCTTGAAGCCTTCCTAAATTATACTTGATTTTCTTTAAGACTCCATTGAGATTGTGGTCAATTCATTTCTCTTTACTTGATCGATTGACAGATTGACAGAGGTAACACTGGCTTACAACTCCGAAATTTCAGGTACAGAGTCTCATCCCTCGACAACTATATATCCCATACCATGCTCACCCCCAAAGGTTTGGTTACCTTACACTGCCGTCTAATTGACACCCCCTATCCATTCCTCCCCAAACCACCTATTGTCCAAATCTTAAATTTTGTTTGTTCATTGGACTTGTTACTTTATATTCCACATTAGTGAAATCATATGGTATTTGTCTTCCTCTTTCTGATTTATTTCACTTAACATAGTTTCAAATTCATCCATGTTGCTACATCTGTTTTTATAGCTGAGCTATATTCCATTGTTTATATACACCTAGGCTTCTTTATTCATTCATTTCCTTTTCTTTTTTTTTTAATTAATAAATTTTATTTTTATATTCCCCATACAATTGCAATCCCCCCATTCTGACCCCAATCCCTCCCCTCCCGCCCCCCACCCCCCAAAAAGTGTCTCTGGTTCATAGTTTTTGTTGATTTTGATTTTTACTTTCTTATAGTTATTCATTTTCCTGGTCCCTTATTTAAGTTTTCTAGATCCCTGCTATGAGTGAGACCATCCGGTATTTTTCTTTTTCTTTTTGGCTTATTTCACTGAGCATGATCCCTTCCAGCGTCATCCATGTTGCTGCAAATTGCATGTGTTTATCTTTTTTGAATGCTGAGTAATATTCCATGGTATATATGTACCACATCTTCTTGATCCAGTCATCTATTTTTGGGCATTTGGGCTGTTTCCAAAGCTTAGCTATTGTAAACAGTGCTGCTATAAACATAGGGGTGCAGGTGTTCTTTGGAATTGATGTTTCTGTGTTCTTTGGGTAAATACCTAGGAGTGGAATTGCTGGATCCTGTGGAAGCTCTATGTTTAGTAGGTCCAGAAATCTCCACACAGCTCTCCATAGTGGTTGGACCAGTTTGCACTCCCACCAACAGTGCAGAAGAGTTCCTTTTTCTCCACAACCTCGCCAACATTTGTTGTTGCTAGTTTTTTTAATATGTGCCATTCTCACTGGTGTAAGATGGTATCTCATGGTAGTTTTGATTTGCATTTCCCTGATTGCAAGTGATGTTGAACATTTTTTCATATGCCTGTTGGCCATTCGCATTTCCTCTTCAGAGAAGTTTCTTTTTAGTTCCTCTGTCCATTTTTTGACTGGATTATTTTCTTTGTTGTTGTTGAGTCTCATCAGCTCTTTGCAGATTTTTGTGATCAGTCCTTTATCATTAGTGTTGTGTGCAAAAATTTTCTCCCAGTTGGTGGGGTTTCTCTTTGTTTTTGTTATTGTCTCTTTTGCTGTGCAGAAGCTCTTTAATTTGATGTAGTCCCAGCTGTTGATCTTTGCCTTCACTATCACTGCTTTGGGTGATGTGTCTGTAAAGATGTCTTTGATATGCAAATCACGTAGTGTTTCGCCTATATTTCCTTCTATGTATTTTATGGTTTCAGGTCTTATGTCTAGTTCTTTAATCCATTTTGAGTTGATTTTTGTATATGGTGTGAGGTAGTGGTCAAGCTTCATTCTTTTGCATGTAGCGACCCAGTTTTCCCAGCACCATTTATTGAACAAACTTTCTTTGCTCCAATGCATAGTCTTTGCTCCTTTGTCAAAGATTAGTTGACCATAAATCTGTGGGTTTATTTCTGGATTTTCTATTCGATTCCATTGGTCTGTATGTCTGTTCTTGTTCCAATACCATGCAGTTTTGATGATTATGGCTTTGTAGTATAGTTTGAAGTCTGGGAGTGTGATGCCTCCATTCCCTTCTTTTTTTTTCAGGAGAGCTTTGGCTCTTCGGGGTTTTTTGTGATTCCATCTGAATTTCATCAATAATTGTTCTATTTCTTTGAAGAATGACATTGAAATTTTGATTGGAATAGCATTGAATCTGTATATTGCTTTTGGTAGGATGGCCATTTTAATAATGTTTATTCTCCCAATCCATGAGCAGGGGATGTCTTTCCATTTCTTTGTGTCTTCTTCTATTTCTTTTAACAGTGTTTTATAGTTTTCTTTGTATAGGTCCTTTACCTCTTTTGTTAGATTTATTCCCAAATATTTGATTTTTTTTGTTTCAATAATAAAAGGGATGGTTTTTTTGATTTCTTCTTCTTCAGATTTATTGTTTGTATATAGGAAGGCTACTGACTTTTGCGTGTTGATTTTGTATCCTGCCACTTTACTGAACTGATTGATGAGTTGAATTAGTTTTTCTGTGGCGTTTTTGGGGTTCTCTATGTATATTATCATATCATCTGCAAAGAGTGATAGTTTGACTTCTTCTTTTCCTATTTGGATTCCTTGGATGTCTTTCTCTTGTCTTATTGCTCTGGCTAGGACTTCCAGTATTATATTGAAAAGCAGTGGTGAAAGTGGACATCCTTGTCTTGTTCCAGATCTTAATGGAATTGCTTTTAGCTTTTCACCATTGAGAATGATACTGGCTGTTGGCTTGTCATATATGGCCTTTATGATGTTGAGGTACGTTCCTTGTATCCCAAGAATTTCAAGGGCTTTTATCATGAATGGGTGTTGCACTTTGTCGAAAGCTTTCTCAGCATCTATTGATATTATCATATGGTTTTTATATTTCTTTTTGTTGATGTGTTGGATAACGTTGATTGATTTTCGGATGTTAAACCATCCTTGTGTCCCTGGAATGAATCCTACTTGGTCGTGGTGAATTACCTTATGGATACACTGTTGGATTCTGATAGCTAAAATTTTATTGAGGATTTTTGCATCAGTGTTCATTAGGGAGATTGGCCTATAGTTTTCTTTTTTTGTGTTGTCCTTGTTCGGTTTTGGTATTAGTGTAATGTTGGCTTCATAGAACGTGTTAGGTATTATACCTTCCTTCTCAATTTTTTGGAAGAGTTTGTGAAGGATAGGTACCATTTCGTCTCTGAATGTTTGGTAGAATTCATTTGTAAATCCATCAGGTCCTGGGCTTTTGTTTTTGGGGAGGTTTTTGATTACCATTTCAATTTCGCTAATTGTAATTGGTCTGTTTAGGTGTTCTATTTCTTCTTTATCTAGCTTTGGGTGATTGTAGAGTTGTAGGAATTTGTCCATCTCCTCTAGATTGTTAAACTTGTTTCCATATAACTGTTCATAGTAGTTATTAATAATTCTTTTGATTTCTGCTGTGTCCGTTGTGATTTCTCCTCTTTCATTTATTATCCTATTTATTTGTGCTTTCTCCCTTTTTGCCCTTGTGAGCCTGGCAAGGGGTTTATCTATTTTATTTATTTTTTCGAAGAACCAGCTCTTGGTTTCATTGATCTTTTGGATTGTTTTTTTAGTTTCGATTTCATTTATTTCTGCTTTGGTTTTTATTATTTCTTTTCTTCTACTGGTTTTGGGGCTTTTTTGTTGTTCTTTTTCTAGATCTTTGAGTTTCGAGATTAGGTTGTTTCTTTGAGTTCTTTCTTGTTTCTTGATGTGAGCATCTATTGCTATATATTTTCCTCTTATTACTGCTTTTGCTGCATCCCATACATTTAGGAAATTGGTGTCCTCCTTGTCATTCAATTCAAAGAATTTTTTAATTTCTTCTTTTATCTCCTCGTTAGTCCAGTGGACTTCCAGTAGTGTGGGTTTCAATCTCCACGAGGTAGGAGAATACCTTGCCTTCTCTTTATGGTTTATTTCTAGTTTGATGCCTTCATGGTCAGAAAAGATGGTTGGTATGATTTCAATCTTGGTGTATCTGTTGATGTTTGTCTTGTGCCCCAGTATATGATCGATCCTAGAGAATGATCCGTGTGCGCTTGAGAAAAATGTGCACTCAGATTTTTTTGGGTTTAGTGTTCTATATATGTCTGTTAAGCCTAAGCACTCTAGATCCTTATTTAGAGCTTTAATGTCTTTACTTATTTTTTGTCTTGTTGATCTATCCATTGTTGATAGTGGTGTGTTGAAGTCTCCCACTACGTATGTGTTTTCTCTGATGTCTGTTTTCAGAGATGCCAATAGTTGTCTGATATATTTTGGTGCTCCTTCGTTTGGTGAATATATGTTAATGAGTGTTATTTCTTCTTGAAGTATTATCCCCTTGATCATAATGTAATGACCACTGGGGTCTCTTTTTATCTTTTTAAGTTTGAAATCTGTTTTATCTGATATGAATATAGCTGTTCCTGCCTTCTTTTTTGGTCCATTTGCTTGTAGAATTGTTTTCCATCCTTTTCCTTTTCTTTTTTTTTAAGATTTATTTTATTTATACAAGTGCTGGGGTACAGGCCAGATGCACGGGAGGGTGAGAGGATTCACCAGACACAGAGCGGGGAACAGAACAGGCAGACTGATGAAACACACTGCTGAGGGGAGCAGCGGGTGAGACAGTAGAGGTCTGCCGCGCCATGTGGGATTCTGTCCAGCCGGCTGGGATTGAATACGCGCTGCAGAGGCTGCGAACAGCTGCACAGTGTGGTGCTCAACCGCCTGCACCACCAGGGAGGCCCTCATTTCCCTTTCTTGACTCATCTCCAAACTATCTTTTAATATAAGAAGAATTAACAGATTTTCCATGTGGAAATCTCTAGATGTTCTGTTCACAGAATTAGGATTCTGAACTCTCTGTTTATCAATGGTCATATTAAAAATGTCTTTATCATACTAATCATTTTGGTGCAACCAGTATCTATTGAGATAAGAGGGTATCTCAGGAAGTGTATGATGTGGAGAATTTTTGATGTAGGATGAATATCAATATTCACTCACATTTATTTCATCATATCTTGGAATGTGTTTTTATGCTTTCTCTTTTCTTTCTTGGAGCTACTGAGTTCCATTCTAAAACCTCACGCCTTCTTTCACTAGTGACCTCAGTGATTTCATGGTCTCTCCAATGTTTTTCTACTTAGAATTCTCTTAGAAAGTGGATGGCATAGGAAGAATACTGCAGTTGGCTTAAGAAAGGACACATCTGTGAAAAGCAAACATGTCCAGACCCCTCAGCTGGAGTTGCAGGAAAACTTGTTGGGGCTGTGGCTCTCCCTCTAGGGGTTTATGAACAGCTAAGTCCTTCTAAACCCAACCATTTTTCTTGTATGGGGTTTTATACCCATTCTTACTATCTATTCATCATGCTAATTGCTCTTCAGTTTTGGTTTCTTTGGCCTAGCACCCATTTGTTTGACCCTTTTCACTCAGTAAAAGTCCAACATGGTCGTGACCCCTGGCAGCCTCTGCCTCCACTCAGACTCTGCCCCAGAACTTCCCTGTTACAAATACAGGGTATGCAGGGCATTTTAGGAATCTGAATGACTAAGAACAGTAGAAGAAACTCTTCCTTTTATTTCCAGACACCAAGGTTGCTGTTAAGAGGTCAAATAGTGATCTCTTTTGGGTGTTGGAGCAAAATTGTCTTTTGATAGGAATGCAGTGTTTTAGGATATAGCTTACATCATAGTGCTTTTCAAATATTAACATGGTAGATGAGTCTCTGGGGTAGAACAGTAAAAAACTTAAAGCACTAACTCTCAGGAATAAAATTTAAGATCTTTAGAGTTGTCAGTTAGAGGAAACATTGAGGTAGCTCTTCAGAAGAAAACATCATATAACAGTGTGAGTTGGCGTCTGAATGTAGGTTAACTTTCTCCCTCCAAAATTAATGGTTAAAGGATTTCTCTTTGCATTAACTTCTTAGAGGACACATAGTCAACCTGAAGACCTGATCACACAGCTGTAGAACAGAAAGCCCTTTTCATTCCCATTTGTTCACAACCATAATTATGCACTTACTGTGTGCTAGGCACTGTCAAAGGCCCGTGGCTCCAGAAGTGTGTCAAAAAGCACTTCTAGCTGGAGAAGAGCATATGAGCATCAGCTTAAATAAGCAGATTATATACAAGAAACAGTGATTTCCTGATAGGGGAAAAATAAAGCTGTTTAAGGGAAGTGGGGGCTGTGGGGAAATATATGACAATCTTAGGACAGTCAGAGGAATCCTTGTTGAGAAGTTCTCAGCTGAACAGAAACTTGAAGAAGGTGAGGGAGTGAGTTGTTTATACATCAGGAGGAAGAGAGTTTCTGAGATAACTGGTGCCCCGGGTCTGGGCAGGAGGCTGTGGCATGGGAGGAACACAGGAGGTAGACTGCTGTCGTGGAACCAGCATGGGAGAGGGGAAGCCAGCATGGGGGGCCCATTATGTGGGCCTTGATGGGCACTATGGCTGTTACCCTCAGTGGGGTGGGGAGACCCTGGCTGTTTGAGCAGAAAGTTAGCACAATTTGACTTAAGCTTTAAAAGGATTATTTTGGCTTCTGTATTGAGAGTGGACTGTGGGAGGCAGGGTAGAGATGGGAGAACATTAGGGGGTGGTCACATGACCTGGCAGCATATGGGACAGGGTGTTGGCAGTGATCAGTGGCGGCGGTTAGCGGAGGATGGAGTCTGGGCATACTTGGAAGGTAGAACCAGAGTGGTTTGCTGATGGATGGATGAGAGAGGACTCAGTGATGACTCAGGGATTTTAGCCTGAGCAACTGGAAGGTGCACTGCTCTGAGGACTGTGGGAGTTGGTGGGAGGTCTGTGAGCAGGAGTGGGGATGAGTGTTTCGGGGAGAAGAACAGGGGCCTGTTTGGCAAGTTGCAGGTGTCTTTCAAATGTCTAATCTGCATGAAGTTTGTTTTTTGAGATGATTATAAGAAACAGAATCTGATAATATATAATAGATTTCCTAAACATACACGCACACACAGATTACATGGACGCGTCAAACCCACTCATGTAGGATGTGGAAGGATTTGCTCCCAGGGGAAGATATTCTGTGCTGAGTTCTGAGGGATGAGTGGTGCTCAGGGATGGGAAGGGGGTTGTAGGGGGGCTTCAGTAGTGGCAAGGTAGAAAGCTGTAGGATGGGCAGGACTTCTTGTTCCTGGGGCTGGAATCCACTGTGACTAGAGCTTTGGGTTTGGGGTCAGGGTGTGTTGAAGTGAGACTGGAATGGCACTGAGAACCAGATGATGAAGTGCTCCAACTTTACGTGCCTTTGGGCTTTCCCTTGCCCACACCAGGGAGCCTTTGAAAGGGGCTAGCCAGAGGATCATGCTATCCGCATTGTATTTGGAAATATTGTCAGCTGCTCTGTGGCGAATGAATTAGGACTCAGCCCAGAGGTAGAGAGATCTGCCGTGGTGTTTCAGGGCTGAGACAATGCTAGTCTGACCTGTAGTAGCAGAATCAGGGATAAAGGAAGCAGACAATTTGTGAGATACTGGGGAACAGAGCCGTGGGGCTTGTTGACTGATTTGATAATAATGAGAGCTAACGTTCACATAATGCTCACTTGCCAGGTACGGTGTGGAGAGGGGGTGCTTAGGGTGAATCTCAGGTGTGGGCATTTCATTGGATGCTGGTGCTACTCTCTGTTCTGCAGCACGGGGAGAGCTGGACAAGGAGCGATGATCAGCCCTGTTTTGGTCGGTGTCTTGAGAGCACATAAGAGAGATGGCTAAGACAGTTGGAATATGGGTTTGGAACTCAAGATACAAGTTAAATTTGGAACTATTGAGTTGGGACTTATTGGTAAATTTACACTGTCCAGATGAATGAGATTCTCTGGTGGAGATGTTTAGAGTGAAAAGACCTGAGATCAAAACTGAGGAACAACCCCTACTGAGTGACAGGGAGAGGAAGAGCACCTGGGGCAGAGGCTATGCTGGAACAACCAGGGAAGTAAGCAGAAAACCCTAGAACCTTAAAAGCCAAGGAAAAACAGTAGTTTTTGATGGAGAAAATGAATGTTGCATTGAATATGGAGAGGTAGAGCCAGATAAGAACTTGCAGTGGCTACTGAATTCAGCCACAAGAAGTCATTGATGCCTGGGTTGCTGAGAACATTTTCAGTGGTGTGGCAGGGACAGAAATAAGATTGCTGTGGTTTGAGGAAAGAAAAGAAAGTGAACTGATGTAGAACTGTGCTGTCTAACATGATAGCTGATGACCACATGTGGCTCTGTGAAATTAATTCAAGTTATAGAAAATGTAAGATTCAGTTTCTCAATATCACTAGCCATATTTCAAGTGGCCAGTCATCATTTGGTAGCACAGGTTAAGAATATATTTATTATCACAGAAAATTCTATTTGACAGTGCAGATCTAAATGCTTCGCTGTAAAGGAGAGGAAAGACATGGAGCAGTAGCTATTCTTAGCACTGTGTATATATATTTGGGGTAGGGGTGTGTGTGTGTGTGTGTGTGTTCAATGAGAGAGACATGATCGCTAGGGTTGATGGACAGAGCTTGTGTGTGAATGCATGTGTATGCTTGCCTCTGTTCTATCAGGTAGCTGTAGTATATAGAAAAAATATCCTGTCTACGCCCACCAGCATTTTGAAACGCTTTTAAAATTATTTTGAAGACAGCTAGATGTGTTAAAATTTTTACTTAAGAGGAAATATTGTTTTATCCCTATATCTTCATGTCTTTTAGCTTTGCCCATAAAATAAGGTTGATGCACATTTGTTATCTTAAATTCTGATTTACTATCAGGTGTTAACATTCTAGTCATGTAATGTGCTGTATTATCACATGGGGAACATATCCTGAGCGCTTTGTATGCTCTGGTGACTGTACTGGGCATTGAGGGTATAGAAATGAATTTTGATTGTAAAATTTTTACTCTAACAATGTATTCATGTCCCTAATTTTGAACTTTTTCCCCAGGGTACACTTGGGTAGGCCCCATACTATAGTTTGAGGGGAGTTTGGGTAGCCTTTGCTGAAGATCTTGAGCAGAGTAGGTAGATAGAGACCTGTGACCTCACATCCGTGGCTGCATGGCAGCCCCCAAGGTTACAACTACCTACACGTGTTTACTAAGCTCCTGCTCAGTGTCATTCCATTTGTTAAGCCTGCAGTATAGCAAAGATTTTAAAATAAAATAAACCCCTACTGTAGTTGGGAAAATGAGATATTGTAACTGCAAAAAGATAAAAATAGGACAGTGATTAGTAAGGTGTAAAAGGGAGTAGGGAGGCAACTGTCAGTGGCAGACACCCTGGGTACAGAAGGGGTCTGGGGGAGCCATGGTCACTAAGGAAGGGCAGGGGCAAGCTGTGATTGTAAAATGCAATTGTGATTTCATTAGCTGCACATGAGCATCACTCTCATTATAATGCTGGTGCCTGGAGAATGACAGCCTTTAAAACTTGGAAAAAGAATATTAATGACAGTTGACCCACTGACTTTAATAGCTTCAAAAACTGCGCAGGTCTACTTATAGGCAGATATTTTTCTATTCTCAGGTCCTCTTTCATGGATTCAGCCAGCCTGGATGTGGGTGGGCTGAGTCCTGAGATGTGGAAGCACCTAAATGGATGGCTGACTCTTAAGTTATGTGCCAATTTTCCACTGCTATTAAAATATCATAAGCATATGCAGGAGAATAAGACAGAATTTAAAAAATGAAGCATAAAGTGTCCTTATAGTATAATAGTAATGGAAGAAAAAGAAGAAAAAATCTGGCTCTATCAAATTATTAACATTGATATAACCAAAGACCAATTGCAGGGCACCTGCATAGCTGTTGCCCAGACGACTTTGAAACCCCATTACCATGACTCTGTTGACCATCCTCAGAGACCCGGAGAGGAAGACTTACCAAGGAGGGACAGAGTCTGGAGTCTTTTCTTCATAGCTGTGGCCCCAAAGGGTCTTATTCTCTCCATAACAGCTGTGATGTGCTGGCTGCCCTCTTTGCTGGAATAGTTAGGCCAGGGGCCCAGGGACAACTTTCACACAAGTTTTACAGATGATGGGGCCCTGTCCCAAAGTATAATATTTTCTCACTTCTCTTCCCAGACCCATCTCCTCACATTGTAACAACTCACGTCTCATAATAGCAGTTCTCTTAAGACCTACCCTTTTGGGCTTTTGCTTTGAGTTTCACATTTATAACACCCTCAAATAAGCCATTACTGGGCATTCATGATTTCTTGTGCTCCCCAATATTTCTTTTTCATGTTCTTATAGAAATATCCACCAACCAGGTATTACTTACTCATGGAATACAGAGAAAAAGGAAAAAAAAAAAAAGATCAGATAAAGCCAAACTGATAACAAACCCTAGAAATCTGACTATAGAACTGAGGCTACCAGAGGAGGAGTAAGTGAGGAAGGACTGTGGTGAAGGACTGTAAGTGCTTTGGAGGGGACATCCTGTATCTTTAAAACACAAACAGCATTGTCAACGAGTGTTACCTTAAAAAAAAGAAGAAGAAGAAGAAGAAATATCCACCATCTTAACTAACACTCTAGAATGAGTTTGATGTAATGGAAAATCAGGGCTCCTCACACCCATCCCTGGACCACGCGTGGCAAAGATGTGCATTGTACTTCCACATCCTTCTAAGGAGAATAATAGGTGCAGATCACCAAATGCTCTTTGATTCCACCGTTATTCACTCTCATTGCATTTGAACATTAGACCTTCACGGCATAAAAACCTCTGTTACATTAGGCCTCCGCAACATTAATGCTCCTTTACTGATGCAATTTAGGGTAATAGAAAGATTCGGCTGTGGAGAAAGGGGAGGCATTCTTTTTGTGATTACTGAACTCCCAGAGTCATTCTGAATAGTACCCATGCTCCGTGACCGCCTGTGAATGACTTTGCTGGCATTTAGGAATCACTAGATTATGGAAGCATTGAAATCATATTCCCTAAAGTAGTGCTTTCCAACGTTGGCTGCACGTTACAATCTCTCCGGGAGCCCAGGCTGCACTGCAGTCTAATTAAATCAGGATCTAGGGTGGGTGGGACCTGGCATCAGTGTTTTTAAAGCTCCCAGGGGATTCCGGGGTGCAGCCACAAGCATGGACCACTGCCTTGAAGGGAAGGCCGGATCTAGAGCTGAAATAGGCCTGGAACCGAACAGGGAGAGTTCTCAAGCCTTTGCCTATTCAGAATAGAGACTCTGGAAATTGTGATACTGTTTGTGGAACATCATGAAATCTATTTGACCTTGTCTCTTTAATGCTTTATTTTTTTTTTCCAGTCTCTTTCGTACTTGACCTTCATTTTTTTGGGGAATTGAACTGAAGCCTTTCTTCCCACACTTCCAAAAACTGAGTGCTTAAAATGTTCTGTGGATTAATTGTTGATATATGTATTTCAGCCCTAATAACAAACCTATGACAAGTAATCTATTATGACTGTTATTATAAGTGAGGAAACAGAGATAAAGAAGTTTCAGTTGTTTGCCCCAAGCTACACAGCTGAACTTGAACCCAGGCACACTGGCTTAAAGCCTGAATTTTTACCTGTTCCTAATCTACTGCCTCTCAATCTGCACAAAAAGTCAAGCACTGATTCAATCAAAACAAATACTTATAGAGCACTTACCTCTGATGTTCCAGCCACTGCTGAAATACTCTTTCTCATATTCCTATTATTATTGAATTAGGGATGGTTAAACAGAACAGACCTGTAGGGTCACTGTCAGGAAACAACTTAAAATCAATCGCTTCAAAATAATTTTTCTTGGTAGAAGTCCTATAACATCGATTCTTTTATATTTCACAACCTTATACAGCAGGTCAGCTATTTAGTTATGTGGATTTTTAAATTTTCTTTGAGTCTCCCTCTTTGACTCGTAGATTATTTAGAAGTGAGTAATTTAATTTCCAAATGTTCAGAGAGCTTTTCTTGCTGACTTTCTGTTACTGGCTTCTAGTTTGATTCCATTATGAACAGAGAACACACTCTGTATAATTTTTAATTCTTTTGAAATGATTCATTTGTTTTATGGCCCAAGTTGAATGTTCCATGAGTGCTTGAAAAATATGTATATTAAACTCTTGTTGGGTGGAATAATCTACATATGTCAATTATATCACCTTGGTTGATTTTGTGTCTAGTAATTCTATCAGTTGTTGACAAGGGGATTGAAGTTCCTAACTATAAATGGAACTATTTATTCTTTGAGCTTTATCAGTTTTTGTTTCATGTTTGAGACTCTGTTGTTTAGTTTATATACATACAGAATTATATCTTCCTGTGGCTCAGTCCTTTTATCATATTATAATGTTCCTCTTTGTCTCTAATAATTTTCTTTGTTCTAAAGTCTACTTTATCTTATAATAACACTCCTCTTTAAATTAATGTTTGCACACTCTATCTTTCTCCATCATTTTCTTCCTAACTTTCCTTGTCATTTTTTGAATTTGAAGCAAGTTTCTTGTAAACAACCTATAGTTGTGTATTTTTAAATCTGTGCTTCCAGTCTCTTCCTTTTAATTGGTACATTAAGATTAAGGTAATTATTGATATGTTACAGTTTATGTCTCCCAAGTTAACTATTTACATAACAAGTGTACCTTTTGATTTTAGAGAGTTCACTAAGAGGTTAAATTAAAAATAACTATCAATGTCTGTCATGGTTAAAAATTGTGACTTACGTTCTGGGCCTTCTGATCCTTTTGTTGCTCTTTAGCTTGCTGTGGCTCATCCATAGTTAAAAAAAGATAAAGTCATGCCATTTGCAGCAAAATAGATGGAGCTTGAAGGGATCATGCTCACTGAAATAAACCAGAAAGAAAAAGAAAAATACTGGATGGTCTCATAGGAAGAATGTATAGGATACAAATAAAGGATCAAGGGGAAAAAAGTAATTATAATAAAGTAAAAATCAATATCAACAGGCAACTATAAACCAGAGATATTCTGCAGAGGGGTAAGAGGGTGGGGAGAAGGGAGTAGGATCAAAACAAGGGTGGGAAGAGCACAAGAGGCCATGGTGATAGTTCATGGGTGAATGAGTGGTGGGAATTTCATGGGGACTGTAACCGAGATGAAAATGCAAAGTAAAAAATATATAAAATAAAATAAAATAGTTTTGCAGAAATAATATATATTTCCCCTAAATGTCCCATGGTATAAACTATTAGTAAAACTAAGATGAATTCTTATCACTCACTAATTAGAAGAGTTAGTCAAGGGGCCTCCCTGGTGGCTCAAGGGATTAAGTGTCAGAACTATGAAGCTATGCGCAGCTACTGTAGCACGAGTTAGAGCCCCAGCCAGGGAGGTGACCCACGGTGCAGCAGACCTCTCCTGACTTGCCTGCTGCTCCCCTCAGCAGTGTATTTCAGTCTGCCTGTTCTGCTCCCCACTCTGTCTCTGTTGGATCCTCTCTCCGCACCCCCACACCTCTGGCCTGTACCCCAGTACTTGTATGCATAAATAAATAAATCTTTAAGAAAAAAAGTGTTAGTCAAAAAGGTAAGTGTTTATAAGAAATCCTAATGTATGATTTTCCTTGAAGCACAAAGCAGTTGATGCAGTTGATACTTTGAATGTCACTGTGATTCAATTTTTAAGACTAGGAAGTAGCACCAGGTCACTGAGTATCTTATTTAAGGTGGGACTAAATCAGTGGTGAAGCCAGAGTCAGAAAGCCAGTCTCTGAATGGGTGTTGGCCCTGTAGGGTCACTGTCAGAAAACAACTTAAAATCAATCTTTTCAAAATATTTTGTCGTGGTAGAAGTCTTATAACGTCAATTCTTTTATATTTCACAGCCTTATACAGCAAGTTAGCTATTTAGTTACATGGATTTTTAAATTTTCTTTGAGACTCTCTCTTTGACTCATAGATTATGTAGAAGTGAGTTAAGCAAGAGCCAGGGAACTTGGTGTGTCTCGCATCAGGAAGGAAGCTGTTCTAATTATGCTAGTGATTGGGGGTGGGTATGATGTTATGTGCAAGGTGTTATGAGGGGCAGATAGTCAGAAAAAGGCCATGGTGAACATGAAGGGGTCTGGGATCAATGATTTGAAAATTCTGGTTGATATTTCACATTAGAAATTCATTTCTCAGGCAATAGCAGTGTTGCTATTGTTTCAGTGTTGCTAAAAAATTACCTTGACTCAACCACATTAATTTGTATTTCACCAGACTTTTTTTTATCAGCATATCAAGAATCTTCACATCTAGATCTATGGTACTGATTAAAAAAATAGTTGCTTGAGTGAAATTCAAGCATATTTTAATGCCAGTGTATGGCATAGCAAGAGGAGGGCCCCAGAACTCTGATCTGGCTGATGGGGAGCCGTAATACATAAAATGGCCAATGGAACAAAGGGAGATGATGTCATTGTAATAGTGGGAATGACAGTTGTTGGCACATTGCTTTTGCCAACATTGTTACCAAACAAATGAGGTTGCTCCTGATGTACACAGACACTGATGTCACAACATCAGGCTTTGAGAAGAGAACTCAGCTTTATTGTGAATTAATTGACAAGAAGACAGGATATAAACTCAAATTTGCTCCACTGATTAAGAAAGGGAATGAGGTTATATAGGGTTTAGGGGCAAGAGCTGAGAACAAAGAAGTTGATTTTATTGGTAGAATAACAAGTTAAGGGCAAAGAAATGTAGACTTGGCTGAAGTTTATTGGCTAGTTCACATATAAAGAAGTATGAAGAAGCTTTCCTTCAGATTGAAGTTTTGATTTCTATTGGTGGCTTTAAAGAATTAAATTCTTTAAAATTCTTTAAAGAATTCACTTTAAAGAATTAAAGTGAATTTACCTCAGCCATTCCCCCTCCTCTTGGGCTCAACTCAAGGGAGGTTAATTGATAAGCCTCTAGATTCTGCTGTGTCTGTAAAAGCAAGCCTCAGAGAAAAAGTTGGATGCCTTTTTTTTTTCTTTTGTGCTCTTACAGTCTGAGACCAGTTTAACCACTTAGCTTCAGTTTCAATATCATTTAGTATTTCCCATGTACCAGGCATACAGGTTTTACATATATTAACTTATTTAATCTTTACAACAGTTCTCTGAAGAAATCAGTATTATTGTTAATCCTGTTTCTTAAAGATGAGGAAATCTATGTCAGTGAATCAATAATACATTATCTTACTCTTCAAAGATGAGTTTTTAAACTGATGTTTCTGATATTTGGACAGTTGATTTGCTTTCTGAAGTGTCTTTATTGATGTTTATTCTCAAAAGTCAATCTCAGAAAGAAAGGAAGAGAAGAAAAGAAGGACAAGTTATAAGAATTCTTTTGCTATTAAAGTGAATTTATTTTTAAAGAACCTTAACATGACATGTTCTTAAATTTAGTCATTATGCCCATCACTATGATTACATCATTTGAAACCTTGAACAAGTTATTCATTTAACTTCTATTAATACACCCATTTATTATTAATACACCCCTCTATCAATGCATCCATTTGTTAAAGGACATGGGTAAATGGTTAATGTTTTTGGAAGATGTAATTAGAATCAAGATGGTATTTGTGAATGTGGTCTGAAAAGCAGACATAAGTTGGGGTGATGCAACCAGCTAGACTGTGTGTATTCTAATTTGGTTGTAAGTTGCTGTAAGGTAGTTATGCATAGGCACACTCAATGGTTAGTCAAAGACAATAGTGTGGTCACACATTTCTTGTTCTCTGACCTTTTAACTCCTGCTATTGCTGCTGCCTGTATCTTGAGTTTTCTGCTTTTCTGCAACATCCTGTTGTATTTTGATAGGAAGTTCCACAGCTGTCAGGAAACCTGCCCTGATAATGGCTGCTCTGACTTCCCTTTCTTGGTTTTTCTGGAATCCTTACAAAACTCCCCACTCTCTTAGTCTCCACCATGACTGTCTTGCCTCTTAAACTCTGGTTAGTCCAGGTAGTTGTCTAGTCTGTGTAACTTTCTACCTTTGGTTTCCTAAAGTCAATTTATGGAAAGAGATGGATCTGCTGTTTCTAAATAAGAAACCCACTCTCCATGAATAAGAATCGAGGATGAATAAGTGGTTGAATAGTTGGGGACTTGGGAAGCACATTGTCCGGTATGGTCCACTGCAGAGCACTATGGGAGAGAAATTGCAGAGGCTTATGCTCTTTTCTTTAGAATGCCCTCTCTGATGTAGTCTAAGCACACACTCATTCAGTGTTCAGTTCTAGAGAAACAGCTTCTATCAAAATGTCCACACCCTCCAGCAGGTGGAGACTTCCTCCTTTCTTTCACATTACCAGGACCAGACTCTTGAAGGTATTTAACATGCTATTTATGTCTGTTTTGCTTGCTTATCTGCCTTCCTCACTAGAATGTGAATCCTGAAAGCACAATGATTTTTTATTATGTGCATCGTTCTATCTGTAAAGCAAATTCCACAATAAGTAATAGCCAGAAAAAAACTCAATAAGGATAAAAACAACCGTGTCATTTGGATATGAGTCATGAAGACTATTGGAGAGCCCAGGCCGCTGCAGCCTAGGAATCATAGCCCACCCTGGCTTCCTATCTACTCAAATCCAGAGCAGCCTGTGTGAAGTGATAGGTAGGTTGTAGTTTTGCAGGGGAAAATATGGCCCTGAAAATAAAGTGACTGCTGATTAGCACTAATGTTGATGTGAGGATGAGCTCTAAGTAAGTGAGCTTCTTAAAAATTATTTCTGATACTAAGAATGAAGTATTGAGTGTGTCTGTGTGGACCTATACCAGGAACAAATACACCCAAATAAAACAAGTAGAAATGAGGAAAGGCAATTGCTGAATTGTTTTAGCCAGGATATCAATAAATGCAACCATTTCTTACCAAGTGAAAGGAGGTTTAGTAAAAGTTGAAATTGGGATACACTTGAGTCAGGTCATGTCCAAGTGCCCCTGTGAACAATGCTCCGTGATGCCTGACATGGTGGGGTTCACATAGACATTTCCATAACCTGGCGAATTAGGGGGTGCCTTGGAAGATGCATTCCTTTTTTAAAAAGATTGATTTATTTATGCGTACAAGAAATGGGGTACAGGCTAGAGGTGCAGGGGGTGAGAGAATTCACCAGAAACAGAGTGGGGAACACAATAGGCAGATTGACTGAAATACGCTGCTGAAGGGAGCAGCAGGCAAGCCAGGAGAGGTCTGCCACGCCACGTGGGCCAGCTCCCTTGCCAGGGATCGAACTCATGCTGTAGCAGCTGTGGACAGCTTTATAGTGCTGAGACGCAACCCCTTGCGCCACCAGGGAAGCCCGGAAGATGCATTCTTATTGTCTTTTATGGAAGGGAATTCTTTATTCTCTGGTGAACTGGGGTTTCATGGCAGTCTTAGGACATCTCTTTCACAAATGTTAAATGGATATGATTTTCAGTAAGAAAATAGAGCTGACAACAGCTGGCAGTGTAGTGAGGTCTGATTTATCTCATGTGGTCTGGGAATGAGATATTTCATCTAGGCAGTATTTTCTAGATATCTGATGCACCCACCAAAATCATAAAAGATTAGTATTTTGAAATTATCTCGGGTGTTTCCCTTTTCTGTTATTTACCTTTCTCAGATATTTCTCTTCCTGAGTCTAGTAAGGAGACTGTGCTCGTAGAATATAACAGAGTAATCAAGTAGAAGCTTTTACAATGATATTCCCAAAGCAATTTACATACATGGAGTGTTTTTTTTCTTGATATACTCTTCTTTTTCTCGTTGAAAATGTTTTTTCATGAAAACCCTTCTTTTCTAAATCTACTACTTTCAATGTGTTACAGACTATGAATTCAGATAATTGTTATTTAACAATGGCTACCTTTGTGTGTTAAAACAAAAGCTCAAAGGGTAGCTGTGATGATTATCTGGATAAATGAGCTAAGATCAGTGGTTTTTTTTTGCTACAGGCTTTACTGGCTTATTCTGACTTCCCAGAGTTCTTTTTCCTGTCCCTCCTCTGAGTCACTGGCATGTGAACAGTGGCCTCTAGAGAGAAAATTCTTGGACGTAGCATGTTCCAGTAAGTCACGAGTAAGTTTGAACAAATCATAACTTCTTTGGGTCATTTGCTCATCTGATCTAGATGGTCTCCAAGGTCCTTTCATGTTCTCATGTGCCAAAAAAGAGTTCAACAAGAAGACTTTAAAAACTTTTAAGGGCCTCCCTGGTCACGCAAGGGGTTAAGCACTGCACTATGAAGTAATCCACAGCCTCTGCAGCACGAGTTCAATCCCTGGCTGGCCAGGGAGCAGCCCACATGGCGCAGCACACCTCTCCTGACTTGCCCGCTGCGCCCCTTGGCACTGTACTTCAGTATATCTTCCTGTTCTGTTCCCCATTCTGTCTCTGGTGAATCCTCTCACCCCTCCCCCCATCTCTGGCCTGTACCCCAGCTCTTGAACGCATAAATAAATAAATCTTTTAAAAAAAAAACCCAAAAAACTTTTAAGACCAAAGTGTCTGGAGGGTTGAATGATCACTTTGGATAGTGATGTCCTGAGGCTCTTCCCAAAGGAGGAGGGTCTGTTTTAGAAGGGATGACGGAAGGACAAACAGGTAGGGATGTGTATCTGGAGAAAGGCAAGGTCTTCTTAGAGGATAGTGATTAATGTGGTAAAATATGTATAGCAAAGTCTACCCCTTTAACCATTTCTAAGTGTACAGTTCAGTGGCATTCAGCACATTCACATTGTGTGCCCTTCACCACTACCCATTTCTAGAACTTTTCGTCATGTGAAACAGAATGGTGACTACCTGTCAGTCTCTTTTCTGGCTCAGTGAATTTGACTTCTCCAGCTACTTCATACAGGTGCAATCAGACAATATTTGTCTTTGTGTGTTTAGCTTCTTTCATTTAGCACATAAATATTTTCCAAGTTTATTTATGTTGTAGCCTGCGTGAGAACATCATTCTTTTTTAAGGTTGAGTAGTATTCCATTATATGTGTATACCACATTCTGTTTATCCATTTTTTAGCTAATTGTGATTAGTTTCTGTCTCTTGACTATTGTGAATAATGCTGCTATGAACAAATGTGCCCAAGTTTCTGTTGGCATCTCTGTTTTCAATTCTTTGGGGTCTATACCCAGAGATGGAATTGCTGGATCATATGATAATTCTATATTTAACTTTTTGAGGAGCCGCCAAACTATTTTCCATAGTGACTGAGCTATTTTCCATTCTCACCCACACTGCATGAATGTTCAGTTTCTCCAGGGAGGGAGAACAATTGCGTGCACACAATATAAGCCAACTAACTGGTCTACAGCACAGACTTCACATATGGCAGAGGCAGGACTGCAATTAGGATAGTAGACTGAGGCCAGAGGATGGAGGGGCTTGAAGGCCTGGCCCTTGTATTGATACTTTATTCTGTTAGGCTTTGGGAATCTGATGAGTACTTCTGTGAAGCCAGGCTCATTAGAGTGGTACTCTTGGAAGATTAAGGACAAAGGAGATAGATGCAGGATGAATTAGGCCCTAAAAGTGGTAGATGATTCAGTTATTGAGCCTGAAGGGTCAGGCTTCTTGTGGAAAGGTAAGAAAGACAAGGATGAAAGTGGCAACTCTCTGGGCCCAGCGTTGCCAAACTGGCACAACCTATGTACCATATTGAGGGAGGGAGGGATATGAAGGTACAGAATGGTGCCTCCTGGAACTTCAGCATCATGAATTTTGAGGTCCTAAGTTGAAGACATGATACAGAGATGGGGCCTGCTTCTGCTTATTTCCTGCCTACCAAAGTGCTAGATATTTGCAGCAGACTGCAGAGCTGAGTTTTGGGTACCAGGAGGTGTCCCCACTTACGCAGTGGTCCTCAGCTGGCCCTCTTGAGTAGGATAGGATGGGCATTAGGATGCTTGCAGAAGGGGCAGGAACTCAAAGTTGAACACCTATGAAAAGAAAGAAGGAAAAAAAGGTGTCAGTTAGGGTGTCTAAACTAAGATCTAAGCTTGCTCCAGAGTTTTTATTTTGATCTATAATTCACATAGTACATAAAAATCATACTATCCTATAAAATGCTATGAGGAAGGTGTGTGTGTGTGGCTGGATTTTCACTGCATTTGCATTGTATTCAAATAGCTTATTGGCAGAAAATCCACCCCATCAAGATGCTTCTGTCTCCTTTCTCAGTCTATTTGTGTTCCTGCACTGAAGGTTTCCAGCAGGCACAAGGATCATTAGGTGTCCTTTGTGCTGGAAGAAGCTGGGGAATGCCCTGGGGTAGGGGTGTGGAAGGTTGTGCCTGTGGGTGTGGTGGGTGAATGGCTGGGTGTAGGCTTTGGTGGCAAGAGAGTTTTAACTAACATTTAAAATAGGTGGAATTAAGGGATCTAAAATCAGATTTATGAGGCATCATTAAATTAATTAGGCAGAGTATGAGGAAATATGTAAAAAAAAAGTTAGGATAATAAGTGTTCCAAGGCGTCCTGTGTGGAAGACAATGAGAAAGTAGCTGATACCGTGGTATTGAGATTAGCCTGGATGTGAGCAGCATAGAAACCATCCCAAAGGTGACAAGGCATGCGCCACAAGGCTTCTATTCCTGCAAGGTTATGGGACTCGTTATTAATAGGAATTACTACCTTCTCTGGGCTCTTTACAAATAGATGTCCATCTCTTAAGATGGGCTTGAGCTATGTCTACCTGTATTTTCAACTCTGTAGGTTTGGATTTTTAAAAGTTAATGATTCTTATCTTGGTGCTGAGAAAGAAAACAGCAGAAGCAATCCCCGCCCATGTGCATTTTTATCTGCTTGTTAAACTGTCAGCAGCCCTTTGCACACTCACTGCTGTGTGGAGAAGGCGTGTTTGCTGACACTGAATGACCATCAGCCCCAGCAGGCCTGTTTCAGCTGTGAAGATGGCTCTGTCATGAACATCCCCCTTTCTGACACAACCTAACCTTCTTCAGAGCCTGAGAGCAGGTGGTTTACCCAGATGCTCTGGACAGCGTTTAGAGGTGGAATAGCCTGTTTCCTCAGCGAGGGCTAATTGCCTAAGAGAATGAGCAGACCTTGACGGGAACCATTAAATATTTTCAAGGAAGACCTTTGGGCTTCCTAAGAAATGAACTTTCTTCCATGACTGTCCTGGCAGGGACTTTGAATTATGTTCTCTTGTGAGCTCAGCAAAGGTAAAAGTTGCCCAGCCTTTGAGGGCCTTGAGCCATGTGCCCTGCTACCCAAGGAATCAGTGAAGCTTCAGAAGAGAGCTTAGTCCCTGTACCTCTGTGCCCAGGTCCTTAAATCATCTGTGCTTTGCTGCCAGCTGATGGCACAGTTTGACTCTCCAGGCAGGCGCAGGGGACAGCTGTGAGAAATGAGAGGACCTTGAAAATTCGCAGCACCACACTCTTCTCTGGCATCTGAAAGAGATCCAAACTTTGAACAGGATCTAAGAAGCAGTAAAACCAGAACTATAGGATGAAAAGCTCCTAAAAGGCTGAACATGGAGAACTTGGCAATGTTTGTGAAGATGTGTGGTTCCCACAAAAGAAGAGAAGAGAAGGGGGTTCTGAGAGGCCATGAAACATGTAGGTGACCACAAGCAGATGGGAGGTGCATTCTAGCTAACATGGGGATTGAGAGGAAGAAAGAGACGTGAGCTAGGAAGCGTGACAAACTAAGGTAAAAGATGAAGGAGCTTATCTGGCAAATTGTTGAATTTTACAGCATTTTTTTCTGACTATAGCAAAAGTACCCACCACACCAGTGATAGTGGGAAAACAAGAAGGCTGGAGGTCAGGGATTGCTGGCTCATTTGATGGGGAAATTCTGTCAAGTCAGGCCCTCAGGAGACTCCACCTGAGAAGTGAGCTGAGAGGTTGCGTCCCATCTTCAACCTGACAAGTGGAGTTTCAGTAACAGAGACGTAGGGTAGAGAATAGTTTGGGGAGTTCATGAGTAGACTTCCCTCCTGCTTCCATCACGTCTCAATAAGCCCTGTTACAGCAGACTGACAGAGGAGAGTAATGATGCTGCATTACCTTTATGGAGGCTGTGCCATGTGCCACTTAGATTCTAACTTCCTCACATGGCTTAGCACATTTATTCCTCACAGTAACCTATGGGGAAAATGGGGTATAGGAAGTTTATGTAATTTTCCAGAGTAAACCTTGAGGATGAGGATTTGTACCCAAGCATTCTGGCTCTTAAACCCTGAGTTATGCTGCATCTCAAAGGCAGAAAGGAAGGTATGAATTTAACAAAGATGTGTGCCTGCCATTATGCTGAATACTTTGTTTGGTTTGCCTTAATGCTTCTGGAAGCTTCCGAAGAGCCATATACCCATGTGACTGATCCTGAGCCTCTCCCAGGTGCACCAAACATGTCACTATGGTTGGTTCATCTGAAACAGCTAGGTTTTTTAAAAACTGAGGTATAATTGACATACAACAGTAGTTTTAGATATAAAGCACAATGATGTGCTCTGTGTATATCTTGGAGAGTGATCACCATTCTAAGTCTAGTGAATATTTCTCACACACACTTAGAAAATTTTTTCTTGCAATGAGAACTTTTAAGGTCTGGTCTCTGGGCAATGTTTGGACATATGATATATTATTATTAACTTCAGTCACCACGCTGTATATTACATCCCCATGACTCACTTTTTATAAGAAATTTGTGCTTCTTTTTTTTTAAAGTTTATTACTTTTTTTAATAAAGATTTATTTATTTATACATAAAAGAACTGGGGTACAGGCCAGAGGGCAGGAGGTGAGATGATTCACCAGAGACAGGGTGGGGAACAGAACAGGCAGACTGACTGAAATACACTGCTGAGGGGAGCAGCAGGTGAGACAGGAGAGGTCTGCTGCACCATGGGGGTAGCTCCCTGGCAGGGGATCAAACTCGTATGCTTCTTGACCCCCTTCAGCCCTTTCTCCCACAACATCCTCTCCCCTACCTCTGGCAACCATCAGTATGTTCTCTGTCTATGCTCAGTTCCAAATGGCTATAATTTCCCAGAGATCATTTTAACACACTTTATAAAACAAAGATAATAATGATAATATTTATCTTGTCATCATGCAGAAAATGTGGATAATAACAGAAAAGAGACATACCTCCATTTCACATCACAGTCTCGTTTTGACTATATCCTTAGTCTTTTTAAAATAGTTGCACATAGCGTAAATCAATTTCATACCCAATATTACAAACTTTCCCCCCTATTTTCATGAAGTCTTTATAACTGTGATTTTTTAATTGATGGCATTTTGATTTGGGGGGGGTTAAGTTGGGGGCACTTTGAGTTTTCTTGTGATTATTGATGTAGAGATTTAATATTAACTTAATTTTTTTAAGGGGCATTTTTAAAAAAAAATGTATTTATACAAGAACCGGGGTACAGGCCAGATGTGCAGGAGGGTGAGAGGATTCACCAGAGACAGAGCAGGGAGCAGAACAGGCAGACTGACAGAATACACTGCTGAGGGGAGCAGTGGGGGCGAGACAGGAGAGGTCTGCTGCTCCATGTGGGTTTCTCCCTGGCCGGCGGGGATCGAACCTGCACTACAGAGGCTGCAGACAGCTTCACAGTGCAGGGCTTAACCACCTGCGCCACCAGGGAGGCGCAAGGGGCATTTTGTCCTAGGTCTCAAGCTAGAAAATAAGCACTCAGCAGTCAAGGTTAACTTAAAAACGATCTTTCCTTCTGTTTCTGTTAACAGGTATCTACCGAACAGAAAAGGATAAAGGCACTTTGTATGAGCTCACGTTCAGAGGGGACCACAAACACGAATTCAGACGACTTGTCTTGTTTCGACCCTTTGGCCCTATCGTGAAAGTGAAAAAGGAAAAACTCAGCATGGCGAACACGCTTATCAATGTTATCGTCCCCCTGGCAAAGAGAGTGGACAAATTCCGGCAGTTCATGCAGAACTTCAGGTTCGTTTGATTGCACATGTTTATCTTCCTCAGTGTGGTATGTGTTAAATGTGATATCATTTCCCGTCATCTCCCTCATTTCCCCTGCCAAATACAAAGGCCCCTTTCTCTTCTCATTCAACTTTGTTTTTTTCATATAAAGTTTTATCATTTGTATTTGCCTTTTCCCTAAAGAAATTAGGAAACTGCCAGATTAGCATATTTACCTCCAGAAGTGAAAATTAGAAGGGACTGTGTTTTCATCAATCTCTAACTGGAGGCCTGGTGCCTGCTGTATTCAGTCTGACTTGATGGGCGCAGGTTTGGGGATGGCAGGGCCCGTGCCAGTGCATGAGTGGGGCCCTCTCCCAGATGCCAGGGGGCACGGTGGCCCAGTGCCCATGTGGCCTGTGGAGTTATGCTGGAGACTATTCCAGAAGGTGCTCTGGGTTGGCTTCTCCTGCTGCCATGCTGTCAGCTGCAACCAGAATGCATCGACTCAGAATCTAGTTTGTGTATTAACTGACAGCTCCTCAGGGATTAATTTAGGATTATGCCAACAAGTTTCCAAACACTCATTTTTGTTGCTCCCCAAGAAGACTAAGTGGGTTTATTTTCAGATGCAGTAATGTTTTTACACACGTGTCTTTAAGCTCCTTATTGTGTGCTGCGGCACCTTCTGAGCTCTCGCGGCTGACATACACAAACTGGTTGAGGTTAATCAGCTAATTAATTTACTTAACCAGCTTGTTTTAAAAATGGAAAGGCATTAAGTGTCTACTTATAAATCTGGGAGTGCTAACAATGTTTCATCTCTTATCATTATGTTCACATTATTAAAAGTCAATACTGCTCAGGGTACGGGTGTGCTTGATAACTTCTCAAGATTCTGGGAAACAAACTTTTTCCTGGTAACATTTGAAGAGTAGTTCTCTTCTAGGTAAATTTTAAGGTCAGAATTCAGTAATTTTAGAAGAGACCTTTTAGATCATCTGGTCAAATCCCCCCTTAGTTCAGAAAACCCATAGCATCCCCAACATGCATGCGTGTGTGTATGTATGTGTGTGTGTGCGCTCGTGTGTGCGCACACGCGCCAGGTAACTCCCCCTTCACGAGGCAGGTTGTGTCAACGTTGACCAGCAAGAAAGCTTTCTAGCAAGAAAGCTGCTGTCATGGACCTGATTCTGCCTCCTGTAATTTCTCCTCATGGTTTAGTTCCAGTCTCTGAAGAAATGAATGGCCAAATCCATTTCCTCTTAAACATCATAACCTTTCAAATAGTTGCATAAGGCTTTCACAAATCCCTTGGTCTTTTCCAGGCTAAAGAACCATGCTACTAACCATGTATAACCTAGAGGAGGGTGGGATGACCTTTTTTCTGTTCCCAGTGGCAGGAGGTCTCTTTATGGACAGCACTTGGTCTGTGGCGTCCCTCCGCCTTCAGTACTGAAATGTCTCCATAGCTTTGGTTTCTTCCTGCTTTCCTTTGGTGTCTCTGTCTTCCCCTTTCCTTCCCTTACCTCCTCTTGCCTCCCCATCCTGGCTGAGTGCTACTAATTGCTTAAGCATTATGTTCTAAGTATGACCCACCCTGTGGTTGGCATAACACATTAAATCAAATTATTACTCCCAGAAGTTGGTGTGCCCATTTCTAGGGCTAGTTTATAGCAGATTCCTTTGGCGAGGATGCTGCCTGCGGCTTGCCAGAGTCAGGCCCCGAGAGTCACCCCAGCACAAGGGCCGTTGCTGACCACCGTGCGGGGTGTGGTGTGGGTGGCACCCTAGCAGTCCTCGTGTAGGACTTGGTGCTGAAATAGCAGGATTTTCTTGGGTATCTGATCACTGTTATCTTAGAGTCACAAGGATTCAAGTAATTAACAGAAGAATAAAACTAGAAGGGAAATATTGTTGAAAAAGTAAAACTGATCACTTTTAAGTCTTCAAAATTGAGGTGACATAATGAAAGTAATTCTACTAAATGTTTAAAAAAATAAATTTCAGGCCCTGTTCTCTTGATTTGCACTATAGGGATGCCCATCCCTCTATGAAGCCAGAAGAGGACAGATGGGGAGCCTTGATGGTTAACTTGGGTGTCTGGAGGGCCTGTGCATGTGTGCCTGACACTGGACCAGGAACAGGTTGAAGACGTAGTACCTGCCAACACAGAAAGTAGAATCTATGCAGACAGAGCTCGAAGCTGTAGCAGAAATAGAGATGAGGGAGAGTGGATATAAAAAGGACTTCCAGGATAGAGAACAGTGAGCAGAAGGCAGGGTGGGAAGTTTGCTCTCTGATCCAGAGGCTTCTGAGTGCGTTGAGGTCTCTGGGGAAAAAAAGGAGCGAGAACTCAAACTGAAGGTATTTAATTCCATGTAAGAACTTAGTAAAGGTGGCCTTTCAAATAAGCCAACAGAGAGTGGAGTTTTCAGTTAGATGGTTTCAGGACAACTAACCAACCATAGCAGAAAAAAAAAAGTAATTCTTGCTTCACGCCAAAACCCAAAATAAACTCCAGTCAACTAAACATTTAAATGCACTTAACATGACCATAAAATTACTTGGAGAAAATGTAAGGCTGTTTATTAAATATTTGATGCTAGCTTTATGAAGCCCCTTCCACCCCAAGGTTGGAAACTGTTAACTGGTTTGCACTGAAGATGACACTGTGAGTGATTTTTATTTCCTTCTTTTGAATTCTCTGCTTTGTAAATTTTTATGTAGCTACCATATGTTTTATGTTCTGTTTAAAAATTCAGTGATAGTGTTTTTTGGCATTTATAATTTAAACATTACTTTTTAGTTTGTAAAAGTGATACATGATTATTATAAGATGGTTAGACAATAAAGAACACAATAAGGAATAAACTATTTAAAATATCACTCCTGACCCTGCCTCCATAAATTAACCACTTTTAACATTACCTGAATGCTGTTCCAGGCACCATTCCTTGCGTATATACAGATAGAAGGAAAAATTGAATACATCAAGAGATATAATACAAACTCTGTTTTTAATTAAAGAATTACCTTACTTTGTAGAAGAAAATATAAAAATATTTAATAATCTGAAGAAGAAATTGCTGATCTTTAAGTAAGTGTTTCTCAGTGTGTGATACTAATACCAAAGAGATCGCAGCGATTTTGTAAAACAGAAAAGATTAGAATAAGTATATATTTTCTACTACCCATTTTAATTTTAGACTAGATTTACTGAAAAATTACACTAAGAGGAAATCATCGCAATTATATTTTCTCCCTCTCCTTTGTCTTGTCTTCAATTTTTGTTAGGTATTATTTTCACCTTGTCAGGGTTTGCAACTTTTACATTCTGTTTTGTAACCACAGTCCTATTTTTAAATGCATTTGGTGGATTCATTAATGATCTTCTACCAGCAGTTTCTCTATTCCTGCGTTCTTGGTTAGATTTCATGAACAAGAAATATTTTCAGGAAGGGTCATAAGTGCTCAAAAATAGAATGTCTAATTACACTCTTTATAATTCAAGGGTAACTTACCTGAATTTAATATTCTTGAGACACTCTTTCTTCAGGACCTTTTTTGACTTTCTTCTGGCATTTAATAATGCCAGGAAAAAGTTTTAGGACAAACTTTATTTTGTCTCTCCTGAAAATTATTTTCTTGGGCATGAATACCTAAAGAATTCTTTCTTTAGTATTGACTCAAAATAACTTAATCAGGATATGTCTCATTTCAGTGTCTATTGTTCTCTGTCAGATTTTCCTGTAATCAGTTTCCTTTTTGGTTTGGTAGATTCTTCCATTTCAGGGAGTTTTTTTTTTTTTATATATGCATTCTGTTTTTGAGTACTTCTTTTGTATTTTCTGTTTCACAGACAATTATATATTTCACAGGTCACCTCAATTTCTCTATTTTTCTAATGCCTTAGTCTTTCTTTTTAAGATTTATTTATTTATGCATACAAGAACTGGGGTGTAGGCCGAGGTGCAGGAGGTGAGAGGATTCACCAGACAGAGTGGGGAGCAGGAACAGGTGGACTGACTGAAATGCATTGCTGAGGGGACCAGAGGTCTGCTTCGCCATGTGGGTTAGGCACCTGGCCAGAGATGGAACTCGTGCTGCAGTGGCTGCCAATAGCTTGATAGTACTATATCTTTAACCCCTGCGCCATGGAAGACATGGACCAATATTTATTGTCATTATATTTCATTCTTACTGCCATTATAATTATCTCAGCTAATCCTAAAAGTTGTTTGTATTTACACAAATTTAATAAAATAATTTTAGTGAAGCTCAATAGACAAGGACTCAGCAACAGTGTAGAAAGGGGTCAGGTACCACACCTGGGAGCAGGGACTAAGGGAAACAGTTCCACCTCATCAACACAGCCATCTCTGAACTTGGGAGACCAGGGGGAAAAGAAGTCACTATTTTTCTTTAGCCTTCAGTTTTAATGAAAAGAAGTTCACTACTTGATGGATGAGACCAACTTTCTTCTTGCGCTGGCTCCTGAGAGCCATTTTTTAAGAGACGGCAAACATTAAATGAGTGGTATTTCTAAGACTTAGAAGAACTTCATCTCTCAGTGTGGGGGAAAGAAGAACCTGCTCCTCCTGGGAAGCAGATGGATCCTTCAGCACTGGTGCCTGGGCTGCTGGGAGGCCTGTGTGTGCTGTGACTCAGCTGCTCGTGGCCATGACAGGGCTTTTTTTTTTTTAATGAGCATTTTAATTTTATTTTATATATTTTTAACATCATTTTTCATTTTTGCACAGTGTATGCATTTTCATCTTGGTTATAGTCCCCATAAAATTCCCACCACCCTTGTGTTGAGCCTACTCCCTCCTCCCCTCCACCATAGTGTGTTTCTGGTTTATAGTTGCTTGTTGATTTTTACTTTATTATAGTCAGTCTTTTTCCTGGTGCCTTATTTAGGTTTTCTAGACTCCTGCTATGAGTGAGACCATCTGGTATTTTTCTTTTTCTTTCTGACTTATTTCGCTGAGCATGATCCCTTCAAGCTTCATCCATGTTGCTGCAAATTGCATGAGTTTATCTTTTCTGATTGCTGAGTAATATTCCATGGTGTATATGTACCACATCTGCTTGATCCAGTCATCTATTTTTGGGCATTAGGGTTGTTTCCATAGCTTAGCTCTTGTAAACAATGCTGCTATAAACATAGGGGTACAGATGCCCTTTTGAATTAATGTTTCTGTCTCCTTTGGATAAATACCTAGGAGTGGAATTGCTGGGTCATATGGAAGCTCCATCTTTAGCAGGTTGAGAAATCTCCACACAGCTTTCCATAGTGGTTGGACCAGTTCGCACTCCCACCAGTCGTGCAGAAGAGTTCCTTTTTCTCCACACCCTCGCCAACATTTGTTGTTGCTAGTTTTTTTAATATGTGCCATTCTCACTGGTGTAAGATGGTATCTCATGGTAGTTTTGATTTGCATTTCCCTGATGACAAGTGATGTTGAACATTTCTTCATATGCCTGTTGGCCATTTGCATTTCCTCTTTGGAGAAGTTTCTCAAATTTATTCTTTTTTTTTTTTTTCAAATTTATTCTTACATTTGCTTTTCAGCCACTGTGTTTCCCTTGTCTTCCAGGTTTTAAGCTCATTTATTATTTCATTGTGTCATTTATGACAGCAGGAGCAACCTCAGTAGCAAAGCTATAGATTGTCTTTGTGTCTCTCTGAGTCGCCCAGAAAAAAAAATGGATTTTTATGGAAATTTTTTTATGATTTCTAAAAATCCTTTCAGTTTGCACCAAGTTAGCTTTATTTTTATTTTGACTACCTCCAGAAAGACTGAGACTCCTTTTTTCATGTTGCCATGACTCTCCTTAGACTTTGTTGGTTATTTTTATTCTGAAATTCTCCTTTTTTGGTTCTATTGACTCCTTTGTCGTTCCTCTCATGGTGTTTATGATATTTTAGGGCAGTATCAGGGACATCTCTTACTTGAATTTTCTTAAGCAAATTTAAAAATTCTATTTCTGCCTAGAACGTTTGAAATGTTGCTGGACATCTGTTTTTTTTTATTTTATTTTAATCAACGTCTATACAATCTCTGAGATAAAAATGAACCTTGAATGCATGGCTAGGCTGGCTGGTATAATTTGGGGATGTAACAACAGAGAGGCCTCAGGCCACCAAATGTAGGCTTGTGACTGAAAGCAATTCCTGGACTTCTTTGTGTTTCTGAAAAGGAAAACTAATGTCATTTCATCGTATGCTCCCCACCTCTGCCATTCTCTGCTACCTCTCTTGTGACCCTTTCTCTATTCATACAGCAGAGGTGCACCGTGGGTAATTTTATGGTTAATATACTTGAAAAACAGAAATCTGCATTGTTTACTCTATTTGCATAAACACTTACCTTTGGAGGTCTACTAGAAGTTGTTATCTCATTTGAGCCACGTGTTATGTAGAAAATGGTGATTTGGTAAATGATCTCGTTTGATGTTCTGAAACAGGCAACCAAGAAAGTAGGACCCAATTGCTGGCTGATAGTCAGCATTCGCTTTCAGTTCTTATAGCACTGGTCAGACTACTCAAATAGTGGAGTAGAGGAATTGTGTATTACTCCAGCTTGGGAGTGGAGGAAGAGAAAGGACCCACAAAACCAGTAGAAGAAGAATATTACTCTTTAAAGCCTCTGTTCCTCCTTCAGGCTAGCCCCTAGTCTTCATTTCCATTCCCCTTGTCGCTAAACAGTGCTCTTCCTGCTGTCACTGCAGACCACAGGTAGAGTTTGGAGACCGATGGACCATTATGTATTATTTCATTTAAATGGGATGTAATCACTGCCAGTGTAGCTGTTCTCCTCATCCCTAATTTATTTGAGTAAAAACTTGACTTAGAAGAGAAGAATGATGGGAATTCCTTGCATCTACCTTTGAGGGTCTTTTCTCTGCTCCTGTCCCCCTGGGTGGTGCCTACTCACCTGCAAGGACTCTGCTTGGATGCTCTGTCTTCCTTGGTACATCTTCCCCATCACTTATTAAGAATCACCTCGCTCTCCTCTACGTGCTCTTGGCTCATGGAGCCCATGTTATAGGTATCCACCCTGCCTTATAGTATAGCTCTTCAGCTGTCCTTTCCTTCCAATACACCGGAAAATCCCTGAGCCAGGTAGGGTGAGCAGAGGCCCCAGTTTGCTTGGGACTGAGGTGTTTCCTGGAATGTGGACATCCAGAGCTAAAATGTGGTATATCCTGGGCAAACTTGGATGGGCAGTCCCCCTCCAGAAACCATTTGTGATTGTTCTTTTCACATCTTAATGCAATGAAAAGAATACAAAGCCCAATAATATCAAGCCCAACAAAGGTGCTTAATAAACATTGATTATTGATTCTGTTTCCATAGGTTCCCAGCTGGGGTAGAAAAACAGGTTCCCCTAAGCATGAGAATAAGTTTCCTTGCTTTCTCTCACCTGCAATACAGAGCTTTCTGGTCTCCTGTCCCCTCCAGTCTCCAGGAATCCTTAGGGATGTCTCATTTGTTCAGATTCCAGTTCTGCCTCCGCCGACTGCTCAGGCATCAGCCGCAGGCAGCACATCAACTGCTCTGAGAATAGCAAAGTGGTTGGCATTCTCTGATGCCATAGGGCCTGCTGCTGCCCCCACCACTGGCACCACCACCCTGGCTGCACTGCCATATTAATTCCCCCAAAATCCTGGCTTGAGTTCCAGCAGCCTCCATCATTTAGTTTTCTGTAAAGAAAGCCTCTTGGTGTTTCTTGCAACTCCCACTCTCCCTAGGACTCACCCATGAGTCTCGGAACCAGCTGGAGAGCAGAAGACCCCAGCATGTGCATCATTTTCAGTCACGTTTCCCTCTGATGACTCAGGTGTTGTTCTGATTCTTCCTTAAGACAGAGGAAGCAGGTGCAGTTTTGCAACCACTGTCCTAGGTCATGTAGTAAGGTCTGGAGACGTGCCATTACAATTGGGATCACCAGAGTACTCCCGGCGTCCAGTGGGGAGAGGCCAGGGATGCTGCTTGACATCCTGCAAGGCACATGACTGCTTTTCCTGCGATAGGGAAGTGTCAGTAGTGCTGAGGCTGAGAAATCCTGCCTTTGGGTGAGTTCTTAGGCTAAGAGTTCAGCTCTCTTCCAAACAGGCCTGGGGTCAGACTGCAGGAAGTCATGGTGCCCAGTCCTTCCAGTTTGCATTTGGAGTCTTGTTGAGTCTCCTCCCACCCGGCCCTGCAAACCGCTCAGCTTGGTGGTGGAGTCTTGGACAGCAAGACTATGTACATCCCTCATCATGCTACAGTGACCTGGGGGTGAGGCAGACACCAGCTTGGTCTTAGGGAATCCTGGCTGGCCTGCCTAGCTGTCTCTTTGCCCATCTGCTGGGGTATGGACAACTGTCCAGCTTGTCTGCCCATGGTGCACTTGAACAGATCAGTAACAGAACTCACAGAGCAGGCGTTCACTGGGCCCCTTGAGGGAGAGAAACATAGGCATATAAGTAACTGTGATAGGAGTTTTCTGACTGAAAATATATCTTCATTGGTCTCTGTAGTCTGTGTTAAAATATCCTGGGGGAGAAGCAACTGTTTTCTAGGAAAAACTGCCGGAAAAGACATGATCTTTATGACACAGAAACAGAATGTTCAGGCTTTTCCAGATTAAGAATGACCAAGCAGGATTGTGGCACCAAAGCAAAGCAAAGTGTGAAATGGAGCTCCCCCAAAGGTTCTCAGGAAGTTGGTATTCCCCAAGATTCATCCATAAGTTTCCCTACAACACTACATGGTTGTCATGGAGATGTGCTATTGACGCACCCAAGTTAGCTTAAGGGAGCCAGGCAGCATATGTCCAGGTGTAAATAATCACACCCAAACACATCTCTCCAGGTACACAGTCACCCACATATGCACTCTCCAGAGGATGGAGTCTAGTGAGAATTGTTCTGAAAAAGCACAAAAATTTCGAGAGCCTTCAGACAGCAGGCAATGGTATTTCTGTAGTACCATCCTCCTGTTCTCACAGAGTATGTGTTAACTGTGTTTAGTTTTTGCCGCGCACACTAGATGGAGAACTTCTCAAGGGCAGAAATGTCTTCTTCATTTTTAAAGCTCCTTTAAGGGAGTGTGCGGCGCATGGTATGTTTCTGTTTAGTTGCTGCTTTTTGCATAAATGAAGAAAGGAATAAATGAATAAATGGAATAGAATCCTAGAGGTGGACGTCAGAACAAATTCCACTTACCCTTTGTGGGAAGCCTCAGCTGGTGAATGAAGGAGAAAAGTTCAATGTATCTCTGTTCTATTCCTTGAAAACAGGAAGTGCTTTGAATGGATTTTAAAATGTCAGCAAAGATGCTACTAGAAAAATGAGAATTCTTTTTATGCATGCTCAGTGGGTGACCCTCTCCTGATTCTGGGATGGATTTTTTCCAACTGCACACACAATTTTAAAGCACAGTTTTTTGGGCGCTTGGCGCTGTGTCTGTGCTTTTATTCTACCCTGGCACAGGAAGTGAAAACATTATCTGGCAAGTTTGTGAAAAGGGATCTTTTATGCCCAGAGGCTTTTGTTGTGTGTAGGTGGTGATTCAGTCTGCAAGGAAAGGCCGAGAGGAAGCGCTTGGTTTCGAAGTGTGCTGTCATTCTCCAGGCCTGGGTTCCATGTCTCTTGTTGATCTCTAAGTGCTCTGTCATCAGTCTGGGTTCCTGAGACAACACTTATATTTCTTACAAGAAAGAAACAAAATTCTCAGAACTAAGCCTAGAACCAGGGTGAACCCTGCGTGCCTCTTGCCCAGGGTCAATATATTTTCCCTGATATTTTTTCCATCTGGAATTCCCTCCTTCTCTCTAAACCCAGCCCATTGTTCAGGACCCCAGATTCCAGCCCACAGGACTTACTCTGCTTTCTGAATTCTGTCTACTTTTTATTAGTGTCACAAGGTATCTGATTATTTTTGAGTTCATTCTATTTTCAAGGACATGTTTTAGAGGGCAGGAACTGTATCTTCTATTTCTTTGAATTTCTCCCCAGCAATCCCTGCAAGGCAGTCACTCATTTTTTATGCCATTATAAAAGCATTGAATAAATTGGCTTCTGCAATTAGAGCTCAGGAATTTTTGGAAAGTTGTGTTATGGATTGTTGTTTGGGAGTCAAGGAAAGTAGCCCACATGGAGACTAAAAGAACAGATAGAAGGACATACAAAATATCATAAAATATCCCACCAGTAGATATTTTCCATTAACTAGCTTCCAGAGAATTCCTGTTAAAGTTATGCACGTACACATGTACATATGTGCATATTCACACACATAAGGCACATATTCACACATATGTATATATCCATATACATGTATGTCTACACTTGTAGGCATTTACTCACACTTGTATGTACATATGAGACAAACCCTCAGCAGAGGATCTCCCCAGATTAACTAGGGGTCTCTGTGGGGAAGCAGAAGTAGACCAGTGCAGAACCAGAGCTGGCCGGGAAGGGCAGCTGGGCCCCTAGAACTTGTGGTGTCCAGTGTGAGGACAGGCAGAGCCACAGAAAGAGAAATGGGGAGGTGATGACAGTACTTGTGTCTGCCTGCCCTGCCATCCCAAAGGGAGCTGTCATGACGCTGGCTGTGCTGACACTAGGGTCCTCAGTGGAAGAATGGCTTTTCACCCTTGCTCCTTCAGTCTCTAAGACATTTGTGTTTGGCACACACAAGGAAGGTCACTGACAAGAGTCGTCTTACCTTGAACTTTAACTGAACTTTAACTTTCCATCTGTCACATGGCATGGCTGTTTCTATACTTCATTGGTTTCTTACATGAGGACCAAAGTCCTTTTCATGACACTCTGTGGCCCCATGGGCTGAAGCTGTTGGAGATGAACCTATGGCCTCTTGCAGCTGAGTTTTCATTGAGTAGATCTGTACATTAAGTGTCACTGTCCTCTTGGTAAAATAAATGCAAATACAGAGCATTGTGGGGCCAGAAGTGTCTCAGTGTCCTTTTTCCATTCTCCTAGCAGTTCATTTACTTTATTTGCACTTCTTGTTTGGGCCTTGCCTGTTATTATGACTAGAGGACCAGACATACCTGTGTTTTGTTTTCTAGGGAGATGTGCATCCAACAGGATGGGAGAATTCATCTCACTGTTGTTTACTTTGGCAAAGAAGAAATGAATGAGGTCAAAGGAATTCTAGAAAACACTTCCAAGTAAGTACGACGTGGAGCTGTAACGAGGAACCATGGTAACTTGAGTTCACAAGTACAGATTCAAGGCTGGAACTTCTCTTTTTGTTTTGTTTTCCCTAACACTGTGAACAAGCTGGAGATTGATGAGCTGCTGGCCATGTGTAGGGGGAGTTCTGTGCCCCCCTTCCTGGGAGACCACACTGCCTGACACTGGTCCTTATTGTGCTGGGTGTTGACTTTGACAGTTGATATAAACTACCCTGAGTAGCACGGTTGGGGAGCATGGGCTGCTTCAGGCATCCACATGACAGAATGCCAGCACTCTTGGCATTGCAGGTCCAGGGACTTGATGTGGCAGATGGGGCACTGGGGAAAACTCACTGGGCAGTGAGTGCCATCTCGTAAGGCACAGCTCGTAAGGCTAAGAGTGATACCTATGCTGGGTCTCATCCGCTAGCAAATAGGCTCACACTTCCCACCCTTCTGAATGAATGATTCAAATTCATGTCCTTTGTCGGTGGACAGTTTTTAACATCTCTGGAAGTGTTCATCCCTGGACATGGATTTTTTTTTTTTTCAGTTAAGTTTCTTTATCATTCTATTGTGCAGCCATGATTAAGAGCCATTGTCTGAGAAGGTGTTGGCTCACCCGAGGGGCTGCCCAGGAGAATCTTGACTGCAGCCAGCATCCCCATTACAATGTACAGCTAGTTCACCACTGAACAGCACAACTTTGAACTGCACGGGTCCACTTATATGCAATTTTTTTTCAATAAATATGCAGTTGACCCTTGAATCCTGCATAGTCAAAAATACTCAAATGTATTTTCTCTTCCTTATAATTTTCTTAACATTTTCTTTTCTCTAGCTTACTTTGTTCTAAGAATTCTCTTCAGTCTTAGAATATATAGCATATAATATATAAAGATGTATTAATATATATAATATGAAATATGTATTAACAGACTGCTTCTGTAATCAGTAAGACTTCCAGTCAACAGCAGGCATGAATTTTAGACGGTGCAGGGTCAATTCCCCTAACCCCTACATTGTTCAGGGGTTAACTATATTTCTAAGCAGCTGACCAGGTACCTCTCCTCTGCAGCCAGGATTGGGAACCCCCATCCCGTGGGGCATATCACCTTCCCAGATCAACAAAGGTTGGCCAAATATTTGTTAGGAGAAGCATATGATCAAAGTTACACAAGTCTCATGGATAAATGAAGACCAGTGTAAACATTGTTTTGGGAAATAGACTCTAATGACTAGGTCTCTTATTAAGGCCTTCTATTCCTTCAAACCCCCTCCATCAGAAGGTTGCTTAGTGAACAAAGAATAAATAGTATCTGGCCAAGAAAAATCAAATCATTTGAACAGTTAAAAAGGTTTACTCAAAATTTTGGAAAATTTAGAACTGTCCTCCTCACCTCCCTTCTTTCCTCATCACCTGCCACCCTTTTCTGCACCTCCTTTTCCTTTGGAGTGAGAAAAACTCACTTCCTGAGTCAGTGGAGCCATTTTCCTCATGGCCATCCCCCTAACCCCCCACCCCCACTGTTCCCACCCTGGTCCACCTTCTAACCATCACCTCTGCCACCACCTCAGTTCCAATCAATTGATTTTTGCTGCATGTCAATACTTATTAACAAAGAATTTATAATTTGGAGCATTTGACCCCCTTTAATAAAAGTATAAATAACAAAAGTTTGGGGAGGAGATTTCCTGCTTTCCTCCTGGCAGGATAAAGTGCTGATTATGAAAAAGTAGCTAGGAATATGTTTAGTTTTAAATTCTTTATTCAAATGTCTCCAGTAAGTAGAACACATAATCAATGTCAGTCTTTAGAGCAGTTAGATTTAAAATTTCAAATTATACATTGAAGGTAATACTGGTTTCTACTTAAAATTTGTTGGTTTGTTTTTTTTTTTAAATAAATGGCTATTGTGGGAATTATCACATTAAGAGAATTTCCTAGTGATGATGGGAAGAAGCCTGTATTAGAGTAAATCATATTAGACAGCAAGATCCTTTATCATTTTTAATTCAACGATTCTGGGAAATGTAGTCAATTAGAGAAATTAAATCTCCGGTGGAAACAGTAGCTTTCTCGGGTCATTATAACCTCTGTTAGAATGATGATAATTTGAAGAGTACCGTGAACCAGACTTACTATATAAAAGAAAGAAATTGAGTGAGAAACTCAAGCGCTTTCTCAGTTAATAATATAATTTGAGAAGAAATAATCGTGAGTAACCATGCGGCCTTTGGAATCGTATACTACAATTCACAATTAGAACTTATGTAGTGTAGAATATAGTGCCCTCATTCCGCCATGAAAAATGCTGGGCCCTTGCTAGGCATTTCTTTGTATGGGTAAATTAAATTGCAGCTTATTTTTCAGTTACTTACATGTTTGTCATCCTCTTAAAAGCTTGGATTTGTGTCTGTCCTTGGGAATCCATTAGTTGGACCCACTTTCTGATGTGGAGGTGGACTTAGAATGTATAGAGGGAACCGCCCAAGGGAAGAGGCACACAGGACAGCACCCTCCAGCAGTGCTCAGTCTGAGATGTCTTAGTGTTCTCCATTGATGAGGCTTTCAATCCACCCGGTGTCTGTTGCTCACCCACTGTGTCCTGTGTGTGCCACTTACCGCACAGTGGCAGATAATCTCTGAAGACAGAAAAAAAGAAAGCAAGGCAGTCCCTGTCCTCCAAGGATTAGGCCTTTGTGTGCATGTCTGTACAAACAGAGACACAGTGGGCACTGGGACATGAGGACAGAGGCAGAATGGGCAGAAATCTTGGGAGCCCACAGAGGGACTCAGCTTACAGCAAGGCATGGGAGGCAGGGACACTGGACGTGGGTGAAGACTGAATGGGATATTCATTGGAGTGGAGAAAGAAAGTGCATTATGGGGAGGCCCCCTTAGCAGAGACCCGGCTATGTCCACACCATCAGTGACCATATTCAGCCCAGTGACTGTGTGTATGTGGGATGGAGAGAGGACCAAATGGGGTCCAGCCTGTGCATCTCCATGGTCTGCATTTTGGGCCTGTGGCCTGGCCATGTTGTGCACACCCCAAACCCACAATGGTCAGACCCATGGAGACACATGAGTGTTTTGCACTGAAACGTGTCCTTGCTTTTACATGGCCTCACTTCTCTTCACACACTACTTTATACATTGTTGAGCAGGGGCTGCTCTGGCCCAAGAAGCAGCATTTCTGTGTAAAGATACAGGGCTTGTGGCGGGAAGGGACCCAGCTTTCTTGCAGAAGCCACTTTCTCTCCACACTGTTGTCGCCTCTGTTCTGGAGCAGGTGCTGGTGAATTGGAGATGAGGGGAGGCCAGCCTGCCCCCAGGCCCTTGGCTTGACAATGTAGTCTCTCTCTTTTGGAGAAGAGGGACAGGGAGATTGCTCTGATTCTTTCTCTAATGTTTCCAACTCAGCCCTCCTTCATAGCAGAGAATGCTTGTTTATAATCAGCGGTCCTTTCTGAGGGCAAGAGGGGAAAAGGTGGGGTTTCTCCGCCCGGAAGTGCTAGGTGCCGTTATCGATCTGCAGCGGACTCCTAGCTGAACGCGTTGATCTGACCCACATGAGGAACCAAAGATGGGTGATAAAGTTAGTCCTGGGTCTCTTCCAGCCTATGACTGGCTGACGATGCTTCCTAGGCCAGTGATGACTGTCCCCGCTGGCCTGTGTGTGCACGTGTGGCCTGCTCCCTAACCAGGTCTTCGAGTTAGGTCATCGCTGGGCATGCGGCCAGCCCGGCAGTAACGGTGCGGGTCTCCTTCAGGCAGAGCGGTGGGGCAGGGTTCCGTGTCGGGGAGAAGGGAAGGACATGCGCTGGCCCTCCTGGGGCAGAGGGGCTGCTCTGTGGAAAGAGCTGGGTGCTGGCTTCTCCAGCTTTCTTCCCAGCCTGCAGACACGATTGAGTGAGTTTGACATGCAGATCCAGCTTGGGTAGCGCCACCAATAGAGCATGAATTGCCTTATCCTTGGATGAAGAGAAAAGGAAGCAGATTGCCTTTTCCATTACACCATATGGAGAGACCTCAGCATCCGTTTTCTTGAAGTCTCTCTCCAGAGGAAACATATTGAAGCATAGATTAAGACTTTCTGTTTTTTTTTTTTTTTCATTGAGGTATTACTGGTTTACAACGCAGTATAGGATTCAGAAATACAGGATCCCACCTCTTCAGGTATATGCTACATCTCTACACCCACCACCACGTCACCCGTAGCCTCCACCATGTTCCGTTGGGCCCTATTCTCCCTTTCCTCTCTGACACCCCCCACCCCAGCACCGGTAGCCTCAGTTTTAGAGTCACAGTTCTAGGGGTTGATTTTGGTTTGGTGTTGTGTGACTGTTTTGTTTCCTATATTCTGCATACAAGTGAAACTATCTAGTATTTATCTTTCTGCATCTGGTTTATTTTGCTTAGCATAATTCCCTCCAGTCCTATCTATGTTATCACAAATAGCAAGATTTCATCTTTGTGTGTGTGTGTGTGTGTGTATACACATAGCTGAGTAGTATTCCATTGTGTACATATATCACATCTTCCTAATCCTCTCATCTGCCCTTGGGCACTAAGGCTATTTCCATAACTTGGTTATTGTAAATGTGCTGTATTGAACATAGGAGTGCATAGAAGTGCTTTTGCATTCTTCTGTAGCTACCTAGGAGTGGGATTGCTGGATAATATGGGAGATATATTTTTATTTTTTGAGAAGCCTTCATGCTATTTTCTGTAAGGACTGGACCAGTCTACATTCCCACCAATAGTGTACAAAGACAAAGGTTCCTCTTTCTCTACATCCTTGTTAACATTTGTTGTTTCTGGACTTTTTTATGTGGGCCATTCTCACAAGTGTCAGATGGTATCTCTTTATGGTTTTGATTTGCATTTCCTTGATGATAAATGACAGTGAGCATTTTTTCATGTCCCTTCGGCCATCTGTGTGTCTTCTTTGCAGAAGTTCTTATTTAGCTTTTCTGCCCACTTTTTGATTGGGTAAGACCTTTTAAAAAGTTCCTCTAAATTAAGTTCATCTCCAGCACTAGTAACAATGATTCTCCCACCCTTTGTCCATGACTGTGACAGACACACAAGCCCTGCCTCTCTCTCTCCCACCCTGTCAGGCAAAGCGGGAAACAGAATTTATTAGCAGCAGCTCAATCCAAGATGTGGGGACTGTTTGAACAGCACTAAGATGAACTTATGTACAGTAAAGGTATAGATCTTCCCCAACTCACAATGGGTGACATCCCAATAAGCTCATACTGAAAATATTGTGAGTCAAGAATGCATTTAATACCCATAACCTATTAAACATTACAACTTAGCCTAGCTTACCTTGCACATGCTCAGAATACTTACATTCTCATACCGTGAGAGAAAACCATCTAAGACCACGGTCTGTTTTATCATAAAGTGTTGAATATCTCAGACACAGTTGGGGGTTTTGTGGACATGATGGAATGCAAAACATAATATCCAAAAGATGCTGGTAACCCAGCACCCTGTAGGGTATTGATTGTTCATGCTGGTGACTATGTGGCTCACTTGGAGCTGCTGCTGCTGCCACTGACCAGTGTCATAAGAATATATCACTTTGAACATTGCTGGTCTGGGAAAAGATCAAAATTACAAGCGCCATCTCTACTGAATATGCATTGCTTTCACAGTAAAATAAAAAAAATCTTAAGTTGGACCATCATAAGTCAGGGTTTGTCATCTGCAGACCGAGATACCACTCTCCTGTCTAAATTTGTAGAGTTCATCTATCATGTTCTTAACAATTAATTACCTCTAGGTTTGTCATATTTAAAAAAAAATTTTTAAGAGTTGTTTATTTATGCATACAAGAACTAGGGTATAGGCCAGAGGTGCAGGGGGTGAGAGGATTCACCAGTCAGAATGGGGAGCAGAACAGGCAGATCCACTGAGATACAGTGCTGAGGGGAGCAGCGGGTGAGACAGGAGAGGTCTGCTGTGCCATGTGGGTTGCTTCCTGGCTGGCCGGGGATCGAACTCTTGCTGCAGAGGCTGCGGATCGCTTCAAAGTGCTGTACTTAACCCATTGGGCCACCAGGAAGGCCCTAGTCTTGTCATATTTTTAATGCTATTACCTCACTTTCTTATGCCTTTGTGTTTTCTTAGCTTGTATTCAAGCATTCAACATAACTTGATTTTTGTAAGTATTTGGTATCTCTACCCAGATAGATTATCTGGTTTTCAAGGAAGAAAATCCAGCCATTTCTTTAATACAGAATATCCAGAAACTGCATTCCTCTTCCCTTAGCAAAAGTTGCTTGCTGGTATCCAAATGCCAAGTATTTTTTTAAATATTTATTTATTTATAAATACAAGAACTGGGGTGCAAGCCAGAGGTGTGGGGGGTGAGAGGACCCACCAGAGAGAGTGGGAAACAGAACAGGCAGATCCACCGAAATACACTGCTGAGGGGAGCAGCAGGCAAGCCAGGAGAGGTCTGCTGCACCATGTGGGTTTCTGTTTGGCCAGCTGGGGGTCGAACTCAAGCAGCAGTGGCTGGCAACAGCCTGAGAGAGCTGTCTGCAGCCCCTGCGCCACCAAGGAGGCCCAGATGCCAAGTATTTTTGTATTTGAGCCCTCTGATGATAGATCCTGGAAAATCTTTTAGAGGAGGTACCTAAATTATGAGTTGGATATAGCCTGGATAAGGAAGGCCTTGCTCATTCATTGTTTCAGCATGTCAGCCCCTCCTGCTCTGCAGATTAGCTAACAGATATCCCTGTATGCTGGGAGGGCCCCTAGGAGTATAAGACTTGAGACAAAAAAAGAAAAAGACCTGCTCCTGGATGTGAGATTATGTGCACAGGATGATGGACAAGTCCTGTGACATCCAACTAAAGACTCTTTTAGATGAGCAGGTAAAATCCAGGCAGCTCTCAGGGTGATACTTTCTTAAAATTGGATCTGATGGTGCAGGGAGAAGTGGGTTGAGGTCAACTTACGGAAATGGTTTGTAGAATCCTCTAGGAGATAAGAGCTTGACTGTTAAGACCTCCCTTCACCCGAACATCTTTAGAGCTAGGAGGCAACACTCACCTTAGGAGGGCCACCCATGGAAGGGAGGGGTCAGAACAGGTGGGAGAGCACTGTGGACTTTGGTGGAAGACTGTGGTGCTTTGGTGGTGGAAGAGCTACACCCGAGGGGAGAAATTCTATATTGTCAAAAAATTAACAAGGATGTAAAACAGTAGAAATTCATTAAAAAGAATACATAAGGCCATCACCTTATTTGTCACCCATCCAGAGAGAGTAATCAGATAAAGTTTGAAAAAGGAGAATCCCTTCAAATGTAGAGTGCTTGGACTGAATGCAGGATCATAGGAAAATAGAATTTTCAGGTGTAAAGGGCCTTTGAGCTCTCTATCAGATTTTGCAAGGAGGCAGCTGAGCCCAAAGAAGTAAAGTGACTTGCTTCAAATAAATTAGAGGCAGAACCAGAATGGGAACCATTCATCTATTCACATATTTATTCACAAACATCTACTGAGCAACCTAGTGAGGCCAGATGTGGTTCTCAGCCTTGGATCTGGGTCCCTGACTCGTAGACCAGTGATCTTCCAATCAGCCGGCCTCCTGCCTTGATCTCAATCTGAAAAACATGTCTGGCATCAGACTCAGACAAGGTTGGACCCGCAGATCCCCAAGATAAAAAACCAAGCTCACTCCCAGATCTGAAAGATGACGAGTCAAGGAAAGAGTAACAGAACGAGTTTCACAGATTAATTTGCCAGATAAAAGTGCAACATAGTATTTGAAATTTTATTCTATATTTGTGTTGACCTTTACCCGAGATAGTTACTTAAAATACAAGCTTAAAAAAATGGAAATGGGTTATTGTGCTTGTTTTGAATATATCAAGATTAGAGAAAAGCTGGTGAATGGGGATAAGCTGCATAGCAGAGAGGACTCAGCAAGCAGAAGAGGAAATCATAAGAAGGGTCATTTCAACAGGAAAAGGGGGATTTGCCAAATGCCAACCTTCTGCATAAGTAGTTACAAGCTAGTGTAGAACTAAAAGTGGTTCTCTGGTTTCATCTGGTAGAAGACAGTCCCTGTCTCACTAGGTCCTAAATGAATTCCTGGAATTTTTGCTCAAATGTGCTCCATTTCCAAAGGCTCTTCTGTACCTGGGAAATTACAGCCAAATGAAGAGACATATTGGCTTTGCTGCCACACACGTGGGAATCCTCGCCCACACTAATAACAGTAGCTGATGCTTATAGTGTACTTTATACACTTGGCAGCACTTCGCTAATAACTGTGAGATAGTTGAGGAAGGTGTTATTATTCCTATTTTGCTGATGAAGCAACTGAGGTTCTGGGAGATTAATGGGTTTACAGATCACAGAGTTAATCTGTAGGAGAGCCAAGTTGAGTCTTCTGAATCCAAGTCTGCCACTTTCTCTACCATGTGCTCCTGCTTCATCGGAAGGTGGGGAGGGAATCCAGGTTGGAATCTGTTGAGGACAGACATACATCAAGGCTGTTGTACCTGACTCCTGGAGCTGAATAGATAAGGTGCTACCTGGGGCCATTTCAATGTGATTTTATATCTTTGACCTGGTGGTTTCATTTGGATGGCTCAGGGGACATGGAAACTTCCCTGGTTCTGTGATCTAGTCTTCTCTGGTTCAAGTGTTCTTCATCACAAAGAGAATTTTGTAATTATAACAATATGGTTTTAACATGGTGCAATTGGTAGAAAAATGAAATAAACTGATGCTAAAACTTCACTAGGTATCTTGGTACCTGTAGTCCCACTGAGTTTCCACTGAGCCATCTCAGTGCCTTCAGGGTGATAAGAGAAATGTGGCAAGACCTGGTTGGGGTCTGGTCATGCATTTTCTAGGGGATTCTGTCGCCCTTGCATGCACTGGGTATATTAGTGACTATCTGGTCTTCCCTTTTAGAGCTGCCAACTTCAGGAACTTTACCTTCATCCAACTGAATGGAGAATTTTCTCGAGGAAAGGGACTTGATGTTGGAGCCCGCTTCTGGAAAGGAAGCAACGTCCTTCTTTTTTTCTGTGACGTTGACATCTACTTCACCTCCGAGTTCCTCAATACGTGTAGGCTGAACACACAACCAGGTATGGGTCTGCTGGATCCACTCCTTGTCTCCCGTGAGGTGGCACTTAGCTGGCTCACAGTCAGGCTCTTTCTCTCCACCGTTCTCTCTGACATCCTGCTACTGAATCAGCCTTATTTACCCAGTGACAACAGAGGGAAAATCATCTGGTTTTTCTCCTTTGGTGTTGCAATATGATGTCTGCCAGCCATCATGATTCTGGGGCTCTGTCTCAAGTTCATGTTTATAACCCCTTCTTGATTTTCAATGGGGAGGTCAGCTTTACTGACCTGTCTCGGGAGAGACAAGGACCTGGAAAAGCTGCTTAAAACTAAAGAGAAAGGCATAACTAGGGCCGGTTATCCAGGGAGAAGGACTGTGAGCAGAAAAACCAACAATATAAAACTTATTTTCAGGCTTATACTGAGTGGCTGATACTCAGCTGATAACTACTGGAATGACTATGTCAGTTGTTAATAATACTGGAATTCTGTGATCATTGCTAAAGACAAGTGTCTGGGAAACCTAAGTCTAATCCTGTTGCCCAAAGTCACCTGGGCCCCCTTGGCAATGCTTCAAGCTGCACATAAAGGGTTCGTATCTAGCAGGATGAGAGCCCCAGAATTCTCTTCACACTCACTCCCATTCGTTGATACCCAAGGCCACTGACTGTCATTATTTTGAATATCAGGCCTGTGCAAGGAGGTCAGACATATTTAACAGTCTGTGTGGTCTACCTGGTGCAGAACTTCTAAGATCTGTTTTCACATTGCATGAAAGGAAAAGTGGATGCTGGCATCTGGGAGGTTTCAAAGGGTTGATTGTAAATGAATAAACCTCATAGTTTGATCTGTCACTTTATGTGGATGTTATTTTCTGCTTTGCAGGGAAGAAGGTGTTTTATCCAGTTCTTTTCAGTCAGTACAACCCTGGCATAATCTACGGCCATCACGATGCCATCCCTCCCTTAGAACAGCAGCTGGTGAGTAATTACCCCAGAGGTGCCTTTGTGTGGCTGTTTCGTGTCTTTCATTACCAGGGGCACCTGACCATGAGCAAAGGGGAGTCTAACCTGTAGATTGATTCCCAGAGTAATTTTTAAGTTTGGCACATGTTCTGGCCTTTGCTCCAGTGCCTTGTTGATTCACAGTCCTTGCAATATTTAAAAGTGGAAAATAAATAGGAACAGCTCTGTACAGAAAGGTAATTTCACACCTTCATAGTTTTCTTCTATGGTTATTGGAAGTTGTCATTATAGTATCCCCCCCCCCCCCATCTACAGTTTTATTTTCCCTGGTTTTAGTTACCCTGGTCAATTGCAGCTGGAAAATACTATCTACAATAAGGTATTTTGCAGAGAAAGAGACCAAATTCACTTAGCTTTTATTTCAGTATATTATTATAACTATTCTGCTTTATCATTAGTTCTCATTGTTAATCTCTTACTGTGCCTAATTTATAAATTCAACTTTATAATTATGTATAGAAAAGACATACTGCATCTATGTGATTTTTGTGCCTATCCATGGTGTAGGCATCCCTGGCATTCTTAGAATAGATCCCCTTGAATTAGGGGAGATTGTTGCATTGCCTTATAGATGTATGTAGCATGTTTTCTTTTTCTGATTACACATCCTACAAAGTAAGAAAGGTGAGATTTATGTTCTCATTCAACAGATAAATAAAGGAAGTCAGAAAGTGGTTCTCACCTCAGGGCACATGTTGAGTCATTGGGAAGGCAAGGACCAGCTCCAGTGCCCTTCCCATCTCACCACCATCCCACATATCACAGTGCCGTGGAGGGATGGCACATTGAAAGTGTCACTGGTAAGGTGACTTTGAAAGGAATACTGGAGAGACTTGCTGAGATCCTGTCTGCTTGGGTGACAGCCCCCAGGATCTCTGTAGGCTGAGATGTCTCCATGGTAGTGGTGATATTTAGCAGAGACACAGAGCCAGGGGGAGTAGGATGGGTAAAGTCAGAAGAGAGTCTGTGTGCTTTTGGCCTGCCCTTCCCAGACCAAACTTACCATTACTGTTTCCAGCATTGGCAGAGAGAAGGAGACTCTTTTCCCATGCTCAAGCTGGGCTAGGAGTTGGCAGAGATGATTCTGGTTTATCTAAAGGTGGAGGAACTTTTGCTGAGTCTTGGAGACCTCTGATCTGCAGGCTGTCTGTTCTTCATTGTCTTGGGTAGCTATCTCCTTTTGAGGAAAAGCCATATTTCTTCCCTATTTCTTCCCCTCTTAGGGAGCAAGAAAGGAATCCTGGTGCATGAATGTGAAGAAGTGATAGCATCCAATCTCTTGTGTTTGTATTCTCTGGGAGAGTCTTTTGGGTTCTGCTCACTTAATTCTAACTTGGGGAGATGGAGGCCAGGTTTCCCCCTTCTTTGAACAACTCTCCAGGCAACAACTGGGTGTCCTAAATTCAACCCAATTCTGGCACTATCTACCTGAGATAGCATCAGATTCCACAGGTAAAGGACATGGTGCCCTCCACTTGGGGGTCTGAAGTCAGGTTCTTCTTACCAGTCAGCTACAAAGTGGAGATTCCAGTGACCTCTCCAATGGCAAGTCCAGGTTATTACCTGGACTTCTGACTCACTGGCTATACATCAGAGGTTTCCACAACCCTATCCTTGGGGTGGGTTAATTTGCTGGAGAAGCACACAGAATTCAGGAAACCCATTATAAACCAGATAACTGGTTTATTACACAGAACATTAAAGGATAGGAGTCAACAGTAGATGGAGTGATACACAGGCTAAGCTTGTGAACAAAGGAACTTGTGTCCTCTTAGGGTCTAGGGCCTGACGCAGTGGCATGAGGAAGCGTTCTGGTTCCCCAACCTAGAAGCTTTCAGAACCTCCTCCTTGTTTGGTTTTTAATGGAGGCTTCATTCATTAAGCATGATTGATTAAATAACTGACCATTGGCAACTGATTAGCCTCCAGCCCCTTCCAGTGAGGGGTTGGGACAGAAAGTTCGAAAGCTCTATTCATAGTTGATTCCTTGGCAACCAGCCCTAACCCTAGCTACTTCCTAAAGTCACCTCATTAAATTCCACTGTAGTGGAAAGGGATTTGTTATGGATAATAAGACAACATTTCACCTTTAAGGCTCTGAAGCATTTCTCAAGAACCAAGGACAAGAGACCAACTGTTTTAACAAAAGATGCTCCTATTGCTCTAATCACTGTGAAAATTACAAGGGTTCTGAGAGCTGTGAGCTAGAACCTGTGGCACAGGCCAGATGTATAGAGATATATATCTCTCTCTATATTTCTTGTAAACTATAATATAACAGAAGGTAAACTGATTTTCATTGAAAACATGTATTCTGTGAAATTCTTTGATGGAATGATTTTGTGTTTAAGCTTCTGGAAATAGCAAAACCTGTGTTTTCCATCCCAACCTGTATCCCAATTAAATATATTTAATAATAAAAGTAGTTCTTAATACCCCCATGAAATTCTAATACCACAGACCTACGGTATATCTCCTTACATACTGTATGTGTCTGTGTGCCTTATACATAGTTGAATTTGTCATTCCCAACCAGTTTTTATCTACTCACGGACAGTATCACCCCCACTGAGAAACTAGTTTCTTTCTGTAAGAGTTCTAAGCTTTTAGGAGGGCTTGAAGAATAGGGTACAGGTTTCATTTTCTTTCAAATAATCAGAATAAAAACTCCTTTGATTTTAAATAAAGTACTGCTTTACATTTGACATCAAATATAATGAATGTTTCCACTTCAAAAAGACTTTATTTACTTGCAAGGAATTCTATTCATTTTACAATTTAAGAGTTGTATTCTTTTATAACTGTCCCTGAAGGGGAAAAGGGGAATAGGTGTAAAGGGAAGCTGGAGGTAAGGAGGGTGTGAGTGAGCCAGTTTCTTAGATCCAGAGTTTTAGTGATCATACCAGACATAGAACTCACACTACTGTGTCAATAACTGGAGCCTCTAGATTACCCTGTAATCTTTAACATGAACTTCCAAATACGCTGAAGTCTTTTTAGAGCACATGGGCCTGATGTTTGAGAGTTCAGTATTTATGACTATTAAGCCCAGAGAAGCATAGCATTTGTCTCTGAAAGGGTGCTCCATCCAAAAAAGAAAAGAGGTAATGATTATTTTCTTTATTGAGCGAACCTTTTCTTGAGCACTTGCTGCCCACAGAGAATGAGTGGGAGTGGAGGAGTCCAGATGAACTGAAATGGCTTCTATACCTGGACACAGTTCACATTTCATATACCTGGAAGTGATTCTGGAGATCATCTCACTTGCTCACTTTTCTTTTTATAGACTTGTTTAAGATCATGCAGTCAACTAGTAGCAGAGCTCAGTCCAAAACTAGGATTTCTACACACCAGTGCAGTGGAATTAGATTTGCTTTAGATCTAGATCAGCATTGAAATATAAAGGAAAAGGGCGCGCAGATCTCTCCTGCTGCACCTACTGCTCACCTTAGCAGTGTGCTTCATCAGTCTGCCTGTTCTGCTCCCCGCTCTGGCTCTGGTGAATTCTCTCACCCTCCTGCGCTTCTGACTGTACCCAGTACTCATATAAATGAATGAATGAATGAATGAATGAATGAATGAATGAATGAATAAATAAATAAATAAATAAATAAATCTTTAAAAAAAAGGAAATGACCTGACAGAAATCCCAAAAGTGAACTGCAAAAGGCAATGTACTAGAGCTAGAACATGCAGGGACTGAGAAGGTGTAAAGTAATGATTGAAGATAGCAAATCAGGAAACTCTTTCTACCAAAGGTTCATTTTGGCTCAGCCTTGAAAAATATGACACAGTTTTACTAATGAATGCTTGCTAGCCTTCCCTGGAAATCGGAAATACGTCACTATCAGAGAAGGAAAGACACAGCCACAACCGCACTGTTACAAAAGTCACTGTGCAGCACCTCCCTGGTGGTGCAGGTGGTTGAGCTCAGCACTATGAAGCTGTCCTCAGTCTCTGCAGTGCCAGTTCAATCCCCACCAGCCTCAGAGCAACCCACATGGTGAACAGACCTCTCCTGTCTCTCCTGCTGCTCCCCTCAGCAGTGTATTTCATCAGTCTGCCTGTTCTGTTCCCCACTTTGTCTCTGGTGAATCTTCTCAGCCTCCCGCACATCTGGCCTGTACCCCAGTTCTTGTATAAATAAAATAAATCTTTAAAAAAAAAAGTCACCTTGCAAACAGTACAGTGTTTTCCTGTAGCCCCTGCAATTATGATGTGGTTGGTCGACATGCCAGTTTTTACTTCTCCTGGCTATTGTCACTGTCACTTGGTAACATTTCACCTTCAGACAAAAGCAAGAAACCCAAATCCTTTTGTTTTTTGGGTTTTTTACAAATTCAAGCTACTTTTTCCTTTACTTTTATATAGGCAAGTACACTTTGAATGTAGACCATTAAGTAATAAGGAATAGATGAAGTAATGGGATTTTTACTAATATTTAATTTATTGAGTTTTAATCCTTAAGGTGAAACTTGTGGATGCTTTAATGTAGAAATAGCTCTCTGAAAGGGAGGATCTAAAGTGATTATTAACTTCAGACATTTTACTTTCCTTTCAGTTCTTGTTGAGGCCACTGAGAAACCTCTTACCACTTCTCTCTTAAACAACTTCTCTCCCCTGAACTCCAATCTTAACTCACCCTCTGCCAGAAATATGTTTCCAAAAAAAAAAATTATTTCCATTAAAAAAATAAACAACTTTATGGCATAAGCTCAATAGTGTGCCAGTAAATGTTTCACCATCATTCTCTGAAAGGGAAGAAGAAGAAATCAGGGGGAAGACCCTGATTTCTAGTGTTTGCATTTTCCGTGGTGTCAGCCCTCTGCTGTGAGCTACTGGAGACCATCAGTCAGGCCGCTGAACACAGAGCTGAGAAGACTTGCACCAGGGTGGGGAGCTGGTACCAGCCGACTCCCACTCAGCCCTGCCGTCCTGAGTCGTGTTGGGACTAATGTCTCTACAAACTGACTCTTTGCCTGCATACAGAGGAAATGTTTGCAATCCCCAGCACCTGGAAAGAGGTACCAGCACAGTAGACGCCCAAGCCAGGCCCCTGCCAGGCCTGCACACCTTCCCCGATTCCTTGCACTGAGGTCCGGGCCTGAATATCCTCGGTCAGCGCTGCAGTCCTACGTGTCACTTCAGTCTGATATCTTTGTGCCACTCTGTTTGGTGTGTGCTAGTACACTGGCTCTCATCCTTGTCTTCTCTCTGATGACAGCCTTACCTTTCTTCCCCCTTCAAAAAGAATTTTACCACTGACCTGTGTTTCAGCTTAAACTTCTAAAAAATTGTCTACTAGGGCCTCCCTGGTGGCGCAGCGGTTGAGCACTGGGTTGCAAAGCTGCCCGCGGCCTCTGCGGCGCCGGTTCAATCCCCGGCTGCTCCCCGGCCACCAGAGGAGGGTCCCACATGGCGCGCAGACCTCTCCTGCCGCCCGCTGCTCCCCTCAGCAGTGTACTTCAGTCCTTCTGCCTGCTCTGCTCCCGGCTCTGGCTCTGGTGAATTCTCTCACCCTCCCGCGCTTCTGACTGTACCCAGTGCATGTGTAAACAAAACAAACAAACAAACAAATAAATAAAAATCATAAATAAAAATAAAAATACATGCCTCTTAAAAAAAAAAATTGTCGACTAGCCATAGTACATCCTTGCGATCTGTCTTCAGTTATTAGGAAGCAGACTCTTACTGTGTACCTGGCGTGATGTTAGCGGGCCCTGTCTGTGCCACCTTTGTGAACCTGCTCTGTATGCGTTACCTCCTGAAATGCTCAGTAAGGCCAGAGGCATCATTATGCTAATTTTGCAGATGAGAAACTGGAAGCTCATCAGCGCAAGGTACTGGCCCAGGCTCCCACACTTGCTGAGTGACTGGGGTGGGGATCAGGTGCTTTGTGTGACAGAAAATGGGCTGAGGATGCTGAGTGGCAGGGCCCACGTCCTCTGTCCTAAAGCACTCTGTGGAAGGCAATGAGCCTGATGTTGGGTCACAGGATTCTAAGCATGCAGCCTGTTATCTGCTTGCGTGCATGCCACTTGCATTCCTGGTAAATGTGAGGCTGGTCAAAGGTATTCTCCATTCTTGGGAGACTCTCCTGGATTAGGAAGAAATGATCTGCTTGAGTATTTGTTATTTATTTTCTTTTAGGGCCTGGGTTGTCTCTCGGGCGGTTGTCCAAGCCAGCACCATTAAACCAGATGAGTGCTGACTGCCCTCTGGATCCCTGTGCAGCTGCTGGGCAGCGCCTTCCCACATCTTTGGGGAGAGACACTGATTTGTGCTTTGTGTTTGGGGCCAAATAGAAAATAATCGCCCCAGTCACATGACTTGCCTACAGAGCTGTGGGTCTGAAAACTTCCTGTGGGCGGGAGGACTTGACAACTGTCCTTTGTGGTGTGGTGTGTTCATGGCCTGCAGTGCTTGCTGGACTCCACAGTGGGAGAGAAGGGTGCCGTGGAGAGTTAGGGGAAGCCAGTCCTTGAAAGACTTTGAAAAATGATGATAGCCCTTAAAAACAGATCAATGAAACTTGGGACAGAAGGAGATGTTCTTAGGGCTTCCTCTGCTGTTGGAGACGGCACGGTGTGTGTCTCTACAGTGCTGAGGTAGGCTACTGCAGCTCCTTAAGACTGGGCCCAAGGTTCTGAAGAGTCAAACACTCTGCATGGACCCCAGAAGGGGGAAACAGCTGTGTATGTTGGTTTAGAGCCACGCAATTTTAAGAGCTCCCCACTGATATTCCCAGGCCTTCTCTGAAAACTGACAAGAATTCCCTACTTAGACAGAGTCTATTTCTACCGGGTGGAGCCATCTCTGCCCTAGGAGTTGTGCCCCACTCACTCAAAGGAGAAGTATTTATTGAGTACCTGCTGTGTGCTGGACAGTGTTCAGATTCTGGAGATATAGCTGCAAACAACACTGAGACTCTGAGACTGTGTTGCCCTGTGGAAGTGGCTGAAGATAGTTGGCAAATGAGGAAATGTATACACAGGGCAATTTCAGAGAGCCATGCTGTTAGAGAATATTCCAGAATATAAATAGGTGAGAGAGTGAACTGGGGAGAGGGAGTGTCAAAGCTGTGAGCAAGGAAGGGGCAGAGCCCAGTGATGAGCAGGGAAGGGGTGACCAGACAGAGGGACTGCAGTGTCCATCCTGGGAGCCCTGTGTACCGGTGCCTTCAAGAGTCAGGATATAAATAAGGGGCTATATATAAGGAGGACATGAGATGACCAAGGCAGGCAGGGCCTTTGTGGACTAGAGGTCACTTTGTGGATTTTAGCCTAATGCATTAGGGAGAATGCAGTTAAAGCCACTGCAGATTTTTAAACGAGAACGTGCTGTGATGTGCTGTATATTGGAGTGTCCCACCCAGGTAGTGACCTGGCTCAGTGGTGGTGAGTGGCCTCCAAGGAGAGCTCCCACTTACCCTGACATTGTACTCTGCAGCACCACCAAATCAGTCTCCACCAAAGAGCTCCTTAGTTGTGGCTTGGTGGGGTTTGCCAGCTTTGAATCTGGCACTAATAACTGTTTACATAGCATGTTCCCAGCTTACACATCACTTGGTCCCTGTCACACTGTCCCCAGGGCACACTTCCCCTTGCTTAAACCTCACCAGGTATCGCATCCACTGAGCCCAGGGCATGGGATGGCTGCCTCTTCATCCCTCTTACGTTTCCTCCTGGGACCAGGTCCATTTGTCTTCTTGTTTGGCCTTTTCTCTTTTAGATTCCATGTAGACCTCAGCCAAATATTTGAAGTTTGAATACTGGCACTTCTCTCTCAGTGTGTTTTACCCATGACGTTAGTGGACTTAGGTGTCCTGGCAAGCAGGAAGCATTAAGCCAGTAACTGCAGCAGAAATAGTGAGTCTGGTAGGACTGGGATGGAACAGAAACCATTTAGAAAAAAGATGAATCAGTGGAGATTTTTCCAGACTTTCCTGCACTGTACAATCTTTTCAGTTGATACTAATGAAATTGTCTTGTCACTTGGGAGATATTGTATAACAGGCTATTGTTCTAGAGCAGTATTGTAGCGTATCTGCCAGGGATAGCTCTACCCCACTGAACCCCTTGGTCCTCATTTCCTCAGGCAGTCCCTATGAGCTGCGTCAGTGTCAGCAACATCCAGGTTCTGTAGAAGTGAAAATAAAACAGTTCCAGGCCTTCCTGGTGGCACAGGGGTTAAAGACAGCGCTGTCAAGCTATCATCAGCCACTGCAGCATGAGTGTGATCCCCAGCCGGCCAGGAAGCTAACCCACATGGCGCAGCAGACCTCCCCTGTCTCATCCGCTGCTCCCCACATCAGTGTATTTCAGTAGATCCGCTTGTTCTGTTCCCCACTCTGTCTCTGGTGAATCCTCTCACCCCCCCCCCATCTCTGGCTTATACCCCAGTTCCTGTGTGCATAGATAAATAAATCTTAAAAAAAAAAAAAGAAAAGAAAAGAAGACAGTTCCATAGGCTACAAGGTAAAAGAAATTTTAAATTCATCAATCTTCTGCAAGCCATTTGTCTAATACGATTTCACCAGTAGTGGAGATAAAGGATAGGCGAAGCTTCTGGAAGGTGGGATGGCAGTGAGAGGAGGAAGGCTTGGGTGTTGGAGCTGCAGAAGATGTAGGGTGACTAGGCTCACAGTCCTCGCTTGCAGGAAAGGACATAGCCTGAAGAAGTGTGCACCTGTCTCAGCAGAAAGTCTCCAGTGGTCAAGCTGGGACAAGATGCGGGCACTGCTCCCCCACTGCACTAATAACTGTTTATATAGCACGTCCCAGCAGAAACTGCTGACTCTGAGAGGATGGAACCTGCTGCAGCCGCCCCTCCTTCTGTGGGCAGAGGTCTCCTCATCTAAGCACCTGTGTGAACTACAAGAAGGAATCATGATAGATAACCCTGAAGGTCCTAAAACCATCCCCAGAATTACCTCGGACAAAAATATATAAACAGTTTTTTTTTAAGTCTTGCTGCTTCAGCAAATACATTGGAAATTTACTTGCAGAGGAAGAGACTGAGCAGGGCCAAGCGGCTTTTTAAAGGCAGCGCTGCTTGGATGGCTGCTCGGCAGCCCTGCAGCCTGGCACCACTGCAGAGGCTTTTTGGAGCCGTTTGGTGTTAAGATGAATGGACAGTCTTTTTTCAGAACCTGGACTCTTAGGGCCCTTTTCCTCAGCAAGTGAGAGTTGACTGGGCTGCAGCGACACACTAAAATCTTGGGTTTTCGTTTTATTCCCTGAGGGAGTCCTATTTGTGCTCTGTGCCAGGGCAGCTGAATTCTGAGTTGTTCTCTATCCCTTTTCTCAACTTCCTGAGCCCTTTGCTGGCTCCCTGCCTGGCCCTGTGTGAGGGGTTGGCTGCGGCCTCGAATTCTCACTGGTACTGTTGTTGGGCCAGACACGTAGGTGGCTTTTCCACGGTGCTGCTCAAAAACTTGCTCTCCTGGTTTGTTTTTGAGTGTGTGTGTGTGTGCCTGTGTGAGTGAGCGTGTGTGTGTGTGTGTGTGTGTGTGTGTGTTCATGCCTACACCCTAGAAACATTCCAAGTCAGAGGTGCCAAAAATCACAAGGCCTCATTTGGGGACTGGTGAGTTTAGTCTTCCTGACTACCTGACAGGACTCAGTTCGTCTGCATTTCCCACACAGGGCTGGGCTGTGGCTCTCGTTTCACTTTGCTCACCTGAGTTTGCAAATAACTATTTGCATCCACCCTGTCCTTTCCCCTCAAATGACAGTGCTCTCCCTGCAGGTCATAAAGAAGGAAACTGGATTTTGGAGAGACTTTGGATTTGGGATGACATGTCAGTATCGCTCAGACTTCATCAACATAGGTAAGACAGATGGACTTGCAGCGAGACTGCTTCTCTGCTGCCACCCAGAGGCCACTGGCCTGTGTGGCCACGAGGATGTCCCCTCAGGTTCCAAGGAGTCTGGTGGCAGAGGTAGTGCCATGTCCAGAGAAAGGCCCTTCCGTGTGTACTGGACCTGGCAGCGTCTGGCACACGAGCCTCTGTCATCTCCACCAGTGCCTCTCAGTCGCCCCATGTAAGGCACCAACCTGAGGCCATTTATTGCATGCAGGCAACTTCGAAGCAAGTCCCCTCTTGCCTCTTTCCTGCTGGGTCTGACTCCTGTGCCTTCTCATACAGCATATCTGGGGCCTCCATAATAACGGCAGCCATTAAAAATAAATAAGGGCAGGGCCTCCCCGGTGGCGCAGCGGTTGAGCGCTGGGTTGCGAAGCTGCCCGCAGCCTCTGCGGCGCCGGTTCGATCCCCGGCTGCTCCCCGGCCACAGGAGGAGGGTCCCACATGGCGCGCAGACCTCTCCTGCCGCCCGCTGCTCCCCTCAGCAGTGTACTTCGGTCCTTCTGCCTGCTCTGCTCCCCGCTCTGGCTCTGGTGAATTCTCTCACCCTCCCGTGCTTCTGACTGTACCCAATGCATGTATAAACAAACAAACAAACAAACAAATAAATACATAAATAAAAATACATGCCTCTTTAAAAAAAATAAATAAATAAATAAGGGCAATGTGGGGGGATTTCGGAAAATCATGCACCAGAAAAGATCTAAATTTCTCCCTGGGAACCTTTGAAAATTCTAGATGTTACTTTAAACCCTAAGTGTCACACACATAGACACACACACGTTCCCTGAGCACAGAGAAGAAAGCACTTAGGTTGCCAGTGAGGAGACTGTGGCTCTCAGAGGCAAAGGACCCTCTCAGCAGGTGAGCGACATAGTCAGAATGACAACAGAGGGTCTCCTGCCCCTCTTGGCATATCATAACCCCCTCCTCATGGTGGTGCTTACCCCTATGCCTCTGAGAATAGAATTGGGGCTTTTACCTGCCTAGGGTGTGATGTGCAGCCTCAAACCTTGGGTAGACTCTGAGCCAGGATGAAGTCAGGAAGGCCTTCCCCTCAACAGTGTGGAGACCCCCACCTGCTGCCCACTGTGGGCCTCCCAGGAGTCCTCATCCTGGTCCCTCCTAGACAGAGGCCCAGGGCATCTATTTTGAAGCTCATCCAGTGAGTAGCTCCAGGCTTTTGTTCAGAGGTGAGGTGGACTTCAGGGACTATGAACCCTCCCAGGAATCACTGGGTTATTGAAGGAAAAACAGTACTTAAGTCTTGCAAGCAGCAGCAGAACCCCCAAGATGCTGGTCTCGGAGTGGTGGCTGCTCTTAGATGCTCAGCAGCTAACCGCAGGTGTTCTTTGATTTTGCTAAGAAATATTTCTAAATTTTGTACAAATCAGATTTCCAAAAATGACATTTTAAAACTTTTCTGGAGGATTTTTCCATTTTAAGAAATGCTGTTTCATTCCTATATGTACGAGGAAAAGATGATTTTATGATGCTGTATGTTTATGAGATTTGGAGCTATAATATATTGGGTTTCCCTGAAGATGGGACATAGCTATGATTTAAAAAAAAATGTTACCTGAATAAAAATAAAAATAATAAAAGTAAAGCTACATTAGGAAAAGAAAAATGTGGGAATGGTGGGTGAAGAAGGAAACTCTGCCTCAGTAAACTCGCTCTGACCTCAGAATTCTTGGGTCACATTTGAATCCCACTCATTCTTTGCAATCTTGTGTCTGTTTGCAAGCATCTTACCTGTGCACTTCCATTTAATAAGCTGTAATGATACCTATGATAATAATAAATCATTACAGCACTCAGCACTGCCCCTCACATTACTGTCTCATCTGTTAATGATACTTCACTTCAGCCTAAAGAAATGAAAACTTAGAGAAGTATAGTGCCAGCTTATAAGAGAACTTAGACTCCAATGCCTTAGACTCATGGTTGCATGTCTTTCTTTGCCTGCCCACCACTGTGGTCACAGATCACTCACCTGCAGGGCCCTGACTCTGCTGTGAGTTTCCCTGGCTTTAGGCCTCCCTTTCTGATTCCAGCAATAAGTGGAAAGTGGGGACATATGCAGTAACTGAGAAAGATATTTAACAACAAGTCAGTTTCTTGTAAGAGTCAAGGAACTCTCCTTGGTGAGAAAGGACAAGTGACAAAAAGGATAGTGCTGCTTTGGTTCTATCTAGGATGCAGTGAGCTTTGGGGTAACAGATATGGGGCATCTCAGTTTGCAAGGGTGAGACTTTGGGTGACCATTACTTTGTGACAGAGTCCACAACAAAGTGAAGCAAGATTTTCCGAGTAGAACATCAGCACTGACTGGGAGGCCAGTCTCTTTCAGATGCCTCTTTTCACCCACCAGGGGCCACACAGCTTTGTGGGTCCTCTTTAATCATGAAAGGGAAAGAGGGCGTCCCCGGTGGTGCAGCGGTTGAGCACTGGGCTGAGAAGTGCCCGCAGCCTCTGCAGCACCGGTTCGATCCCCGGCCACCAGCAGGGGTCCCACATGGCGCGCAGACGTCTCCTGCCGCGCCCGCTGCTCCCCTCAGCAGTGTATTTCATTGGTCTGCCTGTTCTGCTCCCCGCTCTGACTCTGGGGGATTCTTTCACCCTCCTGCGCTTCTGATTGTACACAGTGCTTGTATAAGTAAATAAATAAATCTCCAGTGCTTGTATAAGTAAATAAATCTTTAAAAAAAAAAATGAAAGGGAAAGAGCCTTTGTGGACATGCTTTTTTTCACACTGAGCTCCCGTGTCACACCTTTACCCTGCAAGCCCCAGGTTTGTTCTCTTTGGATGTCAGCAGAAGGTCACATTCAGACAGACACAAGAATTCTGGTGACGTGGATCTAAGTTGAAAGATTTGGGGTGTGTTACAGCTCTTAATCTGCAGCAGGGGGCTCTTCCCCAACATTGCTGCTCATTCTTCGAAGCTGGCAGGTGCTGAGATTCCTTTGGCAGCCTTGCTGTCCCCTCCATTTAGGATTCCTCAGTCCCCTGACCCGGGCAGACATTCTGGAAATACAGAGGGGCAGGGGCACACACATCCCTCCTGAACACCCAGCTCAGTAAACCAGGTGGAGGGCAGAACCTGATGCGGTGTGTCCTCTCTCCTGACAGGTGGGTTTGACTTGGACATCAAAGGCTGGGGCGGCGAGGACGTGCACCTCTATCGCAAATACCTGCACAGCAACCTCATAGTGGTGCGGACGCCCGTGCGGGGGCTCTTCCATCTGTGGCACGAGAAGCGCTGCGTGGACGAGCTGACACCTGAGCAGTACAAGATGTGCATGCAGTCCAAGGCCATGAACGAGGCATCCCACGGGCAGCTGGGCATGCTGGTCTTCAGGCACGAGATAGAGGCGCACCTTCGCAAGCAGAAACAGAAGACAAGTAGCAAAAAAACATGAACTCCCAGTAATTTGGGGAGACATTTTATATTTTTCCTTCTGTGATGGCCACGTGAGTGGCTGCAATAAGGAAATGATTTCCATAAAGGGCAAAAGAAAGAATCTGACTGAACAGTCAAAGAAAGAGAGGAGAGGGCTTCAGCCTCTCTCTACCTGTTTGGCTTTATGCAACAGGAATTAAAATCTCCCACTTGCCTGCAAAAGCAGACCAGATGCTCCCCTTGCAGTGTCTGTCAAAGGCAGAATGATTGTGAGATAATAACCCTTACAGCGTGGAGGTTTTATATGGTGTTTACAGCAAAGTGAGATCTGTTGTTTCCTATGCTCATTGAAATGTTCATGATTTAAGACGAATTTTGTAAAAAGTTCATTAGAATGAAAAGTAAGCACATTCTTCCATATGAATGATTGTACCAGCAGGGCTGGGGTGTCTAGAAATGCTAAAATGTCAGAAGGCGGGCAAAGAGACCCGTGAGAAATGCAAAGAACATGCATGGCCACCCTTTTGGGTATTTTAGGCCAAACCAAATGGACTAAAAAGAAAAATAAACTGTAACTATTATGTCATTCCTTCCTGCCAAGATTAACCAAAAATAATCTGCTCACCTTTTTGGTTATAGTTTTAATCATCTTCATATCTTAATTTTATTTTAAAGCATTCTATTTCTTTTTGCTTTTGAGTTATATTCTGCTTATTTAAATATCAATTTGCAAGCCTTACTGAGAGCACAAGTTAGCATACATTTTTATATTTTTTTAAAAGATGTTTTCACATGTATCGCGAGAACTTTCCATTCAGCGCATCAGATACCAGTGTCCGGGGGCACGCGGGATCACCTGCAGGCTCTGCTCGGCAGACCCTCAGTCACCCTCAGAAGGCCTGATGAGCGGTGACTGACAGATCAAGACATAGAGATACTTCATCTGAAGAGGATTTCTGACAAGGAGCAGCTGAACACTGGAGGGAAAGAAAATATGCTTTTCCTTCCAGAAAAGGAAACTCTTTGCAACTGGTGATAACCTGACTTTTTCAAAAGTCAGAAAACACAGTTTCTCCACAGGAGAATGGGGGACCACTTTCTTACCTGTTTGTTTAAATAAACCAAAGTGTACTGTGTGAACCAAACAATCTTTTTAAAAGCAGGGTGCTCTTCCTGGCTTCCGGTTCCATGAAAGGAAATAGAGAAAAATGTATTTGTGAAGGATCATTCCACCTGCTAGAGGCAAGTGGGACAGAAGATGGGGGAAGTAACTTAATTGTTTTTTAAGCTAAGCAGTTCTACTCAGTCATTAAGATGCTTCTGAAATATGCATTTTATTATAGATTTCAACAACTTAAAAAAATACAGTTAATAGTGAGTGGTTTCTACATTCATGTGAGAATTATTTATTTATTAGCCAGCACCAGATGCATGAGCTAATTCCCCCTCTGATTTCTTGCCTTTGTTTGCCCACAGTCAACTCATTGTTTAAAGGCTTCAAGAACATCCAAGCTGGTTGGTGTGTCAAAAAAATACGTTGTATAGATTTGTCCTGGTAGTTCATAAAATTTAATTAAAACACAAGCCATGAATGGAAGGTGGCAATGGACAGCTAATAAAATATGATCTGTGGATATAATTTCTTCTTATTAAGAATGTTATGTCTTTTGCTTTAGGAAAATGGTATTTTGTGCATGGATTAGGGTTTCTCAGCCTTGGCACAACAGATTGCTTGAGCTAGGTTATTCTTTGTTGTGGGAGCTGCCCAGTTCACTGTGGCATCTTAAGCAGCTTCGCTGGCCTCTCCCACTAGATGCCATGAGTATCACACTCTTAGGTCAACAACCAGAGTGTCTTCGGTTGTTGCCAAAAGTGCCCTTGGGGGCAAAATGAAAATGGTTAAGAACCACTGCTCTAGCGGGAAGAGACAGCCATAATGAACATTCTGGTTGTTAATGCACTTTACTTACTTTTTAAATAGTAAATTGAGAAGTGATTTCCTAATTGTTTCATATTTTCATGTACGATTACCATACATCTATGTGGGAAAAGTTTGAGCATTCCTAGACCCCAAAAAGAACTTACCAAATCATACCAAATAGGAAAATTCTGTGTTTAGACCTCAGAGGGAACCTGCATGCAACAGAAGCGTAGGCAAAAGCCCCACTACTACGTCCTGTGTCAGGACCTTTAGCAGCCAAGGAAAGTGGTCCTGAGCCTGTGGCTTTAGGACAGTCACATCCCGTCTTCTAAGAGGAGCCCTCTTGGGCTTGTCTAAGACCCTTCCAATTCTCTGCATGCTGCTCCCTGTGTCCCTGCTCTATATGAATCACCAGTAGCTAGCCCCAATCATTCCCCTGGAGTTGGGGTGTCTCGTATAAACCTCTGGTGTCCTCCCATCAGCAGCCTCCTGAAAGCCCATCGTCAGCACCTCTTCCCACCTTCCTTATGGCAGCCCATGGTGGTGATGGTGTAATTTCAGGTTTTCAGGCCTAGTCTCCCAGCCAGGAACGGATCCCAGGTTGCAGTGGCAGCGCTGAGTCCCAGCCACTAGACCACAAATGTTGGTGTCTCATGAAGCCACAGCAGGAACTTGACTGACGCTCAGGCAAGCAAGTGAGAAGAGGCAGATTTGTTTCAAGAAAGAAAAATTGATTAAGGAGAAAAGGAACAGAGTAGGGCTCCCAGGCCATGGAACCAGGCCAGGGAGGGAAGCTGAAGTGGAGTTGTGTCTCAGGGAATATACACCTTCTTTCCTAATTATTTTAAAGCTCCACCAGTCTCTTCGGGATTGGCTAGTTCTTGGTGGTCTCACTGTCTTACTGTTTCTGTGCCCAGAACTAAGTCTCTGTGTCCAGCCCTTATCTTAGCATACCTTTCTTTATTGCCCTTGTCCAGGAACATCCACTGGCCCTAGTCCTGGGGCGCTTGATTAACCCCCTGTGGGAGTTATTGTCATTCTCTCTGGAGCTTCTCTAATGTCTTTTGTTTCCCTTATCTGAGAAGCCTCTTTAACTCTCCCCAAGCCCCTGCCTGCGCTGTCCCTGACTGCCAGATTAACCCTAACTTGCCCTAAGACTCAGTGGGAGTATTTACACCACTAGAAGCTGGCAATTGACAAAGGCTCTACCTGACCTCCCTCCCTTACCCTCCACCCCCAAATGCCCATTAACTACTTAGCCTATACCCCTCAGCCTTCAGGGGACACACCTGTTCTCTCAGTGCCCACTTTCCCCTCTAGTCATCTACTTTCTACCCCTCTTTCGCATTCATAAATGTAGCCAACTCGCTCATCTCCCAATATCAGTGATGAGGAGCGGGCCAGGGCAGGAATTTTCAATGGGTAACCAAAATTCACCTGGGCCTCCTCTAAAGATTTTGTCTGAACCATGTTAGACATCGAACATGAAGAAAAGTAAAAAACATAAAAGGAATAGTTAGCCAGTGCTTAATTTGAATACTTTCTGTTTCAGGGAGAACCTTCCAATGTTCTCTAATTGTATCTGATCTTACCAGGATCCAGTTCAGTGTGGTCGTGAATATCAGCTTCCCCAGGCAGTTCTCCTGGGTTCAAATTCCAGTTACCTACAGCCTGTATGATTTTTTATTTTTTATAAATTTTATTGTTATATTCCCCATACAATTGCAACCCCCCATTCTGACCCCAATCCCTCCCCTCCCGCCCCCGCCCCCCTAAAAGTGTCTCTGGTTCATAGTTTTTTGTTGATTTTGATTTTCACTTTCTTATAGTTATTCATTTTCCTGGTCCCTTATTTAAGTTTTCTAGATTCCTGCTATGAGTGAGACCATCCGGTATTTTTCTTTTTCTTTTTGGCTTATTTCGCTGAGCATGATCCCTTCCAGCGCCATCCATGTTGCTGCAAATTGCATGTGTTTATCTTTTTTGAATGCTGAGTAATATTCCATGGTATATATGTACCACATCTTCTTGATCCAGTCATCTATTTTTGGGCATTTGGGTTGTTTCCAAAGCTTAGCTATTGTAAACAGTGCTGCTATAAACATAGGGGTGCAGGTGTTCTTTGGAATTGATGTTTCTGTGTCCTTTGGGTAAATACCTAGGAGTGGAATTGCTGGGTCATATGGTAGCTCTATGTTTAGTAGGTCCAGAAATCTCCACACAGCTTTCCACAGTGGTTGGACCAGTTCAGCCTGTATGATTTTAAGCCAGTCGCTCTGCAGTCTTTCCTCCAGGGTGGTGCATGCAGTCACATCTGTATCCCACAATTGCCGTGAAGGCTGATTGAATGCATATGCAGAGTCCTTTGTACACATCAGGGCATAGCAGGTATTCATGTCCAGCTACTGTATTATTCACCACCTAGTCCTCCCTCACTGCTGTGTGGCTGGCAGTGTCTGCTGTGCCGCCCGGCTGCCAGCACCTCTTGGGTACAATCAGAGGCCATATGGGTCACACATAGAGACTGTGAACCCATTGTGTACACTGTTGTCCTTTATTTGTCATTCTGAAAGCAATCTCAATCTCTCAGAAGAAGGGTTACTAGGACTATAAACTAAAATGGATAATTTCTACCTTCAACTCCATGCTCAGTCATTTGGAGTTGTTGACACCCTAGGCAGTTGAGAGACATTAGAGGCTTTTGAAGTAAAAAGCCGAGACAGGCACCTCTGTACATAATGCTAACCTCCTAAGGTAGGTAATTTTCTTACTTCCATTTTCAGGTGCAGAAAACCGAGACTCAGAAATGCTAACGAACTTGCTCAGAGGCCTGACCAGAAAGTGGTTGGCGCCTCCATTCCCAGGCAGGCTCCTGAGGTTGAAAGGGCTGGGGGAGTGTGCCCAGGCCTGGGGCAAGTCCAGAGCCTGACTCTTGTGCCTTGACTGCTCTCCAGTCCCACCTGATAGATCCATGACAGTGAATGATAACAGGTATGATGTAGGCAAAGTGTAAGGAGATCTGGGCAGGTGGAAAGTATGCCATTTGTGCACAGATCTCTGATTAGGAAATACATCACTGTGTCCTGGTCAGGGATCTTGTGCTAATAAAGGAAGGTAAACATTCAAAGCAAAACAAAACTTGATAACTGTGATTAATGATCCAGAAATGCTGAGCCCCCCAGGCCCCCTCTCTACCTAGCTCCAGGAGGTTGAACGCTCACCCCCACCCCCACCCCCACCGGATCTGTAAAGGTTAAAACCTGCCTGGAGGTGTCAGCAGGTGGGAATAGTTGCTTTTTTGAAAGAGGTTTGACCTTTGTTTTTGAGAATTGCTGATTAGAGATAATGCCCATAAGCGGTCCCTTAGAAGGGTGGGTGTGTTTGACTCCCAACACCCATCAAAAGCTGGCAGCTTAGTGTGATCCATATTCTGATTAGCTTTATATTTGAATTCAAAGCTGTTTCTATTGGCAAGACTCAATGCTTTGCTCTTACTGCCAAAAGCTATGGGGTTTGTGCCAGTGGTTTGGGGGAGTTGGGTGGTGGTTTTTTCAACAGACTGTGTTCTCTCGGTCAGTAGAGGTGCCTTTCAAAACATCCTGACATTACTGAGTTCCTGAACATGCCCTCAGGAGTAGTCAACCCCAGGGCCCATGAAGGGAGCACAGGTGGCAACTGGGGGAGACAAGGGCTTCCCTAGGGCTATCTATGCCTCCACCGACACCCAGAGGTGCAGGGAGTGCCTCTGCCTCTGCCTCCTGGCCTGCCGGAATGTCCTTCCACCTGAAGGGCTGCTGTGCAGATGACCTGCCTGTTGCAGGCAGCGTCCAGGTGGGAGGCTTGGAGACCGGACTTACTCTTCATCAACTTGAGAGACAATCTAACACAAAACAGGGTGAGTACGATATCACTGGCAACTTCTTCTATCTTGATGCCAGTCATCTTTCCCGAAGCTTCTAATCCCAGCCCACCACCAAATCCCCTTCCAACTCCAATGTTTGGAGAACTACAACAATAAACATCACCTGGCCTGTTAAGATGTTAGGGTCCATTAGAAAGGTGAAAATTTTAAATAGAAAAAAATTAAAAACATATAGTAAAGCCCTCCAATTAAATTCAAAAAAAGACTGAAGGGAAAATGTATTTAACTGCTTGTCCATTCTTCTAGTTATTAACCTCAAGCAAGACTGGTGTAAAATTCCACCCATTGTGTGTGGGGCTTTCAGGAGTGGTAGGGGGTGGACTGTCTGGGAAGCCTTTTCTGGAGCTCTGCCACAGCACCCACAGAAACTCTGAAAGATGAGGGGCTTGCCATGTTGTTTGGTTGCTGAGGTTCAGTGCATGTTGAGATTCAGTGATGTTGACCCAGTCTTGGTGGGAAGAGTTCATGAAGGAAATCTTAATCTGAAGAAAAGTACAAACTGATTTATATTACGGGGCAAGGCAGAGTGAATCCCAAAGGGGTCTGGGCTTGTATTAAATTTTCTGGTGAAAAAGGAAGGCGACTACTTGGGAATTTGTAACCAGGAGTCCCAAGAATCAGTTTGTCAGTCACCAGTTATGGGGTAAAGATTGGTCACTGCTAACTCCGGGGTTGTCAAAATCAGACATTAAGAAAGTTATTCTCCATACGATTTGTGAAGCATGTCTGGCAGTTGGGAGGTGGCAGCCAGAGCATCTGGGATGACTGTACGAGGAGGCTCCACAGTCTCGTGAGGGAGCCAAGGAAGACAAGAATCTATGGGCATAGGAACTGGCATTTGTGCACACACCCAAAGAATTAGTTAGGTTGCAGAGCCCTGGTTTGAGAACGTGGACAGTAACACAAGGGAAACACCCTAAACCAAGAAATCCCAGGCAGGCAGGTGAGGGTGCTGGGCAACTTGTTGGGGTAACAGAAGGCATGGACATCCCCAGGGTTAAACAAACTTGCCATAAACACTGAGACCAATATCAAAACTAGGGTGAGAATTCAGGCCTCTTCAAGCCTATTTAGTCATAACGTTTCTCAATTATATAAACCATTCTCCCTTCTTAAGTATTCTAGGTATTACTCTGGGCCATCATATCATCAACACTGGACAATATATTCCTCTGAATATCAATAACCAACAGGGTTAGACAGAGCAGAACTCCAATCTTCTTCCTTTTGTAATAATTACGTTAATTCAGGTATTTTCCTGTTTTCTAAATCTTCCTCCAAAGGGAGGTCATTTGTAGTAGTTATGTCTGAATATAACTGTATTTATTTTCACCAAAGTAATTTTAAGAAGAGGGTGATGTTGTAATTTTGAATGACCATAAGATACTTTTCTATTCAAAGCTGGATGAAAAAAATTAAAGATTGCCTAATTAAAACCTTGTTTTATTAGAAGTGAAAACTGAGCTTCAGAGAGGTAAAGTGACCTGGTCATGCTGACACAGCTAATGGCAGGAAGGAATGGGAACCTAATAGAAGTTTTTGACTTCAGCCTGTGTTGTCTTTACAGTTCTATAATATCATGACTGTTGAGTCACAGGAACACAAAACTGGGCTAGCTCAGACAGTAGGTACCACATGGAGTATACCAAGAAACACTTACCAATGTAGTGTGTTTAAATACTTTTTCATTAAAGATGGGCGTGTCCATGCACGCGTGTACACACACACACACACAGCCACATGCACACACACAGGCACATCACTTGCCCTCTTCTCTGGCTTTGTTTTACACTGTCAAGGAGTATTTTACAAAACTAACAACCTTAAGAACAAACTGCTACATCCTTTTGAACAATTACCTTCCTTTAAAGGAATAGGGAGCCAGGCAGTGAGACTGGGAAGTGCAAGTAAGTCTCCCTCTTTCCAGAACTGTCTCAGTTGCTCTGAGCCCCCTCTGTCACTGCCCAGAGGTTGCCCCCCTTATTGGAGAGTCACTGGAGGGTGGGGTGGGGTGCAGTGAGGCACAGGATTCCTGACTGAACGAACTTCCCTCCCAGAGTTGAAAACAGCCAGTTGGGAGGTTCCTTTCATCTCCCATTTTTACTTCATTATGAGGAAGGCGGGCTGCACAGTCACAAATGGTACAAATGCATATCAGCTTCAATAATTACAAAAACATCAGTATTAATTTCCTAAGACAGGGATGCCATGAAATTACCATAAACTCAGTGGCTTAAAACAACAGAAATTTATTCTCTCATTGTTCTGGAGGCTGGAAGTCTGAAATCAAGGTATCAGCAGCAGGGAGCGTTCACATCTAAGATTGGGGAGACAGCTCCAGGCAGCTCTCCCAGCACCTGGTGGACACCAGCCCTGGCGATCCCTGCTTTGCGGAAACATCACCCCAATCTCTGCCTCTGTCACATCTCTGGCCTTCTTCCCTGTGGATGTATCTCTGTTTTCAAATCCCTATGTCCTCGTAAGGACGCCAGTCACTGGATTTAGAACCTCATCTTGACTTGACTACATCTGCAAAGACCCTATGTTCAAATTAGGTGAAATTCACAGATATAGAGGGTTCAACATATCTTTTGGGGTTGCAATTCAATGCACAAGTAGTATCCAAATAGGTCACTATTGTGTTGTTCTCTATCAGCACCAGCAAGCAGCCCCTCTGAGTGGGTGCCAGCCTTCCCGGGCCATGCTCAGATCAAGCCAAGGTAGCCAGGCAGGTGCCGTCCTGATTCTCCAGAATGAGGAGACATGCTCACAAAGGTGTGCTCATTCTCCTGCCGTCTGGTATTTTTGTACATGTTAGGTCTCTCATCCTGCGTTTTAAAACTCGTCATTCAATTTACATTCCCAAGTTCTGTTTTTCTGTCTCTTCTATCCTGACTCCAAAATGCACAAAGCAGGACCTGAGACCTTTTGAGGTGATGCAATGAGGGAGGGGAGAGGTCATGAAATCCTTCACACAAGCTACTGGTTTTTGAAGTAAACCTGAATTCCTATAAGTTTACAATTTCTTTTTTGTTCATTTTTGCTTATAGACAGCGTTAGAGTTGTATCCTTCATGTCAAGTAGCTACTGAAATTGGGAATCCCCTCATTTTACTTTGGGAATGCATGTGAGGCAGAGGTCCTCTTCTTACAACATTGAACTCCAGCATTTCTGCAGAAGGGAGATTTCCATAGAATTCGAAGGATACTTTCAGTTGATAAATATTGGCTCTGCTGAAGGGGGGATTTTGGCTTCACACACAAATGCCCATTACATGGCGTCTGTCCAGAGAAAAACTCAGCCTGGAGTGCAGAATGGCATGATGGGGACTGTCACTCAAAGAGCTCCAGGTAGTCAGGCAACTGGTCCTGCTGACCACAGGGGTACAGAAGGATCTCCTTCCCCAGAGATGTGATGGGCTCCTCCTGGGAATCAGAAGTCACAGGTCAGATGGGGCAGTGGGTGAGTGAGATGTTAAGACAGTATAAATAATATCACCATGCTCTTTCTACCTCTCCAGAGAATAGAACTTCTTCCGCACCCTTGATTTACAACCTCTTATTTATGACAATCCCAAAGGATTGTCTGCAAACTGCCATGTACTCTCCCTCCCAGGATGGTGTTCTTTACTAGAGTGTTCTCAAATATGATCAGTGAGTAGCACAGATTTGTTAGCATTTCCTGTATTCTCTGCCCCCCCAAAGTCTCCCTGAGTGTTCAAGGAAGAACTAGGTTCCATGATAATGGGAATGCAATTAAGAATCCTGATTATCAGGAGGAATTATCAAACACTAATCCCCCCCATTACTGTTTCAATCCTTTTTCTTGTAATTGCTTTTCATTGTTAGAGCTGTTGCAAGACAATTCCCAGGGCAAGTTAAGTCTGTACATGGGATCACCTTGTGATACTCCACCAAGTCCGCCAGGGTGTTGTGTTGCAGCTGGTCCACACCCAGGAAGCTGTAGGAGTCCGTTGAAGCATCTATGAGGAAATGTTTACAGCCGTCTTCAGACAGATAAGACAGGGCATAGCCTTTAATCCTTTCACTGACACGAATCAGAAAACTGCCAGGCACACAGGTGCTCAGAAGTTCATCTGCTCTCTTCAGTGTGAGAATTCCTATGGGAAAGAAAGGCAAGTATTCCAGCCAAGTCATTTCCAAAACTCTCTCCTGTTAAATACATCTGTGTGGATAAAGGTTAGTAAAAAATAAGGACAATCTTAAGTGCATTTGGTGGTTCTTAGGAATATAGTAAAGTATCATTCATTTTCTGGTATTTGGAAACTTGGGAAGGGTAGGTTCCAGAAGCAAATGATGAGATGTGTAAAAGTTTAACCTTCAGAAGAACCCATCTCCATTCAGACACCCACTTATAACAAACACAGGTACTGGGTGGCTTCTGAGTCTGGTGGGACCTTTTTTTAAAAAAAAAAAATTATTATTTATTTATGCATGCAAAAACTGGGGTGTAGGCCAGAGGCGTGGGGGGTGAGAGGATACACTAGAGACAGAGTGGGGAGCAGGACAGGTGCATCTACTGAAATACACTGCTGAGGGGAGCAGAGGGCGAGACAGGAGAGGTCTACTGTGCCATATGTGAGTAAGGTCTTTGGCCAGGGAGCCAACTCAGGCTGTACTGGTGATAACACTGAGATTTAACCCGTTGGCCCCCAGGGAGGCTCTGGTGGGATCCTTGACAGTCACACTAGGAGTATTAGAGCTGAAGAGGGACTTTAGATGTCTCCTCAGGCTAGCCACCTCAGTTTACCCATGAGGACCCTATCACTTATGGAATCATTTGATTGGGCTAGATTGTCTCAACCAGGTCAATGTCTAGAAGTGTTTGAGAGACATTTTTAGTTTTCAGGGCCATGTGTATGGGGGTTCTAGTATCCAGTAGCCAGGGATGCTGCTAAACATCCTACAGTGCACAGGACAGCCGCCCCCCCCCCCCAGCAAAGAATCACCCAACACAAAATGCCCCAAAGTCAAAACCACGACAGACAAAAGTCTACCAAATACCCTCTGTAGTTATTCCTAAATCAGTGAATGAATGAATAAATGTGTGTACACAAATATGTTTACATATCTTCACATATATTAAAAAACAAAACTGACATATTAAGATTGGTGTATGTGTGTGTAAGAAAGAGAGGTAGATTGTTCCAGATTCATAAGGTTTGATTCATCTTCCAAATTCCCCTTCTTGTTCTCATTGCAATTCTTCAGATGAATAGATAATGTTATAAAACATATAGAAAGTATACAAACACATTTTGGGAGGATGGTTAAGTCACTGAATTATTTAGTCACAACTAGTTAGGGTGTGTGTGTGTGTGTGTGTAAGAACAGTGTTCTCCTAGTGTTCTTTTTTATTCCAGCAGACAGAAGTTCTTGCCTTCTTTTGTCTGTTCCACAATTAGCTCCTTGTTTGTACTCAGCATCTTATTACTAGGAAAAAGACCCAAAAAAGCCTCCTGATGAGAAGGCAATGAATTAGCACAGCCACTTGGTCTTCTTGTTAGTAAAGTTAATTGATAATTTACCCTAATTATCCAAAGTAAAGCGAAATAAAACCATTTCTATTCTTTTTCTTAGCAAATAGACTTAATAAAGGGGAGGATTTTAAAAAATCACCTATTTTCCCCCAGTGAGGACCAACCCACCATCCCTTGTCCCACCTCCTCTTCTCCCTTGCACTATTCAGGAGGCCCCAGGGTCTGCATTTCAAAATTCCAGCACAGGAGGCTCCACCACAGTGAGAGGTGGGATAGAGTTGGGTGGTGACAAGGCCTGGCATTGCACCCCATTCATAGACAGGAAGTGTCCCTGAAATGAAGATTTGTGGCCTCTCCTATAGACACTGGCACAATTGTGTTGGTGCCCAGCAGGGTCTTGACACCGGTCACCTCTCACCCTTCCCCTAACAAAGCCCAGCCCTACACACTGCAGACAGTGGCCCCAGCATCTGTGGAGCTGGGCACTGTCCACCTCAGGGGCCCGAATGATGCTGTACCAACTCCCACAGCATCGACTGCTGGTTCATTTGTCTCTTTCACCTTTCCAAATACACCTGGCCTGTGTTCACTGCAGCACTATTTACAATAGCCAAGTTGTAACAACCTAAGTGCCCAGTAACAGAGGAGTGGATTAAGTTGTGATACAGGGGGTTCCCTGGGTGGTGCAAGGGGTTAAGTGTCAGAACTATGAAGCTATCCGCAGTTACTGCAGCACCAGTTCCATCCCCGGCCAGGGAGCTACCCACATGGCACAGCAGACCTCTCCTGTCTCACCTGCTCCCCTTAGCAGTGTATTTCAGTAGATCTGCCTCTGTCCTGGTGAATCCTCTCACCCCCTGCACCTCTGGCGTGTACCCCAGTTCTTGTATACATAAATAAATAAATCTTTAAAAAAATTAAAAACAAATTAGATGTGAAACAGGTACACAAAGGAATACTACTCAGCTCTAAAAAAAAATACCTGCCCTTTGTGACAACATGCATGGAACTGGAGGGGATTATGCTAAGGGAAATAAGTCAGAGGGAAAAAGACATACACCAGATGATCTCACGCATATATGGAATATTGACAAACAAAAACTAAGGAACCGACAAAACGAAACCAAAACAAACCCTAGAAATATGACTGCAGAACTAAGGCTGCTAGAGAGGGAGGATGGAGGGAGAGATAAGAGGGGGAGGGGCCCAAGGTCTTCGGTGAAGGACTATGTATGGGTGCTTAGATGGCTGGTGTGGTTTGGTGACATACACCTGAGGAGGTCTGAACCTATTTCCCAAATCATGTACAGTGTTGGAAACCAGCATCACCTCAAAAACCCAAAAAAACAAAAAATGAAACTTAAACACATTTGGTCCCACTGATAAATTACAGATGTCAATGATAGGCAAAAACAATGTACAGGCAACAGATTACCCAGGGGCTGCGTATGTCTGAGGTTTGAAGACTGAATTTGACTGTCTATAAAACCAGAGATATTTCTCACTGACACTGGAAACTCCCCTTCGTAACAGAGAGGCTGAGAGGCCAAGAGTGAAGGAAAGCAGCACTTTGGGAAAAGATTTCTTTCTCCTCCTAGACTTACTAAGAAGCTAAATATGAAATTCCAAGTTTCTTCAACAGATGGGGCAGATGCTATAATTTACAACATCTGGATGTTATCCAGATGGATTTGTATTCCTAAAGTAAAAGCTGTTCTGGAAAAGTATAACTAAATCTGGGTTTCAGTCAAATTCCCCTAAAATCAGGTCATATTGTAGCTGTAAATCAAACTGCCTGTGAGCCTCTCACTCTTTAATTATTACCCATTACGCACAGGTCTTGGCACTTTCTACTCTCCAGAGATAACAGAAGACAATAAAATGATTTTATGGCAAAGCACAGGCCATAATGGAAACTCCCTGAACATAGCGGCACTGACGGCAGGTTCAGAAGGTAAGCACTCTGGAAACTAGACTTTGTTCTTTTGGTTTTACAACAGGCTTATTATTCCTGAAGTGCACACTCTCTTTCTTGGCCTTTCTGATGACGCAGGTCAGTGTGCAAGGGGGCCTGGCCGAACTCACTGTTCTTGAATGCGAAACCAAAATCCAGTGTCAGATATTAATCTCTGTGGACTCAGGAAACCCCCTGACAGTTTTAATCTCCCCTGATTTGCCTTGTGCACAACATTTAGGGTTCTGAAGCAGTGATCTTTTTCCCAGCCTTGCTCTGGGCCTGGACACCTCCAGGCCACCTCCTGCTGACTGTCTCTTTGCATCCGTATTACAAACACCAACCCCATCTGCAGTCACATGAGGATTTCTGTGCTAGTAAAAAGAGATTTCTTTTACTTCATCAATTTTTGAAATGAACAGGCACCCTCTAGAGCATGGTACTCGACATCACCTCCTACGATGATGGAACGTCGTCTGTGCTAGCCAGGTGGCAGCCGTTAGCCACTTGTGGCCACTGAGCGCCTTAAATATGGCTAGTTGAACTCAAATTTTAACTAGTTTTAATTAATTTTTTAAGATAAGGAAGCACACGTGGCTAATGGCTACCTTACTGGACAGCACAGCTGTAACCTTTCTGTAGCGAAGGTTTATCACCGGGACAGGACCAGGAGAACTATGTTTTGCACAGGAGAGGGTAAGCAGACCCTAAGGGGCCTGAAGTAACTTAGAAACCCTTTCAGGGCCCTGGTTGGAGATCCAAGAGGCAGCAGCTACCCCACAGGAAGAAGACAGATCAATGAGGCTGTAGGGTAAATATTTGTCAGGCTTTTACACTGCTGGCCTCCGTGGCTATCACCTATGGCCTTGATTGCACTAATGCAGGGGGCGCTTGGGAGCCTGGGCTCAGGGCATGCATGCCTGATGGTGGACACCTGGAGTATGGTATGGGCCTGCATAAATGTGCACACCTGAGCCTGGAGGCTGAGGCTATAAGGGTGGCGTCACACAGGAACAGCTACAGCGGAACAGCTACTCTCGAGAGGAAGACCACAAGAGAGTGCCAGAGAAAGTCTAGAGAAAGTGTAAAGATTCACTGGGAGCTAGGAGGCCTGCCAGCCTCCCAGCCATTGGCCTCCCTGCCTTGCCAGCCTATGGGCTTGCCCCACAACAATTGGCATAGGAAGAGCATTAAAGGCCGAAACAGCCACAGAGGCCTCGGGGACTCTTCTTTACCTGTCTGCACGAATGGATAGAGAGCATGCCCCATGTCTTGCTGGCACTGCAGAGGTCTTCTCCAGTTTCAGTCAAAATTCTTTATGATTCAACTCAAGGGCACAATGCTTTCCAATTTCTCTCTGAGCAGCAAATCTGGGGTTCTTCCAGACCTGCTGAACACCTGGTTCCCACCTCCACCTGGATACTCCCTGGTCTGTCTGAGGTCCCACCTGGTTCCACCTCCAGCTCAGCATCCACTACTGACAGCTCCAGCAGAGTGCTCATAGCACATTCTGCTTGGACTTCCCTGCCCACCTCCTGTGACCTCCTAAAGGGCCACTGTCTTTATTTTCATACTGTCAGCACCTGCCAGAAAAGGTCTAATAGAGAACTTTGTCCTGCAATCAAGTCCTCCTCCTCTAGGACACATCTCTTCAGCCACTGTCTCCAGTCTGAAAATTGCAGAGTGTGCACAGGCGGGATACACTTAATGGTCTGAAGCACAACCAGACCCAACTTGGTTGATATGTCTACATCATGTGGCCCGCTTCTGGTATGTGGAAAATATGCACTTAAACCAAACAGGAGACAACCCAATAATAACAGCACTTAGAGTTCTTAACTTCTGCCTGGAACTCCCCGAAGTGTGTTTCACATTATTTGAATCCTCACAGTGGCCTGACAAAGATCAGAACTGCTACTGCCCTCAAATTTCAGGAGAAAACCTGCATCACAGAGAGTGCACAACATGTGTGAGGTCGCTCAGGCCAGAAGAAGGCCACAGTCCAAACCTAGAAACCAGCTTCTCACTGCCTGACCAGAAACCCCCACCCAGGCCACATCACACTGAACATGCTTCCATTGACAGTTTCATTCAATCCTCAAAGGACTTAAAGCAGAAAGAATGGACATGATCATCTCCCTTTAACAGATGGGAAAACTAAGGTAAAAAAGGCATATGCCCAAGGTTACTGGATTAGTTATAGCCCAGGTCTTTCATGCCCCACTCTAGTATTTGGTTTGTAACTGGGTGTAGGGTAAGTGGATTAATCAGGCTTTTTACACCACTAGCCTCTGTGGCTATAACCTGCAGCCTTGATCATGTTAATGCAGCAGGTTCTTGGGAGTGTGGGCATGGGGCATGGGGCGCCTGATTGTGGACAGCTGGAGTATGGGTGTGTACACATGTGTAACTATACACACCTGAGCCTAGAGGTCAGGGAGATACGGGTGGTATCACTCAGAGAGTCAGACAATGAGAGGATGAGTGTTGTGACTACGGAAGATGCGAGACCACAAGAGAATGTCAGAGAGCCCAGAAAAAGCATAAAAATTCATGGGGGGCAGGGAGGCTCAGTTGCCTGCTTCCTTGCATGCCAGCCTCCCTGCCTGGTGTCCCTGTGTGCCTGGTTCCCTGAGAGACAACACTTGAAAAATCCACTCTTCTTCAGAGCCTGAATCCATAGTAAACCTATCCTGTGCTTGGTGGCACTAGACTGGGCTCAAGAAATTTTCCTGGAATGGACTGAAAATAAAGTAAGAGCATGTTTTTCCAGCAAGAGGTGCTCATTTCCATGGACTATGTAGGGAAGGCTTATTTTTCAGTGACTAAGTATAGCTACCTGGCAGTGGAGATGATGACCTCTGCACCCCCTAAGCATAGGCCCCTGTTGCCATAGGGTTTTGAAAAGCTCCAGAGTGCTTCTAGCCTCCTGGTCTCTTGGGCCACACAGGCCCTGGGCCCAGGGAAGCCACTGTGTGCTGCACCATAGCACCTCTGCCAGGAGCTCTTCTGTCCTGCGCTCTGCCCTGGACTGCTGCAGGAACAGTGGCATGGTGACAACATTTCTGAAGGAATGCATCTCTGCTAAAGTGGCCTCAGAGTCCCACACTGCAATCTGCCTTGAGAAAGGAGTAAATGAAAGACTTTATGTCCAAATTGCAAGTCTGGCTGGTTCTGTGTGTCCATGTTATCCATTGGAAGTCCTGAACTTAGACAAGGGCTTTATGCTTCCCTCTGTGGCTGCCTTCCACTCGATTTCTTTCACCATTCAGCATTTAAAGGAGCAATTTCAGAGCAGCTGTGGGACTGCCTCACCCTCAGTACAAAAAGAGACACTATGATGCCGAGCTCTCCCTGGAGACCTCAAGGATGAGGAAAAATGGTAAGTGCTCTTAAAATCTTATTCATAATGTTTCCTTAATAACCTAAGGGTTGAAATGACATTTGCTCTCACTTCATTACCTTAATGGCTAACACTCATTAGCTAGGGCTTCCTATGTGCCACACAGTTCTAAATACTTGAGATACATTAACCCATGTAATCTCCAGAACAGTCCTTTGAGGCAGGTACTATCTGCATTATATAGCTGAGGGACAAAAGTGCAGAAGTCATGTGACTTCTCCAAGGCCACATGGCCTTGGTTGGTGGGGAACTGTGAACCTAGGCAGTGTGTTCCCAGAGTTGTGTGCTCTGTGAAAAAAGAGTTAAGTTCTTCCTGAGCACAGATGTGCGGAGACTTGGCATATCTAGGTCTCCTTGAGATCATCAAAAGACATTCAGGAAAGAGAGTCCAGCAAATTATTTCAGTGTGTCTCTTGCTCTTCTCCCTTGCCCTAATCTCTGCACCCTTCTATGTCCCTTTTCTCAGTAGACAGCATGCCACTTTCCACCCAGTCCCCAAAACCAAAGATCCACTTGTCTTCATTTCCCATGCCCTTCCTACCCACTCCCATCCCAATCTAAGACCAATTAGAAAAAGTGAAAAAGTGAAAGTATGAAAAAGTGCAAGTATGGGGGCCTCCCCTGGTGGCACAGCAGTTGAGTGCTGGGCTGCGAAGCTACCCACAGTCTCTGCAGCACTGGTTTGATCACCGGCCACCGGCAAGGGTCCCACATGGTACAACAGACCTCTGCTGCTGCGCCTGCTGCTCCCCTCAGCAGTGTATTTCATCAGTCTGCCTGTTCTGTTCCCTGCCTAGTGAGTTCTCTCACCCTCCCATGCTTCTGACTGTACCCAGTGCTTGTATAAATAAATAAATAAATCTTAAAAAAAAGAAACGAAAAAGTGCAAGTATGAAAAAGTGACAGTATCAATTTTTATGGGGTAAAAAATTAGGTGACCAAAATAACTTAAGAAGGGTAATTTATGGAGTATATGATAATGAAAGATAGTAGATCAATACAGAAGAGCTTCCATCCCTGATCTATATGTTTATAACATAAATGATTACATTTCAAAAAGATAACAAGCAATCCATCTTCTCTTTCTCATAAAAACATAAAATTTTATCTCCCTAAAACTGAAGATAATAATTTATATGGATTTCATGGCTGTGTATTATTTATTATATTTTTATAACATTTTTAATTTTACTTATGACAAATATTTGTATAAGTGAAAACAAATCAATAATGATAATTGATTAAGTCCTTATATGTAAAATTCAAGAGTCTAATTTTTTAACCGAGACTTCAAATGAATTTTTAGTCTAACTGTCTTCCTAGCTTTGAGCATCTATTTCAAATAGAGCTACCCGTTCAAGTACCAGGATTTTTGAAACATCAGCTAATGTTTCCAATTTCTCACTTCCTGCTATTAAAAAAAATCTGCCACCCTTGTAACAAGGGATGACAGCATCTTTTGCCCAGTGACACAGAAATTACAAAGTGGCTGATTGCCTCAGAGCTTACAGTACAAGGGAAATAAAGAGACAATATGAAACAGCAGAGCCAGCCATGACAAATGTGTAATTATACTGGGTTCTTGCTATTAGTCTTTTTCGCCATTGTCACTCTTTCTCCCAACATCTTCAAAGCAGAATGGAAAGGAAGGAGGCTCCTGACCTGGTCCTGGGAGGGAGAGGAGCTACCTGGGAATGGACAATTACTAAAGTCTGGATGCCAAAGGACATGTAATGCAAAAAGAAAAGAAAAAGAACATGTAATGCCTATCACAAATCATCTTGTTCTTTTTAGAAGAGTTTGCCAAGTTATGTGTTTGGGAACTTATTTTGTGGATGTACTTTTGTGTGGGATGACACCCTAAAAAATTCTTAGAGAAGCACGTTCTGTGAGGGAATGTTATTTTTGTTTTAAAGCACTTTTGTTTTACATAGAGCCAATTAGTCCACTTCAACTGCAGACCTCATGGAAGCCAACAGGGGGAAAAGGCCACTTCCTTTTCCAGAAGCTCAAGAAACTGAGAGATCAGTGAAGTGTGAGCTGGACAGACACAGGCCTGAATTAATCAATTTCCTAAGGTCAAATTAAGACACAGCTTATTAGTTGATATCGGCTCAGGCTCCAACAAATCCAATTTGGAGCCTTAACTATGTACCAGAAACAAGGATCAAAAACAGAATTTTTAAGTTAAAGATCATAAAGTACAACTCCTTCACTTAATAGAAAAGAAAAATGAGGCTCAGAAAAATTGATTTGCTGCAAAGAGAGAGGATGATCTGCTTAAGGTGATGCAACTAGTTAATGAAGGACTGACCTTTCGGTTACTAGACGCTGCCCAGCCCACCACACCACGGCTGCATCTCCTTGTGGCTGGTGGACCACAGGCATTGGTTGCCATTTGATAGGAGTCACAGCCAAGTGCCCAGTGCTCGTGAACAGGAGGTACAGCTGTATGTAAAACACCACTGAGTGCTGTTTTATTTATGGTGATGAACTACTCACAATGCAAGCAGTGCTCCTACTGTGGACTGCTTTCCAAACATGTCATAGGATGCAGCTCACCAAGAACCCTCAGAGAAATGGATTTGTGAGAATCATTTCAAAGATTCTTCTTGGGCAGCACGAATAAAAGGAAGTGTTTATTCTTTCTGGCCTTCGTGGTGAATTGGTTGGTTTTCCCCACTACGGGAGAGGATCCATGGAGGAGCCCTGGCACTCACCATGGAACCAGGGGGCTATGGTGTCTGAGGTTTTCTGGAACCCTGCTCGCAGCGGCAGCTGTTCCTCTTTAAACCAGCGGATGATCTCCTGGGCGGAGCTGGATGCTGTCCTCACACTTGGATTTCTGTCATGTAAGAGTAGGTTTTCAAGTTAGATTTAACTAATTTGGAAAGCTAATGCCTAAAAAAACTCTAACATATTTATGTATACACACACACACACACACACACACAAATTGAGGTGGGGAGGGAACTATATACATATGAAAATTTAATCATATGGCTGAGCCTAATGAGAGGCTGAACCCCTACATTCTGCCATTCTACAATCCCCTCAAGGGCAGGAAATAGGAAAGAACACAACTCTCACTTCCTGCCCTATAGGGCTAGTCATGCGTACTGCTGTCTTAACACAGATTTTAATTCATTTTAAAGATGAATTAGAAGCTTCATTAACTCCCAATTAAAATTTGAGAAAATCAGCATTAAAAAGTAAAATACATGCCCAGCACTATTTTCCTGGAGGGCATGTACTTGCAAACAAAATAAATCAAATTCAATAACATAAATTGCTTTCCTTACATTTTCAGTTTTCAGTCCCTCCTGTTTCTACTAACCTTCCTGACTTGCTTTCTTCACTCCCACTCTTTGAAGAGGTTTGGTTCTGCCAAAAGATAGTCTCAGAAGTATGAAGTAAAAGACAGAAGAGTGTTTGAAGCTTGCTAAGAAAAAGATATAGGCAGAAAAAATAGTTTTGAAATAAATTCAGTAGCAAACTTAAGTTCTGGGATGGAAGTCAATTTCCATGATAAAATGTAGCACTGCAAAGTAATAAACCTATTTCCAAGTCCCATGCAACAGTCCACTAATTTTGAGCAAAGTTTAATATAAAAACAAATTTGGATGATAATGTCCTTTCGCGTAATTTAATTTATGGTTCTTGATGCATTTTATAGCACACATAACTATGAGATACATGTGACATGTTAGATGCACCTATTGACATGTACACACACATTGCATGCATCCATGCATAGCAATTTGGAGAAGGCAGTGCCTAATGTTTGGTTTTCCTGGGGAGCACACACATGAGAATACATCATCAGTTTTCACACTAGCTTTGATGTTAAATTTTTTTCCTTGTGGTCTTTGGAAATCAGGCAAAAACTCCAAGGACACTGAAGGAGACAGTCTGTCTGTGGGCTGGCTCCTAGCTGACTTCATCATGTCCCAGCCCTAAAACAATCTAGCATTAAGTGTCTTAAGTTGGAAAAAATGAGTTGATGGCATGCCCTTATTAAAGTTCTCTTTCATTGCTCTCAGTCACATTGCCCTAAGATTCAGAGGGCAAGGGTAGATCACAAGTCCAGTTCCCACCCCTGGGAGACTTGAGAGAGGGAGGACAGGACTGGGGCGCTGTGGCCAGGGCACACAGGCCAGTGTGGGCTCCAGAGAGGGCCCTGCCCAGGAGCTCACTCATTCCTTTGTGACCTGGTCACAAACCTTAAGGACACCCATTTCCTGATTACTTTCCTTGTGTTGTCCATAAGAAAAGAGCCATTCCCCAAACCGTCACTTTGTAGAACATGTCATTTTGTGTCGCTCCCCTATCCCCCAAATAGAAACTTTGAGGTGAGTAAGTAGAAATAATTACAGTAGCGGAAGAAGTCCACCTTTGTGTTTCCTCTGACTCATAATCTCTGTTAGGAAAACCTTGAAGATAACTACTTATCTTCCAAGTAAAAAGAGATTTTTGTTTGTCTTTTATTTCTTTGTACATGTAACAGAAGTATTTTTAGTTTAATTTCAGCAGGAAGGTTTCTAAAAAGTTGTTTCAATAAGTATTTGATTTCTCCTGGTTATATTAAATGTTCTCTTTCTACATGGTTATAATATGAACAAATCATATCAATAATCAGGAGAAAACAATTTTATAATTGGTTCACATATGGAATATGAAGTGTTTGCTGTGATAACATTGTATTTTTCCTCAGAGGTTTATTAAAACAAATTGTTCTGCCTAATTCCCCAATAGCCTAGAAGGCAAAGATTATCTCCACATCAGAGTGTTCATTTGAAAAAGAAGCATTTCCAAATTCTCAGCCTATGTATTCCAGAATGAGAGTTACCATCGAATCTTTAACACTGAGCAATGCTAATGCAGCTCTCCTGAAGTCATGGGTCAGCAAGAACTGGGTGCCTCCTTAGATGTTCTTTTACAACCACCAGCTATGTGGAATGGTAACTAAATCCCAGCTGTTTCCTCTTTTCCCTCACCAGCTCCCCATTGGCACTGGATGGGGTAGGGGTGGGAGGGCAGGTGACACAGGAAGTGCATCCATCTCAATGTGCAACTTCTTTAAGTGACGGGGTACACAGACCTCAACTTACCATGGGGTTCTGTCCTGCTAAATCCATTGTAAATGGAAAATATTGTGTGCTGAAAATGCACCAAATATAGCCGACCTACTGAACACCAAGTCTCAGCCTACCTTAAACGTTCTTAAAACGCTCACATTAACCTACAGCTAGGCGACATCATTTAACACAAAGCCTGATTTAGAATAAAGTGTTGGATATCTCTTGTATTAATAGAATACTTACTGAAAGTGAAAAGTGGAAGGTGTACCCTCATGACCACGAGGCTGAGTGGGGGCTGTGGCTCGCTGCCACTGCCCAGCAGCACAGGGAAGCTGGATACTGCATGTCGCTAGCCCAGGAAAAGGCCAAAAAAAAAAAAAAAAAAAAAATAGTGCAGTTTCAACTGACTGCACCACCTCATTTTGGCACCATTGCAAAAAACCATCTTAAGTCAGGGTCCATCTGTATTGATTATAACAGCTGGGGATGTTTTACCAATACGAAGGCCATGAATGTCAGTCCAGGTACATTGGGAAGACCAGCTTGGGGGGTGGTGTCAAATTTAATTACACAGGGGCCAACTGCTCCTTCAGTGCCCACTTCCTGTGGCCCATCATGCAACTTGCCTTTAATCAGCCCATTTCAATGTTTATGCTTAAACCCACCTTTGTGGCTTCTTACCTAAGTTGTGGAAGGAGTCCTACTGGGCTCAGGAACAGAGGCTTGGGTGGAAGAGGGGGTCTTTTTGTTTTCTGTGGAATACTTGGGCGCCCTTCACCACTACTTCCTTTTTCGGCTGCTAGGGATAAGCGCTTGTAGTCTTCCCGGGCTTGTTTAGCTAAGGATCTTCTCTTCTCATCGGCAGCTTTGGATTTCCGCACTAGAAAAACAATGGGGTTTGAGAAGGAACTCATCAGTCACACAGCTGGCTGGTGAGTCAGCACTGCAGATAGTCACCAGAGCTGCAGATGGTCACCAGAGCAGGCTTTCAGCAGATGTTGTCATCCGCTGACAGTAATGCACAATCACTGCCAACACCTATGATTCAGATAGATAGGGCTTGCACGTTGAGAAGTGCCCAGCATTCGCTGCAACATTCCTCTTTTTTTTTTTTTAAGATTTGTTTATTTATGCATACAAGAACTGGGGTAAAGGCCAGAGGTTTTACTGGGGTAAAAACTGCGCCATGTGGGTATCTCCCTGGCTGGGGATCGAACTCGTGCTGCAAAGGCTGCAGATAGCTTCATAGGTTGCATCTTAACTCCTTGCACCACCAGGGAGGCCCTGCAGCATTCCTCTTTCTATACAGGAGTTTGGGGACTTTTCCGAGAGAGAGCAAGAAGAAAGAGGAGAAGGGACGAGACAGAAATTAAAAACCACATGTTGAAGAATTTCCTGCAGTTGGCAAGGCTAAATGATGAGCTGGAGCCTGAGTGAGTATCCAGCTTGTGGCACAAGGGGTGCGGAGTGTTCAGTCATCAGAGGTGATGTCATGTCCCTCACACACCCAAATTCGGGACGTTATGTAGCCTGAGCCGCTAGCAAAGGTTGGGCCAGCAGGACCTCCTCAGTGCTGTGGCTGGGGACAGAGTGACAGAGCAGCAAGGTGGTAACACTCTGAGACCACCTCTGAGCTGAACCAAACATGAGTTGGCCAAACAGACCAAAGGGGGGAAAAAAAAAAATAGTGATATTTTGATCATAGGTAATTGGAGAAGATGTTGGTATACATAAAATTTCCCCAGGGCTGCCTTTTAGTATCACTTTGTAAAATAGACAGCTTACCATTTTGTTTTATTTTAGCAACATGGTATTAAAGGACTCTAATAAGGGATCTAAGAACAATATTTATTGAGTGTATTTACACTTTGGGCATGACTGTAATGTTTGACTTCAAAGATGCCAACAATTTTTCATTACCATAGGATTTCATGGTGTAGAAATGAATGGCTCCTGCAAATATTTTCATTTCACAAAAGTTGACATATTAATGATGTTTGTTGTAATGTCACTAAGGTTCAATTTAGGATTCTCACTTTCCTGTCCCTGTTCTCTTCCTCAAGTGGCCTACAGGCTTCTTTGCAGACCTGTTTCAAACCTGAATTTCCTGCGTTCCCTGGGCATGTCTGCCCTGCCTCCATATGCACTGACGAGTTCCTGAGGAGGGCATCTCGGCAGTGCTAACTTACAAAGGAGTCAGGGCTGGGCCATGGACTTGGGAGGAAGCAGATAGTCCCAGTCTGTAAGCCTGAGCTCTTCTGAAACCGAGTTAAGATGTGTTCACTGTCGAAAATTTAGAAAAATACAGAATAACAAGATGATTTCAGAGAAATAATCACAAACCCCACCTGTCCAAGAAAACTAATATTAACATGTTAATAACCTTCCAATTTTTCCTTTATTTCCTTAGATGTTTTAACATAGGACATCTTTCATACTATTTTGCTTTCTTCTTCTCTAAGATTAAAAGATGAAAACATACTCTAAGGCCATTAAACACTCTCCCAAAACTTGTTTTTCTTCATAGCTCTATACCCTTCTGTCACTTCGATATAGTCTAATTTTTATAGTGCAAAGTTGAATTGAAAAACTTCCTTCTATTCAACAAGGAGCTCATAACCCTTTGAGTAACAATTTAGTGTGAAAATATCTCTCAATGACCACATTAAGTGTTTCCCCAATGGATCATTTAATTAAGTGAGCATGTCACCCTAGAGAGACACAGGGGCCGGGAGGCTGGGGCACTCACAGGAAGCCTGCCACTCCGAGTCTTCCCTCCAGCTCTTATAAATCTGCTTGGTTTTCTCATCCTCTACTTGCTTTATTTCTTCATCTTGTGTTTTCTTCATGGATTCTTTCTTCTGTTTAAAAAAACAAATAGGATGTTAAACAGACATATTGTGGTACACATTTCTTAATGTGTGAGATAACAAAGCATGACGTTTGCACACCTGAAACTAATACAGTATTATGCGTCATCAGTTATACCTTAGTTTATAAAAAGGCAAACATTTGTCTGCATTCCCATAGTTTTCTGCCCAAGGAGGGCATGCGGAACTCCAGGTTTCCATTGCACACCCTCTGTCCCCTGGGGAGGCAGTCTGGTGTTGTGGGTAAGGCCCAGGCTTTGGTAGCTGCCAGACCTGCAGCCAGATCACCACAGCCTAGTTATACAACTTGTTGGCTACTAGAACTCTCTCAGCTCTTTCCCCCTAAGTAAAATTAGAAAATTAAAAATATTTCACACACACAGTTATGATGAGGGTTCAATATTTTAAAGTGGGTAGCAAAGTGTGTAACACATAGTAAGAACTCAATAAATATTCATTTCCCTCAGACTTAGCACTTATCTGCGTCAAAATGAATTCCCTGAGGTGGTGGCTAAAGGCCGTTTCCTGGCACTGGAGTAAACACTACAGCACGGCAGCTTCCACAGGAGAGCAGCGCATTCCTGAGCCATCTCAGCTGTACCTCCACATGCCCTTCACCCATGTACCTGGGGGTGTGGCGCTTACACTTGATTTTAGGTGGCTCAACAAAGAATATTTTTCTGTTTTTGAAACAATAACAGAAAACTATTTCTTTTTTAAAAAGCATGCTCTGTGAGAAGGGAAAATATAAGAAATGCAAGTCTTCCTTTAAAAAGGAATTTGGTGGGGTTTATTTGTCGTGAAATATATATAACATAACAGTTACCACATAACCCCTTTGTAAGTATATTATTCTGTGGCTTCATGTGCAGTCAAGAGAATTTGTTTTTAACTAACAAGGAAGTAACATACCAACTCAGACCTAAATAGCACTTTGCATTTTTGATACAGCTTCTGAGTGCTCACAAGCAAACTAACAACTCAGTAACTGAATAAAAGCCTTGACTAGTAAAGAATGAAACAAGCTGAGGTCAAAAAAAAGTCGGCTGGGTTCTTTATCACAAAAATGACAGATTTTCTTCTTTTGTGTTTTACTATAGAAAGATAAAGACTGTCTTACTGTTGAATTGTCTCACAACTAAAATATAAACCTTGATGTGGTAAAAGTTGTTTTCCTTCACTGTGGGAAGTCACAAATCTCAGTTGACATAGAACATGGTGATAATTCACAATCTGCTCTTCACTTCAGAAGTAACTAAACATTTTGCATTTACTGTTTTCATTTTATCCTTACATTCTTTTCCTGCCTAGAGCCAAGCCCCCTTTGTCTGCTAGTATTATAAAAACCAAAACACAGATTTCTGTGGTTTGAAATGGCTGTTGAAATTTGCCACCCAGTAACTGAAGCTATTTACAACCCTGAAATATGTGAGTGCTGCGGGCAATTTATAAGCTTAAATGGGAAAAAAAATTAAAGTTGAGTTTTGTTCATCTCTGACATGCATACGTACTTATTATTTTTTTTTTAATAGAGGCATGCTTTATTTATTTGTTTTGCTGGTTTGTTTGTTTGTTTTGTTTATACATGCACTGGGTACAGTCAGAAGCGCGGGAGGGTGAGAGAATTCACCAGAGCCAGAGCGGGGAGCAGAACAGGCAGAAGGACCGAAGTACACTGCTGAGGGGAGCAGCGGGCGGCAGGAGAGGTCTGCGCGCCATGTGGGACCCTCCTCCGGTGGCCGAGGAGCAGCCGGGAATCGAACCGGCGCCGCAGAGGCCGCGGGCAGCTTCGCAACCCAGCGCTCAACCGCTGCGCCACTGGGGAGGCCCCATACGTACTTATTTTTAAATGACTAGAAAAGATATAGATATTGCATTAAAATATGATAGCGTGGATATTGTTGCTTAGGATAAGCAGACAGTTTACAAAGTGAGTTTGCTTTGGAAAAATATTAAGTAAATAATAATGCAGGTCCTTGGTTGATAAGATGATGCTGATATGCTATATTTAGTAAGTCATGTTCCTTTTAAATCTGCGGTGTACTTATATATGGGACAGTGGAAAAGGAGACACATGAATGAGTTTCAGAAAGTAATAACAGATGGAATAGGCTCTGGCAATTGAATTTACTCAAAGCAATTGGAAAGTTTAAGAACTTGCTCAGAGTTTCTCTAAGAATTCCTCCAGGAAAGTATTTTAGCAAATACTTTACAAGTTGGTCTTTATTTAGAAAATCATCATTATGTCTTTTAGAAGAGTATTGCAGGGTAGGATGGGGACTGTGACCAGGCCTGGGAAAATCAGGCAATCACTTGGAGTGAAGGGACAAAAGGACAAAAATTAGACAGTGGTCTGGACGCTCAACATCAAGGTGTGGATGTGTCTGTAGAAAGCCTGTCATCTGTACTTGCGGATGCAAGCAGTTCCTCATGAGGAAGTTTCCTCATTAGACCCTCACTCTGGAAGTAGGAAGCCTACTTCATTACCTTTGTCTAACAGAGAAATTAGTAAGTACTCATTCATTTTCTTGAATTGATATAACTTCTTCAGTTAGGGAAGGAGGAATGAATGGCATATGGCTTCGGGCTCGCTCATGAGAGCATGTGGAAATGTGCAAGTCTGGCTGTGTCACATCTGAAAATATGTGAGAACCACGATCTAGTCCACCCCATTTGCTTTAGAGGCAAGAGACCTCAGACCCAGTCTAAATTCTGTGGTGCTTCTGACCACTTCTCTTTCCAGCTAAACTCATTCTCCAAATGATCTCATTTTGAGTCATGGCTGGAAACAACACTTAGATACCAAATTCCTTGCAAGGACCACAGAACACATACATGGTTTCTCCACCTTTCTCCCCCTTCTCATTAACTAGCCTCTGTGACATTCATCCGCTGTGTTAAGCAAGCTCTTGCCTCTGTGCCTTCATCCTTGCTCTTCCCTCTGTCTGGAATACACTCTCCCCAGTTTTCCACAGGGTCCCTCCTCACCCCTTCGGTATCACCTTCTAGGCCTGGCCTTCTCTGAATATCCTCTCATCATTCCTCAGCTCCCTTGTCCTGCCTTATTTTCCTCCTTAGCACTTACGGTCACCTGACTTCATAGAAATGTTTATTGTCTGACTCCCCCAGCCAGAACATCAGCTTCTCAAGAGTAGGGATTTCTTCTGTTTGATTCACCTTCTTCAAAGCCCTTAACAGTGGCTAACATATAGGTGAAACTCAATAAACATTGGTTGAATAAATGACACTGTTTTTCTCATCTGTCCTTATTTAAAATGATATACACTGAAAATTTCCTTTAGACACTATTGCTGTGGTTTTAGAAAGAAAGTACATAATATATCAGCAGTATGCATACCAGGACTATAGCTCCAAAAAATTCATCATGATTTATTGAAGTCTCAAAAGTGTGAGCTCTCTCAGTTCATGCATGTCCCTACAGAGGAGTGAAGAAATCGATTCTGTTGTCCACAGGAGCTCAGATTGCAGACTGGCCTCCACCACAGCCATGACCTCAGACCTGTGATGATGCAGACCCTTCACTCTACAGCCTGCATCCACTTTTTCAGAATTTCTGTGGGTCAAATCCTAAGATTTTAAGTGCCGGCCTATACCTCATTTGCTGTGAGCTAAATAAGGATGCGGCAACAATCCAGCGGGATGTCCCATCCAGATGGATGGGAGTGTTCTGTGTGCCCAAAAGATACTGGCATAGTTGACACCGGTGCATAAGAAGCTGCTGATCACAAAGCCACAAACACAAAAGGAACTTTATCTGAATTCACAGATTCTTGCCAAGGTCAATGCTTTGCCTGTCATACTCCAAAATCAGTCTTCCCTCTGTGTCTGCAGCTGCCCAGGACAGCGTCATTGCTTGAGATCTTGGGTGAGTTTAGCAGATACGTCTTGGCATCTGTTATTTCCATGATACTTAAGACTGTTCCAACTCCAGATAAGTAGGTAAAGATGAATAGCTATACTCACAAGCCTTTAAGACAAATTTCACATTCTGCTGCTTAATTACATGTCTGCATGAGACTGATACACCAGCCTGTGAAACATTAGTGGAAATGGCTATGCATTTAGCCCCCTGAAGACAGAATATAAGTCTTTTACCTGGTGAAATCCAGATGCCTTCATACGATTGATAGAATCTGCCAACATTTGTTCAATATTTCTTGGGGAACAGGAGGGTGACTAAAAATTAAATGAAACAAATTTTTATGCCATTTAGAGCTGCAATGCAATTTCAGAAGATAATCCATTCATGCTTTCTTCATTTCTACGTTCCCTAGTGTTGTCCCCAACTCGACAGCTGGATCCACCAAAGTTTCTCATGGACACCTGTGTTCCCAAGCCAACCCTGACAGAAGCAGCTGCTGTGTGAAGCCTCAGCCTCCCCATTTCCAAGGCTTAGAAATGAATTATTGCCCAGGAGCTCAGAAATTGTTGTTTGCTTATGACAAGTGTATTTGTGCGTCTTGCTCCCAGCTTGAGCTTGCCCCTGGGGCCTCTAGGATGACTTCTAGACATTAACATTACTCCCTAATTTAAATTTTCTTCTTCCTCTCAATCCCTGCTCTACTCCATCCCCTGTTTTAGGTCAGACCAGAGAAAACACTTAGTCTCTGCTATTTAATCAAGCCTTGTTCCCCCTCTAGGATGGAGGCATGCCTGGAATACCAGTTTGGTGCCTGGGAGCCAAGCCCAGTTTCCCTGCCTGATCACACTCCTCTCCTCCTCCTGCCCTCATTACCCAGCCCACCATGTAGGTTTCAGCTGTTCTAGATGGATTTCCCAGGAGATAGCTCCTGCCAGTGGAATTCCCAGACACACTGCCTGGATTCCCTCCTTCATTCCTGCCTGCTGTATGCTAACCCCTCTGGCATAATGACCCAGCTGGCATCACACTGGGTGCCTCTGAAGGCCAGGTCAGTTACACAGGCCTCTGCCACCCTGTTCCTATCTGAGTGCCGAGTCTGGACCAAGTCCCAGCCTGAGTAGACAAATGCCCTATACAGTTGCATATAGCACCCCTCCACAACACATGACTTACATGCTTTTTGCTGAGGACCCACTCCTGAATTTTGGCACAGATCAAAACTGCCAGAAAAAGGTTGGTACTAGGATTCAATATGAAACACTGAGGGTACTTAGGGTCATTGCTGCCCAGGAATACACAAGTGGGGTTACCTCACATTGTGCCCATTTTTCACAGTAGCTGGGCATATGGTTTCCCACCTACACTGCATTTCCCAGCAGTCTAGCACCTAGGTGTGCCCTTGTAAATAATTTATCTTTAAGTCATATAGTGCAGGCAACAATTAGTATTTGCCACTTCTTATGCAAGCCCTTCAAACCCTCTTCACACCTGCCTCCAGGCCACTTCCCATTTCCTCTGGGTGGGAATTGTGACAACAGTCACACCACCATGAAGACAGAGCCACCTAAATCATGAGTCCCTGAATGTGTGAGTCTGGATCCTCCTGGACCAGATGTCTACCTGGATGTTATAAGGAAAAAGATGAACTTCTAATGTGTTTTTTAATTGAATTATTTTTTATTGGTTTACAGCACCATATATCATTTAGAGATATAGGGTGATAACTCTTTAAATATATGCCGCCACATCACACCTACCACCAGCACACCTGTAGTCCTCACTACGGTCCATTGGGCCCCTCCTCCCTTTACTTTCCACCCTCTTCCTCCCCATCTGGTAGTCTCAACTTAATCTAAATAAACTCATAAAACTGCAGGTGGCTCATTTCATCTTCTCTCCTGAGACTTTTTCCTAATCAGGAGAGTGCTATTAATGGTCATTCCACTGATTGCTATGAATCACCGATAGCCTGTTATGACCAGGCATTGTGTTGGTGACTAGTATTGTTTTCACTCCTCACAACACCTCTGATGGATGGGCGCCTTTAGGTGCAATGTAGGCGAAGACAGGTATTCTCAGGAGAATTGGGATCACATACTGGTTTGTGCCAGAGCTTGTGTTTTCCTCACTATGTCCACATTATAATGCTAGAAAAATGAGATGTAGGACAAAAGATTTCATGTTCATTACTTAGCAAAATAATGCATCCTCTAGGCTTCACAATTGTTCTTTGCCCTATTCTAGCTCATTTAAATTTTAATATTATAAAAGGACACATAGCTGTTCTGCATCTGAAACAGTACAGTTCAGTAACCCTCTATTTATGAACAGGTTAGAACTGTCCCAACAGGCCTTACATAAGTATGTCTGCTCAAAAGTCCAAGGTGACTGTGAAGGGCTTGTATCCAGTATCCATTTTCTGAATACATTTCCACCATAATGAATGTGCGCTTAAAGCACAGACTCACTCCCCTTTTCCTTGGTGATATAAGATCTGTGGGGCATCATTTTGCAAAAACAATCAGTTAATTCAATGCTGAAAATTAGGAGACCTTGATACCCCCTCCGGTATAATAAACGATGCTGCGACTTCACTATCTGTGCTCCCAGCCTTGCCTGCTGCAGAAGGAGCTGGACCTATGAACTAGCAGAGATTTGGACTGAGTTTTTGCTAGCTGTGCCTCTACCATGCTCAGACTTTAAGCTCTTGAACAAACTCTTAGTAGTTTCCTGAATTAGCATCATGTTAATAGGCTCCAGACATAGCTCTTCTCACTCATAGATTCCAAGTGCTGTCTACTTTGTCAAACACCAATTAGTGTCATTTGCATAAACACCACACTTTAGACTATGATATGATTTATTTGTCCCTTAGAATTATTCCCTCATCTGAAATATTCATCTCATGTATACATACAACATTGTTTTCCTACCACTTGTTTTTTTAATTACCTTAATTTTTTTTTTCTACCATCATATGCCTTTTCTTATTAGCGCTTTCACGATGCTCATGTTTTTGCACTTAATCATACAGGATGGGGTAACTGCCTTCCTGAAAACTCAAAACTCAGCCCAGACACATGAGCAGACAATGAACCGGAGGGACCACTGTGGCTGTCAGCACCATCTGCTGGTACCAGACAGAGCTGGCATCCTTTCTTTGAAGTGTTAGGCTTTGTTTTTAGTATATCAAAGCTCAAAGTTGGTTCTTGAGTAGCAGATTCTTAGCATAAATAGTTGATTCATTTAACAACCATCCCAGAGAGAGGCACTTCTATTCAAATAATTCTGTGTCTAAAAGATACTATAAATTCTAAAACTATCCATACATACTAATAACCACATTTATAAAAATTCTGATTTTCAGGGTGAACCAAGATTTGCCATTATTCCAAAGCATTAAAATAATTTGAGGATGTTCATTTAGACTTGCTTTTCTTTACTTGCACCAAGGAAAGCATGTTTGTTTGGATACACTTACATACACAAATCCATGAGCTAAACCAAGAACAATGCAATAGGCTGAAAAGTATCATGATCTGAGAGTTCCTCTATTAAGAAACAGCCAGATTACTGGTTGAAAAGTGATGATTTGTGATGCCAATACAGTGAAAGACAAGTTCTGGCAAGACGCTGCCATCAGCATTCCCAGGGTGAGGAGGAGCCTTAGAGAGGAGGTCACACCCTCCTCTCTGGACATGATGCTATGTTCTAGGAATATGTCTTTAATTATTCCTATTTGCAACACAAGGAAAGAAAACTACCCATCTACTTAATTACAGAATTTTTGGGCCTTCAAGTATACTGTTTGATTTTCAAATCAACTCCAGAAGGGTGATTGGTAAAAGTAATTATCCCTTTACCAAAGAACTAATGACCTGTAATAAGAGAAAGGAGGTGAACCCATGTCCTCTTGGTGTCTAAGCTTGCTCTGTACATGGGATGCCTGAGAGAACATGTGTCTGTTGTCATGTATGGAGCCACAGCACAGCAGTCACCTCCTATCACGACATCACAGAAACTTCTGCAGCTGCTTTAACTGTATAGGCAGAGTTAAAGCAATCTTATCTTTTTCACATTTGCTTTATTTAAAAATAAAGTCCTGCCCTGGTGGTGCAGGCGGTTGAGCACAGCGCTGTGAAGCTGTCTGCAGCCTTGGCAGTGCCGGATCAATCCCCGCCAGCTGTGGAGAGACACAAATGGCGTGACAGACCTCTCCTGTCTCGCCCACTGCTCCCCTCAGCAGTGTATTTCAGTCTGTCTGCCTGTTCTGTTCCCCGCTGCTTTGTCTCTGGTGAATCCTCTCACCCTCCCGCGCATCTGACCTATACCCCGGTTCTGGTATAAAAAGTAAATAAACTTTTAAAAAATAAATAAATAAATAAAACTGCCATGGCACATTTATGCAAAGCTCCAAAAGAAAAGAGAAAAATCTTGAAATCAATGACATCAGAAGCAAGTGGCTTTCCTGCAACCACGTGATCAGAATGACTCTCTAATCAGTACAGTCTGGCTAGACTTGGGAGAGAGTCCATCTGCATTGACTAAAGGATGCTGAGTATATATTTAACTAGCATTAAACTTAGAAGTACAACAATTCAAATTTACGTAATCAGATTATCAAAATTTGCTTCTAGCAACACCAATATTATATGGTTATAAATAGTATCTCCCTCTGTAGACTATATGTCATATGAGGATTATTCTAATCATATTTTTAAAAGATTTATTTATTTATGCATACAAGAACTGGGGTGCAGGCCAGAGGTGTGGGGAGTAAGAGGATTCACCAGAAACAGAGTGGGGAGCAGAACAGGTGGATATACTGAAATCCACTGCTGACAGGAGCAGCAGGTGAGAGTGGAGAGGTCTGCTGCACCATGTGGGTTATCTCCTTGGTCAGGGACCGAACTCATGTTACAGCAGCTGGTGATACCTTGATAGCACTGTGTCTTTAACCTCTGGGCCACAAGGGAGACCCCTATTCTAAGCATAATAACTTTAAACTAGCTTGAAAAACATATCATTCTGTTACTATTACTCTACTTAAAAGTAGGGCTGTGCAATCAAATGCCAAGTCCTTTAATTCAGACAAATCAGAATCCCAATAAGATGACTATTTTCAGCACTCAATTTTTATGGTGAAAATAAAAATGAATTTATAGATTAAAGCTTACTTTTGAAAACAAAACGCTAGGTTAAGACCTACTCTTTTTTTCAGATCCAATTCACTACTCAAAATTTTGGCTTACATTTTAGGGATACTTTCCCCATTCTGTTTACAGTGGGCTCCCTGTTATAAGATGAACCTGACTCCATTTCAGGGATTGGCAATGTGGCTGCCTGCATACAGGAGCCTGGAAACACCACGATGGCTCCACCAAACCCTGGTCAGAGCGTCTACTCCAGATTCCAGTGCAGACTTCACCTCATCTTCTAACTAAGCTTCCATACTCACCTAAGGATTAAATGACCTATGGAGCTGAGTTCTGCCACTGCTTTTTGCCCCCCCCCCTTTTTTTTTAAGATTTATTTATCTATACAAGAACTGGGGTACAGGCCAGATGCATGGGAGGGTGAGAGGATTCACCAGAGACAACAGAACAGGGGCAACACAACAGGCAGACTGATGAAATACACTGCTGAGGGAAGCAGCGGGCGAGACAGGAAAGGTCTGCTTCACCATGTGGGACCCTCGCCAGCCGGCCGGTATCGAGCTGGCACTGCAGAGGCTGCAGACAGCTTCACAGCGCTGCACTCAACCACCTGCGCCACCAGGGGAGGCGGCCATGCTTTTCACTCTTCACAGAAAGCCCGAATCACATAAAACCCAAATTTTGATTGCTCTGCAGTAGCATCTTGAGGTGAGTAAGTGGCCCCTAAAAATTCAGCATGTTCTTTTCTACTCTTTCAAGGAAGTGCTGGTTTCAGAGTAGATAGTGAGCTTAATATGGGTTTGGAATGGGTATATAGAAGAAGGAAGATGTAAGGTAAATTCTTTCGGTATGTCAAAAAAACATTTAACAGGTTGCTTCTTCACTGCTGTCTACTGATGGGAACCTATTGCTGTGAGTTAGAATGACACTTAAAAGTATATCTGAAAACTACCAAGGTTTCAATGTCAATTTTAGTATCAAAATGTACTATTTAGTATGTATTTTTGTTATCAGTTGTTATTGTGAATTGACACATATCAGCATTTTGGGATTAGTATGGGAAGTGTGTTTGTGTGTGTATTATATGTGGGGGTGCACACATGTACTCACTTGTGTATGATGAAGGTAGAAGGGCAAGAGGTCTTGCCTTTAACTCCACTTGATTAATGAAGCTATAAAGAGGAAAAATCTTTTTAACCTGCCAGCCTCAAGGTCTTTGGGGTATGTTTGTGGGGTATGCTTGAACCTGGGATGACTCTTTTCTAATTTTTTAATCTCCTGTTTTGCAATATGGCCTACCAGCTGAAGGCCATTTCTGTAAGAACAAGGAGAAATTCTTTGGTAATAAAATCTAAAAGTGAGCAGATACAGTTTTATGTAAGGTCCCCTATGGGACAAGGACAGTCTAGTGATTAATGAGTTTCCAACCTATAGATTACATATAAGCAGAAAAACCTCAAAGGGGCTGATCTTTGAATTAGCATTCTCATGTCACTCTCACAATGACACTCAGAACTATTCTTTTTTCTTCCAAATTCTTTTGCAGGAGAGGGAGAAAAACACTGTATTCAGAGGGCTGCCCATGTTGAGGCTTCCTAAGGATCCCCAATCAGCTGTGGGTGCTCTTAATTTTCCCAGAATGAGGGTGTATCTGTTCACATCCTGCACCTGTCACATACTCTGGTTCCTATTAACTCATCAGTTTGTCTTCACCTGGGAATGGCATCTGCTTCCCAACCCGCATGTCTCAGATCCTGGCTGGGTGACAGCTAAATCCTGATATTTACTATCATCTCTCTTCAGTGATAGGCACCAATAACAGTAAGTGTTAACTGTGATTCACTGAGAGCCACAACACTCACTAATCTTATGCAGAGTATCAGTTCTGAGTTTTCCACACTATTTTCATTGCCAGAAACAAGGTCAAGGCAGGTATTTTGTAGAGGACACCAGGCTGGCAGAATAGAAATCATGCATTGCACTGTAATCTAGGCATCACTTCAGCTTCTTTCTCGGTTGCACAAATTACCCAGGTTCCTTTGCCTCTAATTATTTATGTAGAAAATGAAAGGGACCAAGGTGGGGCTCATGATAAAACCAGATCTTATTAGGGTAGGACTTCCAGGGATAATTCTAGCTACTTCCATCAGATGATACTGAGTAAGCATCCTCCTGTTTATAAATCTTCTCAGTTTCCCTTGGTGAAGAAACAGTGTTGCTAATTTTAGCACACATAGTGGAATGGATTCCTTAAAGGATGTGCCCCAGTCCCTGAGCTGCATCTGAGGACTGAAACCTCATCCTAGACTACAGGTCTTACACTGGGCCTGCAGTGCAGTTTCCTGGTGTTTGGTACTTAATTAGGGGGGCTGACTTTTGGCTATCTGCTAGGTAAAACAAATTTAAACCAACATAAATATATTCTTAAAAAATCTTTTACAAAGATTATCCCGAATGTGTAGAAAGATGCTCTGAGACTAGACCTCAAGTTTGGTCCCCTCCAAAGTGGGGACCAAACAACTCTTCTCAAAAACCCAGATTTGCGGGCCTCCTCGGTGGTGCAACGGTTGAGCGCTGGGTTGCGAAGCTGCCCACAGCCTCCGCAGCGCTGGCTCAATCCCCAGCTGCCAGGGGAGGGTCCCACATGGCGCTCAGACTTCTCCTGCCGCCTGCTGCTCCCCTCAGCAGTGTACCTCGGTCCTTCTGCCTGTTCTACTCTCTGCTCTGGCTCTGGTGAATTCTCTCACCCTCCCACGCTGCTGACTGTACCCAATGCTTGTATAAATAAATAAATAAATAAATCTTTAAACAAAACAAAACAAAACCCAGATTTGCTGAGAAATGCCTCACCCTTAGAATTAAGGCTAACCTTTCATTGTGCTAGAAAGGATGCTAGAAAGGATTTCCTTGTATAAAGCCATGAGCTAGCAAAGATAGAAAATAAATCACTGTGCCATTGTATAAAATAATCTAAGTGCAAATCTGCAGATTGGGCCGCCTACTGTCTGGTTCCCTGAGGGGAGGGTATAACTCTACATTTATTACATGTGAGAAAATTAGCTATTTCCCAGGTAAGCCAAGAGGTAACAGTTTTGAGTCTAGGTGGAGACTGTAGTGAAAAACAGCTAGGATAGCATTGCCATGTGACTGGGGAAGACAGAATTTGTGCTTTATTTCCAGAAATGAGATTGTGTCCACCTTGGCTCTCATACCTACCTAACTGTCACTGACTAGGAAAACCCAGGCCTGTGGTGGGGCTTCTCCATTGAAATGGTATGGAATTCTCCCTTAACAGCTGTAGTGATAGGAGGAAATACTGAACTTCAGGTCTAAGAGACATGGGTATTGTTGAGAATCATGACAGTTTAGAGCCAGAGGAAACTTAAGAGGAATCATCTCAGCAAACAAATTGCATCTTTCCAGCTGGGACTGAGCAGACTCTTGGGAGCAGCCTGTTCACAGGTGTAAGGCCTACCCTGGTAGGTCAGGAAGGAACGCTGCAGTGAGTGAATTAGTGATGTCTACCTGGGTGCCGCCATGGGAATGATCTGGCCCTGTGCTTGTGGTTATAAACTGTTTTAAAGGTCTCTCGCTTTTGAGAGATCTTTGACAAAATTTGCAAGCTGACCATAGATCTGAGGCATACAGCAGGGGAGGGGGAGAGAGAGGGATCAAAATAGGGTCAGAAAGATCTCAAGACGTGGGGGAGATGGACCACTGGTGTTACCGTGGTGGAACTGCAGGGACAACAACTTAGAGGAGAAATCACCTATATGTTATATAATTATATATTATATAGTATCGTACAACCTTTCCTTTATGAAATCTAAAAAGACCTGAAAATCTGAAAAACACATCTGGCTCAGAGGTTTTGGGTAAGGGATGGCAGTCCTGTACTATACTCTATGAACTACAGAGGTGTAAGCCGCTAAAATGGCCCCCCAACATGTCTACACCCTAATCCCTGGAACTTGTAAATAAATGGTATTAATGTCTGGCTCTTCACAGATGTTTATTATGAACTAGTGACCTTAAAATAGGAAGATTATCCAGTAGTCCCCATCTAATCACATGAGCAGACAACTTTCTCCAGTTGGAGTCTGAGAGATACAGCAGAAGGTAAAGTCTCTATGATCTTGGAATATCTCTAAATTTTAAGAAGGAAAGGGATTTGATCTACCATTACTGAAGAGGGCTCTTGCAAAGCCTGAGAAGAAACATGGGCAGTCTCCAGGACCAAAGGCTGCTCCTAGGTTAATACTCAGCTAGCAAACAGGGCTGTTGGTGACTCATTTGGCCAACAATCTGTAAGAATGGGAGCAGTTCTGCCCAGAGCTTCTGAATAAGAACCTGCATCACCAACACTTTGATTTTTGCCTTGTGAGAAACTATTTAGAAAACACAGCCACACTAAATCAGAAGACTGACCTAAGAGACACCTAAGGATCGTGAGATAACATATGGGTATTATATTGAGTCATTAAGTTTATAGTGACATATTATGGCAGTAATAAAAAAACTAATAATGGGACAAGCCCAGTTCCTCTTCTGTTATGAGGCCTCTCAACACCTACTCAAATTTACCTCCCTAAGCCCCAGCCAAAGCACTGTATCCTGCCAGGCTGCTCTCCTCCCTGACTGCCTAACACATGGTACTTTTCACTTTCTTACCATTAACATTTTGCTCTCTAGAACTGCAGGCTCCTCCTCCCCAGATGTCAAGCCCAGCTTCATCCCTGTCTCGCACAAACCAGTCAGCCACCCCCACCTGGAGCTTGAGTGTGTCCACTTTAGGCTTTACACTGCCCTTTCTGAGTGCTTCTTTTCTTTTCAGTGGGCTTAAAACTCCTGAGAGGTGAAGACTTTGTCCTGTGCTTCCCTTGCAGCTCCTTAATATCTATCCTTGCTCATATTAAGCCCTTGACAAATATTTGCTCAGGGAAGGACTGATTCATCCCAGAGCCTAACAGTGCCGCCCATGGGTAGGACCCTGTCAGACAGAGGTGACAAGGCTTCCAGTGTCTCTAGTTAAAACAACACCTTGGAATTCTAATGACATTTGTAGTTTTCCAAATATATTATGTAATTTGTACCAAAAAAAAAAAATACTCATGAGATAAACAAGGCAGGTTGCTTATTCCCAGTTTCTAAAAAAATGAGAAAACAGAAGCGTCACAAGATTCTGAAATTTGTCTCCCATGCCCCCACTCCCCATCCACCAGCCCTTGAGATAAACCCTGCCCTCAGCTCAATGCTGTCCTGATGCAGGGTAGAAAGGCTGCCGGAAATGTGAGAAACAGCTGCGGGAAGGGGCACAGTGGAGCCCCAACTCTGGAGGCACCACTGACTTGAATCAGATAGTTTGGAGATATCCAGGAAGTTCGATTTACTCCTCTGTCCACTGCTTCCTCACTCACTCCTCTTTCTCTTTCTCCATGTTTTCTTATCAAAAGGCCTTCTGCTCTATTTTAAAAAATGAATAGCATCTGGATCTAAAACATTCTGTCAAAGGGCAGGAGGGGAGAGTGGAAGCGAAATCACTAATCCCAACAGTGATGGTTAAGATACAGGTGTGACAACTTCCCCTGGGGCTGGCCAGAGTGAAGGATCCAGTTACAGCTCAGCTTCTTACAAAAGTCAATGTCCTTAATTCAATACTCTGCTTCATACCTCCTATGGTTGTTGTGACGATGAAGTGAAAGAGTGAATCTAGGTCTTTTGAAAGCTGTACAGAGCTACATCTATGTCAAATGCCCAATTCCTCAGCCCTACCACTATCACCAGTTACTAGGCTAATCTGCCTGCCCCCCCAAAGAACATTCCAGGGTCCTAGGATATACTTTTTTCTTCCCTTGATGTTCAGCTTTGACATTCTTTTAAACGTGATTTCACCTTACTTGAACTATTACTGGGGGAAGGGGGACAATAATGAAAGAGTGAATGGGATTTACCCCAAGTCCTATATAGGCCCATAGGGGTTAGAACCCACATGTTCACTCTGGTCCTTTCTTTTTCTTTTTCTTTTTTTTTGTTTTTATATTCCCCATACAATTGTAACCCCCTGATTTTGACCCCAACCCTTCTTTCCCTGCCACCTCCCACAGTGTGTCTCTGGTTTATAGTTGCTTGTTGATTTTGATTTTTTTCTTATAGTTATTCCTTTTCCTGGTCCCTTATTTAGGTTTTCTAGATTCCTGTTATGAGTGAGACCATCCGGTATTTTTCTTTTTCTTTCTGGCTTATTTCGCTGAGCATGATCCCTTCCAGCTCCATCCATGTTGCTGCAAATTGCATGAGTTTATCTTTTCTGATTGCTGAGTAATATTCCATTGCGTATATGTGCCACATCTTCTTGATCCAGTCATCTATTTTTGGGCATTTGGGTTATTTCCATAGCTTAGCTATTGTAAATCGTGCTGCTATAAACATAGGGGTGCAGGTGCTCTTTGGAATTAATGTTTCTGTGTCCTTTGGGTAAATACCTAGGAGTGGAATTGCTGGATCATATGGAAGCTCTATCTTTAGTAGGTTGAGGAATCTCCACACAGCTTTCCATAGTGGTTGGTCTGGTCCTTTCTTTTTTAAAAAAGATTTATTTATTTATGTGTACAAGAAACTGGGGTGTAGGCCAGAGGTGTGTGGGGGTGGGTGAGAGGATTCACCAGAGAGAATGGGGAACAGAACAGGCAGATCTACTGAAATACACTGCAGAGGGGAGCAGCAGGTGAGACAGGAGAGGTCTGCTGTGCCATATGGGTCAGCTCCTTGGCCAGGATCGAAGTAGTGCTGCAATGGCTGGTGATAGCTTGATAGTGCTGTGTTTTTAACTCCTGTGCCACCAGGAAGGCCCTATTCTGATCCTTTCATAAGTTAACCAGAGCAGGGTTGAGAAAACACTGACTGATATAAATGCAGAAACCTAGTCTATTGTGACATCTGGGAACCAACGTAAGGGCCAATTACTAACTGGAAGCACTGACTTCTAGCAAGAGCTTCTACAATGCAGAATGCACATCAATATTTGGGTTGAATTTAATGTTCACTTCCTCTCAATAGCTCTTCTGAGATTTCAGATGAGGTCATTTCCCAGGTTCAGTTCAGGAGATCCTGATTAGAACATGGGGCACATTTTCTGGTGATGGTCTGTCATGTGGGAAATTACAAATCTAACATACGATCATTTCATTTCACTTTAGGGAGTTTTCCTTGAAAAGTGTTTATAATTCTGGAAGACTGATTGATTGCCCTTTAAATTTCTCCATGGTTATTCACTATGATCACTAATTTCAATAAAAACTGCTTGAAGATTTTTCCTTTTACATTACATTTTAGCCCTTTTATAGACAATGACAATTTTAAGGCATGACAATATTGTTCTAGATATTATAGCTGAAATAAATTACAGCTGAAACATGGAAACCTTCACTATGCAAACCTGAATTGCATTTGGAATCATATATGGATTGGATGACTGCCAAAGCGCTGGGCTGCCTTCCTCACCAGAGTTCTTGTCTAAGACAGTAGCTGCAGGGAAGATGATGAATTCTGTTTTAAACTGTCCAAGTTATATGAGAGGACATTCTAACTGTAATTTTGGGGCACATAATTTCTTTGAGTATCTATTCGAGTTTCTTTATCTGTACAAAAGAAATAATACTTGCATTGACTACTTCACAGGAGTGTTGTGAAGAGTCAAGTACACGAGAACTTTTGTGAACTCTAAGTCAAATTGCATGTGCTTTATTATTAAGTAAAAAATAGCTTATATCTCTACTGCAACCTCGAGTAGCATAAGAAACGCTTGATGTCTCCAAACTAGACATTTGCTATCTTTTGAAACTAGGTCCTTCTCCAGATGTTCTGTTTATGCTAATGACACACCCGCCCATTCTCCCAGGATTCAAGCTTAAAAACTAGAGTTATACTATACCTTGTTGTTCTACCTACTCTGATCCAAGAATGATCAGTTCTTTCCAAAATATAAATTGGATCAGGTCAGACTGGTTCAAAAATCACTGAAAATTTCTAATAGTTCTCGGAAAACAGAATCAAAAACAGTGAAGTCAGCCCCAAGATCCTGTTGTCCAGCTTTCCCTTCCTCTCATTAGTCTGATGCTCCCCGCAGTCACTCCAGCCACACAGCCTTCTTTGGTTCTCAAAGCCTCGTTCCTCAACGCCACAGCTCCTACTGGAACCCCAGCCCCAGTCATGCTTCTGCCATCATCTCTACCTCCTCTGCAAAGCTACCCTGCATCACTGGCATTGCTCAAACTCCACTGGATTGGAGGCACATAGAAAAATATCCTTTTCCTTGGAGACTTACTGTCATGTAAATTGTATGGGAAGTCTCCCCTGCCTCCTCAGTTATAGAGTTTATGACAGCAGTGGTTCTGTTTTTACTCCAACATTGTAATTCCATGACTAGCACATAAAGGACAGTTTTGAAATGAATGAGTGAATCCCTCAATCATTCTATTTTTCTAAATATATATGTAAATATAATATATAATATGACAAACTGAAATATTCCTTGTACCCAAATGCTTCCTTCCCCACCTGCCCAGTTTCTTTCCACATGATAGTTTAGCAGACATCTAAGGAATGGAACATGCCACTTTCCATGTAATATTTATGATACAGTAAAATAATAACTAGCATCTATTTTAATTACTATTTTAATATTTTGTATTAAATACTTCTGAAAAAAATATGTTTTAGGAAAGGTTTGTAATTCAAGAACACAGATAAGAACATATATGAACTACTGTTGAAGGGGATTTGTTGCTGTGTTGGCCTTCATTTTAGGGGTGTTAGATAGGGGCTTGGTGTCTGGAGAGAGTTGTTATCAAACACACTGAGTGCAAAGCAGGTCTGGGGAAACTTAGGTGCTTCAATGCAGATGTGAGGAAAGTACCCTGGGATATAACCACATTTTAGAATTTTGTACCCCTAAATATTTTAGCCTCATTTTTATAGGCATTTATAAAGCTTCTTCACATGGCACACATAAATGAAGCAATTGAGTACAATAGTTAAGGAATAACCTGGGGGTGGGGCAGATCTAGTTTTGAATCCTGAGTCAGCTCTTTACCAACCACAGAGACCTTGAGCAAGTAGAGCACTCATACCTACTTTCAGTTTCCGTACCTATAAAATGGACAAAACAGTCCCTGCTTTATACTGTTGTGAGGATTAGATGAGAGACTTAGCAGTTTGCTTTGCCATTTTAAGACCCTCAGCTTATTAATTATTAGAGTATTACCATACCATGAAGTAGGCAGGAGAGATAACTGAATTGCTGCTTGCTAACCACAAAGGGATCAAGGACACACACAGGCAGTGAGGAGGCACTTAAGACTTGAATCAAGTCAATCAACTGCAAATCCCCTGGTAATTCTCAGGGTAATTGAATTCCTGATAAGGAAGGCACTTTCGTGATATAGCTGTGTTGTTCTTTCAAACTATAGTCCAAGAAGCAAATTATGTTTGATCTTTTAAAACCACCTGAAACATAAAATTTTATACTCAGAAACCAAGTATAAAATTCTGTTGTTTGAGGGCAATAGCTGTCCTACAATCACAGGGAGGATTTATGAGGCGAAAGAGCTACTGAAGTTCAGTCTTCAACAAAAGCAAGAAGAGTCAGTGGAACATCATCTAGATTACAAACGTGCCGGAGTTAGAGGATAGCAAATTACCACCCACAGGCCAAAGCTAGCCCTCTGCCTGTCTTGGTAGGTGAAGTTCTGTTGGAGCAAGGCCATGCAGTTCCTTTGTGTACAGAGCAGAGAGCAAATGTCCCACAAAGCCTTGCATGTTTACTTCTGGCATTTCACAGAAAAATATAGTCCCTGTTACAAAAGACATGGCTGGGAAAAATAAACTCCGAAATTCTCTTAAAATGCAGAATTTTATTCCGAGAGTTCTTTCCTCACACCTTTAGCCCCATGAAAAAGGGATAGTTTACCTTTTTTTTTTTTTTTTTTTTAATGAAGTAGAAGGTGAGCCAAACCTCCTAAAATGAAATAAACAGCTAGGCCTTCACATTGTAAGGGACTTTTCCCAGAAAAATCAATTTAAGATTCCACGCATGTCAATGACCCCTATATTTCCCTCCCCCATTATGAAATTCCTCATGTTTACGATATTAGGACTCACTGGAATTGTCTGTCTTTCCAGAGTGGGTGCTGATCTAGCGTTCTGCTTTGGTTCTTCCTCTCCTGCTGCTTTCTTACTGATGTTCTGAGTCTCCCAATTATCTGGAGTCTGCAGATCATAGCTATGTGATGCTGTTTTCAAGATGTTCGTGCATTCTTTGGACTGAGTTTTTCTGGAGAGAAACAAATAAGGACTTGCAAAAACATTCTTCAACATGGAAAGATTTTGCAAATCGGATGTCAACATTCAAATTATGTGAAAAACAGTAATAGATACTATGTACTTAGAACTTACACTACACTGAGCCCTTTGCTAGGTTTTTTTGAAGAATTAACATAGCCCTCATGTCAACCCTATGAGGATGGCATTGTTATCCTCATTTTGTTGTAAGAGGCTCGAAACAATTATACAATTTCTCCAAAGTCACTTAACAGTACAGTCAGATTTGAACCCAAGTCTGTTCAACTCCTGATTCAGAAACTAAATGGCTAGAGCACACAACCCTCTCACGATCAGACAATTCCTGTATGTCCATGTGCCCACGCATGGTTTTAAAGTTATAGGAGTTTGTGGGCATTGACACCAGCTGGGTTGGTCTATGTTGTTCACGGATGGCTCTGGTGAATCCAGAGATCCCTGGGCAAGCCACATCCAGATCAAACTGGAATGACAAATGGGGCGTGGGACAGGTGAGTTGATAGCATTGTGTGAAGGAATAAAACCCCCAAAAGTCTAAAGAAACTTTCCAGAGAGATCTAAAGTTCTTTTGAGTTCCTCAAATACCACTCCATTCACTGTGGGGAAGGGGCTTCTTTACACTGTTCCGTAAAGTCTGGCAGCCTCTCACTGACTTGCAGATCTCATACCTGAGGTCTTCTGCATCCTGCTTTGCTGTCAGCTGGGCCCGCTCAGCAAGAATTTCATCACAGAGCACATCGTAAGGCTTATCTAGATGGTGTTCCCCCATCACCCAGACCCAGACTTCCTTATCGGCTCCCAGTTTCCAGTGGACAGATTTGCCATTTTCTGTAAGCAAAACAAAACTTGAATTGAACAAATATCTTCAATCATAGATCATGTCTCCCATTATTAGACAGTTTAGGTCTTAGGGGGAGAGTGGGAACTACTAGATGAGGCAAAGCACTTCCACTCTGCTCAGGAGCAAGTCCACCCCAGGGAGCAGTGGGAGGGGCAGCAGCAGGAGAGGCCACAGCAGTGTTGGGTTTTGCAATTCCCCATTTTATAAATAAAGAAGTTAAGAAGCAGACACACATTGTTGGCATTATCCTCTAGGGTCACTGAGCTAACAGATATCAGGACCTCTGAAGTCTAAGAATCTCCTATAACCCAGGAATACACAGCTGCTCCAGGGGTTGGTGTTTCTACTCTCGTTTTAAGGCTCATTGCTGGGTAAAAAACATATGTTTTAGAGTTAGATTGGCTAGAACTCAAATTCTAGCCTTGCCCCTTGCTAACTGTGTGACTTAGACTAATTATTTAATTCCTTTAAGCCTCAATTTCTTCATCTGCAAGATGGGAATACTAATATGTACTACCTAGGATTGCTGAGGGCAGTGGGCAGGTGAGGTGCACCAGGTACTGCTCTAGTGACTGCCACATAATAGCAGTTCATGAGGGGTTAACTGCTATCATCACTCTCCTATTATTTACATACATGGTGACTCAGAGATTCACACCAGATTGTGAGAAGAAAGTACTATGGGCAGTGTGATAGCTACTTGGTGAAGCTACTTAAATAACCTTTGTTTACATTGGTGGCTGGGGTTGTATTTCATCCTAGTTCCCATGCTCCTGAGATGTAGACACACAAGTCATCCTCCCAGAAAGCTGGGTAAGATGGGGCATATCTAGGAAAGTCAAGAGGTGCAGTCCCTAAAGCTAAGCACCTAGAACAGACCTTCCTGGTAATTTTGGTTCATAGTTGATTCCTGCTGAGTATATGGAAAAGGGTACCTGATGGGAAGCTGGGCTAGGCTGTGCTTACAGGATAGGAAGCCCCACTAGGCCTGGATCTTATCTTCTTACACACAGTAGAAGAAGGTTTCCAAGTAAATCATCTTCTGTCCACTGTGTCCACTCTATTGTTAACTTCTAGAAAGCAGGCTACTCAAAGTCAGATTTGTTCTTTATGTTGGCCCACTCCCCTCTCTCAGTGCAGTGGAGACTTTCTGCAGTATAACAAAATTCTAAATAAAGATATGGGATGAAACCAAAGGCAAGCCCTAGAATTCTGACTGTGAAATGGAGGTTATAAGAGAAAGTCCCCCCAGTAGACTCTGGTGGAGGACTAGAGGTGACTTGGTGGTGGGTGTGGAGTGGTGACATATATTTAAGGATGTGTGAGCCTGTGTCGCTGAACCACAGTATTTTAAACAAATGTTAGTTCAATGAAAGAAAGAAAGAAAGTAAGAGAGAAAAAGAGAGAAAGAAAGAGAGAGAGAGAAAGAAAGAGAGAGAAAGAAAGAAAGAAAGAAGGAAAGAAAGAAGGAAAGAAAGAAAGAAAGAAAGAAAGAAAGAAAGAAAGAAAGAAAGAAAGAAAGAAAGAAAGAAAGAAAGAAAGAAAGAAAGAAAGAAAGAAAGAAAGAAAGAAAGAAAGAAAAAGAAAGGAGGAAAGAAAGGAAGAAAGAAAGAAAGGAAGGAAGAAAGGAAGGAAGCAAGGAAGCAAGGAAGGAAGGAAGGAAGGAAGGAAGAGAGAGAGAGAGGACTCTCTCCTGCTGCTGTCCAAAATGCTGAAAGGAAAGAAGGCCAGCGGGAAGAAGGTGGTCTCCACCCTGCCAGTGTGAAGTTGCAGGAGGCCACAATGTGGCAAATCTCATTTGAGAAAAGACCTAAGAACTTTGGCATGAACAGGACAGTCAGCCCAAAAGGGAACTTAGCGCTGTGTCAAATGGTCCCCTACAGCAGGCTGCAGTGGCAAGGGCCATTCTCTATAAGCAGCTGAGAATGTACCCACCCTGGCCCCGCAATTAACCAGTTCACTAGGCCTTGGATGGCCAAATAGCTGCTCAAAGGCCTCAGCTGGTCCCCAAATACACATCAGAGATCAAGTAAGACAAGAAGCAAAGATTGTTGGCCTGGGTTGAGAAGAAGCTGCTGGCTCAGGGGATGTCCCCACGGAGAGGCCACCTATCTGTCAAGCAGAGGTTAATACTGTCCCCACCCTGGTGGAGAACAAGAAGGACCAGCTGGTGGTTTCGGCATGTGACATAATCCCCAACAAGCTGGTCATCTTCCTGCCTGCCCTGTGTTGGAAAATGGGGGTTTCCGACTGTATTAACAAAGGAAGATAAGGCTGGGGTGTCCAGCCCACAAGAAAACGTGTGCTGCTGTCACCTTCACACAGGTTAACTTGGAAGACAAAGGGACCCTGGCTAAGCTGGTAGAAGCTATCAGGACTGACTATAATGACAGATATGATGACATCTATTGTCATCGTATAGGCAACATCCTTGGTCCAAAATCTGTGGCTCATATTGTCAAGCTGGAGACGACAAAGGCTAAAGAATTTGCCACTAAACTGGGCTAAACATATGTTGTTGCATCTTCTGTAGACAAAAGTGATCAATATTCTCCTTCAAAAAAAAGAGAGAGAGAGAGAGAAAGATGGGGTGAGGAGGAAAGTGGCGGGGAGAATCAGTCTTCACCATAAAAGGAATCAAATGTACCACTCAGAGAAACTGGTCTCACCCTGTTTTTACAAGTGGACAAACAGCATAAGTGGCACCCAAGTATGAAAGGAAAAGCAACCCCAGAGTGTCCTCATGAGCTGTTCCTGCTAGCTCCAGTGTTTGAGGAAATGCAAGTGGTTCATTAACTTTAGAAAGCTGCCATACTTCATAAAACTCCGTACATTACACTCTCAGGGCCACTAATAATACTTTTTACTATGTCCATCTCTCAACCTTCATCTAAATAACTCTACTAGTACTGGAACCAAACTGTGTGGGTTATTTCTAAAGATTTATTTTTATTTATACAAGAGCTAGGGTACAGTCAAAGGCACGGGAGGGTGAGAGGATTCACCAGAGACAGAGTGGAGAATAGAACAGGCAGATGGACCGTACACACTGCTGAGGGGAGCAGCAGGCAAGGCAGGAGAGGTCTGCCGCACCGTGTCGGTATCTCCCCAGTGGGCCGGGAATTGAACCCACACTGTAGAGGCTGCAGAGAGCTTCACAGCGCTGCGCTCAACCTGCTGCGCCACTGGGAAGGCCCCCTCTACTAGTACTTTTTGACAGCAGGAAGACACCCAAGAGGCCAGTGGCAGAGTGCCAGGGTGTCAGGAGGAGAATGAGGACAGTCCAGCAGCTCTGCTTGGTGCAGTGCGGTGCATGCCCTCCCAAAAACACCTCCTGGGAGCGCTTGGGCTGTGGGGTAATCTCAGAGGAGAAGCCGCTGCTCTGGGGGCCAGAGGAGTGGGAGAGAAATCCTAGCATCGCTTATGAACACAAGAGGGTGCTTAGAAACTAAAAGTAGAGAAGAGACCCAACGGAGAGGCCCAGGATGTTGAAACTGTGAAGGAGGGCGAGGTCAGAGTGTGGAGAAGATAAGAAACAGTGGCTTCTTTCAGGCAAGAGGATGGAATTTGATACAGAAAATCAGATTGAGCCAGATGCAAAAAAATGGACTCTTGCCACAGCAGTACTCCATCATCCCTATTCAAATTGTTCCTCACCAACAAAGCTCTTAAAAGGGATCTGAAAGCCCAGATACTGGAGGGGCTTTTAATGGTTCCACTCGAGTCCCTCCTTAAGGTTTTGGCAGGTAGGGAAGTCATTGCCGTAAACTGAGTGTTGTCTCTGCACCCTCAGTTGCACACCAGCATGCAGGAAGACTATTACGGCCTCTCTATAAAGGGGTGTGCCGGGAACAGGCAAAGAAGACAGCATTGACGAGAAGAGCTAGTCTTCTCAGTGCTGAAAAGTGATATGTGTAGGACCCCGCTTCTCTCCCCAGCAAACCCCCTTAAGAAAAAGGTACAAAGTCACAGGACCCTGAGGTAGGCACTGCCCCTTGCCTTAATTTAATGCTGTCCAGACATTGGATTTTCTGTCTCCTTCACCTTGAATTTATATGCACTCTTTAATAAGAGGACATTGAGAGAGGGAACTTTTTATAGTACTTCCATTTAATTATAAGTTTCCTCCAGTCCTTGAATCATGTTTATATACTGCAGTGTTCATCATGTATGCTATCTTAGGGTTCTTGATTTCTTCTAAAACCAACTTTCTAGAATAGTGGGTCAGTTCTGCTTGGTACCACGCTACAGAGAACCACTGTCTAATGACTCTTATCCATGCCTCAGTCACCATATAGAATGCTAACTGGGCAGAGTTGTGTAATATCACATAAAAACAGGATGACGCACATCCTTGGCAAGGAAACGGCCAGGCTGATTCCAGTCTTCTATGAGAGCCTGGCTACTCACATCCCCATAGTGTCAGATTTCTGCAGGGGTGGTTAGCCCAGCAGGGGTCTGGGGCTGCAGGCAGGACCCTCTGCCCCAGTGCAGGTCATGCATCTTTCAGGGCCCGCAGGGGCTGGGACTGTACAATGCACAGTCAGCACCACTCTCCATTGCAACTGGATTCAATTGGAAGGACAAGAATATTATGAGATGTGAGGGGCTAGGGTAAGAGAGCATTAGAGATTTGTCCAGTCTGTCCCCACAAAGAGGAGACCAAGGACTGAGTGAACAGAAGTCGAGGAGCCTCAATAGCAGGGGCCTCCTAACAAATGTACATACTAAATGCACTTAGGGCGTCATCAGGGAAGGTATAAACAGGGTAACGACCAATACCCAGGTTTTAAAAATATCACTATATTTGAGTTCCCCAAACTTCCAACATCCCAGCATCTCCTACCATACCAGCCTCTCCTGTAGAATACTGCACCCCCTGAACCAGACACTAAAGAATGCCTGGGTAGCAGTGCCTGCAGGTGGAGGGTGCTATGCTCATGTCCCTTCTGATGGATGTCTGTGCCACACATGCCATGGAATATTTAGAGTATCTTCTAAGGTTATTGCCCAAGTTTACAATGAGAAACTTGAGACTCAGGGAGGTTAGTAACTTGCCTAAAATCATAGAGCTAGTGCAATCAGAACCAGAACTCAAAACTGCAAAAATCTGTGTTTAGAGCAGCCTCATAATGTGACATCCAAATTGTAGCACTTCTAGGAGCAAAAAGGGAACCCAGCAAAAGGGACATCAGGAAAGGAATATAAAAAAGGCTTGGCTGAGCCAATTGGGATGTGTGGAGTCCCCGTCACATTCTGTCCTGCCCACAGATCAGGATGGGGGAGGGGAGGGGTAGATCCAGCCCAGGTGCATTTTAGTGAAGGCCAAGGTCAAGTCCTGTTGAAATGACTCACCACTGTTGCTCCCTCCATCGCTTGCTAGTTTTGTATAATCCTGTACTTACTAACACTAAAGTGCATCTTTTAAAATGTAAATAAATCTTTATGCTTATTTTAGAGGCAAAAAGACTGAAAGGATGTTGGGGAAGCCAAACCCAGTTACAGGAGCAAGCTCAGAGTTAGAGGGACAGATACTGAGGCAGGAGGTGGGGCCAGGACCAGTGGTTCAGAACAGACTTGGAGTTGAGCTGGACATGAATTCAAATCCCAGCTCTCCCAGCGACCCACACAAATTACGTTTTCTAAGATTGTTTCCTTATTTGTAGGAATGTAGGGCACAACACTGGCCTCGCCGAATTTTTATGAGAATTAAATAGAAGTGCATAAATACAACATAGACATCAATGCCTGGCACATACTGATGGACCAGTACTGTGGTGGGGGAAAAGCCCTATGGAATGGAGTGGAGCAGATGAAGTAAAATCCATGGAGTTCAGGGACTAGGTGTGTGGTGAGGTTGGGAATAACCAAGGTGGCTCCTGGGTTTCTTGCTTTAGTAATGAGGAGAAAGCCACACCCCTGGTCATGACAGAGAATGAGAGGCAGCCTCAGTCCTGGGGGTGATGGGGAGAGTTGGGTGATGCTGATGAACTGGATTTGCCTCAAGCTTGCAGCACTTATGAGTCATCCCAGTGAGATGCTTACCAGGTAACTGACACAAGACCAAAGTGCAGGTGAGAGGCTGGCTTAGCAATGTGGATTGGAGAGACACAGGCATAGGGTGGCAGGTAACCCTAAAAGGCAGAAAAGGGACACTGGGAAACAATACAGGATCTTACCCATACCTAGGAGCTGTGAACCTATGAGTCTGTGAACATTGTGAAACTACACAAAATGTTGTCTGTGTGCATTTCCCAGCACCTAGTTTTCAGTAAATTTTCAAATGAATCCATGAGTCCCTCTTCCATATTTCAGGGTTACAAACCAGTGCAGAATGAGGCCCCCCTCAGAACCCTGGGTAAATAGGGTCAGACAGACATGAAAAGGAAACTGTCGTGGAGCAATCAAATGACCCACAACACCGAGACAGAGGCTCTGAGAGGCAGCTCAGCAGTCCTGACACTGAGGAATCTACTGATATCAGACCATGTCTGGGAGTGGAGTCACCTCAGCGGGTTCAAGAGCAAGGAGAGGAGAAAGGCCTGGTGGGGGAGCACAAAGCAATGGCTTTATTTATTTCTAATGAATGAGAAAAGGCTTTGCACAAGGAGAATCCAGCAGAGGAAGCGTCATGAGTCCCAATCTGTTTCAAGGATACACAGAGGCTGCCCTGCACCGCACATAGAGATCAGATGCTAGCCTGTTGTGTTAGGTTTCTATCAACTAGAGAGATCTGGTGAAACAACCCTCTGCTAAGTGGAGGCCCTCCTCTGTTTGTGTTACAGGAAAAAAGTCATACATGACACGTCTCCACGGCACAGCCCTAATGCAAGCACGTGTTTAAATGTGTGCAAACACCTACAGACAATAGAAACCATTATGAAACTGCAGGCAGCACATTTATTAAAAGCACCGGCTTTGGGACAGTCTGATGTGGAATCTAGTCCAATTCCACCACTTACTATTGCTGACCAGGGCAAGTTAGTGAGTATCCCTCAGCCTCACTTTCCTCTTCTGTAAAATGCGAGCAGTTCAGCTTTAGGCTTGGTTGTGATTATTTAATGAGTTAATATATTTAAGGCATGAGCTCAGGCTCTGATACAGCTAGCTACTTTTACAGTCTAGAGCAACATGTCCAAATGTGATCTATATCCATGTGTATACATTTTCTAGTAGCCACATTAAAAAATCAAAAGAAACAGGAGAAATTTAATATTACATATTTTATTTTCCCCAAATATTAACATGTCAATATGTAATAATATAAAGTTATTTTACATTGTTTTTTTCCCTAAGAAGGCTTTAAAAGTGGTAATTTGCACTCTGGCACACTCAATCTAGATTAGCCTCATTTCACATCTCAGCAGCTGCATGTGGCAATGGCTTCCATTCTGGATGACGCAGCCCTAGACCTTAACCTTTTCTTAACCCCAGCAAGCAGAGCAGTTCATAATTCTCTCTGCCACAAAGAAGCACATTTCCCCACCACATTGTGGATGATTTTCTGATTTATCACTCAGTAAGTCCACCCTTTTGATGGTTTTTCAGTATACCTCCTACTGTAGCCTTACAATTACTAAAAGGTTGAGAGTTTCCAGGTTGAGAGTTTCCTGGGCTACACAACTTGCAATCCTTTTTGGAAAAACTCACTATAATAGACTCTATATTTGTAGAGAAAAATAAATACCAGATGACAATGAAAGAGCTGTTAGTGATGCTCTAGAATGGTGTAAAGGAATGAGACATTATTAGTGAGGCAAGAAAGGTACAGTCTCCAAAGCCACAGCAGGGCTGAGAATTAAGAAGAATGTAACCCGGCCAGTGCCAGCTGTATTGGGTAGGATGGGGGAGGCAGGGAAATAGGCATAAAACCAGAAAAACATATGGTGAGGCCTCAACAAACAGTAGCCAGGGGCTTAATGGGTCCACAGCACAAGGGAGATTTTGGGAGCACCAGCCATGATAATACCACCTTGGACTATCTGTGAAGATTTTTATCTTCAAAGACAGAAAACAATGAAAGGTAGAGAAGTGCTATCTTTTTAGGGGAAATTGTAGGAAGAACCTCAAACTTTTTCTATAATCAAAAGAGAAACTAATTGAGTGCAACATTTATTTTTTTTTTCAAGTGTTAAATTTAAGGGGATAATAAACTACTGACATGAAATTATCAACTGATAGAACTTCCACCAGGTATATTAATATGTTTTTTCATGAACCTTAACAAAGTAATATAGGTTTTCTGAGAGGCAGATTCAAAACTCTGCGAAGGAAGAATTGAAGCAAAGAAACTGAATTACTATCTTAAGTTACTGCAAGGAGTCCAAATGTAAAATGCCCAAAGTTGTACTCTGGGCCACTGATACTGGGGCAAGAATCTTTCAGCCTTACTCATCCCCAAAGTCACCCACCACATTCATATGTTATGTTCGCTGACATGGGGCCCAACAAGGCCCTGTTATAGCTGGCAAACTCTGACTTCAGTTGGGACATGTTTCTTGTTGAAGGAAAAATTCTGTTTTGAGTGGTGTAGAGTACTGTGAAGTCCAGCATAGTAATCCAGGCATATACTGGGGTGTGACCTTGCATATATTTACTCTGCTGATTCTAAGTTTCTCTACCTGTAAAACAGGACAAATTGATAGCAGATTTGTAGTAGTTTTATGAAGATGAAACATAATGCATATAAAAGTGTTTTGGGTAGCGGCTGGCAAAAATAGGTATCTAATAAATAGCTGCTATTGATAAGAATATAATAATAATGAATGAGATACTCATGTATTTCCATATCATTTCCATACCATAACGGCTTATTTAGAAAAAGATTTTAACAAAAGGCAGTAGAATCTAAAGGTTACTGCACTGGCTTCCTTTTTGAGTCTGTGTGTATATACCCATGCAAGTGAAACCCTGAATGCTTTTATCAAATTTTCATTTTCCTGGCTTAATGAGGAATGAGAATTTGGTCTTAAAAGCCTCTGTAAATGACCTTGAAGGCTGTGTGTGTGTTTTTTTTTTTAAAGCTTAGGTATTCATCCATGACAGAATTTGGGGTGGGGAGGGGTGGTTAATGTGTACTTTTCTACGTCTGTTTGTGTGTATGCTTTAAGTCTTGATACACAAAGAACTCCTCCCCTGGGGTCTCCAGAAGCCCCCTCAAGCTACCAGTGACCCTATGGTCAGGAAGGACACCTGAAAACTTAACTCTGCTACAAAATAAGCATCATGACTTTTTTCCTTGCAGCAGAATTTGATTTTAAGAAGGAGTTTCCCTGAAAAAGTCAACTCAAAGAAAAATCTCATGAAGTCCCAGAAATGCAAACACGATAGCTTTGAAGAGGCTGATACAAGGATTTTATATGCTGAGAGAAGACTCAGTATCTGTGACAATAAAGGGGATAGAAACACTCCTTAATACCCCTGAAATCAAATTCAATGGGTAACTTTATTTCAGCTTAAGATCAGTCTGGCTTCAAATAAGAGACCCACTTAGAGAGATGCAGCTCTATGGCAAATGCTGTGCATGTGCATGTAAGTACGTGCAGGCACACAGACTTCAGGCACTATTAGCACCTCAACACCACACCAAACTGGAACTTGCACCTGCTGTGCTTCTAACTAGTGTGAAATGTTAAACAAGCTGGGAACCATTCTACTAACACATTCACACAAGTGTACCTTTCTTGGGTCTGGATTTCATTGGCATCAACTCCTTTTTTTCCATTGCTGCTTCTCTTTCTTTCCATCGGCGGATCTGTTCCTCCCTCATCTTGAGGAACAGGATCTGTTTCTGTTCTTCGCTGAGCTCTGCCAGCAGATCCGGATCTATGTACATCTGTGACAGTATCTGTTTCAGCATCTTTGCAGGTCTGGAGTCTTTTACACCTGTGGCAAAAGTTCTTGAAAATGGCTTCCAGGTGTGCCTTCCCTGGGTGGCACTTGGCTGCACCCTCAGCCCTTCCGGAGACTAGCGTGATCCTGAATGACTTGGAGGAGAATTCAGCAAACAGGCTCTTGGTTTCCAACACCAAACATCCTGATCAAAATGCCGTTCGTGGGCCTGTAAAGAGCAGCAGTCAAAAATCAGTCAGTATTAAAATGTGAAGATGCCGGGTAAGGACAGACTGAAGAATAAAGCTTCAAGGAAATAGAGTGTCGCTTTTCATTTCAGGGGAAAGAAGAAAGGCTGAGAGAGTTTTGTTAAGAGCTTGTGTAACCTCTATCCTATAATTTCCAAGAGATACTTTATCAAAAATAACAAAACAAACTCTAACTTTTTACAGGTCAGTCTCAGGGAAATAAAAAAATTGTAACACAGGTTTGGCCTACTCCCAGCTGAGCAAACATAACATTACCTCAGAGCCTAACAAACTACCAGCTGAATGGCTGATAGAGAATTAAAACAAAACAAAACAAAACAAAAATGCACAGGAAGAAACTAAAAGGCTCTCTCTAAACAGCTTATTTCAAAAGAAAATACCATTTTTGAGATTTCAGAGAGTATAACCCCTAAACTAAACAGAATCGTGCTCAAAGAAGAAATAAAAATTCGACTACAATGCATTTTCCTACTTTCCCTTGAAAGTAGCACTAAATAAACACAATTATACACTTTCAGCTTCACAAAAGGACAATGCCTACTAGAACCATGAAAACAATACAGGTGCAGGAGAGAATACTCATGTGCATTCTGGAAGGTCACCAGGTATTAGGTGCACTTCCTCCAGATAACCTAATTTAATAAAATCTAAATTTACAGACTAGATAACTGGGTGAATAAGGGGTGATTAGGCTCATTACAAAGATGCCTTGCTTTAGTACAGACTTTATTATAGGGCTTTATTATGGGGCTCCCATGGAATCAAGCACAAGTGCTATCTACAGTGGTTCCATGGAGGGTTAGAGGGGTGTTAGTTAGCACGTCTACTGAGGTTTCATTCTACTTCACACATCTCTATTTTTTTTTTAAAGGATTTGAAGATTTATTTATTTATTTATACAAGCACTGGGTGCAGTCAGAAGCGCGGGAGGGTGAGAGAATTCACCAGAGCCAGAGCGGGGAGCAGAGCAGGCAGAAGGACCGAAGTACACTGCTGAGGGGAGCAGCGGGCGGCAGGAGAGGTCTGCGCGCCATGTGGGACCCTCACCCGGTGGCCAGGGAGCAGCCGGGGATCGAACTGACACTTCAGAGGCTGCGGGCAGCTTCTCAACCCAGCGCTCAACCACTGCGCCACCGGGGAGGCCCACATCTCTATTTTTTTGATTAAAAAAATAACAAATAGTAAGTCTTCATATTTTTGTAATCAGAAGGAAATATTTTTCCACTCTGGAGAAAAAAAAGATTTTCAATTTGTCTCAATACAAAATGACACATACACAAAAAATTTACTGACTGCAATTTTTCAGTATCCTCTATGTCCTAAGAACTTGACAAATAATTTGGTGCTTGCAATGCCTTAATAATCTCACCATCTAGCCATGCCACCTCAAATATCTTGTTTCTCCATAGCAAGCTCAAATACTCTTAAACTTCAGACTTGTCACCCTAACATATCTTGGCTCCTCCTAGTTCCTTCACCTTGTTGTTCCTCAGCCAGGCGATGTTCCTCCCATTTATGGGAAACTCCTTCAGTTTTCCCTCATCCTTGCAAGCCTGATTCTCCATTTACACCAGTCTTTTGAGATAAGCATGCTCAACACCTGAGGAACCCAGTGTGGTTGAAGTGCATAGTGCATAGATCGATTCACTAGCTATTTATTGTATAGTTATTGAAGCTACCACTTTTCTTCCTAGCTGCACCCTGTAATCTCCTGCAGAATTCAACTACCAGAACCCAAATGGGACATAACATTAAGAGAAAATTTAGAGAGAATGAAGAGCAGTGTCTGAATCTAACTCAGCCAGCCATGCTCTTCCCTAACCACCTTCCTGGCTTTGTATTTGGGGTTGAGATGACCTTCAAAATCTGTAATAGTCACAAAATTGAGGTTTTGTAATGTCGTCTTGACTTTTAGGTCCTGTACCTTCTTGAGGGACAGGGCCAACAAAGTCCACACCGAAGGAGAGGTTCCAGGCTGATTCTTGTCTGCAGATGATAAGAGCCACAGGAAGTACTTCCTGGGCACACTTGACTCCAGTGAAAAAACTAGTGGTGAGAAACCACAATGAATGACTCCTTGACATTCCAGTAAACGTTCTTACATCGGGACATTCCATGACTCTAGTGATTGATTTCACAGAAATAAAACATGGTAGAGAGGGAGTAGTCCAGGGTTTCTGCTGTCCCCATTTTGAATGGAGTGAATCCTAGCAACAATGATGGTGAGGGTAAACCTTGACACCATCAAATCACATTCCTCCCCTCTTCCCTACCCAGATTGTCTGATAAGAGCTAACGTTCACTGTGCCAGTTACAACCTTCAGCATTTGACTTGTGTTAATTCACTCAGTCTCTACAGCAACCTGGACTTCACTCCCTTACTACCCCACTTCACAGATGAAGAGATGAAAAGTGGCAGGGCTGGGCAGTCTGGTTCTGGGTCAGTTCTGCTGTACTCCTTCACCAGTGCAAAATGTTTCTTGCTGAGCATAGAATCAGAACATCATCAGGATGTGGTACCACATGTGAAATATCAGAATGAAGACCGGCAAATTCTTGCAGCAGGAGAAAAGTTAACTGAAGTTTGCTGTACACGGTGCCTTTCTGAGAAAATGCCTCAGCAGGATAATTGGAGATGAACTTAGGGAAGGCAGACATTGAAAAGACCTCATCCCAAGAATGAAAGCTTGCAGCTGGCTGACATGCTGGCCCAGGGGCTAATGTTCTTTGCTCACTTTACTCTCTGGACACTTTGTGCCCTCAGTTTCCCTTTTATTCAACTACTTGGAGTGGCACAAATGGTCCAGCTGCTCACAAGTCCAACAACACTTCTCTGATGAGATACTCAAGCTCTTTCACAATTTTCATTCTGTTTTATTTTGTAGCAAACATGAATTTTTTAGTATTCAAGTGATCTAGTGGCTCTTGAAGGACTGATATGGACTTCCCTTTGACCTCAGAGATACAAAGTTGGAACCCAGCTTACCACTGTCTTATATGATCAGGCTGCTGAATAACGTGCATGCTGTTCTAAGACTGCTGATTCCACTGCTGTGGAATTTTTCTTCCTGTCTGAGATGGGAAACTCAGAAACAGCAAAGAGTATACACAGGACCCAGCAGGGACATCAGCCCGACTCCCAGCCCAGCCTCTCAGAAGCTGTGTGACTTTGGGCTATCACTTCACTTCTGGGGACTCAGTTTCCTCATCTGTAAACTAGGTCCGGCATTGTGAATGTTTGTTGAGGACTATGTCATATCATCTAGGTAAAGTTACAGAGACAAGTGCAGCTAGGGGAGAGGAAACAGAAATGAGGAAATTAATGCACCAGGGTTTTTTCCATTTTCACTCCTGACTGGACAGTCATTGCCCAGACTGACTTTCTCCTGCCTCATGTATCAAGTGCAACAATCTTCCAGTTATGCAAGTGCTAACAAAATGAAAACCTTGTCCAACTTGGTTTTCTTCTTATACAGCATTTTGCTTAAGAGAGAAATAACAAGCAACATATCCACAGCTGCTGTTTATTCCAAAAACAAATTTCTGAAGGGTCATAGGATGAGATATTTTCCAGGTACCCAGAAATTTGGCCTGACTCTCACACCTTCCACATTTTTTCTTATACAAAAATAGTGTTTCTGAAGACTCTAAGACCTGCTATACAGCTTTAACCACAAAAATACTGTGATATGGACAGTATAACCTCAATGTTAAGAATATAGTTTGAATTCTAATTCTTCTAAAACAGTCAGCTCTATTTTCAGACTTTCAGTTATCTTATTCAAGCTTACTTTATTAATTTATTTGCAGAAGGGCTATTTCTGAGTATAAAATGAATTACCAGAGATGAGAGCAACTTGTTAAATTTTGTAAACATATCCCATTCTTCATAAACTTGAAATTGCTGTGCTCACAGATTTACCTGGAAAATTCCATTCATTTGCCTAATCTTTACCCACTCATTTATTTACTTAAAAAAATGTATCTAAGTTGTTCTATTCATCAGTTCAATCACACAAAAGCCTTTTTAGGTGAGGAAAAGCTTAGAGAGAGAAGGCCCTTGGGGAGGGAAAGAAAAATTCCAGAAAAATACAAATAGTGACTGCTCACTGCCTCTTTACCCCCATACCCTTCCAGCGAGAACCCCAAGATTAGGAGCATCAGCCATGTCCACAGGCTTGAAGAATGTCACTGCCTCCCTGACTAGGGCCGCCATCTGGTTCTGCCTAACAATGGACCTAGTGGCCAGGTGCCCCTACTTCATGTGGGCACCTCTGGGTGTGGGTGCCCTCGGGGTGCCCTCGCGCCAGGACAGCGCAGCGGGCTGAACCCATTTCCTGGACTCTGGGAGAAGGTAAGGGGCTAAAGTTGTTCCCACAGCCCGCCCCACAGGAGCGCAGGTGCTGGCTCCCCCAGCGCACCAGATGGGGCTCCGGTCACCACGCCCCGGGAGGCTGAGGGCAGAGACGCGCGGCCACTTCTAGAGTCCAGAATCTCTAGACTGGCCTGGCGCCCCCCTCGCAGCCGCAGACGCTGGCCGGCCGCCGGGCTCCTCCCGGGGGTACCCAGCGGGTTGTGCCTGTCCATATCCCTCCAGGATCCCAAACCCCCTGCGAAGCCCAGAACTGCCTCCTCCGGGCTCCCCCTACCACGACCTCCAGCCCCGGGCCCTCCTGCTCCGCCGCTCACCTGCCCGCAGCTCCAGACACCCGATCCCCGACACCGGACCCGGCCCAGCCCCGCACCTGAGCCGCCCCGAGACGCAGAGAGGCCCCAAGTTGGGTCCCAGGCCCGCGCCTCCCGTCGGCGCTGGAAGATCGTCCCGCCTTCCCCCTGTGCCAACTTCCCTTCCCCACCCCGCACCTACCTCTGTACCTGGGCACCGCCCTGGGCTCGCCGGCAGAGCGCCCCCAGCACCGGCCACGTCCGGGGGCGGCCAGGGAGGGGAGCCAGGGGCCGGCAGAGGCGCCCGCGAGTGGCACAGGCTGGCGGGACCGACACCCGGGCCGAGCTGTGGGCCAACAGCGCCCTCAGCCCCCGCCCGCCCGCGCCGCCCCACCCGCGGCCCACATGCCGGGTGACTGACTGGGTGTGCGCCCCACCCGGGCGTCTGGAGCAGCTCCAGCTCCGGCCTGGGCCAGGCAGGGCAGGGCGGCTGCCACCCAGGCGCGCTGTCCCCGCGCTGCCCCAGCTGCAGAGGTCCTGGGCCAGGCCACCGCCCTCCACCATCTCCCGCGGAACTTACAAACGTCAGGGGTGCGGCCCCCTCTGCTCTGGAGCGCAGGTTTTCTTGCAAGGTGGAGCCTGCGGAGGCAACCAGGCCCTTCTCAGTTACACCGGACTGGGTCCTGCAAGTCAAGTCCGCTCACCTCTGGGTTTTGCTCCTGTGTCCCCAGAGGGGGTTTTACTCCCCCGCCCCTTGCCCCTTTTGTTGACTTGAAGGAAGCCACCAAACTCCCCCGGACACTTGTCTGTAAAGTGTGTCTTTGTAGGACAGGATCAAGAGGGAAAAGACGGGATCTATGGAAACGGAAAACAACAGAGATAGTGAGAGAAAGTGAAAGAAATCTGGAGGAAAAAAAGGTAAATGAATCTTGTGAATTGCAGCAAGAACAGGTTGGGGTGGTGCATGTGGGGAGGAACTGACTGAGGACAGGAAAAACAAACCTCTTAGAGGAAAGTTCAGCAGAAGCAGAGTGGAAAGGTTGGAGGGCATTTTCTACCGTGAGGAACTTCCAGAATGCAGAGGAAACAGCCTGCTTAGGTGATCCTCCACATCGCAGGTGTTGGAGAAACATGCAAAAAAGTAGGCTCTTCCAGACATTCAGAAGGCTCACTTGCTCTTTAAAGGATGAAGCTTTCTCAGAAGCTGCAGAAGAGACTCAGTTACAAAGAGTGTTGACAAGGAGAGGAGTCCTGAGACCTAGTTATTTAGGAACAAGTCTGGGGATCGTATCAGGAGAGAATTTCAGGTTTAGGCTTGGTTTGTACTCCTTATTAAATGATATCCTGTGCAGTGTCACTTGCCTTTGGTTAACTGCTGTGATCAAAGCAAAAGGAATCCTGACAGCATGGATAGAACAACTGAAGAACTACAAAGTGCGGATCATCAGCCAGGAAAAATTCCTAGGACAACAGCCAGGCACCTCCCTCCATACTCAACTGCTCTCTATATCCTGAAAAGTCTTAGTATTCCCACTTTGCTGGCTCTCTGTACCTGAGTTTCCCTCTATGGTTACTAGCAGGGCGTACCTTATTAAGAAGTTGTGAGGGTTAAATGAGTCAGTACCTATGAAGTGTTTAGAGCAGTTCCTTGTGGTAAGTGCTCAAACACATCATTTCACTTTATTTCACAATGCACACTATCATTTCAGGCTACTGCCTCACATGTCCCTCTGGAACCTACACTGTGTTAGCCTCAGTGATCCCCACCTCCTACTATGTTACTTCTGAGATTATGTTGTAAAAGACCTTGTTCCTATCTTGGCCTCTCCATCCACCTATACACACCCCCCCTACCCCACTGTGTGTGTGTGTGTTGGGGGGGGGGATTATTCATTCTCAGGGGACCAACTGCTATGTTGTCAGAAGCTCTATGGAATGGCCAGTGTGGAGAGGAGCTGAGGACCCCAACATAAGCCCCAGAATGAGTTTGGAAAAGGATCCTCCAATACCAATCAAAGCTTGAGATATCTGCAGCTCTGGCTGGGAGCTTCAATGCAAATTCATGAGACTACTTAGTTAAGCCACACTCAAACTCCTCGCATGTCTTGTTGAGCTACTAAATTTGTGTTGTCTTAAGCCTCTAAGTTTGGGGTAATTTATGACATGGCAATGCATAACCTATATATAAATCCTCACTGGTTTTTTCTAAGCCAGTTTTAGCTAGCCCTCCTGTGCAGGAAATCCCATGTACTAGAAAGCTTGTTTAAACACAAAACCTCACTTCAGACTGAAGAAAGAGTATGTGCAAGGCCCTGGTATCTGCATTTTGAACAAGCACTCCAAGTGATCAGGTCAAAGATGGGGCTACAGGTCATGCTTTCAGAAACTCTGCAGCAGGCTCTCCAGGTCAGACATTCGTGAATGCAGTTGTCAGATCCATCTTTTTAAATATTAACTCTGATCTTTTATTTTGTTGCTAATTTATCTTTGATGCCCACCCCTCCTTCTTATCCAAGGTAAGACTTTCAAGGACCAGGACAATCTAACACTAATCTCCCTCAGCCATATCATTTTCCTAAATACAAACCCTGCATTCATAAAATCTGGCATGTTCCAGGCCCTAAACCTACACGGGCCCTGCAGCTCACACTGTGGCCTTTGTCTAAAAGGTCTTGCCCCACAACTTGGCTTATAAAAATCCCGCCTCCTTCTATCAGGCCTTAGGAAACCTTTCCTGCTGATCAGCAGGAAACAGTCCCTGCCTCTTTCTGGTGTATAGCTTTTGTATCACAAGTTAGGGTTTAACACGTCAGAGAACCACTTAATAAACCATTTAATGAGCACCGGAGTGAGGGGCAGGGTGAGGAGGACAGATAGCAGACAGCTGGGGCCCTGCTACTGTCTTCAAGGCAGCACTCTCTGTGAGTGTGTATGTTTTATGCCCCTTTACACCTGAAAACATTCGATAGCAAGAACTAGTCCTCTGCAAGTTTGATCTTTCCCAGCTCTCAGGCACCCAATAAACACTCAGTGCACATTAATTAAATGGATATTTTCAGCCCAAATGAACGTAGGCTGCACATAGTGTACAAATAGTGCAATCACTCACTCAGTGTGGAGCTCAGTATCTCCTTCCTTTTCTCTCATCTCCTTTCCATCACTCACATCAGATGCTTCTTCCCTGTGTTTGGAAAGATCTTCATCCTTCTCCACCTCTTGTTTCTGTAGTTCTCTCTAGCACTTTCCCTTTTAGCTGCCTTCCCCATCTCCCAGTATTCCCTCTTTCTGTTGGCAGAATCTGCAACAGAAAATGTACATTTGCCCCCTTAATTTCAAAAGTAGAGAGTAGCATTTCACATTGTTCTAAAAAAAAAATCCCAAGTGGCTCTGTTACTTTCTCATGGCCCTCAATTACTTTTCCCTCCTTTGGAGCCAGTGCTCTCAGTAGAGAAGCTTTCCCTACTCCACAATATAGGGTGTGTTAGGGGAAGGATGGTGGCCTTCACATGAGACACTTTTGATAGAGGGGAGGTCTGGGTGACCAGGCTTGGCAGGGACAGGTGTGAGTATTTCCCTAGCTGTCTACAGGTGAGCCAGAGATCTGCATGGTGAGTATCACCTGCCAATCCCGGGGCTGTGTTCCAAGAGAAAAGCTAAATGTCTATTTACATTGGGGGAACAGTATGTCCTGAATGAACTCCATCCACTGATGTTTTATGCACTCCACCTCACCTCCACACCAAAGAGATACCAGGCAAAAAGGATTACAACTCCCATTATGCCATGGATCTACCTTGACCCTTGACTTCTTGAAGGGGGATTGCTGAGAACTAAGGGTGGACTTAAGCAGTCATGCTTTGTATAAAAGAGACCACATGTGGGCCTGTGGGGGCTGGGTTTTGCCAGCCTTCAGCATGCACCCAAGTCCCAGCACAGATCGAATTACTGGTAAAATGAGTCTCTCTTTCGATGTTGCTCCTCTTCTCATTTCCCTTGTAAATAAACCTCTTAATAACCTTTTCCTGTGTGTCTGCCCTTGAGTCTTGACCTGAGTTTTTAGGCGTATGGGTGAGGACTCGCATGTAAGCCATCCCCCTTCCCCTTGGCTTGCCCTGTAACATTATATACTATTTTTTTTAAATTTGTCATTAATTTGTAGTAATAAGTACCAGGAAACAAATAGCCTGCATTTTAATGGACATATTTCCTGATATTCCTTTTAGAGTGTTCCTTAAGAACCCTGCTGTACAGAGCTGTCATGTACAGTCAATATGACATGGACCTTACAACTGTGGGGTACACTCCGTCAGTGCCCCTGGACAGTGAAGCAAGGCAATCTTATTGCTGCCAGAAGGAGAAAGAGCCACTTCTCACTTTTCATAAGTAAAGGTGAGTATGTGTTTAAGTTCTATAGAATATGAAAGTTATCTTCAGAATTTTTTCTTTATAAAAGGAAATACTATAAACACCAATACTATTTTTCCTGTCATATTTTAGCATCAGAAAGCCCAACCACTTTTTTAATTTTCAAAGACGTTTTACATTTGCCCTACAAGGAATATAAAGTAGTTGTGAAAGAAAAAGACAAAACATTTAAATGTCAGTAAAAATGGATCAGATCTCAGTAAATTCATCCATCATATGAAAAATGTATTGAAGGTCAACATACGTTTTCAGTTTTCTGCCAGGAATTAGTGCTTTTAAATTATCTCATTCACTTATGACTGACTCTATGTGGGCTTTTATTTTTTTTTTCATCTTCATAAGTATCAAAATAAATGGCCATTACACTCAACATTGAATTAATTAGGGTGCTTTAATTTCAATGTTTTTCCCTTGAATGAATTTTATGGAATTGTTTCCTTAAAACCCATGGTCTGGGTTACGTGTGTTTCTGTAATTTATTTTTATACAAGAACCTGGGTAGATTCATGGGAGGGTGAGATTCTTAGTATTCTGACACCCTTGCATCTTTCAGGCAGCTTTGAGTAGATCTCCTAATACTAATAAAGCTAAAGTTCAGCTCTCTTAGTCCAGTTACACACTCAGATTTTGATTTCTCTAATTCTCTCATATGTACAACTTTTTTTTAAAGATTTATTTATTTATTTATTTATGCAAGCACTGGGTACAGTCAGAAGCGCGGGAGGGTGAGAGAATTCACCAGAGCCAGAGCGGGGAGCAGAGCAGGCAGAAGGAATGAAGTACACTGCTGAGGGGAGCAGCGGGCGGCAGGAGAGGTCTGCGTGCCATGTAGGACCCTCCTCCAGTGGCCGGGGAGCAGCCGGGGATCGAACTGGCACCGCAGAGGCTGCGGGCAGCTTCGCAACCCAGTGCTCAACCGCTGCGCCACAGGGGAGGCCCTCATATGTACAATTTTTGCACAAAGTTTTATAAGAATTACTGCCACTGAGCACAGAAGTAGTTCTCAAGCATATATTAAAATAATCTAAGGAGGTTCAATGTCTGTGTTTTGTCCCCTTCCACCAGGGGTTCTTATTGATTATGGTGGGATGAAGCACAGACATAAGCATCTTTTCATAACTCTTCAGGAGATCCTAGTGTGTGACCGAAGTTGAGAACCACTAAAATAATATGGCAACAAAGTTAATTGGTTCTAAGAGATTTTGAAGGGGCAGTAATGGAAGCCTCTTGATTTGACTAAGATAAGCATGAAGTTAGATGTTTATCTTCTTGTTTCTCATCTTTAAGTATTTTGATGTCCCACAAGCTTTTCTGGACCTTGAGGTTCCACAACAGCCTCTCATTTAACAGCATGAAGATTAAATACAGTGCAGGAAGTGGTAGTGTCTGGCTCATTATTGCTGTCCTGTGAACCTTAAGTTCTGCATCTCTCCTTCCTTTCACTGCTTCCTGGTTATGAAACCAGATGTTCACTCTGGCCTTCTAGTTGAGGAGAGCACTTTTCTCTCTGGTCCCAGGGCTGCCCCACCACACCTCTTGGCTCCAAGTCTTCTCTGTCACTTCCTTATCTTTCCTGGAAGTAGCTCTGTTTCTCCAACAGAAACCCTGCCCTCCTCTCAAAGCCACTTCCCTCAGTTATATGCTGTTTTCCTGAAGACTGCTCTAATTGGAAGTTGAAGTTCATTCTACCCTTGGGTAAAGTAAGCTCTTTAGCTCTTCCTCTTAAGTGTGTGTTTGAATTAGAGCCAGATAATGGCCTCAATGGTGAGTGCCATTGTTTAAATTTGAGACAGAGTTGGTTTTTACTGGCACATTAGTATTTTAATGACAAGGAAATTTGTACAGCATCCAGTATAGTGGAAGGTTATGGCCAATAATGATGGATCATGCTATGCAAACAGAGAAATATGAAAAAGTGCAGACTCCTTTTGGAGAAAGGCATCTATGTCCATCTAGAATTTATATGGTCACACTTGCCAACCCTCATTGGTAATGAATGCTACATCTTTACAAGTCCTCATTAAAAGACAATAAATCAGACAAGGTTTGGGGCTAAAATGATCTGGATATTATCTAGACTTCATTTTGTAGCTGTTAAAAAAAAAATGGGGGAAGATGAAGGTCAACTATCATATAACTAGTTAATGGCATATCCAGAATTAAAACAGAGCTTCTGACACATAATCTTGACAGAATTATTATGCTCCTTTAAATCAGCTATTTCATTTACCTCACAGAATTTAGGAGTAAGAGTGGAGAGAGCCATTACCTGTGTTCCTCTCCTAAGTAAATATACCCCTGTCTCTTAAGGCGCAGGCTGAAGAGAGCTGCCTGCAGGGCTGCCATGGTGGGAGGCCGGTTGTGTGGTGTGCAGGGCTCTACCCTGTCTCTGTTTGCAGCACTGAGGTTTCAATGAGGACTTCAGGCCACACCCCAAACTTTCAAGCTTTTTTCTTTCTTTTTTTTTAAAAAGATTTATTTATTTATACAAGAACCGGGGTACAGGCCAGATGCACAGGAGGGTGAGAGGATTCACCAGAGACAGAGCGGGGAACAGAACAGGCAGACTGACGAAATACACTGCTGAGGGGAGCAGCGGGCGAGACAGGAGAGGTCTGCTGCGCCATGTGGGATTCTCACCAGCCGGCTGGGATCAAACCCTTGCTGCAGAGGCTGTGGACAGCTTCACAGTGAGGTGCTCAACCACCTGCACCACCAGGGAGGCCCTCAAGTCCTTTTCAAGCCAACACACAAAGCTGAGGCTGCGAACCTCTTAGGTTTAATGAGCAGGTATTGATAGAATAGTCAATTAATTCCAAGTGTCTCCTTAGGTCAAATGAAGACTCTGAACCTAAGCTAAATGCTTAGGAAGCAGAAGGAGAAGGGGGAAATGAGAAGGAACAGAGGAATCAAAACCAGCAAAATAACAAAGAACGGATGAGATTTTTAAAATTGAACACATAATTCAGTTGATTTTTAAAATGAGCTTGACTTTCTCTTGATACTTTCCCACAGAGTCTCAAATCCACCCTCCTTTTTTATAGGGAGTGGTTCACATGAGAGGCAGGAGCAGAATAAACCTTAACATAAATGTTTTGAGTGTCTTTAATGGAAGAAGAGGAATTTCTGGTCAATACTGAGCTTAAAAACATTAATTTTACTGTTAGGTTTGCGACATGGTGAGCTGCCCTTGTAAATTGGCTGAATAAAATGTTTAAGCAAATACCCAGGAGCTAAAGACTCAAATCTTACTGTTTTTTAAAATAACATTTCCTAGTTAAACTGGCTCTGAGGAAATAATGTTTGTCATTAAAGAGATGACATGTCAGGATCAGATGGAAATAGGCCTCTAAGCCTCTGAGTGTGCTATAAATGATCATAACTCTATAATTCTCTATAGATTAACTTTGTGATGGAGGCTAAGAATAGAAAATTTAGGATGGAGGCATCACAAGACCAGAATTTCAAGGTGGGAGTAGAAATAATTAACAAATTAGCCTACTCAGGGCCTTCCTGGTGGTGCAGGGGTTAAGACGCAACCTATGAAGCTATCTACAACCACTGCAGCACAAGTTTGATTCCTGGCCAGCCAGGGAACTACCCACATGGTGCAGCAAACCTCTCCTGACTCTCCTGCTGCTCCCCTCAGCAGTGTATTTCAGTCAGTCTGCCTGTTCTGTTCCCCACTCTGTCTCTGGTGAATCCTCTCACCCTCCACACCTCTGGCCTGTACCCCAGTTCTTGTATGCATAAATACATAAATCTTTTTTAAAAATTAGCCTACTCACACCTAGAAGTAATTATTTTAACAATAGATAACAATTCCATAAAAGAATGAACCCCTCCTAAAAAGAAGACTCTATCAGTACAATTTCTGCTCTTCCACCTGTGATCATGTAGGGGCCTCTCTTTTTGTCTTTTTCCTAATAAACCTGTCCTTTTAAAATGTAACTTCACCTGCCTGTGTCTGTGCAAATGTCTTGTCTCCTAGGTAAACTTGCCTTGTACTGCTGAGAGGGGGGCTCTGCTAAAACTTTTCTCAGAGGTAACCCAAGTGTTAGTGGACAGAATGAGGAGTACCCCAGGACCCCCAAACCTGCCTGCTCTAAATGGTTCTGCCATCCACCTCATAAGGACAAACATACTCTTAGTGCATAAGACTTCAATTGAAAAGATCTGGGATAGAATTAGTGTGCAATAGAGAATTTGTGTGCGGTAGGAAGGAGAGAAGAGAAAGAATATAGTTAAAATAGTTTTCCTATGAAACACCAGTTACCTGTCCCCTCCAGGTTCAGGACCCAAAGTAAGTGCAACTTCTCCTTTACATGTCTCTCTGCTCCAAGTGACCCCCTCCACGTCTTCTCCTTAGTCACTTTTCTTTTTCTCCTGTCTGCTCAGCCCCTTTATTGGGTGGGGCTGGGAACTTGGAACCTCCCCTTTCTATGTATATCACACTGTTACACAAGGTCCCCTTCTCTGAACTCAGCACCGCTCCAAACTGACATCACTTTGCTGAGCACTTTCAAGCTATTCAACCCTCACAAGTTTGGCAACATAGACCTTTTGATTTTAATTGACAAATGAGGACATTTCAGTCCATGGCATTTCAATGGCTAGCCTAGATGGCATGGTTTCTTAAGTATGGGTGGTCCCTGGGCTGGGATTCCAGACTTCTAACATCTGTCTAAGGCTCCTTTTGCTCACCCTACTGCCTCTGGCAATATGTCGTTTTCCTCACTTAGTCTACAAGCATAGAAAGGTTGGAACTTAGTTTCATAATGTTTGTATCCCCAGGATCTAGATTAGTGTATAATACACACTAGGTACTTAATACATGTGTGTTGAAGAATAAATCTAAATTTGGGCTCACCCAGGGAAAATCAATGGCTCCTTAAATATTCTGCATAAGCTCATTTTTAGAAAGTAAGGTTAATTAACACTGTAGCCTAAGAAATCATCAATATATGTTGTAGAATTATCTTAACTCCAGGGAATGACTTGTGTAGCTTGAATATTCTGAGATGAGATGCTATTCTTATAAAAGGAGAGGATATCTCATGGGGATTATGTTATTTTCCTGCCACAGAGTAAAATGCCTCTATTTTCATTTTCCTTTGAGGTTGTATTATTTTTCAAATTATCATTCATCATATGCAATGATATCTCCACCATGGGCATGCCAAACATTTGAGTAACTATTGTTTTGAAACACAACATTTTAGAACTCTGACCCAGAACAATTATTATTTACAATATTGGTCTTGCAATTTTCATAAAATACTGTCTTGAACTTTTATTCAATAATTTTATTGTTCTTGGCTTTCCAAACAGATTTTAAATTCCTTCAGATCAAGTTTTGTGTATTTTGTTGATATCCCCATCATGACTCATGAAGACCTGACTTTGCAAAGTGAGATTTCTTAGTATATAAATTGAGGCAAAGTAGATAGCATTCCTGGATGCAGCTCTCAGTGGGGTCTGAAAAATGCTTGTGACAGAATATTTTTTAAAATTTCATCATGATCACAACTTAACCAGTATTGTAGTTGGCATGGAATTCTGTTTTCCTAAACTCCCCATAGTATTCCCAAAACATTATATATTTTTATAATGAAACTTTTGTTGGTAGGGCAAAAGGTGTAGCCAGAATTAAGGAAACTATTTTTAAGATGTTTGAGTTAAGAAGAGAAGCCACGTGTGAGGCTCTTCCTTCCTGCCTACTTTCCTTTCTCTTCCAACTCAAATAAAGCTTAAAACCTACGTTTAGTTTCCACTGCTGGAGAGAAAGGGAAATGAATGATTGTTTTTAGTTGTTTGTCTGTCATGCACCTGCCTGCTATTGCTGGGGCTGGGGAATTGGAGGGAGAGAGGTGTAAGGAAAAGAACTAGATCCGTATAGTAGTGAGCATTCTATCTAAAAGGGAGAAAAGTCATGAATAAAAACAAATACAAACAATTTAATAAAAAGAAAGTATAAATACTACAAAGGCCAGAGATAAAGTTGTGGACTTTATCACGTGGAGGGACCCACATCACATGTGTGGTAAACGCCATTATTATCATAAACTTATCTTACATCCCCCCTTCTCCCAAGAGGTTACTGGTGAGGGCAGGTTGGAAATTTATGAAGCAGTTAGAGGCCTCATATTGTCAGAAAGACTAGACACAATATGATTTCAAGGCTCTAGAATTTTAGGAACTTTTTTTAACAGATATTTTTAGCCCTCTGGTTTAATCTTTCTAGTTTGCATTGCTTGTCTTTTACTGCATAACAAACACCCCCAACGTTAAAAGTAAGTTTAAAGTAAAAACACTGCTGTATAGCAGGGGCCTGTATTGGGGCAGGATGGTGATTCTGATGGTCTAGCCTGGGTTCACGATTGTGAGTCAGGTAAATTGGGCTAGCCTGGACAGCTGAGCCTCTGTGCGTCCTCTCTCACCCTCAAGGAGTGCATTTCCTCACGTGGTGCGTTCCACTTGGGCTGTCCCAGTATATTGCAGCATATGTGCTGATGTCCCCATGACTGAGGCCACCAGGCCAAGGCTTGAGTCACAGTAGCAGGAATTGCAGTTTAGCAGGGCCGCTGGGAGTGTGATTCACCGGGAACCATTAGTGTAACAATCTACCATAGTGCAGGACAGAACTCTCTAGAAGAGCAACAGCATACCCAGGGAATTACAGGGTTGTATAGGAATAATTCCTGTCTCCTGGGATGGTTGACTTGTTTTTGCAGATATCTAATGTGGAGTATCTGCGTAACTCATAAAGTAAAATAAGCCACTGTGGTAGTTCCTACAAGACCTCCCTCCCTCTTTTCCTGCCTCTCTGTCATCCCTCTTTCTGCTGCTATTTTCATAGAATCATTTGAATATTTGAACTTATTATAATAAATCCCTCCAAGCCCTTCATTTGACAAATGTAGAAACTGAGGACCAAGAGGAACAATGACTTGCCTGTGTTGGCTTAGGGGGCATTAAAACTAGAAAAAATCAAAATCAACAAGCAACTATATGCCAGAGACACACTGGAGTGAGTGGGGAGGAGAAGAGGGATTAGGGTCAAATTAAGGGGAGTGGGAATTGTATGGGGAATATAACCAAAATGAAAATGCATACATTGTGCAAAAATGAAAAATGATGTAAGAATTATATAAAATAAAATATATTATTTAAAAAAAAAACTAGAATCCACATCTGTTTTGTGATCTTTGCACAAACTGCAATCTAGTGATCCTTGCACACGTGCTCCCTCCCTCTTCATCCTCCATGGCTTGGTGTCCGCAGTTTCACTTACTTTACCTACACACTTGAGGATTTTTTTTCCTCTATGGCTTTATGTCATTTTCTATTCTTCTAATTATCCCATTTGGTCTTTCCTCTACTTTTCAATACTATGAATGATCCCTCATCGCTTCCTAATTTCTCATTAATTTTATTTTCACCAAGTTTAACATTAACTGGATAAACTAATAGAGACGTTAAAGAGAAATTGGCCTCAAATTAGGTCTTGTAGCATCAAACCTCACAGTCCCCAAATTTTATATTATCTTTGGCTTACCTTGTTTTAGCTGCTTTTATGATTAGGGGACTATGGTCTAATATATATAAGTTGGGTTGTTTATCAGAAGAGATCATCCATATCACACAAACCTCAGCTGGTAACAAGTGAATTCAAAGTACATTATAAAATACATTTTATGGGGCCTCCCTGGTGGTGTAAGAGGTTAAGACGCAAACTATGAAGCCATCTACAAACTTTGCAGCATGAGTTCAATCCCCAGCTGGCCAGGGAGCTACCCACATGGCGCAGCAGACCTCTCCTGATTCATCCACTGCTCCCCTCAGCAGTGTATTTCAGTCAGTCTGCCTGTTCTATTTCCCACTCTGCCTCTGGTGAATCCTCTTACCCCCTACCCCCCACACTTCTGGCCTGTACCCCAACTTTTATATGCATAAATAAATAAATCTTTGAAAAAATAAATAAAATAAAATACATTTTATTTTCCATTTAACCTAGAGATGTGCTTCACCGATCAAGAGTGATGACTAGGGTCAGAATGCTGAGTATTCTTCCTTTTGTGCCTTTTGTATTAATATGAATTTTCCAGTATGTAAACCATTATATGGATAAGTTAGGCATCTCTGGAAGCCACATTAATGCTTGCAGTACCTGATTTAAACTTGGGGTTAGGATAGGAGGCCCTTGAGCAAGTCACATATTCTTTGTTTAATATAAAAAATTCAGGTTAAACAAACAAGCATGGATGTTAATGCTAGTTCCGTGAGATCCCCATAGCTTGCTTGGAGTATCATCATCATCTCCATCATTAACAGCCACATTGTTCTCCTCACTTGTCATCAATGAGCAAATTTTTATTTTAGCACAAGTACATTAGAAGGTAATGGGGATAAGGAGGGTCTTTCTTTTGGTTCACTGAGGCAATTTCAAGATGCCAGAAAGAAAGTTTAGATAATTCCACCATATTCTCCTTCAGCTTCTGGAAAATTTTGTTTGATTTTAATCAATGATGACATTGATTAAAACCAAGTGCAGTTTTTCCAAAGAAGTATGAATTAAGGATAGTTAAAGAAATTGGGGGTGATTAGTGTAAACAAAAGAAGACTTGGGGTATGTGAGAATATCTTCAAACATATGAATGAGTCTCATGTGATCTCAGGTGTGGCTTAGTTCTGGTACCTAGAACAAAATTGGGATATTTGAAATTTGAGATTAGTTTTTGCTTACCTTGTCTCTTCTTCTGGAAATCACCATTTACCCAATAGAGGACAACCAAAACTTTATGACCACCTTTACCCTCTCCTGGTGTATTTCCTTATTTTTTTCTACATTGAGTTTCATAATCCTTAGTTCTGGCTGCGTCTTCTTTCTAAATATTTTCACTTAAGCATCACTTCTGAATGTCAAGTCAACATAGCACAAACAGAATTAATATTTTTTTCCTTTAATGTCTTTTAGTTACCTGTATCAACCAGCAACTTGAGTTATTCTTGGATTTTCTGTATTACCTTTTCTATATTACCTTTTATTCCATGTCAGTTCTAATCTGGCCATGTCATTCTAATGTCTAAATATTTCTCAAATTCATCATAGTCTTTCAGCTTTGCCTTCATCTCTTTCTAAATGTCTAAATGGTCTGGTTTTCTAACTTGTCTCCTTTATTCCCATCAATCATCCCCAAATCCATCTTCTATATTGTCACAAAAAAAGGGGAAGAATTACAAATTTTAAGTTGTTGCTGCATCTCAAACCCAGCACTAAGAGGGCAAACTTAAACTTCTGTATCTCCAACACAAGTTCCTGCCTCGCTCCCCAGTCTTTTCTGTTATACTACCTGTGGCACAGTTTTGGCTTCAACAACAGAAATAATTCATCTAATTTCTTCTCTCTGCATGCTATTCGGGGTCTCTCCATCTTTTGTATGGACACCTCTTTTGTTCTTCCCTTTCTCCTCTCTAGGCCCCTCTGCAGCTCTCCCCCAAAAGACGCTGGCTACCTCTCCCTCACCTTTTCAAACAGCTCAGACAACCAGTTTCTCCACAAAGACTTTTCTGACCTTTTTTCTCATCCATGGCTCCCATAATGTTTGCTATGTACTCCTTGAAGTATTCACTTGCTATTTTATAACAAGTTATAATAGTTCTTTTGTCCTTTTGAGACTGTAACTTTCTTAAGGGGAAAATTTATCTCATTCCTTGTTGTAACCTCAGAACCTGGTGAAATGTCTGGCAGCAAGTAAATACTTCATTAATGTCAGAACAATGAATGGAATAATGGGTTGCCTTTCCAAGCCCTGGAATCAGGTTTTGGTGTCAAGATACTAATCCTTTCATTGTCTACAGCACCACCAATTGTATATGAAAAGTGTCTTTTTCATTTAACAGTCTTGTAGTTAAGACTGACAATTTGCTACCAAAACACATTTCTAAAAGGACTTTAAAAGCTAAATTCACACAGTTGCCCCATCAGGATCAGAAGCATAGCAGAATAAAAGACCTTTTTGCCTAAATTAAGTAGCAATTCTTACACTGACCTGGGGGCTCACTGGAAAATCATGATCAAGGTTGGAAAGCAAAATAAGAAGGGAGACTATGCCAAGTGTAAGTCCACTATCCAATGTGTTACAATCTTCAGGCTGAATTTACTGCAGGTGAGATTTTAAAAGATCAGTTGTTATACTATGAGATATATGAGTCATTAGTAAAGTAGAGCTGAATAAATAGCACAGGGTGGTAAATATGTTTCCTTTAGACACTTAAAAAAGAAAGGAGTTCTCAGTACATGCAATGACAATGATTCCATTTTCAAAGGTTTTTATATTTCTTGAATTGACAAATTCCATACTCACATGGTCTGACTCTTATTTCAGGGGTTATTTTGAGATCCTCTTGAAGACAATCACTAAGCTGGTCTAAAAATCACCGCAAAAGGTGCCAGAATACTAGTCTACAAAGTAGGTTTGACAGGGAACAAAATGCTTCATCCTTCTCCGTGAAAATGGAACAATAAAATCCACTTCACTTGTCACTATGAAAAACACTGTTGGACCTCAGACATGACTAAATAGCCAGAAATATAAATTTTAGAAAATCACTTGTTCATCTATTTATTTTAATTAAAGAACACATTGAGCTCTTCCCCCCCCCACCCCCCGTTAATCATCCATGTCGGTATGGCTCCATAGGAAACCCTTCTAATGCTAGCATTTAGGCTCTCAGAACAAATGTAATCAGATAAAAAGCCTTTTCCTCATTACTTAGTAAACAGTCCACTTCTACAACCTGTAAATATTATAGGATAATGAAGATGAAAAAAATGTGTCATAAAGAAGTAATATAAAGTTTTTTAGGCACAAATATATGTTTAAATTTTGAGCATATAATTGACTTTTACTAAGGTACTTGAAAGGGTTGGTGGGTTATTTTCATGAACCTTGTAGCTCAAGATTAACTGACCACTTTCAATAAGAGCCAATGGAATAAGATGATTATTCCATTGTTGTGGATCCCTGCGGTTCTCAGCCCCCCCAATGACGTACACTCTGGTTCCTACAGTGCTGTTAAATTCATTGGAACCCCCAACGAAACTCTTTCCTCCCCCTCCTTGGGGACATGCCAGCAGTTAGCCCCAGGTCACTACCCTCCTTCTGCACTGTCCCCCTGAGCTCTCTCTGTCATCATAGTGAAAGCTTATTTCATCAAGGAGCCTTTCCTTCTTTCTCGGTGGATCTCAGTATTACTGAGCTTCTGTTTCCCCACATCTGGTGTGGCTGTGTTCTTTGGCAGGAAACTAACTTCATTAGAGAATAAAAGAATCTTTTTGCAGCTCCACTTTTGGAAGTAATGGGTTAGTCATTAATTAAAACACCTGTGTTTCCAGAAATGAGTTTTTACCTATTGTCTTATAGCCAGCACCTATGATTGAAGGGCAGATGAAAGTTTGGAGCAGAGTAAAGAGCAACTGAGAATGGAAAGAGAAGTTGGGATACCTGGCTGTAGCAGAACATACAGAGCATCAGGGCTTAGTCACTGTTTTCTCCAGTCCCAGTTCCCTTTTCTATATAATGAGAGCCTTAAGGAAAGGAGTCTAAAAGTCTGAAATTCTACAGCCCCATGAATCTTAAGAAGTCAACAACTAATTAGCTGAGAATGTGAGTTCAATGTAGTTAAAGGTATAGGCAATGAATGTCCAAGTTCCAACAAATATTCTATATATATTTATAATAAAGACAAAATGGGGAAGAGTTTGAAAATGCCTTTGCTTTGGTTTTTCCAGTCCACTGCAAGATTTATCCAGTTGTCCATCTACTTTTTCCTTTCATAAATCAGGCACCTAATAAGTCGAGGCATTAGTGAGGAATGATTAAATACTAGAAATTCTTGTTGTGTCAGTAGGATTAGAGGTGTGTTCCTATTATCATTTAACTTTTCTCTTTCATTCTTCAAGATCTACCTGAAATCTGAAGGCAGGCCAGATATATTTAACGTTGATATGTCACATAAATATTCATCAGCAAGGGCAATTTACTGAAGCCTCAATAAGAACAAGGATCTATAAGAGGTAAAGGTCCTTCTGGTATTTCTCCTGATGATCACCTACAGGAATTTCAAAATGAAATTCCTTTGCCATCTGCCAAAGATCAAATGACATCAGGTCTAGGTCCCATTGTTCAGTGGTGATTACTCAGTGGTTAGTGACCTGTAAGGCTTGGGAAACTAGAAACCTTAGTGGGTTTCCAACAGTTGCATGGTCTTTCCGCATCCATTGCACATTCCCCAGTTTGTCCTCCAGCACTTCCAAAGGGACACATGCATGGGCATCCTTGCAGTGCTAAACTATTTGAATTATCCTCGGTGACAAGTTTTCAAGATCTTTTCTGATCCAGTAATCAAAAAATATGTGCTGAGTGCTAGTATGTCCCAAGCACAGTGCTGGGTAGAGGCATATGTGAAAAAACAGCATAGACAAGGATTCCACTCTGAAGTTTTCAGTCCATTGGGAAGGGATTCCATTTTCTAGACTGACATAGCAAAGATTTTATGTACATTTCTACAAGGCTCCTGTGCTAGAGAGTAGGTTTATTTGGACAAAAACATTACTATGACATTAGATACCCTGATTACCACAATCTTCTAATAGACCAATGGGCCATGGAAATGTCACAGGATTAATAACTCAACTATAAAATATAAATGATTAAATAAAATCTGATTAATAGCTAACAAAAGAGAAAGAAATATCACAGAATTGATTTAAGTACTCAAAACACTGATAAGGTAGCATTCCTCATTTCTCTGGGAGAGCCATCCCTCTCAGGCTGCTATAACCCCTTCTCATTTTGTCTATTTCTATTTTTGTCCTCTTCCCACCATATATTTTGAAATGGAAATAATGAACTGAATGACTACAGTTCACTACTTCTATTCTGGAAATTGTCTTCCTTGAATGTTGTGTAGTTCTAGATCTCTCATCGTGAATAGACAACAGATTGTAGGTACATTTGTAGACAGAAAGGATAGGGAAAGTCCATGCAGAAATATTCACATGGACTGCGTCCTTCCTCACCTTTTCTTTTCTCTTGCTAGTTTATACAACTGGATGTGGTCTTAAGGAAAACAATCCAGAGGCCACTGCCATGTGTGGGCTGGTGGATCTTTTAAGGAACAATTCAAATAGATGTAGGTGAAAAGACAGCTTACATTGATTATCTCCTGTGTGCCAGATGCCACGTATCTTACATACTTTCATTCATTCTACCACCATAGTAAGCCATTTGTCATACCTGTCTCAGATGAATAAACTGGGGCAGAGAAGTTATTTGCCTAATATTGCACAACTAAAAAGTGGTATAACTAAAATACCAATCCAGGCTTTGGGACTCCCCTATGTATCCTTAACCACTATATATCCTACTGTCCTGCTGTAACAAATAGATTGAGAGTCTTTTTGCCACATTTCACATTTCTTTTGAATTGGCATCAACCTAGTTGTATTACCAAAATACGATTTGTGTCCACAGAAGTGGATCTGTTTGCTGTGCCAGTCTGTGCTGCCACAAAGCAAGCAGCGTGTTCCTGAGTCACTCATACTGTGAGCATCTGGCTGGAGCTTGTGCCTTCCAAGTCAGCATGCCTGTCTGGAAGTGGAGCTGCCCAACTGGCTTTTCAACTGACATCACACAGGGAAATCACCTTAAAGATTTCTCTATACTTTTCTAACTTCCTTGTAGTATGGTATTATTTAAGTGGTTATGAAACATGGCTTGAAAATCATTTTTCTTTGATTTAAGTACTTAAAGACATAATTAATGACACTTGTGAGTATTTGGAGTCATTGCATAATGTTTTGCTCTCATTAAGTGCTTTTTAAAATTTAGATTGTTGAGTAGTCAATCAGTGTAATGCTTTTGAAAGGGAAACCATTTTCTGAAATCATAAACATTTATATAATCATCTTCTGTGTCTTAACTTCCATGGGATACAGATCTATTCTGTCTTAGATTGTTATGAGATTGTTTCAAATCATGTTCCTACATATAGATTTCTTTTTGTTTGTTTGTTTGTTTTTATACAAGAACCAGGGTACAGGCCAGATGTGCGGGAAGATGAGAGGATTCACCAGAGACGGAGCGGGGAACACTATAGGCAGACTGGGGAAATACACTGCTGAGGGGAGCAGCGGGCGAGCAGGAGAGGTCTGCTGCGCCATGTAGGACCCTTGCCGGCTGGGATGGAACTGGCGCTGCAGAGGCTGTGGACAGCTTCACAGCGTGCCACCCAACTGCTTGCGCCACCAGGGGAGGCCCCCTACATATAGATTTCTATGTCTTTAAGGACATATGGGGGTAGTTGGGGGCATAATAAGTGCAATCCCTAATAAATAAAAGTGTAAAGCTAAATAGAAAATACACAGGTACTAAATTATCATTAGGTACTAACAATCAAGCCTGACATGATAAACTAAACTTCACAGTTCATTTTGAAAACAAATATTCTCCATTACTCCTTAAAGGACCACACGTATCCATTTGTACTTTGATTTTAAAGTTAGAATTAAATGGTCCATTCTTGGGAATACAATGGAATAATTATTGAAAAAGTTATGTTAAAAATAAATCAAAGAATAATGTGAGTTGCTGAAAGACATTAAATTCCATAAACAAATATACTGGTTTTTCTCACAATAGAATTTTAAATATATAAAATAGTCAGGGGTTATATTTCATTTTATTGTTTTTAGAAAGAAGGGCAAAGACTTGGAGGAGATACTTGGAGCAGAGAGACATATGATGGAGTAGCTCCATATGATGGAGTAGCTCCAACATATGTTGGAGTAGCTTCCTTCAGGTCTCCTGGGCCTTTTCTGTCCCTCTCTACTTTGCACACATGTCATTTTCTTCTTTTTTTGTCTCCCTCTTTCCCTGCACCCCACCTCCATGTGCACATAGGAAAGAGCACACTCCTACCATCAAGCCTGGAACCCCCAGTGGAGTGTGTTCCATCTTGTGCCTCCATCCCTTCTCCCCCCTGCACGGCCCTTTCATAAAATATGAGTTGCCTGCATGGCCTTTTTGCCCTTGTTCTCTCCACACCAGCCATTGAGGCTCTGTGTTCATTAGTTACTAAGTTAAGGTTCAGTAATGCGAAAAGCACAATTTAAAAAATAATATTCCATGGATAATCTGCACGAGTTATAACATCCCCAAGAATTATACCCCAAGTTTTGGGTTCCATAACATTAGGTGGTGATGGCTGATACTTCAAGCTTGAAGATTTAGAATTTACCTGCAGCTCTGCTTCTATGTAAGACAGTGGACAAGGACCTGTACTTTTGGACAGCCCTCCTTTAAATGCAACTCTAAAACTTCTCCCAAGGGTAGGAAGTGAGGTGCAACATGGCTAGGACTAGAAGATACAGGTCATTAAGATAAAAGCTGCCATTGGCAGCCTCCCTATGGGTCTCTCACCCATGTCTCTTCTAAGCATTTTCTTCAACGTCCCCCAAGACCCTGGTACAGATTCAAGGCCCAGACACAAGTGTGGCTACTTCTTCTTATGTCTCTCTGCTCTAAGCATCTTCTCCAAGTCTTCTCTCTTCCTTCTTTTTTTTTTCCCTCAGTCTCCTTTAGTTTCCCCTTGCTGCTCAGCTCCACACTTCCTTGGGTGGGGCTGGGAACATGGAACCTCCCCTTTCTATGGCTATCACACTCTTACGATCTGATTAGCGCAGGCAGAGTCAGCTGTCCACACATGGATTAACCACTGATGGCCAAGAAGCTAGGATCTGAAGAGTACAAACACAGTTGTGGATCTCACCTTGGGTCTGAGGTGGGAATGGAGGTAGAGGCAGGCAATTCTTTGAGAAAGGCAAGTAGAGGAGAGCTGGGTGGTCACACCAATATCTTTCTGTCCTACTTAAATCCTACTCAGATGAATGTAGCTCACACAAATATATAAACAAATATTTTTATGGTACAATTAAAGCTGGTAAGTTTTTTTTTCAGGAAGGAGTTCTTAGAGGCAAGAAGATGTCAAGGGTGATTTACAGGAGCCTGATTGATGGGAGCACTGACTCTCAGTCAGTGAGAAGAGCTTGCCCAGAGTTTCAGAGATGAGAACAAGGGAGTCATGTTTGTGGGAGAGTAACCACTTTGCCTGACTCATCTGAAACACTCTTAGTGTATAAAGAACATTAAGGTGTATTAGATTAAAAGTAAGAATTCACTGGGCCTACCCTGGTGGTGCAGTGGTTGAGCGCTGGGCTGCGAGGCTGCTGGCAGCCTCTGCATCGCCGGTTTGTTTCCTGGCCTCCGGCGAGGGTCCCACCAAAAAAAAAAAAAAAAAAAAAAAAAGTAAGAATTCACCAAGAGCCTGGAGCTGAAAGCTGCCTGGAGGAAAAGGCAACATTTTGTCGTGGAGACACCACTGGAAGAAGGGCCGGGGAACCTGGGTTCTATAGGAATTAGAAATTTCTCCCTGCGAAATGAAGTTCCCTTTGAATGAGTATATGCATCTGTCAAGCACTGCAATTGTGTTTTATTTATTAATTTGAAAGATGCACATTGAGTGATTGCCATGTGCCAGGCAGAACTCTAAGCGTTGATGAGTTGGCAGTGAACAAAACAAAGTGCCTTGCTAAGGGAGCTAATAGCTAATTGATAAAGTAACAATCAGAACTTCACTAGACACATCATGATGGTAAGTCCTGCCTTTTTCTTATTCTTGCATTTCCTGTACACAGACCCCTTCAGAGCTCTTCCTGCCGTATCGGCTGGCCTTGTCAGCATCACAGAAAGTTACCAGACTCTTCAACTGGGGTGTCCAAAGTGTCGCCTAAATAACACCACTCTTTCTTTTCCAAATTCTGAACCATTTAAGAAATAAAACAAGAGAAAGACAGTTGGGGGACTGAAAGAGTTCCTAATTACTGATAAATGCTAGGATACAATTTGACTTGCTGTATGACAGTGGGGATCTGCAAGGACATCAAAAGAAGAAGAAATGAAGGCCAGAGTACTAGTCGGTGGAGAGAGAAACACCAAAATAAAAAAGAAGTAATTCCTTTCCTTTCCCAAAAGGCAGGCTGTCTGAGGCCCACAGAAAGTGCCAGACACAACAGTACCACTGTAAAAGAAATTGAGCTTGGGTTTGCCTCCATAGTCTTGCTTTCTCTTTGAGCTACAAGAAAACGCCGTTTCAATTCAAGTGCAAACATATCTTGTTCATTTTGATTTATCTGAGAAATTTCAATCAAGTCTCTTGGCACAGCACAGTTCCCAGGTTGTCATTTCTTTGAAAGGGACAGGTGATGTATGGGCGCAGCTGACTCAGGGTCTGGCGGCTGCCTTGCCAGCCAGAGAGCCCATCAATCCCGGCCCTGTGTATTCAGCCTCTGTTGTCAGGTTGCTGAATATGGTTGTGGTCCTGGTCAAAAGATTATTTGAAAGCTCACACAGGCACTGAAATTATTCTGTATTTTTTTATTGCTTGAATGATGAATTAAGATATTATTCCTGAAGAGTTTTTGACCTGAGTTTTTATTACTATGCAGATAAGCTAAGGTTATTTCACTCTGCTGTCAAACTACAAAAGCTGTGCTGTCTTTCTCAAAAGTTCATGTGACACTGGGACAGGGACATCAATGACTGTTTTTGCAGTAAATTGAAGACCCCACAGGAATTTCTGCATCAATCTATAAGCAGTCATTGGGCAACAACTTGATGCAAGACACCATGCTGGGCAAGATGGGATAGGTAGATAGATAGATAGATAGAATTGACATCTATCTATATGTCAATAATAAATATGTAAATAACAGGAGCCCCTGCTTTCAGGATACTCAAAATGAGCTTCTTCCAAAGATCAGACAGAATGCTACATAAGAACTTGATTTCCATGCAGTGTGAGTGGACAGTGTGCGTAGCAAGGTAGTCACTGTTCTTTTTTTTTTTTAAAGTGTAACTTTTGAGTAATGCTGGATTTGAAGAGCTTTTTTTTTAAATTTATTTACTTTTATACAAGAACTACAGGCCAGAGATGTGGGAGGATGAGAAGATTCACCAGAGACAGAGTGGGGAGCAGAACAGGCAGACTGACTGAAATACACTGCTGCGAGGAGCAGCAGACGAGCCAGGAGAAGTCTGCTGCACCATATGGGTATCTCCCTGGCTGGCCAGAAATCGAAACTGCACTGCAGAAGCTGCAGACAGCTTCACAGCACTGCGCTTAACCTGTGGCGCCACCGGGGAGGCCCGAGCCACTGTTCTATTGTAGAGTGATTGCAGTGGCCCCCATCATCTCCCATCCAACTGCTACCATCTGCTCTGATCTCTTTTCCCCAGTTCTTCCTTTCCCTTCTTCCTCTCCATTCTGACACCTCTCTATTCCCAAGCATGTCAGGTCCCCCTCAGCTAAGGTTCTCCTTACAGGCTTTCCACCCATTGAAATGCTCTTCCAGATGGCCATAGGGCTTGCTCCTTTGTGATCTTTTGCCTTTTGCCCTCATGTCCAGCTCTGAGGAAGGCCTTCCCTGGATACCCTACCTATAATTCCATGCCCCTTTCTCAGATCCTCATCCCTTAATTTATTTTTTATCTCAGTACTTACTACTATCTAACTTACATCTCTATCTAATTTCTATGATTTATTTACCTGCAATGCTTATGATACTTCTCCCTCCTAAAATGTAAGTTCCACAAGGGCAGGAATTTTGTCTGTCTTATTACTGCTACATCATCAGAGCCTAGAACAGTGCCTGGCCCATGCCAGGCAGTCATAACTTCTTATCAAGTATTTAACAAGTGAACAAACACATGGTCTTGCATTGAGTGTACTGTGCTAGGTTCTTTATGTAAGCCATGCACTGGAACCCTCTCAGCAAGCCCACAGGGGAGATATTACTTGTAGGAGTTAAAAATATTATTTGTAGGAGTTAAATTGTTTGTTCTTAGGCCTTTGGGTGTTTTGGAGTCTGTGTTAGGAGGCCAGTCAATGTTTCCCAAAATGTTCCCCAGGGCAGTGCTTAGCACAGTGGCCTTGCAGGTTCAGAAACACTTAAGTCCACCAAACTTGCCAGTGGATTCATTTGCAGTGAGAGCAAAAACTGCCTCATGAACATGCCTGAGCAAAACAAGTGGTGGATTTTCTGTAAGTGGACCCCTGGAGAACCCAGCCACTGGCAGCATCACTACAACCCTCCTCATCAGCCCCACCTGAACTGGCACCTCACCCAGCCAGTCACGTTGCCCTTTGCCCTGCACTGCATGTGACAGTGGGTTGATTCCTCTCTGTTTCCATTTTCCAACCTTCTATCCAACTCTGTGTCCCTTGAGCTGCCTTAGCAGCCTGCACCTTCAAGTTATTCTGCCTTCTGGCTGCACCTCCAAATTATTCTGCCTTCTGGCTCTGGTTAAAAGTCTTTGGGAAACACCAGCCAAACAGTTGAGAGTAGGAAGACAGAGTCAGCGTATTGTCACCCAAATCAGGGCCATCCATTTGCCATTGGCTGTTAGTCCAGTGATGTCATTGTCTCCTCAAGACTTCTGTCACTAGGGTAGTGTGAGTGGCTCTAGTGCTCTGTCTCTGCCCGGTTCACTATCTCTTGCTGCTTAGCCTTATTAACACTTCTGTAAATAATCTGTTACATTCTCTTCAGCTAACCTCTATGTGCACCATCTTTTTTCTCCCAGGACCCAGATGGGTACAATCCCAATGCCAAGATTTGACTTAATGGCTCTCCATTGTCTGTACTTCAAAGGGTAATCAACTGACCAAGACTTCCACGGATTAATGGGAGCTTTTCCAGATCCCTGTTGTCCAACAGAGCTTTCTGTGATGATGGAAATGGCCCCAAGCTGCACTGTTTTCTATAGTAGCCCCCTACCACACATCTCCCCTGCCCAAAGCTAGGCCCCTGTGAAGGCAGGAAAATGGTTTAAAAAGGGTTCTACAATCTCCCCATTCTCACCTCTTCCCCCCCGCCAACCAGAATTTTTTTTTTTTTTTAAATCTAGACATTTTATTTAGGTTCCAGTAGGGATTAGAGGTGTCATATAGAAATATACACTTCAGTAGGGTATCTTTAATCAGGACATAGTAGTGAGAGACTGAAAACACTGGTCTTTGTCCCATTTGTGATAAATCCATTGATTCTTCTTTGGGTCTTTCCCATAATGTGCCCTCTGGTTATATTATAAAGTCTGTGAGCCCATGAGCCAGGTGTCCTCCTGAACCCTGCCCTCTGAACCCCCCAGATGGGTGGCCAGAGCAGCCTGGAGGTGTGATTTGTGAAGAGTGGATGGGTGGCCCAGCCTGCTCGATGCAGTGACCAATCGGATTTAGAATATCATTTTGTCAGTTTGGTTTCCAAGACACTCCAAAAACATTCAAGAAATGTTGTCTTTGCCATTTGTCTGCAATTAAAGAGAAAAACTAACAAGTGAGCAGTTTCCAGTAGGCTGAAAGTTCTTGTCTTTCATTCTAATGTGGTTAGTTGAATCACAAGGAACAAAGTACACTTTTCTAACTCAATTATGCTCTTATTTTACCCTCCTCTTATTATTGCAGGGAAATTGCAGAACATTTAGTGTGGAGAAAGCCACCTACTTCCTAACTCATAAAGTGTAATTTTAAAAACATTTGCTGCTCAGCTTTTTACTAGTTGTAACAATGAAAACTTGCATTTTATTCTCAACATTATTTTCTATGCAATAATTTTAATATCTGCATAATGTTCCTTCTGTGATGTACCATAATTATTCTCTATTAGTTAGCATTTATAATTTTCATAATTATAAATACTGCAGTGAACATATATGGACATATTGTTTTTCTCATACTTTGTATTATTTCCTTAGGATAAATCGCCATAAGTAGAATTGTGGGCCAAAGAGCTTTAATAGTTTTAATGACTCTGTATACATATTGCAATGTGCCTTTAGCGGCTTACAAAGCCACCTCTGACATACGAGGTGGTTGGCTTCAGAGTGCCCTGCCAGCTCTAAAATTATATTAAATCTGTAAATTAACTATGGAACAAAAAATATCTAATTTAATTTATCTTTGGAATTAAGAAGTATATTTTTGCTCTATGTGTTATGGTGCAGTTACTACACACACTCACACACACACACACACACACACACACACACAGAGTGTACAGATATCTGGCTTCAAGAAAAGATGCACCCCTGTTTTAGAACTGGCTGAACAATGGCAACTTGGCATACCCCTGGAAGCCCCTACTGTGACTGGGTTTATTCCTACACAGCCCAGACCAGAGGACTCATCCTTAGGTATGCAAATGCATAGTTTTCTCAGTAACCCTGCCCTCAGGCCTCAGGCCCTCTAGCCTGTTAGATAGGACTTGCCCTCCCCCACAGGCCATTTTCTTGGGGCCATTGATGAGGAAGCTGAAAAGGTAGCTATCCTCAGACTCAACAGGCCTCTGCTGGCTTTTGGGATCTGAGGCCTGTCCAGAAATTGTAATTCCCAGGTTTGTCTCCTCCCATGCAGCTCTGCGCAGGCCCAAACATTTCCCAGATCATGGGCTATATAGCTTCAGGGAACTGCAACTCCAGTTTGAAGCAGGATAGACTTGGCAGCCCTTGTAAGTGCACCCACTTGTGCTTGGAAGTCAACACCTACGCTTGGAATTAACTGTACACCTCCCACACCCTGGGCTGGGTTTCAGGGCCCTAGATGAGGTGCCCAGCATGCAAATGTATTGTTGTTACCTGTACACCTTCCCTCAGGAATCTAGAACCTCTAGATCTATGGGGCCGCCATCTGTGTAGCTGGTCGTTTATCTGGGGACCGAGATTCCCTGCACCTGCTCTCCTGAGGCAGAAAGAAGAGGGTCCTTTGAACCTGATCCCTTACCCCTGTTGAACTGCAAACTTGGAGTGTTCTAGGTGAAATCTTAAACCAGTCCCATCTACAGGGGGCAAGAAAAGACTGAAGGAGTTAGCACTTCAGACTGGCAGGTGGCAGTTTTAGAAGCAAGAGAACTGACAAAGCTTGTCTTGAGCAGCCACAACCACTAACCAGATCTTAGCAGTTTACATAGAGGCCTTACCTGGGTTTAGAGCATATACTGTTCAGATGGTCTCACCACCACCTTATTATCTCTAGGCTATGTCCTTGGTGCAGTTTTTGAGGGCAAAGAGGTCAAAAAGAGCACATTCCAAGGATGGGGCGGGGGGGTGGTGAGGACCTGCTGATTGCCTAGGTCCAGCTCCTGGGGGTGGGGAGAGGTCATGTCCTTTCAATAACCTCCCAACATTCTACCTCTCAGAGGGCTCTTTAAACCTCATATGCACCCTCTGCTGCAATGTGTCTTGGGTGGTCAACAAGGGGTATCACTAGCATAGCGGTGACTTGTTTGGTAGTTAGCTGGCTGCACCAAAAGCAGATGCCACAGCATTGATGCAGGTATATGCCAGAAAAAATAAACACAGATAAAGACAATGATTCCTCAAAATTAGTGACAACTTATTCTACCAAGAGTCTCATGATCCAAACCAGTGGTTCATTAAGTAGGCTGGGAGGTCAGATCATTCAGGGCATTCACTTAATTCATTTGTAATTTAATAAAGAATGCACATTAGCAGATTCATGAGCTATGATCACACAACATTCTATTTGGATAATGGTATAAGCGCATCTTTTCAAGGCAGCACAATGTCCAAGGCCATTCCATTTTGGAGGACAGCTTTTCTCATTAGAAACATCTCTGTCCATAAGGACAGAATTTGCTGGCTTTCATCTAAGGTTTACTGGGTGCATTTGGTTAAGGGCTTCTATGTGCAAACAGAACATGCCCACTAAGTCTTGGGAAGAGGGAGCTTGGCAGCTTCAGGAACTTGAGCTAATGGTGTAGATCATAATGCTGGTATGAGGAGATGGACTGGGTTGGGAGATCCAGACCAGGATCCCCACCTTCTCCCCTCTGTAATGGTGCATGTTCCATCCCAAGAATAATGCATTCAACCGTTCCAACTTGTAGCCATAAACAGGATCCCAGTGGGGATGTAGTATTTTTCCTTCACCTAGGAGTGTGACCTCATTACAAATTCTAGCAGATGAGGCCTTTCCCAGGCTTGCTGGGCTTGATATTCTCAGCAGGGTAGTATGCGGTGCCAGGATGAGAGCTGAGTAATTTCCCATCCCTCCTATACCTTTGCAGAGTTTGGGGCCTTGGCAGGGGTCCCCATTCTGGCACATGGGAACAACAGGCTCTACTGGTTGATAATTCAGATGTATTCAAATCAGGGGCAGTACTTTAGACCACTCGGCCAAGGTGGGTTTTACTTGTTAGTAACTTAAACTGATGTTTTAATGACAAGAAATACTATGTTCTCTTACCTAGTGTACGGTAAAGAAAAAGTATCAGGCTTTTCTGCCCTCCCGCCATTAGGATAGATGAGGGAACCCTGCGGTCCTGAATGCATGCCTGATGGCGGGCACCTGAAGTGGGTACACCTGGGCTGAGAGGCTGAGTTTATAAGGGCGGCGTCGTGGGGACGCCAGTAGAAGCCAAGAACGAACAGAAGCCGAGAGAAGAAGAGAAGCAGAGAGAACACCAGAGAGAGCCCAGATAGAGTGAGGATTTGCTGGGGGCTGGGAGGCCTGCCAGCCTGCCAGCCCGCCAGCCCCTCAGCACCCCTGCCTGCCATGTGCCTGGTAAATCTAAATAAAAGACCTGCAAAAGCTACTGAGGACTCTGACTCCTCCTTGACCCGGTCTGCTGGATCAGAAAACCTGCTCAGTGGCCTGTCCTGGCCCTACACCTAGTCTTGCACATCATGACCTCTGAAATGTGACCCCATCACTATCCAATGAGGGTGTGTGTATATAGAACCCTAACTAGCTTCTCTAATTCCTTAATTGTAGCAGCCTGTTTTGTTTGGTGATGGGGGAAAGGTTGGGTGAGACCAGGTACCATGTCCTCACAAACCAGGGCATATTTAGAACTCTCACTGGAGAGTGGGGACCAAGATAATAAATTTGCCAATCCCCCACCTGTTGGAAATTACTGTGGATGGCTCACACTTCTTCGGCAGTTGTTTTGGGAATTATTTAAAACACACGGGTCATACATTAACCTAGTCACTGTATTTATTTCGATGGCAATCCAGGATTTTGGTGAATATACCACCTCACCCAGGCACTATGGTAACCGCACCCAAGCTGCTGTATCTACTGAAGGGTCAGCTGATGAAGCTCATACCTGAGCTAGGACATCAGTTTTGTGACTTGGGGGAGGTGACAGTATCTTAGGAACCGAGAACTGGAAAACATTGAGGATTGCAGGCTGACCCAAATTCTTTCCCTATATCTTGACCCCATCAGGGCCCATTTATGCTCATCCACCCCTTGGCTTCCAAGCCTCGGGGTTAATCTTTGTAAACAGCCCAACTGTCAGTGCTACGGGTTAAGGGCCGGAGCTGATGAGTAATCATCAGCCAAATCGCTGAGTTCTGCCCACTGGCTGCTGTGATTTGTTTCTCCCGAGAGGCTCCATCTGGAGGACTGCCGCGTACACTGCAGGAGCTGGTGGTGGTATGTTGGGTTTCTGCCCCTGCTAAACTGAGGAGGGACTCTCCCCTTCTCTTCTTTCCACTACGGTGCCCAATCCATACCTTCTCGAGTCACCATACAGATAACTCAAATGGTAACCGTGCTTGGGGGATGCCTAGAACTTTCATCTGCTTCACTTGCATTTTTTTGCCTTCTCAAAGGTGACTGGTGCCATTTCTTTGCTAGGTGATATGAGGGACAGAGGCACTGTGTCAGGTGGGGAACAGAAGTCTTCTGAACCCTCCAGTACCCATGAAGTCTTGCACCTCTTCACATTCTTAGGGGGTGGATAGGTTTGCACCTTATTGATGACTGTTTCAAGGACAATGTGTGTCTTACCTAGACAACTCCCCAAAACTTTACAGCAGTGTCTGAACCTTGATTTTTTTGTGGGCACACTGCCCATCCTCTCCCTTGCAGCTATTTCAGCAGAGCCTTTGGTGTCTTGCTGCAGAGGCAAGTGTTCACTTGTTATGACATCATCCATGTGATGATCCCATTTTACCAATGTGGGGAAGGAGATGCAGCTCAGGTTACTGTCCCGTGACAGCTGTGCAGGTAGCTGTGGAGAAGCACTTGGAAAGTCCATTGTGGCCCTCTCACCTGAAGCCAAATTGATCTTAGTTATCCATTGAACCCAGTGACAAAGGTTTCAAGACAAACGCAAATATTTACAAGGTTATAAAAAACATAGCTGTTTTAGCAGAGAAAACTTAGTTTTCTTTAGAAATTAAAGACAACAGGAAATGGGAAGTTATTTTCATAAGACAAGTAAAGTTGGGCCTCCCCGGTTGGCGCAGCAGGTTGAGCGCAGTGCTGTGGAGCTGTCCACAGCCTCTGCAGCGCAGGTTCGATTCCCAGCCAGGAGAGACCCACATGGCTCAGCAGACCTCTCCTGTCTCTCCCACTGCTCCCCTCAGCAGTGTTTTCGGTTGTCTGCCTCTTCTGCTCCCTGCTCTGTCTCTAGTGAATTCTCTCACCCTCCCGCGCCTCTGGCCTGTACCCCAGTTCTTGTATAAATAAATCTTAAAAAAAAAGAGAGAGAGAGAGACAGGGAAAGTTTTCTTTTTTAGGCAGATTCCTTAAAAGGTAAAGAGAAATTTCACAATCCCAACAGAAATGTGCTAATAGGCCAAGAAAACGGTCCTTCAAGCAGATGAAAGTAAATTGTTTTGTTTTACCTAAGCATACTATTGATGTGAGAGCTTACTTTTCTTTAAGTCAATGAAATCCAGGTTTCCCCCACCTTTATTTTTTCCAGTCTCTGTGGGCAGCCTGGGGTGTTGGTTTCAATGATGTGGTGAGAAAGAGAAGGAATGCAAGATTTCTCCTAGGAATTATGCAATATATGTGGCTATTATCTGAAGTCTAGCATAGTTGCAATGTAAGAAATTTGCAATGTAAGACATTTCCTGCATTAGGGGTCAGACAGCATGGGGAGCTCTGTCTTTTTAATTGTCAATCCCCCATCACTTTCCTTGTCATTCTTTTCACTTTCCCAGTGAGTCTTCCTAACCAGGCTCTGTCACAAGTGTCACCTTAATCCAGGGCAGCTTGCGTCCTCCAAATTTTGCAAAACTGCATGTTGAGGTTTCCAATTATATTCCTATTCTCTCACCTTGGCTGCTAGCCCTGAAACCAGCAGGGGACAACTGCACATCCTTCTCTAACTTTACTTCTCCCAACTTTCTAACTCGAGTTTCAGCCTCTATTCAGGCCCAGGCCAAACTGCCTGCAGAAAAGGACAGCCCACCACTATCCACAGCCATTTATTTCCGTTATTTGCCACCATGTATGTGCAGTTCCAGGAACAAGTGTATTGAGGCAGCTAGCTTTTTTAGGGCATCCCTTGCTCACACAGTCCCCAAGCATCTGAACTATGAATCACCCCTCCTCACAGAGACGTTGAAGGCAAATGTAGGATTTTTCCTGCAGATGTCTCTTTCCCCAAGGCACACAGGGCATCTGAGGGAGTTGGTACCTGAGATGTCTTTCATGAACCCACTCCCTGGCACTGCCAGGTAGACAGAGTTGCTTAGGAGATCTGGCTTCAGGAAGAGGCTAAGGATTGGAAGGGGCTCCACATCATCCAAGGGTACATCTCCAGAAATCTCTACCTGTGGCCTGATCTATTTTGACCTGGCCTGGACCCTGGGACAGATCTCTGGGGTCCTGGATGTTGAGTCACGTGGGTATGTGCTTGTATGGTTTGCTCCCACAATTTGCCTTCAGGAATGAGGTCCTCTGGCCCTGTTAGATAGGGTGGGCCCTAAGACGCGGGGCCCTATTCCTAGGACAAGCAGTTCTCTGCCACAAGGAGGCCTGACTGGAGGCTGCTGTTAGAACTTCAAGGGCCTACTGGCTTTATGGGCCTTGAGGCCTCTCTGGAATCCATTATTATTCTCAAGTTATCTCTCAATCCCAGGGAGCTCTGTCAGCCCAGGAATGACTTCTGAGATCTAGTTTCAGGAAATCAGTAACAATGTTTTGGAGCAGAAGGCATTTGGAGGCCTGGGGTTTCCCCCAGCACTTTCCTCTGTGGCCCAGCCTGTCTCTATATGGCCCAGATTAGGGAATTGACTCCAGTGAGCCTGAATACAGAGTTGGGGAGGCAGAAGCTTGTGCAGGAGGCTGCCACAGGCACTCACCCTCAGGCATGTGGGGCCCCCAAGCCTGTGTGAATGGAAGGCTACCCCCCCAAACACACACAGACACACACACACACACACACACACACACAGCATCTGGGCACAAGTTTCCCCACAGTACTGTGAAATCGAAAGGAAAATGTTCTTGGAGCCAGAACCCTTAGGGCCAATTGGCAGGAGATATACAAGGTGTCTGTGGGAGTCAGGTTTCCAGTATCTGCCATGATGGGCATCCTGCCATGGAAACATTAAGAAGCTCTCTTAAGCTCTGACTCTCAGGGAAGAAGCTTGTCTGTGTGAGATCAGGCTGGACATTGGCAGTGTAGTGTGGCTCCCAGCTGTCCCTACCTCGTCAGTTCTATCCTAACAAGACTGAGACGCTTGGACCTATCCCAGGAGGCGGGCCCTCCCACAGTGTCCCTAGTGAAGACACAGGAAGGTAGTTTCCTTTACAACTCCCACGGCCTTATTTTCAATATAGGACTGGGAGTTTCTCCCATAATCACGACCCCATGTGTCTTCTATCCACATCACCCTGGTCACACCCAGAATGGCTTTCAAGGTCTCATAAGATCAGACTTCAGGTGAATCGGCAGCTTGGTTTTAGAATGGATGGACCCCACACATTATAATTCCTTTTTTTTAATTCTTTTTTTAAAGATTTATTTATTTATGCATACAAGACTGGGGTACAGGCCAGAGGCGTGGGGATGAGAGGATTCACCAGAGACAGAGTGGGGAACAGAACAGACGGACTGGCTGAAAAACACTGCTGAGGGGAGCAGCAGGTAAGTCAAGAGAGGTCTGCTGCGCCATGTGGGTAGCTCCCTGGCTGGGTATCAAATTCATGGTTGTGGATAGCTTCATAGCTTGGTCTTAACCCCTTGTGCCACCAGGGAGGCCCCACACATTATAATTCTAAGTAACATAAATGATAAGAAAAATTCTTTTGTGGGTCTGAATTCCAAATAATTATTATGGTTACCATTGAATAATAATAATAATAATATAATAATATACAGGAAAGCTTCAACTTACCACATTTATTGTTTCTGAGTCTTTAATAAACTTTGCATTCTACCTGAAAGTTAATTCAGAGATGACCCGGTTATAGTTACCAGATTTGATGAATAAAAATACAGGTGCCGCTAAAATTTGAATTTCAAGTAAACAATAATTTGTTTAGCATAGCTTTATCTCATGCTTACATTAAAAAAATACATTAAAAAATTATTGTTTACTTGAAACTCAAATTTAACCAGGCATCCCTATATTTCATCTGCTAACTGTACGAGTTTTTGCACAAGGATGAAATTACTTGCTTTAGTGCAGAGGATAAATTCATAATGATTTAGAATGATTTGAACTTATTGGGGGCGCAGTGTCTGTCTCCATCCCTGGCAGTTATACACATACTTCATTTAAACTATATATTTCAACCAAAGATAGCACAGGAATGGTAAAGACAAACAGAATGTGAATCCTTTGATTCTGTCATTCCATGTCACCCCTTGAGTTTTCAAATAAAATTTATTTAAAGAGTGTGACATGTAAGGTATAACATTTTTGTTTGGAAAGCACATACTTTAGTTCACATGACACATGTTTTACTATATGTTCTGGGTTGAATTGTGTTCCCACAAAACACATTGCATTCCCAACTTCTAGTACCTTCGAACATGACTCTATTTTTTTTTTTTTTTTAAGATTTATTTATTTATTTAGACAAGCACTGGGTACAGTCAGAAGCACGGGAGGGTGAGAGAATTTACCAGAGTCAGAGCGGGGAGCAGAGCAGGCAGAAGGACCGAAGTACACTGCTGAGGGGAGCAGCGGGCGGCAGGAGAGGTCTGCGCACTATGTGGGACACTCGCCGGCAGCTAGGGATCGAACCAGTGCTGCAGAGGCTGCAGGCAGCTTCGCAGCCCAGTGCTCAGCTGCTGCGCCACTGGGGAGGCCCACATGACTCCATTTGTAAATAGTGTCATTGAGATATCTTTAGTCAAGTTCAGATGAGGTTGCATTTGAGTCAAGTGGGTCCTTAATTCACTACGGCACATGTTCTTGTAAGAACAGGAGACAGAGACACACGCAGGTGACTGCCATGTGAAGACACAGACCAACAAGGAGAAAATCATGTGACAGAGAGGCTGACATTGGAGTGATAAAACTGCAACACCAAAGACTGATGACCTCCACCGGAAGCTAGGGAGAGGCAAGGGAAGACTTTCCCCTGCGGGTTCCAGAGGGAGTGTGGTCTTGCTGACATGTTGATTTTGGACTGCTAGCCACCAGAAATTTGAGAGAACATATTTCTGTTTTATTAACCTGTGCAGCTTCTGGTACCTTGTCATGGTGGCCCTCAGGGGCTAGTACGCTAAAGCTGGATAATGTCTTTAAAGTTAAAATTCATTCCTTTCTGGAAAAAAAGTGTTTTTCTTAATTTGTTGTTATTAAATATCAGTATGATTATTTTTCACATAGTTATTTCCTCTTAACATATTCATTAATATAATTAGTATGAATCCATTGTTCTTATGAATCCATTTTTCTTTTTTTGTATTGTAATTTTACTTAGTGAAAGTTTTTTACTGGCATAAATATATTTGGGGCTTAATAAGAGACAATGTTTACCATCTGCATTTCTTTCCTGGATTTCATAAATTTTTTGTTTTGTTTTATAATTATTGCTGAACATAATTTTGCCTAATGAATGTCAAGTGTACTATGTACACAACTGTGCTTGGTCCCAGCATCACTTATTGTGTGACATTGTCAGGTTTCTTAATCCCTGAAGCACAGTTACCTTCTGTATAAAATGAAGCTATTAATACCCACATCAAAAGTTGTTAGAATTTGATGAAATAATGCCCATCGAACACTCGGCACAGAACATGGCTTAAAATAAGAATGCAAATAATATTGAATACTCTTTTTACGCTGCTGCTGTTTTACTCAGTGTGATTTATCCAAGAGTGGTGTCATGTAGCTGCATTCCTGAGGTCATGTCTTCAAGATGCAGAAGGACTCCCTGGGGACCAAATTTTAGGCCTGGAAGAAAATTTCATGTGGGAGACCTTTTCCTGAGGGTGCATGTAAATTCCGGGCCCCTTTAAACCACCCCATCATGTGGGTTGTAGCTTGTGTATAGTTTCAGCCCTCAAAGACCCAAACTTTCCAAGATGCATCCAACAGCCCAAAAAACAGGGAACACGGCTTGAATAAACACGACTTGTAGGAGGAGGATCACTACCCGCAGAGGGCGCTCTGCAACCATAGGAGTCTCTCTCCATGCTTTATACTGGGCATCCGAGTGGAACTGCTCCTTAGGTGGTGGAGGAAGCCTTAAGCAGTGATCCAAGATGATTTTATCTTAAGGGCTGATTATTATTCTTTGGAGTACCCTGAGACTGGGAAACCAGGACTTAAGAATAACATAACTGCATAATCAAAAAGATAAACTCATGCCATTCACAGCAACATGAATGGAGCTAGAAAGGATTATGCTCAGGGAAATAAATCAGAAGGAAAAGGAAAATTGGATGGTTTCACTTACAGGAGGAATATAGGGGAACCAAACACACTTGTTTGGGCAGGGAAAAAAATAATAACAATAAAAAACAAAACAAAATTAACAGGCAACTGTAAATCAGAGACATTCTGCAGGGGAGGAGAAGAGAGAAGGATCAAAACAAGGGAGGGAAGCACACAAGGGACTGTGGTGATGGTGCACAGGTGAATTGGTGGTGGGAATTCTATGGGGACTACACCTGATGAAAGAAAGCAAACATTGTAAAAAAATGAAGAATGATGAAAATAGATATAAATAAATTATATTTTAAAATTGGATTGAGCTGTAAAAAAAAGAATAACATAATCTGCATGAAGCCAGACTGTTAATAGATATTATATTACATAATAATATGATAATGAAGATGACAAATTTTATTTAATTTTTATTATATGCCATCAACCCTACTTCACAGATGAGCAGCCGGAACTTCAGAGGAGTAAGTAATCTGTGAAATGCCTCCAGGCTGGTGAGCAGCTGAGCCAGGACACACTGCCTAAGAAGCCACTGTCATCTGAGATGCCATCCTGAGTGTCCAGGGCCTGGCTCTCTCTGCGTACCCTTGTCCCCCAGACCAGAGACTCCATCGTACAGGGACATGCCGAGCATCTCCCATGTACCTGTGTCGTGTACCACTGCATTGTGCCTGGAAGGGTGGAGAGGATGATGTCCACTGCCGATTGTTGTGGCCCCGTCCTTCATCCTCATCCTGGATCCTACAAGCCTTTTCTCTTGGGACCTCAGTCTTTACCTCCTCAGCCACTAGGCCACTGAGGCATGCAAGGTAAAGGCCAGTATTCAGGACAAGTTGCAGAGAAAGCTTTTGCCTCCACTTGTTGAGGCACTTGAAGAGGGCCCAGGGACAGGAACAGAGAAAGACATGGAGACTGACAAATGGCTCCCTGCCCAATCACGCTCTTTGGGAGCAGTTTTCAGGGCTAATGACCCACTGTGCAGAGCATGCCCTTTGTCCTCTCTTGGTTCCTCGGCCTTTCTGACTGCAAAGTTGGAGACTAACCTTGCCAACATCCTCTTCCTTCTTCTGCATTATCCCCTATATTCCAGGCATTGCCCTTCTCATTCTTTGGGCTCTTTCTATGCATCCGGTAGCAGGCTAAACATATCATATACTTTCTCATTTACTTTCCATGATTGTTAGGAAGGCTTCATAGTGTCAGGTGCCATCTTACTCCCAATTCATGTATGCAGCATCCGGTGTTCAGAAAGGTAAATTATATTTGTGTAAGTCACCCAGTTATAAACAGTAGAGCTGGAATTTGAACCCAAGTCTCTTTGACTTCAAAACTCATGTCCTTCATATTATCCCATTCTGACATTTAGAAACATTTAGGCTGAGACTGGCAGAAAAGAAAAGAAAAGAAATATAATTATACAATGATTCCAGTTGGAAATTTGCCGGGGACCAGCCTCCGGCAAAATGTCGTGTCAGGGGTTCCTGAAAGGATGAGACGGCCTAGGCGAACTGTAAGGGGCTGAAACTTAAGCCGGCTGAAGTTTTTGCCTTTTCTTTCGAGATGAGAATTGCCCTATCACCAGCAGTGGACATATTCTGTTATTAAGTAATGCCAAAGAACCTGAAGAAGTCCAGATCCTACTGAACACATGAACCGGCCCAGCCTGTGAAGCAGGGGGAGCTAGAGACAAAAGCGACTTCGCTGGAATCTTAGTCTCTGTGGAAACTTTAGTTAACCACAGAAAGGCTTGAGACTTTCCTGGTGGGCACTTGAGAGACAAAGATAATTTCATTTTGAAAAATCCTGACATTAACCCCTTCCCAACCCACTCTGGTCTCAACAGCATCCTCCATGTCATCTACATAGTAACTTTGTTGTTGTTGATATACTCAGGAAATCATGCTTTTGAAAAGAATACACAGAATAAGAGCCCTGACTAGATGTGGAATGAGGAAGGGAAAAATTTGTGCTTTTTAAAGCCAGGTTTTACATCCTGACACCTAGACCCAGACAGACATTGTCATTGCCAGCAAAACCAGTGCTGTGATGGACAAAGGCTGTGATCATGGCGCCCTGGCCAGAGCCCACATCAACTGTTATGTTCATAGAACTGAAAAACCCCGGATTAAAATCCCCAGAAGGGGATTAAGATGCAGCCTATGAAGCTATCTGCAGCCACTGCAGCACGAGTTCAATCCCCGGCCAGGGAGCTAACCCACAAGGCACAGCAGACCTCTCTTGACTCGTGCGCTGCTCCCCTCAGTAGTGTATTTCAGTCAGTCTGCCTGTTCTGTTACCCACTCTGTCTCTGGTGAATCCTCTCACCCCCATACTTCTGGCCTGTACCCCAGTTCTTGTATGCATAAATAAATAAATCTTTAAAATCCCCAGAATCTTTGGGTTTTATTTGAATCTTTGGGTTTTATTTTCTGGCTTATCCCAATATTGTGCTTTTCCTGGGTGTTGTTCCTATTTGTGTTGTTGTTTGCCAGGCTGTGCTGTGGAATGGTGCCTTTCTTCTTCCCTCTTCAAAACCTGTCCGAGCCCATCACTATTGCGCCTAACTGAGTAGAAAACTAGGCTGGATAACTTCCTTGGGGTAATTTTTAGCAAGATGTATTGAACAGAGGCTGTGTTGATTGGCTGAGAACCTCCTGTATGCATGAAAGGTAATATTTATTAATCATGGAGCTGGCCCACCCACTCTAAAATCTTGCTTTTGCTGTTTGCTTCATGGGCCTATTCTCTATATTACATTGGAACTGCTACTTCCAGGCACCTCACAGCTGTCCAGCTGTGCATTAGCTTTAGAGATAGGACGGGTCACAAGTAACTGCCTAACTGAAGGGCAAGAAATCATTTTCCTTCCTTCCTACCTTCCTCTCTTCACCCCTCTCTTTCCTCTCTCCTTTGGACAGAATTTGCCATTATACACTGACCTTCTATTTGCCTGCAACACATGGGTATCAATGGAGCTGGCTAAATATGTTCATATGTTGTTTTTTTCTGGTTCACCACTCTCAGCTCACTGCAGTTGCCTGAAATAAAAAGGTCTTCCAGCAGGGGGCACAGGAGGCTTCCTGAGGCTCAGGAAGCCCTGGCTCCAGGACTAGGTGTATGTCCTACCTTATTTTCTTGATTTGTTCAAGGACAGAGTCACATGCCCTAGATTTCATCCTGGAATCTGACAGCATTGTCATAGGACCCTTTCATAGACCAGACAATCATAGAGGCCATGTGGGAAATCAGTGCACACAGCCTTCCTCAGCACTGCAATCCTGAGAACATACAAAGGTGAGTTAGCAAAAGTCTGCATGAAAATAATCTTAGGGACATGGAAAATAATCTTAGGGACACATCAAAATTTTGGCTTCAAATATGCTGTGTAAACAAAAAGTAGACTGACTAATGGGAGAAACTAACAAACAAACCAAGTAAACCAAACCACTCAAGCATATATGGAGCATGTAATCGTGTGGGTCTTAACCAGAAGGATTCTTCAGATCACCTAAGAGCTTAAAATAAAACAAACATTCCTTGATCCTCCCTATGAATGGTCTGATGGGATAAGTCTGCATGGGATCTGGATATTGGGTTCCTAAAGGCCCACAGATGATTCCAATATTTACTCCTAGCACCTGATACGCTGCTGCAAAGGCTATTTGCATGCCCCTCCAGTTAGCGTGATAATGGGAATAGGTCACTTCTAGTGAACTTTCACTTTCCTGAATTAGTTTGCTACTATTTAAAACAGGCCAAGCTGGGCCTCCCTGGTGGCACAAGGGGTTGAGACGAAACCTATGAAGCTATCTGCGGCAACTGCGGTGTGGGTTCGATGCCCGACCGGCTGGGACGCTGCACACATGGCACAATAGACCTCTCCTGGCTTGCCCGCTGCTCCCCTCAGCAGTGTATTTCAGTTAACCTGCCTGTTTTGTTCCACACTTTGTCTTTGGTGAATCATCTCACCCCCCCTCCACCACACACACCTCTGGCCTATACCCCACTTCTTATATGCATAGATAAATAAATCTTAAAAAAAAAAAAAAAAAACAGGCCAAGTTGCAGAGCTGGACTAATTACTGAAATCCGAAGTTCAGACTTGAGCATGATCAGGCGCCCAGACCTTTTCACATTACCCTGCCCACTGCCCACCCAAACAGCCCCGGGACCACGTTGACAGGGGCCGGGAGAAGGCTGCTGAGAGGCTTGCTTCCTTAGTAATCAATTACAGCATACTGATGCCTAACAGGATTAATTTGGTCCTTTCTCTAAGACTGGTAAGTATTAGAAAATTGAGCCTGCTTTATTTTATAGTCTAAGAAGCAGCAAATGAGTCTTAAAACAGTGCTCATTCAGGTCACTAATTATTTAGTGATATGGAACTCAGACTTCTCAAAGGAATAATTAAATCTGTTCATAGTAGGAAGAAAGTAATATATGGGCATTAATGATTTCATTTACTTTTATTAAGAGAGTAGAAGACTCCCCGAAAAAAGCACCGAGATTGAACAAAGGGGCAAGGAGTCTCCCCAGATAACTTCTAGCTGACAGCTTCCAAGACAACAGCAAGCATGCTACGAGAACTGGTCGTCCGGTAAACTGGCTAATTCTCATTCTCCCTCCGCTCCTCCTCCTGATACTCTGCTCACCCTTCAAGAGGGAGTCGAAGGTCAGCTTCTCTGTGGGGCTTCTACCTCCCCTCAGCTCTGGGGTCTCTTCTCCCCTGGCTGTTTATGTTGAAATTATGTCTCTCTCTATGACAGTGAGCTAGAGCTCGGGAACTCTGACTCATTCAAAGTGAAATGAATTAATTAATAATGCAAGATGAATAGACAAGTAGGGTTTTCCTTTCTTGCAGGGAATGTGAGTGGTCATTGAAGGATATGTCTGAAAGAAAAGAACTTGTCACACTTCCCACTTCCTAGTCTCCCATACCTTTTCCAAGTAGGTATTTAATTTCACTAATAATTTATTTCTTTTGGTTAAATATTACTCATGCCTGAGGGCCTTGTTTAAAATATCAACATCCCTAGGAAAGCCAGACCACCTCCTTGGAATCTGAGTGATTAGTAAATCTGTTTTTCTTGTGAGGGTTGAGGATGGTTCAATGAACCTCACATAGGAGTTCAAATGTACACAATGGAATATTACTCAGCAATCAAAAAAGATAAACTCATGCCATTTGTGGCAACATGGATGGTGCTGGAAGAGATTATGCTAAGTGAAATAAGTCAAAAGGAGAAAAATACTGGATGGTGTCACTGTCACTAATATGTGTATAAGGAATATAAAGTAAATAAATTATAGGGTCAGATAAAGACAAGCTTAAAAACTAACTCTTGATAGCACCAATATGGGGAATAGGAGGAAGGGTAAGAACAAAGAGGTATGAAAGCACAATGGACTGTGGTGCTGGATTATGGGAGATTAATTAGGTGGTGGCATTATGGTGGCAATACCTAATGGGGGTATCCAAATATTACTTCAATTAAAAATCAATTATAATTAATTGATTTTAAAAAGAACCTCATCTCCAGCCTGTATACCTGCTCTTGTATAAATAAATAAATCTTTATATATAAAAAAAAAAGAACCTCACCTGGGGAGCACAAGATTTGAAAGACATGTCACCTCAGGATTCTGCAGTGGGCCTGCCCTGGACAAAGGATTTCTTACTAGGAAAGACAGGTGTAGGCTCCAGGGAGCATGGTAACTGAATAATGAACAAGCAAAATGTCCAAGTTGGAAGAAAATCTAAACCTTCATTTCTTAGACGCAGCAGCTGAGGCCCAGGGAGAGGAAGGATCTTGCCCCAAGGTCAGCGTGGGGACTTCACAACACACATGCAAAAGGGATTCAGTAGTGACGTAAGCAATGCCCTTGTGCAGTCCCTGGTGTGGCTTGCGAGGCACCTTCCCAATGCCGTTGCCAGATACCCAATGCCAGAGCTTTGCTGGGACTGTAATTCTAACATCATTCTGCATTTTTAGCACTTTTAGCAAGTGTTCCCAGGCGATCGTGCTAGTCAGCAGGTTTGGGGACCTGTCTAGTTTATCAGGACTATCCATGTGGACAAGCACAGGGAGGTTTTTAGTGTTCAGCAGGAGCCTTATCTTGAGGTGTTTGCGCCTGTTATTGACAGGTGCTTGAGTTCTAGTTTATTCAAGGGTTCTGTTGTTTTGATTTTAGCCTTGTGTGGGGGTGGGGTAGAGGGTGGGGGCTGGCTGGTGTTTTGAATATAGCCTCAGCTTCTAGGAGTAGCCTCTTCTCTGAGGTGGGTGCTCTGACCTGATTCTCCCTGTTGACTCAGGATCCAGCTTTTCCATATTGAGAGTCTCGCGCTCAAGTCACTAAGCTTTGCTGTGCACCCCTACCCCTGCCACTCCCCATAGTGCACTCTCCGTCCTGGGTGCTAGCTCATGCACTTCCTTATCAAGTGCAGTTGTGGGTCTCCATGGCCCTGATGTTGGCATATGCCCAATGTCACAGCTGTATTAGGCTGCCTCCACAGCCGCCCCTACCTCTTGTGGGTTTTCCTGTTCCATTATCACTATAAATAATGATTACTTAAACACTTTTCTACCCCCTTCACCAGACTCTTGTTCCTACTGTGTACTAGGGTCATATGTTCTTCTCTCAGAATATTATTTTGCTTGGTTTGTTTTACTGTAACTTAGTTGTTAGTAGGCAGAGAGTGGAGGAGGTAAACCTGGCATGTGCACTTGCTGCTATCTTGCTGGACTCCTTCCCAAGTGTAATTCTTTCATAAGAAGTTGTTATTATGAAAACCTGCATTATAGTAAAGAGGTGTGGGCCATCTTGGGAATCATTAGATTCAAATTAATAGTGAAAGTCAGAAAGTAGCCTCTAAAGAAGAGGACAAAGTGACTAACATAGAAAAATCCCTTGAAAAGCATCACAAGAATGGAGAATTGCAAGAAGCATAAAGTGGTCAACAGTATCAACTGTTGAAGATGTTGAGTAAAGTGAGGGACATATCTTTTGACTTGGGACTATGGAGGCTGTTGGTAATTTGTCAGTGGAGTGATATAAGTGCAAGACAGATTAGAGTATATTGCTGAAGTGGATAAGTGAGGAAGTAGAGAGAGTTATGCTTAGCAAGCAAATGGGGCAAAGAACTAAAGAAAGCTAGGAGAAAATGCCAAAACTGTCTTAAGAGGAAGCATTTGTTGTTACTATTATTGTTCCTTCTACTACTGACATTTATTGAACACTTACTATGTGCCAAGCATTTGTATTATGTGTATAAGGTCTGTATATGTGAAAGTAAAGGAGGTTAAAGATATGGAGCAGTTTTATAGATGCAAGTCTTAGGAAGATATAAGGAGAATATGTGTGAAGGTATAAGGAGAATATGTGTGATGACTTGGTTGAAGAAATGCCAATACCTGTTAATCAGCAATCACATGTGCCCACTTTCCACTCCACTTTCTAACACTGAGATATACATGTGGCCCATCTTATCATTTTCTTATTTCAGAGATGAACAGGTGACTCAAATTTGGCAGTCAAAGTCCTTCCTGGTATTTTTTTTCTTAAGCCATCATCAAGAAAATGAAATTTTCTTTCCTGTAAGGACAATGAAAGCTAGAGTTGCTGGTTGTGTCCTTTGCTATCCATATGGAATTATCTTCCTTGGATTGAGGAATGGAAGAGGAAAAGTTTAGAAGTGAAAGACAAAGTCTGAATCTGAAAAATTTACACTTCCAACTAGGTGTGGTTAAATCCAGCCCCATCTTTAGGGCTTATTTGCTTAAGTTGGGTGTCACAACCAAAGTCTTTCAGGACTGATGCAGGGAGGTAAGACATGCAAGGAGGGATTAAAACAGAATGGGAGTTAGGATGTCTCTGCCAAATAAGGCAGAAAGGAAATGAGAAAATAGTGTATAATATAGTTGATGGAGGGGGACAGCAATATTTGGGGTTCGGAAGACTTCTATTTTCTCTAGCATAAGTAAGAATAAGTCAACTTCAAATTACAGTGGAGAAAGTGATGAAACTTCAGAAATGTGATGGGACAATAACTAGTGAGGGAGAATAAAAGAAGAAACTCACATGGAGACACAGTGGAAATGTCATGATCATTGAAAAACTGAATATATGTGGCAAAACTCACACAGCTTTTCTTCTTTTCTTCTATCCCACACAGCCTTGCCCTACAAAGTGTGAGTGTAAGAATAGAAAAGGCAAACAATTAAGTTGATCTTGAATTTTATAGAATATGCGCAATGAATGAACAAAAGGTTAAGGAAATTAGAGTTGAAGTTATTAAAGGAGAAAATGGCTGAAGTAATGGGCTGTGCAATCCAGGCAACACACAGAAGTAAATGAAGCCTCAATGACCCAGCAGACCGGGAGATGTGAGATGCCAAGGTCATGGTGACATTCATAATGATACAGTGTAGTGGTCACATGTGAATGAAAACTGGAAAAAAAATGATGATGAGAGGGTGTGATCTTGGAATTCAAAATTCAAAAGTGGGTTAGATGCGGGAAATGTCAGGACACTGGTGTAGGATGAGCCACTGAAGTAAGGAAGAACACATCGAATGCTTAGCAACACCTCAATTGTTTTTAATTTAAATCCACAAACATCAAATGAACATTCAACACTACCAGGTAATCATCTCTTTTCATGATTTTTAGAGGATGACCTTGATTCAAGCATCAGAGAAAAAATACATGCAGACAATAACATCCAGTTTGTAATCACTAAATGTAATAACCTACTTGTAACTTAATTCCCTCACTCTGCTTTCCCTCCTGTTGCAAAAAAGTGTCATTAGCTTCTCCAAGGTGAACCTCTCCTGTTAGGATTCTGTGTTCTGTTTCTGCTCTTTTCATAAGAGCTATACCTCTGTAAGTATTCTGTATTTCTCTAGCATCATCAATTCCTATTTACTGGGTCATTCTGATCCATCTGTCTATCAGTCTATCTATCTATCTATCTATCTATCTATCTATCTATCTATCTATCTATCTATCTATCTATCTATCTATCTGTCTGTCTATGTATCTATCTATCCGTCTGTCTATCTGTCTGTCTGTCTATCAATCTACCTATCTATCTGTCATCTTTGCACACATCACTGGATATCAACCATTATTTAAAAAACGGTCCCTCGTTGATAACACATTTCTCTACTTCCCATCACAGGAAACCTCCTTAAAACGGTTGTGTTCCTCACTGTGTCCTCTCTTCAACTCCTCTTTTCTCCTCCACCAGCACCAACACCAACTGGAATTTCATTCCTATCACTTCTAAAATTCTAGCCAAGATCACTAATGACCTGTAGCTCTTAAAGTCAGTGTTCAGCGCTTTGTTCTATTTTACTGCTCTCTCAGCAGAATTTTGCATGCGTGACCATTCTCTCCTTGAAAGATTTTCTGTGACATTGGTTTTACGTTTATCCCAGAGATAAATCTTAGAATTACTCCCTGTGTAGCATTTCTCCTGTCTTCCAAACAACTCCTTCTTAGTCTATTTTGTGATCTATTTTCCTTCCAGTCTTCCAAATGACCATTGCTAGTCCCAAGACCTTGCCATGTATGCTCTATGGACTGTCCAAATACCAGGAAACGGATAAAATATTCATTATTGTACTTTTCCCAGATTAATGAATGCACTTAGGGCTTTAAATATAGAAGACCTTCGCTTACCAAGGCACAATAACACAGGGTACATGCATAAAATTTTGTATGAAACAGGAGGTAAATAAAATTTGATGAAGAGTTCTTAGAAAGTTACTGTGCACATCCCTTTACAGTAATTCATTATCCTTCCAATTTCAAGGTGACTTAGATGTGCTTTCCTGCATTTTTTAAAAAACCAACTTTCTCAATAAACAAGTTAATCTTGTGTTGTCAAAGAAATATGCTGGTCACTATTTTTAAAGAGAAAAATGTGATTATGTCATGAAGATAAACAGACAACACCCCAAGTTTCAATGAAAATGACATGGATAAAAAATTTTAATGGAATTACTGAAAAACAGCTTAAAAGATGAATTACTGCAAGTAATTAAGTGCACTTCTATGAAGTAAGCTGTTTAAGCAGTCACTAAAAATCTGTTTTAAGGTTTCTATTAGGTTTGTGTTTCATCATAATACTTTTGAAATTAGAATAGGTGTAGCGGTAGGAAGGCAGAACCTATTTAGAGCAGGCAGGTTTGGGGGTTCTATGATACCCCTCTCCCTGCCCGTAAAGATCGACTCTATTTTCGAGTTCACCTAGCAAAAAACTTTAATAAGTAACCGTAATTATTCTAAGGGAAGGGGGAGGGGAGGCCAAAAGCACTCTGACAGTGACACCACAATAAAGTGGTGAGGCTAGATAGCCCCAGCTGAAATACGAACTAAGCATCAGTGGGGGTGGAGACTCTGATAAGAAATACAAGGGCCTGCAGAAGCATCCCCTGGATTCAGTGTTGGGACTCAGCATTTGGGAGTTCAGTGTTTTCAGATCTTCAGTGATTCTGGTCTGGGGTCATTGATTTCTGCCCCACCATGCTGATCTTCCAGAAGACTGTTGCAATCTTCCTGAAGTATGCAAAATGCTGAGAGTACCTGGAATCTGTGATGCACTTGGTAAAGTTAGTGATTATTATTACTGCTCTTATAGTTTCTTATGTGTTTGACTCCCCTGATAGGTCTACTAGGCTCTTGAAGAGCAGGGACTTTGTCTTATTTATTCCCAGTACAGAGTCCAGTACCTGAGATCAACTGGATGTGCAGTGAATATGTAAGGAAATGATTTAGAGACTGTTTTTTTTTTTCAAGATTTATTTATTTTTACACAAGAGCTGGGGTACAGGCCAGAGGCGTGGGAGGGTGAGAGGATTCACCAGACACAGAGCAGGGAGCACAACAGGCAGACGACAGAAATACACTGCTCAGGGGAGCAGTGGGCGATACAGGAGAGGTCTGCTGTGCCGTGTGGGATTCTCGATGGCTGGCGGGGATTGAACCGGCACTGCAGAGGCTGCAGACAGCTTCACAGTGTGGTGTTAAACCCGCTATGCCACTAGGGAGGCCCAGACTATTTATTCTGAACTTGCTATGACAGGGCAGTCAACCACTTTCACCTGGGTTGGGTGACAACTCAAAGGCAGAGGGGAGTAAGAAAGTTTCACAGGTAGAAAGAGGATGGAGGCAGTTGAGCTGGGGCAACTGGAGGTGTAACAGGACACTGAAGCTGAAGACTCTTACAGGTGGTGCCTCCTGGAGGAGGTGCTGGTGAGGATAGATAGCCCCAGGTGAAATAGGAACAAAGCATCAGTGGGGGTGGAGACTGATAAGAAATACAAAGTACTGAAGAAGCAACCAGTGGGATTCAGTGTTGGGACTCAGCATTCAGGAGTTCAGTGTTTTCAGATCTTCAGCGATTCTGGTCTGGGGGGTCTCTGATTTCTGCTCCACCATGCTGATCTTCCAGAAGAGTGTTGTGATCTTCCTGAATGATGAAGAGAGGCTTCCAGCAAGCAACTTCAGAAAAGTTTGGAGGCTTTGCAGGTAGCCGAGTGATGGAAACTGTTCCCAGCTTTGCTGTTGTTACAGCCTGGCAGGGAAGGTGAAGACCCAGAGCTGGGTGCTTCGCTGAGCTGTGTCAGTGTGGCCTTTTGTCAGGTTGTTTAGCTGCTGCAGCTGCTGTTTTGAGTGTCGATTGTCTGGTGCTGTGCTGGGGCATCTGGGCAGCTCTGGTGAGCATCTCCTGTTGTGTCTTCTGCTGTCTTTGTGAATTGGATACCAACCTATAGTCTGGCTGCCACTTGCTCCAGGTCTGCAGTGGTGGGAAGACACCATCTGGGGAGACTTTGCATTTAGGACTTTAAAACACTGGGCACTGCTTCAGGTGAGGTAAATGGCCATTTGTGGCCTCTTTGTTTTCCCTGGTTTGTTAAATAAATCCCACTATTTTTATTCTCTGAACCTGAGTAGTCTTGCAATTGTGCATGCAGGTGAAGAACTCAGACTGTAAACCAGTAAACCATTTTGACAGTGTTCTTGGCCAGTTTTAGTGCCCCTTGCTGCCCTATATCAATGGCAAGTGTCCTAGGGGATTGGTTTGGGAAGCCCATTTGACATTTTCTGAGTGGTCCCCAGTTGTAAGCATGACGGATGGCAGGATTTTTAAATTAATGTTTATTAAGGAGACTTGCACTTGTTGATCAAATCTTAACAATTTTGGTATGCTGAGATCCTAGGCCAAAGTTTTATTTTTCTGATTGGCTTGGCTATAATTCCTTCACAGTAAATTATCTCCTACCAGGCATCTGCTTCTGCTTCCTCTGGCCACTCACCCCTTTCAAAGTGAAAGCTACTATTGGGCATTCCCAGTAGCACTGAACCTTCCAAGGTGCTGGGGTTTGGGTACCCTTTACCCCCTGCACACACACATAAATTCTCCTCACAAAAAAACAGTTAAGTGATAGGCATCTGGTACCAACCTGGGGTTGTGTCTTATGGGCCTTCAGCTTTATAATGAAGATGGGTAGCTGAACACTTTGATTTTAAAATTGTGAAATCAGGGACCTCCTGGGTGGCCTAGGGATTAAGTCTTAGTGCTGTCACCACTATGGCCTGAGTTCAATCCCCGGCCAGGGAGCTAACCCACATATGGTACAACAGACCTCTCCTGTCTCACCTACTGCTCCCCTCAGCAGTATATTTCTATAAATCTGCCTGTTCTCCTCCCTGTTCTGTCTCTGGTGAATCCTCTCACCCCTTGAATCTATTGCCTATACCCCAGTTCTTCTATACAAAAATAAATTTAAAAATTTAAAAAAAATGTGAAATCAGCCCACCTCCATAGTTTTATTGCAGTGTAGCCAGTGGCTACAGAAAATCACACATCATGTTCCCATGATTGTAACTAAGAAGCTGAGTATACACCACAAGGCTCAAGGTTACACAGGTGGATGACATGGCAGGGTGTGGTGGAGATTCTGCGACCACAACTTGCTGTTCATCCAGTTTCTGCATTCACTAGACTCCCAAATTCATTTTGGTATAGCTCTTTTCAGTGCCTGAACTTTTGTCATAGTGCCCGGTACCTGGAGCATTTGAGCATCTTGGAAAATCTCCTCAAAAGGAATAATGATGTTTGGTGCACATCTAAGGTCGACTGGTGATTCAGTCTTTAGTTTGTCCTGTCAGCTGTTTATTAATCTGTAACTTCCTGTTAAGATGCAGGCTGTGCTTTTTAAAGAAACCTTACACAGCATAAGTTTTATTTTGGGACTGGCCATAGTAACATATAAAGAGGTTCTGTGAGAGTTACTTAGTTCTACAAACTGTTTTCTTTCAGAAAAATTTTGTGTCGTCTCTACCTGCCAGGCATGTTCAGCGCACTGTGGCACATGATGAGGGGCATGGTCTCAGCTTCCAGAAGTTCACCGTCTCCTCCATGGAAATAAACAAAATAAAGCATGGTAAGTGCAACCCCAGATGTACCAGGCATGGTAGGATGCAGAGGAGGAACTGGAAAACTTTAGGGGAGCAGAAGAGCAAGAAGGTTTTCATAGAAGAGACTCTAGAAGGAAAACCAGGAAAGAATAGCAACTGGTGGATGACATGACAAAGTCATATTTTAGTGGGACCACAGATTGGACAAGGAAGAGCGTGAAAGTCAGTGGGGACATTATTTGAAGTTAATTTGAGAGGCAGTTGCAATGATTTAGGCAAGAGATGATAAAGACCCAATTGAAGACAGAGAGAGAGAGATACAAAGGAGATCTGAGACAATTTTTACAATAGGGTGGAAGGTGAGGAAAAAAGAGCTGAGTGAAGGTGTTTGTTCAGGAGCACTGGGTAAATGGTGTTTACATTAAAATATTATGGAAATGAGAGGCAGGTGTTTTGGGTAAGGGCTGTGGAGACAGTAAATTCACTTTTAGACTGTTGAAATTCAGTGCCATGGGGGAACATCATTTAGTTATGGAGAATCCAGGTTTGTACTTTGAGAAAGGTCTAGGCTGGAAATACAGACGACTGTATTAAAAACAGATTGTGTTTTCTGTTTTTGGTAATTGATAAATGACTAGTGCCCCAAACGTACATAAATTTTAGTTTAAAATATAGTTTTCAGGTGAAGTGAAAGTGGGTTAGAGATCACGGCTTTTTTCTTTAGTGGAGCCAACTTTTATGTTGTGGGGGTAGGTAGGCAGGTCAGGGAAGGAGGGCAGTACAAAGTGAATATAATATACAAATTGAACTTTAGGGGTTTAACATTGATGTTGAAAGTACTACTTCTCTTTCCTGGACTGAAGATTTAAAAAATACCCTGATAAATTATGACAAATTGTATTGTTGCAGTTAACCTTAGAAATCTGTAAAATGAAGGTTCTAACCCACGGGGTTAGAATTAGTCCCTGCAAGTTGGTAAAGCTGTGAAAGCCTGCCATCTTTTAGCACACAAATTAAAACTTTCAAGAATACTTGTGTGTCAGAGGGTCCTCCATGTCTAGGAACTTAACCATAATGTCAACCCTAGCCCTAAACTGTAGCCTTAATCCGAACTCTAGCTCCAACCCTAAACCTAAGTGCTGACAATAGCACTAAGTCTAGCAGGCATCTGTATCCGCATCAACACACCAAAATCCCCACCTCATTCCCAGCTTTAACTTTAACACTAATCACCAACCCAATGATAGCTGGCTCCACACCTCAGTGCAGCAGCAACCCTAACTCTAGCCTTAACCTTATGTCTTATCACTAACTCTAAACTTAGCCCTAGAACTGACTTTTTAAGAGGTAGAATTATTAGGGGGAAAGTTCTTTATGTTTCTAGAAACTAAGCAATCAAACCTGAGAAATGAATTTCAGTTTAAATGATAATTTATAGGCAAGTCATCAACAGGTTGTACTTAACAACATGTCAAGATTAGGTGGCCTGACCTTTCTGCGAAAGTCATCCAAAGGTCTAGGTATTATTTCTGCATGCCTGCATGACATCCTGGTTTCTGTTCTCTGATTTCAGTAAATGTGTCTAATAAGGGTTGCTATGAAAAGCCAGTGATAACGCTGAGAGGCAAGATTCAAACTGAGAGTATATTCTCGTAGACTTCACAAATGTGTATGCTAAGCTTGACCCCAGTCTTCTAAGACTCCACAAAGGTAAGACTTTCCTATTCCAGGAGACTTCTAGAAGTCAGGGTTCTTTCATTTATATTTTAATCCCACTGTGACATGAATCCAGATTTTACCAGACAGAACTCTAGATTGAGAAACGATCACTGAAACAATGTGCAGTATTAGACTCCGGGGGTTGTAGTAGTAATATAAGATACTGCATTGCATTTGGACAATTCACAGCTAAACTGAGATAAAAATGAGCCACACTATAAAAGACTGTGAGAGTATGATGAGATAAAATGCACATAAAATGCTTTATGTGGGCAGACCTGGGTACTAAACCAGTTCATTGTAGATGATCTTTTCTCTCATTTGTACAACACTTAACATCTTACCAAAACTTTGCAACATGTTCAGTCCAACCTAAGATTCTGGGAGGTTGCTATATGGCAAGTATTTTTATAAGTATTCATATTTGCATATGTAGAAATAAACTCAGAGGAGTGAATTATTTCCCCCACCTCCCTCCAGCAAAAGTGGCAGAGATTTAAACTCAAGTCGACCAACCTCAGAGACAATGGGAAGTTTTTTTTTATTTCATGGAGTAGATGAAACTGGATCTGGGCTTTAGCTGAGTGAGTAAAATTTGAAGAGATGTGGGGAAATAAAATAATCTTCTGAATGGGTGAATATAGCAAGGAGAAGGTAGGAACCAAGGATGGAATGACGAGCAGACAAGGGAGAGGATGAGGTAAGACTGGGTGGGGAAATGCCCCTCTAAGAGTCAGGCACAGGTGTACATGCAGCATGGAGGTTTTAGAACTGGATAGTGGCATAAAGAAAGACAGTGGTGTGCAGGAGGAATTAGAACAAGGAGTCTCAGTGTCTTGAAGCTCAGTGAGGTGACTTAGGCATGTGGGTACAAGGAAGGGGTGGAATAGGGTAGCAGGAGTTGGTATAAAGTGGAATTAAATGGGTTTTCAAAAGGCAATTCCAATGGATAGATACTATTAGACTGAAAATGAGAAATAAAGAAAGTAAAAAATTAAAGAATTCCAAGTTTTAAATAACTAGTTGTGTGACCTCAGACAAGTCAGTCTCTTTAGGCCACTCATTAAAAAAAAATGTGAGGGCAACCCTTGTCTCACTGGTGGCTGGAACTTGTTATGGATAGAGACTATTAGATTAATGGGTGGCTTGAATGAAGAGGAACAATTAAAGAATGCCTAGAATGACATATAAAATAATAAATAAAGGAGATATCTAAATTCTCTGCAATGGGGGAAATTTAGAAATTGAGAATTATGTAGAAATTAAAATCACATTGAAGGATAAGGGGATATAAATATTCAAAATAGAAAGTGGAAGAAACAAGATACAATACTCTGAATATTATTACAAATGAATAGACAAATAGAAAAAAGGACTGAAAGAAAAGCTTAAGTGTGATTATCTCTAGCTGCTGGATTTCAACAGCTGGTGGTATTGTGACTAATATGTATTTTTTTTTTTGTGCTTTGCAGTTTTCTGGAATTTCCAGATTTTGTGTAGTGAACATTTCCTACTTTAATGATGAGAAAATACGTAGAAAAAAAGGAAAAAAATGAGATCAACTACTAACATTTAAAACTTGAAGATGTGTCATTTCTCATAACTGTTTCAATAAAACAGCATATAATAGGTACAGAAGTGGTATCCTTTTTGTCTTGAAAAATATCAGAGGCGTGGAATACATTATAAGATATGGCTGAGAGAGAGAGAGATTTTCATAGGGAAGAGAGAACAGAGCAAATATGATAAAATACTGCAAAAACAGAACAGAGATATTGCCTTAACTGAAAGGAAATCAGAGTTCTTCTTTGGAAGGTAGCCTGACCTTTGGAAGCTATTTACAGCTCAGATAAATACAAAAGCAACTCCGGAAGCAGATAAGAATGCAGTTATGTCACAATTGCAAACAATGCTTAGTTGTACAAAGTATTTCATTAGGTTTGCTAACCTCAAAGAAATCTTTGCCAGGATTCATCTTGATTTTCCACTAGGACTGCAAAATGTTCTCAATGAATGTGCATTTGGGCATAAATGAAAATTGACCATCCAGGGACATTATGAAACATTTATGTGCTGAGAATTTTTATGAATTTTAAACAACTAAATAAAATGTCTGGGATACAAGACCACAAATGTGCCCTTGAGGAAAATAATGATTGACAAGCCTTAGAATAATTATCTCAGAGTCTTGATATTGATATTGATCCATGGTCATTTTTGGCTTTGTACTTAGTAAACAAAATATGACATGACAGGGCTACTATGTAGGCAGCATGGAGTGGCAGAACACTCTCTGACTTAAGGTTAAAGACTGCTAAATGTGTTATTACATATGATTTTGTATTATCACTTAAATTGAAAATGGTGGGAGTTATCTTTAACAGACAGAAACATTACTGATAAATGGAACCTTCCTTAAGGTTTATCTTTGAATGTATTGTACATTTACCTGTGTATATTTTTCCTCTGAATGCACACTACTTAAGGTTTAGGAAGTCTTCTCAAGTAATTTTCTTCACCCCTGCCCACTCTCTGCTCTGCTGTGATGTTAGGGTTTGGGCTTGGGGTCCTTGGATCCCTCTGAGAATGAATTCAACAGAGTCTCCCATTCAGCAGAACATGGCATGTTTATGAAAGAAAGAGAGATATTTGCATAGACACAGGTGGGCAAAGAGCTGCTTTATGTCAGAGCACAGAATATTCGTATATATTGTTTTTTGATGGGATTTATTGCCCTGAGGTTGAGTTGGATTGGTTTTCTGTAAAAATTGATCCTTTTTGCCCTCACCTCTTTTTTTTTTTTTTTTAAGATTTATTTATCCATGCATACAAGAGCTGGGGTACAGGCCAGAGTTGCGGGGGGTGAGAGGATTCACCAGTGATAGAGTAGGGAAGAGAAAAGACAGATTGACTGAAGCACACTGCTGAGGGGAGCAGCGGGTGAGCCAGGAGAGGTCTGCTGAGCCATGTAGGTGGCTCCCAGGCCATCCAGGGTATTGAACTCATGCTGCAGAGGCGGGGACAGCCTCAGATTGTGTCTCAACCCCTTGCGCCACCAGGGAGGCCCCCTGCCTCTGGTTTTGACCTTGCAAAAACTTCCATCCTAAATTTTCTTCTCCAGGCTTCCATTAATAACAGGATGAAGCACATTAGGATTGGCTTGGTGGAGGTCAGAGATCTCTAAATACAAAGAGATGTAGATGGTCAGATTCAGCCCCCCCGGCTGAATTTCTTGTTGTTTCCCACTACCTCTCAATCTTTGTGATTCTTGTCTGTATTTTATGTGCCAGGTGGGCCAAATTCTTCTACGAAGAAATGGAAGGCCTTTCTCAGTGTTTAAATCAGAGAGTGTAAGTTATTTTCCAATTTAAGTTATCAAAATAAATATTGTAAGATGGTTTACTTATGATAAGAAACATTAGGAGTACAAAGATTCACATGTCAATGCTAATTTTTAAAAAGTTGAATCTCATTGGAGTTTTGCATCTTTAAAATGACTAGGAAGAAGGAAGAAAGAATAGAAGATAATAACTAACTGAGAACTTTTTGATTTTATTTATAGAAATGAAATAATAAGTCCTAACATGACTTTTTTTTTTATAAATTTTATTGTTATATTCCCCATACAATTGCAACCCCCCCCCATTCTGACCCCAATCCCTCCCCTCCCGCCCCCGCCCCCCTAAAAGTGTCTCTGGTTCATAGTTTTTTGTTGATTTTGATTTTCATTTTCTTATATTCATTTTCCTGGTCCCTTATTTAAGTTTTCTAGATTCCTGCTATGAGTGAGACCATCCGGTATTTTTCTTTTTCTTTTTGGCTTATTTCGCTGAGCATGATCCCTTCCAGCGCCATCCATGTTGCTGCAAATTGCATGTGTTTATCTTTTTTGAATGCTGAGTAATATTCCATGATATATATGTACCACATCTTCTTGATCCAGTCATCTACTTTTGGGCATTTGGGTTGTTTCCAAAGCTTAGCTATTGTAAACAATGCTGCTATAAACATAGGGGTGCAGGTGTTCTTTGGAATTGATGTTTCTGTGTCCTTTGGGTAAATACCTAGGAGTGGAATTGCTGGATCATATGGAAGCTCTATGTTTAGTAGGTCCAGAAATCTCCACACAGCTTTCCACAGTGGTTGGACCAGTTTGCACTCCCACCAACAGTGCAGAAGAGTTCCTTTTTCTCCACACCCTCGCCAACATTTGTTGTTGCTAGTTTTTTTAATATGTGCCATTCTCACTGGTGTAAGATGGTATCTCATGGTAGTTTTGATTTGCATTTCCCTGATGACAAGTGATGTTGAACATTTTTTCATATGCCTGTTGGCCATTTGCATTTCCTCTTCAGAGAAGTTTCTTTTTAGCTCTTCTGCCCATTTTTTGACTGGATTATTTTCTTTGTTGTTGTTGAGTCTCATCAGCTCTTTGCAGATTTTTGTGATCAGTCCTTTATCATTAGTGTTGGGTGCAAAAATGTTCTCCCAGTTGGTGGGGTTTCTCTTTGTTTTTGTTATTGTCTCTTTTGCTGTGCAAAAGCTCTTTAATTTGATGTAGTCCCAGCTGTTTATCTTTGCCTTCACTATCACTGCTTTGGGTGATGTGTCTGTAAAGATGTCTTTGATGTGCAAATCACGTAGTGTTTCGCCTATATTTCCTTCTATATATTTTATGGTTTCAGGTCTTATGTCTAGTTCTTTAATCCATTTTGAGTTGATTTTTGTGTATGGTGTGAGGTGGTGGTCAAGCTTCATTCTTTTGCATGTAGCGACCCAGTTTTCCCAGCACCATTTATTGAACAAACTTTCTTTGCTCCAATGCATATTCTTTGCTCCTTTGTCAAAGATTAGTTGACCATAAATCTGTGGGTTTATTTCTGGATTTTCTATTCGATTCCATTGGTCTGTATGTCTGTTCTTGTTCCAATACCATGCAGTTTTGATGATTATGGCTTTGTAGTATAGTTTGAAGTCTGGGAGTGTGATGCCTCCATTCCCTTCTTTTTTTTTCAGGAGAGCTTTGGCTATTCGGGGTTTTTTGTGATTCCATATGAATTTCATCAATAATTGTTCTATTTCTTTGAAGAATGACATTGAAATTTTGATTGGAATAGCATTGAATCTGTATATTGCTTTTGGAAGGATGGCCATTTTAATAATGTTTATTCTTCCAATCCATGAGCAGGGGATGTCTCTCCATTTCTTTGTGTCTTCTTCTATTTCTTTTAACAGTGTTTTATAGTTTTCTTTGTATAGGTCCTTTACCTCTTTTGTTAGATTTATTCCCAAATATTTGATTTTTTTTGTTTCAATAACAAAAGGGATGGTCTTTTTGAGTTCTTCTTCTTCAGATTTATTGTTTGTGTATAGGAAGGCTACTGACTTTTGCGTGTTGATTTTGTATCCTGCCACTTTACTGAACTGATTGATGAGTTGAATTAGCTTTTCTGTGGAGTTTTTGGGGTTCTCTATATATAATATCATATCGTCTGCAAATAGTGATAGTTTGACTTCTTCTTTTCCTATTTGGATTCCTTGGATGTCTTTCTCTTGTCTTATTGCCCTGGCTAGGACTTCCAGTATTATATTGAAAAGCAATGGTGAGAGTGGACATCCTTGTCTTGTTCCAGATCTTAATGGAATTGCTTTCAGCTTTTCACCATTGAGAATGATACTGGCTGTTGGCTTGTCATAGATGGCCTTTATGATGTTGAGGTATGTTCCTTGTATCCCAAGAATTTCAAGGGCTTTTATCATGAATGGGTGTTGCACTTTGTCGAAAGCTTTCTCAGCATCTATTGATATTATCATATGGTTTTTATATTTCTTTTTGTTGATGTGTTGGATAACGTTGATTGATTTTCGGATGTTAAACCATCCTTGTGTCCCTGGAATGAATCCTACTTGGTCGTGGTGAATTATCTTATGGATACATTGTTGGATTCTGATAGCTAAAATTTTATTGAGGATTTTTGCATCAGTGTTCATTAAGGAGATTGGCCTGTAGTTTTCCTTTTTTGTGTTGTCCTTGTTCGGTTTTGGTATTAGTGTAATGTTGGCTTCATAAAACGTGTTTGGTATTGTCCCTTCCTTCTCAATTTTTTGGAAGAGTTTGTGAAGGATAGGCACTAATTCGTCTCTGAATGTTTGGTAGAATTCATTTGTAAATCCATCAGGTCCTGGGCTTTTGTTTTTGGGGAGGGTTTTGATTACCATTTCAATTTCGCTAATTGTAATTGGTCTGTTTAGGTGTTCTATTTCTTCTTTATATAGCTTTGGGTGATTGTAGAGTTGTAGGAATTTGTCCATCTCCTCTAGGTTGTTAAACTTGTTTCCATATAACTGTTCATAGTAGTTACTGATTATTCTTTTGATTTCTGCTGTGTCCGTTGTGATTTCTCCTCTTTCATTGATGATCCTGTTTATTTGTGCTTTCTCCCTTTTTTCCTTTGTGAGCCTGGCTAGGGGTTTGTCTATTTTATTGATTTTTTCAAAGAACCAGCTCTTGGTTTCATTGATCTTTTGGATTGTTTTTTTTAGTTTCAATTTCATTTATTTCTGCTTTGGTTTTTATTATTTCTTTTCTTCTACTGGTTTTGGGCTTTTTTTGTTGTTCTTTTTCTAGATCTTTGAGCTTCGAGATTAGGTTGTTTCTTTGCGTTCTTTCTTGTTTCTTGATGTGAGCTTCTATTGCTATATATTTTCCTCTTATTACTGCTTTTGCTGCATCCCATACATTTAGGATATTGGTGTCCTCCTTGTCGTTCAATTCAAAAAATTTTTTAATTTCTTCTTTGATCTCCTCGTAGTCCAATGGTCTTCCAGTAGTGTGGTTTTTAATCTCCATGAGGTAGGAAAGTTCCTTGCCTTCTTTTTATGGTTTATTTCTAGTTTGATGCCTTCATGGTCAGAAAAGATGGTTGATATGATTTCAATCTTGGTGTATCTGTTGATGTTTGTCTTGTGCCCCAGTATGTGATCGATCCTGGAGAATGATCCGTGTGCGCTTGAGAAAAATGTGTACTCCGTTATTTTGGGGTTTAGTGTTCTATAGATGTCTGTTAAGCCCAATTGCTCTAGGTCCTTATTTAGAGCTTTGGTTTCTTTACTTATTTTTTGTCTTGTTGATCTATCCATTGTTGATAGTGGTGTGTTGAAGTCTCCCACTATGTATGTGTTTTCTCTGATGTCTGTTTTCAGAGAGGACAACAGTTGTCTGATATATTTTGGTGCTCCTTCGTTTGGTGAGTATATGTTAATGAGTGTTATTTCTTCTTGAAGTATTGTCCCCTTGATCATAATGTAGTGACCATTGGGGTCTCTTTTTATCTTTTTGAGTTTGAAATCTGTTTTATCTGATATAAGTATAGCTGTTCCTGCTTTCTTTTTTGGTCTATTTGCTTGTAGGATTGTTTTCCATCCTTTAACTTTGAGCCTATTTTTATCTTTTGTAGCTAAATGTGTTTCCTGGAGACAGCAAAAGGTTGGGTTTTGTTTCTTAATCCAGGCTGCAACTCTGTGTCTTTTTATTGAAGAGTTTAGTCCATTTACATTTAGAGTTAATATTGATATGTTAGCATCTGTATTTGCCATTGTGTTTGTCTTTCCTTTGATTTTATTTATTTATTCTTGTAATAACTTTTTTTTTTTGGCCTTCTTTCATTGTTATTCATCCCTGTGAGGTTCTGGCTTTAGGACTCCTTGTAGTATTTTTTGGAGTGGGGGTTTAGTTGCAATGAATTCTGGAGTTTCTGTTTGTCTGGGAAGGTCCATATTCTTTCTTCAAAGAGGAAGGAGAGCTTTGCGGGATAGAGTATTCTTGGTTGGCATCTGTTTTCTTGGAGTCTGTTGACTATGTCCCTCCACTCTCTCCTTGCCCGTAGTGTTTCTTCGGAGAAGTCTGATGTCAGTCTGATTGGTTTTCCTTTGAATGTTATCTGTTTCTTCCCTCTTGCCAGCTTCATTATTTTTTCCTTGTCCTGGATTCTTGGGAGCTTTACTATTATGTGTCTTGCTGTATTTTTCCTTTCGTCGTGGAAGTTTGGTGTTCTTCTTGCTTCTTGTATATCAATTTTCAGCTCCTTCTTCACATTTGGGAAGTTCTCTTCAATTATCTCTTTGAATATTTTCTCTGTTCCTACATCTCTCTCCTCTCCTTCTGGTATTCCTATAACTCTTATATTTCCTTTCCTCATGGAGTCAGACAGTTCCCGAAGTCTCTCCTTGTTCTTTTTCCTTCGTACTTCTCTCTCCTTTTCTGTTTTGGTTCTTTTTATTTCTGTATCTTCAAGATTACTTATTCATTCTTCCATTTCATCTATTCTGCTTTCATTGCTTTTCCCAGAATTCTTTAGTTCTTCCATTAATTCTTTGATCTCCTGCATTTCTTTTACTTCCCTCTTTAGGGACTCAATTTCTTTCTTCTGACCATTGTTTTCCCTCTCTAGGGACTCAATTGCATTCTTCTGATCGTTGATTATTTTTCCCTTATCATTGTTTTCCTTTATGACTTCTGTCAGTTTTTTAATCACGGCAATTTTAAATTCTCTTTCTGGAAGGCTCAGAAATTTTTCCAAGTTATTGTCGTTGCAATCTGGGGGCTGGTTTTCTTTTTGTGGTGTGCTTTTTCTCTGGAGAGTTGCTAGGTTGCGTGTGGTTCTTCTCCTCCCTACTGCCTGTTTTCTAATTTGCCGTATGCGTTGGGACACTGTGTTGTTGGGACTGGCCGGCATCTTGGGTGGGCTTCTCTGCTCCCCTCTGGTTCCTCCAGGAGTCATCTGTCCGTTTCAAGCAGTCTTTACTGGAGAAAGGTCCCTGTTCTAAAATGCCGATGTGGGGACACACTCCCCTGTGCGCCTGGTCTGCCCCGGCGGTGGGTTCCTGCTCCCCCTCTGGGCTTGGACTGCAGGCCAGAGGGGGTCTGGTGTGGGCGAACTTCCCCCGCTCACCTCTGGCTCCTGAGGAAGCCTTCTGCAGGTAGTCTTTACTGAAGAAATGTCCCTGTTCTAAAATGGTGATGTGGGACACACTCCCTGCGCGTCTGGTCTCAGGCACACTCTTCTGCGCGCCTGGTCTGCCCCGGCTGTGGGTGCTCGCTCTCCCTGTGGGCTCAGACTACTTGTTCGGAAGGGGCCCAGTGTGGGCTAACTCCCCAGCTGGCCACTAGCTCCTTCAGGAGCCTGTGCTGGCTTCAAGTCGCTAGGTGGCGCCAGAGATCTCTCCTAGAGCCCTTGGGGAGCTGATTTTCCACCCCGTGGGACAGGGAGCAGAGCGGGGATGGTAGGGTACACCTCAACGGCTTTGGGGTGCTGTGTCTGCCTTGTGCCCCACCGTCGTGGGGAACCCACGCCCCTAATTTCGTGCCCCGGGTCTCAGTTCCAAAGCCCTCAGTTCCAGGACGCGGGCTGTAGCCCAGATCAGTGGCGCGGGAATGGCGCCTTTTGAATCCCGCTTCCCTGCCTGGGCGCCTTGTTCCTGCTCACTCAGGGAGGGCCTCCGCGGTCTCCCTGCAAGCCTAGGTCGCAGGCGCGGGGACCTGGGCAGCTGCGATCCGATCAGGATCAGCGCGCTGCTTTCTGCGCAAGCTTACCAGGCGGCCGGGGCTGTGTGCTGGTGCTGGTCTCCTCCTGGGGGGCGGGGCTCTCTTTAATGGCGCCTGGAGCTCACCTCCGGGGCGGATCCTGCAGGGTTCTCCACAGCTCCCGTTCACGGGGTGTTGTGGCTGAAATAGTTCCTTTCCACTCACAGTCCCACTTGCGGCGTCCGTTGTTCTTGTTGGCCGTTTTGGTTTGTTGTTTCCCTCCTCTCTGCCGGTCGGAGAGTGCCGACTTTGTGGGCGGGGGAGGGGAGCAGGGTTCTGCGCTTCCCTCCCCTCTGGTCCTCTTTTATGGCAACTTTCTTCTTTGGGCAGTTTGCTGGAGTCGTCCGTTTATCTTCCGTGTCCCAGTTCTCACTGGGACCTGCCGCTTTTCCTCCCTATTAACTTTTTTTAATGGGAGATCTTACTCGCAGCGTCTCCTCGCCGCCATGTTGCTCCGCCCCTCCGACTTTTTTTTTTTAAAAAAAGATTTATTTATGCATACAAGAGCTGGAGCACAGGCCAGACGTGTGGGGGTGGGGGTGAGAGTGTCCACCAGAGACAGATTGGGGAACAGAACAGGCAGACTGACTGAAATACACTGCTGAGGGGAGCAGTGGGCGAGCCAGGAGAGGTCTGCTGTGCCATGTGTGCTGCTCCCTGGCCGGCCGGGCATCGAAATCGTGCTGCAGAGGCTGTGTACTTCTTCATAGTGCGGTGCTTAACTCCTTGGGCTACCAGGGTGGCCCCTAACATGACTTTTTAATTGCAGTCCTCTCATTATATTTTTACTTAGAGTACTGACAAAATAAACTACAAGCTACCACACCGCATATAATCAGTGAGACATCTGGGGTTCCGTGAGAGACCGCTGTTCCCCTAACTTTAGCTAAGCAGTGCACTTCCTGCCGCGTGCTGTGGATTAATTGTCAGACCCAAAAGGTCTGATTACCCTCCTGCTTGTTTTAGAATCACTTTCCCTTCCTCTCTCTGGCTAGCAGAAGTGTGCCTTCCTGCACTTCTATCATTCTAGCACTGAAAAAAACTCATTCTCTTTTGCCAAATATGCACAAGCAAAGAGGTAACGTGTTTAGTTACATCTATTTGAAGAAACCTTTAAATCATTTTGCAATGGATGATTCCTAATTTGCTTGATGCATGTATATTTTACACCTTTTCTTTGCAAATTTGCGGGGCTTTCGTCCATGGCTGAAAGTGTAAAAAAGAAGAGGATAAAGGAGAAAATAACTTGAAGATTTTACAGAAAAGGATTTTATTCTCTAGTGGAGTCCACTGATAAAGAAAGCGCTACCATCGGGCAGCATTAACTGAATGCATTTTATATTTTAAGTTTTAGACATTACCTCAAAGAAAAGAGGAACCTCTCCAAGGAACTGAGAGATGCGAGCCTGGTAAGTAAGTCCCTGATTAAGACTGAAACTTTCATCCTAGCAAAAAATTCTAGCAAGAATTTATGAAGAAATGTTTGGGTCCTTAAAAAATTTTATCTTCTTATGACTATGACTGTGTGAAAATCCCACATGGTGGGAGGGATGATTTGGAATTTTGCTGGGCTGTTTTCTTTTGAAGGAAGGAAAGTCAGAAAAAAATTTCTTGGTTTTACCATCTAAATGTACGCTAACAAAAAATGAAATGCCAGCGGCTTAGTGTTTGAGGATCTAAGCATGTTGATGAGCTGGGAATTATGATTTTCTTACAATATATTCTGTAGTGCTGATTGGCTATGAAGTACAGGTTGGATATGGAGAGTTTTCTTTTTTTTTTAATTATAAATTTTATTTTTATATTCCCCATACAATTGCGACCCCTTATTTTGACCCCAATCCCTCCCCTCCCCGCCCCCCACCCCCCATAAAGTGTCTCTGGTTCATAGTTGCTTGTTGATTTTGATTTTTACTTTCTTATAGTTATTCTTTTTCCTTGTCCCTTATTTAAGTTTTCTAGACTCCTGCTATGAGTGAGACCATCCAGTATTTTTCTTTTTCTTTCTGGCTTATTTCACTGAGCATGTAGAGGACGTATCAGATATTAAACTGATAAAAACAGATGCTACACTTGATCTTAGCCAAAAGGCCAAGAAGCGATGATATGTAGAGTTTTCATGTATACATACTAGGGATGATTTTATGTAAAACTCATGTCAATCTGATGTAAGAAGAATCTAGTTCCACTTTTTAAAATGTTGTTTTTTGTACTTTATTTAATATCTTTAAAGTTAAAGAGACAAAATCATAACAAAAGCATTGAACTGATGACAAATAAATTATAAAAAAACCTAAAAATATTAGAATAAAAGGCCACATATTTCCAGAAAAGAGCTGGACATTTAAATTTCAAAAAAACAGAGATTAGAAAAGATAGCACTTTACTTTCTATTTATTCATAAAAATTGTCATATTTGTGGGTATATGGGCCCAGTAAGTCATTTCATATGTAGTCCTTTGCCTTCATCGAGTAAGTGGGGAGATAGCTAGATGTGAAATCATTGCAGTTTAGAAAATGTCAAAGAGAAACTAGCTAACTAGGCATATTATAGGTAACTGGTTGCCATGCAAAGCAGTTGCTAATCACAGGAAATGTCTCTGTTTCCTTTAAAGACAACTGATTACTATACAAAATACATAGCTTATAAATAATTAGGAAAAACAAAGATTAGAAATCATGCCACTCATATTAGGCTCTATGTTCCTGAGAAGAATAAACATTGCAATTAGCATCATCAACTACAATGACTGAGTACTAATATGCAAGAAAGTGAGCAGATTGCGTTTCAGCCCAATCCCATAGCTCAATTAGAAAAACAGGCAGGAGAGAAGCCTAGGAGTGTAATTTCAAGGACAAGCTTGGGGAAGGGGAGGACACTCTAGAGAGCCTTTCGTGATCTTCTGTGCATAAGAACTGGGAAGATGAATTTCTTAGGAGGAGCTCTTTCAGTCATGAGATGTGATTTCTCCTTCTTCTCTGTCTTGGGAAATTTACTTCCCTGAGATGAAGGAAGGAACATGGCCTTCTCTCGCTCTTTCTCTGCATACTCTCTCTTTGACTTTGAAAAGGAGGAAATGAAATTCCCAGGAAGAGATCTTTACCAAGTTAGAGAAACCCTCAGGGGTATAGGGGATTTAAGAATGTTCACCCTTGGGTGGACCTCAGAGGGCCTGTGAATTTGTTGCAATTTTATGGCAGAATTACTAGTTGAAGAGTGCAACTTCTTATAAGCAGAATATTTGAAGGAAAGCACTCACACGGTGGAGGAGGGACAAGTCTTTGAACTATGGCTGCTCTTGAAGCTAAGACTTCTACTGTGCTGGCACCACCCTCTAAATCTCAAGATATTTGTGAAAAGAATGAGCCCAATTTAATTCCTCTCTGCTTGTGCTTGGCATAGAGTGTCTGTTATGGAGAGAGAGGAGAGAAAATTTCTGCCCTTTGTAAACAAATACAAGTTGGAGAATGAACTATAAAAACACAGTTGGTTAGTCTTGCCTAAGCGGTGATAGAGAGGATGTTGGCCATCACAGAAAACTAAGACCTATGAGGGTGGCCCTGAGCTGGAACTAGAAGTAACATGAAGACACAATTGAATCATAATACTAAAGCATTAAGATCACAGTAAGGAAGGGAAATGGATAAATCAGAGGATCAAGGCAAGGAGAAAAGTTGGAAGCTAAAATTAAAGTTGGTGCTAAAAGAGTTAAAGGAAAATGGAGCAGGGTGAGGAAGGAATCATGAATGATTCTGAACTGATTCTACTAACAGAGATCTCCCAAGCATGACCTTCTGATCCTATTTCCTTTGAACTCACCCAGTTCAGCAAAGCACTATTCAAAATGTCAATAATAACCTTGATCTTACTAAATCTGATAACCATTTCTAGTCCTCATCTTGCTGGACCAGTTATTAGCACTTGGCACAGTTAGTGCTGCTTTGTCCTTTATAAATGTTCTTTCTCCACTTTGAATTATCTGTGCTTTTCTGATTTTCCTTCTATCTCACTAGGCACTTTTTCTTAGAATCCATCACTGTTTGTTCCCCAACCTCTTGACTGTGGAGTTCCCAAAGGCCTGGGCTTGGACATCTTCTATTTACATGCATTTTCTTTGGGAAATACATTCCAGTCTCATGGTTTTAAATGCCACTTACATGTTGAGAACTCCCATATTTGCCCTTCTCGTTGGGACCCTTGGGCCTGAGTGACTCTTCTAGACAATTATATACTCAACATCTCCCTTGACTGTTGTATCAGCTAGAATCTAATCAGAAGAGCAGACCTATGAGTGATAGAAAGTGCGGGATTTATTATAAGAATTAGAATGTATGCAATTAGGGGAACTGTAGAAGAAGTCTATGAAAAGCTACTCATGTGACAGAAACATCTGGAGGGCTTGGTGGTGAAAAGGGGAAGGGAGGGAAGGGACAAAGGGACATAAGTGATGGTGGGCGGAGGGGAATATAAAACAATAAAAAGACAGGCACAGTTTTGTAAAGTAAAAATAATAAAAAAAAAAAATAAAGAGGCAGGCTTGTGGAGGAAGCACCAGGGTCAGTTTGGAGAGTGGGGATGAGAAGACAACTGCGGCAACACCTTGAATGTGGTTTCTAAGGGGACAGGTGAGACACGGCAAATGGGTTTAGTGTTGACTAGCATGAATGACTTCAGTGGACTTTGGGGTAGCAGGGCTACTTACATGGCCATGGGGTGACTAGGGCAGGTGATCAGGCCCACAAAAGACACACTCCTGGATGTATCATTTACTATTTGCAGGAATTGACTGGCCATGGGAGGGCCCATCTCTCTAGGCAGCAAAGCCCCAGATGTCAAAGTAGAAAAAATACAGAAAATAAAAGGCATGACTATTGTAATTTCATTTTCCATTCCCATCTTGCTTTCCTGCTTGCTCTCTACCCTGACAACACAAGTGAATAGTCTGATCACACCCAGAAAGGGGAAACTGGGGCAAAGGGGAACTTTTGCAGGTCCAACACCAACCTAATAGGTTGTGAGTACTCACTGAGTACAGTGAATTTCCACAGCTGATTCCTTTTCTGGAGGATGAGGAGTTATGCCCAGCATAGGTGTGTCCTCCAATATAGCCCCTTTTCTGTCTGCTCTGCCACATGAGGCTGATCTAGCAACCCCAGCTCAGATTATCCTTGTGCCAAGCTCCCACATGACTCTATTTGGCCTATGATCTATGCGGCCTCCTCTCTTCCTCCCACACAGCTGGGTGGTGGTACAGCACAGCTCATCCAGTCAGAGAAATCTCTCTGCCTTTCGACATCCAGTCTTTTTGCAACTCAAGTTGGGTAATAGATTAAGCTTTATAAAAGCAGTTTTCAATTCTTGTATGGCTTCTCTAGGTAGTTACTGGAATTTGGCAATACCTGGAATCTATTATTTCTCAATCTTTGGGGTAAAATTGAAACAAAATAAGCCACACCCCCAATCTCCTGTTAAAATTAAAATAAAACCCACTAATGAGGAAGAGGCAACACCCATTAGTTATGAGGAAATTTGCTGAGACTCCAAATGCTCTCAGAAGAAAAACACAGAGCTTTCTAAAAGATTACTCAAGGATGAATAGTTGTTTTTTGTTTTTTTTTTTGTGGGACCCTCGCCAGCGGCCAGGGAACGAACAGGCGCTGCAGAGGCTGCCCGCAGCCTCGCAGCCCAGCGCTCAACCACTGCACCACCAGGGGAGGCCCAAGGATGAATAGTTTTTACAATCAAATTCTGGAAGCAGTGATGCCATCTTGCCTCTGCAATCTCACACCAAATCTATGCTCACAAGTCAGCTCAGTTGTCTCTTCTGTATCAAAAGTATGCAATCCAATATTTTTATTGCTGCCTTCTATAGTCCAGGCAAGAGTGGAAAATCTCCACACCTGCTCCCATTGAAAAAGGAGGGAAACAGGCAGCACTTGGTAGTCCTGAAACCAGCCAGACACATATCATTCGGTTCGTGATCAGAGCTCTATGATTGACTCTGTAGGTTTCTTGACTGTACTTTTTGGTGTCAGTTACTCCCTTTGAACAAAATGTAGCCTGCATTTGCAGTTGTATCTTTTCTCCATCCTACTTCTTGTCTGTAGACATTGTGGGTCAAAAGATCTCTTTTCAATTTATGTTCTTATGTTCCAGTTGATGATGATTCTGCTACTACAAGTCTCCTAAAAACATTGTGGGTTTCTGTGACTCATACTGGGATTCACTCAGTAGGAAAATAGCAAAGTATTTAAATAGAAGGTTTCACAGAAAAACAGTATGGCCCTTCACAGAAAAGAAGTTTGCCTGTGCTCAAAGTAAGAGAATTAAAATGCACTAAGAGAACATGAAGATACTTCTAGAGTGTGGGTAATTTTCTGTCCCTTCATTTGTGTACTGGTTACACAAGGCATTCAATTCATAAAAATTCATCATCCATGCGCTTTGTACTTTTCTGTGTGAGCCTATTATACTTAGTTAAAAAGCAAAGTGCCCTGAGACACCACATCTCACATACCAGATAGACACTCATCCCAAAGATAGAGTATACATTCTCCCTAGAAGATGCTGGGGAGCAGGCACTAGGCACTCAGTGCAGAGCTGGTAGATGTGCACATAATACAGCCCCTATGGAGCAGGCATTGTGCAATACTTAGTGGAATTACACGCACATCATTTTTTTTGACCCAGCAGCCCCACTTCTAGAAATCCAAAATCTGCAGGAAAAATTATAAGCAGACTCATGCTGCATTATTTGAAACTGTAAAAGCTATAAAAATCCAAAAATCTCTCAGTACAAGTCTGGTTGCTATTATTTCATACAAAGGATTATTAGGGAGCTGTAAAAGGCACAGGAATAATCCTAAACACTGCTATGGAGTTATCTTCTCGATGTATTACTTTAAAACTTGAGCAATGGAACAGTGTTTAAAAGAGGCAATAAGAGAATCAATATATGGACTTACTCATAGTTTCCAAAAAGAACAAATAAAGGTTAGACAAAAACTAATAAAAATGTTTGCCTAGGGAAGGCAAGAAAAGGGTGTAGGAAATAGAGATGTCTTGCTTTATCATCTTTACTTCAGAATCAGGAAATAGTTTACATAATTTAAAAGTATTACAAAGCATCTTTAACGCTGAATACGACAGGTAGCAAATGTCCTTAACTGCATATCAAGTTCATAAAGTTTAGACTCAGGCTGAGAACAGTGACCATAAAATGTGTTGTATTAATTAGGACACTTTTGAGAGTGAAAGGGGTGATATCAGTAATTATTCTGAGTCAACAGCTATCAACTGAAGTGATCTGGGCCAAGGGGCCTGTGACTCCTATAGGTTGGATGTTATTCAGGAATTTCTCTCACTCTGTTACACGTCACATGTCAGTTACAGATGCACATTGAAATGTTTACAGATGATAGGACATAATGTGTGGGATTTGCTTGCAAACATTACTTCCCAAACTTGTCGGCACACCAGAATAACAGAGAACATGTTAAAACACAGGGCCTTAGCCAGAGAATCCGAGTCAGTAGGGCTAGAGTAGGGTTTTTCTCATTTTTCCTTTTCTTCTTGCTCATGGAACTATTTTTTGGAAACCATTAATAACCCTTGAAAATTTTCATATTCAATGTTCTTCCAAAGAGCAGAAGATACAGATGATGAAAGTTGTGCAAATACTGAACAGAGAGGGGAAAACTTCTTGAAGAGTAGCAATGAGACCTGAAAAAAGATTTAATAATTGAGTACCTGTCCAGACCCTGAGGGAGAAGGAAAGCAGAAAACCTGTCAAGGAGGCCCTAGGAATTCCAAAGACCCTTCTCAGTCTTATAAAACTCACCTGAGTGCCTCCCCTGGTGGTGCAGGTGGTTGAGCGCAGCAATGTGAAGCTGTCTACAGCCTGTGCAGCGCTGGTTCGATCCCAGCTGGCTGGTGAGGGTCCCACATGGCGCAACAGACCTCTCCTGTCATGCCTGCTGCTCCCCTCAGCAGTGTATTTTGTCAGTCTGACTGTTCTGTTCCCCACTCTGTCTCTGGTGAATCCTATCACCCTCCCGTACATCTGGCCTGTACCCCAGTTCTTGTGTAAATGAATAAATAAATCTTTAAAAAATTTTTTTTTCAAAAGAAAAAATAAATAAAACTCACCTGAGATAGATAGTTGTAAATTTAAAATTTCATTTAATATCACACAGCTCACATATCTTGGTAAAGTTATTTCCAGCCTTCATTAAAGATCCAATGTACTGTTTTTTTTGGGAGGAAGTAAAAGTTCTGATTTTATCAAGTTCTGGCTGACCTTTAGTTTTCCTTTTTTTTTTTAAGACTCAATTTTTAGAAGAATGTGAATACTTCTGATAATTTTTCCAAGAATCATTTACTTACAGTCATGCTTTTAGTTGTAAAGATTTCCAGAAAGTGGTTCTGTGTCTTTCCTTTATTTTCTACTTTTGTATATTCTAAACAATTTCAAGGTTTACATTGAAATAAAACACAGCTCTAATTTAAAATGGAAGTAACTTGGGTGGGAAGGAGTTGATCATGCTAAAGATATTGTATATTGTTTATTCTTTCCTTCTGTCTCCAAATATTCCCATCCATTTAAATCCAAACAAAAGTTGCTGTTTATTCCTTTGTGTTTAGTTTTGCTTCACATTTCTTTTCTGCACTGAGCCCTCACTAATTATTGTGGGAGTTTAAGTTGCCCTGTCTACTCAAACACCCAGGTCTGAAATGACATAACACCCATCCTTTAGACACAACATTGACAACTAAGATGCAAAGTTTTCTTTTTCAGGATCTGATGTTTCTTTGGAAACTGAATGGAAACAATAGAGAATCTTTCAGAATCCCATTTCCAGTTGAAAGAGTCTAGGGTTTCTATTTTTCATACCTGTGAATACAGCAAAACCAAACCATCTGTTTTGTTGAATAGCAGATAGGAGAACAGACGACTTGCCATCCTGTGGTTTCGCCTTCATTTATATAATGACGTCACTGTAATCAGTAATACAATCAATGTTTTTCTCAGACTTTGAGAATTGCATGGAGGGTTTATTAAACACAGATTGCTGGGCATCACCTCCAGAGTTTCTGACTCAGTGACTGTGGGGAAGCCCAAGAATTTGCACTCCTAACAAGTTCTCAGGTGATGGTGATGCTGTTTGAACAGGGACTGCATTTTAAGATATTGCTACTCAAAGCTAAGTGTGGTTATTATACACAGTGATTAAAATCAGGTTTTATTTCCATTCTCAGTGTATGCAAGAGAAACTGAAAGACTAAAGTGGAAATTTAATATTTTGATGAAGAACACAGATTGAGAAAAATTATATTTTTAGAAACCTATTCTTTCCTGTGACTGCGAAAGTGTAACATAATACATATAAAACACCTGAGGTGAAGAAGTCAAATCATCTTTTGCTCAGTGATTTTCTACTATGGGTGTGTCTTTGTCTTTCCTTGCAAATAAACCACAAGATTTGGTGACAAACTAAAACAGGGTTGACCTGGTTGGTGGGTCCTCACTTATATGCTTGTAATTACAGAAGATGACTCAAAGCAAACACTTGGCCAGATATGGCCAGATGCTGTCTATCCTATCCCAGATAGTACTCACTGAGCAGAGACTAGTCATGCATTTGGTTATGATTGTCAAATATGCTCTCTCTCTTACCTACCTCATCTGGAAGGCCTCCCTTCACTTTCCAAGTGGGAATTGAGTGCAGAGGTTGCAGTTGCCACCAGGAAGAGCCAAAGAGCCCAGGAAATCCTCCCAGTCTTAGCTTCTCCTTTTCTTCATTATTGGTATCTTTTGTTCTACTTCTATCTTCTTCCTTCTCCCATCCCTCCCCTTTTTAACATATAAAATAGCTATGAATTCAGATGCTGATTATCCAAACCACATGTGAGGAAACAATCCTTTTATAGCTATAACCGAAGAGACCTGGTCTCAATTATAGTTTCCAGGTTATTCAGTCTCATTTTTATTCTTTTTGTCTTTATTCTTTCATTTTTCAGTCTCAAACTGGAATCTCTATTGGCTTTCTAACAAACTCTCAGGTTACTTTATTGTTCAGCATGTGAAACTCTCAATATAACTTCTCCAAAACATAGTTTAGAATTAGTGATCTGCAAACGTCACATGCACTCACCTTGGGTCCACACTTCCATGGGGACCAGAAAGCTCAGTCACTGAGCAAATAATATTCATATATTTAATCAATATCACTTGTCTTGAGGACTGTGGTTTCTGACACCCCCTTAATTTTTGTGCCTCTCTCCCCTCCCTTACCCCACTGATGGGCTCTCTAAATGAATTGAACTAGTGAGAAGAAAATAATCAGCTGTGAAGAGGGTGACAGAAAGCAGAGCTCCAGGGCAGGAGGCAGAGAAGGTGTAGGTTTGTAATCAGCACATCTGAGATATAATTATGTCAGATATAAGTGACTCAATGGGACCCATATTAAGGTAATGCAGAAATTCCATACTTTCAAAATATAATTAGAAAGGGTAAGCTTGTATTTAATATGTGGAGTAGGTTGAATGGCAGCCTCCAAAAAAATGTATCCATGTCCTTATAACTGGGACCTGTGAATATGACTGTTACAAAGACAAAAATATCTACACAGATGTAATTAAGGATTTTGAGATGAAGAGAGCCTCTTCTTCTTCTTTTTTTAAAGATTTATTTTTATTTTTATATAAGAACTGGGGTACAGGCCAGATGTGTGGGAGGGCGACAGGATTTACCCAAGATAGAGCGGGGAACAGAACAGGCAGACTGAAGAAATACACTGCTGAGGGGAGCAGCAGGTGAGGTAGGAGAGATCTGCTGCACCATGTGGAATTCTCACCTGCTGGCCGGGATCAAACCCATACTGCAGAGGCTGTGGACAGCTTCACAGTGGGGTACTCAACCACCTGCACCACCAAGGAGGCCCGAGATCCTTTTCTTGTACTAGTCTGGAGGCACCTAAATTCAATAACAAGTGTCCTTCTAAGGGTGAAGCAGAAGGAGGTTACACAGATGGATGAGGAGAGGGCCATGAGGAGGAGGCAGAGCGTGGGATGACTGGGATACAGTCAGGGAACACTAAGGAATTCCAACTGCTGGGCAGCAGATGCTGGCAGACAAGTAACGATTTGCCCCTACAGCCATAAAGGAAAACCAAAACCTAAACCTTTTAGGTTTCTGTCCTCTAGACTGTGAATGAATACATTTCTATTGTGTTAAGTCACCCAGCAGCCACAGGAAATGAATACAGCATGGCAATGCATTGACAAACAATAGCATGGATATTGCAATTTTTATGTGGTGCAGGTGCTACTTGAGGAATGTTATCATCTATGTACTAAGAATTCTAGAACACTAGGCTGAGAGGAGACCTTATGTAGGGTGACCATGTTAATTTATTGATCAAATAACATTTTTTTTTATAAATTTTATTGTTATATTCCCCATACAATTGCAGCCCCCCCATTCTGACCCCAATCCCTCCCCTCCCGCCCCCGCCCCCCTAAAAGTGTCTCTGGTTCATAGTTTTTTGTTGATTTTGATTTTCACTTTCTTATAGTTATTCATTTTCCTGGTCCCTTATTTAAGTTTTCTAGATTCCTGCTATGAGTGAGACCATCCGGTATTTTTCTTTTTCTTTTTGGCTTATTTCGCTGAGCATGATCCCTTCCAGCGCCATCCATGTTGCAGCAAATTGCATGTGTTTATCTTTTTTGAATGCTGAGTAATATTCCATGGTATATATGTACCACATCTTCTTGATCCAGTCATCTATTTTTGGGCATTTGGGTTGTTTCCAAAGCTTAGCTATTGTAAACAGTGCTGCTATAAACATAGGGGTGCAGGTGTTCTTTGGAATTGATGTTTCTGTGTCCTTTGGGTAAATACCTAGGAGTGGAATTGCTGGATCATATGGAAGCTCTATGTTTAGTAGGTCCAGAAATCTCCACACAGCTTTCCACAGTGGTTGGACCAGTTTGCACTCCCACCAACAGTGCAGAAGAGTTCCTTTTTCTCCACACCCTCGCCAACATTTGTTGTTGCTAGTTTTTTTAATATGTGCCATTCTCACTGGTGTAAGATGGTATCTCATGGTAGTTTTGATTTGCATTTCCCTGATGACAAGTGATATTGAACATTTTTTCATATGCCTGTTGGCCATTTGCATTTCCTCTTCAGAGAAGTTTCTTTTAAGCTCTTCTGCCCATTTTTTGACTGGATTATTTTCTTTGTTGTTGTTGAGTCTCATCAGCTCTTTGCAGATTTTTGTGATCAGTCCTTTATCATTAGTGTTGGGTGCAAAAATGTTCTCCCAGTTGGTGGGGTTTCTCTTTGTTTTTGTTATTGTCTCTTTTGCTGTGCAAAAGCTCTTTAATTTGATGTAGTCCCAGCTGTTTATCTTTGCCTTCACTATCACTGCTTTGGGTGATGTGTCTGTAAAGATGTCTTTGATGTGCAAATCACGTAGTGTTTCGCCTATATTTCCTTCTATATATTTTATGGTTTCAGGTCTTATGTCTAGTTCTTTAATCCATTTTGAGTTGATTTTTGTGTATGGTGTGAGGTGGTGGTCAAGCTTCATTCTTTTGCATGTAGCGACCCAGTTTTCCCAGCACCATTTATTGAACAAACTTTCTTTGCTCCAATGCATATTCTTTGCTCCTTTGTCAAAGATTAGTTGACCATAAATCTGTGGGTTTATTTCTGGATTTTCTATTCGATTCCATTGGTCTGTATGTCTGTTCTTGTTCCAATACCATGCAGTTTTGATGATTATGGCTTTGTAGTATAGTTTGAAGTCTGGGAGTCTGATGCCTCCATTCCCTTCTTTTTTTTTCAGGAGAGCTTTGGCTATTCGGGGTTTTTTGTGATTCCATACGAATTTCATCAATAATTGTTCTATTTCTTTGAAGAATGACATTGAAATTTTGATTGGAATAACATTGAATCTGTATATTGCTTTTGGAAGGATGGTCATTTTAATAATGTTTATTCTTCCAATCCATGAGCAGGGGATGTCTCTCCATTTCTTTGTGTCTTCTTCTATTTCTTTTAACAGTGTTTTATAGTTTTCTTTGTATAGGTCCTTTACCTCTTTTGTTAGATTTATTCCCAAATATTTGATTTTTTTTGTTTCAATAACAAAAGGGATGGTCTTTTTGAGTTCTTCTTCTTCAGATTTATTGTTTGTGTATAGGAAGGCTACTGACTTTTGCGTGTTGATTTTGTATCCTGCCACTTTACCGAACTGATTGATGAGTTGAATTAGCTTTTCTGTGGAGTTTTTGGGGTTCTCTATATATAATATCATATCGTCTGCAAATAGTGATAGTTTGACTTCTTCTTTTCCTATTTGGATTCCTTGGATGTCTTTCTCTTGTCTTATTGCCCTGGCTAGGACTTCCAGTATTATATTGAAAAGCAATGGTGAGAGTGGACATCCTTGTCTTGTTCCAGATCTTAATGGAATTGCTTTCAGCTTTTCACCATTGAGAATGATACTGGCTGTTGGCTTGTCATAGATGGCCTTTATGATGTTGAGGTATGTTCCTTGTATCCCAAGAATTTCAAGGGCTTTTATCATGAATGGGTGTTGCACTTTGTCGAAAGCTTTCTCAGCATCTATTGATATTATCATATGGTTTTTATATTTCTTTTTGTTGATGTGTTGGATAACGTTGATTGATTTTCGGATGTTAAACCATCCTTGTGCCCCTGGAATGAATCCAACTTGGTCGTGGTGAATTATCTTATGGATACATTGTTGGATTCTGATAGCTAAAATTTTATTGAGGATTTTTGCATCAGTGTTCATTAGGGAGATTGGCCTGTAGTTTTCCTTTTTTGTGTTGTCCTTGTTCGGTTTTGGTATTAGTGTAATGTTGGCTTCATAAAACGTGTTTGGTATTGTCCCTTCCTTCTCAATTTTTTGGAAGAGTTTGTGAAGGATAGGCACTAATTCGTCTCTGAATGTTTGGTAGAATTCATTTGTAAATCCATCAGGTCCTGGGCTTTTGTTTTTGGGGAGGTTTTTGATTACCATTTCAATTTCGCTAATTGTAATTGGTCTGTTTAGGTGTTCTATTTCTTCTTTATCTAGCTTTGGGTGATTGTAGAGTTGTAGGAATTTGTCCATCTCCTCTAGATTGTTAAACTTGTTTCCATATAACTGTTCATAGTAGTTACTGATTATTCTTTTGATTTCTGCTGTGTCCGCTGTGATTTCTCCTCTTTCATTGATGATCCTGTTTATTTGTGCTTTCTCCCTTTTTTCCTTTGTGAGCCTGGCTAGGGGTTTGTCTATTTTATTGATTTTTTCAAAGAACCAGCTCTTGGTTTCATTGATCTTTTGGATTGTTTTTTTAGTTTCAATTTCATTTATTTCTGCTTTGGTTTTTATTATTTCTTTTCTTCTACTGGTTTTGGGGTTTTTTTGTTGTTCTTTTTCTAGATCTTTGAGCTTCGAGATTAGGTTGTTTCTTTGCGTTCTTTCTTGTTTCTTGATGTGAGCTTCTATTGCTATATATTTTCCTCTTATTACTGCTTTTGCTGCATCCCATACATTTAGGATATTGGTGTCCTCCTTGTCGTTCAATTCAAAAAATTTTTTAATTTCTTCTTTGATCTCCTCATTAGTCCAATGGTCTTCCAGTAGTGTGGTTTTTAATCTCCATGAGGTAGGAAAGTTCCTTGCCTTCTTTTTATGGTTTATTTCTAGTTTGATGCCTTCATGGTCAGAAAAGATGGTTGATATGATTTCAATCTTGGTGTATCTGTTGATGTTTGTCTTGTGCCCCAGTATGTGATCGATCCTGGAGAATGATCCGTGTGCGCTTGAGAAAAATGTGTACTCCGTTTTTTTGGGGTTTAGTGTTCTATAGATGTCTGTTAAGCCCAATTGCTCTAGGTCTTTATTTAGAGCTTTGGTTTCTTTACTTATTTTTTGTCTTGTTGATCTATCCATTGTTGATAGTGGTGTGTTGAAGTCTCCCACTACGTATGTGTTTTCTCTGATGTCTGTTTTCAGAGAGGACAACAGTTGTCTGATATATTTTGGTGCTCCTTCGTTTGGTGAGTATATGTTAATGAGTGTTATTTCTTCTTGAAGTATTGTCCCCTTGATCATAATGTAGTGACCATTGGGGTCTCTTTTTATCTTTTTGAGTTTGAAATCTGTTTTATCTGATATAAGTATAGCTGTTCCTGCTTTCTTTTTTGGTCCATTTGCTTGTAGGATTGTTTTCCATCCTTTAACTTTGAGCCTATTTTTATCTTTTGTAGCTAAATGTGTTTCCTGGAGACAGCAAAAGGTTGGGTTTTGTTTCTTAATCCAGGCTGCAACTCTGTGTCTTTTTATTGAAGAGTTTAGTCCATTTACATTTAGAGTTAATATTGATATGTTAACATCTGTATTTGCCATTGTGTTTGTCTTTCCTTTGATTTTATTTATTTATTCTTTTAATAACTTTTTTTTTTCTTTTTTGGCCTTCTTTCATTGTTATTCATCCCTCTGAGGTTCTGGCTTTAGGACTCCTTGTAGTATTTTTTGGAGTGGGGGTTTAGTTGCAATGAAATTCCGGAGTTTCTGTTTGTCTGGGAAGGTCCATATTCTTTCTTCAAAGAGGAAGGAGAGCTTTGCGGGATAGAGTATTCTTGGTTGGCATCTGTTTTCTTGGAGTCTGTTGACTATGTCCCTCCACTCTCTCCTTGCCCGTAGTGTTTCTTTGGAGAAGTCTGATGTCAGCCTGATTGGTTTTCCTTTGAATGTTATCTGTTTCTTCCCTCTTGCCAGCTTCATTATTTTTTCCTTGTCTTGGATTCTTGGGAGCTTTACTATTATGTGTCTTGCTGTATTTTTCCTTTCGTCGTGGAAGTTTGGTGTTCTTCTTGCTTCTTGTATATCAATTTTCAGCTCCTTCTTCACATTTGGGAAGTTCTCTTCAATTATCTCTTTGAATATTTTCTCTGTTCCTACATCTCTCTCCTCTCCTTCTGGTATTCCTATAACTCTTATATTTCCTTTCCTCATGGAGTCAGATAGTTCCCGAAGTCTTTCTTCGTTCTTTTTCCTTCGTACTTCTCTTTCCTTTTCTGTTTTGGTTCTTTTTATTTCTGTGTCTTCAAGATTACTTTTTCGTTCTTCCATTTCATCTATTCTGCTTTCATTGCTTTTCCCAGAATTCTTTAGTTCTTCCATTAATTCTTTGATCTCCTGCATTTCTTTTACTTCCCTCTTTAGGGACTCAATTTCTTTCTTCTGACCATTGTTTTCCCTCTCTAGGGACTCAATTGCATTCTTCTGATCATTGATTATTTTTCCCTTATCATTGTTTTCCTTTATGACTTCTGTCAGTTTTTTAATCACGGCAATTTTAAATTCTCTTTCAGGAAGGCTCAGAAATTCTTCCAAGTTATTGTCGTTGCAATCTGGGGGCTGGCTTTCTTTTTGTGGTGTGCTTTTTCTCTGGAGAGTTGCTAGGTTGCGTGTGGTTCTTCTCCTCCCTACTGTCTGTTTTCTAATTTGCCGTATGTGTTGGGACACTGTGTTGTTGGGACTGGCCGGCATCTTGGGTGGGCTTCTCTGCTCCCCTCTGGTTCTTCCAGGAGTCATCTGTCAGTTTCAAGCAGCCTTTACTGGAGAAAGGTCCCTGTTCTAAAATGCCGATGTGGGGACACACTCCCCTGTGCGCCTGGTCTGCCCCGGCGGTGGGTTCCTGCTCCCCTCTGGGCTTGGACTGCAGGCCAGAGGGGGTCTGGCGTGGGCGAACTTCCCCCGCTCACCTCTGGCTCCTGAGGAAGCCTTCTGCAGGTAGTCTTTACTGAAGAAATGTCCCTGTTCTAAAATGGTGATGTGGGACACACTCCCTGCGCTTCTGGTCTCAGGCACACTCTTCTGCGCGCCTGGTCTGCCCCGGCTGTGGGTGCTCGCTCTCCCTGTGGGCTCAGACTACTTGTTCGGAAGGGGCCCGGTGTGGGCTAACTCCCCAGCTGGCCACTAGCTCCTTCAGGAGCCTGTGCTGGGGTCAAGTCGCTAGGTGGCGCCAGAGATCTCTCCTAGAGCCCTTGGGGAGCTGATTTTCCACCCCGTGGGACAGGGAGCAGAGCGGGGATGGTAGGGTACACCTCAACGGCTTTGGGGTGCTGTGTCTGCCTTGTGCCCCACCGTCGTGGGGAACCCACGCCCCTAATTTCGTGCCCCGGGTCTCAGTTCCAAAGCCCTCGGTTCCAGGACGCGGGCTGTAGCCCAGATCAGTGGCGCGGGAATGGCGCCTTTTGAATCCCGCTTCCCTGCCTGGGCGCCTTGTTCCTGCTCACTCAGGGAGGGCCTCCGCCGGGGTCTCAGTTCCAAAGCCCTCAGTTCCAGGACGCGGGCTGTAGCCCAGATCAGTGGCGCGGGAATGGCGCCTTCTGAATCCCGCTCCCCTGCCTGGGCACCTTGTTCCTGCTCACTCAGGGAGGGCCTCCGCCGTCTCCCTGCAAGCCTAGGTCGCAGGCGCGGGGACCTGGGCAGCTGCAATCCCAGCGCCGCTTTCGCGCAAGCTTACCGGGCGGCCGGGGCTGTGTGCAGGTGCTGGTCTCCTCCTGGGGGGCGGGGCTCTCTTTAATGGCGCCTGGAGCTCACCTCCGGGGCGGATCCTGCAGGGTTCGCCTCAGCTCCCGTTCACGGGGTGTGGTGGCTGAAATAGTTCCTTTCCACTCACAGTCCCACTTGCTGCGTCCGTTTTTCTTGTTGGGCGTTTTGGTTTGTTGTTTCCCTCGTCTCTGCCGGTCGGAGAGTGCTGCCTCTGTGGGCGGGGGAGGGGAGCAGGGTTCTGCGCTTCCCTCCCTTCTCGTCCTCTTTTATGGCAACTTTCTTCTTTGGGCAGTTTGCTGGAGTCGTCCGTTTATCTTCCGTGTCCCAGTTCTCACAGTCCCGCTTTTCCTCCCTATTAACTTTTTTTAATGGGAGATCTTACTGGCAGCGTCTCCTCGCCGCCATGTTGCTCCGCCCCTCAAATAACATTTTTGAAGAAAGAAAGGAAAACTATCAATGATTACATGTGGACAACAGGTGCAAATCCTGGACTAACTGTCCTGTGTAGTTAATGGTCCAAGCCATTCATTTCCAGCAAATTAGTGGCCATTAGTGAGTTTGTTACTGGAACTGCAATCTCAGTTGTTCATTAATTATAGATGTCCAAGGGGATTGAGTGTAAAAATACAGAAACTCTGTAGTGTTTTTGTTAAGATCAGTTAAAGACATTATACAAAAATGTACAATGATGTAAAAATAAAATAGAAAATACCTAACATTTAAGAAAAATCAGTTAAATGAATACTGCGTCTTTGAAGCAAGAACTTCATGCCGCAAACATTAGTAAACAGACATATTTATAAAAGCAGAGAATTTGAGTGCTGGGGAAAGAGAGTTTTGAAAGTTGGGAGGACCAGCAGTGCCTGTTTTGGAACTTTGGCAGGCTCTGTGGAAGTTTCCTGGCCAATTCTCCGGTTTCTTCTGAGGCGGTGTAACTGATGCATTTGTTGTGTATGCTCTCTCAGTTGCGTTGTGCATTAATTATTAAACAGCTTGAACAGTTGTTGTATTTGGGCAAGAAAAGTAAAACAGAAATAATTTTTTCTGATATTAAAGATATTTAACTGAATCCATTTAATAGGGAAGAATTAAAACTTCATCATCCTACAACACTGTATGCTTTGTGACATTTTAAAGAGCACAGGCTTGTCTGATATATCCTTATGATTAGATTCAGGTTATACATTTTTGGCAGGAATACCACAGAAGTGTTGTTCTATTAGGAGTAGCAAAATACCTATTTGTCACGTCACTGGTAATTAACTTTACTTGATAAAACTATTTCTGCTGGAGAAATACCTCATCTTTCAGGGAGGTAATTTACTTTTATATATTTTTATGTTTTTGTAATGAAAATGAGGGAGACAGGGGAATCAAAAGTTCAGTTTTATGTAAGTTAAATTTGGGATAGCAAGCAGGCTGTCTCAGATACGAAGATGCAGCTCAGAGCAGTGTTCTCAGTGCAGTACAGTATATTCTAGATGAGGGATGAGTGAGTTGAAGAGAATATAACAGAGAGGAAGTCAAGACGCTTTGTAGAAATATTTTATAAATTTGGTGTGAGAAAGGCAAAATGTTGGGTTTGGTAAAACCCACAGAGACTAAAAGATCAAGAAAGGATTATTTTTTATGTTGGGAAACAAAATCATTAGTGTGATTTGATGGGTGGGATATAGATGGTGCATCAGAGAGAAGTGACAACAGAAAGAAGCACTGACATGAGGATTAAGTGAGATGCTATTTATAAAAGGCCCAGTACAGTGTCTGTCAAAGTAAGTGCTATGTATTTTTAAAGTTAAATATGATCTTGAACTCACTGTCATTTGCTATCTTCGAATTGTTTTATCTCTGAGCTGTATTCTGAGGTATTCCTTTAGGTATTTCTTCTCCTTAATTATACCTGATTTATTTTTTAACCCACATTTTAGGTTTTCAACTTCAATAACTGTATTTCACTTTTAGATCTGTTTAGATTTTCCTTTCTCTAGTGTCCTGATCTTTCATATGGTTTCCATTCCCTCTTTAAACTTTTTAATTATTTAAACATAGTAATTATATATCCTTTTCTAATATTTCAGTTTGGCAGGGAGTACATATTTTCCTGTATATTTATATCTGCTGACTTTTCCCTTGTGGTGATTCATATTCTTTTGTGGTTTGTAACTTTCTGCTGTGAGCTCATCTTCAACCAAGATTGTTTGTTTCTGAGGGTGTCCATGAGCCTGGTTAGGGAAATGTGCCAGCAGACTTGCTATGCATTTTCTTTTGCCAAATGTTCCATGAGTTTCACTAGTGTGGAAAACATCTCTGTGTTAATTTTGCAGTTTATGGTCCCATAAATTAGGACTCTACACTTGTGAGTGACTTAGGATTGGGATTGCATTTCTCACAGGAGGACATTTAGTGTGCATTTATTTGATTTTTATTTTTAAATCAGAGCCTTTTCCAGAGACCAGATTGTAGAGCTTTTCTAGCATGTCTGTCCAGCGGCTTGGCTGTATAAAGCATTGCCCAGTTTCAGCTCTTTACTCTACAGAGGACTAAGACCACATCAAAATGCCCTTCTTGGAATATTAAATCCTGGCCCTGAGGGGCCTAAAATCATGTTTGACATGTCTGTGGGTACTAGAGGCAGCTTGTAAGCTTACCACAGACCTTTCTTGCTGTTGGTGGTAATTAGAGAAGGTTCATTTGTTCTTTTACTACTGGCTATGTGTTTACAATTTTTGGTTATATGTTATATTTGTAAAAGGGACAGGGTTTATTTTAATTCAAATGGCCATATTTCTGGATTAGGAATGTTCCAGAATGTCACTTAGTATAGGTAGATAACAATATATGTAGAAATTTTAAAAAGACCCTGCATGGAGTTTGTCCTGAAGAATGTACAATCCTTTTCTTTAGATTCTCTGTGTTCCACTGTCGGGTTAGACCAGGTCAAGTACTGTGGTTTATAATCAGTGCCAGGAATGCATCTCATTGGACCCCTTGCGGGATTACTCTTTGTGAAATGTGGTTTGACCCAATATCTTTAGCTTGTATAGATAAAATAATAACAGCCTTGCAAAGCTCCCCTCCTCCTTTACTGTAAAGATATTGTAGAAGGTCACGTGATGCCTTCTTCCAGTACTGGGCCTGAATAAGTGGGTTGTTTTTTCATGGAAACTCTGAATTGTGTAACTATTGGTGTTCTCTGTTGCTGCAAATGTCAGGCTTTCATTCTTTTTTATTTTTTTATTTTATTTTATTTTTTTAAAAGATTTATTTATTTATACAAGCACTGGGTACAGTCAGAAGCGCGGGAGGGTAAGAGGATTCACCAGAGCCAGAGCAGGGAACAGAACAGACAGGCTGACGAAACACACTGCTGAGGGGAGCAGCAGGCGGCAGGAGAGGTCTGCTGCGCCATGTGGGACCCTCGCCAGCGGCCGGGGATCGAACTTTTGCTGCAGAGGCTGCGGGCAGCTTTGCGGCCCAGTGCTCAACCGCTGCACCACCAGGGTCCTTTTTTATATGGAGAACTGAGTAGTAGTCCATTGGGTATATATACCACATCTTCTCTAGCTGCTCATCTGTCAATGAGCACGGAAGCTGCTGCCATAACTTAGCTGTTGTAAATAGTGCTGCAACGACCATAGGGGTGCATGTATCTTTGCAAATTCATGTTTTTGTGTTCTCCAGATAAATATCCAGAAGTGGGATAGCTGGATTTATATTCTTAATTTTTGTAAAATCTTCATAGGATTTTCCATAGTGGCTACACCAGTTTACATTATGAGGGTTCCCTTTCCCACATCCTCAACAATACCTGTTGCTTGTCATCTTGACAGTAGTTCTTCTAACTGGTCTGAGGTGGTTTCTCATTGTGGTTTTCATTGGCATTTACCTAATAATAAATGATGATGAGGTGTCTTTTCATGTGTTTGTTGGCCATCAGTGTGTTTTCTTTGGAGAACTGTCTATTAAGATCCTCTGTCCATTTTTGTTGTTGGGTTGTATGAGTTTTTATATGTTTTGGATATGAATCTCACATCAGATGCATGATTTGCAAACATTTTCTTCCATTCAGTAGGTTACCTTGTTGTTTGAAAGACAATTTCTTTCACCGTGCAGAAGCTTTTTAGTTTAATGTGATGCCACTTGTTTCTTTCTCTTTTGTTTTCCCTTGCTGTTGGAGATGAGTGCATAAAGACATTGTTAAAGGGTGATTTTGGAGAGTTTTCTGCCCACATTTTCTTCTATATGTTTTATGATTTCAGGTCTTAGATTCAAGTCTTTAGTCCATTTTGTATTAATTTTTGTACATGACATGAGATAGTAGCCTAGTTTCATTCTTTGGCATGTGGCTCTCCAGTTTTCCCGACACCATTTATTGAAGAGATTTTCTCTTCAATATGCTCTTTGGCTTGTATGCTCTTGGCTTCATATCATAAATTAAGTGTCCACGTATATATGGGTTTATTTCTGGGCCCTCACGAGGGTGTTTTGGATGAGATTTATCTTTAAACTTGTAGATTGAGTAACTTGTCCTCCATTATATAGGTGAGTCTCATCCAGAGAGTTGAAAGCCTAAATAGATCAAAAAAGCTAATTGTCTCCAGAATAAGAGAGATTCTCTGTTCTAACTGCTTTGACCTAGAACATTGGCTTTCCCCCTATAATGTAAGAATGTGGCTGTGCATATGAAATTTAGGAACCTAGTACTATATACTCTAGTATGGTAGTACTTAACACACCAAAAACTATAATAATTATATTAATAGTTAACTGTACCTAATACTTTCCATGTGCTGGTCACTATGCTAAGAGCTTTACATGAAAACTTTGAGATTGCCTTTTGAAATTTTGGGTGCCATCCTTGAGTAGGGGCCATGCTGGTCTTCTCTGTATCATTCCAGTTTTAGCAAATGTGCTGCCAAAGTGAACACTCCTTTTGAAATATTGGAAAATGATGCAGATGCAGACACCTTACAAAGACCTATATGTATATGTACACATCCAGCAGGAGACTAGAGGAATAGTTGCATCTACTCAGGAACTCTGAAAATAAAGAGATTCTGAGGATTAAGGAGACCATTTTGCCTTTTTTTTTTTAAAGATGTATTTTTTATGCATTCAAGAGCTGGGGTACAGGCCAGAGGTGTGTGGGGGGGGTGGTGAGAGGATTCACCAGAGACAGAGTGGGGAACAGAACAGGCAGACCCACCAAAGTATACTGCTGAAGGGAGCAGCGGGAGAGACAGGAGAGGTCTGCTGCGCCATGTGAGTTGCTCCCTGGCTGGCCAGGGATTGAACTCTTGCTGCAGAGGCTGCGGATTGCGTCATAGTGTGGTGTTTAACCCCTTGTGCCACCAGGGAGGCCCCCATTTTGCTGTTTTTAATTTCATTTTCATTTGGTGAAATCTTAGTTATTGAAAACATCACCAGCCTTGTGGCAAGTCAAATCACTCCATGTATAAATAAAACAAATGCCCAGAGCCCCACACCAGGAATTGTTTCTGTCTGTGCAGGAGAGAAGATCCTCCCACTTGATACCTGCTAACTATCAGCCCTTGTTGTGACCTATGGTCAAACATAGGAAGTAAGTAAAGCAAAGAAGAAAGTTCACATGCCCTGAATATATATTTAATCACATTCCCTGGGAAAAAGATCAGAGATGTTCAACTTTTTGCTGATATGAGATGCTATTTCTACCTGTTCTGTCTGTGTCCTGCCAAGCCTTGGAAGAAAGAAAGTGGGGGTTTCCCACTGTCAGACATCCTTAGCTACCTTAATAGAGACAGAAAAACACAAATGAAAGACTGTCAAGTGAAATAACACACTATTGAATTGATGAGCCTAAGGTAGAGCACCTAAAATATATGCTCCTAGTCTCTTGCTACTGCTGGGACCTTTTTAGGAAGAGCAGAAACCCCATGCCAGACCCTGGCACAGGGAGTCTACACTATGTTCTTTCCTGTCACTGTGGTCTAGGAGACGTTTACAAATGGTGGACAAGCTCTTGATAGCTTGTCTACATCAAGGCAGACATCAGTAATAGATACTGATATTATTTTCCTAAAATGCTTTTCAACCTAGAGTTCCAAGAAAAGCACTATTAATAAATTAGACTTGTTATTATTTTTACCCCAACTCTCATCTTTCTTTCCAGTTTAACATTTTTCTTTGAGTAGTATCAAGATTGATTGGCTGACCTGGAAAACTGGGCTATTTTATGAGATGACCACATTTTAATTAAGACTTTAATGAAACTCTTTATGCAATAGTCATTGAATTTAAGTATTATATTAATGAAGAAATTTGTCCTTATAATTTAGCATTGCATAAGCCAAGATGCCACTACCACAGAATCATGGTGTGAGGGAAGGGAAGCTACAGGTATGTGCCTGGACACCCTTGTGGAACCCTAGGAGGAACGCAGTGCAGGTACCTGAACACACTCAGTCATCTTGCTCCTTTCTCAGTTCTGAGTAATGGCATCTCCTTTGGGACATTTCCATAGCCTAATGGAGTTTTACAACACTTGGCCCTAATTATCTTTCACTTTAATTCATTTGATTTAATTTAGGTTATTTTGCCCCAAGATAAGTTATTCATCCTTTACTTTATAAATACACATAGCAATGATTGGAAGGCAGCTGTCACATCGGCTCCCAAAAATCACATCCCCTCCCAAATAGGGCATCATGGATGGGGTATCTTGACATAGCAGAGAATTGAGGTATCTGGGCCATGCACTGGAACATTGACTTGGGGCTGACATGAGAGCAGAGACTGACTTACTATGACTCTATTAAAACTCATTCTTTGGGGCTTCCCTCTCTCTCATGGATTTTTTTCAAAATCTTGGCAATGTGTTCACCCACTCAGATTTCCTTGTAAAATATGCCCCCTAAATGAAAAAGAGATATTGTAAGTACTATTGGTCAAGACTTCTGTCTCTGTCTACTTCTGCTTTGCACCTTTATCCTTCCTTCTCCCATTTAAAGGGAAGTTAAATTGGGGATGCATTTAGTTGGGTTAGTGGGATTTTTTTTATGGGGTTTACAGTCACTTTTGTGCATGGTTAAATCATTTCAAGCTGTCCCAGTTAGGGGATCCTATGCCCCTCCACTGATCTGAATACTACACTGACATGATACAGGCTCAGAGGTCATGTTGTGATGAGCATGTATCCAGTGGCAACCACACTCAGAGAGCTGGATAATGGAGGAGAAACAAGTAGAGACAGAAAATGGTCTGGAAAATTCATCCAATTATCAGATATCTAAAATGATAGGTAGAAAGCCCATTTTCTATAGAGTTCCTAGTCAAAAGGGAAGTGCTCTTCTCTTTGGAGTAGACTCAGTAATTCAGTGTATAAAACAAATATCTGTGCAATATTTTTCTTTGTCGTTGGAAAGCAGTGAGATGGGTTGATCAGATCTTTCATATGGTTAAGACAGAAACTTATACCAGCACTTCCTATGAGGGAAACATCATATGCATTTTTTTAAATTTATTTATGCATACAAGAGCTGAGGTACAGGCCAGAGGTGTGGGGGGTGAGGTGGGTGAGAAGATTCACCAGGGACAGAGTGGGGAACAGAACAGGCAGACTGACTGAAATACACTGCTGAGGGGAGCAGTGGGCAAGCCAGGAGAGGTCTGCTACGCCATATGGGTTGCTCCCTGGCTGGGGATTGAACTTGTGCTGCAGTGGTCGAATTCAGACAGCCTCATAGATTGCATCTTAACCCCCTGCACCAAGAGAGGACCCATCATATGCATCTTAACATATAATGCTGGGCCTGAGGTATCTAATATATTTTGTCCTAAAAATGTCTTGTGGTTCCAGAGAAAATGATGTGCCAAGTAGTCACTGACTGACACAATGACCATCAGAAAGTCAGTATTTGGGGCAGAAAAGCAATTTGATTAAACAGCAACACAGCTCAATGTGGCAATGCAGCAATAAAAAGAAAAAAGAGAAAAATAGAAACGGAAATTAGAAAATTGCCTTTGAGTTGCTTTAGTGTAGGTCTTAATTTAAAATTAGTTAAGCTTTATAAATAAATTTATAAGTAAATTTAAATTTATCACTTGTACTAAATTCCAAATACATTAAGAAAGTAATTTAATGGAACCCCTACTTGTATACCAAAAGAAGACTGACAGAGCTTAAAATGTCAAAAACTCTCCTAGCACAATAGACACTGAAAAGAAAAGCTTCTAATAGTTAAAACTCATGGAGATAAGCATGAGTTATTAAAGCCAGGGGAAAAAAAATAGATAATGAAAATGACATAGGAGAATTTAAAAAAGATAATAGAGGTCAGGGCATTGTTAAATGGGAAAGAAAAAAAATGCAGAAGGAAGATTAAAATAAGAATAAAGTAAAATGATTTGCAGTGGAATAGTACAGAAAGGTGAATAGCAGCTCCATTTTGGTGAATTCTCTGACTATGATAAACATTATGATCTCACTTAATGGGTTGTTACAATGGACTAGAATTTAATGAAAACATAGTTGGTTTTCTTCTTTTTCCCATTTTCCAAGGTTAACATTCCAATATTTACCCTGAAACTCAAACAGAACACCCCAGCATACACATGCACATGCACGCGCGCGCGCACACACACACGTTTTGAAAATAAGTATTCTGGAAAAACATTTCAAGCTGTCATGTGATTCTGGATGACCTGTTCTAGACTGTATGTATCATTTTCTTTGTAAACTATTTCAAAAAGATACTTTCCTTATATCGGGTCACTTTTCAGATTGGATGAATATGCTGAGGACATTGAAAACTCATAAAGAGTCCATAAAACACTAAAAGATGATGTTTATATGGCTCATTATCAATCAAATAGATATTAGACTATGCAGGTATAATGTATTTTATTTTTATTTTATTATTTTATATTGAGGTAGCATTGCTTTACAACCACCAACACATCCATGGTTCTCCATCAACATCTGTTGTGATCCCTCCCCACATTTTCTCACCCCTTCCTTATTCCCACCACCATAGCCTCTACTCTACAGTTGGATTTCTGGGGTATGTTTTGTTCTATATTCCATATATAGCAACACCAACCAATATTTGTCTTTCTCCTTATTTTGCTTAGCATAACCCTCTCCATTTCTGTCCATGTTATAGCAAATGTCAAGAGTTTACCTTTTCTCATAGTTGAGTAGTATTCCACAGTGTATGTATACAGCATCTTCTTGACCCATTCATCTGTTTTGGGGTACTTAGATAACAACCTAAGAAGAACCCAACCAAAAATAGCTTGGGCATTGTAAATAGTGCTGCAATAAACATAGGAGTGACTATTTCCCTTCAAATTAGTGGTTTTTTTTTTTAAAGATTTATTTATGCATACAAGAACTGGGGTATAGGCCAGAGGTGTGGGAGGCGAGAGGATTCACCAGAGACAGAGTGGGGAACAAAACAGGCAGACTGACTGAAATACACTGCTGAGGGGAGCAGTGGGCGTGACAGGAGAGGTCTGCTGCTCCATGTGGGTCACCTCCCTGGCTGGCCTGGGATCTAACTCATGCTGCAGAGGCTGTGGATAGCTTCATAGTTTGCGTCCTAACCCTCTGCACCACCAGGGAGGCCCCAAATTAGTGTTTTTGTGTTCTTCCTGGTAGATACCTAGGAAGGGAGTTGCTGATTATTATGGTAGATACATTTTGAATATTTTGAGAAACTTCTCTACTGTTTTCCATAGGGGCAGGAACAGTCTGCATTCCCACCAATAGAGTAAGAGGTTTCCTTTTTGCCACATCCTTACCAACACTTGTTGTATAAAGCTTCAATTTAGATTTTCTTTTTATTAATTTTATTTCTCAGGCCATTTATTTGTTTTTATGAGTTTTCTTGTATATCTTTGATCTCTTTTCTCTCTTTTCTTCCATTTTCAAAATTTATCATGGTAAATTTGAACTCTGTGTCCAATAGGAATAGATTCTTTAGGGGTGTGTGTGTGGGATGTTTCCAGAGATTTGTCCTTTTTCTGTGCTGTAGTACTCCTCTGAGGACTCAGGTTGCCATTTGTTGTATTTTCCCATCTCCTCATTTTTGGGTTTTCTATGTATTAAGGGTGCAGAACTTCCACTTTTCCTGTAGATGGTGCTGTATGCAACTTAGGATATAGGTAGGGGGCAGAACAACAGGAGGTTAGCGCACATGGTTAGGTTGTCAACTAGACAGTCTGCCAGGTAAGGCATTTGGACCGCATCGTTTACGTAATGGCTAGCTCCTGATAATTTTTAAATAAGGTATGCCTATGGCCAAATTCTTATTTTGAAAAAATAAAAAGATCAGAGTATGTGCAAACTGAGAGTCTTTAAAATTGTATTAGTCAGAATATACTAGAATGTGCTGCAATAATAAACAAACCCCAAACTTTAAAGGCTTCAAGCACATTAATTTCTGCCTCCCACACCACATGTCCACATGGGTCTACATGAGATTTGTGACACATAATCCCTAGGTATTTCATCTTGTAACTGCACCATCTGGATGGAACACAAGCCTCGTTAGCAACGGAAGAGAGAATTAGTCATGCAGCCTTGCCTAATTGTAGAATTGTTGGGATTGTTGATGAGCAAATGGAATGTTTGGTGAGCCCTGTCTCTGCCATGCCTGTAGAAAGAAAAATTTTTAAATCTATATCAGGCAACGTGAGAACCATGGATGGGATGAGGCGGGGTAGATTTAGCAGCACCTAGAACTTATAGGGCTTGGCTAGGACCATCCAGGCAAGGAGGAATTGGTTCTCTCTATTCCATCCACATGCTGCTTCTCTTTACCACACCTCTGCTCAGAGAAGTGGCTGACTCATCCCTACTAAGTAGTAGTAGATTATTAATAATACCATAAACATTCTAGGTCTAATTGGGGCAGGAAGGGTATCCATAGCCATGGAGAGATAGAAACCCGGCAACTTTTTGGAAGCAAGAACACCATTTTATCCACTTCCCTTTCATCACAGAGATGTCCTATTTGTGACTGAAAGTAAACCACATGGCCTTTGGATAAAAGAGGGACAAAGAAAGGAGAGAGAGAGAGAAAGAATAAAATACTTTTTCATGGGAAAAAACATAAAAATATGTTAACAGTGGCTGTTTGGAGGCAGTGGGGTGATAGTCTACCTTTGCCCTCTCTTTTATCTCTTTTCTTTCCTATATTTTTACACGTTAAAACTAAATATTATTAGTTTTTTTATTATTTAAAGACACCTTGCTTTATTTCAAACACCTTGCTTTATTTTTATATAGGAGTTTTACTGTTTATTCAAACATCAGTTCTGTGAGGTTGACGATTAGGATTTCGATTTAATTTTTTACATTACCCAAGTAGAGAATAATAAATTCAGCAAAGAATTGTGCCAAGTTTTCTGTGAAACTAGTAGTAGACTTGACCAAGGATCTCAGCACAGAGTCTGGGCCACTGCCTGGGAGAATGGGCTGCAGGGGTCAGTATGGAGCCTGGCCTCTATCAGGTCCACTGAGGATGGGGCCTGAATCCTCAGCAACAGAACCAGTCTGCTCTCCTGGGCACAGTTTTTGCCCAGACCTTGAGGACTGAGTCAACATCTGAGTCCCCCATCTGTCTATAGAAACTCGTCTTCCCTTTGCCTGTAATTAAATGAAAATGATTATTTAGGAAGGTGATTGATATAACTTATGTTGATACAAATACTTTAAAAAAGCATTTATAAGGAAAAAACCAGATGATAATTATGTAACAATCAGCACTGGAACCAGAGTTAGTAGCACAGAGGCAATACTAATCTGAAGAGACATAAAGGTGAACACTGAAAGGGAAGGAAGTTTGGGGGTTGTCATTTAACTAATGCAAATTATTCTCTTGTCTGAATTCAGCCAGAATGGTAACCTCTGCTTATGGCACTGGTAAACATTCTTTCCGTCTGCATCATTGGAGAGGTTATGCAGTTCTGACTTTCCAGCTGTTTCTAATCAAATTAAATGAAATTTAGAAACATACTCAGAATTGAACCCACACCATCTTCTGACAGTTCTTGCTTGAAGCAGGTCTGGGGGAATGGAATCTTCTTATCACCTGTTTACAGCATATTTATTTCATCCTGTAGAGAGGAAAACATAGTATATGCTCCCAATTAAGCAGAGGTTCTGCTCTGTTCTCTCTCCGACCTTCTGTCCTTTGTAGGTCCTGCTGGCAGGACCATGTGCCAAGCCCAGGAATTAATGGTGTGTTTGATATGGGCCAATCAAATACAATAACTAAAGCCTCAGAAGATAACGAGGTTCTGAACACCAGCCAGAGGCAAAAGGGAATTCAAACAGCAAGGTTAGGAAGCGTTTCTGTAAGGAAAACTTCATTCTGTTGTAACTTTTGACTACAGGTGCAAATATCACAAATAAAATACTTGCAATATTTTTCCTATAATATGGTAACAGAGTAAAGTGACAATGTCCATGTGATTCAGTAAAGTGTGGATATAACCGGGAAAAGCACAGGAGAACTGGAGTCCAGTTCCAGATCCTATTTCTTGGCATCTCTCCACAAGTAATGTCACCTCTCTAACTAGCAACCTCCCCATGTTCATAATAGGGAGAGTGATTCTCTTGTAGGTTGTTGACTCACAAATCCAATAATAAGTAAGGAAACAAAACAAGGGAAATTCCACCAGACAGGAAGGACAGAGCCAGGATTCAACCTCATTCTTCTTGGACACAGAGCTGCAGTGTAATCAGAAGCAGATAAAAGAAAATATTTGCCCTGAGCTGGGATAACAGAGAACTTTTTAGAAATATAAATAAATGAAGAAGCCTTAAAGAAAAATGTACAGATTAAACCACATGAAGTTTTAAACCTTTCATGTAAAAACAGTTTTAAAAAATTAAAGAAGTGAATAACAAAGTGAGTAAAACATTCACAACATGTATTAATTAGTTAATATTCTAAGAATATAAAAAGATCCAAGTGTTAAAAAGATAGTCAATAAATAAGGCAAAATATATACATTGAAAATTCACAAAATAAGAAATTCATTGGCTAGTAAACAGGTAAGTGAATATTCTAAGACCAAAAAAAAAGCATGTTAGGATAGTTTGTAAGTTGGGACAATAATCTTGCTTTGAGAGTCCTCCCCATCACAGTTTTTCTCAGATTCACAGCATGTCCTGAATGCAGCTACTGCTGCCTTCCAGCCCTCTCTCCCGCTGCTCCCCTGCACCTCCTAGTCCAGCCACAGGATGTCACAGACTCACAGCATTCTCAGATCCAACTTTCCTGGTGAGGACTATTTGTGAAAGGCTCTACTGAGGCATGACTTTGAATCCTTGTCTCGTGAGGCTGATGATCATCAGTGAGTTATTTAGCCAGAGAGAGCCTACTGGACTGATAAGGGGCCCCAATTAACTGTACTTTATTGTTTCATATTCATTGTGAGGGCATTCTCATAAAGTAGTGAAAATTGTTTATGCAAAAAGCCCAAGAAAGAAAGAAAATCGCTTGGTGGTTGAAGTCAAAGTTGAAATGGAGAGATCTCTGAAATTAGAAGAAAGATATCTTGGAGTCTATGCATTCCATTCTGTAGCAGTTATTATACTATTCACAAATAGAATATTCTAGAAAACTTTCAAATTTATACCTTATGCATGTTAAGGAGTCTACTGCATTACTTTTCCCTGAACTTACGTTCCTATAGGATTTGGTACATCTGTCTTTCCTGTTTTTTTCCCTGTGGCTTCTCTTGGTCACCTCACAGCCAAGCCCCAACAATACTTTCTCTGAAAGTAAATTGGTAGAGAAATGGGTCACATCATCTTTGTATTTTCCTCACACTTTGTAGATGCAAAGTGTCATGTGAAAGTTAAAAGCATGAACTCTGGAGCCAGACTGTCTGGCTCTACCATTTATCAACTGTGTGATCTTGACCCAGTTTCTTAACCTCTCTGCTTCCCAATGTCCTCATCTGAAAAATGGGGATAAACACAGCCCCACCTGGGAGGATGCTTTGAACCATGAATGAGTTCACTGATGTGAAATGCTTAGAACAGTGTCTGACACATACTAAGCCCAGTTTTATTATTCTCCTATAAAACTTCCCAAACTTCATTGTACTTAACTTTTATATGCAAAGCTGGAGTTAAAAAAAGAAAACAAACATTGCTATAACTCAATTGTACACATAACGTATAGTTTCTTTGATTTGTTTATAGATGTTCTGGGCATCCTACTGAAATGACAATTTGCCACCTCTACCCTTCTTTCTCTGGGTAATAAAGCAACCAAATTTACTCTAGTTTTGCAAACTAAGTTTGAGCCAACAATTTAAACAGTCCATAGACAATGCTGTCGTTGGGATAAAAATGCTTAGATTCTTATTTGCAATTCTCCAAATGCCTACCCAACTCCTCTGGGTTGGAAGGGAGGGGGGATGTCCTGCCTCTGATGGGTGAGTCAGGGTCTCGGGTTCTTGTGGTGTTCTCTGGCCCTCTCTAATCCATCTGAGACAGACTCTCCTGGCATCCTGCTGCGCCTGCTGCCACTAAACTTGCACTGGGCTATTTCTCAGTTCAGGAAGACCTAGTGGCTGCTTCCTTCTGCCTTTGCTTCACCAGCTATAGATTCCTCAAAGTTACTGTTACGTCTTCTATCTCCTCTGTTCAGGCTGGTCTATTCCCAGCTTTTCTGCTACAAATTGGCTCTCAATTTAGCATCTTCCCCACCCGCGGAGGTGTGTGGAAAGGTTGGGAGGGGTAATGAGGCCCTTCCACTGCCTGCACAAGCTATATTATGCTAGACAGAAACTCTCCTACCCTCATTATTTCCAAGTTCTATCAAATGTGCCACAGCTGCTGTTGACTGTCTTATTCCTACTACCCTTGGGAGCACAAAGGGGGCTTTTCTTCATTTCTTCCTGACTGGCTGTCTCCCTTCCCTGGTCTGGACAGCCAGCGTGATGCTTAATATAGCTTTCTTCCCTTCTCATCTCCCTCAATAGTTCCTTCCTTTCAAGCCTATTTTATAATTGAAAAATCCTATTTTGAATGGCAGACTCTGAATGTTAATGCTTGCTTTTCCCTTTGGCATTCAAGCTGCAAGACAAATGAAAAAAGAAAGTCAAATACAGTAACAGTAACCCCTTCTTCCCACATACCCACCCACCCACACTATTCAAAACATCAGTCCCACTGTTTGAGTTGCCCACCAGCCAGCCCTGGAGCCCTGTAGGCACAGACCTTGTCCCTTCCATTGAGCTGGACTTTGCCCAGATTTAAATCCTGCCCCTGCCACTTTCCCTGTGAATATGGACAAGTTACCCAGTCTGTCTGTGTCTTTTTTTTTTTTTTTAACTCTGAAGTGCAGATAAGAATATTAGCTGTCTCTGGTGAATACTCTCACCCTCATCCCCTTGCACCTCTGGCCTACACCCCAGTACTTGTATGCATAAATAAATAAATCTTCTTTAAATTAAAAAAGAATATTAGCTGTGAGATTGTTTTGAGGGTTCAGTGACTTAATACATGGAAAGTTTTCAGGATAGTACACGACTCAAAAAATGAGGATCCTTACCATTATTAGCTCAGCACTTCTCCAAAGATGTTTATTCAATAAGTGCTATTTGAAAGACCATAGAACAAGGCAGTAATTAAATTTGGGGTGTAGATCTGGAGTTCTGATTATCAGCACAGAAATTAGCAGAATTTCTTTGTTCCTTAAAAAGAAGCTACTTGTAAGGCAAGTGCTACACTGCATAGTTTTTGCAACCACACATTAAATTCTTACTGGTAGGGAACCAAGGTTCGCCTTTCTTTTACCAAATGCCATATATTTAAGATATTTAACAGAGCTTTTTAGAATATTGGGCTAAGAGAAAGTAAAGATACAATGATAATAGCATGGGGAGAGGTGGCTCTAAAAATCAAATCCTAGGGAACCATTCACCGAGGCATGAGCTGGGTGAGCCAGGTTGAGGTTCCACACTCCTTTCTTTGCTGTGCTGATGCCTTAGCTCCCAGTAAATAATGTTGCTTATTTCTCCAAAGAAAGACCACATAACATTATGATCTAGTTTTGGGACACTGAATTGGCTTATAGAGCCCTTTAATTGCTATATTTAAATGTAAATTACTTATGACTCAGTGAGTAGCAGCAAAATTTCAAGCACTCTTTGAGAAAGAACCTCTTAACATATTTTTAAAATATTGAAATCATTTCTGTTACTCTTTTTAATCCATCATCAGGAAGATGTTTCTGGTTATATTTCTTAAATGTTCCTCAAAATAGTCAATGTAGCCTGGACTTTAACGCTCTAAGAATCTAGACCTTTGAAAAAAAAACTTTATAAATGCTGATAGCTAATCTTTGATGCTATAGCCATAAAAATTTATTTATATTTAATTTATATACTCCAAGAAAAATAATATTTTTACTGAAGGTAAAGAGTATTATTTATTTCCAGTTCAATTATCTTAATCCTGGGTTAAATTTTTAAATTGGCATTTGAGGTGGGCATCATTATACATTGACATTTGTATTAATAATAACATTCACCTCTACCTATATTCCTCCTTTCACCAACAATTGGCCGCTTTTACCTGATTTATCCACCCCTCTCCCCACCTCCCTCTGGCAACCACCTATTTAATTATTTTGTGTGTATATATGTTGTGTAGTGACTTTTTGATGTCGTTTTTGGAGTTAGTGTGTTTGGAGTTTGGGGTCCTTGGGTTCACTCTGGGAACGGTTTCACCAGAGCTCCCCTTTCAGCGACACGATGGGTTTCCCAGGCGAGGTTCTCCACGAGACAGCAACGTTATAGTTTAAAAGAGCAGGTTTATTAGAGAAAGGGACAGAAGAGTAAAGGACACTTGCATAGACACAAGGGGGCAGAAAGAGCTGCCCCAAAAGGGGCTGGTTTGCTGAGAGAGGCCTGCATGGTTGCAGGAGGGTGGCCTTGAGTAGAGCTGCCTCCTCTGAAGGGAGGTCAGTGAAGAGAAGCCCCAGCAGGAAGAGGTCACCAGCAGGCAGGAAGCTGCTGCCCTTCAGAGAGAGCTGGTGGAAAGAAGCCCCTGCATAGTCACAGGTGGGCAGAAGGACTGCTACCTCTTCCTGGGGCCAGCATTAGGTTTTATCATCTTCTTTCAGTAGGGAGGGGCTCATCTTTGTGGGTGGATGGTTTGTTCCTTCATCTCCATATCTTCACCTTCAGGTCATGCTCCTGACACTCCCTACAGCAGTCTGATAGTTTCTAGATCTGGATTAATGACTGTGTTAATCGCTTCTGCCCCCACCTCCAGCTCTTGGCTTTGTGTGAGCCAGGTTTCTGATCTTGTGGCTTCTCCTTTCCAGTTTTTCTATTCTTATCCTCCATCATTTTGACTTGTTTATTTATCTGCCATTTTAGAGTATATTGTCAGGATATATAAATACCCTATAATAACACAGGCATAGGTTAAGTAAGCCAACTAGCTGAGAACATAGTGATAAAGACAGAGTCCAACGTGCTGATAAGGCTAGGAGTATCTATGCATTATTTCCATCTTACTTTTCTGAAATACTGGTTCTTCATTCAGACTAATAATTCCCTGTTTTCCATTGTTTACTTTCAGTTCTCTGAATCCATCCCTTTCTTCTTTTTATACTATATCCTACTGCCATTTAAATACTTTTCCCCATTCAGACTTTAGATGTTAAATTTCTTTTCTGGGATCTTTTAAAATCATTTTATTTTTTTCCTCTCCCCTTTCTTTGTAAACTGAGGCACTATCTCCTGATATGTCATGCTTTGTACAGAATGACACTGATGGCAATTGCTGCTGAGCTTTACATTTGGCAAAATTGTGCTTGAAAGAAAACTTACAGCACTGTAAACTGCTCCCAAATTCAACACTACTTTTGACTCTCCCAGTGAGTCCAATGAGGAAAGAGGGATCAGCAGGGTTTGTAGGAGAGGCTTCTGTTGGAATAATATTGGTTCTCTTCCTAAAGAGAAAATCACGCTAACTTCCTCTTGTTGGGAAAATACCTTTCCTTACTGAGAGATCTACAATCATTATAGTCATCAATGTAGAGTTAATTGACCTGAGATGAAAGGGTGTGGAGCATTAACATTCCTTTCATGACTACGTATATAAAGAGAAATTCTGAATCAGTCTTTAGGAAGATGAATAAAATTAATTCCAACGGACTTGGATCAAAGCATAGGAAACTGGGTAAAAAAAAAAAAATATTCTAAAGGATTCAGTTGTCAAGCTGTGAATCTAAACATTTTCAAGGGGAGAAAAAATAGTAAAAGAGTATGACAGCTGGAAAGGACTAGAGATTGTCCAGGACCCATTCATTTTAAGGGTGAGGAAAAGCGAGCCAGAAGTAGGCACGGCCTTGCCAAGCCTCCTGGTAAGTCCTGGCAAAGGTAGGAAAAGAACCAGGCCTACTCCAGGAGTTTGTTGGTGATGCAGTGGTTTGCATTAAGAGTTTATGGATACCTAGTGATTATCCTAAAATTGACTGAAAGAAATTGAAGGGTATATTTTCCTATATATAGGAAAATTCAGACTTTTAAAAATGTATACTTTTACCACAGTTTTGAGTCTTTTCAGTGTATTTGTGATTTGTTTTAGCATATTGTAGTACAGGCACATTCAGGTTTCCCTTAATATAAATGTATTTTTTAAGCAAGGTAGAGGTTGTGGGTAGAAATGTTAGAAACATTTGGGAGAAATTCCATATTTCCAGTGCACTGTCAATATATTAAAAAAAAGCAAATGTGTTGACTTTTCTTTTGGCTTTGATGATTTTACTTAGGTCTTAGTCATAGCATAATATATGGAAAATTCATAGGACTTTATTTTAGCAAATGGGATGAAATGGAACAGTTATCAAAAGGAACAAGACATCTGGACAAGAACCCAAACACCTGGCCCCTAAGACACATGATCTCTTGTGGAGGAGCCACTCTCTTCCTGTGTGTGCAGTGAGCCTGCTTTCATAGTACAGGCTAGGTGTCCAGAAATCCAACTGCCCACATTTTCCTTTACCTAAACCTGGATCCTAACTTAAGCCTTCATTCTTCCTGAAAATAGAAATTCTACTGGGCTCCAAGTAAACTTATCACTGCACAGCTTTTTCAGTCATTTTATGATTTTGCTTGCCCTCTTCTCCCACTCTGAGGGATGATAGAAATTCCAGAGACTTCTCTGGCATCATCGTCAGGCAGGAGTAGAGGTGGGGAAGCACAGGATCTCTAGTTACTCTTACTGCAGCAGCAGCCAGTGAAGAGAACAACCTGCCCTGTTCTGGAGTGTGAGCCTCTCTGGCCTCTGTTGGGGCAAATTCACCCCCATTTCCTAGCAGATGCACAGCCCCATCTTAACCAGGAGACACTCTTCATGTGCCCCCAGGGTAGAGCCTGGCTTTTCTTCCTACTTCTCTGTCTTGACCCACACTATTCCCTCCTCTTTGTAAATAATAACCTTGTTACCAAACAGTGGTCAATTTTGAAAACAATCCTGTGTTCTGGCCCCCATGGAACCCTGTGTCTGCAGGACCCAGTTGACTCAAGTGGAGTTCGAACTGCCCTAGTTGGCCTAGGTCTTAAACTACTACCCTTTGCATTCAGTTTTAAGCTGAACTCCCCACAGGGCAAGGTGGGAAAAGTATGCAGAGGGTGATAATTATTACAAATATACGTAACCACAAGTGGAGAACCAAGAAACCGGCTGTATGACTTCCATGGATCCCTCAAGCTCTCTGAGCCTCTGTCCCTCATAGATGAGAGGATATTTACTAAAAAATAATGTAGGGCCTCCCTGGTGGCGCAAGAGGTTAAGCACCACACTAGGAAGCAATAGCAGCCTCCGCAGCAGAGTTCTATCCCCTGCCGGCCACATGGCAAAGCAGATCTCTCCTGTCTCACCCGCTGCTCCCCTCAGCAGTGTATTTCAGTCAGTCTGCCTGTTCTGTTCCCCACTCTGTCTTTGGTGAGTCCTCCACCAACTCCCCCATCTCAGGCCTATATCCCAGCTCTTGTATGCATAAATAAATAAAATAAATCTTTAAAATAAAATAAAATAAAAAATAATGTAATCTACCACAAAGACAATGAAGAATATAGAATGGAAAGAAAGCAGATATGTAGGGGAGACACACTGCTGTAACAAAGGTACTACAAGCTAAGTAACTACCCTGAAAAAGCTCTTTCACACTAATTTTCCATCCCTATGAAATTTCTAGTTGGGGAATTGTTACAAAGATAGCTCTAACCTGCAAAGAAAATATGTACAGATGAAGCAAAACACAGGTTGCTATAGAGTAACACACAGGGGTCCCCCTCGGGAGACTAAGAATGAGCAGCAACTTTCCAGGTTGGATGATAGACTTAAAGAAAAAATGATGGAATCGCAATGGAATGAAGCTCATTAAAATTTCATAAAACATCTTTATTGATATATAATTCACATAATAAAATTTATCTATTTAGAGTGTACCATTCAATCCTGGCTAGACGATATTGGAAGAATGTGCAGCCATCATCACAATCTAGTTTTAGATTTTAGAACATTTTTGTTATATCTTTTTTTTTTTAAGTTTTTTAAAAAATTTTTTTTATGAGTGCTTTTTTTTTTTTTTAAACATTTATTTATTTTTATACAAGAGCTGGGGTATAGGCCAGAGGTGCGGGAGGGTGAGAGAATTCACCAGAGACAGAGTGGGGAACACAACAAGCAGACTGACGAAATAAAATGCTGAGGGGAGCAGCGGACGAGTCAGGAGAGGTCTGCTGCGCCATGTGGGAATCCCCTGGCTGGCTAGGAATCAAACCCATGCTTCAGAGGCTGCAGACAGCTTCACAGCGCTGCGCTCAACCTGCTGCGCCACCAGGGAGGCCCTAGAACATTTTTGTCACCCCCACAAAGAACTGTGGATTCATTAGCTGTCCCACAGGCCTTAGCAGCCATTACTTTCCTTTCTGCCTCCACAGATTTGCCCACTCTGGACATGTTGTAGAAGTGGAATCAGGCCATATGTTGTCTTTTGAAACATCCTTCTTTACCTAACTTCATGTTTTCAAGGTTCATGCCTGAGTGCCCTGTATCAGTACTTCATAATTTTTCATGACTGAATAATATTCTATTGTGTGGATAGGTGGCCTTTTGTCCACCTATTTATCAGTTGGTGGGCTTTTATTGTTTTTGTTTTTTTTGTCTTTTAGGAATATTTATGTATGGGATTTTGTATAGATTTGTGTTTTCTTTTCTCTTGGGGATATACGTAGAAGTGGGATGGCTGGATCCTGTGACAACTCTGTTTAATCTCTTGAAGAACTACCCAAATGTTTTCCATAGCAACAGACCCATTGTACATTTTTATCAGCAATATATAGTGTTCTCTACATCTTCAACAACATTTACTATTTTCTGTCTCCTTGATTCTAGTATCTTGGTGATATCTTGTGGTTTTGAATTGCATTTCCTAAGTGGTTAATGATTCGAACATATTTTCATGTGCTCATTGGCCATTCGTATATCTTCTTTGGAGAAATATTTATTCAGAATTTGCTTGTTTTTAATTTGGTTATTTGTTTATTTTTTATTGAGGTTTATGAGTTCTTTAAACCTGACCAGTTTCTTGTTAGAGAAATGGTTTGTAATTTTTTTCTCCTATTTATAGGTTTTTGGTTTTTTTGCTTTTTTGATGGTTTAAGAGAATGAAGTCCTTGGCTCTTACGCCTTGGCTCTTAAACCTTACATTTTTAGTCCCAGATAATCTTAAGCCAATGCCTCTGTGCTGCTTCGATTTTTATAGGATGCTGAGAGCTGTGATTCTCATGCCCTTGTCTTCAAATCCTGACTTCTCTGTTTAGTTTGGCAGCATGAAGGAAGTTAAAGTAGTGCTGATTGAGACTAACTTCTTAAACAGCAAAAACAATCACATTTGCTCTAGTCATATACCAGCGGCATTGGGTGAATCTAGAACTATGGGCTAAGTATCAACTGGTTATGCCCTGACAAGCAGCCCCTAAAACAATGTCACTTAGATGGAGCCCTTTCTGCCCTAACTAGAGTTCGGGATCAGCAAAACCTTTCAACCTAAAGTAGCAGCATCACTGCTGTCTCCTCTTGGTCACATCACCATGAATATTTATTTTCTGTTGTGTTAAGAAATTATTGAATTCTTCTTCACATGTTAGCCCCAGATAATCTAATTAGGGAGGGCATGATGCACACTGCATGCACTTTAAATCAAGTGTCTACCTTGGAGTGGCACCCAAGCAAGCTTCATTATTTCCAGTTATGTCCCATGACCATGCCTACATGTTCTCAGTCCTCTGATCTAAAACCTAAAGCTATGAAATGATCTAACAGGATATGCTAAAGACAGAAATTTCCAAGCATGAATGTGCCTTTGTAAACCTGAAATCTCTTGGGAACCCTCTGTGTCCAACATGCAAGAAGACTTTGTTGTGCAAAGCCTGCTTTCACCTTCAGGCAGTTTTTCAAATCGTAAGTGTGCATGGAGTAACTACAGGTCAGATGTTCTGAAATTCATTAATAAAACTGGTGGGAAGCTCCAAAAATTTATGAGCCACTTATGGAGTCCTGTGAGCTGTCAGATCTGCTGTGGACAGATTTATGGGCATTGGTGTCACCACTCATACTTCCCAATGTCCTTTTTTAATACATAGAAACTTATTTAAAACATGATGCTATGTGCAAATAGTCAAATTCATGGGGTGATGACAATATTTATTACCTTAGGCAGGGTTTCCCAAAACAGGTCCTGAGACAGAGTTGAGCTCCCAAGAGGTTTATTGCAAGGGTGCCCCGAAACCCTCAGGTTCAGAATGCATTCTTCTCAGCTGAAACTTGACCTGAGTTATGGGATGAAGGATCAAGAGGTGAGGTGGCAGCAGGTGTTTCTGGGGACAGTGTCCCTACCAAGCAAGGGGACAGTGTTGTTTTTAATAGAGAGAATGACTCACTTCTGCGGGCCTAGAATTAGGTATTTTACAACTGAAGGGGGAGCTGATATCAGCCCAGATGTCCTTAACTAGAAGTCACCTTCTTTATTGTGAGACCCTCATTCTGGGTGTCAGCTTTCTCTGTCTTCTCCCTGCATACCTCTTTGTGCTTCAAGGAGACCTTCTTCCACATTTGACTCTCAATAACTGTAAATCACTCTCAGGTTTTTATTTCTAGAGTATTGACCTATCTTAGTAATAGTTATTGAATTCCATTGTCGTTAATTACTGCTTCCTCCAAACTGCTCACACACTTTACACCAGCTTTCTCATTTCCTTCCACTCATGCACTATCCCAATTTGCCGCTGGAAAGCTTTAACATCCAGATGAGGTGGTACTTTCCTTGGGCTGCAATAACAAACAGGGGGACTTAAACCATAGAAATTTATTCTCTCACATTTCCGGGGGCTATAAATCTGAAATCAAGTTGTCATGGGGTCATGACCCCTCTGAAGACTCTAGGAAACAATCCTTCTTGCCCCTTCCTGCCCCTGTTGGCTCCTGGCCTTCACAATCTGCATCTACACTTCCATTGATTATCTGTGTACATTCTGGGCAAAGCTTCAAACCAGTAACAAGCTGTCTTCCAAATTTTGCACTCAGAAAAGTGGCATCATCTAAGTGAATCACATGCAAATTTTTTTGGCTAGTTTTTTTGTGTATGTTAAATGGGTCACAACATGACTTCTGCAAATCCTCAAATCTGTCAAGTAAATTTTCGCATCATGGAAGCAAATCATATTGTTCCCAGAAAGTGTCATTCCAGTTCTAAGTTGAAATAAGTTCGAAGCATGTCATCTGATGACAATTCCAGCAAAGTCCTGAAACCTGTGTGACAAGTATAATAGGTTTTAGGGTACTCATCTGTGCTACAAAGTACCAGTCCAACTGAACATGGATCCATCATTCTTGATTTTAGCAAATTCTCCTGTTGTTTAAAGGTCTCTCTCATAGGTCATATGATGCTCACCCTTAGTGTGAGTTCTTCTCTACTTGAATTTGGGGATTCAGGTTCATATCTGCCAACTTGATCATGCTTTTCATCCCCATGATACCCTTACTTAAGTTTTACTTCTTAATAACAATATGGAAGTTATTTTAAAATAAGCATTTCAAGAATTAAGGCTAACAGAGCATTCAGAGTTACTAATGAGGAATAAGTTGCCTTTGTTACCTGGTACTGTGGTTAGAAGGATCAAAAGCCCAGAAACATAATGTCAGAACTGATGTCAGGCATCCTTCCCTGCACATATAGTCACACATCTGGATTTGGGCTTCAGGAAACATGATGCCCATAACCCTCTTTATGGACGCAGAGGCCTGCACAACCACATGGGGCTCAAGACCACATTGTAAACTCGTTTATCCAGATTTTTTTTACACAAGTAAAAATGAGAATTGTAGTTCAACAGTTGGAATTTAGTGAAAAAGATACAGACATTCTGGCAATCATGAAATACTGAACTTCTTTGAGAAAAGAAGTTGAAGACACTTGCTGCTGAAATTGTGTAATAAGTAGGAAGTCCAAAATTTTCTTCTAACCTAAATGAACCAGGTTTTCTCTAAAGCCAAACAAAAGCTAACCTTCAATTAGATTTCTTTGAGAAATATTTTACTTTTCTCTATCAGCAAAACATACATGCAGGATGCTTTGTACAAAAAGCATAATCCTGAAAAAAAGATAAGATGGAATTCTAATTTTTTACATTTTGAAAAGCTTCAAGTATCAAAATTAATTTAAAAGATACATTGAACCCAAGAGCATGTAGGTCAGTGTTAACAACAGACTCTGCAGAAGGACAAAGCTCTGGTTCATGGTGTTTGCTGATTTCCAGTGTAAGTATTCGCTCTGTGATGGATTTCATGCTATCACAGTGACATCACTGAATGGGGAGTTGGGAGGAGAGGCCCACAATCCACATTCCCAGTGGAATGCAGCTCCAGTATGTATATCACTGATTTAATCTGATAGCTGTACTTAACAAATATGAACAATTTTTACATGACATTATTTCACAAAAGAAACAAAAAAATATGAATCATGTTGAAGTAAGTCCTCTTTGTTTCTCTGTACAGATCTATAGCCTCCCATTTCCTCTCCCAGAGACACCACTCTCTAGAGTCGGGTATGTATTCTTCCAGACTATGGTTTTTTTTAAATTTTTTTTTTTAAGATTTATTTTTATTTATTTATTTATACAAGCACTGGGTACAGTCAGAAGCTTGGGAGGGTGAGAGAATTCACCAGAGCCAGAGCGGGGAGCAGAGCAGGCAGAAGGACCAAAGTACACTGCTGAGGGGAGCAGCGGGCGGTAGGAGAGGTCTGCGCGCCATGTGGGACCCTCCTCTGGTGGCTGGGAGCAGCCGGGGATCGAACCGGTGCTGCAGAGGCTGCAGGCAGCTTCGCAACCCAGCGCTCAACCGCTGTGCCACCGGGGAGGCCCCCAGACTATGTTTTTATACTTTTACTACACATGAGTATAGTCAATGCATAGTTATGCCTTGCATATTTTCAGTTTTACCTAATGCTATCATAGTATACATACTTCTCGTCAGTATTATGCTTTCAAAATTTATTTATATTGATATATAGATGTGGTTCATCCATTTTAACTGCTGATTGTACTCTATTATATGAAAATATCACAATTTATCCAGTTTCTCATTAATTCAGTATATTTAGGTTATTTCCAATTGCTAATACAAGTGGTACTGTAATAGTCCTGTGAATGTGCCTTAGTATATGAAGTAAAATGAATGAGTTGTGGGAGATTCTCATTTCTACCTTATTAATATTGACAAATAGTTTTCCTAGTGGTTATGCCAATTTATACTCCTGCAAGTAGTGTATGAGAGTTTCTCATTTCCCATATTCTTGCCAGTTTTTAGTGTCACCAGAGTGTTTAAATGTTGCCAACCTTAGGGTATTAAATGATATGTTGTTTAAACTTGCATTTCCCAGATTACCAGTTGGGTTGAATATTGTATTAATTAGGCTAAAGGCTAAGCTGCTGTAACTAAGAGCCCTTGGCACCATAGTTTAAATAAGAAAGACATTTCTCTCTTGTATGACAATCTGATGTGAAGCAGTCCAGACTAGTGAAGTGGCTCGGCTCCATATGGTGATTCAGGGATGCTTCAGCTTGTTACACTGCCATCCTTTATAGCATCTTCCCTGTTTTTGTTGTTGAAATTTGGTTTTTGCCATTTACCAACTCTTGGGAAAAGATTGGGAAGTTTGGGAAAACAGTTTTCTTATAGGCAAATTAGGCAGAAGTTACAAACATCCCTTGCATTCACTTTCTTAGCAAAACTTTTTTACGGATATATAGGCATATTCTTAAGAGGAGGCCAGGTAATCTAGTTCCAGGCATCCTTGTGTCTAGGAGGAAGGAAAGGTGGTGTTGGGAGGGAGTAACATTCCTTTGTACCCAGGTGTTTGTGGACTTTCTGAGCTTCCTCTTCTGTGACTCAGCTGGTAATGTGTTTTATTCATTTTTATTATGTTTGCCTTTTCTCACTGATTTATAGAATTTTTAAAATATTTTCTAGTGTGTCTATTTAATTCACACAATAAATTTAATCAAATAAAATGCACCAATGTATATACATCACTAAAGTCATTTAAATGTTTTTTATTTAAATAAATCATCTCATATTCATTTGATGAAATAAGTTTTTTTTAACAAAATGAATAAGATTTGATTGTACATTCCAAAGGCAAATATGCTCTGGCTGAGATCAGGTCCAAGCTGAGACTTTATGTACCATGTAACACCTTAGGATAGCAGATAACACCCTTGCTTCAAAGGTAACACCATGTCTAGCCTCATAGCCCTGAAGTGTTACAGCCAGGAAGAACTCCAGGTCATCCCTTTCTCTCCTACTGGCCCATCTGTCTCCCAAGTAATCAAGTTCCTAAACTTTTTATTTGGTGTAGTAAAATTAGACCATAGATATGAAGAATTGAAATGAAGATCATATCAGAGATGGATAATATATATTAAATTAAAATGTATATTCCTAATTGCTGAATGGAAACCATGTAGCTAGACAATATACCTGACTAAGTAGATCATCAGGGATACTCTACACAAGAAATTAACACAAGAATTATTATTCTTATTAGAAGTCTCATTTCTTATGGTTGACTGTGTTCTAGGGACTATGCTGAGCAGATTTTATATGACCTCATTTCCACTCTATTATGCCATTATTTCAAAGTAAAAGTAATGTACTCCAGGAATCCCAGAATCTGGAGTGTCATCTGGTCTTACTACAGCAGCTTTTCCATTAATGTAATTGTCTTCACCTCATAGGGTTTACGTAATCACTTATTTGTACTTCTATTTCCCCCCCCCTTGGGAGAATGAGGCAATAATAAACTAACTGCTTGGTTCACAGCTACTAGAGATAGAAGGGACCTTGAGAAGCATGTGTCAGCCCTTTGCCTTCACATGATTATGCACAGGAGGGTAGGAGAAGTTACATTATGTCCTTGAAGCCACACAGCTAAAAAATTAGCAGAATCAAAGCCACAGTTCAGGTCTCCTATTAAGATCTCCTTCTTCCTTCTCATCGACATGAGAGCACTCTTGCTCTCAGTATGTGCCGAGATGTGGCCCATCTGTGTTACTGGTTCTTAACAAGTTGTACCTTCAAAGCATGGAATGAAGGGGGTGGGGGAAAATGAAAAACTGTCTCTGTTAATAGCATGCTGTGTTTCTGACTGGCAAATTTGGAAGAACTTGTGAAAGGCAGCAAAATCTAAAAGCTGGCTCAAAAAAAGTATCATTGCAAGGGTCAAGATCACAGCCTTCTTATCCAAACCCCAGCATCCTGCCTAGATGATGAAACAAACTTACTTCCTTTCTGCTTCATCCCTTCTACCAAGGCATGCCACATCTTTCTTCTCATCTGCTAACTTCCTAACCTCAGGACAGCTTGAGAATGCAAGGATGCAGTATAGGATTAAAGAGGGAAAGTGCTAAGGGAACACTCCTGTCTGTCTCAAGTATCTTCTAAGATGCAGCAGTGGTAATTATAGTAGAGAGGGCTCACTTTAGTGGGTTGGGGGTTGGGAGGGAGATCTCTTCCTGGTGACTACTGAACTGGTCTTTCCTGGCCCACTAATAAACTTTCTTGAATGACAGAGAAATAGCCTCTCCCACCATGAAAAGAGGCAGTCCTAGATCTGAACAAATACAGTTCAAGCATTGATTTAATGCAGGTGCTAACACAACAGGGAAAAGGTGGACAAAAGGGGAATATTTGGGGGAGAATGAAGGAGAAAACAAAGGAAAACATAAAAAGACCAAAAATTGGCAGCATAGATTTATCTTGTGACATGCATAACCATGTCAACAAGAACATGTAAAATGACTCTAGAATCAATACAGAAAACATGGAGCTTTAGCAGAGGATAAAGAACTCAATCAAAGATAAAGCTTGCTCACCCAACTATGAAACCATCATCTATCTAGTAAGGAGCAATTGAAGCTCAAACCACACTCATTTTGGGTTTGAGATAAATTATAGATCTGTAGTTAGGCACATAGATTTAATTAAATATTTAGTCATAATATGACCCATACCATGCTTGCTGAATTATACTTAAATTACTCCCCTTGCATTTAAAGTGTCATTAAGAAACTGGGAAGTGAATGAAGGGGTGGGAGAAGGTGGGAGAGGGGAGGAGAGTCCCAAGAATAAGCTGCATTCTGCAATGGGGATCACAGGACAAGAGAAGACTGTCCTATACTGAGACTCTCTGTACCTTTACTTAGCTTCAGGGAGGAGGGTTTGATGACGTTAATGTCCCCACATGGATGCCCTATCAGCGGATTTGAAGGTCAGCTGCTGGACTGAGTCAGGAGTGAGTCAAATCCCCACTTCACCCAGAAACAAATGACAATGGAGCCTCTCAGGGCATAGGTGTGAGTCATGCTTGAGCATCAACCCATGCAAAACAACACCACGCCACCACCACTACAGTCCACTATTTGGCCCTCTTGGGGGCAGTGATTGAATCTGCTCTATTAAGTTAACCTTTGCAAGGTCAACATCTGTTACTTACTTTTTGGCCAGCTAGCATCTCAAAAATGAGCATATACGGCTTGGTTAATGAGGCTTTGATAATAGAATCTGTGTCCTGATTAAATTTTGTGCAGTATGTGTTTGTGGACAACTGTATCTTGCTGGGTTTCTCAGAGTTGTCAATTATATGCCAAATATTATAGCAAATACTCTTTAAAAACTTGTCCTACAGATATAGTAGCATTAAGTATATGATAGCTTCCTATATACATATATATCTACATATTCATGTATGTATAATATGTTCAATGCTTATATATTTGAAAGTACATGGTCTGCATATGCATATCTAGAGATACATGTGTATATAACATAAAGTTTTTCACCGCAGCGTATTTTCCAGTGCTAAACACTTAATAATAAATTCCAACAATAAGATATTTTAAATTAGATTATGGCCCATCTTTAAAGTAGGATATTATAGAGCTACTGATGAGAAAAATGGTGTATTGATATGGGTATTAGCACACATGCTATATTTTTTTAAACATGCTTAAGCTTTGTTAAACAAAAGAAAACCATGTGATAAAAAATTGCTATAGGGTTCCATTTAAGGGACAGATATAAATATATTAAAGCTTAAACAGTCTCTGGAAAAATAAGGATATCAAACTATTTACTGGGTTAGGCATGGGAGAAGAAAATAAATCAAACATTAAAGAAAGACACAATAAATGCATCTAATATTCAGAGATCAAACTATCATTATTAAGTCACTAGCTGCAGAAAATATACTTTAAAAATGGTTCCAAGTAGCCATAAATAAGGATTCAAGTGCCCCCAAACCAACTTCATTGTTAGTGTTATCACACTGTGCTTTCTCTTTAGCACCATTTTCAAGGAATCGGGCATTCTCTTCCTAGATATTTTCTTTCTCAATAATTCAGGCAATCATTGATCTAATAGTGAAAGGAAGCTGAGACACTGTGCCAGATATTACTCATGCTTCATAAATTGTGTGCCCAAGGGAATATGACAAAAGCACATCAACAAAAATACAATTTAATTCATATCGAGTAAAACAATATGTGCTAAACAACTCTTTTGGTGGAAGAGGAAAATCAGCAATGTGTGTTAAGGAATCTAACAACTGAGAATGTATGACCCCCGCAGTTTCAATCTTTCAATGAACTTTCCTTGATTATATGGTACCAGGCATAGCAGGACAGTGTGGTGAAGGAACAGATAGTTAAAATAGTCATTACAATGCAATGCAATAGGTGGTAAAGTAGAGGCCAAAAGGAAAGTACATTTAAACAAGTGTAAGACAGACATAAACATTAGAGAATGAGATATTGAGGAAAAGATAGACGCTCTGATATTCCTGCATGTGGAGGCTAGGTATCCCTAATTGCCTATTAAGATGTCCACCGGAATACCTGGCAAGCCTCTCGAACTTAATACATGCCAAACTGAGCTTCATAGTTCTCTATTTCCATCCCCATCAGCTTCTTCCATGGTCTTCTTATTTCATAAAACCATATCCTTCAGTAGCTCAAGCCAAATGCTTTGCAGGTCACTACTGACTAGTCTCTAGACCCCATATACAAAATTGGCAAATTCTTTTGGATCCATGAATGGCTCTAGAATCTGATCATATCTCACCAGCTCTGTTGCTTCCATGCTGGTTCAAGCACCATCCTCTAGCTCTCTTTTTAGTTTTTACATCTGAGTTTATGCTTCAACACTACTATAGTTGAATATTAAAACAGAAACAATTGCAAGTAGTGAGCATATTAAAGTCCTTCACTCATTCACTAGTGCATATAAATGCCAGCAGTAAGTGTTATGCACTGGTTTCATTAAGAAGTCTGATGCTGAGCACCACCACTAAGATGATTTTCATCATCTTCATAAGCTTCTCAAATGCAATGGTGTCATCTTTCCTGATTTGGACCAAAATTCCCCAGTTTTACCTGGTTCATCCATCTCATCAATCTCTTCAACTTCCTTTCCCTCACAAAGGAGTTTTTCCAGCAAAGAGTTTATAGGAGAAATAGGAAAGTTTACCTAAAATTCAATGATTAAGTGACCCTTTTCATATAGCCTATGATAGATTGGCATGCATTCACTTAGCACACTTGATATCTCAATTCTTCACCATCTGAACTGGATGGGAGGTGATGACTATGAAATATACATTTGTGTAGGATTAACCTATGAACCCCAAAGATACAATGATTTGAACCAACATTACCTTAATAAAAATAATTTGGGAAAAGAAAAAACAGTAGATACTGACTTTTGGAAGCCACACAAGGCTTCAACCAGCACTATGTCCATGTATCTGGTAAAATCTGCATGGTCCTTTTGATCTAAAACAATAATATCTCCTGGCTCCAGTTCCAGTCTCCTTCTCTCTGAAATATTATCTTCTTATCATCTTTCATAACTTTGTTAAAATGAACTTCTAGGATCATCTTCTCTTAAACTATCTTCCTTCAATTGCAGTTTTTGCTTCTATCTTTAGGACTGATGCATTTCCCATGGCCCTGGCATTCCATGCATACAATCTGAATTTGCTAAACCATTCCAGGTCCTATCTGATGAATTTTCCTTTGCATTCCAGTACCTTGACAATTGGGGTACTCCACTTTCTTAACTGCCTTTGCCTTCACATTTGTCACAAATCACAGCTTTCTTTTGAGATTACTTAGAGTTAATACATAACATGTTTATCTATCCTTTATCTCTGTATCTTTTTTTTTCCTGCTCCAAAAAACATATCAAAGATGTCCACAAAGGAGCCAAAACTGCCACCTGCTCCACAGTCTTTAATGGCATGTTATTCTCCTTTGCCATATAAGTCCCTTTTCTTTCCATCAGAGAGCATTTCAGATACTTGAGATATCTGTTTAAGCTTTTCTTCCTCATTTGGATTCTTATCATGGTGGTCTATACACAAATGCATACAATATAAAGATTGCAGTGAAGATGGGGGAAAGGCAGAAAAGTTAAAAAAAATGCAAATGTGAAAATAATGTAACAGTGAGAATGGAGAAAATGACAGACATTTTAGAGTAGAATTCATGAAGCACAGTAACCTAATTAATGTGGAAGTTGAAGCAGAAAAATGACCTTCTGAGTCTGAGTCTCTAACCGGGCATGTGTTTAAATGTCACTACGTCCAGTTAAAATAGATGAGCCCTGAGGAATATTATAAAAGTTGGTAGTGGTGTCTCCCAGGAGGAAAGACAAACTGGCTTCTAGACTTCATAACAACTCTCACACTATGAGTCTGTTTTTGCACTTTGTGTAGTGACTTCCTGCAGCACATGGTGGATTCTAGTCATGGTCTGGCCTTCCATTTCTTACAAGGTCTGCCTGCATGATGCAAGGACTTCTAGGTGAAAAAGAAGTATCAGTCACTCTTTCATGTGTATACTTGATGTGACACCACACATCTTAAAATGAACTACTTCTTTTGCTTATGAAACATTACCTTGGGCTCATTGATGAACTTCCATTTAAGAAATTTAAAAATCATTCTCAATGCTAATGGTTTTAACATAAATTGAAATCTAAGGTTGGAAATGTGGAGAGATTAAAAATAAGTGATTCAAACTTAGATTGGGGACCCTGGAAATTTATTAGGTAATGTTGCAAATTTTTATGATAGGGTGCTTCAAGATCGCAGAGCAATTCATATCCTGCTAAATGAAGAGGAGGAGAAATAAATAATAAGTGCATGCTGACATAATGCTTGCTAACATTACATAATGTGTTACAGTAGGCATCAAATATTCAGGCTGGGTTTGTTTTATAAAAGCATGTCTTATTTAGGACATGCTTGGGGCATAGGTATACTTTATTTGTTTACTAACCATGCAAGAATATTACTAGCTTCTACTAACGCACACTTCCTCTTGTTTTTCCTGAGGCTCTCAGCCTAGCTTGATTTTCTTATTTTTGAGAAAGAGAAATCTCACTTTCCTCTCCACTCTATCACAAGAAAAATTCCAGGGTAGTCAACACAAGAGGTGGGCCTGTAATAGGTGGCGGCTGTCACCTGGTCTCTGTGGCAGTTAGGCAGGTGAGGTTCCTGCTGGTTGTGCTCCCAGAAACGTCAGCCCAGGACTGCCAAAGAGAGACAGAAATTCAGGCTTTCATGTAAAATCTCCCTTTTAAAAAGGTTAGTAATTACGTACAAAGTGCTAGAACACTGTGTCAGCCAACAGTACTCATAAAAAGTAAGCATATTTACTGTCTTGCGTAGCAGCTTGAACATGGCCTTGGAGATTACAAAACTCTTTCAGGTACATTCTTTTGCTTGACTTCATAACAGCCCAGTGAGATAGGCATGTTATTGTTTTCCTTTTCTGATATGGTAATAGCCTGAGGAACCTAAACTACATAAATCCAAGCCTTCTCAAGTCTAAGCCTCTTAATTCAAACTGTGTTCTTTCCTCTATTCCATAGTGTTTAAAATGTTTAGGAGATGGAGACAAACTAGTTTCTAGTAACCTTTATTTTCCTTCTTAGTTCTATAGATTTTTTGAGAACAAAGTAAATATATAAAAAAAATAAATTCCATGCTCCAAACCTGACACCTTCTGACTCTCCTGTGAGAACAGTGATATCTAACCAAATGTGGGTACAAAAGCCCTGCCCTCAGACATGAGCTACAAGGGGTCAGTACAGCCAGATAGGAGCTTCTTCAATGGTTGCTGGGTCAGAGAGGAGGAAGGTAGTTATGATTGAGGAGAAAAAGGCACCAACAAAAACTGGGTTAACAACAGTTAAAGCAAGACAAAAGCTGGAGCCAAGAGAGCTAAGCTAAGGTGGAAGGTCCTATGGAATCACCAGCATGAGCTGCAAGGATGGTTCCACTCGAATCTTCTGTATTATTTATAATGTTTTTGGGTTAAAGTGATCATGGAAATTTGGGAGCCAAAGCTTTCTGGATGAAGGTATAAGTCAAGCATCTGTGGAATTAAGTCAAAGAAGTGGAATTGCTGAGTTATGGGCTTGTTCTTCTCTGAGTGAGAACTGGTGAGGGTGGAACATTGGTGACTCATGAAACCAGCCTCCCCACCTCTGTGATGAGCTTCTAGTCTGCAATAAAACTTTTTTTTCACCCAAAGTCAACAACTGTGAACTTTATAAACTACCTTAGGTTTAAAAAAAAGATGTGATTGTGAAAATTTCTTCTTTCTCCCCTTCTTTCTTTTTTTTTAAATTTTATTTTTATATTCCCCATACAATTGCAACCCCCTTATTTTGACCCCAATCCCCCCTCACCCCATCCCCCCCATAGAGTGTCTCTGGTTCATAGTTATTTGTTGATTTTGATTTTTTCTTTCTTATAGTTATTCTGTTTCCTGGTCCCTTATTTAGGTTTTCTAGATTCCTGCTATGAGTGAGACCATCCGGTATTTTTCTTTTTCTTTCTGGCTTGTTTCGCTGAGCATGATCCCTTCTAGCTCCATCCATGTTGCTGCAAATTGCATGTGTTTATCTTTTTTGAATGCTGAGTAATATTCCATGGTGTATATGTGTCACATCTTCTTGATCCAGCCATCTATTTTGGGGCATTTGGGTTGTTTCCAAAGCTTAGCTATTGTAAATAGTGCTGCTATAAACATAGGGGTGCAGGTGCTCTTTGGAATTGATGTTTCTGTGTCCTTTGGGTAAATACCTAGGAGTGGAATTGCTGGATCACTTGCAATCAGGGAAATGCAAATCAAAACTACCATGAGATACCATCTTACACCAGTGAGAATGGCACATATTAAAAAAAACTAGCAACAACAAATGTTGGTGAGGATGTGGAGAGAAAGGAACTCTCCTGCACTGCTGGTGGGAGTGCAAACTGGTCCAACCACTGTGGAAAGCTCTGTGGAGATTCCTCAACCTACTAAAGATAGAGCTCCCATATGATCCCCTTCTTTCGTTTTCCTTTCTTTCCTTCCTTCCTTCCTCCCTCTCTCCCCCTCTCTCCTTCCCTCCCTTCTTTTCTTCCTTCCATCTTTTTTTTAAAGATTTATTTATTTATACAAGAAATGGGGTACAGACCAGAGGTGTGGGAGGGTGAGAGAATTCACCAGAGACAGAGTGGAGAGCAGAACAGGCAGATGGACCGAAAGCACTGCTGAGGGGAGCAGGACGAGACAGGAGAGGTCTGCTGTGCCATGTGGGTTGCTCCCTGGCTGGCCGGGGATTGAACTTGCACTGCTGAGGCTGTGGGCAGCTTCACAGCGCAGTGCTCAACCTGCTGCGCCACGGGGGAGGCCCTCTTTCTTTCTTTTTTGTCCTGAAACTGGCCTATCAATACTTTTTTCTGGATTTAGTGTGCCCCATCATTACTGTGTTCACTGAGCTTGAACAGGTGCATTTTCAAACTTCGACCATGACAGTTGCTGTCATGGAGCAGTGAGCTGAGAACTAAGCCCAAGTTGCTTATCTGAGGCACAGTTGATCTGGCATAAGAATTCTCTTTACGTTCCTCCTCAAAGAAAACCACAGTACAGTCTTCTTTATCCTTTTGCTTTCTTTCTGGACTATGAAGTTTATCTCTAAAGCTCCAAATAATTTTTGGAGGACACCATATATTTTGCAATATTTAATTGGAATACAGTTCCTGGGACATAAAATTCACCATTTTAAAGTGGCTTTAGTATATTCACAATGTTATACAACCATCACCACTATCTAACGCCAGAACATTTTTATTACTTCAAAAAGAACCTCTATACTTGTTAGCAGTCACTCAACATTCTCCTTCTCTCCATCTCCTAGCAACCATTAATCTCCCTTTACTCTAAGTGGATTTGTCCATTTGGGACATTTCATTTAAATAGCATCATACAATATGTGGCCTTTTGTGTCTGGCTTTGTGCAAAATGTTTGCTTTAACATAATGTTTACAAGGTTCATCCATGCTGTACATGAATTGGCACTTCATTCCCTTACATGGCTATATAGTATTCCATTGTGTGGATAGATCACATTTTGTTTATACATTCATCAGTTGATAGACATTTGGGTTGTTTCTGCTTTGGGCTATTTTGAAATATTGCTGCTATGAACATTTGTGCACAAATTTTTGTGTCAATATATTTGTATTGAAATGTAATTGACATGTATTAATTTCAAGTATATAACACCATGATTTAATGTTTGTTTATGTTGCAGAATGATCACCACTGATCTAGTTAACATCCATCAACATACATAGTTAGAAAAAAGTTTTGCTTGTGATGAACACTTTTAAAATCTATTCTCTTAGCAACTTTCAAATACACAATACACTGCTATTATCTATAGTCACCATACAGTATATTACACCCCTATGACTTGTTCATTTATAACTGGAAGTTTATGCTTTTTGACCCCTTTGATCCATTTTACCCACCACCTACCTACCAACTCTGGTAACCACCAATCTGTTCTCTGTCTATAGATTCAGCTTTTTTTTTTTAATTCCACATACAAGTGGAATTAAAGATATGGTATATATGGTATTTATAATAATATGGTATTATAAATGGTAATGGTATTTCTTCTGTGAACTATAATATGGTATTTCTTCCTCTGTATGATTAGTTTCATTAAGCATTGTGCCCTCAAGTTTCATACATGTCCCAAATAGCAAGATTTCATTTTTTTTTTAAGATTTATTTATTTATTTATTTATTTATTTATTTATTTATACAAGCACTGGGTACAGTCAGAAGCGCAGGAGGATGAGAGAATTCACCAGAGCCAGAGCGGGGAGCAGACAGACTGAAGTACACTGCTGAGGGGAGCAGCGGGCGAGGCAGGAGAGGTCTGCGCGCCATGTGGGACCCTCCTCTGGTGGCCGGGGCGCAGCTGGAAATCGAACTGGCGCTGCATTGGCTGCGGGCAGCTTCGCAACTCAGCGCTTAACTGCTGCGCCACCGGGAGGCCCAAGATTTCATTCTTTTTATGGCTGAATAATATTCCTCTCTCTCTCCCCCTCTCCTTCTCTCCCCCCCTCTTTCTCTCTCTCTCTCTCACACACACACACACACGCACACCACAGAAGTTGTTAGGGGGTCCTCTATAATTTTAAGGATATGAAGGGGTCTTGAGACCCAAAAGTTTGAGAATTCTGGTCTAACTAGATTAAGGGCCTCCCTGGTGGTGCAGCAGGTTGAGCGCCACTCTATGACGCTGTCCACAGCCTCTGCAGTGTGGGTTTGATTCCCAGCCAGCCAGAGAGCAACCCACATGGCGCTAGATTAAATCAAGCAAAATTTTCTTGATGCTTTATATTTCCTATTCTGGAAAGAAAATGAAAAATTCAAAAGTGTGTAGAGTGTATACATGCAGTAGGTTCTTCTAAGTTCATAAGACCAAGCCATACACTATGATATTTTTGTTATGAAGATGCTTCTATTTCTTAATCTTTGCTACTTAAAAAAATCTGTGTAGTAAAAGTAGATGGGAACAAGCAAGAAAATAACATTAACCTTTCTCTTTCATACCCATTGAAGTAAGAACACCTTTATAGAAGGGAACTAGGTAAAAACTTTTATTTGAAATATCTTAAACACATGAAAAAGTGGAGAACATAATATCATAAACATTTATTACTCACAGAGCTAAATATCAACCAACATAAATGTCAGAATTATACCTATTTGTCACTTGTAATTCTGGATTGCCTACAAATTCAAGAATTTATCAAAACCTAACAGAAATCTTTCTGTGAAAGTCAATTAGCTCTATGGAACTAATAATAAAGAGATTGTATATTGTATTTCTAAAATATGTTTTGAAACTATATGTGCTTTATATCAGGAAAATATAAAGTATACACGGATATAACTACAAACATCTTTTTCAGTTGCTTGTAAAATACTGTTACATTACTATTTGTGATAATGTTATCAGACCTACTAATTCTGTCCATTACAGGTTTGGTGAATATAAATTTGATGCATAGAGAATGCATTATCTTTGTTATTTCAAATCCATATTTACTTGATTACCACATTAAGTTCCAATGGCTTAAACAGAATACTCATTCTTTTACAGTTAGGTTCAATTTCATGATGAAGGATGGAATTGGACTTTTAGTTGTGAACATAATGTAGTACATCCAGATGCTGATTTGTAATGGCACACACCTGAAACTTAGATACTGTTTTAAATCAATGTTACTTCAATTAAAAAATGATAAATAAATGCTCATTGTTGTGAGATAGTGGCAGTCTTGTGAAGAAACAGTCTGATGGACCTTTTCATGAAGGCACTACAGATCAGCAGCAGGTTTAAGAGCCATGAGATACAAGGGAAGCAGCACAAAGTTGCAGAACTTTTATTTTATTTTTAAGATTTTATTTATTTATACAAGAGCTGTGGCATAGGCCAGAGATGTGGGGTGGGGGGGTAAAAGGATTCACCAGAGACAGAGTGGGGAACAACAGGCAGATGGACTGAAAGCACTGCTGAGGGGAGCACCAGGCAAAACAGGAGAGGTCTGCCACGCCATGTGGGTAGCTTCCTGGTTGGCCTGGAATGAAACCTGTGCTGTAGAGGCTGTGGACAGCTTCACAGTGCTGCGTTCAACCTGCTGCACCACTGGAGAGCCCCAAAAGTTGCAGAACTTTTAGAGCAGGAATACAAGCATGATTCTTGACAGTCAAGCCAAGAGTGCTGTGTGTGGAGCAGTAGCTTCAGTGATGGGAGCCTGGGGTTAGGGAGGGTAGTGGCCTGTCACTAGGTGATTGTCTGGATTTTCAAGTCATGGCTGAGACAACCCCATGGACACAGGAGGGATGAGATGGGGCCAAATAGATTGGCAGGTAGAAATTCTGTAGGAGGCAAAAGGTCTGAATGGTACATTCTGTCTTATGTGTTGTGTAGGCTGACTACATTAGAGTTGTGAATTTATGCCAGAGCAGTAGTACTCACAAGCAAACAAATAGTAATTTGACAGATATTTGACTATAATCACTGCGTATTATAAGCTTTATAAATTTGCATATTGAACCCGCTCCCAGGGAGAGAGAAATGGAAATTTTTTCTTCTAAGACAAGTAAAGTCTATATCCAGTGTTTCGTTTTCTCATGTTCTGTCATCATGCAAAATGAAGTTTAGGTCCAAAGGGCAATAAGCAGTAACAACTATGTAACATCCATCTGGAGTGGTGTGTGAATAGTCACTAAGGATATATGAATAGTCACTAAGGAAATGTTTCCAAGAAAGAAAATCAGAAATGCTTTCACTGAAAGCAGTAATTAGAAGTGTTGTTAAAGAAACAGTATAGGATTAAAAAAAAAAAAAAAAACAACTTCCTGGTTAAGATAAATCAGATCTGATTCTATTTTAGTTGCCAATTCCTACCCAAATCCTTCAACTCTTTCATGAAAATGAATTAAAACCACAATTCTCAATAGGAAATTTGACACCAACCAAACTCTCTCCATAGGTTAAAATGTTGCATAATTTCTCAAAAATAATTTATAATCCTAGCAACAGTACAACATCTTCACATGTTACTCACTTCTTCTAACTTGTGGGAATCATTTACTCTTTATGGTGATACTAAAAAAGATCCCCTGTATTTTTTTTCTATCTTAGTGTGTTTAGAGAAGGTAACTTGAATGTCTGTAATTTGATGTAGGCTTGCAAACAGATTCATTCATTCATAAAGAGACAGCATGTACTTTATCTCAATGTATCTTGAACATTTGGCCACCATTAAGCCATCAACTGAGTTACTTTTGCATCAAGGCAGAATTGTGTAAATGAGGAACTTAAGCATAGAAGGGGAAAGTCACTTTTGAGTAAGTGTCTGAGTCAGTAGAAAATCAGGTTGCTGAGGGTCCTTTCTTTCCTGCCTTCTGGGTTCTGGGGTCCCACAGGACAGTCTCACAGCTCCTTATCTGAAACTCCTGGGGTGAGACGTATTTCAGAACCAAATGTTTTGGACATCATGAGTGTAATCTACTTTGGGCATGTCACATATGATGTCTATTTATCATCTGAATGCTTCTAGATTTAGGAACTATTCATGTTTAACTCATGTGAAATCTGCCACTTAGATTTTATAAACTTGGAATATAATGCTACTTGGTCTTTGCCGACTAAGCCTGGTTCACTTTTGTATGTCCTCATATAGCACAACAATCTTGCTGGTAATTTTACCTGACTTATTTCCTGATTTGAGGGTTTTTATTTTTTTCATAGAACTGGGGTGTAGGCCATAGATGGGGGGGGGCAAAGAATTCACCACAGAGTGGTGATTCAGAGAACATAATAGAACAGAGAACATAATAGAAGGATCTACTGAAATAAATACACTGCTGAGGGGAGCAGCATGTGAGACAAGAGAGGTCTGCTGTGCCATATGTGGGTCAGCTCCCTGGCTGGGGATCGAACTTAGGCCATAGTGGTGATAGCACTGAGATTTAACGCATACGACACCAAGGAGGCCCATGATTTGAGGTTTTTTTTTGTTTTGTTTTTGTTTTTTGATGAGGGCAGTAGGTCCCTCAGTTGGTTGGGAATTATAATAGAAATGAAATACTCTAAGTCTCTAGGGGGTGTGCCTCTTTAGTAGAGGGGCTCAAAAATACTGGCAAAAGGCTACAGCAAGAATAAATGGTATTTACATAACACTTCCTATGTGCCGAGCGCTCTTTAGCCACATTACAACAACAGTACTCAATGATGAGTTCATGAAGGCCTTAAATATCTGTTTGAATCTTCTCTTTCTCTGCCTGCCTTCTTTGTTTCCAAAGGAATGAGAGCCAAATGACTAGTAATTCAGGCCTCTGGCCTGTTTGCAGAAGCTGTAAAGTTGGCATCAATACGTCCATTCATCTGCCTCTCCTCTGGGTCAAGAGGGCACAATGACAGTATGAATTATGAAACAAAGGAGTGTTAACTTTGGGGCAGGAGGACCACACACAAAAAACAATCCAAATAAACAAACCATAGAGACCAATGCTAATGAGCAGAGACTGGCTTGTAGTGAAGACTCTAAGTCTTCAAGTGACTTAGTAAAAATAGATTATGTTTCAATGACTGCCATCAAATCAAAGTTAAATAATAATACTAATAGTATAGTACATACAAATTACTTTTGTACATAATTATGGATTTATGCAAACTAATGAGCCAGATGATCTTCTCCCTCTTCTCTCACTGCAAACCTTTGTTTCCCTCCTGGGAGTTAGAAAGAAGTGTGTCAGCGAGTCATCTATTTTTGCCTGTTTGTTCATCATGCAGAAATTAAATGAGGTGCATAATGTGAATTTTGTGTCAACATTCTGTTAAATTCTAGAAAGATGCGCTAAAATGTTTAGTTTGCATTACACTCCAACAAATTTGTGTCATTCTGAGCTTGCTAATTTTGGATCATAGAGAAACAAAGTTTTGCATAAATCTAAATTCTACTAAGGACCCTGTATTAATATGCTTCATATTGCTTTTCCAAAGGACAAGCTTTGATCTGTTCAGTAAAATCTTTAAAAATCTTTATTGTATACTTTGGAAAGCAATATTCTCTTAAGTTACAAACATTCAACCATTAAATTAATCTTTTGAACATATCCTAAAACAGTTAGTAGTTTTTTCTGGCAGACTAATCACTCTATACCAACATAATTGTGATGTATTAAAAACCAACCAAACACTAATTTGGAAAGGATATATGCATGCCTATGTTCACTGCAGCACTATTTACAACAGCTAAGTTATGGAAACAACAGCCCAAAGACAGATGAGAAGATCTGGAGATGGGGTATATAGTCACAATGGAATACAACTCAGCTGTAACAAAAGATAAACTCTTGGCATTTGAGGCAACATGAATGGAACTGGAGGGGATTGTGTTAAGTAAAATAAGTCAGAAGGAGAAAGACAGTTACTGCATGCTCTCAGTTACATGTGGAATACAGAGAATAAAATAAAGACTCAGATAAAACCAAACTAATAACAAACCCTAGAAATCTGAATGTAGAATTGAGGCTACCAGAAGGGGAGGGAGAGAGTTCAGAAGGAGGGAGCACCATAGATTATGGTGGAGGACTCTGGGTGCCTTGTGGTAGGTGTGGTGTGGTAATGATACCATAATTTCAGGTTTTTAGGCCTAGTCTCCCAGCCAGGAACGGATGCCAGGCTGCAGCGGCAGCGCTGAGGCCCAGCCACTAGACCACCATGGGTTGGTGTCTCACGAAGCTGCAGCAGGAACTTCGTACATGCTCAGGCAAGCAAGTGAAAAGAAACAATTTTTGTTTAGAGAAAGAAAATGTTTATTGAGGAGAAAAGGAACAGAAATAAAATGGGACTCCCAGGCAGGTGGAACCAGGCCAGGGAGGGGCAAGGAAGCCCCCATGGAGTGGTGCCTCAGGGAATATACACCTTCTTTCCCCTAATTATTCTTATTTCCCACCTGTCTCTTTGTGATTGGTTAGTTTTTGGTCTTCTCACTCACTGCCTAAATGTCTCTGTGCCCAGAACTAAGTCTGTGTCCCAGCCCTTATCTTAGCATACTTCTCTTTATCATCCTTGTTCCATGTCCTGTTGCCCCTAGTCCTGGGGTGTTTGATTAGTCGCCTTTGGAATTTGTTGCCCTTGTCTCTGGAGCCTTCCTTATTCCTTTGAGGCTTTTCCTGTTCTGTTCTGACACTAAGGGCTTTCCACTTGCCCTGTGACTCAGTAACATACATCTGAAGAGTGTGATACTATAACTCTAAATCACATACAATGTTGTAAACAAATGTTACTTCAAAAATATAGCTAACTATAAAGTTAAATAACTTAAATAAAATAGGAATGGAAACATGTAAACAAGGTTTGTGTTGCCAATCATATGTCAATCTCCCTCACTGGGTGCCTCTGACATAGGACACAGGGCTGAGAATAGAGGCTGTCAGACCAGAGCTCTGGAGAGAATTATGATCACAATTTCATACTTCAACACAATATTAAATATTAACTTATGTAAAGCAGCCTACAGCTCAAGCTGAGTATCATTCTTTGATGTGATAGCTTATCTTGAAAGTGGCTCCTTGTGGCAAATGGCCCCACCATTCTCTTAAATATCATCACCCTCCACAGGACTCTGATCTAAGCCCTCATCACCCAGATTGAGGCCACGGTGACGCTTTCTTGTTTTCTTGTCTCAGCCTCCTCTCGTTTAAATGGCTCTCCACTGTCAAATCAATCTTCCTATAATAGCACCATTGTCCTGTCATACTCCGGCTAAATGACCCAAAGTAGCCACAATTGCCTATGGAATCAGGTTCATACTCCTCAATCTGGCTTTATTATCAGGTTTTTCCTTCTCTATCTCCTCCCTTCTTCCTCTTGACTTTTTATTAAATTATAATGCATTAGTCTCCCCCTTATCAGTGGGGGGATATGATCCAATTCCCCAGTGAATGCCCGAAACCAAGGATAGTAATGACCTTTTCCTATACACACAACCCTAGGAGAAAGTTTGATTTCTAAATTATACCCTGTAAGTGATTTTAATATCAGTAACATAATTTAACACAATTATAAAAACATACTAAAAATTATGTGAATGTGGTATCTTTCTCTCTCTCAAAATGTTTTATTGTGCATATTAATAGACTGCCACTGACCATAGATAACTGAAACCATGGGAGGTGAAGCTGAGGATGGGATGGGTAGGAGGCACCTATAATACACATACAGAAAAGTACACGCATACTAAGTGTAAAATTGCTCAGTGCATCCACAAACTGAACACACCCAAGTGTGTCAGATCAAGAGAGAGAAACTAATACCCCAAAAGTTCTTTCTCACACCTTTCCCACAGCTACACATTCACCTTCAAGGTCACTACTATCCCACCTTCTAAAAAACAGTGATTCATTTGGTCAGACTTGACTTTTACAGCCCTTCTCCTACATGCAGGACTAGGGAAGCCTCTATCTTCGGGTGCATGGGATGCCTCGGGACCCCTGACTTTCAACCTGTGGCACCAAGTCTATTTGAGTCCCAACAGTCAATGGATCAGAGTGTCCCCAGATATCTACCTTCATCTGAATTTGCTCAAGATCTGCCAGTTGGAAGCATCAGGGGGACAGCTGATGAGAGTTGGGCAGGGAGGTCTCATGATGGGTAATGTTTAATGATAATACAAAGCTAAGATCATGTAAAGCATCACCTCCCTCCCATTTCCCCAGCCCAGCTTCCTACTCAATGCATTTCAATGAACAAAGCCACAAAAGACACCTGCAGTCCTGGCATTGGATCTTTAGACATCCCCACTACAACCCAGGGTTTTTTGTACCCCAAGTGGAATGCCTCCAGTGTGGAGGGCTGCCCACACTGCTGTGACCTAAAGAACATTCTCACTGTCTTCCAGGGGCAGAGACAAGAAAATATTTTTTTAGCAATGATTCTTTTAAACAGCAATGCAACCCATGCAATTAGTTATTGCCTTATTGTAAAATTCAACTTTCTGTAAGCATTTGTATCGAATATATAAAATTAGTGAATTAATTGAAGAAAAGTCAAGGGGGATTATGCACAACCCCAACCTACCTCTACACAACTAGTTTAATTTTGCATTATTTCCTAGGTAGTGTACACATCCACTCCAAATTTTATACTGCTGTTATTTTAGTGTTTATATCAGGAAATTATCATTGAGAGGCCTTTTGTTTATACCAACAAAGGATCATTTTTACAAATCTCTTTTTAAAAGGAATCACTTTAATACGGTGGTGCAACGGTTGAGCGCTGGGTTGCGAAGCTACCCACAGCTTCTGCAGCGCCAGTTCGATCCCTGGCCACTGGGCGAGGATCCCATATGGCGCACAGACCTCTCCCGCCACCCGCTGCTCCCCTCAGCAGTGTATTTCGTCACTCTGCCTGCTCTGCTCTCCCCTCTGGCTCTGGTGAATTCTCTCACCCTCCTGCACTTCTGACTGTACCCAGTGCTTGTATAAATAAATAAATAAATCTTTAAAAAAAAAAAAAACAGAGAATCATGAAGTCTGCCTTTCTCTCCGTATTTTTTGCCATTGCCTTCATTCAAGGGCACTGTCTAGCTGAGCTCAAACAATGGCAACAACTTTCTAGTACAGGAAGAGCATTGCTCCTGCATTGTCAGTTATTGGCTACATACATTTGCAGTTATCTTTTTTTAAAAAATGATTTATTTTTATTTATGCATACAAGAACTGGGGTGCAGGTCAGAGCTGTGGGGGATGAGAGGATTCACCAGAGACAGAGTGGGGAGCAGAACAGACAGATCTACTGAAATACACTGCTGAGGGGAGCAGCAGGTGAGACAGAGAGGTTTGTTGTACCATGTGGGTAGCTCCCTGAGGGGGCTCAAACTCATGCTGCAGTGGCTGGTGATAGCTTGATAGTGCTGAGACTTAACCCTTGGAGCCATCAGGGAGGCCCTGCAGTTACCATCTTAAACTGGCTATTCCTCAGAATCTCCTGGAGTAAAGTACAAAGGATGACACCTACCCCATCTCCCCAACTCAAACTACAAGAAGCTTTGTAATATAAACCAATACCTAGCCCCCACACTCTGAGCAAAAACTTGCACTCATGTGTCACACAGTGCCTGGGCAGCAGAGAGGAGAGGGCTCTGCTACAGGTGGGTGATGTACCCACTCAGGAGGGAACTCTAGTCCACCTGGTCCAGGCTCTGCCTCTGTGCAGCCTTCCCTGGCCCTCTTCCCCTCGCCATTCCTAAGGGCAGGATCCCAGGGTCTCAGAATGGACTCAGGCATTGAACTCTGCTGAGTCTCATCTTGTCCCTTTTCTCAGGCTCTTCAGTTCCCTTCCTGGCTTCCTCCACACCCTCCTAAGTGCTCCTTCACCAAAACCTCCTTCTCTGTCCCTTCCTAGGCAGCCCCGGGTGGTCCTCAAACCAGAGCCCCAGCCCTCAGCCCTGGCCACGAGCCTTGTTTACCCCTCCTGGAAGGGAGCTGCAGGGCTGTAGACACATAGGGGGCCTCCCTGCAAGATATATCTCCACCCTCAAGAATGTGCAGAAAAAAAAGCTTTCTGCTGAGGAAGGAAAAAAATTGTTTTAAAACATCCCATTTTAAATTTCACATCCATTTCCACTTACATAAATTGAGAAGCAGGAGCAGTTATTTCTGGGAAGGTCCCGTGGGATTTTGCAGAAAGGGTGGCATTTGTGTCAAGCCATTAAAGACAGATGGACTAAAATAGGACATTTCTCTTAGAGAAGCACGGGAGGGCAGAGTTCAGAGGGGGGAATCTCAAGTGTGTGGGAGAACTTCGAGGATTCAGATACAGCTGGAGTGCATGTTTGTGGGGTGTCTGACCACAGCAGGACTACAGCCCCACATCACCAGGGCTGAACCCCTCCTCCAACAGGCAGCACACCCCCTCTGCTATGATCACCCTGGAGGTCTCTGAATCCCCATCATCCTTCACCTGAGCCCTCCCTACACTCTCCAAAAATGCTCTAATGTGACCCAACCCTCCTAAAACTTGTCCACATAACCACCTCCCCTCTGAAACATGGAATTCTATGCAGACACTTCCATGGCCATCAAAGGCCATTTTTTCCTTCCATATTCTATGTAAGCAGGAGCTCACGGCACCTCCAGGCCCTTTTCATTTAAAATTTTTGTCTGGGCCTCCCTCGTGGCGCAATGGGTTGAGCGCAGTGCTGTGAAGGTGTCCTCAACCTCTGCAGCACAGGTTCGATTCCTAGCCAGTCAGGGAGATACCCACATGGCATGGCAGACCTCTCCTGTCGTGCCCACTGCTCCCCTCAGCAGTGTTTTTGATCTATGTGCCTGTTCTGCTCCTCGCTCCGTCTCTGGTGAATTCTCTCACCTTCCCATGCCTCTGGCCTGTACCCCAGTTCTTGTATAAATAAATAAATCTTAAACAAAAAATCTTTGTCCTTTGAAGTTCACACTGACCCCCTTGTCCTTGTTGTCTCTCAGTCACTCTTCTCTGTCTGCTGCTTCCCTCACTTTCTCTCCACTCCAAATTCTGTCACTCTTTCTAACTCCAACATTCCCAGGAAAGGCTGTTCAATCCCTGATATCTAAGATTTTTCACCAACTTATTTCAAATGATCTTTTCTTTCCCTTGCTTTAGTCACTCACTCTAGTAGCTATCTGGGGGCAAATGTAGCACCTCCAAAATATCTGGGGGCCAATGTAGCACACTCACAGCAAGCTCCCCACATGCTTCAAGTTTAATTGTTCAAGAATCCAGAATAGAAAATTCTTCAATTTCTTTATGGATTCCACTTCATTCATTCTCCCCTTACTACCAACCAACATCCTCACAAATGCCTCCTTCTTGCCTAGGTTCAACCACATATTCTACTGTGTGATTCGTGCAATTGCATTTTACAAATGCCATACATTCTTTTATCTGCCCTATCTTTATGAATGTACTATAGCAAAATCTCCTGAGTAGCAGTATGAAGAATGGATTAAGCTAGAAAGAAAGATGCTGAGAGGATAAAGTGATTCAGCAGCTATATATATTCTTTCAGAAGGTAAATGGACTATAGAAATCTTTGGCTGCACTTACATTTGGTAATCATATTCTTCATTAAGAATTAATAGTATTTAACTTGATCAAATCATTCAACTTTGGGTTAGTGATGTTCCACTGGTCTTAGTTTTTGAATGAATGTCCCAGATTATCTCACAATATATTTATGCCCACAAGCTTTTAAACATTTATAGCTTGTGGTTTGGGGGCTAATCATGCTTGAAAGTATCTTTCCACAGTAATTGGAAAAAGCCTCCCATATTCAGCTGGCTATTTTTAGACACAAGCAACCTCTCCCTCCTTCCAAATCAGATTGCTTTCAACTTGGAGAACAAGCACACTTATTCAGGACACGTGTGTGCCAGCCCTGACATCCTGAGGCCCAGTGCCTTCAAAGTATCTGGGTTGAAATAGTGCCTGGAAAAAGTGATTGAAGTAGCTATGAGTTTTGAAAACTTCATAAATAGCCATACAGATTTTGAAGATGTATTTAACACAAATAAATAGAAACTAATTCTACCCAAGTATCTGGAAAATAAAGAGGCTAGGAATGGCTCCATTCTCAGTGCGAAGAGAAATGGACAGTGGAGAAAGAAAGGTGAGGAACTGAATTGAATTAATGCCAAGAAGCCTGCCTCTGGGAAAGGACTTTAAGTGAATCTTTTATACATGTACTGTCTCTAAACCCAAAACTTTGAAGTGAAGCAAACACATAGGGCTTGCTGGTGTTGTGGCGGGAATGCTGGAGGGAGCAGAAGAGGGAGGCCAGGTGTGCTGCCTACAGAAATAAAGGTAGATCTCGTGCCTCACACTCCATGGGCTCTCCAGTTGTGGGTACCCTCTGTTTTGACCCACTGGGGCACTCTTGTTTTCACCTACTGGGGCACTTCACCTACTGTGGTACCCCAGAGAAAATGCGGGAGGGAAAAAAAATGAAGCTTCCATGAAAGGCAGCTGAATAAATTAGTTTTCGTTTTCATCGTTAGGTCAGAAAGAATTATATTAATTCCTCTGTAATTCTGGAACTGGAATAGTTTATCTTGAAGACGCAGTACAGTGAAAAGAAGGAAACAAAGCAGTTCTTTTTGTTTTTTTGGTGCCGAAACCCGGGAACGAACAAACATAGCAGTTCTGTTGAAAGAAACTTGACAGATTAATACCCATAGACACACTATGACTAGGTAATTTCATGCCAGTATAAAAGATGTATTGATGGCCTTCATCTGTCATGTTCTTGGACCTCTGGGGCCTGATGGGAGGTGTTGGTGGCAGGGTGACCAACGGAAAGACTCCTGTCAGAGTCTGACTCTTCCTAGCTCTCCAATTTCAAAGAGGTAGCCTCACTTCTCTGAGAATTCTTTCCTCCTCTTGGACTAAAGTGGGTTCAGCCACCTTTAGAAGCAGGAATTGCTTAGGACAAAGTCTGCAGACCCACCTGTGTGAGGCTGAGAGACCCCTTGGCTTGGAATTTATCTTTTCTGTCAAGTAGGAAGTGAGTTCATCCACTAGTGAAGAAGCAGGCCGATGTGAAGAGCTTTGGCAAAGTGTCTGGCGAGCAGATGGTGATGAGGAAAAGCTGCAACCCACAGGGACATATGCAAGCACAGACCAGCAGGAAGCCTGCCCCGTGGCTCTGCACAGAGACAGCATTGCCCCTAGTGGGAGCTAGAAAATGGAATCTGTGAGGGTGGGAGTGCATGAGACAGTGGGGCTCAGAAAAAGGTCCTATGGCCAAAGGTGAGGCAATATTGCAGATGGATAATTCATGGTACCGCTTTCATATTGAAGACTGACAAGTACTACAGTAAAGAAACAGAATTAATTCTTTCACGCTCACTCTTTCCAGAAATTACTTTGCCACAGAAACTTTTAAAAATGTTTGTTAAAATTTTATTAAACATAACTGATAGGTCCTAGATCCAAGGTCCCAATAACAAGACAGATAATGCCCTCAGACTGAGCTCCTGCCTCAGACCTTCTATTTAGTGTTGCTGAGCCAAAGCCCCAGGGCTCGTCTCTGCCCACTCCTGCTCCAGCCCACAGTCTGCACACCCCAGCCTGCCTGCAAACAGCACACCTCGTGGTTTCCTTGGGTTTGTGCTTTGTATAATCAAAACCTAAATGCTGCCCTTGCTCACAAATGCTCTCCTTCCTCTTTGGCAACTTCAGATTCAAATTTTGAGATTTCAGTTAGAATCACCAGACGGTCATGTTCATTCATCAGGGGTATTTTGTAACCTGGAGAGGAGTCATCTGTTTAGAAACGTAACTCACCTGAACATCACTGTATTAATTCTACAAATTGCTTCCTTTCATATTTCCTCTCTGGCCTTTGCTTCTATTCTGCAAGGGTTTGGGGGGAGGCGTTTTCATTTGCAACGTTTTATAAGTGAGCAGATGGGGATCAGAAAGCCCAAGTGACTGTCCCAACGTTACCATGTCTGGAAATGGCAGAGGCAGGCGGTCTCCTTTCCAGGCCAGGGTCTCCTTTAAAGTGGGCATGGGGCCCATCAGGAACAGGAGGATTCAAAGCACTTAAGGAGTTGATTCTACAACAACTGCTTTTTCATCTCCCATTTCTTCCTCGTCACTGTTGGCACCATAGGGTCTGCCTCTTAGCATGGGCCTCTGCTGGCCAAGAGGGGGGAGTCTAGGATGGGAGGAAACTCATCAGTACCCTGTGCACATGTTCCTCCTCACAGCTGCTGCTGCTCTCAGTGTTCTGAGAGTGGCTCGAGAGTGTTGTTTTTTCCCTGTTACTAAATGCAAAACAAACACAATGCAGGGTCACGTGTGTGTACACACTAGTGTATTTCTTTTAGAAGCAAATATTTGTAACAGCAGGGAGCTGGAAAGAATGAAAACTTACCTTTCAAAAAAAATTTTACATCACTTACACATATTTTCAAAGTAGAGAGCAGCTAAAGGAAAATTCCCAGCCACCAGGGCAAACAAGGAGCCCCAGAAACTGTGCTGTCGTGGAACTTTAGCCTCGTTAGTCCTTAATTTTGGGGCATTCACTTGGGATGGTGGGTGCTGGAAGGCTGGGCAGCTGCTAGCTTACAGCGGGTTCTTTCATCCCACCACCTCATCCCCAGGGGCTGTGCACTGGACAGTCTACAAGGAAGCCGTCTGAGGAAAGCACTTGCACCAAGATCTTAGGAGCATCATGGATTTGCGCCAGCCAGAGTAATAGTGTTTGAAGGGACATCCCACCCCACCTTGAGAAATTAATTCTTATGGCCAGAACTTTCGGTTGTGTCACCCTGGCCAGCAAATACCTTCCTAACATCTTTCAAGATGCATCCTATGGAAGGATTTCTCCTGTCAGGCCATCCTGACTACCGAGGGAGACAGTGATATTAAGATGAAAAAGGGGCCCTAGTGTGGATGCCTGGTACATGGAAGAAGCAGTCATTTTCCATTATTTAAACAGCTGCACAACCTAATGAAAAGCATTCTGTTTTCAAACAGTTGTGCTTTTAAGTGTTGCTTTCTGCCCTCCACCCCTCATTCTTCTTTCACTTGATGTGGCCTTTCAAGATAAATAGGGCCTTTTTTTCCTGCCATGGCAAGGTTCCCCCTGAAAGGCTGTGAGAAGCCTGTGACTCCCATCCAGTCGAGGTGGTTGATGATGCCTGGCTTGCAGCACGCCTCTGCCTGCTTACCTGACCATGTGCCCACCCACCCTAGTGCTCCCGGTGGGCTCTGATCTCCCAGCAAAAATGGCACAGTGTGTCTCACAGGCAGTGTCTGCATCCTGGCAGGGACATGGTCCGAGTACTGCAAAGGCTGACTTTGACATCTGTCAGATACTACCACTTACTGAGGCTGCTGCTTTGTCAAGTTACCCTTGGGGACTCCATTTCCATGTCTAAAACTGGGGGTGTCAGTGGTAAGTGGAAACTGGCAAAGTGCAATCTATGATGTGTCTGGCAAATGAAGCCTCCATCAGCTTATTCCCTCATGCCTGTCTCAGAATGAACCAGTTATTCCACATATTCTTACCAGATATTACAGAAAGGTTTCCTGGATTGAGTTAAACACAATGAACTTATATTAGCTTTCGTATACTCAAAGTCACTTCTCCCTCAAAAGCCTTAAGAAACCTTCCTTATCATGGTTTCCAAGGCCCCCAGAAAGACCCTCCACACTTCCCATTACACGTGCTTCATAACTTTGAGACACCCCTTAACTTTTAACTTCATCACTTTGAGACTCCCTTAACTTTAATCTACTTTTCCATTTCTATGCCTTTCCTGAAGTTTTCTCAGGCTTGGGTGTGCATTGTCCCAGCCTTGACCTGTTGAAATGCTGACCTGCAATGCCCACCTCAAATGGCACTTCTCCCATAAGCCTTCCCTGACAACTCTGTTCCGTTCATGTCAATTCATAGCTCTCTTGAATATTTTTTGCATTCTGTCTTATATTAAAGCTCTAGAGTTTTCTGTCTTCTCCATTAAGTTTTAAGTTTATTAAAGGCAAGAATGTGCCAGTTGAGTGCCACATTTTTCAATGTGCATATATTTATTGAGCATCCACTGTGTGCTAAGCTCTTGCTGGGGACTAGGTGCCAGTCCTGGGGAACAGATTTCCAACAACTCAGTGGGTGAGTGGGTTATCTGTAGCCACATGTGGTGCTGTGTGCTGTGACACCTTCTCTGCAGAGACTCATTCATAAGTGAGTAAATATTTGCTTCATTGTCCTCTTGTCCCACTCTCAGCTTGATCTTCAAATCAAGCATTTATGATGCTTTTTACAAGGCAGCTCTCACCCACACCAATCTCCTTATCAAACGGTTGTTTAGTCACACCCTGGTGTTCTCTCCTAAACACACTTTCTCTTTGTAGTAGGCACAGGCTGAGGGTTCTTTAAATCTCTAACTCCAGTTCATTTTGTTGAACAATTCCATCTTCAAGTCCTTTCTCTTTGCTCACATTTTACCATAAGAAGTCAGAAGGAGTCAAGCTGTTCCTTCAACACTTTGCTTAGAAATCTCCAAAACATCTCATTTTGTCACTGGCAATTTCTGCCTTCCACAGAATGCTAGAATGCCAATGTAACTCCACCAACTGCTTTGTCACCTTGTAACAAGGATCACCTTTTCTCTATTGTCTATTCACAAGTTATTTCTGTCCATCTGAGACCTCATCAATGACCTTTATTGTCCTTATTTCTACCAACATTATGTACATGATTATTTATGTATTCTCTAAGCTGGAACCTTTTCTGTGGTTCTCCTTCCCTTTTTGAGCTCTTACCAGAATTGTCTTTAGGAGCCCCTTCGTGATGATCTCAGCTTCTTCTAGCATGTACTTCAAACAAATCCAGTCTCTACCTATGACCCAATTCCAAAATTACTTTCACATTTATAGCTGTTCGTTATAGCAGCACCTGATGTCTTGGTACCAATCTCTGTCTTAGTCTTAGTCAGCTCAGACTGCTGTAACAAAATGCCATAAACAGAATAGCTTATCAACATCAAAAGCTTCCATCTCATACTTTGCAGGCTGGGAAATATAAGATCAAGGTGTCAGCCAATTTAGTGCTCTATGAGCACCCTCCTGATTCATTGGCTCAATTCTCAGTGTTTCCTCACATAGAAGAAAGAGAGAGAAAAAAAAGGGAGAGAGAGAGAGGGAGGGAAGGTAAGAGGAGAGAGCAAGAACGCTTCCTTTGACTCATGTATGCCTTTTTTTAAAAGATTTATTTATTTATTTATTTATTTATTTATTTATACATATATACATATATACATACATACATACATACACACATACATACATACATACATACATACAAGCACTGGGTACAGTATACAAGGACTGGGTACAGTCAGAAGCCTGGGAGGGTGAGAGAATTCACCAGAGCCAGAGCGGGGAGCAGAACAGGCAGAAGGACCAAAGTACACTGCTGAGGGGAGCAGCGGGAGGCAGGAGAGGTCTGCGCGCCAAGTGGGACCCTCCTCCGGCGGCCGGGGAGCAGCCAGGGATCGAACCAGTGCTGCAGAGGCTGCGGGCAGCTTCGCAACCCAGTGCTGGCAGGGACATCAACCGCTGCGCCACCAGGGAGGCCTGACTCATATATGTCTTAATCCCACTAATGGGGCTCCAGCCTCATGACCTGATTAGCTCCCACAGACCCCACCTCCGAGTACCATACATTGGGATTTTTTTTTTTTTTTTTTGCATAGAACTGGGGTATAGGTCAGAGGTGCAGGAGGTGAGAAGATTCACCAGAGACAAGTGTGGAACAGAACAGGCAGATTGACTGAAATACACTGCTGAGGGGAGCAGTGGGCAAGACTGGAGAGGTCTGCTGCACCATATGTAGGTAGCTCCCTGGTTGGGGATTGAACTCAGGCAGCAGTGGTGATAGCTTGAGAGTGCTGAGACTTAACCCCAGCTCACCAGGGAGGCCCCAAACAATAGGATTTTAACATAGAATCTTAGGGGAACATAAGCATTCAGTCCATAAGGACAGTCTTCTGTTAACTTGATCAATCTGATGTGATGTCCCCTCTTCTAAGCCTCGTAGCACTTTGGTTTTGTTGCCTTTGGGATATTTACTTGTCTATGCCTGGAGTCAGAACTACCCACATAGTAGGCTCTTTGCCAGGTATAAGCTGCTTCCAGCTGCTATGTCCTTACCCTGTAGCCCCATAATACAGGGCTCACAGTACCTGGCACACAGTAGATGCTTGACAACAATGTTGAAATAGTGAACTTGAGTCACTTCATGGCGATGACAAGGCCCCATTGATGTTAAGCACATTGGTTGTTCAAATGATTTGTTTTGTTGTAAAAGAAAGCCCCAGGATGCCAGTTCTCCTCTGTAGTCTTATCAGGGTAATTATTCAGTAACACTCTGAATAAGAAAGACATTTTTATATTTTGCACACACACACACACAAACACAAAGTTGAATTTTCACATTTGTGCTGCTGGTGAGGTATGGGACCAGCTTAAGGCTTAAGGTTCTTTCCTTTTCATCATTTTCTCCAAACCATAACCTAGGCCTATCTCATTTCTTTAACCTGTTGTATCTGCCAAATAAGTATAGTGGAAGCCCAGAAATACCCAAACCAAGCAGGAACTTCATTTTGGCCTTACTAGATTCTAGATTTCTCCCTTCCTGTACCTTAAGGGACCACATTATACCTTTCTTGAAACAAATTATTTTTGGTGCTGACCCAGATGACTGGTTCTTGACTTCTGGATCATTCTGTCCTTGTAGAAATTAGAGAATGGGTAAAAGATGCAACTCCCCAAGAACACCATTGTGTTTTTCCCCTTTTGAAGGCATCATGGGGGGCCATTACTGGAGAATAATGCTACTTCAGGGGAAAAGTAGGCACTTAGCCAATGTGTTCAATCATTGTTTTTATGAAAACCTAATAAAACTTCCTACACTTCTACTAAAATAGTGCCTTATTGTACAAGTTGATATATCACACACATAGCTGTCCAAACTCGTTGCTGAATTAGTCGTATTTTCATTGCATTTCAGTGAATTTGATTGTCTGGTATACATATATAAAATCACCAGAACATAGTTCTGATCTGAGTTTATAAATGAGCCAAATGTTTTAGTTATGAGAGAAGAGTTGCAACATCAAAATAATCTGGATGGCTTTTGAAAATGATTAGGAATTTGCCAGAATAAAGCTTCTGAAGTCTTTTGAAAACTTCTTTCTTTCCAGTGTTTTCTCTTTGTTACTTTCACCACAGGGAACAATTTGTGATTAGCATTAAATAGTGACAAAAAGTGCTAGAAAGTGGAGGATTAATGATGGCTGGGGTGTCTGGTGAGGATCTGAGAGAGATGATGGACTCAAGACAGGCTCCCAGAAGGCAGTAGTGTTTGCAGAGGTGAAGGCCCCCAGCAAAAGTCTGAGCTTTGCATTGTGGGGATGGAAGCCTGTCCTTTCAGAAAGGATCATTCAGGGGAGTGTGCAAGAAAAGTCTGGAAAAGGGGAGGTGTAGGCAGACCACTGACTGTGGGGTCCATCTTTAAGTTGGAAACACTGGCTGTGGGTGGATCTTTGTTGGAGACACTACCATAGGTCATAGCTCTAAGACTTGGGGTCTTGGAAGACAGCTCTGGCAGCAGTTTGTGAGATGGGTTGATGGGATAAGCACTGGAAGGACTCCATAGCAGTGACCTGAGTATGGGACAGGTTGTTGCTGAGAAGCACTCGAGTGTACTGGCTATACTTCAGACCCAAGGGTAGAATTACCACAAGAATGGCTCAGGTGTTGGTTTTCCCCTGTAAGTAACCTTGGGCAAGTTGCTTCATCTACCTGGACTTCCATCTCTTCTTTCTTTCTTTTTTTTTTTTTTAAGTTTATATATTTATTTATTTATTATCTTTTTTTTTAAAAGATTTATTTATTTATTTATACAAGCACAGGGTACAGTCAGAAGCGCGGGAGGGTGAGAGAATTCACCAGAGCCAGAGCAGGGAGCAGAACAGGCAGAAGGACCTAAGTACACTGTCGAGGCGAGCAGCTGGCGGCAGGAGGGGTCTGCGCGCCATGTGGGACCCTTGCCTGGTGGCCGGGGATCAAACTGGCGCTGCAGAGGCTGCAGGCAACTTCACAACTCAGCGCTCAATTGCTGTGCAACCCAGCGCTCAACTGCTGCCCCACCAGGGAGGCCCCATCTCTTCTTTCTTTAGTCCTCCTTGAGGACTAAATTGGATAGCAAACAGGAAGTGCTAGGCACTAGATAAAATTACCAACTTCAGTAGAACAGGCCACTGTCTCTGATTACTTAATTAGATGTGTACATAGAAGGGCAGTTTCCAGTAAATCACAATGAAGATGTTTTCACTGAGGAACAATTTGGAACAACCAGAGCTTAAGTAGAGGACTTGTAGCCTTGGGCTCTGGCTACTTCTCAAAGCATAAACGCCTCAAACCTCATACCTCTGTGTCTTTAAAGCAGAGGATCTAGTATTTACATTGTCCTGAGAATTAGAAGTAATACATATAAAATGCCCAATGCCGTGTCAGACAGATAGCAGACATAAAGTAGACATTACATCAGGCATAAATAGTAGCTATTATCACCATCATCGCCATCACTGGTACAACAATTTCAGTTACACAAATCCTTTTATAATAATGGAGGAAACTAAGCTACCACACTGAAGGTACTTTTCTAACCAGTAGATAGCATATCCTAAAAAATCTTGAAGCCTTATTTGATAGTGTAGGGGTAGGAATGATCATGCTTATTCTTGGCATTTCTTGGCTCTCTTAGGTCACGTCTCCCTGTTTGATCCTGATGTCCATGCCGTTGACATGCCCTCGCTCAGCCTCTTCATTCCTTCCTGGCCCTTCAGGTTTCGTTTCTGTCTGTGCTCCACCAATTCTATGCTCCATTCCTACCTCTGCCTTGTCTCATTCTTTCTTTCTTTCTTTTTTTTTTAAAGATTTATTTTTACTTTTATACAAGAGCTGGGGTACAGGCCAGAGGCATGGGAAGGTGACAGGATTCACCAGAGACAGAGTGGGGAGCAGAACAGCCAGACAATTGAAATACACTGCTGAGGGGAGCAGCAGGTAAGACAGGAGATGTCTGCCGCACCCTGGCCTCTCGGGAATTGAACCTGCGCTGCAGATGCTGCGGACAGCTTCACAGCGCTGCGCTCAACCCGCTGCACCACCCTGTAGGCCCGTCTCATTCTTTCTTGATTCAAGAATGCATTTTCTGGGCCTCCCTGGTAGCACAGGTGGTTGAGCGCCGCACTGTGAAGTCGTCCGCAGCCTCTGCAGCGCCAGTTCGATCCTGGCTGGTGAGGGTCCCACATGGCATGGCAGACCTCTCCTGTCTTGCCTGCTGCTCCCCTCAGCAGTGTATTTCTTCAGTCTGCCTGTCTATTCCCCGCTCTGTCTCCTGTGAATCCTTTTACCCTCCTACGCATCTGGCCTGTACCCCAGTTCTTGTATAAAAATAAATAAATCTTTAAAAAAAAGAATGCATTTTTCAAACCTATCCTTACAGCAGGAGAGATAAGTCAATACCTTCCTTTCTTCCTAACAGGCTGTAACTGCCTAGCAGGTAACAACCAAAGTGGGTACAGTGACTTGAGGGGACTCTCCACCAGGGACTGACAGGTGTGGACTCTACCTTCTGAGAGAAAAATGAACATTAAGAGGCAGGTTGTGACACCCTTGACTTGAAACTCTGAATGGAATATTTCCAGGAACCCTTGAGATCTGGGACACGAACCTCTAACACTTGTTCTCTGCAATCCCTACTCCTGACAGAATTACTCAGACAAAGATTTTGATAAGGTACGGTTTTTTCTATAATCTTGAATCATTTGAGCAGTTAAAAGTAATGGTAAAATAGCTTTAGAGAGGATACAGTTCCTGGTCAGCAGAGGCACACAAGTGGGGTGGGTGAATCTTTCCTGAGAAGCCAATCTTTGGGGATAGGAGGAGCAGAGAGATTGGATAAGCTGTGTGTGCTGGGTCCACCAGTCATTAAGAGGATTGGCAAGAGCTAGACCAGATAGTCTTTAGCCACCTCTTCCCTAACCAGGTTGATTTAAGCCAGTTATCTCATCTCCTTACTGTCTTTCTTCATTCCTAAAAGGAGGCTCATGCTGCCCACTTCCTAAGGTTGTCAAAAGGTATGAGAGAAATAAGGTCTCTGATATCACTCTCCAGTGCCCACTCCCCACTCCACCCTTGTTAAAATTCTGTAATTTCTTTTTCTCTCTAAGAGTGATAAGAAATCGCTAGCAAAAATATACTTTAAATTATCTGCTGTTTGCTCATACACCTTATGAATCCCAAAGGTGAGTGGTGGTGGAAAGACACAAAGTCAACTTAGAATCCTTTCATGGAAAGTAATCTTGAGTTTTCAGAGAAATGAGAGACAATTATTTCATCTAGTGTTGTTATGAATAATATTTTGACAACACCATCCTGATACAAAGATTTAATATATATTAATTTGGGTTTCACAAAGTTCTCTTACATAGATCATCTCACTTATCCTTCAAAAAAATTCTGTCAGTCTGGAAGAGCAGAAAATTATTTCATTATTTATTTATAAAAAGTCCACTGAGATTCAGAACTTGCTGTCACAGCTAATATATGATTATATCAAGACTCAAACATGTATCTCCAGTCCCAAATTCACCACTAACCTTTCCTCATTCCAGTTAGTTCCTTGGTGCTTACGTGCTTATCCATCAGATAAGAAGCACTAAAAACCTGCTCAAATTGTTCCACTGGGCCAAACAATTTTCTCTCAATCTCAGAAGTGTCTAAGTATAAATTCTAAGAGTGGTTAACATTTATCGAGAAACCATATGTGGCAGATACTACACTAAGTAGCCCTTTATATTCTTTCACTTAATCCTCTCAACAACCCTATGCAGTAGGTATTAGATCTCATCTTCGAGAAGAGAAATTGATTATCAGAGAGATTAAGTACTTTGCCCAAAGTCATATGGCCACATTGTAGACTCAGAGAAATGTCTGGTGTTTACCCTAACATCTCCTGCAGAACCCCAGCCTCCAAAAGATTCCCAAATGCTAAGGAAGTATCTTAACTCCTTTGTCAGTTGTCTGGAAATGTGATCAGGGAAGTTATAATGAGGTAGGGGAAGACCTGTGTGATGTTAAAAAGGGAAAAGCATCCAGAGTCCCAACCACCCATCCTAAGAACTTCCAGAAACTCACCTTGACTAGTGGACTAGTGGTGGTTAGCCAGGGTCAACTACTTCCTGAGTGCTTATAATATGAGGGGCAGGAGGTGATAGAGAGAGGGAGTGATCTCAGAGCAGTCAACATACCCAGCCACATGCTCAGGATAGTTTCCTGGTTCCCTTTCAGTCAAGTTCAAAGTGACAGGTATCCCCTCCTCCACCTCCAACACACACATATACCCTACTTTCCCCAGGAACAAGGTCAGCAGGACTCAAAAGTTTGTTTTCCATCCTGACAACTCTTGAACAGATGGTAATGCTCAGAATGGGAACTCTGAATGAATTTTCAGGTGATTTGCTATTCTCACAGATTAAGAAGCTAATGTTAAAAACAGCAAACAAAAAACCTCCCTGATTTGTTACCTGGATATTTTTTCTTATTTCATTTCTCCTTTTATTGCTATTTCCCTGTTTTTTAAAAAAGATTTATTTATTTTTATACAAGAACCGGGGTACAGGCCAGATGTGCGGGAGGGTGAGAGGATTCACCAGAGACAGAGCAGGGAGCAGAACAGTCAGACTGAAGAAATACACTGCTGAGGGGAGCAGCAGATGAGACAGGAGAGGTCTGCTTCACCATGTGGTATTCTCACCCACCGCCTGCAGGGATCGAACCCGGTGCTGCAGAGGCTGGGGACAGCTTCACAGTGCTGCGGTTGAGCGCCACCAGGGAGGCTCCTTTTTTTTTTGTTTTGTTTTTGTGATGCCAAATATGCTGATGTAGGGCTGTGGAGTTACCCTGGGGAATTCCCTAGAAACCACAGGATTGAAAGTAGAAATTCATCAAAATATGAAATTATTTATCGCTGTATGTCATACTTCACAGAGCTCTTTCATGTGTTTAGTAGAAATTAATGCAGGCCAGTAGATTAAAAGGACATTTTGCAGTTTATTGAAGGTTTCACCTATCAATCACATAGCATCCTACAGGTCAGACACCAGATAACAGGGATAGAATGAGAACCATCAAGAAAAAGGAGTTCCATCAGACATATGAGGGTGAGAGAAAACAAATCCTCATTATCCCTGTAGGGTAAATGAAGATGGCTCAGGCTTTTGTGCTGTTGGCCTTTGTGGCTATCACCTGTGGCCTTGAATGTAGCAGCAATGCTTGGGAGTGTGGACTCAGGGCACGCATGCCTGATGGCGGACACCTGGAGCCTGGTGTGGGCATGTATAAGTAGGGATACCTGAGCCTGGAGGCTGAGTCTTTAAGGGCAGCATCACAGAGGATGGTGTGCGGTGGAGAGACCATGAGACAATACCAGAGAGAGTCCCAAGAGTAATGATTCACTGGGAGCTAGGAGGACTGCCAGCCTCCTGGCCCCCGACCCTCTTGTACCTGGTTGCCTCGCTACAAATGGTGTAGAAAGATTATCAAAAGCCTGAAATAGCCACTGAGGGCTCCAGGAATCTCCTTTACCTGTCTCCAGAATCCATAGAAAATCTGCCCCATGCCTTGCTGGCATAACATCCTCCCACCCCTCAATCCTAGATCGAGAAGTGAGTACCCAGTTCAGGCCCAGCCAACATCCCAGATCCCTGCTCCTTGAAGATGCCTCCTGGGTCTTAAAGTGTGTCCTTTGCTTCCTTTGGCAGTTAGTTTGTCTACCATGAAGCCGAGACACATCTGCCCACAGCTGCTGGCGTTTGCATCCCTGGGTTCTGAGATCTGACACTCAACCCCTGCAAGGATTGGCCCTACCCCCTTGGAGGAAATGGCTGAGCAGCCTCACCACCAGCAGATGAAAACTTCCTTCCTTTTCATCCAGCTGCAGGCCCCCCCTGCCCGAGCTCACCCCGCCCTGTGGACAGCAACCCCAGGGGGCCTGGAAGAAGGACACATTTTCCCAAGGCCCAGGACAGGCATCTTGGCAGGCTGGGACCTCAGGCACCCGCAGGACTGGGCTGCTCCTCCCTCGAGCCTGCTGCAGACGGAGGGCCAGGGCCGTGGGACAGAGGAACCAGCTGCTTTCGGTTACTCTGCGCAGCGGGAGGAGGAGGGAGAGGAAAAGCCTCGGGATCTGGATGTAAGGAGGGGTGGCCTTTGCAGAACTCCACATCACAGGCGTTCCCTGGCCCCTGCCTCCAGGAAATGTGGCCTGCTCCAGCCCCTGTCATGCAGACTTCCTAGCCCAGCTCCCAGTATGAGCAGTGGGAGTGGCCATCCATCCATGGACTGGAAGCACTGGCCGGTCGTGACTGCCTCCCGAGAACCGTGGGGCACAGACCCGCAGTCTTGGACTGCTTTGGGATGCTCAGTCTCACTAGCCACCCTGGCCCATGCGGCGGACAGGCCCATGCTGAGGAGAGGGGTTGCCACCTGCCAGGTACTCCCCAGGAGCTGCGAAGAGGACACAGTTCCCTCCATGCAGGCAAGGAGGGCAAGACTCTCCATATACTGTCCACCCATTCACACCAGCAAGAGCTGTCCGGTGCCACCTGCTGCTCCACTTCTCAAGGTAAGAATATATATATGACTTAGTCCCTGGACCAGCAGTTCCCACTAAAGAGACTGGAGGCAGGGGACAGAGTTGTCTCTCGGACTTCCAGTTCCTTCCTCAGTGCTCTGCCACCTCCCCAGCTATTAGCAACATTTTGTTTGGAAGCAGAGGGAGAATAACTGTTTCCCCAGGTTTCTGTGAAGATAGTAGATGGAAAGGCAGGTAGGAGATGCACACTTTCTAAAAGAAGACCAGACTGAAAGACTGAAGAGACACCAAGGTATTTTTGAGTCCTATGCTGAGCCAGCCATTATGCAAGGTGTGTTCTTACACCCCTTTATCCTCATAATTCCCCTGAGAAATAGAATTCCTGTCTCTAGTTTCAGATGAGGGAATTGAGAAATGACTGGGAACAAATCTTCCTTTTCCTTCCTAAAGACAAGCACAGAAGAAAACCTGTTCTCTAGAGTGAATATTGGGGACTTGGGAAGGCTTTGTTGAGTTTTATGGAAGATTCCAGAACTGGAGAGCAGCTTTGGGACAGATGTGAATATGCATGGTCATTTTTATCTCCAGGGTCATCCATCGTGATCTCCTAGGGCCCAGATCGACTTCCCATCTGCCCCCTGCATATCCCAGGGCATCAGCCTCCCAGCCTTCAGCTTAAGGGGAGGGAAAGGAAAGCCTCACATGCCTTCAGGGTCTCTTCTAGCTCCATCGCCAATCACTGCTGAACTTGCCCTTTGCTCTTTGCATCTTTTTCTCTGCATCTCTGACTCATTCTCCTCCTCATGCTGGTACCTGAGCCCTTCTTGCCTCTTCACCCAGCTCAGGGGCACTGTTCCCAAAATGGCAGACAAAATTAAGAGCTAGGCTTCCCCTCCTCTTTTTTCACCACAGCAAGGGATCTTGCTATACTTTGCACTTGTGCCAGTGAAGGGGGTAAAAGTGAGGAATACTGTGTGTGTTGGGATTGGTGGGCTGAGATAAAGGAGGGGACTTTGGGGCATGTAGAAAGTGGATGTGGAGGAGATCTCAGGGAAGTCTTAGGAGAAATCAGTGACATTCACAACATTGGGAAAGGGACCTTCCCTAGGCTTGGAAGTGCTACTGCCTCATCTAGATTCTGTGACTCCTATGTGCTCCTAGACACATCCCTCCAGCCCCTTCCTCCTTTTAATAGGGAGTCTGTATGGCCCTGGTTAAGAATCAAGGAGAGAGGATGGGCCCATGTTCTCTTGGGAGGGGAACTTTTGAAAGAAGGAAGATTCTAGTCTGTGTCCTTAAGAAATAGTTTACATTCCATCCTAGTTCTTTTATCACTCATTTCCTTCAGGGGTTTAAGAGGAATGACATACTTATGTGTCAGAGCCCAGTCCCTCTTTGTGGGGTCACACAGTGGTTACTTATGTACTTTAAGGCTGACCTAATGACTTGAAAGCTCCAACTTGCCCCACTGCCGCTGCCACCTTCTGGTTATAAGCCAAAGCCTCAGAGTTGTTGTGTTTCCTCCAGGGAGTTGGTGCAAGTGGGAAGATTTCTGCCTTTTAGTCTTCTTTAACCACTTTTGCTAATGGATCCACAAACATCCACCTCTCCGGAAATAAAGTCTGCAGGATTCCTGGCTATAAACTTAGAAACCCCAGGTTCTAGTCTTAATCTCAGTTTTCCCATCTGGAAACAGATGATATTCCTGCCTCAGCGTTGCTATAGTGACTTTAGTTAAATGTTAAGCCAGTAACAGGGACCCCCGTAGCCTTGTTTTATGGATCAGAAGAGAAGGTGCAAAATGAGTGAGGTATAACATAGGGGCAGTTAGAGGTGTCGATGTGGGTGGAGATTGGAGCCTGGTGAGTGAGGAAGACCACAGACATATGTCTTGACCTTGCTGGCAAGTGATGTGATGATTCTCTGACGTGGGGAGAAAGAAGTTGGGAAATTAATGCTTTCAGGACAAGGTTTTAAATTCATTATGGCTATTAATACCCCGATTTCTCCTGCCTGGTGTTAAATGTTAGAGAAAAGAGCAGAAACAAGAGATAATTTTTCCATCTGCCCAGCCCTGTCCTCTGGATTGGGTAAATGAGTGCATGAGAATTACCCAATCCTTTCATGTTTTGGAATTTTGCTGTCACTTAGTCACAGTAAAGTGGTCAAAGGCTGACTTCCAAAGTCTTTTCAACTCTGAATGGTTAGAACTCTGAATGATAGACTCATGAAAATTGTTATTAATTATATTTATTAAAGTGAGATGTGTATTACTTGGAAGCAAAATTTATTCCTACAGATGTATCTTAAAGTTGAGAGGAGTTGAGTTCTTGTATCAACTTTCTAAGCCAAAAAATATAGATGTTACGTAGAAAGTGTCTTTTTCACAGTACTTCAAATGGCTACATTTATTCTCTCACTGTTGTAACGAATGGGTTCCAGAGCAAAAATATTTGCCTGTATCTTTCCAAGTATCATACTAGTGAAGGCAGTGAATCAAATCACTTGGTTCTCAGTTTATACTTAGGGTTTTAGTAAAAATTATTTTCTCAGGCCTCCCCGGTGGCACAGCGGGTTGAGTGCAGCACTGTGAAGCTGTCTGCAACCTCTGCAGTGTGGGTTCAATTCCCGCTGGCCAGGGAGATATCCACATGGTGTGGCAGACCTCTCCTGTCTCGCCTGCTGCTCCCCTCAGCAGTGTGTTTCAGTCAGTCGGTCTGTTCTGTTCCCCACTCTGTCTCTGGTGAATCCTCTCACCCCCTGCATCTCTGGCCTGTACCCCAGCTCTTGTGTGAATAAATAAATCTTTAAAAAAAATTATTTTCACATTCTATGTACTACAGAGAGAATCCAATGCACTATTTCCTCTTATTAAAACCTCAAACATCCTCACAGATGAGGGGACATATGCTTGAGGACAAACAGCAGTTTGCTCAGGGCAGAATTTAGGTTTGTCTTCTCTGAGGTCAGAGTCTTTTTTTTTTAATATTTTATTTTATACATTTCTTACATCATTTTTCATCTTTGCACAGTGTATGCATTTTCATTTTGGTTATAGTCCCCATACAATTCCACCCCCCCCCTTATTTTGACTCTAGGCCTTCCTCTCCCCTCCCCTCTTACCCTCCCCCCCACCCCCGCCCTGTGTGTCTCTGGTTTATAGTTGCTTGTTGATTTTGATTTTTACTTTGTATTGATTGGTCTTTTTCCTGGTCTCTTATTTAGGTTTTCTAAATTCCTGCTATGAGTGAGACCATCCGGTATTTTTCTTTTTCTTTCTGTGAGGTCAGAGTCTTTTTGGTCTTTTCTCACAGTCTTCTGAGGCAGTGAACTTTCCTGGGAAGGCGATCCTCATTTTCTGAGGTTTGGTAGGCTATGCTACACTGCCAATTTTTCCATTAGAGGGGACGAGAGAAAGAACTGCAAGCAGGCCAGGTCTAGAGAGTTGGCCTTGTGTGAACAACACTGCTTTTTTCAAGTTGTGAAGGTCTGGATTTGGAAGATGTGGATTCTGGTTTTGGGCAGTGCCAACTGAGGGCTAGACCATTCCTGTGGTCAGTCCATCAGTGTGAATCAGAAAATGTTCCATGATGTGGGGCCAGAGCCTACCCAACCATCTCTTGGACCCCAGATTCTGCTGCCTCTCTGTGGGAACGCAAGGAACTGTTCATGTGTGACTTGAGTTTAGAGTGAAAATATAAAGTCCACATGAAGACAAAAAAACAAACCAACCACAACTCAAAACAGAGGAGAAAAGAATCACTCTACGATCATTTTGGGAAGTTTCCATCCTTTTTTTTTTTAGTATTTTATTTTATATAATTCTTACATCTTTTTTCCTCTTTGCACAATGTATGCATTTTCATTTTGGTTATAGTCCCCATACAATTCCACCACCCCCCCTTATTTTGACTCTAGTCCTTCCTCTCCCCAACCCCCTCCCCCCACCCATAGTGTGTCTCTGGTTTATAGTTACTTGTTGATTTTGATTTTTACTTTGTATTGATTAGTCTTTTTCCTGGTCTCTTATTTAGGTTTTCTAAATTCCTGCTATGAGTGAGACCATCTGGTATTTTTCTTTTTCTTTCTGACTTATTTCGCTGAGCATGATCGCTTCTAGCTCCATCCATGTTGCTGCAAACTGCATGTGTTTATCTTTTTGATTGCTGAGTAATATTCCATTGTGTATATGTACCACACTTTCTTGATCCAGTCATCAGTTTCCATACTTTTTTCTTTACTGGTTCTTTATATCTTGCATATTTTGTTGTGACATATGACTTCTGATATGTAAATGACATTAGAATAGTAGGGGAATTTTTTAAATATATACTTATTACTAAGTGTGATTTTTACAAACCTTATAAAATTTTCACCTGAATCTTTAAATTTCCCAGAAACTTTACTTCTCTAATTTTAGTATTCATTTTTCTCTTCCTCTCATCTCAAAAACAATGAGCTTTTTGAGTTTTCTCACTAATTTCAATGAGTGTTCAGGGTACAGGAGACAGGATGTAAATCAACAAGACAGAGAGGGAATCTATGAGAGGCTGGTGTGGAAGGGTATGGGCTGGGCGTGTCATTCCTTAAGCCAGTGAATGGAAATGCAAAATAGGTCCCTGTGGACAGTCCTGTCTTGCCCACTGAGAAAATGGTTTTAACTCTCTCTGTCTTGGATTTTTTTGTCTTAAATAAAACCAATGCCTGAAATAAAAGTTTGTAAAGTACATTAAATTTTTGATGGAAAGTCATTACTTAGAATAATGGTCTCTGTCACTGGGATTCAAAAGATGAAAATAAAGCTCTGATTCTGCCAGCTAACTAGCTAATGGTAACTCACTGAACAAAGCTGTGTGATCTCATTTCTTTTCATTTTACAATAAATATGGGTTTATGAATCCATAAAGAGAATTAAACTGTTCAATGAAATAAAATTATTAAAGGAATTTAATTTCATTTACCTCAGCTTGTCCCCAGAGATGAACTATTTTGTCAAATGACTTCACTCCAGAGAAGCTACATGCAGTGCGCTTGTCTCCTTTAGGGAGATTTGGGATTTTAATGGGGAACTAGGATGGTTATATCCTTGAATAGCACAGTGCTTGGCACATGGCAAACACTTAACAATTAGATGAATGAATGAATGAAGGAGCTTTTAAAGTCATTCAATGATCTGAAAGAGTGGATGCCTTCTTTGAATAACAACACAAATTCCCACCACAGAATTTTAAAGCCAGAATAACAAGCTGCCTGTCCTCTAGTGATTGATATTTCTTTCTCTGACCAGATTCTTGTTGAATGAAATCCATTCTGGGAGTTGGCCTCCTGGTATACTTAACCCAAGGGAGAAGTCATTTGTCTCATTGGAGGTAAATGCTTAATTATCCACGCCTATTTGACTATTCTGGCTTGTCATAGGTTTAGAAATTTTTCTGCTCATAAAATATCCTAGACAATTCTGTCTTTCTAATCAGCTTTCTTGGTGAGAAATTTAGGATTTTTTAAAAAGAAGCTAGAACAAAGACAGAGCATACCCAAATACCCATACAAGAATTTTAAAAGTGATATAGATATGTGTGCAATGAAGCATCCTTTTAAAAAGATCTTGTTGTTTACAAGGCAGTATTGATTGGACTGAAAGACTTATCTTTAGTCTATTTTACACTGCATTGGTTTTGACGCAGATGTCTTGATTTATTACTTGAATAAATAAAGCCTGAGATAGCAGAATGGGTTTCAATTCTTTTTCATCCTGTGATTTTCCTTGGTGTTCCCATGACAACGTTCCCTCACTCTCTTCTCTCCTTAGCCTTTTCTTTGACGTTCACACACATAAGTCCTGCAGATCATTGTACAGGTGTCCTTCATAGAATTACATACATCTCAGCATCTTGTTTGGAAGGAGAGGGCCGGTGCTGTATGAACCACTTAATAGTCAGGTGTCCTTGGGACACATAGAAAAGCAATTGAATTGGGAGGTAGGACATAAGGATTCTGGGCCTTTTCTTTGATGCAAGGTAGCTAGTAAAGACAAGTCTTTTCATTCTGGTAATTCCTTATCTGCAGTCAAGAAAGATTAGATTGTGGTTTTCTCCTTTCTAGCTCCATGATTCTAAGTCAGTTCTTGTTAATCCACATATGCCTGTATATGTGAAAACTCAACCACAGTTACAACTTTTGATGGAAAAATCTCTAAAACGTCATCATTTTGAGAGGTTGCTACATGCTGGGAAATTCCATGTTGGTAAAATTACATGGCTCTCCAGTATCCCAAGGAGAAATAGCAATTAAAATACAGTTTAAAACATTTCATGCCAATATTTATCCATTGTTCTAATCTCAAGTGTAAAATCTTTTACAAAATGTTGCTATTAGTCAAGGAGTAGAATCAGCCTGAGAAATTTGAATGAAAAGATTAAATAGTTGTGTTTTTGTAATTTTACAAGGAGTTGTGTTTTATTATCCTCCCATGTTAAGCAGAAATAAATCGCCAAAAGGTATCGTTCCATTTTTCAGTCTCTCAAATCAATTATTCAACAAAGGAAATATTGAAAATCAATTCCAGTTAGAAACTGGATCCAGAATCATGATGAGATTTGTGCTCACTCAGTTAGTTTGAATCAATTCCAAGAGATTACCTCAGTTTAACTTTGAAGTTTTGTGCCCTTGAACAAAACTTTTCTATTGCTTATAGAGTAAGTTAGGATTCTTCGTAATATATAAAAGAAAATTTCCAGGCTACTTAATTCCAAATGAGGGGAATCATTAGAAGAATGTGCGTGTAATCGTGTGGTCTTGTAGAAGTCAAGGGTAGAACGTGGGCCTCACTACTAGCTGGAACAAGACACCAAAGCACTCGTGTCTTTTCATCTCTGCTGCTCCCTGCCCTTCTCTGTCCACTCTGAATCATTCTTTCTCTTTCTGCACATCTACTTTCTCTTCTCTGGTACTCCTCAGGGAGCACCATATCACCTGCAACTCCTAGATTTGCATCTTCTCTCTTTAGAGACAATCCAGACTAAGACTGGAATTTCTTAGGTCTGCTTCCCAGTCCCCCAGGGGAGAGGCCCCTGGGTCCAGTGTGTATTGGGTGCCCACGCATTCTTCAATGGTGGGGGCAAAGATGAGGGCAGCTCATTTGTACTACCTGCTAAAAATCCAAAGATGGGCTCTCCATAAATCTGGATAAAAAGCAATTCTTAGAAAGTGATGGAACATGAAGACGCAGGGAGCAATTACAGACAGCTTAGTGACATTTAGAGAGCTGCCTGCTAAAATTTACTGGTAATTGCTTTATATTAGTGTCCTATTTGAGTCCTTTCAGATTTTAGGGAAGCCAGTTTTTATAGTTTTGGTGGAATATTTTAAAAAGAGCATCCCTGAACTAAATAATATATTAGAATTAAATTATTGCTTAATGTGGTTTATAAATAGATTTCCTTTCAAAATCTAATACTGGTTATGATATGACAAATTTTCTCTTTTGAAGATTTTTCTTTTCCTTATAGATTCTTAGAGATTATAAGATGTTGCAATATCTATTCACATAAAAGTCTTTAGGTGAAAATAGGGATCTATAGTAAGCAGAAACTTGGATTCGGCTTGTGATCTTTTTGCCTCACAGCAACTCAGTAAGCTCCCTGCTCCAGTATTGGAGAAGTGAGAACAATAAAATAAGGGAGTAAAGAGAAATTATGTTCCTTGAACAGTACCATCTCAACTAAAAACCAAAAGGTGGGCAAAGAAAGACCCCATCCAGTGAACCTCATTGGACTATTACAGAGCTGCATTTTTAGGAAGTTCACTTTCCTTCATTCTAAAATAATCAGCAGCTGTGACTCTCTTTTGGCTGCCCTTTTGTGTTGTACATATTTCCTGTGATTATATTTAGTCAATTTTAACTTTTTGGAATTTAACTTTCAATTTTCAGGATGTGTGATTTTGCATTAACCTTTCAATGACCAAGTTCACAAGATTATGAGTGAAAACACTCGAGGGCATTATTCAAGCACTTGAAATGATTTATCATTAGAAAATCTCATTTTATCTGGAAGGAGCTTGATTACTCTTTAGTGAGTTCTCAATTTGATTGTATGATGAAATAACAATGAAAATGTCACCCCATCTATCTCCTGCCATCAGCAGACAGCTCTCAGGAGAGTTTGTTTTCACATGCTCATCTTTTTCCATAAGATATTTCAAATGTTTGATAATATAGAATAAAATGGTAAGGTAAATAGTAATAAAGAATCAAGCCTAGGAAAATATAAATAGGGGTCAAGATTGAGAAAAAATCAGAACAAAATTAGGAAAAGGACCCCAAAGCACATGCCATAGAATCCTCAGACCTCTTATGTTTGAAAGTCAAATTTGGTTCTGTGTTTTCTTGTTGCTCCAGTTAAAAGAAACATGGTTGGCCACATTGTGAGAGGGAGGGAGGGAAAAAGGAAGGAAAGAAGAGGAGAGAAGATTGGCAGGGAAGAAGGGGAAGGCCTTTTAACATAGTCTACAAAAATTAATTCTCTTAGAAAATCAAATTTTGCTTAGCTTTCACCAAAACAATAAAAATAACATTTTGTGTAAAAAAATTTCTAAGAATCATTTAATATTTCCAATTCCCAGTTTCCTTAGACATATACAACATAATTTAATTTTCTTGATAACTGAAGTAGTAATAGCAGTATTTTTGGCATCATTATATCTGTAAGCTTATGTCTTCTATATCCTAAATGCCCCCCAAGACTCTGCTTTCTGAGTTTTGTGTTTTTTGGGTTTTTTTTCTTATAGCAATTATTTGGTTTTTTCCATGCTGACCTAGCATTCCTTGCTACTATTAATGTGACTACACCTAACATACTCCCTTCAATCCATCAAGGCCAGGAAACTAGACAACAAGTTTGATTAAATTTTAAGGCAAATTTGTTAATTGTGTAAGTGAAAGTGAAAAGATTATATGAGGTGTTGAGTGGCTCAGTTAGGAAGAAACCTCGTAACTTTTAGTCTAGATTTTTTTTCTTCTTGTTTTGTCTCCTCAGAGCTCATGGCTTTTGCTTTCTGTGACTGTTGTCATGCCCTAATTAATAAAGTTGCCAAGTAACTTCTGGAATCAGTCATTCAGTAAATGTTGTTTGATCCCTTACAGTGTATCAGGCACTGTTCTAGGTTTTGGAGATACAATGGTGAGTGTGATAAAAATAGAAGAAAGTCCCTGCTTATATATTCTAATAGGAACAAGCAAAAGTAAACAAAACATATACATGTGACTTTTGATTGTGACAAGTGCTTGGAAGAAAATATAGCAGAAGGGAGTGAGGGGTGGTGGAGTAAATTGTTTTATCGATATGATGAGAAAAGTTCTCACAGAGAAGGATGACCTTAGAGTTGAGACTTGAATGGCAGGAAGAAGCCAGCCATAGGAAGATCAGGGAGGGGAAGGTTCTAGGCAGGGGGTAACAGAGAGTCCCAAGTATCTTAGTGAGCAAATGCTACAGGTAAAGTCAGAGTCAGAGGGCCTCATTTTCTTAGATAAGGATTTAAATATTTATTCTAAGTATGACAGGAATCCATTGGAGAGTTTTAAGCAGGAGAAAAACTCAGAAACTAGGGGAAGGTAGGTGAATTTATGAACAACTTTGCTACAGTTACTCTGTAGATTTACAGGATTTAACAAGACCTTTCTTCCGTTTCCTAATCTTGTTAATGAACCCTTGAGGCACAGAGCTTAACTCCCTCTAAATGATGAGTAACTCTAATTTTTTCCTAAATTTTTTAATCTAGACCTCGGAGGGTATGACAATTTCATGCAGCATTGGTGCGTGCGGGGGTGGTGAACTGCTGTTTGTCAAGGATTTGCGGTTTCCCAAAATCAAATTTCATTGCAATGATAGACAACAAAGAATACAAATATTCTTTCAGTATTTGTAACCTTGAAAAGTTTAATTTATTACAGTGCATAATGCTTAGGATTTAAATAGAAATGTTTCTTTTAAAAATCATTATAAAATGCTTCGTACCTAATACGTGCTCTATAAATATTTGTAACTTCTAAATCACCTGTGACCTCCTCTTTCACTAATTGCATCAAGTCTTTCCTCACTTTCTCCTGTTCCTCCATTTCAATTGTTAAGGCATTAACTGTGAGATCATCCAGGTGACTTGTCAAGCTAGGAGTGGTTGGCATCCTTGGAATCAATCCAAAATAGAACAAAATTTCAAACTATCTTTGGGTTCATAAATATAGCTGTGTGACATTTTTTAAGAAAATGCATTTCTGTTGTGGCTGGGACTGTTTAAGGAGTTCTTGGGTGGGCATGTGGCCAAGGGATTACAGCAATATTTTTCTTTGGCTGAGCCTGTTGACCTAGTTTTTTAAATCTATTTTGTGAATAATCTTTGTAAACAATGTCTTCCCAATAGGGATAACTATGCTCCTAAAGAACTAGCTTTGCTCAATGCTTTAAACAACCTATAGAATAAATATTTTCAGCTTAAATAAACATTTTTACTTTTCATGCCATTTTAGAAAGTTTGGGGCAAAATTCTTTCCTTTTTCGCCTTCAATCTATTTTAATAAGGAAACCTTTTTTACAGCTCTCTGCACTGCTCTTCAACCATCATTTCATTCCTTTTTGTGAATCACTTGTGGCTGGCTGCCTTTTTTCCCCCCATTTATTATGTTGTCTTGTTAGTAGCCTCTGAAAAAAGGCATTATACAAGCCAATGAGAAGTATTTCAGGAATTATACTGCTGACTATCTGTAAGTCACTTGAAGGATTATTAAAATCATTTATAAATATTCCTGTGGGTTCTTTGTAGAGCATAAAACAGAGACAAAAGTATCTGTATGTGTTCAATGAGCTTGAAGTTTAAGGCAAACAAACATATACAAAGAGGTACTTTTAGATAGGAAACATCAATAGAAAAAGGAAAGAGGTTTACTACTTTGTGTAATAATCAAGGTGGGACTACCAGGGGGTGAAATCTGAGTGAGAAAGTTGTGCAAATTATTGTCACACGAATAATTTGAGGAGAAGAGTCACTATCTCTGTTTTATTTAGTCAGGACAGATGAAGATGGGTTTCGGGGCCATCTGAGTGGAATAAGGAATAGTTTGGTGGATTGAGATAATACAGAGAGGGTTTGAATTCATGGTAAAGATTATTCATTACCAAGGAACATAATAACTGTATGATTGTTTAGACATAGAATAAATATTTTGCAAAGTGAAGATTAAGACTTCCCATTCTCCAAATTTATACAAAGATATAGGAATAAACTAAAAATTCTCAACTACATTTATTGAAAAAAATAAAATATCATGGAAAGAACAACATATTTCATCATTAATAATAATTTAAAGCAATTTTGGGGAATTTAAAATCAGGATCTGAAGATCTGAACCTAGATCACTTTGTCCCTGTTTTAGAGAAGGGTAGCTTCCCCCCAGTCCTGGAGTTCTCACCCTGGAAAATTTCCTTTCCCAGGTGGCAGGTGGTGATGGCAACTGAATAAGGCAACCCAACAAGGCGTTGCTAAGTGACAGCAGAAACATAGGCATGGTCCTGGAAGCTTAATCAAACTCAGTGAATCTGAAGTTATTTCCTGATCAAAACATGCAGGGAAGTGGAGAGGGAATAGGGCTTGGGATGTGTCTTTGGATGAGGGTCCTTGTGCCAGGACTACAATCTTGCTGCAGTGCACAGAGCCAATCTTGCTGTCTGGACAGCAAATCAAAGCAGGAGATCCAGCCTGGCAGGCAGAAGACTACAACTCCTTCACAAAACTGAGGTTTAGAAATTTGTGATATTCTCCCTGGTGGTGCAGCTGGTCGAGTGCCGACCTGTGAAGCTGTCCGCAACCTCTGCAGTGCGGGTTCAAATCCCGGCCAGCCAGGGAGATTCCCACATGGTGCTGCAGACCTCTGCTGCCTCGTCTGCTGCTCCCCTCAGCAGTATCTTCATCAGTCTGCCTGTTCTGTTCCCCACTCTGTCTCTGGTGAATTCTCTCACCCTCCCGCGCCTCTGGCCTGTACCCCAGTTCTTTCATAAATAAATAAATCTTTAAAAAAAAATTGTGCTATCTCTCAATATGTTAGTTCACAACAGAAATGTAGAGATTGAATTTTCTGCCTCTCTCCCTCCCTAACAAGATAATTATTAAGATCTCATAGACCTCTTAGTCATGCAGACCCATCTTTAGCTACATTCCAAAAGGCACCTCCTGAACATAACAAAAGATACTTTTATAGTTCCCACCTCTTAGGGAATTCAAAGGTTTTAGGGGCTGTGTGCCAGGAACTGGGACAAAGACCAAATCTGTATGTCTTACTGTAAATCAGGATCTCACATATGGGCAATATGCTATTTTGTGATACTCCAAACCAGAAAGAATCTCTCCTAGTCATGAATTCTATACTATTTAAGAATTGTTTCATAGGGTGAGATTTGGAGTAGGGTTGCCAGATTTAGCAAATAAAAATAGCATTACTTAAGACATACTTATATTTTTTAGTATAATTACTTGGTGTTTATCTGAAATTCAAATTTAATTGGAGTCCTGTGTTGTATCTAGCTAGCTTGGGCAAATTATTTGACTCTTCTAAACCTCACTTTCTTTGTATTTCTTGGTGGTTGTGAGCATCCTTTTTATAACGGATATAAAGCACTTCTCATAGTTCCTACCAAGTATAATTTATCACTAAATTATAGGTACTATCATAATGACAGATGGCCCAGTTATTTGCAACCCAGTTTCAAGTGTTTTTACGTCCAAGTGTTATCGCCTTTGGTAGAATGTAGGATCCATGTCCACGCAGATGGGCGCGTACCGGGTGCACAACGAGTTGAAATTTTCCTAAGTACGGCACATGCCCAAGCACTTCTGTTGAGTCTGGTTGACCAGCTATTTGTCTGTCTCCCTCCTCCAATCCCCCTAGTTCCTTTTCTTTCCCATCCCCCCAAAGAAGAATGAAGCTTTGTTCTTATTTCAAACAAGCTAAGTCCCTGTGGATACTGCTTCACTCCATTTTAATAGGCCCGTAGATTCCACAACATGCTTAAGATTTATCGTTCATATTAAATGGAAAAGCTCCCCAGTGTAATTCTTTGAAACTACAGATGAAAATAAATGGCATTCGCTGAAACCGTTGTAAAGATTTAATGACACTTGTGTTCAAGCAGCTGAAAGTAAATAATTATGACACTGGGTGGCTATTCTTCTGCTGAGGTTAGACAGTTTAAAATAACTTGCCCTGTGTTAGCCAGACATTTACTCGGGGTGTGTGAACAGTCCTCATCAAAACTGTGAGCTGAAACAGGGGTGGGAACTTAGACTTTGCTATAGGATTATTGATTAAAGGCAGGATTTAGGGGTGGGAACAGTGGGAGGAATTTCCTGGAGCACTCACCTGTCCAGAGAGGAAGCAGAGGTGCCAAGAATGAGGCACCATTGTTCTCACCGTCTCTCTGACCCCCTCTAGCTGGTCTGTAAGTCACGGTACTGACACACTTTGCAGTCTTCCAAGTCAGCTCTTCTTGCCACCTCCACTTGCTGTCAGGAGGGGAGATTAAAGTGAGAATAAAAGACCATCTGAGTCTGACTTCATTATAAAAATATGTTCCTAATCTTGGCGTTCCCATTTCGCCCCACTATTACTAAGTAAGTCACTGAGCTACCCTGTATCCTCTAGGGTTCTGGGGACCCTGGTAGGTGTCCCCCTTACGTAAGCTACAGCAGACAGTCAGGTGACAGGCAGTCAGCCTTGGTTCCCAGCACATGGGCCTGAACCATGAACAGATGAACTTGACTGAACTTTCAGGCATGTAGAAAATCATCCTCTTCCACGTGGTGATCAGAAGTATTTCCTGTATGCTTCACAGATGAAGGGATTGTCTTTCAGCCCCCCAGGTGTTCCCTGTTTGGAAGCTAAGGGGAGATATCTGAAGCTAGCAGAAGAGACAGAATGTGTAGGAGGATGCCAGGAACATTTCTCCAAGCTGGCCAGAAGAGCATACGGAGGGCTGCATTTGAAAAGCCCTAAAGTCACCCAGTTGGCTCAGAAGCGTGGAAATGAGTCATGCAGAGGCAACTGCCGTGGGCCTCTCAGGAACCTCCTGCCTGCTTGGCAGACCAGACTGTAGTTCACTTCAGTTCATAAGAAAACAGCTTTCTTCCCCAGTCCTTGTTGTCAACATGTGACAATGTAGGGGAGACACTGCATCTTAGCACCACCTTCTAGTTTTATCTGCCCATTTTTGTAGCTTTTCCTGTCCTGTCCTGAAGCTCAGCACACACAGTCGTAGGAGCTTGTAGGGCACATGGTCAGACTCCAAGGCTTCCCTTGTGCCCGCTCTGTAGTGGGCATGTTTTTTTTCATTTGTTTGTATTTTTGAAGGAGGCATTTTGAAGAATGTGGTGTCTCTTGGTGCAATGTCCCCTTTCAATTTTCTTATCTCTCAAATAAATCTTTGTTATTTCCCTCCCCAAATTTTATTGCTTTTCCAAGCTTTTGGAAAATTATAACTATATAATTATATAACTATATAATTTAACTATATAATTTGGGGGAATACAACATCACCCCTACATATGTACACATGCTTCTCACCCTCCATCAAAACTCTAGGACCATTACCAACCCCCTTTCCTCCTTTTTCCTCTTTTCCTCACTCTCCCCACCCCCATCCCATCTCCTCTGGTAAGCAGTACATTTTTCATAGTCTAGGAATTATTTTTGCTGTGTTTTGCTACTGTGTTTTCTTTGAGTATTTATATTCCACAAATGAATAAGACCATTCAGTAGCTGTCTTTCACTTTCTGACTTATTTCATGTGTCATAATCATCCAAAGTTCCAACCACTTCATCCCAAAAGGAACTATTTCTTTTTTTGATAGCCAAAGAACATTCCATTGAGTATATATTCCACAATTTCTTTATTCAGCCATCTGATGACAGGCATTTGTGTTGGTTCCATAACTTGGTATTGTGAACAATGCTGCTATGAATGTAAGAGTGCATAAAAGTTTTTGTATAACTGTTTTCATATTCTTTGGGTAATACCTGCAGTGGTATGACTGGATTATATGATATTTTCATTTTGGGGGGGGTATGTCCATACCATTTTCTAGAGACTGCACCAAGTTGCGTTCTCACCAACAGTGGGTATGAGTTCCTTTTTCTCCACATTCTTACCAACTTTTGTGGTTTCCAGTCTTTTTGATATAAGTCATTCTCACAGGAGTGAGGTGGTATCTCCTTGTAGTTTTGATTTGCAGTTCCCTTATAATAAGTGACAATGAACCTTTTTTCAGGTGCCTATCAGCCACCTGAATGTCTTCTTTAGAGAAAAGTTTATTTAGGTCTTTTGCCCATTTTTTGATTTTTTTTTTTTTGGTTGAGTTCTATGAGTTTTTTATATATTTCAAAAATTAACCCCTTGTTTGATGTGCTGTATGCAACTATCTTCTACCAGTCTGCTGGTTCCTCTTTTGGTTTTGTGCTGATTTCTTTCAGAATATAGAAGCTTTTTAGATGGATATAAATCCCATTTGCTTATTTTTGCTTTTGTTTCCCTTGCCATTATAGTTGTGTCCCCAAATAAATACATCTCTGAGGTTGATGTCTAGAAGTCCATTACCCATGTTGTCTTTAATATAGTTTATGGTTTCAGGTCTTATATCCAAGTCCTTAATTCATTTTGAATTAGTTTTTGTGCATGGAGTTAAGTTACATCTAGTTTCTTTCTCTTTCTTTTCTCTTTGCTTCTTTCTCTTTTTTTTTTGCATATGTTTGTCCAAGTTTCCTGATGCCATTTATTTGCTAAAGAGAACTTCCTGTCTTCAGGCTCTTTTGTCAAAGATTAACTGTCCATATTATGTGGGTTTATCCATGTGCTCTCTTTTCTATTCCTTTGGTCTGTGTTTCTGCTAGTTTCTCCAACTCAGTCCTGAGATGAAAAAGGTATGAACACTTTAGAAGTCACAAGAGGGCATGGAAAGCTTAAAATTCAGAACTGTCATTAAGATTGCTATGTTTTCCTTTAAATTATATCACAGACTAAGGTGGAAGGTAATACCAATGTCTCTCTATAGTTCCTGGAAATTGACTAAATTTTAAAAGTGATAATTGACTATCTGACAAAGAACTCACCAATCTTACAGAGTCAACAGTTGACTTTCACTTTTACTCATTTGACAAATATGCATTTCAAGAATCTTTTCCAGACACTAGGATTTTAAATAATTTTTGAAAAACAGGCCTATTCATGAGGTGTGTAGAGTCCAGCTAAGACAGGTGTTGAATAAATAATTAAAAGTATGATAAGTGTTATTACGAAGGTCAGGATGCTATAGTAGGGCATACTGGGGGCACCCATGGATGGGAAAAATTCCTGTCAGGAATAACTATTCAGGTTAAAATAAGAGCTAACATTTGTTTGAGCAATTATTATATGTGGGCATGCTATGTGCATTACTTCATTTAATCTCCACAAAACCTTCAAGAGGTAGGATCTATTGTTGTTTCTATTTACAGATAAAGGAAATCAAGGCACAAGAAGTGAAAAAACATGCACAAGACTCATAGCTAGTTGAAGGAACAGCCGGATATGAGTGCAGGTAGTTGTACAGACTCTGATGACTCTGGGATAGAAGGGAAGCTGGGTGAGTCCAGAGACAAAGGCATGTACAATGGGAAAAAAGAAGGAAAGCCTCAGCTGGTTGTGTGAATTTAAAAGGAGTTTCCTTTTTGTCCTTCTGTCCCTTAAGACAGTGATTGGTTTCTAGAAGAAAAACAAGTTGCATTGTAATACAAGAAAGTGTGAGAAAGACTGGTTGATACACCAGTAAAAAAAATATTAGTGTTGTTACAAGCAAAATTTCCTTAAAGTATAATTTTCTCAGAACTGAGATCGATTGAGTGAGTCATCTAAATTTTCTAATAAGCTTTGAGTAATAAAATCCCAAAAAGCTTTGAGTAATTAAATTCTATAATGACTTTAATGAAAGTCCACCTGGTATCTATCAGGTGGTGATAATAGAACATGCTCACTGTTTCAGTAACAAACTAATTCCAGGTAAAATCACAAAAGCATTGATTCCAGCAAGTTCTTTTTCTCAATCCTGGGAGTTACATGTTTATGGAAAATGTAAGAATAATGAGGAAATATTACAATGATGGAAGGGAGGAAATTTGTTCCTGATATTTTAAGCAGTGCTCTAAAAGGTTAAAAGTGCATATTTCTTGGCTAGAGATAGCCTCATAACCTCCAGGAGATAGATTTGCTGGGCAACATTTAGATTCTTTCAGTATCATTAAAGTGTTTCCACCTTAACTTCAAAAGAAGCAATTTAAGCACAACCATGTCCAATACCACTTCATCTAGGAGCATACCCAAAACATCTTTAATTATTAGGAATGACATGCTATTAAAGCTTAAGTAGCTAGAATTCTGCTACCTGGAGGTCTTGATTCCCTTGAATTTCTTTTTTGTATTGCAAAAAGCTCCAAGGCTTAAGAGCAATTGCCAGATTATAAAGTGTTAAAAGACAACTCAAATATTTTAAGACTAAGGAATGCCATGCTGACACACACCCCAGGCCAGAATTCTGTGGACTCCAATTCTGCAACACTACTAAACTTGTTGGGATTAAGAAATGATCTTAAAAGGCAGATGGACCTAGCTGAGAGTCAGTCCCTTATTACATTCTTGTCTGCAAGCAAATTGTTTAGCTTCTTGATAGTATAATTCATGCATCTGCACAAAGGGGTGCAATGTGGGAAAAGTCAAATGGGTTGCAGGAGTAAAAAGAGAGGCCCAGTTCATGACAGGTGCTCAGGAATCAGAAATCATTGAAAAGTGAGATTTAGCCTAAGCCACTGTCAAAGAAATGTGACATTACATTTGGTATTCTGTACTAAATCTGACAGAAAATATGCCTTCTTATTTTCCAAAGTTATTTCTAGCAATGGTAATTAAAATATTTTCTGATTAACTCTCAGTAAGCTACAATAAAATATCAGTTAACTAGAATGCCCAATTTAAAAAAAATTCCCACTAAGAAGACTTAAGTATTTCTTGCATTCAGAAACTATAATGTTTTATCTGCAGAGAAACAGAAACATCTATCAGAGTCAATAGGATTGTTAAAACTGATTCTTGGAAAGTTTAAATAAATCACCAGGTAGAGATTAGTGCTGTTTTTTGCCTGCTTTCTTAACTGATTTTGAATTCTTCAAGTCTAATGTCTCACACATGCCTGCTAATTAATTTCTTTCTTCTGCATTTTGCTGAATATTTATTATCACTTTGACTTTTTCAGGGCAAATAGACTTTTTTCTTAGCTACTTTAAATGGTTCCATTTTTTTTTTCTGATTTGGAGTAAAACAGATCAAATCAAGTAGATGTGACTTCTAAAAGATTGATTTTCTCAAATGGAGCTCATAACAGACATATATAGTAACATCTATGTGAAATGCAGGCTAATCTATCTGATTGACCAATATAGATTTTGATGTAATGTTTTCCAAAAATGTAAACTTCAGTTGGTAACACATTTTACTTTTATTCTTAAGGGTATGTGTTTTAAAGAATATTAGCATATATATTCTACTTAGAGAAAATTATACTAGCTTACCATTTATTGATAATTCTAGATATTCCTTTTTAAATTATTTATATAAAAGATATTAGACATTGAACACATTATTCATACATAACACAAATTTTGTTATATAACAAAATATATAATAAAAATTGTGTTATTCATATATAACAAAAATTGTGCAGAGGGAATGATGCTGGGGAAATAGTGATATATTTCTGCTCTTATGTGTATGACTTGATCAAAGAACTTCCTTTTCTAAACTTCAGTTCTTCATCTAAAAAATGGGAATTTTCTTGAATCAAGAAAAGTGTTGGAAATGGTCTTTGTCCTTACAATGACCTCTTCCCTTTTTAAGGGCCTCGTCTTTCCAGCAGCACTTACAGGGCATGTTAACCATTTTGGTGAGCAGATATAACTGAATGTGGCAAACTTTGTCCAGGATGGGGAAGGGAAAGTTGTCAGCAAGTCTGGAAAGGAGAATAGGACATTACCTTGAATTAAGGGGAGTTTAAAACAAGGAGCAAGAAAAAGGAGAACAATTCAAATTGTGTTAGTCATATGTGTAAAATCTTAGAAGTGATTTTTTTTAAGCATGTTTTATTTATTTATTTGTTTGTTTTTTTGTTTATACATGCACTGTGTACAGTCAGAAGCACAGAAGGGTGAAAGAATTCACTAGAGCCAGAGTGGGGAGCAGAACAGGCAGAAGGACCGAAGTACACTGCTGAGGGGAGCAGCGGGCGGCAGGAGAGGTCTGCGCGCCATGTGGGACCCTCCTCTGGTGGCCGGGGTGCAGCCGGGGATCGAACCGGCGCCGCAGAGGCCGCCTCAGAGGCTGCCGCAGAGGCTGCCGCAAGGCCGCGGGCAGCTTCGCAACCCAGCGCTCAACCGCTGCGCCACCGGGGAGGCCCAGAAGTGATTTTTTTTGATACGTGATTCAACAAATTTATCAGCAAAGAAGCAAAACAATAGCTGTGAGCAGTATTTGTAATCTACCTATTTGTGGAATGAGTCATTTTATTAATCATAGTGTGGTTCATCTTTTTACCAATGATTAAGTTGCTAAACATATCCCTGCCCCCCCAAATATTCTCTAAGAATAAGGATCTTGACCAACTAGATTTATCTCTTTTGCTTATTTCTTTTGTCAGGGTGATATGGCTGTGTGCATGTTTATTTAAAGGACTGCTAGCTATGATTTTATTATTTCTTTTTAAAAAATTCTACCTTGCTATAGGAAAATGGGAAGGAGTGAGAATAATAGAGGCATGATCAGATGCCATGCGTAGAGGCTGGCAGCTGGCTGTTGCCTGCTAAGTATGCCAAGGCTATAAAGGAAATGCTGGCTAATGAATATGTCCCACTGTGTTTGTAGTTGATTAAAAGGGGACAAAGAAAGGGCCATTTGGAATAGGTAGAAGCCAGGAGCCTTCAACAAGGGGCTGTTGTTACCTTGCCAAAGAAGATATCTAGATAACCAGGGACAGGCACCTTCTGAGCCACTTGGATTTTTAATCCTCATGTCCTTGCATGACTGGTTGCTTCCATGCATTGTCTTTCATTTCCCTCTTAAGTTAACTTTATGACTGAGGAAATCATAAAGAAGAATTCCATCCTGTGAATGGAAAATAAGTGTAACAATGAAACAGTTACCAGTTAGTCTCCATTATGGAACCATAGTTCACACTAGCAAGATTTCTGGACCTATAGTAATGTTAGTTTTACATATAAGGAAATCAACAACCCTGCAAATGAAGCTATAGATCTTTATATATTTATCAAAAAGTGGTATTGATATCAAAATCTCTCTCTACAGATATTCCTAAAGCTGCTTCTTGAAAACTCAATTAAAATTTAAAGTTAAAAACATTTTTCTTTTAGTCATGTGAAACCACATGCCCCTTTAAATGTCAAAGCTTTAAAATGCATTCATGTCCATCAGCTGATGTTATTCACAAGTAAGGAAGGAGACAGACCCCTCTCAATAAAACCTGAGGTTTCAGAGAGTTAGGATTCTCCAAATATCATAATACTATCATGCTACCACAAAGGCTATCATTTAACAGAGAAGTGACATTTAAGGCTGCCTTTGGTCAAAAGCACACATCCCAAGCACAGATTTGACAGCAGCCCATGCACGCTTACTAAGCCACTTTTTCTCAAAGCAATTGCTTGGGATGTAGCACGGGGCTCAGGGAAAAGATGGAAATTCCATGGTTATAGAAGTGGACACTGGAAAGGAAGCTGACCATAGGTAGCTGATGGAGACTTTGGCAGAATGGGAAAAAAGAAAAAAGAAAATGGTCCAAGAGAAAGAAAAAACTTTCAACTTTATATTCTTTCTTTCCTTCTTCGCTCCTTTTTTTTTTTTAATCTTCATCATCTCCTCCCTCTTTTTTTTCTGTTGTGGAAATGACTAAAGGTCACAGTTCAATACTTCACAAACCTTAGCAATAATAACAATAATAAACAACTTAATAATAAAGTTAGTAAATTTGTTAATAACAATAATAAACTTTGCTCTCATAATCTCCGCCTGCTACTGGTTTAGAGGGAGGAGAGATGAGTTGTGTCTTTCCAAGTAAATTTTCTCAGTCCTACCTGCTACTGGTTTAAATCTCAGACTTACCTCAAAGCTTAAATCTCTCCCCCTCTTGCTCAGGCTAGTTTTTTGTTCCAGCTCTTGCTGCTAGAAGTAGCAATTTTCAGAGCTTGGAAGAGTTATCCAAGCTGGTAAATAACACTCTTGCTCTTCTAATCCTCTTGTGGCCTCTCTATCTTTTCTTTGGGCTGCACCTCTGCAGAAACAGAAACATGGCTGGAGGGTAGAGGACCACCTCCTTCAAGGGGGAAGTCTATGGAATCCAGAAGCCTGGAAATGGTCACTTGCTCTGTGGTGCCATTCCCTGATCTGGTTGCCCGCTTGCAATGCAGACTCAGCCCTAAGATTTAATGGAGGGAAGCGCCAATGACTTAGGCCTTGGTCAGTCTGTTTTTTATGATCTCTGCTAAAGTGAGGATTTACGTGTAGTGGCTTACAGATTTTCATGGGCAGCATTCAGCTTCTGTACATCTAACTTGTCCAAAAGAAAATCGGGGGCTAGTCACACTTTCCCATGCTCTTGCCAGCAGTTCATTGGATCATTTAGGCTAGATAACTGCTTTGCAGAAGATGACAAGTTACTGGTTCCATGTTTCACATTATCTCACTTAGGGCAAGGATTTCCTTGGTCCCCAAAGCCATAGAGAACTGGAATGGCAATGTCCTCACTTTCTCTGTCCTAGGTTTTCCAACTACTGTTTCTTTTTACTCTGCTGGCCTAGGTATTGATGAGCTACTCACTATCAAAAATATCTGGAAAGGGAGCTGGCACCCTTCCCTCAAAACTGCAGAGGGCTTTTGTATGATGTGTTTAATCACCCCAAATTAAGGAAAGGAAAGGGATACAGGGGTTATTTTAGTTATCCAAGCTGGTAGACAACACACTTAAAAATTTTATCACATATTGAAATGGACTTACTTGTGCATGTGCTGAGTACTCCTTGGTATGGATGTTCCCCTGTTTGTCTGTTTATCCTTTGAAAGTCATCTGGGTTGTTTCCAAGTTTGAGTGATTATGAATAGACCTGTTGCAAACGTTCATGTACAAAAGTTGTGTGGCCATTAGTTTTTGTTTCACTAGGGAAAAACTCAGGAAGGGATTGCTGGGTCATATGATAAATGTATATTGAACTTCCATAAAATGACTGACAAGCTTTTTCCAGGGGAGCACCACAATGTTGCATTTTCACCAGCAATGTGTGAGAGACCCAGCTTCTCCACATCCTTGCCAGCATAAATTATTTTCACTTAAAATGTTTGGTTTTGGCTCTTCTTTAATGGCTATTCTTGTAGAGTTTTTAGTAAAGTAATTTCTAAAGTCCTGGCCTATATTTCCCTTTTTATCTCTAGTAAGTGACTTTTTTACTTTTGTTCAATTTTGAACATTCTTTATGTATTCTGGATATTCTTTGATAGTGACTTGTAAATATTTTATCCCAGTCGGTAGCTTGTTTTTCATTTTCTAAATAGTGTGTTTCACAAAATGTTTTTACTTTTTAATAAAGTCCAACTTATCCTTTTTTTCTTTTATAGATGCTATTTATGCAACATCATCTCTGAACACTCTTTGAAACAAGATTTCCACTTGTTTTTCTTCTAAATGTTTGATAGTTGTAGATTTTACATTTAAGTCTTTGATCCATTTTTAGTTAACTTTTCTATAAGTATGAGGTTTGAGTAAGCTTCTGTTTTTTTGCATAAAGATGACCTATTGCTCCAATGTCATTGTAAAAAATGAAATAGTCTTATTTGTGTAAATCTACTTCTGGATTCTATCCTATTCCCTTGATCTAGGTGTATCTCTTCATCAATACTTTGTCTTATTACTGTAGCTTAAAGTCTAAAAATTGGAACCTATAATCCCTCCAACTTTATTCTTCTTCGAAACTATTTTATCTCTTCTATTTCCCTTGCCATTCAATATAAATTTTATAATCAGTTTGCCTACATATTCAAAAGACTCTACTTGGATTTAGAGTGGTATTGCATTAAGTCTGTAGATCAATTTGACAAGAATTGGCATCTTTACTATGTTGATCTTCCAATAAATGAACATATTATCTCTCCATTTGGTCTTTGAATTCTTTTATAGACATTTTATAGATTTTGGCATATAGCTCATCAACATTTTTTTAAAGATTTATCCTTAAATACTGCAATTTAGAAAAGGATTGTATGTCACATTATAGTTTTAATGTTGATTCTTCTTAAAATTGTGGTAAAATATAAATAACATAAAAGTTATGTTTTAACCTGTTAAAACTGAACATTTTAACATGTTCAGTATAGTGACATCCTGTACATTCATAGCACTATCAGTACCACCATCAACACTATCTTTTCCAGTACTTTATTATTATACCCGAAGTAAATTATATTTTTTTAAAGATCTATTTATTTATGCATGCAAAAGCTGGGGTACAGGCCAGAGATGTGGGGGGTGAGAGGATTCACCAGAGATAGAGTGGGGAACAGAACAGGCAGACTGACTGAAATACACTGCTGAGGGGAGCAGCGGGTGAGACAGGAGAGATCTGCTTTGCCATGTGGATTGCTCCCTGGTGGGCCAGGGATCAAACTTGTGCTGCAGAGGCTGTGGACTGCTTCATAGTGCGGTGCTTAACCCCTTGCGCCACCAGGGAGGCCCCAATTATACTGTTTTTTAACATTCAGTTTCCAATTGTATATTATAAAATTATAGAAATATGATTTTTGTGTGTTTACTATGTATCTTGTGACCTGCCTAAATTGACTTATTAGTTTTAGGAGTTTTATTGTAGAGTTACTGGATTTTTCTACATATACAATCATGCAGTCTAACAATAGGGATAATTTTGTTAATTCCTTTCTAATTCATTGAGCTTTTTGTTAAGATTATTATATTTTTCATTTTTAAAATTCCCATCGGGTCCTTCTTTATTTCTGCTCTCTATAACTATATGTCTACTTAAATATGTTCTTCATGAATCTTTGCAATTACTTATTAGAACATTTTAATAATAGTTCCTTTAAAGTCTTTGTCAGATAATTCAACCTCAATGAATTTTATTATTGTCATTTGTGCTGACTATCTTTTCCTACGTGAGTTAAGATTTTCCTAGTTCTTTCTAAGCCAAGTCGTTTTGGATTGTATCCTGGACATTTGGAATATAAGTTTATGAGACTCTTCAAGTTGTTGAAGAGTGGTTTAAATGGTATGGAAAATGTCATTTTTGTTTTATAGATGATCAGCATGGTTAAGTTCAGGCAGCAATTCCAATCTCTTTTTTATAGTCTGTAGCTGCAATATCAGTTCAATTTTCAAGGCTTTCACAGTGCTGTTTGGATTTTCCCCACATGTTCACCTCTCAGTGGTCAGTGTGGGACCTGGTAGGAATCTTTCCATTAACTCAATTCTCAAAGGCTTTTTTAAAAAAAGATTTATTTATTTATGCATACAAGAACTGGGGTACATGCCAGAAGTGTGGGGGGTGAGAGGATTCACCAGAGACAGAGTGATTGAAATACACTGCTGAGGGGAGCAGTGGGCAAGTCAGGAGAGGTCTGCTGTGCCATGTGGGTAGCTCCCTGACTGGAGATTGAACTCATGCTACAGTGGCTGTGGATAGCTTCATAAGTTGCATCTTAACCCCCTGCACCACCAGGGAGGCCCCCATTCTCAAAGTCTTTGATAGGCTAGTTAGGATAAAATTTACATGACAGCAAGTCAGATTGTGTCTAGGAATTATTAAATTTTATGGATTCAGTCTCCCAAGATGTTCCTTTCTCATGATCTCCCTATTATTTTCTACTTCATGAGTCTCTCCTTTAAGTCCCCTATTCAGAAACTTTCCACAAGTGCAAGTGGCAAGTAGCAATTTAGCCCTAGCTCTTTGAGTTGCAACTCCAAAAAATGGAGAGAAGCTCCTCTCCTTTTGAGTTTTGGAAAGTTTTGGCTTCAGCAGGTTGGAATTGTCACTGCCCTCACTGCTGCCACCACTACTACAGGATTACCTGGTGGCTGGGACCAAGGGATTATAGAAAATAGAAAATGAAAGGGTGTGCCTCTGCATGCTCTGAAATATAGGAATTCCCTTTATTCATCGCAAGCCAGATTTAGAGTGTGTCTCCTGATTGTACACTGCACTCATTTCACATTTCCAATTCTTCCAATTCAGGGGAAGATACTGGAAGGAAAAAAAGTAGTAACTCACCCCCAGCTCAGCACTATTTTTAATCCTGATCTTCCCTGTCTGCCTGCTAATGTATAGCCATGCAGCCATAACTAATTCAGGCAATGATTGACCCCACTGAAATATATGATGATACATATTCAGCAAGAGGTAAAAAGACATACATTTTAAGCAATTAGAATGCGGGGAAAAAATAAAATATAGGACATATCCATTTTGTGCTTACAGGTAAAAGTTAATCATGTTATATGTTAAAGTTTATATGTTAAAGTTAGGCAACTAAATCTATATGAAAACTTTAAATTTTTCCTTTACTACATACTTATTTGTATTTGATACATATATATATTTATAAAAATAAAACACAATTTTCCTCAAAACTTGCTGCAAATTGTTAGTTTTCATTATAAAATTAGACCATAATTTCTCATTCTTTCTATGAGGAACAATTTAGGAAGACTCCAACAACCATTCAGTTGTAAGTACCAAGAAAAAAAAAAAAAGAATCCCCTGCTAAAATCACTCCCTGAATTGGAGAAAGCACTTACTGACTCATTTCTCAAACAAGTAACAATTTTCATCTACTTAATTGAATTTTCCTGAAGGGATCCTCTCCGAAGTACTTGAGGACTGTACCTTCTACCCTCCTGATTTTTTGATGTCTGCCTTGTACACAGGATAGTCCTATGACAATTCTAATTATTTCACCAGACTGTTGCTCTCAGACATTCTTCAGGTCTTTATGTCATGGTCAGGACACTTATTTGCAGTTGTTCAAAGGAGCACTAGCCATAGATTAACTGGATTGACTTCATTCTTTAATTTAGTTCATATTTCCCAAATGTCAATATAGTTCAAACCTGTGTCCCCTTAGAACTATTTTTTCTAATGTAGAGAAAACTAACCTGTAATTACCTCCAAACTTTGCCTTCTCAGTGGGGTGTTACGTGTGTAGTTTTAGTGGAAGAAATGACTGAAATAGTTTCTACACTTCCTGTCCAGCTCCAAGAAATGGTCTCATTAAACCCTCTTACTTTTATCTTATCTGAGACCCTCTCCTTACTCTCAGTAGTCACTCTTCAGCCTGGACAGGCATCCCTCCAATAGAGCAGCTCTCATATCTCCTGTTTTCCATCATGTCTTCACCCTTCCATCAAGAGAAGGCCTGTAGAGGGAAGGGCAGTCTCTGAAAACCAGAATCTATCATCCCCTGTGCCAGGGAGGAGAGGGCAACAGTGTGCATCTGTTATCTTCTGACCTCTGGAGAGTAGTGAAAATTACTCTGCGCTGGGCCTTAAAGGATCCCCTCCAAGACTGGTGTGGCGTCACCAAATCTCCCTGCTCTCAGGGTCCAGCACAGTCAGCTTGACTGCTCCTTAACTGCTCCTTGACTGCTCATTTTCTCTCTCCTTGCAACTTATGAGGGAAGGAGAGAGACTCATATTAGCCATTATGGCAATGAGGGAGGTGAGATAATAGGAAAGTGGCCCTTTATTAAAAGAAGATAGATGCTAGTTAGTTGCTCTAAAAGCCTGCATTCTGCACTTCTGAACAGCTGCACGTCCGGTCTATTCATCCATCTATGCATCACTTTGCCTTGAGGGAAGGAAGCCTTCAAAATTTCTCCAAATTGGATTAGACATGTTTATAAATACTAAGAGTTTTCTGACTTCTACAGGGAGATTGCCTAGCTAACCAGCATTTTCAGGAAACGTCAGTATACGTTGCCTACATGATTTTTTTTCCCCATAAGTAAATATGTCTGAAGTCAAGATTTGATATTCAATTTACATGCTTTCTGATACAGAGCTATCAAGATATATTAAACCTGCTGAAGTGGGACACAGTATTAATATTTTAAATATCCCTAGGCAATAACAAAGTCTGGTCAATTTGTGACCTTGTTTTAGAGTGTTGTTGTGAAAAGATGAGATATTATATGTGAATATCAGCCCCACTGGCTGGCACATAAATGTTGACTTTCTTCTACTTATACTCATGTAAACTTTCTTCTACTTATACTCATGTAAACTCATGTAAACTTCTTTATGCCCTTCCACCAAGCAGCAGCTGAAAATTCTCAGATTACAAATAAGTACTTTAATAAGACGGTACATTCTAAATATATGCTTACATTGACTTCTGCCAGTGAAATGATTTTTTTAAAAGATTTATTTATTTATTTTATACAAGAACCGGGTACAAGCCATATGCGGGGAAGGGTGAGAGGATTCATCAGAGACTGAGTGGGGAGCAGAACAGGCAGATCCACTGAAATACACTGCTAAGGGGAGCAGTGGGCAAGACAGGAGAGGTCTGCTTCACCATGTGGAACCCTCGCCAGCCGGCCTGGATGAACCATCACTGCAGAAGCTGCAGACAGCTTCACAGCATGGCGCTCAGCACCTGTGCCACCAGGGGAGGCCCCTGCCAGTGAAATAATTTAAGTCCTGATTTTATAATACTAAGAGTAAAGGGCTTCTATTTATTCTTTGGTGGTTACTTGAATTGTTCTCTATAGAATAATACCATTAGGCAGATGACTAGATGGCTAGTTGTGAGGGAATATTGTTCAAAAATCCAAGGAAAGCTTTTTGTTGGTTAGTTTGTGGTGTTATCAGCCTTTTTGTTTATAATGGTAAATAAAGAGATAAGATTCTGATACTCTTACAGCTTATGGTCCAATGAGGGAGAAAAGATAGATCATCAATAAAACAAACAAACAAAAAAAACTAGAATTACAAATTGAGGAAAGATTAGAAAAAGGAGACAAAAATAATTGAGAACAATGAGTAAAAATAATAGGAGGAGGTAGAAGGGCCTACTTTACATTGGATATCTCATCTGTACCTGAGGAATGGCTTAGCAAGGGATATTTTGGCATATTTGCACCAGACAGATATAAGTGTTTGCTTAACTTCAGAATATGGCAACTGGGGCGGGGTTTGGAATAGCTGGTGAAGGAGCCAGAGTGAGAAACAGCACACTACATAAATTCTGGAGCCTGAAAGGAATGCTTTCTGCCTGTAGATGTTTGAAATCTGCCTTAATAGCGTGGTCTCCACTTAGCCATCTCTTGGTTTGCCCATGCATTTTTCTGAGCTAGTTAGATTGCACACATGGAATTGGTCCAATCTTTCCATCAGGATTCTTCTCTTTACCTTGTAATTGTACATGAATCAAAACTCTGGCTTGCTTCTCTACTACTGACAGAAACTGTTCCCAGACATATTTTAGGTTTAATACAAATATTCAGACACCCAGATTCTGCCTGGCTTGATTCATTGTGGTATAGGAGGGTCACCTTTCTTTCTTCCTTAGCAAATCTGCAACATAAACTCCCCGGAAGCCACCACAGGTTTCCTTTGTGGCTTCTGAGTTGTAGACTTTGCACTGAAATAATATCTTTTGTCTGCCTGTATTTGAAAAAGATGAAAGGGAAGGAAGTTATCCCATGAGAAAGTTGCTGTAAATGATCACATTTAAATGAGATGAAAACTCAAACAAAGAACAGCAACAAGGGACACAGTATTTAACATCAGCAAGGAAAAAATTCAAATCAAGAAACACAGATTTTCAAGATAACAGATACCTTGCAGTAGAATTTATCTTTCATAAGGCATGTAGAAATGTTTTTTATACAAGAGCAGATAATTTCGGGAACAGTGTTTTCTCTTGCCTTACGCATCAGGATGGAGGCTGAAGTTGAACTGTATTGAATTCTCTATTTACCTTTGTTTGGTGGAATGGCTTCCTAATGTAATCTGAATACAGGAAAAGGAACCATTCAGAAGATTAAATCTCTGTGGCCACAGGTCCGAGAATGGGGTGTGGATTCAGCTGGTTTGAGATTTCAACAGACTGATCTTAATTGTCTCATTTTGCTCTGTCAACGCCCTTTATTCTGAGTACCAACTACTACATTACCTTTCCTGACACTTTACCTCTTCTTGCTATTTTGAGATTGAAATACATAGTTTAATACTTTCACCCAGGACAAGTGATGTCAGTCGATGACAAAGTCGACAACTCATCTAGGAAGCAGACACATCTAGTTGGGTGTGCACTGCTTCTTCAATAACCCTCTTGTGTTGTTTTAGTTAGGCTAGGTTCATCTGTGCCCTGGCAACACAGCAACCCCTGAATGTCAGTGGTAACACAACAAAGGTTATTTCTTGCTCATGCAAAATCAAATAAAAAAAGAGGAGACCAATAAAATTATTCAGTGGCTTCTCACTGTCAGGCAGCATTTGTCATCCACAGCCCAGCCTGAAATGATCTGCACATTTCTTCGACCCACATGGGCTAGGACTAGAACAGTGCACTGCCTGCCTGCACCGATATTAACCAGGTAGTTATTATGTCCAAGGAAGGAGGGACAGAGGGGCAAAGAGAGGGTCTCAGGTGTTATCTATAAAGTATAATTTCTCTTACAAAAATCTGAAATAAATATGGCATAATGCTTAGACTGGATGGCCCTGTATATGAGTATTCAACATATCATTCTCTATTTTTGTTATTACATTTGAACCTTTTTGGGTTCTCTCTTTGTTTATCTACTTCCCATATCACCCCTCACCCCCCAAATTGCCTAATCGTGGTTAATAACTCAACTAGTCCTCCCCAATGGAGACATTTTCTCTTCTTGCCCTTAGAGGTACATCTGAGGCAGGAGAGAAAGGCTGCTAGTAGGAAGGAGGGAGGACAGAGCCCGGTTTGAGGGTCCCAGTGGGGAGAGGTGAGAGATAGGGACAGGATCACAGCAACTTACCTCACCTATCTCAGCAGAGACTGCAACCAAGAAGGTAGCATTTGTCATCCACAACCTAGTGCCCTCAATGCTTTTATAGTTCTTCTAAAGGGAGGGGCTCCATTGATTTTATTATCTCCAAGAGAATTCACCAAACTCAAACTTTTGTGATTTGAAGAATAGCAATGCATGTGCTAAGACTCCCTAGGACCAGGTTATTCTCCTTGGAATCGCTTTCTTTGGGCAGATGCCAGACCCTCTGGCTCACCTTGACCAAGCAGGCTAGTTTTCGTGTGGGCAATGCATCTGTAATGGTGCAAGTGTGGCTCCCTGATCTCTATCATATAACCGTGTTCACTGCAATGGAGCCAGGAGTCCTCCTTCTCAAGCCTAGAACAACACAAGCATAAACCAGGTGACCCCAAGTGATTTGTGAGCAAACATCAACAATGAGTTCCAGTTCCTGGCAGGTAGATCTAAACTAGGACAAGCCAAGGGCATGTTTGATCCAGTACTACTTCTCAGAAGCACAGCCTCATAGTGGGTTTTACTTTCTCTTGACTGCGTCTTGGGTGTTTTCCATGTCATTGTAAATCTCTTTGTAGCCATACTTCCTCTCCTTATCTTTCCCTAAATAACTATGGCCCAGCATTCTATCCCCTAAGGACTTACTGTTTCTCTATCTCTCTTTCAAGGAGAGAAGAGAAGCACATGCATGCTGAGACTTGGCCTGTGCTGGGGTAGGAGGAGGGTTTTCCCTTCTTAGCACGGGTTCCAGAAACACCGCACATACTCATTTCTTAAACATGTTGTACCAATCAACCTCCCTCCTCTCCCTGCCACTTTCTCTTTCCTAGGGTGACTTAACCCTTGGCTCATGATTTCTTTGGATTAAATTCTAGTCAGTAGTCCCCATGTTGGCAGACTGCCCAGATCTGCTCACTCCAGGACTTCAACTTGCCTAGTTTTTCACCCTCTTAGGACTGCCCCTAAATTCACCTGTCTGCTACCTCTCTATCTTTCCCATGTGGTAATGACTAGAGACAGTGGACATGTAATTCCTGGAGGAACTGACAAGCACAGACCCTCCACAGACAGGCTCAGTTGCTTGGGTAGATTTTTTCTCCCTAGTCACACTCAGATCTGTACCCCAAAAGCTGTCCCCCACCCCCTTGTTCTGATTTGCAAGTTCTGGGCTCCTTAGGGACCCACTCATTCCTTATTGTCAGGCTCTGACTTGTAGCCATCACCAAGATCTCCAGGGACTGAACTTCTACCACTTAGATGGATGATCTGCCTCTGGTACCCTTGGCCTCCTTCCCCAAACTGGACTCCCTGATTAGCTGTGTTAACACATTAGCCTCCACCTCACCCCTCAATCTCTGAAAACAGAGAAAACTGTCTCTTTGTATTCTGAAGGTATCGAAAGTACAGCTGAATTTAGGTATCAAAAGTACAGCTGGAGAAATTCCAAGGAGCTGTATGCATATTTATAGGAAACTAATTTTCAGCTCCTGACACTTGCTTTTTTATAACTTTCTATATTTTTATGAACTTTCTGGCTTTCTCACCACAGTGGGTTTTCCGGACCATCTCTGCTCTTTTCAAGTCTCTATCTTCCATCCACCCTCCCTACTATTTGAGGACTATACCACCAACAAAGCAAATTGTGGATACCTGGCAAAAAATACCCCATCTTTTCTCATTAACTTTCTCTATGTTTATTCCTACATCTGTTATCTTCCCTTGTTGTAGTATCAAGGCAAGAAATTTTTCCCATTCCTTCCTGTAGTTCATTCATCTACCTGTGCTCCAAATTTCTTTACATCTGAGCTAAGAGTTCTCTTTCCCATATCATGCCCTCTCTTTCTAGCATCTAAAGTAGCCTGTCATTTTTAGTAAACTCTGTGGTTTTCACCTCTTCAACAAATGTGTGTGCGTGTGTGTGTGTGTGTTTGTAAGAGTACTGTGCTAAGTGTGGTGCATACAATGAATAAAATGTGGCCCCTACCCTTAGTCTCATAGAGGAAGATGGTAATGTGCTATTCGCCTGACTATAAGTCAAGATGACACTAAGATAAATAGTTCTGCAGTTGTTCACGTGAAGAAGCAATTATTCTGATGGGGGACTTTTATTTCCTCAAGGCTTTTATTGCCTCTGAGTCAATTTCCCTATTTCAGCAGTAAAATAAATCAAAAAGGAAAAAAAATGTATGCAAATGCATTTGTTAATCCATTCAGAAAATATTTATTGAGTGCCTACTATGTGTCAGCATTACTGAAGCGCTGGAGACCCCTGTACTCTTCAAGTTTATAGATAATTAGAAAAGATAAACTTTAATCACACAAATAAGTAGGGGGCATAAGTAAGTGCAAGGCAGGGTCATTTGAGAATGTAACAGAGGGTGTGATCTAATCCCAGAAAGCAACGAAGTGTTCCCTGGATTTGGGACAATGGAACTGAGAACTGATTGTTAAGGCAAGATGGAAGGGTGTGGGGGCAGCCTGCGGAAGAGTTCTTGGGACTGATGGTGGAGCAGGACACAGATATAGACTGGCTGGAGGGAAGGAGTGTGCCATGGAGGCTGGGATGTGTGCTGGTCAGGTAGACTCTAGGGGGAGGGCCTCACAGGTCAGGGCAAGAAGCTGAATGTTTATTCTAAAAACCTTGGAGCTTTTGAAGGTCTTTAAGTAATGAGAGAACATGATCAGATGTGTGAATAAACAAACATTCTAGTTGCCATGTAGGGAAGAGTGTGGAAGAGTAATCCTAAATTCTATATGTAAGTCTTATGGGCCCAATGATATTGGGTGAACTCTCTCCCATCCCCGCCCCCCCAGGCTGATTTCCTCCTGATGCTGAGACAGCCGGGAAAGGATGTGACTAGCTTCTGGTCCATAAGAGGTCTTTAGCTACTTTGTTTGATCCTGTATTTTTTTCTGTTTTGCTAAGCCTCGGGTGATATGGATAGAACCCACTACTTTTCTGTGGCTAGTTGAAAAGGCATTCACAGACCCAGGAGTGATAGAATCATGTAAGTTAGAACTCTTTCTTTTTTCTAACTTTGCAAATTGCAGCCATCCAAGCCTAACTTAGCAGAACTGACAAGGCCTCTTTGACTTTCATACTAAGAATGATTGCACTCTCCATCATGAGTTGTCTGGCTTGTCTGAACAAGTGTTATGATTTCAAATGCCTGGCTTCTTCTAGACTTTCAACTTTCTGCTAGGTACTGGTTAGAACTAGAAATTTTGATTGTTCCATTCCTTCCTGTGTTGTGACTGTTTTTCATTTATGGGTTGATTAGTCAAGTAAAAAGTTAAACCAGTAGAATTCAAATGCAGGGAGTTTGACTTCAGACTCTGGTTTTTGCCAGGCTACTCCTGTCTCACTAGTTAATACAGAGTAGAGAGCTGAGCAGAGAAAATATCTAGGCTTTCGTTAGATGATAGAAATAAAGCCATATTCATCATCATCTTCTCCTATAGATCTTAGTGGTATGAGGAATCTTAGAAGCCCAGGAAGCTCATCCACGTGTGATTTGAGATTAAGGGATTCCTGACCTCCTGCTTAAGAGTAGGACTACAGTGATGGGAGTATTTCCTCCCCTTCTCCTTGGATTATGTCACCTCCTTTTAGAACCTGAAATAAGTTGAATCAAGTCCCTAGCAAACTTAGTGTTGAAGTCTGAATCCTCAGTACCTCATAATGTGACTGTATTTGGAGATAGGGTCTTGAAGGAGGTAATTAGGATGAAAAGAAGTCATTGGGGGACCCTAATCCAATCTGACTTTTAAGAAAAGATTAAGATACAGACCACACAAAGACCATGTGAGGACACAGGGAGAAGATGTTTATCTGTAAACCTAGGAGAGCAGTCTCAGAAGAAACCAAACCTGCTGACACTTGATCTTGGCCTTCCTACCTCCAGAGCTGTGAGAAAATACTTTTCTGTTATTTAAGCTGCGGCATTTTTTATGGTCACCCTAGCAAATAAATGGCCCCTAGTTCTAGTAGACCCTAATTCTACCTAATCTATGTAAAATGAGAAAATTTAATGAAGTTTCTTGCTTCCCTGCTTCTTGGGAATCCGTCCGACTCTAAAGAGACAATCTCCTTTTTTGTGAATGAGGCTGTTTATTGTTCATAAGCAAATTGTTTCTCTACATCTTTCAACTCTACGTTTCACAGGACTCATATTTATTGGCCACACTGATGACTTGGCATCGCCTCTGTCACTTCTCTTACAAGGACATACAAGCCAGTGCTCTGGCAGTTAAATTGTTTGGATGACATAAGGTATTAATTCATAGCTAAGCACCTTTCACTATTTGAACCATATATCTTTGTAAGCTCAGTGGTTTTCACCGTGCTCAAGGCTGTAAACCCTTTCTCTAGGAATCTGACTTTCAAAAGCATGGACTTAAATTAGTCAGACAAAGTGCATCCTTTACTCATAAAAGGATCCCATCAAAAATTTCTCTGGCTGCTCTTGCTTCCAAGGTGATGGGTTGGCGAGGACTCTGGTCTGTGGGAGAGGGTGGGGCCGCTTCTTTTTGATGAGCCAAAGAGGTTGGTCCCATGGCTCTGCCAGGCGCTCTGGCACTTGGGTTCCTTTCCATCCCTGAGGGCAGGCACCACGTCCCTGGCCTCACCCTGGCTGCTGTTTCTGGCAGAGGCGTCACAATAGTGAACTAGAAGCTTTGTATCCTGTTCTTTGAAGCCCTTGGGTATGCACTACAACCTGTTTCTAGATAGGGGCAAGCCCAGGACCCTCACAGTTCAAAGGAGCTGCTACATAAGCAAACCTAGAAGGCAAGTTTGCTTGAAGCTTCACTTAAGAAAAAAAACAGGGCCTCCCTGGTGGTGCAGCAGTTGAGTGCTGGGTTGCGAAGCTGCCTGCAGCCTCTGCAGCACAGGTTCAATCCCCGGCCACCGGCGAGGGTCCCACATGGCGTGCAGAACTCTCCTGCCGCCCGCTGCCCCCTCAGCAGTGTACTTCTTCGGTCTGCCTGTTCTGCTTTCTGCCCTGGCTCTGGTGAATTCTCTCACCCTCCCGCGCTTCCAAATGTACCCCAGTTCTTGTATAAAATAAATAAATAAATCTTTTTTAAAAAAAGAAAAAAACAATCTAACCACAAGACATATGATGGCTAAAGTAGGTTGTGAGTAGGTATCACCTGACAGCAGAAATTTCAGAGCAGGAAGCCCATCTGGCTACAGATCTGCTCCGGGGCATTTTGATAGTCCAGAGAAGGAGCACCTTAGGATCCCTGTTGTAATGGGTTCCCACCTTAGAGACCAGAGGGCTCTGCACCATTAATTCCCATTATTCCTTGTTGAATGCCTACCTTGTGCCAGGTATTATGTGAGATGTGGGAGAATATGGGTGAGTAGATAGATATATTCCCTATCCTTTCGGGTCAAAATCATATTGGTACAGGGGGGTAAAGATCGAATTTCTTTCCCTGCCCACTCTATACTCCCACTTCTTTATCTTTCTCTCCATTCACCCATTCCCTGCTCACTTCTACTCCCAGAGGATTGTATCTGAGGAAGAAGGCTGGCCAAAGAAGATGCTTATTTGAGGGCATGGATGTTATCATATGGCTAGGAGATATTTTATAATAAGTGAGCATCTTGTGGCCCCTCCAATTACATGATCCCAAACTCATTGCTTGTAATGAAATCTGCACAGTGCGCCGATACAGCTGGGGTCTGGAAACCACATGGAGGCACATGAGTGCTGCCCCAGGGGACCAAGAATTGGCGAGGTAGAGGGAGACCAGCAGGCTTGCAAGGAGACCAGCAGGCTTGCAAATCAGCAACGCATTTTGTCATCAACAAATAAAAGGCTGCATTTCTCTGCTGAAGCTCCTAAGTACTTCGTTATTCAAGCACCAAGCATAGTTCCTGCTTCCTGTAAATAGATTTATGTCTCCACGTATATAAGAATAAGAGGTTTGCTGGCAGTCAGCCCCAGAGAGGTAGTAAGGTTTTCAGAGGACGTGCTGACAAATGTAATTGCTGGCAGCTGTTGGCCTCAGGACTGCCAGTCTTAAGATTTAACCCCTCACTTTCAGGTACTTTGTGAGTGTGAGATTCGGTAGAGACAACTCTTAATCAAAAGCAAGTGTTCACCTGAGGCCCACATGAGAACTTTCTCCCTGTCCCTTTTTAGCTTAATGCCTTTTCTTTCCTTCAATTGCAGGACTAACCAACCATTTCACTTGCCAAGACTTGCATCATGGTAAACTTAAGTATTAAATACTGTTTAGCAGTGTCAACAGTATTTCATTGAAACTTCTTTTGTCAGCCTTAACAAAACCTCATCAGATCTTCCTAAAAGCATGAGCATCTGGAGTTTTATTTGGGCAATCCAGAATTGCCTCAAAGTCGGAAGAAAAAACAGTTTTAGCTTGCCGTGGAAATTCAAGGCAAGTTTACACTTGGGCATTTCAAGAGGCAGGAGGAAATGACAAGAAATGATATGGTGCCAGGATTGAGTGAGAAAAGGTAGGCATGACCTACTGTTAAATCTGACTTCAGTCAGTTGCATGGTGCTGGGAACTTAGCTTGTTTTTGTTGATGAATAGTAATAGCCCAAGAAAGGCAGTTGGTCAATTCTGCAAGGATGTAATGCAGAACTGCATTACATTTACCATTTCTGAGTAATTTCTGAGTACAGGATCCCCATCAGGCCTCAGAGTATAAGACCCAGCTATTTCTTCCTTATTCTACATAATGTTATCTTGTCTCTTATTGGATAACCTCAGTAAAAGTTTGCTTATCCAAACCAAACTTGAAATGAAATTTCAATTCTCTTTGATAATTGTCTATAGAGGACAGCAAAAGGGGTGACTCCTATAACTAATAGAAGAGTTAAAGGGAGGTATTTGAAAATCAAATTAGACTGATGTAACTCCTGAATTCAACTAGGAATAAAGATGCCTATACCTGGCAGGTTATTGTGAGGATTAAATGGGTGATGTCTGGAAAGCATCTAGCATAATGCTAGCACTTAGAAGGCGCCCAACAAGTGTTAATAGCCTCCTCTTAATCCTCCTAACACTAGCTGAATTTTGGCTGAATCAGATAACTGGATTTTTTTACTTTCTTCCATTTCTAGCATTTCATTTCTTTTTTCATGAAGATGTTAATGAACAAAGACATTACTACCTTTCTCTCATTCTATATGGAGACCTTATCTTTTCAAGAGCAAATGATTTTCTAATCACTTAGGTGAAACTCTGTAGTCAGTCCTAGAAAACAGGTACTAGGAACTGTTACTTTCAAAAGCTCAGAAATACTTACTATTTTCTCTGGGAAAAGTGCTTAACTGTATTCAAGGGAGATTGGGTACTATCAGTCCTTTCTTAAAACTTCTTATCTCTTTGGGATAAAAGATTTTACAGAACGAATGAATATTCAGACCCTTTGTTGAACTATGGTTTTATATCATTCTCTCCTTAAAATTTCTACTCCATTGCCTATAAGAATTAAAGCTCAAATCCTTTATAAGATATTCAAGAGTTTATTACAATTCAAACCTTAACTTCATTAAAAATTTATCTGCCTCTCTCCCCAGAATATATGTAAGCTTTCACATTTTCTACATAGTCTTCTCCATTTCTCTACCAAACTTCTATTCATCCTTGAAGAACCCTTTCCTCCAGCTTTATGGAACATTACAGAGCAAGGTTCATCTACTACTTTTATTATTCTTTCACTCTCACAGTTTTATTGCAATTTCACATTTTGTTGCTTTTATTTTTTTTTACTGTCTTTGTTCTCATGAGACAGCAAGCTTGTAGAGTCTGAGACCTAGGCATTGAAGGCCTTGATGACTAGAGTGAAGATAATGAAATGAGTTGATAAAGAACAGTAAGTACAGGGCCTCCCCGGTAGCGCAGCAGTTGAGCACTGGGCTGTGAAGCTGCCTGCAGCCTCTGAAGTGCAGAACTCTCCTGCCACTCCCACTGCTCCCCTCAGCAGTGTACTTCGTTGTTCTGCCTGTTCTGTTCTCCGCTCTGGCTCTGGTGAATTCTCTCACCCTCCCACACTTCTGACTGTACCCAGTGCTTGCATAAATCAATCAATCAATCTTTAAAAAAAAAAAGAACAGTAAGTACAATGAAAAAGAACATACATGATAATTTACATTCATTTTATATCTGCTATAAATTGGGTAATGTGTTAGGTGCTTTCTGGTATATAATTGATTTTAATCTATTCAACCATCAAGTGGGGATTAACACATTTACAAATTATTAACAAATTAGTAAATGGGTTTAAGGGTAGAGTGACTTATTTGGACTAAGTGTGGAGACTAGATTCAAATCCCATCTGATACTCCAAAGCACTAAACCTGGCTGGCTCAGAGAGGAGTAATGGTACAGGCCATCTCAAAGCTATAGGCTGCTATTAGTAAGCTGTTTGAATTTGAGAGTGCAGGAAAAGCAGCTAGGAGACTAGTGGTGTAATTTTATTGTGAGGTAATGGGGACCTGGATAAGAGGAATAAGTAAGGTAATCAATGAAAGTGATACACACTGACAAGGAGTTGCCAGACTGAGAACCATGCAAATGAAAAGCAGATTCATTGAGATCATCAGTGCAGATAGCATCATCTTTGGTTCAAATGGTGGAGGGATTAGGTGGGGGAAAGAGGATGCTGTAGTCGGGGCAGTGCAAGGTCCTAAGCCCAGATCCCCAGAGTCAGCTGCCCCAGGCACTGCTCCAGTACTACCCAGAAGCTTGTAGAATAGGAAACAAAGAAGACTCAGCTTCTGCAGAAAATTCATAGTGTGGTTAAAGTCCATTTGAGTATTTGAGAGTTGACACAATATGTGGTCATGGAATTTTCCTTCCAGCTATGAACCTGAGGGTCACCTGCAAAAGCACCAGGTGGGATTCCATCTCTCTCTCTCTGGGGATTCTCAGGTTCATAGAGGATACTGGCCTGTGCACACAAAGTTAACTCCTCAGTCCAGCGAAAGCACTTTCTGATGAGAGGATTGTTTGTAAGCTCTGTTTGGCTGGTTAGCATGGTATATGGAAAGGTTTTTGACCTTGAACTACCATGAAAACTGTTTTGAAATTTTGTTTATGTAGCATGATTCCACACATGTGGGATCTGACCACAGCCATTTTGACCAAACATGCTATTTTCAAGTCTGTAATATTTGACAAAATGTGTGGTCTGATTCAGTGTAGAATCCTAGTTAATATGTTTCAAGTCTTGGGTCTTTACTACTTTTTTCTACTCTTTTCTGTTCTTCCCCTTTTAAGAAACATTTTGTTTGTATAAGGTCAAAGTAGCTTATGAACAAGAATCAGATAATTAGGAAAAAGAGGTAGGATGAATAAGAATCATTTCCTTTTGTGAGTAACTCCCTCCTATTTGCATTATTGCCAACTCATTGGTAAAATACAGGTGGTCCCTGACTTAAGGAATTTTTTGCTTTAACTATGGTGTAAAAATGATGCATATTCAGTAGAAACCATGCTTCAAATTTCTAATTAGAGCTTTCCTTTTTTTTCACTTTCAGTACAGACTTCAATAAATTACATGAGATATTCAACACTTTATTATAAAAAAAGGTTTGTGTTAGATGATTTTCCCCAACTGTAGACTAATGTGAGTATTCTGAGCATGTTGGAGGCAGGCAAGCCTAAGTTATGATGTTAGGTCGATTAGGTGTATTAAATGCATTTTCAACTTCAGCTATTTTCAATTTACCTTGGGTTTATTGGGCTGTAACCCCACTGTAAGTCTATACTCCCTTATTCAATCTTACCAAAATGGAAGTTTTATTTAACTGGAGATGAGATCAATTATTCTTTTCATTTAAAGTTGTGCTCTCTTTTTAGGAAGTATGATTCTTTCATGGGCATTTGATTTAATTAAAAACAGAGAGAAAATTGAACTTTTGGCATCAAACCTGGGCATTATGAACGTTCAAGAACATTATGTGGATTTATGGTATCTCATTGAGTTCTTCATGATTTCAGTTGAGTTTCAATGACCCATGAATAAAGACCTTCGTGATGTGATTTTTCCTCATGTCCCGGGTTTTTTTGGGTTTTTTTTTTTAAAGAAAACAAGTAGATCTGTACCTATCTAGATCAGGTCAGCTTAATAGACAATCTGCTTTGCTGATGTGTATTTGATGGTTTTTGATATTTCAATCACTGATATTCTGCTGTTACATATGATTTCCTCTACTTCATGTAGTATAGACCCAGATTCATCATACTTGACACTTTGCTTTTAAATACATGCCTGGGTCTGCTTGGAGAATACATCGGAGACCTATACTCTTCTGGGTGCTATCACCCCACATTTCACCAAGCATATGGGAGGGAAAATAATTTTACAGACTGTAATCCTAGAAGCTGGGTTACCTGTGAAATCACTTTGGAATTTGATATCTTTTTTTAAAAAGGAGGAGGCTGGGGTGGGAGTCTAAGGGATGGAAAACCATATGTTAGTTACAATGTGGGAATCTGAATCTTTCCCTTCTCTTATTATGTAACATTTATAAAACCACATGTTCATCCAGCTGTTTTTCATTAGTTCTGTTTTGTTCCCATATAAACACATACACATAAAATAAAACAATTTTAAAGAAAAGAGAAATTCTTTTCTTCCTTAAAGTTTCTTTGATGATTGAATTCATGTAAAGTCCTGAATTACGAAAATGTACGAGTTAAAGGATCCAAAAGAGAATTGAAAACAAAATGCAGTCCTTGTCTCTTTTGTCTTGCCTCCTTTTTTCAAATATACTCATCTGCTCTTTTTTTATTATTTTTTAAAGATTTATTTATTTATGCATACAAGAGCTGGGGTACAGTCCAGAGATGTGGGGGGTGAGAGGATTCACCAGAGACAGGGTGGGGAACAGAACAGGCAGATTGACCAAAGTACACTGCTGAGGGGAGCAGTGGGCGAGTAAGGAGAGGTCTGCTGTGCCATGTGGGTTGCTTCCTGGCAGGCCGGGGATCGAACTCATGCTGCAGAGGCTGTGGATTGCTTCATAGTACTGTGCTTATCCCCTTGCGCCATCAGGGAGGTCCTTCGTCCGCTCTTTTACCTGTATAAATCCACAGAGGAAAAGCACAATTTTGAAACAATATAGTAATCAAGATTTTTGATTTATTTTTATGAGAAAATGTCAGAAAGAGTTCTTCTGACAAGATCAAAACAGAGGAGTTCTGCTTGTTCAGAGTGTGTTGGGACATAGCTTTGCTCTCCGTTTAAAAGCTGTCTGGCCATATGGTCTAGTGTGTTTATCTGTTACATATTGACTTACAGTTTTTAGCTGTGTTTGTGGATGGTCCAGTTACATTCAAGGAGTGTATCATTTCCAGCAGTGACAGTTTTATAAAGTGAGATAGCACATTAGAAAATACTTTATTGTACCTTTTACAATGAATTGCATTTAAATAAAGAATAGTAACTTAGATTTCTATAGAACTTTAGAGCTTTATGGTTTTCACATATATTCTCTCATTTAATCTTCACAAATTTATACTCTTTGCCATTCATTTAACACTCAGGGGATTCTGACCACATAGATAAATGAAATGAGTGTTATACAAAGGGCCACATTGGCTATAAAGTATGTGCTACCACATTAGGATCCTGAATTAGGGTAACACTAAAGTTAGGATAATTAGCTAGACCAGCACTACTTACTTTGTTCTTTGACAAATGATAGGATACATGAGGCTACTTAAGAGGTAGATAAGCAAGTTCTTTATAAAACAGAATCAAGTTTCATAGTGTGTAGAATCTTGGAATTAAAGGTAATATGGTCCAACTATGACTCATGGACAACAGCCTTGATTTCCCCCCCTTTTGTAGAATACTTCCAATAATAAGAGACATATCAGCTCATAAAATAGTTTATTAAATAAGTTCATCACCCACATAGATACTATTCTGGTCTAATTCACCATAGTCTTCACCTGGCCAAGCAAGGCTTAGCAAGTCTTTCTGCCATCAATCTTGTCCTGCCCAACCCCCATAAGCTATCTCCACACAGCAGCAAATGATCTTTTAAAAAGGAGATCAAGTCAAATTATTCTTGGGTTAAAATCCTGTAAGGTGGGCCTCCCTGGTGGCACAGCGGTTGAGCTCTGGGTTGCGAAGCTGCCCGCAGCCTCTGCAGCTCTGGTTCGATCCCTGGCCACCGGGTGAGGGTCCCACATGGCGCGCGGACATTTCCTGCCTCCCGCTGCTCCCCTCAGCAGTGTATTTCATCAGTCTGCCTGCTCTGCTCTCTGCTCTGACTCTGGTGAATTCTCTCACCCTCCTATGTTTCTGACTGTACCCAGTGCTTGTATAAATAAATAAATAAATCTTAAAAAAAAAAAAATCCTGTAAGGTATTCCTTACTTACTTGAAACCTAAATCTAAATTTTTACTAGATCTTTTAGGCCAAAGACCTGGCTTCCTGCCTCTCTCTTCCACCTTCTCTCCCGTCTTTCTGAGCACACTGTACTGACCACACATGGCTTTGTGCTATGCCAATTTCACAATCTTTGCACTCTGCTGCCTCTGCTGAAGGGTTTTTCCCATACGTCTTTGTGTAGCACATTCCCTCATTGACAGATCATCTCTTCAGTCCATCCTAACTGAAATAGACCCCTCCACCAGGTCAACACAAACTCTTGACCTGCTTTTTTATTTTTCCTCTACAGCTCTTATAATCTTTGATATTACTTATCATGTTTATGTGCATAATTTTTATGTCAGCCTCTCCACCATATTATAAGTCCACAAAGTATGGACTTAGCCTTTTTTTCATCCTCATGGAATGAGCCTTTTTTCATTCCTCACTGGAAATATAGTGTGATTTCCAGTCTTGTCACATTGTAGGTATTCTTTAGGGGTATGTTGACAGAATGAATACACAAATTATTAGATAAATGTTATCCTTCTCTAAGATTCCATTCCAGGTAACTATAAGGACACTGGAAGTAGAACATCTGGAATTACAAGAATATAGAGTTGGAAGTCATCTAATTATCATCTGGTTTACTCCCTTACTCTAGTGGTAGGATTGAAAGATGACCTCAAGATCATTCAGCCAGTACATCAAGGACTGCAATCTATGTCTTCTGATTTCCCTGGTTTATATTCTTTCCATCACATCATTACTTGAGCTAGCAATAAGAGATGAGGTTGGGATATAGATAAAATAGTAAATAAAAATTCAGCTTTGGACATGCTGAGACTGCAATGTCATAGGATATTCAAATTCAGATGCCATGTGCTATTAGATATAAAAACTAAAGCTCGGAAATAAGCTGAGAGATCTGTTTCGATTTTGTAATTGAAACTGGGAAATGATGAGATTGCCAGGGGTAAGGAGCAAAAAAGTAAGAAGAGGGGGGAAAAAGGAGGGGAAAAGGCAAAGTCTAGAACTTTTGCATATGGAAGAAGTTTGCAGAGAAAAAGGGATTCACATGTCTCATAAAATCAAGGAAGGTCAAGTAGAACCAAGGACGAGGCAGAAGGAAAGGCAGTTCCAGCAAGATGGGGTTAAAGGTTATATTGCTGGTGATTGAGATAATAAAGTGATTAAAAGCTCAGGAGTTAAATTGCCTGGATTTGGATCCAGACTTCAGCTTTTACTGTATGTCCTCAGGCAAGAGTTTTAAGCTCACTAAGCCTTATTTTCTCATATATTAAATTGGGATAAAATTAATATCTATCACATAAAAAAGTATTAGAAGAAATAGTGATAATCTGTTTAAATTGCTTAGTCTAGTGACTGACACAGTCACTGATCAATCAATAGAGATAATTGCTTTTCTTGGTAGAAGTTTGGAATTTAAAGAAAAAAGAAAGATTAAATATAAATTTTGGAGATTGGCATGATCAAGGGAAGACTTCCCTTGAGGGAGTGGAATTCTCTAATGAAGAGAAAATGGATCACAAATTTAGGTGCAGGGTGCAGGCTACTTTTCAGAAGAGAAGATAGATTGTCGGATAGAAGCACATCATGAGCTATAGGGATAAGAGATGTGCATATTTTGATAAAGAGAAAAGTATTCCAGGGTCTCTTTGTTAGATTAGTCCACAGTCTCAGCTTATTTAGAGTTTTTGAGGCCCCAGTTCTTACAATGCCCTATATAGGCTGATAATTCCAATACTTTGAAGCTATATAGTTGATAAATGCTGCACAGGACTAAGGCTCGATCCCTACAGCATGCCCTAAGTAAGCCTCTCCAAGTTGCCACTGATCAAGTTGCCATTATTTAATTTAAAGCAATCTTCTTAGAATCTCAGAGTTGGAAGGCATCTGAAAGACAATGTGACTCAATTGTCCCTGAATTACCTCTACAATATCTCCAACAGGCAGTTTCTATTCATTATATTTGAATAGCACCCATTGGGTATCTTGCAAGAAGACCTTTCTTCTTCAGGTCAGATTTTTCAGCACAAAAGATTCTCCCACTCATTTGAGATAGGTTTCTTGAAATTTCCACTTTCAATCACTCCTTAGGTTTCAAGGATTGCGGATTCTTTTAAACCATAAGCATATAATTTGGGAATAGAGACATTGGTGATATCCTGTCCGTAAGAGTCATTGGTCAATAGGACAAGGACTATTGTCACTGTGACATAGGACAATGACTCCAGGATACAAAAGCTGCAATGTATGGTGGGAAGAGCACAGAAGACATTAAAGAGGAAAAGACACTGATACAAAGTTTGAAGAGTCACAACATGAAAGCACAGGGCATTCAGAGGAAAGGAAATACTGAAGTAAAATTTCTCCTTCATGCTTTTGGTCTGTTCTGACCCTAGGTGGTTGTTGGAGTGAGCTGTCATCTGTAAAGGAGGTTAGGCATAGGCATTCACTCATCACCACTATCATGTAAAAGAGGACACTTGAATTACTGGCAATAAGTCCATTTAATCCATTTAGATGGATTCAGACAGTGGTTGTTCATGCATCTGGTGTAAACTGAATAACAGAAAAGTATTCTCAATCTACCTTTGGTTAAAACTTCCACTTCAGCCAATAGTCCTCCCACAGTCCAAATGGAGTCAGCCCAGCCCAGCATTCTGAATTCAGCTAACTCCGAACTTTGAGCTTATTCCCTATTAGAATGCAATAAGCTGATTAGAGAACTTCTGGTCTTCCCACTCTTAATTCTAAGATAGTACCTCACTCTAAGATCTCCCTGGAGATGCAAGAAGTCACAGCAAGAAACAGGTTAGGAGCAGAGGCAGCTTTAGAACGTCACTTGAGGAGTCTTGGGGTCAATCTGTTCGAACTGGAGAGCTTGTCTTGGAGCTACATCTGCATGGCAAGCAACTGTTCATATTTCATTAGAGTTAGGAGAGGTCGACAAGTTTTTGCAAAAGTTTTCTACAAACAAGCCCTTGTGCCATTTCTGGTAATAATTTCTGGTAGATGATTTGGTATTTGCCACTGCTCTGTGCTCCCAGCAATCACCACATCTGTCATTCAGCTTTAGGAAACTTTTAAAAGACTCACCAATAGTATTTGAACATTATAATGCCGTCAGAAAATATCCCCTTTTTCCAGGAAACTGGCTATCACTATGTTCATTATCTCCTTTTGCTTGAGAGCATAATAAGAGTTGGTTATTTGGCCAAGAGAAACTAGATAGTTTGTTTTTTTGAAAGTCAATAAAAGTTTTGAAAAACACTTCCTCATTCAACAGTGAAATTTGTACTGCTGAATTCATGGAAACTGAATTTATCTATTCTGGTCATAAACACTTTACCACTTATAATAACACTGGCATTAATACTAAACATTGTGGATCTATTAATAGCAGTTTTCATCTTCATACTGCTTTACTAACAACTAATTAATTAAACAGACCTATTTTAATTGGTTGCCATGGTAGTAAATAGGCATTACAGAAATGGTTGCACCCATCAAATTTGTTCTTAGCTCCTAAAACATAATTCAGCTTGGGCAATAAATCATCATTATGTAATGTTACAATGTGTTTGGAATGGCAATTCATATGTTAGTAATAAAAAGATTTGCAAGTACACATAGATAGATATGATAGCAAATATTTATAATTTTTATTTGTTATCAATAAGATATTTTCCTTTACTGAAACTGACAGTCAAAAATGAAAATTTCAACTGTTTATACCTTATGGGTATAACTGCCCCCAGTTACCCATTCTAAGAAATAGGTCATCAGAATGAGAGGCCTTAAAATTTTGCCACTGAGTTAACACAGGCCTGTTAATTTTTAGCTAGTGAGGACTGGGTAGGGAAGACAAGTCCTCAGGTGCCTCAAGAGCCATTGAGTTGGAAAGGGATTAGAGTGATGGTGTGTTTTCTGGGGTTCAGACTAGAGTGAACAATGGTAGAGAATTTTTCTTTAAGTGGTAATTTAAAGTGAACTGGGCTGTTTTGTAAAGTAATGACTCATTTCTCTGTCAACGGAAGCAATGAACAGAAACCAACTGGCCACCTATCAAAAATATCATATAAGCGTTTCCTGCTTTGAGAATGAGGTTGAAATCAATGATTTCCAGGTCTATACAATTCCATGATTTGGGGCAGGGAAGGAAGGCCTTCTATTTTAATCCTTCAACCTTACCCTTTTCTCTATTGGATTCTTACTATAATGTAATACTTGATGGATCTATGTTGTGATACAATACATTAGTGAAACGGTATTAGATGGAGCAAACATTTCTCTTTTAGACTTCTGCCCTGAACTAACTTAACTCTGGAAAAAAACAGGCTAATTTTGACTGTCCAATCTCTGCCAGGTTTTCTCTGAGACCCCCTTCAATCATTTTCAGATGGAAGTTTTTTCCAATTAGTTTCCCTAAGTCTGTGGCTTATTGTGTTCTAAAATTACAAATTATTTTCCTTACTATCCAGAATGCTCTGTCTATAGTCACATGTCCCTAACTATTAATTTTTCTCTTTACCTTGTCATTGAACTTCTCTACCAGAGAGCAGGCAGTGAACCAATCCAGGTTTTAAACAGTGTGGGTTTCTTCTCATCATTTTTCTCCCTTTTTATTTCTCTCTCTCTCCAACACTGTCTGAAGACAGCTCTGTTCAGTTGTTAAATGTTTGCTTTTTTAAAAAAGATTTATTTATTTATGCATACAAGAACTGGGGTACAGGCCAGAGGTGTGGGTGGGGTGAGAGGATTCACCAGAGACAGAGTGGGGAACAGAACAGGCAGATTGACTAAAGTACACTGCTGACGGGAGCAGCAGGTGAGTCAGGAGAGGTCTACTGCGTCACGGGGCTAGCTCCCTGGGCAGCCTGGGATTGAACTTGTGCTGCAGTGACTGCGGATAGCTTCATAGTTTGTGTCTTAAGCCCTTATACCACCAGGGAGGACCCTCAGTTGCTAAATGTTTGCACAGAGCTGCTGAACTACACAGTTACCAGCTTGTTTGCAAAACTGCTGGTCCATCTCAATTGCTCTGGAGACAGACTCCTGGGAGGCAGCTGTCACTATGAGGATAGACTGAGAACAACAGCAACCTAACCTAACTAAGAGCCTTAAAGCAAGGCTGAGAGGGAGCCCAGGAAAAAAGAAATGAGAGCATGAATCCTAGGGAGGCCACGCAGGTGACGGTAAAGGACAGGACAGAAACAGTACAAGAGAGAAAGGAAACAGGAGAAATGAAGAGAGGGTTAAAACCTGTCCTGATTTTTACCTTTAAGCCTTGTCACTACAGAGATCCTTCAACTGCAACAGAAACACTGTGTTAGAGAGCATAAAAATGAAACTTTGAAAAGCAGAAGAAATAGAAAGAAACATGTCATTTTTTGGTAAGATAGCCATTCTAGAATCAATCATTCACTAGAAATGCTAACAGTGCAGCCAGTATAAACCAGTATTTCCAGAATGGGCACTTTCCCATGTAAACCACAAATGAGGAAAAAACAGTGAGTAAACAGCCTTGTATATTTCTATCTAATAAGCAGCTTTTCAAAATTACATAAATAGTCTTTTTTTCTGAACAAAATAGATTTGAAGATAGACCCCTATTGCATGTGTGTGTGAGTGTATATGACATCTATGTGGCATTTTTTACCAAATAATACATTTTAGGCCATTAAAGTAGCTCTTCTTCTTAGTGTTAATGGCTTCAGAGGTTCTTTAGCAGCAACATGGACATAATCAACTTATAGTCACAACAAAACACAATGAAGTTTTACATTGACAGGTTGAGTATCCATGAACTACAAAGTACTAACACTTTCTTTGGAAAGATTTTCTTACCTGAAAAAAATTCAGTAGCAGATCAATATAGCTTAAATTACACAATAAATCAACTTGACTTTCAGTTTTGTTTCTACATATTATATTTAGCATGTAAACACAAGGGAGAGATAGACTACATCTTACTGATGAGGAGGAGTTATGTGTGTGCATGCATCTGATGGTTTGGGGCTGGTGTAAGAGGATGAAAGTTGATTTCTTTAAAATATTCAACAAATATTAATGTCTTTTATATACGGTGAAAGAATTTTTACTTGTAATTCATTTGACAATGAAAGATAGTGATGGCAGTAAAATGATGAGAGAGGACTGCCTGGCTGCCGGTTGGCAGCCTCCATGTGCCTGAACATCTCATTCCCAAGTCCTGAGTGAGAGGAGGGACTCTTCTAGAAAGGTGATCACTTGTCCAAAATAAGATTATGGGAGGTGTTTAATTAGGAAAATTTGGAGTAATTTTAAGTAAAATATTATGCTGCATTTATTCAAACAATTATCTTGCATGCCATGGCAAGAGTCTATAGCAATGTTTCAAATATGTAAAATAAGGAAATTAAATTAGGTAATGTTTAATGTCCCTTATAGTTCTGTGAATCTAAGTCATTTGCTTGTGACTTTGTTTTTCTACCATTATTTAGTTAAAGCAGAGAAAAGAATTTATCATCAGAATGTTCCCGGCTTTCCTCAGTAGCACCAAATTGCATTGTGATGAGTCTAGAACTTTCAATCAAAATCACCTTATAGGAGAATTTTCAGTCCATTTATTTGTTGGGGAGGGTGGAAATAGCCTCACCCACCTATGTGCTTAGTACTTTTTCAGATTGTTCCTGACTTCATTGTGTCAGAAGATTTAGCTTTAGCGATTTGCCACTGTGAACAATGGTGAAAATAAAAACTATTTTTAATTGAAACTTCTTTAAATTCCCCAAACCTGGAATTTTGCAATTGGGAAGGACAATCTTTCCCATTCATAGGAAAGGAAATGGAGGTCTGAGAAGGGAGCATCTCATCCAGTAAGACATTGTGTGAGCTGGGGCCCTGACTCCCGAGCCCCAGTGAACATGTTGGAATCCCTGGAGTCATCTTCATTGCCTCCTGCATGACTCCCTGCGGAGCAGAAGGGTTACTATGTTGTGCTGTCTGTCCTCTTGGAGAAAAGCCAGGCGACTGTAACAATTTGAACACACAGCATTGGTAATTTCCACAGGTCATTTCAACTCTGGGAAAAAATACTATTTCAGCAAAGAAATGTTTTATGTGGAATCCCCCTTCAATACAAAATACTGCTTTTGAAACAATTCCTTTTCATTTGTTGAATTAATTTGGAAAAGTGAGGTTTTTTTTAGAGAAATAGGGACTTTTTCCCAAATATTTTCAGCAATTATTTTGATGGTGAAGCATTTATTGGTGAAGTAGGAGGTTTTCAAGTGTGAGATAGAAAAGTAGCTGTCGCTATGCAAAGATTTGATTTATGATATAATGATTGAGTGAGTACACAGTAGTACTGTGCTAAAAAGTTCTGTACTTTCAGAAAAAATAAGCAAGTGCAATCATATGGTAAGATTGGGCCAAACTTTCATTTTTCTCATTTACTCTCTTTCTCCTTTGTGCCAAACCCGGTGTGAAGCAGCTCTGTCCAATAGAAATCTTGGCAGTGATAAAAATGTTCTTTATTGCACCATCTAAATATAGTAGTCATTAGCCAGGAGTGGCTAATTAGCCAGGAATGAAATGTGCCTAGTGAGACCAAGAAACTGAATTTTAATTAATTTTAAGTTTAATTCATTTAAATTTAAGTATAAATGTCTACACACTGCTAGTAATTATCAAATTCGATGGCACAGGTATGAGGAATAGCGAATATGAAATGCTGCAGTTGTGTCAGTGGTAGAATGCATTGGATGTAGATGTAGGATTTTTTCCAGTGCTATCTGGATACTAACCTTTCAGAATCATCTTCAAACATCTGAATATACAGTAAAAGTGATTTTATCTATATCCAGAGAAACAATATACACACACATATATATGTACTTAAATGTCCACGTAAAAATATGTGCACATAAAGTTATAATGAAAAACCAAAATACCAGTACTGAAACTGAGAAGTGTAAGAGGATTATAGAATGGTCTAATAGTTTCTGTACCAGGTGTACTTCCTTCTTTATCTGGATTTGGTGATGCTTATGGAATTTGTTAACTTTTAGAAATTTGTAATTGAGGGTCCTCCCTGGTGGCCTAGGGGTTAAGTCTTAGTGCTAAGACCAAGAAAGCCTGAGTTCTATTTCTGGCCAGGGAGCTAACCATATACGGCGCAGCAGACCTCTCCTGTCTCACCTGCTGCTCCCCTTAGCAGTGTATTACAGTAGATCTGCCTCTTCTGCTCCCCACTGTCTCTCGTGAATTCTCTCAACCTCTGTACCTCTGGCCTACACCCCAGTTCTTCTATGCAAAAATGAATAAATATATCTTTTTTTTTCAAATGTGTAATTGAAATGAACTTCTTTCCATTCTAAAAAAAAATCACTTTTGTACAAACTCCCCCAAATATTCCACAGTCTGGTATTTCAAATTGGCCTTAAGAAATAGTGAGGATTAATTGTATGCCTGAATAATGCATAAGAGAATTTCAAATTCCTTTTCATTTCTTCTTTTTTAATGTCTTGCTTACTTTATAGTAATTTCTTTTCCTTTCCACACTGCAAACATTAGGCTTCTGGGTAGAGTTAGGAGAGGCTTATGGTATTGGATGAATAGACACCACCCTATTCCTCTCCTAGGGTCTGCTGCTCCTCTGCTGACCTGTTAATCTCTTTCTCCTATCAACAAGGTGAATGTTTGTGTATTCTGATACTGAACTTGAGCACAGTTGTGATTCTTTCAGTTGAGTGCCTGGGATCTCTGGGAGCTAGAGTAACAGAAATGGGAATTTTTACCTTGTTTTTAATATTTCAAAAAGTCTAGCAAAATATTTACACACAACACACATGCTGGGAAAGTTAAATGTCATCCTTTGTTTGATTTGCTTCAGGCTTTATCAACTAAGAAGTGAAACTCTGGTTAATTTATGCTGATCAGAGTCTCCACCAATTATACCTTACATTATTTAAGGTGGGAAAGATGAATGATTATTTAAGATATTTGATGTGCTTTGTAGGTAAAATCTGAACATATTTTGGATTCAGGGAGAAAATAAAAATTTTCCTTGTGATGAAAATGGTAAATCCATTTCTGTTGCTTGTATTTTGCTGTTGAATAAATACCTCGGCTTTTATTTATAAATGCTGGAAATTTTCTTTATGTTATTATATTACTATTATTAAATTTTGAAAAAACTTATTGAGGTAACATTGGTTTATCTGTGTATATTACATTATGTTCACACCAAAAGTCTGGTTTCCACCTATCATCTTACAAGTGACTGTGATTACCTGTTTTACCCACTCCCATCGCTTTTCACTACTAGTAATTTCTCTTCTGTTGTAAGAATCTAAGAGGTTGCTTTATTTCGTTTGCTCATTTCCTCATTATTTTCCCCAAATGAGTGAAATTATACAGTATTTGTCTTTCTCTGTCTGACTTATTTCACTTAGCATAATGCCCTCAAGGTCTATTCATGTTGTCAAAAATGGCAAGATTTTTTCTTTTTTTTAAAGATTTATTTATTTATGGATTCAAGAACTGGGGTACAGGCCAGAGGTGTGTGTGGGGGGGGGGGGTAAGAGGATTCACCAGAGACAAAGCGGGAACAGAACAGAAGGATTGACTGAAATACACTGCTGAGGGGAGCAGTGGGTGAGTCAGGAGAGGTCTGCTGTGCCATGTGGGTAGCTCCCTGGCCGTGGCTCAAACTTATGCTTCAGTGGCTGCAGATAACCTCATAGGTTGCGTCTTAACTCCTTGCGCCACCAGGGAGGCCAAGATTTTTTCTTTTTTATAGCTGAGTAGTATTCCGTTGTGTAGTTATGCCATCTTGATTCATTCATGTGTTGATATTTAGTTTGTTTCCATAACTTGGTTTTTGTAAATACTACTGCAATGAACGTAAGGGAGACATATATATTTTTTGAATTAGCGTTTTCATTTTTATTTTGGATAAATACCCAGAAATGAAATAGCTGGCTGTTATTCTTAATTTTCTGAGGACACTCCATATTGTTTTCCATAGTGGCTGCACCAGTTTACATTCCCAGCAACAGTGTAGGGTGATTAGCTTTTTGATCTATCTTCATTGACATTTTTTGTTTCTTGTCTTTTTTTTTTATTTATGCATAGAAGAACTGGCGTGTAGGTCAGAGGTATGGGAGTGGGGGGTGAAAGGATTCACAGAGACAGAGTGGGGAACAGAACAGGCATATCTACTGAAATACACTGCTGAGGGGAACAGTGGGCAAGACAGAAGAGATCTGTTGAACCATGTGGTTTAGCTCCCTGACTAGGGATTGAACTGGTGCCTGTGATAGCTTGATAGCACAGAGACTTTCACCCCTGGCCCACCAGGAAGGCTTAGTGTCTTGTCTTTTTGATAACAACCATCCTAATGGCTGTGAGGTTATATCTCATTGTGCTTGCTATTTGACTTTTGAAATCCCCTTTTATCGAACATTTACTATAGGCTTGGAGATTTACATAATTGTAATGTTAATAATTCCACAAGGTATTATTACCCTCACTTTATAATTGAGACTCTGATTATAGGTGTCTATTTCAGGGTCTCTTAAGTAGCAAACTCATATAAATCTAGGACCACTCTGCGTCCAATAAAATATTTCATCTGGGTGTAGTTTTGTGTGGTTTTAGATTCAGTTCAAAATCCTTGACCTTCTTTACTTTTTGTGTTATTGGTTAATCTTCCAGGTAAAGGTCACCAGGCTAGTGGCCAAGCCCTACATTTACAAGTATATTTTGTACTTGGTCTTATTTCTGATTCTTTACCAACAAAATCATCAGACCCCCAAGGGCCAAGAAAGGCAGGGGATTATTGGGAATAGGCACACAGGGACTTCTTCTTTGGATATTTTGTTAGGGACAGGGAAGACTCCATTAAGAGAAATATGCCCAAGTAACTGAGGTGCTTTAAAACCTACACAGCTGACCACACTGCTGCTCTGGCAGAAGTAGCATGGACTTCGATCATTTTTCAGAGGTTGGAATGGATTTGATTAAATGGAGGCACTCACTTATTCTGGTTCCTCCACTTGGTGCCACTAATTGACAGATAAATAGGACAGAGCAAAAGACTTATGTGTGTCCTGCATCCTGACTTGGTGGGTAGGCTCCTTGGGCCATCGAGGAACCTGATCCTCCAGGACCAACTCAAATCTAGCCATGTTAACCACTTTCCTTTATTTGAAGATCTTCAGCGGGTCACATGAAGCAAGATTAGTGTTTGGTAACGTTAAAGCTGTAACACAAACTTACCATATCGGCATGCAATTGGCTAAATGGGGTTCTACCTCCAGGTGCTCAGGTCTGGCACATGCACAGGTGAAGCACTCTGGACTTGTAACAGATCTTACAGAGAGCCAACTAGTCCTTACAGTCCTTAGGTACCCCCGCCCTCCCTTTGCCAGGGGAGGGCGCTTTTCCAACCCCTGCCTCTCTCTGCCTGTCAACGGGAAGAGGAAAAAGGTTCCCGTCTGTGGCACTTTCAGTTGAAAAATGCAGTTTTTAAGTGAACCAGCCCCTGACACGGCCTAGACAAGTCTGCAGGATGGCCGTGAGGGGCTGCCTGTCCAGGTGGGCGCCAACTCGAGGGGAGAAGGACCACCACCGAGACGCCTCCCTGGCGCCGGGGACCTCGAGAGGCTGCGTGGGCACGTGTTCGGGACCCGCGTGAGACGGCGCCCTGCTTTTGATTCTCCACGCACGGTTGTCCCTGTGTGGGGAAGCCTTGGAAAGCGCCTTTCACTTTTCTTAAGGAGGGAAAACTGTTAGGGAAGAAGACAAAGCAACAGGCAGTTTTCCGCCCTCCGGTTGGACGTGGGGCGAGGGCGAACGCGTGGTTCGTGGAGGTCGTGGAGGGCCAGGCGGTCAGCGACAGCTCTGAGGGTTTGCTTGGGGACCCCCCTCCGCCCCCGCTTCCCATCTCCTACCCGCTGGGCGCACTCCCGCCACCCGCTTCCTCCCCACCACCGGGAAGCCACGCCCTCCACCCCCTGCCAGCCTGACCCCGCCCCCGGCCGGCCCCGCCCCCGGCCGGCCCCGCCCCTCCGGCCCCGGCCCCGCCCCTCCGGCCCCGCCTCCCTCGGCCGCCGCCTTCGCTCTGACGTTAGTGGGGCCGCGCGGCCGGCGGCGCGCGGGGAGCCTCGCAGCCTCCGCTAGGGTGCGCGCGTCGCTGCCGCCCTCCGCGTCCCGGGAGGCGACAAAGAGCGCCGCGCCGGCCGCCCGCCCGCACTCGCGCCCGGAGGCTCTGCGCCCCGAGCGCCCGGCAGCCCGGCGGCCCGGCGGCGGCTTCGGCCGTGCGATGGAAGATGGAAGGAAGCAATGCCGCGGTGAGGCTCCAGAGCCTGGGACGGAGGGAGTGTGGGCGCGCGGGGCGCACAGTCCGGTCGCGGGGCGCACCGTCCGATCGCGGGGCGCACCGTCCGATCGCGGGGTGCACCGTCCGATCGCGGGGTGCTTTGCTTTGTCGCTCCTGAGTCCCCCGGGGTCCCTGAGCCACTTGCGTTTGCGCTTTAACGTCAGGTCCTGGTCACTATTTTCCTTTTTGCTCTTTTCTTTCCTTGTGTTTGTTAGGAGCCGAGAAGGGTCAACTTTGCGGCGTTAAGGTTTAGGGGATTTAATTCAACCCTCCGTTTGGAAAATCTGAGACTCGGAAGGAGTGCCCGAGAACTCATTCTTGCTTCATGATCAAAAGAAGGAAAGCTTTATAGATCTAATGCGCCGATTTTTACTCTGCCAAGTCAGCTCTTGTATTCAGGGACTATCACGTTTCTGTAAGAAAGAAAAAGAAGAAAAAAAGCACAACAAACTTGCATTGAGTGAGCAAACAGACAAGGGAAGATAATTTCGTGTAATGTTCCCAGTAGCTTTTAAAGAGGTTTCAGTCATTTTGCTTTACATGCATTTAACTCTGTCTGCTGTTTTCAGCTGTACATTCTGGTTAATGACGTGCTGGGATTTTTTTTAAAAAACAGGCTTAATATTTAGAGAATGTAGATTGAGGATGTTGTAGGAGTTCTAAATAAATAAATGTTTACTTTTGCCGTTCCCTATGGACCTTAGAGGATGTTCAACACCCAGCTCGCACTAGGAGCATGAGGATTTTATGTTCCAGAGACTGGTTCGAAGAATCCAGGATTTCCACTCCAGAGTAATTGCGAGTGGCTTCAGGATTTATTGTAGGGATGCCAAAGATCTGGAAAATTAAGAGGGATTTTGGAACAGATGCTTCAGTTGATTATATACATGGGTTTTGCCAAGTCCAGTAACCAGACAGGATTTCTGCTGTCAAGGAGTTTGCTTTCTAGTAGGAGAGACTTCTGCACAGGTTGTGATGGAGGAACCCAGGGGAAGGAAGGAGTGGTTCTAGCCCCAGGGCTTGGAAATCCTGGGAGAGCCGCTGGCCAGTAGAGATTAGACCTTACTGGGGAGGACTGGTTGACTTTTTGTCCATAGGGGAAAAGGATGTTCCCTGCTGAAGAAAAGGAAATAATACTTTCTATCCTCTTCCAAGTAGACCCAACCATCCTTTCTTTTCTTACAGTATTTGCAAATTAGGATATTTTCATTTAAAAAGTTATTGGATTACCATTCAGCTTTTAAAAATGCAATATGCTTAATGGAACCTGCAGTAAGAGTGAAACGTCTGACACCCATCCAATTTTTACTGTCTGGATGCTTGTCCTTCCATAACTTTCTTATATCCATCCACAAATCATATAAAAAAATATGATTTTGTCTTGTTTGACAGTTCATTAATGGAAGCTTTTTTTGTACCTAAAAGAGCAGAGTGATATTGTAGGAAACATGTAGAGTAGAAGGTAGGAGCACGTGATTTGTAGGTTTTGTCACTGACTAGTGGTTTTTTTTGCCACTGTTATGGGCAAATCATGTAACCTCTGTAACTAAAGTTTCCTCCTCTGTAGGATGAGGGGATTGAAAATATGCTCTCTCAGAGGCTTCTAACTCTAGCATTTTATAACTTCAAGCCTAAACATGCACACGCACTCCTAACTTCACGCTACATATCTCTGTTTGTATATCTTATGAATGGTTCTGCACTCTAATCCTGGCCATTGAATATGGGAGAGAGATTAAAGGGGAAAAATTAGAATAACTTTATTTTAATGTGAAATCCCACTGTTGAATATTGTTTTTAAAATGCAAACATAAAGCAAAATCAGCTCATTTGAAAAGAAAAATTCCGAGATACTTTATATCAATGGCTCTCTTCCTTTTCTAAAACCTTTATATTTATGTTTGTTTGCTGACACTGATGGAAAATATGTGAGTGGGATTTAGCTTGGCATTACATTAAAAGATAAAACAAGACAAAAACCAAAGTGAAAAAACAAGTTTATGTCCAACACATTACTATATTTAGAGGTGATTTTTTTTCTTTAGAAATCCCGGAATCATTTATTATGCATTATTCAAAAATTAATTACCAGTGTGGTTATGGATTAATCTCTGTCTTGGATAAGAGGTGCCAAGGCAAAAACCGTGTGAATGTTAAAATGTGTAGTAGTGCTTTGGCCCCTGGACTGGTTTGTTTGAGTTTATCTGAGGTAACGTCATTTGGCAATTATGAAAAGAGCATTTCTTTGGGCTGGGATTAGGTGAGTAGTGGACGATGATCCTTCCCAATTTTCAGAAATGAATTCAGGCTTAATTGAGGTTTAAGTAACCTCTGAAAAATAACTTGGTTATCGGTAAGTGACCTAAGTCACTTCCTTTAGCATGTGAATCAGGCTTATGGAAGGCAGGATGTCTAGTCTAATCTAAAATCACTGAAGCTTTGAGGGGTCTTAACATTTTGGGGTTCTTCTGCAGTCTGGGCCAAACACAAAGGTCATTGGCTTTCCTTTGATGAGAGTGGAGGTATTTTCGCTTTGAATCTGCCTCTCAGTTCTTTCCCAGTGAAACAAGCCTACCCTTGTTATTGTCCGAGAATACAGGATCCAGATGAAATTCTCCAGGGGATTTGTTCACCACGTCCGTGTGGGGCCAGCTTGTGTTGTTTGTGATATCGTGTGCAAATGAGAGATTTGTTGGAAAATCTATAAGCCATGGCATTGTTTTTTGAGAGTGTGTGTCCCTTTCTACCTTTTCTGTATTTCTGAGTTACAGGACCAGCTTCCAGAGACATTTTTCACATGGTTTAAATTAAATATTATTAAGTAGTGTTATTTGACTGCAATGGTGTTGTCAACTACTGTTGCAGTTTAGAGTGGAGAAAAGGATAATTTGCAACATGTAGTTAACAAGTTATCTTAAATTCTAGTGATGAAATTTCCATGCCACATTCTAAAATAAGGTATAACTCATAACATTAATATTGAATCTATAATGAATCTTTGCTTATGCTATCTTATTTATATAAAAATAGCACGTGTCCCTGCAGGCCTTGGTTTACACTGTGTCCAGAAGGTCAACGAACTGGGGCCTACTTGGTGCCAAATGGGCAGTGACTTTGATGATACTACTGGTCACAGAGTTGGTGGCGCATTTTCTCTCTTGGGGATACCTGTGATGTAAGGGGTGGGGTCACAGTTTCTCTCCTCTTCCTCTGTATCAGAGCCAGACCCTGACCTCTCATTCCTGGCCACTCATTTCTCTGGGCATGCTTACCTGCCATCACTCATCTGGCATGACATTTCCTTTTCGCTGGCCACAAATCATTGAGATGAATTAGAATAATCCGAACATGTGGATAGGCATTTTAATAAGTTTTTTCTTGGAGTTAGGGATTTCAGGTAAGTGGAAAAATGAACATTTTGGCCTGTGTCTGGGGCTCTTCTCTTACATAGTATTTTCATGTGGGTTGTCTGAAAAACATCATCATTTCCCATTAAGCTTCATCTTAGATCCTAATTTTGGAAAATACTTATTTTAAGTGATGTTGTTAGGCATGATATACTGTAATAATCGCAGCTAATATGTATTGCATTTTGCATTCTTGCCAAGTACTTTAATATAGATCACGTCCTTTAGTCCCAGTGACAACCTCATGAGGCCTATACTGTCATTATCTCCCGTCTAAAGTCTGTAAAGTTTAAGTAATACTGCTAGTAATGGCAGAACTGCAATTTAAACTTAGGCAGTCCAGCGTTCTTAATCACCAGTCTGCTTTTTCTGTCCTCAAAGTTAGTATTGTGTGTTGTTGCAGAAACTGCATTTTGGACTCTAATAGGTTCTGTTGGTCTTAGAATCTGAAATTGAATGACTAATTCAGTAACAAACATTATTTTATTTATCTTAAATAGTGGAACCAGGACTGTTGATTGACTCAAGTGATGGAAATGATGTGATTTTCTTTAAAAAATAGAAGCAGTGTCTAAAAGGACCAGTATGAGACCACATGTAAGGGTTTCATATAGTTAGACATAATCAATGAGAATTCAGAGTAAAACAGATGAACAATTTAAAGCTGAATGTAAGGCTCACCTATTTTAACTTCCAATTATATCACCTCATAGAAATGATCTGGACTTTTCTACAACTATGGAAGTTGACTCAGAGAAGCCTGCTTTCTCTTGTTATTTCTTTCCACGAGCTGGGACTTAGATTGTTGAGGAGTCTGAAACAATAAGGAGGAGGATGGGGAATGAGCAGAGGGCATTAATGAGAAGATCTGGCAGCAGCTGCTCCCTGTTTCTAGTGCCTTCTGTTCTCAGACTTTTGCTAAGAAAAAGTGAATTATAGAAATAGAGCAGCTTAGTTTTTCCTATGGCTATTTGGTCTGTAGACAAGGGAAGTAGAAAAATTAAATAGAAGCAGCTGTAACTTCTTTTGTTTGGTCTCCAGGAGATGATTGGTTAAGGGCCAGTGGAACTACTTTTCTCTCTGTAGGAACACTTACAGGCTTTTTTGAATTTCATTTTCAACAACTCTTATTCTCAAGGAGTTATTTGATAGGCACAATATAGATTGAGCCCTGGGACACTGAGGGGAGGGGAAATCTAGGTATAAGTGTGAGTGGCACAGACAATGCAATTAAATGATGGCTGCCTTGGTGATTATGTCTTCTAGCAAAATTTTATTGAGAAAATACTGAGAAATGGCAGCAGGCTGTGTGATTTTCCATAGCCTCTCCCCGAACCTGCCTTCACATCTCTAAAAGCTGCAAGTAGTGGGTGTTTAACGAAGCAAAATGTCTTGGGTATGAAACATTTGACTACCAAAGCTCCCTTTGGGCAGATGTATGTTTTTCCAATTCATTTCTTAAAACTTAAAAGATCTCATACCTCAAGAGAAACATCATAAAACCCAAAAGTCAGTCTACAAAATAGGAAAAAAATACCATACACCCAACAAGGGGTTAGTCTCCAAAATTTACAAAGGGTTTACACAATCCAACAACAAAGAAACAAGCCACCCAATTTAAAAAATGGGCAAAGTACCTCAATTGACATTTCTCTAAAGAAGTTATTCAGATGCCTACAGACATATAAAAAAATGTTCAACATCACTTATAAGGGAAATGCAAATTAAAGCCATCCTGAGATGCCACGTAACCCCTATGAGAATTGCCCACATAAAGAGAGTGATTTTAACAAATGTAGGCAAGGCTGTTTTGAAAAAGGAACTCTCATTCACTATTGGTGGGAACGAAACTGATACTGCCTCTGTGGAAAATGATATGGAGATTTCTCAAAAATTTAAAATGGAAATTCCATCTGACCCAGCAATACTGCTACTAAGTATTATCCAAATTACATGAAAAATCTAATATGAAAAGGTCTATCTACACCAATGTACATGGCAGCATGTTTATAATGGCTCAATTATGGAACCAAACTAAGTGCCCTTCGATAGATGAATGGATAGAGAAACTGTAGGTCATATGTTCAATGGAATATTACACAGCTGTGAAGAAGGATGACATGATGGCATTTAGGACAAAATGAAATGGAACTTGAGGTGATTATGTTGTGTGAAATCAGTCAAAAAGCAAAAGATTTCAGATGGTTTCACTCATCTGTGGAATATAAATATCGAAAAATAATTGCACATAAACCATAGAAGGAATGAAAATTTGAACTTGGCAAAAAAGAAGATAATGGTTACAAAGGAGGGGTAGGGGAAAGGGGGAGTATGCAGATGGGACATGAGGATGGGTGGTTTGGTGAAGAGAAAAAAATAAACTGGGTATGTATTCTGGTGTAGTCTTTAGGACTATTTTAATTTTTTTTAAGATTTATTTATGCATACAAGAGCTGGGGTACAGTCCAGAGGTGCAGGGGGTGAGAGGATTCACCAGAGACAGAGTGGGGAACAGAACAGGCAAGCTGACTGAAATATACTGCTGAGGGGAGCAGGGGGGCGAGTCAGTAGAGGTCTGCTGCTCCATGTGGGTATCTCCCTGGCCGGGGATCGAACTTGTGCTGCAGTGGCTGCGGACAGCTTCATACGTTGTGTCTTAACCCCTTGAGCCACCCGGGAGGCCCTAGAGATGACTTTAATAAACCTTTCTAAAGAAATGAAAAAGAAAATTCATTTGTTAGCTCTAAAAGATCCTATCCAAAGCCTATCCCACCTGCTGATGCTTATTTCTCACTAAATGTCTCTATGTAGAAAAAATCTCATTGCTTTCCGTGGTCTAATATTTGTAAGTAAATCAGAGTAGAAACTGAAGTATAGGCATTATTATTCTGTTCGTTCACTCAGGAAATATTAAGTACTTAACCACTTGCCTAGTCTATATTAGACTCAGAAAACCTTGTCCACTGACTGTGAGAAAACCTGCCAGAGGCACTTGGGTCATATTGCTGAGAGTCAGACCTAACCATCTATAAATACTGTCCCTAAGAACTCTGAAGTCACAAACTCATAGAATCAATGAAATTAGTCTAAATCATTAAGATTTCGTTTTTTAGAGACTAGTTCATGGGGAGATGGAATTCAGGAAATCCACTCCAGAATAATCATGAGTGGGTACAGGTATTATTATAGGGAAGCCAGAGATCTGGAAAATTAAGTGGGATTCTGGAACAGATGCTTCAGTTCATTAACTGAGACTGAATATATGCATAAGTTTTTGCCAAGTCCAGTAGCGCAGTGAGTAAGACATGATTCCTGCTGTCAAGGAGCTTGCTTTCTAGTAGGAGAGACTTCTGCACAGGTTGTGATGGAGGAACCCAGGAGAAGGAGTGGTTCTGGCCCCAGGGCTTGGAAGTCCTGGGAGAGCAGCTGGCCAGTAGAGAGTAGACCTTGCAGGGGAGGGGTTGGTTTGCTTTTTGTCTGTAGGGGGAAAGGATGTTCCCTGCTGAAGGAAAGGAAACGCTTAATAGAACTTCCTGCATAGTGGAAATATTTTATATATGTGTTGTTCACATAGTAGTCAGTAGTGCATATATTTCTTGAGAGCACTCAAAATGTTGCTAGTGAGAGTTTAGAACTGAATTTTAATTCTTTTTAATTTCAGTGAATAGCCCCATATATTGGCTGTTATACTGGACTGCACAATGTGAAAGTGAAAATGCCTTAATAGATGGCATTGGCTGTCCTGGGCAGTCCTTTCCATTTTACTATTTTGTTGCCCCTGGTATGCTTGCTGTGACTTGACTTTACTAAATTTTGCACATATTTACCCTACCATTTTGGATAAATACTAAAGCAGCAAGAGTGTGTAGTATGTGTGAAATCATGAGCGAATTCTCATGGGTAGGCCTCTTTTTCCAATTTTGAGTTTTGTAACTTGTGAAAACACAATGACATAAAGTCATAACAATGCAAAAATTAAACAGGAAGAGAAAGATTAACATATATACTGCATTAATTATGTAACAGGCACTACATGACACTGTGTGTGACCGTGTGTATGCATATATGTATTATACGTTCTTTATAAGATAAGTGGTATCTGTTTTCAGGAGAATGAAATTGAAGCTTATTGGGGTTAAGTGGGATTCTTAAAAAAACTTTATTGAGATAAAATTTATATAACACAAGTCAGTCTTTTAAAGTGTGATTTTCAGCAATGAATTGTATATTCAGCATCAGAGTTGACTTTAGAACATTTTCATCTCCCAAAAACAAACTTTGGACCCACTGTGGCCCCCATCCTTTGATCCAGGCAACCACTAATCTACTTTGTCTCTGCGTTTGTCTATTCTTCAAATAACATAAACGGAATTATGCTATATGTGGCTTTTTGTGACAGCTTTTTTCATTTAGCATAATATTTTCAAAGCTCATTCATGTTGTAGCTTATATTAGTACCTCATTATTCATTGCTGAATAATATTTAATGGCTACTTTTTATTCATTTATCAGCAGGGTTTTCACTTTTAGCTAATTCTAATGCTGCTATGAACATTCATGTATAATTTTTGTGGTGATGTATGCTTTAATTTATATTGGGTATCTATCTGGGATTGGAATTACTGATGACATTGTAATTATGTTTGACACTTGGAGAAATTGGCAAATTGTATGTCCCAGGGGCTGAACTATTTATGTTCCCATAAGCTATATCTGAGAATTCCCATTTTTCCACATACTCATCAATACTTTTTTTCTCTTTTTTCATTACAGCCATTTTAGTGGATGTGAAGTGATAGTTCATTGTGGTATTGCATTTTCCTAATGGTGTTGTGCATCTTTTCACATGCTTGTTCCCTGTTTGTCTTTGGAGAAATGCAGCCTGAGTTCCTTTGCCCATTTTTAAATTATTGTCTTTTTTTTATTGAATAGTAAAAGTTCTTTATATATTCTAGACACAAGATTCTTATCACTATGCTTTGCAACTATGCACACTTTTAGGTCCTCACAATTTTTTGCTAAAATCTGTTGGCAAAATGTTGAGTGGAATGAATATCATTCTTTTGTTTATTTTTGGAAGGAAGGAGGGACTTAATCTTTTCCTACCTTGGAGAATTACAAAGTTTTGCGGATTTAAGACCCTTTTGTATAGTAAAAGGAAATTTTGAAGTAGTTTTTCTGGAGACTTTCATTTGTTGAAAATAGTGCTTTCATACTGGACTCAATAGAGAACCTTTTAAAAGGAAGACCCCTCTTGATCATTTAGATCCTGTGATTTTGTGATCTAAATAGTGTTTCCCAAACTTATTTATCACAGGAATCTCCTGGTGTTAGATTTCCAGGGCTGCCTGAAGGTTCTGGGTCAGTATTTTGAAGTGGCACTTTTCCTAATCACGCCATGTCTTTAAGATCAGGAAGCTTGAGAACTGGTGCTAATCATGACTTTTTAGTGGTTTCCCCTAGAACTTAATTAGACTCTTTAGTGGGTGTGGTCTCCAGGTGACGAACATCCCTGGCTGAGGGTGATTACAAAGAACTGATCCGGCCTGTCTGACTGCTTGGCTTACCAAGCAACTGATCTTGAGCCCGTGCAACCCAAGTTCTCCTCTCAGACAGTAGAGATGGTTACACCATAAAAATTAAGTCAGGTTCATGAACATGATCAAGTCTTCCCTCCTCCTTTCTTCATCTTTGAGATGTATTCAAATGCTGTATCCCTGAAGGTCTTGCATAGCACATAGATGTCCATGAAATCCAGTGGGGAGAAAAAGACGTGGAAAGGAAACTAGGTTGCATTTTATGTAATCTTCACACTTTGCTTGATTTGGGTGGTTTGTTCAGGGTCTCCTAAATGACTGGATAAATATGAGTTTGGGCCAATTCCTTGAATTGGGGGAGCGAGAGAAGCATTTGCCCGTCTTTCTCATAAAGGATATTGTGTCATGAAGAGGCAACCCAGCATAGTAGTTAGAGTGTGGCTTTGATTCTGAGGCTGATCTGTGTCCTGTGTCACCTTAGGTAAGTTATTTTAACATCTCTGTGCCTCGCTGCCTCCTTACCTCCTGGAATACCTCTCTACTGCTTAATGCTTGAGAATAGTGCCTGCAGTAGAGACAGTGAAACAGTGATGGACCTAATGTGACCTGAGTGGTAGGTTGTACTTACCTGAGTGGGAGGCACAATTATTTCCATTCTTAAGGTCACACAGCAATTAGACCATCAAACTAGCCTTTCTTGTACCCTACACTGTGATTGCCTGTAGGTATACAGTATGATGGCCAAGAGGAAAATTCTAGTAGTTTATATGGTACTTTGGCACATAAATTACTCAGTATATGTTCAGTTTATGAGTTGGACACCACAGACTATTAGTCCCTGAGGCCAGAAACTCTTCCAAGAATGTATGGACAAGGCACATCCTTCACATTCAGGCTGGTCTTGTGGTAGAGTAGACTTGCCAGACCCAGCATGGTTTCTGGCCTAATCTTTCTCTCCCTTTCTCTCCCCTCTTTTGGTTTCATTATGTGTTGGAGGCGGCCACCCTGCGTAGTGAGCAGAAGGGCCTTGACCCGAGTCCCTAAGGCATGTGAAAACACGTGTCTTGGAGGAAAACCTTTGAGTGACAGGACTTGGTGTTGAGAGCCTGGAAAGTGACCTGCGTGGAGTCAGGCTTCTATATCTCCCCAGTCTGAGAATAACAAAATGGAGAGACCCTGCGCAGTGAGCAGAAGGGCCTTGACCCAAGTCTTTAAGGCATGTGAAAACATATGCATTTTGGAGGAAAACCTTTGGGTGACAGGACTTGGTATTGAGAGCCTGGAAGTGACCTGCGTACATCTTTACAGTTTGAGAATAACAAAAATAATGAGCAAACTTCCCAGACTCTGGCTAGGGGGCGATAAGATTATGTGTGTGAGAACTAACCACCTGGTACCCTACTGTCTGAAGTAAATAAATAATAGTAAGAAAATAGACTAATCATTCATACATGTTATCATTATATGGTATGCTTTGATGTTACACCTGCTGCAATTAAAATAGTATATAATGAGCACTAAGACAATAAAGATTTATAGCATGCTGGACATGACAGTCCCCCATGTCTGATTTCCCTCCCCGTCATGTCCCAGGTTCGGACTCACTAGAAGTTCACAATTATGGGTTTTGCATTTTCTATTTTGAAGTAATCCTATTTCCCTTCCTGCCCTTCTTGTGATACCTTTAGAGCTCCAGGTATGTGGCTTTCTTATAAATGGGGACCTAGGACACAAAAGATAATAGTAGTGTATTCCTGTGAATTTCTTCATGCAGGTCTTAGCTTATGGCAGAGGCTTCTGATAGCAGTAGGTGAAGACACAGGCTGTGTTTGCCTGGTATAATATAATCGTCTCAAAGGCCTGTTGCATTCATCCTTTTGGCTTGATCTAATTTTTTCATTCCTTTTGTTTTTTTTCAAAAACATTTATTGAAGTAACATTGGTTTATGCCACTATATTGGTTTCAGGTTTATAGCATATGATATTTTATTCACCACTAAAAGTCTAATTCCATCTTTCATTTTTCTATTCTTGATTCTTCTTTCCTTGTGTGGCTTATGTGACAGTTGATTGGCCCTTGCATCCTACTTGGGACAAATTATCTAATGAAACAGTGTAATATTCTAAAACTAGAACTTAAGTAAAGATATATATATATTTAAAATATTTTTATCTAATTTTATTTACATATAAATGTTTATATATTTAAAAGAAGTTGATAACTTAAGAGTAATTAAAGTCAAGCACCTTAGAAGCATTATTGAAATAAATATATCTATGGTTATTCAGCCAGTGAGAAAATGTTTTAATTTGTAAATGCATCATGTAAAGAAAGTTCACAGGGGAGTTAAAAGGATAATGGGTATTTCTTGGTGTATACAGTCATATTAGCACTGTGAATCTTCATATATAACAATTATTTTACAAATTATATTTGGCCTGTAGTAAAAATAGCTGAAAAGTAAAATAATCTTCTTATAGTTTAATGCCTTTTTCAAAAGCATTCCTTTTAGATTCATGGAAACAACGCTTATTATACTCATATATAACAGTTTTGCATAATATTTAATTACACAATTTCAGTAGCAAATATAACTTGCACAAATCAGTTTGGGAGCAGACACAACTGATTGTGGTCACTGTCAACTCAGTGATGGGAACAGAATTCCATGAGCTTGCCAGTCTGATTATCAGTTCTGAAAACCCAGTAATGATGGGCATTGCTAGGAGGCTTTGCAAGGTGACTTTTCCTCCTGGAATTGGCTAATTGCAGATTGGTTAAGAACTTCTGCTGTATATATAACTTCAGAAACAAAAGCAAATCTGATTGTCTATGTGAGAGTTAATATTACAAGGTAGAGAAATTAGAACACTATTTTGTTTTAAAATCACTTTGGCTTTTTATTTTTTTATTTTAATTTTTTTAATTTTTTTTTTAAATAATAAATTTTATTTTTATATTCCCCATACAATTGCAACCCCCCCATTTTGACCCCAATCCCTCCCCTCCTGCCCCTCACCCCTCAAAAAGTGTCTCTGGTTCATAGTTTTTTGTTGATTTTGATTTTTACTTTCTTATAGTTATTCATTTTTCTGGTCCCTTATTTAAGTTTTCTAGATTCCTGCTATGAGTGAGACCATCTGGTATTTTTCTTTTTCTTTTTGGCTTATTTCGCTGAGCATGATCCCTTCCAGCGCCATCCATGTTGCTGCAAATTGCATGTGTTTATCTTTTTTGAATGCTGAGTAATATTCCATGGTATATATGTACCACATCTTCTTAATCCAGTCATCTATTTTTGGGCATTTGGGCTGTTTCCAAAGCTTAGCTATTGTAAACAGTGCTGCTATAAACATAGGGGTGCAGGTGTTCTTTGGAATTGATGTTTCTGTGTCCTTTGGGTAAATATCTAGGAGTGGAATTGCTGGATCATATGGAAGCTCTATGTTTAGTAGGTCCAGAAATTACTTTGGCTTTTTATATGCTCACATCACTTCTGTTTGTGTACAAAATTACTCCTGAATAATTTATTTCTGCATCTAAATGTGTTTTGAAGTTATTTTGCTTTCCTCTTACCTGGAAGATTAAGTTCTTTTAAAATGTGGTTTATAAGGGCCTCCCTGGTGGCTCAGGGGTTGAGACGCAACCTATGAAGCTGTCCGCAGCCTCTGTAGCACGAGTTCGATCCCCAGCCAGGGAGCTACACACATGGTGCAGCAGTCCTCTCTTGACTCACCCGCTGCTCCCCTCAGCAGTGTATTTCAGTAAATCTGCCTGTTCTGTTCCCCACTCTGAAACCTCTCACCCCTCACACTTCTGGCCTGTACCCCATTTCTTGTATGCATAAATAAATAAATAAATCTTTTTTAAAAATGTGGTTTATGAAAATATGACTTACCAATGCCCCTCTGTTGAGTAGTGCATTGACACAGTAACAATTTTTATCTATCCCATTCTTGAGTCCAGAGGTTCTATGAAAATAGGTTACACCTAGATTTTATATATTATTAAAATGTTGAAGCACTTTGTACTTTGGGTCATAATTTCTCTATCATTTGAAGAAATCAAAGTCCATTATATTGGCCTGTCAACTTTCCTCTGCATTGGGAAGGGTATGCATGTTGTAACCAGTCTTTTCATTGTGCTCTGATGAAGCAAGATTGGGGTTTTGAGAAATCCTAGTACCTTTAGAGTGCTTTAGATCATCTTTCAGTTTAGAGAATGATTCTTCACTATTATTCAGGTTTTGTATGAGGTTAATTTAATTATCAAATTGAGCAGCTTTGTTTTTTTCCACATTATCTGAATATGTGTATGCATGCATGCAAAGTACCCCATAGCTGCTTTAAAAGACTACAGTGTATTGCCATAGATCATATGCTATTCTGCGTCTTTGTCATCTCTCACTCACTCATTCATTCATTCATTCATTTATATATTCATTAAGCATTTATTTCTTGAGTGTCTCCTATGTAACAGGCATTATTTTAGGTGCTAGGGTACTGTGGTCAATAAAATAGACTGAAGTTCTTGCTCTTTCCAGGTGAGACAGACTATGTGTCTGTGTAAATGTGTGTATGTAGTGCTTGGGGGAAAAATAAAACTAAGAAGGGAGATTAGGACTGGGCGAGGAATGGTAGTTGTAAATGGTATGACTGGGGGGTGAAAGACCTGAAGGAGTTGAAGGGAGTCATGTGCTTTATCTGGGAAACTACACCCAGCAGTGGGGCAATACATGCAGCAAGTCTGAGGCCCGCTTGCTTCCCAGCTTTCATGGAAGACAAGGTTACTTTGAGGGAGAGAGTGAACAAGGAGAGCACACTCAGTTCCTGAAGGTTTTTAGGTCTTGTAGGCTATTTTAAGAGCTTTGACCTATACTTAGAGTAAGCAGAGAAACTGGTGAGAATTGCAGATAGAGAATGAGATGATCTAGCTTAGGTTTTATGGGGACATATTGCTTCTGTGTCTCTGAGAATAGACTTTCTGGGGAGGGGAGAAATAAGGAAACCAGTTAGGTGGCTGTTATAGTAACACAGGTGAGGGATGGTGGTGACATGGACCAAAGGGATATATTTTGAAGGAAGAATGGAAGAAATTTCCTGATTCAGTGCATGTGGGATGTGAGTGAGAGAAGTTAGTGTTGACTGCAAAATTTTTGATCTTTGCAGCTTGAAGGATGGCATTGCATTAATTAGCATAGAACTGGTTTGTGGGGGATCTCAGTTTGGAGACGCCCAGTAAGCACTTGCATATACTAGTCTAGTTTTCAGAGGAAAGATGCGGCTAGATTTGGGGTTGTCAGAATATGGAGTCTGAGAGTGAGTGTCAATAGAAAAGAGATTGAGTCTCAGGAACCTAGCCTACTTCACACTGAGAAAAAGCAGCCAGTGAGGTTGGAGAAGTACGGGGAGAGTGTGGTGTTTTGGGAGTCCAGTTTCAAGGAGGATTCCCTGGTTGCGGGGAGAGGGGTGAGGAGAGGAAGGATTAGTGTCAAAATAAGGGGGGGGTGCAATTTTATGGGGAATATAACCAAAATGAAAATGCATACATTGTGCAAAAATGAAAAATGATGTAAGAATTATATAAAATATTAAAAAAAAAAAGATCTGAACAGACACCTTACCAAAGAAGACCTACAAATGGCAAATAAGCATGGAAAAGAAGCTTCTGTGTCATCAGGGCATTGCAAATTAAAACGGCAATAAGATATTACTACACCCTTATTAAAGTGACTAAAATCTAAAACACTAACGCCAACAAATACTGGTAAGGATATGTTGCAATTCTCATTCATTGTTGGTAGGAGTGAAAAAGGGTACAGTCACTTTGGAAGGCAACTGGGCAGTTTCTTACAAAACTAGACATTTTGACCATATAATCCAGCAATTGTGCTTCTTGGAATTTATCCAAATAAGGTGAAAAATTACTGCATTTTCCAACGTGTCTACAACATTGTATATGCTTAATAAATAAATATGTTTTTTTTTTGAAAGTGAAAACAAAGGGCTTTATTTAAAATGTGTCAGTCACTGTCAACTGCTGGTAACAGAATCTTTGATGATCTTTGTTCTGCTTCTCATTCTAACCAAACTGTCACTAATAATTATTTAGAAACTTATAGTCATATAAAAATGATTGTTCAAGACTGGGTGTCAGACTTCAGTGTATATGAACATCTTTTCTTTTTCTTTTTTTTTTCTTGACTTTTTATAACTTTTGTACAATTTATGAAATTTCCTTTATTAAATTGTTTCTAAATGTTTTGGAGATATATATCCAAACATATTTATTTTTATTTCTACAAATTAATTATATAAAAATATGTATATATATAAATATGATGGTTATCCTTAAGTTGACACAAGTTTATTTATTTTTTCATTTTAAAACAGCATATTTTATTTTTTTTCTATATTTTTTATAATGAATTTTATTTTTATATTCCCCATACAATTGCAGCCCCCTTATTTTGACCCCAATCCCTCCCCTCCCCACACCCCACCTCCCAAAGAGTGTCTCTGGTTCATAGTTGTTTGTTGATTTTGATTTTTACTTTCTTATAGTTATTTATTTTCCTGGTTGCTTATTTAAGTTTTCTAGATTCCTGCTATGAGTGAGACCATCCGGTATTTTTCTTTTTTCTTTCTGGCTTATTTCTCTGAGCATGATCCCTTCCAGCGCCATCCATGTTGCTGCAAATTGCATGTGTTTATCTTTTTTGAATGCTGAGTAATATTCCATGGTGTATATGCACCACATCTTCTTGATCCAGTCATCTATTTTTGGACATTTGGGTTGTTTCCAAAGCTTAGCTATTGTAAACAGTGCTGCTATAAACATAGGGGTGCAGGTGCTCTTTGGAATTGATGTTTCTGTGTCCTTTGGGTAAATATCTAGGAGTGGAATTGCTGGATCATATGGAAGCTCTATGTTTAGTAGGTCAAGAAATCTCCACACAGCTCTCCAAAGTGGTTGGACCAGTTTGCACTCCCACCAACAGTGCAGGAGAGTTCCTTTTTCTCCACATCCTCACCAACATTTGTTGTTGCTAGTTTTTTTAATATGTGCCATTCTCACTGGTGTAAGATGGTATCTCATGGTAGTTTTGATTTGCATTTCCCTGATTACAAGTGATGTTGAACATTTTTTCATATGCCTGTTGGCCATTTGCATTTCCTCTTCAGAGAAGTTTCTTTTTAGCTCTTCTGCCCATTTTTTGACAGGATTATTTTCTTTGTTGTTGAGTCTCATCAGCTCTTTGCAGATTTTTGTGATCAGTCCTTTATCATTAGTGTTGTGTGCAAAAATGTTCTCCCAGTTGGTGGTGTTTCTCTTTGTTTTTGTTATTGTCTCTTTTGCTATGCAGAAGCTCTTTAATTTGATGTAGTCCCAGCTGTTTATCTTTGCCTTCACTATCACTGCTTTGGGTGATGTGTCTGTAAAGATGTCTTTGCTGTGCATATCACGTAGTGTTTCGCCTATATTTCCTTCTATGTATTTTATGATTTCAGGTCTTATGTCTAGTTCTTTAATCCATTTTGAGTTGGTTTTTGTGTATGGTATGAGGTAGTAGTCAAGCTTCATTCTTTTGCATGTAGCGGCCCAGTTTTCCCAGCACCATTTATTGAACAAACTTTCTTTGCTCCAATGCATATTCTTTTCTCCTTTGTCAAAGATTAGTTGACCATAAATCTGTGGGTTTATTTCTGGATTTTCTGTTTTATTCCATTGGTCTGTGTGTCTGTTCTTGTTCCAATACCATGCAGTTTTGATGATTATGGCTTTGTAATATAGTTTGAAGTCTGGGAGTGTGATGCCTCCATTCCCTTCCTTTTTTTTTTTTTTTTTTTTGGTGGGGGGAGAGCTTTGGCTATTCGGGGTTTTTGGTGATTCCATATGAATTTCATCAATAATTGTTCTATTTCTTTGAAGAATGACATTGAAATTTTGAGTGGAATAGCATTGAATCTGTATATTGCTTTTGGTAGGATGGCCATTTTAATAATGTTTATTCTTCCAATCCATGAGCAGGGGATGTCTTTCCATTTCTTTGTGTCTTCTTCTATTTCTTTTAACAGTGTTTTATAGTTTTCTTTGTATAGGTCCTTTACCTCTTTTGTTAGATTTATTCCCAAGTATTTGGTTTTTTTTGTTTTCGATAATAAAAGGAATGTTTTTTTTTTTATTTCTTCTTCAGATTTATTGTTTGTGTATAGAAAGGCTACTGACTTGCGTGTTGATTTTGTATCCTGCCACTTTACTGAACTGATTGATTGGTTGAATTTTTTTCAACTGTGGAGTTTTTGGGGTTCTCTATGTATATTATCATATCATCTGCAAATAGTGATAGTTTGACTTCTTCTTTTCCTATTTGGATTCCTTGTGTGTATTTCTCTTGTCTTATTGCTCTGGCTAGGACTTCCAGTATTATATTGAAAAGCAGTGGTGAGAGTGGATATCCTTGCCTTGTTCCAGATCTTAATGGAAATGCTTTCAGCTTATCAGAGAATGAGAATGATACTGGCTGTTGGCTTGTCATATATGGCCTTTATGATGTTGAGGTATGTTCCTTGTATCCCAAGAATTTCAAGGGCTTTTATCATGAATGGGTGTTGCATTTTGTTGAAAGCTTTCTCAGCATCTATTGATATTATCATATGGTTTTTATATTTCTTTTTGTTGATGTGTTGGATAACGTTGATTGATTTTCGGATGTTGAACCATCCTTGTGCCCCTGGAATGAATCCTACTTGATTGTGGTGAATTATCTTATGGATACATTGTTGGATTCTGATGGCTAAAATTTTATTGAGGATTTTTGCATCAGTGTTCATTAGCGAGATTGGCCTGCAGTTTTCTTTTTTTTTATGTTGTCCTTGCTCGGTTTTGGTATTAGTGTAATGTTGGCTTCATAGAACGTGTTTGGTATTATCCCTTCCTTCTCAATTTTTTGGAAGAGTTTGTGAAGGATAGGCACTAATTCATCTCTGAATGTTTGGTAGAATTCATTTGTAAATCCATCAGGTTCTGGGCTTTTGTTTCGGGGGAGGTTTTTGATTACCATTTCAATTTCTCTGCTTGTAATTAGTCTGTTTAGGTGTTCTATTTCTTCTTTATATAGCTTTGGGTGATTGTAGAGTTGTAGGAATTTGTCCATCTCCTCAAGATTGTTGAACTTGTTTCCATATAATGGTTCATAATAGTTACTGATTATTCTTTTGATTTCTGCTGTGTCCGTTGTGATTTCTCCTCTTTCATTTATGATCCTGTTTATTTGTGCTTTCTCCCTTTTTTCCTTTGTGAGCCTGGCTAGGGCTCACAAAGATTAGTTTGTTTCTTTGAGTTTTTTCTTGTTTCTTGATGTGAGCCTCTATTGCTATATATTTCCTCTTATTACTGCTTTTGCTGCATCTCATACATTTAGGAAATTGGTGTCCTCCTTGTCATTCAATTCAAAGAATTTTGTAATTTCTTCTTTGATCTCCTTGATAGTCCAGTGGTCTTCCAGTAGTGTGGGTTTCAATCTCCATGAGGTAGGAGAGTACCTTGCCTTCTTTTTATGGTTTATTTCTAGTTTGATGCTTTCATGGTCAGAAAAGATGGTTGGTATGATTTCAGTCTTAGTGTATCTGTTGATGTTTGTCTTGTGTCCCAGTTTGTGATCGATCCTGGAGAATGATCCATGTGCGCTTGAGAATAATATGTACTCAGATTTTTTTGGGTTTAGTGTTCTATAGATGTCTGTTAAGCCCAAGCTCTGTAGATCCTTATTTAGAGCTTTAGTGTTTTTACTTATTTTTTGTCTCGTTGATCTATCCATTGTTGATAGTGATGTGTTGAAGTCTCCCACTACGTATGTGTTTTCTCTGATGTCTGTTTTCAAAGATGACAATAGTTGTCTGATATATTTTGGTGCTCCTTCGTTTGGTGAATATATGTTAATGAATGTTATTTCTTCTTGAAGTATTGTCCCCTTTATCATAATGTAGTGACCGTTGGGGTCTCTTTTTATCTTTTTCAGTTTGAAATCTGTTTTATCTGATATAAGTATAACTGTTCCTGCTTTCTTTTTTGGTCCATTTGCTTGTAGGATTGCTTTCCATCCTTTAACTTTGAGTCTATTTTTATCTTTTGTAGCTAAATGTGTGTCCTGGAGACAGCAATGTTGGGTTTTGTTTCTTAATCCAGCCTGCGACTCTGTGTCTTTTTATTGAAGAGTTTAGTTCATTTACATTTAGAGTTAATATTGATATGTTAGCATCTGTACTTGCCATTGTGTTTGTTTTTCCTTTGATTTTATTTATTTATTCTTTTAATAACTTTTTTTTTTTTTTTGGTCTTCTTTCGTTATTCGTCCCTCTGAGGTTCTGGCTTTAGGACTCCTTGTAGTATTTTTTGGAGTGGAGGGTTTAGTCGTAATGAAATTCCAGAGTTTCTGTTTGTCTGGGAAGGTCCTTATCCTTTCTTCATAGAGGAAGGAGAGCTTTGCGGGATAGAGTATTTTTGGTTGGCATCTGTTTTGTTGGAGTCTGTTGACTATGTCCCTCCACTCTCTCCTTGCCCGTAGTGTTTCTTCGGAGAAGTCTGATGTCAGTCTGATTGGTTTTCCTTTGAATGTTATCTGTTTCTTCCCTCTTGTCAGCTTCATTATTTTTTCCTTGTCTTGGGTTCTTGGGAGCTTTACTATTATGCGTTTTGCTGTATTTTTCCTTTCATCATTGAAGTTTGGTGTTCTTCTTGCTTCTTGTATATCAATTTTCAGCTCCTTCACGTTTGGGAAGTTCTCTTCAATTATTTCCTTGTTATTTTCAATTATTTTGAAATATTTTCAATTATTTTCTCTGTTCCTACATCTCTCTCCTCTCCTTCTGGGATTCCTATAACTCTTATATTTCCTTTCCTCATGCAGTCAGTTCCCAAAGTCTTTCTTCGGTCTTTTTCCTTCATACTTCTCTTTCCTTTTCTGTTTTGGTTCTTTTTATTTCTGTGTCTTCAAGAGCACTTATTCGTTCTTCCACTTCATCTATTCTGCTTTCATTGCTTTTCCCAGAGTTCTTTAGCTCCTCCATTAATTCTTTGATCTCCTGCATTTCCTTTACTTCCCTCTTTAGGGACTCAATTTCATTCTTCTGATCGTTGATTATTTTTCCCTTATCATTGTTTTCCTTTATGACTTCTATCAGTTTTTTAATCATGGCAATTTTAAATTCTCTATCTGGAAGGCTCAGAAGTTCTTCCAAGTTACTGTCGTTGCATTCTGGTGGGTGGTTTTCTTTTTGTGGTGTGCCTTTTTCCTGAGGAGTTGCTGGGTTGCATGTAGTTTTTCTACCCCTACTGCCTGTTTTCTAATTTGCCGTATGCCTTGGGACAGTGTGTTGCCGGTACGGGCCAGCATCTTTTTGGTGTGCTCTTTGTGGGGTTCAGGAACTGGCAGTCTAAATGAGTCAAATACTGTTATGCCAGAAGTCTAATGAGGCAGTGGTATTTTGAGTATGTTAATTATCGTTGTCCCAGAATATTTCCTCCTTCTGTGTTTAATTACAAAAGTGTGTCTTGAAGTCCCACAAACTTCCCTGAAGGTGTGGCAGCTGGATTGTACTCTGGCTTCCAAATCACTGGATCCCTCTCTGGTTTCCAACTTCCTACCAGGCAGGACCAGGCTCGTGGGGTCCTTTAGCTCACCTCTGACTGCACAGGGAACCTTTCTCTCTGGTTCCACAGGGAGACTTCTGCCAGTTTCAAGCAGTCTTTAGTGAAGAAAGGTCCCTGTTCTAAAGTGGCTATGCGGAGATGCACTCTTCTGCACGCCCCGTCTGCCCCGGTGGTTGGTGCCCACTCCCCTCTGGGCTCAGACTGCTGGCCAGAAGGGTCCTTGCGTGGGCGAACTTCCCAGCTCACCTCTGGCTCCTCTGGGAGCCTTCTGCCGCTTTCAAGCAGTCTTTACTGAAGAAAGGTCCCTGTTCTAAAATGGCAATGCAGGGACGCACTCCCTGTGTGCCTGGTCTGCCCCGGGGGTGGGTGTCCACCCCCCTCTGGGCTTGGACTGCTGGCCAGAAGGGGCCTGGCATGGGCGAACTTCCCAGCTCACCTCTGGCTCCTCCTGGAGCCTTCTGCCGGTTTCCAATAAATATGTATTTTTTTAAAAAAATAAAATGAAAGGATTCCCTGGAACTTTCAGCCAGCTTAGTCTGCCTTGATTCAGTGAGCCACACCTCTTGACCAGATGGCACACAAATGATTACTGCAGTTAGAGATTTGATCCTTATTAATTATATAAGGAAGTTTGCAATAAAATGAGTATAACCACTAAAAATTAATCTACTGTATATGGGTTTGAAAAACATCATCACTTCATGATGGAACCTGAAAACCTCAGTTTATATCCCACTTTTCACTGGTCCTCTGGTTTTGGGCAAAAATGTATTAATTTCTGAACTTCTGATCCCTCATTGATAAAATAGGGTAGAACCTGCTTTTGTGAGACTTTTATGATGTTTAAATGATTAAAAGAAGACCATGCATGTGGAATTCTCAGCTAGCATATTCTAAACATTCTATAAAAGCAAAGCTGTTATGATAATGTAGCCAAGAGAATTTTAAGAATGGGTAAAATTACTTTTAAGATATATTTCAGATGCTTACTCAGAATCTTATATTTTAAGTATAGATGGAATGTCTTAAATGCCTTTGTCCAAAAGTCCTGACATTGCAGTAGTGCTTAAAATATCTCTATCTGAGTACAGTTTGTCTTAATTTTGTATGAGTTAGTCCTTTTCAACATTGAAAAGTTGTACAGTCACTGACTGTTTTTGTGGTGTCACAGCATGGGCAAATTCTAGAGCTCTCCTCCACATTCCACAGCATTATCGGTTTTGGACCAATTCTGAAGGTTTGGCTATTGATTAAAGCAGGCAGAGAAGGTTGGGCCTCGAGGTCCCAGTAACCTCTAGCCAGAGGACATCCAGATAATGGATTCACTGTGACCTACCCTGGGTTTTAGGTGTATATGTGTTTGTGTGTGCTTATTCTGTTACCCAGGATCTTGTCCTCCCAGAGAGTAAAGGAAACACTTTATGTTCTATGGTGTTCACCTACCTGCATTACCCTGGTGGAGATGATGAGAAGTTAGCAGTTGCCAGTCTAAGCCAAACTGTTTGGAATGGGAATAGACTTGAAGAAAAAGAGGTGTTCTGTTGTTAGTAGATTATGCCGGGCAAGCAGAAACAACAGAAGTGGCCCATAAGGCACTGAATGGCCAGGAGCCAAGCCAGTGAAGGGAGGTTCAGAGTGGGGGGATGGGGAGCAAAAGGAAGGGAATGGAAAAAAGAAGTAACCTGAAGCCAGATTGGGCAGGACCTTGTAGTTAAAGTAGGGTGCTTGGGTTTTATCCTTGAGTATGGAAGTTGTGAAGGGGTTCAAGCAGTTTAGCCTTTTAAGAAGATCCCTCTCCTTGCAGTCCATTCTCTACACTGCAGAATGGAAGCAAGAAGATCAGTTAGGAAGCTTTTGTACATGACACTTGAACAGTTTCTTCTATGGGAATGACAGCAGTCGAGATACAGACAAATGAGATAAATGAGTCAAATTTTGTATGTATCAACAGAATCTTACCATGGTTGAGAGGTAAGGAGAGGAAGAATGACATCGCTTTCTGACTTGGTTAACACAATTGACGGAGTTGCCATTATTGAGATTTAGTTCTTTTGTTGGATGTTGTTTTGTGTTACTCAGTTCCTTCTACCTAGACCGTCCATTTTTTGAGAACAAGGATAGCCATCATCTCCTCTTTCTAAACCCTACTCCCTTGGTGGACCTTGAGCGGAGGCTTAAAGAAACAAAAACAGATCCTGTTTGTTATGGTATTTGTTGTTGCTTTTCAAATTTGTCTAAAATAATTTGTCTAAAATGAGTTTTATTTATAGAAAAGGTAATGAGACTTCAGAGCTAAAGAAATTTGCCCTAGGTAATTTATTGATAGGAATGTAATATTTTTTCATTCTGGGTATTTTAATGAAATCAGCTACCCTATTTTTGTTCTTCCAGTTAATATTTTAGTGTTTCTTTTTTTCCTTTGGTGTTCTTTTACATATTAAAAATAAAATACCAAGCGGCAATCCCTGTCTTCTTTGGGTGGTCTCTACACCTTTCATGTGGTGCTTTGATTCTCTTAGTTTCTGTTGGCTCTCTTTTTTCTCCTTTATCCAAAAGCTCATTCTGAAGTGCCCGTGAAAAGGCCCAAACCTGAGGAACACAGTCCAACGGTCCTGCAACGGCTCTCCAAGATTATTGGGCAAGTTCCCCTCTTCACAGAATGTGCTTCTGACATGTAGGCACACGCCTCGCCAGGCCTCAGAGGGGCTCAGCCACTGCTCTGATTAGTTTTACTCATGTCTGTTGCTTTATCCGGTGCTTTTTATTTCCTCCCAAGAGAAATTTTAAAACAGGAGGAATTGAATAGAGGTAGTCTGAAAGAAAAATATCAACTTAGCCCCAGCTTCCTTGATCTGGAGTCTTTCTGTAGCATGTGGCTTTGCTGTTAGTGTTGCTGTCCCCAGACCAAATGCTGGCCTCCATCCCAACAAATACTTTGGGCTGTAGCATCTACCACATCCACTACCTTTTTTTTTTTTTTTTTGTTCTGTCATTTCTCCAATTGCTACAATTTTTTTAAAATGCTGGTTCAAAGAATCTTAGAAATGAAGTTGTTTTTCCTACTTTTATTTGCAAACTTCTATAGAGATAGAGTTTTTAATTCTGTTCTGTAAAATTCCTAAGGAAAAAACTTCAGGGTGTCTTCCATTTCCCACTCAATATTTGTTTTTAGTGCTATTAAATGTTTTGTGCAAATATTGGTTTAAGGATATAGAGCTGTAAAGGGGCTCAGTGTAGGGGCTGGGTGAACAGTTTTCAGTTGGGTAATTAGGTGGCTACAACCATGTGGAACAGAAGCGATGATTAGACTAATTAGTTAAGGCATTTTGTAAGTGCCATGTCGACCCAAGGGTAATGGCCTAGAAATGCTGCCTTTCCTGATTTATTTGATTGATGAAAAGCAGGTTTTACACTTGGGGATTTACTTATTTTTAAAATTAGAGATTTATTTCCTTGTTTTTCTTTATTTCTCTTGAAAACACAAACAGACTGATTTCACTTTGGAGTGAAAATTGCTTTTGTTTCCATGTCCTTCTCCACACTGTTTTGGTGCATCCGTTTGAATAGGGTGCTGTTAGTCAAGTCTTTATAAAGAACCTGGAGTGTTTTATTTGGTCACTGTACAAATAACTTGTCTACCTAGCTTTTTCGTGTATGCATTGACTTATTTAACCTTGCTTGGTGCTTACTTTGTGAAGATACTATAAGGTACAAAGGTTTTGGTGATACCTGGCAATTTAAGACTTGTTTAGTGTTAGCGCTCCTACTGTTTGGCACATGGTAGGTACTAGGTCAGTGTTTATTGAAAGAATGATGAGGTGAGGCCCCTGTTTTTAATTTTGTGTGCATGCTCAGATTTAGCTTATGCAATTGTAGCTCATATTGCAAAACATTTAAAGACGTTTCTGTAACTCTATTCTTGTTTATTTCCTTGTAGTTTTATAATTTAAGCTAAATCTCTTCCAAGAATTTGCTTCATAATAAATAATGGCAGTAATGTCATAAATCTCTCAAAAAGAAAGATGTAGATTAGTTTTAACATGGTGCTAGGTGTAATTTACCAAGTGCTTCCACATGTTCTGTGTATTTTTCTCTTGTCTTGTATTTTTCTCCTGTGAGGTAGGTGGGGCAAGCACCCTGAAAGTAGGACGGGGTTCAGGACAGGTAACTGGTTTTCTTCAAGTGTTCACAGTTAACATGTAACTGAGACAGGACAATGGTGTATCTCCTCACTTCTGCTCAGTTTAGGCTTCTCTTAAAGGGATACTTTCTTCTGTATCAGCTCACACAGGGCTAGATTAGGCGTTCAGCAATTAGTGACACCTATAACTTTACAAAGTCAGCATTAATTATATGTAGGGTAAGGTAAAAAGTATCAGGCTTTTCTGCCCTCCCGCCATTAGGATAGATGACGGAACCCTGGGGTCCTGAATGCATGCCTGATGGCGGGCACCTGGAGTAGGGTGTGGGCATAGGTAGATGGGATTCGACTGGGCTTTTAAGGGCAGCGTCATGGGGATGCCAGCAGAAGCCCAGAAAGCAGCAGCAGAAGGAAGTGGGGGAGGGGGAGAAAAAAACGGAGAGCCCAGATAGAGTGAGGACTTGCTTGTGGCTGGGGGGCCTGCCAGCCTCCCGGCCCCCCCAGCACCCCTGCCTGCTATGTACCGGGTAAATCCCAATAAAAGACCTGCAAAAGCCACTGAGGACTCTGACTCCTCCTTTACCCGGTCTGCTGGATCATAGAAAACCTGCACCATGTCCAGTTCCTGGCCCTGACAATACGTATACATATATGCATATAGTATCAATAAAACATGTATATATGTATACTAATATACATATTTGTATCGAAATCACATAAAACCTAAAAATGCTTGTGAGGCTTTTCAAACATTGAGTATTTTGGGTTGATTTGATCAGTCTCCTTATATCAGGTAAGAGCTGATGGGCTTGATGAAAATGTCTAGTGAGGTAAAGAGCCAGATAGACCTTTCTGAATGCTTCAGTCTCCAAGTGCATATTATCATATTTAATGGAATAATGGTTAATATCAACCTTGTGGAATATTCGAAGGATTAAATGAGATAATCCATGTAAGCACAGTGCTCCATATTTGATGACAAAACCAAAATACAAACCAAAATAACCTGAACACTAAAGGAAAATAAAACTGTTTTCAGGTGACTTTGAGTACTTTATTATTGAAATTCTTACTATAATAATTTTTGTGTTTATTAATGCAGTTTATTAAACAATTTCTACTATTAATGTAATTCAGTTATTCCCATGTATATGGGAAAGAATCAAAATCAAAATCACTTTCTTTTCAAGTAAAAGCTCCCTAATTTGTTATGACCTTGCCCAGTTAGTCTGAGTTAATGAGCTCTGTTACATCATTTCCCAGTGAGAATTTGAAGCGCCTGTTGCTGGGCTGCCTTATATCTTATGGTCTTGGAATTTGAGGTTCCAGTAGAACCCTAGTTTTTAAATAGAAATTTTGTAATAAAATGAGGTCGACTATCAATAACAAAGCTTGATAGATAAGGTTCTAATGTAGTGTTGTTACTTCAGGTTATTTATTAAAATTGAATTAATTAGAAAATCTTTAACTGTTTTCCAGGAAAAAAAGTGAATATGTTATAGAGTGTATATATTATATACCATAATATATACCACCCAAAATCAGAAACAGAATTAGTATTGATACTGAGACCTTTTTATGCTACTAAAATACTTCATTCTAAGGTGTTAATATTTAGAGAGAAAAAAAACTCCAAAACTGTTCAATCTTTTGTCTGTTATATTAGATAATAATGAATACTTAATTTTGTTATTTCTGGAAAATCAAAAACATCACTTTTTAATTGCTACATATGAGAAATTATAATAAAATACTGTAGAACTACAAGATTCCAAACTTATTATCTCATTTAAAAAACTGAAACTTCGGGCCTCCCCGGTGGCGCAGCGGTTGAGCGCTGGGTTGTGAAGCTGCCCACAGCCTCTTTAGCGCCAGTTCGATCCCCAGCTGCTCCCTGGCCATCGGAGGAGGGTCCCACATGGCGCGCAGACCTCTCCTGCCGCCCGCTGCTCCCCTCAGCAGTGTACTTCGGTCCTTCTGCCTGCTCTGCTCCCCACTCTGGCTCTGGTGAATTCTCTCACCCTCCCGCACTTCTGACTGTACCCAGTGCTTGTATAAGTAAATAAATAAATAAAAACTGAAACTTCTGGGCCTCCCCTGGTGGCGCAGCGGTTGAGCGCTGGGTTGCGAGGCTGCCCGCAGCCTCTGCAGCGCCAGTTTGATCCCCAGCCACTGGCGAGGGTCCCACCAAAAAAAAAAAAAAAAAAAAAAAAAACCACACACACCTGAAACTTCTGTTTCTTAAATGTTCAAATGGTTCCTTCTGATCCTTTTTTTGGTTGGAATTCTTTTAAAAAAATATTATTCCCTTTACTGTATTTTCAGTGCATGTGCTTAATGTCAATGCTGTTTAACTTTTTTGGGTAATTGGTGATGACTATTTTCCAGTATTGAAATATTATACATTGTCTTCTTGGGCTGTAAATCTCTTCCTAAGCATGTAAGGGCATTGCGGTAAATTGTTTCAATGTGCAAGTAGCCAGGTTTTCTGTAAGAGTGTACTAAGAGTTTTCGTTAAATTATGTCATCTAACAACTAGATATTCAGCCTCTATTGTAAAGATACACAGAGTCTTAGCAAAAAGTGTTCTAAGTACTTTATAATTGTCAATTCATTTATTCCTCACAACAGCACAATGAGGTTTCTTTATGGTTATCTCCATTTTCCAAAGTCACAGGAAAGTTAGTACTAGTCTAAGGACGTCCCACTTCTGTTCGAATCTGAATTTGAATTCTTTGAGTCTGCAGCAGACAGAGCTGCACACTTAATTACCATGGTCATCTTTTTGCACCTATAATATGTGGACTTTGTTATTCATTTTGGAAGATCTCTGGTCTGTTTTGCTCCCATTCTGATTTTTGTATGTCATGAAACTTTTTTCAGTCATCTGTTCATTCAGCACATATCTATTGTATATACACTATGTGGTGCTTGAGGCTTAACAGTTATCTAGGGGGAACCCGCATCTGTTGGGTTTTGTTGCCATCAGTACTTTGTTATTGCAGGAGGGAAGACAGACACCGTAGGATTAAATTTACTGTAGGGGTCAGAAAGAACTCCCTGAGAAATTAGGAGCTGAGAGGTGAGCCAGATTAAGTCGTGGTGGGAAGTAGGTGTGAGAACAGGAGCAGGAATCTAATCCCAGGGAGTAGCCAGGGTGAGAGGCTACATGAGGAGTTCAGGGAACTGCCAATGTGCATTATGGCTGATGCTCAGTGTTTTAAAGGAGGAATGGGAGTGGTCAAGGGTATAAATAGTGTTAATGTGCTAAGATCAGATGGAAGAGTCAAAGAATTGATTAACTTTGTACTTTATTACAATATTTAGGTTAATAAAAGTGTAGAAACAGTTTATAGTTTCTTAAACAAATGAAATAATCACTTTAAAAGGAATCAAGAAAGGAGATTAAAATAAAATAGATGGGACAGATAGCACAAAAATAAGTAGATATAAACTAAATGTATTTGTAATTACATTAAATGTATATGGATTAGGGCTTCCCTGGTTGCTCAGGGGTTGAGCACTGGGCTGCGAAGCTGCCTGTAGCCTCTGCAGCCCCGATTCAATCCCTGCCTCCGGGCAAGGGTCCCACATGGTGCACAGACCTCTCCTGCCGCCCCGCTGCTCCCCTCAGCAGTGTATTTCGTCAGTCTGTCTGTTCTGCTCCCTGCTCTGGCTCTGGTGAATTCTCTCACCCTCCCGCGCTTCTGACTGTACCCAGTGCTTGCATAAATGGATAAATATTTAAAAGAAAAAAATGTATATGGATTAAATGCACCAATTAAAAGACAGAGATTATCAGGCTGTTAAAAAAAACAAACCAACCAAGGTCCTGCTTTCACTTGACAGAGCACCACAATTCAGGAAGTACCAAGAGGTTATTATGAGATAACAATCCCCTGTCTCCTCATTGCTTCCTGTACCCTGGAAGCCACTACCTTCTTGGGAAGGTCGCTGGTCTTCCCAGACTGATTGCAGTGGAGGTCATTCAGGGATCTGGCAAGTGGCACATCTAGGTTATAGAGGCCTGGCCCACCACTAGCTTGTGAGACCTCTGTGGTAGATGTGGAGTCCTATTCACATACCCAGTGACTTATGTAGTATTTGGCTTATGGTGATATTTGGCATCCATAAATACCATATCCAGTGTTTATCATGTGTATGCATTTGATTTCCATGTGCGATTATAAACTCTTTGCAGGGAAGAAACCTGTTTGACATTTGACTTTTCCATGATATATGCTAAAAAAAAATAGGTACTCATAAATATTTCTTATTTAGTTCAGTCAAGGTTAAAACTGAATTCTGCATAAGGATACTATTTTACCTCTCAATGCTTCAGAGGTTTGCGTAGCAGAGAAAAAATAAAACCTACTTCTTTATACAGTAAAGGACCCAGTGACCTACTTTTCTATAAATACATTTTACAGGTAAAAGAATATTCTTTTGTACTTTGAAAAGTGTACTTTATTTAATGCCAAAATAAATGCTTTGGTCATATAAAAGCTATGATAAAATATTAGTAGTAAAATAATAAAAATATTTTTCTTGGAAAAAAATATTGGGCAAAGCATACCAGAACTGCAGTTTCTTTTTCAGAAATAAAGATTCTCTTGATTCTATTAGTCCCAATGCCTGAAGTTGTCTTGTGTAAGAATGAGCTGCCTAAGAGAAAACTCAGTTAACTTTAAGAGCTGCTCATTATGATCGGAAAGAATTACAGAATCCAAAGTAAAAGCACGGATTTCTGTTTTTAATTAAAATGTATAAATAATAAAACATAAAGCCAGGGCCCAATTGGATATATTTTGTAGTAGACATTTTGAAAATATTTAGTGAGAAATAAAGGTGACTGTGTGCTGCTTTTCTGGGCGACTCGGTGGTTCTCCTGTTTAGTGACCTAGTCATCTTATTTGACTATCATGGAATCATAAAATTTCAAAGCCAAGAAAGGATCTCAGAAGTTCTTCTGAACCTCTCATCCACCAGATGAGAGAATAAGCCCACAGTAGTGAGGGGACTAGAGTGAGCTTGTGTAGCAAGGAATTAGGGACGTGGGCTTCTTCTAGCTGCCTTTCTCTGAAACTTAAGAGTTTTCCTACTGCCTAGAATTTCTGCTGTCATCGTCGCCTCTTGCTGCCCTTAGTGTAGTGATAGGAGGGTTAGGAGATAGGGAGAAGGGAGAGGGGTTGTGTGTGAGTTTGTGAGTGTGTGTTTGTGTGTGTATGAGAGAGGAGAGAGGGAGAAGAGTGACTGAGATTGAGAGAGGGCGAGGTGGATAATAAAGAAAAAAGTGGTATGATAAAGCAGCTGTCTGAAGCAGTGTCTGGAGCTTGCACAAGGTGGGGGACTCTGGCAGTGGTGGGGATCTAGGATCATCCTGTGCCTGATGGGTAAACCCCACTGGCAACTTATTACATCTGTAGCTTTTTGACTGTACTTCAGTTCAGCCAGTGCACTTAGCTGTCTCAGGTTATGTAGAGATGTTAAGAACAAGCACGTTGAAATTTGCATGCAGATAATTTGTCAGTTTTCAGATTTTTCAAATTTTAGCAAAAGAGTCTATAACCTCACTTTTCCTTTTCTACTTCCAGATGTGGGCAGAATTTTGTGTCCCTTCTTTCTTAGCCAGGGTTTGATTTTTTAAGAAAAGTAATAATGAAAATGAATTTTCAGAAGGTATTTTGAGTGTTTTAGCTGTCCTTTCTCAGTTCACTCTGGGTCAGTTATAGATTTTGCTGGGAAATAGTGTTGACACACCAGTGTGTGGCGTGCAGCACTGCTTTGTATGTTGTCCACAGTGCCCTCTGGACTTTCACCACTACTGGGGCATTTATGTGGGGGCCAGATTCAGGCTCTTAGAGCCCAGCAGACCTCTCGAGGTCAGGTGGGGGCCTGGCCCAATCCAGGATGGCAGTCTTAGCTGCTGGTTATCAGCTGTTTTCTTTGGTATTAGCATGATCTCTAATTTACAGGTTCTTGGGAAAGCGTGTACTGTTCACTTGTTTTTACTCTAAAGTCCATCTCTAGTTACATCATTGGAAGCCTCTCAATTTAACCTCTTCTTTTGTAGGTTCCATAATTGAAAATGAATTATGACAGTTATAATTTTCTTATTGTACAACTAATTTATGTTCATTTTGGGAAAATCAGAAAATAGGGATAAAATGGAGAAAATATGAATAATCTATAATCTACCTCTTGGAGAAGCCATTACAGTTGGGTGCATTTCTATATGTTTTTCTATGTATATTTATTTGCATAACATTAAATATAAATATATTTTAATAGAATGTGTTCATGCTGTTATAATGTTTTGTACTAGCAGTTCTCGTTTCTCATATCCTATATATTTCTCACATAATTTAATTTTGTATTTTCAAAAGAGAGCTCTTTGCCTTTTTAAATATGGGTAAATACAAACAGCAAAAAAAGTTGATAATCTAACCATCTATGTGGATATCTTCTATTGGTTGATGTTAGCAATAAAAAACTCACATTAACTGGTTGCTTGCTATACGCCAGGTGCTGTTTTATCTCTTTACTCCTTTGATCCTCATAAAAGCTGTAAGAAGTAAATACTATCACTAGTTCTGTTTTACAGATGAGGATATTGTGGCTAAGTTTAAGTACCTTATGCAAACTGTAGGGCAAGTGAGGAGTGAACCCAAATTAGGATCCAGGCCCTCTGACCCCAGAGTCCATCTCCTGCCCATGTACCATGCTGTGAAAATTTAAAACCAAGCAAACAAATACTTTTATGGCAATTTTAGCATCTATTTATCATCCATCCATCCATCCATCCATCCATCCATGTTTATCCAAAAGGAATCATACATATTTCTCTGCATTTTACTTAAAAAACAACTGATTTTTTTCTATCAGCACATGCACAGAGCTCTTTGTCTATAACAGCCACATAGACATCCTCTGTGTACCTTGCTTTAGTTACCAAGTTCACTGGACTGTTCGGTGGTTTCTAGATATTTGCAATTTTAAGTAATGCAACAATAATATTCTTATATTAATACTAATTTTTATTAAATGATAAAATCAGGTGCTACATGTTAAGTTGGTAGAATTGTGTCTGTTACATATTAAGAAAGTTACTGCTATTACTACTAATACTAGATGCTACTCACTGTGCTAAAATTTTATTTAATCTTTCAGTATCCTTGGGAGGTAGGTTGTTATTATCCGTTTGCAGTTAAGACCTAAAGTGGTTAAATAGTTCACTTTGTGTCATGTAGTAAGCAAGTAAAATCTAGAATTTGAACTCAGCTTTCTGCTTCTAGAGCAGGTCTTGACCACTTTCTATTTATAACTGACTTCAAGGGGCAAAGGAGTTGGTATCTTCTCTGTACCAGGAAGTGGAAGGAGACTGGTGTGTCTATGACACACACTTGCACCAAAATGCCCTTGCTAAGTATCATAGATGTCACAGTTTTTAATACGTGAGAAGTGATATCTCATTTTGATTTATGTTTAATAAACATAAACATTAAATTCATTTAATGTTCATTTCTATTTTTCTGTAAACTGCCTTTCTTCCTTTTTCTATTGAATAGCTTTTAAAATAGATATTGTGAAAGGATTACCCCCTTTTAGCTAATTAACACATCCATCATCTCACATATTTATTTTATATTTTTTGGCTAGAACATATAAGTTCAACTTTCTTAGTAAATTTCAATTATATAGTACAGTGTTATCAACTATAGTTATCAACTGTAGTTACCATGTTTTACTTTAGAACCTCAGACTGTATTCATTTTATAGCTGAACGTTTATACTCTTTTACCAACTTCTCCCTATTTCCTCCATCTCTTTCAGCCTTTAGAGAGCACTTTTCTACTCAGTGAATTTGACTTAAAATTATTTTCTTTTAGATTGCACATATAAGAGATGCCATGCAGCATTTCTCTTTTTCTGACTGACTTGTAACATAATGTCCTCAAGGTCTCTCCATGTTGTTCCACATGACAGATTTCCTTCCTTTTCATGGCTGAGTAATTTCCCAGTGTATGGGTGTCTTTGTGTATGTGCGTGTGTGCATGTGTGTGTGTGTGTGTGTGTGTGCGCGTGGTGTAGACGGTCTGTCTACCAACCCCATATTTATGCACTCCCTGATAGACACTTAGGTTGTTTTTATAATTTGTCTATTGTGAATATGCTGCAGTGAATATGGGAATGCAGATAACGCTTTGATATCTTATCTTCATTTCTTTGCATCTCTACCCAGAAATAGAATAGAATTGCTGGATCATATGTTTAGCAGTTTTACTTTTAATTTTTGAGGAACCTCCATACTGGTTTTCATAATTGCATAAATTTACATTCCTACCAACAGCGTGCAAAGATTTCTTGTACTCCACATTCTTTTTTTTTTTTTTAATAGAGGCATGTTTATTTATTTATTTATTTGTTTTGTTTGTTTGTTTTGTTTACACATGCACTGGGTACAGCCAGAAGCACGGGAGGGTGAGAGAATTCACCAGAGCCAGAGCGGGGAGCAGAGCAGGCAGAAGGACCGGAGCATACTGCTGAGGCGAGCAGCGGGCGGCAGGAGAGGTCTGCGCGCCATGTGGGACCCTCCTCCGGTGGCCGGGGAGCAGCCGGGGATCGAACCAGCGCCGCAGAGGCCGCGGGCAGGTTCGCAACCCAGCGCTCAACCGCTGCGCCACCAGGGTGGCCCTGTACTCCACATTCTTACTAATACTCATTATTTCTTGTCTTTTTGATGATAGCCTTCTGATAGCTGTGAGGTGATATCTCAATTGTTGGTTTTGATTTGCATCTCCCTGATTAGCAACGTTGAATATCTTTTCCTATACCTGTTGGCCATTTGCATATTTTGTTCAGAAAATTTTCTATTTGGTTTCTTTACCCAATTTTAAATTGGATTGTTTGGTTTTGCTGTTGAGTTGTATGACTTCCATGTGCCTTTGGATGTTAACTCCTTAACAGATTTATGACTTGCAAATATTGTCTTTCATTCAGTAGGTTGCCTTTAAATTTTGTTGATGACAATTTCCTTTGCTGTGTAGAGGCTTTTTATTTGATGTAGTCCCACTTATTTATTTTCAATTTTGTTGCCTTTGCTTTGATATATAATCCAAGAGTGATATCAGGGAGCTTACCAGGAGTTTTATGGTTTTAGCTCTTTCAAGTCTTTAAGCCATTTTGAGTTGAGTTTTTGTATATGGTATAAGACAGGGAGTCGTTTCATGGATATTTATTTTTTTAAGAAAAGGTTTTATTAGCCCTTTTTAAAAAGGGAAATTAGCCCTTCATCTTTCCTATGCATTGCCAAGTGTTTTTTCCAACACATTTAAAATGACTGTGTATTTTCCATTATATAGAAATGTGATTTATTTGAATGGTTGCTTCCAGTTTCTCATTACAATGATGTTGAAAGCATGATGCATAAAAGGGAATACATATTTTTAAGGGCTTGGATTTGAACGCATGGGATAAACAGTGGGATTGTGGGTTCACTTATATGTGGATTTTCTTGTAAACAAACAATGTAAATTTATGGTATTGATAACTATAGTATACTACTATAAACATTTCTGCTTCCTTATTTTTCCTACTTTATTGTAAGAATACTGCATATAATGCATATAACATACAAAATATGTGTTCATTGACTGTTCATGATATTGGGAAGGTTCTGATCAATAGAAGCTATTAGTAGTTTTTGGGAAATCAAAAGTTATATTTGTGTTTTTGACTCTCTGGGGAGTCAGTGACCTTAATCCCCTATATTGTTCAGGGGTCAACTGTTTAAGTCAACCTTTATGCCTACTGTCTATTCAGTCTTTCCCTTTTAATTTTACACATAAAGAATAAGAAGCTTAGGTAGGTTGCATATCTCATCCAGAGTGCCATAGTTGTAAGCAACAGAAATAACACATAAACCCTCTTTGGCCTGACCTTATAGCAGGTGTGCCTTTCACTCTGCTGTGAGCTCCACTCCTGGGTCCTATCTTGTGTAAGAGGACATATTTATATTTACATTGGGTAGTAAGTTAACTGGTTGAAATTTGAGGTGCATTTTGACCAAAAAACAAAACAAAACAAAACAAAAAACACACAAAAAAAACCAGGGCCTCCCCTGGTGGTGGCGCAGGCAGTTGAGCGCCACACTATGAAGATGTCTGCAGCCTCTGCAGCATCGGTTTGATCTTGGCCGGCTGGCGAGGGTCCCACGTGGTTTGGCAGACCTCTCCTGTCATGCCCACTGCTCCCCTCAGCAGTGTATTTCGTCAGTCTGCCTGTTCTTTTCCCACTCTCTCTCTGGTGAATCCTCTCACCCTCCGGCAAATCTGGCCTACACCTGGTTCTTGTATAAATAAATAAATCTTAAAAAAAAAAAAAAAACAAAATTTTCAGGAAATATCTATTTAGAAATATTCTCATGTTACATAGAGTACTTAAGAAACTTGGTGTGTTTTTATTTTTCTGTGAACTATTCCATCCAGATCCCTGGTATATTAGGGACATGGGAAATGGAAGGGTTTAGTTACAAACCTTTTCTTTGACAGCCTTGTCTCTCTCCTTCCTCACACTTCTCTGTCTTGCCTCTTCAGAAAGTTTTCCTTCCTGCCTGCCACCTAGTGGACTTTAGCACTCCCGAGGAGTAAGTCCTCTTATTGCTTTTGTCCTCTCTTCATAGGCCCTTTCCTTCAGACTCTGGAATGTCCTGCTGTCTGGATTTCCCCAATAAAATTTGGTAACTGATTTTCTTGTGGTCAGGGAAAGAGACTTTGTATTCTTTCTGTGTGACCTATTGTTTGCAGTTAGCACTGTGGTCCACCCTTCCTTCAACCAAAAGCAGGGAGAACCAAACTGTAGCCAAGACTGGCAGACTGGCTAGATGGAATAGCTAGCAGGCCTGCTATGCTCATTTGCCTTCCCCTCTGCACTGTTCCCAGGGGTATCCTCTGCCCCTGGTGCTCTTCTCATAGACATGCTGGATCTTTTTTTTTTTTTTTTTTTGGCTTGACATGTTATGTATTAAAATTTTGTTATTCACTCTTGACCCACCAGGATATAAAGGTTTTCTTTTGTATACTGTTCACAGTTCCCAGGCACAGTCACACAGTAGGGCTACCATAAGTGTTTGTTGAATGGGCCACAGAACTGGGTGGTGAAAAGTCTGATAGTTTTATTTCCTAGCATTTGCTCTCCTCGGATCTCCTCCTGTTGAAGACAAGTTCGGATCATGTTCGGTGCTCCCTGGGAGACTTGGTCAAAGCCAGGGGATTTTAAAGTCTATTAGATCCCTGAGTGTGAGCCCAGTAGGAGTGGTTGTAGTTGACATAAAAGATTTTCATGTGGAATGGCTCAGACTTTAAAGGCCTGATTTTGTTGTTGTATGGCCATGTTAAAAGCCTGAATTTGTTGTTGCATGGCTTAGTTAAGAGCCTGAATGTGTTGTTGCACATTCTCAGTATGTGAAGTAGAACATCTCCCTCTCATAGAAACAAGAATGTAGCAAATGGCGCTTACACATATTACCAAAAAAACACCCAGAAGCACAGACTGTAAAGGGATGGCTTGTAAACCACCTGTGTATGTATACCCGTGATAGTAAAATCACATGCCATACACCAGGCTTCATCAAATTATTTACATTAATGAAACTGGTGGTGATATTTAATGGAAGAAGGCTACTCAAATTCAAGGCTGGAAGGAAACTGAGAAAACTCAAGCTAGGGATGAAACTGTATAGGTTCATGGTTGAGGCCATATTTGAGTCAAAAACACACCTACAAGGGCTGTACGTACAGCACAGGGAAAAAACAGACTTTTCAGGACTTGAGACAAATATTACACTGCGAGTCCTGCAGAACTAGTGCGCTTATGGTGACCAATGCAAGGAATGTTACTTTGGGCTGTTCAACCACGGGTGTAACTTGGAAACCACGCTGGGTGCCAAACTGTTATAGAGCAGCCCCGATACAAAACGGGGTGCCTGACTGTGGGTCCTCACCCGCGCGCTTAAAAGGACTTATCAATGCTCTACTGCAGGCACACACGAAAGGTTAATAAAAGGTTTATTTACAAGGGAAGGGGAAATGAGGAAATGTACAGCTCAGGGAGAAAAGTGGGAGACAAAGTTTTAAATGAGTCCTACCCCATCAGCTGATCTGGAATCCCAAATGGCACTCTGAGAGCTGGCTGCAAGCCAGGAGCCATGAAGCCAGGAGTCAGAGCGACAGCGAGCCACCCCAAGGCCCACGTGTTTGGTTTTTATACCCAACCTGGCTGCTTAACTCCACCCTCAGGTCCCAGCCACCTTCCCTTTGGTGGTGATGGGATTTGTCTTTCCCAATGTCTTGATGGCTTTAGTCTGGACTGGGAGTGGAGTCCACAAAGCCTGTATGGGATTAGCTCAGGACATCATTTCCCCCTAACAGTTTGAATTCTGATTCCAGGTGGTTTTAGTCATTGTATGAGTTTTGAGGAAAGCTTTCTGAGACTGTTTCCTCAAAATACCTGCCTCCTTGGAGTGCAGTAGAGATGAACTCTAATATATATGTAAACGTTGGACACATAGGAAGAAAGATAAATGTGGTAGGAAGTGGTTGTTAGTGTTTCAATTAGATTCTATGTGACTTTCTATTGATGAATGGCCTTATTTCCTCAGTTGTATTGTACTAACTGCCCTTTACTAATTAAGGGAAGCTGTTGAATATAATGGTTAAAAGATGGGTAGGTGACTTTGGAATTTGATATTTGGGATGCGGTCCTTCTTTCTGCCATTTGCCAACACAGTGACACTAGATGGAAGTGAGCCTTAACTTACAAGCACCACAAATGACTAAGGGCAGTGTTTACTGCAGAATGAATACCAGTGAGATAATGCTGAACACAATGTTTGGTCCATAGGAAGTGCCCAGTCACTCCTATCCTAGATAATAATGATAGTCACACTAGCTAGTAGAGTTTAAAAGAAGCATAGACTTCATCACGTCCAACTCCAGTACTCCTACTCTGCTTCTAATTCTGCCTTCTAGAGTAATAAAGGACAAATCAGTATCCTTTTCAGTTACAGCCTCTTATATACTTAAGATTGCATCCTATCATGGACTTAATTAATTATGCCTCTCCTTCATATGTTGAAACCCTAGCCCCGATAATGACTGTGTTTGGAGATAGGGTCTTTAGGGAGGTAATTAAGGTTAAATGAGGTCAGAAGGATGGAACCCTAATCCGGTAAGAATGATGTTCTTAAAAGAAGGGAAAGATACAACTGAGATGAGGAGGTAGCTAACTACACGATAGAAATAGAGGCTACACCAGAAACTGACCCCGATGGGTCAAGGACTTCCAGCCTCTAGAACTCTGAGGAAGTTCTGGAAGCCGATTCTTAAGCCAACTAGTCTGTGGTATCTTACAGCAGCCTGAGCTGATTATACAGATCCTTTTTCTATTCTTATATTATCACCCCTATCTTATCTTAGTTCTCCTCTCATAATGGTTTTCGGATGCATTACCACCCTGGTCACTGCAGCTTCAGGTGTGCAGTGCTTTTTTAAAAATGAGAAACCCCAAGAGGACTCAGACTTCTAAGTGGCTTGAGCAGACGGGGTACTGAACACTACCCTTCTAATAAGATATTGTTAGGTAGGTGCCTGGACAAGCCCCCAACACTCATGAATACCCCAATCTATATTTCATCTATATTTTATCCCATATCTAAAAGTTTGTCTTGTTAACTTCAGTTTTTTTCCCCCCTCAGACTATAGAAGTAATTCTTTTAGGACCCTAATTGGCTAAGACTTCAGAGGTCTAGACCAACCAGCTAATCTAGTTACTCAGTGCCAGCAGTTTTTGTGTTTTAGTCAGTTGGGACTGCTATGATAAATTACTATAGAAAAAGTGACTTTAACAATAAACATTTATTTCTCATAGTTCAGGGGTTGAAAGTCCAAGATCAGGGTCCTGGTGTGGTCATATTCTAGTGAAGGCCTCTTAACTTTACAGTGGTCAAAAGTTTACAGTGGTCAAACTTTTGCTGTATGTTCACATGGTAAAAAGGGAGTGACCCAACCCTCATTCTTATAAGACACTAATTCCACTCTGAGGGATCCACCCTCATGACCTAATCACCTCCCAAGTACCCACCTTCATATACCAACACGTTGGGATTAGGTTTTCAACATATGCATGTGAAGGGGTGGGGGAAACACAGTGAGTCCTTGCACTGTGTTCCTAACAGTAGCTGCACAGTCTGCTCCATCCAGTAGTGGTGTTACAGGGCAGCCCTGATATAAAACGGGTTGCCTGACTGTGGGTCCCCACCCGTGTGCTTAAAAAGGACTTACTACTCCGCTGCAGGCACACACAAAAGGTTAATAAAAAATTTATTCACAAGGGAAGGGGAAATGAGGAAATGTACAACTCAGGGAGAAAAGAGGGAAATAAAGTCTTAAATGCGTCCTACCCTTTCCCGCTGATCTGGAATCCCAAATGGCACTCTGAGAGCTGGCTGTGAGCCACGAGCCAGGAGGCCAAGCGAGAGAGAGCCCCCCAAGGCCTACATGTCTGGTTTTTATACCAAACCTGGCTGCTTAACTCCACCCTCAGGTCCCAGCCACCTTCCCTTTGGTGGTGATGGGATTTGTCTTTCCCAATGTCCTGATGGCTTTGGTCTGGAGTGGGGGTGGAGTCCACAAAGCCTGTATGGGATTAGCTCAGGACATCCTTTCCCCATAACAGTGGGAGCTTGTAGTTTTGCCATGGGACTTATTCCACTGTTGAATTCCTGCAAGTATTGGGAAGACTGTGTATGTTGAGTCAAAATCTGACACTCTATGTAGCTTCTAGTCTTAGATTTCACTTTTTTTCTCTAGAATAGCAGAAAATATTCTGTCTTCATGTTGTAGTTTCTCATAGACCACTCTCATCCCTCCTGTCATTTGCACTAAATATTATAGCAATATTTTACTTATCATCAGAGAAAATCAATTCCACTTGGTTTTCATAAGCCAAAGATACATAGATAAATGAATCTGGAAATACATAAATAAAGGAGGAGCCTATTTGACAGAGGGATACTGTATTTGGTTTGTTTCAGTGAGTAGCATTTATCAGATCATTATCTCTGCAAATAGACTGAGGAAATAGGCAAATCATTCTTTATTATTTTTATCAGTAAGATTCATACCTTTCCTCTCTGTGTAGGTGTGGTAAGCATTAAATCTTGATCTGAACTCCTTATAATATTTTAGAACTGGAAAGTACCCAACAATTCATTTCTTCTCGACACTTCTGCGACAGACAGTTATTTTTTTTGTGTGCCAGATTCTCTTCCTTTGTTGTGGGAATTAAATGCAAATGGAAAACTGTGGCTGAGCTGCAGTTTGAAGTGGCAGTCCTCTGGCCCACGTTAGCAGTCAAATCTGGTGTGTGATCTCTGGCATTGAGTTCTCAGAAGAGTGGTTTTGAGCTCCTGCCTGTAAAGACTGTTGGAGGCAGCAGGTTGGTAGACTATGTCCTGGGTTTTGTCGTTCACCAAAACCCAGGTGAATAAAAGTCCTCTGTGGTGAAGCAGTGGCTCCGGGGCTCCAGCTGTGCTGTTCAGTGGCAGCACCTTGGCTGAGCTTTGCTGTGCTTGGCCCCAGCCTGAGCCTTAATCTGCTGCCCTTCTGCAGATTAAGCTATCCAATATCTTGTTAATAAGTACTCTTTAGGGGCCTCCCCTGGTGCAGTGGGTTAAGCGCCCTCAGCAGTGCTTTCAGTCCATCTGCCTGTTCTTCCCGCTCTGTCTCTGGTGAATCCTCTCACCCTCTGGTGTCTCTGGCCTGTACCAAGCTCCTGTATAAAAAAATAAATCTTAAAAAATAAATAAATACTCTTTATGCTTAAACTAACCTGAGACATGTCCTTGTTTTTAATCAGGAACCCAGCCAGGTGTGCCCTTATTTGACTGTTTTCAAGTCTTGGTATAGAATTCTGCTGTTTAATCAGCCCTGCCTAAGCACATCTGAGGTTTGCATGTGCTAGTTAAGGAATGCACTCCCTAAGGTGTATAATTGCTATTTATGTGGCACTTAGGAGTTATTTCTTCTCATCCTTAACTGATTAATTTTCAGAGTACTCATGGGAAAGACTTTTTTGATCCTTTCAAAGCAGAGAAGGAGGTCAGGAAGGAACATGACAGAATTTTTGGAATTTAGGACATGGAGTGTTATAAAAAAGTGAAACTATGTCTGATTGGCTGGTGGAAAGGTTATAATATAATTAGAAGTACTGAAGTTTTTACTAAACTGTTTGGGAGAACTTTAATCGTAAATATAAGAAAATGAGAAAAGTTGGTTTATTGGTGATTGGCTGTATTGGGGTAAAAGAGGGACTTTGCTTTTCTTTAACTTAGCATGTATTTCTCATTCCAAAAATCCAGATAGTCAAGAATAATTAATGTTATGCTTAGAGATGTATATGTGTTTCATTAGCAGGAATAAACTTTAAAAAATTTTAAAGCTATATGTAATTTGGAGGACTTAAGAGACAAAACCTCCTGTAGGCCATACATATGGAGACCATGTGTAAGGTAAGGAAAAATGTCAGGCTTTTCTGCCTTCCCACCATCAGGATAGATGAGGGAACCCTGTGATCCTGAATGCATGCCTGATAGCGGGCACCTGAAGTGGGTACACCTGTGCTAAGACTGTGCTTTTAAGGGCAGCGTCACGGGGATACCAGGAGAAGCTGAAGCAGAAGCCGAAAGAGAAGCTAAGAAGCAGAAGCAGAGAATGCCAGAGAGAGTGAGGCTTTGCTGGGGGCTGGGAGCACTGCCAGCCTCCCGGCCGCCTAGTTCCCCTGCCTGCCATATGCCTGGTGAACCCCAATAAAAGACCTGCAAAACCCCTGAGGGCTCCAGAACTCCTCCTTTACCCGGTCTGCATGGGATCAGAAAACCTGCACTGTGGCGTTTCTGCCCCTTACACCATGTGTCTGATGTCTGTAGACCCTAAAAACAATCCTTCCTCCCCCGTGAACATTTGTTTCTAGTGACTAGAATGTTCAGATTTTGAAAGATTCCTGGGTTTACTTTATATTGCACCCATTTATTTTAAATTGCAAGTAAACAGGTATTCTGGTCTATAAAGTATGAGAGCCAAGGCTGATAGTAATAAGAGATTCCTTCTAACAATTTGGATACTGAATTTTCCTAAAGATGAACTTTCAAAATATCATGGGCATTTGATAATGTGATCTTACACTATCTAGCTGAAAAATCTCAGGGAAATTTTTCTTGCTTATTAGTCCATTTCTGCAAATAAGTTATAACGTAAACTCTCCTCAGAAATTGCTATTAATAAAAAGCAATTGGTACAAAGTAATTTTTAACAGCTCTTACAATGTGGATATCTTGTATTTCATTGCTCTGCACCTATTAAATAAATATATTTTATATTGGAACTTAAGAGTTTAAAGAATTTTATCTTTTTTCAGAATAGACACTTTGGAAAGCTATGTACTTAGTTTTTTGATGTTACAATAGTTTGACATGTTTTTGGATCTTTTTTTCTTTGAAATTGTATTTATATCCTCTATTGCATTAAAAAATTATCCTCAGTGGTGATGGATCTTTATTTTTTGTGGGTGGATTTTATTTTTGAGACAGGCAACAATTTTTAAACCTTGGTCTCTAAGACAGGTGATAGATTGCAAGCTATGAGACAATTTTTCTTTAGTGCGACATCATGTATGTCTATAAAGAAACCTTCCACATCCCTCCAAAAATACTGGCTTTGAAGGTTATTTTACAATAGGAATTTAAAGGATTCACACAGCGTTCCTTGAAATAATATGCACAGCTTACCAGTTTAACTGTTTGTGGATAATTTATTTACATATATAAATTCTGTTTTTACAATAGAGTTCAATATTCTTTATGAGCTGCTTGTGAAATCTTCAATACCTGAGTATCCTGATTAATCAGAATTGAAATTGGGAACAGTTTCTCTGAGCTGGGAAATCTTGGTTACAGGTTCATCTTAACTGAGGGCATGCTGCCCTTGAGGAAAGGGTGTAATGTATTCACTGTTTCCTACAAGGGACCTGAAGTCCAAAACAATTGAGAACCAATTGTTCCTGTTCTGGCAGTTTCAGGAACCGTGGCAACATGGATGTGTATTTGTGCCCTGCTTCTTTCATTTGTCCGAGCTGTTCCTAAGAGCTGCTCTGACAGTCTCCGTAGCAGAAGCTTGGTTCTCAAGGGGGTGACTAGTTTCACGTTGGCAGCTTAGATTTTAGATCATTCACCAGCCTCTTGTTAAGCCTGGAAGCAGTTCCCCTCATCGTTTCTGGGAATATTTGATTGCACCCTTAGTACCTCATCCTAATTCCATGCACTTGGAAATAAGTGTTGGGAGAAGTCTGTGTTTGCCCAGCTAAGTGATTTTCCTGATAACCAGATTATTATTTTTATGTGCCTTCATCTTCAGGCCTGGCTATCTTGGAAGTTAGTGAATATTTTTAGTAAGTATAAAGGAATCACCCCTACCAAAGTATGTGATCATTTGCCTTTCCTTTTTTTCTAATTTTGGTGATAAGAGTGAGAACACTGTCTTGAGAATCAAAGGAGGTAAGGTGTCTTTATGGACCAGCTTATATACAGTTACAGGATTTCAGCAGGGCGAACCTGGGATGTGTGAGGTAGACTAAAAATAGTTAAGTGAACAAATAAGTACAGTTTAATGTTGTCTAGGTTTAATGTGGATATAGCATTTCATCAGTGGTAATCTTTAAATACTTTTATAGCTCTAAAGTAGAATTCCCGTCTGATACATCTTAGAGGCTATGTGAAAAGAAAGTCAAGTAAAAGTCTTTATGAAAAGATAGAGTCCCATCTGCCTGAAATGGTTTACATGGGGTAAAGCAGTTGGAATAATTTTTTCTCTTGTCTCTTAGTTCTGTTTTTCAGAGCTTCTCAAACTTTTCCCCTGAACTACCCCTAATAGCAAAATCTTTGTAACATCGCCTTCTACCCCTCCTCCAACCCTGGTGCGCTTATCCTGAAGCAGCCAGCTGCAAGAGCATCATTACTTTTATGACTCACTTAAAAAATACACACCAATTTTGCATTCCATTTCAAAAAATATTTATGTTAATATGAAATTCAGGTTTTAAAAGACCATTATTCAAACCTGAGCTACAAGAAAATGTGCCCAGTGGTCCCTACACTATGTACCCCTTTGTGCATGGTGAGTAACCCTGAGGATTTGAGGATACTCCTGGAAGCCAAGGATAACTGGAAGCCAAGAGGTCTGGGGGGACAGATGCATTTTTAAGATTGTTCTAGTTTAGAGTGTAGAAGTGTGGTGAGAAATCCCTTACTGAAATCCAAGTCAACTATTTCCCTGACTCTCGCTCTGTGTGCCAGCGATAAACCTGGGAAAAATTATACTGCACATTTTTCCTCCAATTTTTAAAGGGAGATTAAAATACTTGCTGCCTAGTCCCCTCATTGGGTGTTGTAAGGATTAGTGAACTCAGGCTACTACTGTGTCCTCAGCTCACTGGAAGAAGTGGGCATGGAAACCACCAGGTGTCACACTTCCAGGGATTTTTATTCAGGCATGGCTTTCACTGCATGGCTTTCACTGTGTTACTAAGCTTGCATTTATTTCATTCACATATTTCTTTAAACAATAAAATGCTGCATTAAGCCTGAGGCCGTCAAGTAGGTATGATAATATCCATGTGTCAAAATAAAGAGTGGGCCTGTTTGCCTCACATGTTTTAACTTGCCATATGTCTCAAGAATCCTGCAAACTTGACTTCTTCCTGTTGGATTGGACACTCTATAGCTTTTTACTGCATTTTGCAGCTTTAGATCTGTTTGCGGTTACTCAGTCTTTCAATAATTCTAGTCTGTAATTTTTAGAGCAGAGTTTAAACTTTGTGCCCTCATAGAGTAGTAAATTGTCATTCTGGCCACCTGATGTGCAGTCTCATCAGGGCATAGGTCAGTGTCATCTCCCCTGGAGGGGGTGGTGGGATGAGAGAGAATAAAGCCTTTTGGCCCTTTTGTGAAGAGCTTAGTAGGTGGGGCTGGTTGCTGCAGAGCACTAAGGTATCCCTTAGGTACCTTTCTGTTGATTACCCTGGGCTTTGGCTATAATGTGCTCATATCTCTTTAGGAGGCCCAAACCTGACTGGTAAAACTGAGTTTAAAAGTCAGTTGCCAGATGGTTAAGAAAGACATTTCTGAATGAGCAATGAATGAGACTACTGTCATGGAAAACAGCAAAGTTTAAAATAATGTTGATATTCAGGATGGTAAATGGGGGGAGGTGGAAAAAGGATGGGAGCAATATAATTTTAAGCTTTTAAAATTCCACTGAAGTATAATGCTTAATTGTTAGTATAGTCTAAGCAATATGTTAGGCACATTTAAAAATAGCTTTTTAACATGAATGAACCTTTTTATGAGCTGAGCTTCAATGAAGAACAAGTTGGTCATGCAAATTATGTTTTAGTAGTCTGGTTAAACATTTTAGGGGCTGGGATTAAAAAAACATTTCAGGGTTTCTTTCCCCCAAAGTAACAAATGTGACCAAAAAAGCAATGTTAATTATAATAATAGCTCCTATTGGATAGCCCAATGAAGAAATCTGTGTCACTTTGTTTACAATTTATGTTTTCTTTGAGTTCTAGAGTATGCAGAGGGTGGCTTAGATATAAAATGGAGACACTGGCTCTGAGTCAGTTGAGAATAGTTGTAGACACAGGAGTCTTTTGTCTCTTTCTGGGAAAAAATCAGCCAGTTCAGAGCTACTCAAACACTCCAGCAGCTTTGGAGATCAAGGGAAGCCTTGGCCTAGAGAAGTTAAGAGTGGTTGGTAGCTCAGTGTTAGAGGAAACACTATAAGCAGAAAATCACTGCCTCTTCTATGAATTGGTCGTGAGGCAACCCAATCCTTGAAATGAAAAAGTTAAGTGATTCAGGTTTTAAGAAGTAAAGCACTAACTTTGTGCAGTGTAATGAGTTCTTAATTAGAATTAGAAAACAGTAAACTTCTAAGAAACTATGGTAACTATTTTAAATCAACAGTTTTGCTTGTGAGTACAGGCAAATCCAGATGAGAATACAGACAGCATATATGTGCTGACTTCTTAATAAAGTGTTGTATTTTTTGGTAGAAAGTACTAAAATGCATAAATTCCATGTTTTTTTTGTAACTCCTTTGAGCAGGAAGAATGCCTACCTGTTGGGCTAGGTAGGTACTGATATTCCGTTCTTTTTAAGATTTATTTATGTATACAAGAGCTGGGATGCAGGCCAGAGATGCCGGAGGTGAGAGGATTCACCAGAGACGGAGTGGGGAACAGAACAGGCAGAACTACTGAAATACACTGCTGAGGGGAGCAGCAGGCAAGGCAGGAGAAGTCTGCTGTGCCATCTGGGTCACCTCCTTGGCCAGGGATAGAACTTGTGCTGCAGTAGTTGCGGATAGCTTCCTAGTGCTGATGCTTAACTACTTGCGCCACCAGGGAGGCACCTGGTACTGATATTGTAGTACAAGGATGAATGAATGCATTTGATGGGGGTCATTGTTTTCCAGGGACATTTTTTGCTTCATGTTGCAATAATGTAGACTGTATAGTTCAACTATAAGTAAACTCTTAAAATATTGCAATCCATTAAGTTTGGAGTACTATTAATAAATAATTTATGCATGAAACATTACTACTGACCATTCACCCATCACCCTCCATTTCTTATTTGTTTCCAGCTATGTTGTATAGCAGATATACCCTGGCAAGATAAACGTAAGAAGCTAGTCAGTGGTTCTGATTTTTAAGTGTTTTGATGGTCTCTACTTAATCCTGGAATAATTTTGAAGGTAGAGAACTGTTTGTCTTGTTGATGCCTTACATTTTAGTGGCTAGCCAGTAAAATAAAATAAGAAAACACAACAACTAAAGTTCATAAACTGAGACTCCATGGCACAGAGAAACCACAGAGAACTTGGGATAGATATGAGAAGAGTTTTGAAGGAAATTTTTAGTTTTAGAAGCAGAAATTAAGGAATCAAATTATTTGTGGTTATAATGGATGGGAATATAATAAGCTCTCTAAGCTCCTCCAACAATCCTGACAGATCTTGGTTCCACCATTTGTCTGATGTGAACATTAACCTTCTATATCTCCTTTTCATTGAGATAGGAGTGACAATAGAATCTAGAACTCAGATGGTTGTAAAGATTACTGTGGTAAGATTATATATAAAGTTTTTAACACAGTGCTGACTCGTAATTTATAATCACATTTAACTTTTTAAATAACTTCTCATGATTTAAAAAAAATTTAGTTCTTTGTTGGATAGCTTTTTATTATGATTTCTGCATTGCTACTCTGATATTCAAAGAATGCTTTTCCTATCACATCCAACTATTTTTCCCTCTTGCTTCTTCTGTCTCTTGTATTCTAATCAGACATGCCTTTGACTATTAATCACCAGAGGACATCTCTTTGATCATGTTTTTCCCTTAATTAGTATTCCTTCTTATCTATCAAAGACTATACTCCACATTTTGGCATTCATAATTTTTCAAAATCAATGAATAGTTGAGTGTTGTCCCTGTTCAGGGCATGCATCTAAGTGTGAAAACTCAGAGAAAGATAAAATAGAGCCTCAGGATTTAGTACTAATTATCCACATTCCCTTGATGGCCTACTCATTAGATATTATTGTAAATGTTGTAAGAGATTATTATAAATGTTGAATGAGGAGAGTAGCACAGGCATTAAGTGCTACAGGAGTTCCAAGGCAAGGACAACATGATAAATATGTGTCATGTGAGACTTGTACTGTGCCTTGAAAACAGAGTTGAGCATTAGGGAGGCAACCTTCTTTCACCTGCCTTCTTGTTTCCAGAAGAGGGACAATTTTGTGAATGGGACTGACTTTACCTGAATGGTAAATTTGGGGAAAAGAATACTCTTCAGGACTCTTTGTCAGGTTTGATGCTCTTGGCTTTTTCTTTCTTCATAGACCTGGTCCTGTTGGGGTTGTCTAGTTATGCCAATGATTGGCTTGGTTGTCTGCTACAGACCTTTTTCTTCAGTCACCTTTATCAGTGCTGACTATGCTATCTTGACTCCCATTCTCTTTTGGTTGGATGTGATCATGGAGAGAAGGGTAGAAGAACAGGTTGGTGGAATCATAAGGCATTAAACACTGAATAGATGATTACTGTAGGTGAATGTTCTGGATTGATGAAAATGGATAGAAGATTGGAGCCAGACTGTACAAGGCTTCAGTGTGGACTTCATTCAAGCTTTGTGACCACTTTTGAAGTATACAGAGTTTTGTCTTAGCATTATGAATCTGATAATGCTATAAATATATCACTGTTTTTATACATCTATGTTACTTCAGTTGGGATTCATGGAACTTTGAACTTTGGATCTTTAGCAACTCTACTTGCAAGAATCTAATCCACAAAAAATCTAGTCCAGGGTCTCCCTGCCCTGGTGGCGTAGGGGTTAAGTCTTAGTGCTGTCATACTTCTCTCAGCACTGCGGCCTGAGTTAAATCCCAGGCCAGGGAGCTAGCATAAACATAGCGCAGCAGACCTCTCCTGTGTCGTCCACTGCTCCCCTCAGCAGTGTATTTCAATGGATCCTCCTGTTCTGCTCCCTACTCTGTCTCTGGTGAATCCTCTCACGCACCTCTGGCCTATCTCCCAGTTCTTGTATACATAAATAAATAAAAATAAATCTTAAAAAAGTCTAGTGGGGCCTCCCCGGTGGTGCAGTGGTTGAGCGCTGGGTTGCGAAGCTGCCCGTGGCCTCTGCGGCGCCGGTTCGATCCCTGGCTGCTCCCCGGCCGCTGGAGGAGGGTCCCACATGGCGCGCAGACCTCTCCAGCCGCCCGCTGCTCCCCTCAGCAGTGTACTTCGGTCCTTCTGCCTGCTCTGCTCCCTGCTCTGGCTCTGGTGAATCCTCTCACCCTCCCGCGCTTCTGACTGTGCCCAGTGCATGTATAGACAAAAAACAAAAAACAAACAGAAAATAAATAAATAAATAAATAAAGCATGCCTCTATAAAAAAAAAAAAAAAAGTCTAGTGCACAAAATGTTTGAGTAGCACTGAAATACTGTTCTAGAATGTTTCATTCCTCCTCTGTTACCTTTCTCAAGTAGGAACCAGAACAAGCAATTTTGGATCACTTGCTCCTCCTGTGGGTGAGGCTGATGTCAGGACAGGCATATATTGATGTTCTCAAAGAAGTAATTGACCAAATGGGACCTACAAGTCCTGAAAGTCCTAAAGGAATTATTTACTTTGAGCTTGCTTATGTAAGCAACTGATTTTTAGGTAGTTTATTCATTTTTTGCTTATAATTGCATAGTTTGTATCTCTGTAAAAGTAAGCCATGTAAAATGAGACCTTTATAGTATCGCAGGTAGTATGAGCATCCTACGATGCTTAAGTCTTTTTACATATTGGCTGCCCATCACCACTTTCCTGAAGCTAGATGCCATGAATTTATCGGTGGAAAACTGGGCAATTAACACATCCTGCCTTGTCAGGATATTTTGAAGAAATGACTTTACTGGTAATCAACAGGGGTACTAAACATCTGTATACTGTATTTCACTTTTCACTGTTATTTAAAATTAAATTAGAGGAAAACATTTCACATCCATTGATAATATTATTTGAAAATTGACTTGGAATTTTTTGTTAAATTTCTATTTTCGGGACCTTATGTTTTCTTTAGTGTCCTTCTTTACCTTGACTTGACAGATGCTTGATTTACTGGCTCTTTTACCTCAGCTCATGCACATTTATTCATAATAGACATCTGTTAACACCCAGAGATGCAGTGTTTCTTGTCATCTGGTCAGGATTTATGTTCTGCAGCCAGAACCAGATACTTCCCAGGGGAGAAGGGTGTGTTACCAGCTTGTAATCATTTGGTGTTTTTCAAGAGGGGAGATATTTTGCTTTGGTAAAATTTAGGTGGACAGTATATTTTCTTTAGAAATTAATGTAGTGAGTATATTATTCATATCATTTTCATGTGCTGTTTTAGCTTAAATTGCAGCATGGATTTTATGACTTTGAAAATGTTTGTGTTTGCCTAAGCAGTTGGATAAATGCAGGAAGGTTAGGGAAATGACTTATGCTTTTTACAATAGGTAGAAAAGGATATTGGGTTTAATTTACCTGATCTCTCACATACCTCCTTAGAAGAGATGAAAATCAGAAAATTATGTCTGATTTTTTCTTAATCAGAAACAGTCTTTACCATGTTGTATTTGTAAGAGAGACTGCTAAGCAGTACATACTTCATTAAAATACATAGCCGCCACACAGAGGTGACTTGTAAGTTAAATAAAGATGTGGCAAACTAAGCTGAGAAAGACAATTGCCATAATTCCCAGTTTAGATTCACATTTAGCACCCATTTTCCTTCTTGTCAAAGTGACAACATCTTTTTAAAAAAAATTAGATCAGATTTAATTTTGTTTCAGAAGTTAGCGGAACCTTTGAAATAACTATAGGTATTTTCATATATATTTTACAAAGCCTAGATTTAAGTGACTACTAAGGCTGACAACTTAGTTTTGCTTTATCTAAGTTCTTTGTGAAGTTTCTGCCAAGGTTTCAAGATTTCGTTACTGAGTTTATAAGGAGTCAGCAGAAAATATTTGAGAACTCTTACTGAGAGCCTCTAGTCTCTGCTTTGCAGTGCTTGTTTTGATTGTTCTTTTTTTTAAGAGTCTATAGAGATGCGTTTGTGTATGTTATTTACTCAAGGTCTGGTTGATTTCCTTAGAGGGATACTGATTATGCTGTGCTGACTTTAGATGGTCCCTGTGGCTTTTCAGTGTTCCCTTGTGTCACCTAGCATAAATCCTGAAGTATTCTGGGTACGCACCAGAGCCCTGCATCTGTAACAAATAAGGAGATATATTCAAAGACTTGAATTTTTTTTTTTTAAATCCTGGATCTCACAAAAATGTAGATCAATAAACATAATTTGGGAGAAAAAAAAGAAAGCCTGGATCTTTATATTGTCTGCTTCATTTATAACTTTTGAACATTATTAGAAACAACAGGTCCAAAATCTGAGGAAGGTGAGAAAAACTAGGAGGAGATAGGGAAATAGTAAGGAAAGGTGAAGACTTCAGTTCCTGGTCTTTGCATTTGCTGTTGAAGGTCTCCCCTGTCTGTCAATACTGATTATAAAACGGTGAGACAGGCACAGAAGATATTGAGAACTACTAATATTTGATGCTAATTTAAAAAAATATATATTCCTTTTTTGAAGCTTTAAAACATTTTATTTACTTAGTGCCTTAGTGAAGTTGCTATGAGAAAAACTTGATCCCTGCATCTTACATTTGTTTTCTGAGGGACTTTATTACAAATGAATGTTTGTCATCCTAATTCCTAGTCCCTAACTTTACACATCATAGTCCCCTCAAAAAACAAAGCAGCTATCACCATTTGTAATAAGCCATTACATATTGTGAATTCATAGCCTTTTCCAGAGCAGGCATAGTCCCTCCAGGGGGGATATCATCTGTCTGGTCAGAAGACAACTAAAATGGTCTGTAAAAAGTCCTTTGACTCTGTCAAAGGCTTGCTTTCATGTTCTTTCCTCTGACTTCACATATGTGTCCATGTTGATGAAAGGGTGCACAGTGACCCTAAGGCTTGCTCTGGGACTCCCTGTGTGTCCCCATTAGGTTGACTTCCCTGCCTCCAGGCCTGGATAAGCAGCAGCACCCCCAGCTGCCCCATCTCCAGGGAGTGTGCTTTCAGGAAACCAACTGAGTGAATAGGTAGCAGCTGGTATAGGGAAGAAGAATGGACCTCCAGGGGGCTTTAAAAAAGGCCATGAATTCAGCTCTAGTCTCTGTACGCACACTGTTTTAAGAACCAGCTGGCAGCTTGGCTGGATAGTGAGGAGGTGAGGAACTGGCTTGCTTTTTGTGCCTTTCTCCTCAGCTTTGGAGTCCACTTTTTGCTTTGCCCCTTTTTAAAAAGATTTATTTTTATTTATTTATGCATACAAGAACTGGGGTGTTGGCCAGAGGTGTGGAGGAGACATGGCAGGATTCCCCAGAGAAAGAGTGGGGAGCAGAACAGGCAGATCCACTGAAATAAACTGCTGAGGGGAGCAGCAGGTAAGACTGGAGAGGTCTGCTGCACCATGTGGGTCAGCTCCCTGGCCAGGGATCGAACTCAGGCCACAGTGTCTGGGGATAGCCTGATAGTGCTGATACTTGAACCCCTGTGCCACCAGGGAGGGGCTTGCTTTGCCCTTTGGTTTTGATGTTTCTAACCTTTAAAAGTCTCAGATATGGCTTTCTTTTAACCCCATTTGTCTCCTTACTGTTTTTATCTTCTATCTGCCTTTGAGAGGCTCCCTGCCCAATCTACATGGTAACAACTGACTTAGTACCATCTATCCAGTTTGCCTGTCAAGGGAGCTTGGCTGGTTGCATGGGAGTTGTGAACTACATTGGCCATCCCCTTCCCATGCACCAGTGTCTTTCTTCTTGCTTATGTGTGCAGCCATGTAGCAAATTTATTTTTAAGTCAAAAATGCTGCTCATGTTAGGATTTGGAGCGCTCTCTTTATGGCAACATAAATTGAAGAAATGGATATTTTGTTTTTCAGCAATACAAATTTCTTAATTGTAATGAAAGAGCAAAGTATATGTGGATGAACTGTAATGACAAGGAACAATGTAGGTGGACTAACAAAGTCCATGAGACTGCAAGTCTTGTGACTGCTTTATTAATAGTAAGTTATTAATTAAAGAGGTAGATGTACTTTATGGAAGTATATGAATATGAATATATGAATGAATGAACTTTGTTTTTCCTATTAGATAGATATAGACATATACCTATAAATGTATATATTTATGTTTCTCTGTATGTCTGTATTGTTTTCTGTAGCACAGTAACACAAAAGTTGTGGCTTAAAACAACAAAAATTCATTCATTTATTCATTCTGTTATAGTTTTGGAGGTCAGAAGTCCAAAATTTGGGTTGGGTCTGAAATCCAGGAACCAGGAGGGCAGTGAGAGAGAATCTATTTCCTTGCCATTCCAGACCTCTAGAGAGTTGCATTCCTTGCATTCTTTTGCTCTTGGTCTCCTCCATCATCAAAGCCTGTAACATGGATCTTTCCTCTCACTGTGCTTTCCTCTGACTATCTTTTCTGTTTCAGATCTTGGCCTACTTGGGTAATCCAGGATAGTTTCCTCATACCAAGCATCTTAATCACATCCTCAAAGTCTTTGCCAAAAAGGCAACCTTCACAGATTAAGGGACTAAGATGTGGATATTTTGGGGGGCGTGTGTGTGTGTGTGTGTGTGTGTGTGTGTGTGTGTGTAAGGTGCTCATGTCTGGTCCTAAGTGGACCTGTTAGGATCCACTAACACAGAGGGAAGCCAGTGTTACCAGTTCTACTTGTTTTAGCCATCTTTTTCCCTGTTACCCCCTCATTCTTTGGCCTTTGAGTGTTCTGTGTTGTAACTTGAATTGGTTCTATTGCCTTTTAACGGTACTTAAGTTATCTGTCATCCTAAACAACTTACCTCTTGGTCTTAGAACTTTCAGTCTTCCTAATGCTTATTAGGCTGCCAAAACAACAGATCACAGACTGGGTGACCTTGATAGTTCCAGAAGAAAATTATTTTCTCCTAGGCCTGGAGTCTAGAAGTTCAAGATCATTGTGTCACAGGGCTGTTTCTTCTGGGGGCCTGTCTGTGGCTTGCAGATAGCAGCCTTCTCCTGGTATTTTCAGAGGATCTTTCTCCTGTGTGTGTCTGTGTCCCAATCTCTTAAAAGGACACCAGTCATATTGAATTAAGGCCTACCCTAGTGACTTTATTTTAAGTTAATTATCTCTTTAAAAACCTTATCTTCAAACACAGTCACATTTAAGTTACTGGGTTAAGACTACAGTTGACAAATTTGGGGGTAGGACACAGTTCAACCCATACCACCTGATCATTGCTTTTTGCAGTGTTGGCATTAAGCTTCTTGTCCCTGCCTGTGCTTGGCTTGACATGTGCTGTGCTCTGCTGCCATGGGTCTGACTTCTGCTGGGTGTTGGAAGCAGATAGGATTGAGCAGGATCAAATGTGGAGTGTGCATGTTGGAATTGTTAATTTTAATTGAGTTAGGAAATATTTTTATAGTATTTCCTTTTTAATCTTCTCTGATCAGAAGTATTACTTTATAATATACACATCTGACTAGGAGGCTTTTATAACCTCTGAACATCATACTGAATTGAAATAAAAAGGGAAGGAGTGTGTTACCCTCATCTACTCTCAACTGGCGCTGCCCTGTCTCTGCCTTCTCCTCCCAAATAAACAGAAAATTTCTTCCACTGTGTGCTTGTAGCTTTCTACTTTTTTCTCTTGATTTATTTCATAGCTAGACAGTTAAAAGCCATATAAAATGCAAGTTAAAGACTGTTATGCAAGGCATGCATTTTTTGGTCATCATGTCATTGTAATTTTATTACAAGGAAAAGATTTATGTTATTCTTTTTAATGAAATATCTGTGAAGGTGGTTCCTAAGTGTGAAGAATCACTGCACTTCAGAATTAAAAGATATTATAAGAGAGAAATTTGAATAGTACTCTTTATTGATAAGGAAGCTAAAGTCTAAAGACTACTTGTAAGTATCACTTGGGTTTTAAATGTGAATCAACTGACGGTCCACTTGCTACTGTTACTTCAAGGCCATACTTCTTAATAAGATTTATGTTTCTAAAATGACTGAGATAAAAGAAAAGAAAATATTTTATTCAATTAGTGATACAGAAGGAAAAAGTAGTGCTAAATTAAATGGGTCTTCCATCAAGCCAATTGTTTTCAAATACAACTTTTCTGAGAGTGGCAAAAACTGTTGTTCAGATAGGTGAAGATTTATTACCATTGGCATGGTAAGAGGATGTATCAGTGAGGCTCAAGGGTTTAAGATTAACTAACGTAGGGCCTCCCCTGGTGGCGCAGGCGGTTGAGCGCCGCGCTGTGAAGCTGTCCACAGCCTCTGCAATGTGGGTTCGATCCCCGCCGACCGGCGAGGGTCCCACAAGGTGCAGCAGACCTTTCGTGTCGCGCCCACTGCTCCCCTCAGCAGTGTATTTCGTCAGTCCACCTGTTCTGTTCCCCACTCTGTCTCTGGTGAATCCTCTCACCCTCCTGCGCATCTGGCCTGTACCCCAGTTCTTGTATAAAATAAATAATAAATCTTAAAAAATAGAATAACTAATGTAAGCAGAATGGATTTTATTTCACTAGACACATTAGGGAAAGTTAATGCTTTGATTTGGCCTGAATAGTGGGCCTTAGGGTCCCCACATCTGTCACAGATGGAATGTTTTATTATTATGGAGTCTTTTAGTGGGTTTTACTCCTGGGTGGACCATCCCTTTAAAAAATGGTTGTTTTCCCAAATGCCCAAAAATAGATGACTGGATCAAGAAGATGTGGTACAAAGATAAAAAAAAATGGTTGTTTTCTAGGAGTGTCTGAATATACTTTGAACATGGCCTGTCTTTCAGACCTTAGCTAAAGGGAGCTAATAGACCAGCATCACCATCATCTGAGAACTTACTTGAGGAATGTAGAGTATTAGGTCCCATCCCATACCTAGTCAAGTATATTTTAACAAGATTCCCAAGTGATTCATATATCGAGTAAAGTAGAAAAACATTAATCTAGAGCAATGGCTCACAAAACAGGAGCTTTAGTATCAGTTGGAAAATTGCTAGAAAATGCAAATTCTTACTACAGACATCCCAAACCTGCTGCATAGGAAACTCTTGGTGAACCCCAGCAATACTTGTTTCAATAAACTCTATATGTGATGCTAATTCATGCAAAAGTTTGAGAACTACTCTAGAGCCACGTGTTTCAAACAGTTTGATCATGACCCATGGTGAGAAATATATTTTTGTGCCTTAGAAGTTTTATAAAACAACACTTTTTTACTCTGTGCTCGCAATTCCGGTAGTTTGTTTTATTCTGCTACATGTATACGTGTGTGTATATACTTACATACATAGAAGTCTGATCATCACCACTACACAAGGGCTACTAATGGCCCATGAGCTGTAATTTGAGGACACACGCTCCTGAGCAGGGTCTGTCAGTCTTCTTTTGACAGTCTGGGAAAGCTCTGAGTCTCTTGTCAGAATAATGCTTTTGAAGTGTGTATCATAATATACTTAGATTTGCAAAAGAAAACAATTATATTGGCTACCAAAATAATCAACCAATTTGTGAAATGGTTAATATTTGTGTTTTCTTCCTGATGATAAGATTTAGTGTCTTTCAAAGTAGGGATAAGAATAAATCATGTTTCACAATATCTCCATTAACTATTACTTGATGTGAAAATGGCTATAATTTCTATTGATGACAAAAATACAGTTTTGCTAATGAAACAGTTGTTTATTGTGTACATTGATATTTGAAAACAGTACTAAATTTTAGCCTAAGATAAGTGAAAATTAAAATATGACCCCCACCATCTGACTTCAGTCTTCCAGAATTTTATTGATGAGCCCCTATGGAACCAAGGTTAAGAACCCTATTCAGAAGGAACCTTTTGTTAGGGAACTGTTCTTAAACTAAATTGAGACTTTTATGCCAAAAAGTGATCTTCATGTAGTTTCTTAAAAGCTGTTCCTTCATTGGGCCTCCCTGGTGGTGCAAGGGGTTAAGTACCACACTATGAAGCAGTCCGCAACCTCTGCAGCATGAGTTTGATCCCCTGCCAGCCAGAGACAAACCCACATGGCGACGCAAACCTCTCCTGTCTCACCCGCTGCTCCCCTAGGCAGTGTATTTCATCAGTCTGCCTGTTCTGTTCCCCACTGTGTCTCTGGTGAATCCTCTCACCTCCCCTCATCTCTGTCCTGTACCCCAGCTCTTATATGCATGCATAAATAGATAAATCTTTAAAAAAAAGAAAAGGAAAACAAACTGTTCCTTCATTGATATCATCTTTTTTTTTTTTCCTTCTCTTTCCTAGCACCATAGTAATGAATGTCTTCTTTAAAATTTTCTTCCTGTTGTTTCACTGAGGCCTTGGAAGGTCACCTGCAAACCAAGACCTAAGCTATTAATAATGTTCCCTTTCCCATGCCCCCCATCTCAATATATGCACACAATTGGCTTAAATGAGGATCCCTAGGAGTTATCCTTTGGGTCATGGGTTCTGTATTCAGATTTGATCCTGGCATTAATAACTTACCAGCTGTACAATGTTGGATAGATTACTTCTATGGCTTTTTGCCTCCTTTTATTTATGTGTGAGACTGGGGTGATAGTGTGCTCGCCCCATAGATTATTCTGAGCATTACATGAGATAGTCACGTATTACATAAGAATAGTGCCTGGCCTGGGCCTCCCCCGTGGCGCAGCGGTTGAGCGCTGGGTTGCGAGGCTGCCCGCAGCCTCTGCAGCACCAGTTCGATCCCCCTCCACCAGGCGAGGGTCCCACATGGCACGCAGTCCTCTCCTGCCACCTGCTGCTCCCCTCAGCAGTGTATTTCATCGGTCTGTCTGTTCTGTTTCCCACTCTGGCTCTAGTGAATTCTCTCACCCTCCCGCACTTCTGACTGTGCCCAGTGCTTGTATAAATAAATTAAAAAAAAAAAAAGAATAGTGCCTGGCCTGGAATAAACAGTTCATAAATGTTGCCCATTGTAATTATCCTTGATTTCTCTTTTTCCTTGTTTCTTACATCAGTTTATCGGAATGTTGTAGATCCACCCTACAAAATATATTTCAAATCCATCTACTTTAGCCGGTTTCTATTGCCATCATCTTACTCTAAGTTTCCATGCTCTCACACTTGGACTCCTAATGGGTGTGGTTGCTTTTTCTCAACTCACTCCAGTCCACTTTCACTATAGCAGCCACATGATATTTTAAAAAGTGGTTAATGAACCACTGTGCCATTTAAAACCCTTTTCCTTTCTTTCACTTACACCCCTGGGTGTTTGAACTTTGCTTCCTCTCTAGTGTTAACCTCCTGCTGTGGTTCTCCTGGCTAGTCTTTAAACTTGCCCATTCAGCCACTTTTCTCTGGTCACATTGGCCTCCTCTCAGTTATTTGAGTAGCCTAGTCCTTTCATAGAGGAGGGCCCTGTGGATGGCCTCCTTCTGCTTAGATGGCTGTTTCTGTCCTTCCCTAGCTTCTTGTCCTTCTCATCTTTGCACGTGTTCATTCTTCAGAAAGCCTCTCCTAACCATCCTGTCTAAATAGGGACCCAGGTCCTCTTTACCATCCTGATGCTCCCTGAACACATCAAATTAATATTTCCTCTCTGTGGGGAAAAGGATAATTAATAACTTGTGATTATCAAGCACATAACTTCAAGAGGAGTGTGTGCCTTTTCCAAAAAGATAAATTTTACACATTACGAACATTAAGTGATTGCAGAGCTCTTTTAAGAAGTTTCTGTCTCAAAATTATGCAGGCTAGCTTTTCAATATTGGTATTGAAGAACAAAGTGTCCTCCCCACCGAACTGGTCCATAGTGGGATGATGGAATTAAAACTCAATCATGGGTTACAGTCAATCATTGCTGCTCCAAAGCATACAGTAGAAGTCATAAAATTTCCCTCTTTGAAGTAGTGGCCTGGTTGCTGTTAAACCCTTCATGCTCTCTCCTCCAAGGTGGTCAGTGGCTGCTCATACATGAGAAAAGGTGTCTCACATTCTGAGGGTGGACACCAGTGTGGGTGCTGTTGGGATCCTGGTTAATTTTTGAGTTTAGAGTAAAGTTTCCCCAATTCCCTGATTAGACTAGGGACAAATATCATTGTGTTTTGATATTGTTACCTTGTTACTTATTTTTAATTGCTCCAATTCCTAGGCCAGAGAAGGAGGCATTACTGATTTTTGGTAATTGCTTAAAGTAGATAGAAATGTCAGAGGAATTCACAGTCATAATATGTACCACTTTCCATCATCTTTGTAGTTTTTCATTCAAATTAGAGACTTTTAGAAATTCCAGAGCTCACTAAGTGAATGCTCAAATTTAGGACAATTAGTATAAATGATACTCCTGGAACTTTTAGTCTGTACCCTGTCAGAGTGAGGCTCTTGATTATATAAAAATGTGATCTCTTTTGTGGAAAGACTACTTTTCTTGGTGTATTGTAGTAGAACCCACTCACAGAATATTTTTCAGATGGGCTGTGGGGTAGTGATAATCACTTGGAAAGTATTCAAAATTAAATAGTTTTATTTACTAAATGCAGAAAAGTAACAACCTTCATTGAATTTTTTGTTTTTCATTATTTCCCTATAGGTTTCATGCTTTTCTCTTTAATATAGTCATAAACTTGCAGTGATTAACCTGTATTTTGATCTTTGTCTTTCATTTTTAATGATTTTATAGCATTCTGTCAAGTAGATATGTCATAATTGCACTGTTCTCTTGGTAGCTGATTGCTTTATGATTTTTTAAAAATGTATTTTTAACAATTTTTGTTTCTCTTAATTTTGCAGGCAGAAACATTTGTTTGGGTTAATAATGCATCAGCACATTCCCAGAGTGTTGCCAAGGCCAAATATGAATTTTTGTTTGGCAGACCTGAAGAGAAAACTCCAGATACTAGTAAGTGTTTTCCTGTCCTCCCCCTTTCTGTAACAGATATGAACGGCCACTAAAATTTCAAATTTTGGAAGCTGAGAATTCTTCAGACCAAGGACTGAAATTACCTGGAACTGCTTACAAAAGTCGCATCTTATATTCCTGAATTCCTCATCTTAAGAAGATTGTTTTGATGACTAATGTGGATACATTAGGAAAACAGCAATACAGGCAGAGAAAAAAATAATAGATAAAGGAAATATTAGCTTATCTTGGGAGTTAGGTAGGAAAGAGACGTTGGGAGCCTGGGCTCTCGACTAGATTTTCCCAGTTTGAATTCTGGCCTTGTAACTTATGACATGTGTGATCGTGAGTAAGTTAGCTCATCAGTTTGTGCCTTGGTTTCTCAACCATAAACTTGTAGTATACTGGTCTCAGAATTCTTTTGAAAATTAAGTAAATCGACATGTGTAAAGTTCTTAGAACCTCTTGCTAGGTAAAAAGTGGTATAAAAATATTTACTGCTATTATCTCAATCATCATCATCATGTTAGTGGGCTGACTATCTCAGGACACCCAGACCTACACACTCTATATTTTTTTATTTTTATTTTTTTGTGGGACCCTTGCCGGTGGCGGAGGAACGAACCGGCGCTGCAGCCCAGCACTCAACTGCTGTGCCACCAGGCCCCTCTATATTTTTTTAAAGATTTATTTATGCATACAAGAACTGGGCTACAGGCCAGAGGTGTGGGGGATGAGAGGATTCACCAGAGACAGAGCGGGGAACAAAACAGGCAGATCGATGGAAATACACTGCTGAGGGGAGCAGCGGGCAAGTCAGGAGAGATCTGCTGCACCATGTGGGTTGCTCCCTGGCCGGGGATCCGGAACAGGTGGTGCAGTGGCTGTGGATAGCTCATAGGTTGCATCTTAACCCCTTGCACCACCAGGGACACCCCAGAATGATAATTTAAATCTTACTTGCTGAGGCAAAAATGATTGGTATCATTTGTTTTTAGTGTGGTGGTATTCTACAGGTAGGAAGGCAGGCAAACACTTATTGAGAAAATGGATTTAATGAATATGTATTCTGTGCTAATCACTTGTGCTTGACACTTTGAGACTGCAAAGAAGTAGTAGAGGTAGTTTTTGCCCTTTAGAAGCTTCTTCATGACTAGGGAGGAGTGTGTCTTGAAGTAACTGGAGGGAGGGGTGATTGCTCTCACCTGGGCTGGGGATGACCTCATGGAGCAGGTGGAAGTTGAACTAGTTCTTAAAGAATGATTGGTATTCTGATTAATAGAGTTTGGGTGAAGGGCATTTTCGATTGAGGGAAAGTCCTGAGCAAGGGTGTGGTGGCAGAAAATATAAATTGTTTGAGGAACAGGGAGGGGAATAGCCTAGTCGGGTTTGCAAAGCATATCAGTGAGAGATAAGTTTAGAAAGATAACCATTTAGAAATGGGCAAAATCATGCTGGACCCTACCTTTTTAGACAGGGCAAAGGGTTTTCATTTTATTAAGATATTTCAAAAAGGAAGTTACTAAAGCACTGATTTAGATAGATAAATCAAGAGGGGTTGGTTTGGAAATTTGAACCAGTCAGAGAGAGCTGTTGTTTACTATAGAAGGGGTATGAGATGCATGTTTATATAAATGACTTGGCAATTACTCTTTTGTGTATCTTTACACATGTACACACACCTACACACACAGACATTCACACAAGATGGCCAATTTTTTGTATTTCAAAAATGTTCTTGAAGTTTTTTTTTTTTTAATCAAGGTATAATTGACTTGATGTATATATTTTGTTAGTTTCAGGTATACAACATAACTATTTGATATTTGTATGTATTGCAAAATGATCACTGCAATAAATCTAGTTTACATTTGTCATCATGCCACCAATACATAGTACATAGTTACAAAATTCTTTTTTCTTATGAAGAGAACTTTTAACTTCTTCTTTCTGAACAACTTTCAAATGTACAATACAGCGTATTAAACTATTCTTGTGCCTGGATCCAAGTCCTGCTTCCCAGTAGCAGTGACATTTCCATATTGATTCCCTCCCCCTACTCTTTCCTGTCCCTTCTACTTATTTTTGAAAAGGGTTTTTTGGTAGCTGCCTCATAGGTGGTATACTTACTTCTGGACTATTCATCTGTTTAGTATCTATTAATTCGGTAATACTAAAAATGAGGAATTTGTCCCACATGAATGAATATCTACCCCACAATACCAAAAGTTGTATTTTTTAGTTTTTCTCTTGGTTCCTTTTATGGTTTTAAGTATTAATCTGTGGGACTCTTTCTTCAGCCATCAGTGTAAGCAGTGGTCTCACAGCTTTTCATGTACAGTGAGAACCAGTGCTTCCGGGAGTCCTGTGTTCAGCCTCCCTCCCTTCCTTTTACTTTTACAAGGCTTATGGCATCTACCTTCTGTTCTGTGGCTATAACGAAATCTGTGCTTTCACTCAAGGTTGCCTCTAGAAATATAAACCTAGCACTGGCATTTATGAAATGCAGAATCCTAGCAATGCAGCTTGATCTGAAGTGAAGATGATGTGAAGGAGAAGTGGATCTTCTGTCTGCAGCCTCTGCTGCTCAAAGGCCAATAAGAGGTCCCCTGACAGAGAGGGGGCGAGAATGAGGGGAGGGCCACAGGTCAGCAATTACTGACGAATTGTTTGTCTTTGCCATTAGGTTTAGCTGTATTATCTGTAACAGATCATTCTTTTGCATCTTGAAGACATTTTTGTCAGAACCTTCTGACAGCTTGTTCTAATTTGTGCATAAAGTTTTCTAGACCTTTATATAGCTGTTCTCCTCAGACTTTAACAAAGTTCTTTATTGCATTCTTGATTAAATGTGCTGCTTCTTGGATTCCTTGCCTCATTCCTGTCATTTTTTTTAAAGATTTATTTATTTATTTATGCAAGCACCGGGTACAATTAGAAGCAAGGGAGGGTGAGAGAATTCACCAGAATCAGAGTGGAGAGCAGAGCAGGCAGACTGATGAAGTACACTGCTGAGGGGAGCAGCGGGCGGCAGGAGAGGTCTGCGCCCTGTGGGACCCTCGCCCGGCGGCCGGGGATCGAACTGGCGCTGCAGAGGCTGCGGGCAGCTTTGCAACCCAGCCCTCAACTGCTGAGCCACCGGGGAGGCCCTCATTTTTTTTTTTTTTTTTAAGGTAGATCTATCTCTTAGTAATACTAGGTTCTGGGTTAGTAAATTTTCTAATGATTTGGATATCTGAAAATGACAATTTTCTTTTTAAGCTCTGTCCATCACTGCTCTCCATTGTCTTCATCTGAGCTTTCTCTATGGACACTTTTTGGGTTCTTTCCACCCCAGCCCACTAATAAGTCAAGAGATGTGAATCTTTAATTGTTCTTTCTGCAAGACACATGCAGAAGCATTGTAATTTTTTTTTTTTATTTCCCCTCCACTTTTTTTTTAAGGTCTTTACTTCTGAGATTCCTATTAAATGGATATTGGTGCTCCTGAATTGGATTAATCTGTCTCTTAATTTTTTGCTCCTATTTAAAAATATTACCTTCTATTCTTCCTGATAAAAATTCTATTTTGGTAACTATAATTTAAGAGCTCTTTCCTACTCTTTTATTGCCAAATTTTCACTGCAGTCTATTCTTTTATGAAGAGTCTATTTTGAATCTCTCTAAAGAAGTAGATATTTTTCCTAAGATTACCTTTTAGTTTCCCCGAATTTCTGCTTCATCCAGGGTCAGGTCTGTTTCATTCAGTCTTGGAAATTTTCTTGGAAGCATTGTTTTTCCTGAAATGTCTGTTGGAGTTTGTTTTTCCATTCATAACTTAAATATACATAGCTAGATTTTCTCTATGTGGAGTGTGCTGCCAGCAGGCCTCTGCCCTGGATATAGGCAGGGCTAATACAAATCTTGGTGGGTTAAGGTGAGCTGTGTGAGCCTGCAAAGGGGCAGGTGGGCCTGTTATACCAGGGTAAATGCCTTGATGCTGGTAAATCTGGGTGTGGGAGGAAGGTGGGAGAGGGGCCAGTGTGGAAGCTGGTTTCTAGATTATTCTTTAGTTAATTACTGTGACATCTGTTCTACTTCCCATTCCACGTGTGGATACCTGCCAACTCTGGATATTTATTTAGCTTCTCTGTGGCTCTACTATTAGGATGACTGTGGCCCTTGGGTTAGTTCTGGGTTATGACTTCTGCTTCATTCTGTGTATGGCTATGACCCCTGTCCTTTTTATTCTGAAAAACTCATTAAAAGCTTTGGCTTAATGTTCCTCTTTTTCTCAGCACTGTTATGAGTTTAGTTTCTTTTGAGATCTGCTGGTTTTTAATAGCCCATTTTAATAGGGTCTGGAGAAGAAGAGGAGGCCTGCATGCCATAATGACCCAGAAGCTTAAGTAATTACTTTTCTTCAGTTTTATTGAGATATAATTGACAGATAACATTGTGTATGTTTAAGATGTACAGTATGATGATTTAACATGTATACATATATATATATAGTGAAATGATTATCACATTAAAGCTAGTTAGCACATCCATCACCATACATAGCAACCTTTTTTTTTTTTTTTGGTATGGTGAGGACATTTAAGATCCTCTTGCAAATTTTAAGGGTACAATACAGTGTTGCTAACTGTAGTCGTCATGCTGTACATATTTCTAGAACTTACTCAACTTTATTTTTAAAGATTTATTTTTATTATGTATACAAGAACTAGGGTGTAGGCCAGAGATATAGTGAGGTGAGAGGATTCACCAGAGATAGAGTGGGGAGCAGAACAGGTGGATCCACTGAAATATACTGCTGAGGGTAGCAGAAGGTGAGACAGGAGAGGTCTGCTGGCTGGAGAGCGAACTCATGCCACAGTGGCTAGCAACAGCTTTATAGCGCTGAGACTTGAAGCCCTGTGCCACCAGAGAGGCCCTACTCAACTTTTAATTGGAAGTTTATATCCTTTGACTGATATTTTTCCATTTCCCCCACCTCCTTAGTAACTATCAATCTACTCTATTTCTCTGATTTTGACTTTTTTAATTCCACATATAAATGAGATCAGGAGCTATTATTTGTCTTTGTCTAATTTAACTCACTTAGTGTAATGTCCTCAAGGTCCACCACATTGTCACAAATGGCAAGGCTGAATAACTTTGTCAAGGCTGAATAACTTTCAATTATATATATACACCACATTTTTAAAATCTGTTCCTCTATTGATGGACACTAGTTGTTATGGCTGTTGTGAAAAATACCTTATGTGGGGTGCATAAATCTCTTTGAGATAATGATTTTATTTCCTTTAATCATGTATGTCCAGAAGTGGGTTTACTTGTTAATAATTTTATTGAAATATAATTTATATACCATGTAATGAACTCACTTAAAGTATAAAATTTAACGATTTTTAGTGTGTTCAAAGAATTGTATATCCATCACATAATTAACTTCAGAACATTTTCATCACCCCACAAAGGAAGACTACACCCACTAGCAGTCACTCTGTATTGCCCTTCCCCCTACAGTAGACAACCAGTAATTATTTTTGTCTTTATTGATTTGTTTATTCTGAACATTTCATATAAATGGAATCATATAATGTGTGGCATTTTGAAATCAGCCTATGACTTTACACTTTTGGTTAGATTTTCCAGTAATGGCACTTACTGTATCATGCTTTGCAGAGGTGACTAGCATCTGGGGGGGCTATTAAGAAACTAATGCATGGGACTTTGCTAAGGCCTGAGAGACCTAGCAATTCTTTCTTCTTTTCTCTTAAATAGAGCACCCCCAAATTGTGTAAGTTTCAGGAGTCACAAGTGGATCTGCCCCTGCCAGCATGAGAACCACTGTAGATCATTTAAAAAGAATAAAGCTTCTTGAGCACCCCCTTCCCCAGGCTTATGAATCAGAATCTGTGGGCAGGGGACCCGGACTCCTTAGACTTCTAAGTAGCTCTCCAGGTGATGATTATGATGCATATACAGGCTTAAGAACTACTGTATTTTAAAAGGTAATTACTTGAACTATTTATAAACCACTTTAATACTGAAAGAATTCATTGTGGAATCCTTTAATACATTTGAACTGTAGTTTGATAGGCTTTATGGACTTTCAAAGCTGAGGTATTTCAAAGCTGAGGTACCACTCTCAATTGAACACCAGTCAGGTAATGAGAGGACATATCTGAAATTAAAATGTAATGACAGTAGGAAAACATGATTTGTTTGTAAAAAATAGTTTGTATTAGATTTTTCAAGAATTTAGGAAGATTTTTCATATCTCTAATGTTTACTCTTTTATGTGGAACTTCATCAGCAACTTGTGTTATGTTAGAATTCCTGTAGATATTTGTCTTGGAAAATGTTGTATAAGTGGAATCAAACAGAGAATATGGAGTTGCTACAATGTAAGTGAGCAGCATGAGGGAAGATGACACTGTAGCCTGATACAAGTGCCTCTGTTCTACTGCTTGGGGAGGTTGAATGTTTTTTTTTTAAAGCAGTGGAAATTTGTGGAGCTGTTTTACATGGCCACTGTGATTGGGGATGAGGGTTAACCTGTGGCCTTTGATGGGTGGCCAGGAATGCTAGGCATTTTAAGTGCACAGGATAGTGCTACATGACTTCAGACATCATGTTGGACGTTCAGGTAGGCCAAAGCCAGGTATCTAATGATATGGACTTAAAAGATAATGTCATGTCAATAGGAAAACATGATTTGATTGTAAAAATAAAAATGTTTTTTTTGTGGTTTTAAATGTCAGTGAATTTTATAGGACTGTAATTGCCATGTGAGTTAAGGGAAGATTTTACTTTGGCTGGAAATTTACTAAAAATTGTTCATCATTTCAAAATATATCCCACAAGGCAGTGCTCATGCTCTTGAGTGGCACACCTGTGTCAGTCTAGACTCCAGGCTTGCTTCCAGGATGCTCCTGCCTTTACGTCCATATAAGCATTTGACTATATACACAATGAAAATCACTTTAATTTTATTTCTTCTTTGTATTACATTTAGTAAACTACTAAACATACTGCACTTAGTAAATCATTTTGAATTTTATATTTAGGCAGTTCATAATAATAAAGAAGGTACTGCAAAATGTTTGCTATGCAGAGGTATTTTCATTCTTAAAGAGATGTTTTGAAATAATATTTCTTAACCAGGAGTCTACATCAGACTACCCGTAGATGTTTAGAAAATGTCCATTGTGAACCTCTGCTAGAAATACTAATTTAGTAGTTCTCCAGGAAATCTTAGAACTCTGTGGACCTTTTCCAGCTCATGTCATGCTTAGAGAATGGTACTCTTTGTATTGCACCCCCAGGTGGCTGGAGACAGTTGCTTCAGGCTGCAGGTGAATGAGTGGGGATCCTGCCACCCCTGCCCTGCCCTGCCCTGCCCTGCCCTGCGCTGCCCTGCCCTGCCCTGCCCTGCTCTGTCCACCTGCTCTCCTAGCAGAGATGCATTGACGTCTTGGCTGCTTGGGATGCTCATGAAAAATTCAGATTCTTTCTTTTACACTGTATATGAATAGCAAATCATCACCATGTACACTTTAAATTCTTACTGTTGTATTTGTTAGAAAGGAGAATAAAGGACTGGTGAGTTAAAGGGTGATCTTTAGGCAAATTTTAGCAGCTCATTAAAAGTATGGGGAAGAGTGGGGTGTCCTCCCCAGATGCATGCTGGTGCTGGCTCTGAAGGGCGAGTTGTAGGAGGTGGAACAAGAGTGGAGCCCAGGTAGTCCGCCTTCCAGGCAGATGCCAGAGGGTCAGGTCATCTGGGGAGACTGAGGGTGGAGGAAGTTTCATGGTTGGTTGACTGAAAATCGTCTTGAGTGACTGGAAACCAGCATGTTACTAGCATTATTAACATTCCCTAAGCGGATGTTATTGGAACACAGTTGGGGAAATGCTGATGTACTGGAAACAGGCTTGGGCAAAGAATCAAGAGGCCTGGGTTTTCATTTATGTCAGATATCAGATGCCAAAAACTTCCTTCAAGTCAGTAAAGGTGCTCCTGAGTGTGATTTCTTCTTCAGGACAGTACCTAAGTTACCAGGCTAGAGATACACAGATAAAGCATATACAGCCTGATTGTGAAGTGGGGTTGGGAAAACAGATAGATAAAATGATGATTCTAACTAATATGATACTGGCTATAGTAGAAGTAGGAATGGGGAGCTTGGGAGCTTTTAGAAGTGGCCTGAATTAGACTGTAGAGAATACTTCTGGAAGAGCTGCTTATCTGAGCAGTGTCTGAGGATGAGTTGGATGGGTGCTGGGAAGAAAGATGTTTTGGACAGTGAGTTTTAAATATAATGGATTGATTCTTCATATTGGGTTTTAGAAATCTGTCTGGAAACTGTATAATTAATTGCATAGGGGTTAGAGAGAGGTGAGACTAGATGCAGTGTACCTTGTTAGGAAGGTGTATACACACACACACACAAACACACACACACACATACATGGGCTTAAATAAATCAGTTTTCTCCAGAGCTCCATGGTGGTTCCCTGTGTTGGGCCACCCAACTCCTTTGGACTGTTTGGTCTGCTATCCTTCGAACATTTCTCATCTTCTGCTGTGGCTGCTTGAGCTCTAGCCACATCGCTAGAGTAGGAAGGAAGAAAAGCATGGTCAAAGGGCATTGCACTATCTGTATTAAGGATACTTTGGAGACACGACCAAAAACACTTTCAGTTGCATCTCATTTAGTGTCATGACCACAGCTACACGGGAATGCTGAAAAGGTAATCTATTTAAAGGAAATAAAAAAGAAGCTCAAAAGAAATTCAGCACTTTCAACCAGAAAGATAGAAGGAAAATCAGAACAGAAAGATATTTGGGAAACAAGTGAAAAAGGATTTAGCAGGAAGGGAGTAATTTATGCCAAAAATAAGATAAGCTTCTAGCAATTAGGAGGAAAGTGAACGCAATAGAGAAATATATATGCGTGTGTGCCTATGTGTCTATATCAATTGGATGTGTTTGTGCATAAAAGTTGTTTCGATTAAACTTAAAGATAATCACATGAGGGCCTCCCCTGGTGGCGCAGCGGTTGAGCGCTGGGCTGCGAAGCTACCACAGCCTCTGCAGCGCTGGTTCGATCCCTGGCCACCGGCGAGGGTCCCACATGGCACGCAGACCTCTCCTGCCGTGCCCACTGCTCCCCTCAGCAGTGTGTTTCATCGGTCTGTCTGTTCTGTTCCCCGCTCTGGCTCTGGTGATTTCTCTCACCCTCCTGTGCTTCTCACTGTACCCAGTGCTTATATAAATGAATAAATAAATCTTTAAAAAAAAATCACATGACTTAAATTCACTCAGGGTAAATGGTGGTTTTACCCGTGGTGTGTCCTCTACATATCTTTTGCCCTTTGCTCCTTGGCAGCCCACTCTGGGCTTTTGTCACTGTAACAGGACAGTTACTAAATCTCTCATATCAAATTTCTGGATATATTTACTGCTAATTGAAGATATTTTATGGCTATGGTGACACAGATATTCAATACATGGACTAGCATGACCTAAACATGAAATGGTTTGATATTCGAGATGAAATGTTCGGGTCCCAGTTGCCGCCACTCATCACCACCTTCTTTGAGCTTTAGTGTGAGGATACAAGTGAGGATGAGGGAATGGCCAGAGCTGTGATGGCCCTGGCCATGTGGAATTAGGCATGGTGAGTTTATGTTGCTTTTACAATAATCTTACTAGAAGTGTGATACATTCATGGGGACACAAATATTTGAAAGTGGGCGACCATTTTTTATCATTTTAATCTAATTGCAGAGAGCTGTCAGCAGATGTCTAGGTTTTCTTTCACTGTTTTTTTTTTTTTTTGTTGTTGTTGTTGTTGTTGTTGTTTTCTGAAAACTTTGGTAGGAAAGTAGAAAGATTTATTCCTGAGTGCTACTTACTGAGTCGCATTACTAGTTAAACAACACTACCCTCCGGTGGACAGAGCGTGTAACACTTCTTAGCAGGAGTGCTCAAATTGTGACGTGTTGTTTCCTTTTGCTGCTAACAGACATCTTTCAAATTTGCTTTGGAGGTTAGTTAATATGTTTTCTTCCTGTCTGTTTTAGCTAATGTGATATTTATAAAAATTCCAGTGGTATACAGCTATGCTTTTAATCTATTGTGTCTCAATCTCATGATGTTAGGAAATTAAAGAGTTGGAATTTTCATGGCAAAAACATGTAAGTTTTTGAAATAGAATTGTTAGCTGACTATATACTCAGATGAATATTTTTGCATGCCTGATAATAATAACACTTAAGTATAAGATGCATTAAAATAGTAGCCGAAACCTATCTGGAATGTTGTTTTTGCTTTTTTATATATAAATTTTGCAAAGACTTCTTTTTTGTTTGTTTGTTTACTTATTTATTTATTTATTACATCATTGTTCATTCTCAAACAATATTTTCTTCCCCCCACCCCCTCAGGTGTAGTCCCCATAGAATTTCCTTCACCAATGCACCTGTGCACCATCACCTCAGTCCCCTGTGCTTCTCCCTCCCTCTCTCTGATCCCTCTCCCTCCTCTTCCCCTGCAGTGTGTCTCTGATTTATAATTGTCCATTTTTGCTTTGTTGTGTTTTGTACTGTTACTATTTTTTTACACTGATGTCTTATTTGGTTCCCCTATATTCCTGCTAGAAGTGAAACCATCTGATATTTTTCTTTTTCCTTCTGGCTTATTTCACTGAGCATAATTCCTTCTAGTTCCATCCACGTTGCTTGCTGCGAATGGCATGAGTTTATCTTTTTTGATTGCTGAATAATATTCCATTGTGTATATATGCCATATCTTCTTGCTCCAGTCATCTATTTTTGGGCATTTGGGTGGTTTCCAGGGTAGATCCCTAGTAGTGGAATTGCTGGGTAGTATGGTAGCTCCATTTTTAGCAGACTGAGGAAACTCCAGACAGCTTTCCATAGTGGTTGGACCAGTTTGCACTCCCACCAGCAATGCAGAAGAGTTCCTTTTTCACCACATACTCACATCCTCGACAGCATTTGTTGTTGCTTGTTTTTTTTTTTTTTTTTGATCTGTGCCATTCTCACTGGTATAAGGCGGTATCTCAATGTGATTTTAATTACAAATTTTGCAAAGACATCTAAAGAAATTAATATTATTGGGGATGTAATAATTGAAAGACTAATATGGAAAGTCCTGAATTGGCTTTTTCTTAACTGGTAAGTTTTTAGTTGTTGCATTTGTTTTGATTTATATTAAATTGTGATGTAGGTTGACAATAGGAATAGGATTATTTTTTTTAATATTTTCGTTCAATTCTGAACAGTTCTCTGCTCAATTGTAATAATATTGAGTAGTGAGAGACACACACAGACACACACACACACTTGTGAGTATCTTTATGTGATGTGAATTGTAAAATTAAATGCTATTTGGGAGGCAAGGGTAAAGATGCCTTTTCCTGTCTTATCAAATAATGCATGCAGAAGTGAACATTTTACACACTGTGAAACTGATACTCTGTCAGGACATTTGTGTGTTAGTTATTCTTTAAACCTCAGAAGAATCCTCTGATACTAGATTCTCCTTACCCCTTCAAACCCTTCCCCCTACCCTTAGATCACAGATGGATTCACAGAGTTCAGTAATTTCAAAGCAAGTAAGTCATGGAAGTGGATACCAACACCAGCGTGACTTCCAATCTAAGTCTTTCCATCTGGCCCAGCAGCCTCATACAGAATCAGAGCGAGGTGTACTATACTCCAACCACCTGTTTCTAACTTTGCATGAAAGTGGGCTGTAATTCTGACTTTGTCATGACTGGCAGTGTAATAGTGAATAAACTGTTGAATTCTTCCAGCTTCACGTTTTTAGTCTTTAAAACAAGGCTTCCATGTCTCTCTGTAGGCTGGAGGAGGAGGGCATGTTATGTATTGATGGTCCACCCCCAGTTAACCCAAAGCACCTCTCTTTTATCTGTTTTACATGTTGCACTTCTGTATTAGAATCTGTATTAGATATCATTTGAGGGTAAAACTTTTTTGATTTAAAACTTTGATTTAAAACTTTTTTAGCTATTTGATTCTATGATTTCCTAGCCTATCTAACTCATTCATTCTTTCTTTAAAAAAAAAAGAATAAGATTTATTTATCCATGATTACAAGAACTGGGGTACAGGCCAGAGGCATGGGAGGTGAGAGAGGATTCACCAGAGACAGAGTGGAGAGCAGAACAGGCAGAATGACCGAAGTACACTACTGAGGGGAACAATGGGCAAGCCAGGAGAGGTCTGCTGTGCCATGTAGGTAGCTTCCTGGCCGGGAATTGAACTTGCACTCCGGAGGCTGTGGACAGCTTCATAGCACCATGCTCAACCCCTTGCAACACCAGGGAGACCCCCTAACTCCTTCTTTCTTGACAGATATAGATGTAGCACGATAGCTCCTTACACTTTTCTTTTGGAAAGAAAAGAGGTATGGCCTGAGGCATCAGATTCTTAATACATATTCCTTTTTACTGGTAATATTACGGGCCATTAAATTCAGAGGAAAGCAAACTCTTGGTGGGGCAGTCCTCTCTGTCTCAGGACACTGAAATGTCTGAATTCTTTATCCAATATAATTCGACCAGCCAGCCTACCTCCTTTTCCTTGCATTGTAACTTCCGACCACCCTAACCCTTCCCTCCCAGCAGCTGGAAATTATAATGCCAGGAATATGGTAGAAGTGAAAAACAAAACAAAGAAAAACAAAAACTTAAAACACTGAAACATAAAATTTCTATTTGTTCTCACCATTGTAGAATTAGAGAAGATTCTTGGCAAGATGCACATCAGTGAGCAAGACCATGTAGCTTTTCATTCACAGCTCTGTTATCTGTGCCTCCCCCCAATGTTAGTTTTTTCTTCCTTGTGCCTGTGCCTTCGTGGATTGAAGTAGTGAAATATTCAGTCAGTGTTAGTTCACGTGGTAAGACAGTAGTGTTAATAAAGCAGTGTCTGATCTTAAGGTACAGCTAGCTTTTATTTCAGCATAATCAGGTACTGCTCTACAGTTGGTTTCTGTTGGTTAAAAGGAGTCCTAGCACATGAATAGGAATAAGTCAACATTCAATGCCAAACCCAATGATTAGGAAAAAGTAATTTAGAGATCTCATCCTTTCGCAGATGGACTGTTAAATATCTGAATATGGTCCTTTCAATTGTCCTTGGAACAGCTGGCTTGGTGAACTTTGAGTTAGTCCTGATTAAAATAGAATAGAATTAAAAAAATAAATTGAAGGCTTGTTTAAATTTTCTGTTAAAAGGAAAATGACTAGAGATTCTTTGTATGGTGGCTGGTTCCCCTGAATTTGTTGGGAAAAGAGGTTTCTATAGTTTTGGTTCTTATATCTAGATAGTTAAAAAAAAATAGGGAGGACACACAAAATAAGTGTTTCTTGTTTAATGCATTTGATTGATTTCTACATTTATTAGTTTAGTATTTGCTAAATACTGCTCATCACTGTTTCTAAGAAGCTAATGTTCTTATAAGCAAGACGACATCCACTAAATGGAAGATGATGTGTAATTAAGTACCAGATAAACTGGTATAAACCTTAGGAGCAATGACTCCGTCTGTACTAAAGGTCCAGCATAGAATCCAGACATGGTCTTCTTTGGAAAGAGAAGGGGAGAGAGGACTGGTGTAGATAGAGACACACTCTTTAGATCTGGAGCCGCTGGGAAGCTGGCTGTGTAGTCATCATGCTGCTAACAGCAGAGGAGAGAGCAGAGCAGGGCACGAGGCTCCTTACAGGGAGGCTGACTTGTTCTGTGCCTGGAAGGACAGATGGCATTGGAATATATGGAAATAATGAGGAGACTGTTCTTTGCAGAAGATGGACATGGTGTGGAAAACAATAGAATATGGACTTAGGTGAAGAACTGAATTAAAGTACGATTATGGAAAACCATTAGTATCCACTCAGAAAGTGGAGATTTGAAGTGTGTATCTTTAAACCCTGTCCTGAGCAGATTTCCCCCCTCACCCCCCTGCCACTCTCTACTTGACTGACTGTCCTTTTCTTGGGGGCCTCCATTGTACCTTTAGAGTCTGCCTCTTTTATGACAGTCATTTTGAAAGGCTCTACTTTACAGGTTTTTCTTTCATAAAGACAATACCTGATTACCTTGATTGGAACTGGCAGTTTTTCAGTGCACATTCATCAGTTTATCTATATCTTCAGTGTGGATTACGTCTACAGATAGTTTGATTTCAACCATTTCATGTTGAATCTTAAAATTCAGATTTTGGTGATACCTTGTTCTCATTCTTGTGTACTGAATGCAGAAGACAGAAAAATCAAATTCTGTTTAGCAATATATTTAACAAATTTGCCTTATAAAGAGCTTAAATGAAAGAACATTAAAAGTCAGCAACCATATGTCATTAATATCTGAATATGATAATTTGTCTCCTGAATATGGTTCATTTGTCTGCTGTTGAATTCAACAGTGTGTTACTGCACTGATATTTGAGTTCAAAAGAGTTTAGTTACAGCTGTTGCTCATGCTGAATTTTCTTAGTTTAAGTTGTTTTGGGATATGAAGTTGCCATGTGGAATGCTCAAGGTGAGCAGTAATACTTGCTGGCATAAAGTCTATGCTGTGCTTCTCACACACATGGCGGTCTCTCAGGTCCAGCTGAGCTTTCCCAGCCAAAATGAAACTGAAATTTCTGTCATTGACAAGGTCTCTCTTCTCCTCCCCCTTATTTGCTCTTAACTGTAAATTTCTCTCCCTACTACTTAAGGTCTTTGACATCTTCTGATTTGAGTGTGATAGTTATTTTACAAAAATGTTTAAGGGCCTCCCTGGTGGCGCAGGAGGTTAAGACGCAACCTATGAAGCTGTCCACAGCCACTGCAGCATGAGTTCAATCCCCAGCCAGGGAGCAACCCACATGGCACAGCAGACCTCTCCTGTCTCGCCCGCTGCTCCCCTCAGCAGTGTATTTCAGGTAATCTGCTTGTTCTATTCCCCACTGTCTCTGGTGAATCCTCTCGCTGCCCCCCCCCCAACACACACACCTCTGCCCTGTACCCCAGCTCTTGTATGCATAAATAAATAAATCTTTTTAAAAAATGTTTAAAAAAATTATGGTCAGATCCTTTTGGTACACTGAAATTTCTTTGAATGAGGCCCCCTTGGTGGCACAAGGGGTTTAAGTCTCAGGACTAAAAAGCTATCAGCAGCCACTGCAGCACGAGTTTGATCCCTGGCTGGAGAGCTAAACCAGATGGTGCAGCAGACCTCTTCTGTCTCTCCTGCTGCTCCCCTCAGCAGTATATTTCAGTAGATCTGCCTGTTCTGCTCCTCACTCTGTCTCTGGTGAAGCCTCTCACCCTTTCCCCAACCCTCGACCATACCCCAGTTCTTATATGCATAAATAAATAAAAATAAATCTTCAAAAAAAAAAAAAAGAAATTTCTTTGAATGATATGAGTTAAAGAGAAAATTTCTTAGGTGAATGAGAGAACTTTTAGTACCTAACCTGAGACCCTCTGAAGCAGGATTTCCTAACTTTAGAGGGTCTGTGAGCCTCAGAAATTTCATGCAAAGTTAGTGTGAATAGTCATCTGAGTGTGTTTTACCAGGATAGGATCTGCTGATCTCTTAAAGTAGTCCATGATGCCAGAAAAGTTGAGAAGAACTTCTTTGAAATTTGGTTAACAAAAAAAATCAGTTAGGTATTATATTTTTGTAGTCCTACAAATGCAATTTATCACCCTAAATCCACTACACTAATAATGTATTATGAAATAGCCTCTTTTAAGTAATTCAGTTACTGAATCTTTATTATCTTTTTAAGTTGTACCTCATACTAAAAATGTCAAAGGGATTGATTTATATTTTTAATTTCTTTTTTCCATTTGAAACATGGTATCTGTACTATTCAGAGACCACTTGATAAAATCTTTATAAAGATGAGGAATGATGAATTGTTTTAGGTCCATGCAGCCAAGGTTTGCCTTGCAAGTTAACATCATCATCCTACATATAACTTTTGAACACAATGATACAGTTATCTAGGATGTAGAAAGTATGAAATCAAAATTAAGTTGGATAGACAATATGAAATTATGATACTATAAGGACTGAAAGGAAATTCTAGATAACATATTTTAAGAGTAAAGGGCTCATTATGAGTTGGATGAGGCGTGGAGGACTTGTGGGAGGGGTGGGATTTGAGCAGAGACATGAAGACTGAATAAGACAGTGAGAGAGGAGGGAATAACCGTATGAGCGAAGCCCAAAGGTGGTGTCCCAAGTTGACCAATGGAGAAGCAGCATTGGGGGGTGGTAAATAGCATGGATTCTTTCCTTGGCTTCCAGACCTGACTAGACACTAACCACGCTATCCTCAGTGTCTTAATTTGTAAGACTGGTGCCTTTCTTAGAATGTTCTTAATTTTATTTTTTAAAAAGATTTTTATTTATTTTATGCATATAAGAACTGAGGTATAGGCCAGAGGTGGGGGGTGAGAGGATTCACCAGAGACAGAATGGGGAGCAGAACAGATTGATTGAAATACACTGAGGGGAGCAGCGGTTGAGACAGGAGAGGTCTGCTGTGCCATGTGGATCAGCCCCCTGGCTGGGGATCGAACTCAGACCACAGCCATGGGTGATAGTGTGATAGTGCTGAGACTTGGCTCGTTCACCACCAGGGAGGCCCAGAATGTTCTTAATTTTATACAGCATGTCTGTTATATTTAAAAAGAAAAGCCGGATACACAGTGCTATCATCAGTTGGGAATAAGGTGAGAATTAGTGGCCAGTGGGCAAAGGAACTGGAATGACATGGCAAAGCGTGGGTGGGAAAACTGTGATCCTTGGGCCAAATCCTAGTCTTCTCCTATCTTTGTAGAGAACATTTGATTGGAACATAGCCATGGATTAGCTTACTATAAAATGTTTATGGCTGTTTTTGCTACCATGGCAGAGTTGTGTATTTGTGTGGAGACCTGATGGCCCATGAAGCTAAAATATTTACTATTTGATCCTTTACAAAAATGCTTGCTAACTGCTGAGTTAAAGAGGCAAAATTACTTGCCCAAATCACATGATAAGTAACGGAACAAAGGCTGATTCACAGCAGTAGAGTAATGATCAGCTAGTTGTCACTGGACACTTTCTCCATGCTGGCTATTATTTTAAGCACTTTCTTTGTATTCACTCATTTAGAATACTTGCCACCATACCTGTTTGTTTGTTAGATGATAGATGTTTCTTTCACGTTCTTGCATTTTAGAAGGCAAAGCATATTAAGTGAGAAGGGGAGAGAGCTGAGAACTAATCAATTCTTGCTAGTACCTGTAGTTAAAGGGCAGCGGGAGTACAGCAGAGTGGATGACAGAAGAAGCCAGCAGAGCCTAGCAGATTGTCCCATGGCCAGTGGGAGAGACAACTGTCAAAGAAATTCTATGCCCCTCCATCCCTTGGCTGATCAGCCTGTGCTCTGCTCTTGGGCCAGTGTCTAGGTTTGTCTGGTTCTGCGTCCCTGCAGCCAGCATACAAACCAAAACCCTTAATATTCCCCACAGAGAGGTGGAAGTTATGTTGTGCTGAGCATGAATGATACACGGTGAGAGTTAAAAAATTATTTTTTGTTTTTTCTCTTTTTTAAAAATTTGTTCTTATTCATATTTTTACACTATTTTAAGGATGAGAATTTTTAAGTATAATTTCTTACTGAAACAAAGAAAAAGTAAAGCAAGAAGTTTATAAGGTAAAGGATTATAATCCTAGTTTAACTAAAATTTAGCCAGAAATCATCATAATGTGTGCAACTTATAGGGCCCTTCTGAATACCTCCAGTTCCCACTTAAATGCCACTTGAACACTTGGAGTTTTCTACCTTGAGAGAGATTCAGTTTCTTAGAGATTTTGCCTTTCAGATCTTTGTATATGGATGTGCTTTTCTTCTGCTCCTGTGCTACCCTGACACCTTGGGGTTCTAAGTCCACTTGTGCCCCTATGCACAAGGAAAGCAGCTTCTCAACTGACAGTAAAAATTCTCCTTGCCCCATTACCTGCAGTTCCAGTTTTATGCCATCTTGAATCAACCTTGCAGTTTGACATTTATGTTTCCTGGTATCTCAGTGACATGTGTTGCAGCAGTGAACAAAACAGTCACAAAACCACTGACTTTGGAGGTTTTTTTTAATGTCAGTGGAGCTTATATTTTAATCACATTAACCACTAACTAGCATAAGAGTCTAGGATAATACCAGAAATAACCAGACTATGCAACAATAATTAAATTATGTTACTAAGTGGCATACTGTGTGTCCATTAAAAATTATGTTTACATGGTTTCTATATTAATAAAAATAAGATATAAGTAATATTGTAAATAGTTAATACAAGCAACTAAAAGGGGGGGGGGAGTTAAAATTGCCTAACTATGTTAGAATAAAAGACCAGAATGAAGCTCAGTATAGAGTAATGGTTTTGTTGGTTTCCTTCTGCTCTTATTTTTGGGTTGCCAACTGAATTACTTCTTTTTTTCTTTTAAACTTTGGTCTGAGGAATATTTTTTGCTCTCTTTTTCTTCTAATTATGTGTTGACTAGATTGCTTAGACTTTGTATTCTTGATTTATAATGAAGAGTTAATGTCCTGTGTGTTAGTTAATGTCCTGTCAGATTAGTATAAGGATGCTTTCCTCAGAAAGCTATAAGAAAAGAAGGTACTCTTATATTCAAGTTCTTGACCATTTCTGTATTAGCATTTTGATTGTTTTGAAGCACAAAAAATTTTTGGAAAGAATACCGTAATTTGAAACAATTCAGATCATGCTGGTTGCTGCTTACAGAGACCACTAAAACAAGTGTAACAAGAGAGAGAAAACAAATTTAACATACATGTACAGGTTATTTCTGGGAAAATGATTCTAAAGTTATAAATGTTGGATGTTGCTGTGAACTGGCTTTTTAAAGATGACTTTTAAAGGTCATTCAGTAAGTGATTAGAGTGTGAATACATAAAGTGAATAGATACTGCAGAATAGGATAGAGTTTCCAGTAACAGCACCACACAGATTTAAAAATTGCTGTATCTCAACTTAAGACAAAACTGAAGATGTAATATAACCCCAAATGCCTCTCTAGTGCTAGTCGAAGTCCTATGACCAATTGCATGTGAAAAGCTTGAAGAAATTAATTCCCAAAGTGTAAGTGAATAAAAAGCAAGCATTTCTTTATTATTATTTTGTATAGTATATGATTTTATACATGTGTGACATTAACAAAATAAAAAATATGACAGAAACCATTTGATCAGTGAATCTGATCAGTGAATCTGATCCTCAAAGCATATGTATTCAGTGTGACCTGCAGTTTATTGGAAGTAATGGGTTACCATAGTTATTTAGGGTTGTTTTATATTTAGGTATGCCTGAACAGTTAATTGGGTGTCTACTATATAGTAGACTCTTGAGTAAATGGTGACAGACACCTGTGATAGGGTCTTTTTCTGTTGAGAGCTTCCTTCTTAACCACCAGCCAGGTGGGAGCAGACACATATAGTAAGGATTACTTAGAAGATGGTGAGGGGCCCAAGGGATGAAAAGTATCTGCCCAGTTCCTGGACCCTAGGAATCTTAAATGTTGGTGTGGTTTCCTGCTCCTCTGCCCCTTCTACATCCACATCCACACCATTTGTAGTGTGGAGAAGATGCCTTAGTTCCATCGCACTCATCAGCGTATTCTTAGGGCATCTGACTTGGAGCATCTTCTCAGTTCTAGGGCAGCTGAAGAGTTTTACCACTGATTCTTAATTACATTTACAATACATGGGCCACATGGGGGAGGAGGCAGGCAGTAGGCAAGAGCATCATTTTGCTGGTAGAAATGGGTGAGGCAGGGTAGACACCTGAGTAAGTTTAGCATTGGATAGGTTAAATAACTTCCTACATTCTGGTCTATAGGGTGGTTCTATTACCAGATCTGGGGTGATTTAGGGCAGGGGGAATATTAGGTTAGTAAATGAAGATAGATGAAGTTGATGATTGGGGATGTGGCTCTCCATTAGTTGGTTCGGACACCCAAGATGTGCTCTCAGGTGAGTCCTTTGCTATCTCCAGGAAATAGCTGGCCCTGGCAGGGCCTGCCTCGGAAACATTAAGACTCCAAACACTAAAGCAGCAATATAGAAAATAAGAAGATATGGACAAAACAACTATTCAAAATATTTTATAAATGTGGCCTCCTGGGTGGTGCAAGGGTTTAAGTGTCAGCACTGTGAAGCAATCAGCAGCCGCTGCAGCATGAGTTTGATCCCTGGCCAGGGAGCTACCCACATGGCACAGCAGACCTCTCCTAACTTGTCCACTGCTCCCCTCAGCAGTGCATTCAGTCGATCTGCCTGTTCTGTTCTCCACTCTGTCTCTGGTGAATCCTCTCACCTCCCCAACCTACACTTCTGGCCTGTACCCCAGTTCTTGTATGCATCAATAAATTAATCTTTAAAAGATATTTTATAAATAAATCTCATACTTTGTTCATTAAAAAGCATTGGTTGCAGTTTTGAGGTATGCTTTTATTTAAAAATATTCCTTTAAATATTCAAACAGTTAAATTTAAATATTTTCAAACAATTAAATTTAAATATTTAGAAATATTCCTTTTAATGAAAACATTGCATTTTGTAAAACTGGCTGTTTTGATTGGTTCATCTGTCAGTAATGTTTCTAGAAAACAATTTATTGTATTTTTCAGAAGAGATATAAACAGAATATTGACTTGTGAATTTTTTAGTGGTTCTTTTCTCTGAATATCACTGATATTATCTGTTCTCCAAGGATGTGGCCATTTTATTAGATTATATTTCAGAAACAAAATCAAACAGTTGAGGACTTTGGGATGGCACTGCTAACCCCATTACGGATTCACAGTGGTCTTTCTGTGGGTGCATTTTTAGAGATACTGCCATACAATACTAGAAAATATGTAGTGTTTATTTTTGAGCTCTACTTAATGGTGAGTTTTAGGTTTTCAGTCAAAGTGTTAAAGGCTAATGCAAAGTGCTGGACATTGGAAATGAGACATCTGTGTAGTTGAGACAATTTATTTCCTCATGATCACGACAAGTTGCAATTCAGACCATCTTAGTCACATAACTTTTATAAGAATAGTGACTTTATTAAGCACTTATTTAATCCATGTATTTGAGTTTTTCCCTCTCCATTTGACTTTAGCTTTGTAATGTAGATTGGGAATATGAACTGATTCAGAAATTGGAAGAAGATGAAAGAGGAGCATATCATGTGCTATGTATACCATCACCCACAGGACCCTTTGTTCTGTATAAAACAACATAGTTACTAAATATTAGGAAGCAGTCTATTTTGCTTTTTCTAGTTTCCCCCAGGGTCATCCATTCACAATGGCTTGGCAATGGAGAGAGAGCCCATGTGGAGGATGAAACAGTAAAGGCATGCTAAATAGCCCAGCCTGCAAGTCAGCTTTTGAAACTGCAGGGAAATTGTGACTTTTAACTATCAGGATCATGGAGAGTTGGATATAGTTAAAATCTTGAATTAATACTTGAACCAAAAGTTTTTTTTTTCTCTCCAACATAAAAAAAGATGGGGTAAAAAGGTCTCTGGTGGGTCTCACTTTTACCTTCTTTATCAGTGGGCTGGTTATAGTTAAGGGTGGCTGCTTCAGCTCAAGCCCCTTATGTATATTCTAGGCAGAAGGAAGGAAGAAGTTGGGGCTGGGAAAATGGTACCTGCTCCTGTTTCTTTCCCTTATGAAGAACTTTCTTGGAAACCAAACCCAACAACTTCAGCTTTTATCTTATAGGGAAATCGTGATTCGTAGATTGCTCAATGTTAGTATGAAGCCAGCAAAGGTTTCTTTTCTGTTTTTCCATCCAACTTGGGCAAAATACAACTCTTTTTTGATAGCTTTTTGAAAAGGGAGGAAACTGGCAGCTTTACTTTCAAATGTGATGCCAATATAATGAAGGTGATGATTATAGTAGTTCAAATTAATGTTGAACTTTTATTGGCTACTAGTTGCTAGTCTGAATGCTTTCTTTATGTGCATAGTTCATTTAATCCTCAGAACAACCCCCATTGTTTCCCTCAATTTTCATATAAGGATATTGAACCCCTTGAGATTAAATAGCTTGCTTAAGGTGATATAACTGGAATGTGATGAACCCAGGTTACAAGTCTGGATTGTGTGCTTATTTTCATCTCGTTTTTATTCTTCCCTATAATTTAAGAATCTGTAGCTCAGAGATAAGGAAACTAAAGCTTAAAGATTTTAATCCATTGGCCCAAGGTCACTAGAGCAGTCAGCAGTACATTTCTGCTCCTGGGTAATATTTCTATGTTCTTAAACGCTCTACCTCTTATATTTGGGGCAGTTTTCTTGAGAGATGGCTATTTTTGGCTTGCTATGGTTCTATGTCCTGAAAATTATATTCTTCATGTGGAGTCCTCTTACTTGACAAGGAAGCCCCTGGGAGGCAGCATAGCTTAGTGGTCAGGAGGGTGAACTTTGCAGCCTTAGGGCCTATGTTTTAATCCTGTCTGTGCCAATTTTAGCCATGTGATCTCAGACATGTCGCATGCCTTTCTGTGCTTCAGTAGTCTTATCTGTAAGATGTGTTAATAATGGTGGGAATAGATGAGTTAATAAGTAAAAGTGCTTAGTATAGTGCCTAGTACATAGTAAGCATTATGTAAATATTTTTTATTTTATTTATATTATTTATCAGAAATGTGTACTCCAAATTAAGCCTAACAGATTTTCTCACACCTGTTAAGCACTCAGTAAATATATATGTAATGAATGAAAATAACAATTGCTTTGTGTTTTTTTCCTTTACTTTTTTACTGGTTGGAATATTAAGATTATCCAAGATGAGTTATTTTGGATGTTTATATTAAACCCCATTACCAAGACTGAGGACCAGTATTCCATTATGCTATTCATCTTGTGCTCTTTCTCATCTCACTTTTCTCATTAACAAATTAGTTTTTCCATTTAGTATTTTATTGAGATTGTGTTGAAAGTATTATGTTTGTGTGTGTGTGTATTTATTTATAGGGATATAAAAGTTTATGCCATCATATTTATTTAAAACTGGACGTGTCTTTGAATTTTCTCATGTCACATTTTCCAAGTAATGGCAATTACCCATTAAATATTAATTCAATCACAGGGCCAGTAATGTAATCATCAGTAAAATGACTTCAGATGGCAGCATCATTTAGCAGTGAGATAAGAACTGGCAAAGCAGTGTATACATCATCCCACAGCAGTTTTTCAACATTCTATTTGCTCTTGCCTTTTCTGTTTAAACAACACAAGAATTATACACTTCGAGAAGGACCCCATCCATCCCCTTTCATGTGTGTCATTCTCGCATCAGAGAAAATGCTGCATAATACTAAGATGACAGCCCCACCTCTGATGTCACCGAGGATGGTACAATCCTCCCCGAGCCTGTGCCGGGTTCCTGCTGCTGCACTGGGGAAATGGTTACATTAAAGCTAACTCCCGTCATCTCAATTATCTCCTTGGAAGTAGTTTTCACAAATATAGAAAAGCCCTACGGTGGTTGTTTTCGGTAAGCTACCAAGGTAGAGAGCGACAGAGGCAGGAAGAGGGAGAGCAAGAGCGAGCGCACAGGCTGCTTAGCCTTTGTGAGAGGGACCAGGCGGCAGCTCCTGCGAGAGGGTTCCTACTGCTCAGAGTGCTCCATTGACATCACCGTGTGCAGTGCAGGGCAAAAGGGGCTGCCAGGAAATTTGAAACTAATTTGCTTCCAGTTGACTAGAACAGCAGATTTTGAATTAGCTGGCTTCTTTTCTAGCTAACTTTTCTCAAGCGTTAAGCTGATGAACTGGGCATTTTCTATGATCAATGGGTAACTGCTGGAGCTACAGTAATCTCTGTGAGTAACCTCTATTTGTAGGTCTATGCAGGCAAATATATTTTGATATATCTATCGCTTGTAAAATGCTGCTGTGAAATGCTCCGTCTGTATTATTGACTGCTTTTGCTTACTAGTCTTGTCTTTTGACTGTCCCAGTAGGATACTCCTTGGGCCAGAGCAGGTTTTGCTGAATCCTGACATAGGGAAGCGCATACTGAATTTATTCAGGGATGCCCACGCCAGTTGCCAGTCGTTCCTTCTCTAATGCCCCAGTCACCAGAAAGATGACACCTGCCCTCTGAATGCTTCTGCCCAGTACCTCACCTGGCTTTATCCTGGCATATTTATTTTAGCATCCAACATGAGATTTTCCAAAATTTTATTTTTAAATAGGAAGCAGGATATTATCCTTACCTGCAGTTTTCTTTTATTGGATTTTTTTTTTTTTTAATTCTACTGGCTTTTCTGGGGAAACAGAATTCTATCAACCAATTTCTGCTCCGTGTTTATGAGATATTAAATAGAAATAAAGAAGAAAACGGGCTAGCCCTGTAGTTTCAGAAAGACATAATTTGTGGCGCTGGATGGGAATAGGGGAGGAGTTTCTCTTAAAGAGCTCAAACTCCTTTCCATTTGCCTCCCTGAAGCATGGCTGTTTGAACAGCCTAGAAGAGAACAAGTTTAGCTATAGGGTAGCACCAAAAATGTACACTGAGCTCTGTGGTTGATGCTGAGCTAGTCTCTCTGAGAGGTTTATAATAAGTATGTTAATTCCTTGGTTTAAATACGGGAGTGTGTTTTTTCTTGTCTATTGAAAGTGTCACTTTTAGACACTTCCTCTCTCGCCCGGGAAGTTGACTTTAAACTTTCTGTAAAATTTGCATTTTCAGATATACTTGGATTTATTATTGCTCATGTCAGTTTGCAGTCTAACTCCTTAACAAAACTGTGGGTCCCTTATTGAGCACAAAATCTGCTGAGTCCAAATATGGATCAGATGAGGCTTATAACAGACTGGAGGCTGAGCGAGGTGGTGCCTTGTCACTGTACCTAACATCTGTCTCCACACGCAGCAGTTTAGACAGGTCCACAACTGGAGCTGATCATCGCTGCAAGGAACTCCAGCTGCTTGACTTTCATGATATTTTAAAAAACAATTGTACACTATTTTGAAACATTGATTTCAATTTCTTAAGCAATATGAGTTTTCACAAAATATTTTATATAAGAATTTATATTAGTACTACCATATTCATGTTAATTTGGGCAGAAAAAAGTATTGTAAGCAAGATTGTGGAGTTATTTAAAAGTCTAAACTTTTTTTGTTTCTTAGAATAAAAATGAAATGTTACTGAAGGTCAGAGAAATTTAAAAGTTGGGTTTTCAGAGAGTAGGATGGTGGTTAGCAGGGGCAAGCAGTTGGGGAAACCAGGGAGATGTTGATCAAAGGGTACAGTCTTCCCGTTATAAGACAAATAAGTTCTGGAGATCCAATAAATAAAACATAGTGATTATAATTACTATTGTATAGTATAGGCTTCCTGCTGAGCTGCTAAGATTCTAGATGTTAAATTATTCTTACCACAAAAAGAACTGATAATTATGTGACATGATTGGAGATGTCAGCCAAGCTATGGTAGTAATCATTTTGTAATATACAAATGTATCAAGTGAACATGTGTTGCACTTTGCACTGACACAATGACACATGTTAATTATATTTCAATAAAGTTGGGGACAAATGAATTTGGGTTTTTTAAGTATGGCTTCCTAAACAGGAAGAAGTAATGGAAAATAGAAAAGATGAAGTCAGAGGAGCAAATGTGATCAAAAGCAATAGGTTGAAAGGAGAAGCACATGGTGTGAATATAAAAAAAAAATTATGAGAGGTGGATGATTGATAAAACTGGAGAAATCTGTTTGAAAAAAGAAAGTGAGCTTTAAAAAGTAATGATTTTAAAGCAAGGCTTATACTCAGCTCCTACAGCTCAGTATGTCTCCATGACAGGTCACTACTCTGCACACTTGCAGACTTTGGTTTAAAATGAATGGGCTGCTCCTTATCTTGCTCCTTCGATTTTCTGTGTGCTGTATGTGGTGCTGTTCCTCTGCCTACATAGCTTCCTCAGAAATTGACTGGAAGGGTACACTAGTATCACTTCCCTGGGGGTTAGAACTGAATGAATGAGAAAAATTGGGTTCTGAATCATTAGAATGTGAAATTCAGTTGAGGTAAGCACAGCTGTAACTATTAATCAACAGGGCAAAGGGTGCACAATTAATGGAACAATCTATTCATATGCACATGATAATGCCTTGTGTAGTAGTTGGCAGACCTTCTCCTGTTTCTTACAGGTTGTAAAAATCTTAAATATTTGTGCTTTCAGAGAATTGTTAGTGACCAGAAAATAGCCAGCATCCTCGACTACTTACTGTAGTCTTTCCAAAGTGTGACTTTTATTAGGGTGAAGAGCATGTACCAGAATATAATGTACTTAGATTACTCATCTGGTAAATTGTCATTACTCACACTTATTTTGTTATTTTTAATCATTCTAAATATATTTTCTATTGCTTAGTAAAAATGTATTAGATAATTCTCTTGTTTGTTTTTTTTTTAATACAACTTTTCCTATTGCAGCACAGGTCTGAGCCATGCATGTATCAGTGTGTTACTAGAGAAGTTTATTGATTATTAAACATTAAAAATTGATCACTATTAGTCACAGTTAAGGATTATACTTATTTATAAGTGAAATATTTTTTATTTATTTTATTTTATATATTTTTTACATCATGTTTCATTTTTGCATAATGTATGCATTTTCATCTTGGTGATAGACCCCATGCAATTCCTACTCCCCTTATTTTTACTCTTACCCCTTCCCCCCCCCATAGTGTGTCTCTGGTTTATAGTTGCTTGTTGATTTTGATTTTTACTTTATTATAATTAGTCTTTCTCCTGGTCCCTTATTTAGGTTTTCTAAATTCCTGCTATGAGTGAGACCATCCAGTATTTTTCTTTTTCTTTCTGGCTTATTTTGCCGAGCATGATCCCTTCCAACTCCATCCATGTTGCTGCCAATTGCCTGAGTTTGTCTTTTTTGATTGCTGAGTAATATTCCATTGTGTAGAAAAAAGAACTCTCCTGCACTGCTGGTGGGAGTGCAAACTGGTCCAACCACTTGGAAAGCTGTGTGGAGATTCCTCAACCTACTTCCATAAGATCCAGCAATTCCACTCCTAGGTATTTACCCAAAGGACACAGAATCATTAATTCAAAAGGGCACCTGCACCCCTATGTTTATAGCAGCACTATTTACAATAGCTAAGCTATGGAAACAACCCAAATGCCAAAAATAGATGACTGTAAGTGAAATGTTTTTTTTTTTTGTTTTGTTTTAATGTTTTTTTCTTTTACCTCTGCAAGACTTACTTTATATATGTGTTTTGTGAACTGAACCTTGTCTCCCAGGTTTTTTGTTGTTGTTGTTGTTGATGATTTATGAAATTTTTGACTAAAGGGGATAAATTGTTCACCCTTCTGTCTATGGGACTGAATTCCTGCTAGACAAAGCAAGGTAGTATATCTTTAAGCTTGTGTAGTAAATTATCCAGTGTTAACTAACTTAAGAATTTATAGTTCTTTTGTCATCTATAAGTTATAAGATGTTTGCTGATGATATTCATCAGGGATCAGAGAACAGCAAGGACATGTTGCATTTATGAACAAACCTATATGGAGAGAAAAACAGATTTCTAGTGGCTGGGTTGGCCATGATTTATAAAGGATTGAGAATCGGTTGAACTGTATTCAGAGAAAATAGATGATAGGCTCCCAGTGTGCTCTTGCAAATACCTCATCAAAGTGAATTTGCCCAAGAATTTTAATTTTTTATCCAATGGCATGAACAGAAGCCTGGGAAAATATCTTGATTTTTAGAAATTGAAGCACCTCACTTCTCTTCTCTTTTCCTCACTTCTTTTCTCTTAAGCTCCAAGGTAATTTAAGATTGTCTATAGATGTCAATGTACAGACTTTTACCAATGCTTAATTTTACCTTTGCAGATATTTTAGGATTTATGATCTTTTTGCATAGAGTCACTGACCACTCATATGGAAATAAATGAACTGTGAAATAGAGAGGTCATATCATAGTAGAGGTTGTGCCCTTTCTCTTGAAAAAGGTCCCTGGGTAGTTGGAGGGCAGCTTCCTACCAGAAGGGGCAAGGCTTTCTCTTACCAGGAGTGAGAGACTGTGCTTTCTTTATTTGTTGCCTATTTTATTGAACAGTTGAACCTTTCATTTAGCAGGAAGGCACTCTAGAGGCTATATTTTGGAATAAAAAAGCAGTCATTTAAAATATAGATGGAACAACTTCTAGATATTGCATTTCTCTGGAGACAAGCTTCTCATGTTTTGGTATGTATACAAGTCACTTTGGATTCTTTCTAGAAAACAGATTCTGATGTGGAAGATCTAGGGGTAATACCTGATTCTGTATTTTAACAAACTTCTGAGCGATAATACCTATGCTGCTGTCTCAAGGCCACACTTCGAGTAGAAAGGTTCTAGCACAGCTCTTCCAATCATTTTCTGTGATTTTGGAAAAATGTCCTCTGTGGTGCAAGATGGTAGCCACTACCTACATATGGTATTTAACTTAAATTAAACTAAATTTAAATAGCTACATGTGGCTGTGGCTGCCATATTGGGAAATACAACATTTAGAGAGTGAGGTAATAAAATGAGAAATTTGTGGTTCTTGGTAGTATCCCATAGAGGATCATATAGAATTCTAGAACTGTGGTCAGGGTCATTTCTACCTAATTTTAACACTGCCTGAACTCTGTCTGCATAGGACAAGTAAATACAGATGGAGTTGATGGATTACAAGCTCCCTGATGGCAAGAGCCAGAATGGTCTTGCCTGTTGCTGTGTATTCCAGTGTTCAACACATAGTTGCTGCATAGTAAATGTTGGCTGAGCAAATGGAAGAATGAGCTAGCTCTAAAGTTAGGAAGGACTCTCATGTTTCCAGCTTTCTATTTAAGCCTGCACTTGGGAAGAGGTGATGGATCTTGGATGGCACTGACAATAGCATTTTGTGAGTTTTTTTTTCTTTTTCTTTTCTGTTTTAAGGTTCTTATTAAATGGTATTATCTCAGTTAAAGGACAATCTTCATTTAGTCATTGATTCAATAAGTATAACCATTTTGTTAGCTAGATGCTGTTGTTCTAGGCCCTGGGGATATAGTGGTAAAGAAAGCAGAGTTCTTGCCTTTTAGACTCTATGTAGACTGGCAATGAAATGAGACAAAACAAACAAAAACCTGTTCCTAAAAACAACTGGGTCAAACTTCTAGGGAATGTGTGTATGTCGAATCCATAGACAATTGCGTTGTCTGAAAGCTCTGGGCATAGATGAGATCATCATATTCTCTTGGGAAATATACATCCCTGTGCTCAGAATCCTTTGTGACAACTTTTTAGCTTGCTATATATTTCAGTTTCCTGTGACTAAGTCTGTAGTAGACTTGCCATATAGTTCTTACTACTTTCTTCTTCAACCATTTCCTTTAAGGGGGCCTCTCTGGTGACACAAGTGGTTAAGTTGCAGCACTCTGAAGCATTTCTCAGCTACTGCAGTGCGAGTTCGATCCCCGGCCAGGGGGCTGATCCACATGGCGCAGCAGACCTTTCCTGCCTCGCCCGCTGCTCCCTTCAGCAATGTATTTCAGTCCATCTTCCCATTCTGCTCCCCACTCTCTCTAGTGAATCTTCTCACCCCACCACACACACACCTCTGGCCTGTACTTCAGTTCTTATATGCATAAATAAATAAATAAATCTTAAAAAAAAGAAGTTTGCTGCACAGATTAGGAGAATATCCATCTCATTTGCTGGTCTCAAACAAGATCATTCTTAGAAAGGCCATGGGCTTTCTGAAGCCCATTGTATGGAACAAACTCATTTCCCTATGATTTTAAGAATTTGTTTTTCTATTTCCATTGCATTTCATTTACAGTCCTCATTTCCAGAAATGGATGGTTATATTGAATGTACATCCTGAAGCATTCCTGACATTGATCTCATATACATGAAAAGGTTCTCAGTATATTTAATATAAAAAATTATTTTTAAAAAGTCAGTGGGTTTGGGTAATTTCAGGAAAAGCATCTACTTAGCAACAGGAAACAATTTGTTGGGAATCTGACACAAAGAGACAGTTAAGATTCCCTATGGAAAAGGATAATTCCTTAGGGACTATAAATAGATACCCCCCAAAATATATATATTCACATGAGTGTGAAAAGCTCTCTTTCTCTCCACCCTCCCCTCCTACACACTTTACACTACATTTTCATTCCTTTAAGGGGAAGAATAAATGCAGTAAAGCTATGAACTCCTATTAATTCAGATTCTACTAGTGTATGGTTTATATTTAGGTAAGTGCTAAAGTTCTTTTTTTATACTTAGCATATAAATCCCTTTGTCACAGATATGAAACCGAATTTGGGCAGGACTAATTCAGTAAGACTTTGTGGAGGAGAAATAGCTATTTCAGTTTTCAGTTGGATTCTTACATTAGTAATAGAGGTAGATGACAGAAGCAAAGGACTAACGTTAGCAAGTTAAATATGAGAGCTGATAGCAGTGGGCATAGGCTGAGCAGTTGAGAAGCAGGTTGAGATTAACGGGAGGGATGAGAAGACGACAGGTTAGCTGTGTGGAGACATGGCAGCCCTCGCACCTTCGTTCCAACTACTCTGCCTTTGTCCTGGCTCAGACATTCACCATTCCACCTGTGCTGTTGCTGGCAGCCTGAGCTGTTACTCCTCAGGCTGTTTATGCTTTTCCCTTCTCCCCTCTACATCCTTCACATCCTGACAGAGTGAGTTTCTAACTTGATAAAGAGACATTTCATGCTTTGGCAATATTCTAGTTTGAATCTTCTATAGTAGGTAATCATGGTTGAATTTGGTGGATGAAATTTGGAAACCATGAGCATCTAATGGGAAATATCTGTGGTCCTATTTTAAAGGTGAAAAGGAACAAACTAAAAGTTAAGAATTAATCATTTTTAAAAATCATTCTCTCATAAAATTTCAATTTTTAGACATGAGGAATAAATCAAAAATTCTAAGTGAAAAGGTCAGGTTAATACTTTACAAAGTTTTGTTTACTTTTAAAGACAGTTGAAGTGCTGACTAGGAATGCTAACAGCCCAAATAAACTGCAGTCTAACGGGAGGGGTACCTTATTAGAAAAGAAAATTTTGTCATTATGTTGAATCTTTTGATGGGTGCTCTGACCAACATCCATGTGATATTTAAGGTTACTTGTCTGCAGAAGCCACAGCTGGGAGAATTTTTTTTCATTCATTATTATGTTTGGTAACAATATTGCTCTTAGAAATGAAGTATAGCAGAGTTAGAGTAGATAAGCTGTGATTTTTATTTGTTGTGTTATATATTGTTAAGTATTGTCATTCCTATGAGTCTGTTTTCTTAACAGACTGAAGGTGGCTGAATTAATTTTTCGACCCCTTCAACCTTTGAAATGTTATATTCTGTGATCCTCCAGTTTTTGTAAAGTTATACTCTGTCTAGGGGGTTGGGAATTGTATGGGGAATATAACCAAAATAAAAATGCATACATTGTGCAAAAATGAAAAATGATATAAGAATTATATAAAATAAAATAATTTTTAAAAAGAATTAATTAAAAGCATTATAAAATTTAAAGGAAATATTTTTTACTGTGGATTGAATACTTCTCTCATTATTTAAGCTGTTTTACTGTGTTAAAGAAAAAGAAAAACATCTTTTTGGATTGTTCACTTTTTTTCTCTCATTGCATTTTAACATTAAATTTACAGCTTTCAAGTGCTGACAGAACTAAAGTCCCCCAACTAAGGAAAACTGTTAAAAGCCTAAGAAAAGTATAGAACATGAAAAATGTTTGTAAAGTGTAAAAATGCTGCAAACAAATGTTCACGTGGAATACTTCTAGTTCATTTTGTACAATCAGCATTGCCCTAATGTCAGTATCAGACAAAGATAATACAAGGCAACCACGGACCAACATTTCTTATGAATAGAGAGAGAGATACTAGAAAACTGAATTTAGCAACATCTAAAAAGTAGGAATTTATTTCAGAAATGCAAGGTTGGTGTAGTATATAAAAATCAATTAATGTAATATACTATGTAACTAGAATAAAAGAGAAAGCCCATATGAGCATTTCAATTGACAGAGAAAAAGCATTTGACAAAATTCAACACCTTTTAATGATAAAAATACTCAGCAAACTAGGAGTAGAAGGAGTCTTCTTTAACATGTTTCTGGCATTTATGAAAAAAAAACCTACAGCTCACACCATATTCAATGGTGAAAACCTGAACGCTTTCCCCTAAGATCAGGACCAACCAGGAACAAACAATGTCTGTTTGTAATACCTGTACTCAACTGTTCTAACCAGAGCACTTAGGAAGAAAAAGAAATAAAAGGAATCCAGATAGGAAAGGAAAAAGTAAAATTACCTCTATACACAGATAACATGATTTTACATATATATAAAAGCATATATATGAAACCCTATATTACATATATGATGTCACATATTTATGTATATATGAAATCCTAATGAATCCACAAAAGAGCTAATTAGTTCTCCAAGGCTCTAGTATATAAGTTCAGTATACAGTAACCAACTATATTTCTATATGTTAGCAATGAGTATTCTGAATGTGAAATTTGAAAAAACAATCCTTTTTAATAGTATCAAAAAAGATAAAATATTTCAAGGAAAATTTAACAAAAGTAATATTGAATTTTGAATTATGAAACACTGACATCATTAAAAGAAATTAAAGAGAAATAGGTAAATGGAAGGACAGCTCATAGTTCATGGATCAAAAGATAACAATACTATTATTAAGATGCTAGTATTTTACAGATTCACTCCAGGTCCTACCAACCTTTCAGCTGTCTGACAACTTAATCCTAAAATTCATGTGGAAAATGCACGGAGCCCAGAGTAGCCAAAACAACCTGGAAAAGAAAGAACAAAGTAGGAGTAATCATACTTTCTGCAAAGTTGCTGTAATAAAGATGATATTATACTGACATCAAGATAGACGTCTAGCTCCTCAGTGGAGTAGAATTGAGTGTCCAGAAGTAAACATTTATATTTATGGACAATTGTAGAAAGCTATCAAGCAAATAAGTTCAGGAGGGAAGAATAATTTTGTAAACAAATAGTATTGGGACAACTGGCTGTCCATATACAAAAGAATGAAGTTTGAGGTCTACTTTACACTATATACAAAAAAGTTACTTCACTTGGATTAAAGATCTAAATGTAATAGCCAAAACTGTAAAACTTTTTGAAGAAAAATAGGAAAAATCTTTGTGACCTTAAACTAGACAAAACTTGGTACATAATAAAAGCACAAGCAATGAAAGAAAAAAAAAAACAGATAAATTGGATTTCACCTAGATTAAAAACTTTTTGTGCTGTAAAAGCCACTGCCAGCTAAGGAAAAAGACAAGCTCCAGAAAGTAAGAAATACTTGTTAAGTAGGTATTTGATAAAGAACTTCTGTACAGAATTATAAAAAGAACTTGTGCAACCCAATATTAAAAAGACAAGTAACCAAGTTATAAAATGGGTAAAGAATCGGAATAGATGTCTCTAAAGAAGATATACAAACAGTAAATGACAGGATGCTCATTTTCTTGTTCTTGTTACTCGGGAAATGCACATCAAAACTATAGTGAGATATCATTTCACACCCATTAAAAGGCTATAATAAAGAAGATGGACAATTATGGAACCCCCAGACTTAGCTGGGGATGTAGAATGTTGTAGTTGCTTTCAAAAACTGACAGTTTCTCAAAACACTAAACATGGAGTCAGTTTATAATCCAGAATGTCACTCATAGGTGTGTACCCAATTGAAAATAAATTTAGGTGGAAAAACTTGTGTACAAAGGTTCAGTATTCATAATAGACAAAAAGTGGAAATGACACATTCCCACCAGCTGATGAGTGGATAAAGAAACTGTGGAATAGCCACACAATGGAACATTACTCAGCAATAAAAAGGAATGAAGTTCTGGTAGTTTATTCCACAGTGTGGATAACCCTTGAAAGCATTGTGTTAAGTTTAAAAAAGCCAGTAACAAATGCATGTATGGCCATGTATTATATGAGTCCATTTATAAGAAATATCCGAAATGGATACCCATACATACAGGAAATAGGTTGGTGGTTACCTGGAGCTAAGGAGATGGGAAATAGGAAGTGACAGTAATGGATATGATTTTATTTGGAGATTAATTAAAATGTTCTAGAATTAGATATTGGTTATGGTTGCAGAGTTTTGTAAATATATTAAAAGCCATGAATCTTAAAAAGGGAAAAAATTAGAAGTCCTACAGCATTTTCTACTGAAAAATGAAAAATGTCAATATGCCACCTAGAAAGAGGGATCTTAATTTTAACTGTCTTCCCTTTTTTCAAACTAAGGATTTGAAAATTTCTTTCTCTTCAGACTTCAGCAAGCTACATTCCCTTAACTCTGTTTTGTGAATTATAAATATTGCCATCACAGAGAAGGGCTTTTTGGACTCCCTCAACACTTCATTTAAGTTTAATTTTAAAAATATATTTCAAATTATTTTAAAAATGGAATATGAGGTAATATACACTCAGTTGTATAGCTATCACAGTTTCACCTTATTGTGGGATGCCATGTGTTAGCTAATACTTCCAGGTTACCTATCGTGGAATGCCTTGGAATAAGTCTTTCATGTGGTGTTAGTGTACATATTCAGAAATATGTCAGATCTTTCACTAAAAAGGAAGGTTTGCATTTGCAGCATTTAAAAAAATTAACAACAGTTATATGCTCTTTCCTCAAGTTGTCAAAGTAAGCACACATTTTTAATGTAGATGGAAGATTTTCTTCATACAGAGTAAACAAATCAAGTTGAGAGAAAAATTAGATACTAGCATTGATATGGCTATAATTTAAATTTTGGTTTGATAAAACATCTTCATTGTTCTCAGTGGGCTGCCATTTTAATAAAATATAAATGTGACTCAATATCGTCAATGTATGCTAGCTATTGTTTTCATTGCTTCATGTATTGGGATTGTGCATGAGATACTATTTAAATTTTATGCATTTGGATCCTCAAAATTTCTCTTAACACATTATTTGCTATTCCATTTTGACTTCACTTTCATTCTCCGTAGATATTCCAAAAGCATTTTTCACTCCACAGAGACCCAAAGGTGAAGGGGAGGTTTCAGCTGAAAAACATATTTATTGATTTTAAATAGATTGTATCTTTTTTCTGAGGCTCCATGTCCAAGATGGCACTGCACAGAAGCTGTTGGCTGGATCAGAGGGCTATCTGGTGTTCTTCCCCAAATTAATATTTTAGTTGCTATTTTATAAGTAGTATTTGGAAGATAATACAGATCCTTATGCTAATCTCTTTTTGCATATGCAGCAACTGATTGGCATGTGTGGGCCTCTATCATGTGCAGGATAAACATGGCACGTTTAGATTTTCTCCTTCGAGGCCCAAACCTTTGTGGTTACCCTCATGCAAGGCATGACTGGCAAGGCTATGAGCAGTGTGTGTTTCAGGGTGGTAGGGAGAAGAAGGTGAAAGAATTCAGTAAATAAGCATTATTATATACCTAACACATGTGGATATTTATTAGTACACATTGGAACCTGTTTTTTCAAAACGAGTCCATTCTGTTCTATTTGTAGGTGATCATGGAGGAAGCACTTTACTCCCACCGAATGTCACAAATGAATTTCCAGAATATGGGACCATGGAGGAAAGCGGAGAAGGCCTGAGAACTCTTGAGTTGGATGCAGAATCTCCATCATGCAACCCACAAGGGCAGCAGGGGGTTCAGCTTCCTGCTGGTCACCACTCTGGGCTCCACAGTATTACAGAAGGACCAAACGATGTCACAGAGCCCCCCTCTCAAAGTCACCTCAAGGAACAAAGTTTACAACCCATTGACTCTTTGATCTCAGCTCTGAAAGACACAGAAGCCAGAATAACTTCAGGAACATTACAGGCTACAAAGGTATTGAACAAAGATGCTGTTTCTAGTTTTTCAGTTCACCTGGTGGAAAAGGAGCCAACCACTGCCAGTCACAGAACACAGAAAGCTAACAGACTGTTGCCTACCAGCCAAGACAAATCACCACAAATACCTCTTTCAGCTGATGTTACGACTGGGGAGATTTTTTATCCTAGCGTCCAGAAGGATCTGTCTACACGGTTAACTGGAGAGACTCAGGAAGAGCTTTCCCAGACAACTGGTGATGGGAGGAAAGGGGCGCTTCATGCACAGGAGACTTCTTGTCCTGTGTCCATTCTGGGCAGCTCAGGGACAATCCACAACTCATCTAGCAGCATTGGCGTTTTGAGGGAGAGGAGGTCTGATATGGGGAGAGAATCCACAGGGGGCTCCATGGGGTGCCCAGGCCGGGTGAAACATGTGGAATTTCAAGGGGTGGAAATAGTGTGGACAGGAGGGGAGAAAAAAGAAACACGTCATCCTATGGATTTTGAGGTATCATCAGAAAGAACAACTTCTCTTGAAGGCAAAGAGTTTTCCAAGGTGCCAGGCCATCTTTCATCTGCCAGCTTGTGTGATTCAGTAACTGAGAGTGTTTGGGATGAAACCTGGAAAGCTTCAGCTAAGAGACCTGGCACTAGCTCAGGGATATTTTCCCCTGTGCCTCTCATTGAGAGTGGAGAGGATGAAGTCTTTCTAAAGGAAAACAAGGAACATCTTGAGAAGAAACCGGAACCGGAGAGAGACAAGGAGAGGTAAGCTCTCAAAGGGGTCTTACCGGCTGCGACACCTGGCAAGATAGTTAAGAAACTTTATCTTGTGCTTGGCCCTGTGATCACAACTCATAGTGTCCTGGGTCCTTATTACCATAGAGTGGAAGAGCAGTTACTGTAAGCTAGACTCCTCCTAAGTTTCTAAGTTAGTGGAGTTATCTTATTATAAAGTTGTCTAGCAGACATAAGCCTAGGGAAGCAGGGTTGTGGGGAGTCTGTGCACACTAAGCTGTATGAATCCATTTCTGACATTTTGTTCTATTTGGCAGCTTTCAGGTTTTCCAACATCAAGACAACTGAAACACCCCACAATTATCTTTCACAATAGGAAAAGATTTGGACTCTTTTGACATATCTTTTAGTCATTGCATCCTAACTTGGCAGCTCTTGTTTTTAAACCCTAGTGCCTACACACAGCCCTCAAGTGTGTGTGAACATGTGGACTGACTCTATTGTCTAGGTTTAGAAAGGAGGTGAGATCAGACGTTAAGTGAGAAGGTCAGAAGGTCAGAAGGTTTCCAATTCAGTTGTTCCATGGCACTGCTTGGGGAACCCTGTCTTCCATGTAGTATTTGTTATTGGATATAACCTGAGAAGTAAAGTTGGTTGGCATCTCAGTATCTCCTGGTCTTTCCCTTCATTTCATACATCTGGACCAACTGAGAAACTGGATATAAGGAAGATGTGTTCCGTCTCTCTTCACTTCCTTTGCTCATAGTCTGACCATTCAGTGTTCCATGTGGCAAAGTCATTTGTTGTATACTGTCATTTCAAACTTGTTATCTTTTCTTCCACCAGTTATCATGACATATTTTATAGTTCATATGTGTTAAGGCTGAGGGGCATTTTATGTTTTACTTGTTTGTTTGGTATAAAGAATTATCTTTTCCTCTTTAGTTAATTAACAAATCCACCGAGAGCCGTACTTGTTGAGGATGGCTATTGGGGCACCTCTTCTTCCACTCTCCTCTCACCCCCAATACAAACCATCTCCATACTTCCCTCAGCAGCTGTCTTGATAAGTGGCACGTGGCTCAGTAATCATAGTCTTAATGAAATATGAATTTTTGCTATTGTGCTGATTAATTATCCCTCCTTTATTTCCACATTTTTCTTCTTTTTCCCTCACATTTTAAAAGGACAAGTTTATTAGGAAAAGGAGAAAGAAAAAAAGAAGCACCTGCTTGGTCACAGGTGGGCAGGAGAGCTGCCCCACATGTTTTTCTATTATCTTCTGTGTCCTTGCTAGATGTTGGACATAAAAAAATGTTCAGAATAGATATGGCCTGTGGTCACTGTCCTCATAAAGTTTACTGTTGAAGATAACCACTGACCACATAAACACATGAGTAAGTAGAGGATCACAAATTTTGCTGGGTTCCATGAAGAAGAACACAGCTATAACAGGAGGATTAATTTGAATAGAGGAGAGAGGCTAATTCAGTTGATGGCTTGGGGAATACCTTTCTGTGGAAATGATAGACTGAAAGACTAGGAAGGAAGAATATTCTAGATAGAACAGTTTGTGCAAAGGAGGAGTGCAGGATGGTGAAACTGTTTGTGCTTTTTGGAGTTGAGTGAGGCAAAGGCAAGTTTGAAGATTTGAAACTCCACCATTATGGCTGGAGCATGGGGATGTGCATAGGGCAGTGATGGGGAAAGTGGAGGGAGGAGCTTCATCAGGGGAACTTTCTTTTTGACTCTTAAGTGCTAAGGAAAGCCATTGAGAAGTGTTAATCTGGAACAGTATTTAGTACGTGTACATGGTAGAACTTGGGTAATTTATAAATAGTCGAGACACTGTATTGTTGAATGTGAATCCTGATAATACCTAGGAATGCAGTTTACTTATGAGGTAGTTCTATACCTATTTCTGTTTTACTCCTATGGAAATCTGTACCTCACAGAGAGGATCAGTAAAGTCTCCTACTGGCACATCCATGACTCAGCTCCAGGTTCCTCTAACTCTTGACCTCTTGTTCTTTCTGAGTTTTTAAATTTTACTTAGTTATCCTAAATGTTCAATTTTAATATTTGAAGAACATGTTGAACAACATTAATTAATGTCCTGCTCATATAATTTTATAAATTCTTTCTAGGTTTCTCTCTTTTGTTAGCCTTACTATAGATAAATGTGTCTGTTGTTCTTTATTCCCTGCACGCCCCCCCTCCCCCCATTGATTTTGGACCTGTAATCTCCCTGCAGTATTGCCTTATTGTCAGCAGGGGGCAGCCTTTGGATTTTAATATATATATTCTTGTTAGGACATATGATTTTATTTAAATCAGAAAGTAGTAATAGACTAATGACAGTTTAGTGTATTTTTAGTCCATTAAGTTAACACAGTATATTTATCTGCTTCATAAAATTAAGAATGATGGTAGCAGTAAGTAATCTGAATATGTAGAATTTAGTTGGCTAAAATGAGAATTTAATATTTTATTCAAATATTCATTGGAAACATGTATTTGCCTCCTAAGAAACTAACTTGAAACTGTATTGAATTACTGGGAGGCCAGTGTAGCACATGTACATTAAGAATTCTTTTACCAAGATAGGTTTCAGTGATCTCTTCCTTGTACAATATTTATTAAGACATAACTCCAGTGAATGAAAGTGTTAGCTCTGTGGAATGTTATAATTTTATATAATTGAGGGAGGAAAATAAAAGAAAACATCAGTCAACTATAGAAATTCTTTATTCTTACCACCTTTCCAGGATTCTTGATCAAGAGGAGCACTACAGGGGAGGAGAGGATGACATCCTTGGGTCCGGGTATGCAGAGGATTCCACTGATGTGTACAGCTCCCAGTTTGAAACCATTTTGGACAACACTTCTTTATACTACAGTGCTGAATCCTTGGAAACATTATACTCAGAGCCTGATAGCTATTTTAGCTTTGAAATGCCTCTTACGCCAATGATACAGCAGCGCATTAAGGAAGGTGGTCAGTTCCTTGAGAGGACATCAGCAGGAGGACAGCAAGACATCCTGAGCGTCTCAGCAGATGGTGGAATAGTGATGGGCTATTCCAGTGGGATCACCAACGGGCTGGATGACGCCAGCGACACCATCTACTCGAAAGGCATCCAGGAGATTGCTTTCTGGGGAAGGTACTAGTTCCATTCTCATTAATTTCATGCTGGTGGTTTTTGTAGCATTTTCTCTTTGGAAATCTGAGTGTGTAATATATTTGAAAAGCATTTGGCCAGTTTCTATGGATATAAGCAAATGATGCGAATGAAAAGTAATTTGAGTCTTAGGGGCAAGCAGAATATACTGCCAAATCGGCAAGCCGTGGTCATTCTATTGGGTATTTCCGTGGTATTTCCGGGGTTACTCTGTGTAAATTGGATCCTGATGAATGTTTGTGGGTGGTGAGTAGGTGTTGTCTCTGCTGATGCAGCTTTGGTTGCAGTGGCTCAGGGCTGAAAAGAACACTGAGAGAGCTTGGCTTTCCTTCTGCCGCTGACATTGGTTGATGGCGTTGTTTGATTTAGCCAGAGATTCCCTGTAAATTGGGGGTGTTGGACTGGATGGTGATCAAAGTCTTGTTCAGCCCTTCGCTCTGTGAGGTCCTATTCTATTAGGCAATCTTCCTATTCCTGGGATGGTGGGGGTAGGATCTGTTTATATGGAAGCTTGATAGAGCTGATTCCTAATTAAAACTATAAGTATTTTCTCTTTCTACTTTAAGATTTAAGTCTCCATGGGAGGTAAAATGACAAATTATATAGGTAATAGGTACCATGCCTATCATTTAGTGATTTCCTGTCAATCCTTGGATTATCCAGTGTTTCGTTTCCTCCTGCTCATCATCCTCAGGCCATTTATCTGTAGCATCTTCATCAGAGGGCAGAGTGCTAAACTTCATTTATGAATTCAATTTTGGTGTATTTTTCCTGGATTATACTGCCTTTGTGGTGGGAGAGGTAGGAGAGACGTTAAAGGGTGATAAATTATTTGAAAGAAAAAAAAATCAGTATTTTTTAAAGTCAATTCATATTATAGGTTTCCAAACAACTTCTCTTTATAAGTTGTCCTGTGTTAAGCATTTTCTATAACCAGTTTATAGATTTATAATTAACTGGATGAGCACATGTAAGACCGGCACACTATAACCTTGTAACTGTTCATTTCCAAGTGAACATTTCACTGTGGATGTTGGTTTTCTTAAGCGTTTTCAGTGAGGGCCTCCCCAGTGGTGCAGCAGGTTGAGCGCCGCGCTATGAAGCTGTCTGCAGCCTCTGCAGTGCCGGTTCGATCCCTGACAGCTGGCGAGAATCCCACATGGTGTAGCAGACCTCTCCTGTTGTGCCCGCTGCTCCCCTCAGTAGTGTATTTCTGCTGTCTGACTGTTCTGCTCCCTGCTCTATCTCTGGTGAATCCTCACCCTCTCGCTCCTCTGGCCTGTACCCCAGCTCTTGTATAAAAATAAATTAAATCTTTAAAAAAAAATAGTTTCCAGTGAGACAATGAAAAGAACACAGGTCACATAAAGCTGGAGACCTTGGTCTGAATTACTTGGGCAAGCTGCTTATTCTTTTGGAAAACTATTTATTTATTTGTAAAATGGGCTAATGATATTCAGTGCCATCTGTGGCTGTGAGATATAAAGGGTTAATATTGATTAAAGTACCTAGCATAGTGCCTGGTACATAGTAGGAGCATGAATAAATGTTTGAATTAAATTGGCTGACTGATAAACCCACATTTAGACTTTTTCTATCTCTGAGAAGGGGGGATGTCTCTGAGAGGAGAGCATCCCCAAGAAGGAGTCCTTCTGTTTCATCTGTGGTAACTGTCAGCTGTGACAAAAGACTGTAGGATAGATTATGCAGACAATTTCACTGAAATTCCAACCCTACTTTCTAGGGTGATTGGAAGTTGTTCATATTACAAAACAAAAACAGGTTGGACAAACCACTGTGGAAAGCTGTCTGGAGGTTCCTCAGTCTACTAAAAATGGAGCTACCATACGACCCGGCAATTCCACTCCTAGAGATCTACCCAAAGGAAACAAAAACATTGATGCAAAAGAACACCTGCACCCCTATGTTTATTGCAGCACTATTTACAATAGGTAAAACCTGGAAACAACCCAAATGCACAAAAATAAGATGACTGGGTCAAGAAGATGTGGCATAGGGCTTCCCCGGTGGCGCAGCGGTTGAGCGCTGGGTTGCGAAGCTGCCTGCGGCCTCTGCCGCGCCAGTTCGATCCCCGGCTGCTCCCCGGCCACCAGAGGAGGGTCCCGCATGGCGCGCAGACCTCTCCTGCCACCCTCTGCTCCCCTCAGCAGTGTACTTCGGTCCTTCTGCCTGCTCTGCTCCCTGCTCTGGCTCTGGTGAATTCTCTCACCCTCCCGCGCTTCTGACTGTACCCAGTGCATGTATAAACAAACAAACAAACAAATAAATAAAAAAAAAAGAAGATGTGGCATATATACACAATGGAATATTATTCAGCAATCAAAAAAGATAAACCCATGCCATTTGCAGCAACATGGATGGAACTAGAAGGAATTATGCTCAGTGAAATAAGCCAGAAGGAAAAAGAAAAATATCGAATGGTTTCACTTATAGCAGGAATATAGGGAAACCCAATAAGACATCAGTGTAAAAAAATAATAACAGTACAAAACACAACAAAGCAAAAATGGACAATTATAAATCAGAGACATACTGCAGGGGAGGAGGAGGGAGAGGGATCAGAGCACAGGGGACTGAGGTGATAGTGCATGGGTGCATTGGTGAAGGAAACTCTATGGGGATTACACCTGAGGGGTTGGGGGGAAGCAAATGTTGTTTAAAAATGAACAGTGATGTAAAAAATTTTTTAAAATAATATAAAAAATAAAATTATAAATGAACAAAAAATAAATAAATAAAATTATACCGAAGAAATAATGTTACCATTATTATGAAATCTAGGGATGGAAAAAAAAATTCAAATTGCTTATATACAATGTTTGTTTTACATTGCTCTGTCCATCTGAGATTGATAAACTCTGTTTGACCATGACCTCGCCATTGTTCAAAAGTATTTTCCTCATTATGAAAAGATTGTTAAAAAAAGTCCTCTTGTTTCTGGCATTAGTTACCTATTTGCATAATGTAGTATTATCTACTACTGTTTTTATCTCTTGAACTATTTCATGACAGCCTGTTTTGTTCTGGACTAGTTGGTCTTTAGCTGTGGTTTCCTATCACCCTTCAACTATGGTTAAAGATTTGAAGCTGTTTTTCAGCAATTGTGTAAATAGACAGTGATTCTTCTAGAAGAAACAACAACAAAAAAAAACCAGGTTGGACAACTGAGGTGTTTTGAGCTGAGAGGCTTCACTGCAGAAGCCACAGGGAGTGTAAGTAAATGAAGAAAAGGCATGAATATTAGTGAGTCAGAACAGGAAGACATTAGATCAAAAGCTTTGTAAATGCATGCTTTGCAACACTCAGAATAGGAAGCAGTCATCACTTGGCCAGCATAGGTGCCCATCATGAGTAAGGCAGAGTTCAGTAGTTCAGATAGAGTGTGGGGCTAGGCTGCAGGACTTTAGCATCTCTGCTCCAGACAGTGGTATATAATGCAGGCCATCTTGAGCTAAAGTTTCAGCTTGTCACTTGCATTGTCACTAATGAATTCTTGCCCAGCCATGAGGACATATTTCAGTTTTCGAAGAGAAGCTTCTGAGAGATGAACCTAGTGGACTTCTTGCCCTCCTTCATGGGGCTCCTGACCCGTGATAAGTCCCCCCTTTCCTGAGCACTACTGGTGATGTGGACAGATGAGCTGGGTGGGGCACCCCATTGTGTTCTTGAGTTGGCATAAGATAATGTTTATAGGTGAGGCTCTGTTTACCTTCTGTTTAGGGCTTAAAAAAGTAGAGCAGGCTGAATAATAATCTTAGGAAATTTTAAAGTACCTGGATAATGTTAATGTTTTCTTTACTCCCTATGCCTTCTTGATGCTTTGGAGAAGTTGCAGCACCAGAGGAACTGTTAATATCGTGGGTTGAAGAATTATGACATTTTACAGCTTGAAGGGGACCTCAGATAACCTTATTTTAAAGTAAAGGATCCAAGTCTCAGTTTGGTGAGATGGATTTACCCAAAGCCACATGACTTTCTAGTGACAAATCCTGTACCAGAATTCCAACTGCCTTATTCTGCAGCAGGTACAGTCACTGTTCAAGGTTGCCTGGCCTCAACTATCTTCTTTTTTAAAATCTAATTTCATTAATTCCATAAATCCAGAAATGTGAGTTGGTAGTCTTGGGAAAAAAAAAATTACCAAGTCCTTAATAAACGTCTCCATGAATTTTTAAAGTAATCAATAAGGAAACCTTTAAAAATTTCCTCTGCATTAAAGCATCCTGCTTCAGAGATAAGTAGACGGTGGTATTGAGCCTGTTCAGGACATCCAGACACCTCACTGACTTCCCTCGCCAAGCACTCAGAGCCAAAGCGATAGGATTCAAGGAAAATTTTTTTTTCCAATTTTATTAATAATGTGATATTTACACAATAAAAGTGATAAAAACATGCCTAGCATTTTGTTTCTGTTCACTGGCCTTTCCTGTGTCCTTGGCAGTGGACTGGGAGGTGGGGTCTGAGCAGATTAAATACAGTGAAGTCTGCAGGTGGAGAGGGGAGGGGAAGGACAGGACTACCCCGAGTCTACCTGATAATGATTCTTTGATTCTCACTAGACATGATCCAAGAAAAGTAAGCCATCCCTATAGAGGTATTCATTTTACTACATAAAATGTTTCTTGTCAACTGTCGAAAATATAAGGTCACTAGAGATAGTCTCTGAACATGATTTCGTATTATAAGTATCGTATGTATCCCACAGGTCTTATTTTTTTTTTTTTTTTTGAGTAGCCCCTGGTGTTAATGTTCACAATAACCTGGGGGAAGGAACTGTTAATGTTATCATTTTCCACATAAGGAAACTGAGGCACAGAGCAGCTGAGTAACTTGCTCAGTCACACAGCTGGTAAATGGTACAGAATTTGAACCCAGGCACTCAGGCTCCAGAGACCATTTATTTTGGTCTTGAAACAAAAATATATTTGTTTGTCATTGCCTTCGTATAGTTAAAAATCCCTTTCTTTTCCAATCTGTGCCATTACTTTGTCATTAAAGAGGATTTGAGTGACAGTATTTGACAGTCATTTCCTCTGAACCCAAGATGACACTGTTCTCTTTGTGTTGCTTCTTTTAAAAAAGGGGTGAAGTGATTGGGAGGGTGAGAGGGTGATGAGCAGGCTCTCACGCTCAGCAAATCTTAGTTCTCTCAGGAACACCTTCCAGTCGCAGCTCTGGCCATGCTTCGTAGTCAGAGGGGGATTTTTTTTCCCCTGTTACTTTGTCTATTTAAGTCAAAGAAGAGAATACTTCAGTCATCTAGTATCAGATTGCAAAGGATACTTTTTTTAGAGTACATGTGCTTAGTGTTTGTATTTTAAAGAATTATATTATACCTTTTTGATATTAATAGATCCATCTTTGTAGGTGAAAAAGTCTCTTAAAATTGTAGAGTAAATCCGGACATGAATTTTTAAATTCTCTCAGGCACTTTTCGTGTACTGTACCCTGAATGTTGGCCAGGGAGTTGCATGTGGGTCAGGAAATAGCTCACTGTATGGATGCCACGCAGTATTTTAATGCAGGAGCACCGAGCAGCATCTCCTCCCTTTGTGGTCCAGCTATATAGCACTCAGGCTGACGGGGTCAGCAGTGCTGTGTGAAGTCCAGTCACATGGCTCCAAAATTAGAAAGGATAATTAGAGACTAGACTTACAGTTACACATGTTCCAATGGGTTCCTTTGTGTCTGAGTGCTTCTCTCGCGCCGGCCCATCTGCTGATGACCACAACTCCAATCAGTAAGTTCTGACCTGTAGGCTGTAAGGCACAAATATTGTCACTGTGACCATTAACAGGGCTGAATAGTGTCCATTTCTATTGAACTTGAGTTTGGACAGATAGGAAAAAAGAAGGTGCAAGTACATTAATAGAACAGGATCTTCTGTTAAGGTTCTTTGAAATATATAAACTGCTTTTAAAAATTACCTTTTTTACTAATATCTAGTGTGATAGGAATTTTTCATAAGACAGCTTCCTGATTTTTCCTTCAGATGTCGCTCAGTACAGCAGAAGGGGTGGATTGCATCTGTGTGCAACTGATAGGCCTGGGGAAAGTGCTTTCCCAGGTCTTGTGTCCACTGGAATTTGATAATTGTGGTTTTCTGACTTCCTCTTGGTTTTTCCCCCTTCTCAAATGGAATGCTGGTGTTTGAAGTATCCTTTTTCTTCTTCAGTTTTCCTCCTTCCTTAGCATCTTCTTGTCTAGGGAAAAGGCTCCTGAAGCAAGATTAATACTTAACATAAATTTGTTGAAGTGCAAATTCAAAAAAAGAAAAAAATTGCCACCCCAATTTAAAACCTGCTGGCATTTTAATATAATGTATAAATATTAAAATAAGAAATTAAAATAATGTGACACGAGTTAAGCTGGTGAAAAAGGAAAGATTTGCTCTTGTAAAATTGTCTTTAGAGTTTTGGCTGACCACGGAGTCCCCAGCTTTTGCTCTGTTGTTTGGAGCAGACACTCTACTGCCTCAGAAACTCATTATTGGGTTGCGGTTGCTCTAACAATCTCTTTGTCCTTTTCTTTTACATTTAAAAATTGTTCTATAGAAAGAGGTTCTCATTTTCCTTTTTCTAACTTCCTGAAGCAACTGAATTAGTGATTTTTGTTTTTTAACTGCAAAGGAATTCCTGCCCATGATGAGGTGTGGAGCCTTCCTCAGTTTCGCCCAGGTCAGCTTGGGTTCAAATCGTGCCTCATTTACTTAATAGGTGCATGAAACCTGGGAACCTTTCCAAGTACAAAATAGAATGAACAATACCCATCTGGTAAAGGAAAGATGAGCAGATAAAATGAATCAAGCGAAAAGAAATCAAGGCAAGATAATCAAGTGGCCTGGCAATGTTTGGTACATAGTTGAAGATGAATAATGAAAATCAATAGTATCAAACTAGTAGTAACCTAAAGAAAAGCAATCTTAGTAAGCATGCCGTTCCTCTCCACACCCAGCCCTGAGTGAGCCTTGGAGCTGCCAGCTGCTGTTCTCCCACTAGAAACTATCTGAAAAGCCTCACTGTTGGGCTTCTGGAAGCTTCTCTTTTCAAAAAGTGCAGTTTACAGAGGTCAGTACATTAATAATGGCACTTGGGATCAGAAGATGGGTGGTCACGGGAGTGTTCCTTCATCAGAAGTCATCTTCTTTATCAGCTGCTTGATTTTGGGTAGGTGGTTTCACTTGGGGGAACGCTGATTCACTTGCTAAAATGAAAATCACCTTATCACCCAGTTTACAGTTTTGTTGTGAGGATTTGCTAAGTTCTGGCTTGTGGCTATTCATTTTAGACTTGTTATGAATTTGTTATGGTCTTAGTACTAGTCAAAGGAACATAAGCTAATAGAGAAGAAAAAAACCTTGTAAGAAAAAAGATGCAAGGATTTGGTGTATGTTCTAATACAGGGTAAGTGGGTCTGAGTCAAAATTATGCAGTGTTAAGCATTGACCAATTATAGAATCAAGAAACCATCCAGTGGAGTTGGGAGAGAAGCAGGTTTGTAGCGGAGCACCTAGTGATGGGATAGTGTAGTGACAGGAAGGCCACAGTGCAAGTTTTCTACGATCCCATGCAGACCGGGATAAAGGAGGAGTCAGAGTCCTGGAGCCTTCAGTGGCTTTTGCAGGCTTTTATTTGGATTTACCGGGTACATGGCAGGTAGGAGTGCTGGGGGACCGGAAGGCCGGCAGGCCTCCCAGCCCCCCGCAAGCCTTCACTCTATCTGGGCTCTCCTGCGTTTTTCTCGTGACCTTGTTCTCATGGTGCTTCTGTTTCTTTTTCGGCTTCTGCTGGCGTCCCCGTGATGCTGCCCTTAAAAGCCCGGTCTTAGCCTAGGTGAACCCCATCTACCTAAGCCCACACCCTACTCCAGGTGCCCGCCATCAGGCATGCATTCAGGACCGCGGGGTTCCGTCATCTATCCTAATGGCGGGAGGGCAGAAAAGCCTGATACTTTTTACCTTACCCTATAGGTAGGTTTCAATAGGTTAAATTCGAGGACAGTGAGGGTTCCTGCATGCAGAATATGTGGGATTGAAGATGACTGGGTGACTTTGGAGCTCTGCATTTAAGAGGTGAGGCTTGCAGCTGTGGGAGTAGGTGAAATCTTGGAGGACATGGAGAGGGCTGGGTGGGCTGGGGAAGAGATGTGCACCCAGGAGCACTTTGGCACTGCTTGTGTATTTTGAGTCCACCTTTGTAGAACTGTGCTCTTCAAGATGAGTTTCCTGGCGGTTCTCTGTGCTTGCCTCCCTTCTCTGACAGCTCGAATGTCAGAAAGCCCAGAATGGAAGCTTCTCTTGTATGCATTTGATTCCCTAGACAAGCCTGGCCCTTGCTCTGGTGGTTTTGGACTCTCCTGTTTATTGGGTACCTTTTGTATGAATTGGTGATGACTTCAGGAAATGGCCTGGCATTTGCTATAGGGTTTCCCAGAGATGTTCAAATTCTGTAGTTTAAACCTTGAAACAGAATAATGCCCTGGTTATTGATGTGAAGTGTGCTAGGAGGTGCTGGCTGTGTGAATGGACTTTTATCAAAAAACTTCAAATGATAATGGACATCAGAAGTCTGCAATATTACAACAAGAATCATAGCTCTCTACAAAAAATAGATTGGTGGTGGTTAATTGTTCAGGATGTTTGTAGGGTAGGTAAAGTATCAGGCTTTTCTGCCCCCCCACCATTGGGCTTAATGATGGATCCTTGCAGCCCTGAATGCGTGCCTGATGGTGGACACCTGGAGTAAGGTGTGGGCATGCATAGGTGGGTACACCTGGGCTGAGAGACTGGGTTTATAAGGGTGGCACAGCAGAGTGCTGTGTGGTGGTGCAGTGTTGAGGATGGAGGAGTGCGGCGGAGAGTGACAGAGCGCGACTGAGTACGGCGACCACAGAAGGCGGAGAGCATGAAGACAACAGGCCTGCTAGAACCGTTAATGAACCAACCTGGTATGGGTTGGTCACGTTACAATGTTATTGCGTTATTTTTATTTACATGTCAACAATATAATAGTTAACTTTTAAAGGCAGAAATAACATTTCCTCCATAGACATCACCTACCACCAGACTGGCAATACTGAATGAGAAATATTACCCATTGGTCCATTGGTTTGAGTGAAAAGATGGAGATCTTCTCCAAATGAATATTTATTTGAAGGTATTTTACATAGAAGTACCAATTACTAAACCCCAAATGAGTGCTTTTCTATTGGTTTTATTCTTGTTTTCTTTTTGATTTTATTCTCCTCTGGATCTCATTGGATTCTATAAATTGAAATAGAGTACATGTTGAAATGGCTGAAGCCCCTTGCAGAACCTTAATATTCAGCACCTGAGTGGCCATAGTGCAAGGTAGGCTGAACATAATCTTTGTTATGAGTACTAATATTAAACTCCATCTAAACCAAATGTTAGATATAGGGCTTCCTCATCCCCATGCCTCATATACTATTTCCTTTGCCTGCACCCCAACCTCCCCGTAGGTATTCGGTTGTTTGCTGGATAGAATTATGAAAGGGAAATGTCATAAATCATACACATTAATCCACTGGGATTTTTAATCTTTCTGCTCACTGTCTTGTTAGCCAGGAGCATTGACTTGGAGCTTGTTAGAAATACAGAATCTCAGGCCCCACCTCTGAATCTGCATTCTGACTCCCCAGGCTTCACCCCCATAGCACCTGCTTCAGTTGTTCTAGGGTGACAGCTTTAAAACCTTCCCGGGTGATTCTTATATTCAGCCCAAGTTGTAGCTTCTCATCTTGGAGCTTATTAGAAATGTGTTATGCAGACCTCATCCCTGACCTACCCAATCAAGATGTGTATTTTGATCAATATTCAAGTGACTCATACCACTTTAAAGTTTGAAAAGCAGGAATACAAAGCTCCCTGTTCTTGGGGAGTAGGCCATTAAAGGTCTCTGGTCAGTGGGGGGTGGGAGTCATCTCTTGACAGAAGTCTGTAAAGTTACTGGCCTTGGCTGTGTAATGTTTGCTTGTGTATCTTTGGTGTAAAGAACACAGAGTGTGCGTCCCTACTTAGAAATGTAGGGGTTGATCCAGATTCCTGCAAGGAAATTGGCTTCTTAGGGAAGGGTGTGGGTTCTTAAGTCATGCTGCTTTGGCTCAAGTTTTGGTGAATTATCTCTCTAAGCTTCAACTTCCTTATCGGGGAAGTACTCATCTGCTTGATGAGTACTCTAGAAATGTTGCCTGTTATTATCAGTAATAACACTGCTTGAAAAAACATTTGTCTCTAAATGTCTTCAAAGTCACCTGGTATGAATGGACTGTGGTTAGATGGAATTGAGATGTTGTTTATCTGTTATAATAATTCTGAGAGCCTTAGATTACTTGAAGGTGTGGAGTTATAATGATAGTTTGTTTTACTGTCTTTTTAATTCTAAAGCAGCCCCACCTCAACATAAAGAAGGTGGCACTTTCTAGTCGATGAGTAGAAATATAAAGTCTTTAGCATAGAGAAAATAAGAGGTAGTAAATAATTATTATTGTGAAACAAAGTCATGAAAGTTCATTATTCACACTCAGCATTCATTTAACAATTATTTTAAGGTTCATCATATAATTGTCCTTACTGGAATATGGGTCTGTCTCCCTATGGGCAGTGAACGTCTCAAGTCTTTAGTTTGAGACTCAAGAGCACCTCTGTGCCAGGACCCACTCAGTTTTTGTTGAGGAATGAACTTAATTAGTGGTGGCTGCTCTAGGAATGAGGTTTTTCCTAGAGAGGGGCCAATAAAATAACTTCACGGATGACTCTAAAGCAGGGCTTGGAGGCCCAGACATTAAGGTTCTGGGGAGGCTGGACTGCTTCCAGCATGGAGTGTCCTGAGGCCCTCACGGAAGTGCCTCTTTTAACCCTGGACTTTAAAGAATGAGGTGGACATGTGTAAATGGTCTCAGGAGCAGGGGCGGGGTGATTGCAGACAAAGGGAGCCAAACTGAGCAGAATTGGTGACAGCTGCTGGATTTGGGGAATTGAGAGCTGGAAGTTGAGGGAATTAGTAAACCTCTTTGTGCCTCCTGTTCTGTTAATCATCTATATGAAACAGGTGCTGCTATACTCAAAAAGTAGTTGACTTTTCATAACTTCTGAAACATCTTTGGCGTGCCAAAAAAAGTTAAAAATGATAAATGCCAATGATCTCACCATCCTATCTAAGAAATTAAACATTGCAGATGAATGGCAAATGCCTGTGAATGCCTCCCAGGTTCCATTCCTCTGTCCTCCTTGAAGGTAGCCATACCCATGGGTGGTTATTTGTTCGGTACAGGTTTGCATCCTTAAGCAACACCTAGTATTCTTTCACATGCTTTTGAACTTTATATAAATGCTGTCTTGTTTTGCTTTTTTTCTCAGTTTTTCAAATTCATTCTATTGATACATATCATTCAATTTCTATTTAATCACATTCAAATTCTTTTGATTCCTAGCATCCTAATTTATTTTTTCTGTGTAGTAGTCATTACAGGAATATAAATGATTATTTTTCATTTTCTTACTAGCATTTTGATTGTCTTGTATTTTGTTGCCTCAAATGACATGGTAGTGAGCATTCTTTTTCCTGACTTGTGCACATATGGGAGAATTTCTCTAAAATAGATACATATTTAGGAATGAAACTGTTGGATGGTAACAATTTTTCTGAGTAGACTGCAGCATTCTTGAAGTGCATATTCCATTTTTGTGGAGAGTATGTAATTGTATATACTTCTACTTCTAAAGTAGTTATTTTACCTTCTAAGTTAGTTATTTGCGAATTAAAAGGATCAGAAAGTGAAACAACTGTTTGGTATGTACAGGTTTGCATCCTTAAGCCACACATAGTGTTCTTTCACATGTCCATGGACTTTATATGAATGCTATCTTGTTTTGCTTTTTTTGCTCAGCAAAAAGTATATATTCCTGTAATGAATACTACACAGAAAATAAATAACTTAGCATGTTATAAATCAAAAGAATTTGAATGTGATTGAATGAATAGAAGTTGAATGAATATGAATCAATTCCCAAATCCCAAGAAAAATAGCAGCCCAAAGGAAAAGCTCGGGAAAGCAAATGAAAACCAGTCTCTTCTTCCTTTAGGGGTGCCGCTGCAGCTCTGTTATCCATTGGTTAGGTCTGGTGGCTGTCCTTTCAGCGTATGGCGGGACTCCTGCGTCCCCAGGTCTCAGCCAGCCCTGAGGGTTGTCGCTGGGGTCTGACAGCTGTGAGTGTTGCTAGTTCACTTGTAGGGGTCTAAAGCAGGATTTGAACAACTGGACAAATGAATAGTTGCTCACCAGTGATAGGAGAAAAACAAACAAAACTAGAAAGGAAAATTGAAAAACACAAATCATGTAAGATTAAATGTGAATTTCATTCTGCTGAATTTCATGTAGTGTAAATAAATCAGCTCTAATCTGTTCCCTATTTCAGCCATTCCTTTAAGGGCCAGAATATGTGTGCTGTAGGAAGTTATGGTCTTTAAAAACACTACTTCAAAAACCTTAGAGCTATTAAAGAAAAAAAATGCTGAAGCTCTTTTATTATTATTTTTTTTTTAATGATGTTGGGCAAACTTTTCTTTCTCCCCTAGTGGCAGCCACTCCAAAAACCCGAGACAGTTGTCCTTTCTGTTGTCAGCCTCCTGCCTGGCTTCTAAAGAGTTAAACTTAGGTTTGTGAGGTCATGTGTGACTTCACCGATCTGGACTTTTGAAGCAGATCTCTTGGAGGGAAGCTGCCTGTGAGTTCTGCCTGTGAGCAGAGCAGGGAGGCTGGGCCAAGGGGGAAGTGCTCCTTCAACTTCTTTCAAGTTCTCATCCCTCAGCCCCTGAGGGACGTAGTGGCATTCTGGGAGCATGTCACTACAGAGTCAGTGTGTGGCAGTTTGTACTCACAACAGAAGCAGCTGTAGAAGGGCATTAAAAGAGCCCTTGCAGAAGAGGAAGGGTTGCTGAACAGATGGGACTGGAGAATGCTCTTTGTATTCGTGACAAAACTGTGGGCAGACGCTTGCTGATGGAGGTAACGAGAATTAAGTTTATTTTCTTTGTCTGGTCCTAGGCAGGGCTGGCTAATGTGTAATTGTAGTTACAGAAAATTCCTTGGATTTTAAACTGTTTCTTACTTAGGAAAGTGAGGAACTTAGGAAAGTGAGAATTCAAACATATATTGTTTTCTAAATAAGGATGACAAAAATGAAATGAAGAGGGTGTGTTTGTTGCAGGGTCTGGATTGCTTGGGCAGGATGAGATTTTTCTCGTAAAAAAGCTGTGCTGCTTGTTGAGGTGGTTACACAGAGCTTGGCTGCTCCTAGACTGTAGTGTGCTGTCAGCTACCTTTTGTGAAACTTCATCCAGGCATTGGAAGGTCACCAATTTGAGCTTGGTCATTTAGTGGGTCCATTCTGACTACTGCACAAGGCTGTCATTCTTATTTTGGTATGTCACTGCTCTAAAGGGAAGGCTGGCTATGCTGTTTGGAAACACCATTTGTCTTAGAGTTCAGAATGGGGTTTGAAGCATCAGAGGCTGAGCAATTATCTAAAGAAAAAAGGCATAGGGAGTTGTTTCTTTTTTTTTTCCTGGAGCTGAGAGAATTTTAGCTCTACAGCTTTTCTCTGGGAAACTCTTTCCATACTCAGCAGGCATGGACAAGTGTAGGGTGTATGTCAGGTTTGTGATGGTGAAGACGGGCGCCCCAGGCCTGGGCATTGGTAATACATTCCTCCTCCGGATGCTTGGGATGAACACCCAAGAATCTGTGAGCAACTCAGTGCTTGAATGTCCAGGGTAGTCACCTGATTGGAACAGGGGTGTTTGTGTGTATGTGTAGCCTTGATTAAAGATTTTAGGTTCACAATTTTAAATTTATATTTTCAGTGTTCCATAATGTATTTGTCTTACATGATCCATCAGTATAAAACCTTTGCCACTTTATAGTTAGGTATCTTGTTTCATAGCTTTAAAAATAAAGGATAGAGAATATATGAAAAGAAGTATGTGAAGCATTCTTTGTGAGAGGCGTTAAGCTTAGTGGTTCTGACCCTAAGCATTTCAGCCCATTGGTTCAGGTTTTACCTCTGCTTCTTCCAGCAAATAACTCAACTGCACTTGAACCTCAGTTTTTTTCACATGTGAAGCTGAGGTTGTTACCTAACTTAGTGATGATTGTTGTGAGGATTAACTGGGGTGCAATGCATAGGTAGCATGTAGCAAAATTTCCCCTCAAATATTAAGAAACTTTGGCTGTTTTTATGTTTAAATGGCTCTTCCCTATATGAGATTCATGAGAATACTTAGACCAAAGAGAATGGTGGTTATGAATTTGAAGTTCAAACTGTATACATGCCAGAGCTTCTTTGTGTCAGGGCTCCAGGTAGCCCCCCAGATACCCTCCCAATCACTCTCAATCACTCTTTCTCAGGTGTAGTCTTTGGTGGCAAGGGGGTTGAGAAATAAAGAGGGTAGGTTAGTGCAAACCTATCAACAATGTGAAAACGTCTTTAAGGTTATATCCCACGAGTGTGTCGCTGCATCATCTTTGGATATGGAGAGGTGCGGCGCATGCACATGTGCCTCCTTGACGTGGCTGAACTAGGAATAGAATTGCAATAATTGTTAGAATCTGGCCATTCTTCCTGTATTCCCTCCTTGGTGCAGACCGCCTGCTCTTACTGGCTTATTTGTGCTGCTGCTTTTGCCCTTTCTATCTTAATGCTCCAGGAGTTGGTAGCTTTGCACTGTGTTAAAGCAGCCCTTCTTTCCTAGATAATAACTTGTGGATAACATCTTTTTCCCATGGCTATTGAGGAGGTTAAATGAGATAAAATATGTGAAAATGCCTACCACTGAGTAAGTACTAAATAAATTTTTTTGGTTCTCCAAAGATTTTACCATTTGTTCTGTAATAGAACAAATTTATAACTTACAAATAAGTCTTTATACTACTATGCATTATAAAGTTGTCTTGTCTAGATCACTGTCTAAAGTTTTTAATTTAAAATAACTTCTATTGTTTATTTTAGTCTAGTGTCTTCTGTTTGCCTCTGTAACTTTCCAGAGCAGTCTTTAATCCTTACAGTTATTAAATTTAATTTTGAATAAATTTTCAAAAACATGGATGGAATATGTCTTAATGGTAAGCATATCAATTGGAATCCCTCTGGTTCCACTCCTCACAAGTACCTCCTGATAGTTTCTAGGGTGCCCTTGCCGGGTGTGGTCTGCACAGCTCTGTGGGACTCAGTTTTGAATTGTCTTTTAGTGCAGAAGTGCAGATGAGGTCTGGAAAGTTCTGCTGGATTTGCCAGCCCCCTGTGCAGGCAGGTCCTCCCTCTGGCTTGCAGTGCAGGGTTTGGAATGTTCCAGAGCTCCCAGGAAGGGAAATGCCTGCACAGCTGTGTTGTGTCACCAAGAGCCGACTTGACAGAGCCAGCTCCAGTCACACCGCTGTATTCACATCATCCATTCAGAGTTCATCTGGATGCTGAGGCATCAGGGTCCCTCTGCAGAGACCTGGGTTCCAACCTGCTGGGAAAATGCTCCATCCTGAAGTTCTGGAGAGACAGAGCCTGTGTTGGGTTCCAGCAGGGATTTTAATTTTTGTTGAGCTGGCCTAGGGGTGTGGTGCAGTCAGTCCTTTGGTCTACTGTTGTGTTTGGCTTTTTGTCATTAAAAACATTGGGTGGAGACTGTGTAGAAGGAGGTGCACGGAACTTGGAGTTAGAAGATAGGGGCTCAGCTTCATCTGCTGCCTGCCAGCTGTGAGCTTGGGCCAGGCTTCTTTGATGCTCAGGTCCTTTACTTGGAAAATGGGGCCTTAAAATAATATATGTAAAAGTACTTAGACTGCACAGTGCTCTATGGATTCTTAACATTTTTTCTAAAGGATTGTTGAAAGGAGTGGCTTATTCTTCTGGACTGATTTGGGTAGACTAAACTATTTGTGCTTTGGACCAGTGTAGCTATCTAGTGTCTAGTCATTGGATTTATCTTGCTTCTTTGTGAAGCTCATTGGTTCCATCTGCTCTGAATGACTCCTGGTTGCCTGCAGCCTGTCTTCAGAAGAAGGAGGTTTTGGAATTTTCTCAAATAAGCCCTGCCCTTTCGTTGATTCAGCTGGTCCTTTATTGAAACTCTGCTTTTCAGAGGGGAAGCACAGCTGAGCTCTGAGTACCTTCATTGACCCAACTCTCCTCCTAACCATGAGACCTAGGAAATTACTTCTTTGGATTCCTCAGTTTCCTCATCTGCACACGAAGGGCTGGACTAAAAGGCCTTTCTCTGGTGGGGTGGAGATGTGACTACCTTCCCTTTACCATTTTTCTCTACCTTGCTGTATCTATCATGTGATTGACCAGTTTCTGCTTCCCGTTTTAAGTGACCTAGGACAGTTATGTTCTAGAAAGATGAGACACATGCGTAATGAGACTAAACATAAGCTGAAGGAGGAGAATTCTGAGACCTAATGTAATGAAGACTGTTTAAGGATGACAGGGTATGAAAACTGAGTATTGTCCTACTTACAGTCCACCAGTCTCAACATTGCTTTTTTCATAGTCTTCCAGAACTTATCATCTTTGACTAGGGCCTCCCTGCCTTAGACCTGTTGTGATAGGAGCTGTACCTGATGGGAGAGAGAAATGATGCCATGGCAGCTGGCAACTGAAATGAAGATGCCACCATGAGAGGAAATGGAGAATGAGTATTTTTGCTGGAGGCACTGATCCCTTCGGGACAGGGGAAGAAACTTCTGCCAGGCTGTGTGGGAGATGTTTGTATTGCTGTGGTTCTCAGTGCTAGTCATCCATCCTGACTTCCTGAGTTCTTTATCTAAAACTTGCTGACCAGAGGAACAAATCTATCACGTGTGAATCTTTCAGTCTGGCTTTCCCAGGACAAGACTACATTTTTAGGTCACAGAATGATCAGGTGTATTTGAATTTCTTCAGTACTTTGCTGTTAAAAGGTAAACAAATAGTTAAAAACTATCTCTGCAGCCTGCAATTAGAAGGCTTGAGACTGATCCAAGTAGTGGGAGACAGTCACTGGCCACTGGATCTTGTGTGTCTAGTGAGTCCCTTGGGGAACATATCAGCTAGAGCAACTGTTAGAGGCCATGGACAATATCCTTCTCTTTGAAACAATTGACCTAAAGAAATCCACACTCTTGGCCTCAAAGGCATCAGAAGAGGAATACAGATTTGTCTGATGGACAGAATAACCAAATGTGTGGCCATCTGTAGTCCAGTTGATGTATAAATGGAGATTCTGTTGATCAGAATTTGACTCTTCTTGTCATTTCCAAAGGGTGGGGTCTCAGATATTTACCTCGCATAGAATTTCTTTTTTTTAAAGATTTATTTATTTATGCATATAAGATTTATGCATATTGATTTATGGTGCATCACATGGCATAGGATGGTTATTGCTTTGGAACTGTGATGTGAGCGTGGAGCACAGTAAGTGTGTGCTTACTGTGATGTAAGGGTGAGAGGATTCACCAGTGACAGAGTGGGGAACAGAACAGGCAGACTGACTGAAATACACTGCTGAGGGGAGCAGAGGGCAAGACAGGAGAGGTCTGGTGCGCCATGTAGGTAGCTTCCTGGCCTGCTGGGCATCGAACTCTTGCTGCAGAGGCTGCGTATTGCTTCATAGTGCCGTGCTTAACTCCTTGAGTCACCAGGGAGGCCCTGCATAGATTTTCTAACAAGTAGATCAATATACCTATTTAAATGCCAGGTGTGTAAGTGCTGTATCAGGAATGGAGATGGAGATATGGCCAACAGGTTTAGAGAATAGTGGAATACACCTGAGTGAATATGTGCTGAATGGGTTTGGCTTTACATTTTCTGTCTTCTTGTAGGGAATATCCTAATTGGTCACAAAGAACTCATCTAAGGATTAGTTTGGTTTCATAGTCAAGTAATGAATTTCTGGAGTTGGAAACACCCGGAGAAGCTGATGTGTCACCAGTCTTAGTTGTGAGTTTACATTCACCATGGAAATTGCGTAGATAACAATGTTCTAAAATTTAAAAATGAGGGAACCAAAAAACATACACCTGGTACACAGCCAAAAATTGACAGTTGTCTTATTTTAATGTAACAAACTCTGTAATCCATAGATTTCGCCTTCTCTGTGGGGCCCTGGTGAACTTGTGGGTTCTTCTCTGGTTCCTCAGAACCCAATCCTTTGAAAGTAATGCTTTTTGAAAAAAAAAAAATTTTTTTTTTTCACTTACGATCTTTTACTGGGAAATTTAGGTTGAGCAAAAACAGGCACCACCATAACGCATACACAGGCTATTTCTAGAAACATCCCTACATGAGAGAGAACATATAGCACTTAGATTTGAGTCAGTCAATAAAGTGCTCAATAAGTCAGCACTGCTGCATGTTGCATCTCAGTTCCATGTCGGGCTACACTTGACTCCTGAAAGGGGGAGCAGGCCATCTCCTGAGTTAGCAGTATCTCTTCCTGTGATACCCAGGTCTTCTTAGGAGGTCTTGGGGCCACACAGCCAATGGGCCAGCTCTGGCAAGAAGCTGAGTTCTATCTGTGGAAGCTGAGCTGCAGCCAGGGTGGGGTTGCTCTACCCAGTGTGTGTTAAGTATCAAAATCCACCAATGTTGGCCAGTGTAGAGGTAATATTTATATTGTGTTGCATTCAGTTTCATAAAAGCATAAAAGACACAATAGTTGATTAAAAATTGAGCTAGACACATCTCTTAAAGAACTGTTAGAGTGTCATTTTTTATATATATTTTTAAAGATTTTATTTATTTATACAAGCACTGGGTACAGTCAGAAGCGCAGGAGGGTGAGAGAATTCACCAGAGCAGGGAACAGAGCAGGCAGACTGACAAAACACACTGCTGAGGGGAGCAGCGGAAGCATCAGGAGAGGTCTACAACAGGAGAGGTCTGTGTGCCATGTGCGACCCTCACCAGCGGTCGGTGGTCCGGGATCAAACCGGCGCTGCCAAGGCTGCAGGCAGCCTCACAGCCCAGCGCTCAACCGCTGCGCCACTAGGGGAGACCCTAGAGTGTCATTTTTTAAAGGAAGTAACAGGACTTGAGGATTTTTTTCCCCCCTCAAAATATGGTGTTATCCTTTCTGTGCTCTGATGCCATTCTTTTCATCTGCTTGCTTGATGATATGTTTTTTTCCTCCTTGCTTTCCTTCCCCGGCCTTTCCTGTCCCCTTTGTCTTCAGAGTTGCTTGAGTTGTCTTGGAGTCTTTCCTTTCCCTGAATATTTAACCACCCTCATGTCTCCCTGATGTTTCTGTAGCCTGCATTCTATCTTGCTGATCTTGTTCAGTAACAACTTTGTGTTGCTGTGCTGCAGTGACCATTATGCACCCAAGGCCAGTGTGACTCTGATGACCCCAGGGGTGGCCCCAGACCCATCTGTGGAAGGGGGTGTCTGCAGTAGCCATGTGTGTGCTAGGGATGTAAATGAGAGCAGGAAGAGCCACGTGCTGGGAGGTGGGAGACTTTGACGCTGGACTTAGTTCTGCCCATATCTAAGATCTTAACCCCTCTGAGGCCTTCATTTACACTCTTCTGGAAAATGAGATTAGCTTAAATAATGGACAAGGTGTATTTCCAACTCCAGAAACTCACTACTTGACTAAGAAACCATACTAATCCTTAGCTGAGTTCTTTGTGACCCATTAGAATCTTCCCTACAAGAACAAATAGAAAGATAGTGAAGAGACTGTGGAATTAGGTAGGTAGAATACCACTAAGGTGGAGAAACAATGCTGCTTCCTGGCCCACTGGTGAGATGGGAACAAGAGGAGGGAGGGAGCCTTTCCCATTTTTTTCGCTTGTGTCTCTTGGGCTGCTTATACCACTTGGCATTTTTGCACTCTTCTTCCATGCAAGCAACATATCCCAGTTATCTTCTTCTGTCTGAGTTGACTGCTAACAATTACTTATTTTGAAATCCAAGATGTGCCTCTTGTAGGAAGTTGAGTGCAGAGACAGGAGGAAATTATAATTCTCCTTCCGTGGCTGAAGTGAGTGACCGATAGTTGCTGCTTCTTCATTGCCTTTACCCTGAGGGCTCTTGTTTCCCATGTGAAAGCAGAAGTGTGAGCCACAGCAGCAGAAACAAAGCCAAGATATAGGAGGCAAAAGTCCATGTATTCTTTCGCGATTCTCAGTTAACCTCTTGATTCTTAGCATGGATATGGTAGACCCTATATTTTGGAGAAAAATTCTCTCCCATTGAAATTGAATTACGAAGTTGATAATCTGGAGCCTGGGGTTTCTCTCTTCTTCCGCCCCTACCCCCTCCATTTTTATTGAGAAATAATTGGCATATATCCTTGTATAAGTTTAAAGAGACACAAGCAAAAAAATGAGAAGCTCCCTCCCTCCTCTTGTTCCCATTTCACCAGTGGGCATGATGGTGTGATTCACATACATTGTGAATTGATGACCATAGTAGGTTCAGTTAACATCCACCTCACATAGATGGAACTAAAAAAAGAGAAGAAGAAAAATCTAGGAAAGCAGTTTTCTCCTTGTGATGAGAAATCTTAGGATTTATTTTCTTATTAACTTTCCTATATTCCATACTACAGTATTAACTATAATCATCTTGTACATTATATCCCTAGAACTTATGTATCTTATCACTGTAACTTTTTACCTTTTGGCCATCTTTGCCCAATTCTGGTAACAAGTCTGATCTGTTGAGTTTGGTGATTTTTATTTTCAGATTCCACATGTGAGATTATATAGTATTATCTTTATTTTACTTACTGCACTTAGCATAATGCCTTCAAAGTCCATTCATTCATGTTGTTGCAAATAGTAGGATTTCCTCATTTTTTACTGGCTGATTAGTAATACACATATGCCACAACTTCTTTCTTTATTCATCCCTCGATGATATGGCTTTTGCTGCAATGAACACAGAGCTGCAGATATCTTTATGAGTTGGTGTTGTTTCCTTTGATGTATTTTCAGGAATAGAATACCTGAATCATGTGGTAGTTCTATTTTCAATTTGTTGAGGAACCCCCTTACTGTTTTCTATAGTGTTTGTTGCTCCAATGTATATGCCTACCAAGTGTGCTCAGGGTTCTGTTTTCCCTACAGCCTCACCAACATGCGTTATCTCTTGTCCTTTTGATAATATCCTAACAGGTTTGAGATGATATCTCATTATGGTTTTAATTTGCTGATAATGATTAGTGATGTTGAACTTTTTTTTTTTTTTTTACATACTATTGGCCTTTGCAGACATTTTCCTGGGGTTCTTCTAATACTTCACATTAACCTTGTGACTCTGAGCAAGTTACTTACCTATTTTTGAGCTGATCTCATCCTTGAAATGAGAGAGCTGGCCTAGGCAATATTAGGATTATTGTCCCCACATCCAGCATGCCATGAAACTGTGATCCCCACTTCAATGGCAAGACTGGGAGAGAGGAATGAAGTGAGGAAAAAGGGGAGCAGAGCTGTTGGGTTCTGGTGATGCCTGTATAGAGCCTGGGGACCTCCTTGAAATCAGAGGTTGCCTTTTATGTATACAGCATTAGACCAGGTTACTCCAGTGTTTTAAAATTGATTGTTATTTTTGGTTGATATACTGATTTTGTCATTATTTGTGAAGGCATAGCAGTTTGAAACACTGTAAATAGCACAAACTCCCAGAAACTTTAGTGGCTTCCCAGACTGAATTTCTGCCATAGAGATGGCTTAACTTTTTAATTATTTGTGCTCTTCACAAGGAAAATCTCTCTCCAGGGGACTGACACTATTCTCTCTCTATTTCACTATTCTATTTCTCTATCTCCCTATTCTCATTCTCTCTCTATTTCTTTGTTGTTGTTTTTTTTTCCTTCAACAAAAGACTCAAGGGTGTTCCTTATTCCCCAGTCTGTATTAAATGACTGCTGGCATTTGGGTTGAAGGACCTGCTTGTCCTTTTGAACCTTAATATGAGGTTCAGCAGTGGACATCAGTGTTTCTCCAGGGAATTGTTTGCCTTTCCCTGCTTGATGATGACAGTACCAATCAAAACATTTGTATTCCAGTTGATAAGGTCAAGCATATATATTGGATAATTCATTGAGAAAATTTTCTGATCATGAAAGGATCTGAAAATCCTTTTTTTATTACCCCAAGGAATGCAAAAAATACTAATTCAAAGAGATGCATGCACTTCTGTGTTGATTGTAGCCCTATTTCCAATGACCAAGCTATGGAAACAATCTGAATGCCCAATGCCAGATGAGTGGATTAGCAAGATGTGGTATATGTACACAATGGAATACTGCTCAGTTATAGAAAAAAAAAAAAAACTCTTGGTATTTGCCACAACATGGATGGAACTGGAGTGCGTTATGCTAAGTGAAATAAGTGCCAGGTGGTTTTGCTCATATGTGGAACATAGAGACACAAAACAAAGAATCAGACAACACCAAGCCAAAAAAACAAACTCCAGAAATCTGACTGCCAGATGGAGAGGAGAAGGGCGAATAGGAAAGGAAGGAGGGGAAACAGTGGACTCTGGTGGAAGACATGGGTGCCCTGGGTATGGTGTGGTGATATACACCTGAGGAGATGAGATCCTGTATTTCTGACTTATACACAGTGTTGTAAACTAATGTTACCTTAATAAAAAAAATTTTTTTAAAGAATTTTTTTTCATTCTTTCAGTACCATGGAGCAACTTTAGAGTGGAAAATTGCCTTGAGTTTAAAGTATGTCCTTATAAGACCAAATTAGTGGTTACTAAATGAGGAGGGGAAGAGGGGAGGGGAAATTGGATAAACAGAGTCAATTGTATGTGAAGGCCAGAACTGGACTTTTGGTAGTGTTCTAGTATATGTAGGTATCTATCTATAATGATATATACCTAAAACCTATAATGTTGAAATGCTATTTTACTTCAATAAAAAAAAATTAAAAAATAGCAAAGTGCATCCTGTCTCAGGAAAGGACTCTGTGCTCCCAGTGCTGAAGAACGCTTCATCTAGGCACATACAAAGTAAATACTAGCAGAGATAATTACAATTGCACTTAGTTATCTATGCTATTGGTCAATAGAAATATAAAGGATTTTATTTATATACATTTGTAGTGTCCAAAATAGTTTTGGTATACTCTCCCAAATTATTAGATTAGGCGACAATTTGGTTCGTGTTTCTTTGTTCTGTGATTTCCTAACTGACTTGGCAATGAGACCAGTGAAACTTGGGGAGGAAGAAGAGAACTCAGAGCCAGCAGCCCCGCTATACCATGGATACCACTAGCAGGTGTTGAGTGGTGGTTCCAGCACTGTCTCAATTTGGAATTCCTGTCTCCTGAGATATCCCATCCTGTACCCCTAGAAGTGATGACGGAGGAGAGAATGACCACCCTGCTTATGTCACTGTCACCCTCTCTGGGACCACAGACAGGATCAGGCCTGTGGGATGATGGTACAGTGCCAAAAGGCCAGAGGCAATTGAGGAGATTCCAGATTGCCTCTGGCTCTGTGTGATGTGACAGCCTCTCCTCTCCTTGTTTCGTCAAGATAATACCTATGTGGATGGGCCAAGCCTCAGTGAGTAAGATCTCAAAACAGACTGGTACCTCTGAAATATACTATTTATTTTTGAGAAAACATTCTCATCTATTACTCAAGTTAAATTTGATGCTATTTAATAAGACATAGGAAATCTGGCTAGTTTATGAACTCGTGATATGCTTTGAGCTATCCATGGCTGTACATTCCTAGATTTGAGTGCAAAACTTTTCCCACAAAATTGAAATGAACTGGTCATTGTAACCCGTTTTGTATGGAACAGTTGTTTCAGATCCCAACTCTGTAACAAAGTCATTTTCTTTATACCCAAAGTAAATGCTCTGCAAAACTTGATTATTCTGGAATTTTACTACTCTATTTTTCTCCTGATTAAAATCTTCTGTTGCAAAAGAAGCCCTGCTGGTGAGCAGTTTTCCTTATAAGTTACTGTTTTTGTGCGTCTAGGTTTTCTAGTAATCTTATTTTTCCCTGAGAAAGCAGTCCATCCTATTTAAGGTGGAGTCAGGGCTGTATTTGAAATTGCAAACACATGTAATGTGTTCTATTTTGATTTTTCTTAGTGTCTTTTCACTGGAAGTAATTCAATCTCAATGTGGTTTGAGTTCAAGGGTACAGAACAGTTAGAGCTATAAATATGGTGGATAGAAGGAGGATCATTATTATAGTTAGCCAAGATAAAGTATACTTTGTCTCCATATAAGGGCTGAAACTAGAGAGAAAAAATTTGTCAGATCCTTTAGGAATCATTGATAGACTTGTCAAGTTTCTAATGGAAGCTATAAGTATGTTTGCACCAAATGATTTGTCTCTAAATGAAAAAGAATAGCTTATAGGAAATTCCACCCCTTTTAGAATTAACGGGGGATTGGGAGCTGGGGCTTCCTTTACCTTTTCTCTCTGATAACTTAATATTCAAAGAATAATTACTAGAACTCTTGTAGGTTTTCCTTGGGAAGGTATAGCTCTTAGATAAATTATGGATAATTTATATGATTTGAAAGGTATTAATGCAAGTCTTCCCATAAACAAAACGAGTAAATCCCATTAAGCTAGAACTCCATGCAATGGATAGTATTGTGTGTAGGCTAAGAATTTTTTTTTTTTTAATATTATCAGATTTGTCTTTAGAGCCCAATATGGCCACTTCTGACAGTAATACCTTGGGCTCAAATCTTGCCTTCTGTCCTTTGTAAGATGGTTAAATTAATATCTTCTTCTAAGAGATGTTACCAGGATGTTAGAAGAGGAGAAAGAACTACAGATCCAGGATACAGGGTTTTCTGCTTCTTCTATTGCTTTATTGTACAAAGGGAAACACAAAAAAGTTAGACTCTTCTGACTTTCTCTAGCAAAAATCTCTTGCCAGAATTTTAGATTTGGCTATTTTAATTCCTTGTGTTGGAACTTGTCTATTTAGAACAATAATTTTCAATGAGTCCCTAGGACCCTTCAAATGATTTCCCCCCCTAGTAACCAAAGCAGAGAAAGAATCACCTGGAATAATGTATTGATAGTGGAAAAAACAACATGGAAACTGAATATCCCCATATGGGAGTTAGAATAATAGAAACATTTATGGGTCTCTTCTTAAGAAAAATCCGCATCTGGTCCTGCATGTTTTGGCATAAAGGATAGGCTTCTGTACATTAATACTGGACCAGGCTTTCTCTAATCAGTGTATTCCTTTTCTTTGTAATATTTGCCCTAAAACCTTTTGCTGAACTCTCATTGACATGCCACATTACAAAGACTGTCTGTTAGTAAAACCAGACAATTTTTGTGAGATCTAACTCACAACAACAAATTCTTCTGATTGCTGTGAAAAAAGTTTTCTACTTACACCCCTAGTGGGACCATTTTTATGTGAACTACCTCTAATAGACTCTCTCTCAGCACATGCTGCAACACAGAGGAGTTATAAAAAAGGCATGTGTACTTTAAAACCATGAGTTCTTGCACTGCTGTCTTTGGGTTCATGGGATTCACATGGTGACAATGCATGGTTGCTGTGGTCTTGGTCCATGAAGCACTAGTGGACTGAGTGCTAATTGGTGATCCTCAGCAAGCAGATTCTTGTCTCATTGTGTGTCCAGCAGTGGACTCCACATGCTGCTTCCTTCCTGGTTCTAGGGCATTTGAAATACAGGCCAAAAAGGGAGGCTGGTGAAGTCCTGATCATTCTCCATCTGCAGCCCATCTAGCAGTCGTGGTGACTTTATAAGCTCTACCTTGCCCACATCTCCACTGGTTTTGTGTATTCTGCTTACATATGGAGTAGGTTCTAATTAAATAGAAGGGGCCAAAAACCTTTGGTGAATTTATGATTTTAAATTCATTCTGTTAGCCTCTGAGTTTGACAGACTTTCTCTCCCAGTGGTATGGTTCAGTGTAGAAGACTTCCTAACCCACACCTTCTAATATTTCCTGAACACCATTTATTCCTATTAGCAGCAGGCAGTAGTCTCTTGAAACACTGATATCATTTTGGCTGTCTTCATTTAAGTTGAGTCATCTAGGCATGACTGGTTGATTCCTACTAGCAGGGTGCAGCCAACCCACACCCCAGCACCCTTCCTCTTAACCCGTGCAAACAATGCCTACACTTCCTCTCCACTTCCACAGGGGATCTAGGGAGCCCTTTCTTCTCCTGGCAAGTTAGGGTGATTCCTCCAGACTAGCAGGTTTTAAAATTCCATGTGTTTGTTTAACTATATTGATATTTTTTAAAGTAAGAAAATATTACAAAGAACTCCCAGTTTTAGCAGGTGGGAAAGTAGAATTGGTTTGTCTGACTTAAATGGGCAATACTAAGCTCCATCCTGGGCATTCCCAGCACTGCTCAGGGGCTAATTAGTGGTTATCATCACAAAGAGTACATATGTCTTTCTTCTCCTCCATGCTATACCTGTGTATGTGTGCACACAGGCACACACGTTAGCAAACCATAACAGTGGATCAATGTATTGAGTCATCCTTACTGTAGGGGCTACTTAACAGAGTTGTCACTGCTATCTAAGGGTCACTAAACAGTTTAGGTTGTAAACTTGATTTTTATTTAACAGAAATTATGAGGCTTTGCTTTCTATACCTTAGATTCTTATACATTCATCTAGTCTTCCTACACACACACACATACTGATTGCTGTGAAAAAATTTTCCACTTATACCCCTAGTGGGACCATTTTTATGTGAACTATCTCTAATAGACTCTCTCTCAGCACATGCTGCAACACAGAGGAGTACACACACACACACACACTCTCTCTCTCTCTCTCTTTCTCTTAGATGAATGAATATACTGGGATAAAAGAGGTAAGTTAACTTGCCCCAAGTTTTGTAGTTATTAATGAAATGGAAGCAATAATTCAGCTCTCTTAACTTCCATATATATCCTGCTGTTCCAGATTGTCTTCAACATGGATCTCCTGCATCTGACTACTGTATGAATCTGCCATGTCCCATGGCCACCACAGACCTCTCCAGGGAGGCATGATAAGCTGTAGTTTACAGTATGGTGTCTGAAGTCAGATTGTCTAGTTATACATCCCAGCTCTGCCATTCTGCTCGTTTCTGCCTCAGTTCCCCCATCTGTCAAGTAGACATACTAATACTGCCTACTTTGTAGGGTTGTTAAAAAGATTAAATGCATTACTGCACATTTAAAATATCAGAACAGTTCCCCGATCTGTCGTGAAGCCTCTCACCCTCTTGCACATCTGCCCTATACCCCAGTTCTTGTATAAATAAAAAATAAATCTTTAAAAAAAATTAAAAAAATAAAATATCAGACCAGTACCTGGAACATTGAAAATGCTTGTGCTTAATGCACATTAACTATCATTTTTGTCTGAATGTTTTGAATGGAAGTGGAGAACAATTGGATAAATTCTGTTATGGACTCCACTGAAATGTTTATATCAGCCTGAGCAGACTAAGTAGGGTTCATTTAGTGTTAGTAAAATATATTCTCTCCCTGTCATGTTTTTCACTGTTCTGAGACATTTTGGCTCAGAGTTCTCGTCTCCCTACCCCCACATCCCCAGCCCCAATGTGTTACTCAAGAGTGAGCATGGGGCTTAGCTGCTTAACATGATGTTGTGGGACAGTCTTGGTGGAAGGTAGTTCTTACTAAATTCCTCTGGCTTATCTGCTTGACAAACACATTCCTTTGAAATATTGCAGAGTAATTTTGTTCAAGACCCAGAGGACAAAAGGATCAGCCCTGGGATCCTTAAAGACTCATGAGATGACTACCTTCTACTAGGCATGAGCCAGGATTTATTGCTCCTCCATGTAATAATGTAAATTATTATGTGGAGTTGAACCATACGTGGGAGGGGGAGGGAAAGTTTTTTGTGGAATGATGGCACTGCATTGTCTGTCTCTGTGAACGATGGGGGTGAGATAACCACAAAGTATTGCTAAGTAACTACCATATCTGTCAGCCCTCTGCCATAGGCTGTGTGGGAAGTAGGGAGAGAGACGTGTGGAGCTAATTGTGTCATCACTGTGTCATGGGAGAGCTACCACCAAGCCCAAGTCTTGCTTTGTGTGCTGAGTAGGATACTTGGAAGACACCCAGCTGGTACTTTGAGCTCAGTGTTGACTTGATTTCCTGTGGATGATACCTATGGGGAGTGGTATGTTCTAGAACTCTTGGAGCTGCAAAACCTTCTTAGGAAATTGTTTTTTCCCTGGGTGAGTAATCTTGGTTCCTGCTCACCTTTGCAAAAGTGTTCCTTCTCTGAGTAGGCCTTTTGTGTGCCTTAGAACCTGTCACTGCCTTAGCTTTGCTCTTGCGAGCAGAGGCCCCGTCTCTTTGATGGAGAAATAAGGCTGCTAGAGAAGCCAAGGAAGTTTACCTTTTGATATTGGATCTTTCAAAAGGAAAGCTTCACTCTACTTGTTTTTGGTCTTTTCCCCCCTTTCATGTGTAAGAAAATATTTTTCTTTAAAAGTACAGTAGATTTGTGTCTAAAGGTACAGTGGAGGAAGTGTATTTGGACTGGAAATGTCTTTTCTATGCTCTAAAGAAATAATAATGCAGGTGAACTAGCCAATCATAACACTTGCCAGTGGTGTGCTCTTCAGTTAGGATGCTATCACACTTTTCTGCTGCTTTTTCTGGTTAAAATGAGGAAAATGAAAATGCATACATTGTGGAAAGATGAAAATATGATGTAAGAATTATATAAAATAAAATATTAAAAGAAAAAAGAAGAAGAAATGAGGAGCAATAGCCCAGCTGTTTTTGAGAGAGCTGAGCGCAGGAAGTGGTGTTTTGAGATTTAGTTCCCTTTTCAAGGACCTCTCCCATCTGTTTGTTTTAAAGTTGGTTTTGAGTTGTCTCCTATTTCCATTTGTATGACAAGCCCATTTCCTCTGGGTCATTTGTAGAATGTTCAGAGACTGAAATTACTGAGAAACAAATAGTGTCTAGTTATAAAACATTTTTGAAATGCAGTTAACTGAAATAGGTTGTCAGCCCCTGAAGGCTTACATTTGTTTTATTGACCATTATTATTTTAAGAATTGAACTTTGGTTTGTATGTACATAAAAAAGTTTCTCCAGCTTCACTTGTTTACTTTATGGAGGACTAGACACATTATTGAATAATAATACTTCTATTTATTAATTATAAAAGTGCTTTTCAAGAGCAGAATAGATAAGGAGGGGAAGACCAGGCTGTTTCCTTTGAGGAAAGTCATATTTTTTTCCTTATCAAGAGTGGTAAGACATTGTGGATAGTTGTTTATATTTACTGTCGCTTGACCACACCATGAAACCAGAGCTCTGCATGAAGTCAATGCTAAAACTATGGTATTATTGGCAGAAGATTGTTTTAGAAACTAAAAGCCCTGCTCAGGGCTGCAAGGTGAATTCAGGTTTGAGCTTTGTCAGATGTCATGCATGATTAACTAGTCAAGCCATATGATTCATTGGATAAATGAGACAACTTAAAGCCACTCATAATTATGCTCTTTATTAGAGAGATTGGAGAGCTGTATCTATACATGACAGGTATTTAGAACAATCCTCTATCATTTCATTCCCAGAGCACCTCTCCCTTACCCAATACTGCCTGTCTGATGAACCACAAGATCTCTTGAAGATAAAATGAGGCGTTGATCTGATTAGGGTTAGAAAAGAGCCTTTGTAGTTCTTAAGTAAAGTAGAGGATTACTTAAAAATCTGAGTTGACCAGAATGCTTTTAGAATTTATTCGCACATTTCATTTTCTATGTGCATTTATGGTCTTTTGCCAATTAAACGTTTGATATGAAAACCTCTGCTTAATTCTCGTTACCTATGAAAATCATACCAATGGGAATGAGTAGAGAAGCATAATCTAATTCTTTTAGAGTCCATTCTGAGTTTTATTGAACTTGCTCTTACTTCTGTTAAGCTGTCTGTGGCATTCTCATGTTTATCTTTCTAAGTAGTATTTTAGAAGATATTTACGTAGACTGTTTATTAAAATTGGTAACTAGGTGTTAGCATAGGTCCAGACAACTATGTTAACACCCGAGCACTGAAATCTGGTTGGATAGCTAGCCCAGGTCCAGGGAGTGCCCAGAGCTGATCCGGCGGGGGGTGGGGGAGGTGAGGTGGGGGGTGGGGTTTAAATGTATCTCACCTTTGTCCACTGTCTTTTACTTCTTGGGTGCACCTTGATTTGTATATCTGGTATGCCATCCACTGGGTTTTAAAGATTATATGTGCTTTCTGTGCTGGGCTGTGATATTTGGGATTCTCTTTAGGTTTTGAGCATAATCCCTTATCCCTACCTTGTATCTCTCTAGTTCTTTTCTCTCCTTCTGGATGCTTAGGTAAAAGTTTTACTATCAGATCAAACCAAAAACTGAGAACTTGATTTGAATAAGACTTGCATGTTTTAAAAATCCAACTACTGAAAAAGGAATCACATTATTGCAGACTGTATTTGTTGAAGATAATTAGAAAAAGCACAAAGGAAAAATTATTATTCTAGCACTTAAAAATCTAGTTCTGTTGTCATTTTGGTACATGCATATTAATGTGTGTGCGTGCATGTTGGTGCATGTGCACATGCATTTGTGCAAAATGCTTTTTTTTTTTAATGAGTGCATTCCAAAATCTGGTGCAAACTCTGTTGTGGATATGGGATAATTGTTGAAAATATTTGAATACACGTTTTATTTTAATAGTAATCATGGTTACATTGCCTCTGGAAGACCTTTAACATTTGGGAGTCCTCAGCTCCTCTTTAGTACCTCATTCCCTCACTCATTAGATGATTTCTCTAGGTCTCCAGTATTCTGCAAGACAGCAATCTGGTCAGCTCAACCTTCAGAATATTTTCCTAGTGCATCTCTCTTACCACTGATAATGCCACCATGGTTTATTACAATTCCCTTTTAACTAGTGTCCCACCTTAGTCTTAATCTTTCTTGGTGCCCCACCTTAGAGTAAAAGCCAGAATCTGCACCATTACCTGCGTCTATTATTCTGGCAAGGTGGTCTCCCTGTCTAGATTGCCTCCCTGTGTGTGCCCCCCACTTCTCTGATCTCATCTCTTCCTGCTCTTCTTGTTCACTCTGTTCCCCTAACATTGGCCTCTTTGCCCTCTTTGAACATGCCAGACGTACTTTTGCCTCGGGTCCTTTGCCTTTGCTGTTTCTCTTCCTGGAATGAATGTCCCCCCAGATTGTCCCATGGCCAGTAGTACTCCATTCCAGGTCTTTAAAGACTCCTTTCTGGTGAGCATTTACTTGCTTACTTTTCTTATGTTGCACCTCCTTTCAAAGCCTAATACTCCCCTTGCTTGCTTAATTTTTTTCTTCTTATTCACATCACTAACCTGCTACCTGTTTGACTGTCTTCCCCACTAAAACATAAGTAAGCTCCACAAGGACTGGGATTTTTGTCTGTTTTTTCACTGTTGAGTATCCAGCATTGAGAACAGTTCCTGGCACATAGTAAGCACTCAGTAAAAACTTGTTCAGAGTGTAGGTTAAATAAAAATCATAAGCTGACTTAATAATATTTTTTTTATTTTTATTTTTTAACTTAATAAGTAAATCAACACATGTAATATAAGCATGCAAAAGTCATGAAAGTGACATGAAGGAGAAACAATGATATAAATAATCTATCTGGTTTATTTTGATTTTTTAATAAATAACTCTGTGGTAAGTTTCTTATGTCCACTTATGATTGTGTTCTTAAAGTAAATGCTTATAAGTTCAATTGCTGGTTTTAGGATGTGTACATTTTTAAGAATTACGGAAGCTCCGTATGCAATTTTCACTCCTCTCTTCAGTACCAGTGCCTGTATTTCTTCACATACCTCACTGTGGATTATCTTAGAACTTTCAAAAAAAATTTTAATTGAAATGATATTGAGTCATAACATCTGTATATCCTACATTATATTCACCACCAAGTCTAATTCATCCTTCACCATAAAAGTAAGCCCTTTAACCTGATTTATTCACTGCCACGTCCCTCCCCTTTGGGAACCACTAATTTGATCTTAGTTTAAAAGTTAATTTTCGTTTTATTAAGTTCATTTGTTTATCTTCCACATGTGAATGAACTCATGCAGTGTTTCTCTTTCTCCATCTGAACTTTGTTCATCAAACATAATTCCTTCTAAGTCCATCCATGTTGTTGCAAATTGCAGAATTTCCTTTTTTATTATAGCTGAGTAGTGTCCCAGTGTATATACCCCATGTGTTCTTTATCCACTCACTGTCAATGGACACTTAGATTGTTTCCAACTCTCAGAACCTTTTTGCCATGCCAGTTTGATAGCTGGCGTGGACCCACGTAGACTTTCTACTTCTTTGATAGCTTAGATGTTCTACTTCTTATAACTTATAACTTCTACTTCTTTGATAATTTTATATGTATGAACATTTATTCATATGCTTAGTTCTCATCTTTTTATCCACCTTTGTGAATTGCTTACTTGTGTCTGTTTTGGCCCAAGCACTAATGACATGGACTGAAAACCTACAGGAATTGTTTTTAATGGATAGATATCACAGGTACTCTGCTTTATGTCTCAGAACAGAATTAAAAGTCAGACCTCCCACCAGAGATAAGAACTGGAGAGCCAACATCTCTCCATCATCTCCACTTTGTACTTTTCTGTACATACTGGATTTCTCCATTTTCTCAGGGCTTCTCTGCTCTTTATAACTTTAATTCCACTTGGCTTTGACTTGCTAAAAGTATGTCAACCCCTGCTTGTACATGACCTTTCCATTCTGGTATCCATCATCATCTAAGTGACAAGGAGCTTCTCTCTTCACTAGCTACTGGAATGTTCATTACAGGATCTTTTGTCAAAATTTTGATTTGATGTGTAAATCTCTTATGGGTAAACAAAGTCCTTTATATATGAAGATTAGTATTGTCTTTTATCTCCTTGGTATTTTTCTCTTCATTTGTCATTTAATTTTTCTTGGTGTTTTTGCCATGTAATTAAATGTCAAGTAAATCATGACTTCTGCTTGTATCAGGTTTACAAATACCTTCTATAGGAGAAATTATACATTCAACTCTATTTTGTTCATTCTTTATGGTTTTGTTTTTCATATATCCCTTAAATGCATTAAGTTTATGGAATTTGGCCAAGATCTACCCTTGCCATATTTATTCCAGAAGCATAGTGTTCATTTAGTGCTAACTTCTCCCAGAAAAATCTTGTGACTTACATAAGTTATGTACTTCAGTTTATTCCTAGCTACTTTCAAAGTTTTATTCCTTTTTTAAGTAAATTGTTTTTCAATTATGTTTTCTATCTGGTCCTTCTTTGCTTATTAGAACTATTATTTTTATATTACAACTGACTCCCTTCCTTTTACCTTTTTTACTTGATACTTTTGGCTTTTCAGGTAGACAGTTACGGTATCTGCACTTAATTGTCATTTTATTTCTGCCTTTTTATATCTCACTATGCAATTTATTTTGCTAGTTTTTTTTTTAAAGATTTATTTATTTATTTATACAAGCACAGGGTACAGTCAGAAGCACGGGAGGGTGAGAGAATTCACCAGAGCCAGAGTGGAGAGCAGAACAGGCAGACTGACGAAGTACACTGCTGAGGGGAGCAGTGGGTGGCAGGAGAGGTCTGCGCACGATGTAGGAACCTCACCCAGCGGCCGGGGATCAAACCGGTGCTGCAGAAGCTGTGGGCAGCTTTGCAGCCCAGCACTCAACCGCTGCACCACCAGGGGAGGCCCTGTGCTAGATATTTTAAAGTTAGGATAACAACAATCGTAATGGGAATGAGTTTTATTTTGTACTGTATTTTGTTAAGGATAATTATTCTCACTATAATTGAAATGCAGGGGAACTTATAGGTAACAGAGACTTGTAAAAAATCCATTGGGACCCAAGAGATTTTCTTCATTGACTTATCTTGAAGCCTGAACATTTCACTGTTACACTCTTCTGGTGACGCCATTGCATCTAGAAAGTTCCTGTTAAAATGCTCATATGACCCCTCCTGTTAACATATTGTACTTGCTAATGTAGCATGTCATGGATTTTTTTTTTTTTCTGATTCTTCTGATAATTGATGCTTGTCTATTCTTTTTTTTTTTTTTTTGAAGGTTTGTCTATTCTTATAAACAATTGAGAAAAGGACCTTAAATGGAACAGAAAGTGTTTTGGTGGTCATGTCAGAGGCACCTTCAAAATGCAGCAACTGCTACCTCTGCCTTTATCTTTTATGTTCTTTTGTGCATCTCCCACCTCTACCCCATCAGCTTCTACCAGAGTGAACTGCTTTTGCCTTTTATCAGGGTTAATTTCAGCATCACTATCTTCAGGAATGCTTACACTAGGTTATGGATCCTACATATACCCCTAATACACCTGGTATTTTCTTGGAAATAACATAATTTCTTTTAAAAACCATCTCTCTTTGGGCCTCCCCTGGTGGCGCAGCGGTTGAGCGCTGGGCTGCGAAGCTGCCCGCAGCTTCTGCAGTGCCCATTCAATCCCTGGACGTTGGCAAGGGTCCCTCATGGTGCGACAAACCTCTCCTGGCGCACCCGCTGCTCCCCTCAGCAGTGTATTGCGTCAGTCTGCCTGTTCTGTTCCCCGCTCTGGTTCTGGTGAATTCTCTCACCCTCCCGCGCTTCTGACTGTACCCTGTGCTTGTATAAATTAAAAAGAAAAAAAAAAAAAAAACAACCATCTCTCTTTAAAACTGGTATGGCTACTCATCTATAGCACAAGCTGTAATGCCAGAGTGTATATCTGCCTTATTGACCATGGTATTTGATGCTTCAGTCACACCATAAATGATGCCTAAGTGGATGATTAGGTGGAAAATGGGGGAATTGGTGGGTTTGAGGGTGAGCTTCGAGGGAGCTCCCTGGATGAGCAAGGGGAAGTTGGAGGCCTAGAAAGGCATAGGGACAGCGTGTGCCTGCGGTGGAAACATGTAGTTTCGCCGTTTAGAACGTGTAGGTTCTATCTGAACCTGTGCGAAAATGACGGGAAGGTCTGCCTTCTGTTAAAAGGCACTTTCAGACATGGATGAACTCTGTGCTCTGTTGGACACGAAGGAAAATATAACCCTATACTTTATGCTTTTACCCTTTAATTTATTTGCCCTTCAGGGTTACAGTGGTGCAGCCACTGGGCTTTTGCAGTGTGTAAAGTGGCAGGCTGACTCAGCAAGTTCAGGCGCCCCACCTACAATAAAGACCATTTTTTAAAAGGTGCCATGAAAAATGGTAGGAGGAACAAGAGGAATGTGTATGAAAAAAGTAGTAGTTGGTGCTTTTTCATAGACAAAAGAAAGGAAAATTTGCTTTTGTGAGCTTGGGTGGTACCATCTTGTGAAAGTACTAGCAACAAATAAAAAATGAAATATAGTTTCAATGTTCCTCAAATTAAAGGAAACATATCTTTTACTTTTTATCATACAAATTATATTGTATATTATAAACTGAACTTAGAACTGACTGTAAATGGGAACATCAAATACATTTTTGATTATTATTTTCTATATCTCATTTATCCATACTGTATCTTTCTGGGGAAAGATCTGTATCTTTCTGCTATTTGACAGAATCTTGAATTGAGGGTTCAGTTTGGACTCTTAAAAATAAACACATTGTAATTGAGCTGATTTTTGCGTGCAAGATTGCAGTAGGCCTAATAAGCAAGTTGAGACTGCTAATTCTGGCAGACTGGTTGTGCTGTCTGGAAGTTAGAGCACTTCTACAGTTGCACAGGGCTTAGATTTAACCCTTTAATTTTGTCAATGAGGAAGCAGAGTTAAGTGATTTTCCTAAAATCATACAACTTTTTAGCTTCAGAACCAAACTAATAATAATAATAATAGTTATACTGCTAAATGCATTGGACTCAGGTGACACCCATACCCCATTTTGCAGATGAGGAAACTGAACACAGGGAAGTAACTTGCCCCATTACACACAGCTAGCAAAGATGTGAACCAAGGTCTCATTTCCAAGTCCTTGCTTGAAACGACTGAGTGGTTTTGCTTTTCTACACAGTCCAGTATTCTGTGCCAGTAACTGAGCTGTCACCTAAAATTGTCAAAACATAGCTACTTCTCCAGTTTGTGACTCTTAAAGGTGTTTCCACACCTGACAATGGTATCCCCTTTTCCCCAAGATGACATAATGCTCTGGCTTCAGAGTCAGTTGGGTTATGATTAAGGAACCCTAAAATAGGAAACAGATACCTACAGGCCTGTAGGCAGTGGGGGCAGCTTACCCAGAGGACAACTATGACTTCTGTAGGGATATAGAGATTGGGCTGTGCTGAAGCCTTATTTTCAGAAGAACTTGGGCATCTCATAGAATGTAAATCAACTATGAATCAACTCTACAGATCCTGTTGGATATTCTGATTTTGGTAGTACTTTTTTATTTAATAGAGGTAACATTGATTTCCAACACTATTTGATTTGGAGACATAGGATTCTACCCTCCAGGTATATGTTGTTACCACAGTACACCTACCACCAATGAGTTGGAAGAGACTGCATTTTCACAGGCCATTGTCAGCCAACAATATTGATGAGTCAAAGCAGTAGTGTTCAAAATATGCATCCCAATTTCTTAGCTTAAAAAAATAGGGAAATAATCATTATTTGAAATAGTATTAAAACCTTTGAGTTACTTTTTACCAATGAACAGGGTTCCCTTCTTAACACTCATACCTCTCAGGCAAAGTTTAGGGTGAAACTGGATTGGGAGCCAACACTGAGCTTCAGTTATACTCTCTTCTCTAGGCGTGCTTCTCAAACTGACGTGCATCTCTGAGTCTATGAATCTGAATCTTCAGGAACATACATTGCTTAATAAGTTTCCCAGGTGATGCTTTCAGATGTCAGAGCTGAGAGAGCTGACAGCACTAACCTACTGGTTTTAAATTTTTTTTTAACCTGAGTAGCTTTTTTGAAACACAGCTGACCCATTGGTTCTCAAGCTTTAGGTCTGGGACTGGGCTGGATAAGTTGTGTTTCCATCAATTTTGTAGATAATTCTAATACTAATATGCTTGAAAAGCTGCACTAGTAGATGACAGCATTACAGAAAGCCAGAGTTTTCCAAATTGTATTTTTCTGGGTATTAAATGTCTCAAGATAAAAGGATTCATGGTCAAGTAATTTTGAGAAATTCTGGGAAGTTAAAAAGTTTTGTTGTTGTATTGCTCTGACTTTCAGAGCTTAGCACCCTGGGGAATTGTGGATACTGTTTCTTGAGACATATCAAAGAAGTGATGGCAGACTTGTGTGTGTCAGGGCACAGGGTATTATAGGTGCTCTAATTGGGGTTAGTTTGTCTGTTATGTTTCTGTATTGCAGCCAGGTACTGAACAAAGCTTCCCCCCCCATTAAATTAACTGCTGCCCCCAAATTCTGCACATTTCTTTGGAGTTTTTTTCACAGATAATAAAGTATGAACTTAGGGCATTGGTACATGGCCCCTATATTTTTTCTGGGAAGATATGGGAACTGCTTTTTCTGTTTTGTAAAATTAAGAATTCTGGAAAAGGAAAAAACATTAAATTTTTAGAAATACTTTAATAGTAATCACTATTTTTGAGCAACACTTTAATCTTCCCAGTAACCCATTGAGGCAGATAGGAGAATCTTTTTTTTTTTTTTTTAAGATCCATCCATTTATGCATTCAAGAGTTGGGGGGTACAGACCAGAGGTGCAGGGGGGTTGAGAGGATTCACCAGAGACAAGTGGGGAACAGAACAGGCAGATCGACCAAGGTACACTGCTGAGGCAAGCAGCGGGCAAGTCAGGAGAGATCTGCTGCACCATGTGGGTTGCTGCGCCATTGAACTCGTGCTGCAGATTGCTTCATAGTGCTGTGCTTAATCCCTTGCGCCACCAAAGAAGCCCGATAGGAGAATCTTCATTACTTGCAGATGAGGAAACTGAGGCTGAAATGCTAACTTGTTGGAGTGAGAGCTAATCCCAGGTCTGTTGAGTCTCTAGACATATATTTTGTTTCTTAGCTGTTTGCTTTTCAGATTTATTTAAGGCTTGAATAGTGCCCTGGGTTGTTTACTGTAGGCAGCTGTCTAGGATTGAAAACATACATGTGTTTCAATTCTAGTTTTGTGTTTAAGTCACTGTTTATCTTTAAAAAGTTACTTAATCTCTGAGCCTCACTTTCTTCTCCCTTTTTATAGTGCTTTCCAGGCCATCTCCCTGGAATATTAGGAAACATCTGTGAGTGTGTGTGTGTGTGTGTGTGTGTGTGTGTTTAGTGTAAAGCACCATCTGTATCTGTCAGCAGAGAGAGCAGGTAGTGGTATCCTCATTTGTAATCATGAGTTTCTCCCAAACGTGGACAAGTTTTAAATGATATCAATAGAAGTTACTTCTGCAAGTATTTTGGCTGCTATGAAGTGACTAGCATGTGACAACACTGTGACAAGGTGCAAAAACGTCATCTCTTGAGTAGCTTGGAGCTGGGGGCATTGCAGCAGATTGCAGAATTTAGGATTTCGTGTGGCAGGACCAAAAAACCAGCCTGATCTCCCATAAGACAGGACTTTAGGACGTTTAGCACCTCTGCTGGGAAGGGGAGGGGAGAGCTCACATCATTGCTGCTATTGCTACTTTTTCTTTTATTTTAAATGATTGGGGTAAAGATCCTTTGGACTGGCAAGATTGACTTTTAAAATATGGTTAGGTTTTATTTTATCAGTCGTAGCTCCAAGGATAGGAATTCAGAATGTGAAAGTAAGAGTGTTAAGGTGATTTGACTACAGTTGAAAGAGAAATTTAAAGATGAATTTTAAGAGGGGTACCAAAGTAAATTCTGTTTTCTACAGACCCCGAAGGAAGGAGTGTATCCTCCGAGTGGAAGTCTCAGACTGGTAGGTTTGTTATTTGGTATCTTGGGTGTTTTTCTAGGTATTAACTTAGTTTTTTGTTTTCTTTGTACCCCTCCTTCTCACCCTCATTTCCTCCTCCTCCTTGTCTTCCTACTTTATAAAACCACAGTGCTATTACTTATCATACAACTGAAAAATAAAGTGAAAGAATGAAGCTTAAATAAAGACTTCCTAGGACTGACTAGGTCGATTCATCATTTTTGAGTGTGTGTATGTGCAAGGGACAGGAGTTAAGTGGTGCCAGGACCTAGGAGAAGGGTGGGCAAGTGAGTGTTCTTGTTCTCTAAACTTTAAAATACCCGAAATTGGTTATTTGACATGCATTTTTCTTTAATTTTAGAAGAAAGGTATTTGTGAAGTTAATATACTAGTGAGGACATAAGTTCTATATTTCTATGGTGAATTTTATTCTGAAATGTCCATGTTCTCTGACATACACAATGTAATTGCAAGCTGTTTTCTGGGTTCATTTGATATGCAGTTTCTTGCAGCAAATAAGGAATAAGGTATGGCTTAGTGTTCATGTCAACACCTTATGGCATGTAGGTCAGGAAGCAGAGACTGTCAGCAGGGGGAGTACTGCTGTAGGGAGAGGTGGTTTTAGCCAGGATGTCACAGCTTAGTCATTCACTCTTGCCACTTTAAAAGTTGAGTTTGAGGATGTTTCCACTTTATTCTTGTACCACGGTGCAGAGCATTGCTCTTAAGAGTGTGTGTCTGGCTTGGGTGGAGTGAAAGGGGTATTAGGAATGCACTCCAGGGGGTGAATGGCGGTATTGTAGAAGAAGGGGCCAGACTTGCCCTCCTACTCTCAAGTGATGCCCGAGCAACACCCTGGAAAGGACTGGGAAGAATGGAGGACTGATGCGTAAACCTCCTTTTAGAAAGGCACATACGTGACCTTGTATTTAATGACCCCCCTTGTTTGCTTTTCTTCTCTGAAGTATTCACCCATTTGTTGGATTCAGATGACCAAAGACCCTCCCATTGCTCCTTTCTGAAACAACATACACCTGATAACCTAGCAAAAGCTTGAATGCATTTTTTTACAGAGTGTATGTTCCATGTAGAATAGATAGGAAGTGAATGGGCAGTAAACAAAACATTTTATCAAAGTTAAACAACATCAAACTTTCTGAAAACCTTCCAAGTTTTTAGTACTAAGAGTACTCACGAGCCCTGTGAAATTTTGGGCATGTGGGGTAGAGGTGGGGGAGGGGTGGGAGTCGGGGAGAGGTTAAGATAAGGTGAAAGAATACTCAGATTACTTGTTATCCCTATTTTTTTTTTAATATGTAGGGTATTTTTCCTCTAGGGTGTTTCTCCCCACTATTGCTTTCTCAAAATACAAAGTTCGAAGTGATGGAACAGGTTATGCTTCAAAATCTAAAAAAAAGTTAAATGAAGCCACGAGTATAGAAATTCATATACTATATGGAGTTACAATTTTGTGTGAATATATGTATAACAATGTCTACACTTTTTGGTTTTAAAACATAATGGATATTTAATATTATCTACAGGAATATTTATATTAGCTGGGGAAATAGTCTTCATTTCTATAAAAATTAGTCCAAAATTGTGGAAATAATATTATCCAGGTTTCTTTAGAGAAGAAAAACCTGAGTTTTTATTTAATTTGTTAGGCATTGATTTTAAGTACTGCTCTTAACTAATTCACATAAACTCCATTTACTTTATAGTTTTTTTCATGAGAAATAGTTAATCTTAAAGTTTAGAGTTTTAGAACTTGGTATGATCATTTCTTGCAAGTGGAGAAACAAAATTTTAATATTTATAATCTCAAATGTGGTTTTGGTACATGCTGGACAACAATTATGCTTTTAAAACATTGTTCTCACATATCTACACTGAAGAAGTGTCTTAAAAGACATTGATCAGAGCGTGTGACCTTTTGAATGGTGATGTTTGAGGCATTGGCCATACATTTCTAGAAGCAAACATAAAGAGCAGGAGTTCAAAGTAACTCATCTTGTCCATAATAGAGGGAATAGAAATCAAAGAATTTCATGCCATTCTTATTTTACCATTATATTCTACACGTGAGTACATCAAGAAACAGGATATAATCTGTTTAAAAACTGTTACACTGAAGTTTAAGGCAAGTATATACTAGTAAAAAGAAAACAAACTTAGGCTTAAAAATCTAAGATGTTGTTGACTCAGAGACAAATCATTAAGCACCACCAAAAAATAATATGCAACCAATTAACTAACAGTCACAGTGCTTTTTAACTTAATAATTTTAATAATTCAAATTTACAGAATTTTACATAGAACAATTCATTGCTCTTTTTTAAATTTTTTTAAAGATTTATTTATTTATACAAGAACTGGGGTACAGGCCAGAGGCACGGGAGGGTGAGAGAATTCACCAAAGACAGAGCGGGGAGCAGAACAGGCAGACAGACTGAAAACACTGCTAAGGGGGCCAGCAGGCAAGCCAGGAGAGGTCTGCCGCACCATGTGGGTATCTCCCTGGCCCGCCGGGAATCGAACCATGCTTTGGAGGCTGTGGACAACTTCACAGCCCTGCGCTCAACCTGGTGCACCACTGGGGAGGCCTCGTTGCTCTTTTTTTTTTTTAAAATATTTATTTATTTATACAAGCACTGGGTACAGTCAGAAGCACGGGAGGGTGAGAGAATTCACCAGAACCAGAGCGGGGAACAGAACAGGCAGACTGATGAAATACACTGCTGAGGGGAGCAGCGGGCACGGCAGGAGAAGTCTGTCAGGCCATGTGGGACCCTCGCCCGGCAGCCGGGGATCGAATTGGTGCTGCAGAGGCTGCAGGCAGCTTCGCAGCCCAGCGCCCAACCACTGCGCCACCAGCGGAGGCCCTCATTGCTCATTTTTAATGTCCATCTCCACACACAATTCTTTTGTTTCCATATCACTTTATAACATCTTTTTGAAGACATTGTAAACATCAATTAAATCAAGATTAAACAACAAGTATGATTTTCCTTTGTAGACAGATAACAAACACCTATTTGACCAGGGTGTCCTGCTTGCTGTATAAGAAGCCATCCTAATTTCAGAGACTATGAAATATAAAAATTAAAAGTGTCTAGGAATCAGTAATATATGATATGTACTTGTAGGTATATAGTTTTGCCAAAAACAATACTACGTTAGCCTCATAACTCTGGGGATGATCAGTGAGAAAAAGAAAACAGGAAGGGGAAGGGACTCTCAGTCTCTGCTGAGTAGCATCCCTGTTCTTCCTGGTCTCATTCTGCAGACCATTCTAGGAAGCCTTGTGAGCTGGTTCTGGAGGGGCCTTTCTGTGGTGCCTTGGAAGGCGTCTCCTTTCCTAGTTTTCTTGGCTTCCAGAGTGCTCCTCCTATACCTCTCTTTCCCTGACCAGACTCTGTCCTTTTGAGTTTGCTTGAAAAATATTTGCCCAAGCATTTGTCGAGAGTAAGCCTACCCTTTGAGAAGGAAGACTTTGTCATCAGTAACTTACACTGTCACTTCTGCTCTAGACAATGGTGCAGTGCTCAGTGTTGGATTTGGAGTCAGAAGACACAATTCTAAGAGTGGGTTCTATCTCTGAACCTTGATTGTGTCATGTGAACAATGAGTTGTTATGTGATCTATTGCCTAGAAGTTCTGCAGTTTTCTCTCTTAAGGCCATGTGGTCTAAAAGTAGGTGGTTGCCCTAATTACTAAATAATTTCTTTGGGACCACCTCCAGGAACTCAGACGTGATTTGATTTAGGACTCTTATACAGAGTACCGAACTGTGCCAGCCATTGTCTTAGGCTCTGGGATAGAAAAGTGATAGATTGGATTCAGTCTTCTAATAGTCACAGACCAACCCTATGGGGCCAGTACTAGACAGAGCACAAGTGGATCCTCATGTTGCAGGATGAATTTGGTGATCTCTGGGCCTGCTGTTGAGGGTCATGGAAAATTTCTGCAGAACTAGCAGAGGAACTGAAAAACAGCCCATTTACTTTGGAAGCGCAAGTATGCCTGAGAGAGATGATGCAAATAGTCTCTTAAACTGTTGTGCATTTTCTGAATATAGATGTGTGAGAACTATAATTGATTTGGGAGTTGAGTGAGTGACTACTTTGTAAGTGTCAGTGAATCAGGCCCATCTCTACCCCTTGTCCCTCTTCTTCAGCCATAGTAGTCTTTCTGTGCTGTGTTGAACTTATACACACAGTCCTGCCAGGCTTTTGTATTTGTTTGGAAATCTCTTCCCAAAGATCCCTTTCAAGGCCATATCCCTCACTTTCTTTACTTTCATGGCACTCCCTTGGTGCCATAAATAAAATAGCAACCCCCCAACTTCTCTTGTTCCCACCGTGACTGTATTTATCTCCAAGGCACCCATCACTCTCACCGTCTTAATGTTAGCTTCATGGAAGCAAAGACTTTTGTCTGCTTATTGCTTTATTGAACATCTAGTATTTCCCTAAAAGAGTCTTAGAACAGATACTCAGCAAATATTTTGGGGAGGATAGAAGGGAAGTGTGGAGGAAAGGAGGATCTGCCTTTGGTTTATTGTTTGTCTCTTCCTGCACAGGGCAGTGCAGGTAACACAGGTAACACTGCACAGGGCAGTGGTCATTGTTGAATCCCCTGCATTTATAAGTACGGTGAGCGCACAGTAAGTGCTTTAATAAGTAATTGCAGAGGGCCTCTCCTGTGGCACAAGAGGTTAAGATGCAAACTGTGAAGTTGTCCGCAGCCTCTCCAGTGTGAGTTCTATCCCCTGGCCAGCTGGGGAGCAACCCACATGGTGCGGCAGACCTCTCCTGTCTCTCCCACTGCTCCCCTCAGCAGTATATTTCAGTCAGTCTGCCTGTTCTGTTCCCCACTCTGTCTCTGGTGAATCCTCTCACTACCCACACCTCTGGCCTGGACCCCAGCTCTTGTATGCATAAATAAATCTTAAAAAAAGTCATTGCAGAGAGAATTAATGCCAACTTGGTTGTATACATTTAATTATGCAGCTATACTGAATATGTCTAGTTATATGGCTATTCTTTAAAGAGCAGGCACAGTTGGTCCTCTGTGGCACCCTTATACATGAAGCATAACCTATAGTAATAGGCCACAGAAGAAAGGCCACATGACATTGGTTATGAACATGAACTCTGCAACTGTGATTGCCTGCCGCCACTCCCAGCTTAGCCAATTACTGGCAATGTGACCATGTGATTTTACTTAATGTTTCCGTGTCTCAGTTGCTCCTTTGCAAAATGGGAATGATTATAGGGTTATTAAAAGAGGCACATGAGTTAATATAAAGTGCTTAGAATAGTGTACAGAACACAGTATACATTGCAGATATGTTTATAAAATGTTACAACAAGATGTATGTGACTATTCTGGCTAACTCATTCATCATGGTAAATAAAGAGGGAAAAAGTCCTTTGTTATTTCATAGCCCCAAATAATATGAATAATTAGAAACTGATCTGTCTTTAGGTGTGCTACAATATGGCAAAAAGATGAAGCTAGGGAGTGACAGAGAGGATTTTATTTCCTCAGGGAATGACCCTCCTGTTGATCTTCCTGAGCTCTTGTTAAGGAAATGACTCTTTAAAACTTTATACAAAAGCTATTAAGTGAATCTGAGAAACCCTCCATATAACAAGTACAGCAGCTTTCAATATGGTGAAATAAGTAATACATAGGGGAAATTTAGTGTGGGGGCCGGTGCTGGCCAGCTGCAGTGGTCAGAACTCATGGAGAGTGCAGGGGGCAGAGGCATAGTGCCCAGTGCCCCCAAAAGTGTGACAGAGCCTTGGTGCAGGCCAAAGATGACAAGTATTTGTGAGAATTTGAAGTGAAACAGAAGCACTAAAGCCATGGTAGAAATGGAATGATATGTAACCACAGAAAGTAGTCGTAAAGCCTCTTGTTCTGAAATGATGGAGAAGCTGGAAGAGAAAAGGAAGAGAGAATAGCAGAAAAGCAGAAATGACTCAGTGTTCTCCTCCTAGATCCTATTATTTTCACATCTCAGTGTACAAGGGGGCTGTTTGATCAAGCTAAGTTTCTATTTACAAGTATATTTTTGAGCAATTGTGATGTTTAAGGGTAGAATTCTAATGTTTAATAAACTGATGTTTACTTGTCTTTCCCTAATGGTTTTTATTCTTAAGTGAACACATTAGAAAGAAATGTTCCAACTTGAGATCTCTAGGAGGGATTGATTTAAAAAAAAAAAAATCCCTCAACTTTACTTAGGATTTGTTTACTCTTCTACTTTTCTTACAAGGTAGAGGAGGGTTATCCTTGACTGGCATTAGGTGCATCTTGACCAGCGTGCTAAGGAAGAAACAGATTTACATTCATATAGGTGTGCCCACTCCTGATACAACACTATTTCACAAACTGTTAACAAATATTAAGCTTATAGTCATTCTTCATGTGAGGATCATCTTCTCTGTGGAATATCTATTGCCAGTTATATTGGTTTCAGTATCTACGTCCTCCACAACCCTTTCCTCTCTGTTGCCCACCTTCACACCTTATTTTACTGCCCAGCTTCACATGCCCAATGGCTATCTACTATTCCAATCCAACCCAGCAAAAATTGGACAGAAAAGAAACTTTAGCATACAGATTATTGACTGCAGCCTAAAATGTGTGGAATATCCGTTAATGTGAAATAATTAGAAACTGGTTTAAGATCCTATTGAAATTTGTTCAGCGCTTCATATTTTTAAAATTGAAATTGAGTATTTTCCCCCTTAGAGGTAGGAAGTAGAAGGATATATGGTTCATGTTATTTTTCAGTCTAAACTTTTTCTCAAGAATATAGCCACACTAAGAGAAAACTGATTATTTTCAAGCACCAGAAAGTCTTGTATTTTAGAAAAAAATAAGAAAAAAATTAGATTTTTAAGATTTGAGTAATGAAGCATATATTGAATTTTCAGATGGCAGGGAATTGACTGCTTTTGAATTGGCTTTTTAAATGATAGATTTTATCATTGAATGAGGGAAGCACTAAGGGATAATATTGTCATAAGCATTATACAAACCAACTATTGTCATTAATTTTCTTTTTAAATTGTATGTGACTATCTGACTCTCTTTTTAGTTTGTAGGCATTTCAGAGAGAAAAAAAATACAAAGAAGAGCAAGCTCAGGCAATTTTTGACTTTAAATTTTGGCATTTATACATTTTCTTTGGGAGCATAAACTTGGCCTCATTCTGTGTTACAGTAAATATTTTGCATAAGGGCACTAAACTTGTTTGCTTATAATTGCTTCCCATTAGGCACTGAGAACAGCTTTACTAATCCCAGGAGAATGTCACTGAGCACAAGCATTTGAGATAGTCTCTCTTACTTGTCTTGTTTTTCTCATGTAGTACCTCTTACTCCTCCTTCAAAGGAGGGCGTTCCTTGGTGAGTTTATGATTGATTGATTGATTGAGATGGTTAATACATTACTTCTTGTAAATGAACTTTTTTAAATTAGATAATTTGAATTTGGAGAAACAGGAAGGATTGTGGTATTTGGCCTGGAAAAGTCAGTGCTTTTCTGTGTCAAAATACAAATGTGTTGTCTAGAATCAGACCACCCTGTCTCCAAATGAATGTGCATGTTTCTTAATCACACTCATTAAAGGACATGTTCAGCCCCAGACTGTCTACTTATTAATTTACAGGAAAATAGAATCTCTTGCTTTGTTTCCTTTTACTAGGGTGGAGAATGATATGGTGTCATTAGAGATTTTTAATGTCATGTCAAGGCAGTGAAATAACATAGCCAAAAACTGCTTCTTATGAAAGATGTAAATTCCAAATATCCAATGACATTTTAAGAGCATTTCAGGACAAATTAGTCAATCTGCAAATGATTCACTCTTCCTTTCTTGTCTACTAGAATTGGAATTCTCTGATCCTAGTTTGCACAAAGAAACTTCTGTGCAAATAATGAACATGTAAATGTTTTTGCATTATTTTTCCCTCCCATTTATCAAGCAGGACATCTAGTAATAGTTGCTTTGCCAATGATTCATCTCATATTTTTATGATGTGGTTGTATTAAGGTTGCTGTGACAATCTTGCAGATATGATCTTCTCCTTTGAGAGATGACCCAGAAAAGATACAACTAAGTATAGAAAAACAAAACGAAACATCCCAAAATGCTAAAGAGTAAAAACTTGCATCATCTGCATCATGCCTCCAGCTGATTATGAGCTCCTAGAGGATAAAGAGTCTATTTATCAGAAATTAGTGCTTCCAAGGCCAATGTAGCCCATGCTCTAAATGAATTGGTTGGCTTCCATACCATTGCCTTGCACATTGGTGCCCTCTTCTGGAATATTGAATGCAGACTGAATAAAATGAAGTTTAGAAGATCTGAGGGGGCAGAGTCTCTAGATGATACTTATTAAAGTTCTTAATTGGTAAAGCTGAATTTTGGCTTCTGTGCTGGAAAGAGTAATAGCTTTAGGGTTTTGATAGATAGGTTTTATTTATGGTTCTCTTGTAAAAGCACTGAAGCTACGTATAAGATGCAGAAATGTATTCCATATAAAAGTTAAAAATGAACTCATTTCAGGCAATTTTCTTTAGAGAAGTCAAATATTAATTTCTGAGCAAATATACAATGTGATTATTAGTTTACATTTAATAAAGTAGTGTCAGATACAGTTATCCCATGTGATCATCCAATTAATAATTTTATTTTATTTTTTTTTTTTTGTGGGACCCTCGCTGGTTGCCGGGGATTGAACTGGCGCAACCCAGCACTCAGCTGCTGCGCCACCAGGGGAGGCCCCAATAAATAATTTTAATGATGTGGGGGTAGTGATGAAAATGGACTTGGTGACAGCTAGCATTAATTGTTTACTACATGCTAGACACTGTGCTAAAAGCATTTAATCTTCACAACACTGTCAGAAGTTAGTAATGTTACCTCCACTTTATAGATGAAAAACTGAGGCTCACAGAGAATACTGAACTGTGAGAGTACTAATACTAATCCAGAATCCTGCAGCAAATGACTGATGGAACCAGTATTTGAACCTTGACAGTCTATTTTGAGCTTTTCTACAGTTGCTTGCTTTCAGGATCTTCTAAATTAACAATTGTTACTGGCATACTGAACACTTGCATACAGAATCTCATTAATAAATCAAGAGATGCCTCCCAATTCTTTGATTATATTGACATTGTGTACAAATGATTACATTGGTAGACATAATTCCATGTTGGCACATTTCAGTATTCCATGGTCATATTGCATGTCAAGTGATTCCATGCACCTATGTGAGGTGACTGCTATGCCTGCTCTGAGTTTCCTTGAGTAGTGGGTGGTTGCCGTGGCTACCAGACAGCTCTACCTGAGTATCCTGTGGAATCTTATACTTACTGTGTCTTTCAGCCAAATTTGTGCATGTTCTTTTCTCTTTCTGTCTCCTGTTTTTCTCTGTGTGCACATACATACTATGTTACATATCCCCTCTTATTCCTCTTGTATTCATTATCTTAGTGGCATCATATTCCACCTTGTTTCTAAGTCAGAATAAACTTTCTGTGTGTAAACACAACTCCACATACATCACAATCACTATGTTCTTTCATTTAACTTTTTAATTTTTTTAATTTTTATTTTTTTACATCATTGTTCATTTTTTAAAAATATTTGCTTTGTATCTTTCAGAGCTGACTTTTCATTTATATTTGAAGGGACTACCTTTTAATTCAGGTCCTTTTTTCTTGACTAGCCTGTTTTGATAATGGTCCTAGCTGATTTCTCTGCCTTCAGTTTTGTTTCTCTACAGTTTTACCTCCATCATACAAGCAAAAGTGATCATACCAAATCCAAGTCTGATCATTATAGTTCCCCACTAGACCTGTAGTGCTCTCCCATGGGTTATGGTCATGGCTCCACATCCTGACATTACATCAGAGTCATCTTGCACTTTAGAAAGAACAGTGTCAAGGCCTACTGCAGGCTAGCAGTCTGAGAATCCCCTGGGGTTGGCCTGGCATTTTCCATAAATTTCCCATGTTCTCGTTCTCATATCCATGTATCTATTTGGATATGTAAACATCTCAAAGTGAAGTGACCATGTCTAACATGGAATTTGCCGTCAATACCTGCACAGCTTTGGTCTTCCTTATATTAGTTGACAAAAGAGCTGCCCTTCAGGTTGCTCAAACCTCTCATGATGACATTATTTATCAATGAAGTATCATTGTTTTACATCCTTTTGATAATAAAGGATTTCTCTGCTCAGATATGGTCACCATAACTCTCCCACCACTTAAGTACCCATAGTATATGACCACTATATAAAAATGTATCTACCCCACTCCCAACTGGGATTCCTGATCATTCTTCACTTTATATTTTTATTCCATAGCAATTATCACCTTCTAACATACCATTTAATTTACTCATTTATTATAATTGCTATTTATTTTTAACTCTCTGAGTTTAATGCTGTGATCACGTCCATTTTCATCACTACCCCCACATCATTAAAATTAATTGGATGATCACGTGGGATAACTGTATATGACACTACTTTATTAAATGTAAACTAACTCATTTATTATAATTGCTATTTATTTTTAACTCTCCCCTCTTCCCCACCCCCTGTTTTGTTTGCTGAAGTTTATGAAGTTTATGAAGCACCTAAACACTGCCTGTCACATGGTTGGGAATTTGTTAATTTGAAAAATAACTAGTAGTAGAAAAGGATTTGGTCACATGTTCAGCTCTGTGCCTCAGTGTCCATCTGTGAAATGGGCATACTACTACCAATTTCATTAGATTATTATTATGGAGGATTAGATGAAACAATCCCTAGGAAGCGCTGTACATAGTAATTAGGCTGTTAGGAACTGTTAGGTGAGTGGTGCTGTTATAGGACAGGGAGAGGGGCAGCCCAAACCCCGCAAACCTGCCTATTCTAAATGGGTTCTGCCATCCGCCGCATCAACACAAAACATATGAGACTTTAATGGGAAGGAACTTTAATAAAACTAGGAAACAATACAGGTAAGGCAAAGAGTCTAGTTTTTAAATGAAGCACCCAAAGTTACCCATCCCCTCGTGGATAAAAGTCCATCCATATGGGAATGGCACAGAACAAGGCCCCAAAGCCTGCCACAAGTCTAAAGCATCTTCCAGTGGGGACCCACAGAAAAGGGTCAGAAACAACCAGACAAGCCCGGAAGGAAAAGAGCAAAATTAACATCAAGATAAAAGCTGCCATTGTCACCTCCCCACGGGTCTCACCCACATCTGTGTCACCCAGTCCACGACCAAAAGACAAGCGCAGTTTCTTCACGTGTCTCTAGGCTCCATCCTGCTTCCTTCCTCAGTCTCTTCTGCTGCTTCTCTTCTTCCTGCTCAGCTCCACCCTCCCTTGGGTGGGACAGGGAACCTGGAACTTCCCCCTTTCCTGGGGACCACCCTGTTACAGTGCCACTAGAGGGCTGTAGCTACTCTGAATATTCTCTCATTTACTTTTTCTTAAAGAGTAGATTATGTACTCTCTCTGCAATGCTTGAGAAATAAATGCTAAAGATAATGGGCAAAAATATTTCCTTCTTTAGAGGCAGTATATGTTTCTGGGTTTTAAGTATATCTCACTTTTGATGTGCTTTGAACTCTTCTTGACTGACTTTTATTCCGACCCCAGGGGTTGGCCATTTGTACTGACTTTCCCAAATCTGTAAGCTCCAGGGCTCTGTGTCTGTATTTTCAGCCTGTAGAATGGCAATCAGGTCATTTGGTCATATTGCTCCCTCTCGTTCTTTTATTTTTCTACTTCAACTCTTTCTTCTGACTTGGTAGTTTATGTATAAAATTGACATAGGTGACTGCTATTGTGTTTTATGCACAGCTCTCAGGGTATACTTTATAAATGTGGAAGCTTTTATACCTTAGCCTATCTAGACTATCCTTATATTCACTTTTATTAGAATTAAATACCAATGTAAAAATTATTAAAAATTCAAAGTAAATATGAAATGAGACATAATGAATTAGAAAGACTGTGCCACATGTCATTGATGGCACAGCACAGAAGACAGTGGAGGAAGTGGGCCCAGCTACTTACTCAACTTGCACTGTTTTAACAGATGGCTATTAAAAACTTCAATCTCCTCTTGTACTGTGGATACAAAGTAGAATTCAAGGTAACAGTAAGTGAGACCGGTGGTATGTTGTAAAGGCAGTGTTGTAATAAAGGTGTATATCAGTTGCTCTAAGAATGTGGCAATATAGTTTTTATAAAAGCAGTTATTTTTCCTGACTCTTATAGGGGCAGTAAGTTTGTCGATTTGGGTTGGAGGTAGTAAGAGTGGCTCAGGGCACAGCATCTGAAAGGGGCATGAGAGCACAGCTGTTATTTCTGAGGAATATGGCAGGTGAAAAATCTGAAAAAAGCAGTTGGGGTCTGTTTTGTGCAGGGCTTTGTATGACATACCACAGCATGGATTTTCTCTCATCTAAGAATTTTGTAAATGATGCATATTTATCACACTTGTGAGGGCAATGTACAGGTTGGAAAAGAAGAGTGAAAATGCAGAGAAAAGAGAGCTCTCCTTTTGTACTTATGGGACATTAGAGAAAAATCAGTAGATCATAGGCAACTAAGAGGAGATTGTGATTGAAACTATAGAAACATAAAAGCGGGTCAAAACAAGCCAAGAAGGAAGATGATTGTAAAACATTCTACCAGTTGACACTCAGAGAACGTCATTATTGGAATTCCTTAAAACTTAGAACAAATATTTCAGAAGATAGGGTTACTAGGTAAAATAGAGGATACCACAGTTAAATTTGAATTTCAGATGAAAGGTGAATTTTTTTTTTTTTTTTTTTTTTTGGTGTAGGTATGCCCTGGGTATTATTTGGGACCTATTTATACTAAGAAATTATCTGAAATTCAGATTTAACTGAGTGTTCTAATTATTTTTATTTGGAAAATCTTATAACTCTGGTAGGATGAAAAGGTTATGGAAAGGCCTGGTGACCAGATTGAGTGATATGTCCCTTTTCTTGGTGATAGAGTGTTTTGATGAAAGAGCATTGGCACATTTGTTTGGAAGTGTAAGGTCCCAGGAAAGAGCAAGTCTTTTCTACATTTAAGTAAAAGGGATTTTACCTTATGAGATTGTGAAGTTACTTGATCAGGACAAAAAAGGGAAACCATAGAAAAGAAGGGAAAATTCCAGCTACTAAAAGCATTTAATGCTCAACAGACTAGATGGACAATGTCTTGTGTATTTCAGGAAACAAAATGGGGTGTTATCCCTGCTGAGAGGATCATCCAGTTTGCTTTATCAAGTGGCTGGGCTGCCTTTGTTGTTTATACTCTTGAGAGACAGTGGCCCTGTGTTCTGCCTCCTGTTTTTATTGGGGGTGTAAAAACATTACAGAAACCCAACAATAAACACTGCTGAAAATGTGAGGTCATAGTAATATGACCTCACAGGGAGTCAGGTCCTTGAAAGTCCTGGTGGACCAGCAGACACTGGAGTTGAGGGGAGAAGTATGCTGGGAAGGGGGTGATAAGGGGAAGAATGGCCCAGACGCGCCCACGGCTCCAAGATGAGTTTTTCCTGTGGTCTGTCTCACTGCTGGTGAGTTTGCATTGCCATCATATTCCAGGCTTTCTGACTTAAAAGCAATCTCTGTTCTTATTCACGTAATCTTATAAATCATGAAATGCAATAGAATGAAGCCTTTAGGAATGGAAGTGTATACCCTCGCTACATTCCGTATTTTCTCTTTTACTGAAGATTTTTTCAACAAGATCCAGAGAAGCCTGATGCACACAGATTTTTAAATGACTTCTTCTGATGATTGTGAGGAAAATAAGGTAGAATAGACTGGGCTGGGCAAGGTAGTAGAAAGAAGAGACAAAGATGAGAAATGAGAAACATAAAAAATAGGAGTGATTTTTGACCACATTTAAAAAAATATTTGCTCATTAGACTGTTTCTTGTATTTGGACAGAACCTGTGTAGTATTCTTTATGTGAGATAATTTCTTGTTTTGCATAAATGTATGCCCTGAGACATTAACAGTAAGTAGCAGTTTGAGAAGAAAATTCTTTTATTGACTTTTTTTTTTCATGATAGCTAATATATAGAGAACTGCATGGAACACAACTCCAGGATTTTATTTTTATAATTATGAAAATTGCTTGATTGTAGCTAAAATAGTTCTGAGTAAATATTTCCTATTTCTATCAATTATGTGAGAAAACACAAAGCAACTGTGAGTTGTCCCTTAAAAGAAATTTCTTCTATGAGTATACTTATTGTGGCTTTGCTGTGTGTAATACCTAAGTTTTCTTTATTCTGTAATACTCAGTTTTCTGGAAGGGTACATTTCTCAAAACTAGCTGGTAAGAAGAACTCTGTAAAGGAAAGTTTAGGATGTAAAAGTATTCAGATACATTTGCATTAAAATTTCACCATAATGAAGCAACTTTCTTAAATTGATGGGTATTTCTGTTGGAAAATTGTTTAAGGCGATTGGTTGAAGGTTACCAAATATCTTGGTTTGTTTAGGTCAGTTCCAGTTATGTCTTGTCCTGGCATTGACTGTGATCTAGCATGTGACTTTGACTTTTAAGAAATGAAGTATTTTTTATTAATAGTTACAGTAAATAAGTCAGCATGGGTTTGCTAACCCTCCACTTTGTACTTGCAACTTCTCTGCAGTCTCATCTGGAATGTGTGAGTTGACATGTGCATTGACAGAATTTCACATAGCTGAATCTAAAAGACAATGTGGGATAACCTCTCTTTTTTAGATCCCTTTTTTTTTTCCTCTCTCTTAGGTATTTTATTTTATTTTTTTTAATATTAAATTTTATTTTTATATTCCCCCATACAATTGCAAACGCCCCATTCTGACCCCAATCCTTCCCCTCCCGCCCCCCACCCCCCAAAAAGTGTCTCTGGTTCATAGTTTTTTGTTGATTTTGATTTTCACTTTCTTATATTCATTTTCCTGGTCCCTTATTTAAGTTTTCTAGATTCCTGCTATGAGTGAGACCATCCGGTATTTTTCTTTTTCTTTCTGGCTTATTTCGCTGAGCATGATCCCTTCCAGCGCCATCCATGTTGCTGCAAATTGCATGTGTTTATCTTTTTTGAATGCTGAGTAATATTCCATGGTGTATATGCACCACATCTTCTTGATCCAGTCATCTATTTTTGGACATTTGGGTTGTTTCCAAAGCTTAGCTATTGTAAACAGTGCTGCTATAAACATAGGGGTCCAGGTGCTCTTTGGAATTGATGTTTAGATCCCTTTTGAGGAAACAGCATGTGGGGTTCTTGCTGATACAGTGAGCTGGGAGCTGGAAGGAGCTTGCCGTCTGGCAGCAGTGGGGAGTTCTGGGACACTGCAGCCCCAGGAGCTGTGCGGTCACCAGAGCTCCAAGGAGTGATAGTGAAGCTACCAGGCCACCACTGGGTTGGTGGATTAGTGGGAATCAGGAAATTGTAAATTAGGCAGAATGAAAAAATAGAAATCAAGCAGTTCTGCTCAAATGTGTATTCATTTGTGGGGAAATGATTTTTGTCACTTAACATTATAGTCTTTAATTTGTAATGCTTTTTTTAACTTGTTAGCTTTTTGGAACAATTATAACTATATATTATGATTTTTATCATCTCTGTTTCCTCTTCAGAGTGTCCTGATTCAGACAATAGATGATCACGCTTATAATTCAAGCCCTTGGGATAGAGCAGGGGCATGCACACTAGGATTGTGAACCCCTTTCAGTCTAGCCTAGAATGGTTTTTATTTTTAAAATAACCAAACAAAGAAGCATATGTGGCAGGGACCTGATATGTCTGCAAGTCTGAAGTATTTACTATCTAGTCTATTGCAGAAGAATTCTAACTATGTCTGCCTTAAAGTCTGTGCTGTATTGAAAGGCTACTTAAGCATAGCTGGTTATTATGAACATAGCTTTGTAATGTTACAAGTTAAAAGCTAAGATTTGGAAATTAAAGTTTTCATTGGCTTTAATGTTACACATGTATGATGTGACATTGTACAGCCAGCCTAAGATTGTAGCTTGTGACCTCTTTCTAGAGTAAAGGTTCTTGCTGTGTGGTCTGTGGTACTTCCTGAGACCATTTCAGTAAGTTTGTGAGGTCAAGGTTATTTTAGAACAACAGTATAGCATTGTTTTCCGTCTTCACTATGTGGATATTTGCTCTGAGAGGACAAAAGCAATGATGGAGTCTAAGCACACAGCAAGGTAGCACTAAGCTGTTCTAACTATTACGTTCTTCAATTCTATGCATTCAAAATACAAACAATGGGGCCTCCCTGGTGCTACGGGGGTTAAAGTCTCAGTGCTATCAAGCTATTGCCAACCACTTTAGCCTGAGTTTTATCCTGGCTAGGGAACTGACCCACATGGCACACCAGACCTCTCCTACCTCGCCCGCTGCTCCCCTCAGCAGTGTATTTCAGTAGATCTGCCTGTTCTGTCCCCCACTCTTTTTCTCTGGTGAATCCTCTTACCCCCACATCTCTGGCCTGTACCCCAGTTCTTGTATGCATAAATAAAAAAATTAATCTCTTAAAAAAGATACAAAGAATGCCCAGTAAAAAGGACCTTGATAAAATAGTACAAATTAATTGCTTTTCAAGTGATGAGGACATCACTTTTAATTTCACATGTGATGAAGTAGAGAATAGGCATTAAGCATTTGTTATGATTGTCTCTAGGAAAAGCAGTTGTATGTAATTTGAGTTGCGAACCACAGACTTGTCCCTATTTACATGGAATGCCATATTTTCTTGAATATATGGCTGACAAACTGGTTATTGGCAAACATTTTATTGAAACTAGAGTTTTAAGGAAAACAATTGGTGATGTTTGCTTGCAATGACAAAGTTTGAGCTTTCAATCAAAAATTAGAATTTGGAAAACATATTTGCTACCAAAATCTTGACACCTTTTCACTACTTAAGGGCTTTTCTAAAGATATTAGTGCGCACATTAATGAATGTGACTTTTTTTGTGTTTTATAATTAAATGTGTCAAAAAAATATTTTGCAAATGACAAATGCATGTTGCAGAATTTTGCCTGGATAAAAGATACAGTCCAAGTGTAAGGTTTTAATGTATGAATGCAAAAAGTTCATTGATACTATTTTAGATTCTTTTTTGCAATTATCCCTTCTCTTATTTTGGTGTTATATCAAAAAAGAATATCTGAAATAAAGAATTATCTAGAAAGGATATTGAAATACTGATTTTCTAACTGAATATCTGTGTGAATCCAATTTTCTTACTCTACTTCAATAAAACCAATACATTGTTACAGATTAAATGTGGAAGTGACTATGAGAAGAATTCAGCTATCTTCTAGTAAGCCAACCACTAGAGGAATTTGTAAAAAAATGTGTATCACTGTTGCTTGTCTCACTAAATTTTATGTTACTTTTAAAATATAGCTTTTTTTTAGCAAAAGTATATTTTACATGAAATGAATTTATTATTTTTAAATGAACTGATTTTTGAAAATTTTGGTGAATATTAATAGGTATAGCTCACATAAACAAAGGTCTTTGGAGTTTACCATGCTTTCAAAAAATGTAAAAATTCTGAGACCAAAAGGTTTGAGAACCACTTGTCTGGTATTTAAGCCATCAATTCTTTAATGCATGAAGTATTGTAACTGAAAAAAAATATGAATTATTAAGCATGAAACAATCTGATTTGAAATAATTTTCATTTACTTGGTTCTACAGTGTCATGATAATGATAGCTATTTTCTTTTTTGTTAAACAAAAATCTTTTTCTTTTTTTTTCTTTTTCTCAATTCTGACAGCAATGCTGGGATGAAAACAACACTGCTAGAGGCTCATTCTGAAATGGGGAGCACTGAAATTGTGGAAAAGGAGACAGCAGAAAGTCTCAGTAATGGTACCAGCAGCAACATAGAAGCAGCCAAAAGGTTGGCCAAACGCCTTTATCAACTAGACAGATTTAAAAGATCAGATGTCGCAAAGCACCTAGGCAAGAAGTATGTTCTGTTCCAAAGGGGGCGTCTGAGTTTATTCTTTTGTGTGTGTATTTTAACAGCTTTGATTTTAATAACCAAATCTATTCTGTTTTCTTATAGCAATGAATTTAGCAAACTAGTTGCAGAAGAATATCTGAAGTTTTTTGATTTTACAGGAATGACTCTGGATCAGTCTCTCAGGTATGATAAAACATCACTTCTCTTCTTTGCCTCAAATAATTCATTCTGAGAAGAACAAGTAATATGCTGCATCTAAAATGATTTTTTTAAGCCCTGATTATTTCATAAACTTCACTTAGAGTATACTCTAGATATTAAAAGTTGTAGAAAGTGAGAAAAATGTATTTTCATGAGATCACAGATGAACTCATATTCTGTACCTAGAAGATAATGATAAGTCTTGAAGAAAACACAATCTGTGAGAATTTGGTTTTGAAAGATCAAAAAGAAAAGGCACAGTTTACATATATAATTCTACAATATGTATTTTCTAATCATTTGTTTACAATAGCCAAATAGCTTTTTAAGGCAGTACTTTGGAATTAACACATAATTGGAATAAAGGTGAATAGCAACATGACAATTAGCAAAAAATGTGTAACACTTGCATTATTTCAGGCAGCAGCACTTCTTGGGGATCTGTTCACATGAAGGGGCTTAACCATACTGATACTCACTTTTCACACCACATTTTACTGTAAATTTCTCCAAGCAGCTGGAGGTAAAAGCTACTCATCATTTAATCTTACCAACTTTATAAAAGTGACAGAGCGTGGAGAAATTTGGGGGTTATTTTATATGACTCCTTAATTTTACAAATCATGAAAACAAGGCCTCGGAATTAAAGTATCTTTGGAATAGAATTTACAACAATGATTCATTCTGTGGCTTTTTGCACGAATCAGGGATCCTCATAGATATTCTAAAGTAAACAGGTAACAGTATAGCTTTGCTTTGCTTTCTGATATAGCATTTAAAGGAAGTTGTGAGAAATAAATATTTGATTAATATCATTGAGATAACAAAGTAAAGGAACAGGGAAACATTTTTATAATAAAAATAAGATTTGTTGTATGTTTCTTTCAATAGTAAAATTTCATAGGACAGTTTAAATGATTTTTTTCTTCCCATTTTACATTTAGGAAAATGCATCTATTTTATTAAATGTGGGTCATCTGGATTTATCCATAATAGCACCCATAGTTAAGGATGATTTAAATTAATGTGTGGTTCTGGCATATGTTCTGTTGTACAAAGAAATATTATCATGCATTAATTCCTAGTTTTAGGAATAAATTAGGATTTATCTCTGATTTCCTCCTCATGTAACAAATTAATAATATATGCAGTGAAAGTAGGTAAAACAAACATCAGAAATCTGTGCACAAGAAAATATAATTGCAATTTTAACAGTGGGTCAGTGGTTATTACAATTATAATATATAACAAAATGACGAAGAGAAAAGCCTCTGATGCACAGAGAATTTTAAAACATAGCCTATGTGGTTACGTGTTTAGACTTGTGTTATCAACCCAGTGATCTTTTAAAATTGACTAGTTGACACTTCTTCACATGAGGAAATTATTCACCTTCCTGAGACTTTTCTTGAATTGCCACCTTTTTATTACCCAGTCATCTTTTATACTGACATTTGACAGAATTTAAGTTTCAGTATAAGTTGATACTAAATGGCCATCTATTAAGTCATTTTTTTGAAATAGCTGTAGAATATCTTACTTTGCATAGTTAATATCTTATGTTAATATGAAGTGAACTTTCAAATGCAGAAAGTATGTTAACATATTCTGAAATTTCACTGTTCCCCTAATTCTTTTTTAGGTATTTCTTTAAAGCGTTTTCTCTTGTGGGAGAAACTCAAGAACGAGAGAGAGTTTTAATACACTTCTCCAATAGATATTTTTATTGTAACCCAGATACCATTGCTTCACAAGGTAATTTGATGCAAGTGTTACAATTTTTTTTTAACTACAGTTATTTTCCTTATTATGAAAGTTAAACATTATTTTGGAAAACAAGGAAAGTTATACAGGTGAAAATGAAAATCATCTAGATAGCTCTACCTAGACATAACTATTAAATATGACTTCCTTTAGTCTTTCTTTCTATATATAAAATACTTAATATCAAATTGGAATCATTAGTTTCTATTATCTTTCCCTTCCAGTGTGAGCATTTTCTCATGTCATCAAATATCCTTTTAAAGCATCTTTTTTTTTATTTTTAATAAATTTTATTTTTATATTCCCCATACAATTGCAACCCCCTTATTTTGATGACTGTATATATACTCTTTCTGCCATAGTATGATAATATACTTTTTAAAAATTGCTCACACTTTTTCACTGAGATTTTACATGCAGAGTGTGCTGCAGTAAATGAATACTGATTTTCTTATTTCTTCTCCTATACACCTGGTCTCTAAACTTCTTGATGAGGTGCATGTCTGCTTAGTTTTGTGGTTAGGTTTCAAAGCTCACTGGTGTTTTGTTTTATAGTCATTGTATCAACATTCACCACTTACTTTGATGTATGATTTTAATGAATTCTGGGTTCATATGTATTATACTGTTTTTAAAAATCTACTTTAAACTGTAATTGTTGAATGCCCATGGAGAAATATTTTTCTCCATTTCAAGTCCTGTAGTAAAGTGAAGTTTGCAGGGTTTTTAAGTCAGTCACACTCCCATCAGAGAATCTGTCATAAACTGATAAATTCTGGAATAAATCACTGAGACTAGATGCACAAGAAATAGTAATTATCTCTGAGCTTTACTATTGCCAGTTAACTAGGATAAGTATACTTGATATTGATTAATGTTACACGCTGCCCTTAACTTTGCCTCACAGACTATAACTACATTAACCAAACATGATTATTAAAGCCACATTCTTATATGTAAAATGGGCACCCGTATTTCTTCATTCCTTTCTTTGACTGTGTTTAGACCACTTATTCATTGTCTTCATTTCTGTCAGCATTGATTAGAGAATAAGAGAGTAGAAGAGGATTCTTTTATTTAGGACTTTCTTTAAATCTAAAGGGAAACAAGAGATACGGATTTGTGTGCTCAATTGGCTGTGAATAAGTTTTTGAAATAAAAGTTTTTAGTTGCTGAGTCTTACAAATACTTTCTGAAAGGTGTTTTAAATGTTCTTAGAATATGTGATAATAAACTGGAACTAAAGTAAACATACTATTAGTAGCATCTCCTTTGGAAATATTAGTAACAGAAATCTATACTTAATGGCATACTTCTGAAAAATGAGCTATCTTTAATTCATGAATTCAGTAATTAGACAGGCCTTTCTGTACAGTTGGCATAAATCAATAAAATTTTTCTGCATCTGTAATTGCTGTTGTCTGCCATAGTTGGATTGAGAATGGCAGGGAGAAAATAAGGAGTTAAACAAATTTAAGATTTGGAAATGAGAAACTCAGGTTTTAGTGCTTTTCCCCTCTCTTTATGTAGGATATTTCCATATAAGAGTAAAGTTATCCTTTGATTTGGGCAACCTTTTTCACCTATTAATGGTTTAATGTTAACAAATTATTTCAGTGTTTTACTTTTGTCTCATCCGTAGTATCCTCAGTAAACCTAAATGTTGCCTTTAAAGAATGGCAAGAAAGAAGATAACTATCCCTGCATATCTGTTTTTAGCCAGAGAAATACCTAAATAGTAGTATACAGTGAAAGATACAAATCATGGTTTTAATCTTTACTGCTGCCCTCAAAAAAAGAAAGTACAAAAGTAACCGTGTTCAGTTTATTTTCATTACCATAACCTGTTGTGGAAAATTGAGGAAATATAAATAAAAATATAAAAATTATAATTCCAGTATCCAGACATTCTTTCTCCTGTGGACTCTTTTAATATTATGTGATGTAATCTCTTAGGTGTATTTATATTTAAATAAAATTATACTGCATATATTGTGTTTTCCATATAGTCATTGATTGCAAAATATTTTTTCAGCATGTGTATTTGAATAACGTGTTTAATGACTTCAATATAACAGAACTGTGTTTTTGGAAGGATAATATTTATTTGTTCCCCACTATAAGGAGTGTTTCCGTATAGTGGCTACCAATACACCAATATATTGGCTACCAATGTATTTTGTGTAGATACATATTTCCTTAGTGTAAAGCCCTCAAAGTCAATTTACTGTGTCAAAGGACACTTATTTCAAGGCATAAGTACTCTCAAGTTGTTCTCTAGAGAGCCAGGAATAATTTACTTGAAAACCAGTAGAGTCCAACTGTCCATTGAGATCCTTTTAATAATTAATTCTTACCTATTGTCTGTCTCTTTGAAGCAATATGATTTATTGTGCCTAGCCACAGTATCATGTTTTTAAAGTTCTTGATGTATGCTATTTTAGCGATAGTAATGAAGAATCCAACAGAAAACAGTGAATTAATACTTTCTGTCTTTGTCTCTCTCCTTAGATGGAGTCCATTGCCTGACCTGTGCAATGATGCTCCTTAATACAGATCTCCACGGCCATGTAAGTGTAGGTGTGTGACGTTGTCTAATAGACACACACACAGTGTAATTCTCAGTGAATACCATATTGTTTGTGTGTCTGGAGTTGTTTTATCTGTAATGTGTGTGGTTCTGTGTCTTTGTTCTTCACTAGAGGACAGAGACAGCTTTTACTTGAATTTTGGTCAATTGAAATGGCCGATATACAATAATAGAAAGAGGATATAATGAAGTATGTCTGAAAATGTCAACAGTGTCTTCACTAAGTACAATAGTACGTCTTAAGAATGCAGCCTTTTCCATGCTCCACAGATCACCTGCTCTTTTAATAGTTGAAATACCAAAACAACTTCATTACCTTCTCATAGTATATTTAAAATATAGGTTGAACTTCTTAAATATATAATTATATAAACCTTCATCTTTCATAGTGTAGGATTTTAGCATTTAGTTAAGCAGTATACATACTGGAGAAAATGAAAATATTTTAGTTTTAAGTATTGATCAATATATACTTGAAGCAGAAATTATTTCACAGTCCCACATCCATTTGTTGTGAAGAGCTAATGTTTCTTATAATTAAAGAAAATCTTGATTTTGAGAATGTGACTTACCTTAAATTAAAAAAATGATTTAAAAGTATTAGTACTTAATCAAACTGAATTTGTTTACCGTTCTAAAAGACCACAGAATTTCCTAACTTAAAAGTGCTCAACTTTAAGAAAGGTAAAATGAAGCTGCATGGAATCTTTAACATGTACTGAGGGGGAGAGAGGGCTCTATAGTCAAAAAAATGAGGAGAGACAGTGTTAGAATGATAATTTTAGAAACTTCACAAAATTCACAGTACTCAAGCAGGAAGTTCCTTTTGCAGCTTGCAAGAGGTGTATTTAGAATAACTTAGTGACTTAAAGACATGTATCCAGAGATTATATGGCTTAAAATTATACCTAAAGTGGACATTCTTGGCATTAGGGTAAGACGTCTTGAGGAAATGGAAGCACTGGTATTTCCACTGTCTAATTCTCATGCAGCTTGTTGTGGGGATGACCGCTCAGTATACTGGCCTGATTTCTGTTTTTCTGTGATTAGTGAAGCAAGTTTTCACTGCTTTCTTCTCTGCCAATCTTGTGATAACAGTTGGAACCCTGTCCTGTTCTTTCTCTCCTACTCATTTTCTCAACCTAACTTCCAGCAGAAGGAGATAATTTTGAGTACGCTTGTCCACATATAACACTGATCCAAGCCAGCAATTCCCAGCACAAGGCATCTTCTTCACATCAGATATTTTGAGGCCCCATTTTCATGTGACAGTTGTGCATTTAGCATCTGTTGGCTGAGAAAATGTGTGATGATGAGAGGGGAAAAAATGATCTGGTAACAGTTCACTTCTTATCTAAAGGTTGAGGCTCTCAGAACATCTGTGAGAGTTGTTAGATGTAGGGGGGCATTTGTTTCTATTAAAAGTTGTATTTTTAAAAAAACTAATATTGCCTTAGTAATACTTTCAAATAGACATCTTGATCACAATAATTTAATGGAGCAAATAAAGTTGTGAGGTTAAATCATTACTCAGATAACTCAGCTTCATGTCGAGACAAGTCTTGGGTACCAGTGTCTGCAGTGCACAGGTTCAGAACTGTATTCTTGGATTTGCTCTTTCTCTGTCTTCAGACCATTTTTGAGGAATTGAAAGGAGATTAAATGAAGCATCACACTTCTTTTTGGCAGCTAGAATTTATAAATGGATATTTTAATGTTATCTTGAATTATGCTAATCATTAATAATTAACAATTGGTTAACAATTGTTAATTGGTTATTGTAGCAGAGTTACATATAAGAAGGAGAAAACTGTAAATACAAGTAATTATCTATGTTGTAAATTTCAAAATATTATGTTTTTGATAATTATTAGTGCTCAGCTTATTTTTTAAAATGTGAGCTACATACTTAGGATTGTCTGGTTTTGGGCTCTGTCTATTTAAAATAGTTTTTTAAATTATTGGTAATGCATGCTGTTATAAGTGTGGTAAACATTTAGCAGCTATCATAAGAACTAACCATATGAAATGTGTTTCTTTTATCTTCCTCCTCTGGATGCTTTTTAAAATAAATTTTCCTTCTAGGTGGTAAGTTTTTATCCATAATTCTGGATGTAGCTTCTATTGCATCATGATTGCTTGATTTGTTGTTATAGTGTCTGTTTGACTTATTAGCATGGCCCATATGAAAGTGAATCATTCAGAATATAGAGTGAATTATTTCTAACATTTACCCCTTGTACCTCTCCTTGCTACACTGCTTAGGCCATCACCTCTCATTACTTAGTCCAATGCCAGAAATAATACTCTTGGGGAATTAACTAATAAACCATTTTTTTTTTCTTCCTACCATCATGTCACAGTAGCAACAACAGCATGACCTTTCTCAGAAGTGCTGAGACAAGCTGTCCTCATGCTTTCTGTGGGGAAGGGTAACTTGGGGACATTAACTTCTTTTGGCTGTTCTTTGTTGGTTTGATTTATTGTAAGGAATGATGAATTGAAGTGCATTGGTATGGGCCTTTGTTCTTCCTGCTAATTTTTTACTAATAAAGTGATAGAATGTGTACTAATATAATAAATCTAATAGTGTTACATGTTGGTTTTTTGGTCTGTCTTTTCCTAATTTATCCTTTCATTTCACAAACACTTAGAGTGTATCTATTCTATTCTGAGTTCTGTGCCACTTGGGTAAAGATCAGAAATGAACAAGAAATATTCATGGAAATCAGATCTCCTCTTTGGCATTGTTGATTAGATTCCCCTCCTAATTTCTTCAGTCGGGTTTGACAAAGGAGCTGGTACCAGGTAACTGAGGTGCTGAAGTGGAAAAGCACTGGGAAGATAGTCTGCATTAGAGTTAAACATCACTAAGTAAGCTAGGAAAAAAACCAATCTGTAGTATATACACAATATATTTGGGAGAAATACATTCAGATTTCATAATTATTTCTTTGGAGCTTAGACTGGTGATGTCCTTCAGTACCTATGTTTTAAAAAAATATGATTAGTCATTTTCTTAGCAATAGTATTAACTTGCTTTTTACTTGTTTAAATGGTTTATTCTCTTAAGTTAAATAAGTATTTTATAATTGTGGTCACATGGCTAATTTGCTAAGTAATCTCATATTTTTAAAATGTCTCTTCATCCTTGAAATATATAATATATATGTAAATTAGACTTACAGATACACTTCTATTACCATGCAGATAATATCTATTAAACTCTAGAGCTTGGGCCTCCCTGGGGGCGCAGGCAGTTGAGCATCGCACTGTGAAGCTATCCTCAGCCTCTACAGCGGGGGTTCTTTCCTGGCCAGCCAGGGAGAAATCCACATGGCGCAGCAGACCTCTCCTGTCTCACCCGCTGCTCCCCTTAACAGTGTATTTCATCAGTCTGCCTATTCTGTTCCCCACTCTGTGATGAATCCTCTCATCCTCCTGCACATCTGGCCTGTACCCCAGTTCTTGTATAAATAAATCTTAAAAAAAAAAACTCTGGAGCTTAATTTTCTCTTGCTGCATTGGGACTATGCTGCTGTATTCAGTATTGTTTTAACTGTTGACAAGGGCAAAATCAAAAATTGTTGAGTTTTTTTTTTGTCTTATATTTTATTGGAAATGGTATGAGTGAAAGCATTTGTCATGTTGGAATCCATACAAACCTATTCTTTTTCCCCCCCAATTTTCCAGCATCATTCATTCATTCATTCATTCATTCATTTAAATTTTATGTTTATATTCCCCTTACCCCCTTATTTTGACCCCAATCCCTCCTTTTCCTGCCCCCCCCCCATAGAGTGTCTCTGGTTCATGGTTGTTGATTCTGATTTTTTCTTTCTTATAGTTATTCTTTTTCCTGGTCCCTTATTTAGGTTTTCTAGATTCCTGCTATGAGTGAGACCATCCAGTATTTTTCTTTTTCTTTCTGGCTTGTTTCGCTGAGCATGATCCCTTCCAGCTCCATCCATGTTGCTGCAAATTGCATGTCAAACCTATTCTTTTTCTGGACTAATCTTCAAATGTGTTCTGTTGACTACAGCTGACTATTTTGTATTTCAGTTCTAGTCTGGATTCAGCCATCTGTCAGGATCACTGCTGAGGCTGAAGACAGGTGGCAGGGGAAGGACAGTAGGCAGGAACTCCTCACCAGGCCTGGACCCTGAGGTGGTAGGAAATCTTAGATATTGATATGCGTTGCAGTACAGATTGGAATGCATAATCAGAACAGTTTAACAACTAAAGATCAGAAAAAAAATCCACATAGCAATGACTGTCCAAGTTTAGGCTTTTGTGAGAACCAGCACCCAGGACGTTATTTTTAATCAAGATTTTGTGACAAAATATACCCTTTAACACCTTGACTAGAGATTTTTAGTAGCAAGTTTTATGCAAGGTCTCTCTCTGCTTTCCAAGTATTCGTGGAAGCCAGTTGCCCTGTGCAGTGGGTATAGGGATGGTGCCTCTGTCTCTGTCAGCCTAGGCATTCTGCAGAACCTTTGTCTTTGGGAGATTCAGGCTGCTGCATATTCTACTCAGTGATCTGAGTTTAATGAGTTTAATGTATGAGGCAGGGCTTTACTGTTTTTGTTGTTGAGTTATAGCTTGAATGAGAGTAAAACAAAGGCAAGTATACCATCCTGATGGGGGAAGAAAAATCAAGGAATAGATTGGTCTTTGTAATAATAACAAGAAAGAATGAAATGCAGTCAGTTTGCACAAAGTGAATTTGGAAAAAAAATTATAGCAAAACAAGTCAGAACAATAACAACAAATATTCGACATTTATATAACAAACATTTAACAACATAAAACACTTTCAAAAACTACTGGACATCAACAAACATCCCAAGGATTCTGAGATTAATGGGGAGGGGGAGGGAAAGGGACATGAGGAAAAAAAGGATGGAACCCCCAAAAATGAAAAAATAGGTTTTGTAACAATAATATTTAAAAATATGCGTCGTTCAGTTTGAGATAAGAATTCTTTATTTTGAAATCTAATCTAATCCATAGATTGACTTCTTAGGAAACTACAATTTTAACTGGTGGATAAAATCATTTATTCAAAGAAATGAAAAGCAGCTAGTATAATGACTTTATTGAGGAATTCCAGTGCTCTTACTTTCCATATTGTGGTATTTTGTATTTTCACATCCAGAAGCACCACAGACCTCATGAGATTGATAGGTAATTAATATCCTCAGGAAATCTCTGTGTCTGTGATGATCATTATTGTAACTGGCATCTGCCCTGACTGCTTGCTGTCCTCTCTCCTAATTGTCTCCTCTGGCTCCCTCTTCCTATCTGTGCTACCCACATTCTTGATGCCCTCGACCAAGAAAGCCATCCCTAGCATTCATTTCTTTTTCTATATGAACTTTGCCCTGCAGTTTTGCTCTTAATTTCCACTAAGCCAGGGATTCTCCTTCCCTGGGGTTCTCTTTACCTCCTGCTTAGTGCTGTTTTCTTTTCAACTGATGGGGAGCTCCCCAGATACAGACCACTACCAGGCCCTCATCCCCTAGAGCCTCTCAGTGATACTCAGAATGCACAGAGTATCAGGCCTGGATATGAGTTACCAAGCTTTTCTAGTCAGTCATAAAGTTCAGTTTTACTCTTACTGATATTTCTATCTCCAGAATGAGTACTTACGGGATAGCCCAAGAACCTAACCATCAGCTATGAAACTGTTTTCTAGAAAAATGTTTTCACTTCAAATTTCTCCATTTTAGAATGACCCCGGAATGAAATTTACAGTTGCTAACTGTGTAGATTTTAACAGGGATCCTTATTTAGATGTTTCAGAATTAATGCTGCTCTGGTGGATTTTCTTGGCTGCTGGCTCTTTTTTTCTTCCGCCTTGCCTCCCTCTTTTTTCCCCCATTTTGGTAGTTCTGCTTTTCCTAGAATAGGGTCATATGTAGAAAATAAAATACACAGCTTTTAACAGTTAATGGGGCCCAGTTAGGGATCTCAGATTATCTATGCATTATTACATCAGGAGTTTTCTCTTACCATTAGGAGTTTTCACATTTGCACAACTCATTAGCAGAGGGTAATGAAGGAAAGCAAGCAAAACTATTAAGTCAGCTTGTGTTTTTCCTTTCTTTCTGAAAATGGTTTGGGAAGGAAAGTAGAATAAGGGGTGTGATTGAGATCTCTGACCTCTAATCCCATTACTTCATTAATATCTGTCCTGTGATGATAAAATTAAAAGCAGAGTTTAGGTAGTTTTGTGCTTTGATCACAGGGTCACTGTCCTTTATCTTCTTAAATTTTAGAGGAAATACTTTGTTTGAAATAGTGACAGAATCTGCAACCATAATGCTTCTCAAACTCTGTGGTCTCAGGAATCCCTTATGACTGAGATTTTTTGAGGACCCCAAAGAGTTTGTCTTTCTAACTACTGATTTTTTCCATATTAAAAACTAAAATAAATAATATTTGAAAATATTTATTAAATCATTTTAAGATAGCACTAATAAACCCATTAAACAAAAACATGCTTTTATGAAAGTTATTATACTTAAAAATAAAATAGTTAAAAGAATAGCATTTAAACTATTTTTGCGAATGTCTTTAATATTTGACTTCATAAAAGACAGATTTTCTGCTTGCGCATTTAGTCTGTGGCAATATATCACAAGCCATGTAGCTTCTAGAAAATTCCACTATACCTAGTGAGAGAAAAAGTGAAAATAACCAGCAATATTATTATTATTATTATTATTATTACTATTGTTATTATTTTATTATTCCTAGAATTAAAGATTTGATCTAAGGACAACTTGAACAGGATTCCCGAATCATACTTTGAGAACCACTGTGTTGCAATTTTATTTTCAATTGCCATATTTTTTCTTTATACTACTTCCAGATCCTTTTACTGCACAAATGATTGGGGGAAAAATCCCATTATTATTTCAGATCTCCATTGAGGCCGTTTTAACAGATTAGCTCATGATTGGGGTTTATGAAAGAACACTTTGAATATCACAGCTATTATATACCTTCCTGGTTTGGGAAATGTGCAAAGAATTCTCCTTTGCCCACTCGCCATGCATGTAAACAAATGGACACCTGAGGGCAGCATAACACAATCAAACCTTCTTGATAGACCTACAAAACAAAAGCAAAAAAAAAAAAAAAAAAAACACAAAAAACCAGGAGCTTTTATGAGGGCTACAGAACTGAAGTAATTACCAAATCAGTAGTATGCTTTTTCACTATTTGTTGTAACATGTTGGAGGAGGTGGAATTGTCATGTGGGAGGGTATGCCTGCTGTGTTTTTAATATCTCAAGTTATGAAGCCAGGTTTTACCAATGCATCATGAAAGCTTTTAGTTTCTCTGAAAGCATGTTTTCCACAAAGCTTCCAGACTCTACGCTAACAAAAAAGAAAAATTAGTGTTTATTTTACCTAAGTATTCAACCTTTAGGTCAGATGAATACTTGAGACAACTCCTATTAGCAGCTCATAATTTAGGAGTTTAGTTTGGGTTTTGGTTGGAGCGTTATAAAAGCTTCCACTCCCCAGATGTCTGAGAAGGCATGCTAAGAGCAAAGACTTGGACTCACTCATGTTGATTTATGGTTTCTTGGTGACTCTATTAAGAATGTTCTCATTGTTGACCCTGAAGTTGGAAGTTGATTATCTACTGGGGTGGGAAAAAATTTCATAACTTTAACAAAGGTAAAACCTAAAATTAAGATTTAAACTACATCAGGATGTTGAATCTGTTTGCATGCTTGCATACCGGTGCTACCTCCTTCAGGTTTCCTTTTAGACTTAGGGGTTGGCAAAGCATGACCCATAGGCAAAATATTTTTCTAAGTAAAACAACCTGTTTTTATTTTAACAACCTGTTTTTCTAAATACAGTTTGATTGGAACACAGCTATAGCCATTTGTTTGTCTTCACACTAAGATGACAAGGTTGAGTGTCTGTAACAAGGGCCTTAGACCTGTAAAGCCTAAAATATTCCTGTCTGGCTCTCCAGAAGTTTACAGAATTTGTGTCTTCTAGACTCAACCTTGTTATGAACCCCTTAACTCTCTCCCCCAAACAAAGCAAAGTAAGTTTGACTGTGACTCTTTATTTAGCACTATTAATAGGAACATGTTAAAAAAAAAGTTAAGTTTTTCAGAAATAGTGAATTAATCAAAGAATTTCTCTTTAAAGGCATTTAATGTATAATAAATCCTCACATAACATCACTGATAGGTTCTTAGAAACTGAGACTTTAAAGCAAAATCACATGTAATAAAAGCAGATCCTCAGATAATCTTGTTTTGTTCAACTTTGACTGGGATTTCTTTCTCATCGATGTTAGACTAAAAGGACGTTATTTGAGGACCCACTATATCTTTGAAGAACAGGTGGAGAAAATAAACATTCTCTATTGCAAGAAAATCTATTTGAAAATGTCAATATAATCATTTTGGAAAATAGTCATAAATTTTTGTCTGAAGATGTGAATGGAACTCCAGTCTATTTTTTCTCCTTTTTTCATTATTATTGTCTCATTGTAATACATTAATTGGCTAAGTATTCAAGATTTGGGTCGGCCTGATACTTTGGGGTTTCAAAGAGAATTCTTACTTTTTGTGAATTTTCCATTTTGTATATTAATCTTGTTAGGTTTGATTAAAAATGCTTCTTGATTTTGAAGGATAATGATCCAGAGAGTCACATTGATTAGGCATCTCCAATTTGATTGAAATTGCTGCATTAATTTCCAGGGACAATGTCTATGCCTGTCAATGTATCAGGAGGCCTTCCAAATCTCCATGCTTTATCCATTTAATGGAAAAGAATTCCAAATATAAGACAGACTGTGAAAGTACTGCCTTGGCATACTGTTGGCCAGCATTTGTTTCAGAGCAGACAGTCCTGCTTTTTCCCAAAGTTATGAATCAATTTGAAAGAAAGCAAATAGAACCAGGGTATGTGTAAGCTTCTCTTTGAATACCTGTGAATTGTTGAGATGCAAAGTCAATGATTAGCGTTAGCTTTATTCAGTGAACAGTACTTGCTTGAATTATGTACTTTCAAAATATTAATACAATTTGTTGTAAGAAGAAAAACTCTAGGTCTTTCTTGATGACAAAGATTTTGCTTAATTTTGCTGTTACTCCTGATAAAAATGGTATAAAAGCTCAGAGAGGGTTTAAATATTCCTGATAGTGAGATGCCAAATGAACTGATCTGACCCTTGGCTTTTGCTCTAAACCTTATTTAGAAGAATTACCAGTGATCCAGGGAAAGACAATAAATGACAAATATAAACAGCTTCATCTAATCAAGTATTCAGTTCATCATTGACCCATGGCCATGTACTTTGTTCATCTACTTTTTTCCTTTTTCAAATTGTGATATAATTTACAAATAACACATTAGTTTCAGTGTATGACACAATGTGTTTGTGTGTATATATATATGTGTGTGTATATATGATATATTTGCACATATAAATATATTGCAAAGGGATCACCATAAGTCTAGTTAACACTTGTCGTCATATATAGAAAAATACTTTTCCTTGTAATGAGAACTTTTAAAATCTCTTTTAGCAACTTTCAAATAGGCAATACATTATTAACTATAGTCACCATGCTGCGCAGTATATAGCCATGGCTTATTTTATAACTGAAACTGTATTTCTTGACCTCTTGACCTCTTTACCCAAGAGGATATATTACCTTACCTCTGACAAAATCCAACTGTTCTCTATATCTATGAGTTTGGTTTTTTGCTTTCTTTTGTTTTTGAAATGCCACATATAAGTGAGAGCATACAATATTTCTTCACTATCTGAGTTATTTCACTTTGCATAATGAATAGAGAAAAAATAAATACTGATTCATTCTACAACATGAATGAGCTTCAAAGTGGAATGAAATAAAATTCATACTTTAAACTCAGTGTAACTCAACTAAGTGATGACGCCAATTGTAAAAGACCACATTTTATATGATTCCATTGAAATATATCCTGCATAAGTTTGCAGCAACATGGATGGAGCTAAAAGGGATCATGCTCAGTGAAATAAGTCAGAAAGAAAAAGAAAAATACCAGATGGTCTCATTCATAGCAGGAATTTAGAAAACCTAAACAAGGGACCAGGAAAATGACTAATTAATACAAAGTAAAAATCAAAATCAACAAGCAAATATAAACCAGAGACACACTATGGGGGGGGGGGGAGGAAAAGAGTGGGGAGAGGAAGGATAGGGTCAAAATAAGGGGTGGTGGTGCAATTGTATGGGGATTATAACCAAAATGAAAATGCATACATTGTGTAAAAATGAAAAATGATGTAAGAATTATATAAAATAAATATATATATCCTGCATAGGCAAATTCATATAAATAAAAGGATTGATTTTGATTTTTACTTCATTATAATTAGTCTTTTTCCTGGTCCCTTATTTAGGTTTTCTAGATTCCTGCTATGAGTGAGACCAACCCGGTATTTTTCTTTTTCTCTCTGGCTTATTTCGCTGAGCATGATCCCTTCCAGCTCCATCCATGCTGCTGCAAATTGCATGAGTTTATATTTCCTGATTGCTGAGTAATATTCCATTGTGTATATGTACCACATCTTCTATAAGCCAGAGACACACTATGGAGGAAGGGGAGGGTTTAGGGTCAAAATAAGGTGGGGGGGAGAAGATAGTATGGGGACTATAACCAAGATGAAAATGCATACATTGTGCAAAAATTAAAAATGATGTAAAAATATATATAAAATAAACTTAAAAAAATAAAAAGGATATTGAGGGTTATGAGGAGATGGGTAGTGGTTTGAGAGGAATGCATCTAATGAAGGTGGAGTGTCTTTTTGGTGTAATGAAAGTGTTCTGAATATAGATAGTGGTGATAGCTGCACAATGTTATCAGGATACTAAGAATTAATAAATTGTATAGTACAAAAGGGTGAATGTTATGTGAGTTATATTTCAACAAATCTGGTGTTAAAAAAGTTATAGTGAGTTGATATTACATCATAAAAAAGTCTATACTTTTAACTCTATTTTTTCCCATGAGTCATAGTTTGTCTACATTTCCTTAGTTTTCTTTTTTCTCATGTAACATTTTCATACCTGATAGTCATTTATTGATCATTATTTGATACTTATTTGCAACAGAAAATATAAAAGTGTATGTATATTTTAAATAAATTTTTCTATTATGACTAAAAGATATCAAGTTTTAAGTTTTTGTTCAGAATGGTGGAATCATCATACAAAATTTAGAAACAGATAATGTTACAAGTATTTGAAATCATCAAAAATGTTTTAAAAAATTTTGGTTTTTAACTGATGATTAAATTATGTCTTCTTTTAATTTTGTTAAAAGCAAAGAATTGGAAACCACCTGACTTGGAAAAGAATATGTTACCTATTCATTATTTAATTTCTCAGATTTTTGGAAGATATCCAAAACTTATGAATTTGCCAAATCATATCAAGATGACTTGATTGTTTTGTTACTTTCACCTTTCCAGTATAATGGCGTGAAGTCATACTTTTCTTTTTCAAGATTTATTTATTTATACAACAACGGGGGTACAGTCAGAGGCGCAGGAGGGTGAGAGAATTCACCAGAGAGAGTGGGGAGCAGAACAGGCAGACAGACCAAAATACATTGCTGAGGGGAGCAGCAAGCAAGACAGGAGAGGTCTGCCATGCCATGTGGGTTGCTCCCTAGACGGCCAGGAATCGAACCTGCGCTGCAGAGGCTGCAGACAGCTTCACAGCCCAGCGCTCAACCCGCTGCACCACGGGGGAGGCCCTGTGAAGTCATACTTTTCATTAAAGTTCCTTTATGTACTATAAATTTTCATCAAAAATAGAATTGCATATTTTTATTATGGGAGATAATCTACCAAATAAGTTAATTATTAAAGCATTCATCCAGTCTTTCATGTAATGTCTATGTCCTTTTTTTAATGGAAGATACAAGGTTTTTTTTTTTAAATTCATTTAATACTTTCACTAGAATTAATTAGATAGCATGGGTCTGATTGTTTCATTTTATAGAGTATAAAGACAGTTATGAAAGGGAAGTGGAAAATGATTACTCTTAAGATAATAGGTATATGTCCTTAGCAGATCTGCATTTTTTAATTCTCATGTTTTACATCCTAATATGCTATACTACATTAACCTATGTCCTAATACCAAATTATCCTTTGTTCTTGACTTGTTTCATGTGTGTATGTGTGAGGTGTGTGTGTGTTTATGAGAGTTCTGTTCGGTATTACACTTAGAATTCATTGGTTCAATATGTTAGCGATGTTCTCTTGATATTTTTGATAAAAGTTTGATCTAGACTTGAAGTTAAGCTTCTGTTTATATATAACCCTTTAAAACCATTCTTTGCTTCGTATCCCTTTCAAAGTCTTTATCTCCAGGAATATACAGCCCCAGCTTGAAGACTACTGTTCTGCTCTTTTTTAATTTTTGTGAATAGAATAGCCTTTTGGAGCATACATTTTATTTGTGTGTGTATTGTGTACAGCAATATTAATATGATGGTGTACTTCCTCTTCACTTGAATCACATTTTGCTGGAGATCTCATGCTTATGTATGTTTGCCTTCCACATCCCTCTCCTGCATTCATGACAGATATCTCTAGGTGCCCAAATTGAACTTCAGAATCCCTCACAACTGGCACCTTCTCCTAGTTGATGGGAACAGACATAGGAGGTGATTTGTTTTCATAGCAATTTTACAGATTTCCTTAGCATATTTCTGTTTTATCTTCGTAGTTTAGATTTTCAAAATGATTTTTAATTGAAGTAATGTTTTAATTGAAGTAATGTTAACATTATGTAAGTGTCAGCTGGGCATCAATATAAATCACTTAAAGTTGAGTTCTGTCACTCACCATACAATTGACCCTATTTATCCAATTTTGTTAATAAATGTGATTTTCTGTGATTAAACTTATATCCTAAGTCACCTTGGAAAAAATGTATTGGGAGACAATTCTTAATGGACTTATTGGTTTTCTTATTGGTTTGTGAACAGAGCTTTGCTTGCCTTTGTCTGGTTTATCTTTTCGAGACTATTTCTGTAGTGAGCAGCTTGAAAGATCGAGTGACTACAGTCAATGGTTTGTAAGATAGTGCTGCTCCCTCCCTTTAGAGCAAAGGGGTAAGCATGTTACTGCCCTTTTCAAAGATCAGATTCCCAAAACTCAGGGTTCCTTTTCTGTATCACAGCCCACTGCAAATGAAGGTGCCAGCTGGCCCTGTTCCAGTTGCTCTGAGAGTAGGACTTGGAAATGGAGCAGGAAAAAGCTGATTTCCTAGCTCCTCCTATTGTAATAAATTCTGTACCTCTGACCCAAAAATCTTACTTCTGCCAGCACTCATGAGATTGTGACAGCCTAACTTGTTAGCTTCACAACTCTTGACATTATGTAGGAAGTACAAATAAACAAGCAAATAAATAGCTATCAGGACTCTGGTTAGAAATGTCATTTTTATCCATGTTTTTCATTAAAAAACTCCACTGTATATTATTTATATAAATGTAGCATAGGTTTTTTAGATTTTTTTCTCAGGTTAAAATAAAGTTTTGGCATAATTTTGCTTTTTATATTTAATGACAGTTTTAAAAGCATAATGAGCCATCTGTTTTTCTTATGCATTTAAGTTTGTGTGAGTGTGTGTGTGTGTGTGTGTGTATTCACATACTCATAGATTGGTGTCTGTATTTGTTTTGAAAAACCAAATCAATCTTGCTTTGCTTAGTCACATTTTAAGAATTAATCTTAATTCCATACATGTCATTATGATGTATTATTTGCCTCTATTCCAGAATATTGGAAAAAAGATGACCTGCCAAGAGTTCATTGCAAACCTCCAAGGGGTAAATGAAGGAAGTGACTTCTCCAGAGATCTACTAAAAGTAAGCATTGATATACTGGTTTTTAAAATATGTCGATGCTTATATTTTCTGCCTTTTAATAGAAAATAGGCTAAGAATCATTGAAATGCTTTGTTTTTGGTATTATTGGCAGTGTTTCTGCTGGGCCTTGTCCTTGGTGTGTCTAACTGCAAAGTACTCTTAAATTAATAATTTCTTGAAGTCCACATGTTTGTAATACTGAAATCATACGTAGATTTGAAATAATTGCTGATGCCAGTACTAAGTGAGCAGTTTTTAATTTATTTGTAAGTAGACTCAGAATGTGAGAAAAGACTCAAAGGTATATTCAGTAAGGAAACAAAAAGCAGTTGAAATATTTCAAGACTATAATGGAAGCAGTTCTGACTATATTCAGTCTGTAGTCACAGAACCACTCAGGTTGTCTTTGGAAATAGATTAAAGTAAATTTGAATAAATCTAGAATGCCTGAATAATTTTCTCTCTGCTTTATTCTTGGTAACAGTCAGTGTGACTTTCCCTATCAGATTGTTTTCAAAGAGACAACAAAATCAACGTAGGAACTCATAACATTCTACAGCAGTATATGTGAGATGTCTGTTTGATCAAATACAAAATAGTTATTGATAATGGATGTGAGTATTTTAAAGGTTCAGTATAAGATGTATATGTTGAGAATGTGACTTTTTCAGATTTCCATTTGAATCTAGCCTTCTTTTTAAAAATTATGTGGCCATGCAGATTTTTTTTTGGGATCAGTTCCTTTGAATGAATTTGCTAAGAAGGCAACACATTTGAATCATGCTATAACATGGAAATGTGCCAGTCAAAAGATGATTCCTGTATTTTATTTGATTTTTAAACTATATAAAATATACAGGATGGAGTTCTGCCAGATTTTGAAAGACTTTCATAGAAAATGAAAAAAGGTATAAAATATGGTATAATGAGATTCTAAATCTTCTGACTTTAATTGTAGCTCATTAAAAAATTACATTATGAAAAAAGCAGGGAGAAGAGTAGCTTCCATTTATTAAATAAGGAAGCTATTTTTTAAATTGTTCCTTTATAGAACAAATATTCCCTTTTCTGATGTTACAATTCCAAATGGAAATGGGAGCTAAAAGGTGTTGGATTGGGACATGATAAATGTTTTGTTCATCCATTGGAACTACACAGTAGACATATGTTAACAAGTCTTTTTTTAGTGTAGTGCTATTAGCATGGAAAATAATGGAGTCTCTCAGAGAATTTGTGAGGCTTTTATCAAGTTATGTCAAAAATGAAAATTGACAGGAAAATTTCTCATAGTGAAGCTTTTAGATTTTAGTGGTAGGTTTAGAGTGACGTGCATGACTATGTGTAAATTACTGGGCAGATTTAGAGAATATTTGATGAAGCTCTCTGAAACCAAATGTAGTTAACATACAGTCCATCGGCTACCATTCACCTTGGGTAAACATTGCTTCTTTGATTTACTCTGTCAAGAATTTGCTGGATGATTTCTTGTAGTTGTAAAATTGAGATCATGTTTACAAACCTTAGGGGGGAATATGTATTATACTTTTCTTTATTTACTTGGGAAGATGACAGTGAAATGACACTTAAATGACAGTGGCATTTAGCATAAAAATTGTCAAGTAAAATATTGATTCCCTTTCATAACAAACCCCAGCGACTCACCCACCCAAGCTGAATTTTATATTTCATTATGAATCTGGATTTTACTGCAAATTTCAACAAAAAAGTTTTCCTCCAACTGTCTTATTTTATTTCACTTTCTCTGTGGCTATTTCTTTCCTCTTCCCTTCTCCTGCTTTCCCTCCCTTTCTTCTTCTCCTGTTCTCTTTATTTCTCTTTTCCTTCCTTTTCTTCTTTATTTTTCTGTTGATCTTATCTTCTTTCTCCATAGATAAATCTTGATTCCATGCTGACATAAATTATTGGATGGAATATTAATTTGAATTTTTTTGACAGTATGATTATACACATGCCACACAGATACAAGTATATAGATAAATATTTGGTATCATCTTGCAGGTTATATAAGTCTCTAGTTAAAAAAAAGTTATAGTCACCTACAGTATTCACTTTAATTTATGAGATGAGATGCTTAGAGTTACATGACTTGAACTGAGGCTTTTATTACTTTTAGATTTCCTTGGATCAAAATAACATTTGATTTTATATCTATTGTTTAGATTTCTTTGGGCCAGAAGTAATGTTTCCGCTTATCTCTGCTCTACAGTGTTATTGCTTGTTGGGAATATTTACTGAAGATCCACTGCATGTAACCAGGTGTTTGGACTTAAAGAATGTGCTGGAACCAAATAGACCTCTGTCCTCAGGGATCACAAACTACTGAAAAAGATGGAAGGGTCTTTCTGTTTTTAAATGACATTTATTACATATTTAAATACAAGAGGAGACTGGGGACTGGGCTTTTCCACCCAGTCTCCTCAGGGCAGGTACATAGGAACTAGTGTGAGTGCTGGCATGTCATCTTATGCATGTTTCTGAAGCTCTCTCTAGAATAATCTTTAAAATTAAATTTCTTGAATGCTTTTCTATCTCATTCTCAAAATGTAGCACCTTGTTCCTTTACCTTCCTGTTCTATATATTTTTTTCCTTCTGAGATCCCTGTGGACCTCTATTCTTTTTTTTTTTAAGATTGATTTATTTATACATACAAGAACTGGGGTACAGGGCAGAGGAGCAGGGAAGTGGGGAGAGGGGTGAGAGGGTTTATCAGAGATGGGGGTTGACGCAGAACAGGCAGATCTACTGAAATACACTGCTGAGGGGATCAGTGGGCGAGACAGAAGTGGTCTGCTGTGCCATGTGGGTCAGCTCCCTGGCTGGCCTGGTATCAAACTCGTGCTGCAGTGGCGATAGCTTGATAGCGCTGTGTCTTTAACCCCTGTGCCACCAGGGAGGCCCCTGGAACTCCATTTTTTTTTTTTAATGGAAAAGCTGCATTTGTGTCATCAGTCCAGTCTGCTCTCCTTTTTCTTTACGTCTAAGGAGAGACATAGGGACTTTCGGTGAGAACACTAGTTACTCAAATATTTAGAGAGGAAGTAGCCATTTCAAGATATAGTATGAAAGAAGGGAAGAAACAATAGGAAATAAGAGCAAAGGAGCCAGTGGAAGTGGTTTAAGAACGTATAGGATGGAAACTCTGTTATTGACGTCACATTAATTTCACTTTGAGGAGAATTCACATATAAGGTTTGGACAATGAAACCGTAATTGTTTTCTATCCCATATTTCTTATTGCCACCTACCATTTGATACTCAAAGAATGTTCTCCTTAATGTTTTTATACTCGTCACTGGTAGGTCTTTAATTTTTTTCTTTTTCGGTAGCAATCGAATTCTACTGGTGCCAAAGAGAATTAGGAAAAAAAATAATTAGCTGAAACAGTCTCTTCAATTTAAGAGTTTTTATATCATGTGAGCAATGGTAAAGACAAAAACAACAAAACCCCCACAATGTTTAAGTGACTGTAATGTAACTAAAACACAAAATTGAACATAATTCACGGTGTTTTTTTTTTTTTTTTTTTTATAGAGGCATGCTTTTATTTATTTGTTTGCTGGTTTGTTTGTTTGTTTTGTTTATACATGCACTGGGTACAGTCAGAAGCGCGGGAGGGTGAGAGAATTCACCAGAGCCAGAGTGGGGAGCAGAGCAGGCAGAAGGACCGAGGTACACTGCTGAGGGGAGCAGCGGGCGGCAGGAGAGGTCTGCGCGCCATGTGGGACCCTCCTCCGGTGGCCGGGGAGCAGCCGGGGATTGAACCGGCACCGCAGAGGCCGCGGGCAGCTTCGCAACCCAGCGCTCAACCGCTGCGCCACCGGGGAGGCCCAATTCACGGTGTTTTAAGTCATACCTCTGCCTAAATCTGTTTAAGTGCACAAATAGCTATAAGAATAGTGCTACTAGGCAGTGTCACTGAAAATCATTTAAAAGCTAGGTAAGTAAATCTTACTTGGGCAAGTCAATAACATACCACCTTTTCAGATTGTTGTTTATGATTAATTTTGGTTCACAAACTGGCCTTGACACAGAGAGCAGTGAGAGGCCAAATAAAGAGGTAGGCTACTCCAGATTACTGGGTGACAGGTTTTTTTTAATTATTATTTTAATATATTTAATTTACATAATTCTTACATCATTTTTCATTTTTACACAATGTCTGCATTTTCATTTTGGTTATATTCCCATACAATTCCACCCCCCTTATTTTGACCCTAATCCCTCCTCTCCTCCTTCTCACCCCGCCCCCCATAATGTGTCTCTGGTTTATAGTTGCTTGTTGATTTTGATTTTTTCTTTATTATAATTAGTCTTTTTTGTGGTCCCTTATTTAGGTTTTCTAAATTCCTGCTATGAGTGAAGCCATCCGGTATTTTTCTTTTTCTTTCTGGCTTATTTTGCTGCGCATGTTTTAATGAGCAAGGAACTTACTTACAAGGCTTGTCTTAGGAGGCTGCCAAGATGAGTAGCTCTCCACACCTGCCCTCCAAATCTTAAGTTTGTAAAACTGCTAACCAGATTAAATGAGACCTGGTTGAGGCAAAGTATGAATATTTATTTGGGGTTTTATTAGGACTGCAACTGTTAAGTCACGGATTAAAGTCCTTGAACTATGCTTTGGTGTTGAGGAAATGGAGGAGGATTATAGTGACTAAAACCACAATGAATAGGCAAGGTAGTTCTCATTCATGTTTGAGATGCAAATTAAATGAATAGTTCTAACAGTTTTTTTTTTTTTTAAAGATTTATTTATTTATACAAGCACTGGGTACAGTCAGAAGCACGGGAGGGTGAGAGAATTCACCAGAGCCAGTGCAGAGAGCAGAACAGGCAGACTGACGAAGTACCCTGCTGAGGGGAGCAGTGGGTGGCAGGAGAGGTCTGCGCACCATGTGGGACCCTCACCCGGCGGCCAGGTATCAAACCGGTGCTGCAGAGGCTGCGGGCAGCTTCTTAGCCCAGCGTTCAACCGCTGTGCCACTGGGGAGGCCCTTCTAACAGTTTTCTTATAAATTAGTGAAAGGTAAATTAGGTGAAAGTTGGCTAAGTAGTATGATTGGTGCAGACATGGAAAAAGGGTGTTTGTCAAGTCCAGAATGGTTCAAGTTCCAATATCTGGGCAATCTCAGGCGAACATTCCAAGCTGTCAGTCTCCCATTGTTAGTAGATGCCTATTCAGGAAGTGGCGAGTCCGATTAGTCTCAATTATTTCCCAGAGATGGACGTGCCCATGCCTGCCTGTGGCCTGATTCCAAGTTGCCTCCCAACTCCAATTTAGTTCTTAGTCAGGAGATTCTTTTGTTTGTTTCTTTTTTTTTTTTAAATTAATTTATTTATTTATACAAGCACTGGGTACAGTTAGAAGCGCGGGAGGGGGAGAGAATTCACCAGAGCCAGAGCGAAGAGCAGAACAGGCAGACTGACGAAGTACACTGCTGAGGGGAGCAGTGGGCGTTAGGAGGGGTCTGCGCACCATGTGGGACCCTCGCTGGCAGCCGGGGATCGAACCGGCGCTGCAGAGGCTGCGGGCAGATTCACAACCCAGCGCTCAACTGCTGCGCCACCGGGAAGGCCCTGTTTGCTTGTTTCTTATTTCTTGTCAGAGGCTTAACTGAGTTCTGTCCTATACCACCAGATGGTCTCCACACCACATTACTCTCCATAGGCTGTATCCATGGGGAAGCTTCTAGCATGGGAAAAGCAAGCTGAATGCCCATGCCAAGAATGCTGGGGAGTGGATGGGGAGCCTCCCATTGCTGAGTCCAGTTGTGTGTAAGCTGGCAGTCCCATTCTCTAAATGACCTCCTCTTACAATATTTGGCAATATCTGAATATTTTAGAATTTTTTTCAAATATTTAATTTTTGGTAGAAATTGATTGTCTCTATTTCTTTTATTTGGGAATTTATTAACTTTGAAATAAGCTTCCTCTTAGATTTGTAGTTAATGGTGAAGTGTGTTTGTGTATGTGTGTTTGTGTGTGTGCGCACGCACGTGCACATTAGGGTATATTATAAAGAGGAGAAACAGTTAAGTTGAAAGCGTGTAAACAAGCATGCCTGACTTAGTGGAATTCACATGCATCCCACTAATGGAATGATAAATATCAGTGAATTAAATTATTAACCACTCTATTGTTTAGAATCCTAGTAAAAGTTCTCGTTCAGATGTATTTGTTTTCCCTTGCTTTCCCATGCGAGAACCCAGGTGAGGTTCTTTTAAAAGAAGTTTTTAAGAATATATAGGTTACCTGCAATTCATTCCTTAATATATGTAGTTAGCTGAAGACATTAGATGTTTTGTTTTAAATGCATTGTCCTCACTTGGTATTCTTAAGGAAAAATAATTTGTCAAAATGATGAAGAAATTAGTCAAATGGGTAACATTTAAACAAACAGACTTAAAAGGTCAACAAAGAAAAACACATTTTAAATAAAGATTAATGCGTCTTCTTGGATAGGAGAGAAACATACTTAGAAAATATAAAATTATACTATGTAGGTTCATGACCATTAGGGGTTTTAATCAATTATCGTTATAGATAAGGTCAGCTAAAGCAGTCCATCCGCCATTAAAGTCTTTAAAGAAGCAATTTTATTTATAAACTCAAACTTTGAAAAGGACCTGTTTGCATGAAGTACCAACAAGAGCTGTTAGAATTCTTCTTAAAAAGAGAGACAAAGGGCCTCCCCTGGTGGCGCAGCGGTTGAACGCTGGGCTGCGGGGTTGCCCACCAGCCTCTGCAGTGCAGGTTCGTTCCCCAGCCGCGGGCAAGAGTCCCACAAAAAAAAAAAAAAAAAGAACAAAGCCAGGCCTTCCTGGTAGTGCAGGGGATTCAGATGCAACCTATGAAGCTAACTGCAGCCTCTGCAGCACAGTTTGATCCCTAGCGCGGGTTCGATTCCCAGCCGGCCAGGGAGCAACCCACATGGCGCAGCAGACCTCTCCTGACTCGCCTGCTGCTCCCCTCAGCAGTGTATTTCAGTCAATCTGCCTTTTCTGTTCCCTGCTGTCTCGGATGAATCCTCTCACCCCCATACCTCTGGCCTGTACCCTTGTTCTGTATGCATATATAAATAAATCTTTAAAAGAGAGAGAGACACACACAGAGAGACAAAGCCAACCCAGCTTATTTTCTGAGTTACGTCTACCTTTCTCACTTGACCCTTGCATCCAGGAAGAAGACTGAAATTGTAATACTAACAATTACTCTACTTTTCTTACTACCAAAGGGCTGACCTTAAGCAACATTTCTCCTTCAACCTCTCCCATTTTAAAATAGGATTTTATCAAGGTGCAAAAAAAATTTTTTTAAAGATTTATTTATTTATTTATACAAGCACTGGGTACAGTCAGAAGCGTGGGAGGGTGAGAGAATTCACCAGAGCCAGAGCGGGGAGCAGAACAGGCAGACTGATGAAGTACACTGCTGAGGGCAGCAGTGAGCGGCAGGAGAGGTCTTCGTGCCATGTGGGACCCTCGCCCAGCAGTCAGGGATCAAACCACGGCTGCAGAGGCTGCGGGCAGCCTTGCAACCCAGCGCTCAACCGCTGTACCACCAGGGAGGCCCAAGGTGCAAATGTTACCATCAAATGAAAATGGGTAAAATGTTTAAGAAACCTATTTTTTTCTAACACTTGTATGTGAATCTATAATGATCTCAATGAAACTTTTGATAAAAAAAAAAGCTCCACTACTTTTGGGTGATAACCTCACTTCTTTTTGCCTTAATTTCTTTGTTTGCAAAACAAGATACTTGAACTGTGCCCATAGAATCCAGTGCCCTCTCCTGCCCTGTCAATACTCTCCACTTGGACTAGAACTTCTTGCTGTTTTTTTGTTGTTTTGCACAAGTCATTGCACAGACTTACTTGTGCAATGTCTTTTGAGCAAACTGTTCCATGGAGGGTATGAAAAAACTTTGTGGGTTGGGCCTCCCCGGTGGCGCAGCGGTTGAGCGCTGGGTCGCGAAGCTGCCCGTGGCCTCTGCGACGCCGGTTCGATCCCCGGCTGCTCCCCGGCCACCGGAGGAGGGTCCCACATGGCGCGCAGACCTCTCCTGCCGCCCGCTGCTCCCCTCAGCAGTGTACTTCGGTCCTTCTGCCTGCTCTGCTCCCCGCTCTGGCTCTGGTGAATTCTCTCACCCTCCCGCGCTTCTGACTGTACCCAGTGCATGTATAAACAAAAAACAAACAAACAAATAAATAAACATGCCTCTATAAAAAAAAAAAAAAAAACTTTGTGGGTTATCTTTTGTGTGTGTGTATTTTTTATTGCAATAACATTAGAACACAACACTATGTATGATTCAGAGGTCTAGTTTCATACCTCTTCAAATGTATGTTAGTCACCACATCATAAATACCCTCATGACTCCTATAATCCTCCACCACAGTCCATTGGCTACTCTCCCCCTTTACTCTCCAGACTTCCCCCTCCCCTCCAGGAGCCACAGTTTCCTCTGTAGGTGATCTTTAAGGATCCTCTCCATCCAAGTATTGATAATATTTTTAACATTTTTAATTTGTAAACTTAAATCATCTCTCAAGTTTTGACTTTCATATTCTATTTTCATTTGGACAAGAAGTGTGTACTTAATAGTGAAAGTTCAGCTTTAAATCCAAATAAATTACCTTTACTGTAGCCATAGTCTCAAAGGATTACTCCTGAAGAATTAGAGGAAGAAGCAGACCATAGTCTGAAAAAGTCTGAACGTTTTATAAATGAAAAGCCTGAAGTGAATCTCAAAATACTTGATGTGAGTTATATTCAGAGTATGTAGTTGAAAATAGGAACTTATGGGTGGTATTTAAGTGTAGCTAAAAAAAGAGCATCAACTGTTGCCTGGAGTAGGTGAGCTTTCTCTGAGAGAAGGTCATGGAAACCTGGTAGCAACAGTATCTATGGAGGAAATGGGCTGGGATGCTCATCCTGCTGTATAAGTAGGAGAGCCTTTTAAGAGAAAAGCTATGTTAGCAACCTTTTTGAGAGTAAAGCTTTAAAGTTCCTGACTTAAAATATGGAATACTGCTTTTTTTAATAACATAAATCAAGCCGAGTTGTGATAAAAGGTTCCTGGTGTGTCTCTGCTTCTGCTTTCCCCTTGGAGATCTGGAATCCTGCTATTGCTTCCAGTCACATGCTCGTCATGGACAGAATAATGATTCTGCCTTGGTATGCTTCAGACTGTGAATGAAGAACAGTGACGATAATGAGGATAATACTTTGAAGTAGCTGAAGAGCTAGAAATCATGTCCATGCTTTTTAAGCAAAAGCCTATCACAAAGAAGTCTGTTAGGCCATTTTGACAGAATAGGTGCTACTTAAGAATACACATCCCTCCTTTTCCTCCTCCCCCCACAAAAATAAGGCAAAAAGTTTGAGTGACAAATGTAGTAATTATGGAATATTAATGATTCCCAGATAAATTCTTTTTAAATTTAACCATGAAGAAATACTACAAAATTTCATATTTAGATGCATTCACAGAAGTTAGTGTTAGTATATTTGGAGCATTTTTAAAAACATCGTAAAATTACCCCAAGGATGCTGCTCCTATCACTCAAGCATGAACATGTAATATTGGTGGGAATGTAATAGATGACAATGTGAATGTAAACTGCTCTCCTTTTTGCTTATACGATAGCAGATGGGGATGGGGATTTCCTCGGGAGTGATGCTCTTCTTTTAACAGGCCTGTAACTAATGGTAAATCAAGTATTATAACAGATATTCTGTTCTATTGATTAAGGATAGAGAGAAACAAATTATAATTTAATGATGTTTGTTGCTGTACAGTAAAAACAGCCCATGAAGGAAAATAATTTGCTTTGTGCTTGTATTAATATTTTGCTTATGTGAAGGTCAATTGTCTGAAAAAGACTCAGTGTTGAAAATACAAAAATTAAAGTAAAACATTACTGTGAACCTGAATAATGAGTATTACAAAATCTGTATAATGAACCTCACTAATGCACCCTCATTTAATGACCTGTTTTTAATAATAATAAAAAAGTTTTGTGCTGTTCTTCTTTCCTGATATATTCTAAGCAAATGGCTATATAGACCCCAGTGGAAACCAAGCCATTATCCAATCAGCTTTTTAAAACTGTGGCCTGGCCCTGCCTTCTGCACTGATCATCGCTGAGCCAGCTGTTCATTGACAGAGGTGTAGTCCTATCCAGTTTATTTTCTAAAACAAATTCATTAGAACATAAATATTTAGGTTTAACTAAAAATTTTAAGCTGAAATCATTTTGAAGAAACAGTTATTTTTACAGTTAGCTGTGAATTACGTAAGCATGAAGTTAAAGAGTGCATTAATCAGATATAGGGGCTAGAGCAAAAGTGATTTGATAAGATAACTAGAAAATGTGACCTTTTAAAAGCACTGACCCTCCAGATGGAGCAGCTGGAGTGTTCTGAGCGAGAACAGGCAAATCTGTGTAGTCAATGACTTCTCAGAGAACAGCTGTATTATATAGCACAGGAGAGTAGTAGATGCACTTAATTGGTCATCAAAAATAGTATGTTATATTTATTTAGTTTGATTAAAGAGAAATGGAGTATGAAATCATTTTGGAAAGATTGCCAACAAAACTATTTTATGAAGATTTTGGCATTTAAAAAATTAACTTCTGTCAGAAAATCCACTAATAAAGAATAATTCATTTCTCTGCTCAAAAACTTGTACTCCATTCCCTATCAATGTTGGATTTTTATTTTTGTTATTTTAAAATTTCATCTTTATTTTAGTTAACATCTACCTATCCCTCAAACATTTCATAGAAAGCTGTCTGGTTTTTATGCTGTAATATTACTTTCTCTGAAGCACTGGGACCACATTGTCTCAAACCTCATCAGTGTTTGCTGGATGATGCAGGTACAAAACTTCTGATAGTCTACCTCTTGGTGAATGGAAGCACACTTTTTTATTCCTTAAGAATATAACATAGATAAGTTGTTGCTCCTTTTTTCCTCTTTTTCCTCAACTTTCAGAAAGATGAACCTGTATATTGAAAACATTACTTTAAAGGGTTGTTTACATTTCAAGTTGCTGATCCTATGTTGTAGACTTAGGCGAAAAGAAAAAAAATCTTTGAAAATGGTTATGGATTTTGAGAAGATCTGAATATAACTTATCTATATTACATTCTTAAGGAATAACTGCTTCTGATTACATCTAGAATTAAATAACGTCATAATAAAATGATTTGCTCTAGAATTAAGTATTGACTTGCCTTAGCGGTTTCCTTAAAATGGCTGTGTGTCAAAATGAACTTAGTAGTTAATTTATCTTGGAATTTTGATTAAGTAGTGTTACTTGTCACTTGTGTGTGACCTCCTCCCTGTCCTAATTCTTAAGGACAGAGACTGTATTTTGTTGGTCATATTATTTCTTACACCTAATTTAATTCCAGGACAAATCAAATATGCCAATGAATACTTGGGAAAGAAAGAATTATAGCTTTATCTAAAATCTACTTCACTGATTTCTCACCTTGTGTAGGCCTTGTGAGCCCCTTGTAAACAACTCGATATTGTATGTGAAATTATGAATGTGTGTGAGTGTATGCATAATTCCATCTTTTCTTTTTGAGAGAGAGGGAGAAAATCCACACTTTAATCAGATTTTCAGAAGGGTCTTTATTCCCTCAAATATTGAGAGCTATAGTTTTAGGAACCTCCTAGAGTATGGACATGTACCTTATTGACTAAAGTTACACAAACAAATTTAGGAGATTGGAATTTTCTTCTCTTTCTTAAGATTTATTTATGCATACAAGAGCTGGGGTACAGGCCAGAGATGAGGGGGGTGAGAGGACTCATCAGAGACAGAGTGGGAGACAGAACAGGCAGACTGACTGAAATACACTGCTGAGGGGAGCAGCAGGTGAGTCAGGAGAGGTCTGCTGCGCCATGCGGGTTTCTCCCTGGCCGGCTGGGGATCAAACTCATGCTGCAGAGGCTGCAGATTGCTTCACAGTGTGGTGCTTAACCCCTGTGTCACCAGGGAGGCCCTGGAGTTTTCTTTTTTTTTTTTTTTTTCTTTTGTGGGACCCTCGCCGGTGGCCAGCGATCAAGCTGGCGCTATGGCTGGGGATCAAACTGGTGCTGCAGAGGCTGCGGGCAGCCTCATAACCCAGTGCTCCACCGCTGTGCCACCCAGGGAGGCCCTGGAGTTTTCTTTATCTATAGCCCATTGTTAAATCATTGAGGCCTCCTATGAGCCAAGCTCTGTGCTCAGTTCAGTAGTGTAGCCCATAAGACAGGCACAGATCACACCCTTATGGAGATGAGAATTTGGACACAGATTATGATTACACAGATTGTGAAATGCCTTTTTAAGAATTATAGCCTAATTGTGTCTAGGTGTAGAAGACATACTTAAGAGTATTTACCATGTATGACAAGAGTCAGAAGCTGGGTCAAGATGAAATTTCATAGGACTCATGAGTCCCTGCCTCAGTAAAGACTGTGTTAAATATATTGGGAAAAATGAAGAGAAGGAAGACATGAACTCTGCCTTGAAGGAATTTTTAATCCACTAGAATGGTTCTAGTATAGGGGTCTTAAAATGATTTGGGATGAGGGAGAAAAAAATAGGTAACAGAAACTATTAAACTGTTACCTAAAAAAATAGGTAACAGAAACTATTAAACTGTTCTTAGAAACTATTAAAATAGTATAAATGCTTTGTGAAAAGGCCTTAAACTTTCTTACAAAATTAATCATGCACTTTCCCATGTGATCCAACAATTCAAGAAAAATGAAAGCATATTTCACAAGACTATTCATAGTTTTATAATTTCCCCAAATTGGAAATAACCCAAGTGTCCAACAAGTAAATGGATAAGCTGTGATATATGCCCACAATGGGCTACTCAGTAAGAAGGAATGGGCAACTGACCATGCATATCATGAGGGAAAGCTTTTCACAAACATTTGCAGTGCATGATTTTTTTTTAATATGAAGTTCTAGGATAGGGAAAGTTAACCAATGGTGGGGAAAAGAGTTATAACCATGGTTTCCTATTGTGATATGAAAATGAGAATTACCTGGGAGTGGACCTGCAGACACTTTCTGGGGTGATGCTAATATTAAAAAATGTTGAGGAAAAATTTGATGTCTTCTCCCTGCCATGTCCTCCTCCTTCTCACCAACTGCATATCTCTGGAGATGGGCCCATATGCATTTTTAAAAACTCCTCAGGTGATTTTTTTTAAAGATTTATTTATTTATTTATACAAGCACTGGGTACAGTCCGAAGTGTGGGAGGGCGAGAGAATTCACCAGAGCCAGAGCGGGGAGCAGAGCAGGCAGAAGGACCGAAGCACACTGCTGAGGGGAGCAGTGGGCGGCAGGAGAGGTCTGCGCGCATGCGGGACCCTCCGGTGGCCGGGGATCGAACCGGCGCTGCAAGCCTGTGGGCAGCTTCACAACCCAGTGCTCAACCACTGCGCCACTGGGGAGGCCCCTCAGGTGATTTTTGAAGTCTCCTGAGATTTGAACTATTTAATAGGATGAAGTACATAAGAAAGTATATTCTTTTTCTATTGCTATTATAACAAATAATACCAAATTTAGCATTTTAAAACAGATTGATTATCTCTCTGTTTTTGTGGCCAGAGGTTTGTGTTTGCCTGGATTCTTCTGCTCCAGGTTTCTCAAGATCAAACTCAAGGGATAGGCAAGTTTGTTTCTTTCTGGAGGTTCTGAAGGTGAGTCCATTTCCGGGCTGTTTTAGAAGGCTGAAAGAATCCAGTTCTATGTGGTTGTAGGACTGAGGCCCTTATTTCCTTGTTGGCTGTTCGCTAGGTCATTCTCAGTGTCCAGAGACCACCTATATACCGTGGCTCATGGCCCCCTCCCTCCATCTTCAAACCCAGCAGTGATGGGTCATCTCCTACTTGCTCTTCATCTCTGACTTTCCTTCTGCCTCATCTCTCTTCTTTCCTCTTTCACTGCATCTCCTGAGTGACTGTTTGACCTTCCTGTTGTGCTTTGAAGGGCTCCTGTAATTGCCTTGGGCCCACTTGGATAACCCACAATAATCTTCATATATTGAGATCAATAACCTTAATCTACCTGCAAACTTTCTTCCCAACTAGCACCTAGATGACTATTTGGTTAAATAATCAAGGAATGAGAACTTTAGGGGGCCAGCATCTTTAGCATTCTGCCTATAATAGTTACTTATAAAATATCATTGGCTTTTTAGAATAAGGAAAAATGACTTCCAACTGGGGAGCATCCAGGAAACCTCCTTTGGGGAGGTTGCGTTTAGTTTCCATTTATAAGGCAATTCTGATGGATGCTATGGAGCCAGAAGAAGAGAACTCTGGGTGGGATAATATAATTGCCAGTGTGGGGAAAAAAATGGGAGATAACAGGTGATACACAGCACAGCTTTTGTCCCACAAGGAGTGTGCTCTTTGTGTGTTGTTATTACACTGAGCTTTCAGGCCACTGTAGGTAACACCAGGATTTTTGTTCTTGTTTTTTTAGGTCAAAGTACAAAAATAGGGGAAATGTCAAAACATACACTTAGTATGTAGAGATATAATTTTTCAAAGGACTAGAGCTATTTTGTAGTGTGATTTTTGTACCACTTTCTCTTTGGCTGTTAAAACCCAGTAGAATTACATATGAAAATCTAAAAAGTTATTTCCATGTATCTAAACATTTCTAAACCTTCATATATAATGAGGAAAACCAAGAAATATGACCTTCCATGACCTCTCCACAGTCACAGCTGCTGTGGAGAGATTCTGTGACTCTAGGGAATCTCAAAACTGTAGCCTCATCAGCTGATTGTTTAGTAGTAATTACACATAAAGGAAAAAGTACCTTTTTTGTAAGCATTGTTATCTATACCACTTATCTCCCCTTACCTAATTTTTAATAAGCCTTTAAAAATGATTTTATATGCCTTTTTATTTTGAAAGGCATGGATCTTTAAAAATTCTACAACACTTCCTGCCAATCATTGGCAGCAACAAGGATGGCGCTAGAAAGGATTCTGCTCAGTGAAATAAGCCAGAAAGAAAAAGAAAAATATTGGATGATTTCACTCATAGGAGGAATGTAGGGGAGACAAATAAAGGATCAAGAAAAAAATAATACGTTAAAAAACAAAATTAACAGGCAAACTATAAATTAGAGATATTCTGCAGGGGAGGGGGAGGAAGAGGAATCAAAACAGGGGAGGGAAGAGCACAAGGTACTATGGTGATGGTGCACAGGTGAATTGGTGGTGGGAATTCTATGGGGACTACACCTAAGTGGAGAAAGCATACATTGTACAGAAAGGAAGAATGATGTAAAAAAAAAAAATATATATATATATATATATATTTAAAAGGATTTAAAAAAATCTGTTGGAGGATGTAGCTGCCTGTGGTCATTTTTAGTCTGCCTCCTAGAAAATGTGTACACATGGCTAAAATAATGAAACCAGCACAGCTAACTGGTATTTTTTTCCTTTTTTTTTTTTTTTAACCAAAGCTGGATATGAGAAATAGAAAAATAGAATTCAAAAGGGAAGGGATGGTGGGGAAAAGGTAAGGGGGTCTTTTAATATGGGGATCTGCGTGAAAGTCAGCAAATTCACTTTCTGTTGGTGGCTCACATTTGCTTTTTAAACTTCTGGCTCATGTTAAGCATTCCAATCTTTCCAAACCTTTCTTCCTATCTCTTTGTTTTTTTTCTTCTCTTCTATATTCCATCCAAACCCGTAGATGGTTAGAAGTCTGCTTTATAAAGGAAACCCCCCCCTTTTTTTTTCCTGTGATGCTTACACTAGCTTTGAGAAAAGAAATCCCTTTTTCTTGGAGTTTCTGCGCTCTGAGTGAATAGTGTACAGTCATCCATGCAATAGATTATGCAGCTGTTAGCCAAGGAATCTCTGCTTTCTTCATTACATTGCAGCCTTCTTGTCTCCATCCTGAATGGTCTCTGCTGCTATTTGCATTAAAGCTTTATGCTTTCATACTTAAAAAACACCTGAAACTGCTTCTGACTTCAGATTTTTCAATTGTTTTCACACTTTTGTATGCTTTCTCTTATTTTTTTCTCTTCCTATTTTCACAGTGCTACACATATATATATGTATATATTAAAAAAAAATTTGTTTGCCTTTTCACCACATCAGTTACATATATTGTTGGCTTCTCCATAAGAAAATTTTAATTAAAAATACAGGAGGGGCCTTCCCTGGTGGTGCAGGCGGTTGAGCGTAGCACTGTGAAGCTGACTGCAGCCTCTGCAGTGCGGGTTTGATCCCGGCCTGCGAGAATCCCACATCGCACGGCAGACCTCTCCTGCCTCGCCTGCTGCTCCCCTCAGCAGGGTATTTCAGTCAGTCTGCCTGTTCTGTTCCCTGCTCTGTCTCTGGTGAATCCTCTTACCTTTCCCCGCATCTGGTCTGTACCCCGGTTCTTGTATATGTGAATAAATAAATCTTAAAAAAAAAAAGAAAAGAAAAGAATGTTTAAAAAAAATAAAAACACATGAAACCAAACTTCAGTCTTAGCTAAGTTATTCAAGTTCTTGTCATTTATTTGTTTGTAATGTCTAATTTAATGCTTATTTCATGGATCCAGTGCTGTTAGTGTCCAGTAATGGGTGTCAGCACTCCTGTAAATATCATATATTTTTTTTTGAAAAGGCCAAACTCTGATTTATGGTGAGTTTTTACATTATTATCATCATCTTTATTATAAGCAATAGAGAATTATTTGGTGCAATTTGTACTTGAGAAGCTCTTTTCAAAGTTCAAAACTTGATGTTTCTAAACGTTGTATTATTCCCTATAAACAAAGGAAACTTAGCAATTCTGAAACTATTAATTTGTGTATATACTAGGATTACGCAAATACATGGAGATAAGAGTCAGCTTTCTCTCCATGGAAAAAAGAGATTGCAAATTAGAGAAAGGGGTTGGCTGAAATGAACCCTGTGGTATTAGACCAGGGTTGGAGTTATCCAGAGTTAATGAATGTATACTTTTTAATATATTCATGATGGATACAGACTGGATACAGATGGACACTGAAATGTAGCTATATGTGTAGGCATGCATTAATGTACATGCAGATATTGCCTAGCTTTGCCTGCTGAGAGGTCCTAGAAGGAATGACACCCAGTAGCCATGACCAACCTGTCTCCCAGATGTTGGTTTCTAAATTCCATTCACAATTCCTTTCATTGGTGAATGCTATTTAGAAACTCCTTGGAGAAGGTTGGTTCTACGCCAGGGCCAGGGAAAATGCAAGATGGGCCAGGAACATCTTGTAGTGCCAGAAACATTAAGGAAGGGCTCAAAATTGGAGGGAGCCTTGCCAAAAGGACAACCTGCCCACGTGAAGTGACTCCTAATCCCAAAACTGTAGCAATTTGAGCAAAAAAAAAAAGTATTAGTTTGTATCCTATAAAACAGAATATCCATCAAATAATTGGTAAAGAAAGGACAGCTTTTTCTTTTAAAAAAAAGCTATTTTAATTAATAAACATTAAAGAAAAGAAGGAAATAGAAAATCACTGTTAGGCCACAGTAATGGAGTCACACAAAATCCATGGATGGGTGCTCAAGTTAGTGAGTGAGAGGACAAACAAGACATTTACAGTTTCAAAGTATTTCAGTGATAATAATTACAAATAGAAGCAGAGTAGCTCTACAGTGTAAATATCCAACAGATACCACCTTAGCTAAGTGATCAAGAGTAACATCACCAGAGACAAGAAATATGGATTTCATGAAATCTCTGCTATGACACACTACACTATCACTTCTGTGGTACACTTCCCCTAATAGCTAACTTCAGTGTGAGCATGCAAAAACATCAGTTAGTCCACAGAATAACTGACCAGTCTTCTTCCTAGTGTCAAGGTCATGTATGAAAGACAGAAGAACTGTCACAGATTGGAAGCAACCAAGAAAACACAGCAACTAAGTGCAGCATGGGATCCTTGTGATAGGAAAGGGATGGTAATGGAAAAAACTGGTGAAATTCAAATCATGTCTGTAGTTTAGTAATAGTAATTAATAAACCAATGTTAATTTTCTGATTTTGATAGTCGTGATGTGGTTATGTAAGATATTAACATTAGGGGAAGGCTGGGTGAAGGGTATACAGGAACTCTGTACTATTTTTATGCCTTTTGTAATTCTAAAGTTAAAGAAAAAAAGATGCTGGTTACTTCAATGTAGAAAGGACATTAATTGCAGCATGATATACAATAGCAAAAGATTAAAAATAACGCAAATGTCCATAAATAAGGAATTAAGTAAATTATTTTATATTCCTATAATATGATGTGTTTGGTGAGTGGAAAGAGTTGGGCTGTCTGGGCTCTCAACCTCGCTTTACTACTTAAGACCAATTCTGTCACCTTGGGCAAATTATTTTCTCTTTTATCAGTGTCTTTATCTGTAAATTGGGAAGAATAATAGCATCTACTTCTGGACTAGGTATAAAGATTAAATGTGGAAATCCATATAAAGCACTGAAGATAATACTCAGCACATAGTACTAATAAAATATTAGTACTCTATTATTTCCTATGAATAAATGGGGGAGGGGAATGCCCCAACATAATATTACGTATGCTAACAGAAATTCTGTTAAAAATATTCACATGCATGAATCAAAGAGTGGTTACTCATGTGTTAATAGTGGTAGTGTGGGAAGGTCTTCAAGTTAGGGAACTTCCACTTTCCAAAAAACATTTTAAATTTCTATTCCATAATGTATACAGTTAGAGAAATATATATAGCAGGTTTTAAAAGAAATCTATCAACAATTATTATATGGAAATTATTACGAAATGAAAACCATATAGGAATTTAAATCCTTGGGAATTAGTAGTAATTCTAGAATAGTCTCTAAGGTCATATGATTTGACATATGTCATAATGAAAAGTACAGGAAGCCTAACTCTGCTCTCAGCTGCTTAAAAACTAGTTAGTGTCTACGATCCCCTGGAACATGGAAAATGAAGAACTTAACTTGGAAAAATGAAGAACTTAATGGCTGCAGTCTATAATTCTAGGCTGTGAAAGTTATTGTGAGGGTGGGTGTGACCAGCTCTTTGGCTGTGTGGGAAATAAACCAAAAGGCCTAAATTGTAGTGTTTAGCCAGAAATAAGTAATTCTGGCAATTTTCATTAGAATGATTAAACCCTGGAGTAGAGCACCAAAATGACATAATCTTTAGGCCTTTAGTTAAAAATAGGATAGATTTCAATTGCTTTTTAACCCCTAGGTGGTAGTGGAAGCCAGAATTTACGCATGAGTTGTTAACAAAAGCCATTCACATTTATATACAGCGTAGGTATAGTTATATATAAAACATGTATGTAAATAACTGCATACTTATAAAGAATATTCTCATATCCATGTTTTGGATATGACGTCAGTTTTATATGATTATAAAGGGTTTTTTTCCTTTCCCTTGCTTAGAGTTAGCTTCTGTGATCTCGATGGTCTGAGGTTCTGTACAGTGCCAAGGACTCTAAGCCTAAGCAGGCTCATCATTCAGGTTTATGCAGTGGATTGGACGACCTGTCTATCTTTTGGTTGGGGCCTGTTCTAGACTTCTAAAAGGATCACAGAATGAAGCTAGGGGAAATGTCAAAAAGAAGTACATTGCACTGAAATAGGAAAACTATTTCAAAAAACTAGGATAGAAGGTAAAATGTTCCTCCACGTCCCTGCATTTGCAGTTCCTTTCCACATGTTCCCATAGTCTTCAAATTTGAATCACCAAAAGCTTTCTGAGGGAAAAAAAAGAAAATGTTAAAAGTATATTTTCCTCATTTGATGCTTTGTAATTTAAACTTTTTTTTTTTAAATTGAAGTAACTGCGTCATAATATTATGTAAGATTCAGGTGTGTGTTATTATAAATCAACAGCAGTATGTGCTACCTTAAATTCACCACTTAAAGTTCAATTCTTTCATCATATAGTTGATCCCTTTTACCCAATTTACCCACTTCTCTGCACCCTTCTGGTAACTGCTAACTTCATCTTATAGTCTAAAAAGTTAATTTTGGTTTCATTTAGTTCTTGCATTTGTTTCGTGTCTGTAAATACCACATCTGAGTGAAATTGTAAGGTGTTTGTCTTAGTCTGACTTATATCACTAAATATAATACCCTTTAGGGCCATCCACATTGTTGAAAATGATATTTGTAACATTTTTACACATTTCCCAGTTTACTTAAAATGTTGAAATATATAGCGGCGGTTGACCTGCTATTTTGAAATCATTTAGGTTTCATTTAAGTTCCACTTTTTGCTTCAGAACGCCTCCTGCATTTTTCTTCTGTTTGCAGCAGTCATTTTCATCAATGGTAACTAGATGGCAGACCATTTTCTTTTGTGATAAAATTAGATGGAATGCACTAAAGCCCAGATTGTCACTTTGCAATCTCTAGAGAACTTAAAGATGAGAGAGGGTGGCTCAAAATGCAGTGTGGCACTGATCCTGGCAGATAATTTTAGCACAAGACTGGGTTTTCAGAGTTTACATTTAAAGGTACTAGTATATATAGTTAGTGCCAACATGTGAGCGTAGGGTCCACACATGAGGGGTACCGCTGCATTATTTGTGGAGTTTGCCACCTTCCCCCAAATACTTTGTTTTTTGTAATTCTAGGATTTTAATATTGTATAAAATTGGCTAGCTCAAGTAGGCACTCCTTACATGAGCCATTTCTATGAAGTTGGGATTGTGATAGTAACAGGGACTGGGGAGAGAGCAGTGAATACTTGAAGCTATGTCATCTTAGATACAGGTCTCACCCTGCTGCTTACGTGCTTTATGACATTGGGCAAATTAATGAAGCTTTCTGAGGCTTCCTTTCCAACAATAAATTAGAGAAAACACTTTCTTTCGCCAGTTGTTAGAAGAATTATATATAACAATAAAAATGTCAAGAGTTTAGCACATCCTCTGTCCATAACTAATACCTATAAGTCTTTTCCTAACCCCTCTTGTTCTGATCTATCACTTGCTCAGTATTTTGTCTTCTAAGATTTAAAAAACAGACGACAGGTAATATTAATCCCCCCCTTTATACTTATGTCTGGAAATCCTTATAAGCTTTCATTCCTTCATTCATCAAGTGTGCCAGGATGTTTCCCTAAGCCCCCAGTCCTTAGGGAGGCATCCAAGGAAGGAGTGGCGTTCACATTCTGGTGCCACCAGGAGACATGGGAGAGCCCTGAAGCAGAAGTGTGAACCCCGGGGGAGTGGAAAGGTTGGGGAGGGTTAAGGTTGAATCCATAGGGGTGGCTGAAGTGCTACTTAGGCAAAATCAGGAAGAATAGGAAATAAAGTGTCAGGGATAGAGAGAATCATTTGTTTTGATCTGGGCATGAGAGAGAGGATTTCTGAATGACATCTAGGATTTAGGTTCCTGGTGGTGCCATTTCGCAAGATTAAGAATACGGGAGCATTTTTATCAGAGCTAGAGTTTATTTTAAGAGTTGGCTAACCTGATATTCCAGAATTTTAGATGAAGAAACTCAGGGACCCTTAGGATAGTGTTGAAGATTTAGTCAAGGTTACTCAGATATTCCCAGCTTTAACAGGCATGGAGTAATTAGATTGCTAAGAGGCCCTAAAGAACAGGACTGAAGGTATGATGTGTTCTACTTGAGAATTTTACGCATGAAACATCAAGGCATTTCTGTCTTTGTAGCAAGAGAAGGTCACTGCAAGCTGTCAGAATTGAGGAGGAGTAGTGAAGTGGAAAAAAAAGGGGAGAGCTGAGGTCAGATTCTGAGGAGTGAGTGAGTACGTTGCCAAATCCTCATCCTAGTAAGAGCAGTGTGGGGGTGATTCAGGCTGAGTTAACACAGCAGGAGCTGTCAGCGCAGAGCCAGTGTCAGTGTCCAGTTCTCCACGGGCCAGGAGATCAGAGCTGGCGACAGAAGACAGGGAAGCAAAGCCTTGGTACGTGGTTATGGAGTTGGTCCAGAAATTCCATGGGTAGCAGCTGGTAAGGTGCCTGAGGACCTCCTACAGGCTGGTCTGCCTGTGCTGCTCTTCGGCATTTGGCTAATAGCTAACACCTTGCAGTTTTGTTCCTTTGAGCTTTTTCATGAAGAAGAAAGTTACCAAGTGTACTGTTAGCCCAGATTTGTTGTTACATTACTTGTGGTCTTTTGAAATTCTTTTGGAAAGAACTTATATTTTAAAAATAGCTTATAGTGTTCATTTCATCTAGTCTCATTCTTTAGACATAGTTGGTTAATATTTTTGCTGCTAGAAAAATAGGATAATTAGAATCCTGTGACCTTTTTTATTAATAGTGAAAAAACTGTATTTATAAAATGAAACTTTTATCTATAGACACATGAAAAAATGGAAGTTTAAAAAATAAAATTTAACGTATATAATCCTCTTCTTCACTTCCAATCCTAGACTAAGTCCCAGATGTTTTAGGACATTTTATGGTTCAGCATAGAGTTCAAATACATGCATTATATTACATCTAATGTTTTCCAGATTTGATTGGCTCTCTGTTTCTTTAAATACTCATGGTATTTCAATAGTGCGCCTATAACTAATAATTAAAGAAAGGAACACCCATTTTTTTCCTTATATATCCTAGTTGTCTTTCCTCCACACACAAGAAAAGATTTGTTTATTGCTTGAAGTCTTTATTTCTGCTGAAAGAATCATTTCTCCTTGTTACCAATTATAACTTAGAATAGTTTTCAGACTACTGAGTATTTCAATGGTTTAATATTATCTCCATCCTCTTAAAGATAGTTATCACAAAATTTTCATCCACTTGAATTTTTCTCAGTATCCATGTGAACATTGAACTTGTTAACTGTATCACTGAGGTAAGATCAACCTTTTAGTCCATGCTGTTCTGAGCATCAATAACACCTAGGTGCCTACAGTTCTCCTTACAAAAATAAAATAATTCTAGGGTAGTTTTTGTCTTTCAAATACATTTAAGGACATAATTTTAGGGAAAAAATATGAGAATTTTTTATAGAACACTTTGCAGGAATAGGGAGAAGTGGTTAGAGATCTCTTGTTTTTGAGTACAACTTAATTTTGTCTTTTTAGCAATCCAAAAGGGCCATTTCTAGAAAGTGACCAATTCAGTAAAGATAAAATCAGCCATCCAACCTGCATGGTATTTACATCTGACTGGTGACTAATAAGTCTTAAGTTTTGTGCTGAGAGTAACGTGCCACTTTGGCATTCAGACCTACTTGAGTTATAGTTAACCTGTGATGAAATTCACATTTCCAATAATGATTAGTTCTCAAAATTTAATGTGCAATATACATGATACATCTTTATTTATGATATGGATTTCTATGTGAATTCAAATCTAGTAGATTGCGACCCCTCCAAAAAAAAAACTATATATATAGTAAAACATCAAAGACTAGCTCTGTTGTTTTTGACAATGTAGTTGTTATCCAGTCACAGATTATTAGAGTTGGAAGTCACCCTTGAGATGATCCTGATGAACCCTCTCATTTGATAAATGAGAACACGGACTTTAGGGAGAGAAAGTGATTTGTTCAAGGTCCAAGTTAGTGTGGATAGGCAAATACAGAATAGAGATGAGTAAAGCTAGTTGTCTTTCCTTTATCATGGTTTTCCCACCTCTCACTTGAAATGTGGCGTGAAACTGGTTACTAGAATGTAGTAGACATAGTATGTGATGCAGATTTGAAGGTATGGAATTAACACTCAGTTCTGGGTTCCCTGCTGTTCACCAATGACCCTGTGTCAGGGATTCAAATTTCCTGATTCCCACTCTTGTTCTCTTCTCCCAATCTCATACTTATTAAAGTCTCTTCAATTTAAGCAAGAGGAGCTTTTAATCTTTCTTACCTATAAGGAAACGAATTTACAAGCAATTTATTTCTCTTGGTCACAAATTGTGTAGAAGGAGCCAGTACCAGTTGCATGAGAGACAAGGAACTCTGTGAGAAAAACTTCCTCCAACAATAGGAAATCAAATTCAGGTAGGTCAGAATCACCATCAAAAGTAAATGCTACAAGATAAGTTCCGTGTGGCTTTTTTTGTTTTTTACCAAAGTTCAATGATAACTTGGCTATAATGTTAGAAAAGGCATAGTACACTAAAGAATAATCTATATACCCTGGGGAAAAAATAAAAGTATATACTTCCTTCCCCTCCCAAACCTCTGTCTGCAATACTGATTAATAGGTTTATATGTGTCATAAAGCTATCAACTTTTTGAACTAGGTAATATATTCGAAATAGCACAGCAGAATGCCTGCCTGGGTTCAAACGATAGTACCATCATTTTCTAACAGTGAGCCCTAACTTCCCCATTTGTGAACTCATGCAGTGTTTCTCAACTCTGGCTATATGTTAAAATCACCTGGGAGAATTATAAAGATAACACAAAGCAAACAAAATTGTGTCAGCCCCTTCCCCCAGAAAGCTCTGATTTTAATTGATTTGGATGGGACTGGTATTTTTTTGAAGCTTCTCAGATGATCCTAATGGATAACTAAGCTGTCAGACCAATTCCTTTGAAGTTCCTTTCAAGTTCTAATTCTCTGCAATTCTGAGATTTTTATTTTAATGCTGAGATTTTTTTTTTAAAGATTTATTTATTTATTTTAATTTTTTTATACAAGCACTGGGTACAGTCAGAAGAGCAGGAGGGTGAGAGAATTCACCAGAGCGGGGAGCAGAACAGGCAAACTGACGAAGTACACTGCTTAGGGGAGCAGCGGGTGGCAGGAGAGGTCTGCCTGCCATGTGGGACCCTCACCCTGTGGCCGGGAATCGAACTGGCACTGCAGAGGCTGTGGGCAGCTTCACAACCCAGTGCTCAACCGCTGCGCCACCGGGGAGGCCCTAATTCTGAGATTTTTAATGTCTAGTCCAGGCCCTCAGCATAACCGTCCTTCAGTACTTGAAAAGTGACTTGTTTTTATGTTAACATTCATGTCAAAAGGAATGTTTATTACCACGGGAATCTTAGATTTGTTAAAAAAAAAAAAAACAAAAACAAAAACAAACCCTAATAATCAGCCAGATTTGTCTTTGGAGAAACAAATAATAAATCTCTTTTATTTGATGGCTTTCCTGATACATGAAGATCACCTTTATGAGTCATCAAAGTTATCTCCTAAGTCAGAATGCTCCCAAGTTTTCCCCTCTCATTTGTATTACATTATTACCATATCAGCATCTTGCTTGTTCTGCTCTGGTAATAATCTTGGTTCTGTCAACTCAGAGAAATTCACCGTAGCAGTTAACACAGTCCCTTGATGACCAGAGGAAGGAGATGAGGGGGTTTTGGAGATTGTCCTCTCAAGTGCTTATTGAGCAGAATGTTTTAATGAAGTCCCTACCATAGTAAACAGTTAATTGTGTATTGATGCTCAATGATCTGTAGACACATTCACTAATAAACATAGTAGATGATGCAATCCTAGTATTTTGGAATTCTAACTATATATACTAGGTATGGTTCTAACATTTAAATAAATTAGAAAATTTGATTATTGCAATCATCCTATGAAATAGTACTTCACTATATTCATTTTATAGAAAATAAATAAACCAAACAAAATATAAATAAATAAAAATAGAAGTAAAAAAAAAATACAAGGCAGGTAAGTACAGAGTACATATTTTGACATATTTTGCCTCTGACTTCACAGGAAGTGGTAGAACTCGATTGTGAACAAGGCATCTTACTGCAGAACCTGTCTGTAATCCTTTTCCTATCAGTAGAAATATCCTCATCTGTAAAATAAGAATGTTGATTTTTAACTACCTTGCCACCTCCAAGTTCTTAGGAATGTTTGTATATTCTATACGCTTAAACCAATGAATTTAACATAGTATATTCAAATGAAAAGTCTCTAGCCCCTTAGAGCTATTTCTAATGCATAACAAGCCAAGAGGTTTCCTTTTATTTTATTTAAATCACAAATACAATGACCTAGTTTATACAAGAAGCTACTCTTTTTATTTTATAGTCATACACGCATATACAACACGTATATAAAATTAAGGAATTTAGGTTCTATTCTTTCACCTGAAAGTCCAGAAAGAATCTGATCTGAACCTTGGTATATTTCACTCTAGAGTTTCAAGCCTTGTGGCTCATGAAGTCAGTTACCCTTAGTTCACAAGTTGGAAGTTGGGAGTGAAAGAAGTTACATGGAAGGTGTACAGTTCATGCTCCCACCTAAACAGGTAAACTAGGTTATAGATACACTCAAATTTGTTTTATAATACCTGCTGTTTTAAGAAACCTCAAGTTACTTCAGAAGCTTTTTACCATAAAAACAATTTATATGCTAATTATGTTATTTATTCTCTAAAGTAGATTTTTAATGAATTCTACTAGACAATCTTTGTCCAATTTGCCAAATAAATTTCCTAAAACAAATTTTGTTATTCAGTGAGTATTTCTTCAGTTGACTCAAACAGAAAGTTTCTGACTATATCATTGAAAACTCATTTTAAAAAACCCTTGCTGATGTGCAATGATCCTTTGTGTTCTTACAGTTTCCAGTCTGAGAACTCTGTATTGATTCTCATTTTATATGAATATTATTTTCTAGTCCTTGTCTGATTCATTCTGAAAGCTCAATCTCTCTCTGTAAAGCTTACATACTTGAGTTTGTCAGTAAACACCATGCTACAGGGAACTAGAAACATTTCAGAGAAAATCGACCTTGTAGAATCTACTCTCTACCTTACCATCTTAGCTTCACATATGTATGATTGATAACAATAAAATCTATAAAGCCAGCAAATAAAATATTTCCATTCACTGTGAGTCTTGGCCTACAGTATATCTTCTTGTGTTCATTTGTAGTCCATTCCCCATCTCAACAAATTTTTGTGAACCAGTATTACAAGTATGAGTATCTCATCCATCCATTGTGATTATGTAAACTAAGGCTTGGGTGTTCCTGTGTTTATGTGTCATTATTATGGGCCCTTTAACAGCAAACCTTTCCTTTTAACTGCATAATTTTGAGTTTCCATCTGAGATGAGGACTGTTACTTCTATAGTACAGAAAAGCTTTGTAATCATGCTACTCTTCTTTGTAAATTTTTAATTTCAGCTTTAGTAAGAATTATTTAACACCTTAGAAAGCATCAGAATGAGAAATTGTGATCTTTCTTTTTGTCGACTTTCATATTTACAGTCTTAGATTTGTAGGCTTAAATTGGGTGTGGGAAAACCCAAGATACTGTAACCCAATAGCTTCATTTTATAGATGGTATTTCCTGACACAAGCAGTTGTTTCTTCAATGTCTCCCCATGAGATGGAAAGTCTCATAAGGGCAGGAACGTGATTTAACTTGTTTGCCAGTGGTCCATGCCCTGGAAGGTACTCAGTTTGGTTTGCTGAATAAATAAAGAAGCTAGAACTTAAAAAGAGAAGACTTACACATATTGTCAGGCTAGCAAGTAGTAAAGTATGACCTAGAAACTTTATCTTCTGACTACAAATTTTGTGCCCTTTTTTTTGTGATTAAATAGACTTATACTTGGGAGTCTTATTCTGTCTAAAAGATCAAAATCAATGCATAGTTTACATTTATTGGATACTCTTTTTGAAGCATATAAACTTCTTTCATTGAACCCATTAACTTCTTTCATTGCACCCACTCATTGATTGAAGGAATTTTTATCCATAATTTTTACACATGAAGAAAGTTAGGTTTTCATGTAAAACCAGGAGGTTATATAGAATGAGTGTGAGGATTCAAATCTGGTTTTTCTGCCTCCAGATTAGTGATGTTTATACTTGTCTCCTCTCTCTCTGAGAGAGAGAGAGAGAGAGAGAGACTGCTTTATGTATAGGGATAAGTGTTTGTCAATATAAAGAATTATCCAAACCTATAAGTAACAGTAATTGAAATTATTTAGCCCAGCTCTTTATATTGATATGTTACAGACTCTAAAACCTTTGGAATTTAAGTAAGTCCTGGCTTGGTGTAGGGGTCTGTATTTAAGACAGTAGGAGAAGCATGGCTTCCCAGTTCTTTTCCCAAGTAGTAACCATTCTTCATCTCCAGCACCATTTGATTTGAAGGGCTTATCTTTTTTCTCTTCTTCCCCTAATTAGACTTGGATTTCCTCATTTTGTTTCCTTAAATGATTTGCAGGCTTCAAAGCTTTCCAACCAAATTGCAAGTGCCCCTGCAATGATATTAACACTTAGTAGAGGATTAGCATCTATAGCTGGAAGGAAGAGACTGCCTTTTTTGTTTTATTGAGGAGAATGGAGAAGAATGATGACAAACTAGGAAATGAGTGGAATCCACTGTAAAATTTGTCCACATTCTGTGAAATTGATAAACCTCTTCTTTTCCAATGAAATTTTGGTCCACAATCAGTTGAACTTGTTTCTTGGGAATCAATATAATCTCATCATATCTCTATATTTGTTTGTAAACCCACATGCCAACCACTTTTTAACAAAGGTCATGCATGAGTAATACCAATTTCCTATTCACAGAGATTGAGCACTTGAGAGGGGCCAGTGTTGCTCAGCATTGCTCCTGGTACAGCAAAGAGGCAGCTGCCAGTTACAGGATGTACTATTATGTTACCACCACCATTTAACAGTTTACTTTTTAGCTGTGGCTATTCTTCATTTGTTTCTTGTAGTCCATGACCATAGCAAGTTGAATTTATTTTTTAAAAAGTTTTTTAAGAGAACTTTTCATTTTTCTCTAGCAATTTATATGTTCTTTACCTAGTATCAGACCTTTATAACTTTTTTGTGTGTAAAATGTAAATTAAGTCAAAGGTAGTAAGAGAATCAAGTAGTGGTTCTATGATCTCATTCTTTTGTCTTCTCTTCCTACGTTTTTAAAGAATTCTGATTAGATGTTGTAATCAAGGATTTATATGATGAGATCATTTACATTGCATCTTCCAGTGTGTTCTTTCTATTCTGTTTTTCATTAGTCAAAGATTCAAGGACAGTTAATGATAGGGTGTATTAGGAAGAAAAGGCACTCAATCCTGGTCATTTTGAATTTTCCTTGTATTTATTTCCTTTGTGTTATTGTTATTTACAGCAATGGGGTAAGTGGTAGATGGCCTGCAAAGATGTTCCCATTGGTTATTCCCATGCTGAATGCAGTGCTATCTTGCCCCTTTCCATAGTGTCTGGGTTGGCTTACTGTGACAGAATATGGCAAAAGTGATACTCTGATGGCTTAGAAGAGACAGTTTCTGAGTCACAGTATAAGGAAGTCAAAGCTGTTGTGCTGGAGAGAGAAACATGTAATGTGGGATTTCTGTAGCCCTGCTGCAGCCTGGTCCACCCTAAAATGTGGCAGGGAGGCACATTGGCTCTTCTAGCCCCAGGTAAGCCTGGCCAACACCTCGTGGGGCAGAGACAAGCTACCCTCTGAACGTGCACCAAACTATACCTCCTCAAATTCTGTAGTAAGTGGAAGATGGTTTTAAGCCACTGCATTTGGCGTTGCTTGTTGCAAAGCAACAGATCCCTGAGACTGGATTTTTGTATCTTCCAACTCTACCTTCTTTTCTTGGATCTGATTATTGTTTATCCAAGTACACTGATGACCTTTTATTCTGAGAGGTACCTGCTAGCTGATCAGTGTTTTATTTATTGTGGTAGAAATCTGTTAAGCATCCTTCCACAACTGTTCTTTATTTTCTTTTTTAATGGGTTTTGTAGTTCTCCAAGTAGATGTGTCCCCCAAAAAGCCTCAGAAAGATCATTTCTCTGGAGGCTACAGTGACAACAATTTCTTATAGTTGATTAGGAAAGACAAAATAATACTTCTCTCTTAAAAGAGAGAAAACAGATGACTTATTTTCTCTAAAGAGCTCTTTTCTGTCTATGGACATATCGCAAATTAGACTACACTCACCACTCAGATTCCATGAGTACCTGTATGTTGTTGTACTCATGGATGAACAAAGAACAAAATAGAAGGTTTGGGGATAAAACATGAAGCAAAAGGCTAAGACAATCTCGGGTGAGTTGTAATGTTTGTTTTCTGTTTAAACAGGTTTTCTAAGGAAAACTTAGAAGGTAGTTATTTAATTTTATTTTAAAATTTCTGGAAAGATCTGAGACCATTTTTAAATTTAATTTCCTGAGAAAAATGAATGCTTGTTCTGAGGTCCTCGTATCAGCTTCTATAAGCAATTTCCTTTGAAAGCTCATGGTAGTATTTTTCTCATTTTGTTGTCAGCTTTTTTACTTTAATTAAAGATTTATCATTTTTCCTGTTGTCTTTCTGCCTTGCAATTCCTTTCCTCAAAATCTCCTGAACAGTTGATGAAAAAGAATGACTGGGGTGATATTTGATTCAGCTAAAGCTGAAGTATCTAATCTGTAGAAGAGGCAGGGTTTAGAGGATGGAAGTTGCCTTTCTTAATTGACAGAGTGAATCATATCAAGCTCACCTTAGTGATTTATTTATTATCTCCCATATTTGCAGTCATTATGTATTCAGTAACATCAATTCTGTGAGTTTCATAGTCAGTAGTCAGAATGAATGTTTTGCTGTGATGGAGAGGCCATGTAGGGGGAAGAAGCAGAGGCTCTATAGAGGACAAAAGGAATGGATTTTAGGAGCAAATTCTCTTTCCTTAATTTCTTTTAAAGATACATATTGTATTTCAGTCTTATCTAGGTACATGTGAATTTCTACTTGGTCATCATCTCTCCAATTCTAAAATGCTATTAAAAGCTAACTATGTATTTTTTTCAGTGTTTTCAAACATATTTCAAGTCTGTATATCTTGTTTTGCAGTTGTATTTTAAATTTCTGAAAAATGGTAGCACCATGCTCTTAACTCTAAGACATGGGTTCCCATAGGACATTTGGCAACATCTGAGGACCCTCTTGGTTGTTCTGCCTTGAGGCAGGTAGATGCTACTTGCTATTTAGTGGATAGAGGCCAATATGCTGCCAAGTTTTTGCCATGTGTGGGATTTGACAGACAGTTTAGACAATCAATGAATGTATGGGTGAGAGGTCAAGTGACTCTAACAAGGGATATGTAGTGTGTCTTTTCTACTTTCTCTTTCCTCAGAGGTACTGAGGGAAGGCTTTGACACAAATAGGGAAGGCTTTGACACAAAGGCTTTGTGTCCCTGCTAGTTCAGGTAATGTACGTATATAAATGGATTTTGCATTTCAACAATAGAGCTCAAACTAGATGATTTTTCAGGTGTAATGTGGGAGTGTGTTTGTATTGGAAAAGTCTTGCCACCTATGGCCAGAGATAGATGTCATTTTAACAGATGAGAATTGATGGCGAGGTTGATGTCAGGTTCTCAGCTTAGTGTCCTGAGGTAGAATGAATAGTTTTACGGCTGTCCCAGAGTTACATTCCCTAATAGGAACATTTCAAAAGAAATGGTGCATTGTGGGGAAAGCACAGATACAACTTCCAATTAGAAAACAACAATACTTCAGTGTGTTCCTTTCTTTTGAAAGTCAGGAACCAGTGTGACCGATGATGCCCCTGTTTTAGAAAAGAGGACACTTTTCTCTTTTGCGATGCTTTCTCTTCTAGTCTGTGGAATTTAGGCTTTGATGATGACAGTTGTTTTTGCTGAGTGAAAACATTGCTTAATACATTATAACAATATTATTAAGAAAAATAGAATCAGTAACTTCCTCAGTAGGAAGGTTTAGCAGGGAATTTATTCCCCTATTTGTGGAGTAGGTTTAAACATGGATCTGAAGGATTTCCCCCCAGAATGTCATTCATAATTTTTCATAGTGCCCTCCTATGAGTGAGTGTCCAGAGTAGTTCTGGATGTTTTGAAGAAGTCATGTTAAAGGTAAACAGTGAGATGGTCCCAAACAAGATACCACATTCATATTAAATCGGTATTGAATTTTGGACTGATTTTAAGAACTGCTGTGAATTAAGGACCCAGTTGAAGCAGAAGTAAAAGGGAAATCAGAATCAATTGCTTCCTTAGTTCTTTGCTAAAGCTTTTACAAATTGCCTTGTCATTATGAGAATTTACAGGATTGTGGATTCCACTGGGAATCTGGTTCAGAAATCTCTGACTAGCAGTGTAAATTCAGGGTCTCAGAGGGGGAAAAAAAATCAGACACATATTCATATTGTTCATATTGTTGATAAAATCTCCATTTCATGTTGCTTATTAGAATCTTTGTTCAATTGTTAAATTTTAAAGTTGCTCTTTTATCTTTGGATAGGAAAGGGGCAGGGAGAATCAAAGTTTTCAGTCAACTTCTTGAACACTGCATTTTTTGAATAGATATTTTGAGAAAATGTACGATCACAAGAAATTTATTCTCTAGACTGAGAACTACACTTATAGCCTCTTCCTTTCCTTTGCCCCTTCCCACCCCTTCATATTCATTTTGATAACTTATACTTTTTTTTCCCCCTTGGGTAGGAATGGGCAAATGAAGGTGATTTCAAGACCCTTCACCTTCTGGTTCCTGCTACCCCACAGCATCTTTTCCTGCCCCTTTGCACTCTGAACTCAAGACCCTTGAACTTTGATTCCTAAACACTCTTCTGCTGCTTCTTGCTTCTAGGTCTTCACTCATGCTGTTCCCTTCACCTCAGACACTCGATTACTTTTTATATGGAAACAGTATGCATCCTTCAAATCTTCACCTAGATGATGTGTCTTTCTCCAAGAAGCCTTCCCTGTAGCATCTAGTTTTTAATTGACTTTAATGTTGACACTAAAATGTAAGTTCAAAGAAGGTGAAGAATGTTGTGTTCATTGGTGTGTCACCACAGCAGACCTTGGCACTGGTGGGTTTTCAACTATTTGTTGAATACTTGGAATGAATATTTGAAAACTAAATTGTTTGAAAGGAGAAACCAATGAAGCTGGAAGTGATTAGTGAAAATGAGGAGTTGACCTGAATGATAAGCTCCTCAAGGAGGGAGTTTGACATAATGTTTTAACTGTTTCCCTCTTCCTTCCTTCAGTTTTTCTTTCTTACAGCAATTCATTCAGAAAATAGATTCTGAGAACCCATTATATTTCAGCATTGTTATAAATACTCAAGATATAACTGAAAAATCCCTGCCCTTGTGAATTTACATCCTAATGGATTAAAACAAATTAAGTATGAACATAGAAAGTAGCTTAGCATGCTAGTAGGGCAGTGAGGAGGCCAACTTGAGGGGCAGAGTATATTGCAAAGTTGAACTTTGAGTGGTTTCCCTTAACAGCATAATTTTACTTTGGAAAGTAGGTGGGTAATGGAGAAGTATATATAGCTTTTGAGCAAAGGAGACTTTTAGTTAGTAATTAGTATGCAGAAACAAGAAGCAAAAAGGCCAACTTAGACAAGATTGCCAAGATGGGGGTAATATCCAGCTTGGAAGAGGGTGGTGGCAGAGAGGTAAAGATGATTAAAGACATTTTTTGAGGGGGATGTATGTGTGTGTTTGGATTTCTTTTTAATTCAGCAATATATTTTGTAAAGATTTCCTAGATGGTGGACTGTCTGATGAAGGTGAAGGCAAAAGAAAAATTAAAACTATAAATTTAGATAGCCCAGGAGAATTATAAGAACACTGAGAAATACAGGACTAATAGTTATGGATGGGATTTAGATATTTTGCATAAATTAAATCTGAGATTTCATCAGACTTAGATTCATTCAGTTGAATCTGTTTAAGCTTTCACTGCTTATCACAATATGTAAGGTGATAAAGTACCCAAGACAGATGAGGCCTGTGCTGGTCATAAAGTTTACATTCTAGTGGACATCCTAATAAGAGAATAGAATTGCATAGGAGAGTGTTTGGAAATTTTCTGAGACAAATGTGACTTAAATTCATGAGAATGGATGATGGTGGGTCTAAGGTTGCAGATAATCCTTATTTAAATTTTTATATCTAGGATTTGATAAAATCACATAATGATTATAATCATTTATATAGCAACTGGTATCAAAATAAAGAAATCAGAGCTCTTTCAACCAGCTATATTTTTCTTCTGTATTTAGAAGAACAAAAATATTTCTTCATTTTTAAATTCTAAGCTGTCATTTTGTAAAAGTTCAGGAACTTAATGTCTTTGCCTATTTATTACTTGCAATATCTTACTAAGCTCACTGATGTCAATTTAGGTTAGTCTACAACAAGTGTATGAAAGAAACAGAGGCCAGTGATTCACATGATTTTTAACAGATTTAGCACATGAGTGCCTTTCTGGGCTAGGGAAGTGGTGGACTAGTAAGGAGGGACCCACAGTCAGAGTTTCTCCTGTTGTCTCTGTCTTCCAGTAATAGCAATGAACTGTGAGGTTAGTATCTTGGCTCAGAGATAAGAATGATTTGGCATTGATTCTTCTATTGCTATCTCAAGCTGTTTTTTTTTTTTTTCTTCATCCCCAAGAACAGCACTCTCAGTGGGTGTGGAAGTGGGTGGGACGTGAAGCAATGGTTTGCTTTGCATTGCCTGGCTACAGCTTGGCATTTCTTCCTTTTTTTCTTTCTCTTTGCGTCATTGCCACTGGTGCCACTAATTTTGCCTTCCCCCTCCATCCTTGTTTCTTTGGGAGCAGCTCAGTGTCTCAGCATTATATTTCCTTGGAGTCTTGGCAGTGTTCTCAAATAATCACCTAGGAGATATTATCCATCCCATCTTACAGGATTAATGCTAGAGGAATTCATAAAAGACAGAGAATGTCCTTACTGAATCTTTTCATTCCTCTCAGGTTGTCTTTTACTGTGGGATATATCCTAAATGAATATACACTGGATACCCTGCCCACTGCAAGGCAGGGGAAATTACCCAGAGAGTGAGAGCACTAGAATAGTGTCAACCCCATTCCCTCCAGTGAGTCCAGCACTCGAAAGCTAGCCTCCCCTAAGGATGTAGAAAGGATGTTCACCTCTTCAGACAAAGTGTAATTGGAAGACATGGTTTTCATCGTTCTTCCAATCCCAATCAAAGAAATCTGTCACATTAGTTTCTCTCAAGCACTGATCCTACTCATGTCTCCTTCATCTATTTCTGTCCCTTATATGATTGTAACATTTCTTCTCAAAGCTGGATGTTTTCTAAGTTTCCTAAAGAAGAAAGGGTTCTTGAGGCTTATCTTGAGTTAGACTTTAATGGATGGATAAGATTGGGGTAGGGTGGGATGGAGGCTTATTACAGACATGGGTTTCAAAAGAAATAACATGATTGGGGTCCAATAAATAGAACATGTTTTCTACACTGAAAGCTTAATGAAAGGTTGTTTGGCAGAATAGAACTAGAAAATTAGGATTTACTCAGTGATCTCTCACATGGGAGAATTCAGTTCACTTTATCTATGTCTCTTATAATCTTTATACATAAGTTTTCTTTTTCCTTTTTTTTCCTAGCCAATCTTTTTTTTTTTTTTTTTTTTTTTTTGGCCAAGTTCACCTGCCAACTCCAGTATTCCTGTGTAGAAGTTAGGATTATTCTTTGTACATTTACTCCCCCTTGTATCCTTGAACTCATGCGATCAGTCCCCTAACTCCTTATTTTACTCATGCATTCTTTTATTCCTTCCTCCATTTACCCATGAGGTTATTTGCTCTAGAATCATTTAAGAAATATTTCCTTTTTCTATATTAACCATTGCATGTCCACAGTAACTTCTATATTTCACCCTGAAAGAATTACAGAGAGATTCCTAGTCTTAACATAACTGCTATTTATTTTGGTACTTAGTATGTTGTGCCACCTTCTTTGTATTCTGGTAACTGACCCCTGTAATAGGCCTTGAAAATAGACACCTGTCCCCAGGATGCCCACTCTACACGAGGTTTTACACCCTTGCCAGCTTGTATGTGATGTAAATGCCAGCTCATATTTTTGTCTTCTCTTTAGTTTATACATTATTTTGTGTCTATTATCATTAACTTTCAAAAGAATTTTCTGTGTAACTTTACTCATGTACATTTACAGTCCTTTACTTATACAAATGACTGAGAGCAGGCAACAGCAGGTCCCATAGGTGATCTGATGTGTATTGACATGGAAGTGGCCACTCAAATGAATTTCTGCTTTGGGCAACATGAGAGGAGATTTTGATTCAATAAACTGTTTTTCAGTGACATAGTGTGGGAGTATCAACTCTCATCACATCAGAAAACATGTTCTTAAAATATATTAATTTATTTTTATGTGCTTCGCTTTTATATGAGTGCTTATTTGTAAAGGGCTAATGTACTTTACTATTATTATGCCTACAGATGTAATTATTTCATAAACAATACAATACCGCTGATGGGCTCAAGCTGTTATTTTTTGTGTGTCACTGGGAAAGTGGTTAGAAAATGCAAAAGGAACAGGTTTTTGTTCCTTTCCTTAAGAACAATGTGTGTGTGTGTTTAGGTGTATGTGTGTGTGCTTTTTACATTTAAAAATTAACAAAAGAGAAAGGGAACAATGTCATACTCTTTATATTTCTTCCAGCATGTTGCTTGGTACTGGACATTTCGTAGATCTTCAGTAAAGAAATGCCTATGGGCCTAACTTATATTACATTAAAATAGCTGACTGAAGGATCCTTTTAATGACTTGCTGTAAAATGAGAAAGTGCACTGGATGATGAAATCCAGAAATGAAAGAGAAATTACATCTATCTATGCACAAAGGCAATTGAGAGGTTTTCATGACAGCTCATGCCGAAGTGTTACTTAAGGCACTTAGCTTTCTCTGAAGATGAATACCAACAACAATAATATTGATGACTTTATCTAGTCTTTTCAAAGAGCTAGAGCAGCAGTGTGATTTGCAGCCATATAGCTTTCACTTGCATCTGAGTGCACACATAGCCAAAGGAAAAAATACCGTGGGCTGCTCCTAAGAGGCGTGAGTTTGACTGTGTTAATTCAATGTAACAGGATTTTTTTTCTCCAAGCACCTATTTGTCCTCTTGCATGTCAGTGCGATGGAAAACATTTTAAAAATATAAGTTCTGGTGTTTTCCCTAATGTTATAGATGACGTAGAAAGGAAAATAAACTGGTAACATATGCTGCAACTGGCAAAGAACATAAGATGGTCTGCGATTTGGTATGAATTACAGGGCTTCACATCACAGTGTTTACAGAGTTCAGAAGATAAGAACTTGGCAGGGCTATAGTACCCCAGGGAGCAATATGGAAATGGTAGATTTTGAATCAGCTTTTTAGGGACAGATGGGATTTAGACAGATGAAAGGGGATGCTGTGACAAGGAAAAGGGGCTTGCTGGGGTTAGGGAAGGGAAGTTTTGAGAGGAAGCAGGATGGGGAGTGGTGTCAGTGATGGGTGACAGTGAAGATGGCTGAGCTGATGTCTGGCTGTACATGTCTGGCCAGTACTGAGAGGAAGTGATGACAGTTGGAGACCCCAGAAGAGCCTTTTGGGGGCTGAGGAGGTCCCTGTGCTTCCCTTGACCCATCCACCATTGGCTGCTGCTTCCTCCTGGTTGGCTTCAGGCTGTTGGAAATGAAACTGACATCTGTCTCTTGGATATATCTAGATACATTTATTCACATCTGTACTCCCTTGGGGTGGGAATAAAGGGGAGAAAATTAATATCTGTCCATTTCATAAAGATTAAGTTTGTTCTTAGTATAGATCACTTATTACAACCAGCTAAAGGGAAAACCTTTTACAAGGTCATCTAAATAGAGAAATCTCTGAGTTTTAGCTGTGATTAGTGTTTCTACTGTACTGGAAAGAGAAAACTTAAGAACAGATACATTTTTAGATTGGTTGAACTTTTTTATTGTATTTGATAGCTCTATAAAGTAGACCAAGCAAAGGAAGAGTGAGTGTTGCTGCTTTAAAATAGGGAACAGCCTGCTCCTTGTCGAATTAGGGAATCTCTAGGACTCTGTCACATACATTTTAGTCCCACTGACATATTACTCCCACATCCTTGTGGGTAGTAAAGTTAAAATTTTTAAATGTTCTTTGATCTTCCACCCACTGATCTAGTAGACATTTAAGTTCAATACTGCAGCTAGGAGAAAGGGGAGTTGAAATATAATTTATACTGTTAAAAAAAAAGGCTCAAAAATCACAGTCTCTATGTCTGCACTAGTTTAGAAATTGTAACAATAAATTGGTTTCCATTTTTGAATGTGTTGTTAGTCATCACACTTTAAATTACATGGCGTTACTATTTGTGACCTACTTAAAATGGTCGTCCCTGCAGCGGGAACAATATGTGTGCAACCAATGGTTGACTTGTAGGCTTTTTTCAAAGCTGTCTATTAATTGCAACCATATTTTGAACATCAAGAGGTTAAGTAAATACTGACTATGATTCTCTATGGGCTGGATTTATTGGGCGAATAAGTGTGACAAATCTTTATCTAGGGAACCACTTAGTAAATAGTTGCTATAGTAATTAAATGACTCTCTCCTGCTGTGTGTTAAGATAGGACACATTTTCCAGCGTGCTCATTTATTTATGAAGAGCGGTTCCCAGAGCAAGAGTCAAGAGAGCCAGCCCTACCCTAGTCATAGTCACACGCTGCTCTGTGGGCTTGAGCAAACCACACACAGCCTTCCTCTCCTCATGTATAAAATGAGGCATTGTTTATCATCTCACTAAATGCCAATCTTTTTAAGGCTTTTATGCTCCCAGCTAGGCTATAGAAATTTGGGGAATGTAAAAAGATAAATACAGGCCCTTGGTCTCCAATGACTCAAGTACTTGATCCTCTACTTCCTTCAAGCATGGTTGATTCATCCAGATAGACATTTGTAGGCATACATCAAAATGAATCTTACATCAAATAATGCTGTTGCCTCCCTCAACCCCTATAGAGCCTGTTAGAAATTTGGCAGATTTTATTAAGAAATAATTGATCCCTAAAAGGAAACCATTATGATTCCTTTAAAAATCCCAATCAAAAATTGCATGCTTCTTACTTTGCTAGCCAGAAGAAAGAAGTGTTCTCAGGGAGTTCCCTGTGGGTCAGATGACAATAATATGATTCATTGGGGCTTTCAGGGAGAGAACTTTGTTCATAGTGGGACATGGGCAGTGAGCAAAAGCTTCTTTCCCAAGAATGTTTGTAATGTAATCTCTCTATTCCCATTGGCTAATGAGGCTTACCCTTCCATGTGCATATTTCTATCATTATGCTTGCTTTTCGAATAAAGGCTTAATTTGTTAAGGCTGGGCAAGAGTGATAAAAATAGGAAAAGTTAAAACAACCCCACTAATAATAAATTACTGTTTTTGAAAGTGACCTTTGAACTTGCTTTTCTTGAAAACTTGAGTTGTTATGTTTGTATTTAAAGTGCATTGGGTGTGTGCGACTGCACTCTTGCACATGGGTATCATATGCCATCTCCCACTCTATGGAAGTGGAAGAGGAAGGTTTGTACTAAAGACTGGATTTTTCTTTCTGGTGGATTTAATATGTATTTCTTTAAGAACATTTCACCTTTTTTTGGATCAGTTTGCTTATACGTTTTATATTTACCCCATCAAGAGCTTCTAATTCTTAATATTTCTTGCCAGTTGTAAATCTCTATAAACACATAGTTTAAGTATTGTTGCCTACATTGCTTGTCCTTTACTCAGTCAACATTATACTGTTCTAGATGTTTTCTAAAATGTCATTTCAAAGGGTCTTCTGCAGAGGGTCAGAGAATGCAGTTGTACCAGAATGTACTTCAGTAAACATTTGGTGGTCCATGTAAGGAAGAATGATTGGAATGTGCTTTCAACTTTAATGCCCACTCCAGAAATACTTGTTTACCTTTTTGTATCCAAAGCTGAAACTTTGGACATTTTAAGTTTTCTGGCATACGCCTCCATTTGCAGAGAATATTTGCTGATTTCCTGTGTACACACAAGTCCTGCCATGTTGGCTATAGCAGTAGTCCTTAATGTGGTGGGTCAGAATGGGACAGTCATAATTGCCTTTGGTTTCTACTTTACACCTTTGTGCATTGCAGCACAAGAAAACTTGCATATCTTTATTTTTCTGAGAAATAAAATACTTATTTGTCATTATGAACAGAGGAGATATGATCTATATTATATATATGTGTGTTAGCATAAGGTTTATGGCATATAAAATGCTTTCTTATCTGTTACCTGAAACCCAAATATATTTTGGCAAAACAAAATATAAAATACTGAATTTTGCTATACACACATATTCTACATTGCTATAAAGCTATTTGGGTAAAATGAAATGACTTGACATTAAAATAGTAGATGTGGGCAATTTTAGGAATACAGGTAAAATACTATACTAAATACTAGCAAAATACTATACTATAGTATACTAAAATAAGCAAGTCATTCTGTCTCAATGGAAGGTATCTTTACATTCTGTGTACTACTTGGGTAAATAATGGCTTCCTTGACCTGAAGTGTTTAGCCATCACCTGGGCGATTAGTTGGACAGGGTTTCAGCTAAAATAATATTTGGACTGAATGACATAATCTTGCTGAAATGAGATTCTATGACATATCTTTTATTAGCACCAATATGACTGTTGTTTTAAAGCAAGATGCCTAATAGCACATAATAAAATGCCTTTGAATATGTCTTGTGTTTGTACCAATGTTGGTTATTTGGCTTGAGCAAGTTCTTTCATTTTAGAATCTTCTAAAATCTGAAATAAGGCAAAGCTTGGAATTGGTCATTTCCTCAGGCCAGAAACTCAATTTCAGTTTTTTTAAATTTTCATAAGGACTTTGGGTGTTGACAAATACCTCGGTACAGTCTGATTAAAAGGAACATCATATATGCTCTACATTGAAATTGTTACTTTGATGGTCTCAACGGAGTACACTTACTTCTCTCTTTCCAGGTGCCTTCTAGAAACTTGTTTATCAGCCAGAATAGACTAGTGTTTCTCAAGCAGGCTCCTTGACTCTCTGAAGTCATAGTCACCTAATGTTCAATCTCTGTCTTCATTCTTTCTTTTAGCCACATTCTCCTGATCTAGGATAATTGTTATCACTTACATTCCTTAATCCTTTATTCTTACAAGAGCTCTCCAGCTGCTGACAGTTTTACAGAAGTCTGTGGCAGTCGGGTAGAGTCTGAACTTCTGTGATGTCTGTATTTTGCACATTGTCTAGGCATTCCTCCTAAACTGTGCTCTCCTCATCTGCCTCCTTATTAACCTGCTTTGTTTATAATTTAGTTTAGTTTCTAGTTTTGTGGGTTTTTTTTTTTGCACTAAACCTCTTTGCATTCAAACTCATTATTTAAAGTAGAAAATTTCCCTGACTTCTACTTGTTCTGTCATTATTTCAAATTTTATTCTTATCACCATATTTCATCTCCTAAGGGCATTTAAGGTTTCTACATCACATTTTATGACCTTTCAGTCGTGGAAGAGCTTATGCTCAACACAGTTAAGACATGAATCATACAGTAGTCATAGTTTTTTCCTGTTAATATTTTTTCTGATTATAAAACATATTAAATTATTACCCAAAACCTTTTAAAGTATTAAAAATCCTTTCAATGTTCCTAAAGCCCAGAGATAATGTTTTGGGGGCATTTTCTTCTAGTCCTTCTAATCTATGAAACTAAATAATCTAACTTCTTTATAATCACTGCCTCTGTCTATTCCCCACACAAAGAATCAAAACAAAACACACAATAGTATGTGAAAGCTAGAAATCCTCTTTTATAATTCCTAATGGGAGGAAGAAGGTAATGTGAACATGTAATAAATAATACAGGAAAACAGGTAGATAGTGCTCTATGATCCATACAAATGAACGTGTGAATGAGGGAATAAATAAATGAGGGAATTGATAAAATAAAGAATGTGAGAGTAAAGGACTATTAAATACATTATAACCTCATGAGGTTTCAGGAAATGGAATGTGTGTGTGTGTGTGTGTGTGTGTGTGTGTGTGTGTGTGTGACTCGGGTAGGGGGGTGAGTGGAGAATGGTTGTCAGAGCAGCAACAGCTACTAAGAAACAATCACAGGCAGCTCACAAGGGAATGTACATCAAGAGCGCCTGGAAAAGACAGGAAAAATATTCCCTTGCTGCCAACTATACTTGAAAAAATTCTTTCAAATCTGACACTGGGAAGTATGTGCAGAAATTCGAGTTCCAGAGTCAGGACTCACTGGGTGCCTTCTTGGAGACCAGCTACCACAAATCCTCTGGGCTATCTTTGGCATTTAGTTTAATCCTGTGGTGCCTTTTTTTTTTTTTTTTTTTTTTTTGATACTTCTATTTGCCAGGTCCCATTTCTGCTAATTTAGTATATGTGGGAGAGCTGGAGCAGACAAAAGTTTGTGAAATGGGAAAAGAATGATTGGTTCAAACTTAATTTATGTGTGAAAAAATCACCACGGCAGCCTACATAGACAGAAAGCACAGGAGGTAATGGGTTTTATCTTTCTGACTTGGTTAGAATGGCAGGAACTGACTCATCAAAGCCAATATTATGGCTGCTATGGGGGATAAAGAGCTATGGAGAAAAAAAATAATTATTTAAATGCAAATACATAAAGTAAACAATATATCAAATGTATTTAAAAATTCTCTTTCTGCAGTTTTGCTTCATGTTTAAAATTGGAGCAAAACATGTTTAAGCTTCAAAGCTTAAAGGATTATTTTTTGTAAGTAGAAAGGCAAATTAGAACATTTAGACCATAGTTACAATATGACAATTGCTAAACAAGAATATACTCATGGCAAGTTGCCCTCACTCCCAATGTTTTTTAAATTGACATTTTCTTTTAAATGACTCCACTCCTTATAAAAAAAAGTAGGTCTGTCATAAATGGTCTGTGAGTGCCATTTGCCATGGGCCCTAGAGCAGCAGGGCCCTGTGTTTGCCAGTCCTGCCATAGATTATACCAGTGAGGCCACACATTGATCCTGGGTTTTAAAATGCTTTCAAGTTATTTTTTCTTAAAAAATCTGTTATATTTAGCAATTAAGCCTAAGTCTAAAGGCTTCAAGTCTCTAGAAATGGCATTTATAATTACTGTCAATTGGCAAGTTAGGTAATTTAGATTTTAGAGTGTGCTTACTTTTCTTGAACAATATGAACCAGGGCAATTTTAAAAATAGCAAAATAAATAAATAAATAAAAATAGCAAAATATTGTCTTGTCTGAAAGCATTGGCATTTTGCAGGTGGATAATAAACAGTTACATACCTGAATATATTAATAATATAAATATTCTAGAATCGGGTGTTTAGATCTTAATCTAGATCAGTGTTTTTCAAATTGCAAGTGAGTGGATCACTAATCTAGTGTTTAGGTGGCTAGCATTTCTTTTGTCAAAATGGAATAGAAAAGAATGTAGTACTCATAGGAAAGACAGGTATTACTTTCTAAAATGTTTATTTCAGATATGTAGGTAGATATTTCTATCTGTATTATATGTATTATGTCTTGAAAATGTTATTTTTTATTGAAGATTGGAATAAAATATAAATTTCTTGAAAAACATAGACAATTTGTTGGTGATAGCTCTCCCTGGAAGTACTGCTAAGTTTGAAAGTTAGAAATTTGCTCTGAAAACACTTACTGCATTCGATGAGCCTCAGTCAAATGCTGCTTAGCAGTCTCTTTTTTCAGACTTTCAGTACAACTCAGAGGAGTTGCTATTACTATTATCCCTTTTCACAAGTAAAGAAAAGGAGTTTTACTATAATTTGTATCCCTGTTTTCTCATTCCCATACATGAAAAGCAGGGGGGGAAAAGTGAGAGGATTAAAATGTACACAATTGACTGCAAATTAGGTGTGTTTCCTCAGTCCCTTTCCCACTCTCCCCTACCTCCAGATGAGTCTGGGCACCTTTGCCAAGATTTGTAAAAAAGTATTCTTTACATAGTTGTCATTACAACAGCAAGGTATTTGTTCCCTGGGACAAGAGCAGACAATGTTTGGTGGCAATGCCCTGCCCCTCCTGTGTTGTCCTGAGAAATACAGCTCTGGCTCAGAATGTTCACGTCCTGCTTGGCCAAACAAAAACTGTAGTCACACCCTCCAAGGAAGCAGGCTGGTATCCATCTTCAGGCACACCTCTTCAGGGCTGCTCCCATCCCAAACATTCCAGACACGCACTGTATACTTTGGGAGAGGAATGTAGTAATTTTTCTCTATCTTGTTACAGTTCCACTGAGTCTTACATTATTATAATGAGCTAAAATTAGCAGGAGGCAATGCACATACGACTAATGAGCTGTGGGCTCAGAATCCCAGCTGTACACATTGTGCCAATAGACCTCAAACCTCAGCGTTCTTTAGCTACAGCTTCTGAATCCATCTAGGTACTGACTAGGAGACTTCCTCTTATACCAAAAATACATCAGCACTCATTAGCTTAGGCTTCTTCTTCCCTGGACTCCGCCTGGATGAGCACTGCCCGTCCTCTTGTGTGTGGCTCTCTTGCTCTTGTAACCTTGGTTGAAAATAACTGATGAGTGTTTTAGATACTGTCATGTATTCAGTCAAGTTAAATTTAATCCTTCTAGTTTATTGAGCTACCCTGTTGTTATGAAGTACTGTATGATTATGTGATATAATTATTAGAAAAATTAGGAGATATAGATAAGTAAAATGAAAAAGAAAATTCTGCCATAATTATATTTGCAGAATAGCATTGCTTTGGGTGCTTATTAAGTAGCTTTGTTATGTAACAGCACCCCCAAATCTCAATGATTTAAATATTTCCCCCACCCTTTACATGTCAGTGGCTGTGGGGGACTAGGGAAGAGCTCTGTTGTCCTCCAAATGTCTTCTCATTTAGAGGTCCAGCCCGACAGAACAGTCTGTGAACAGGCCCAATCTTGGAGTAGAAGGAAGAACAGGCGAGCCCACCCACATAATGCATTTAAATCTTCTTCTAGAATGTGACAGAAATCATATTTTTTCATTTTCTCTTGGCAACATGGCAATGGCTAGCTTCAATGAAATTGGAAGATTTCCTTGGGAAACCTTGCTGGTAGTATGTATGATAGTTTGAGTCACAATAGTTTTTCGTGGAATACAATACCCACATATGCAATCATACAGCAACCACATTCCACTTTCCAGTTTGTGCATATTTACACACTTCCCTCTCTGGGCAAAAGACATTTGCCCTTCCCCAAAGAAGAGTCATTCAAACAGAGCACACCTTGCATTCTTCTTCTTTTTTTTTTAAATAGATGAATTTCTTTCCTTCTATTTTTTTTTTTTATTTTACACAAGAACCAGGGTACAGGCCAGATGCGCAGGAGGGTGAGAGGAGTCACCAGAGGCAGAGTGGGTAACCGAACAGGCAGACTGACGAAATACACTGCTGAGGGGAGCAGCCGGCGAGAGGTTGAGCGCCTCTGCAGTGTGGTTGAGCTGCAGAGGTTGAGCACCTCTGCAGTGTGGCACTCAACCGCTTGCGCCACCAGGGAGGCCTCACACCTTGCATTCTTTAGTATATTTACAATATAGCTCTGATGCATGTAAATTTAAGTGGTTGTGGTCTGCTTTTCTCCAATTCATATATTAAAAAATCTCCACATATGATACATATTTCACTATTTCTATATACACCATATTTCATTATACTTGCTCTAAGTTATTTCGTTAGTCCTCCATTAGTAGGCATTTTAATTGTTTTAGATTTTGCTATTTTAACTAGCTGTTTAAATATTTTTTTCATATTTTCATTTCCTTGAGAATTATTGAGTCAAAGGATAAATGTAGATTTTTAGTGCTTTTTATTGTGTTACAAAATTGTCCTCCAGAAAGGCTTGTTCAGTACAATTTGTGGACCAGTTTGACAGGTGAAAATAGTATCTCATTGCCTCAGTTTGCATTTTTTCAATACAAGTTTATTTCATTGTGTTTATTGAACATTATTTCTTTATGTTTGACTTGCCTGAATTGACTTTTCCCCAACTTTCAAATTGAAAATTTTCATCATTTTTTCCAATCGATCTTTCAAATTTGTATTTTAGGATTTTTTTTGTCCTTGTGTGTTATTTATGCTGCTTTTTTCCTTCTAGTTTGCTGTTTAGTTTTATGTGTATATTTCTTTTTTAACTTTCAGTTTTAAATATTAACAGAACAAAGACATTATATATGGTGACAAAAGTAGAATGGGACAGAAAGAAGAAAGTGGGAATGATAGACTAGGTGGAGATCTCACAGTGACCAGGCAAGACTGAGCTGGAAACTCAAAGAACAGGATGCCCTGAGATGCTCTTATTCCCTGTCATTGGAGTTCATCTTCTCAGACTGGTCTGGTCCTCTCTAAAAGGGGATATTCTCCATTTATAGTATACTCACTGATACAGATGTTCAGAATAAAGCAAATTATCTTTTTCAGTGACAGTAAAGCTAGTGTTTGAAGTGAAGACAGGACCATATCTGTTTTCAATCAGGAAGCAAAATTTGGTACATTATGCTTTGCTTTGGTTTTTGCTTTTTCATCTTGTTGGCATCTTGTTTTAGATCTTGTCTGCCAGGAAGTTTCCTTTTTCTTTTTTGATGAATCAACTTTTTTTTTTTTAAAAAATCAGTGCCACAGTTTAGGAACACCAGTGATATTGCAATATTTTCAGGGTTAAAAGCACTTTGATTAGTGTGAAATTTGTTGTCTATATACTTCAGACCAAATTCTGAAAATTATTGCTTTGAGATTCAGCTGCACCCATTTCTATTCATGCAGTTTTCAAATGTAAGGTTTACTAATTTTCTGACTTAGTGTTATATATATTCACATTAGAAATACAATCCTGTCATTTACCATATATTTTAAAAAATACAACTAAAGATAAGCAATTGGCCTTTCAGAAATAGCACCCATTGTATTATAATCACCCAATCTTCTGTGCAAGTCATTTGCATATTATTTGTTTTAACTAAGAAATCCACTTCTAAGGGAACTATCTGTGTGGGAGTCTCTTTTCTGTGGGTGATTATTATTAAACCAACAAAAGTGGCACATTGTTAGTTGTTTGTATTCTTAGAAGTTTGTTTTAACCTTTTTCTTGAAATTAAATGCTAGGTACTGAAAGTTCAAGAAGTTACGTGATAAAGAAGAACTGAAGGAAAGCGATTTTGATTTCAATCTCCCGAAAGTCTGATTCAGCACTTTCTGTCTTTGAGGGTGACTATAACTCTGGGAAAACCCTCTCTGAGCTGGGTGGACACTATAGAGCTAAGGTTTCATTTGCATATTGACCACTTAGCTTCACACTCTTTTTCAGTCACAGAGTATGCATGAGAAAAATCAAGCCATAGTTGGAAAATGCCAATAAAGAAAAGAGCCCCACAGCCAGAACAGAGCAAAGCTCAGGCACTGCAGGACTCTTGCTTGCTTTTCAGTGTGGTCCTAGCAACAAAGAATTAAAGGACACTTCATCTAGTACTTGATGCAGGCAAGTCAGAGTCTCTCCTGCTAGGGTTTTTCACATTTCTTATCCTCACAAATTACAGTAATCAAAACAACATCAGAAAAGAGATAGACATTTCAGTCGAACATGAAAATGACCCTGCTAAGCAGCACACAAAGCAATAAAGTTCCTCTTGTAAACAGTACCACTTTAAGGTGTAAGCCGACATTTTAAGTAACTGAGAACAGCCCATAAGTAGGTTGTAGATGTATATATACATCCACATAAAATATCCTGGTTTTATTGAATTGAAAATTAAGATATGAAAAGTGGCAGCGCCAGTTCTATCCCCGGCCACCAGCGAGGGTCCCACATGGCGCGATAGACCTCCCCTACTGCGCCCGCTCCTCCCCTCAGCGTGTATTTCGTCAGTCTGCCTGTTCTGCTCCCCTTTCTGGCTCTGGTGAATTCTCTCACCCTCCCGTGCTTCTGACAGTACCCAGTGCTTGTAGAAATAAATAAACCTTTAATAAATAAATAAATAAATAAATAAAAAGATTTGGAAAGTGTAGAAGTTTCCCCATCTTTCTGAGCCTGTGGACAGTATTGCCTTGATATGGTTGATTTAATCAGATGGTGCTCAGGGAGAAGAGTTATAAACAGTTTCTTCTATTTCCAGATGATCTTGAGTGTACAGAACTGTTGATTCCATTTGGCTGGTTCAGCCTTCCTCTACAGATAACTATCAGTGGAATACCTGGCAGCAGAAAATGTCAGAGTATCTGAACTCAACCCCATGATTCCTTGGAAACATTCTTCCTTGAGAATTATAATGTTAAAACTAATGGCATCTTAAAGAATTTTTGGGGTTTGCTTTTACTTTTAATTCTTTCACATAATTTTTATATAATCTGTAGGCAAAAAGTGCCCTACAAACAGAAACACTCTTCTGTTTCTTTCTACAATGAAGGTCTTAACTCTTATGCTGACATTAGCACAAATGCATTTCTTTTTTTTTTTTACTTTTTTTTAAATTTTATATATTATTTTTACATCATTTTTCATTTTTGCAATGTATGCATTTTCCTTTTTTTATTTTTTTTTTAAAGATTTATTGTATTTATACAAGAACCGGGCAACAGGCCAGATGTGTGGGAAGGTGAGAGGATTCACCAGAGACAGAGAGGGGAACAGAACAGGCAGACTGACAAAATACACTGCTGAGGGGAGCAGCAGGCGAGAAAGGAGAGGTCTGCTCGCCATGTAAGTTGCTCCAAAACTGGCAGGGATTGATCCAGCACTGCAGAGGTTGTCAGCTTCACAGCTTCACAGCGCTGCACTCAACTGCCTGTGCCACCAGGGAGGCTCTATATGCATTTTCATCTTGGTTATAATCCCCATAGAATTCCCACCACCCTTGTTTTGATCCAACTCTCTCCGCCCCTGCCCACAGTGTGTCTCTGGTTTATAGTTGCTTGTTGATTTTGATTTTTCCTTTATTATAATTAATCTTTTCCTGGTCCCATATTTAGGTTTTCTAAATTCCTGCTATAAGTGAGACTATCTGGTATTTTTCTTTTTCTTTCTGGCTTATTTCGCTGAGCATGATCCCTTCCAGCTTCATCCATGTTGCTGCAAATTGCATGAGCTTATCTTTTTTGATTGCTGAATAATATTCCATTGTGTATATGTACCACATATTCTTGATCCAGTCATCTATTTTTGGGCATTTGGGTTGTTTCCAAAGCTTAGCTATTGTAAATAGTGCTGCTATAAACATAGGGATGCAGGTACCCTTTTGAATTAATGATTCTGTGTCCTTTGGGTAAATACCTAGGAGTGGAATTGCTGGATCATATGGAAGCTCCATCTTTAGCAGATTGAGGAATCTCCACACAGCTTTCCATAGTGGTTGGACTAGTTTGCACTCCCACCAGTAGTGCAGGAGAGTTCATTTTTCTCCACATCCTCACCAACAAATGCATTTCTTTTAACTTGACTGTAATGTAAATGGTCAAGTATACGCTTTTGATAATCATCATCATTCTGTTTTTCCCTATAAAAGATTTCTTCTTTCTTAGGACCTATAGACTACTTCCTAAGTTGTGTATTCTCCACATAGGGACTATATAGTTTACTATATATGGATTTAAAATTTGTAGCCAGCTGAATAAAACCTATTTTGTCATTGAACTTTATACCTATTCAAAATACGTATTTCCTAATAACAAAAGTATTTTTTGAGTTATAGATAAAATGTTAGTTTATGAAGTTATAGAATTTTTAATTTGTAAGGACCTTAGAGATCATACCTTCTTTCTAGATGAGGAAACTGAGGTGTGGAGATATGAGGGACTCATCCCAGGTTGTACATCTGGATGTAACATGGCTTTACCTTCACTCAGGTGTTCTGAATCTCTGCCTAGTACATTTTCTGTGCTACTCTTTCCTTAGATATGGTCAGAAGAATGAGAAAAGAACAACAACAAGTAAAAGAGAAGGAAAGGATGGTGCAGTCTCCCACAAATTGGTCTTAGTAGTGTGATGCTGTGAAGCCCACTGTTCTTATGGTCTGGATGTCAGGAAGCTCTTCTTTTCTTTTTTTTTTTTTTTAAAGATTTATCTATCCATGCATACAATAACTGGGGTACGGGCCAGAGGCGTCGGGGGTGAGAGGACTCACCAGAGACAGAGCAGGGAATAGAACAGGCAGAATGACCGAAACACACTGCTGAGGAGAACAGCTGGCAAGTCAGGAGAGGTCTGCTGCGCCATGTGGGCATCTCCCCAGCTGGGGATCAAACTCGTACTGCAATGGCTGCAGACAGCCCCATAGGCTGTGTCCCAACCTCTTACACCACCAGGGAGGCCCAAGGCTTTGCTTTTTTTCCTGTTTTTTTGCCCTTGTTTTGGTGACTTGGGCAAATTATTTGACTTTTTATTCTCTTAAATAAAAACAAAACTGTCTTGTCTATGTTGTTTTATCTACCAGGCCTGTTTTTGTTTGACTTTTGATGGGGAAACAAGCCTATAACATTCTTGTTTTATAAAATGAAGTTTCTTAAATCTTTTTTCTCCAGAGTTCAGATAATTTATAAACAGGTAACTGTGTTTAATGATAAAATGACAGTTTCCTAGAAGCTACTATTCCCTTCTACAGGCCCACAGGAGGCCTGCTAAATGACAAACCATGCTTCTGCTTATTCTTAGTTCCCTAGGCAATTGTTGATTTTCTCAAACAGTTTTCAAGTTATTAGAAGTGTGACAGAAAGGTTTAAGATGATAGATGTGGGATATTGCCTCTAAGCAGTGTTCACACTGTTTAAATAGTGTTTGAGGACTTGATTCAACAGAAACAACCACACTCTACAAAGTACATCATGCTGCCTATTATTAATAAAAATATATACCCTTTTGATGACTCATTCATGAAACGAGAAAATATTTATATGTCTTAACAGGTTATATAATAAATTCTTGGACTTTTAAATTGTATCAAGCTAGGCTACTAAATTAAAAAATCTTTTGTCAAAGGGAAACAGTTGCAGTATTATCTCATTTTTGTTCTTAAAAGATATATTATGTTTAGTCTTATTTTGAGAGCCCCAGAAGATGGTACCATCTCAGGATCCATTTCTCTGATTGTTGGCTTAGGAAAACTATAGAGGGATCGATTGAAGTAAGGTTTCATCAAGTGCTAGTGGAAATAAAAGGGTCTCACACTGTCAAAATTTTCTAGGAATTTTATTGTTAATTGCCTATAGGGAAAAATTTATGCTTGGGAATAAGTTAAAAAGTTAAACATTCACCAATGGGTTTCTAGTAAAGAAAGGAAGAAATAAGAACAGAATCTATGGCTTGATTTCTGATTTATTTAGGCCTCATTATAATTTGTTCAGTGTATAGTGCTGGGAAGAACTCTGATGAACTTTGGTGTAAGTCACTGAAATAATTAAAATGTTCCACATACTGCTTTTTCTAATCTTACCACTCACTCATTCTGTATCTCAATATGTCTACCCAAAAGTTTCTTATGGTTAATTTATTTTTTTATGCCATTTGAATTTCTTTTATTTTTCTCATGTATTTTGTCACATATTGCCCAGTGGTCCTTATGCCATCTGAAATCTTTTTCAGCATTTATAAACATCCTAGCAAACATTTTCTAGGGAAACTTTCCTTCTTAATAGAGTATTTGGCCATTTAGTAGTAGGTTAATCAACTCCCTAAGTAATAGCTACAATTTTTACATAAATTGTCACCATGGATGTAAACTCAAGAACCAAGTCCCCTTTCTTAATTTTAACTAGATATATCAATTTGGGTGGGCTAATTTACTATTTATAGTAAATGATCCCAGATTGTATAATCCCTCAAACACAGTAGAAGTTGATTTCTTATCCAGTTATCCAAGGCAGGTATTCCTGGTAAGCAGGTGCTTTCTTCTCTGCAGAAACATAACATCCTCTTTTCATTTTATGAAAAAAGAGGCAAGAAAGCAAGGGGGGGAGGTGGAGAGTGGTTTTTAAAAAGCTTGACCTGAAAGTGGCACTTATGCTTTCCACTCACATTCCACTGGCAGATATCTAGCTGTAAAGAAGGCTGAGAAACAGCTCTAGATGTTGCCAGCAATAACCCGGTGCCATGGATGGAAGAGGGGTTTTGATTGACAAAAGGAAGTCTCTTCAGCACAGGAGAATCTTTTCATTCATTTCCTAATGAACCTATTTGAGGAATATTTCTCTTTGGATCTTCAGATGCCCTCAGATGTATTCAGTTTAATGGGCTTGCCATCTTGATTTTTGATCATTTTAAATTTTAATATTTCTGCATGTTTTATAGGAACAGCTAGTGTATTTTTATTGAACTCTTATGTTATTGTTCTTTTACATAAGAACCAACATAAAACATGTCAATCCTAATGAAGTAGGAAGCAGTCAGTCTACCTACTTCAGACAAAGAAGCCATGAGAACATACTGCCTGGGAGGACACGTGTATGATATATAGGTGTATTAGTTTCCTATTGTTGCCCTAACAAACTGCCATATACTTAGTGTCTTAAAAGAATTTAAATGTAATAAACTCTGCTACATTTCCTCTGACTCTGACATGCCTAAGTCTTCTTATAAAAATGCTTATGATCCCATCATGCCCACTGAGATAACCCAGGATAATCTCCCTGCCTCGGCATCCTTAGTTACATCTTCAAAGTTCCTTTTGCGGGGCCTCCCTGGTGGCGCAGGTGGTTGAACACAGCACTGTGAAGCTGTCCGCAGCCTCTGCAGTGCTGGTTCAATCCCCGCCAGCCTTAGAGCAACCCACATGGCGAGCAGACCTCTCCTGTCTCGCCCGCTGCTCCCCTCAGCAGTGTATTTCATCAGTCTGCCTGTTCTGTTCCCCACTCTGTCTGGTGAATCATCTTACCCTCTGGCACCTCTGGCCTGTACCCCAGTTCTTGTATGCATAAATAAATAAATCTTTAAAAAAAAAAGTTCCTTTTGCCATCTAAAGTAAAGGTAACACATTCACAGACTGATACAAAAATTCCGGGGTTAGGGTAAGAACTTCTTTGGGGAGATCATTATTCAGTTTGCTGCAGGAGGTACACATAATACATAGCCTTTCTCATGGAAAAACAATAGAACAATGATGTGAATTTCTGGTTGCTTTTCAGAAGAGAGTTTGCATATCAGACTTGGTAATTTAGTCACAAAATGCTGATTTTTGGAGATAACTATAGAAGTAATCTCATCCAGTGCTTACATTTCATGGATGAGGAACACAGGCCCCCTAAAAAATTGATAGATTTTTGCCAAAGCTCATTCACGTGATCAGAGGCCTAATTGTAGGACCTTCTGAGAACTGAACAAACATAAAGGAAGAAAGAAAGTACCTTGTACCTAACTAAATTTGAGACTTTCTTTTAGAAAATAATACACTCTAAGAAGAAAAAGTTTTCCCGGGTCTACTTCTGATAGCAACAAAATAATAGTTCAGTTCATCATGAACCTAAGCCCTCTATATTTATAACTATAAATAAAATATTTCTGTAGAATATTCTGTAACCTACTCTGGTTTGTATAAGCACCACAGACACAGGGCTTCATAGTTGAAAGAAAACAAATTATGAGACTTAATGTCAGGAGTTTTCATTGACTAGGGAAGGGGATACCTCATAAAAATACTGGAAATTCTCAAATCTCAGAATTAGCCCTTTTCACTCTCCTCCCTTTACCTGCGCTGTCCAGTACTATAACCTCTGCCCTCATGTGACTACTGAGCATTTGATACATTGCTAGACAAGCCAAGATGCTCTGTGAGGATGAAAAGATTTCATAGACAGTACAGATACATTTGGTTAAATAAAATATTTTATAAAAATTTCACCTATTTTTACTCATTTTAATGAGGTTACTGGAAAATTTTAAATTACATATATAACTTTCATATAGCTCTAAACTTTCTCCTTAAACTAATGCTGGTATGATTTGGGGCTGAATACCTCTCCCCTTTACAATCAGAATAAGTAAAAGTGATGGAGTAAGATTTCTTAGAACTAGCCCAATAAAAATTAAATATTTCTTGCTTAAAATTGTATTCACACACTGGTAAGCTCATCATGACTTGATGAATATGATGCTGTGTTATTTTAATGAAGTGAAACCTTGATAATTCTGTGGGAAAATTACAATTAGTGCTCAAATTAACAAATACTTCATAAAAATACACTTCTATTTGCATCTAGAAATGTATACTAACATAGCTAAGTAAAGTGCTCCTTAGTAAAAGACGCTACAGAGTAATAGAAAGAGTATATATAAACTTTAGCTGAATGACTGTAGACAATTTAGCTTAACTTCTCTGAATCCTATCTAAAGTGAGATTACTATCTACCTAACAGGGTTTGTGTATGGATTAAATGGAATAATGTAACTGCAGTTTCTTAAGAAACATATTTTGAGTCAAAGATGGACTTGTAGGATGTTTTAGGTCTCTATGTTCTTAGGTTTCCAGTCATTCCAGGGAGGGGGCTTGGATGCTATGTGAGAGACACTGGGCAGGACTCTGTAGTGGGGTGTGTTGGACTGTGACAGTTTCCACGAAGGCCTCAGCTGACCCATCTGGTTCTCTAAAACCCGTGGAGGAGCCTTCAGAGCTGTCCTGCAGGGGAATTAAGGAATAAGCAGTTATGCACCCATCATAAGATGCAGGTCATCTCTCCCAAGTGGTGATGACCTTGTGCAGGCAGCATTCCTTATCTCAGGGCAGTTCTCAGAAGACTGACAGGTGAGGCTGGATGTGTCCTTCCTCCTGCAGGGAAATCTGGGCAACCCAGCACAGCGTCTACCCAGGAATGTTCCCGTCCTTTTCACTCCTGTTACAAATATTGTTTTACAAAGAGGAAAATATGCTATTTTGTTGTATGAAGTCACCATAATTTACCCTTTGAATTATTTCCTGTGCTTTCCTGGTACAATCACAGTTTTAACTCGTCTCCCAAAACACATGTGTAAGAGTTTTTCTAGACTATGCTTCTAGATGAACTGCTAGATCACAAGGTAGACAAATTGACTTTAATGCAAATTATTTTCCTAAGTATTTATGCAAAGGAAGAGCAAAAAGATGTGGGAAAATTACAATTAGTGCTCAAATTAACAATTATTTCATAAAAATACACTTCTATTTGCATCTAGAAATGTATACTAACATAGCTAAGCAAAGTGCTCCTTAGTAAAATAGGCTACAGAGTAATAGAAAGAGTCATTCTCAAACTCTATAGGGACGAAACTACTGCTAAGGTTAAAGATCTCTAGTAGAAGGAAAAAATTACCTAAGAATGGTATGACAAAGGCTGAGAGCTATTATTACACTGGTACTGAGATCACAGTACCAGTGTAACCCAGGAAGTTCTAATGATGATTCTATTCTGTTTCTCTTGCTTAGGGGTAGAGTTTGAAAGGTACTAATATTTTTTGTTGTGTTTGATATCATATATAAACATAACACATTATTTTGCCTGTATGAATTATTAGGTAAAAAAAGGCCCCCAAAGAGGGCCTCCCTGGTGGCGCAAGGGGTTAAGCACTGCACTAGAGGCAATTGCAGCCTCTGTAGCATGAGTTCAATCCCCGGATGGCCAGGGAACAACCCACATGGCGAAGCAGACCCCTCCTGTCTTGCCTGCTGCTCCCCACAGCAGTGTATTTCAGTTGATCTGCCTGTTCTGTTCCCCACTCTGTCTGTGGTGGGTCCTCTCACCCCCCGCATCTCTGGCCTGTACCCCAGCTCTTGTATGCATAAATAAATAAATCTTTAAAAAACAAAAACAAAAGGCCCCCAAAGAAGGAATATATGAAGTTATCCATAGTTTTAAGAATTCCCTCAAGGGTCTTTATAGTCTAGGGAAAAGCTCTAATAGTTTGTTTCTAAAGTATTTGTCTTTGTACCCAATTGCGTTTCTAACGTACTGTGGGTAGGAGCAACAAAAGATGCTATTTCCCTGTTACTCTCTGACCCCACTCACACCTGCACTTTCCTACCTGCAAGGCTCCTTTGGGGCAGTCAGGTATCAATGACTCTTGTGTCTGCAGCCTCCTCTAAGAGATATTAAATTTTAATTTAGATTGTCAGCCTTTACCTCATCAGTCCAAGTTGTGATCTCAGTACCAGTGTAATAATAGCTCTCAGCCTTTGTCATACCATTCTTTGGTAATTTTTTCCTTCTACTAGAGATCTTTAACCTTAGCAGTAGTTTCATCCCTAGAGAGTTTGAGAATGACACGGGCTACCTCTTGTCCCTTTTTTGTTGTTGTTGTCTTAGATTTTGTTTCCATTTTTATTTTTATTGTATTTCCTATGCCTTTTACATAAAAATGTATATTGGGGTTGGTTTTTTTTAAGATTCATTTATTTGTGCATGCATGAACTGGGGTACAAGCCAGAGGTGTGGGGGGTGAGAGGACCCACCAGAGACAGAATGGGGAACAGAAAAGGCGGATCTACTGAAATACACTGCTGAGGGGAGCAGCGTGCAAGACAGGAGAAGTCTGCTCTGCCATGTGAGTAGCTCCCTGTCTAGGGATCGAACTCGTGCTACAGAGGCTGTGGATAGCTTCATGGTGCTGTGCTTAACCCCTTGCACCACCAGGGAGGCCCCTGGGTTGTTTTACTATCTAAGAGCTAGGTTTTTGTTTGTTTGTTTGTTTGTTTGTTTTTCTTTTCTTTTTTTTTTTTTTTTTGAATGCTGTAAATTTCTGCTACAGGCTTGGGTGGAAACAGAGGAGCAAAGTTGGCTGGCAGGGGTGAGGGTAGGGTAAGTATTTAAGGCACAGGGAGCAAGGATGTTTTGTTAATGATTATTTACTCCTTCAGTGGCTCAGGCTTTAATTGGTACCAGGATCTCCTTAACTTTTGTTGCTGAAACAAAGCTATGACTTGAGCCATTATAGTTATTTTATTATTTGTTTCATGAAACTCAGATTCCCAAATCCCAAGTCTTTATCACAGCATCAGGATCAACCCACTTACCACAAATACAATACTTCCATAGCAGGTGCAATGCTTCATCTGTGTTCCTCCCCACCATCCCATAATGTCATGTAATAGCTAGGATTCTTGCCTACAAAAAAAAAAAAGAAGAAGAAGAAGAGAGAAGAGGAAAGGACTATCCATCTGTAATTTAGGAGTAAAAGAAATTTATTAGATCATCAAGAAGTTCACAAAACGGAGGGGGAAGCTATTCGAGAATTACAGTAGGAAACTGGTTTCAACCAAGCCAGCTGACGGAAGAGAACAATGCCAAGTTGCTTCCATGGGAAAGGTGTGGCCAGTGCTTGCAGCTGCTACCACCTCTACCTCAGTAAGGATGTTCTGTTCCTGTCTCTATGTCTCTGTCCCACTCCCTTGGGAACATCAAATGGCCAAACTTAGCTCACATGGCCTTTGCTTCTGGCTAGCAGGGACAGGGAATATCAGTAGCACCACTTCTGGCACACAGTAGGGGTTTCCCCTAAAATAGGAAGTTGTTGTTGGTAAGTAATCTAAAACCGACTAGTGTCTACTGAGTCATTCTCCCTCCATTTCTCATTGAAATTTAGAGAATCTGGTTCTTACCCAGTTATACAGCTAGTCAGTGATGAAACCAAATGTCTTTGTTACTATAGAACTTGCTGTTACTCTTATGTAGCACCAAGTGGTGACCGTTTTTTATTTATTTATTTTTGGGTAAAATTGAATACGACTTGAAATTTATATGGACTGATAGAAACTGATAAATGATACAAACTACCAAGTGAATTAATTAAAGAGATGGGAAGTGAAATGTTATTTTAGAATGTTTCTGATAAATGAAAGTAAGGCAACAAACGTAGTTCTCTGATCTTTTTTGGGAAAAAATACCAAGTAGAGTCATGTACATTGAGTTTCTTACTTAGAGGATAATTTGATTTTGGTGTGAAAACCCTACAAAGCAGTGATCTCTGTTTTATTTCCTCCTAGACTCTGTGCCCGCCATGCGTTAGACACTTAGGAAATATTTGTTGATTGACATTAAATTGACACTTAGGGGAAATTTGTTGAATTGACACTAAGTATTATAAAGAGCTTGTTATGGCTGGGTTTATTGGATTAACTCTGGAACAGAGTATTTTCTCAGCACTTAACCATCCCATCTATAATTACTGGTTTACTCACTAGAAAAACAACTTTTGGGGCTCTGAAATGATACCATTTCTGTTTTTGCATTTTGTATATGTTTTGGGGTAGAATGAAGTGTACCTTCTGAGGACAGAGAAAGAATTTATATCTCAGGTATACCTGATAGATTTTCCTACCCCTCCAGAAGTCTCAATAGCCTCAAAATGAGGCTTTGTGTTTCTTTCCCATGTGATCATTTCAGAAGCTCTGAGCTGAATGTGACAATGTCAGTTATGCAGAATTACATCTTGTGAATACACAGATGCAGTCTTCTGTCCATATTTTCCTGTACTTCTAAATTGCAAATCTAATATACACCCCTTGTCTAAACGTCTTACATGACTGGGTTTGCTTCATGAGGGGAAAATGATGTTTTTTCAAGTTTGGAACTATTTCACGCTTACAGGGTGTTTTTTTCCCCTCGAGAATGTTATTTAATTTTAAATGTAAGAAGGTTCTATTTAAAGATTTTCCCCCATCCTGTTGCTTTGTATGTTTGAGGAACAGATGGAACGAAAGCCTGTGATGGTACAGGCAAGACAGGGCTGTGCAAGGGAGGAGTGTGTCCTCACAGGTTGAGAAGTCACAGGGGTTTTGACTTCCAGCTACTAGTTACTAAAGGCAGCAATTGTCCATTAAAATTGCACTTAGTTTAAATGGACTTAGTTCTAGATGAGTTATAAACCAATGAAATGCATAGTTGCACTGCTTGACAAAACTTTACACTTTGCTGAAGAGGTGGGTAAGATAAACGTAATCAATCAGACCTTTCCAAAGAGGGCCCAGGACAAAGGAATGGGCTATGAAACTTGCTGCTAGACTGTGACTGGAAGATAAGGACGTCGGAATGCAGGTCTAGTGTCCATTCCAGGAGAGATGGTTTTGAGTCCTGTTTTGGAAAGTAGTCTGTGAGGTGTGTCCAATTCATGAATTGGCACATAGTTATAGGGTTCCAGTTCCCACTCTTAAGTCAGTTGTCAGGTACAGGAGCAGGTGTGAGACCGTAAGTGGGCCTCCCGGGAATCAGGATCTAGTTCTAGAGGTGTAGAGCACTAGAAGAATTGAGGCTGCTGCCCCCTGCTGAAGTCAAAAATGAATCTGAAAACTAGAAAAGTATCAGCTGGGAAAGTCTGAAAGAAGACAGGGAAAAATAATGCTGGGCCTAAGTTTATATCTAATTGATCTGTTTTTATTTTTTTTAATCATACTATGATTTAAACATTTTTGTAGCAAGAGTAGAGTGGATATCATTCTCTGGAAGGTTAATTGATTTTGTGATAATGTTGCTGTGTGGAAAGGATTGGGGCATAGAGAACAGAAGGATGTTTATCTCACTCCTGCCCTGCCAGGGTCAGGAAGCTGTCCATTGTTCTTCTGGTCCCCAACACTGGGGACCGGCATTGATTTTTCAAGTCTCCTTTCTGCAGTTTATTGTCTGAGTGGCCTCCGTTTCACTTCTGGAGCCATTCTCCCTGTTTGAGTTTTCCACATCAAGGTAATCATTACTGCAATCTGAAATAATGGCCATGGAATTTATTAGCTTTACAAAGCAAATAGCCTGGGAGAGAGCTTCTGCTGGAATTAGGAAACCTGGGCACGCATCTCACTTCTGTCACTGTTTAGTTACATGAAATCCTAGATGAGCCACTTCATGTTTCTGCATCTCGGGTGCCTTTACCTGTAAAATGAAGGGGATTATTTTTAAGCTCATTCAGTCCTGCCAATCAGACCATGTCCAAATGAGTGGCATGCAAAAGAAATAATTCGTTCATGCCTTAAACATCTTGAAAATGTTGGGCTATTAGACAATTTTGGTCAGAAAACCTCATGAGCACCTGACCTGTGACTCTCAGATCAGAGTTCCAGCTTCACCATTTGCGTACAAACTAATGCAATCCAGAAAACCCAAGGAAAGCTTTGGGATCCTTTTGAATTAAATGAAAGTGACATCCACCATTTTGATCAGAAGATAAACTGAAGTACTTATCACCTCCTGGTGTCTCTCCCCCTTACACCCATACTTGTGTGTATTGTGTTAATTGGACCTCTGTACAATTAGTATTTAGAATTTATTACCATTTTGACTTTTCTTCAGAGCTATAACTCAATCTTTAGATTTTTCTGCTGATGGCGGCATGATGTTTTCTTGTTGAGGAAGGAAGCACTTGCCTAGCTACTGTTTATGTTCTCTTGGCTTTCTCCTTTGAGGCCTGTAAGTCTTCAGGTCAGTGATATCCTGAGGGTATTCACCATTATAGTTTATGGCAACAGATTTACCTGTCCTTGTCACCCCTCCTCTCATCCTTATTACTCATTCCCTTATCTTTCATTTTATTTAATTTGCATAGTTAGATTTCTCCTACAATTTTTCTCTTTTTTTTAAAGATTTATTTTTCATTTATACAATAGCTGGGGTACAGGGTCAGAGGGAGGGTGAGAGAATTCACCAGAGACAAAGCGGGGAGCAGAACAGGCAGATGGACCAAAAGTACTGCTGAGGGGAGCAGCAGGCGAGACAGGAGAGGTCTGCCATTCCATGTGGGTATCTCCCTGGCTAGCCGGGAGTGGAACCCATGCTGCAGAGGCTGTGGGCAGCTTCACAGCACTGCGCTCAACCCGCTGCGCCATCAGGGAGACCCTCTCCTACAGTTTCAATTTGATATGGAAGTCACCTTTATTTTTTGAAAAAGCTTTTAAGGAAACTTCTTTTGGACTTTTGAACAGCTGCTGCTCTCCAGGGGGCCAGCCTTTGTTTTGCAGCTCTGTGACTGGCCAACATTGACACACAGGCAAGGACTCTCAGAGCAGGAGGGCCAGGACAGTGCCGTCAATATGTCTGCATGATTATATCATATGGAATCTAACATCACAACTGTGGGTGATGCAAAATAAATGTAGGAGGAAGAAAATAGGACTTGTTCAGAAAACAGTTGGAAAACCATATTGTTTACATAGTATGGGCATGTTCCCTGCATCCTTATTTATGGTAGCACAAAACTGTAAACTAAATGTCCCTTAAACTGAAAGAGCCTTTAACATATGACACATCTATATACTGGAATACCATGCAACTATTAGCAAGAGTGAGTAGCTTTATATGTGTTGACATAGGATGATCTTGATAACAGGAAAAAGGAAAAAACAGAAAAAATACATATCATGTTTTCATGTTTAGCTCATAAGAAAAAGGACTCACATACACTGTATGTGGATGGATCATTTCTGAAAGAATGTATAGGAAGCTGGGAATCGTGCTTGTTTCTGGGCAGAGAACTAGGAAATTGTTGTGGAAGGGAAACTTAGTTTTACTACATGTTCTTTTGTACCACTAGGAAAAAAATTCATTGTGTATTAAGTGTATTCATTTTTCAAAAGAAGTTTTCTGAATTTTCTAAGTTTAATGACAAAATATAGTAGAGAAAGGACACTTACTGTTTACCTAAGAAGGCCTGCTTTCAACCAGGCGCTGTTGTAGACTCTGTGGTGCCCTTGGTCAATGTAACATTTGTGCCAAACCCTGAAGAGTGAGAAGCCAACTATGTGGAGGATGGGGGTGGAGCAGCAGAGTTCCAGAAGCAGGACAGCAAATGGGAAGTAATTCAGGAAGTCTTCAGCCAGGAGGTGAACTTGTGTTCCCTGTACAGGTTGAATGGAAGCTACAGTTCAGTGTGTTAACCTGAAAAGAAAAAACAGGCCTCGACCAAGGCAACTCGGTGTTGGAAGCAGTAGACTTAACTTTATGGGGGCAGGATGAGGGCAGAACAACAAGGGCCCCTGAGTGCTGAGGTACTGCCAGCTCTTCTCTCCCTCTTGGGGACACATCCAGATGCATTATAGGTATCGGTTGTTACTTGGAAGATGCTAGAGGCCTTATAACCATTCTCCTCACTCTGTCCAGATGGAAGTTTGATCGGAACTAAGAACGTAACAAAGGAACAAAGTAAGATTTTTCTCTCCCTCACTTGCAAAAAGATTCATTCCAAGTGTAAAAAGGAAAGGTCAGTGTAAAGAGCTGTAGCTTATGGAAGACGGTCAGGTTTGTAGCCTGGGTACAAGTGAGGATCTGAGAGCTGCGCTGTCAGTGCCTTCTGACTGACCTGTCGCTTGTGAAATGGGGTTTGATTGTCACCTCCACCTCGCAAAATTGCCGATGGAGAATTGAAATGAGATAGCATATGTTACCTCTGTAAGGTAGATTGAGTGAAACAGATGAAAGTTGCTATTAGTAATGACATTACAGGAATAATAATGCCAGTTGGATAGTCTTTGGGTAAAGATAACATATTTGGGTAAAGATAACATATTTCTGCTAAACTTCCCAGAAATCAAGTTGTACATTAGATTCCACTTTTGTACTCTCTAGCACATGGTTTTCATTCTTTTTATGTAATCTTTTTGGTGGAGAAAAGGAAATTAAGTTCTTCAGGAGACATTCTTAACTCCTCATTAAGGTGACTGGCAAATATCCAAAAGATGTGTTTCTTTAAACCAATGTATTTATAACCACCCTGAGGCTGAGGCGGCCTCGCATGTCTTTCACACAGTACTTTCTGAATTTTTATCTTGGCTCTGCTGTGTTCATGGGTTCTACTTCAGGCTTGTGAAGTCCTCATGTTAAGGCTTACTTGTGCTAAGTGAAGGCATTTGCCTGTATAACCATCAGATGCTTCAGTTAGAATTATGCATATTCTAATCTCTCAATTTTATCATAATGTTACAATATACCACTTTTTATATCTTTAGAACATGCTTTGTGAAGTACAAAGTCATGACAAAATTTTTTTTAATTTAAGTGACAATTATTCAGTAACTTCAGATTACCTGGGAAGAGGAAACTTTAACATAAGTAATTAAAATGACATCATAGACTCTAAATTCAGTGCATTTGTAGAGGAGAGATCCCCAAGACCTTCCAAAATATATTTTCTATTATTATTTTAGAGAAAATTCTACAAAATTAATATCTTTTGTTTTCCTGAAAGCAGCGTTAAAGCATCAAGTGCTTCAAAGGTAGGATATGGAAAATGAAGATGTCTAGAGGAAGCCCCTGCTGTGGAGATGAAACCAAACCTAAAGTGCAAGCATCACCTTGTCTGAGCTTAGCGACTCAGGGCAAACAACCTGTGTACCTTAAGTAGTACAATAGAAAGCTGGTGCCTTGCAGTAGACTATAAAAAACTTGCATCCCTTAGTCATCAAAGAAAAGTTTAGAATGGAAGAGTAGAATAGGTTCTTCCCAGAATAGTATTTTGTCATCTTCCTAAAAAATTTTGTTGATTATGTGAACCCTAAAACCTCTTTTATCTGGAAAATAAGCTTATGTGCTGACCCTCTCTACCCCAGGGTGCTAAGGAGGCATATACACTCAAAACTTACATCATATAGCTGAAAGTAGAATAATCTAGTCTCCTAATAATCTCCAATTTGTAAATCTTACTCAAAAAGGTAGTATATGTTTTTGTGCACTCACAGAGCTTTTATAGCTCTTAGAAAAGCTATTTATTTCTTGAGTTAGCTTTATTGATTTCACTCTAAGCCATATTTAAAGTTAACATGTGCTAACTGACCTTTGTGTGCTTTTTTTTTTTTTTTAACTTTTCAATATAATAGGGAGATAACATCACATCTTTATTCTGGATTTCTCATGCAAACCGACACAATTCCTGTTTAAATATCTAGCAATTGTAGTCTAAGGCCATAAGGAATATTTAATTTTCCAAAAAGTAATACAATTGCATTTGCTGTTAAACAATATGTGACCTCCAACAGGAAATAGCGGAGAAATAAGTGCCTTTGTGGCTTCCATCCTTTTATTAGCCTGTAATTGATTGAGCCCTTGCTACCCATCTGTTTTTTTTTTTTTTCCCTTTTGGAGATTTTGCTCTGTTCCTACCACACATGGTGCTTAACAGATTACTTGAGACTTTTGTGGTATCTCTATTTTGTTGTTGACATTAATGAGCTTGCTGCACAATATAACAAGGGAAATAGTGTTGCTATTTGGAATGCTAATGAATTGCTTGCCTGGCCAATTGCCATTTGTTCCAGTGTGTGAATATGGTGTGTGTGTGCGTGCGTGTGTGTGTGTGTGTGTGTGTGTGTGTGTGTGTGTGTAAAAGAGAGACGAGTAGCAGGGGTGGGATTGCATTTTTTTTTTCCTCTTTGCAGCCAGTGACGTGAGCGGTGCCTGGAACAATCAGACTCGCTGCAAACAGGGTAGTTGAAGATGCTGGGGGAGGCAGCCTGGTGTGTCTTAAGCTAACGCAGATCTCTGAGCTCTGAGCTGCTCAGGCACAACCCCACAGAGTTCCTCCAGGATTAGAGCCTCGCAGCGGTTGGAAAGTGCCTTTTTATTTCTCCAAACCCCTTCCCCAGTCGACCTGCAAAATGATTGGCGTGAATAGTGTTCAGAGCACCAGCAAGGTGCGGGTGAGGACCTCAGGTTCCGTGAAATACTCCCGGGAGGATTCTATCCGGCGGCAGTCCCACAGGTCAAAGTCTATGAAAATTTCCAACTCCTCAGAGTTCTCTGCTAAGGAGACCAAGGTAAAGAAATCCCTGTTAAACCATATTGACAGTTGTATGTTAGAGTGCACCAAATGTGATAGCCTTTGCCAGTGCTAATGTGCAGGGACATACTGAGAAGTAGGGTGTATAAAATGGCTCTAAGATAATCAGGTGAGATCAGGTGAAAGGGATGGTACCTGAACTCCAGATGTAGAGATTGCTGGGGCGTGGGTCAGCTTTGTAAAGAGCCAGTTCATGGATGAAAAAGGTGGAAGCAGTGCTCAAAATGAGATGATTGTGGGAAACTGTTGGTTGGTACCTTAATCTTGTTTTTTAGTCTCAGAAAGGTTGCCTTGACAAATGAATTGTCAGTGCTGTGTATTTTTAGACCATCAGGAATATAAAGACATTGTGTATGATTTTATCATTCAGTTAGCTCCTCTTGCCTTCCCCCGCCCCCTGCTTTTCCCCCAGTATGTGGAACTGATGTGCAATAGTGACCTGGTCCTCTTAAACTACATCCTTGTCTTGTTCAGTCTTGAGCCCCAGGCATATGTGATGGGGAAGGCTTCTCCTTTCATGTTCCTTACATGTGTGCTGATGCCGTGCTGCCATTAATCACCTGTCTCTTTGCCACTGCCTGTAGGATAATATAATCTCTGTTCATGTGGAATGTGAAGGGAATGATTACGTAGTGAAATGGGCATTTACTACATGCAACATATTCTTGAGATTCTTCCCACCACCATCTGTGTGAGCAGGGTATTCAGAAACACTCCCACTCCACAGGTTTAAAAATGGAATAATAGAATCATAGGCTCTCAGAACTCTAGGGCTAGAGATGGAGATGATTATGATAGAGATTCAGAGGTTTGAGAATATACAGGAGATGGGTCTGGATGTCATCTCAATTTTCTCATGGGTTATTTACCCAGACTCACTGAGAGAGACCCTGAGCTCTCACCCTCCCATCCCATTCTATGACATTCATGTTGTTGAAAGACTCTGGTAATAGCAGGTCCTGCTCAAAATAGGGGATGGGGAAGGGAGGGCTCAGTCTGACCTTAAGAAACATGTTATGACACAGTGGGCTCTAAGCCCATTAATCTTTAGCAAATCCTGTAACTAGAATATCTTCAGATCTCCTTTCTCCTCAATTTCTTTTTTAAAAAGCTGTCGCTTTAGGGAGAGACATGTGTCTTCACAGCCCTGTTATGGTGACCTGAATGGGCATGAATTGGTTTCCACCAAAACTGTTGTGAAACCTCCTGTGGTATAATGCCTACTGTCTCCTACTGAGATATAGACCTGATGGCTCACTATATTGTTAAATAATTAATGTATGTGGGCATAAATGTGATTCTCAACATGACTCTAAAACTGACTTCTATTAGGAGTACTAAGAAGCCTCTTTAGATTTTGTTTTAATATGGATTAAACCCACAGTGTGCAGTCAAAGGCTTGGGGAAATTAACAGATCATCATCAATACCACTTATCCTGATGATAATTTAAGCACTGTGATATGAGTCTATTCAGACAGCATTATGGTGGTGTACTGTAGTGCTGGATAGCATAGATGTAGCATAGATACAAAATGAAAAGACTCTTCTCTTCTCTGTTTGTTATATAGTACATGGTCTCTTATTTGATATGCAAGAGAAAGCCAGGCATTTTTTTTTTAATATTACACGCATTGAAGAAGTGAAGAGAGAAAAGGCTCCTGGTAGAATTGTAGTTAGTAGGCTATCACATGGTACTTTGGAGATTATAGTCATTTTCTTTAATTATATCTTTTGAGACATAGGTGGTCTCTTAAGTCCTGGAGTGTATAGTCAAGAATGTATCTAAGCTCCCAGTATCTCACAGGAGATATTTTTATTTGATTATGTAGTCTTTAAAATTGAACACCAGAAGTAGCTAATGGAAAATCATTAGAACAGGAAATTAGATAGATTAAACTTATTCTTTTACTAGCCATTTTTGTTCACCAAATAAAGTAAACTGAATAATAATATATAAGCTTGTACCCTAAACATAATGAATTTAATTATATTCTAGGTGTGTATAGATGCATAGCAATCCATATTCCTATCTACAGTGTACACATTTTATTCCAAAGGTTAATAATCAGAATTCTCATTCATCTTGGTTATATCTAGTAGTGCTTTTTTAGCACTTAAAATCAAATCAGTGTTCCTACTAATCATGTAAATAACACTTTTTGATTGTCTGACTTCTTACAAAATTTAGTATCTCTACTTTAATGATTAGAAGAAATTCCTCCCCGCTTTCCCAGAAGGGTAACTTGTGATGTGGTCTTAGGCTATCATGTCATCTCTCTGGCTTTTTCTAGAATAGGTGAATTAATAGTGCCCCTTATCAGAGACTTGAAGTTATAAAATGTTCTGTATTCCTTCAAAACTTTCATTTCCCTTGTTTCTAACTTCTGTTTTGTTGGCTGTTGAAAACATGTAATGGCTTATTTAAGTCATGATTCATTTGTAATCCTCACTTCTCATTTGGTTTATTCACTTTTGTTCTTCATTTGAAGCAAGGGTTAAAGGACTTCTGGAAGAATTTGATATTCTTGCCTTTGATTTTAGCGAAATAACTTAAAAGCTTTCCTTGATCTAATCACTTTAAGTTAAGAGAATTGAATTTTCTAATCCTTGCGGTTCATATTGACATAGTCTGAATATTATTTAAACTACTGAAACATGCTCTCTATATTATTTTCCTTAAAAACCCATTCTCTGTGGCCTTTTTTCTTTTTTCGGTTATATTTTAAGTCCTATTCTTTAGATATCTGGATAGAGTGTGACTTTGTCCTTTTCCAGATAACATTGCTTACATCAAATTCTGAAGCAGATAAAATGGATACAGACATCAGTGTTTTGGGAGAATATTTATGGGTCTTGTGAAGAACTCATTTATTATTAAACTGTATTAGTTACGTCTATTTGTCAGTTAAGGGTCTGCTTTTGGAAGAGTAGTGCAGCTCCTGGCCATGAGGGGGCAGTGCAGACCTTCCTGCTGTCAGGCCCAGCTGGCTGCCTTGCCTTTGACAGAAGTGACATTTAGAATAAGTTTCTTAAAAAGCGAATATCCGGAATTTGGTGTGTGCAGTATAAGCAGATGCTGGTTAAGCTTCTATTCTGCCAAACATTTCCACATTTTTCCTCTGCATCTAATTATGCCTTTAATATTAATTATTTTGGTATTGCTAGTTTTTAACTTGAACAAGTCAACTATAGGTTTAAAAAATAAATCAAAAAGTTCACATTGATAATATCACTTTTTTACTTCTGAATTTCTTACTGCCAACTACACTATACTTACAGATATGGGGCAGTTAAGCCAGAAGCTTGTGTTTCTTTATGTTGTTATGGGTGACTGAAACATGCATAGTTGAGGGCCTTTTTTTTTTTTTTTTTTTTTTTTAAGGAACAGTATGAGACTAGATATGAAATCATGAGGTCTTTAGTAGGATTCAAGTGAACCATTTAAAGCTTTTATTCTAGTTTGTCAAAGAAATCAATTTCTCTGACAGTGAAATTTCAGGGTCATACCCCTGGTACTTTGGGTGGTACAAAATGAAAACACTGGCCCTTTGCTGCATCCAGTGTTCTAGGCTGGGTTTTGACACCAATTAGCAAAGTGTGCCTAGACTAGTCACTTTCCCTCCCTGAGACTCATCCATAACAAGCAAGAGTTGAGAAAACAAAATCTTTGTTCTAAGCAGTGTTAACTTTAGAAATTTTGCGTGGGTTGGTGGGGATTATTTCCTCTGTAAAAGAAACCTAAAGACTGAGCTACATTCAGGAAAGGTGAGTTTTATATGCACTTTGAATAAACCTCTTCCTGTACTAAGAGATGTTAACCATAAAAGCCTGGAAGGAAAATGGGAGGGCCTAATTCACTGCTTTGTAAAACATATTGCAACAATGTTGAAAGGCACCATCAACTCTATTCTTTTCAAGGCTTTGCTTGTTATTTCTTTAGCATTGTTAGGTAAATGTTAATCATTTCTCCCTCTGTGAATCAAATCTATACACAAAGGAACTGTGAAGAAATCATTATAATGCCCCTTTGCAACCTGAAATTTTCCATCAGAGGTTTGCTGATTGTTGTCATTTTTTTCTAGCTCCCTTTTTTATTTTAGACTAAGGTTAGAGCCTGGGAAGAAGACTGTAGGTCTAATGGGTCATTTTTATCTGCCTATTCAAAGATTTATATCTCATATAATATGGGGAAAATCCTTAGTCATAATTTGAAATATTTCTTGCAAATGTCTTTATGTATTTTTTATTCTTAAACTGAAGCAGAACAGCTTTTAACCTCGTAAATTCATCCTTTAGCTGCGTCCTTACAGAGGACAGTAGTTCTAGAATATTGTAGTGAGAATATCAAGAAAATAATCTCTGAACTAGTTATAGCCCTGGAATATGAGAGAATCAGAGTGGTGTCTTTCACATAGTGTATCTGGTAGTGCAAAAATAAAAGCAGTATTATCTCCAGAATTCTAGTTTTCTTCTATTGGTCTTACTGTCTTCCTACCCAAGTCACTTGCCTTCTCTAGGGACACATGGGAGAAATACCACAACCTTTGAGGTTCTTCTTGGGCAGGCCAAGGAAACAAATTAATATCAGGGAGATTAGTAGAAGGAAAAAAAAACTGAATTATACACATAAGGAGAATTTACATGACTATAAATTCTACAGTAAATGAAACAGACTCAGGATTTTTATTCCTGAGCTAATGAATGGGATAGGGGCCCAGGGCGACAAAGAGAAGAGGGAATCTCAGGGGAGGAGGAGAACATGACTCATATGACAAAACCAAATGCCCTGTCTAGATGTCTGTCCTGACATAAGTTTCTCTGATAAAAAGGTTATTTCTGGAGAGACTCTCAATTTTTTTAATAGTTGCATTTGAAGCTTGCATGACCTCAGACTAACACATTCTGATATTTCCATATGATCCTTACCCTACGAAGGTCTTAAGATGAGACTTGCCCCTTTTGGAAGGTAGTTCTATAGCCGCCACTATTTAAACCTCTTAAGACTTGAGTCAACCTGGTCTCAAATCAGAAGCTTTAACTATCTCTGGTTTCATTTTTTAATTATGAAGAATATCAAAGTGATAGTGGTTTTTGTTGTTGGGTCTGCTTTTTGAGTTTTCCAACCCCTAAATGCTTCAACTCCTTTCTGAATTTCTCAGATCCTGTCAGTACATTCATGTAAAATAACATCTTTTTTTTTTTTTCAAGATGTTCAAATGATTATTTAGGATATTGAGTAAAATATACTCCTGATAGGATGATACTTGTTAATCCTTGAATATAATTAAGAGCAGGTCCTCACCATCACATTCTTCACTCATTTTCACTTGATGAAAGTGCTAGTGGCTTTGTGCTTGGTTTCAGTCTCTAAAATGATTCCCAAGAAAGCTTATTGCTTTCTTGTTCTGGTACACTCATGCCTTGTATGAACACAGTCTTCCAGTGATGGTGCCCTAAAGCAGATAATCCAGAGTTTCCATGTTTATTATAGTTTTCATGCAGCATTGGAATAGTGTAAGGAAAATGCTGTCCTACTGTTCACTCCTGTCAAGTTAGTATAATGTCCTTGTCAGAATCCAGGGAAGAGAAAGAGATGACATGTTAAGGGGGAAAAAAAAATCTACACTTTTAAGATGGTATTTGGTGAAGATTAAGGAGGTTACAATTAGTCATAATAATCTGAAGTCAACCATCAGAAGTCCTGTGTGGGGATATTCGCAGCAACCAGACATCCATTGCCATCCAGGATGCAACTCTTCCTTTATTGCAACCTGTAGTTAGATCAGTTGCCTGGTTTAGAATTTGGGAATTATATTCAGTTTAGGAACTAACAAATTTGGGGGCATTTTAAAAATTTCCTTACCCATAGTGATTCAGAAACCATGAGTAGCTGAACGAAGTGGCTTGCTCAGTAATTTGCCAGGGGTGTTACACTTGTATCTTTGATTTGAATTAAAAATTTTTGAGCATTATCTTACCTTCAAGCAGATTTCATTATCTTTTTTAAAAAAAAAAATCTAGCCTACCATATTTTGATGACCAAATTTGTTTATGTCTGCAAATCGTCTGATTTCAGTGGAATTTTCTTTTTAAGTGGATTGCTTAGAATGCTTCAAGTCCAAAATTTTAAGAAAGTGCTAGTTGAGGCCTCCACTTTATAGCCTGACTCATTTCATGACATGATGCAGACTGCAGTTAAATATTAGAATGTGAGATGGTACACCCAGGGCCACTGGAGACATTAGTGCACTCTTATTGGCAGATTCAAATCTGGTGAGCCAAGTTTTTGTTTGATACCAGTAAATCAAATAAGATGATCGAGCTTTCTCCGATACAGTGATCTTCTTGCACTCAGGTACAATTTAGAGGAGGCAGCTTCAGCTCTACAGCTGAGAAATTCAGTCGGGCATATCAAGGTGTTTACAGCAAGCAATAGGACCAGCTAGAGCCCCAGAAGCTCATGCCAAGAGAATTAATTACTATTGAGCTTTTTATTACAGGCTTCTAAGACTTCCTAACATAAGTAAAAGTGGAAGGATTGAGGTCTAGTAAACTTACCAAACCACATAGACAGACAGACACAGGAAAGTGCTTTGACAGAAGAGACTCTACTATCATGTCAAGGGACTGATTAAGTTACTGTGGTGATTTTGTGACTGTTCTCTTTCTCAGAACACTCTTTAAAATAAAAAAATAAATAAATGAAAAACGGATAAAATAGAAAGACTCCAACATACAGTTGTTTTTGACTGGATAGTATTTTGAGGGGATTTTTGTATGTCTTGTCAACCCACTGTTACAATATGCTCTCTGAATTAATGATTAGTGTTATTTACATGCTACAAAAGCATGGTTCAGAGTTTTAAGGTGTTTCTATGTTTTAGCTCTACACCCATATAAACCCACTAAACTGAGAGTAAAGCTCATGGATCTTAAAGGACACAGGATGTCTTCAGGAGGTCAACAAAATTTGAAAGATGAAATGCATCCTTGTTAACTATTTTAACATCCTTGAGAAAGCTTGAGCCCAAGGGCATGCAGACATGGAAGCCAATGAAAGGACTGATTTCCCCCCAGATCACAGAAAAGGCCCAGGAATTGGAGGCATTTTTTTTTTTAACCTTTGAAGGCAGTGGGTCAGAACAGGAAGATCCCTTTAAAATTTATAAACTTAGTAACTGGACCCTTTAGATGCCCCCCCACTTTGGATAGCCAAGTAACTATCTCTCCCACCCCCACTATCTTTTGCAACTCCTCTCTGGGGAGATTGCCCCAGAGACTTTGCACCTAAAAAATCAAGCTCAGTTAAGCCCAATAGTAACATTTCTATTTATTTTTTATACATTATTATTATTTTATTTTTTTACATCATGTTCATTTTTAACAGTATTTGCTTCCCCCATCCTCTCAGGTGCAGTCCCATAGAGCTTCCCTCACCAATGCACCCATGCACCATCACCTCAGTCCCCCGTGAATAGTAACATTTCTACATTGAAAATATCAGGATTAAGTGAAAAGCACACACATTTCATAGTGGGTAGTAGCTTCCCTCTCATCTCACCATTTGTTTTTCCAAATTACTTGAAGAAGAGACAGCGTGGAGCCTCCCCGGTGGCGCAGCGGTTGAGTGCTAGGTTGCGAAGCTGCCCGCAGCCTCGGCAGCGCTGGTTTGATCCCTGGCCGATGGGCAAGGGTCCCACATGGTGTGCAGACCTCTCCTGCTGTGCCCGCTGCTCCCCTCAGCAGTGTATTTCATCCATCTGCCTGTTCTGCTCCCCGCTCTGGCTCTGGTGAATCCTCTCACCCTCCCACGCTTCTGACTCTACCCAGTGCTTGTATAAATAAATAAATCTTAAAAAAAAAAAAAAAAGAAAGGAAAAAAGAAGAGATGGCTTGGAGTCCAGCAAACAGGAAATCAAATAACAGAAAGGCAGAAGGAATCCCCAGTACGATGGTGCAGGGAAGCCCTAGGACAACAGCCATTCAAGAGCTGGAAACCAAATGGTTTAGATTAGAGTGGGAGAATAAAGGAGTACAGGAAGGAGGCTTCCAGTAGCGTCACTATGAGAATATGTGACCTGTTGGGCCATTTGGAAAGGACATTCCCAGTTTGTTGGAGAGTGTGCAAATGAATTAGAGATAGATAGAAAACAAAATAAAGACAACAAAGCAAGGTGATGATTAACTCTGGGGGGTAAATAGTTTATAAAAAGTAAATCTAGCATAGTGCACAAATGATTCAGGAGTGAATTAAATCTACATCAAAATTGTGATTGTGATGTAATTTTTATGGAAAGGATTTTGGATGGAGAGAGGAGAAAGAACAAGGGGGTGTGTGTGTGTGTGTGTGTGTGTGTGTGTGTGTAAGAGGAAGGGGGGGTACAGGGAGAGGAAAGGGATCACAGTTGAAAGCCAGTAGTTCATGTTGAAAATAGAAAAATCAAAAAGGAAATGAATGAGATTTCCTCTAGGCAACAAAAATTAGATAAATCAGGGATTGTTACATTCATTATATGCCTTTTAGTAATTTTTTTATTAGTAAATGATACTCATGTATTACCTTGATAAAATTTTAAAAATGAATAGCAAGGAAAATTGGAATTATACATATACATGTACATATGAAACGGGAATCATTTCCAGTGACTAGAATGGTTTGTATATCTTAATTAACATTATATTTAACAAATACTGAGGAACAATGTCTCCCATATGTTATGAGATTAGATTGTGTTTTGCCACTGGCTGCTATCAAAATTTTCAGTCTATAGTGAGTAAACATGTTAGTGAAAGACTGGTCCTTTCTTGGGTAACAGTCCTTTATACTGAGATTATCCTTGTTATCTTTATGAAATGATGTTGATAGTAGGTAGTGTTTTGTTTTATTTATTTCTACACTTGGCAAAATGAAAAACTGGCAGTTCTATGTAGATTCCCAAAATGTCTTTGGAAAATTTTTCTGTTTATGAAATCCAAAAGCTTAGTAGCCACTGGATTATTTAATTTGGCTATATTGATTGTTTTGGTTAAACTCTTCTATTTGGTTTGTCTTCATTGCTTTGTCTAATGCATGGAAATGACAGAGAACAAATGCCATGCCTGGTGTTCTCTCTAAATGTCAGAGTCCTCCAGGGATATTTTTTTTTTAACAAGCCATTTATAAAAAGAACTCTGCATGTTACTCAGCAAACAATTTTTCTAACTGTGTGCATTTAACTTTATCATCATGCCCATAGTCATTAAATATAATTGATTGTTTTTTTCAGTATTTAAAAATTACAGTATGTAGTTTTAAAAGCCACTTGGAATTTGTTTTCCTTATATTCTAAAATTATGAAGAATCCTTTATTAAATTACATGCCTTCCATTTCCCAACAAGTAAGGCTTACCAGCAAGAGAGTCTCTAACAACAGATTATGACAAGTATGATCCTGAATCTTCTTTCAAAAATATTGGTTATTGTTATATTTTACAAAAGCATGGCTAAGCTGTCTAAATCCAATCGAGTTTTTGATAAATAAATTACAGTGCCAGAGGATTAGGGTATAAGAATTAAAGATGACCCTGAACTTAATAAATTTCAGAATTCACAATGAATTTAAGAATCATGGTGTTAAAACAGGCCACAGAGCAATTAGGTATGCTGAGGGATACTTTGGAAGTTAGCTTGAACGTACATGGAAGGAGGTGGTGACCCCCTGAGACCTTAATTACATAAATTCTCCAAACTGTTAAGTTCTAAGGATTGCCACATTTAATCACATCTATATAATGTTTGTTGTTTTGGCTTTTAGGGAACTTTTTTTTGAGGTGACATTGTTTTACAACACTATATGATTTAGGGATATAATTCACACCTCTTCAGAAGAATGTTGCCACCATACCCACCACCAAGGGGCCCATAGTCGTCTACTACAATCCATTGGACCCCTCACCTCCTTTGCTCCCCACTCCCATTTCCCCTTGTAGTAGCCTCAGTTCTGCAATCATATTCCAGGGCTTGTTTTGTTTTAGTTTTGCCTGTTCTTTTGTTTTGTTTCTTTATTTTCCACATGTAAGTGAAATCATCCAGTATTCATCTTTCACAAAAGCAAAAATAAACAAACAGGACTACAGCAAACGAAATAGCTTCATATGCAAAAGAAACTACCATTTAAACAAAAAGACACCCTACTGAGTGGGAGAAATGTTTGTACCTCATACATCCAACAAGGGGCCAATATCCAAGATCTTAAAATTGCTTTACAACTCAACAAAAGGACCTAATCAAAAAGCAGACGCAGGCTTTTAGAGGGCAGATTGGGTTGAAGAAAGGTGAGGGTCCTTTCAGATTATATGTTGCAGTCTTTCCATCTGTACCTCAGTGTGAATACCTCTTCAACCTGGGGTCTATGTCCTCTTCCCAGGAGAGTTTTTAACATAGTTGTAACAAAATCATTTGGGGAGGGACACAGAAGAACTGGTAAAGCAGTGAATAGGAATGTGCATGCTGAAGTCGGGGAGTCCTGTGTTTGATTTCCTTCTTTGCCAACTAATTAGCTCTGCCATTGGGACAGACTTACTGGATTTAACAAATAAAAATACAACATACTCAGTTAAATTTGAATTTTAGGTAAATCATAAATAAGTTTTGGTACTTGGAAGCAAGCTTGTGCTAAACATTTTACTCATTGTTTACCTGACTGAAAATCATATTTAACTGGGCATCCTGCATTTGATCTGGCAACCTACATACCATGCAGCTGCTAACCACCTACCCAATCCCAATTTTTAAGGTCAGTGGAAGTCATCCATGTTTATAGGCTGTAGAAGGTTCACTTAAATCATACCTGTAAGTGCTCAGCTCAGAGCCTGGCACAAAGCAGCGCTCAATGAATGGCAACTGAGGTGTTCCTCCCTTTGTCTGACATTCAGCTATCAAGAGTGTGGGATGCCAAGCTGGAGTTCTGTGTCAGACTTTAAGATCCTCCAGAGAATAGTCTGAATGATCAGAGACTATGTACTACTGTCCTTCCAAAGTTTCGGGGGAGACTGATATAGCAGAAGCTAACTCCTATATCCACAAGTGCTGGCAGGAAGTAAAAGCTTTGAATTATTTAAGAAAAAAAAGTCCAGAAAAAAATTTTTAAACTCTAAAATCAAAGTACCTTTGATTCCTTTTTCAAGGTCTGTCATTTACTAACACTTTACTTCACCTCTCCATACCCCCATTTTCTTCATTTGTAAAATGGGAACAATGCCTATGGGTGGTAGTAAAGCATAAATGATATACATAGACAGCCCTAGGGAATGGGCCTGGCACATATTAAGCACTCAGTAAATGTTAGTTATTAGCATAATTTGTCCATGACACCAAACTGCCAATTTGGTTCAGAATAAGTGATTCTCTCCATGCCCAGCATATGTCTGGCACAGTGTAGCGATTCACTAAGGGGAGTAGAATGAATAGATCCTGTTTGTTTACATTAGGATGTTCTGTAAAATCTAAAGAGAATGGAGTAGACGGCATTAAACAGCCATAGTACCTTTTGCTTAGGTGTTATTTACAGAGTTCCTGTTTTCATATTGACTTTCATTTGATCCTCACAATTCTGTGAGGCACCTGTTATACTGTCTTTGCATATGAAGCAGTTAAAGGTTAATGTTAGTGGCTAAAGTCTCACAGCTGATGGAAGAAGCAGATTTGATACTGGTCTGCTTTTCTAGTTCATTGTTTTTTCTATGTTTGCTTCCTCCCATCTTAATTATGATATTTAGCATCACTATCACTCAAGTCCTTGTCTTCTCAATAAATGGTGTTTAGAACATGGCTGTAGTCTGCCAATATTATTCTCAATGGCAAAAAGCTGAAGGCCTTTCCTTTAAGATCAGGAACAAGACAAGGATGTCCTCTCTCACCACTGCTCTTCAATATAATACTGGAGGTCCTAGCTAGGGCAATAAGACAAGAGAAAGACATACAAGGAATCCAAATAGAGAAAGAAGAAGGAAAATTATCACTATTTGCAGAAAATATGGTAATATACATAGAGAACTCTAAAAACTCCACAGAAAAAGTACTCGAAATAATCAACCAGTTAAGTAGCAGGATACAAAATCAACACACAGAAATCAATCGCTTTCCTATACACAAACAATCTGAAGAAGAAGAAATCAAGAAAACCATCCCTTTTATAATTGAAACAAAAAAAATCAAATATTTGTGAACAAACCTAACAAAAGAGGTGAAAGACCTATACAAAGAAAATTATAAAACACTGTTAAAAGAAATAGAAGAAGATACAAGGAAATGGAAAGACATCCCCTGCTCATGGATTGGAAGAATTAACATTATTAAAATGTCCATCCTACCAAAAGCAATATACAGATTCAGTGCTATTCCAATAAAAATCTCAATGAGGGCCTCCCTGGTGGTGCAGCGGTTGAGCGCTGGGTTGCGAACCTGCCCACAGCCTCCGTAGCGCTGGTTCGATTCCCGGCCACCAGGCGAGGGTCCCATATGGTGCTCAGACCTCTCCTGCCTCCCGCTGCTCCCCTCAGCAGTGTACTTCGTCACTCCACCTGTTCTCTCTCTGCTCTGGTGAATTCTCCCACCCTCCCGCGCTTCTGACTGTACCCAGTGCTTGTATAAATAAATAATAAATAAATCTTTAAAAAAAATCTCAATGACATTCTTCAAAGAAATAGAACAAATACTGATGAAATTCATATGGAACCCCCCCCCAAAAAAAAAAAAAAACAAGACTAGCCAAAGACCTACTGATGAAAACAAAGGAGAAAGGAGGTATCACACTTCCAAACTTCAAGCTATACTATAAAGCCATAATAATTAAAACAGTTTGATATTGGAACAAAAACAGACACACAGACCAATGGAACCACAGAAATAAAACCACACTTATATGGACAACTGATCTTTGACAAAGGAGCAAAGAATATGCAATGGAACATGGACGGTTTGTTCAATAAATAGTGCTGGGAAAACTGGACCACCACATGCAAAAAAATGAAACTAGACCACTACCTTTCACCGTGCACAAAAATAAATTCAAAATGGATAAAGGAAGTGGACATAAGACCTGAAACCATAAAATATATAGAAGAAAATATAGGTAAAACACTACCAGACATAGATCGCAATAACATCATTAAAGACTCATCACCCAAAGCAAAGAAAGTCAAGGAGAAGATAAACACCTGGGATTACATCAAACTGAAAAGATTCTGCACTGCAAAAGGGACATTAACCAAAACAGAGACACCCCACTGATTGGGAAAAAAATCTGCACTCCAGTCAACTCATAAGGGACTGATCACAAAGATATACAAAGAACTCACAGGACTCAACGAAAACAAAATGAACAATCCAGTCAAGAAATGGACAGAAGAACTTAAAAGTCATTTCTCCAAAGAGGAAATGCAAATGGCCAACAGGCATATGAAAAAATGTTCAGCATCCCTTATCATCAGGGAAATGCAAATCAAAACCACACCTGAGATACCACCTTACACCAGTAAGAATGGCACATATCAAAAAAACACAAGCAACAACAAATATTGATGAGGATGTGGTGAAAAAGGAACTCTACTGCATTGCTGGTGGGCGTGCAGACTAGTCCAATCGTTATGGAAAGCTGTCTGAAGTTTCCTCAGTCTACTGAAAAATGGAGCTACCATACAACCCAGCAATTCCACGACTAGGGATCTACCCAAAAAACACAAAAACATTGATTCAAAAGAACACCTCTATACCTATGTTTATTGCAGCACTGTTTACAATAGGTAAAATTTGGAAACAATCCAAATGCCCAAAAATAGATGACTGGATCAGGAAGATGTGGCATATATACACAATGGACTATTACTCAGCAATCAAAAAAGATAAACTCATGACATTTGCAGCAACGTGGATGGAACTAGAAGGAATTATGCTCAGTGAAATAAGCCAGAAGGAAAAAGAAAAATATCGGATGGTTTCACTTATAGCAGGAATATAGGGAAACCAAATAAGACATCAGTATAAAAAAATAATAACAGTACAAAACACAGCAAAGCAAAAATGGACAATTACAAATCAGAGACATCCTGCAGGGGAGGAGCAGGGAGAGGGATCAAAGGGAGGGAGGGAGGAGCACAGGGGACTGAGGTGATGGTACACGGGTGCATTGGTGAAGGAAACTCTATGGGGACTACAACTGGGGGTGGGGGTAAGCAAAAAAAATAAAACTGATGGATAAGAAAAAAAATTTAAAATAAATAAAAGATGTCTGTAAGTAAAAAAAAATGAACAATGGTGTAAAAAATATAACAAGAACATGGCTGTGTTCAAGACAATTTATGATGTATTGTGGGAAATAGAAAACTTGTGTAAAGGAGTTTAAAATCATGCCATCTAGATTTTTAGGTGAAGGTGTAATGTATGCATGGTGTAGCAAACATTCAACAATACAGAATATACATCAAAAATTCTCCTTCCACTTCACTCCCCATCATGGCCAATGGGTTCATCTGCATCTTCTCAGAAATGTTCTGCACACACACACACAAATACAAATATACATTTTCCCCCAATATGGAAACATACCAAACACTTTTTTTGCACTTTATTGTTTTCCTTTAACAATATATTCTATCAGCCTCACTTTTAGCTTAAATAACTTTAAGTACAATGAATAGCAATATATCTCTGGTGTGCCTGTTATTACTCTGGTACTGTCTTACCCACTTTATTGTGTTTGAGTTATGTGAAAACAGGCCATCCTTCTCCCATAATTTATTAAGACAGCCTGACACATCCCAAATTTGCCACTGCCATATTCCAGTCCACGTCACATCTCTTACCAGTGCCAGCAGTCATGCTGCTGTTTCTCAGTCTCACTCTGCCAGTTAAGTCCTCCCATGGTTGTTCAGCACATGCAGAATAACCTGTGACGTCTGTCTCTTTGCCCTTCTCACATCTTACACCCTGGGCCTGCCCCCCTACCCCAGCTGTCTCAGCCTTGTTTGTGTTTTGCAAACCCACTAAGCCCAGTGCCAGGACCTATGCCCTGCTCTTTCCTTTTATCATCACACAGCTGCTCCATGTTACTCAGACCTTAATTTTCTTGCAAAGAGGCTTTTCTCAATCATTCATCTAAAATTACTCTTTGGAGGTACCTTTTTTTAATTATCTTATGATAATTATCTGGTAGCCTACCAGAAAATGACAAAATCATTTTTATCTTGGGTTTTGGGTTTTTTTTTTTTTCAATGCCTTTGTTATCTGTTTCTACCCCCAACTAAATCTATATTCTTTGTGTTGTTCACCACTGGATTTTTAGTGCCTATGTTAATAGCTGGCATCCTGACAGGTAGTAGAGCCCTAGGAAATATTTGTTGCTTGATTACATGAGTAAAGGAATGAATTGCTTTACTATACTATTACAATTGTTGCAACTATTACAGTATATATTTAAATTGCAAACATGAATAATTGTCTTCTAGTATTTATAAAATATACTGTATGAAAATTTACAGTATACTGTCTGCTATTATAGACAAAAATTATTCTTCTCATTGTCTAGTAGCTTTAAAAATACTTTTCCTGACATAGCATATGTTATAAAATATTGTTGTGGCATTGTACAATAGAATAATATTATAAACCAAATGGCAGATCCTCAGCTGATGTAATAGAAAATTAAGGACCAAGAAATAAAATCATCTGAAGTGTTTCTATTTGTAACTTCATAAACTCTACCTCTAGTAAGTTTTATATATAGATATAGATGTAAATATATCACTATCATGTCATGATTATGGCAGTTAAAAGCACAGACTTTGTCACTTGGTAAATCTGTCTTCAGACCCCCAGCTCTGCAGTATGACCTTTGATAAATTCCATAACCTTTATAAATGTTAGTGATGTCATTTTTGAATTGGGGATAATAATTTCCTCTGTACAGTTACTGTGAAGATTCTGTGAGAGTAAGTGAAAATAAATCTCTTAGCATAGTGCCTCACACAGTGTGGCCTCATAGCCAGATTATTATCAGTAGAAAAATTAGATTTTGAGAAATCACTAGAACATCATCACTAAGTTATAGAAATCTCATTAAATGAAGCATCAAAAGAAATTTATATCTCTAAATCATAAGCAAAGTAGACTTTGTTTCTTCTCCATACTTTTCTCATTACATCATTCTACTGGACAATAGATGTGTTTTGTCTGACCCACAGGTTTTTGTTGTTCTTTTTGTTTCCACTCTGGAAAATTTGTGGGTCTCTAATAACTCAAATTTCTACTTCTCTGAAAAGTAGTAATAAGTAGCAGCAGTGAATCCGCACATTCTCTCCTGGCTGAAATTAGGCCACAAGAGAGTATTGAGGACCCACGTAGGTGGAGCTTTCTCTAACTCCCTAGCTGTCTCTGCTCATTTAAGTTACCTGCCTACTTCTCTAAATACTTGAATCTCAGTCTGCATTTTGATGTTGGATCAGCACTTGGACTTGACATTCAAATTGATTTGTTGAGGTGTGTTTACTCTTTTAACAAAGGGGAAAATTATTTAAAATTTTTTTGCAATAAGGAACTTAGTGGCTATTTAGAATTTAAAATTGTATTTACTTTGGGAATTATGTTTGTTATACAGCATATTTAAGAAAATTTCCCTAAGCCACAGCAGCCTGTCAAATGGAAGGCAATTGTAAGGTAAACAAAAGGCACTTTAGGAGGAATATGCTCTGTATAAAGATTTATTGACCAGTTCTGCTTTCAACATGAATGAATGCATATATATTTACATTCACAAGGGGTCTCCCTGGTGGCACAGTGGGTTAAGACGCAGCACTCTGAAGCTGTCCGCAGCCACTGCAGCATGAGTTCAATCTCCGTCCAGGGAGGTGACACACAAGGTGCAACAGACCTCTCCTGACTCGCCTGCTGTACCCCTCAGTAGCGTATGTCAGTCAGTCTGCCTGTTTTGCTCTCAACTCTACCTCTGGTGAATCCTCTCACCACCACCCCCCATACCTCTGGCCTGTACCCCAGTTCTTGTATGCATAACAAAATAAATCTTTAAGAAAAAGTTTGGAGTATCACATTTGTACAAATGATAATTAGCAGTTGCATTTCTATTCATTTTCAGGTTTGGTTTAGGGCACCTCCAGAACTGCTCACTAAATTTTTTGGTATTATTGTTGGGACCTTTTTTCTTCAATAAGCTAAAGAAATGATGGTTCCTATTTTAACTCACAAAGATACATTTGATAACAAAGATACATTTGATAAAAATCAGTCAGGCACGCCCCATGTACCCTTTCTCCCTTTGATAGAATCAGTCTCTCTCTCCCACCACCCTAAACTCCCCACTTCCCCCCTCTCCCTTTTTCATTCTTGTTTTTAACATTCTAAAATGTTCATTAATTTACTAGTGTTATGCCTGGAATTTGGGAGACAGTAATGATGCTACTAATAGATAACCATGGAGGAAAAATAACCAGTTGGTAACATAGGAAAAGGTTAGCAAAAGACTGGGGAAAGAACTAGTTTAAGTTTGTTATGGGATTTCTGAAATCCTTTTCAAGTAGAATCAGAATAGTAGATCTGGAAGGAAGGGGATCAAAAAATGCAAATTTAGGCAACTCCCTCATATTGTGTATTTAGAACATGAAACCAGGTAAATAAAGTGATCTGTCTCAAAAGGGCAAGTCAGTGACAGTCAGGTGTCTTTCCCCCACCCCACCCCACACCCTCCGTCCAAGTCTTAGATCCTGATGGATCTGTTTTCTCTTTTATTTAATTTTTCTCTTAACCAAAATAAAAACAATATGATGTCACATGTCAGCTGCTATGTATAAAATTGTCTTGCACTTTGTAAGGCAGTAAAAAGTTACTTGGTTCTGTTACCTCAATTCTCCACTAGGTAAGTTTCAGTCAATGTTTGCAACACAGTGTATTATCCTTACTTTAGAGGTCCCTGAGGCAGATGGTTTCATCTATACCAAATATAATGACCCTCTAGCCTATAGAATGTACTCAGAATTGTTTTATTATGTGATAAATTATACATAGTAAAGATATTTCACATTCCCTTTCAATGAGGTAAGGCTTTTCAATTAATATTGTTGTCTATATGGGGTTTGTGCTGGCACATCTTCTCTTTGTAGTCATTTAATGGTTAGATATTTATGCAACTGCTGGCTGGGCCTTTATTGCACCACAACACAAGGTTCCCTTAATTGTCCAGGACTTAGATTTTTACTCTGTTTACATGATGCCTGGATTAAAAAAAAAAAAATAGATCTAACTATAGAATTGGAAAAAAAAAAAGAACCTCAAAATAAAGTTACTTTATATTGAGCATGCTTACATGCTTACCCTGAATGAGAGCTAAAGAGATGAATGTCTACAAGATTGCTTGTCAACATATGTTCTTTAATGTATTGCTCTCTAAACTTGGGTACATGTAAAGATTAGGTGACTAAGGGAACACACATAATTTTAAGAAAAACTCCTCTTTAGTATGTACTACTCCCTATAACCGATCTACTTATGAATACTCTTGTGGTCAGAGCTTCAGATTCTTTATCCCTTTTTTATTTCTACTTGACAATTACCTTCTACCACTTAAAAAACAAAACAAAAGGGCCTCCCCTGGTGGCGCAGGTGATTGAGCGCAGTGCTGTGAAGCTGTCCGCAGCCTCTGCAGCACCAGTTCTATCCCGGCCAGCCGGCGAGGGTCCCACATGGCGCAGCAGACCTCTCCTGTCTCGCCCGCTGCTCCCTTCAGCAGTGTATTTCATCAGTCTGCCTGTTCTGTTCCCCGCTCTGTCTCTGATGAATTCTCTCACCCTCCCGTGCATCTGGCCTGTACCCCGGTTCTTGTATAAATAAATAAATCTTTAAAAAAAAACAAACAAAAAAAACCTAATCATATTTGGTACATTGCACTAATTTACAAACTACCAGGGGGTAGAGGAGCATGGGAAGAGACAACTCCAAATTCTGGTTTGGGGAAAGCTTCCTTTCATGAGGGGGCAATATAGCTTTACAGTAGTATTTTAAGACATAATGAAGAAAATAAAAATTGAAGACCATTCCTTTAAGATATTTTTAGTTTTTCTAAGTTTGAAATTCATTTGTAACTAGTTTGCCATTTATTTGTAAACAATATCTGTCAGTCTTTTTCTGATCTAATTTCCAGAGTGGGAAATGTTTAATTATATACATAAAAATCTTCTTGAGGGCCACCCCAGTGGTGCAGCATGTTGAGTGCAACGCTATGATTCCATCATTATTCCTGGTACAAAGTCCAGTGGTCACAGTTAGTCTCAGTAAGAGAAATTGGAAGCTATGTTATCCTCTACACTTTTGATAATAATTCCACAAACACAAAGAGGGGGGAGAAAAGCATTGGAGTTTAGAGATGATTGAACTAAAATACATGAATGTCATAGATTTCAAAATGTGCTTCATGGTTACACAATGCATGGTAATAGGGAAAACTTCAGAGAGCCAAGCGTAGGCTGTCAATGATGGTGCTATCTATGCCTTGAATAAAATTGCATTTTATCATCTCTATAAGAAGCAATCAAAAGCGAGGAACAAAGACTTAAAAGTAAATTTAGACCAAGATACTTTAATCTCTGTAATTTAAGCAATTTAGTTAGTTTCCTTTCTCATTCTTAAAAATGACAAACTTCAAATTTGAAGAATCATTCTATCCTGTTTCATCTCAGTGGAGGCATTTGCTTGTTAAGTAGCTCCTGGGTTAGGTTGCAGGAATATCAATTGGAGAAAGGTTTGATAAACTTGCTAAGCACTGATTTTTAATCAAGGGTTTATATCAGCCGATGGATTTATTATGATCAGTTTTAATGGAGGAACGGGGTGAAAACTAAATTGACTGAAGAGGATAAAATTAAGTGGAGATAAGAATTGCAGAAACTGCTCCCAGAAACTTGTTAAAACAAAGGAGGTGGTAACTTAAGTGCAAAATTGCACTAGGAGAAAATTGCACTAATAGAAAAGATGTTACAACAGAAAGGGAAAGTGTAAGATCAGTGTTAGGAGCTTAAAGGTGCGAGATGGGCTACCCCTTCCATTCCATCACGGAGGAGGAAAGGCGAGGTGCCCATGCAGATGCATTTTAGGGACATTAAAGGAGGTTCATGAATGAAGATTCTGCTGAAGTTTCAGATGATGGATATTCAGTGGCATCATCTGTTTAATTTTTTCTTTTAGTGCTGAATCAGTCACACACAAATAGGGAGGCTAAAGCTCAGGATTACATCGGTGCCACCTCTTTATTAGAGACCCCAGTTCCCTTATTTCAAGGTGAGCCCCGTCATCTCTGAGCCACCTAGATCAGTTTATGGCAAGGACAGGTAACCTAATCCTCAAATTGGAGCCAGAAGGAGGAACTATTTTTCTCTTGTTGAAAGACATAGAAGTCTAAGTAGGTAGTACTTGTTGTGGACCAGCCTCTCATATACTAACGAAACAAGGAATAGAGATGTTGGGGATCAAGGGAAGAGTTGACAGGAGGTAATGGGAAGAGTTCCTGTATCCCTGAGACCAGCCTGTCTATATTTTTTAAATGATTTCACTACATAAGCTTAATAAGTTCCACTTGCCCTAGCATGGTTTGTTTGGATACTGGTATTTGAAACTAAAAAAAACTTACTAATGCATGGGATATAGATGTGGAGAAGTCAGGATAGGGATGGTAAAGAATCAGTGTTCAGTGGAACAAAGACTGGTTAAGGTGATGGGGCACAAGTTCTTGGCTGCCCAGGAAAGTAAGTTGTGGGTGTTGAGCTCAAGACAAAGAGGAATCAAGGGAATTCAGTTCTTAACTAAATGTTAAGTAAAAGGATAGGGAGCTGTGGAGAGTGTATATGAGTGTTGGATGTATTTGCAAGGTCAATTTTCCCTTTATTAAGAAAAATAATGGCTCATCATAAAGTATTATATTGATTCAGGAAAATCCCTTTGTAATTTTGTTGCTGAAAACAAGAAGATAACATCCAGCTTTTAGGTTTGTCATGTTATAATATGCATATGGGAGGAGGACCTGGCCTACAACATGGCAAGTTTGTTGAATGTTACGAAATACTATATAGTAGATTTTTGTTGTGAGCTCTGTGCCTGATGGAGTGACAAGAATACTTTAATTTGGAGCTCAACTCTATAAGCAAAATATTCTCTTGGCAAATATTTTTTTTAATTTGTTCTGGAGCAGAATGTAATAAGAAAAATATCACATGCTTAGATATCATTTTCAATTTTCTACCTTTATAAATAAATTTTTCTAAAAAAATTCTTTACCACAGATTGTAGGGTTTTTTTAGTTAAGTTTGCATTATATAAAAAGAATATACAGTTTATAGTATGTCTGTGCCTTGACTTACCTCTTATTTTAATTAGCTAGCTCCCTTAATTATCCAATAGTTAAATATGTAGCCACAATGCAGAACTTCCACAGAATTCTATCAGGATACTTGCAGAGAGTACATTTACTGAATCTTAAATCATGCTAAATCTCTAATCTAAATATATTTTTACTGAATTTGGAAGTGTTTTACTGAAAGGGGGATTCACTGCTGATGTAGTCTTTCTGCCTCTCACACAACATATAAAAAGGCAGATGATAGGAATACAAGGCCCTTTGCCTTCTGTTCTGCCTGGAAACTTTCTGAACCTGTCATTTTCTCTGTCAAAAAATGAGGGGTTGGATGTCATCTAATCCCCCATTTCAACCTATAGTCTTTGCTGAGCCTAATTGGCCCAAGTCCTACTTTGAAGAAAAATGTTTCAACATCATCATAATGTTATTATGCACAGCATATCTTTTTCTTCAATATAATTTGCTACTACAAAATATCATTGTCTTCAATATAATTTGCTGTTGCAGCTCTATATCTTAGAGATGCATTTATGATTTCTTTAGAACATCTTACTCAAAATCTAGAGAGTGTAAATGTGGGGTTGCATTTTCTTTGGTAGTTGTCATGGTGAATGCACTTGATTACAAGGACCTTACATGTAAGGCCAGAGCTGAATCAGAGAGGCAATCTTATGCTCATGTGACTGTGTCATTATTGTTACCAAGGCTTTAAGGAAACTTGTCTCTACTACCTCACACACTAGTATAGTGTTCACTGCCTATAAAACAGAATTCCCAAGTTAGATTGACAAAAACTGCCTAAGTCATTGCTATAGAAACTAAAATTTCTGAGATGGTTTCCCATAATCTGCCTTCAGTTCCCCTTCCAATGTATTTTGTTCATTAAGTTGTTGTAAAAACAGTTCTACTTTTCCATTAATGAAAATAGTATGAGTACTCCAATATCCAAACTGGTGAAACTGCAAGACCGTATTTCACATGGCTTAATGTTAATAATGCAGTGTTGGGTGTCTTGCTTAGAAAAGACATTTTTTTACTTTGTGTAAAATCTGTTTCATGAAACGCTGCTCTCCCTTTGCTCATTTGCTTCACCTGTGCCGTCCTCCTCTCTTCAGTGCCAACAGGATGGCACAGGGGAATCAGAACCATTCTCTTGGGATTGTTGTGTTGACTTTGGTCATTTGCTAAATTCAAAACGTAAAACAGAATGAAAAGAATAATTCTATCCTGTTTTCTCTCTTTATAGGCTCTGTACAATTCAATCAAGAATGAGAAGCTTGAATGGGCAGTGTAAGTACGCTGGATGTCAGCCTTTTAATAAATGAACTACTTGCTCTTTTCTTACTGTCTTTCTTTATGCCTAGAGGTGCTCCTAGGGAAGGATTAAATATGCATGGCCAGTTCTCATTCTTCCCTACTTTGCATAAAACCTAGTAAACCCTGAGTATCTGTCTTTTTCTTGGTACTTAGCATGTTTCCTATTGTGCTTTTAATCTGGTTGCTGTGCCCAGTAAGCTATTTATTATCTTTTTTAATGTATCCTTTTAAAAAGTATTTTAAAAGAAAAATCTGATAAAATTACATACATTCAGAAATCTAATACAAATGATTTTGGTACCCACTTATTTTAATTCTCTCTCACTATAATGATCAAGATTTTTCCATCCTATTTCTTAGGACACTAATTTTACCAGGATATGGATAAATATTATGCAAAAAAGCAAAAAGGATTCTGTAAATAAGCTTAAAAAATAATGGATTAAATAAAAGTGAAAAAATTTTAACTGCAAAATTCTAAGAGTTTATCCAATTCCAACATATATTGTCAGTCTCCAAGAGAGGAATAGAATTTGCAATGTTTCCTGAACCTGTTTGATAGGAAAAAAATGTAGTTTTCAGGTACATATTATGGGAGATACTATTACAGATATCAATAAACTACATTTAACTATGTAGGCCCACAATGCCACTCTTGTTAAATTTCACTGATCAACGCAGTAGTTAAGAATTTAATTTTTAAAACACTGAGAAGAATCTTTGCTAATTTTTCATCAAGTTATTGATAAATTAGATGAAAAAATTTTTTAATTATAGAACTACAAGTGGATTTTACTTTTGGTTTTCACTCATATTTAGCATTCATAAATATTTTTCTACCACGAAACCTAATAGAACAGTCTGCAATGAACTGTCATTTGTAGAATCATAACTTGGGAGTTAAATTTTATTCTTTCATATGCACATTGGAAAAAAAGGATTTAGCAATTAGATGCATCTCACACATAATGCTGGATTGAATAAAAAAATATCAAAACCACTTGAATTATTTCTGCTAATTGTAAGATCATATGGTACTTTATATTAGGAATTTAAGGTTTAAGTTGAGACTAATATTTGCATGTATGTAATAGCATGTGTGTTTGAATGTATTCAATATATACAAAATGAGATTCACTTAAAAGCAGCCTGTAATTTCAAATAAAGCTCATTAAAATTAGTAAGAATTCATGATCTAAAATCTGAAGTGATTATTTTGGGACTTAACACAGAAATGTTCTCAGACACTAAGTATAAAGCCAGTTATCACTCAAATGTTAATATAATGGCTTTTAAAATGCTTAATTTCTTATTTATCATTTTCTTTTTCATATCCACATTTATTCTCTATCACCTACCAAAACTAAGGCTCTTCAGTTGTTTATCATATAATTGCCTATCTTCACCTACAAAATGAAAGGATTGAATGAAATAATAACTGTCCTTTTTGATTTTAATGTTCCGTGAATTTTTTTAACTATGTATTAGTGTTTTTTGCATAACACTGCTATATCTAGAGAATATAAAACAAAAAATGTTTATGGGTCTATCTGATACACTCTTTGAATTTCTGCAGAAGAGGAAGGGCCAGTACCCCAACTTTTTTAATCACTGATTTCTATTTTGATCATAAAACACCTTTTCTTTAACAGCTATCAAAGTTAGTTTTCCCTACCACGTACTTTAGAAATCCCTGCTGTTTATCAATTTGTGATCCTTCAGGACATGCACTAAACTTTTTCCTTGATAAAAATTGCCATATATATAATTTTCTATGTAAAACTCTGCTCACTCGGTTCTCCTTGTACCCCTCCAACATATCTGACTCATTTTCCTCTTGTTAGCCATTAATGTTGGTATTTTCCAAAAACTGGAACTTAGAGTATCTCCTTTTATTAAAAAATATCTCCTTCTCATTCATTGCTGCAGAAATGGCTCCAAACAGCCCTTCTCTCCATTCCTGCTGCTTCCCTCCTGCTTCAGGCATTCATACGTTTTCCTCCTAATAAATGCCTCTGTCTCTAGCCTTGTTCCTTTACTTGAATGCGATTGAAGTACTCCTTTGCTCTAAAACTTCAATTAGGCTCTGCACATTCTGCCAGGAATATATTTCTTCCCCAGTATTTGTCTTCACACAGCCTACATTTCAATTAAGCTGTGCCTAGGCACAGTTCCCCACACTTGTTCCATTGCTTACTGCTGCCTTTTTGCCCATGTTCATGAAGTACCCTCTGTTTAAAATCTGTATTGCCACCACCACTGCAGCACCTTTGTGTTCAGAGACTTTCAGCCTTTAAAGCCCAGCTCACACCCTGTTCCATGAACTTTTTCCTGTTCTTACCAGCCAGAAAGAATCTGAACTCTTAAACATCCACTTGCTTCATCTAATGGCATCATCAATTCCTATGCACCATTGTAGTTATTTGTAGAAATATTTTACTAGACTGTAAGTTCTTTAAGGAAATATGTGTCTGCACTTGTCCCATTGTACACTACTTTGCTGAGCATAGTGCTTATGTAATCAATTCTCCATTAAAGGCTATAGAAGGGAAGGGAAGGATTGCATTTCCTTGAAGATCAACCTCTCAATTGTGTGGTGTAGACAATAGTTTTAAGAAAGGTGCTGCCCCTTCATTTGTAGGGTAATGTGTACTTGCATAGGTGCTATCTTGGTGTTGATTTTAGAACCTTAGAAGAAATATAATTCTAGACTAATGGAATGTTATAACTGGAGGGACCTCGGAAGTTTTTAGTTCGTTGGTGTTAGTTCTAACTGGGTTCCATGGACATCTAGGGCCCCAGAAGATGTCTGGGGATCTCCCTGGGTACTATGAGTAAAGGAAAAGGGGGAAGATGACAGGAACCCACTTCTACCTCCCAGGGGAAAAGGCTGCGTATCCAGTTCTACCTCTCACAAGCATCAGTGCCTAGGATAAAAATTTATAAGCAGGATAACTCATGTAAGAGTGAACTGTATGATTTATCATTTTTAAGGAATAAAATTATTTCACTTCAAGGTAAAAAGCCAACCCCCTTTTACCCTTTTAAAATATGTTTGAAGTTCAATTTAATATTTATTTTCTAAAAGGTATTATACTTACAAATCTTATTTTTGAAAAAGTTCTACTCCAGTCCAGTGTTCTCATTTTATAGAAGCATTCATTCACACACCCAAAGTCATACAATTCATGTAGTCACAAAGCCAGGGTTAGCATCCCCAGGAATCCTGGTTCCCCTGGCAGTGCCATGCTACCCCGTTTCTCTGTAGCTGCGGTCTCTAATTATAAAATCTTTGCTGGGCAGAGACTGTGTCTGAGTGTTTCTATGCCACCCACTAATACAGTGGAAATTAAGAGAGGTTTTGTTTTTGTTTTTTTTTTTAATATTTTTTTATTTATTTATTAATATTTATACAAGCACTGGGTACAGTCAGAAGCACGGGAGGGTGAGAGAATTCACCAGAGCCAGAGCGGGGAGCAGAGCAGGCAGAAGGACCGAAGTACACTGCTGAGGGGAGCAGCGGGCGGCAGGAGAGGTCTGCGCGCCATGTGGGACCCTCCTCTGGTGGCCGGGGAGAAGCCAGGGATCCAACCAGCGATGCAGAGGCTGCGGGCAGCTTGTCAACCCAGCGCTCAACCGCTGTGCCACCGGGGAGGCCCAAGAGAGTTTTATATCAAATTTTTAATCTCATTAAATGTTCCTGGAATTACTAGTGTTTCCTTCCCTGCAAGTTAGATGATGAGGATCATTCATTTATCATTCCACAAACAATCTTTAAGCAGCTGCTTCAGAATTTGATCCAGGGTTGTGCCCTGGATGCAACAATGAAAAAGATACAAGTTCATGCAGCTGAGAAATGTGATGCTATGCCTCTGAATCACAGATAGTGTTGTAAACCAGTTTTACATCTCAGTTTAAAAGAAAAGAAATAGACATAGGTTCTCTGCCTAATGTGAGCACACGTGAGATGTGTGGGATGGATTGTGCAAAGTTGAGAACATAAAAATTTCAGTGAAGAATGCGCTTAGCGAAGGCCTCAGCTCCCTTATGCAGGACAATAGTGACCACTTCTTCCCTAGTTGCTTTGTTCAGTGGTTCATTATTCATAAAACATCTATTTGTTAAACTGCTTTGCACTAGGCAGAACCTGGAATTTTGTTTTTTTTTTTTTTGTTTTTTGTTTTTGTTTTTTTTTTTTTTTATAGAGGCATGTTTTTATTTATTTGTTTGTTTGTTTGTTTTGTTTATACATGCACTGGGTACAGTCAGAAGCGTGGGAGGGTGAGAGAATTCACCAGAGCCAGAGCAGGGAGCAGAGCAGGCAGAAGAACCGAAGTACACTGCTGAGGGGAGCAGCGGGCGGCAGGAGAGGTCTGCGCGCCATGTGGGTCCCTCCTCCGGTGGCCGGGGAGCAGCTGGGGATCGAACCGGCGCCGCAGAGGCCGCGGGCAGCTTCGCAACCCAGCGCTCAATCGCTGCGCCACCGGGGAGGCCCGAACCTGGAATTTTGGAAGAACAAAAGTATTAAGACATTTTCCCTGGCCTTAAGAAATTTTATATTCTAATGCAAATGATAAAATAATAGGTAAGGAATATTTATTCTCTGATTGAGATAGAACAGAGTAAGGTGAGTTGACATGAATATGGAAGCTTATAACTTATGTTAGAATTATTTAAAATTTAGTTGCATGAGAATCTTCAAAGAATACATGCAACAATTAATAGAAAAAAGACAATAGTTTATTAAGAAATTTATCTTTTTACCTTTTGATTTCATGTACCACAATATTTAAGGATTGCAAGAAACCTCCCTTGCCCTGGTTAAAAAAAAATGTGTGTGTATGTGTGTGTGTGTGATATAATGATTTTTATGTATTATTTATGTATTATATATAATAATTATATAATACACACATACACATACATAATACATATTTAATATGTGTGTATATATGCATATATAATACATACACATTATAATTCATGTATCCATTCTCACTTTAATTAGAACTCCTTTTAAATAATGTACTTTTGGGTCCCCCCTCCACCCTGTTCAAGGTAAGAGTATGAATCTGAAATTGACAACTGCTTCCTAAGTCTCTCTGCTATGTAGTCTCTTAAAAAAGTTTTTCCAAGAAAAAAATCTTTCTAGGATTCTTTTACTTTCATTATTTGACCTCTTTGCATATTAGCTTAATAATGATTTTAATTTTATTTTAGGTAATATTATATGCCAATTAAAATGTAATTCCAATTTTTTTCTATGGTAAATGGCCCATTTCAAAAAGATAGTCTTATTTATCTCAAAAGTATAGTTTTCCACTGAGAGTTTCTCTTAGATGGTTTAGATGAGCCACATCTAGAGCAAGACTATAATTTAATGCTCTGCATTTTTTAAATCATTTTCTCATTTGTTATAATTCTCCCTGATTTTTTTTGTTTGTTTGTTTGCCAACATTGGAGTTTTCCAGGAAGAATTAAAATTCCCTATGTGTGGCTTTTAGGTTTGAGTTTGTATCCTAAAGAAAAAGGTGCTTCTTTGTTTTATTTTAAAATGTTTTGTACTGTGAAGTGAAATTATTCCTTAAAAATGGTAAATCATGATTGTTCATTCTTATATGAGTGATCCTGTTTATAAGTTTTTTATCCTAATACTTCAGTGAATCTAGATACATGAAGCTGTTAATCAGAATATGAAGTGATTCTTAATAGTAGATGTAGGTAAAGGAAAACTTTCTTACTCAAATCAGTTATTTTGGATCAAGACATTTATGTGGTACTTTGATATAAGGAGTCCAAAAGTGATTCTCATTTTAAATTGAAGGTAAAAAATAAAATAAAATAAATTGAAGGTAGTCACTTGTAGGTTAATAATAATTACTCATGAGAAAATTAAGGCAAAGAGAAGTTGTCATCAGTCGGACAATGTTTATAGATACAACAAATATAGTTTAGTATATAAAGAAAAATCCCTTTGAGTGGTTGGGATAAAAGTAAGATAGTTTATGTTGGGATGAAAAGAAAAACCATGGAAAAATTGAGAAAGCTGTGTGAGATATTTGACTGTAAAGAAGAAATATAACTCCAAGCTCCATTGGAGTGCTGATACTATTAAACATCTTGCAGATATGCATTGTGTCTCATTGAAAACTAGGCTGTGATTTAACATTCTCACTGGCCCTGATATTCTCAGACCTTACCATGGAAAATGTGGTATCATGCTGGACTCCACATAAAATAATAAATCTTATGCTACGATTTTCATCACAAATTAAAAAGACAAACTATATGAAAGTTACCTAAGGGTAAACCTATATATAATATAGTGTAAATGACTGGGATAATATTAGTGTGATTGTTTTATTTATAAATTCAGTGAAAATGCATTGAATATAAGATAAGAAAAGAAATAAAGAGAAATAGTTATGCTATAACTATGGCATTTCTCATTAAAATCAAGGAAATTTTGAGCTACAGAATTAATATCACTTTAAAAAAAAATGTTATCTAAAAGTAATGCTGAACATGAACCAGTATTTCTAGATCTGCATTGTACATTTAGAGCTTGGATTTTGGTATTTAAAGGAAGAATGATTTCAGGGTTTAGAATTCAGGAAGATTCTTTTATGTAGCTCTGTGAAATTAATTCTATTAAGAATCTGAATCATCCGTGAGTACCCCTTTTTCTCAGCCATCTCAAGCTCTTTATATAGAAAACTAGAAAAAAATACCATCTAATTCTTAACATTCAAAAGGCACATTAAAGAAATAATTGTCTGCTTTCTGTGTAAGTGGTGTCTCTCAGTGATGAGAATGAGGTGTGTACTTCAAATTTTTAAGGATTTTTTTGTTACAATAGTTTTAATTCCCATGAAGATGATTTAGAAAGTGATGTAATTTACAAATATTATCTTTCCTTCACATTTAACTTCAAAATACTCAGAGCAGACAGGTTGGTGAGCAGATGGAATGTGATTATAATGTTAGTAGCCTACTTGTCCTAAAGCAATTTTAGAATCACTGAGGTGCAAGAAATTATGGAGGCTGGGATATAAGGAAAGTATTTTTCCTAATAGACTGATGATTTATATTTTTATATCATTTATATCAATTTGGAATGATACAACAAGAAAATACAATATCATTTCTAAATGAAGCATGATATGTATGCAGTAACTAATGTAGTGCCTTGAACATTTCATTTGAGCATTTTATGTGTACATTGTGTATACATATGTACACACATTTTCAAACATGAGAAAACTTTCATTGACCAGGTTGATACTATTGAATCAAGTTATTTTTAATTGCCCATTAAAATTTTACTAGTATATCTTTTGGAAACATCTAACATTTGACTTGACCCAGTGTATTTCCAACAACTTTTTTTAAACTACCTTAATTTCTACAGTTAAGTTTTTCTAAGTTTGGAAAGCATGCTACAGTCATTGTCTATATAATCACATCCTTTATTTCAGAAACTCTGGCTATAACCTACATCCTCCTCATATCGGGCTGTGATCTCATTGGTGAAAAAGGGCTAGTGAAGGAGCTTGACATTTTTAATGAAAGTGCATTTTCTTTTTTACAGTTAAGATGACTGTGGCAGACTACAGTATTTTTAGAAAATAAGATGTATTTCCTGTTTTCGGCAGAATTTTTAAATCTAAGTGCAGGGTTTTTTTTATTTTCTATTTCTGGTAAGTGAAAAGGATCCATTTTAAACTGATCCTGCCTTGTGACATAATATGAAGTAAAATAATAGAAACATTTTTTATAAGTTCATTCTTCACTATGTTTGAACAATCATCTGACAGCAATATTATATATGTGAGTACGGTATTCATTTTAGTGCTCCGTTCCTGCATTTAACCATTGCCGTTATTTTTATAAAGCAGATTTATTGAGGTGTAATAAGCATACTATAAAATATACCCATTAAGTCATATTTCAAGCTTTTTTATAATAAATTTACAAGATTGAATAACAACCACCACAATCCATCACCCCATCACTATCAGTCATAAAAAGTCCTTGTACTGTGATTCAGCATGCACAATATGAACTCTTCCCTCCTCTCTGATTCCCCCATTTTTGGTGCACAACTCCATTGAGTATTACAATACTCTATAAAAGTTTATTATATTATTATGTATATGTATTTCCCCTGCTGAACTATGTGTCCCTAAAAGGTGCTTAATCATTTTGATATTCCCACTGCCTAACACTACCTTGCAATTAAAATTTCCTAATTATTACTGAACTCTCATTGATGCCTTCTTGGACTTGAATAGGGGTTTGACCTCTGGCTCTGCCCATGTGCTCCATGGGTGTCCCTACTGAGGGCATAGTGGTTCTCAAACCTTTTAAATCAGGGAATCCCCACCTTCCCCAAGGAATCCTATTAGATAACCTCTTACCATGGGTCCTGCTCATGGGAAGTTCACCTGTCTGAGACGATAATATCTACCTTCTTGGGTTAAGAAGTTAAGAGATGATGATATTTATGGTAATGATTAGAGGTTCAGGGTGGAGTTTAGTGCCTGATTGATACTCTACTCCCTTCTGTAATGTCCTCAGTAGAGTATGTATACATTGCACTGAGTCAATGAAGCTAAACATCCACTCTACAACCAAAGTGCAAGGTGCAGTAGGAAAGGTTAAAGAACATGGGGACCTAAGTTATTGCCACTCTTGCCAGGCTCAGGGCACCTACCTTGAATATGGACTGAAAACCCAGCATAAAAGATGCAGAGGCGAGACTGTCTCACTGAGTTTGCAAACAGGGGACTGAGAGCTTTGCTTGAGACACTGAGAAAGCTCATGTGAGAATCATAATTCAGAGGCATAGGCTCACTAAAGACTGAGACCAGATCATCAAACTATAGAATGCTTCCATCCTTTCCACCTCACCACCACATTTTAGAGGTCTGATTATAGCAGTTGCTTTTTTCCCAGCACATCATTTTTCACTATCACAAGAAAATTATAAAGCATATTGAAAGGTAATAAACAGGTTTGGAGAGACAGAGCATCAGAACCAGACTCAGATATAGCAAGGGTGTTGGAATTATCAGACAAGGACTTTAAAGCAACTATAATTAATATGCTAAAGACTCCAGTGAATACATTAGGCAGCATGCAAGAACAGATGGACAATATAAGCAGAGAAGTGGTAAGTCCAAGCAAGAATCAAAAAGAAATGTTAGAAATCAAAAAAACTGCAACAGAAGTGTAGAATGCTTTAGATGGGCTTATTTGGAGACTGGGAAATATTTTAAAAAATAATCTCTGAGCTTAAGAATATGTCAACAGAAACTTCAGACATGCAAAAGCAAAGAGAATAAAAGACTTAAAACAAAAAAGGAACAGAATATCCTAGAATTGTGGAATAACTACAAAAGGTATAACATACATGTCATGAGAATACTAGAAAGAGAGGAAGGTTCAAAGGAAATATTTGACATAACAGTGATTGTGACTGAATATTCCCCCAAATTAATGCCACATATCAAATCATAGTTCCAGAAAACATAGAGAATACTAAGCAGGATAAAAACTACAGGTATGAACAAGGCTACACTTAGGCCTATCATAGTCAAAAAGCAGAAAATCAAATATAAAGAAAAAAATCTTGAAAGAAGTCAGAGTAATGAAAAACACCTATAGAATAACAAAGATGAGAATGGCAGCTTATGTCTCAGAAACCATGCAAACAAGAAGAGAATGTAGTGAATATTTAAAGCTTTGAGAGAAAAAAAAACCTCAACCACCTAAAATTCTGTACCCAGCGAAATTTATTCTTTAACAGTAGAGAACCTCTTTCTCAGACAAACATTGAATAGACCTGCCTTACAGAATTGCTTCCTTCCTATTGAGAAGGAAAATGATATATATCAGAAACTCAGCATTAGAGAAGGAATAAATGAATACATAATAAAAACTTCTATTTTTCTTATACTTAATATGCCTAACAGATAACAGTTTGTTCGAAATAATAGTAGCAACATTATACTTGATTGTGTTTGTTTATATATGCTTATATATATGTGTGTGTGTATGTGTATACACACACACATATGCCTATGTGTAAGTGCAATGAATGACAGCAATGATACTAGGAACATGAGACAGGAATTCGGATGATTTTGTTATTGTAAAGCACTTCAACTATCCATGAAGTCTTATTTGAAAGTGAATCTAGATCCATTGTATATTGCAAATTTATGTTGCAAATTATAGGACAACTACTAAGAAAAGTGAAAAATATAATTAATATACTAAGATAATAAATAAGGACAATAGAATCAGTTTATACTGCTCAGTTAAAACCACAATACTGGGCCTCCCCGGTGGCGCAGCGGGTGAGCTCTGGGTTGTGAAGCTGCCCGCAGCCTCTGCAGGCAGATCCCCGGCTGCCCACAGCCTCTGCAGGTTCGATCCCCGGCTGCTCCCCGGCCACCAGAGGAGGGTCCCACATGGCACGCAGACCTCTCTTGCCGCCCGCTGCTCCCCTCAGCAGTGTACTTCGGTCCTTCTGCCTGCTCTGCTCCCCACTCTGGCTCTGGTGAATTCTCTCACCCTTCCGCGCTTCTGACTGTACCCAGTGCTTGTATAAATAAATAAATAAATCTTTAAAAAAAAAAAACCCACAATACTTAAAATTCATTGCTCAAAATATACAAATTAAAAGACATTGTCAATTGATGCAGAAAAAGCATTTGACCAAAAAAATTAATTTTTTCATGATAGAAATAGTCAACAAACTGTAGAGGAAACTACCTCAACATAATAGCAACTATATATGAAAAACATACAGTTAGTATCACATTCATTGGTGAAAAACTGAAATCTTTCCTCCAAGTTAGGAACAAAAAATGAAGGCTACCCTCACCACTTCTATTCAACATAGTAGTGAACATCCTAGTAAGAGTGACACAATTCTGTCTCTCCACTCTTCCTTCCTCTTTCTTTATAATAATTTTTGTTGAATTTGCAATCCCCAATGTGACTGTATTTGAATATAAGGCCTTTGTATTCTAAGAGTTAACTAAGGTTAAATAAGGTCATTATGTCAGTTCTAGTCCAATATGACAATATGACTGGTGTCCTTAGAGGAAGAAGAGAATCCGAGGTTGCATACACACAGAGAAAAGGACATAGTGGGACACTAATAAAGCTGCTCTCTGCAAATCAAGAAGAGAGGCCTCTAGAGAAAACAACCCACCAGCACACTGACCTTGGGTCTCCATCCTCCAGAACCATGAGAAAATAAATTTCTATTGTTTAAGCCACCCAATTTATGACAACTTCAGTTGACTAATACTTTGAGAAATTAAGCAAAAGAAAGAAAAGACATACAAATTAGAAAGAAAGAAGTAAAATTATTCTTATTCACAGATGTCATGGTTTTATATGTAGAAATTCCTAAAGATTAAAAAAAAAAAAAACGCTCAAAAAACAACTCAGCAAAGTTTCAGAATATAAAATCAACATATATAAGTCAGTCGCATCTCTATATACCATTAACAAATAATTGAAAATTAGTTAAAAAAACAGTTCTATTTACAGTAGCATCAATAAGGATAAAAAACTTAGGATTGGATTTAGCTATAGCAACTTGTACACTTAGAGTTTCAGCAGTGAAAATATCACTGAACAACACAGTTAAGTGGGAAACTATCCTGTGTTCATGGATTGGAAGACATCAAATATTGTTACAATGTCAATTCTACCCATAGCAATCTAAAGAGTCAATGCAATTCCTGGAAAAATTCCAGTGATTTTTTGTTGTTGTTGTTTTTTACAAAAGTAGAAAACCCATCCTGAAATTCCTGTGGAATCTGAAGAAACCCTGAGTAACCAAAGCAATCTTGAAAAAGGAGAATAAAATTGAAGGGATCACATTTCATCATTTAAAACTTATCAAAGCCACAGTAATCAAAATAGTGTGGTACTGATATGAGGTCAGACATATACACCAGTGAGATAGAATAAAAAACCAAGAACCCTGGCACATAAATTGTCACAGTGTGTGCTCAGACCTTTCACTTGGAAAACAACCATCCCTTCAACAAATGATGTCAGGAAAATTTAATTTTTTCATGTAAGAAAATGAAGTTGAATCTTTACCTTTCATTATATAGAGAAGTTAATTCAGTAGATCAGAGACCTAAATGTAAGAGCTAATAAATAAAACTCTTAGAAGAAATATATAGTGAAGAAGCTTCAAAACAAGGATTTGGCAAGGATGTCTTGGCTTTAACACCTGAAATACTGAGAACAGAAGAAATACCCAATATTAACAAAATTAAAAATGTCTATGCCTCTAAAGATACTAGGTTGAAAAGGCAACCAATGGAGTAGGGAGAAAATATCTGCAAATCAGATCTCTGATAAGGGATTAATATAAAAATGCACAAAATACCAAGTTAAGAAAACTGTCCGGGGCCTCCCCGGTGGCGCAGCGGTTGAGCGCTGGTTTGCGAAGCTGCCCGCAGCCTCTGCGGCGCAGGTTCGATCTCCGGCTGCTCCCCGGCCACCGGAGGAGGGTCCCACATGGTGCGCAGACCTCTCCTGCCACCCGCTGCTCCCCTCAGCAGTGTACTTCAGTCCTTCTGCCTGCTCTGCTCCCCACTCTGGCTCTGGTGAATTCTCTCACCCTCCCGCGCTTCTGACTGTACCCAGTGCATGTATAAACAAAACAAACAAACAAATATAATAAATAAATAAATAAAAACATGCCTCTATAAAAAAAAAAAAGAAAACTGTCCAATTAAAAAATGGACAAAGAACTTGAATAGATAATTCTCCACACAACTGCCCATAAGCACTTGAAAAAAAAAATGTTCAACATCACTGATCATTAAGGAAATGCAAATTAACACATTGAAGTGTTACTCACTAATGTTATTAGTGTTATTCACTAATGTTATTCACTAATGTTACCACATTAGTGAATCTTCAGGGCATTATTCTACACTTAGCCATAAGCCATTAAGTCATTAAGCTTAAGTTTATAATAAAACAGTCACAGAAAGACAAATATTGTTATGATTCCACAAAGATAAAGTATACCTACAATAGTCAGATTCATAGCAGTAGGAAGTGGAATGTTGTTTGTGAGTGATTAGAGTCAGAGGCAATGAGAAATTACTTAATGGGTACAGAATTACACGTTGGGATGAAAAATTCTGGAGATGGATGATTGTTTTGGTTTCACAACAGTGTAAATGTGTGTAATACCACAAGTCTGTACCATTTTAACATGGTTAAAATTCTAACTTTTATATTAAAGTATATTTTACTCTAGTGTAAAAGAGGAGGTGAGTACACACTTAATGCTAAAAGTCCCCTTTTCATTTCTTCTGCCTGGCATAATTGACTTATCTTCATTACATAATTCCAGTATCATACTTAATGATGATTTCACCCTGAGTGAAGGTTGAGTAATATTCCAATTCTGCTCTGGAAAATGTGTTTTCTTTCCAACTGTTATTTTACCACCCAACACACACACAAGCTCCACCAATTTATATTTGATTTCAATATTTTAATTCCACTTAACTGAGATGCCTCAAGATGACTTAATTTTCAAGTCTGATCCTAACTTAACAACCCTGGTATAGTTGAAACCCCACTATCCTGAAACTTGCCAAAATGGAATATTTCAAATTCCACTCAATGGGTCAGTCCATGTAATGATGTTCAGCTTTTGTAAATTCTAGGAAGCAGATTTTTCCCATTCTTTGTGGAGTTCCAATACAATAGAAGATTTGATTGGATTTGTATGATTCCTTATCTGATAGTTTTGCTTAGAAATAAAACTGCCTTTCATAAATCAGGCAGAATATAGGAAATTTATGATTTACAGTTGCCCTTTAGAAAGAACAGAGTGTAAGGTTTTCCACTCTTAGCATTAGAGCTTATGCCATTCTTGAAACGAACTGGGTTATCAAATAGTCATGGACTTAGACTACCCAATGAATCATACCCTTGATTACTGAGAGAATAATAGTTTAGTTTGAAGAATGGGGGAATTTCGTAGGTTGTGAAGTGTTGAGATGTCTGGAATCTCAGCAAAAAAATATTCTGCTTGGAGGCTTTTTAAATGTACAAAATATGCATGTATGAATCATTCTTTTTGCAATTAAGGCAGTGAGTCCTGTTGTGTCTCTTCTATTTTACTTTTAAAAAATCATTTGTATCATCATCTTGAAAATTCCTTAGTGGTTCAGGATACTCAGAAAAGGCCTGGTTAGATGGAGCTTTTTACTATAGAAATGAGTTAATTTTTTTTATAGAGTTCTTTATCAGTATTGTATTAATTTATATTTGCTTCTGTATACAGTTGAAATACCCTCCTTGTGAGGAGGCCCTGTCACTTATCTATGAAAATCTCTGTTGAGGCATCAGGAATAAGGTAAATCCAGTAGTCAGGATACTGATTCCAATTTTCTGAAATTCCTTGTCTCAGTTTGAGCCTGGCAGCAGTTCTGGGGAGATATGGAAAGAAGAGCAGAAATACAGAATGGGGTGGGTCACTAAAGAGGACACTACTGCCAGGGAGGGAGAAGGTCTTTAAAGTATTATTCCTAATATCACTTCCATCCTAGAAGTTCCAGCCAGCACAGGCCCATCCACATTTAAGCCCATAGCACAGCCACCTCTAGTTGGCACCAACTTGCATTTCTGAGCAGGACAGATTTTTATTCTCAGCCCGATGAAGTCAGGCTGGACTTCAGTTCACTGGACTTCCCAATATCAATAATACTTGTTTTGCAAGGTTGAATAATTTTGACTTTCACTTATTGTCGGGGTCCACTGAGCCATAGTCCCTTGGACATTACTCCAATTGTTATTGTCCTAGTAAAATATCTTTTAGTTTTGATATTCAGATTTAAGCATCTCCAACAACAGCCCTGATGAAAAGGTATTGCAGCAGGAACATGATGAGGGACATGACGAATGTGGAGCAGGTTTGCAAGGCAAGACTCTGCTACTTGAGCAGAAGTTCTTGTGCCATTTATTGAAATCATGTAGGACAGTAAAAGCTGATCATGTGACAATAGTATGAGGAATAGACTCTGGAGGGTGGATAAGAATGGGGGACAAAGTACTACAAGGGACAGGGAAGGGGACATCATGATCATGAGACGTTTGTGTCAGCAAAGTATGATGTTATCACAGGCAGAGTTATCCTGAGACCACCATGGAGATAGTTATGTAATCAGGTCAACAGTGGCCTAGGCGTCCCCGGGTCTGCTTTGTGATATGAGCTATACTCTGTAGGTAATCAAGGAATGTTCTGCTGTGATTTATAGATAGCAAATAGATCACAGTTACCCATGAGTGGCCAGCTCATTGGAAAACACAAAAAGAAATGTAATGCATGCCATTACATACATTACAATGAGTATAATTTTAATTATTTAATAACTAGTATAAAATGAAACATAAAATTAATTTCATAGTATATTTGTAAATTAACCAGAATATTGTAGTTTTGACCTGTAATCAGTACAAAATTTATTGAAATAATTTCAATTTTATATACTAAGTCTTTTGAAATCTTAGTTTTTTTTTTACTTATTGCACATTTCAAGCTGAACTATGCACATTTCAAGTTTTCAACACCTATATTTGGCTAGTGGCTACCATATTAGATGTTGTAACTTTACAACTTTTGATTGACATTTATGTAGAGAAAAATCCTATTTGCATACCCCAAACTCAGTACATTTTAAACAAGACTGGGGCTGGGGTGCAGGTTTCAAACATAATATAAATGTAATTGATAGAAAGCCATTCATGGGTAGTCATTTTGAAGAGTGTACCCAGTGTTAGGAAAGAATTCTGTTACTGTAAACAAAGCATCTCTGTATTCAAAACCATGATAATAGTTGGGTGATATGAAAGCAAAAATTTTAAGCATTTTATATCTCATGTAATTAACTGGGGTTTTATTTAGATATATAGGCATTTTTACTGTTATAGCCACTTTTTAGGATTATTTGGGTTGACATGTAATACACTGTATCATTAGGAAATAAAGCCCCTATTTTGCATTTTACGGCTAAACATCTGATTTTATGGGATAGATTATCTTGCATAATTGCAAGATACCTTTGATGCCAACCCTGTATACTACAGTGCTTTTCAGATTGGTTTTGTGTTCACTGGAAACATCGTTCTTCATAGTGTCTCAGGATTCGATAATAATTTGATTCTACATTATATTCATTTAAAAGTATTTTTAAAAGTGGTTTCAATTTAAAATACAAAATGTGTTACATGTACCAACTTGCTTTTATAAATCTCAGATTAAAGTTTTATAGCCGTCTTATGTCTATTAAAGACTAGCCTAAGCTTGTAATGTAGGCCATTTAAAGTAAAAACTTTTATCATTTATAGCTCCTTTTTTGCATAAATCAGAATTTCTATAAAACTGTGTAACTATACAAGTATAAAATGAAACAGAATTTTGTTCTGTTTGATTTTTCAATTTTTAATTTTGCTGAGGCTGACTACTGTTATATACATTCCAAGATTTCTAAACTGTGTGTTTGTGAAATAATGTTCCACCTTTCTAATTGATATATTTTATATTAAATGTGATATATTATATTCATAAAATAAACCTGCTTTATCAATCTCTATTCTGAGGTTTTTGTTTAGTTTATTCCATATGAGAAAAAGATTAATCTCCTTTTGAAATGTTTGGGAACAAAAGTTATAGTAATAATTTCTTTAGGCTCTTAATGTCTAAAATAATCAACCTGATTCCATGAATAATCATTCTGGTTTTCTACTCACAACAGAAATCCCAAAAAAACATTATTAAGCCTCAAATATTGAGAGCAGCTTTATGAATAATGTTGAAGTCAAGCAGTTTACAGTTCATTAACTTTTAATCTGTGTCCTGGTTTTCTCCTTCAAAATGAGAAAATAATACTTTCTGTGTGATAAATTTTAAATATTGCTGCATGAAAAAAAGAAAAACTTGATAAAATTTACTATTATTTTCCCCCTGGATTTGCTAATTTTATAAGTAATCAAAATTGTTTTTAGTAACAACCATCTGTTTCCAGGACCTTTTTTAGAAATTCAGCTTATTTAAATAAATTATAACAACACAAAACTGTGTATTTGTTATAACTACCAAGTGCAATATAAGATGAAATGACAACAATAAAAGTACCTAATATTTCTAGGTACTTTGTAAATAGGTGAAATTGAGAAGGAGATAATTACCTTCAGATAAGTAGATTTTAAGTGGCTGATATCAAAATTTGCTTTGTGTAGTTAATTAGTTGCACAGTCATGAAAAATTATATAGGATACACAGAATAGAGTGATCTTCAATAAACAATACTTAAATTACTACAATACTTAAAATACTACAATTTGTATTTTTAAGAAAGGAGGTTACTCTTTTTTTCTCAAATACATCTGAATTTATATCTTAACAGTACTACTTCTTACTGGTAATCCATATAATAGAGTAATCCATATAAAGAGTAAGAAACTCCTTTCTGGATTTATTCTAATATGGAAAATCTGCTTTAGTTTATTTGTATATTATGCTGATAGTTGCAAACACAATTTTTCATTATAAAAACAAAATGTAGAACCTAGAAACAACCCAAATATCTTTCAAAAGAGAAATGAAACAATATCCTGAGACAAGTGAAAATATATAGGACCACATTACAAAGCATGGGATGCATAAAAATCATGTCTAAGGAAGGTACTTTTTAGCAGTCAATGCCTACTTTAACAATTTTATTATAAAGAAATTTTATTAAGTGAAGAACCTGATTTTACACCACAAGGAAGGCGAAACCAAACCCAAGGTTAGAAGAAAAAAGGAAATAACAAAGTGCAGAGTAGAAATGAAATATATTAGAAACAATAGAAAAGATCAGAGAAACAAAGAGCTAGATTTTTATTTTATTATTTTTATATAGCATTAGTTAACAATACTGTGTATTATTTAGAAATGTAGGATTCCACCTTTCACATGTATGTTGCAATACCACGCTTACCACTAAGGCACCTTTTGAAAAAAATAAAACAGACAACCAGTTATCTAGACATAACATGAAAAATAGACATAAATAAATTTAGAAATGAAAGGGAAGACCTTATAACTGATACCCAGAAATTCAAAGGATTCTAATAATCTTATACACCAGCAAATTGGACAAATGAGAGGAAAAGGATAAATTCTTAGAAACATATAACCTACCAAGGCTGAATCTTGAAAAAATAGAAAAGCTGAGCAAACTAAATACTAATAAAGATTGTATTAATAATCAAAAACCTCCCAGCAAATAAAATTCAAAGACCAGGTGATTTCATTGATGAGATCTACCAAATATATGAAGATTTAATCCTGTCCTTCTTTAAATCTTCCCAAAAAATTGAAGAAAGAACACTCAAACTAATGAAACCATCATTACCTTTCTACCAGAATCAGGAAAAGACACTGTAAGAAAAGAAAATCTTGGGTCAATATCCCTGATGAACATAGATGTAAAAAAAATCCTTAAGAAGGCTGGAGACTTCATGCTTTTTGATTTCAAACCATACTACAAAGCTATAGTAATTAAAACAGTATAATACTGGCATAAAATACACAGGTAGATCAAGCCAACAGAATGGAGAGCATGGAAATAAATTTTTGCATATATGGTAATTTAACTTATGACATAGGAACTAAGAATTACAGTGAGGAAAAGATAATTTCTTTAATAAATGATGTTGGGTAAACTGCACCCATCTCTTACACCATACACAAAAATCAGCTCATTGGAATAAAGCCTTGAACATCAGACCTGAAACTATAAAATCCCTTGGGAAAACAAAAAATATATAGGAAAATAGCTCCTTCATATTGGTCTTGACTGCAAAACAAGGGAAATCATTAACAAAATTAAAGGTCAACCTATGAAATAGTAGAAAATATTACAAACCAGGGTTTATAAACCAAAACAAATAAGGAATTCCTATAACTCAGTAGAAAAAAATTCAAGTCACCTACACCAGGCATTTTTCCAAACAGAAAGATGACCAACAAGTATATGAAATGGTCTTAACATCACTAATCATCAGGAAAATGCAAATGAAAGCCACAGTGAGAGAACATCTCACACCCATTATCTATTATCAAAAAGACAAAAGAAAAAAATCTTAGCAATGTTGCACTGTTGATGAGACTATAAACTAGTTATAACCAATTATAGAAAACAGCATGGAGGTTCTTCAAGAAATTAAAAATAGAAATACTATATAATTTACCAGTTTCACTTCTGGATAGATAGCCAGAGGAAGCAAAATCATCATTTCAAGTAATGTTCTGCCATATTCATAGCATTATTTACAATAGCCAAGGTATGGAAACAACTTCTGTGTTTACAGATGAATGGATAAAGATGTGGTATATATGTATAATTGAATATTTTGCAAACTTAAAGAAATCCTGTATTTTTCAACAACATAGATAAACCTAGAAGGCATTATATTAAGTGAAATAGACAGAAAAAGATAAATCCACATGGTATGATATGAATGTGAATTTTTTTCCCTTAATTTTTAACTCATAGAAACAGAAAAGTGGTTGTCAGCCTGAGGGGCAAATAGGGGCAAATAGGGTGAGGTTAATAAAAAGGTACAAACTCTAAGTTATAACATGAATATGGTCTAAAAATCTAATTTATAACATGGTGGCTAGAGTTGATTACACTGCATTGTATAAGTGAAATTTGCTAAGAAAATGATCTAAATGTCATCACATATCAATAAAAGGAGTAAATATGTGAGGCCGTGGATGTGCTAATCAACTTGGTGTAGTAAATATTTTACCATATATAATTGTATCTTAATAATAAAGCTAGGGGAGGCAAATGGATAAATAAATTGGTGTAACCATAAAATGGCTTAACCAGGCGGTAAAAGGGAGCAAACTATTGATTTGCATGATATGAGTGAATCTTATATTTTCCAAGGAAAAGAAACCAATAACTCATTCATTTATTTTAGATAAGTACTTATTTTTTCAGTTATTGGTTTTGACTAATTACTTTTGGGGAAACATCAATGCATGCACTTTATGTATATTTTTTTTTAAAAAAAAATGAAGACTAAACGATGAAAAACAAGTCCCTCTCCTGCTCTACTTTAGCCATCCACTAATTCCCCAGATACAACCTTGTCCATTTTTCTCTTCTTCCAGGCATATTCTATGTAGATATTTTTTATAATTTTTAACCATATAGTATCAAATTATGAACACTATTCTCCATCACATTAATTTCTGTGAGCCATATATTAAAAGAAATCAATTATATGCTACTCTGAAGAAGGGAAAATTGTCGGGCTAGAAGGCAGGTGAGTATTTGTCAGGAATTGGTACTTGAGAGGAACTGACTTTAAAAGGGCAGCAGTAAGGAAATTAGAGGTGATCAATGTTCTCTTTGTTGTGGTAGTAGATCTGCCTTATCTAATCCCATAGAACTGCACAAACCAAGGAAAAAAAAAATTTTTAACCAAAAATCAGCCAGGACATGGGGAATGCAAAAGAGAATATAGACTATAATTATTTTGCAAATGAATTACTTAAAATATTGTGAAGAGAGTGAGGAAGGAACTGAGCAACTGTGGAAAAGGGTGTTTGACTGCATACTGTTAAGTCACTCTAGTAAATAAATTTCTCACATGGGTTTAGGTAGAAAATTCTTAAATTAGTCTATATGCTTACTAGGATTGAACAAATAAATATATTAGAGATAATAGAGCACACCGAGCCCTTCGATTTGGTGTCTAACTGCCATTTTCCAATAACATTAATCATACACTTTAAGAAATGGTTGCTTCCAGGGCTGGAGTAAGGAAAATACAAGATAAACTCTAAAACATCTGATTCCTGAAGAAAAGAAATACTCACAAAACAAAATACGTACAAAGCAAAAGGATAAGATGTGTTAAAGCAACAGAGGAGTCTGTTGGATACAACACCCAATGACCAAAGCTAGAAAATTTTGAGAAATGTCAATATGGATAGTGTTTGATTATAATCAAAACATAAAATAAATATCTGTGAGTCCATAATTACAGAATTCCAACTTATAATGTAGAAGAACTTATGAAAATAAAAGTTTCCCATTAAATTATCATAGTAATAATTGTCAAAGACAGATCCACTGATGAATGCTAAAATTCATGGCCAAAAGTTTGAGAAGCAGGACAGTTGCATTGTCACAAAATATTGTGTCCAAATTATTTACAAAGGAAAATAGTAACTTTACAGTATAGAAACTTAGGCTATATCTACCTTAATCAAGCTGTCAAGGTTAATGTCACTAATAATAGTAATAAAACATGCACTCCCTTATCTGATCCCTGAGAGAGTGCCCCACCTACAGTATCTTTTCCAAAAATTCGTAACCTTAATCTAAACATGAGAAAACATCAAACATGCCTAAATGGGGAATATTGTACAAAATAACCCACCCATACTCCTCAACATGTCAAGGTCACAAAGTACAAGACTAAAAGGAACCGTCACTGACTGGAGGAGATTAAAGGAGACATGACAATAGAATGTACAGCGCGGTCCTGGGTGGGATCCTGGAAGAGAAACAAACTTTAATGAAAACACTGGTGAAATCTGAATAAAGTCTGAAGTTTAATTCATAGTACTGTACTGTTTTCTTCATTTGAATTTTTTGCTATGGTTATATAAGATGTTAACATCGGGAAACTGGATGATGGGCATATGGGAACTCTGTGTACTATCTTTGCAAGTCTAAAATTAGCGTAAAAGTAAAATGTAGATGACTAAGCGTCTAGTGTTATTTTCATATATTTCACAATAACTTATCAAATACTAATGGAAGGAAAAAAGTGTTTTTCTCTGATCAACAAACTCTTCTGACAATTGTCAATTTTATAATTTATTTTAAATATATTTTTGTGGTGATTTTCTTTCTTGAAGTTTTAATGAAAAGATTCAATGATCAAATTTTAATAAAGAAACCAGAAGTGATTTAGGAAATTAAAATAGGTCAACTAAGACAAATGCTTTTATTATTGTGTTTTCCAAGAGTATAGCAGAGCTTATTAACTTTGCTTTGTTCTTCCCTCCTCTTTATTAACTGAATCTGACTATACATTTTCTGCCTGCTTTATACTTTATGTTGTAACCTCAGTTAAATTTGTCTCATAAATTTGTCCCTGAAGGAACAGGGAATAAAAAGGGCTTGGCAATTTTTCTCAGTGACTGATAGGATGCCCCACACTTTTAGCAGTTGGAAGACTGATAGCTATAAGATGCCAAAATACTGTGCATGGCACCACCATTCTAACCCAGTGGTGGTTTTACCTGGAATTTTGATATTAGAGATTAACTTGGTTACTTGGCAGGTGTAGTCTATATTGTTCATGGGCTAAATATGTAATTATTGGTTGTTTTCTTGGCATTATGCTAGATTCTGCAAAAATGGTCAAAAATCAAAATCATGGTCCTTTGCCAAAGAACCCCCATTTGTTTAAAAGACAGTCATGAAGGCTTTATAGTGGGTGCAAAGAGCCAAAGCTTTAAAGATTTTACAGTCATGTCTTTACTTTCTCTTCCTTTAATTAATCTTCCTTGAATCTGTGGCCACTGGTATTTATTTAAATTCTGTTTCCTTATCTATTATGCAGGATACTGGTAGAAGTCTTACTTTGTACATTAACACTTGATACATGGGAGACACTTTAAAAAAAAAATAAAGGAGGCCCTTACAGAGTTATTGTTATCAAGATAGACCATTGGAAAGCATGGTCGTTACACTAAAAAACTATTGTGATAGGTGCTCAATCTTTGTGTTTCTCCCTTTAGAGATGATGAAGAGAAAAAAAAATCCCCATCAGAAGGTAATGATGAGAAGGCTAATGGAACACATCCAAAGACCCTCACTCGCATTGGGAGCACTACCAACCCATTCTTGGACATTCCTCATGATCCAAATGCTGCTGTGTACAAGAGTGGATTCTTGGCTCGGAAAATCCATGCAGATATGGATGGGAAAAAGAGTAAGAATCATTTGTTGTCATTTCCTATTTTATTTATTTCATCTTTAGCCTTAAGTATAAAGTGACTTTATCTGAAGTAAAGTCAAGGATGACAAATATTATGTTCATCTAGATACCTGTTGTTGAAGTTTGATAAACCTCTAACCCTAAGTCAGAAGTTCATTGTTGCACCTGATTTTCTCCAAATGAAATTATAGAACTTTCAAGATGGAAGTGTTCTTACATATTATACATTTCCAACCTTTATTTATTCCCAACTTGAACAAATAATTTTGAGTACCTGAGTACGGCAGGCATCAAAAATAATGGAGTGGGAAAAAACCAAAAAAATAATGGACTGAATAGGATAGGAAAGTCCCTGTTTTCATTTTTTGTGGTTGAGGGAAAGGTTGAATTTATAATACATAAAAAGGAGTGTATCACCCCACAGGCAAACTGTGTGGGTGGTGGCGAGGGGAGTCGAGATCCAAGCACAGGTGGAAGGGTAGTCATTTTTCTTGCTGCTAACTGACATCCTTCAATATATCTTTTATTTATTTACTGACAAGAAATGTCCTTGTGTTTTATTGGTTTAAAAAAATCTGCATTGCATTTAAATTTTAGGAATGTTCACTACTTACAGAATTCTTAGGCATTTGTTTCCAGTTATTTTAGAATGTTGTTCTAGTGTTCCCTGATCTATATAATTTCATACAAAAGGTCTGTTATCTTTTTTATTTTTGCACCACTGTACAACTTCTTTAAAGATTTTTCTTTTCGGGCCTCCCCCGTGGCGCAGCGGTTGAGCGCTGGGTTGCGAAGCCTCTGCGGCCTCTGCAGCGCCGGTTCGATCCCCTGCTGCTCCCCGGCCACCGGAGGAGGGTCTCACATGGCGCGCAGACCTCTCCTGCCGCCCGCTGCTCCCCTCAGCAGTGTACTTCGGTCCTTCTGCCTGCTCTGCTCCCCGCTCTGGCTCTGGTGAATTCTCTCACCCTCCCGCGCTTCTGACTGTACCCAGTGCATGTATAAACAAACAAACAAACAAACAAATAAATAAATAAAAATTCATGCCTCTTTAAAAAAATAAATAAATAAATAAAAGATTTTTCTTTTCTCTTTTTCAGCAGGTTTATTATGAGGTGTCTTAAGGCATTTTTTTTCAGGTCTAGTGTTTGTTGAAGTTCTTGCATTCATCAGTTTATATTTTTCACCAATTTGGGAAATTTGTTTAGCTGTTATTTCTAAAACACCCACTCCTCTTCTTAGGACTTCAGTTTCCCATGGTAGGCCACTTGATATGGCACAAAAGATTCATTGAGACTTTATTAATTTTTCCCAACTCTTTTTTATTTTTTCAGTACTTTAATAATTTTATTGGTATGTCTTTAAGTTTACCCTGTTATTTTTTTATTTCTGCAGTGTGAATTTATTTTCCATTTCTACCCTTATGTTTGCATTTTCCTTAATATCCTTGAGCCTACTTATATTAATTTTTCTGCTGACTATAGGCCATACTTTTCCTTTTCTTTGCACTCTTAGTCATTTTTATTTGAACATTAGAAACTATAACTTTTCCATCTTTCAAGACTGGATTTATGTATATTCTTTTAAAGACGGTTGTATTTTATTCTATTGTGCATATCAGTAGCTTGCAAATTAACTGAATCAGAAATTTGTCTTTACTTTTGTTGCATTGTGTCAAGAGAATATTATCCTGGGGCTTATTCAGTTCCATTAATAAAGTATGGTTACTATTCTTTAGTAAGTGGCGTGGTAGTCCAAGTCTTTCCTTTCTTTCTTTATTTTATTCTTAAGATTTATTTTTATTTATGCATACAAGAGCTGGGGTACAGGCCAGAGATGCGGGGGGTGAGAGGATTCACCAGAGACAGAGTGGGGAACAGAACAGGCAGACTGACTGAAATACACTGCTGAAGGGAGCAGCGGGTGAGTCAGGAGAAGTCTGCTGCGCCATGCGGGTTTCTTTCTGGCTGGCCAGAGATCGAACTCATGCTACAGAGGCTGCGGATTGCTTCATAGCAAAGTGTTTAACCTCTTGCGCCACCAGGGAGGCCCAAGTCTTTCCTTTCTTACTGACAATTCCTAGCCCAGTGTGAGCTAGGAGTTTTTTGATGGTTCTTTCTCTTGCACTGGATAATTTCCAGTGTATCCACCAGTTAAAAGCTGGTACTTCCTTTGCATGCCTCACACTCTTATCTTTGTACCGCTTTCTCCTCTGTTTTACTTTGCTCCATATATTCTAGCCCCTCAGCCTTACCACACTCCCTCTTTAACTCAATACAGATGACTTCCAAAGTTTGCTCATGTACCTTCTTTCACTACCAGGGCTTAGAAATTTCCTTCAAGCAGTTATGTAGGTTTACCTCATTAACTTCTTTCTCTTCACGATCAAAGATGAAAACTTGCATATATTGTCTGTTTTTCAGTTGTTATGATAATAGTGGTTTCTTTAGTAGCTAATCTTTCATGAGCATAAGTAGAACTAAACTGATTGCAGATCTTTGTTAACACATTTCTTTCTAGTTGCCTCAGGCCTAATACTTACAGAGCTATGAAAGTGAAAAGGAATTCTAAACACTTGAATACAGTCAAACTCCTTACATATGTATTTGGAGATACAGAAAGAGATTTATTTTCATTCCAGCTAGATGCTCCCTCCCTAATCTATCTGGTTGAACTGGATTATCTTGGTGTTATACAGCTGCTGCTGGTACTGTTTGGAAATGTACCAGAATGCCTAAATTGTGTCTGAATATATCTGCCATTCTCTTTTGAGAGGCGGTAACTATAAGCAAATTTGAAATATGTTTTATATTGCTCTTGTCTAATGAGCTTTGAAATATACCACTCTACATTTACAATACAACAACCACAACTGAGCTTTCCTGAAACAGGAACTCCAGATAATTTTTGAGAAATCTATATAATGATACCTTTTGGGCATTTAGCCTGCTAAGTCTGTAGACTTTTATTTGGATCCATCATGTTTGGTGTGGCCACAGCTATATTGCATTTGTACATCCCTGTAAACATGGCCAAGTGCTCTAATGAAAAATATTACCAAAAGTTTTAATAAGTAAAGATTTGGGTCAAAGCTCTAGGGTGAAAGTAAAACTCTGATTAACTTGTGTCTAAAGACACACTTGTCTGACTCAAGGTTTGATAGCTTTCATTTTTTTTAATTAATTCTAAGAACTCAGTTTGTCAGGTTGCATCCATAATTGCTAATATAAATATGTTTAAAACCCTGAAGACTTTCATTTTAATTAATTAATTAGTTTACTTCTTTAACCTTTTAAAGATATGCTTAGCTCAGAAATTCTACCTCCATGAGACAAGTAATAGAATTTCCATAGAGGTGTATATGTTTACCAGACCCATTTAATCTGACATTTAGGGAAAGCTTTATGAATAGTCAAATTCGGGAAACAAAATGCATTTTCTGGATCCTTGTCAGAGTAAATAACAAAATTTAATGTAAGCTCTAAGTTTTATCAATACTGATCTAAGATATTTATTGAAATCTAAAAATGCTTAGAAACAAGTTATTCAAATATGTTATAAATATTTCTTCATGTGTTTTAAATGATGGCAGTAACAGTGATAATTAAGTGATCACTCAGTATTAGAGCTTTGTCCTGAGCACATCACATGTTAATCATTAAATCATTTGATATTCATTCTATGAAGTAAGTATTATTATCCCATTTAGCAGAATAGGGAATAGATTTTAAACATCTTAGCCAAGGCTGTAGTGGAGATGAACAGGGCATCTGGTGGAAATAAAATCTGATTAGCACAAACTAATTGTAGCATATTGTTGAAAGCAGTGCACATGAGCAAATATGCCCAGGGAGACATTTAAGTTCTACATTTTTTTGTGAGGTTGGTTTAGTCTTTCACTCTGTAGTATGTATTTAGATGACTAGAAATCTCAAACTAAGTCCAATGGAACATGACCATTTGTTTTACTTGGTCAACATAGGGCTTTTTGTCTATTGAATTGCATGACTTTAGTTAGGCATTTTCCAGTTGCCCATAATTTCCACAAATCCATGTAGTATCATAGTAGGCCTCACACAATAATTGCTACCTTTCTGCCCCGAGTCCTCTGAGGTTTTGATTCCCTATTGAGATTGATGTTGCCTGCAAGAGATGAGGTAGACAGATGAACAAGACCATACTTAATGTTGTATTTTTGTTATTAGTGGTAGCAATGTGACAAAATTACATGTTTGTCTGGTTTTTATTACCAAAGCCTACATAATAAACTGAAGTGCTTAAACAATTTTTTTCCTACATAAATTAAGAACTCCTTGAGTACCTGAGTCTCTGTACGTACAGAGACTTACATTAAACATAGCCTCTGTTATCTAAGGAACTTATATTTAAATGTTTTATAGAAAGAATAGTTAAAACCTAGAATGCACAGTACAAGTGTTTAAATGCACACATTGTTCTTTAAAATACCACATAAAAGATTAAAAATTGAGTGGAAAGAGCTAAGTTGTAGGTTTGATGACTGTGTTCTCCGAGATAAAAAGGCATCGGTAGGAGAGTGGAATAGAAAACAGACTCCAGAAACTGCAATTTCTGGGTTTTGTGATAACTTGTTGTGTAATAAATGAAGTGATTCAGGTAATTAGGAATAACAGAAATGCATCAATAATGGTACTGAGGGTGTGGGGGGTAGTGAGTGAGAGGTGTTAGAGTGTGTGTGGATGTATGGGTATGTGTGGAGTGGTGTGACATGGATGTTTGTGTGTGTGTTCTTCACCTCAATCCAGCCACAAAAATCAGTTTCAGATAGATTAAAGTGAAAATTTGAGAGAAAAGATCTTAATTTTTGGATGTGGAAAATAACCTTTATGACATGTGAGTAGAGAATTTCTTAAGACTTAGAAAAACAAAAGCAATGAAAACATATTTGTACATATGACTACACAAAAAGTAAAGACTTCTGTGTGTTAAAATGCTCTTTTTAAAAGTTAAGACAACCTACAGATTTGGCAAAGATACTTGTAGTATATTGTTAATAGTTGCTTAATATCCACTATATATGTCTGTTACAGCTATTAAATTAATTAGAAGTGCTAAATTAGTTATAAGACAGTGCAGTAGAAAAATGGGCAACAATTTGAATAGACCATTCACAGAAAATGAAACTGAAATGATCGATCAATAAATATATGAGATACTGAATATTAATACTCCTTGTTATTATTAATGCTCATTATTATATATAATTATACTCATAATTAATATGCATTAATACTCAAGAGTATTCAAATAAACATACATGAGATATTAATTCATACATGTTACATTGGCCAGAATTTGAAAAAAATACCAAATAGTGGCAAGAATTTCAAATTGTGGGCACTCTTCTATCCTGAGAATGTGTCAGTAGTATCATCTCTTTGGAAGGTAGTTTGCAGAAACTCTTGCAATTTAACAAGAGGGGAAACATTCATAGCAGCATTGTAATAGCTAAAAACAGAAGAAGCTAACTGGTCTTTATTAAGAATGTGGTTGGCTATAATATAATATAATATAAAACTATGAAAGAGTGAAAAGCAAGGAACTCTAGAGCTCCATGTTGTAGCAACATAAATGAGTCCCACAAACATAAAGTTGAATGAAAGAGAGCAGCTTGCACAAGAATGCATGTATATAACATTCTAAAGAGTACAGTACACTGTCTTAGTAGGAACATGTTCACATTCAGAAATCATTAAATATGAGATAGTGGTTACCTCTGGTGGGACAAATGTATAGACAGTGAGGAGTACCCAGCAGTTGAACCATACTGACAGTTTTTAAAAATTAGATAATAGGTGCATGAATGCTTACTTTATTGCTCTGAACAACCTTTTCATGTGTTAATGTTTCATAATTAAAAAAAAAGTTTTTGACTTGGTAGAACATCTGATTATATGGGAAATTTAGCAACAGTTAAGAATATTTTTCTTAAAATCTGTGCAAGAAAAAATATTTAGAAAACTTGAAAAACAAAAAATTGATAATCACTATTACTACAGTGTAATATTTTCAAACTTTAGAAATATGAAATATTTAATTATGGCTCCAGAGTAGAATACAAGTACTATCCTCTTTGACCCACTAAGAACTCAGATGAAAGAAGCTAAGGGGTAAAAGTTCTTATGCTGTTCTGAGACTGGGCTCAGGAAACAGAAAATAATGTTATGAGTGCACTCTTTCCAACTATTGAGGTAACCAACAGAGATGCAAATAAAAACCCATAATAAGACATGTGGGAAGAAGTTTGCTAAATCCTTCTCTCTCATATCAGGAATTTTACAGTCAATTATGACATAGTGGTAGAAGTACTTTGTTTAGGGATATGATAGAAATTAACTATCCAGAGAAATATTAAAGTAGTTTCTTTTGGAAAATAGAGTTGGAGGAGTTAGGAAGACATGGGTCCAAGAGTATGGACATATCACTTTAAAAATATTGAAAAAATTAATATTGAAATGTTCATTGCATTTTAAGGATGTGAGAACCCCATTTTGTTCAATTTTCTATCTCATTTGAAATAATTTGGGTAAGGAATGTTGGGTAGTATCTTGAGAGGGGCAGGGAGCTTCACTCCCTTTAAAGGAGTTTACACACTTGCTTGTCAGTGCAAATTTCCAAAATTTAGCCCCACATGTCATATTTGAGAGAATAGATGGTATTCTGAGTCACACATACTGAAAATAGAGTTTATAATGCCAATGCAGGCAGAATTCTTTGCTATTGTGTAACATTGGGAACAGCGACACTATAATTAAGAGATAATAAAAGTGGAATATTTTTTTTTCTCCAGAAGACAGTTGTTTCCTCCTGTGAGAGACTTTAAGTGAAGGCAAAGCAAAGCAATTATTTTAAAACCAGGTTAAGGTTCCGTCCTCCTTTCTACTTTGCTGTTCAGTGGCAGTGGGGTATATAAAGAAGAGACGTGAACAGTTCCTGCAAGGTCAACGAGCAGAACCATGAGGGTAGCTGCTGGACTTCTCAAGTACTAGTTTGTCACTTGACATTACCTGTTCCCACTGGGCATTTTCCCAGTGGGGATATTTTATCTTTTCCATGGGGCATGCCTCTTCACCATTTTATAGTCAGACTAAAAGCATTTTAGGTTTTTTAAAGTTTCATTTTGACGTCTCCTGTCTTTAATTTAAGATCCACCCTTTCCTGTAGTGGAGTACAGTTGGTTGGAAGAGTTTCCCTACCATTCTTCTCAATGTAGTACTGCCAACAAGGACCCATGGAGTAGAAATTGCAGCCTTTTAGCACCAAGAAATGATTCTGGTTCTGTCATCTATTTCTTTCTGAAAGACAAATGCACAGTTTCACTGTGCTAATTTGTAGAAATTATTCTATTTGTTCTGTTGACTCATTCTGTTTACATTTTCAGTCTAGTTAACATTTAGGAGAAAGAGGAAAATCTTGGTGTCTTTGTTATGGTTATTTATCATGAAAATTTGAAATTAAAAACACAATGCTGGTTTCCAGAGGAAATAGTTATGATGATACAAATTTATGTACACAAATTTTATTATACTTGAGAATTTGAGCTTTGAAACTAGATAAGTTATTGATTCTTCTAGAAAATGCTTTTGAGCATGCGCTATACACACTCACATTATGAGAATGAACGGAGGGAGAGGTGTCATTTAGCTGAGGGCCGGATTACAAAAGGAAATCCATAAAATCTTTGGACACAAAGATGTTTGAAAGAGTTCTCCTGTGGGAATAGGTAATGCAAAAGCCTTAAGAAGGATCAAATGAGGCCAATACCTGTTAAGGTCCTTAGCACAGTGTCTGGCACATAGATGCTAATTGTTACTTTAGCTGCAGAATGTCATCATCATTATTTTCATCTTTACCTTCATCACCTCAAAACTTATTAGTGATCAACAAAAGATTCATTGAGTAATACATGATACAGCAAACTGTCATTCTTTTCAGTTATTTTTTAAATGATATATGATATATGGCAAATATGTACATGGTGAAACAATTAAAAGATTAGATATATAAACACGGTTGTTGCTGGTATTTAGACTGATAATTTTTATATTTTTTCTATGTGTGTTTTTTCTGTCATTCTCTTATATTGTATTTACTTTTTTATTTTTGCCTTTGGCACCGGACAAATAAAATTTAGATTATTAGGGAAATTCAGTATTTTCTGTTAAAGAATTTGTTTAAGCATTTGTCATTTAAAATTACATTTAAAAATTGGAATATTTTAAATATCATTATGTCTAAAAATATGGAATGTTTACAAATAATGGCATAGAAAAAAAGTGTAACAAATATTTGTAATAGCATGATTATCAGTTAAAAAATGACATGGTAAGATGATGGGTATTTCCCCTCTCTTTTAAAAATTCACTGAATGAATGCTGTGGTATTGTTCTTACCATAAATTGGGGATGAAGGAATGACAGAATAATGGACATGTTTCATGTTTCCGCAGCACTTGGTAATTTTTGGAAATGCATATGTACTTTTACAGGATAGTGGGAAGCACTTTAGAGCACTGAAGTCTAAATAAATGGAGAAAGCTTGGCCTGGATTGAAAAACTAAGAGTTAGTGGCATCACTTCAGATGCAGGCTGGGAAATAGGCTGTTTGCTGGCTCCTGTGTATGAGAGGCCCTGAAGAGCAGTCACAAACCCTGTTTCAGGAGGAACCTGACACCTCTCCGGGAGTTCCTAAATTGGGGGGGTCGGGAGGAAACAGACTGTGGCCACATTCCCCAAGGAACAGATTCTTTCTGGAGAATTCTCAGTCTTGCCACTATGAATTATTTTCATTGGCCCTCAGTGGCTTTTGCCCCGGGGCATTTTAGAGGCGCCTGTGGGCCTTGGGCTGTTTTACAATTACAGTAGCTTATTTGATTTGCTATTTGTAGAACTGCATGCTCAGCAGGTGTGTGGCTGACGATGCTTGGACATATGGTACATGGACGTTAAAGCAACCTGATTTGGTATCACTTGATTAGCCCGTTGGTCTGATTCAGCAGTTACCTGCGCTTCTCAGACAGACTGGACTGATTTAACCTTACATTTTACTTGAGTACTTCTCTCTTTACGAGTTTTATAATGATTCTATAAATTGCTTAAGAAATTAAGAAAAAAACATTAGTGTGCTTGATTGCCTTGGATTCGTTGTTCAGACTATTCACATATAATGAATTCACTGAACTTCAGTAACATTTTACTATGTCCAGCTTTTTAAGATGGCTGCTAATAACAGCCATGTTCATCAGGATCTTTCTTCCCTTTGTCAGCATTTTGAGATGGCATTCATTTCCTCAAATTTTGAAGTCCCTTTCTGCTGATATTTGTGCTTTAATTAACCCTTGAAAATCCAAAGTAATTTGTCTTTATGAGCCTGAGTCTTTAGTGATATCTTATTTTCATACCCAGTATAATCTTACTGAAGTAAACTGGACCAAAACTGCAGCGTGCCTTTTCCTCTTTAAGTGACCTTAGTTTCCTAATGTATTACACCTAAATAACAAAGAAATGACTTTTTTAGAAGTTCCTTTAATATTTGTCGAATCATATCATCTATATGCCTATTTGGGATCTCTGGGTTTTTTTGTTTTTTTGTTTTCCTTGAGCTTTTAATCTGCCCTCTGGTCAAAGCAAGAAACAAAAATAAGTACCTGGGCCTCCCTGGTGGCACAAGGGGTTAAGCACCGCACTATGAAGCAGTCCGCAGCATCTGCAGCACAAGTTCGATCCCCAGCCAGCCAGAGAGAAACCCACATGGCAAAGCAGACCTCTCCTGTCTCACCTGCTGCTCCCCTCAGCAGTGTATTTCACTCAGTCTGTCTGTTCTGTTCCCCACTCTGTCTCTGGTGAATCCTCTCACCCCTCCCCCCCCCCATCTCTGGCCTGTACCCCAGCTCTTGTATGCCTAAATAAATCTTAAAAAAAAATAAAATAAGTACCTGTTAGAGGTTCCAATAATAAGTACCTGTTAGAAGCCCAATAATAAATATACGAAATTTTAAAAGTATGTTAAATGATCCAGAGAAAAATAAACCCAAGGTGAGGAAAGAGTGAAGGAAGTGGCAGGTGCTGTATGTACTGCAGAGAGTGGCTAGAGGAGATGCCTGGATGAGGTTACGTATGAACAGAGAACTTATTGAAGGGGCAAGTCATGGTGTTTAGGAAAGGAACATTGTAGCTGAAGAGAATGTAAGGTACAGTTCAAGTGTCAAAATTCTGGAAAAAAATTAATATGACTCAAGCATTTGTTTTTCCCAAAGAAATAATTTTGTGTTCAGAATTTTTGTGTTTATTGCTGCCTACACACTTTTTCTGTGACCCTTAGCGTATGATCCATTTTTTGTCATATTATGTCCTCTTGTCCTCAGTAAAAGTCATTTAAATTCTCCTCTGCATTTACTAATGCTACTGGTGAAACCATCTCCTAACCTAGTGGAGAAAGGTTTTTATTTTTTTCTGCATCTATCCCATTATGAAATCCCAAGTTCTTTTTTAATCATTATCATCATTACTATAATTATTAGTCAATGTTTCATCTTTTCCCCTAGTATCATCTTGTCCATTTTCCTCCCCCACTCCGTTTATCTTCAGAGCCCTCATGATCTTTATTAACATTCACTAGTTTTTGTAAATATTTTACTTTATCAAATCATCTGCTATATAAGGGTCCAGTATTTGTTTTTATCATTTTTTTAAAGATTTATTTGTTTATTTATTTATACAAGCACTGGGCACAGTCAGAAGCGCGGGAGGGTGAGAGAATTCACCAGAGCCAGAGGGGAGAGCAGAGCAGACAAACTGATGAAGTACACTGCTGAGGGGAGCAGCGGGCGGCAGGAGAGGTCTGCGCGCCATGTGGGACCCTCCTCCGGTGGCCGGGGAGCATCCGGGGATCGAAGCGGCGCTGCAAGCCGGCGGGCAGCTTCGCAACCCAGTGCTCAACCGCTGTGCCATCGGGGAGGCCCTGTTTTTATCATTCTTAATTTACTGCACATAATTCTCTCAAAATCCCTCCATTTTGTTGAAAATGGCTGCATTTCATCTTTCCTTATGGTTTAATATTGTTCCACAGTGTGGATATGCCACATTTTCTTGATCTAGCCATCTAGTTAAGCTGCTTTCCTGTCCTAGATATTGTGAAGAATGCTGCTTATTAACAAGATATTTGCTTATAAGTTACAATTATTCATTTTGGTAGGTTATTAATTGGGCAAAATGTTCTCCATCATCTTTTGGCCCTTCTGTTATTTCCTTTTATTGTTTATATTTATGCTTGATATCTCCAGTGTTAAGACAGGCCTCGGACAAAATAGAAACAGTAAATGTTAATAAATGTGTTGTTCTCTGCCCTTGTCCAAATTAAATTAAGGGTGACACATGTACCCCCTTTCCATTAAAAATTCATAAATAACATCAGGATATTTTTCTCAGAACATTGACTCCAACAAAAAATAAATCTGAAAAAGTGAATGGAATTTTAAATGTTTGTGTTTTAACATGGAAATTTTAGCTTGCCATTTCAAAAACTGGCGCTTCCAAAGAATTCACATGTATCTAATTTTCACACAACCCTATAAAGTAAGTACTATTTTATTCCTATTTTACAAGAAAGTGAGGCAAGGAGAGGCTGAGTGACTTATCCAGGGTCACTCAGTGTGAAACCATAATTTCAAACCAGGAACTCTCTATAGAAAATATTATGTTTACTTTTGTCCAAAGGTTGTCTTGATTCACAAGTTTCTGGGACTCGCATAATTGGGATCCACATTTTGATTCAGTCTTAGTCCAAATATACTGTAAGGCAGATAGAGATCAAAGGAAAATCCTCTTGTTTTCCTCTGAAGTCCCAAATCTCCACTTAAAATCTTCTCTGACTTCTAAATCCTACTTATTCTCTTCTATTTAGTGCCTCCAAAAACCCACGATGATTTTCTTAGGTTAGAGCCACAGTACCATTTGGTTTATACAGTTTATTGTGTTGTGTTAAGCTTTGTTGTTAATGCAACTAACCCTATATGTGGATTCTTTGATGGTAGTGTCTATGTCCAAACTCTTTATGTGCCTAGAATAACTGATCAACATTGTAAAGTAATTATGGTATGTTGGTATGTTGTAGCATATTCATTTTATAGATTTATAACCAGAAATGTTCAGTGATTTATACAAAACTCAAAAAATAGTGAACATCAGGGTGTGGATAAAATCCAGTTTTCCTGACTTCCAGTCCAGGATGTTTTCTGTCATTCCAGAAAGACCAGTTTTGGGTGAAAGTCTTAACTACTTAAAGGAATAAAAGTTATATTATACAGAATGAACATCAGTCCATAGGGGCATCTTTCATTCTATGTTCTATTCTCTGTAAATAATATAAAACTTGGGCCTCCCTGGTGGTGCAAGGGATTAAGACGCAACCTGTGAAGCTGTCCACAGCCTCTGCAGCACAAGTTCAAATCCCCAGCTGGCCAGGGAGTAACCCACATGGCGCAGCAGACCTCTCCTGACTTGCCCACTGCTCCCCTCAGCAATGTATTTCAGTCATTCTGCCTGTTCTGTACCCCACTCTGTCTCTGGTGAATCCTCTCACCCCCCCTCAACACCCGCCCCCATACCTCTGGCCTGTACCCCAGCTCTTGTATGCATAAATAAATCTTTAAATATATATATATATATATATATATATATATAAAACTTTTCCTTTCAAATAAAAGAATGAACTGTTTCCTGGGAAAAACAATAGATATGGGTTGCACCTATGGTTCCTTTAAGGATACCCCTGTTTTTCCTTTTATATATAATAATAAACTTGACTATAACAGCTATTTTAAAGATTATAAGGATTAACTGATTTTTCAAAAATGTATGAATTGCTTAAAATGTTTCAAAGAAAATTATTTATAAATATAAGCTAGGAGTAGTACTATTTTATTTATACCACTCCAAGTATGATCAATACTATCAGTTACTTAATATAGTGTAACTTATCCCCAAAGACATATTCTGTTACACACAATTTAGTCTCCATTGCTGCAAGGAGTAATCTGTAAATGTCTGAGCTCCTCTATTAATCAAGACTATTTTATGAAAGAAAGGGATAAACATACCAGGATTCCCCTTAACTTCACTTACTGATTCAAGGGTTGATCAGCTATAAATTTATTTAAGTCCTTTGCAGACAAAATGCAGAAAGCAAACATTCCCCTGTCTGAGTTGTACCTTCCACTGCATCAATCACATGGAACGCAAGCTTGCTTCCTACTGAGGTAACATCTCTCTTCATCTTGTAAGACAGATGCTGTAGTGGCACAGGGGAAAATTCCCCTACTGCTCTGAGGCTTTTCTCAGGCTAGTCAAGCAAGAAAATTAACATCAGACAGATTAATAGGAGCAAAAGAAATAAATTCAATTAAATACATATGGACAATTTACATGATGTAAATTCCAGAGTAAACAGGACAAACTTTGAGTGTTTTTATCCTGAGCTAAGGAGTGGGTTAGGGGCCTGGGTTGTCAAGGAGAGAGAAGAGGGTTTCACATGACAAGGAGGAGGTAACTCATATGACAAAACTTTGCCTCTAGATAGGTTTCTCCAATAAAAAATTTATTTCTGGAGATGGCCCTAAATCCGGGTAATCTTCATTTTTTTAAGATCATGGTAACAGTTTTTCTTGAGGCTTCTGGCACCCTGACTGACCATCTCTCCACATACCAAAGTGACATAGATAGGAAAAAGTTGTTCTGCGCATTTTTGAGAGGCTATCCTTTAATACTTCAAATATTTTACCCAGTTTTTAGATACTATCACTAGAGAAATAAAGCAACTTTAAAAATTTCCTGTACCGTTTACACATCTAATATAAATGTGTCCCAATTGTACTAGTCAGGAAGTTTTTGCTCAGCTCATCTTTGTTTTCAAGTCCAGTGAGATGTTGGGTTTATTTTTGAATGCTCTTGTTCACATTGCATTATATTTAAGTGTTTATATCCATTAACATAAGGAGATTGAAGGTATTTTGCATGGAACTATCACAGCCTTGTATTTCCCTTTTTTTCTAGCCTGGCAGTGCATGCACTGTTAGCCTTCAGGCCATAACTCAAGAATTCCCTCTACGTAGTGTGGATACAGCTTACTGACCTTCTCTACCTTTTGTCATTTTACTAGGGCATTGGAAGAATATTTTTCAAGCCAACATGTGGGAAAGAAATGTTAGTATGTAAAAGAAAAATTAGGCAATGTATGTTTGTCTTGCTATGTATATTGTCATTCTCATATTAAACTTGAAAAGTAAATGATCTGGGAATCCAGAGTAAGGAGTGGTCAAACAGGATGAGATCTTGATGTAGAAAAAAATTCTGTGCTCTTTGAATAAAATAGAAAAACTGGAACAGTAAGCTCTTAAACACAATCTGTTCTCAGTTCAGTTCAGAAAAAATTAAAGTTGAAGAATACAGCATGCAAAAGCTACATCTGCATGTAGCTTTTACCCTTTGGTGGATTGAAGTATAAATATCTTTATTTTTTGCATATGTCATCATTATTCTTCAGTGATTATTTTACTCTCAGGGATATTTTACTTTTTCCTCTGAACAGAAGAATATGAGCCTGTACTGTCGTTCCCAGTTATTCATTTAACTATTTTACAAATATCAGAGGAAATAATTGAAGCCAAAATACTATTCATTGGATTTTATATTTTAAAAATATATATTTCTTCACATGTTGAATAAAGATGAGATAGGAAAAATAAGAACTGATTTGTAATATTGAATATTTAATGATAATCCAATATCATCCATCTTTGCAACAATTCCCAGTTTCTCTTTTGCAGAAATGCAGTGTGTGTGTGTGTGTGTGTGTGTGTTATAAAATAGAAATCACAGAGGCCTCCTGGCTTTTCATTTGTTTCTTATTTGAATTTAGAGTGGGCAGAAATGCCAAATTGGTAGCACCTAAGAGGGAAGACACAAGAATTGTGCCTCACTTCTGAGACCCATAGCCATGAGCAGAGACATCTTTGGAGGTTCTGGAGTTCAGTGAAATTGAATGCTTGGCTTACTTTCCCCTCCTGTCATGTCCTCTCTTTTCCTTGCCCGCTATGCTCACCTCTTTGAAATTGCAGGCCTGACCATTGTGAAGGATTGTTACCTGGATAGTTTCTCCTTCTTCCATGTTTCCCTAAAGCATGTTTCCTCATCTGAATTACCTTGTATGCCAACTTCGAAATCTTTAGGTAGATAGACCACCTCAGCGGCTTACTCTACCTCTGAGAAAGGCAACTGTTAACTAATTTTGGAGACGTTATTATGATACCTAACTTAAAAGTTTGGAACAAACAGAATGTAGGTATATGCTACCAGCCTACTGTAGTATATGTGCTCACGTAGCCTTACTGCTTTCTCTTCCTTTCCATTTCTTTACCTTAATTTATTGCATATCTTTTTCTGTATTCAGGCCTTTTCCTCTCATCTGGAATATTGTAATAGCCTCCTTACTGGTGTTCCTTATTCCAGTTTGCCTTCTGCCTTTAGCCCCTATCTCCTGTATACTGCTGCAAGTGAATTCTTTCTAAATTACAAAATTTGTGGATAAATTCTTCTTTAAGAAAAATAAGAAAGAAAGGAAAAAACTAGAAGTCTATTTTGGATAATATGGCCCACAAATTCTGAAAATCTCCTGTAATAAAATACCTTAAAATGATAAAATCTTTTAAACATCTTTTATTTTTTTTTATACCTCAACAATATTTTTTTTATTTTTTTTAATTTTTTTATTTATATATTTTATATATCATTGGTTATTTTTATTTTTTTTACATTTAAAAAGATTTTTTTAGTGTGATAAAATACACATAACATAAAATTTACATCTTAATCACTTTCAAGTGAACAATTCAGTGGCATTAAGTATATTCACAACCATCCCCATGCTCCATCTCCAGTTCATCCCAAACTGAAATTCTGCCCATAAAAGCTAACTCCTCATCCCCTTCACCCCAACTCCTGACCTCCACCATTCTACTCTCTGTCTCTATGAATTTTTTTTTTAGATAATAAATTTTATTGTTATATTCCCCATACAATTGCAGCCCCCCCCATTCTGACCCCAATCCCTCCCCTCCCGCCCCTACCCCCCTAAAAGTGTCTCTGGTTCATAGTTTTTTGTTGATTTTGATTTTCACTTTCTTATAGTTATTCATTTTCCTGGTCCCTTATTTAAGTTTTCTAGATTCCTGCTATGAGTGAGACCATCCGGTATTTTTCTTTTTCTTTTTGGCTTATTTCGCTGAGCATGATCCCTTCCAGCGCCACCCACGTTGCTGCAAATTGCATGTGTTTATCTTTTTTGAATGCTGAGTAATATTCCATGGTATATATGTACCACATCTTCTTGATCCAGTCATCTATTTTTGGGCATTTGGGTTGTTTCCAAAGCTTAGCTATTGTAAACAGTGCTGCTACATCTTTTAAATGAATAATGAGCCTCTAACAATGAAAGAGAAATCCTGTGAGGGCAGGAACAGAGCATGAGAACAAATCCACAGAGGTAAGCTGACCCTGGAGTTACAAAACCCTTAGGGCATCTCTGAAACTGGGTTTCCAAGGTGTACTCGCAATAAAATTACACAGCTGTTAGCACAGAAGGACAAAAAGATGGAAAATATGAAGGAGCGATTAATGCCTTTGGGATGGAGTAAGAACAGGTTACAATAGTGGAGGCAATGGAGAGGAAACAAAATTCAAAGATAAAATGACTTCAAGTTTTTGGAATGATATACGGGAAGCCCCAAAGAATACCAAACTCGATAAAATTAAAGTAACCTATACTTGGGTATTACATTTAGATTCCAGATATACATTTCAACCTTCATGGGAGCCAAAAGATAGTGAAGTAATATCTTCATAAGAAAAAGTAATTGTTAACCTAGAATTTTTTATGATATAGAAATACTTTGTATAAACAGAAACAGAAAAAGATTTATAGCTAAAAAATCCTCCCTAAAGGAACTTATATATGGACTTTAAGAAGTAATTGAAAGTGGCACCTAAAAACCATTCTGAGGCTCAAAAGGATGTAATGAAAGATGGTAGTAATAGTAAACATGAGAGTAAATCTAAACCTACAATAGCAGTTTATAGAAAATAATGATGTCTGTTTCAGTGGTATTAAAAAACAAAAATAATAATGATTAAGTTTCACACTTTTGTGGGAGATGGGAAAGTAGAGAGTGCGTACAGGGTTAATGTGACTGACTTAGCAGTGGTCACCCATGGGTGACTTAAGATCAATTTTCAGTTGGGGAGATCTTTGGGATCTGTTTCTAGTAGGCATAAAAAATTTTTGTGAACATGTACATGAACTCATGGAGAAAAATAATTTGTGATCTTTGAAGGCATCACAGTTGCCCCTAAACTGGTCTTAGGGCTTTGGGGAAATTCGTTACAATTCAGGACCTATTTTCCTTCCATAGAGAATGAAAGGGTTTTCTCTAAGTGGCTTTCTAGCATTCACCAATGCTTTGCCTTAAATTATGTGAATTAGGGCCTCCCTGGTGGGCAAGTGGTTAAGACGCAACCTATGAAGCAATTTGCAACCTCTGCAGCATGAGTTGGATCCCCTGCCAGCCACACGCAGCAGACCTCTCCCGACTCGCCCTCTGCTCCCCTCAGCAATGTATTTCAGTCAGCCTGCCTGTTCTGTTCCCCACTCTGTCTCTGGTGAATCCTCTCACCACCCCCCCACACACACACACCTCTGGCCTGTACCCAGGCTCTTGTATGCATAAATAAATAAATCTTTAAAAAAAAAATTATGTGAATTACCCACATTTTAAAATCAGGCGGCTGAATTCCTAAGAGGTTGAAGGTCTGGTCAGGAGTTATCCAGTTAGTGGTTGGTTGGTAAGAGGATAAGTTCAAACGCCTCCTCCACACCATTGTACCTTGGATTCTGCTCTGCAGAATCCTGTAGCCATGGTCACCTCTGTGCCCTGTTGTCACTTTGACAGTGGCAGAGTTTGGCATCTATTGAACAATATAGTCAATATTTGTTACATGTTATCTATTATGTTACATTATAGACACCTATGGTTCTCTTTCTTTTTTTCCTTATACAGGAAATCATGGTATACTTTTTTTATGGTTTTTTTTAGTTCACATATAATGGAAACACAAGGGATGATTTTTAAAATTTCCCCTGGAAACCTGCAAGAGTGGATGTTTAGTCCTTTTTTGCCAGGTGGATAAATAACTCAGTTTGGTGTTGGCAGGCGTACTGGTGTTCTGTAGGTGGATAATCACTCAGTTTCAAAGGATCCTTGCATCTTCACAGAAGATTTAAAGAATTTGCATAAGAGTAATATATTCCTAATTTAATCAGGTATCCAATTTAAAAACTGCCTAAAGACAGTTAAATAATTGTTAATGAAAGAATAAGACTAAGTGCCCCCCCCACCTATTTGGATAGAGTTGTTTAGAAAAATGACATCTGGATAGAGTTGTTTAGAGTTTTATTAAGATTGAGAATCAGGAGTAAATGGTTTTGGCTAATCTGTGCTTTTGCTTTAGTGCTTTTAAACTGTACAACTTCAAAAAAGTCAATAGAAAAATTCTACTCCAGGAAAATAAAAACTAAAGGAACATAAGGACTTCTTAAAGAATTAATTTGGAGAATTTTTATGAGGATACCTAGTGTCTTCCTCGAACAGTACCAGGTTCTGTGGATTCTAAAGATAGGTAGGTACCTGCTCAGATCATTGACAGTCTGCTGAAAGACATCTAGACCAAAAAAAAATTTAAAAAGATATTTCAGGGTGGCAAGATCTGCAGCAGAGATAAGCACAGATTTCCACAGGAGTAATAATAATAAAAATTATAATCTGGTTGCAGGATGTATGGGAAAAGTGGCAGGAGGGGGTCTTTCATGAGACTTTTTCTTCATGATTCCTAGAAAGGTTGACAAAGTCATAAAGGCTCAGGTACATGAATCAAACTTTTAAGCTTTCTCCTGGATTAATATCTATTTCTAGTATGTCTTTTTTTGCTTTCCCAGTCTCTAATTCATCTTTATAAGAGTTTAGGCTTTAGAGCCATGCTACATGGGTTCAGAGTCCTACTCTTCATCTTCCTAATTATATGACCATAAGTAGGTGACTTCTCTGTGCTTCCATTTTGTAAAAGGACCAAAGTAGTAGTAACTACCTCACAGCACTATTGTGAGGATTAAATGAGATAGTACATGGATAGCTAATTTAACCAGGACAATGGAAGTACAGTCACTATGTTCATCATTTACATTTGCCTTCTACAATGCTCATTTCTGTCAAATAAAACTGTCCCTTTTTTGTTTCTAGCTCCAAGAGGAAAACGAGGATGGAAAACATTTTACGCTGTGCTGAAGGGAACAGTCCTTTACTTGCAAAAGGTAAAATAAATAAAAAATTAAACTCACAAATCTTTATGCAATGATAAATAAGTTGCCAAATACTCACTTTGTACCTATCAAATACCCAAAAGATTGTTTAATTGATGTCTAAATTCTTATACTTTTTTTCTTTTCCTAGTAAACTATCTCTGGAGATTATAAACATGGTATTATATCTTCCATATTATATATATATATAAAAGACTTTATATATATGAGTATGTGTGTGAGTGTTTGTGTATGTATGAGATCACAGGGAATGGATGAGCTATGTTCAACTAGAAATTTTGAACGTAAGTTGGTTAGTTAACTTCACATGGTCTGTGTCGGTCCTAACCCATGGCAGTTCTTGTTTTAGTGTATATTTATACTGTATATTAGTTATATCTGTCACTTATTATTTCACAGCATAGCTTTCTTTAGTTACTTATCTCACAGAGCCTACCTAAATGTAGAAACACATGGAAGCATTGGTACTGAACTATGTAAATGTATTCCGGATTTCCTAAGTAAGCATCTATACTCATCAGGGATATTGGGCTCTACTTTTCTTTTCATGGTTCATCTTTTTTTGGTTTGGGTATTGGGATAATACTGGCCTTATAAACTAAGTGTGTCCTACTCTTCAAATGTTTAAAGAATTTGAGGATTGGTATTGATTACTCCTTAAAAGTTTAGTGAAATTTATTGGTGAAGCCATATAGTCCTGGACTTTTCTTTGTGGGAAGGTTTTTGGTTACTGGTCCAGTATCTGTACTAGTTATAGAACTATTCTGATTTTCTGTTCATGATTCAATCTTGGCAGATTGTATATTTCTAGGAATTTATCCAAGTCCCAATTTGTTGGCATGTAATTGTTCATAGTTATTTCTTCTAACTGTTTTAAATTTTATAGCATCACTCATAATATCTCTTCTTTCATCTCTGATTTTGAATATTCTCTCTTTTTTCTAACCTGTATGAGATGCTTCACCTTGGACCGGTGCTCTTTTTGTGGAAAAAAATTGCTTGTGTAGAGAGATGTGGAGTTAACTAAAACTCAAAGGTTACAAAGAAAATTATTTGGGGCATCTTTATACAATGTATGCTTTATTTTGAGGGACAAAACAACTGGAGAAATGGAGACAGTTGTTGATAGTGAGTTGTTGATATTAAGTTGGCCAGATTCCTGTAATGTCTTTATTTCCCTTATGGAGTCAGCACAATTTATAATTTATAAGAAACTGTTTTGACCTCTGCCAGAACAGCGTATGAGGATATGCGGGGCTCATACTGGTCCTTTCAGATGATTTTGTCCCTACAGGGTGCAACCCTTTGAAATTAAATTTCACATATCACAGCTGTATCCCCAGCATAAATCTTCTTATGAGTTAAATTTCATTTTCTCTAAAATCTGTATATGACGTGTGACTGTATTTGGCAAAACCATTTCATTGAATAACCTAGCCACAGGATCTCTACCCACTCCACCCCAGGTTGAGCTTGGCAAAAAAGAAAAAAACTCTTGCATTCAACATTTCACAGAGGTGATTCAGAGAGGGATGCTGTTTCCAAGTCACCAGGTTTTCCTTTCACATTGTCCTTCCCCTTAGATTAGTGAATTAAATTGGTTTAGACTCATCCGGATATAGAAGATTAAAGGGCTAAATATTGACAAGAAAATAACTTTTTAAACTAAACTTTGAACCTCCATAATCAGTTTGCATTAGAGCTCCAAAATTACATTGTATCTTCACATTTATGGTGCTTCTGGAATGTGGCAAATACGCCTTTAGAGACTGTTGGATGAAATTCCTTTCATTATAATGTGAAAAACAGGACATGAAAGAAAGTCCACATTTTTATATGAGAATGCAAAGCAGAACTATGGGTGATCTGTCAGGTTGCTATTTCATTAGAATCAATTGGAATACAAGCATTGCTAAAGTCTTACTTAGCAATGAGAGAAAAAGTCGAGAATAGAACAGCCATGTTTTGCCTACAGTCTCCTCTCTCTTATTAATACTCTTGAGAAGAATGCAGAGAAAAGAAAAGGGAGGGCCTCCCTGGTGGCGCAAGGGGTTGGAAAGCAACCTATGAGGCTGTCCACAGCCGTTGCAGCATGAGTTCGATCCCCAGCCAGGGAGCTACCCACATGGCGCAGCAGACCTCTCCTGACTCGCCCACTGCTCCCCTCAGCAGTGTATTTCAGTCAGTCTGCCTGTTCTCCTCCCCACTCTGTCTCTGGTGAATCCTTTCACTCCCCACACCTCTGGCCTGTACCCCAGTTCTTGTATGCATAAATAAATAAATCTTTAAAACAAAGCAAGAAAGAAAAGGGAGAGGGTAAAAAAAAATTTGACAAATGCTTGAAATCTCTACACGTAATCAATCAAAATCTGTTCACACCAATCCTAGATACTAGCTCATCTGTCAGTGAAGCCTTCATCATAGCAAGGCAGGGTCTGGTATGAGTATAGTACTCAAGTGTTTGAGTGGTTTCTTCTTGATTTGTAAAATTAAGAAAGCTTATAGACAATACAAATAGGAAAAACCCTTTGGGCATCTGCATCTGAAAATGCCAGGCACTGCGAAGTTAGCAGGATGCTGACTGCCACTGGATACACTTCTGCTTGAGAAGCACCTTTGGGATTTGAGCTGCCCAGTGGAAACAGCAGTAGTAGATATCCACACTTCTTCCTCTTTGGAATACCTCTAGATTATAGCAGAACTCAGTCCTGGTTGAAAGTTATGTCCTACAAAGGGCTAAGAATGTCCCATTGCTGGCTCATCCTTAACCTTGCTGGAATCCTAGTTTGCTGGCAATGATGGCAGATGCTATACAAGAAATTACATGATTGCAAGGTGATTTGAGGTTTGTACAGCTTGGGATTTATATCCTCAATAACCATTTAGAGTTCATCACATGTCAAGTATTGTGATAAATTCTGAGCTTCCACAAAGGTGACTAAGACACAGTCTGCCCACATAGAACTCACAAAATAAATAAGAGGAGAAACAGGTAAATTGAACATTCACCAAACAATGGGATAAATTAATAGAGGAATGGAAAAGTCCTGCTGAATAGAACACCCTAATCATGCTTACAAAGGTCAGAGAATACCTCTCTGAGGAACTAACAGACCTTGAACTTATACCTTCAAGATGAGCAGGAGTTTGCTAGACAGACAAGGCAATTAAAAAAAAAATTAACTAGAAAGGAGGAAAATAATAGATTTGAGAGGATGTGACTTGCTCAAAGAATAGCAAAACAGCTTTGCACATTTGGATATTAGGATGGATGTGGGATAGCAAGCAATAGAAACATGAAAAATTATGTTTCAAATAACCACTTCATCATGAACATGAAAGAGATGGTGCCACAGGGTTATAAACTGGCCACCTTACAAAAGAAGCAGTTTCCTTGGCTGAAAGAATTTCAAATTCTTTGTGAGTGGTATTCTGCCCACACTGACACCCAAATACTCAAAGGATTTAGACAGTGTTATACTGCATGCTTGTCAGCCCCTCTAAGTAACCTGTGGATAAAAATGCACCCTAAGTAGCCCACTGTTGTCCCCTCTGTGCTCTTAGGCTGATAATAACATTCCTGGGATTCAAGGTTAGCTGAGAAAGAAGTAGTCCCACCTTCCTCTCCTTCCCACCTATAGTCAATTCTCTGTTAATCAGAGAAGAGCTAATGAGAAAGGGCCCCCATTTTGCCCTCGTCCAACACTAGTTTCATTCAGTTTAGCAGAGACTAGCTTTGTCATTACACTATGCCTGATGTGAGGCTACAAAGATACTAGGACCTAGCACCTGTGCTTAGGGTCTTACTAGCATACTTCATTGCTGCCATCATTCTTTCTTTCCCCCTCCTTTCTACCCCATGTAAATTTCTCAGCATCACAGATTCCTGTGCAAGCATTACCAGTTACTCTTCCCTCCTGAGTTCCCTTGTTTTCCTTAGGTGGGCAGATGCCCCATCACTGCTCTCCACCCTACTGTGGCTGCCAATGCCTTGACTTCTGTAATGGAGAAATAGTATTGCCACAGAAGGAAGGAAGCAACACCTCTACTTTCTTGATTAAATGAATCAAATAAGTCTTCTAAAGAGATCTTACAGGCTGACAGCTGTTTAAGAACCCACCTCCCCTTTACTATAAACACAGAAACACCTTTTCCCCACTGGAATAGTTATCTATTTTGGATCTCCTTCCATTATCAGTTACTTATCATTTACTTTTGCTTTTAAGACTTTCATTAAGACTTCTCAACTATGAAAATAGTCTAATGATTTTACCCATAGAGGACAATTCAATTAGTATTTCCTCATTAAAAGTGAAGACTAGTTAAAAAAAAAAAAAATACGTGTCATCAAAAATAACCAGACAGGGCTGAAAATACAGAGAAAGAACTTTAAATCTTCTCAGTCTTTATTTACTCAACTTTCTTCCTTACTCCTATCTCAGCCAAACAACAAGCTTGTCACAAAGGTTTTCAGTGACTTCTAGAAGAAGTCACTGAGTTAATAACTGAGTTAATAACTATCTCATTCCTCTAGATTTTATAACCCTGCAAGTGTGTTTATAACCTTCTCTGTTGCCTGCCCCCTGAGCACATACAGTACCAGCAGCTTCTTAGATGTTGAAGTGAGAACTTTGCTGGGCTGACCATCTCTGCTCAATTTCCTCATACCCTCCAGGAAAATAGTCTCTTGGAAAAGTGCTGAAAGAGTAGGACTTTGTCATATGCTAAATCTGTTGTTGCACTTCTCTGATTTAGAACTGTTAATTTTCCTCTCTGTACCTCAGCTTGATATCTGTAAAATGGGAGGAATGCATGGTCCTCCCAACTTAATGGTCAAGCTAAAGATTTTTTTTAATATATGGAAATAGCATCTGATGTTGAATAACAAATATTATTTCCTTCTTGATGACCTATAAGTGAATGTTTTTTCCCTTTTGTTTTTTTCCCCGTCATTGCTAATCATAAGCAATATAGTGACTGGCCCAGACATGCTATTTTTTTCCCCTGTCTTTTCATAATCCTGTGTGAACGACTGTGAGGAAATGGTTAAGAACTAGGCCAACTACCTCAACCATCCAAATGCACGTCCTTTCTTTCCTGTTAACTTTATTGAGGATAAGTAATTCCCTCTGTGCTTTTTCTCCACTTCAGATCAGAGACACCATAGGCAATCCATGAGCCCTTATAGGACTGGTTCAATAAGTAATAGGCAGGACAAAGGGTTTCATATTCTGGATGAAACCAGCAGTGTGACACTAGTCGAAGACACTATGATAACCTCACTCCTTTATTTCTATTGATATTAGTTAAATGTATGATATCAGTTCTGCCTACTCTACCTGCCTGGCATCATTCCAGTTTGAGCTGGTTTACCAGAGATAGACCCATGCTTCATCTCACTTTCCCATCACCTGAACCCTAGAAATTCAGCTGCTACCCTGACATGGGTCTCCTTGTGTATGAAAAGACAAACTGTAGGCTCTACACCCATTCCATGTGACAAAAAACATGAAATAAGTAAACACAGTAGGAGCTCCCCCCATCATATCGAAGGAACATTTAACAGCAGTATTCCTATATTAAAAAAAGACAATATCCGCATCTAAGTACAGAAATTGCTTTATATCTAATAGCTAAAAAAAATATTCATCCCCAGAAGAGCATCACAGATCACAGAGATAGCAAATGGTTTGGCAGACTTACTGAGTCTAACTTGCTTCAGTGATCATTCAGCCAGAAGTAACACTGGTTTATTAGTATTTTTAAGTATTAGTATGATGCAGTTTTTAGGATACTTTTTATATTTCAATTTCACAACTTCATAGGAGGATATTGTTTCCTTTTTTTTTTTTTTTTTTTTTTTTTAAATAATGAAGAAACTAAGGCTTAAAGTTTGGCTAACCTCCTCAGGATTGTGAAGGTAGTAATAACCACACTAGTATTCTTTCCTTCAGGCTATTCTTGGAGAAACACAAAAGCTCTATATTGAGACTTTTCTTATTACTAGAAGATCAGAATAAGCTATTTCAGTGAGTTTCTCATGACTTTTCCCTCCTCAATCAAGTTCAACTTTGGCACTACATAATTTACAAATTTTACTTCCTCGGGCCTCCCCGGTGGCGCAGCGGTTGAGCGCTGGGTTGCAAAGCTGCCTGCAGCCTCTGAGGCACTGATTCTATCCACGGCTGCTCCCCGGCCACTGGAGGAGGGTCCCACATGGCGCGCAGACCTCTCCTGCCACCCGCTGCTCCCCTCAGCAGTGTACTTCGGTCCTTCTGCCTGCTCTGCTCCCTGCTCTGGCTCTGGTGAATTCTCTCACCCTCCCATGCTTCTGACTGTACCCAGTGCATGTATAAACAAAACAAACAAATAAATAAATAAAACATGCCTCTATTAAAAAAAAAAAATTGCTTCCTCTCCCTTTAAGCTCATGCTTCCATAAGGGCTGATTGATAGTTACCCTTCAGCCTGATTGCACTGCCTCACATCCAGCTACTCTTTTACTGGAATACAGAATAATCTCTGGTCATTTTCTATAATTAAAGTAAATGACCTTTTGAGAGTTTCTAACACAAACCCATTTTCAGATGTGATTACTTCCAGAATCCATGAAAAAAAATCATGGAAATGTCAACATGCCAACCATTTGAAGACTTCCAGATTGACACATAAAAGTTGTAGCTAAACTTTGCTAACAAACTATCATTCTCAGTACAGAGGGTAATAATTGTAAGCAAATCAATAATGAATGCATCTACTAGGTCAGAACTCAGCCCACTTTTCAGAATGCTGTTCAGTGGAGATATAACCGTGAACAAGCTAAGGGAGCTTATTTTCTGTGTGAAAAGATCAACAGATTAAAAAAATATATTTTTCAGTGCAGTTTGCCATGTGCTATGAAGAGGGAAGCATATTCTATAAGCATTTTTGGAGGAGGCTTAACTGAGCCTCAAGAAGAGATGAGAAGTTTGTGGAAGAACTCATGAAGTAATATTTTAAACCTACATTTACAAGACAAATACAAGTTAGTCATATTGAGTGTTCATACATGGAGAAGCGTTGTGTGGATGCCTAGATACGAGAGACCACAACATGTTTGGAGATCTGCAGGTTCGGTGGAGTATATAGGGTGTGCAAGGGAGTTTACGAAGACCTAGAAAACCATTTTTAGAAGTTGAAATTTTAGAGTACTATGAAGCCATCAAAGGGTCTTATATGGGTATTACATTATCATATTTATATTTTAGAAAGATCATTTCTGGCTACAGGATAGAGAATGGGTTGGAGGCAGAACTGGTCAGAAACATAGAAACCAGATTAACTTGAACTGGAGGGTTCAATTTCTGGTGTTGAATTCAGAGTGGTTGTGGGATAATAAATGGCTATATCCAAAAAACAATCATGGATATTCAGATTTGGAGCTGAAGATAGGGTCCAGAAATACAGATCTGGAGAGCATCAAAAATTAGTTGAAAATATAAGCCATGGGAGTAAATGATGTCACTCGTCTTGGTAGCATGAGAAGTTAGAAGACAGAATCGGTAGAACACAGATACTTCATATGTGCCCTAAGAGGAATAGATAGTGAAGGAGCCTGAACTGTATGACCAGAACTAGGATGATAGCAGAGGGAAGGGGAAGACGATGATAACAGAGCTGGGGAGAGGGAGGAGTATGGAAGAGGTGGAAGGGGGTGGATTGAGGAGGAACAGGCATCAAGAGACGATTGGAGTGTTCCATGTTGGAAAAGTTTTATTACAGGAATTGCAAAGTGCCACTTGAATTCAGCAACAAGGAAATGATTGATAATGTGGTTTAAGTGGCATGCAGGATGTGGAAACCATATTGAAATGAGAATTAAAGTCAGAGGCAGAGAGGATATAGACAGCCACTTTCAAGAGACTTGGAGTTTCAACTTTGAGCTTTCCTCTACAACCCCCTTTCTCATATTTCCTTTCCTGAGTTTTGCAAATAACAGATCCCCTGTGCCTTTCTCATTTCTACTGAATCTCTTTTCTTTCCTGTTATTGATTTGTCTTTAAAGTAAAATAAGTCCTATCTTCCTTCCCTCTAGACATTTTCTGACATTACTCAGGACTCTTGTTTTGCTTCTCTGGGTTACACACAGTTTTCCTCGTGACCAACTCATCTCCTTTTCTGGCCCTCTCACTCAACGGTAGTTACATATGCCTCTGACTTTCAAGCAAAAAGTAAATCCACAGAGTATCACAACAATAATGTCAGAACCATTTGCAAAATGTCATATTGGGTGCTATGTGAGAAATAAACATGTGTCTACCCCCAGAAAGAGCTTGGGCATAGTGCTGATGAGAAGACCAGTCTTATGTAATGAGTGGCTAATGACATGACCAAGTGTGTAGATGAGGATTGGAAAAAACAGGGTAAATGAAATAAATTTGGGTAAATAACTGATTCTCGTTTCTAGAACTCAGGTAGAATCCATTAAATACAACTGTAGGATAGGGACTGATTTAAAAATTTGCACATTCAAAACTTTGCAAGTAGGGATCAGGCATAATATGGGATGTGTAGCAGAGGGGTTTTGTCTACCTTCCAAATAAATAAGAATGTACTCCTTTCTTTGTTGATTCAAGTACTTTCAGTGCCCCTGAGCCCAGAGAGCTCATACCTAAGAAATCCCGTGGATAGCTGATATTACTATTGGAATATAAAATATTTATGGCAGAAGTCTTAACTTTTAATGTAGTTTCATGTATGCCTTAAAATGTGAAATTGTTATGAATTGATGATAAAATAATTAAATTCTTGTTGGTCCTGATGATTCATCGCTGTTGACATTTGGATATTAACTTCATATCCATTTGTTAACAGAGTGAGTCATCTGCTAGTCAAATGATTAGCCTTTGCTGTCACATAGCTCCGAAGGTTCTCTGGTTTCTGTCATAGACTTTGTATCTATCCCTACTAGCCTCTACCTTTTTCTTGAAACCAGTTTTTAGGGGTGAGCTTTTTGGTATTATTCTTGCTAAGAGGTTGGTTGTGACAAAACTGAACTATGTTACTGTTAAAGTAAATCATCAGGTGATGGAATGGTTAAGAGTGAAGGGTGCAGGTGGTTGGTTATTACATAGCAGTGAATCACTTGATTATTATCTTCTGTAAACCTCTTGAGAATCTTCTAATGTCTTTTAACTCTGGGGTCTAGAAAACAACTACTCAAACCCGAGCGTATTTGCCTTTACCACATCTCTAGGAGAGAAATCAGTTTGTTATCTAAAAACTTAGTTTGCTATCACAACATCCTGGGAATGCACTGTCCATGAAGTTAAACCTTCTCTTCATTCTTTGAATAACTTAGAAGAAATTTGTTCCAAATGCCTTTAAGGTTTTTAAAAATCTTACTGGGAAAGGAAGTGTTTGAAATATAGTTCATGTTAAGAATGAGCCTAGGAACAGGCAGAAGAAAGACGCTGAAGATTCAAGGGCCCACAGACCCTGAAGATGGTGGGGCTGACGTACAAAACACGATCATGCCTGGAGCTGGCTGATCCTGGCCTAGTCCCTGACAACTGAAAGTTTTCATATGTGCTCTGGGCATTTCTATTGCCTTTTATGAAACTGGTTTGTACCCTTTCACACTTTAAAAAGGCTGTGGACCTACCCTCATTCTCTAAACAATGCAAAGTGCGTGAAGGAAATATTTCACTAGGCTTTGAAGCCTTGTTCCCTTGGGAGAATGATGATCATATCCACGTTTTCAGTAGTCATAATTTAGATTAACTACCGAGTCCAGCAGAGAAATATAAGGAAAACAAGGGACATTTAGAACATAATCATAATTCTTAAAAACTATAAATTCTTGAAAAGACATTGCAGCTGGAAACACACTGGGTTCCGGGGTTCGAGACATTTAGACTGTGCTCTGAAGGTTTCTGTTTTAAAACACCATTTCCATCCATATGTCTAGCAAATAGAAACTAGTTTATTCCAAATGAGTTTTTTGTCTCCCATGAAGAGATGAAACAGTGCTCTGTGACTTCTTCCCAGTTGTTTGAGTGCAAGATAGAGTCAGATCTTTCCCTGTGAGCTGCTTCAGTCTGGGAAGTGCTTCTTTCCCTCCTTCCTTTCAAGATCAGGATATTCTAGACCCACAACAGTCATGTGACATTATAGAGGAAACATGAGACACTGACTTGGTCTCACAGGACTCTGAGCTGGGTAGTGATAGGTAACATGGGTGACAGGTAGACACATTGTGACTCAGGCAGCCACTAACAGTGTTAGTGACCCGGGGACTGAGAGCAGAGCAGAAAATAGCCCCCCTAATGATCATATTAGGAAGCAATGTGGAAGGGTACTGAGATTTTTCTTTTTTCTACTTAAAAACTTCCTAGGTTTCTTTAGATATTGAGGCAAGGAATCCTATAATCTTTTTTTAAGATTGTTGATGGCTATCTGTACCTAATTCTCAGCCAGCACAGCTGTGTAATCATCAAAAAAGCTAGATAGAGCCTACCTTGCTGGTTCATTCACCAGATTTATCCTAAAATTTTTCTTTTGCATCATTTGTTTGAGAACTTTTTGAGAGAGCATCTCACTGAGACTTACAGTCCTACCATGTAAGTGCTACCTCTATGTGGACTAAGGAGTGTTAATATGTAATGTTTTTCGGGGCCACCCCGGTGGCGCAAAGGGTTAAGCACAGCACTATGAAGCAATCCACAGCCTCTGCAGCACAAGTTTGATCCGGGCCTGCCAGGGAGCAACCCACATGGCGCGGCAGACCTCTCCTGTCTTGCCCGCTGCTCCCCCTCAGCAGTGTACTTCGGTTGTTCTGTTCCCCACTGTGTGTCTAGTGAATCCTCTCACCCCCCACACCTCTGGCCTCTACCCCAGCTTTTGTATGCATAAATAAATAATTTTTTAAAAAAATATATGTAAAGTGTTTCAGTGCTAACAAAGTAAGACCCCCTATTGCAGGCCAGCACCTCCCCATCATGATGGTATGGAAAATGGGCAGCATGTACATGTTAACCGGACAAATTAATAAAAACATTGTGTTGAAGTTTTTCTTTGGACTCTTTCAGCTTTAAAATTTTATGATTTTTTGAATCAAGTATTTGATTTTTTCCCAATTTTTAAAAAATCTTTTGGGTCTCCCTGGCGCAGGCCGTTGAGCACCTCACAGTGAAGCTGTCAGCAGCCTCAGCAGCGCAGGTTCAATCCCAGCTAGCAAGAATCCCACATGGCGTGACAGACCTTTCCTGTCTCGCCTGCTGCTCCCCTCAGCAGTGTATTTCGTCAGTCTGCCTGTTCTGTTCCCTGCTCTGTCTCTGGTGAATCCTCTCACCCTCCCACACATCTGGCCTGTACCCCTGTTCTTGTATAAATAAATAAAAATAAAGCTTTTAAAAAATAATAAAAAATTAAAGATAAAAAATCTTTTATTGGGTTAATGTTGGTTTACATCATTACTTGTATTTTAGAAGTTAGGGTCCCAGGCCTCCCCGGTGGCACAGGCGGTTGAGTGCAGCGCTGTGAAGCTGTCCGCAGTCTCTGCAGTGCTGGTTTGATCCCGACCAGCCGGCGAAGGTCCCACATGGTGCGGCAGACCTCGCCTGTCGCTCCCGCTGCTCCCCTCAGCAGTGTATTTTGTCAGTCTGCCTGTTCTGTTCCCTGCTCTGTCTCTGGTGAATCCTCTCACCCTCCCCGCATCTGGCCTGTACCCTGGTTCTTGTATAAAAAATAAATAAGGGCCTCCCAGGTGGCGCAAGCGGTTGAGCGCTGGGTTGCGAAGCTGCCCGCGGCCTCTGCGGTGCCGGTTCGATCCCCGGCCGCTCCCCGGCCACCAGAGGAGGGTCCCACATGGCGCGCAGACCTCTCCTGCCGCCCACTGCTCCCCTCAGCAGTGTACTTCGGTCCTTCTGCCTGCTCTGCTCCCTGCTCTGGCTCTGGTGAATTCTCTCACACTCCCGCGCTTCTGACTGTACCCAGTGCATGTATAAACAAAACAAACAAACAAACAAACAAATAAATAAATAAATAAATAAATAAATAACATGCCTCTGTTTAAAATAAATAAATAAATAAATGAATGAATAAATCTTTAAAAAAAATTTAGGGTCCCCTCCTTCAGGTGTTATTACCATAGTGCACCCATAGTCCACCACCATAGTTCATTTGCACCCCCCTCCCTTTTCTTCTGGGTTCCTCTTTTGATTTTTAAATAAGTGATTTTTGAATATATGCTTAGTTGAGTTATGAGCTAAAATATACCTTCATTTGAATTGCTTTTATCCTTCCAGGTTTATGGGAATAAAGCACTTTATATTTAAATAGAGACCACAGTTAAACGAATAGGACTTTGACCCTCAAAGGCAGGACTTATTTACATCTTTTTTTCCTGGTTAATTCTCAAATAGTGCCAGGTCAGTTTCCTTTTTACTAAAAAGGAACAATGATAGTCTGATTAACACCTCCTTTTTCTGGTTACTCCTTTTACATATTCTCAGTACCAAAGTGTTCCCTTTGTACTCTATCAGTAAACAGCTACCTGTAAATGATTAGAGTATGTTGTATTCATTAGCTTCTAAAGCACATCAAGGACAGAGCAAAAGCCTTTTTTTTTTCCCCTAGAAGATTCCATAAATTGAGCCTCGCTGTTAGCACAGGCGATAAAGCACAGTGCAGTGAAGCTGTCCGCAGCCTCTGCAGTGCGGATTCGATCCCGGCCGGCCTGGGAGATACCCACAAGGCGCAGCAGACCTCTCCTGTCTCTCCCGCTGCTCCCCTCAGCAGTGTATTTTGTCAGTCTGCCTGTTCTGTTCCCTGCTCTGTCTCTGGTGAATCCTCTCACCCTCCTGCACATCTGGCCTGTACCCCAGTTCTTGTATGCATGAATAAGTAAATCTTAAAAAAAAAAAAAAAATGAACACTTTCTGTGCTGCCTGGTAAAAGAAAAATAAAGCTGAATGATTTAGAAAAATAACCAGAAATACTTAGAATTTTTTCCAAAAGATAGTCATCATTATGAAAAACACTTTTAGTACCTTTTTAAAAATCAGGAATTAATACAGCTTGGTCTCTGTTTTATTTTAATTACTTACATTTGTGTTAATATCATCATAGCTTCAAGCAAGCACACATTCTTAGTTCTCCTATATCTATTCTCTCACTGGAAATTAAGACCATTTTGACTTTGTTTTAAAGTGATATAGCAATTTCACCTTTTTAATGAGGCATGAAGTCAATACCTCAAAAACTCTGGGCATGTTTTTAATTGATATTGATGAATTTCAATTGGAATTTGGTCACTTTCCAAATTGGACTTTATTTTTACCTGAAAGTACAAACTTTCAGACGGTTATCAATTATTTTTGCATATGTAGATGATTTTTGTGTTAATGTATTATGACTCAGCTTCAAAAGAGACTTAATTAACATGCTTTTTAGGGAAAAAAAGAAAGTATTTTATTTCATGCTTTAAATGAATTTAAATAAGTGGCAGTGTGGAATCACATTCTTGGTGCTTATTAGGGTGGTGGATGTTTTAATGAATCATACTAGATAAAAAGATGTAGATTGCAGTGAACATAAAAAGAGAGTAACACATTTTAGGCCTCATTTTCACCCTTACTTTGTTTGAGAAAATAGATAGTAATTAGATGTCACAGAGCATCTTATAGAAAAGTTCTTAATTGAATTTATCTTGCTCTCTATTTCACATTTAGCTTGTACAACAAAGAGTCTTAGGTTTGAAATGGTTTGATTATGATCATCATTTATCCCTTATTTCTTCTTTCCCAATTCCATCCTTTTAACACTTTCTACTTTAAGTTATGAAAAATAACGATGTCAGATAAACTTTGTAGTATAAAGTCACTTTTTAAAATCCAATTGTTAGCCTTAATGTGCTAGTCTACCCTGAGTTTTGCTCAATTTTTATAAACTTGAAACTTCATTTTCCAATCAGAGTTTTGGATGCCAAACATATTTTGGTGGGGTTTTATAGAAAAGTGAAAGTTTACTAGACTTGAAAATTCCTGGACTTCAGTTTCATCCTAATATAAAAAAGAAAGAGGCAATCAGCCCCATATGGAGTCACTTGTGCTAAGCCCCATGTCAATTTACCAAGACTTAATACCTAACCTAAGTGTAGTTTCAACATCTCTCAAAATGTGACCTTTAAATGGAAAAACTGGGATTTCAGGAAATCCAGCATTAATGAGGTAATTTCAGGAAATGAGGTAATTAACGAGGTAATTTCAGGAAAACCAGCATTAATGAGGTAATTTACCTGGTAGACCCTTTCTGTCCCCATAGGAAGGTAATGTATTTTGAAACATTCTCTCTTCTTCATGTCTTTAAAAGGCTTCCATTCTATATACTTCTCTTTGTAGTTCCTTTCTGCTTGCTAAATAGGATGCTACCTGATTCATGCATAGTTTAATAAAGTCAATTCAATCTTTTGTCAGTTAAAGGAAATTCTATGGGGACTATACCTGAGAAGGGATGGGGGGAGTAAACATTGTTTAAAAATGAACAATGAGGGCCTCCCCTGGTGGTGCAGCGGTTGAGCGCTGGGCTGCGAAGCTGCCCGCAGACTCTGCAACACCGGTTCAATCCCCGGCCACCAGCAAAGGTCCCACATGGCATGACAGACCTCTCCTGCCGTGCCCGCTGCTCCCCTCAGCAGTGTATTTCATCACTCTGCCTATTTTGTTCCCCGCTCTGGCTCTGGTGAATTCTCTTACCCTCCCGTGCTTCTGACTGTACCCAGTGCTTGTATAAACAAACAAATAAATCTTTAAAAAAAAAAATAGGCATATCTCCCGCCAGACTGGACAACAGAGGCAATGGCATAGCCCTTAGTATATTGCCAGGCACAGAAATTGTCATAGCATAAATATTCAGCAAATGCTTGGTGAACGGACTTTAAAAAAAAAAGAGCAATGATGTAAAATACACTTAAACAAAAAAAAACAAAAATTTTAAAATGAAGCTGGTTAGTTGGATTTTATTATTTAATACTAGTTAAATATATCCCGTGTTCCATTGTAAACATTGTTTATCTTCCAATGTAAGGTAAGCAGCAATGTATCTTAGAGTTTAGGAAACTGCATTAGAATTGAGTCCTCTTCAAAAACCATGGTACAGTGATCCTAGTTGAAAATTACTGTTAGCTTTTACTTAAGGCTACTATGCATGTTGCATTTTAAAATGCTGTGCACTATTTGAGCAATTGAAGAATTACATCCTTTAAACTTGGTTTTAAGTAAAGTATTAGCAGAGAAAATATGTTTCAATAATTATGGTTCCTCCGATATGTGAAGATCTAAATTGTCCAGTATGAATAGATATCTTCAATCTTGTGTTTCTTATTCACATATAGTAGTTTGTTAGAAATCATAGTGTCGGTCGGGCATCCCTGGTGGTGCAGCGGTTGAGCACTGGGCTGTGAAGCTGCCCACAGCCTCTGCAGCACAGGTTCGATCCCCGGGCACCGGGCGAGGGTCCCACATGGTGTGCAGACCTCTCCTGCCGCCCGCTGCTCCCCTCAGCAGTGTACTTCGGTCCTTCTGCCTGCTCTGCTCCCCGCTCTGGCTCTGGTGAATTCTCTCACCCTCCCGCGCTTCTGACTGTACCCAGCACTTGTATAAATAAATAAATCTTAAAAAAAAAAAAATCATAGTGTCAGTGGGAGTTTAACTGTTAAGAGGAGTTGTAATCATCCCAGTGGGTACTTTGAGAAAGGAATAAGGCCAACAGCAAAACTAACATCTGAAGGACAGGCTGAAGAGGAGATACCAAAGCAATGGTTAGAGAGGTAGAGAAAACAGAAGAATATTATAACAAGACACCAAGGGAGAATTTCAAGAATGTTGTTGACTCTGTGGGTGCTAGAAAATGAGAACTAACAGGAACCTACTGACTTTTGCAATTAGGAAGCCACAGCTGATCTTTGCCAGAGAAGTTTCAATGGCATGTGGAAATGTACTCCCTAAAGGATGAACTGGAAATTAACATATAAAACAGTTAATGTGACCTTAGTAACCCATCATATATAAAGGAAGAAAGAGTGACAGCCAGAGGAGAAACAATATTCAGGAGGAACTATTATCTTACAAAGATGAGTGACCTTGAGCATATTTATAGAATGTGAGGAAGAAGCCAGTAGATAAAGAATAATTAAAAATACAAAAGAAAGAAAATAACCAACAAAATAAGATCCTAGGAAAAGCTGGTAGAAGTTGATCTGAGAACACAGGATTAGCCTCTATTTTAGGAAGAAAGAAGTTGAAAGTAGTAACAAAATATAGGTGTTTATAAGATATGTAAGCAGAATATTTGATATTTACAAGTTTGACCTTAGGAAAACAAGATCAAGCTATATTCTACTAAGAACTTATTAGAAATTATACAGACTAGTATTTATTCAGTGTTTATGTTGTGAACATTATTAAGAGTTTAAAAAACAGTACGTCTTCTAATTTATCTGCCAGCTTTATGAGGAAGATAATTTAATTACTTCTCAAAGAAGTAAAGTGATATGTTTAATTAACCTAAGAGCACAAAAACATTAAATGCCATATCAGAGCTAGAAATTTGAGCCTAGATAGTTTTAATTCTAAGTAGTAGTGTTGAAGAGAGTAGTGGACATTTAGCAGAATGGAACAGAGTGATTTATCATGGTTGTGTAAAAGTATTGCCGATTGGCATTGACTATGACCATAGCTGGAGACTGTGAGTCTGTGATGACACAGCTCTGAACAACTGGGTTGATTATCTCCAGCAGATTTTGTTAGCAACAGTGAAGCAGCCCAAGTGCGTCATCATATAAGGAAGAATTAGAGTGGAATTTTTCAACCCCAGACTAGATTGGTGAAAAATAAGGCATAACCTAGCAAAAATTCCTGAATTCTAAGGGGAAAAGAAACCCCTGTGAGATTCCTAACAGAAATACAAGAACAGGAAAATAGAATAGACTGGCTTTGGACTTTTGTAAAACAGAAAGCTTAGAAACCAGTAGGATAGCATCTGTAGACTACTGCATGGAAAAGGACTGCATTTCTAAACCCAGTTCCCTAGCTGTCAAAGAAATTGAGAGATATTTGAAAATAAGAACCCATCTGCTTGAAAGAAGAGAAAATAGCAAAGAGGTGAGAGACCACAAGGTGGAGAAAAGATAGAAAGTAGGTAAGCAATAAAACATGGAAACAAATCTAGAAGAAAAAGAGACTCAGGGAATGTGTAAGTTATATATGTGTGTATATATTTTTATATAAAGTTTCTTAAAACAGAAAATATATAATACAAGATAATTTTAATAAAATAGAAGATTGCAATATACTAAACCATTTCTTTTTTTTTTTTTAATAGAGGCATGCTTTATTTATTTATTTGTTTGTTTGTTTGTTTGTTTATACATACACTGGGTACAGTCAGAAGCGCGGGAGGGTGAGAGAATTCACCAGAGCCAGAGCAGGGAGCAGAGCAGGCAGAAGGACCTAAGTACACTGCTGAGGGGAGCATCGGGTGGCAGGAAAGGTCTGCGCGCCATGTGGGACCCTCCTCTGGTGGCCGGGGAGCAGCCGGGGATCGAACCGGCACCGCAGAGGCCGGGGGCAGCTTTGCAACCCAGCGCTCAACCGCTGCGCCACCGGGGAGGCCCTGCAATATACTAAACCATTTCAACAACATTTAGGATTAGTGGAAAGGAGGAAAGTCAGAGTATTTTTATTTATTTATTTATTTGTTTGTTTGTTTGTTTGTTTATACAAGCACTAGGTACAGTCAGAAGCGTGGGAGGGCGAGAGAATTCACCAGAGCCAGAGCAGGGAGCAGAACAGGCAAACTGACGAAGTACACTGCTGAGGGGAGCAGCGGGCGGCAGGAGAGGTCTGTGCGCCATGCGGGACCCTCCTCTGGTGGCCGGAGAGCACCCGGGGATCGAACCGGCGCTGCAGAGGCTGCGGGCAGCTTTGCAACCCAGCGTTCAACCGCTGCGCCACCGGGGAGGCCCAGAGTATTTTTAAGGTTCATTTTGATGTGGACAAGAAGTAGGGAAATAGAGCATTTAAAGAACCTTTTCTATTTCCATCATATGTAATTTTGTACTAACCAGGTAAAGAAAAACATTTTAGAATAATAAATAGTGCATAGTTACAAGGAAGATAACAAAACCTAAATTCACTAAAACAAAGCAACATAGCAACTAAAATGTAAAACAACTATTAGAACTTAAAATACAGTGCAAGAGGATGGATTAGTCAAAAAAACAGTGAAAGCACATGGAGGAATTAAATCAATAAACTTGAATATAAATTGTACTCATCCTTCAGAGAATATGAAGTATTAACAAAAATCAACACATTAGTTGGAAAAGGATTTGGGGAAAATAGATTTTACAGAGCACAATGTCTGATCACAAGCCAGTAAATCTAGAACTATATAATAATGATAAATACCTAAAACTATAGGTATTTGAAATTTGAGAAACACTTGGACTCCCTACAGTCAAAAAATACAAACTGGTCTAGAAAGCAATAAAAAATACTCTTAATTCTTAAGTAATGTGTAATTTGTATTCAGAATAAAAATTACAGCCTTAAATTCTTTCTTAATTAAGTAATATGAAAAACAAAAGAACTAAGTAATGATCTTTAATTCATAAAAGAAAAGCAAACCACAGGAAACTGGTGAGATGGAATTAAGATAAAAACCCAAAATGAGCACACAAATTTCTAGGCTGACCTCTGTGCAAACTCAAATTCAGATGTGTTAGAAATAAGAAAATGTCAAAATGGAGGTAACACATAAATTCTGTGAGATATTTTGGCCCTAGCCATTCACCCCACTCCCCATTATTCATCTTCCCCAGATTCCTATCTAGAACTAAGTGGTTGAATTGAGTGGATGCTCAGATAAGCTGGGTTCCATTAAAGCATGATCATGAGGCTGGAGGGGACTTAGTGGTCTTGCTGCCTAGCTGGTACTCCTCTCTAATAGGAATTCCCCTGGGAGAAGAATTGTGACTCTTTGGAATGTCAAATCACAAAGAAAAATCTCATTGATAAAAGACAGGACTCTTATAACTTGATTGTCATCATGCATTTATTGGAATTATAGAACAGATGCATATAAATACATTGTATTAGAAGATTGTTTTTAAATTCACACCTCTCTAGAAAATCATTATTGTCAACAACAGTTCTTAATCTCTAAGGTCTAATAAAATGGACTTGCTATTGCTATCTCAAAGTACAAATTTCATCATTTAATAGTATGAATTGGGGTAATCTTTATATTGCTCTGGCTTTTGCTATGTATTTTAGAGGGAAAACCTCCATTGACAGTCATCATTAAGGATCAACAGCTGCTGTTTACTTCTACCCAGTTTGAATTGGTGGCAATAGTACTTTCAAATTGCTTGAGGCAGGAGGAAGGGAGGAGGATGTATAATTTTTTTTTTTTGAAAATTTGCAAAACCAGACTGTGATAAGAGAACAGACAATGTCTTCCTTTAAGTTTTTACTGCTAATTAGAAAGTAAGGTGTGTGTGTGTGTGTGTGTGTGTGTGTGTACACAAGTGGAGTTTATGTAGCATCATGTCTAATAAAATAGGGAAGGGGAGAGGGGAGACCTTAAGCACTGAAAAACATCTCCTATAACAGACGTTAAGCCTACTATGTTTATATTGGTTTTGAGACCTCTATTATTCTACTAGGTCCATGAAAATTACTAGATATACTACTACCACTACTACTACTAATAGTGATGCAATCAAGTTTATCTTAAATTCTTATTATTTTACTGGTTGGGATTTGTTTGTTTGAAGGAAGCCTCAAAAGAACCATTATAAGTTCAATGAGTTGTGCAGCCTCTGCAGTGCCAGTTTGATTCCCAGCTGGCCACGGAGAAACCCACATGGAGCCGGCAGACCTCTCCTGTCTCTCCCGGTGCTCCCCTCAGCAGTGTCTTCCGTCCGTCTGCCTGTTCTGCTCCCTGCTCTGTCTCTGGTGAATCCTCTCACCCTCCTGTGCCTCTGACTGTACTCCAGTTCTTGTATAAATAAATAAATCTTTAAAAAAAAAAAGAATAAAATTGTTTTCCACACATGGTCCCTTCCTTTTTATATAAATTTTCCCACTTTTCAACTGTATGGTAGTAGAGCTGAGCTTTTTCCTGATTATTAACTGATTATTATTAACTGATTATTATTAACTGATTATTCTCTTTCTTTTAGCCAAGGAACTGGAGAAATAATTCTATTTTACTGTTTTGGGGTTTTTTTTTTAATATTAGTCTCAAAAGAAAGCAGGAAAATGTGGTGTCTTTAACACAAAGAACACTCTAACTTGGCTTTCACCACACTGATGACTATCTCAACACTTTTACATTTATTTCTCAAACCATGTCACTGGTACTATTAGACCTGGTTTCATTTCTAATCACTGTGCAGTGGGTGTGATGGATATTTTGTCTTTGGCCTTCCTTGTTTACCTTATTTATTATATCTAGCTCTTTTTTAAAGGCCCCTTAAGAGTAAATATGTATTTTCTCATTCTGACCATGTTTTTCAAAGAACAGAATGCTTTTATAAATAATTTTATTTCCAAGGAAGCAAAGAGTTTTTACCATTCATTTCACTTTTATCATGTACCTTTATGGATTTTCTAAAAATTTTGTGTTATAGTTTCAGGTTTTAAAAAGAGAAGTAAAAATTTTGTCTCATCTCTGTCACCTTTGTATCTGTCTGTAGGATGAATATAAGCCAGAAAAGGCCCTGTCTGAAGAGGATTTGAAAAATGCTGTGAGTGTGCATCATGCACTGGCATCCAAGGCCACAGACTATGAGAAGAAACCCAATGTGCTTAAACTTAAAACCGCCGACTGGAGGGTCTTGCTTTTTCAAGCCCAGTAAGTTTTGTTGGTTTGGTTTCTTTGGTTTGTTAGTTTGCATGGCACCACTTTATGCTGAGAAATAGAATCAGAATCTGCAGGGGAAATTTTTTGAATTGTAGTCAAAAGTCATTAATGAGTTTTACTAGAGGGTGGACTGCTCAAGAAAACCGGAGTAAGGAAATATCAACCCTGGGTTCACGTTGTTTTGTTTTTTTAATTGAGGTAAAATTCATACACCACACGGTATATAATTTAGAGGTATAGGATCACACCCTTCAGGTCTGTGTTAATATACGGCACCCACCAGCAAGGGACCCACAATGGATTCAAGTTTCTTGTTCTGCTTCAAAGTAGTCCATGACATTTAGTCAGCCATTTACCATCTCTACAATTTAATATCTTCATGAATAAAATATGATATTGTGTACAACTACTCACACAATGAGTAAAATAGAGTTGGATTCAAATCACCATTTCCTTATTCTTTGTCCTGGCATGTCCTTTAACCTCTTTGAACCTCAGCTTGTTATTAATGGAGATAATACGTTTATCTCATAAGGTTCTTCTGAGAATTAAAAGAGATCAAGTATATAAAGGACCTCACACAGTGCCTGGCATAAAGAAACCCTTTGATAAGTATAGGTTTCCATTTTATTCTGTCTTTTTTCCTTCTGAACTCTAATAGGCCATGATTAAGCTGGAAGGAAAAGATAAAATCACACTGGAGCAAGGAAATGGGATGGGTTGCCAGTTTAAGAGGTCTGGTGACAGCCTTTCGATTAAAATAGAATATCCCACATGGAGAATATTAGGTTTGTAAAGTGAAGAACTGAGCCCTGGGAGCAGGAATTTTAATAGGAGCAACCATCGGTGTTGGCAGCATGTTAACCATCCGTGGCATGCCTTTTGTAGCCTGAACTTGACATCAGAGTCACCCCCACAAACACTACCTAATGACCACATCTAGCATTGGAATTGAAATTTGACATCACAATACTGAGCACAGGTATCTGAATGCTTGCTGATCAATGTGAGATCAAAGAAAGCAATAAGAACAGGAGCAGGCCCTCTGGCAACTTGTAGATGTGGAACTCCAGAAGGTCTAAAATTGCTGACATTAGGTGAGGAGGAAGCTATAAGGAAACCCAAGGTACATGGGATTTTTCTAATGTGGACGTAAAATACCATTACCACCCCAAAGGGAACCATAGCTAATGGTGTAATTACAGCTACTCATCATAAAAATCCTTTAAAATATTCTATTCCCCAGCATTCTTTAAAAATACCAGATATGGTAACTAAGGAGATGTTATTACTTCAAATAGAATTGATAACAGAAAGTAGTCAATTGAGCTAAGAGAGCCAGGAAATCAGAATGGAGAGACATGTGTTGATATCTAAAATGATCTTAGGTTAGTGTGGCCTCAAAGTAATGCTAAAGGAAATTATTTTAGATTGACTGATAATTCTGTCCATTTCCTATTATTGATTATATACGTGGTGGATAAATTGTCCTGTTTCGTGACTATTTCTACCATTCCATTATAATTCACAAATATTTGTTAAATGTCAGACTCAATGAATATATGTGACATAATTAGAAGTATAATCATGACATCAGATGATTTCTACCTCCTCACTTGTGAATTTTTAAACAACCTACTGAGGTATACCTCACAAACCATTTAATTTTGCATATTTTAAGTGTACAGCTTAGTGATTTTTTTATAATTTACAGAACTATGCAACCAGAGTTGCAATCCTGTTTTGGGACATTTCCATTACTCCAGAGAGATCCTCCATGCCCTTAGCAGTCACTCCCCATCTTTACCCCCAGCCTAGAAGCCATTAATCTCATTTGTGTCTCTACAGTTTCCAGATTCATATAAATGGAATCATACCATCAGTGAGTGGTCTTTTGTGTCTGGCTTCTTTTACTCAGCATAACGTTTTGGGTGTCCATCCATATTGTAGCGTCTATCAGCACTTCATGCCTTTATTGCTGAGTAGCATTTTCTTTCTTCATTCACTAATTGAGAGACATTTAGGTTGTTTCCTCTTTTTCACTATTATAAGTAATGCTTCTATGAACATTTACATACAATACCCGTAATGATATGTTTTAATTTCTCTTGCATAAACCTACAAATAGGATTACTAGGTTTGTGTGATAAATGTATAGTTGACTTTTTAAAGAGGTGTCAGAACTGCTTTCCAAAGTAGATGTACCTTAACTCTGATCAATTTATCCCTTTGTTGGGTTTTTAAAAAGTCAATTTACATGATTGGAAGAAATTAAGTAATTACTTTTTGACCTAGCCTATTGTCAAGCAGACAATTGGGGTTTATACTTAATGTCAAGTGATTTTGCTTTTCTATCTCGAGGAATAATCACAGCCTTACACTATGATAATCATTAGTTCCAGGACCCTCATTACCATGGGTACTACGGTTAAAAAGTTAATCTCCAGTGGAGTTTTGTCATGGATTAATTGCACCAAGAAGAGTAAATGATTTTGTGTGTGCTACTTTAAAGCAGAAATGAGCAATGGGCAAGGTGTAATGGTGTAATAAGATAATAACCTAATATAAGCATATCTGTTTCTCACAGGAGCCCAGAGGAAATGCAAGGGTGGATAAACAAAATTAATTGTGTTGCAGCTGTGTTTTCTGCACCACCATTTCCAGCAGCAATTGGGTCTCAGAAGAAGTTTAGTCGACCCCTTCTGCCTGCTACTACAACAAAATTAACTCAGGTAAATTGTTTTGATAGTATTTAATCTTGGAAAAAAGTATTTTGTAAAACAGTCTTATTAATGTGTATTTGACTATTACTCTGTATTTTGGAGAGAGTGTGAGACCTTGCCCTAGAAGGGTTTGTTGTATAAAAGAGGCAAAATGCAATATACTGAATTTTATACTTTACACAGGAAGCATACAACCAAGTCAAGGTTTGTAGGACAAATACTTTGAATTTGTTTCTAGAATTTATATGAGTTGACTACTCAGTCAGTCATACTGGCCTGATTTTTTGCTTTTGCTAATAGCTCATATGTTTTTCAAATGATTAACTAATGTTCGACATCCTGGCATGGAAACCAGCTTTTTGCATTCATTTTTGTTGACTTTATTTTGCATTTCTCATATCCCAAGCTGTATTTGGTGCCAAAATATGAAAATAGTCCAAGGATCCACTCATCCTAGTACAAATGGGTAGCACATTTCCTCTCCTCAGGACAAAGCTTCACGGAGTGTGTGATTTCCTAGCTAGCTGGGGCAAAGTGCAGTTGAACTCTGTTCCAGATATATTCACATAAGCTTCTCTCTTGATGTTGGATTGATCTCTCTAACAATCTATTGTGTCCCTCTCCTTCTTAAAGTTCTATTCTAAGAACCACAGATGCCAATTTTAAAACCCTCTCCAGTGCCCCATTGCCGTTGACTAGTTAATGATTTTGGAAACTACTTTTATGTCTTTGCAAATTTCTTACTGGTGCAATAATAGAAATAGTTTTTTCTGACTCTGATAAACCAGGTATTGATATTCATTGGCTCCTCTACATATGTCATGACTATCAATGGTACATTTATTTAATAAATGCATTTATGCATTATGTGCCTCCTTTACATCAGTGATAGAAAGGCAAATGAAACAGACAATCTGGGATTGGATTGGGAAATACAAATCAGGAAGTTTAATCATAATACAGCTTGATTAGAGGTTAGAAAGGATGGTCCAGAGTCAGGGGGTGTGAGGAGCAGACCTCTCCTGGCCCAGCAGGTGAAGGAGGATGTGTGGCATCTAACACAAAGCTTACAGGGTGAGCAACAGTTAGTTGAGGTGTAAAAGGACAGATTGATCCAGCAGGAGATCAGAACGGCCTAAAGGAGAAAAGTCCTGGGATGCAGGAACCACATATAAGTTATCAGTGTGACTTGGGTGTTGAGAAAAGGAAAGAAACATTCCTTTGTGAATATAAGCAATAGCCAGATAATGGAAGGTCTTGTTGTGTGCACTTTGGTTCCCCGGCATCCTTAGGATACGAGGTTAAGCAGCAAAGTAATGAGGTCAAAATTTGTGCTTTAAAAAAGATTCTCATCTACAATATAAAGTACTAAGGGGAGGAAACTACTACTAGAAGCAGAAAGACTAGTTTTAAAGCACTTTCTGTAATGCAGAGGGAAATGACACTAAGTTAGTGATAGAGAAAATGAGAGAAGTGGAAGTGGTTGGGAGGTCTAGAATGTGGTTCGCCCAGTGGAGGGGTAGGACTGCCTTCCTGGGGAGCCCCAGGACTGTGTAGTCTGACCTGGCTCTAGGGATTTCTCCTGGTCTCCCGCCTGTCGTTTCTTTCCAGAGTCCTTTCCCTTGGTCCTTTTCTTCTTTCTGCCTCCAAATGTTGCCATGCTTGGTGCTCAGAAACAAACCAAAACAGACACTGAGAAACAGTATTTTAAAGTTTATTAAGAAGAAAAGCAAAAAGAATGTTGTGCTAAGAAAAGGAGAGAGAGGTCAGGTAAAATTAGGACCAAAAAACCTTCACTGTGAAGTGGTAAGAAGGTTATTGGGTCCCAGTCTCAGGAGTGATGGGAAGAACCCACTCTGGTTTCTTTGGGGAAGGCATGGAGGGTCCAAAGGAGGTGGAGGCAGGGTTGCACAGTCTTGCCATAAGTTTATAAAAAGCAAACTGTAGTAAGAAGAGACGTGGTTTCAGGAAAGATTCTTCTATTTTTGTAAATTCATGGTTATAATTCATGTGAATCAGATGCTCACCATATAAGCAGGGCTACATTATGTAGCTCATGTACTACCAATAAAAGCTGTTAATAGAAAAGTCCAGGCCAGCTCAGTTTATAAAGCAGAATGGCATTTCATTTTCAAGGATAATAAATATTCTAAAAGAAAAGCAAGGCTTTTCTCTTATTATTGATGACCACAAAGTATGGCCAACTTCCCTATGTATTCAACTAGAATGTGAGCTCTTAAAGCAAATGTTTTTCCCCACTTTAATTTGGGGTACTTAATATAAACAGTGATGCATATTACATAAGGTAAAAGGACAAAAAAAAATGAACACCTAGAGGCAAAAAGTACCATCAGAAATTGGCTATTGCTCTATTAATTTCACTCAGGATTGTTCAATTGTTATTTTTTCAATAGATTGTTGTTGTTTTTTTTCAACAATATCTCCCATTTTTATTTTTTTTTAAATAATATATTTTATTTTTATATTCCCCCATACAACTGCACATGCCCCATTCTGACCCCAATCCCTCCCCTCCCGGCCCCCACCCCCCAAAAAGTGACTCTGGTTCATAGTTTTTTGTTGATTTTGATTTTCACTTTCTTATAGTTATTCATTTTCCTGGTCCCTTATTTAGGTTTTCTAGATTCCTGCTATGAGTGAGACCATCCGGTATTTTTCTTTTTCTTTTTGGCTTATTTTGCTGAGCATGATCCCTTCCAGCGCCATCCATGTTGCTGCAAATTGCATGTGTTTATCTTTTTTGAATGCTGAGTAATATTCCATGGTGTATATGTACCACATCTTCTTGATCCAGTCATCTATTTTTGGGCATTTGGGTTGTTTCCAAAGCTTAGCTATTGTAAACAGTGCTGCTATAAACACAGGGGTGCAGGTGCTCTTTGGAATTGATGTTTCTGTGTCCTTTGGGTAAATACCTAGGAGTGGAATTGCTGGATCATATGGAAGCTCTATGTTTAGTAGGTCCAGAAATCTCCACACAGCTCTCCATAGTGGTTGGACCAGTTTGCACTCCCACCAACAGTGCAGAAGAGTTCCTTTTTCTCCACAACCTCGCCAACATTTGTTGTTGCTAGTTTTTTTAATATGTGCCATTCTCACTGGTGTGAGATGGTATCTCATGGTAGTTTTGATTTGCATTTCCCTGATTACAAGTGATGTTGAACATTTTTTCATATGTCTGTTGGCCATTTGCATTTCCTCTTCAGAGAATAACTCCCATTTTTAAAAATGGGAGAAAAAGGTAAGTTAAAGAGGAACATTAAAAAGCATGTCATAGTCATGGAAGCTTTATGCCACTTAAAGCAACATTTGCCCTTTTCCTCACTGGAACCTATATTACTATGTATTTACTTTCTACTTTGAAAAATGTACTGCTGTCCAATTTCCATATAGACTATACAAGTCACTCAAATATGCAGTTGGATACGTTTATCTATTTGTGTGTTTTTACTGAGACCAGGCAAGAAAGCACCTTTACCAAGGCAGAATCTCTTATATTAAACAAATGTCTTACACTGGAACTAATAATAGAATGCATAAATTTTTTGACATTTGTTTGAACATACATCCAGAAAGATGCAAAAAAAATGCCTATGTATAACAACTGAAATGATGGATTCAGTTTTAAATAAAGCAAGAACCATACAGCAGCCTCCTCCTGTGTCACATAAGACGAGATGACCAAACCCTTTGAGGAATGTAATTACTCTGGAAAAGAGTAAGATGCATTTTATTTGTGCATTTATTTGTGCATTCCTCATGCACAAATAAATCATCAAGTTTTTGCAGGCCTGTTTTCCAACTGGAAAATAAGTAGATTGTTCTAGAATGCTCTTCTATCACTAGCTCTATACAGTTTTGGCCCAGGTCTTATTTTTGTTCACTAAAATTGAAAAAGAGGTTTTACCTTTACAGTATAATAGGACAATTAGGAACACACATAAAAATTGAACATGTTAGAAGAGCGGAGAAGAGTTCATTTGCAGTCGGATGGCCTCTATTTGGGGTGGCCTCTGTTTCAAATAGAGACTCCTGGGCATTGTCTTTGCTGGTCTGCACCTTCAGCAGATTCTGGAGTGTCTCTCTTTGAACTTGTGAGTTCTCCAGCCCTCATTCCTTAGCCCAAGCAATCTCAACCTCAGCACCACTAATATTTGACCTGGATGGGTCTTTGTTGTGGGAGACTGTCCTGTGAACTATAGGATGTTTAACAGTATCCCCAGCCTCCACCCACTAGATGCCAATATCTTTCCCCAGTTGTCATAAAAAGAAATGTCTCCAGACATCATGTGTCATTTGCAGTCAACTCCACCCACCTGCTATTGTGAACCACTGCTTTAGCCCAACCACCTCTCCTTTCTCTGTATGACCCCAACCTCACTATGACTCCCCTAAAAGCCAGACCCACTAAGGATCATTTAATATGGGAAATGTACATATGACAATGTGAATGCCCTGCTGGAAAAAAAGTTAAACAGTGTTAGGAAAAAAACAAATGTTCAATTAGAAGATTTTTTGGTGCTTTTAAAGACACAATGTTCATCACCCTGTCATTTGTGAGCTTTGCTTTAATTTATTCTTGTCTTCTGTCCAAAACATATTAGCCTTCATTATTAAAATTGATTACTGTCAGTGCAGCGTGGTTCTTCTGAACAGCTCTGCTGTGTAGGAGGAGTCACCTTCTTCAGTTGTTTTTCATGGCAGTGTTGCCAGAGCACATTTTTCTTCTATTGGGGGTGGCGTGACTAGTTTGAAAAATTTAGGTTTTGTTCCTCCTTCTGGTGTAGCTCTCCAAACTCAGGATTCCATGCCTGCCCTCTTCAGGATCTACACAGTGCCTCCCTTTCTGTTCACCAAAGTAGTCATTTTCAAATTCTGACCTGCACAAGAATTACCTCGACACTTCTTCATAATGCACATTGCCTCCCACCCAGGTTGATCAGGTCCAGGCCAGGGGCCTGGGAATATGTGTTTCTGAGCCGCCCACATGTGCAGTGACAGGTTGTGGAAGCCGCACTAAAGACCCTGCATCCAAACAGTCCCCACCTCTCTTCACTGCTCCTCTAGAGACTCAAATGACCATCTCCTGGTAACTAGTCCTGCTCCCTTCTTCAGGTTGCAGCCGTTCTCCTGTAAAAGTGTGAATCACTAGATGATCACTAAATGCTGACTGTTGAGGGTCTGGCCTTGTGATGAGCATTCATTTGAAACAAGGAAAGTCCTGTGTTTGCTTCCCGCCTCTCCTAGCATCCTACAGCTACACCCCGGAACGGAAGTACCCGGACCACATGAGTGGGATGGGTTAGAAGCAGTGGGCCTTCAAAGGGGAACGTCCTCTTGTAGTTGAGTCCCAACTACACCCTCCCACCCCACTCATTCCATGCACACAGTATTCTGCAAATCCTGTCACTTCTGCTGCTTAATTATCTTTCACCCTTAACAACATTAAATATTCCAGCAGATATTCTCAAGTACATATATTTTTTAAATAAAACCTACTACATATCCTACTATCAATCCAACATGAAAAAAAAAAGGTGAATATCATCAATTTTTAGGGAACCACAATGAGATACCACTTTATATTAATTTGGATGGCTGTAATTTTTTTTTTAATTTAGAAAGGGAAACTAACTTGATGAAAATGTGGAGAAATTAGGATTCTCATACATGGCAGGTGGGGAAGATGATACAGCTGTTTTGGAAAACAGTTTGGTAGTTCATCGAATAATTAACATGTAACCCAGCAATTCCACACCTACTTAGATATCAAGAGAATGAAAACATGCACCCACACAAAAGCTTTTCTCCGTATGTTCATAACAGCATTATTTGTGATAGCCAGTGGTGGATGTGACCATCAGCTGATGAATGGGTGAATAAAATGTGATATGTCCATTACAATGTGATATCACTCAGCCATAGAAAGGAGTATAGTTCTGAGAAAAATACAGGTGAACCTTGAAAAACTGCTAAGTGAGGGGTGTCAGAGACAGAAATCTACATTGTGCAGTTCCAGTCCAAAGGGGTCTCTTTTAGGGGAACTAAAATATTATAAACTTAAATTGTGATGGTTGCACGACTCTAAATGTACTAAAAAAAAATTGAATCATGCACTTTAAAGAGGTGAGTTGTGTGGCATGTGAATTATACCTCAATGGTGATGTTAAAATTCTTCCCAATGCCAGGGATACACATTTCCCACTTTGGAAAACTCTGGTTGGCTATCCCCTTGAGATTTCTCTTCCTCTAATCTTGCTTTTTCCAATTTATCCTTCACAGTTCTGGCTAAAATATGATTTGTATTACATCATTTGACCTTAACAGGCTCATTTTTGTCAACAGATACACTCCAAATCTTCCGACACCACCTTAGAATGGTGCCCACACTTCCAGAATGGATAGATTTCATATTCATTTCTTAGAGGTCTGTGTTAAACATCTATTAAGTAGTCAATAAAACATAATTAAATCACGTTGAAATTATTATGCCAAAACTCATTAAACACTGTTTATGGTCTTTAAAACTGTCTGAAACATGAAATGATGAAATAAACTCTTTCTAGGGGTGCTTTCATCAACAGCCTCCCCCACCTCCCACTCCCCCCCTCCCCACACACGCTGATTCAAAGGCAGATGTTTTTTATTCAGAATTCCATACAGCTTGGATTCCATGGGGCTGCAATGTGTAGCAATTTGACTTGTAAACTGTTAATACAGTCCTAGAAATGTCATTACCTTCTAAATCATCTCTTTCAGAATAGCACAAAGGAAACCATCTGAGTCCTCCCCCTTGATACCCTCCCTTTTTTCTTTTTCTTTTTCTTTATATATATATATATATCCTTGTTTGTTTTTTCATAGTGTAGGATTTCTCCCCTCAGGTTTAATCACCATAACTCTCCCACCACTAAAGCACCCACAGCCCTCCACCATAGTCCACTATGCTCTCCCCTCCCCCTCCCCTCCTGGATCCCTCAGATCTATGGTCAGTTTTCAAGGGTTGGTTTTAAAGTTTGTCATTGCCTGACCCTTTATTTGGTGCCTCTATAGTGTATATATAAATGAAAACATCCATTATTTATCTTTCTCCTTCTGGCTCACTTCACTCAGGATAATTCCTTCCTGCTCCATCCATATTGCCACAAATGGCATGAGTTTATCTTTTTTTGATTGCTAAGTAGTGCCCTTGTTGTGTATATACACCACATCTTCTTGATCCACCCTTCTGTTCTAGGGCATTTGTGTGTCTCCATATCTTGGCTGTTGTAAATAGTGCTTCTATAAACATAGGAGCACAGATTTCCTCTTGAATTAGTATTTTTGTGTCCTTTGGGTAGATACCTGGTACTCTGTCTCATTTTTTTTTTTTTTAATCATCCATTTATTCAACTACTGTTTACTGTGAGACTGATGTATTGGGTACTAAATAGGTATATGGGCATTATAAAAATAGCAAAGACACTGGTCTGACTCTCAACTAATGAGAGCTTAAGGTATGTGCTAGTGCTAGGCAGGTAATATAGACAAGCCAAAAACTATGCCACATACTGTCTTCTCTGCTCAGTGCTGTACTAGACCCTGGAGGATTTGAGAGAAGATGAAAAGGGCTTTTCTTTGCCTTCAAATTTTGTTGTATAGGGCTTCCCCGGTGGTGCAGCAGGTTGAGCGCAGTGCTGCAAAGCTGTCCACAGCCTCTGCAGCGCTGGTTCGATTCCCGGCCAGCCAGGGAGATTCCCACATGGCGTGGCAGACCTCTCCTGTCTTGCCCGCTGCTACCCTCAGCTGTGTATTTCAGTCAGTCTGCCTGTTCTGCTCCCCGCTCTGTATCTCTGGTGAATCCTCTTACCCTCTCACGCCTCTGGCCTGTACCCTACCTCTTGTATAAAAATAAATAAATCTTAAAAAAAAAATTCATTGTATATAATCATTTACTGATTATAAAATCAGTAAAGTGGATAAAAATTCACATACAAGTCAGAGTATACTTTGTAGTAAGCATGTCATTTAGATATCTAGGCACTACTATCACAGTGAGGAGAGGAAGAGCCCGTGAACACTGGAGTCACACTGGCTTTGAGTGGAGTTTGGAGCAATGCCGTGAGTACATCCCCCATGTTCGGAAGCCAGGTGAGAGAAAGAACATAAGGACCGATACAGTTTATGAAGAGCTTTGAAATCTGAGGTCAGCGCAGATTACATTAAGAAATAGAATTTCCGAAGCCTGTGTTTCCAGCAGCCCTTTGATTTTAAGAGGTTGTTCTAGGTGAGTTCATGACTGGAAGTCGAGAGAATGGGACCACTGCTCCACTGTCCCTACCCCTGTGTCCTTGAGCAAGAACTTGGAACTCAGCATCAGAACAGAGGTCTCTCTACCTCATCCTTTAACCTGCCATGAGATCTTAAACAACCAGGTTGTCTGTCACCAGTGCCCCAACCAGTTAAGAAATACTTTCTTCAGAGAGATGCAATTAGTGTTTGATGTTTTAAAGGAAAAGGTGAAATTGCCTATAAAGTCAAAGTACTATGTAAGTAGGAAAAAAGTAAGTCATAAGTGATATCATCTAAAACTTGTCCTTTAGATAAAATTTCATTGTTATATCAATATTATCATGGTTTTACCAAATTACATCTATTGATATAGAACCACAACCATTTTGCTAGTCCTGAAGTAATCACTTCCTAACCCAAAACAGCATCAGTGAGTACTTGCAGCCCCTACCTCTGCTCCCTGCCTTTCCTGAAATCCCTTGCTAGTATTGCCTCATTAGAAGAGTATATGTGCTCCCTAGTGCATTATAAAGCAAAGAAAAAAGGGAGAAAACCAAGAGTCCTTCTTTGTCTTTCTTTACCATCTTATAAATAGTCTTCCTGAGTCTGGCAGTGCCATGTCTTCATACCTGCTGCCTCCCTCCTCCATTTTTACCAGTTTTTGTCAGGAACGGTCTGTGTATCTCATGAGCTGTGAGAGTCGATCACTGGAATCATTTGCATGCTCTACCTATCTGCCATAGAGCACTTGGTATTTTTATTCATTGGTCAAAATACACAGATTTAAGAAATGTTATTTTTAAATGCTTTTATTTTGAGATCACCTTTTTGACTCTTGATTCATGAAGGCAGTGAAGTAGGAGTAAAGCAGTGCACATTGAATTTCAACATTTCTTTTAACATAAAAATATAACCTAAATGACTAACCCTTTATGCAACTGTAGAAGTAATCAGACTTATAAATCATAACTTAATAACAGGGAATAAACCCCGGTAATGGCCAGTTACAAATATAATGTGCTGTGCATATTGTTGTTCTGGCCTATATTCCTCATTAAATTAAGTAGAAATTATAATTTATTCAACAAGAAAGACATTTGAATATTCAAGATTCAGAAGTCTAAATCTAAAATTTTTTAAATATTTACACAGAGCCCAATTCAAATACTACAGAGAATTTTGTATTCTTTTCCCAAATTGTCTTTCTAAAACCTTACTTGAAATAAAGTATTTGGGTTCTAGCCATTTTATTCACCAAAAAAAAAAAAACCCATCTTCTTACAATATACTATAAATAACTATACTACTGCAAATCTATTTATAAAATCAAGCAACCAAATACAAAAATGGGTTCAATATTTCACAAAACAGTTCACAAAAGAGGAGACCCGGCAAACATAGGAAAAATGTTCATCCTCACTTGTAATCAGAGAATTGTAAATTCAATTACAGTGACTTAGCATTTCATACCCAGGAAATTAGCAAAAACTTTCAAGTGTAGCATATCAAATTTTGGCAAGGATGTAGAACAATGGGAACCTTCAAGCCTGCTATGGAAATGTAGACTGGTGGAAATACTTTGGAAAACATTTTAGTGTCATCTAAAAATGTGCATATTCTAAAAGCCAGAAATTCCACCTCTTGGTGAGTATGCTATCAGAAAATTCTTGATTGTATTTGCTAGGCAATGTATAGGCACGTTCAATGTAACATCTTTTATAACATTCCCTCCCCCCAAACAAATAAAACCCTCAAAACAAGAAACCTGAAAAAAACCTGAATATCCTTCAATGAAATTGTAGCATATCTGATAATGAATACTGTGCAAGGTTAAAAAGAAGGAAGCAGGGCATATTATGTGAATAAATCTTAACATGTTGAATGAAAAAGTGAGTTACAAAAGGTATCCTGGAAAGTGTAAAATCTTATAGAACATATTCTCTATTTTCATGGATACACACATTTGTATAGGAATGGCATGGAAGAGAAACGAGGCGAGTAGATAATGCAGTAGATAAAAGGAGTCTCAACTTATTTTTATACTCATCCACTTCTTAAATTGGGTATTTTATACACAAGTGTTTTTTATGTATCATGCAGTATGGCTTTCTGTCTATGTGACATTAAACAAAGAAAAATAAATCATGTTTTTATTTCTCAGTGTGATCTATTCTCAAAATCTTTTGTCAGAAATTCTAATTAATTTATATGCAGTAAATACACAAAGGAAAATTAATTTGAAGGAAAAAAGCTAACTGCCAAAACAAAATACCACAGCCTGGATAGCTTAAAGGACAGAATTTTTTTTCTCACAGTTCAAAAGACTGGAAGTCGCAGATCAAGGAGCTAGCAGGATTAGGATGTGGTGAGGCTGCCCTTGGTTACTGATGGCCCCCTTTTTTGCTGTGTCCTCACATGGCCTTTCTTCAGTGTGTGGGTACAGAAAGAGCTTTTGAGTTTTTTCTTATAAGGACACTAATCTTGTTGGAATCAGGATTCTGCCCTATGACTTCCTTTAATCTAATTTCTTGTTTAGAGGTCCCATTTTCAACTATAACCACATTAGGCTTCAACATATGAATTTTGAAGAGACACAAGTATTCAGTCCATAACATAGTCTATAATGTCCTCAGAGGAAGAACTAGAAAGATGAGGAAGTTGTAAATAAAAGTTACCATTTACTTTCAGTTTTATGGGTGTACAAATGACAGGCTTGGAGTAGTGTAGACCCCTTTCTTATTTCTCAATAGGTTTGTTTTTTCCCTGTAGGTTTCTGGGTCTTCTCTAAGTTTTGTTTTGTTTTAGTTAGTGTTTTAAAATGAATCTCCTTATCTTTCATTCACCCTACTTCCTGCTGCCTCTAATTTACTTTTCCTCTCATGTACTCTGAGAAAATTTTTAAAAATTTTCCATTGTTCTCTTCTATTTTGATGGCATGAGACTTGGATTTTCTCCCTTGTTTGGCTTTTAAGATGTACATTATAACAAACTCCTAATATTTTACATATGACTTCTAATTTCTGAAAATCTGATCGTATATAATCTTAACCTGATGTCCACAGTTATTCACTTCTTGGTAGTCTTTTTAATTATTCCCCTCTTCAGTAGTTTTTATAATTTGAACCAATGTTAATATTATACAAAATGTATTTTTCTATCTAGTTTTATTGGTTCCTCTTCATTTACTTTCATTCATTTACTTATTATACACATGACATTTACACTCACAAGAATAATTTATATGTGAAGGTAGAATAGTAAGCAAAGCACTATACAATCTGAGGAACTTGAGAGAATGCCAATCTCTGTTTCATTTTTAAGATACTGCCAGAGGGTTCCATAGTCTCTCTTTAGGTGATATAAATGGTGCCCTAGAGTGGAAAGACTTTGACACAGGATCATCCATGTTGCATTGATGTCCATTGCCTGTAGCCACACTCTACAGGCAATAATCACTCTTTAGGTCTGTTTTAATTAATTAGCTAGATTAACTACTCTGGGTCAATAACGCTGAAGGAAATCCAAACCTCTACAAATCTGAAGGGAAAAAGCGTTGGTTGCTGCATTTTTTTTTTTATATCATCTGATAGCTTTCAGGGAATCCTTTCTTAGTGACATTGCTTGCCCCAAAATGGAAAATAATATGCAGATCAACTCTTCATTCATTGTGACAGGTTGGGAAATTTAGCAGCACTGCTGACTGGACATGAAATGGAGAAGCCAGGTGACACGGCTTAGGTGTCTCAACTCGACCATTGACTCTGGGAAGGCTCTGAAAGTATATAGTTGTGTGACAACGGGCCTGGTTAGGAAGGCGCCATGGTTGCTATTTTGCAAATGCCATGTGACCTTGGCCTGAGAAAGTTGGTTAAGAGGCGGCAGCAGAGGGACCTTGGGCTGCTTTGATGAATTAAAATCATCCATCATAAGGGATTTTTTAAAGTGCTCTACAGTTTTTATTGATTTATTTCCTGGATGCTAAATGACTTTATAATTTTCTACAGGAGGAACAGCTGAAGTCTCACGAAAGCAAGCTGAAGCAGATTACCACTGAGCTGGCTGAGCATCGCTCTTACCCCCCAGACAAAAAAGTGAAAGCGAAGGAGATAGACGAGTACAAACTGAAAGATCACTACCTGGAGTTTGAGGTATGAACCTAAATGTTATAAGCTGTTATTTTATGTATTTTTTCCCATAAGGCAAAAAAAGTTTTTTGCAGTTACAGTACCTTGCCCCCAGCTCTAACCTGGAACTCCAGGCATTATTTAGGTCACCTCGGTACCCCATGAATCTATTATAACCTCCCTCAAACAAACATCAAAACTATCAGTTAATACACTTAAAAGCCTGGTTGGGGTGGCGTGTGCCTGCTGCTGTGACAAAAGGTGGCGGCCACAATAGATGAACACGCCGGGGTGGGCAGCTGCTTTCTCTGTGTCCACGTCTCTTCCGGCGGAGTTTAACTGAATAAAGTTCAGCGAAGGGACCGAGCCAAGGCCACATGAGCACCAGCTGTCCCTTCCCATCCCCCGGGTAGGCACTCCGCCTCGCACCACTCACTGCCCTCCAGAAAGGGGTCGAGAAATGAAGTGGAGGTGCATGCATAGCCTAGAGTGAGTGTGGGCGTTAGAAAGCATGGGGAGGAGCCATAAACCTTGGAAGGTAGAAATTTTAAAGGAAGTTGAAATCAGGATATGTACAAATGTTACTCTGGCTCCATTTTCTCCACAACTAGATGGTGTCAGTATAATTTATGCGGATTCCTGACTCTCCCTCTTCAACTGCCACCTTAAGATTTAAAATGTCTTTTTTTTTTAAGTCAGTAGCATGTGGTCCAAGAATGAAAAATCATTACATTGAATTTTTCATATCCACCCCCCCCCACCCCTTAACACCCCACCTCCCCCCATCCGCCACCGCCCTGGGTGTGCCGACTTCCATCTTTGTTCTTTTTCAGTGTAGCTCTAGTCTGCTTTCCACCCCAGCACTCCTCTCCTTCACTCCCTTCTCACCACCTGGTTTCTTCCCTGGGCCTGAAATTTAGACTCACCTGAGCACCTGCCTCTGGCCCCTGCCAACCCCCAAGATCTAATCAGGAGCCACAGCCTGCACCTGCCTCTGCGGTGCCCCCTCACCATCCCCTCCTCCTATAGCCACTGCTTTGATCCTTTCTCTGCTCACATCCTGGGTTCCACCCCTCTCCTGGACACTTGGGGCTGCCTTCTATCTGTCTCCAGTCTCTTCCATGTACTCCTGACAGTTTTTTCTATGGCTTAACATAAATTATGGCTTTCATCTGCTCAACAGCTGCCCTTGATTTTCTCCATCTCCCCCCAAATTTTTCTTCTAGATATAGTCCCAGTCCTTAATCTGAGAGGATTTAGGGTCCTTCTGTCTTTCCACAACATTGGTCTTTTCAAAGCAGCCTCCACAGTTTAGTCATGTTTCTGCCCACTCTCTCCAAACACACTTTTATGCCTTTGTTCATTTACTCCCTTTTGCCCCAAATGCTCTTCCCTCATCTTCATTTTGAAAATGCGGTTCATCTTTCAAGTGCAACCAAATTCCTCTTATGAAAATTCTGCTCGAAACCTACTAGCTGAGATTATTGTTTTTTTTTTAAACATCCTTGCTTATTTTTTCACAGTATAGGATTTCTCCCCTCAGATACAGTCACCATAGTTTTCCCACCACCAGAGTGCCCAGTCGTCCACTAGCTTCTACTACTCCCCTGTCCTTTCCTCTCCCCTCTTCCACCCCTCCCCTCCTAGGTGTCTCAGGTCTATGATCTGTTTTCAAGGGTCAGTCTTAAAGTTGTTTTTGTCTGATCTTTTGTTTCTCTAGTTTCCACATATAAGTGAAACCATCTTGTATTTATCTTTCTCCTTCTGGCTTACTTCACTTAAAATAATCCCAGTTCCATCCATGTTGCCAAAAATGGCGTGACTTTGTCTTTTTTGATAGCTTTGTAGTATTCCATGGGGTATATTAACACATCTTCTTGATCCATTTATCTGTTCTGGACATTTTAGACTGTTTCCATATCTTGGCTATTGTAAATAGTAACTAGCTGAGATTAATCTGTTACAATCCTGACCATAGTTCACTTGATGTTGAAGTTATTTCAGTATGTGAAAGGTTCGGCACGGTAAAGACAAGGAGAGCCAGGCTACATTTCTCAAAGGGAGGGAAAGTTTATTGCGCCCCGGGCGCACCTCACAGACCCAAGGCGGGGGTCAGTGGAGTCGCACACGTCGTTAGGGGGAAGCAGGGTTTTATAGGGCGAGGAGAGGTCAGGTGGGTAGTTGGGCTCATATGGCGAGGGGGGGGGGGTAGAGGTTCTTTGTCTGAGATGAGACTCGTAGGGGGAGGGGGGAGGCTCATTGCCTGAGTCCTCCAGGCAGGTATCCGCATTCCTGCCCCCCAGGTGGGCTTCAGGGTAGGCTTTTGCATTCTGGCCTGCTGCATGGACCTTTCATACCAGCCTTTTGTTGATAGGAAAAGGGGCGACGGTTCTTTCTTTGGCTACTTCCTGCTGAAAAGGGGCGGAAGACCAAGGGGGTGGCTCAGGCCTGGTTATGAGGGTCTTCTGCAGGGATGCGAGAATATGGGTGGAGAAGGAGGTGGTTAAAGGTAGTACGAGACATTTCCCGAATGCGAGCCTGTATGAATTTTAGGAGGCAAGGAGCGAAAAGAAAAAAAATAAGGTTATCATTAGTATTGGCCCCAAAAGTGGGAGGAGCCATGACACTATAGGATTTTGAAACCATGTCAGCGGAGAGCTGGAGTCCCCGGTTTTACTAGTAATAACATTCTTCCCTGAGGAACAGGCAGGTACCCCCTTTATTAGCTGTTAACAAGTCCAGAGCCCGCCGGTTTTGGAGAGTGACCTGTGCCAGGAGGTGAGCTGTCTTTTTAATGATGTTGAAGACACATAGGTTTTTTCTAAGGAGGTATCCTTTCATAAAATTCCTGGGCAGAAATCAGGCTGTGTTCCAGGGCCCCACCTGCCATACTTGCAGCTGCTATCGATGATGCCAGGCTGATTCCAACCATGATTGGAAGAAAGGCTGCCCGCTTAGTCCGATGTGGTGAGAATAACTAACCTAACTCAGACCGTCTGGACAGAGCTAACTGTGGGACCACGAGAGAGTACGTGGGCCTGGAGTAGCAGAATTAATACACTGAGAGAGAGAGCCATTGCTCCAGAAAAAGTTTCTCTTTGCTGTTGTTCGGAGTACAGAAGTAACCGAAATGTTAGAAGCACAGGAATGAAAGCTGACACGGGCATCAGTTTGATAGCAGGGGTAGCTGTGATTGGAGTCCCATAGGGTGAAAGAGAGTTGGGGAGTCTGGCAAGCAGCGTCCGTTATCTTGGTCGTAGTGGTATTGAGATTAATTGGACCTGCTGCCAGTAGAGGCCTCCAAAGGGAAGCACAGAGGAAACAAGAGGAGGTGTTAGTCCCAAAAGAGTCATTTAGGAAGGTTATAGCGTGGTGAGAATGACCGTGTGTGGGCCGGTCCACCGAGGCTGCAGTGGCTTTGGCTGAAGCGATTTGAGCAGGCCTTGGTCTCCTGGATGCAGTGGTGGGAAAGGTTGGTTGAGGAGGTCGAGATCCGAGGCAGGACTGGGTAAGTACCGGTCTGTGTGTTCCCGGAGCAGTTGGCTGAGTAGGGAGAGGTCAATCCTGTCCGGGTAGGTGTCCACGCAGTTGGTGAGCTGATCGATGGTGACAGTGGCCTAGGTGGCCCACCACTGACCGCGTGCATCTTCACAAGAGCTGCCAGTCTACAAACACAGGAGGCATCTGACAAAGGAGAGTTTGCGTATCTTCCAGGATTTCAGGACAGAAATGGGCGGCAGAAAGGGGACCAGAGACAGGCAGGAGAGTGGCTGGGTTGAGAGAATTAGACTGAGTGAGACTCACTAGAGGGTTTTCGATAAAGAATATATGGAAATTTTGTAAGCAGGAAGGAGTAAGAGTGGAGAGCGAGCGGCGAGACAGGAGGTCCTGAAGGCGGTGAGGGGAATGTACTTGGGTGGGTCATTTTAGAGTAAGTTTGAGGGATTTTCGGGTGAGTTGGGCTGCCACTGCCAGGGCTCTAGGGCAGGGTTGCCAGCCCCTGACAGTGGAATCCATCTGCTTGGAGAGATAAGCGACAGGATGCAGAGCTGGGCTCAGAGGCTGGGAAAGGACACCTGCCGCCATACCCTGACGTTCGGCTGTGAACAGGAGCAAAGGCTTTTCTGGATCAGGAAGGGTAAGGACAGGTGTCTTCAGAAGGATATGTGTGACCCTGCGGACTCTCCGGGGGATTGGAGAGGTCCTTCAGGGAGGCTTTTGCTGTATCATACAGTGGCTTGGCTAAGGAAACAAAATTAGGGATACAGTGTCAGAAGAATCCAACCAAACCTAGGAAAGAAAGGATTTGTTTTGTCGATTCAGAGGAGGGAAGGTCCCGGATGGCCTGTTTGTGGTCCACTGTCAGCTGTTTGGAGGAAGGAGTTAGTCAAAGACCCAGATAGATGACTATGGGAACTGAAAGTTGAGCTTTGGATGGGGAGACAGTATTCTTTGGAGCACAGGAAGCTGAAGAGTTATGCAGTGTGTTGCTGAGACAGTGGCAGAGAAGGACGGCAGAGGAGGAGGTCAGCAACACACTGGAGGAGAGTGCGGGGTGGAGTATGACATGTCGAGAAATTACTGGCCAATGCCTGACCAAACAGATGAGAGCTGTCCCGGGAACCCTAAGGCAGGACTGTCCAGGCCAGATGCTGGGAGGTGTGTGTCCGGATTTTCCCAAGTAAAAGCGAATAGTAAGTAACATTGAGGATCCAGAGGGATGGTAAAAAAATAATACCTTTGAGGTGAAGTACAGAGAAGTGTGTGGTAGGAGACGGTATATGAAATAGAAGGATGTAGGGGTTTGGCACTACAGGATGGCTAGGCACCACCACTTCGTTAATGAGGCGAAGGTCTTGAACTAAGGGATAAGAACCATCAGGCTTTTTAATGGAGAGAATGGGAGTATTACAGGGCGAGTTGATAGGAGTAAGGAGTCCCTTTCCCAGGAGTTGTTGGCTGATGGGTTTGAGACCCTGACGGTGAATGAGGGAAATTGGAAACTGGGGGTGAGAGGGAAAAGAAGAGGGATCCTTAAGGCGAATGAGGACTGGGGTACGATGGGTGGCAACAGGATAGAGATATTTCAGAACATGGGGTTGACAGTGGAAGGAGACAATGGGTAGTCCTGAGAAGGATTAGGAGATGTTTGGAGTCGTGGGAGGATGAGAGCAGCACTAGGGTGTTGGAACCCTGAGAGAGTAGCCCTGAGTTTGGTCAGGAGGTCGCAACCCAGGAGTGGTGTGGGGCAAGAAGGCATGACTAGGAAAGAGCGGACCAGTGGTCCTAAGCTGAGAAGGAAGGCCGTCAGCACCCGGAACCGAGGCCTGAGAAGGATAAACTTGACCGGATTAGGAGGGGAGGACAGAGAAGGTAGCCCCCGTGTCAACTAGAAAGGAGATGTACTTACCTGCTACCTTGACCGTTACCCTGGGCTCCTCAAAGGTTATCGGAGTTGATGAGTCCGGGCCTCTTCAGTCCTCAGCCGCCAAACCCCAGACCGCCGGTGACAAGAGTTGCAGGGACTGGAAGGACTGGCCCACCACAGCCAGGTGTGGAGGGACAGTCACTTTTCCAGTGACCCTGGACGTTGCAGATGAGGCACGGTCCTGGCGGAGGGCGGGGTTGGGGCATTGTCTGGACCAATGTTCTTGGCCACATTTGAAGCAGGCTTCGGCGGCAGTCGGTTGGTTGGGGCCCATGGGACCCATTGTCCTCTGTTGGGCAGCAGGCGCTGCGGTCGTTGGAGGAGCAGGGCCTGGCAGTCTCAAGGCAGCTACTGGGGCCTGAGCTTGAAGCTCAGCCTTCTGGCGACTGCGGAGTTTCCTCTCTGCCCTGTCCTGTTCCTCCCAGTTGTTAAATAATTTAAAGGCCATTTTCAGCAGATCCTGGATAGGGGTTTGAGGACCATCCTCAGCCTTTGGAAGTCAGGAGGGTTTTTTGAGGAAGACTGGGTAATTTTTCAGAACTTATGAAAGTTTATAGGTTTAGGCGCTGCCGGTTGGAGACCAGCTAGGGGACAGGTCAGAGGTCAGGGTGGAAGAGAAGATAACATGTAATTATGACATGTAAGGTCATAAGCTAAGGTAAGATAATGAAATTTAGGTGTAGGTAGTGGGATAGTTTGTGAAAGAGCCAAGATGCTTTTCAATTTGGGAGAGATCAGACAGAGAAAGGAACATGGACTCTAACTCCTCCTTCAGTCCCACCCACTTACCTGCGGGGAGGGAGAAGAGGATTAGCAGGGAGAGGGTGTGGCAGCTGGGAGGTGAAAAGAAAGCGGGAGAGGGGCTGGATTGGGTTGCTGGAGGAGGTGAAGACTGAGAATTTAGAGGATTAGAGAATGCAGAAGAGGGGTCTGCAGAGGGCAAAGAGAGAGAGGAGTCTCAAGACTTAGAAAGTACAGCAGGTTTTCAGGAGAGAGGGAAGGGGCGGAGCGCAAGAGAAAGACAGCCTGGCCCTAAGGATCTCTGACCATTTTCCATTGCCGTGACAGAATTGTTTAGGTCTGTAAGGACCGAGAAGTCAAAAGTGCCATGTTTGGGCCAGTGGGAGCCATTGTCCAATTGATACTGAGGCCACATAGTGTTGCAGTGAAAGACCAGACGCTTAGGGCATTACCTGTTGCAGTAAAAGACGAGACGCTTAGGGCGTTATGTGGCCTTAGTCCCAACGGACCGAGGTTTGAGAGAAGGCATCCCAGTGGAGTGGCCAGAATTTGGCTTGGAATTTGCAGACCCCATGACTAAGTCGGCTCCTTTCCCAACTAACGGGAGCACAGAGTCAGGACGCAGCGTCCCACGAACCTGAACTGGCCGTCGGGAGCACAGGCCCCGAATTGCGGCATCCCCCGATTCGGTCCTGGCCTTCGGAACAGAGGCAGACAAGCGAGGGGGACGTCTCCACCACTCGGTTGCGCCTAGGATTCGGGCACCTAGTCTGGAAGGGCGTCCCCAGATCCAGGGTCTAGGTGTACGGGAGTTGGCTGACATGGGCCCACGGTTTACGGAACAGCCAACCACGGTCCTACCACGGTACGGTAAGGGAGTCAGGAGAGGAGCCAAATAGCCAGAGGCGAGGGCCTCCTGGGAAGGAGGGTCAGGCAGTGACTTACCCCAAGGATTAAGGCCGGTGGTGGGTGTGAGGTGTCTGCAATGGAGAGGAGAGGTCCCAGGGACGAGAAGGCGGCCCCGGCGCCAGGGGACACGGCCTTCCCGGGTTTGCGGCACCAAGATGAAAGGTTCAGTGCGGTAAAGAAAAGGAGAGCCAGGCTACATTTCTCAAAGGGAGGGAAAGTTTATTGCGCCCCGGGCACACCTCACAGACCCAAGGGGGGGGGGGGTGGGATCAGTGGAGTCGGGCATGTAGTTAGGGGGAAGCAGGGTTTTATAGGGCGAGGAGAGGTCAGGTGGGTAGTTGGGCTCATGGGGGGGGGGGGAGGAGTTTGTAGGGCAGGTAGAGGTTCTTTGTCTGAGACAAGACTCCTAGGGGGAGGGGGGAGGCTCATTGCCTGAGTCCTCCAGGCAGGTATCCACATTCCTGCCCCCCAGGTGGGCTTCAGGGTAGGCTTTTGCATTCCAGCCTGCTGCATGGACCTTTCAGTATGCCTTTGTGGCAATAGTGGATCCCATAGCATTTCCCCCTATCTAAAACTATGAGCCCTTGTGTTATAGGACAGGGAGAGGGGCAGCCCAAACCCCGCAAACCTGCCTATTCTAAATGGGTTCTGCCATCCGCCGCATCAACACAAAACACATGAGACTTTAATGGGAAGGAACTTTAATAAAACTAGGAAACAATACAGGTAAGGCAAAGAGTCTAGTTTCTAAGTAAAGCACCCAAAGTTACCCGCCCCCTCGTGGGTAAAAGTCCATCCAAATGGGATTGGCCCTGAGCAAGGCCCCAAAGCCTGCCATGAGTCTAAAGCACCTTCCAGTGGGGACCCACAGCAAAGGGTCAGAAACAATCAGACAAGCCCAGAAGGAAAAGAGCGAAATCAACATCAAGATAAAAGCTGCCATGGTCACCTCCCCATGGGTCTCACCCACATCTGTGTCACCCAGTCCACGACCAAAAGACAAGTGCAGCTTCTTCACGTGTCTCTAGGCTCCATGTGCCTCCTCCAAGTCTCCTGGCTCCATCCTGCTTCCTTCCTCAGTCTCTTCTTCAGCTTCTCCTCTTTCTGCTCAGCTCTACCCTTCCTTGGGAGGGGCAGGGAACCTCCCCCTTTCCTGGGGACCACCCTGTTACACTTGGAGTGCAGATACCTAAAATTCATTTCTGGTGTATATTCTACATTTGTTTGTTGAACTGGACAGGTTTTTATGGAAGCAAAAAAGTCTCTTCCTGAGCTATAAAATTCATGTTACAAAGCATGACATTGGATCCATGGTAGGTCCATGTATTGGTTAAGGTCATGCAAGCCCTTGCTCTGGACAGATGAAGAGAAATCCTTATTTTAGTGAAGATACAGTTTATAAGCAAGACCTGTAGAAGCCTTAGCAGCAAAAGACTCGAAAAAAATACTTTTACAAAAACAAACAGCAACAACAAAAATCTAAGCAGCTCCTCTTTCCCCAGGCTTGTTCATTCCTGGGAAATGGAAGCTCTCAAAAATCAATCAAATTTCTTCACACTTCCAGAGTGACTTTCAGCCACAGACCCATTTTGTTTCACACATGCTAATTAAATTTCCCAACACCTCAGTCCTCTGCTTCCAGCACTCACGCCTTGCTTTGAGCCCTTGACTCTGGAGGCTGACAGCCCACACCTAGGATGTGTGTGTGTGGGGGGGGGGGGGGGGGGCGTGTTTGCAAGACCATAAAGATTGCACTGTTAGAAGGATTTCCTGTCTTTGGATCTGTGGTGCCTCTTTCTGAAAATGCAACCCAGCAAGAGCCAGTATTTTCATTTCCTGTCAGGATCTTAGAGCATGCTTTGTGGGGATTAAGTCTTGCTTTCATCAAATTGTCAGCTCAAGTAACCTGAAGATTCCAGGACCCTGACTCATTAAATTCATACTCAAATGCTAATATGCCAAGTATGCTGGATTGTCTGTCAGGCTGCATTAACCTGTGTCTACCAGGGAGGTAGGAGAGCCCCTCACATTGTAGAGATCATCTAAGAAAGGATTTGTAAAAATAATCCTTCTTTAAAAATGAATCATTATTTTTCACTAACTTAAAACTGAAGTAGTATATCTTGTAGGGTCCACTTTGCTATTATTTCAGCCACCAGAATTGCCTCTGTGTGTGCTCATGGTGGTCTTTGCATAGTATTAAGTACTTTACTTTATAAGCACCATTCCTTAAGCCAACTGCTCAGTCCTTGTGTATTTTGTTCATGGCCCTATCCTGGTTTCTAGAACCTCAAATGTATGCTTAATATATATCTTTGAGTGACTGAATAGAATTTTATTATTGTGTATAAAAGACAGCATCAGAGGAAGTAGTTCTCAGAGGAAGCTTAATCATTCCCCTTAAAACAAATCTGGTGGACAGGTGAGAATGGCCTGCAATCTCAGCAATTCCCTGTAAACCTCATATGGGCAGTGACAGGAAAGGAGACTTTGATCTCGCCTGAGTCCTTGTCACCAAGGAAGACTTAGAGGCAGGAATTAGCTTTCTCACCCTTTCCTGTAGGAAGTTTCAGAGATTTCTTATCACAGTCTTTGTAAGGAAAAATGTTTTCACTCTGTTAAAATATTAAGATGTAATAATAACACCAAGGGCTGTTCCTAACTTTATGCATCTCTGTTGTTTATATCCAAGTTGCTTTGATCATAAACATTGGGCTAAATTCATATCTCTTTCTGTGCCTTAGAAATTCTCCAAGCCCTGATGAAAGTAAATAATTAGAAACTCTGTACAGTAAGTAGTCAGGGTCTTGTTTGTTTGTTGTTTTAAATCTACAAAAAATTTTAAGGCGAACAAGGAGGCATCCATCTATCTTAAACTTAGTCTGTAAGAGTCACTTTTACTTAAAACAGCCAAACTTCATTCACAATAAGCTATAATTGACAAAATTCATGCCTTTCCCTTTGTTGATCATTAATTAGGGGGAAAGGAGAGCTGTTTTGTTTTTGATTGAATTGGTGCCCCCAAGCTATGGCTGTTACTTTTTTATAAGACTTCCTTGGAATCTAATCTCACCTTTGAAAGAATTGTTAGACATCAGGAGTCCACATTAAAAGGCTCACCATCATTTTCCAATTTCATGAAATAAATATCAGAAATAGCTTCACTTCCTTATAAAGTAACTTATCCCTTCTCCATTCAGTTTCCATTTCACTTAAAAATGTTTGAATTGCTCTCCATGCATGTGGTGCATTTGGAAATTCATCAAAATGTGGCGATAGATGTTTCATACCAGATATGAAAATCTATAAATCCAGCCAGTCACAGCATAGTATGTTGGTCTGTGCCAGGAAACTCCTGGGCCCTTGCAGAAACAGCCCCATTAAATAAATTCCTTCGATAGCACTATAGATGGCCCCAGAAATCTGGTTTTGTGTTTCTTTAGCTTTAAAAACAATAGCAATTAAAAGATACTTTTTTTATTTAAATATTTTATTTTATATAATTCTTACATCTTTTTTCATCTTTGCACTTTCATTTTCATTTTGGTTATATTCCCCATACAATTGCACTTCCCCCCTTATTTTGACTCCAGTCCTTCCTTTCCCCGCTGCTCCCTACCTCCCCTCCCCCCCCCCAGTCTCTGGTTTATAGTTGCTTGTTGATTTTGATTTTTACTTTGTATTGATTAGTCTAATTAAAAGATACTTTTAATGTTTTAATGTTTTTCATGTAACAGTTATGATATTACTCAAGTACTTAGTCCTTAGATCTGAATAAGGAAAGGGAAATAGCTTAGCAGCCCAAGCTATTAAAGGGTAACTGGGCTGTAAGGGATTTACTGACCAGGAATTACTGAGGGTCAAGTTGATAGAGCCTCCCAAGGCGCATTGTAGAGCCAAGTGAAAACCTGGTGGCCGATGTCAGGGACAGTATTGGCCAGCACACCAAGTGCCATCATGTTTACTTTGGCCAATTACAATGCTGTTGTTTCCTTTCATTGCAATTTGAATGCCTTTGAGAAAGACAAGCTGGCTCCTCGCCACCACTTTCTAGTCATACCTGCTAGGTTTCCATGTTTGAGTTGCTGGCCTGGCCATTGAAGGCATTTGAATTTGCAGTCTCTCTTCATAGAGACTGCAGTGGTTGTTTGTACTTTGTGTCTTAGATCTTTGAACATGGGCTTTGGAGTCAACTGTCCATTTCATGGTTAGAAGACAGGTGCTTCCAGGTATATATGCTTTCAGGTTCTAATCCATCAGGAAAGAAAGTCCACTTCCCTGCTGACACAGCCCAGATGCAGAATAAAGTCCCCTTAACTAGATGGGCTGCAATTCAGCTGAGTGCCCACTCCCAAATCATGACCTGGAGTAGCATTTGCTTATGGCTCAGGACAGTAAGGACTCACACCAGCCACATGGATAGGAAACTCAATTTTAGAAACAACAAATGTCCACTATAACAAGACATATATATGTCTTGGGACAGATATTTTAAATCTAAAAATCTGGGACATTCTTGAGTCATGAAGCATCTTCTGAATTTCTAATTTTTGGTGGTATAAAAGGTGGCACGATTCCTTCTGAAATTGATATATTTGAGAATAAGAGCACATTCTGCATGTAGCATCATTAGGGAAACTCAAAACAAGGTCCTATCTAGTAGTGCTCATAATATAAATTTCTACTTGTAAGCCCCCAGTTGTATTGTTGGATTGTTCTTTGCATGGTAAGGTGGGTAGGTGGGTGATTGGGTCTTTCACTTTTTGAACAAATTCTCTGGTTGTGATCTTAGCCCTGTTTCTTCAGACTGTTTTGGGTTTTTTTTTGGTCAACCTGCGATAAGTAATTTTCACATTATGGACCACTTTTCCCTCCCACAGAAGCAGTGCAAAGGCACAGCTCAATATAGTGCCAGCTGTCACAAAGCAAACCCACCTTCTGAAACAAAATGATCTAGCTATTAAGTTATAAGTGGCCATGATCATAAAAGTGCAAAGATAGCAGTTATTACCCTTTTTCTTCTCAGTGAAAGCAAGGGAGAAATCCCATTAACTTAAAGAGGGTTCATAACAGGTCTGAGTCTTAGTGTAGCAAGTCTCAGAATCAAGTCTAACCCAGAATTCAATGTCATCTCCCTTACCAAAATCATCACAAAAGTCATTATATGTTGGCATCTGAGAAGCTAAGATTTACAGCCTAATTGAATCCTTGGGGGAATTTAAGAATTTTCTTTTTTTTTTTTTTTTTTTCAGTAGGATACAAAGTGTTATAATTATGAGTGAAAGTTAAGATCAGCAGTTGTCCGGTTAATGAGACATAATTCTTTCATTGCCATTTGAAAATGCATTTTGTATGACATGATGAAAGAGGGCTGAGAGGTTTGTATTATAACTGATGACGTGTGCTTTTTAAGGGAAGAGAAGCTTAGCAACAGGATCTTTTGAACCATTTTTTAAATAGATGATTGAAAAGAGCTAGGACCGTACTGGAAAAGGCAGAATAAACAGCTAATTTATGTGACTTGAAATCACTCCCTATCCCTGACTTCTTCCTAATGCCTGAAATGTCTGCTTTGATAAAGGTCACTGCTTTGAGTTAAGGTACTGACTGCAGGAGAAAGAATACAATGATACAATAGTAAAATTAGGAAAAAAAGACTAGACTGGAATTAGGAGGCCATGTTAGCCTTAATGTGTTTGCCACCTAGTTATCTTTTCTGGGTCTCTGTTTTTCTAGCTATATAAATGAGACCAAATTGGGTCTCTTCCAGCTCTATCTTTTTGAGGAAAATGACACATTTACTTGTACCTTAACCAGTTACTTGGTTAGATTAACTCACTCTCAGGAATATCCCTAAGGGTGTTAAACACAAAATATATTTTTACTTGGGGATGTCAGGGGATCTAGGCCAGCACTATCCTATACATGATATAATGTATGCAGTGTCCTCTCATTGTAGGTTTCTACTATGAGCACATCTGGCCTTTGCCGTAATTGTGAAATAAGTAAATCATGACTGGTCTTTCCATTTCACTTCAATGCTCCATTCCCCATCTTCTGGTTCACCTTTCCCTCCCAAGGATTAGCATTGTGTTTTTTCCATGTATCTTGCTCCTAGGTAGTTCTCACCTACTTGGAAAACCCTGGAAGGTTTACCCCTGGAAAGTGGGCCATTCCCTCATGCTTCCCAGAAGGGTTTGACACCTGGCAGGAATGAGGGACTTAACAAGGTCTGGTTGCTCTGTGTTCTGATTCCAAGGGTTGAAGGATGCTTTACAATGACCGCCCGTCTAAAGGAACATTGGGAGTGGGAATAATGAAGGTGTAAAACTGCATTACGCTCAAAAGCAATTAATAAATCCTGGGGCCAAATGTCATAAGAGATTAAGGCCACCCTCAAATCCTACTTTAAAACTTCCTGGAAAGACCAACCCTGGCACCTTATGACTAGGACTGACTTTTTTGCAGCTGTGAGACTGTGACATACATACAAGTTGCAGTGGCGCTCTCCTAGAATGTGCTTGTGAGGGCTTCCTTGTGTGACTTGAGGGAATTCAATCTAATTAGAAGCATAAACAAAATACAAACCAAAAGATTAAAGAGCATGACCTGTGTAAAAGTGTTGTCATAACAAACATAAATTTTGCTTTAGATGTAACTTCCAGAAGGAAAGAATTAAAGTTAGTTTTTTATTCTGTTAATAGTGTTTCTCTAGCTCAAATTACTTATCTTGGATAAGTAGAAACTTAACTTCATAACCCTGTATTTCCAAGGACAATTTTTTTAAACATTTTGCTGAACAGCAAATTTTGACGTCTCACTAATACAATTAATCTCATTAATACACTCATGTTTTAAAAGAAAAAGATTTTTTTTTCAGTAATTTTATACTTAGCTGTTGTCCAAATCTTCATATAAGGCTGTTAGATGGGCTCTTGGGTACAGGCATAATTGGAGAGAACCCCAGCACAAAAGCTTGGGGGTGAAAGGTCTTTGTAGCATTATTGGTGCGGTGGAATTAGATAATTTATTTCTTAAATATTCCTCCTGAAAAACAAAGGTATACTGTTTTCTAAGTGAGTTTTGAGGGCTTAATTAAGAATTTTTGAAGTTGGGCCTCCCTGGTGGCGCAGCAGTTGAGCAACCGCAGCCTCTGCAGAGCCGGTTCGATCCCCGGCCACCTGGGAGGGTCCCACATGGTGCGCAGACCTCTCCTGCCGCCCGCTGCTCCCCTCAGCAGTGTACTTCGGTCCTTCTGCCTGCTCTGCTCCCAGCTCTGGCTCTGGTGAATTCTCTCACCCTCCCGCGCTTCTGACTATACCCAGTGCTTATATAAATAAATAAATAAATCTTTTTTTAAAAAAAAATTTTTTTGAAGTTAATTTTTTAAAAGATTTTTAAAAACTAGATTCCAGTGAATACTGGCTTATAGAAAGGGCTTTGATAACTAGAGAAACAAAGTGTAAAGAATGAAAGACCTAACTGGAGTTTAAAAATTAGTTCTCAGCAGGAATATTACCTGCAAAGGTAAGAGCACCACAGGGGGCAGTCCTGATGTGAGGTGAGCCCTGAGGAGGGAAGATCCATTCACTCACCACTCCAGCCTCTTGGAGGACCATGGAACACTCTTTAGGTGCAATGGGGCAGAGCAAAGGCCAGATGCCATAGGAGGGGTGAGAAGGATATAGGAGCAATGGAATAGACAAAATCACTCTCAAACTCTTTCTGCCAACCTAGTCTTTGTCTATATTGTCTTTTGACCTATTATTATACAAAAAATAAACTTTATTTTAATCATCTTTTACTTTTCAATTACAACATTTTTATTGAGGTAGCATTTATTGACAATACTCTATGATTTTAGGGATATAGCTTTATAAACATTTTTTAAATTAAAGTCACAAAGTTCATTCAAAAAGCAATAGAGCTAAAAGGGAGACTGAAATGAAAGAATGGAATTTGCACATCTTTTAGGTTTTTGAACAAAGTCACAGATAAAAACTACAAACTGAAAATGTCTGTATTACTGTATTTCAGAAATGCCTGATGGGGGAGTAGCATAGAGGAAAGAATTTAAGATTTTCTTTTAAAAATATAAGTTCTTGCATTACTGTCAGATAAGAACACATGGAAAGCTCTGCTTTGAATATAATTGCTTTCTTCAGTTACCAGGTAGAGGTGGGTGAGCCTGTAGGTCCAAGAGAAAGTCTCTGCAGAGTCTCCTCCTAGAGAATGAAAAAGAGAGACAGACCCAGTATTTAATTGAACAGTTACTTTCAAAAGCTCCTTCTTGTTTTAATTGCTTGTTTTATTTATTTATTTTTTATTTATTTTGGCTTGTTGCCTTGTTTTTCAGTGTACAGACCTGGGAGCAGAAAGTATTGTGCTATGTACATGACATGATTGGGTTTCTTCTCATTTCAGGTTAAGATGGCCTTTTCCCCTGCCTACCTAGGAAGGGAAAATGTCAGGAGGAAATGTATTCAGGTTTTGATGGCTAGAGCAGTGAGGCTTGAATGCAAATGGAGAGGAAAATTGCCAGCATGGTTTTATTTTCATGTAGGTTGCTACTGTCATATTCACTTGCCAGAGATCAGAAGGAGATAGTGTTGTATTAAATGAAATAGAAAATGATATATAGTGCTCTGGAGAAGAGAAACTGCTCAGTCAGATACATGCTAATTTTTACGTGGAAGTGATTAAATTTCTTTTCAAATAATATCAGTAGTTGTGACTTTTTTCAGCAGGCAATTAACATTCAACCTAAGCAACAGCTGCTGGGCCTTAGGTAGTTTTTCTCCCTAAGAGTCAGTGCAGCTAGTAAAAAGGGATTTTTTTTCCTGTATATCAGAGAAATATTTTTGCAGGTAATTAAAACCAACTTAATAAAAAAAAAAATACACTCAGAAAATGTAGTAAGAAGATTGCACAGTGAAGAAAGAACTTTAGAGTAAAAAAAAAAAAAAAAAGATGCCTTTAAGCATTTGAATTGTCCTTGACTCAGGGTCACACAAACATCTTCATGAAAATCACAAGCCTTAAGCAAGAAATTAAGGAAAAAAATTTGCCGAATGGACAGAGCTGCAAAAAGAGTGTTTGGATGCTTGTCTGCAGAGACTAGCCACTAGATTTGTTAAAATCCCAGCTCAAGTTGATTTTCTGATAGTGGACTTAGATTATACAGTTTTGCTGATAGAAATCTATTCACACTATTGAAGAACTCCTAAAGAAGGAAGCTGAGCCTACAACTGAAATTTTTTTACAACGGATCTGAGAGTGAATCAGCAAAGATTAAAGACAACATCTAATAACACAAGAAATTGTCCCTGTGGCACATCTTATTCTCAAACTTTCTCTCTCTGCCCTTCTTAATGAAAGACACATACCTGAAAGGCTACATAAGAAAGACTAAATAAGGACTTGGGAGAGTGAATGGAGGCCATACATATTAGTGAGTGGCAATGTCACACAGGTCACCTGGGCACAAGACTATTCTTTTCACTACCACAGTGCTTCCTGCAGAGGCACAATTTACGTCCTCATTTTTTTTTAATAGAGGCATGTTTTATTTATTTATTTGTTTGTTTGTTTGTTTTGTTTATACATGCACTGGGTACAGTCAGAAGTGAGAGAATTCACCAGAGCCAGAGCTGGGAGCAGAGCAGGCAGAAGGACCAAAGTATACTGCTGAGGGAAGCAGCGGGCGGCAGGTGGCCGGGGAGCAGCCGGGGATTGAACCGGCGCCGCAGAGGCCGCGGGCAGCTTCGCAACCCAGCGCTCAACCGCTGCGCCACCAGGGAGGCCCCGTCCTTCTCATTTTTAACCTGCACTGGAGCTATGTTAATTCTTGCACAGTGATTACTTTATGGCATAAAATTACATTAACTGAAACATTCCATTTTTTTTCTTTCCCTTTTCACCATCTGGTTATGAACATCATCGTCAGAGCAAAGGTGTAAAATGTCAGTGTTGTCATTATTTACATGTTTTGTGTCAACAGCAGATCCCTCTGCTATTAATATTGATGAAGCTGCTAGTCTCTGATCCAGGGAACTTTGAATCTTAGGTTAATACTGAAGTTTTTACCTGAGGGTAAATGTGATTCTGCATGGAGATATACATAAGAATTATCAGGCATGGGAATTCAGATATAAATAACCAGTGATGAGTCCTTAGTTCTTTACGGGATGCTTTAGCTAGAGGTACTCTTTTGAGGCTGCTCTTGAAGTGAGAATAATGAGATCTCATTCCTATTCATATGAAGAACCACCATGTTCCACAGGCAGTGGTTAACATTTTATTTTTAAATTCAAAGTGAATAATAAAAATTTATCTTCCTTTGCAACATAAGAGGTACTCAGAAAATGTCTATTTTATAAATTTCAAAAGTATGACATAAACTACTTCTCTCCCTCAGTAGAGTGAGTGTTCCATTCTTAAGCACAAGCCTGCCCCTCGTGCGCTGTGTAGGGTTTGTGCTACGTGGGGTCTGCACCCCTCTGGTCAGGTATCCTGGACATGGGAAGGACAAGCACAGGGGTTTGCTCAGCAGTGGCTTGTGAGCCTTTAGTCTTTTCACTCGGGACCAAAACTCAGTGCTCTGATGGGAAGCATGACAGTTGTGGAACACCGAAGATCCAGCTGTGTCCCCAGAGCTTATTGACAGGATGATCATAAAGTTTTTAGTCTCCAAACGGGTAAAATTGATTTACAAATATACTTCCTGCTTGATGCTTTGCTTTTTCTTACATACCAGCTTTAACTTAAAATTTAATCTTACTGTTGATCGTAGGGGAAAAAAAGATAGGAATCATCTTCTCTGAAAGCAAGAAAGCAAATCAGCTCTCCCCAAGGGACCACATGGTTGCACAGTTAGGAAGTCTGATGTCTCCACCCTTGAAGGGGAGACTATGAGGAGAGATCAAAGAAAATTTTTTTTCTTTACTCAGAGATGATCTTTTTTTGACCCCAAATCTTCTGGATAAGCATTTGCACATTTTGATGAGTCTGTAGTCCAGAAGAACCTGGCTAGCCCAGGCTGGCTAGAGCCAGCACCTGCTGAATGGCTCTGAGATTAAGATGAGTTGTCCTAAAATATTTTGAAGGGCTATTTGGTTGGTTTTAGTGAGAGCTAGACTCAGAGAATGTAAAAAAGCGAAGCAAAGGCCATGTTACTGGGATTTTGTGGCCTCTGTCCCAGTAATCCTTTTCTAACTCAGAAATAGAGCATAGTCATTTAAAGAAGTTCATAAACCCATGTAGTTCCTTTCCCTTGTTTCCCTTACCAGCAACTAAGCTCTCCTGCTTTTCTGGTCCCCGTTCACCCTGCACTTTATTTTGTCTTTTCTTCTCATCTGATGACTCATGTGCTGCCGCTTCTGTGATGTACCTTTTGTTTGTTGATTGACACTGATGTGATTTATTTGAGACAACATCTTTGCAGCTGGAGCTGTAGGATGAGTGGATGCAATGGTTTTGCTTCATGTATTTCTCAAGTGATTTTTCCTGATAGTATCAGTCTCTGCAAAGACCAGTAGAAACTGGCTCTATCATCTTCTCTTGCTTTGTTCCCTCATCAAGTCATCTCAAAAAAATTGTCCTTCATACCATTTGCATTAGGTAGATGCCCCAGCATTGTAAAATAGTATGCCTTACACTTACGTCCTAACTTTATTTTTAAATTGCCTTTAGATCATTTTGCTAAACCTTATTCCTATTGCAAGTAGTTCTTTCCTGAATTTTAATCTTACCACCAAGGTAATTGAGGGCATATTTGGTACTGGAATAAATAGGACTTAAGAACTAGTATGCCCTTTGGATATTGTTGAGTTCAATCCCCTGATTTCACTGATGCATAAATTGATGTCTAATTCTGATGATTTTTTTTATTAGCAAATTCCCTTATAAACCTTTATGTAGGCTTCTGGCAAAAGCTTAGTATTTTATTATTTTACTTTGGTACATATTAAAATTGGGATGTGTATCAATTTCAGCTGCAGTTAACATCTGATGAACAGTGGCTTAACCACTTATAATATTTATTATTTATTTTAACAAGATATTTAGAGATTGTAGGAAGTCTTAGATTTGGATCTAGCTCATTTTGTCTTCAAAACCCTAGGCTTTTTCTGTCCATCTTTTCTCACGTCTAGCACATTGTCCTTTTGTCTTCATGTCGCTGCCCCATGACACACAGGGTTGTAGCTTTAGAAATCACATCCATGTCAAGGAAGGAATAAGTGAGAAACCAGTAGTTTTTCCTCTAAACCCTGTTCCTTTCATCAGGAAGCAAATCATTTCTTCCAGAAACCACCCCCCCACCCCCCCAAAAAAAAACTTCTTGCAGTTCACTGGCAGAATATTCCATGGCCCATCTTTGCTGTAGGGGCACTGGGAAGGAATGTCAAATATTTAAATTTTATCAGCCTTTGTAGTAGGGTAGAAGAGAAGGCAGGATTGTGAATGGCTTTTGATTGGCCAAACCAATGGTATCTGTTAGAGCTGTCATTCTAAAACATACATTCATGTGTATATCTACATTTTTATACCCAGACAGGAAACATAGCTGGAGAGTATGAGTTCTGGGGTCATATTTCCTGAATTCAAATCCCAGCTTTGCTTTTTTGCTAACTCTTACCTAGGATGTTTCTCTACCTATATTTCCTTTACTGTACAACAGGGATAACAATTACCAATTGAATATGATCACTGTGTGAATGACCCAGAGTCTGTATGTAGCTCTCCAAAAATGTCACTATCATCAGCCACATCAACACTGACCAAGCCCAAAATAAGTTTAATGACTCACAGTTTTTTCCCACTTTCAAACAAAACAACTTGAAAGAGTAGCTTCAACTTCATAACTACTAACTTAAAACTGAGATGCAGAATTTCAAGACTAGAAAAATCCAGTCAACAGAATTTGTCTGCCTTTGTTGGGACAATTTATAACTGACTTGTTCTTTTATTTAGAAATAAAACACTTCAGGCCTTCTATAAATCCTTCATGAGTTGAAGCAGCATGATAAAATATTTATTTTGACCAGAATCTGTCAAATCAAGGATCTGATACATACATACAGATAGAATAGTTCTATATAATGACTTGAATAGAAACTTAGAAAAGCAGTGCTAGTTAGGATTAGAGAAAAAACAATCTCTGACATGTTTTTCTCAATTATTCCTAGAAAAAGATACTCACACTAGAGAATCAAGCTGTTTAAAACATAGTAGAGACTTGTTAATCCTAGCAGGAAAGCAGTGATGGGAAACCCAGAGCACCTTTTAAAAAGTCTTGTGGTTTTCAATTTATAGTTGCCTGCTATTTTTGTTTTTTTTTTTTCCCCGACCCCTTATTTGGTTCCCTTATATTACTCCCTATAAGTAAAACCATCCAATATTTTTGTTTTTCCTTCTTAATTATTTCACTGAGCATAATCCTTACAGCTCTATCCATGTTGCTGCAAATAGCATGAGTTTATCTTTTTTGATTGCTGAATAGGCAGGGGAAGGGGAGGGAGAGGGATTAAAACAGGAGTGGAAAGAGCACAATAGACTATGGCGATGGTCCGCAGGTGTCTTGGTGGTGGGAATTTTATGGGGACTACACCTGAGAGGGGAAAGCATTGTACAAAAATGAACAAGGCTATCAAATATATACATATTTATATGTAAATATATTTTTTTAAAAAGTGGTGTGGTTTTGCAGAGGGTTGAGTATCATCACCATGGACTGATCCCTGGAGTTGAGTCTTCGTAGAGTTACAGGTAGTAGGAAGGAAAGTGAATGAGCACTTTCAAGCCAGGCTTAGCCACAGCCTAGATCATGTGTGGGAAGCTCAGGTGACTCAAGAAAGAACCATAAGAGCCAGCTAGTTGCCAAAACCCAATGGTTATAGCACCTCTTGTGTAGACCCTTCTTACTACTGAGTGTTCCAGAATCTTAATTTCCCCATTTAATAGCCAGTAATTCTAGTTGTCATTTCTTCTGAATGCAAAACAAACAGGAACTAAAATTCTAACTTAATTTCTAATCTAAATAAATGAGCCCATCAGTCAGTCTCTTATAGCTGTTTTCAAGGCTTCAACACCAGTCATCTGTGGGTAGCTCCGCGTGCATGTGTTTGTGAACTATGCATTGACTAACATTCTTCTTTGACTTTCCTTCCAGAAAAACCGTTATGAAACGTATGTCAGTATTCTAAAGGAAGGAGGCAAGAATTTCCTGATTAACAATGAAATTGAGGCTGCTGGACTGAAGAAGTCACATTCCAGTCCTTCACTGAACCCAGATTCATCCCCAGTCATTGCCAAGGTCAAGCGTAACGTATCTGAGAGAAAAGATCACCGACCTGAAACACCAAGCATTAAGCAAAAAGTTACTTAGAGTCCATCTGTGGCCAGAAAGTGCTGGTCATGGAGCAAAATAGGGTTTTTCAAGATCTTTCTGGTAAATCCGTGAATATATTTAAAAAAAAAAGTCTGTGACTAAACGGTGCATTAGTAACCTTTTCTATTGTATATTTTTGTTAGTTTTCTGTACAGATTGTCTCTTTGCTCTTGATTTCTTTGCTTTGATGATTTTTGCTATTTGATAACTAATGCACCTTTTTTGTGAGGGGGAGGGGATCGTGATTTCAGATTGAATTATGTGTCCCTTCTCCTTTGGTTTTCTCTTGTTTGCACTCTGCTCAGTTGTTTTATGTAGTCTCAGATCAGCTGTTACACTTTTTTTTAAGGTTAAAAAATTTAATCTATTGTGAAACTCTTAACTGGACAAACTTCGTAGTTTAGTAAATTCTAGCCAGAGTTAATATAAGCCTTTATATGTGAAACCTTGCCCAGTCACAGAGGTGGATTGAGCACTCTCAGAAGTTCAATTAAGATTGCAATTCTGAGAATCAAGACGTTCCAGCGTGATGCAGCTATGACTGCGTCTTAGCGCTTGTTGAGTTGTGACCCTGCTGGAAGCCAGGAAAGGAGGCGTGAAGATTGCAGGACTGGAGGACCTGGAAGCACGTTCACTTGCTTGAAGGGTTGATTCTGTTTCAGCCACACAGGGAAAGAGGAAGTAGAATCGTCTTGCCATTAAAGGTTGTGGAAAGACTGACACCAAGTTCATTTTGTTTGCTAGATGACAATGGCAACAATGGACTCTGGGGGACCTGCAGCAGTAGGCCTGGGTTTGGTCTGCAGGAAATTGTTACCCCACCCATCTGGGGGTATAGACTAGGAATCCAGAATCATCTCTGTTACCAGTACCCTGCCTTTTGGGAATAGGTTCTTTTGTTGTTTTGGGTTTTTTTTTTAACGCATATATAGGTGTGGGGTTATCTCCTGGTTGTAAGAATAATGGGGGTCTTCCTAACAAAATTATGTTGAAAATGGAACCCCTTTTCTTCTTTCCTTAAGAAAGACAAAATAAGAGAGGGAAAAGTAACTATAATTGTCCAGCAATAGAATAGCAATTCTTTAAATTAAATCTGAAAGGAGTACAGTCTGAATGAATTGTGGTTGGAAAACAAAATTCTGGTGGTTACGTATGCAGAGTCACCTATGCTATTGTTTTCTGTCTCTCTGATAGCCACTGCACTCTGCTCCTCCTTCACTTTCTCCTTAAAGTCTTTATTATCTCATTTAAATAATTTCTTATCTACTCAAAATAATTCTATCACCCCTATAATCATGAGCATGTTCCAGCGACAGCTCTTTGAAATTCAGGGGTGGCAAACAGAACATTCTCTTGTCGAGAAAGAGAAAGGAGTGACAATTGAGTTCTTTATGAATTAGAACTTTATGATTCTGAACCCTTAAAAATTTGTGACCCTTAAAGCTGTAATCTCCACAAATGACAACTTCAGAACTAATGGAATCACTTTCTATGTCTTTTCCCACCTACAGAAATTTGTTCTAGTTCTACTCAGTTTCTTGAATAAAGGTACTATGACCAAAGAATGAGAGACATGCGTGAATAGCGGGGTCCCGGTTAATTAGGAGAAATCTGCTATTAAACCCTGATAGTTTCTAATGGCATATTGGCCTTATGTATCAGCATTAGTTGTAGGATTATTTATTAACATTTTCCTCCATCATCTATAAATGCCCGTTTGTACTGGTGCCCAGAAAAGGGTAACCCCTCTGCAAGACTGCTTGCTTCGTGATGTCTCTTGCCACACCTTTGAAAAACTCTCTCTCTCACTTAGGTGAAGGCAGTGACTAAATTGATGTTTCAAAACAGAAACAACAGGGTAGTTACAGTCTGGGCTGGTACCTGATTCTGACTCCAAGATTTTCACAAGGAAATCGTCTTTCTTCCTGTTTGTGTTCTGCCTAGTTACTTATCCTAAATAAAAGGGAGAGAGGCACCTAGGCCTTATGTCTGAGTTTCAATAGCTAAAGAAAAATGAACATCCCTGACTGGCTTGAATGTGTCTGCCCGCAGTGTGAGTGTGTCTGTGTATATAGAATGTCTCTGTGAGTTAATTATATTATATAATAGACATGGAATGGTACCTAGCCACGGTGTGTCTGACATGTAGAGTGGCTCTGAAATGCCGGCTTAGCATCAGCACCACTATAGTGTTGTTCTCGTTGCAGGACAGGATTCACTAACATTACCTCCAGGGACTTCAGGATATGTGGATAAGCTAACTGGATGAGAAGGGCACTTTTAAAGCCTCGGTGTACCACCTTTGCGCAGGCGCACTTTAAAAACAATGGCAAATCTTGTTTTGTGAGACAGCATCCCAGATTGTCCTGGCCTGAAGTTGTCCATCTATTGGAGCAGGGCTCAGAACACTTCCTCCCTGAGGCCTCTGGAGGTTCTTGTCTGTTGTTGGTGCATCTTGTAGTCCAAGAGTTTATCCTATGCTTGAAAATGGTCCCTAATTTGACTAGATTCTCAGAATCTTGCCCATACTAGCTACATTTTCTTTTGTAATGAGTTCAGACCCATAGTAGCTAGTCAGAAGAGATTGATGACATTTCCTTTCACATCCACTCCAAGCCTAATTTCATGGTACAGGGGATCTCTCCTCGTTCTTTCTGTCTAACGGTACTCCACCTCCCGCACCCCCATACCTCACCTGTATCTCAGCACCGGGAGCCTTGGGGTTTCTCTCCATGTGATAACTCATTATTCCTCTTCACATAAATATACTTCATATTAACTTTTAGTTTAGAATATTTTGATGGGCATCAAAATACCTTGGTGATAATCTTGCTGCAAAATTGACCTTCAAAGTATCCCATTTATAAAGTCTGAATGTTTTAGGGTTTGTTGGCTTTTACAGGGAGGTATCAGAAATTCCTTGTTAGCAATCAAAACTTAATGACTAGCATGTGGAATCCTTATTTTATTGCCATACCATAGGCATGATTTGAAGGATACTCTTTTTAATATTGTTTTGCTACTCTTAGGAATGCCTAGTTAAAATAAGCAATACTCCTGTGCATTTTAATTTCCCTCAGAGAAACCGGCTTGTGGGAGAGTCCTCTGGTGGAACTGTATTTCCAAGATTCTAGGTAGCATTTTTTGTTGCTCTCAGTTAGGTGAAAAGGATAGAAATCGACTGCAGAAGACCCTCTGTATTTCTTTGACTGTTATTCTAATTCAGAAGATGCAGATTGCTTCCTAATATAAATTGACATGAGGAAATTAACTCTGGAAGAGGAAAATCGACTGACTTTTCCAGGTCAACCTAGGTTGGTCTCTTGAGTTGATTTGTCACCCTGTGGCCAAACCCTAGACCCTTGAGGCTGGTTAAGAGCAGGGAGGGAGGCCCTTTGCCTAAGCGCAAAGTCACAGTTTCATGCTGCTCCCTCTATCAGGTAAGGAGCCTGGGAAGATGTTCTTATGTAAGGCAGGCCCTGCTCTGGCCATGAACTGCAGCTCTTCTACCTTTTCAACTAATCTTGATAATTGGAGGCAATTGACCTCAAAGAAGTTCCTCCATTGTCTTACTGTCAAGACTTCCTTGGGTCTAGTTAGCTGTCATTTGAATTCCTTTGGCATTTTTCTTTGTAATCATCTGTTAAACTTTTTTCACTAAGCCTGACTTCACAGGAAGTTTCTTGACTTTGTAGGTCAAGTCTCTGCACTTTAGTTCTTGTAGTTCAGCAAGTTTGTGGCCACCTTCCTTCATTTCAACACTGAACAATCCCTTCACCTTTCAAATGACAGAATTTTTTTCAGTTCTCAAATTAGCACTGTTGAACAGAGACCCAATGTGACATCCTAGGACTTGTTACAAATAGAGTATAGTTAATGTGGAATAGTGTGACTTTGGATTTAAATAGCATCTGCTTTTCTTACAGAGCATAAGTTACTCTGACAGAAAGTGTTCAGTCAGCTTTATAGGCAGACACGCCTCTGGACCTACCTTTATCTAGAACTTTGTGACTCTCTTCTCCCCTGCCAGGCCGCCAGTCAGCCCAGGGCAGCAGATGTCTCCAACAGTCTTTTGACATCTTACCCTATCAAGTCACCAGAGGACTTTAGACATCAGTAGTTTACCACAAAATAATCCCAACAAGCAATAGAGAGGTACTTTGTCACTGCTTCTGCTTTCACATTCCTGTTTAATGTCTCACTCTTCAGAGAGAACTGAAGTCCTAAGCCTTTGCACCTAAGTCCTTTGTATCTACGGTGTCCAAAACCCGGTGGGCAGCCTTCTGCTCAGGGCATTAACTGGCCCATTGCATGTAGAGAGAATGTCTTCCTAGAGAGAATGTCAGTAAATACTTGAATCTGCATGACAGTTTGTTGACTTGAATGCAACAGCAAGAAAATACTACAAGTTAAGTACTTGTATATATAGTAGGTTTCCTTAAGTCTCTTTGGTTCATTCTTTGTAGTTTATGTGTGTATCTGTACTATTGCAGGCTTTTGGAGAAAATTCATGTAGATAGTATGTCAGACATCAAAGAAAATGCTTCCTGTCATTTGCCAATGTTGTATTTGTGGATATTTATAGTTGTGTGTGTGTATATGTATCAATGTGTAGATTGTGTATCAATAGATGATATATGTACATCAAATTTATTTTTGTTCTTAATAACCAGTGTGATATGAAAAGCAAGTAAAAACCTCATAGGATTACAATGCAGTTATTGAGAGAATATATAGTGGTACTGTTTTATTAAACTTAAATTCAAATGATATTTTGATTAAATTTTTTAATAATATTTTATGCTAGAAAAAGTCCGTCTTTGAGCTTTGAATCACCAGGGCAAAAATGACTCTGAACTAACTTTGTGAAACTATTTCAGTGTACTGTGTACAATACCTAGGGTGTAGCTCATAATTTGGGATATACAGAAAGAAAAAAGCAAAACAAAACAAAACAAAAAAAAAATACAGCCAGCCTGTGCAGTCTTACAAGTTCAGTATTAAGAAAGGGCACTTAAACATAAGTCATATGACTTTGGGCTTATTACAAAATGTGATGCTCTACAGCACACGTTCTTTATTGTTGTAATTAGCCCAGAAAAATAAAGCTTTCAGAAGAATGAAATCGGTACCCGTCCTGTCATCACTGTACCTGTGTCTGTGTCACAGTAGACGGAACCACCCGTCCAGTGCCCTGCCCTGGCCTTCTTCACCTTCCAGAAATATTCCAGGCGCTGAAGTTGATCAGGGCTCCCTAAGATCGGGTACTGTATTCTGCAAATCGGGTACCTATACTGCAAACTGTCTAGGTTTGCAGTTGCACAAATTAGCATCGAGTGTTACAGGTAAAAGAATTGCAGGACAGGCTATGGACCAGGTTAAAACTTTATTTAATATTTTTATACTTAGGTCTCTTTTCCTGCCTCTCCCCAAAGAAGAGCCACTGGCCTTAGTTGTTTGAGCTTACTGCTTCTCTTACAGTGTGTAAATAGATAACATAGAGATTAAAATTTTATTAACCAGCATGTTTGGTGTATTTAAATTAGCAATTGAGTGCAGTTGAGTGAGTGGTGGGGTGCAGTGTACTCGTGTCAACACACTGCCTCGTGTTCTTTGTATCTGATTCTGACAATTGGAGCTGTGGAGCGGGAGACCAGTCTTCTGCTCCAGGCTGTGGTGGTTTCTTGGTAGTTACACTTGATTTTTTTTTTTCAATTAACTCTACAGTCTCAAACTATTTTTGCAAATGTATCATATTTCTTCATTTGTTCTTGACATGCTGTGAACTGGCTCTGTGACTGATCAGCAGGGTCTGTGTTCTACAAGAGTGCATTTCCTTCTAAGAATTATAGTGGTTTGCAAAAACATCCATTTGATTCAGAAATCATATAGAAAAGGAGTAGCAATTTCATTTTGGGCCTTAATCATTTGAAATGTTTGGACTTTTACTGTAAAGCCATGTAGGTTATAAAGCCAAGTAACCATTTGGCATGGATAACAATATCCACTCTATAGAGAGTATATATGCACATTGATTTGTAATGCCATAAGGAGACTTTTTTTAAGCTATAGGAACAAGAATAATTAACTAGACCAAACTGAAGTGGGGGTGGGATGGGGGATAGTGGGTGGGGTGAGCAGGCTGCCTTCCATTTGGGGCAGCTATGCATGTGATCAGGCCTCTGTCCTGAGAGATTCAGATCCAGTTCACTGCAACCTTAGATGTGTGAGGGGAGTAGCCTCACGTGTACAGACACTTGCACACATGTATACATAGTAAATGTTTTAAGTTACACAACTTAAGACAGCGAGGGCCAAGGTGTTGTAAAAGTGATACACGGAGGGAGTGGACGTTGCATCACAGGAATGTTTTCCAAGGGCCAGAGAGGTGCTTGAGCTCCATTGTTTTAACTCAGAGATGCATTGCACTTTTAACCAATCAGTGAGAAGATGCATAGCACATCCTTTCTGGTGGCCCATCAAGTTGATGGCTTCCTTATATCTCATAAGTAGCCACATCCTGGCATCCCAAAGAAGCCTGGGAAAGTGCCAGAAAACTGGTATGCACCATTGCCCATGGTGGCATTGCTGCTCGCTCTGGAGAGCATTCCTTTGAGAAGGAAGTGCAAAGGCAGAGGCAGCAAGCACTTAGCACAGGAGCACTCTGCCGATCGTCCAACTCCCCTCTGAGCTGTATGCTGAACAGGTAGGCACTTTTCCATCAGCAACCACAGCCAAGATGGATGTGAGAGGAACCTAGCTAAAGTAGATTTCCCTTTGCAGGGTAGAGAGCTGAGCTCTCATTCATAGTGTTATAAAATAAGCACCTTAACTTCAATTCCTGAAAATGTTGGCTAGAGAAAATTTTGAAGTTTCCTTTCCTGTTCCCCCCTGAACCTGCATTTGTAAGTCTTCAGACTCTCCCAGAAGTGTCCCAGCCACAAGGCTCAGTTAAGGGCAGCACTGCAGGCCTGAGGCTCCTTGCTCTGAACCCCGAGCCCCAGAGCACTGAAGCGGGGGATGGTGTAGCCTCTCTGCAAAGAGGAGCTTCTCCCCTCGCCTCCTCCACAGGGGCTTCTGAGCCGCAGCACATCCTGGGCTTCACATGCTCCTTCCTGGATTTAGGAATCCAGCTGTCCCGGCGAACTGACCCTGCTAAGGCAAGATATGAACACAGAGGGACTGAGTCACGGGGTGGCACATGACATGGGTATAAAAAAAAAAAAACCCTGTGACTGAAGCCAAGACCACGTATTTTGCCTCCGCAAGATGTAAGCTGGCACATTGAGTTCTACCCAGGGATGGTTGATATCTTTGCCCTTGCGTCCATATTTCTGGAAATGGGTAACATTTCATTTATGTGGGAAGGGTCAAGGAACACTAAGCCTACTGCTTAGCAATTCTGCTCGGTCTGTATGAGAGCTGCCGGCTAAAGGCCTCATGCCTCCCTGCTTTCCCTTCTACCTCAACTCGTAGAAGCCCATTTCTAGAACAAATTTACACAGGTGGAGAAGTAGCACGCTGGCCCTGATTACTGCAGTGCAGGCAGAAGGGGGGGGGGGATTGTACCTGTGAATATGAAATAAGCTTTGAACTTTTCCAGCCTATTTAACTGGGTTATATTTACTGTGGCTCAAACTAATGGACAATGTGGAACATTCCTTTACCTTCAAAGTTTTCTTCACCAATCATTTCAGTCTCATTGCAGTCCTGGTGCCATATGTCCCTGCAAATTGTGAAAGTAATTAGTGACAAAATAGCAGCCTACTCCTTTTCAGTGGCCAAACTGTCAGCATTAGCAGACTTGGGTAAGCTAGCGGTACCGTATCTTGTACTGGAAACCTGTTCCTCACTCTCACCCACCAGATTCAAGAAATGCCATCTCCTAGGAAATTGTGGCATTTGTGGTGGTCATCTTTTGAATGGAACAGTAATTTATGTGGATATTGTTGAAGTGTTTAAAGACTATTTTGAAAATTAAGTTTACATTTTACAATTGCTTTATTTTTTATTAAAATAATTGTATATAAATATTACCCTATTTCACTGTTGAAGTAAAACCTAAACCGTGTAGACCAGTGAGTCAGCTGATGTGTATAGAAGCTGTGATATATAAATAGTACATTTCTCTATTGTGTAAATGTTCATGAATATAACTGTTCCTGTGTTTTTATAAGTTGGGGATAATTTGTTGTTTCACAACAACAAAATTTATTGCATTGAAATGGTTTTTATGTCATAGAAATCATGCAAAATAGTGAAGGATTTAAAATATGTATATGATATATGTAAATGTACAAACTTTAGAAAGAAATAAATCCAACAAATTTCAATCATTTGGGGAAATGTGGTTTTTGTTTTTTGTTTTTTGCTTAAGCAACTAGAAAAAATACCTTTAAAAGTCAAAAAAAAAAAAACACACAAAAAAGAATATAAATAAATAAAAGTCAAAACAGGGGCCTCCCTGGTGGCACAAGGGGTTAAGATGCAACCTATGAAGCTATTCGCAGCCACTGCAGCACAAGTTCCATCCCCAGCCAGGTTGCTACCCACATGGCGCAGCAGACCTCTCTGGTCTCGCCCGCTGCTCCCCTTAGTAGTGTACTTCAGTCAATCTGCCTGTTCTGTTCCCCACTCTGTCTCTGGTGAATCCTTTCACCCCCTGCATCTCTGGCCTCGACCCCAGTTCTTGTATGCATAAATAAATCTTATAAAAAAATAAAAATAAAAGTCAAAACAGGGCCTCCCTGGTGGCACAGGGATTAAAATCTCAGCGCTATCAAGCTATCCTCAGCCACTGCAGCACGAAATGGATCCCTGGCCAGGCATAGCAGACCTCTCCTGTCTCGCCCACTGCTCCCCTCAACAGTGTATATCAGTCAATCCGCCTGTTCTGTTCCCCACTCTGTCTCTGGTGAATCCTCTTACCCCCCCACACCTCTGGCCTGTACCCTAGTTCTTGTATGCATAAATAAAATAAATCTTTAAAAAAAAATGACACCTCCTTTCATCAAACAACCCCAAAGCCCACAGTGAGAGATCTGGCCAAGGTAATTGGTAAAGGTAGTGAGAAATTCCAGCTGTTAACTCTGATTCAGCTCTATTAACTTCTGTGGAAAATGCATTCATACAAATGTGTTGGGGAAAATTTGAGGAGCCATTCTCCATTTCAAGCTTGGAGCAGGGAAAGTGCAAAACTTTCTGGGGTCAGGGAAAGGAAAGATTGGGGTCAAAATAAGGGGCTTGCAATTGTATGGGGAATATAAAAATAAAATTTAAATTAAAAAAAAAACTTAAAATAAAAACTTTCTGGGGTGATTTGAAGAATTCATGTGCATCCCCATTTACTCTGACACCTGAGAAAGCAAATGCTGGTCACTGCTATATGGTACCTGGTGTGTTCATTCATAGTCTCAAAACCAAACTTAAAATGACATCTGCTAGTTTGGAAAATGAAAAAATAAACTTCCACCCTAATCACTTAATATGAATATTGAAAAGGGTGTCTTATGCTTGCAAGGTTTGAAGCAAAGGCATGGGTTACATCCTAAACATAGATGAAACTGCTCTCTGACAGTGAAACTGCTATGATGTGTTCATCTCAAAGAACTAAATGGTTTGGGGTGGGAAGAGAGGGCAGATACATCCTTCAATATACTTTGGCTTCCACTAAAATTCTGTTTGGAATATAAATCTCAAACATGAGTTATACAAACATTGAATCATTGTACACCTTAAACTAATATATCTTGATTATATCTCAGTCTTTTAAAAATTAAAAACATGAATCCTCATGCCCACTTGTCTGTCCTCCAGAGCTAGGAGTTTTGCATATCTGGTCGTACTCTGTTGTGCAATTAGTGATATTAGAACCTAAGGGACTAAAGATACCATTTTTAAAAGACAAATACTCATGAGAGCAAACTAAAACCCAGGACAAATTAAGATAGTATTATGAGAAAACTAGCAACTCATCTCTAGATTCACATCTCCAGATTAATTCTATTTCACGGTACTGAGACTTAATAATGAGTCTGTTGAATCGTTATCAATTTTTATTTAAAACGTGATAAACAATAAGATGCCTTGGAAACAGACCTATCTTTCTAATATTAGAGGTGAGAGGAGTTCTATATGCTGTGGCCCAGTAAGCTTAATATTAATTCTGGGCATGGGTCTAGAGTGAATATACTAGGGAAGCAGCAATTACTGGATGCCAAGGTGGCCCCAAGAATGAACCATTTCCGTCTACAGTCATCTCCTATTTTACAAGGTTAGGTAGGTTTTTAAAATGCAGTAGACAGAATAGCTGAGCCATAACAAAGTATTCAAAATGGTCTTCAATGAAATGGTTCTGGGTAAAATTGAGAAATCTGATCTAAGTTCTGTCAAGTTTGTGGGTGTGTACCCCCACTTGAAGAGTGTGAATTTAAGGATACATATCAACCAACATTGTTGATGTACTGCTGCTGAGCTTGTCTTTGGCCCCATCTGCAAAATGACTGAGGCTGCAAAATGCAAGATTATGAAAAATAGGTATGTCATAAAGCTGGGAGAGAAAGATAATACTAAGTGACAGAATCAGGATTCAAAAAATACCTCAGCAGGCAGAGAACCTGGCCAAACTATCAATGTGAAATGTAAGTATGTAAAATTTTACATTTCAGTAGTAAAAACAATTCTACAAGGTCAAGATGGGACATTAGAATGAAGGCCTTCAGCTTCACTCCACAGCAAGTTCAAAGTCAGCGTGTAGCCACCAGAACCGCAGGGGTCACATCAGACAACTCTTTGTAAGTGTGGTGCCTTAGACAAGGAAGGTAGGGAAAACTTCCACACCAGCACTGTAGGGAGCACTTCTACGCAGACAACTGCCTTGAGACCTGAGATGCAGACAAACCAAAGCATGTGCAAAAATCACCGCTGGGAGGGCCTCCCCTGGTGGCACAGGCAGTTGAGCACAATGCTGTGAAGCTGTTCGCAGCCTCTGCAGCACCGGCTCGATCCCAGCTGGCTGGCAAGGGTCCCACATAGTGCGGCAGACCTCTCCTGTCACGCCCGCTGCTCCCCTCAGCAGTGTATTTCTTCAGTCTGCCTGTTCTGTTCCCCGCTCTGTCTCTGGTGAATTCTCTCACCTACCTGCGCACCTGGCCTGTACCCCAGTTCTTGTATAAATAAATCTTTAAAAAAATTAAAAAAATAAACACGGGGTGTAGGTATCTCAAAAAAAAAAAAAATCACCGCTGGGATGGCAAAAGATAGGAACAACGAAATCAGAGGAATATGAGAAATATAAACTGGGGATAGCTAACCCATCATAGCATAGAACCAAGGAAGACTAGTTTTAAAGATTTAAATAAGTCTTACATGAGAAGGAAATGACAACTGAAGGATAAGCCTCCCAAGATGTTTACAACAGACCTCCCCAAGACGTGTCTCTTTGGCAGGTGTGTTATTTCAAGCTGAAGCCAATTGAGACCCTGCAGGCTCATGAGAATGTTTTACCACTCCCTTATCTGCCTAGAAGAATGAAAATAGGAGGTATTACCCAGAATTAGGCTTTTTAATTTTTTTAAATTTATTTATTTATTTATACAAGCACTGGATACAGTCAGAAGCGCAGGAGGGTGAGAGAATTCACCAGAGCCAGAGCGGGGAGCAGAGCAGGCAGAAGGACCGAAGTACACTGCTGAGGGGAGCAGCGGGCGGCAGGAGAGGTCTGCGCGCCATGTGGGACCCTCCTCCGGTGGCCGGGGAGCAGCCGGGGATCGAACAGAAACTGCAGAGGCTGTGGGCAGCTTCGCAACCCAGCGTTCAACCGCTGCGCCACCAGGGAGGTCCAGAATTAGGCTTTTTATCATAATCTTTCTATCAGCGAAACCTATCTCATGACAGAGAAACATCTAATTACAAAGCATCTGGTTTTTTGTCATTTGGGTCACCCTTTCCTCATTATGTGAATCCCCCTCTTTTCTTGAAGTCCCAGGCCCCTACACCATTCCTTAGGATATATACCCCAGTTCTCCTCGTGACCTTGGAATCCTTTATGTAGATTCCCCATATATATTATATACTATGGTCTATATAGACTTTATTATATATTACAATCAATATATATACATACTTGTATAAAATTTGCTGTTCTTCTACTAATCTGTCTGATATTAATCTGACTACTTGATAACACATTCACAGCAGAAGCCAGGCTCACTGCAGGAACCAAGTGCTGAAGAAGAAGCTAGTGCTGAGGAAGTAAGCAGCAGGAAAGCCCCATCCACTCCAGAAGAGGCATTGCAGAAACCTGCTGAATGAGCTAGCCATTTCCAAAAAGGAAAATCCTTCCCTTCTATAATCTTTCTCCAGGATCCTCTACTGGCAAAGCTTCTGTGCCAATAGGCAAAGAAAAAATATTTCAAGGTTCGGATCCATTTTCATGGAGCAGGCAATGATGCGGGAGTTTAGAGCAATGCATTGAGGACAGGCATCCTGTAGAGTCAGAAAATGTCTCCACTTAGCGCAGGCAAAATGGTAGGTGGCCCAAGAGCTTGAGCAGGGGCCAAAAAGATCTGACTTTTTATAGTTTTTGTGGATGTATTTTAGTTTAAATTCTTGCCATTATTCCATGAGAACCAGGAAGTCTCTGTACCCTAGATTCTTTCTTCTCAGTGTTATTTGCATATAAAACTCCTAAGGGCCTCCCTGGTATCACAGGGGTTAAAGACAGCGCTATCAAGCTATAGCCAGATGCTGCGTGAGTAGGATCCCTGGCAGGCCAGGGAGCAGCCCACAATGACACAGCAGACCTCTCCTGCCTCACCCACTGCTCCCCTCAGCAGTATATTTTGGTCAATCGGCCTATTCTGCTCCCTGCTCTCTCTGGTGAGTCCTCTCACCCCCCGCACCTCTTGCTTACACCCCGGTTCTTGTATGCATAAATAAATAAATTTAAAAAAAATAATAATAAAACTCCTAAGCTAGTACATGGACAAATTAAGTGCTTAGCAAAGTTTAGTTATTGTTATTTCTATTGTTGCTCTGATGCACATTGTGAGTCTTCCCCACATTGGCTGCTTTCGCGTAGTCCTCATACCTCAAAAATCCCCGGCAGATTTTAGTTCTAAATTTTAGAACTAATTTCATTCTAAATTCTCTCTTAGTAGCACAGGTACTAGCTCTGTTTTCCCTCTCAATTCAACCTGAGTATGACAAGCCTTCATTTTTACCATTTCTAGAATTTTTTTTTAATATTCTGATATTTTTCCACTGTGAATAGATGCTTCTTCAAAAGCAATTAATCATAAAAGCAGATGGAGTGGTAATGGAGACAAATGCCTGCGGGGCCCAGCAGGAGGCCTGGGACACGGGCACCGCCTCTCACTCCGCCTGAGCTGCCTGCATGTGGTCCCTGTGCCATTTGGTATTTTATTAGATTCGCATTTCCAAACGGAGCTGTTTCTTCTTTCTTCCATTCTGCATTTTTCCTTTCCCGTTTCTTTAGCTCATCCTCCTCTGGCTCGCTCTCTCCTCATCATTACCCTCTGTCCTCTCTTACACCCTCTGTCACAGACAGGTGATTGCTCTACAAAGTGTCACTTGAACGAACAGCTTATATTTAGAACATCCCTCCTCTCATTTGGAGTTGACATATGTCCTCTCTTTCTGCTTCCACTTCCTTTTCCAGCTGCCTTTACCAAACCATCACCGCCGCAGGTATAGACTCTGTGAGGTGTATGCACTCTGCCTGGATGCCTCACTTAGGATGGGGTGCTAGAATAGCTGCCCTTGAACTTCAAGCCCTTCAGTGAAACTTATTTGCTCTTGTATCTCCCCAAGCAATAACATGTACTACACAAGAGGCAACTGTGGCAGCAAAACAATAAAGAATGATCAATCACTATTGCTCAAGAATCCGTGGAAATCATTCCACGCATGGCATGATTCTGTCCATGATGACTTTAGAACAGTGCTTGGCATTTCTGTGTTCCCGGTACTCAACAGAATGCCTCACAGGCATAGAATTCTTGGCAGTGTGTTAACTGAATACTGGCCCTCAAAGATAGTCAGGTTCTAACCGCTACAATCTCTGAATGTTATTTTACATGTCAAAAAGACTTTTTCATATGTGATTATCATCTGGAGGTGGTGAGATTATACTAAAGGATCTTGATAAAGGGAGGAAGACTATCAGAGGAAGTAGATGTGTGGACAGAAGCCAGAGGGCTAGAATGACATGAAAAAGGACTCATAAGCCAAGAGATACAAGTGGCCTTCAGAAGATAGAAAAAACAGGGACAACAGTTCTCCCCAAGAGGAACTAGGGGTGCACGTACCTCAACTTTAGCCTTTGAAAATGGTTTGGGAGTTCTAGTTTCTAGATGTGTAAGAGAATAAATTTGTATTATCGTAAGTCATCAAGAGTTTGATAATTTGGGGCCTCCCTGGTGGCGCAGCGGTTGAGCGCTGGGTTGCAAAGCTGCCCGCAGCCTCTGTATCACCAGAGGCTGAACAATCCCTGGCCACCGGGCGAGGGTCCCACATGGCACGCAGACCTCTCCTGCCACCTGCTGCTCCCCTCAGCAGTGTACTTCAGTCTGCCTGCTCTGCTCTCCCCTCTGGCTCTGGTGAATTCTCTCACCCTCCCGCGCTTCTGACTGTACCCAGTGCTTGTATAAATAAATAAATAAATCTTTTTTTTTTTAAAAAAAAGAGTTTGCTAATTTGTCACAGCAGCAATAAGAAACTAATACAGGCAATCTTATGTGCCTCCTGACATTTATTCTTCACTACACATTTAACTTCCAGCAAAGTTAAGGGACTTGTTCAAGTTATATGGTTATAGACAAGTAGTTGATTAGAACTAGGGCGACTATTTGTATCAGTTAGCTTTTGATGCATAACAATGCAGAACTTAGTTTTATAAAAAAAAATGGACATTTATTTAGCTAACAATACTAAGTAACCATAAATTTAATCTGGGCTCAGTTAGGTGGTTTCTCTGATGTTCACTGATGTTTCTGATGTTGGCATGCACCTGCAGTTAGTTGCTAAGTATAGTGCAAACCCTGACAGCAGGATTTTCGTTGTGCAGTGCAAGTGCCTGACTTAAGGTTAGATGCCAAGGCACCCACCTAGAAGAGGCATTTCTTGAAAGTGCACATTACTAGGCAGGCATCTAAGAGTCGGGCTGTGCCCCCAGTCCCATGAATCTCCATTGTGTGTTAGAGATCCTGGTTGATTAAGCTAACTGGCCACTTGGATTCTTTCCTTCTTCCTCCCTTCCTCCTTCTTGCTTACCTGCCTGCCTTTTCCTCCTTTTTATCAATTAAATTTCCACTTTTATGGTTTATATTCACCAATAAATAGCTAACTCATGAAACCATAGGCCTCTACCCCAACCCTGATAAAAGCAGAAAACCCCAACCTATTCTCTCCCCCCATCACCACTGACCTTGCCATGTGACCCAGGTATGCTGTATACTTTCAAGGTCTTATATGTAATAAACTTTTATTTCTTCAGGGTCCTTATGGCTACTGCTGAAGGCATTTTGCAAGCAGGATAAGAACTACAAGGGTTGGTACAATGACAATATAGCTTATTGATAGGCTGAGACTCACAATACACCCGGTCACCCGGGGCCTGTTTGGTCTGTGTGGCTTCAGCTGGTAGAGTTATCCCTGCCTTCCTGATGGTTTGGGCTCCAGTAGCTCCTCAGCCATGTTCTCATGGCAGCTGGGCAGAGAAACCTTGAAAATATGCAAAATATGCCGGGGCGAGGCCTTGGGACACATATATCACGTTCACTGTGTTTTATTGCCAAAATCCGAGCCATGAGTCCAGATTCACAAACAGGCAAAGATTCCATGTTTTGATAGAGAAGCTGAAAGGTCACCTTGCATAGGATGTTGGAGAGAGAGGAATGGCCGTTTTGCAATCTGTCCCATCACATAATTTACACTTAAACTGGGTCACTTTTGAGAATGAAAGAGGAGGCTTTTAAGCATTACATGCAGGCTGCAGATAGAAACCACGACTGTCACAAGCGTTATTAGGGCCTCTGTCTCCTGACTCCCACCTAAGGGCTTTTTTCATTTCCCCACACTGAGTAATGATGCTGCTTCTAAGGTGTTGAAAGGAAGTCCAGAAACTCTGAGGGCACCTCAAATAGTCCAGACAAAGATTTGCATCAATAATATTGCAGGTGTCCAAGCAAATACCCATAAGGAATTTGTCTTCCAGGCTCCTCTGTTTAACTCAAGTGTCTTCTCCTTTAAAATTCTTAGGGCCGGGCCTCCCCGGTGGCGCAGCGGTTGAGCGCTGGGTTGCGAAGCTGCCCGCGGCCTCTGCGACGCCGGTTCGACCCCCGGCTGCTCCCTGGCCACCGGAGGAGGGTCCCACATGGCGCGCAGACCTCCTCTGCAGCCCGCTGCTCCCCTCAGCAGTGTACTTCGGTCCTTCTGCCTGCTCTGCTCCCCACTCTGGCTTTGGTGAATTCTCTCACCCTCCCGTGCTTCTGACTGTACCCAGTGCATGTATAAACGAAAGAAAGAAAGAAAGAAAGAAAGAAAGAAAGAAAGAAAGAAAGAAAGAAAGAAAGAAAGAAAGAAAGAAAGAAAGAAAGAAAGAAAGAAAGAAAGAAAGAAAGAAAGAAAGAAAGAAAGAAAGAAAGAAAGAAAGAAAGAAAGAAAGAAAGAAAGAAAGAAAACATGCCTCTATATAAAAAAAAAATAAAAAAAAATATTCTTAGGGCCTCTTCTACATCTGGATGGTCACCAAAGTCACATTGTCAATAATGCTTTGCTGCTCTCAGTTTGGCTCTTGGTGCTAGCTGTTCAGAACAAGCGTGTGTTTACTGTGAACAAACATTTTATAAATATAAAATGACATGAAAATAATTTCTAGAGTTCCCAGCTGAAGCTTTTCATGTAAACATGTATGTACCAAGCTCACCTTGGTGACTTTAAACCTTATCACCGATTTCTGTGGACCTGAACTGTAGGGAATCTGGCCTCCTTTTCTAATCCTGCTATGTCTTCCCAAAAGGTTTTTTCAAAAGCTTATTTTATAGCTTGGTTTATAAAAAGTTCTATTTTTCCTTCAAATAATATAGTATTTTTGAAACAGAATTTCTCCATCAACTTTGGTCATTTTTGTACTATGCTTTGAAGTCATGAGCTGGGGCATTTTGGAACTTATTTAAAAACCTAGAAATCCTAATATGTGTTTGGGAGTTTTTAATAGCTCCCAGCAGGTAGGTCATCCTTGGAGAGAACATTCAGTTGAAGTGTCTGGTTCTACCACTTCCACCTTCACATTCCTAGATGGGATTTCTGCATAGCACCCACTTTGGCCTCCCACTCCACCCTCCTGTCTAGATGCCTGTGCTCGGCTTTGCAATCCTTCTAGAACTAGGTTCTGACCTACTTGTCTGTCCTTCTCCTTGCAGCTCCCATCAAGCCCATTCTTTTACTTTCCCCTTCACATGTGATTCCTAAGAAAAACATCTCATCCCTCCTGCATCAGTGGAAGAATAGAGATGACACTGTCAAGGGTGTCTACTGGATGGGAGGGGTGAAGCAGTCTGTGTCTTCACACACCAATGCCCATTGTCCCCTTCGAAGATAGCTACATGGACATGGAGGCTGTCTGCTGGAAGAGAAGACCTCAACTTTATCCAAACTGCCTTTCTCAGACTGTGCACAAACTCCTCCAAGTGCTGTGCCTGCCCTTCATTACGTGCGTGACCTGTCCGCTGTCTGCTTGCCTTGCACACACCCTTTGCCCTTGCCAAACTATAAACAGGGCTGTCCCCACCATCAACTCAAACACTTGGTTTGGCATCTCTTCAAGTATAATCTTCATATAAACGGTGTTGATATCATCAATGTACACTTCAATGAATTTTTAAAAGATTTATTAATTTATGCATAGAAGAACTGGGGTATAGGCCTGAGGTGGGGGCGGGGGTGAGAAGATTCAACAGAGACAGAGTGGGGAGCAGAACAGGCAGATCTAACAGAATACACTGCTGAGGGGAGCAGTGGGCGAGACACTGTTGTGCCATATGTGGGTTAGCTCCTATCTGGGGCTTGAATTCAGGCCCTTGTAGTGGCAGCATTGAGATTTAACCCCTAGGCCACCAGGGAGGACCCCCCACTTCAATGAATTTTTATGAACTGAACCCACACATGTGACCAGCACCCAGACAGAGACAGATTATTCCTAGTATCCCAGGATCATCCTTATATTTCCCCCCAACCACTGTGCTGCATGGGGTTTGAAATCCACATCCCCAGTGTGTCTTAGCACATCCCAATTAAAGCTGTTTTGTGACGTGCTGGTCCTGCTCATCAGGCTTGAATCACGTATGTCTCTGTGGTTAGGCCCAAGTAGTTGGATTTGGTTTATATGATCTTCCCTTTACATGTTCTTTACCAGCTCTACCTGTGAAGTGCTGTGAAATGAACAATGACTAATTCCAGTACAGTGGTGTCCAGTTGAGTTGTGACCTGGATTTGGTCTCACATAAACAGAAGCATCAAAAAGCTGAGAACTCAGGGCCAAAGATAGCCAGAGCAGGGGTGGGGGGAGGCTGTGCTACTTGAGCAGCTTTCTTGAGAATCTCAGGAGTCCTCCACCTCCCTGTGTCCTCATCACCTGCAGGCAGGAAGGTCTCTGGGCACTCGGGCAGGGAGTTGGCACTTTGTCTGGTGAGCCCACAGCTCCGCATGGGGCATGGCAGGCGGGGAAGAAAGTGAACAGTCTGACAGTGATACCGCAGCTCACCAAGTGGCAGGATGGCCTCAGCCCCCATGGCTCTCCTCTCTTGGCACCAAAGTGTGGTTTACCTGTCAGAGAAAATGCGGAGATCGCTTTGGAATTGAAAGCGCCATAACAAATAGTCAGACTTGCAAAAGTCAGGCAATAGTCCCCTTGGAAATAGGAGAATTTAAATGAGGCTGCCAACATTCACCATTTTTCTGACCTACAAAAGTGACGATTTCATATGGTTCCAACTCATCTCAGATTTCTTCTCAGACTTCCCTCTGCACTTGGAGTGAAGATCAGGCTCCCTTGCCCCACTTGTCCTGCCTCTCACCTCACGTTTCTCTTCCACTTTCAGAAACTGCAGTCCTCTCAGCACCCCACCTTGTCCCCCACCCCCACCTTTGTGACTTATCACTGTTCCCTTTGAACACCTTTCCTCTCTCCTCCTCAAGTTACTCATCCTCCAGGTATTTGTTCAAGTGCCAGTTCCATAGGAAACCTTCCCTGACCAGGTGCTTCTGCCACTATCCTTGGTCTGAGCACCTTTAGGGGACGATCTCAGCTTGCTGTGCGGGTCGGTGTGGATGTGAGATGCCTGTCCCCACACTATTTTTCTGTAAGCTCGGGGCCATCTCTGTACCCTACCACCTTGTTTTCATTCCAGTCATGTGACGTGCACGCCCCCCTCATCTGCCTGATGACCAGGCCACAGCTTTACCTTTGGGTGTCAGCCCTTGTGCCTTAGCTCCTGCAGCAGAACCTGGACAGGCCCCAGCAGATGCCCGGTCCCTCTGAGTCTGGCAGCAAGCAGCATCATTACTGTGTCCGTGCTCTGTAATTACAGGGAGTGTAAGCTGCTACTCCCAGAATGTCAGTAAACTCCATCAGAGCTCATTAGAAGAAATGTGTCTAATTAAACTGCTTTGCTCACTCAGACTTGCGTCTTCTCCTGGGAATTCATAATGACTTTTGGACTCCGAGCTTGTGTGTTCCTGCCTTTGGGGTTTGGATGGGGACTAGAAATGTACTTGCGTGGGGGCGGGGTGGGGAGTGGAAGTGGAGAGCACTGCTCGCCCTCTTCCTTGCCCCGCTTCCCGTGATTCAGAGCATTTTTGGAGAACATCCCGGAAACGGTCTGGAAGCTTGGTGCTGGGCCAGCATCTTGTGGTGGACACATGGTCAACCAGTCTTAAAAGGAAAGGCAGTGCCTGAAGGGCACCTTCAGGCCCTCCCTCTCCTCTGACTTTCAAAGTGGTCCTCTCCCACCTCTCCACCCCTATCACCCCATCCCACCCACACCCACCCACCCCTGCCCCCGCCCCCGCCCCGGGCTAGAACATTGAATTCTATCTGGAGTGGCCTTTTCTTTTCAGCTCATGGTAAAAAACATCCTGGCAACTTACAGTAGCAGGGACTCCTTGTTCTCGGTGCTTCATCCTAAAACACCTTAGCCTTTCGATAGGAAGGCGTGATGAAATTTGATTTTTTTTAAGATTTATTTATTTATGAATACAAGAGCTGGGGTACAGGCCAGAGATGCAGGGGGTGAGAGGGTTCACCAGAGACAGAGGGGGGAACAGAACAGGCAGACTGACGAAATACACTGCTGAGGGGAGCAGCGGGCGAGACAGGAGAGGTCTCCTGTGCTCTGTGGGTTTCTCCCTGGCCGGCCGGGGATCAAAATTGTGCTGCAGAGGCTGCGGATTGCTTCGTAGTGCGGTGCTTAACTGCTCGCGCCACCAGGGAGGCCCAAATTTGATTTTTTTGATTCCTGGGAGTTTGTAACATGTCAAGTTTGGAGTCTTTTGCTTGTGGTTTTTATCAGTGTGATGCTTTATTTCTACCACCCCAGTGCTAATAATTAGCTTTATGATGTTGATTCGCTCCTGTGAGCAGTGTTTGTGGTGATGTAACAGGGTGGTCCCCAGGAAAGGGGGAGGTTCCCTGCCCCACCCAAGGGAGGGTGGAGCTGAGCAGGAAGAGGAGAAGCTGCAGAAGAGACTGAGGAAGGAAGCAGCAGGATGGAGCCAGGAGACCTGGAGGAGGCACATGGAGCCTAGAGACATGTGAAGAAACTGTGCTTGTCTTTTGGTCGTGGACTGGGTGACACAGATGTGGGTGAGACCCATGGGGAGGTGACAATGGCAGCTTTTATCTTGATGTTGATTTTGCTCTTTTCCTTCCGGGCTTGTCTGGTTGTTTCTGACCCTTTTCTGTGGGTCCCCACTGGAAGATGCTTTAGACTTGTGGCAGGCCTTGGGGCCTTGCTCCGGGCCAATCCCATATGGATGGACTTTTACCCATGAGGGGACGGGTAACTTTGGGTGCTTCATTTAGAAACTAGACTCTTTGCCTTTCCTGTATTGTTTCCTAGTTTTATTAAAATTCATTCCCATTAAAGTCTCCTATGTTTTGTGTTGATGCGGCGGATGGCAGAACCCATTTAGAACAGGCAGGTTTGCGGGGTTTGGGCTGCCCCTCTCCCTGCCCTATAACAGTGAGTGTAAGGGCCCAAGGGTTGGCACCTGTCTGGCTGATGGTGCTTATGGAGTCCATGTGGTTTAATTGTTTGGTTATCACCTCTACAATTAGCCTGGTATCACTGAGTCTCCCTTCCCGCTGCTTTTAAATGTGAAACAATCCATTGCTATTTTTCTATTCCTTTTAAGTTAAGTCTCTTCCCTCTTAGGATGCGGTTCCTTGTTGAAGGAAGATTCAGGAGGTATGTAAGTCCTACTAGTCCTTTATAGAATCAGTAGATTGAGCAAATGAAGATTCAAAAAGTAAACTGGATTGGGGATTTTAGAGTCTTTCTTTGAAAGGTGAATTTCTTATTCCTTCTTGGTGTCAGTCACATAAATTCTGGAACTGGAGAGTCGCGAGGGTTTGGGTACAGAGTGGCAAGAAGGTAGAAGATGCAGTGCGAGAGAAGTATGTGATGTGCAGAAGCCTGAATTCGCAGGCCCTTCCTACACGCTGCCTGCTGGGACACACCCTGGAAGCAGCTGCCGAGCTCTACTGTGGATCCTGAGACCCCACGGACATGAGCCCTCTGCCATTTGCTGCTTTGGACCAGGAAAGATGACGGTGGAAGGTGTTCTGTTGTATCTTGAGTCCTTTCTCCTGAACTTGCACATTCCCAGTCATTTGGGTTTGATTCGGGTGATACATTTTTTCAAGATTCAAAAAAAATCAGGTTTATTCACCTTCCCCATTTTCAGTGTGAAGTTCCATCAACTTTGAAAAATATGCTCAAGATGTGTAACCACCATCCCAATTAAGATGGATTTCTGTCACCCTGAAAAGTTCCCTTGGCTCCTGGCAACCACTCTTCTAATTTTTGCGCCTATAGTTTTTCTTTTCCAGAACGCCACTTAATTGGAATCATACCATGTACTGCCCTTGGAGTGCAGCTCCTGTCAAGGAGTATAATGCCTGTGGGAGTCATTTATATTACTGCTGGTGTCAGTTCTTCCTTCCTTTCTAGCACGGGAGGATTGGGTGAATGCTCCGTGATTTATTTACTAGGTGATGGATATTCATCTACTTTCTGTTTTTAGCAATTATAAAGAAAGCTGCTGTAAACAGTCATGTTCAGGTTTTTGTGTGAACATAGGTCTTCATTTCATTGCAATTCATGCAGTAGAATTGCTGTGTCATAAGCTAAGTACATGTTCAGCGTCTAAGAGTAAAACTGTCTTCAAAGGTAGCAGTGCTATTTTTTATTCCAACCAACAAAATACGAGTTAATAATTTATTTTCATTTTTAGTATTATTATTAATCTAATATGTATAACTTTAAATATATCTTTTGTGTTTGAATAAATAGTAACTGGTAGAAGATATTTTCTAAAGAGCTTATTACAGTTTTAGTCTCCTAAAAAACACTCATATCAAATAATGATATCAAATTAAAGGTGACAGCAATTTAAGTGTTTGTAATTTTGAATTTTATAGCATTATAATCTGGGAAGATGAAATGTGTCATTTTTGCTCTTTGAGTTTTAGGATTTTCTTAGGGACTGATGCATTAAGAGTGTAAATGTTCTAGGTATTCAAAAAGAAGTCTGCCTGTTTTTTTGAATGTTCTAGGTATTCAAAAAAACTTTGTAATGCACAAGTTTCACTCTTTTGTTTTAAATGAGTTCTTTCATTAAGGGATCCTATATCCGACATCTTGTTTATTTTTTTGCCACTGACTGAGAGATGCTAATCTTCTAATGCTAGTGGTTTCATATCAATTCCATATAGTCCACACTTCTCTATAGTATATAAATACATATATTTTCAAATGTATGTTTTTCCAAATACATATACATTTCCAAATACATATATAAAGGTGTTGCTTTATATATTTTAATGTAAATTGCTTGGTATATAAATATTCACGAGTATTATATCTTCCTCCTGAGTTGTATTTTAAAAATTAATATAAAATGATCTTTTCTGGCCGCCTCTCCCTGAGCAGCCAGGCCTGCTCTAGCCATAATCATGATATTATTTAGTTTCATTTCAAGTTATTTATGAGACCTTAAATGTCTGCAAAATGGAAACCTTAGCACAGACCTTCCCGGGAGCTCTTGACTGTTCCTGGTAGCAAAAACCAAACCCATTTGTTGCCCCTGGGAATTCCAGGTCTGAGTGGTTTTTGAGTTTTAACCCCAGGTGCCCACATGGCCCCACCCCTCTGGAGGGTGTGGAGTTGGATTTGGATTTGGGTTCTGTCCCTTATACAAAAGACCCTGGAATTCTGCTTCTGGACCACTTCTCCTTGTGAGAAGTACTGGATGTCTTTTCAACCATGAAAGACACAAATTAGTAACCATATCAGTGAGTGCCTCTTCAAAGTCTTGGCAATCGCTCAGTTTTAACAATTAACAGCTATTGTCTCTTCAGAATCCACACCTGTAGGTAGTAGTGTCATTGCTAAGTGATTCAATTAAGGTATTTACTGCACTCATCAGTGTATGAACCCACTGCTCTGGCCTCTAGCATTCCACATGCAAGTCTGCTGTGTGTGCCTATACTGCCTTTGCACTCACAGTTCAGAACATTTTTTAATTCACAACAGAGGGCTTGAAACAAAAATATAAGCTACTGAATGGGAGAAAATATTTGCACATCATACAGCTGACAATGAGATAATATCCAAAATCTGCAGAGAACTCATAAAAAAAAAAACAAAACCTCGGAGTCCAATCAAAAAGTGGACTGAGGAGCTAAATAGACACTTCTCCAAAGACAACATGCAGATAGCCAACAGGCACATGAAAAAATGTTCAACATCTTTTATCAGGGAAATGCAAATCAAAACCACAATGAGCTACCACCTCACACATGTGAAGTCACTTGTTGAAAAATATTTTTATTTCTTTATTTTTAATATTGACTTTTAAAAGGAAGCATTCCTGCTTTCTTTTGGGTCTCATTCAATTTGTATGCTTTTATTTTTTTTTTTTCTTATATCATTGTTCATTTTTGTACAATATTTGATTTCACCCCTCAGGTGTAGTTCTCACGAATCTCCCATCACTACTTTACCTGTGAACCATCACCATAGTCCCTTGTTATGCTTTTATTTTAAATTTATAATTGTTTTATAGTGGTTCCTAAAATTTGTTTTTCCTCTAATCAGAGGATCTTTGTCTTTGGTTTCCTTTTCATCTATTTGTTTTGATTCATTTTTCCTTGCTGATTCTCTCTCTCTCTGTCTCTCTGTCTCTCTGTCTCTCTCTGTCCCTGTCTCTCTCTCTCTCTCTCTCTCTCTCTCTCTCTCTCTCTCTCTCTCTCTCTCTACTTTTGCTTTCTCCTCTCTTCTCCATCCCTCCTCTCTGTCTTTACTTTGGATGACCAATGTCCTTTTTATTTTTGCTTTTCTCTTTCTTGAGGTTTGGGGAAGTATGTATCCTGCCTGAATATTTTTAGTGGATGCTTTTACTTAAAAAAAAAAAATCAATTTAGGGCCTCCCTGATGGCCTAGGGGTTAAGTCTCAGCACTATCACCCCTATGGCATGAGTTTGATCCCCAGCCAGGGAGCTAATACACATGGCGCAGCAGATCTCTCCTGTCTCACCAGCTGCTCCCCTCAAGCAGTGTATTTCAGTTAGTCCGCCTGTTCTGCTCTCCACCCTGTCTCTGGTGAATCCTCTCACCTCCCCCCACACACACCTCTGGCCTACACCCCAGTTCTTCTATGCATAAATAAATAAATAATTTCAAAAGTCATTTAAAACATACATTTTCTAATTAGGAAAGCAAAGAATGGAACTGCTAAAAGAATTCTCTTTGTTTATAATATGGAGCTCAGCTGTCATCCCTTCAAAGGATCATTTGATCTTGCTTTTTGGTTTTGAAACAACATTTTGTGTAATTATTTAAGCAACTCTATGTTTATTGGCAGTCCATCAGTTCTTACTATTAGCTTATTTATTTCGTGATTTTTTTTTCATTTACTTTATCATTTCAGATAGTCATGCATAACTTCAAGTCACATTTTTTAAAAATGTACAAAAAGTCATCGTTTTCTGTATTGCTTTTTAAATAATTCACATGGTTTTGTATTTTGTGCATTTGTATCCTTAAACCACCTTTCAGCCTCTGAATTTTGGTTTTAGTAAATCAAATACTTAGGCTATTGTGTGAGATTGCCTAACTAAACGCTTCCATTTCAATAGCTTTGCCATTGCTTTGATAACACAGCAATGTTTCTGGAGTTTTTCAATATTTTGATGTATTTTTCCTTTCCTGAATGAAATTGAATGGGCATTTATAGCTGGTTTTACATCAGTGGTCTTTAAACATTCGCTCTGTCCCTCTTTGCTGTGGTTTTCACCCAGTACAGCTCTGCTGTGCCAAAGTGGGTGTTCTCTTTCTTCTCTTTTTGCTTTTCTGATACTCTGATCAAAAGGACTAGCTTCCTATAAGCACCTCTGCCAGGGCACTTCCTGGTCTTCCATCTATCTGCAAAGCTTAGTCTTTGGGTATAAATTTCCTGGGATGCAGATTGTTGCTCTCCACTCCCATTCTCCCTGACCTGAGGGTCACTGTCTTTGGGATGTACATAGACGCAGTGGAGAGCTGGGTATCAGGGCTTCCCTGACTGCCAAAACAACACCCAATAACAAACAGACAGTTAATAATACTCTTTTCTCTACTGTCCCTGTTGTGCCCTCCCCACCAACCTCTATTTCATGATACAAACTTTAGGGGTGCAGGGGAAAAGGGGAAAATTCCCCTAATTCCGCTGGGTTCTCAAACTGACTGAGCAGATAAATTAACATCAGACAGCATAATAGGAGAAAAAGACAAATTTAATTACATGCACATGGAGAATGTACACGACTAGACCCCATTACAGTGTGCAAGTTTGGGAGTTCCTGGAGTGCCCCCAGCTTGCCTGCTAATATAATAAAACCCAAAAAAGGAGTTTCTACTTCTTCAGTGAGAACACCAACAGAAAAGGACAACATGGAATTTATAAGAAGGTAATCAGTACAAAGAGAAGGAGAATGTTCTGAAAACTCTGACAGAGTCAGTCATTTAAAATGATTAATTCGTTAAAAAACAAAATTCATATGAATAAATTTAGAGATCTAAGTGACTTCGCTGTAAGATGCATGAACAGGGCAGCATGCATCTTCATTTTGGACAAAATGAAGGTTTTTATAGTTAGGAAGAGGGTGCTAAGTTTATTAATAAAAGAAAAGATAGATTATTTCAGGTAGAGTCGCTTTTCCTCCAGGGAAGGCAGGGGATGTCTTAGCATGCCGCTGGCCTCACTAGTGCTCACCATGGAACTCCACATTGAGTGGTTTAAAGTTATACTACAGGGAGAGGTTGAAATTGCAATTGAATTAGGTATTAAGTTTAGAAGGGCCTCCTGGCATGAACAACTTCATTTTAGGCCTGTCTTTTCTATTTTTAATAGACTATAAGAATCAAAAGAAATGGCTTAACATCCTTAATAAAGTACAGAAATGTATTGTCTCTGTAACAGCTATCAGACTGAGATTTAAAAAAAAACGCAAGACCAGGCAAAATATAAGATTGGCAAGATTCTTTTTGTCCCTAAAGAAACATAAAAATGAGTGGAATTAAAGACCTCAGTACACAGAGAAGAATGCAGAACTGACACTGAGAAAATTAGTCAAGATGAAGGGCAAACACGAAGGTCAGCATATAGAGAGCAAAAGGATACAGTCATTTAAATCCTGTGAACAATACTGATTAAGAGAATAGGTAATAGAAAATCAAGGAAACCATTGGGTATTCAGGTGAACATGGCAAACTAATTGGAATGAAGGAATAATTAAGGCTTAGTTGAAGAAAAAATTGCAAATAAAAAATAACAGCATATAATCATAAGCATTCATTACATTCCAGGCAAAAATCAACAAAGAATGTTCCATATGTGGTAATAAAGCAGCAAAACCTTTCAATATAATGTCAAATAAAAACTCCTGTTAAGCACCCAGGCAGGAAAATTAGTTTACAGTAAATGGGAAAAAAATTCAGACTAACTTCAGATATTTTACAACACTTAACACGTGAAAAAATTAGGTATTTATAGCTTGAGCAAAAATGACAGTGATCCAGGAATTTATTACTTAGTCATGTGGTATGTGAAGGCAATCAAAAAATATCTCAAACATGCAAGACATAAGAAAATATACCATTCAGAGAAAAAAATATACTTGGAGATGTACATCACTGAAGTAATGGCTCAAAATTAGCTCAAGAAAGTTAACAGCAGATATAAAAAGACTCCTGGTCTCTCCCTTGCTTCAGATTCAAATTCAATGTTGTCATGGTGAATTTTCCTACTTAGCTTCTTTCAGGGTTTTGTTGATTGTTTTTGTTTTGCCTTCTCCATTTTCTTAATACAAGTAAATTTATTTCTTGACTCATATTATTTATCCCTAAATTCTGTTGGAAAATTTTTCTTAGGTTTGATTACTATTTAAAACATTAAATACAAAGTATAAGACTAGTGCAGTTATTTCAGCATTTAATTAAAGATAAATCTAACAGCTTGAGGTACTTTGCCGGGGGAATCCCTAATCACAAAGATTAATGATTTGATTTCTTAGAGCCTCAGAGACTTCTAGAACAATTTAATTTAACCTTGGGATAGGCAAAGATTTCCTTAGCAAGACCCACAGAATGCTTAACATAAAGGAAAATATCAATATATTGGACAGCATTTGAAATAAATGTCTTTTCATCAAAAACACCATGAAAAGATTAAATGACAAGCCACAGAGTGGGGGAAGATTTTTACAGCACATATAACTGACAAAGGCACATATCCAGAGGACAGAAAGATTTCCTCCAAATTAATAAGTAGGAGGCTGTCTAATGGAAGGGATGGACAAGAGATGTGACTAGAGCAATCACCAAGAGAACAACCCAATGACCAACAAATATATGAAAAATGCTCTACTTTATTACAGTAGTAAAGGAACTAGAAATTATAACCACAGAGTGACCCCTGCAGACCAGCCAGGACAGTGGTGTCAGCAAGACTGACACTCCCCGGTGCTGAGAAAGATGTGGAAAAGGAAGCTCCATCCACCTGAGTATAGAACAGCATAGAAAGGGGCTCTCACACATTCCCCCAGAGGAGCACAGCTGCATCTCTGCCCCCCCAGAGCCAGCCCCTGCCCAGGCTGTGACTTTGTTTCAAGGGTCAAAGAAAGCCTGGGAGGCCTGGGAGGGCTGGGACTATCTTTTAACTACACTTTTGCAAGGCTGAAAGAGAGGTACCAATTAGTTCAGGAATCTGGAAGCAAGTGTGCGTAATAAAGAGGGACCCCTCCCCACCCAGGAGGGGAAAAAGCCTTAAAACCCTCCTGCTTTACTGCTCAGAGCAGCAATTCCCCTTTCTGAGGCCACCTGCTTCCTCTCTTGTCTTTATATAATGAATTTTGTCCTGGATTCTTTTGAGTGCTTCCTGAAATTCTTTTCTCTGAAGACACCAAGGACCCTCCGGTGTCATGGTTCTCAAAGTTACCACCCTGGAAAATTGTTGGTATTTACTAAAGGTCAAATACACTATAACCAGCGATTTCATTTCTAGTGTATACTCAGAGAACTGCATGTACTTGTCTTCAAAAGACATATACAGGGACGGGCAACATTATTCATAGCACTCAAATAGTGGAATCAACTCAAATATTCATCTACAGAAGAATTATAACAGGGTGGCACCCAGGAAAAGGGGATGTTCCAGGTTCTCTGCCCCACCCAAAGGAGGGTGGAGCTGAGCTGGGAGAAGAAGAACTGGAAAGAGACTGAGGAAGGAAGGAAGGAGGATGGAGAGCCAGAAGGAGACCTGGAGGAGGCACATGGGGCCAAGAGACACGTGAAGAAACTACACTTGCCTTTTGGGCCTGGATTGGTCGAAACAGATGTGGGTGAGACCCGTGGGGAGGTGACAATGGCAACTTTTATCTTGATTTTGATTTTGCTCTTTTCCTCCCAAACTAGTCTGGCTATTTCTGACCCTTTTCTATGGTTCCCCACTGGAAGGTGCTTTAGACTTGTGGCAGGCTTTTGGGCCTTGCTCTGGGTCAATCCCGTTTGGATAGACTTTTACCCATGAGGGGACGGGTAACTTTGGGTGCTTGATTTAGAAACTATATTCTTTGACTTTTCTGTATTGTTTACTAATTGTATTAAAGTTCCTTACCATTAAAGTCTTATGTTTTGTGTTGATGTGATGGATGGCAGAACCTATTTAGAGCAGGCAGATTTGGGGGTTCTAAGGTACCCCTCTCCCTGTCCTGTAACAGATTGAAGAATTAAGTTGTATTATAGTCATACAATGGAATACAATACAACAGAGAAAATGAACAAACAACAATTACATATGCAATCATCAATACATTTCATATCAACAATGCTGGATGAAAGAAGCCATAGACATAAAATAGTATTCTACAAGCTCATGCTCATAGAATATAAAATTCAAACACAATTATGAAGTCAGGGTAGTGGCTGCCTTTGAGGAGTAGGGTTTGGTAATTGGCGGGTACCTGGGGGAAGATTTAGAGAGATTGCTAAATGCTGTTAATATTTTTGTTTTGTTTTGTTTTTTTAAAGATTTATTTATTTATTTATATAAGCACTGGGTACAGTCAGAAGTGTGGGAGGGTGAGAGGATTCACCAGAGCCAGAGCAGGGAATAGAATAGGCAGGGTGATGAAGTACACTGCTGAGAGGAGCAGCAGTCGGAAGGAGATGTCTGTGCACCATGTGCACAGACTGTGGCCGGGGATTGAACCGGCGCTGCAGAGGCTGCGGGCAGCTTCGCAGCCCAGCGCTCAACTGCTGTGCCACTAGAGGAGGCCCAATATTTTATTTGTTAATCTGAGTGGTAGATATATAATTGTGTTTATTTGTAACAGGGTGGTCCCCAGGAAGGGGGGAGGTTCCCTGCCCCACCCAAGGGAGGGTGGAGCTGAGCAGGAAGAGGAGAAGCTGCAGAAGAGACTGAGGAAGGAAGCAGCAGGATGGAGCCAGGAGACCTGGAGGAGGCACATGGAGCCTAGAGACATGTGAAGAAACTGTGCTTGTCTTTTGGTCGTGGACTGGGTGACACAGATGTGGGTGAGACCCATGGGGAGGTGACAATGGCAGCTTTTATCTTGATGTTGATTTTGCTCTTTTCCTTCTGGGCTTATCTGGTTGTTTCTGGCCCTTTTCTGTGGGTCCCCACTGGAAGATGCTTTAGAGTTGTGGCAGGCCTTGGGGCCTTGCTCTGGGCCAATCCCATTTGGATGGACTTTTACCCACGAGGGGGCGGGTAACTTTGGGTGCTTCACTTAGAAACTAGACTCTTTGCCTTACCTGTATTGTTTCCTAGTTTTATTAAAGTTCCTTCCCATTAAAGTCTCCTATGTTTTGTGTTGATGCGGCGGATGGCAGAACCCATTTAGAATAGGCAGGTTTGCGGGGTTTGGGCTGCCCCTCTCCCTGTCCTATAACATACTGAGTTGTACACTAGAGTTTGTACACTTTAATTAATGTCTTTAATATTTAAACAAAAAAATTTCAAAAGACATAAATAGAAAAAAATACCCATTTTCTTTTTTCTCTCCACTCAGATATCCTATTAGCTTTTCCAGTTAGCATTCCTACAAATGTAACCACTGAGAGACACATCCTAACATCATGGTTATATTGCTCATTTGCCTCCAGTGAGTCTCATTGTTGAGAGTCTTTGACGTGACCTTCTAGTTCATCCTTATGTTGACCCCACAGTGATATATTTTGTAGTTTTAGCTCTCTCTCCTTACTCTCTTCTCGCTCTGTGTATCCCTTAACACCTGTTCATGAATGCTAAGCCACATTTTAAAAATGAGCTGCATTTGCATCGTGCATGTGAAATTTTCTTTAATAAATGAGTAGACGCAAGTAATATCTTCTGAGTTTGTTTTTATGGTTTTATAGCACTTTGTCCCTGTCTCATGTTGTTCATTATGTTCTGCAGCTATATTTTAAAACTTCCACTACATTAAAGTCTTTGTGTGTGAGTTGTGCTGTATCAGCTTCTCTTCTTTTTCTAAGCCCTGAAAATTTTTTACTTGAATTTATAGAATTATGTTTCTTTTTTTTTTTTAACCTGGGCAAATTAATATTTTCTATAACCCACCTGCCCGCCCCCAAGTCTCTTCATAAATGGAAAAAGAAATTATGAAAACTCCCTCATAAAGATGCAACACAGATGTGTGATTCAGCCATGGGCTCCGTAGGAGAATAAAACATTCTACTGAAATGACCACTTGAGCAGACATTACATGTTCCTGCTGTTAAATCCTCACAGCTGATGTCATCCTCTGCGTGACTTATTTTCCAAAGTTGATTTAGTCATTTTCCTTCCATTGCTTTTAAGTTTTAAGTTTTGCAACTTGCTGAATTATTGAATTGTTTTCCAGTTGCAGTAGCTGTATTTCATTTGGGACGCAATTCATTACATGACCTTATCCCACAGAAACAAAAGGATGATGGAGACATTTATTTTCTTGGACATTTGTTTTTAACCTAATGACTGTTCTAAACCTTTTGCACTATCTGTTTGACCCCAAACTGGCCAATATCCTACTTCTTCTTAACAAGTGACCTTGTCTTTTTCTTTCCAAGGGATTAGTACCATCTGTCTTGAAATCTCCCTGTTTCCAAATGTCTCAGACTTCACTCATTCCCATTTATTCAGGGAACAAAGGATGTCTAAGAGAGCTGTTCCCAATGCCTGGGTCACACCACACAGAGAAACTTATTACATTGGCTAGAATGAGGCTAAGACATCAGACTTTTTTATAACCTCTTGGGTGATTCTACAGGCAGTCAAGGTTGAGAACTATAGTCTGAGAACTTTGTTCCCTGTTATATTGCAATAACTTCTCCATCCTGTCAGGCAGAAGTGTTTTCCCTCATCATGCTTCTCTTTGAGCTAACGTTCCATCTCTATTGTTTCCTTTTTTGTCCAAGAAAAATCATATACACTTGCTACCACTCATCTCCTTGATCCCTGCTAAAGATTCCATGTGACTCTAGAGAAAATATTCCCTCAAATTTTCCATTCTCTTAATCATCATTGATCAAATGATTATTTTTCAGTTACTACTTACCCTGTCTGAAGCACTTCCCATTGTTCAACACCCCTTTTTCCTTTGACTTCCTGGTTTTGCCTCTTCTACTTCACTGATTTCATTTTTCACATCTTTCAATTAATAGACTGGATCCAGATAAGCGCTAATACTTGTTGCAGAGGCCATGGAGATAAGATCTTAGAAAAGAAGACCACCCAGGCCTGATCCAGCCACTAAGCTTTCACCCTAAACTGGATTCAGACTACAAGGTGCAAATTAAAAAAAAAAAAAAAAAAAACAGGGAGAAGGAGCAGGACATTCCCTGGAATTGTCTGTTAAATCTGTAGATTAGAAAATCTCATCAATATAACTGTTATAGCTCCCATTTATTTCTTCTTTGTTTCTGTCCTTAATGGAGTTTTACAATTTTCTTCACAAAGGTGTCCTACATTTTTGACTGGGTTGATTTCAAAGTATTTTATACTTTTTTTTTTCAGTTGAGATTGGCATTTTTTCTACTTTATTTTCAAATTGACTTATGATCTTTGACTTTCAGTTTATATCTCTGCTCTTTGTTGACACAGTGACATGGGTTCCCTAATTCCAAATCTGACCTTAGGATACTGGGTACCTTTACTCTGCCTTCTTTTTAAAAAAAAAAGGGTCTCCCCTAGTGGCGCAAGCGGTTGAGCGCAGCGCTGTGAAGCTGTCTGCAGCCTCTGCAGCACCAGTTCGATCCTGGCCGGCCGGCCCGCGAGGGTCCCACAAAGCGCAGCGGACCTCTCCTGTCTCGCCCGCTGTTCCCCTCAGCAGTGTATTTCTTCAGTCTGCCTGTTCTGTTCCCCACTCTGTCTCTGGTGAATCCTCTCACCTTCCCGCGCATCTGGTCTCTACCCTGGTTCTTGTATAAATAAATAAATAAATCTTAAAAAATAAATAAATAAGATATTTAAGTTTATTGGTTAATTTGAAGAGTATTCAAACAGTTCAAACAGGATATGCAATAGGATTCCACTCATAAAATAAAATGAGAATCATAATGTTTGAGTTAGTGTGTTCATGGAAAATAATCTGAAATGAATAAGTATACAGCAAACTTTAACAGTGTTTATCTCTGTGTTTATGGAAAACTGTCAGGCTCCAAGTATTTATTCCTGAATTTTAAGTTCTTTCTTTCCCTAAAAAATGTCAGACCTATGTAATTAAAAATTTAATTAAATGTTTTACTTTATTTAATAAACAAATATACTGAAGTATAATTGCCATGAAATAAGCTGCATATTTAAAGTATACAAACTGAAGATATTAATATTTAAGCAATAAATGTTTATAGTACGATTGGACATTGCATTTGCAATATATGAGCATTTCATCACCTATGAAACTTTTTGTTCTCTTTCTAGTCCCTTCTCATTCCTTTCTGTCCCACCACCCTCATCCATAGTCAACCATTCATCTGCTTTCTGTCACTATTTCTTAATTTATATTTTCTAGAATTTTATATAAATGGAGTCATTGATTGTCTGACTTATATTAACCAGCTTTTTGAGACTGGACTATATTGTTTCGTATATCTATAGTTCACACTTTTTTACATTGAGCCATATTGCATTGTACAGATATACTGGAGTTTGCTTATCTAATCACCTCTTGCTGGATAGTGGATTACTCTCAGTTTGGGGCTATTACAAATCACTATGGCCATTCATGGAAAAGTATTTCTATGGACATATCTTTTTATTTCTTTTGGGTAAATATCCTAGATACTACCTAGGAGTAGTATGGCTAAGTCACATGTTAAGTATATATTTAGTATCTAAAATATCTTTCAAGCTGCTTTCCTAAGAGGCTGCACCACTGTGCATGTGGTATAATTGTCTTACAATGGTGACTGTTCTAGTACGGGTGTAGTCTCCTGTTTTGACCCTCATCATTTTATCTGGTGATTGTTTTGACTGCATATTTTAACCTCAAGATTGCTTTGAATACAAAAATTTAAATACTTCTTAGAAATAAGTAGTATTGACACATGGTGGTCAATTAAAAATTCTCTGCTGTAAGCACCATTAGGCCACATGAGCTTGAAGAAATTATGCTAAAATACTGACTGAGCTTATCTCTGTGTGGTAAGATTATAACTGTTTCTTTTCTCCTTTTTGTCACCTGCATTTCAAAAAATAATGTGTATTGTTTTTGTAATTAATAAATGCATGAGACACAAAGAGTGTCCAGTGAAACAGTGAAACGTATTAGAGAAGACGTATAGTTGGACCCAAACACACACAAACACACACACACTCAAACACACATACACACTCAAACACACATACACACAACCACATACCTACATAAACTTTTTTAAGGAAAAAGACTAAAAAGGGAAAACTTCATGAACAAGCCCTTTTTCCTTTAAGTTGCAAATTCCTGAAAGGAAGAAAACACTATTTATTTTTCTAACTCTGTCAGTGCAAACACAGTAGCACTCTTTTTTTGTTTTTAACCAAGTTTGATCAGGAGCCATTTGTCTCAGAAAACTTCATCCCCTCTCAAACCAATGTTAAGCTCCTCTATGAAGACTTATTCTTTTCTAATTAGGTTGTTAGTAGAAATGTAATTCATCACTGTTTCTTCTTGATGGATGAAAATTTATAAAACATAGTTTACAGTTTGTCAATTATTAAATTAGAAATACATTCAAATACATAAATCAATATAACCGAAACAGTTCCAGTATTTCTTTTGGCAGGAAGAGCTAACAATAGCTAACATTTTCATTTCAGAGCTGTTCTTAATTCTCCAGTTTTAGGTAACCAATCATTTAAACCTCTTGGATGAGTTCTTTGATTTGTTGCAAAGAGTCATTAGTCTAAAAAATAACAATATTCTCAAGACAATATATAGATTCACTGAAATCCCTGTCACAATCTCAATGTCATGTTTCACAGACATAGAAAAAACAATTCTAAAATTTGTGCAGGCCACAAAAGATCCAGAATAGCCAAGGCAATCTTGTTAAAGAGGAGCAATGTAGAAACATTGTGAACTCTGATTTCAAACTATGGTATAATGCTGTAGTTATCAAGACAGTGTGTATAGGCATAAAAAAGAGACACATAGCTAGAATGAATGGATAAAGGAAACGTGGTCTGCAATGATGTGTTTCTCAATGACATTTTGATCATTGATGGACAGCATATACAATGGCGGTCTCTATAAGCTATACCCCATAGCTTTGGTATGTATGTAATACATACATACATTTGTGTAATTTGTGTAATTATACTCCATGTCCTCCACATAACAATGAAATCATCTAAAGGTTCATTTCTCGGAACAGATCTGGGCATTATGCTAAGTGAAATAAGTCAAACAGAAGAAGTTAAATACCACAAATCTCACTGTATGTGTACCTAAAATAAGCAAATAATGCCCTCACCTCCCCCCTCCCGCCTCCTCACCCCCCAAATTAACCAAGCTAATAGATACAAAGTACAGATTGGCAATTTTGTAAAAAATAATGATGCTCTCAAAGCAATATATAAATTCAGTGCAATCTGAGGGTGTTAGAGGTGATGAAGAATGGGAAAAATGGTAGAGGAGGTTAAAAGGTACAAATTTCCAGCTAAAAAATAAATAAGACATGGAACATAATGTACAGAATGGTAACTATATTTTAAAATACTGTATTGTATATTTGAAATTTTGCTGCGAGCAAATCCTAAAATCTCACATCGCTGAAAAAATATTGTTACTATGCAGTGATGGATGTTAACTAAATTTATTATAGTGATCATTTCACAATATAGACAAACATTGAAACATTATGTTGTACACATGAAACTAATATAATATTAAATGCCAATTGTATTTTAATTAAAAATTATATTCTATATAGATTATGCTCATTCTGCCATCATTTATTTGCTTCTTTCCATCATTGCAAATCTAATAAGATACTCTCTAAACTTGAGTTCTGAGGAATCTCCAAGGGCAACCATATTCCATAGCTTTCCTAATTATGTGCACTAGTCCCAGGTGATTTTGAGATGTAGGACTTTTGTGAAAAGAAGACTGAATGGAATGAGAGTTTTAGATTCTAAATCTCATTCTCCTACTGGTAGGCTTCATGCTCTTGGGACTCAGTAAACAGATGTTTATTTTGGCAAACCCTGTGCTAACGTCTGGTAATACAACTATACCCAGACAGACCTAGGAGCTTATGTTCTAGTGGGGTTGACAGATATGAAAATATTACAAGTGGTAGTGCAGGGTTCAAGAGTGTTATTGGAACCTGTAACAGGGAACTCACCTAATCCTAAAGACTGTGGGAGGATTTTAGGTCTCTACAAATCTGGCTTTTAGCATCATTTTCTCCTTTATGTAACAGCATTTGGATTTTTCCTTTAGACACGCACACCTATTCTACCCTCATTCTAAATGAGATTAGACCACAAAGCTCCCCAGGTGTTGACGGTGGGTTTGAGGTAGCTTTTACTCAATTTATAGCAGATTCATAAACATGGAGTGGGAGAGACTTACAATATGATCCAGGACACAGGTGTGCTGATGTAGCTCTCCATGGCTGATGGGGCTATGTGCACAGTTGTATTTCAACACGCAGCTTGCACAAAGTGGGGAATAACCAGATCAAAAAAGCTAGTTGAGGCGATTCCTTATTTCATATGGAAAAAAGGAAAAAAATGAATTGCCCAAAAGTTCTATTAAAAAAAGATCAACAAGTGGGGACTAACCCTATCAAATACATAAACAATAAACTCTTAGTTATTAAAACCAGTTGCCAAGTACATGAATACATGACCAGTGTATGAATACACAGTCAGAACAGACTGATAGAACACCTAATAGTTCTGTGTGTCAGGCTGTGGAGAAATAGTCAATTTATATGTGTGTGTGTGTGTGTGTGTGTGTATTTTTTACATCACTGTTCCTTTCATGTAATCCCCATAGAATTCCCACCATCAACCATCAGCATAGTTTCTTGTGCTCTACCCACCCCTGTTCTGATTCTCTCCCTCCCCTGTTGATTATCTCCAATTTATCTTTTGCCTGCTATTTTTGTTTTTGCTTTTGTTGTTTTTTTTCTCCTGATCCCTTGTTTGGTTCCCCTATATTCCTCCTATAAATGATGCCATCCAATATTTTTCCTTTTCCTTCTGACTTATATCACTGAGCATAATCCCTTCTGGCTCCATCCATGTTGCTGAAAATGTTGACTGCTGAGTAGTATTGCATTGTGTATACCTACCATGTCTTCTTGATCCAGTCATCTCTTTTGGGGCATTTAGGTTGTTTCCATACCTTAGTTATTGTAAATATTGCTTCAATAAGTATAGGTGCAGAATGCCTTTTGTTTTTTGGGTTTTTTAAAATTTATTATTTATTTATTTATTTGTTTGTTTGTTTGTTTGTTTTTTGTTTATACAAGCACTGGGTGCAGTCAGAAGCGCGGGAGGGTGAGAGAATTCACCAGAGCCAGAGCGGGGAGCAGAGCAGGCAGAAGGACTGAAGTACACTGCTGAGGGGAGCAGCGGGTGGCAGGAGAGGTCTGCAGGCCATGTGGGACCCTCCGCCGGTGGCCGGGGAGCAGCCGGGGATCGAACCGGCGCCGCAGAGGCTGCGGGCAGCTTCGCAACCCAGCGCTCAACCGCTGTGCCACCGGGGAGGCCCCAGAATGCCTTTTGAATTAATGTTTTTGTGTCTGTTGAGTAGATTCCTAGGAGTGGAATTGTTGGATCGTATGGTACATCCATTTTTAGTACTTTGGGGGGCCTCCACACAGCTTTCCATACTAGTTGGACCATTTTACATTCCCAACAGCAGTGTAAGAGGTTTCCTTTTTTCCCACATCCTTGCCAGCATTTGTTGTTGCCAGTTTATTTTTAATATTGTTCATTCTCACTACTATAAGGTGGTATTTCATTGTGGTTTTGATTTGATTATAAGTGATGCTGAATATTTTTTCATATACCTCTTGGTTATTTGTATTTCCTCTTTGGAAAAGTCTTTTTAGCTCTTCCACCCATTTTTTCATTGGATTGTTTGCTTTGTTCTTTTTTTTTTTTTTAAAAAAAGATTTTATTTATTTATACAAGCACTGGGATACAGGCTAGAGGGTGAGAGAATTCACCAGAGACAGAGCAGGGAGCTGAACAGGCAGAAGGACTGAAGCACACTGCTGAGGGGAGCAGCGGGTGAGACAGGAGAGGTCTGCCCCGCCATGTGGGATTCTCCCTGGCTAGCCGGGAATTGAACCTGCACTGCAGAGGCTGCGGACAGCCTCACAGCGCTACCGGGGAGGCCCTGTTTCCTGTTTGCTTTGTTTTTGTTGAGTCACATGAGTCTTTGTAGATCTTTGAAATCAATCCCTTATCAATTGTATGGAATGCAAATATTTTCTCCCACTCAAAAGGGTGTCTCTTTATTTTGGTTGTTGTCTCTTTTGCTGTACAAAAGCTTTTTAGTTTGATGAAGTCCCATTTGGAAACAGACAATTTTTAACATTAGTAGTGATAGAATAAATTGATGCTAACCTTATGAAGGGCCATTTGACAGTGTTATGAAAGTTACAAATACATGTTATCTTCCCCCAACAATTCTAATTTCAGAATCCTTTTCCATAGTGATACTAGTATGCATACATATATATGTACATATATATAATATGTTGATGATCTTTCATTTCAGCATTGTTTATAGTAGCAGAATATTAAAAGCAACCCAAACGTCCAGCAATAGGGCATAGCTGAATAAATTATGGTACACCTATACAGTGACTATATCTATAAAAAAGAATAAGTCGTCTCTTTCTATATTAATGGGTAACAATCTCTAGAATATATTAAGTGAAAAAAAGTCAAGTGCAGGAATATGATATTAATTATTTTTAAAAGGAGGGAGAAGAAAAAATATATATCTGCTCCTATATGCAAATAGTTGTCTCAAAGGAAAAAAAAAAGAATTGCATGTGGTGGGGGCAGGGAAACTTGACGCATATGTTGAGGAGTGGGAGGGAATTAACCATTTTTTAAAATACATTTTGGTGTTTGAATCATGTGAATGTATTACCTATTCATAAAATTAAATTAAAACATCTATGCAAAATGGTGCCAAAGTTATAAAGAAAATGTGGAAATATAATTTATCCTTGCTCTATAATTTGAATTTTGGGCAAATTTCATTTCAAGCCATGTATTTTCAGACACATGAAAGTCTATCTTTCTAGAATTATTTAAAGTCTATTTAGAAATGGAGACACTCACAGATCTATTTAGTAGCCCCTTTAGCACATGGTGCCGAACTTTCCCAGGAGAAGGAGCTGCAATCTCTGTGCTTCATCATGGCCATGGGCCGGCGTTTGGAGACAACTAAAGGATGGAAATCACTCCTGGGTTACAAGGAGTGGCTCAGATATTCCCCCCAAATGCAGTGCTTTAGCTGTACAAGGAGGTTCTTCTGACATTTCCCTTCCTACTCATGTTGCCTGGGAGGTCTTGCTAAGTTTGTGCCTGTAAATTTGGTATTTCTCAACTTAAGAGAGATATCCATAAATGATAAAAGGAGAATTTTCTGTGTTCTCTACCAGATTACTTTCATAAAAATTAAGTTTTTTTATTTCTGATGTTTTGGTTCAAGAGCGAGAGAGTAAACTTGAATTCCTACAGGGGCAGGAAGTGACTTGACTAAAGAAATGCACGGAGGATGTAGATGACAGGAAGTAGTGGAGACTGCAGAACCTGGCCCTAGTTTTCAACCTCTGATATTAGCTATTTCCTCATCCTTGACAACATTTGCAAACCCTATAAAAATTTATTTATTTTTTTTCTCTTTTTAAAGATTTATTTATTTATGCATACAAGAACTGGGGTGTATGCCAGAGGTGTGGGGGTGTGACAGGATTCTACAGAAAGAGTGGGGGAACAGAACAGGAGGGTTGAATGAAATACACTGCTGAAAGGAGCAGTGGGTGAGACAGGAGAGGTCTGCTGCACCATGTGGGTTAGCTCCTTGGCTGGCTGGAGATTGAACTTGCACTGCAGTGGCTGGTGACAGCAGGATAGTGCTGTCTCCAACCCTTGCACCATCAGGGAATCTCCCTCTTATAAAAATTTAACTGTTCAGGACCTCCATGGTGGCTCAAGGTGTTAAAACGCAACCTATGAAGTTGTCCCCAAATTCTGCAGCACGAGTTCAATCCCCAGCCAGCAAAGGAGCTACCCACATTGCGCAGCAGACCTCTCCTGTCTTACCCACTGCTCCCCTCAGCAGTGTATTTCATTCAAGCTGCCTGTTCTGCTCCCTACTCTGTCTCTAGTGAATCTTCTCACCCACCACACCTCTGGCCTGTACCCCAGATCTTATGTGCATAAATAAATAAATCTTTAAAAAAGTAAATAAAGATTTATTTAAAAAAATTAACTGCTCAAATAACCTTTGGATTAAAATCCCATGAGACATTTTCAAGGCTAAATATATTATGCATACTTTTTGCCATTGTTTCAAGACAACTTTTTAAATTCTAAAGATATTAAACTCCTTTTATAGAGACAAGTTTGCCTTTACTTTAATAGGTATCCTGCATGTCTTAAGTATGTAAGCATTTTCAGAAGTGTGGGACCTCTCCCAAAATGCTCTAGTAAAAAACCTAGCAAAGATTTGGAAAATTTCAGTGTATTAGGATTTGTAAAAAGATTATGCAGAGATACCAGATTGCTAATTTTACTCAAATTGACTAGTATAAATAAAATATATGAATCAATTGTCTGTGTAGATGTACCTGAATGATAGCTACTTTTTCTATGATAAAAAAATGTATAGAGTATTAAGTAACTGACATTAATCTAGTGTCTTTTGGCATGTAGGTAAAACCAAATAATAGTGGACTATGAAAGGCAAATCATTAAAATCGTTTAGCGCAAGTCACCTATTTATAGCAACAGAAAGTGAGGAAAATGTTTGCTAGAATGGGACTAGAACCAGGCTAGAACTAGGTCTTCTGGCTCCCATGACTCTCGTGTCTGAGGATAACCTGGTGTTTTGTGTTGGTCTCGGTCTACCCATTATATTTTTTATAATTTTTTTTTTATTTTTTACATCATTGTTCTTTTTTTTTTTAATTTATTTATACAGGAACTGGAGTACAGTCAGAGGCACGGAAGGGTGAGAGAATTCACCAGAGCCAGATCGGGGAGCAGAACAGGCAGATAGACCGAAGATACCGCTGAGGGGAGCAGCCGGCAAGACAGGATCGGTCTGCTGCGCCATGTGGGTTTCTCCCGGGGATCAACCCATGCTGCAGAGGCTGCAGACAGCTTCACAGTGCTGTGCTCACCCTGCTTCACCACCGGGGAGGCCCAGTCGGTCTACCTATTATTAAAAATGCTATCTGCTATGGATGCCTGGGTCACTCACCTGGGCCAGTGTGTTTCCTGTGGAAATTTATGTAAATGGAGTTCACTGAGGATTTGTACCCTATGCTAAGAAATGGAATTAGGGGCCTCCCCTGGTGGCGCAGTGGTTGAGCGCTGGGCTGCAAGGCTGCCCGCAGCCTCTGCAGAGCTGGTTCTGTCCCCGGCCACCGGGCGAGGGTCCCGCATGGCGCGCAGACCTCTCCTGCCGCCCGCTGCTCCCCTCAGCAGTGTACTTCGGTCCTTCTGCCTGTTCTGCTCCCTTCTCCGGCTCTGGTGAATTCTCTCACCCTCCTGCGCTTCTGACTGTGCCCAGTGCTTGTATAAATGAATAAATAAATCTTTAAAAAAAAAAAAAAGAAATGGAATTAGGATCATGACGTGTCAAGGAGAGAGGAGAGGGTCTCACTTGATGTGAAGGGAATGACCTCATGTGACAAAGTCTTACCTTTAGATGTTTGTCCTGCCTCAAGATAGGTTTATCTGATTAAAAAAAAAAAAGTTATTTCTAGAGATGACCTTAAAGTGGATAATTTCATTCTTTAAAGCACAGAATCCCAGGACCTTGACTAACCTTCACACCATGTGCCAAGGTGACACGTGCTGGATAAAGCCTGCTCGGATCATCTTGGAAACACCCTATCTTAATATTTTGGGAGAGACCTGTCCAAAGGATTCAAGCTCTATGCCTAATCCACCTTCTAAAAGTCTGCATTCTAGCCTGATTAAACTCCCCCTTTTGTACATCTATACTCAGAATTAAGAAAATGGTGCATTGACATCTATATCTGTGTCCTATTGCTTGTTGTAATTCCACACATCCTTGAGTGCCATAGAAAATAAGTCATTCCCATACAGAATATGGGCTGTGGGAGACTGAGGGACTGTCCACAAAGTTATCTAGTTTCTAATCTTCCCAAACTATGTATGCTGCTTTATATAGTACAAGAGACTGCAGATAAGGATCTTGAGATGGGGCTCTTGAGACTAGAATGTATAGGTGGGCCCTAAATATACAACTACAGTGTCCTTCTGAAAAGGAGGCAGAGGCAGACTTAATTAGCTAGAAAAAGCCGACGCAAGCACACAAACAAGATGACTCTGAATGGTCCAGGAGGCAAGAAACACCGGGGATTCAGCTCTAAGATGCTGTAAAAGGCAAGGAAACAGCTTGTTCCTTAGCGACAGTGGAGTAAGTGTGGCCGGTGGACGCGATGTCAGACCTCTCCCCTCTGTATTGTACGAGTACAAATGTCCACTGTTTTAAGCTACCATGTTTGTGGTGATTTGTTACAACAGCCAAACGAAACCAATACAAAGAGTTCCTTGTTTCAGGAATGTTAGTCAAGGAAAATTAGAGAAAGAAATGAAAACATTGCAAAGAATACCATTATAGACTCATAAAGAATAACCAAAGAAAGTTAGTACTAATTATGTTTTTAAAATCTCACTAAAATGGATGATTGTGTTTCTAGAAGAGAAACAAATGATCATATTGACCAAAAAGGAGGAAATATAAAGAAGGCACTAGCCATGATTTGTGTGTTTTTGGCACATGTACAGGTTGGTGAGGGCTTCTGCAGAAAATGTCACAGCTTAAGGCTCTGTGCCCCTTAAAATCTCAATTAAGTCCTATATCACTTAAGACTATTTCTATTGCCAGTAGCAGAAAACGTAATAACCTAATTCAATTGTGCTTTTAAAAAGTAGTTGCTTATTTGCTTACATAATGAAAAGTTCAAGGAAGACTATCTTTTAGGCTTAAACAAGGTCATTAGGACACAACTATTCTGCATCTCTGGACAGTGCTTTCTGCTACAGGAAGTCTCCAGCAAGCCTTGGGTCTTCCCTTGTTTAACCAGTTAAAAATAACAATGACTTAACTTGTGGACTCAGTATAAGCCTAGCTGGACATATAGATGGATAAATGGATAGACAGACATGAGAGACACATACATACATACACATATATGTGATAGATACATAACACATAGATACATACATAGATAGATACATAGAGAGCTAGGGTCACATGTCATGCGTGCACTAATCACTATGATACTCGTTGGATCACATGGACTAAAAATGTAGTCCATGTACTACTAAAAAAGTACACTCAACAGGTAAAGAATGAATGAATGCTGGTAGACAACAGTTATAAGTTTGTTGTCTTTCAGTTCCAAATCCACCATCCCTCTTCCCCCCTTGTATTAATGGAACTGAATCCCTGTGCACAATACTGAACTTTGTCTATAGAGGGCACTGGAGGCACATTGCAGGAGGAGGTCTTTTCCCACTGGCTTTTTCTGCACAGCTGTGTACAGAATTCGGTGGCCCCCATCTACCAATATGTAGTTTTTCAGTTCTGGCCTTTGGTTTCTTGCTCAGTAGCCTTGAGTTGATGCTGTGGAACTGGCTCTGGCCCAGTAAGACCCAGTGGATTTCTCCACTATCCACTGAAGCAGAACATATGAAAAAGCACATGAAACTCAGCCTTGGGGAGGGAGGTTCCCTTTGGTGTTCTTTCTTGGAGTACTCTTTTCCAAACCTCCAGTCAAGAGGTAGAAGCTTTCATTAGTCCGCACCTTACAGATGAGATGAGGAAACTAAGATACAGATAGGAAGACAAAAGCATTTCCTGCCAGAAGGTGCCTGAGATTTGTGGCAAGTTTTCAGAACTCAGCACCCCAGCTTTGGGTCAACCCTGCTTAGCTGGGCATTTTTGCATAAGGGGATGGGTAATGTTAGGTATCTTATGGTATGGTATTATCACGAGAACAGATACATACATACATACATACCTACATATGTACATATATGCATGCACTGATCAATGGAGTAGAATAGAGAACCCAGAAATAAGCCAATGCTTATATGCCGAAAACAAAGGAGCAAAACACTATTTCAAACATAGCAACCATATCCTATCTGAGTCATGGAGTCAAAAAGATAGGGAGGAACACAGACCAGTTGAGGACTTCCAAAAACCTCACCCTGACTAAGCCTAGCAGAGGGTCCATGGGGCGAGGTGAGAAATAGAAGCACCGCAGCTCACGAGGGTCTCATGGGGCCTCACGACCAGGGAAAGAGCTATCTTTCTCTTGAGGAAGAGAAAATGATGAGGATATCAGGCAGAGGTGCGGGACCTAATCCGCAATGTGCTTTAGAAAGTTTGCTCATATGTAGTGTGATCCAGACCAGGAACAGGAAATGGGAGACTCTGAGGGCAGGGCTCTCTATGAGGAAGAGACAAGCCTTGAATAGAGGTGCAGGCAGCGGAGGTGTGGAGTTTGGGCTCTGGAGGTCCTCAGAGTCCCACAGCACCCAGGTGCTTGGATAATATACAGTTGATTTTACAAGTTTTCAGTGAGTTTGTCCCATTCTTGTATTTCCCTTATGGTTATGTAACAGGGTGGTCCCCAGGGAAAGGGGAGGTTCCAGATTCCCTTCCCCACCCACAGGAATGTGGGACTGAGCAGGGATGAGAAGAACTGGAGGGGAGACTGGAGAATGAAGAAGGAAGGGTGGCGAGCCAGAAGGAGACCTGGAGGAGGCACATGGAGCAGAGAGACATGTGAAGAAACTGCACTTGCTTCTTGGTCCTGGACTGGGTGACACAGATGTGGGAGAGAGACTCATGAGGAGGATAACAATGGCAGCTTTTATCTTGGTTTTGATTTTGCTCTTTTCCTCCCAGACTTGTCTGGCTGTTACTGACGCTTTGTACAGGTCCCCATTTTGTCTTCTTTTTTTTTTTTTTTTTTCTTTTTTTTAGCCCAGAGGCAAAGGAGATGGAAACACTAGAAGCTCTCCCTTTGGAGACTGCACTACCAGCTGTTGACTACAACTCTTTTTCCTATTCCTTCCCATTTTTTACTTTTTTTTTTAAGATTTATTTTTATTTATTTATACAAGCACTGGGTACAGTTAGAAGCGCGGGAGGGTGAGAGAATTCACCAGAGCCAGAGTGGGGAGCAGAGCAGGCAGAAGGACCGAAGTACACTGCTGAGGGGAGCAGCGGGCGGCAGGAGAGGTCTGTGTGCCATATGGGACCCTCCTCCGGTGGCCGGGGAGCAGCCGGGGATCGAACCAGTGCTGCAGAGGCTGCGGGCAGCCTCGCAAGCCAGCGCTCAACCGCTGCGCCACAGGGGAGGCCCACAGGTCCCCATTTTGGAAGGTGCTTTAGACTTGGGGCAGGGTTTTGGGCCTTGTCTTGGGCCAACCCTATTTGGCTGGACATTTACCCACGAGGGGATGGTAACTTCAAGTGCTTGATATGGAAATCTTCCCCTTTTCTGTATTGCACACTAATTGCATTAAAGTTCCTTTCCATTGAAGATCTTACCCCCTAGAGTATGTTTTGTCTTGATGTGGCAGATGGCAGAACCTATTTAGAGAGGGCAAGTTTGAGGGCTCTGGGATGTCTTTCTCTCTGTCCTGTAATAGCACCAGTGTGCACAGGGACTATCAAGACTTCAAAAGGCAGCAGTGTCTAAGGACTGCATGTTTAAATTTCCTTAATGACATTCAAAAATAGGCTTTTCTTTCTTAAGCATCGCTGAGGCAACTGGTTTTTACTGACACAGACTGGGGTTCAGCTATGATTCCAGACAGTGAGTTATATCCCGTTTTGTTAAACAAGTCCCTCTTCATTTTTGTACATGGAATATCCAACGCATATTCTTGGCATGGTAAAAGGCAGGAGTTCAGTGGAGACCAAGTTAATTACATCAGCACATTTCAAATCTTTCTTACAAATACAATTCTAATTAACTCCAAAATATTTCCTCTTAAGAAAGTTCCAAAAGTGTATATACTCTTTCTCAAAAGTGTATATACTAAATTATCTGAAAGGAGATTAAATTAAAAAAGACGTTCCTATTTCATCTAATTAAATTATAGAGGTTAATAACACTGGACAGATAAATGTTACAAATAGATCTATACTTTTTAATTTTGACATTCTCGCTACCATTGTTTTTGAAAATTCCATTGACATTAACTTTAGGAAATAACTAGCAAGATTCTGACAAAGCAGTTCAACAAACCTTTGATATTATATACTCCCACAGTTGTCCTGGGTATAGTCAAACACTTCATCATTCTGAGACTGCAGTAGTAGGTGAAAACTACTTCTTATAGTTGGCACAACTTTAGTGGCAAATCCTCTTTAATATGCAATGACTTAATTATAACATCAATAACAAGAATAGCAATGACACTAACAGTACCTGCCATACAGTAAGCATAAAATAAAGCCTGTATGCTTCCTTTGCCCTCATTCATTGAAGCTAAGGTTACATTAGAATCTCTTTTTGAGGCCTCCCTGGTGCTTAGGGGTTAAGTCTCAGTGCAATCACCACTATGGCCTGAGTTCAATCTCTGGCCAGGGAGCTAACCCACGTGGCACAGCAGACCTCCCCTGTCTTGCCCACTGCTCCCCTCAGCAGTGTGTTTCAGTAAATCCACCTTCTCTTCTGCTTCCCACTCTGTCTCTGTCTCTTTCACCCCCACCCCCACCCCACACCTCCCCACCTCTGGCCTACATCCCAAATCTTCTACACACAAAAAAAGAAATCTCTTTTTGGATCCATGACAATTTGTTGCTCCCATCAACCTTTTAACTATTCTTTTAAGTTTTGGTTTAAACCTCTGAGTGACAGAATGCTCAAAATTTAGATTACCCTATTATTGGACATTACTATTTGTTATCTTTACCAAGTAAAAATCTTTACCAAGTAAAAATGTAGCTGTCATTAATTTTTACTTGTTCTCTCTGGAACAACACAAAGTGAGTTTGCTACTCTTCAGGCTCAATTAAGTGTCTTTAGTCCCAAAGTTCTTTGACATTCTAGTTGTCCTCAGCAGCTCTTTTGGAGAGTTGGTTGTCTACATTGAGATAGAATTTTCCAGAAGTATCTGAGCAACACAGGTGCATCACATGAGTGGTTGCCAAGACTACTCAGGCTGAGCTTGCGTTCATGTTGCTCAAATTACCCCAAATTACCTAGAGATTAGTCTCTACCCATCAGCTCGTATCCATCATTTCAGGAAAATTTTAGAGATATGGTTGCCTCTTTTGTGAAAAGAAAGAAATGTAAAACAAGTTTTTAAAGATAAAGTTTAAATTTTTAATTAAAAATTTGAAGGGCAGGCTGTGGTTGCCCCAATTCCCCTACGGTGGCGGTGCAGTCAGCTGGGCCTCCAGCAGTTTGGTGACTGTGGCCTCTACCCTGAACTCACTGCTGCAGCTGCCCTGCTCTGCAAGCACCCTCCTCTGCAAGCAGTCCCCCCTGCACAAAGGACCCTCCCTTAATCACATAGACTGGGGAACAAGGAGGGAATTGAAAGATTCAGAGAGGAGCCAAGTCTCAGCTAATGAATCTCACTGGATCTTAAGAGCTGTGTTGAGAGTGCCACTGATAATAGTAAACTCAGTTGCAATTGTGTTACTTTTATTATTTGGGTGAAGATCAGTAGGGGAAACGGAGACTCAGAGGAAGAGCTGCAACAGAAGGTATGAGCTTCCTCATTATTGGAAAATACATAGCTAGCCCTCCTTGCACTTGACAAAAATGTAAAGCTAACAATAAAATGAGAGTCCCTTTTTATCTGATTTTTTTAATGTTCTACTTAAAATTTCATTACAAAAAGATCAGATAATCATAGGTAGAAATTACCCCAGATCGAATTGCATTTGATTGCTAACTATTAATAAAAGTTCATGCTATGGTGAAGATTATTAAAAGGTATAAAACTGTCATGTCTGTGGGGTTTTTTTTTTTTTTTAGAGATTTTTCTCTTACTTCTTAGGGATGAATTTTTTTTTAACGTTTTGAAGTTTCTTGTACCTTAGCTCTAATGGCAAGAGTGATTATCCTCTTAGATAAAATTTAAAGGATTTTAAAAAAAGTAATTAAATTACTCTATATAAAATGATAAATAGGAAATTTGGATAATTTAATTTTGAATTATTTGGTGATTCCCCGGCCAGCCAGGGAGCACCCTACATGGTGCAACAGACCTCTCCTGTCTCGCCCGCTACTCCCCTCAGCAGTGAATTTCTGTCAGTCTATCTGTTCTGTTCCCCACTCTGGCTCTGGTGAATTCTCTCACCCTCCCACGCTTCTGACTGTACCCAGTGCTTATATAAATAAGTAAATTAAAAAAAATTAATAAGTAAACTGTTTTTTCTGAGTTCTGTGAGCTACTCTAGCCAGTTAATCCAACCAAAGGAGGAGATTCTGGGAACCTCTGATTTGTAACCAATTGGTCAGAAGCTCTGTGATTTGAATTGGCATCAGAAATCTTGTGGAACTGAACCCTTACCCTTTGGTACGTGTCTCAAGGCAGGAGTGTCAGAACTGGATTAAATTTGCAGGGTACAAGCTGGCACTGCAGTGTATTGCTAGGTGGGGGACAATCTCCCACATATCTGGTGTCAGAGGTTGTGAGTGTGAGGGTAAAGGGGGTAAACAGAAACAGAAAACCAACACAAAAAACCCCATTAAAACCTGTTCAATTGTGGAGCCTTGCACGAAAGAGATATGTTTCATAGCCTGGAAATAAGCACATGAGCTCAATACAAGACTTTAAGAACACGTCCCTCTTCCCTTCAGTTTCTCCCTACAGCCCCAGTGCTTGTTTCTTTTCCATCAGAATTAAATCTAAAGCAGCATTTTCCCTGGTTATTTCTTTATTCTTTAAAACTGGTCCTCCCTGTGGTTCAGGGGTTAAGGTCTCAGCCCTGTCACGCTAAGACCAGCCACTTCAGCACATGAATTCGATCCCTGGCCAGGGAGCTACCCACATGGCACAGCAGACCTCTCCTGTCTCACCTGCTGCTCCCCTCAGTAGAACATCCACCTGTTCTACTCTCCTCTCTGTCTCTGGTGAATCCTCTCACCAGAGAGGACTGGGTGCTCCTCCGGTCTGCACCCCAGTCCTTGTATGCATAAATAAATAAAATAAAGCTTTAAAAATTTTTTTTTAAAAACTGGTCCTTAGGCAAAGTTGGTAGCTGAAAACATTCAATGTTTGTGGAATTGATTTTTACACTGTATAAAAACAAATATAATATATTACTTATGAGCTCTTAGCTGAAGTGAAATTTGGGTTTAAGCTTCCTGGAGTGCACATGGCCTCTCCTGCTCCCTAAGAATCTCAAATGATAGTTCTGTTAACTGCTGACTCTGTGCCAAAACTCCCTGTTCAGGTAATGAAAAAGCAGCGGTCATACTGGGGACAAGGTGGTTTCTAATCTTATGGGAAAGGCATTAAAAACTGACATTTGCCACTTAATGTCAGAAGCTTTTTACTTCTTCAAATCCAGCCTTTATTTTCATTTTGTTTGAGACCACGTCACTGACATGAAAGGATGTTCTGGTTGTACCACTGAGTCTCACATCACAGTTTTTCATTCTGAGGTGACCAGCAGACGGACTCACTACCCTCAGGAGCACCTGGCCTACTTGATTTTACCACGTTGTAATAGGGAGGATGTGCTTCCCGATTATCTGACAGGACCTTTGTAATAGGGTCTTGTACATAGAGAGTTAGACCTTTGAGGTTTCTTCTCATATTGAGTCAATGAAAACCACACATTGAAACTGCATCATAAATATATTTTACTGATACTAGAGAGCCTTCCTCAGATGAGAAAGAATATGAACGTGTGGTCACAGGTGGCAATTTTATATCAAATGACCTCACCCTGGGAACATGTGAGAATTGCACCGCTGCAGCCCTGATAACTCAGGAGACAAACCCCAGTTTGTCCCCAGACCTCAGAAAAGCTTCCAAGAGTCCCCATGCTGACTCACAATGGGCTGGAGCAAGATGGGCTGCAATGAGCAAGCTGCAGGGAGTTTGTGTGGGTGGGAAGGACAAGGTTTGCTGCGGTTGTCACAGTGACGGAGGGTGTAGTTGTTGCCAGCTCTTCTTCTGTTCATTCAACAACTACAAGTGAGACTGTTTGCCTGTTTTCTTCAAAACAGATTGTTGGGATTGCTACCCAGAGCCTCAGTCTCCTGGTTTGTGGGATTTAGGGCTATGCCAGAGAAAGCTGATGCCCGTTTCATTGACATGTTTATCTTCGTTATGTATTTATTTTGTTTTCAAGTTATTCTCCTCTTTCCACCTCCACCTCCCCTTATGTTCTCTTTGGTTTTTCTCATCCTAGGAAATAGAGAGGGATCTTTCAAAGAGGGGAATGGATGGAATAATGTAATCATTAAAATAGATCTTTGGGGGCAGGGGATTTAGTACACACTTGTAATTTTGCTCCTCAGTGGTAACAACGTGGTGGAAATGCCAGAACGTGAAATGAGCCTGTGCTATCAATTCATTTGATTGAAATATGTTTAGTTTCCTTATCAAGAACCAGTGAATGAGTACATAGAGATGATATTGAGAGGAAGGGGTTAATCTGGAAATGTCTTAAGAGCAGAGGACTCCTCAGGGACTCCTGACTTTGTCACTGTTTGGTACATGGAAGAATAATAATGGCTATTTATTGTATGAGCCTGTGGTATGTGCTTCAGAAATAATACTTCTGAGTATTTTGTTAGAATTACCTTAGTATGATGGTTAATTTCAGTTGTGAACTTGATGGGTCACATGGTGCCTAAACATGTGATCAAACATTATTCTGGAGGTTTCTTTGAGGGTGTTTTGTATGAGATTAACATTTAAATCAGTAGTCTTTGTGTAAAACAGAGAGCCCTCCAAAATGTGGACAGGTTTTTATCCAATTAGTTTAAGTCCTGAATAGAAAAACGAAGAATGACCCAGCTCCCCTCCAAGCAAGAAGCAAGCCTCCAGCAGGTGCCCTTCGGACCACCAGTGCAACATTGGCTTTTCCAAGTTCTACAACAGACTATCCTGGAACATCAGATCTCGGGGGTTTCCAGTCTGCCACCCCATCCTATGTATTAGGGATTTGCCCACCTCCATAATAACCATGATAACAAGGGCCTCCCTGGTGGCACAAGGGGTTAAGACACAACCTATGAAGTTATCTGCAGCCACTGCAACATGAGTTCGATCCCCGGCAGGCCAGGGAGCTACGCACATGGCACAGCAGACCTCTCCTGCCTCGCTCGCTGCTCCCCTCAGCAGTGTGTTTCAGTCAATCTGTCTATTCTGCTCCCCACTCTGTCTCTGGTGAATCCTCTCACCCCCTGCACCGCTGGCCTGTACCCCAGTTCTTGTATGCATAAATGAATAAATCTTTTTTAAAAAAATGATAACATGATCTGATTCTTTATAGCAAATCTTTTTATCTCTCTCACTGTACACACATGCATTCTCATGAATCTTACTGATCCTGTTTCTCTGAAGAACTCTGACTAATCCAATGGGAGTAACACTATTATCCTTATTTCACATCAAGGGCAACTGAGAGCCTCAAAGAGGACCCACAGACATAAGGTGTGTCTGACTTCACAGCGTCCTACTCATTCACTTTTCTCTTCTGCCTCATGAGAAAGTGAAGCAGAGAAAAATGGTGGCTCCGGAATGATATGGCCTTCAGTCCAGACTTGAGTCTGGCTTCCAGTCCTGGCTTAGCCTCCCTCACACAACCGTTATCATGTCCTGCTTCCATGCTCCTTTGCTCTTGGCTGTTGGTTAGGAGACAATAGGAGTGTTAGCAATTCACTAGGAAAGTCCCCAATGCAGAGCAGCAGAGACAACCAATCCCAACCCAGGTGCTAAGGCCCTTATTTTGTGATGGAAACAAACCCTTCTGTTTCCTCAGTCGCCTGTATGAAAAAAAAACACGGTGAAAACAGCTCTTGGGCATTTCGGTGCGCTGTGTGGCCTTTGTGAGGTTATCAGTCAAACAGTATATTTGGTTTTCAAATCAAGGCATCTATAAAAACCAATTTGTCAGACTAATAAATTCAATTCTGAGTCACAAAGCCCTGCCGGAGGATTGGAGCTTTGAATTCTTATTTTTAAATTTTTCATCTCCAGTCCCGAAAGGAAAAGCCCTTTCCTCCCCCTCAAGGGTAAGATTGTCTCATTCTTCTGATTCATATTCATCTTTCAAGATACAAGGGTTTTTTTAATAGTTCTTTCCCTTTTGAAAGTGGGCGTCTTTTTATCTCAGATTTAAACAATAACTACATATCCCCAGTGCTTGACTGTTTCTGGAAATCTATTTAATTTTACAAAACAAGTTACCAAAGCAAGCATACTTGCATGATTTCCATTTTAATAGTATCATCTCTACCTGAGGTTTGGATTTAGATGAATATGTGCTAATGCCTGGAACATTCTGAGTTTCAGACTCTGCTCCTTTGTGGGAGGGACACCTATTTGACCAAATGCTTTTTCATTCAGGCTTGTTTGGGGAATACGAAAGCAAAAATAGAAAACTTGAAAATCACCCACGTCTCCATTGCTTTGAGTTTGTTAGAAAAAAATGGATGAGCAGGACCCAAAATTGGCTAAACTAAGTAAACAACAAGAAACTCATTTTGGGTAAAGATTAGTGAGGCCTGTGAAATCTCAAAGGGGCTGAATGCCATCAATTTCAGGTGCTCCAGGCTTTTGTGTCCTGTCTTACCTGCCTTGCCTAAAATTCTCATGAGTTATGCCTTAACCCAGATCACGTGTTCAGCCATTGATTCCCCACCCCCCTCCTTTTTGCATTACTTGTCTGTGAGCTCATTTCTGTTAGGGAGCAATTCACTTCTCAAGAGATTTCTCTGAAAAAGCATTTGCTTCTTACTTTGCTGGGGATCTTCTGGATAGTAGAAGGAAGATGGAATTTGTAGTCCACTCAAATCCTTGCTCTACAATTCAATTGTCACATACAGATTCTGCTCACCAATTCTAATTCTGCACCCAATTCCAGTTTCCAGTGTGTGTATGTGTGTGTGTGTGTGATTTATCCTACACCTCCAAGCATTTCTTTAAAACAAGCTGTGTGAAACATTTACCCAGAGACAGTATCAGATTCCACAGCCTAAAGGCTCAGTCCACAAGACCACCCTAAACTGCAGATGCCAATCTCAAGCCCAAGTTGTTACCAGTGCTTCTGACCAACTGGCTGTAAGTCAGGAACTCCTATCACTGGGTTAGATTCATTTGATAAAGTGGCTCACATAACTCAGGAAACCTATTTACTCACTAGATTATATGTCCACTATGAAAGATATTAAAGGATATCAATCAACAGCCAGATGAAGAGATATATAGACTGAGGCTTCAAACAGAAAATATTCTGTCCCTGTGTGGTTTGGGCCCTGCACAGCGGCAAGTGGATGTGCTCTGACTCACCAACTTGGAATCTCTCTGAACCCAACTCTTTTGTTTTTTTCATGGCAGCTTCATGACATATGCATGTTGGAATAAATCACTGGCCATCATGGTTCAACATCCAGCTTCTCTCTCTCCTGGAAACTAAAGATTCCTATCCTCTAAATCATGTGGCTGAGTCTCCTGAGCCCCATCTTAACATACTTTCTTCTTTCACATAGCTCAGATTTGGCTAACAGGGGATTGTTAGGAATAATTTTGACTCCTTTATTACTCTTATCACTTAGGAAATTCCAGGAATTTTAGAACCTCTGCACCAGGAATTAGGATGAAAACCGAATCTATATTTCTTGTTATTAATCACAATATCCCACCCAGCAATTTTTTTTAAAAGATTTATTTATTTATTTATTTATACAAGCATTGGGTATAGTCGGAAGCGCGGGAGGGTGAGAGAATTCACCAGAGCCATAGGGGAGAGCAGAGCAAGCAGACTGATGAAGTAAACTGCTGAAGGGAGCAGAGAGCAGCAGGAGAGGTCTGTGCGCCATGTGGGACCCTAGCCCAGTGGCTAGGAATCGAACCGGCTCTGCAGAGGCTGTGGGCAGCTTTGCAACCCAGCGCTCAACCGCCGCGCCACCGGGGAGGCCCCCACCCAGCAATTTTTATGAGTAAGCTTCCAGTTTCTCTGCACTTCAGTGTCCTCACCTGTGCAGGTATGTATTACCTCCTAGGATGATTCTTAGGATGAAGTTTGTACTTGCAAAGCGCTTAGCACAGTGCCTTACAAAGTAGGTCTTAGGCCTACCTGGTGGTGCAAGGGGCTAAGACACAGCCTATGAAGACGTCCGCAGCCACTGCAGCATGAATTCAATCCCCGGCTGCCAGGGAGCAACCCACATGGCACAGCAGACCTCTCCTGCCTGGCCCACTGCTTCCCTCAGCAGTGTATTTCAGTGGATCTACCTGTTCTGTTCCCCACTCTGTCTCTGGTGAATCCTTTCACCCCCGTCCCTCGCATCTCTGGCCTGTACCCCAGCTCTTGTATGCATAAATAAATAAATATACTTTTAAAAAAGTAGGTCTTAAAGAAAGGTACTGCTTAATACGTCACAAAACACTTTCATATACATTATCTAATTTACCTTTACAATATTCCTATAGCTAGGTACATTAACTCCCAACATCTTTTTTACAGAGATGGGAAACTGAGGCAGGGAGTATTTGAATGCATTGTTCAAGGCATAATCAGTAGTGAGTACAGTAAGAAGACATCCCAGCTTTTTTTTTTTTTGATTTTTTTTTAATATTTATTTTTTATTTATTTATACAAGTATTGGGTACAGTCAGAAGCACAGGAGGGTGAGAGAATTCACCAGAGCCAGAGCGGGGAACAGAGCAGGCAGACCGACAAAGTACACTGCTGAAGGGAGCAGCGGGTGGCAGGAGAGGTCTGGCGCGCCATGTGGGGCCCTCGCCTGTTGGCCAGGGATGGAACCGGGCGCTGCAGAGGCTGCGGGCAGCTTCGCAGCCCAGCGCTGAACCACTGCACCACTAAAGGAGGCCCGACATCCCAGCAGACCTCTCCTGCCTGGCCCACTGCTTCCCTCAGCAATGTATTTCAGTGGATCTACCTGTTCTGTTCCCCACTCTGTCTCTGGTGAATCCTTTCACCCCGTCCCTCGCATCTCTGGCCTGTACCCCAGCTCTGTGATTTTCTTGTCTGAAACCTATAATTTGGATAAGAGCATATTCTAATTAAAGGAAGCCCATCAGCTCTGACAGCTACACAATGATCTTCTTTATCCAGAACTACCAATGGACCCATGCTTGAGTGAAACAAGCTTTAAATGACAATTGTAATCATTTTGTGTTTTTTTTTTCAAGATTTTACATTGAACTAATTGAATTCTACTGCTCAGTTTCTTCCCCTGGAATTTCTTTTCCTATGATTATGTTGAGTTGCTCACTTTTTCCTGAGTTCCTTTTCAGAGTATAAGTTCTCCAGTCTTTTTACCTCACATTTTATCTTCCCATCTCATTCTCCCCATAAAAAGAAAATTTTTGTGGTTTATATACACAAAAAGTCACAAAATATTGGTAGACTAAAGCAATGAGTGCATTAACAGCTTTTAAAATTATGACTAGTTGAGATTTGGGGAAGAAAAATTGAGGGGGTAGGAGAAATAGATGCAAGCATGAATGCAATCTAGTTCTTGCTATCAACCAATTTATAGTTTATATGTGGGATAAATACAAATATCTAAAATTCCAAAACTCTTTTGTGTTCTTAACTGTTTATTAAATACTCCTTGATTGGTCAGAAGAAGCAAAAGGGATAGCTATTTCCTCAAAGGGTTTATAATCTAGCTGGGACAGTAACTTGAAAGAATAGTGAATGTATTGAAAGTGGTTCCAGCTTCAAGAACTTGGGGTATTGTCTGTTTATACATGAATGAATGAAATGGATATTCACATGAGAGCTATAGTACTGCGCACTAAGGTTGTTGGCTGGTTTTCAGAATTCCATCATCTTTTCTTGGGTAGAGGACCATATTTAACATGGGTAAGCTGATGAGAAAAGCAGATCTAAGGTAGAGATGAATTGCTGTAAATAAGAGAAACTGCAAGTTATTTCAGATTTAAGAATGAAGAGAAAATCTACTTAAACCAGTCTTTGTTCTGGGAAGAATTCTTTGTGTGGTCCTCCTTAAAAATGCAAGAAAGATCTAAGGAGCTGTAATTGCATTTTAATAAATACTATTTCAAATAACATCTCTTTGTAGTCACAGGTGGTCTGGGAATTTGCCTAGTGACTAGGGGGTATTCTGAGATAGTAGGTTTCCCCTCCCCTCTGAGTTCTTCTGAAGCTAGACAAACTAATTAACATCAGAGTAATAGGAGGAAAAAGTCAAAACTTAAAAACATAGATTTGGATAATTTACATGGCTGTGTAATTTCTAAAGTAAAACGTGGCAAACCAGGGTTATTTATCCTGTGCTAAGGGACCTTGAGAAACAAGGAGACAGAAGGGGGTTTCACATGACAAGCTGGGGGTGACTTCATATTTAAGAGTAGAAAAGCCATTGAGTTTCTCAGAAAGAGAGGACATGTTCACTGGTAACCCCCCTTCAAACTACTTTGTTCTAGGTATAGAGAGAGGCAACAGTGATCTTTTCTTACAGTAAGGATAGGGCAAAGGACAAAAAGAAAAATAAGAGCTTTTCCTTAACTCCAGGGTATTCCTTGCTAACCACTCAAAATAATCTATATTCTTCAAATAATGGTATTGGACTCTTCCCAAGACCAGCAGGGCCTCCACTGACCTCAGTTCCATGCAACGAGTTAACACAAAAATGGTCTACTCTGGACAAATGGAAAAGTCATCTAACCCTTTGGGGGAGCTCCATCTCACAAACCCAAATATCATCCCAGTGATTGCAAGCCAAAAGAATCTTTTTTCTTGGATGAGACAGCCTTATCAAGGACTTCTGGTAGAAAAGGACACTCAGGACCCCACAGGAACAAAAGGGTAGTCTGGGTTGGTGATTCAGACATACCTTCAAGGCCTGAGGGTCCTCAGAGAAGGAATGGTTTTACACATGTGCCTGTTTTCTAACACAGATATTGAACTATGGCTGAGCAAGGTACTATAAACAAAAAGCAGTTGTAACTCAGTGCTCACTGCATACTACTATAGCCTGCAAATGTTGTGGAGCAGTACATACCCAGCAGGAGAGTAATGACATTCTCGAGGACAGGACCAGGTTTCACCCAGGATACGGTTATCAGGGAGGATCAATATATATCCCCAGGATCGACAGCTGAGATGTCTCTTCATTTAGTGTTCAGAAAAGAACTGAAGAATAGAGGTCTACAAAATATCCAGAGCAGCTTTCTCTGGTAAGTCTCACCTTGGCATGTGGGACTAAGGTCAATAGAGACCCCATGGGCATGAAAAGAAACTGTACCATGACCTTAAAGAACGGAGATGACCCAGTTCAGATGACCCAGATCATCTCCAAAAATAATCTTTGGATTAAAAAACCTATTTTAGGGCCTCCCCGATGGCGCAGCAGTTGAGCGCTGGGTTGCGAAGCTGCCCGCGGCCTCTTCGGCACCGGTTCGATCCCCGGCTGCTCCCCGGCCACCGGAGGAGGGTCCCCGCGCAGATCTCTCCTGCCGCCCACTGCTCCCCTCAGCAGTGTACTTCGGTCCTTCTGCCTGCTCTGCTCCCCGCTCTGGCTCTGGTGAGTTCTCTCACCCTCCGGCGCTTCTGACTGTACCCAGTGCTTGTATAAACAAACAAACAAACAAACAAATAAATAAATAAATCTTTAAAAAAAAAAACTTATTTTATGGCAGGGCATAACCCTCTCCTTGTCATTTGAATCACCCTCCTCTGCCCTCGACACCCCAGACCCTCATCCTATTCATTAGCTCAAGAACAAAAACCATCAGTCTGTCTCATTTATTCTAGAATTTACAATCATGTAAATTTACAATCATGTAAATTCTCCATCTGATGTTAATTTTTTTACCTGACCAGCCTGAAAGAACCAGAAGGGGAAGGGAAGGGAAGGGAATTTTTTTTGTGCCCCTATAGAACGGAATTAAAATTCAAACTACACTGAGATGTAATTTCTCATTTTTTCAGATTGGCAAAAATTTAAAAGCTTGGCCTACATTCTGTTGGCAAGACAGCGGGGGAAGTAAACACTCTCAGTGAGTGCTGCAGGAGAGCAGAATGTGCAGTCTATACAGAGAGGAATTTAGTAATATCTCACCAGCTATATATGCATTGACCCTCTGGCCCAACAATCCCACTCTTATGGATTTCGCCTGAAGATAAAACTCCAATATATGAAAAACACGCACACACAAAGTTATAAATTGCAACACTAATTATATAGCAAAATGTTGGAAAAAACTTAAATGCCCATCCTAAGAAATAAAGTACAATTCATCCTCACAGTGGATTTCTATATGCAGCAGTAAAAATTATGAAGATGAGCTGGTTAAACTGATACAGAGGTTTTAACTGCCATAGTATATTGTTAAATAGAAAAGCAAGGACAAAGTCATTTCTATATTGTACCAGTTTGTGGAAGTAAAATAGAGAGAGAATATATTTGTTTATTTTTGCAAAGAGAAACAGAAAGCATTATCTTGAAACTAATAGAACTGGTTACTGATGGGAGAATGATCTTCTAGAAAATATCTTTCTGGGGCCTCCCCAGTGGCACAGCGGCTTGAATACAGGGCTGTGAAGCTGTCCGCAGCCTCTGCAGCGCCGATTCAATTCCCGGCCGGCCAGGGAGATTCCCACATGGCGAGGCAGACCTCTCCTGTCTCACCCGCTGCTCCCCTCAGCAGTGTGTTTCGGTCTTTCTGCCTGCTCTGCTCCCTGCTGTCTCTGGTGAATCCTCTCACCCTCCCGCATCTCTGGCCTGTACCCCAGCACTTGTATAAATAAATAAATCTTAAAAAGAAAAATGCATGAAAAAAAAAGAAAGAAATGTCTTTCTGTACAACATTGGCTTGACTCCTATAAAATATTGACATTAATGTTTTACATAATGTTTCTGTGCAACATTGGCTTGACTCCTATAAAATATTGACATTAATGTTTTACATATTCAAAAATGAAATTAAATCAACAAGAATTGAACTTTTTTCATCTCTGTAATTCAGCTTTATTTTCCACTTCTCTCCTTATGTATGTTCTTTTAATTTCTCAAGCATAATTACAATAGTCATTTTAATAGTTATGTCTAATTACTCCACCACCTCTATCATTTGGGGATTATTTTCCTGCTTCTTGACATGTCTAGTAGTTTTTGACTGGACATTGTGCAACTTACATGATTGATCATATGATTTTAAATACTTTTTAAAAAGTTTTATTATGTATGCAAGAACTGGGGTACCGGACAGAGGCGTGCGACGGGAGGTGAGAGGATTCACCAGAGACAGAGCAGGGAGCAGAACAGGCAACTGATGAAAAACACTGCTGAGGGGAGCAGTGGGAGAGACAGGAGAGGTCTGCTGCACCATTTAGGCAGATCCCTGGCCAGCCGGGGCATAGAACTTGCGCCGCAGAGGCTGCGGACAGCTTCACAGCGCTGCACTCAACCCCCGGCACCCCCAGGGAGGTCCTTTATTATCTGATTTTATTGTGTTTATAGAACACTAGTCTTTATTCTGCTTGGAAGATAGATTCTTTCAGTCCAATTTGAGTCTTTTGAGGCTTGTTTTTAATGCTTTGCTACATCATGTTTAAAATGATCTCTGCTCGGGCCTCCCCGGTGGCACAGCAGTTGAGCGCTGGGTTGCGAAGCTGCCCGCAGCCTCTGCAGCACCAGTTCGATCCCCAGCTGCTCCCCGGCCACCGGAGGAGGGTCCCACATGGCGCGCAGACCTCTCCTGCCACCCGCTGCTCCCCTCAGCAGTGTACTTCAGTCCTTCTGCCTGCTCTGCTCCCCGCTCTGGCTCTGGTGAATTCTCTCACCCTCCCGCGCTTCTGACTGTACCCAGTGCTTGTATAAATAAATATTTCTAAAAATAAATAAATAAATAAAATGATCTCTGCTCTTGTGATAGTCAGTCTCACTATTCAGACGCTGCCTGCTGGTATTCTACTTCATGCTTTGCGAGATTGCAAGGACACTCCACTGTGGCCAGCTGAGACTCAGTATTCCCAGCCTTGTGTGACCTCTGGAAGCTTTGCAACCCAAACACCTAGCACAATTACTCTTTGCCTTGCAGAGTTTTACCTAGTATATGCACACCTTATCTCAGAAAGACTTAAAAGAACTTTTTTCCTTCAAAGCTCCTTCTCTGGAAATCTGCCCTGTAACTTCCAGGCATCTTAAACTCTGAAGTCTGATATCTGTCTCCTTTGTTTGACAAGACAACGCACTCTGCCTGAACTCCCTTTATCATATCGTTCTGCAATGTGCCTCCAGACAAAGAGTCAAGGAAATTGTGGAAACTACTTTGCTTGTTTCTCTTCTCTGCAGTATCACAGTCCTGCTGTGTGTCTTGTTATCCAATTTTCTAATTGCTTAAAGTATAAAAGTAAATCCAGTGCTTAATATACTACATCATGTCTGTGAGCAGAAAATATTATGTAAAATTTCCTAGCTCTCTGGGCCTCCCTGGTGGCGCAGGGGTTAAGACGCAACCTATGAAGCAATCCGCAGCCACTGCAGCATGAGTTCGATTCCTGGCCGGCCAGGGAGAAACCCACATGGCGGGACAGACCTCTCCTCTCTCAGCGCCCACTGCTCCCCTCAGCAGTGTACTTCAGTCTGTCTGCCTGCTCTGTTTCCCATTCTCTCTCGGGTGAATCCTCTCACCCCCCACATCTCTGGCCTGTACCCCAATTCTTGTATAAAAATAAATAAATCTTTAAAGAAAAATTTCCTAGCCCTGTCCATGTAAGAATTGTTAAGAAGTGATATTCCAACAGCAAATAGCATGTTCAGTAGCCAGATCCTAATTTCTAAATCTCATTCCCCAGTAAATACCAATAACAACAGCAGTAGTAATGCAAACCAGGGCTTCCTTGAGAAATTCCTCATATCAGATCTAGGGTAAAGAAAGTCAAAGTAAGCCTAGAATTACCTTCTGTTTCTGCCCAAAAGTAAGGCAACACTCAGAAACTAATGGAAACGTCTAAAGGACACTGGAACCAGCTTTAAAGGGCTCCTTTGGACAAATTTGGGAGCTTCCCAACTTACAATAATGGTAATGGATTTTAACCTATTGAATAAAAGAAGAATCTATGAATTCACAGTAATATGAAAAGGGTACAGAGAAGCATTTGTTGACAGAAGAATGCTAGTTAATAAAAATAAAACGAATGATGGAAAATTAGCATTTTGGAACCACTAATGTAATAGCTGTCTCCAGCAACTTCATCAACAAATGCTAAAGCCAGCCTCCCTGGTGGGGCAAGGGGTTAAGCACCGCACTTGGAAGCAATCCAAAGCTTCTGCAGCACAAGTTCAATCCCTGGCCTGCCAGGGAGCAACCCACGTGGCGAAGCAGACCTCTCCTGTCTCGCCCTCTGCTCCCCTCAGCAGTGTATTTCAGTCAGTCTGCCTGTTCTGTTCCCCACTCTGTCTCTGGTGAATCCTCTCATCCCCTACACCTCTGGCCTATGCCCCAGCTCTTGTATGCATAAATAAATAAATCTTTAAAAAAAAAGAAAAGACAAATGCTAAAGCAATTGGGTAAAAAGCTGATGGGTCACAGGTATTCATACATTTTCCAAAGTATCACACCAAGGATTATTAGTTAATTACAAAGGGAAAAACACACCGTGATAATGGAGGGACCTATCTTTTTTTTTTATTCCCCCCCCCCACCCATGGACATTATCTTAAAGAAATACTCAAACAGCATCACCAGTAGCAAAACTTAGTTTTAGTGCCTTCTAACATAAGGCACTGAGGACTTAAGTAACTTAAGTTGTTGCCAGGAATAAATTTAGTTTGAATGTAATTATGAGAAAATAAGTGTACAAATCCAGAATATGAGACAGTATAAGAAAGCTTGACTATATCATTAAAAAATGTAAATGTCATGAAAAGAGAAAGGTAGGGAACTATTCCAGAGTTAAGGATATTTTAAAAAGACATGACAACCAAGGCCATTATGTGATGGTTAATTGGATATGAAATAAAAAATAAAGGTAAACAAATTTTTTAAAACCCAGTGATATCACAATGGAATATTATGCAGCAATCAAAAAAGATCAACTCATGCATCTTGCAGCAACATGGATGGAGCTGGAAGGGATATGCTCAGTGAAATAAGTCAGAAAGAAAAAGAAAAATACCAGATGGTCTCACTCATAGCTGGAATTTAGAAAACCTAGATAAGGGACCAGGAAAAAAACTAATTATAATAAACTAAAAATCAAAATCAACAAACAACTATAAACCAGAGACACACTACAGGGGGGTGAGAAAGAAGTAGGATCAAAACAAGAGTGGTAGGAATTGTACAGGGACTATAACCAAGATGAAAATGCATATATTGTACAAAAATGAAAAATGATGTAAAAAATATATTTAAGAATAAAGATATATGAAACAATCTAAAAAAAAAAACAGTGATACTGGACATTGGGAAAATTGGGGAAAATGAAATACAGAGCATAATGTTGTTATATTAATGTAAAATTTCTTGAGTGTGGTCAGCAGAAGGATGTCCTTGTTTTTGGAGCTGTACACTGAGGTATTTACAAGTGAGGTATCATGAAGAGTACTTTCAAATGGTTCAGCAATCACAGCAGGGGGTGGGTGGGAAACTGATTTTCCAGATGTGAATCAGGTGCTTGCATAGTCAAGGACTAGAGTCAGCCCCCCAGAACCATAAATCCTATGGATGATAGCTGTTAGAAGAAAAACTGAAAAATAGGTATCTACTTGCTGCACCTCCCCCTGCAGTGACCGTCAGGGCTAATGGCTGTTGCCATGGTCCCTGAGGTCCGGCGTGGGCAAGGAACCATGTGTGCAGGGGGAGAACAGCAAACTCCCTAAGATGCAGAGAAGCTGAATGCCTGCCAAGAGATAACGACTACCAGAAGCTGCCACAAAGATGATTAAAAGAAATGCTGACCACCTGGAACCTTATCTCGCTTTCTCAAGGCCCACAAACTTTATTCTGCTACAACTGTCTTTCTAAAATCTTTCCTTTTTCTGGTCATTGATTGCTAATTAAAAAACATATGTAATTTAATAATTAGGCTAATGCAAATGAAACATTACTAAACACTGTGTTATAATAGAATTGTTGGTTTAATAATCTTTCTATTATGTGCTTGACTTTTGTACCGTTGATATTAACTGCATTATAATATAAATTCACCCATGACAATTAATTATGAGTAAACATGAGTAGGTAGTAGTAGTAGTAGTTAGTACAACAAGAATATAAGAAAGAGTTAATAGCCTGTCTACTTAGGAATGCGGCTAGGTCCAGATGTATTTTGGACATAAATCACTGCCCTGTCAATGATAAGCTAAACCTATGAGCAAGCTGATTTCTTTGATGTTCACGGATCCTATGCCTTTAGAAAAAACATATACATACTGGCCACTAACTTAATTAAAATTGCACTCAGATTTACACTCTCTCTTGAAGTGTGTCTGTTTGTCATCTCTTTAACCAAATCCCTGACCACCCTGCGCAGTCTCTCAACCCTGAGACGGCCTCATCGTTCACTGCTGTGCTGGTCCGCGGCATCTACTGTCTAGACAATGAATAAATTTGATATCTTAACAGGATGCTTCTGGAGTTATATGAAGTACAGATTAAATTAAAGGCAATATTAAAATAATCTAGGTGGGAAAAAGTGGACATAAGCCAAGACAGTGATAATGGATAGGGAGAGAAAAGACTTGCACAATAATTTGTAGGCAACTGAAGGCCTTGATGATTAAATTGGCTACTTCTTAGGAGTGTGTGCATGTGTAATCTTGAAGTAGAAACTATGAATATCTTTTTATTTTCTTATTTCCAACATTTAAAACAGGGTTTGTGTGCAATATGGAACAGGGCTGGGAAAAATCAGATTGAGTAGATAGAAATTAATTTCAAGTGGAGATACCTGGGAAGACTATTTGAAAAAAGTAGTTCTTGAAATATGAGTGTGTTACTGAAATCCGTTAGCTATTAATTAGGAATTTTCAAGTGATAAAAAGAAAACAAAGTTGGACAGAGAACTTAATTCCAGAGCTGACCATTACCTGCCATACGACCTTGAAGATACAACCTTTCACCAAGTCTGCATTTCTTCACTGTTAGAAAAAAGAAGTTGAATCAGATAATCCCAAAGTTTCTTGCATCTCTAATAGTCTATTTAAAAAATTTTAAAATACCACAACTTTCGTGAAGTGTCAACTTGCATATGGGATATATAATCATGTTAACATAATCTGAATTACAGTATACCCTTTCTTAAAAAATTAAATCCTCACTGCCTGCCTCCTAACTACGGACTATGAGGGTTAACTCTTTGTCCAGTCAATCACTCTTTTATGAACTAACCCGCAGATGATATGGACATGGAGAAACGAGGGCTTAACTGGTGCAGAGAGTGTCCAATTTCCCTGAAGCTCAGTATCCTCAAGATTAGGGACAGGTCCCAAAGAAAACTGTGGTATTTTAAAAATTGAGTTTCAAAAATCAAATTTTTATTGTTTTAAAAGATTTATTTATTTATTACAAGAACTGGGGTACAGGCCAGAGGTGTGAGGGTGAGAGGATTCACCAGAGACACAGTGGGGAACAGAATAGGCAGACTGACTGAAATACACTGCTGAGGGAAGCAGCAGGCAAGCCAGGAGAGGTCTGCTGAGCCATGTGGGTAGCTCCCTGGCTGGCCTGGAGTTGAACTCGTGCTGCAGTGGCTGCAGATAGCTTCATAGGTTACCCCTTGCACCACTAAGGAGGCCCCCAAAATCAAATTTTTAAATCACCTAAGAAAATAGTTGTTTGTAGGTCATTTCCATCTACCCACTAATATCGGAGCAAATAGGGAACTTGTTTAGTACCAGGATAGCAGGGGTGGCTCTCACAGGATGCATGTTCTGGTTGTCCACTGATAAGCTGTGAGGAGGGACATCATTGTCTTTGGTTTGAATCACAGTCTATTATCCTGCCATTCATCTTGCTCTCAGAAGTTTCTGAGGGTGTTTTGGAATTAAAGCAATATTGCCTTCTTTCTAACATATTCCTTTCCTTCTTCTCTTTATTTTTTCCCTTTTTAGTTCTAGAATAATTGCTTTCTGAAGAGAAAATGTCAAGGAGTATTAAGGGATAAAATTTTGATTACTGAATGATTTAGGTGATGTCATACATGTAAGAAATGTTACTATATTAAAAATCTCTGGAGAGTCCTGTCACTTTCTCTAGCTTTTATTCAAAACAAGGAATAGGTCTTACATGATCAAACTGAGTTTCTCAAACTAAACCACATTTATAGAAAAAATTTTCTGTATTGGAAAAGGAGATCCTAGACAGAAAATAAAGTACTGAGATGTGGAAAGTGGATGAGGAAATAAAATGTTCTAATCTGTTTCATTCCATAAAATTCTTTCCCGTGATCACAGGTCAGCCTGACTCAGAGATTAAACCCTGTCTTAATGGTAGAATTCTAGCTGTGGACAAGAGCCTTGCTAGGGCATAAGATGGTGCAAATTTAATGAGACAAATACGAATTCCCCATCATCACTTTAACTTCACTCAGCTGTGACTGCAGAATTTGCACTGACCTCAGGCCAAGTGTTTGAAACTGTTCAAGTGCCTAGTGGCCAAAAGAAGATTATGGATTGGTAACAACTCAAGCAACTTTTCCATCACTGTCATGTTCACTAACATATTCACACTTCACCTTTGTTTGAGTTTCTGTTTCCTTATGCATAAGAAATATTTACTGACCATTCTCCCCACCTTTTGGAAGAAGCCTCCACTCCCCCACCTTGCATTCTCCTGCCCCATCCAGTAAAACCTGGACTTCTAAACACTAACTGTGATAACAAACTGTTAAATCAGCAGGTCTCTTTCAGGTTAGAAGTAGTGGAAATGACATTACAGGTATAAATAGACATGTAGGAGACAGAGTTTGTCAGGTTAACCAGTTAGGATTCTCGTGGTTATATGGATTAGAAAACACCAGTTCCTTTCCTGAGAAAATTTGCTATATCCCAAAGCAGATAGGGTTAGACATAAAAGTCCCCAGGGTTAGTGGAGTTGTTACAGGGTAGGGAGAAGGGCACCCCAGGCCCCCCAAACCTGCCTGCTATAAATAGGTTCTGCCATCCGCCACATCAACCCAAAACATATGAGACTTTGATGGGAAGGAACTTAAATACAAGTAGGAAACAATACAGGAAAGGCAAAGAATACAGTTTCTAAATCAAGCACCCAAAGTTACCTGTCCCCTCGTGGGTAAAAGCCCACCCAAGCAGGATTGGCCCAGAGCAAGGCCCCAAAGCCTGCCACAAGTCTAAAGCATCTTCCAGTGGGGACCCTCAGAAAAGGATCAGAAAAACCTGACAAGTCTGGGAGGAAAAGAGCAAAATCAAAATCAAGACAAAAACCGCCATTGTCACCTCCCCACGGGTCTCTCACCCACCTCTGTGTCACCCAGTCCACGACCAAAAGGCAAGTGCAATTTCTTCACGTCTCTCGGCTCCATGTGCCTCCTCCAGGTCTCCTTCTGGCTCCATCCTGCTTCCTTCCTTCCTCAGTCTCCTCTGCAGTTTCTTCTCCCTGCTCAGCTCCAGCCTCCTTTTGGGTGGGGCAAGGAACCTGGAACCTCCCCCTTTCCTGGGGACCACCCTGTTACAATCCCCACTTTTAATTTTTATTCCACCATATCTGTGGTGGCACAGATCTCAGGGTGTAGTCTTAGGAGACAGTCTTTTTTCAGGTTTACAACGTATGAAAAAGAAGCAACAATTAGTCAGCAGCATTGTCCATGAATGTCCAGTACGACAGTTTTTCATTCTGGAAAATAGTCCATTATCCAAGCCAAAAAAAAAAAAAACACATCTGGAGGCATTAGCTAAAACAAAACAGTAAATATATCAAAATCACAGGGGAAAAAAAATCTTAAAATTGGTTCACTTATGTAAAAAATTTCTCTCAACCTTGATCCCAAATTGTTTCAACCGCATAGCAAAAGTTCACAAACTAAATCTACTTTCAAGCCATGTTATTCATTTTTGCATAAAATCACAGGGCAGAATAATTAAACAGTAATTTTAGCTGGCTTTGTTGGAATACTCCATATAGGATCAAACAAACTCTTGGCATCTGGTCCACGTAGGCTTCAAGAACAAAGTTGATCTCACCAGACTCCACCCTGAGCTTCCTCTTCTCACGGGTACCAGAGCTTTTTCGTTTTCTGGGTTGTCCAGTCCTGCCAATGGAGGCAAACTTCCTCACCTTCTTTGGAGGTCTCTGGAACCCTACAAACAAAGCAGCAGGTTCTCTTCTTCTTGGTTCAGTTCTGTTTCAACTTCCTGGAAGAACTCCATTCAAAGCCACACAATGAAACCCATCTCCAATTGTTTTTGTTTTAAGCAGACGAAATCCCTATGGAAGTTACGCAAAAATAGGCATTGACATGAGTAGTTAAAAATTACTACCACTATTTCCATGCTGTGTTGGTATCAAGGGGAAAGAAAATGCAAACACAAGTTAGCTCTGCTGAAAAAAAAAATTAACATTGCTGTCAGTCAAAACAAGAAAACTTTGTTGAATCAGAACAAAATGCAACAAAATTTCCAGTATTATGTCAAAACTTAGTAAAAATCAGGTATATCTCCAACAATCTATTCGGTCCTTTGTAGGAAAAATTTTTTTTAACCCATCAAAAGTTCCATCAACAGGAATCTGTTGAGGCCTTTCCCCCTATTGTTTACAGAAACGATTTCTGTAGATATCAAACAATTAAAGTACACAATATTACTGTAACGGGGGGTCCCCAGGAAAGGGGGAGGTTCCAGGTTCCCTGCCCCACCCAAAAGGAGGGTGGAGCTGAGCAGGGAGAAGAAGCTGCTCTTTTCCTTCCAGACTTGTCTGGTGGTTTCTGATCCTTTTCTGTGGGTCCCCACTGGAAGATGCTTTAGACTTGTGGCAGGCTTTGGGGCCTTGCTCTGGGCCAATCCTGCTTGGGTGGACTTTTACCCACGAGGGGACAGGTAACTTTGGGTGCTTGATTTAGAAACTGTATTCTTTGCCTTTCTTGTATTATTTCCTCATTGTATTAAAGTTCCTTCCCATTAAAGTGTCTTATGTTGTGTTGATGCGGTGGATGGCAGAACCCATTTAGAGCAGGCAGGTTTGCGGGGTCTGGGGTGCCCCTCTCCCTGCCCTGTAACATTACAAGGTGACAATCACCACTGACAATTTACATACATATCAGGTACTATGAGGTTTTATACACGTTTTAGAAAACTGAGCCATAGGGCAAGTTAGGGTAATTAGGCAGTTTTAGGGACATTGCAGGAGGGGACCTCCTAAGAGTTAAGGAAGGCTTCAGAGATAAGGACAATGTAACTAATTCCGCTGGGAATAATAAACATCCCAGGACCAAGGACAACATTGTTAACACTGGCCTCAGTTTCCCTCTGCCAATAAAGGGTGGTGGAGTTTGAGGAAATGGAGAGTGGTTTAATTTATTGACATATTAGGAGGGCAGCAGACTCATGCCTGAAAGGCCACCGTCCTGCCCTTTTGTCAGAGTGCAGGGAAATTTATGCAAGGGGGAGATGAGAAGGGGTTAGCACTGAGACCAGAGGGCACCAGCCTGTTTTTCTTCAATAGCTGATGTTTAACTTTCTCTTCCTTAAAATGCAGGGGCGCTCATCTGGGAGACTGGGCCATAAAGACAAATCTTTCACACAAGGGGGAAGATGCAACAAATGGGGAGAGACAAACCTGTTAGATAAGAAATGTGAAGATCCCCAGCTCAGTAACAGTGAGGCCCCCTGGCCACTAACCAATCAGGGAGAGACCACTGAAATTTTAAGATAATGAGGGAAAGAAAGTACAAACATTCCTAAAGCAGGCCCCTCCCAGGTACCCTTACCTGGGAGTCTTTCTTCTTTGTCCTTTTTCTTAAAATAAACTTTTCTTTCTAAGACAAGATTTGTTTCTCTCTGCTTACCTATCTGAAAGTCTGTGAATTCCTTTTTACAGTTTCACGAAACAAGAACTTGTGGTAAACCAGCAGCAGCAGCTGGAGAGTAACTGCACACGCAGGCATCAAAACAAATGTTAACATTTCCGTACATGTCAAAGTGTTGCCATTTTCCCAAATGACAATGCTTCCCTTCTAGTTTTACTTTACTAGCGAAACCAAATAGGACAAATTCATCTAATGCCTTTCCCAGGAGGGAAGGGAGAAACTTTGTGGAGTCTCAGGAGCTCTACTGAGGTTCCACAAAATTTCCTTAGATCAACCAAATGACAGGCTGCCACATTTTTTACTTGAATTTAGTTTTCTGGGAAACTTTGCCATAAACATCAGAAAACAACAGCAATATTCAATCTCCATGAAGGCACTGGCTTAGTTCAGTAGTACAGTGTTGACAATCAAGCCATAACCTTTAGTTTTTTTTCTCATAACTGGAGACTTTTTTTTAATGTCTACAGGCACCATGTATACCAATTTTTTAATCTCTAGAGGCCAAGACAGTTAGACACAAGGACATTCAAACATACAACATATAGACAAAGACAGTTTTTTTAGTTATGCCATGTGGAATATATTATGTAACTGCAGTTTTGTTGTAGAGCAACCCCGATACAAAACGGGGTGCCTGACTGTGGGTCCTCACCCGCGCGCTTAAAAGGACTTATCAATGCTCTACTGCAGGCTCACGTGAAAGGTTAATAAAAGGTTTATTTACAAAGGGAAGGGGAAATGAGGAAATGTACAGCTCTGGGAGAAAAGTGGGAGACAAAGTTTTAAATGAGTCCTACCCGATCCGCCGATCAGGAATCCCAAAATGGCGCTCTGAGAGCTGGCCGCCAGCCAGGAGCGGTGAAGCCGGGAGGCGAGCGATCATGAGCCAGAGAGCGAGCAAGGCCCACGTGTTTGGTTTTTATATCCAACCTGGCTGCCCAACTCCACCCTCAGGTCCCAGCCACCCTCCCTTGGTGGTGATGGGATTAGTCTTTCCCAGAGTCTTGATGGCTTTAGTCTGGAGTGGGGGTGGAGTCCACAAAGCCTGTATGGGATTAACTCAGGACATCACTTCCCCCTAACAGTTTTACTCCATAGGTTCAGAAAAAAAATGTCAAAGTCCAAAAAAATGTGGAGTGTTGCTGGCAGAAATCAGTTTCCAGTTGTCATCCTTTTCCCCCTAACAATCCTACAAACCTAAGACTTTGGAAATAGGAAGAAAAGTTTTATTAATCACAAGAGTTACATGACCTTGTTTATCACTTCAGGGTTTTCAGTGTGCAAGCCTTTTTATTAGAAGCCAATCCTGGGGTATCCTGCACAGCAGCTGAAAGAGCAAAATCAACAGTTATCTTTCAAGCAAAAGGAGTCATCTCTTGTTAGCCACCAAGCAGGCAATCCGTGGGTTTCCTGGAACAGAACCTGAAAGAGCAAGATCAAAATATCAGCAATAAACTTTCAATTAAAAGGAGTCATCTCCTTACTTCGGTTAAGCCACTCTGGGACAGAAGCTGAAAGCAGATTCAACATCAAAGCACAGATTACACCTCCCCCACTCTAGGGAGGGACAGCAACAACATGGGTATGAAAACCTGGTAGTTACATCATGCACCATAAAGAGTGCTTTCCACAACAGACCTTCCTCAGTAAGAAGCAGAAACTTAGAATCTCGTCTTACACCAGCAATTGAACAAATCCAGGATTCAAATGGCAAACATGCCCAAAACAAATTGTGTAGATAAAATTCACAGCAGCAAATCTTTTCAGACTCAGACAAAATCTTTTTAATTTTTCTGATGCAGACTTTGCAAAAATTCAAGTTATCTCTAAGAATCCATCAAGGCTACCAGCCATTACCAGTTACTGCTTAAGGCTACTCTTTTATTAACACCCAGGCATGCATTTGCTAATTTAGACAATACTGCCCCAAGCTTGGCTTGCAAAACTCCCCAGGCAGAGGTCAGGAAGTAGTCAAAGACAAAGCAACATATAACTGAAGAATCATTATTGCCTTTAGAAATTCTAATGAGACAGCAGAGATCACAAAAAGAAAAAAAGGTCCAAAGTCCTAGCAACAAGAACCTCTGAGTTTTACAAAAGCCTGCCAAGTGGCCTCAGACACCGTGTTTGATCTGGCCACATGGTCCAACATACTACCTAATCTTTTGAGTAAAACTGCTGCACAGAACAATTTCCACAAAATCAAATCTCTTAGCAAGTCACTACAAACAAATTACGCACAGACACACAGAATCTTCACAAAGCCCAAGCCAGTTTTTCAACAGCAAATCTACATATGAAACAAACACACTAGAGAAACCAAAAATCACATTTGCTCTTATGGTAGCCAGTGCCTTAGGGAAACCCGATTTCCCCATGGGACTGACTAACCACGGATGCCTCTGTTCTAAATCACGTTGGGCGCCAAATCTGTTACAGGGCAGGGGGAGGGGCACCCCAGGCCCCCCAAACCTGCCTGCTCTAAATAGGTTCTGCCATCTGCCACATCAACACAAAACATATGAGACTTTGATGGGAAGGAACTTTAATACAATTAGGAAATAATAGAGGAAAGGCAAAGACAACAGTTTCTAAATCAGCACCCAAAGTTACCCTTCCCCTTGTGGGTAAAAGTCCACCCAAGCAGGATTGGCCCAGAGCAAGGCCCAAAAGCCTGTCACAAGTCTAAAGCATCTTCCAGTGCAGACCCACAGAAAAGGATCAGAAACAACCCGACAAATCTGGGAAGAAAAAAGCAAAAGCAAAATCAAGACAAAAACCGCCATTGTCACCTCCCCACGGGTCTCTCACCCACATCTGTGTCACCCAGTCCACGACCAAAAGGCGTGTCTCTTGGCCCCATGTGCCTCCTCCAGGTCTCCTTCTGGCTCCATCCTGCTTCCTCCCTTCCTCAGTCTCCTCTGCAGCTTCTTCTCTCTCTGCTCAGCTCCACCCTCCTTTGGGTGGGGCAGGGAGGCTGGAACCTCCCCTTTTCCTGGGGACCACCCTGTTACAATCCCTTTAGGAAGACATTCACTTGAAGCTTGTTTCTCCAAAGGGTTATCTGGATTTTTATTAAAAATAAAACAGGGGGCCTCCCCTGGTGGCTCAGGCAGTTGAGCGCTACGCTGTGAAGCTGTCCGCAGCCCCTGCAGTGCAAGTTCGACTCTGGCGGGCCGGCGCGGGTCCCACACGGCACGGCAGACCTCTCCTGTCTAGCCTGCTGCTCCCCTCAGCAGTATTTCATCAGTCTGCCTATTCTGTTCCCCGCTCTGGTTCTGGTGAATCCTCTCATCCTCCTGCAAAATCTGGCCCGTACCCCGGTTCTTGTATAAATAAATAAATAAATCTTTAAAAAAATAAAAATAAAAATAAAACCAGCCTCTCTGGTGACGTAGGGGTTAAGTCTCAGCGCTATCACCTCATCGGCCTGAGTCTGATCCCTGGCCAGCCTGGGAGCTAACCCACATGGCACAGCAGACCTCTCCTGTCTCACCCACTGCTCCCCTCAGCAGTGTATTTTAGTAGATCTGCCTGTTCTCCCACTCTGTCTCTGGTAAATCCTCTAATCCCCCCAGTCTCTGACCTACACTCCAGTTCTTCTATGCAGAAATAAATAAAATCTTTAAAAATAAATAAATAAAACAATAAGAAACAGCTTTGTTAGCAAATAACATTTAAATAGTGTTCTTTAATTTTTTTTTCAAAGATTTATTTATTTATACAAGAGCTGGGGTACGCAGGCCAGAGACGCAGGAAGGTCAGAGAATTCACCAGAGACAGAGCAGGGAATAGAACAGGCAGATGGACCGAAGTGCTGAGGGGAGCAGTGTGCGAGGCAGGAGAGGTCTGCCACGCCATGTGGGTCTCTCCCTGGCTGCCCGGGAATCGAACCCATGCTTTAGAGGCTGCGGACAGCTTCACAGCGCTGTGTTCAACCCACTGTGCTACCGGGGAGGCCCTCTTTAATTTTTAAAGGATATTTGCACATGTTATTTTACACATCCTTGGAGAGCAGGGTGAAGGATTTGGCAAGAGACATTACTGAAGGCTTTGGGGCAGGGGGTGACATGATAGGATCAGAACCGGGGAGATGCACCTGATTACAGGAAAATCCGGAGTGGGGAGGTCAGTGAAGACTCTCCTGCCACAGTCCAGGGGAGTTGAGAACAGAACTGAACTAGGGCTGTAGCAGGGAAATTGACTAGAGGGGAGCAAAGCCAAAGCACTGTGGCCTTGACTTGTCAGGAGCTGGTGCTGGATTTGATTAAGAAGTAAGGAGGGGGGAAAGTCGAACGTAGCGGAAACGATAGTTCTGATCATATGTGATGGGGAAAAATGAATAGGCAGGATGAGGGCAGGATGATGATGAGTTGGGTTTTAGATATAGTGAGTTTCAAATGCTTGGCAAGTTATCTAGGTGTGGATATCTGGTAGATAATTACATGTGAGGTATCAGAAATTAGAGAAAAGCTTGAAACTTGAGATACAGATTTGAAGTTTATTTGTCTCAAAGCAATTATTTAAGTTCTAGGAAAGAATGAGGTGGTTGAACACAAGATGTGGGGAGGTTATTTCTAGGAACAATAGTCTGGGGGAAGTACTTGTGAAGACTTTATCTGCACAGCATAAAATTAAGATCATACGGTCTGTTGGTTTTACTGTTGACATTAAAATGAACAAGATTATTTGTTCTCCTTGGTCTGCAATGATTTAAAAAATAATAATAACACCTGGGTAATTACTAGAACTCTACACACTTAACTTTTAACTTTGTACCAAATAACCACATAAAATGAGATAATATTTTTACATGATGGCATTAAAAGTAGCAATTATGTAGCTCAGCAATATTTTTAGAAATAATACACATCCTTCCTTTGTGCGTACACAAGGAAAACCCAACCAATGCCAGGAATTTGGTTTCCATAAAAAGTTAGATGGGTCAGGGGCCTCCCCTGGTGGTGCAGCGGTTGAGCGCTGGACTGCAAAGCTGCCCGCAGCCTCTGCAGCACCAGTTTGATCCCTGGCCACCAGCAAGGGTCCCACATGGTGCACAGACCTCTCCTGTCACTCCCGCTGCTCCCCTCAGCAGTGTATTTCGTCAGTCTGCCTGTTCTGTTCCCCACTCTGACATCCATGGAAAAGGCCCACATAAAAAAGACCAGAAGCAAAAAGTGTTGGCGAGGATGTAGAAAAAAGAAAGACTCTTAATCTGTTGGTGGGAATGTAGACTGGTCCATGCCCTGTGGAAAACAGTACGGCGGTTTCTCTAAAATATAAAATGCTTCTACCACATAACCTAACAGTTCCAATACTAGTATATACCCAAAGAACACAAAAAACACTAATTCCAAGGGAAATATACACTCTTATGTTCATTGAAGCACTATGTATAATAGCCAAGTCATGGAAACTACCTAAATGCCCAAAAACACGTGGGTGAATCAGGGAGATGTGGTTATATACACAATGGGATATTATTTAGCTATTATTAAAGATAAAGTTTAGCCATTTGGAACTACATGGATGGAACTAGATGGGGTTATGCTAAGCAAAATAAGTCAGAAGGCGAAAGACAAATAACAATTGGTGTCACATATATGGAATATAGAGGAACAAAGCAAGGGGTAAAATAAAGTCAGGCCAATAACAAACCTGAGGGTGGGGGAAGGGGCAGGGCCAGAGAACGAAGAGGGGGAGATGAGGGAAAAGAACAAAGCGTGGAGGCAGCACAACTGACTGTGGCGGAGGACACTGTGGGTGTTTTGGTTGTGGGTGTTGTATCAAAACCTGAGGAGGTCTTGGTACACCTATACCTCTAAATCACAAACAGTATTATAAGCCAGTGTTACCACAATTAAAAAAAAATAGTTCCCAGCACACATTTTTATTTCTTAATTAATGGAAAAAATTTATTACTACTGCTGCAGATATTATTATATATATGGTATTACAGGACAGGGAGAGGGGCACCCCTATTTAAACCTGCCTGCTTTAAATAGGTTCTGCCATCCACTACATCAAGACAAAACATGTAAGATCTTTACTGGAAAGTAACTTTAATACAATTAGTGTGTAATACAGAAAAGACAAAGAATATAGTTTCCAAATCAAGCACCTGAAGTGACTCGTCCGCTCGTGGGTAAATGCCCAACCAAACAGGATTGGCCCAAAGCAGGGCACAAAAGCCTGCCACAAGTCTAAAGCATCTTCCAGCAGGGACCCACAGAAAAGGATCAGAAACAATAGGACAAGTCTGGGAGGAAAAGAGCAAAATCAAAATCAAGATAAAAGCTGCCATTGTCACCTCCCCATGGGTCTCACCCACATCTGTGCCACCCAGTCCACAACCAAGAAGCAAGCGCAGTTTCTTCACGAGTCTCTCTGTCCATGTGCTTCCTCCGGGTCTCCTTCTTGCTCTCAGTCTTGCTTCCTTCCCTCTCCAGTCTCCTCTGCAGCTTCCCTTCTCCCTGCTCAGCTCCACATTCCTTTGGGTGGGGCAGGGAACCCAGAACCTCCCTTTTTCCTGGGGACCATCCTGTTACAATAGAACAGTTATAGTTATATAATTACTTCTAATAAAAAAAACCACTAGAAGTAATAAGAAAGGTTTAAAATTACCAAATCCAAGTTAGATCTCAAAAAGTCAAACATTTCTTGGAATACTACAATAACCAGTGTTATATACTGAGTTAAGTTCCTCCCAGATTCATATGTTGAATATGAACATGTTGAACCTGTAATATCTAAACACTGTAGAGGTGGTTTTGAAACAGGGTAATGGGTAGAGGCTGGAAGAGTTTTGAGGTAACTATTAAAACAAGCCTAGATTGCTTTGAAGAGACTCTTGGTAAGAATATTGGCATTTAAATCACTTCCAACACTGGAGGGGAGGTAACCCTTGTGATGATGTGGCAAAGAACTTGGTTGAATTGTGTCCTAGTGTTTTGTGGAAGACGGGATTTGTGAGTGATAGGTTTGGATATTTAGCTGAGGAGATTTCTAAGCAAAATCTTGAAGGTATAGCCAGCTTTCTTCTTACTGCTACAGTGAGAGGAGAAAGATAAATTGAAGAAGGAATTGTTAAGGAAAAAGGAACTAGAACTTGAAGATATTGAAAATTTTCAGCCTTTCCATATTGCAAAAAACAATGCATGTTCTGGAGAGGATGCCAGGGGTGTGGCTAGACATTCCCTCTCTAGACCAATTACAATATGACTCATGGATCTAATCAACCACCTCAGTGGAAATGCTGCTAATTAAACTGAAGTGGACAAAGGCTGTCAGACTGTTGGGATTCTGCCAGTGGACAGAGGACAGAGAACGGACCCAGGGAGGATTATTTGCCAGCCTCAAAATCAAAAGGAATTTGCCTTCTAGATTTTGGACTTGGCTTGGGTTCTTTTGATTTTTTTTCTGATTTTTCCTTTTGGAAAAATCCTTTTGTCTATCCTTTGCTTGATAACCTTTGTTTGATCCACCATTGTGTTTTGAAAGCAGGTAACTTGTCTGATTTCATAAGTTCTCAGGTGGAGAAGAATTTTGATTCAGGATGAATCTCATACTTCAAGTCTCACCTTTACCATTTACTTAGATAATATTTAGATAAGATTTTGGATTTAGAGTTGGTGCCTAGAAAGGATTAAAACTTTCAGGGCTATTGCGATAGGGTGGAAGTATTTTGCATACAAGGACATGAACTTGGATGAGGGTAGACTGCTATGTGCTGAACTGTGTCTCCTCAAAATTCAAGTGTTGATATCCTAACTAATAGTACTTCAGAATGTTACTGTATTGGGAGAAGGGCAATTAAAAAGAAAATTAAGCTAAAATGAGGTCACATGGACAAATGGATCCTAATTCAACCTGACTGGTATCCTTATAAGAAAGGATTAGAACTCAAACAACCATAGACCATGTGAGGACATAGGGAGAAAACGTTCATCTGCAAACCAAGGAGAGAGGTTGCAGAAGAAACCAAACTTATTGACAACTCAATTGTGGACTTTTAGCTTCCAAATCTGTGTGAAATAAATTTCCTTTGTATAAGCACCCAGCCTGTGGTATTTTTGCCCCAGCAAACTAAAACAACCACTTAGAAATATAACGGGGAACCACCATTTAATATAGGTTCTGAATTGTCAGAGAAATGTTCTTAAAAGCAGGGCACATGGCCTCCCTTTCATTCAGGGACTCACATGTTAACCTGGACCCTGAAGTTGCTCCATAGGTCCAAATTATTCAAGAGAATAATCCATCACCTTTTGATCTTTGCTCCTCTCCCAAGAGGGCCTCATTGCTCCTTCTCAGCTTCTCACTTTTGCATTGTCATCCCAACAGCTATTCTACAAAGCCCTCCTTCCTGGAGACAGCTTTGCCTCATATTTGCAAAAAAATGATCCACAAAGAGGTTCCTTCAGAGCAAAAGATAAGCTGCCCCCAGGGAATACTGAAATCTCAGCATTTAAAGAGATGGTGGGGAGTAGAAAGAACAACTAAGTGTTTGCTTTAAGAAAGCAAGCAATTACTTTCCTCTATAGAGGCTACACATTTCTTGGCCTTCAAGACATTTGGTCACTGTAGCAATAGTCCCCCTCATGACCTACTGGATTGTGCAATGAATCAATGACTCAGTCCCCAGACTCCACAAGAAGACAGCATCTCTTTACTTTCTACAAAGGAAAGAAAAAGTCCAAAGATCAAAAAGCCTGGCAGAGGAACTCACGCATTTAGCAGGTGGTTTCCTGGAGGGAAAGTGTCAGGCGTCTTTGTGGCTAGAAGGGGAGCTTGGCAATGGCTGTATGATCAGATACTAACAGGTTATGGTCAGAGGGGATCAAATCAGTAAGATTTTTATCTTGTTGGTTGAAACAATTCCCACCATTCATTGATCAAGAAAGTCTTTAATTAGGTTCAGGCCTCTGGTGTCACAGAAAGAACAAAGTCTAGTTGATTTTCAGCTTTGGTTAAAACAGCATCCGTGTCCATTTTTCATAGGCAATTGATGCTGCAAATGGCAATTTCTTCATTTACAATCATGTTTAGCCCGGCCACGGGAAATGCCCGCCAGTGACTCTTGACACTAAGTTTTCTAACTCCAGGATTTCACCTAAGATCAAGGTGTGTATGGAAGGCAGTAGAGAGGCTTCTGGTCAATTACCACACAGGATCAAGGTATATATGCAAGGTAGTAAGGAGGCTTCTGGTGTTTGATCATCTCCCCTCAGAGCTACTGCTACAGGGCAACCCTGATATAAAACGGGTTGCCTGACTGTGGGTCCTCACCCACACGCTTAAAAGGGACTTATTAATACTCAACTGCAGGCACACAAAAGGTTAATAAAAGGTTTATTTACAAGGGAAGGGAAAATGAGGAAATGTACAACTCAGGGAGAAAAGAGGGAAATAAAGTCTTAAATGCATCCTACCCGATCCGCTGACCAGGAATCCCAATGGCACACGGAGAGCTGGTGAAGAGCCAAGAGCCAGGAGGCCAAGAGAGAGAGACTTAAGGCTCACATGTCTGATTTTACACCAAACTTGGCAGCTTAACTCTGCCCTCAGGTCCCAGCAACCCTCCCTTTGGTGATGATGGGGTTTGTGTGTTGATGGCTTTGGTCTGGAGTCGGGGTGGAGTCCACAAAGCCTGTATGGAATTAGCTCATGACATCCTTTCCCCCTAACACTACCACTGAGAAACATGTCCATTTAAAACTGGGTGGTCCCCAGGGAAAGAGGAGAGTCCAGGTTCCCTGCCCCACCCAAGGGAACGTGGAGCTGAGCAGGGAGAAGGAGGACATGGAGACGAAACTGAAGACAGATGGAGAGCAAGGAGACCTGGAGGAGGCACATGGGCAGAGAGACATGTGAAAAAGCTGCACTTGCTTCTTGGTCGTGGACTGGGTGAAACAGACACAGGAGAGAGACCTGTGGGGAGGTTAGCAATGGCAGCTCTTATGTTGATTTTGATTTTGCTCTTTTCCTCCCAGAGTTGTCTGGTTGTTTCTGGCTGTTTCTGACCCTTTTCTATGGGCCCCTGCTGGAAGGTGCTTTAGACTTAGGGCAGGCTTTCAGGCCTCAGTGGCCCTGCTTTGGGCCAACCCTGTGTGGCTAGGCATTTACTCACGCGGGACGAGTAACTTCAGGTGCTAGATTTGGAAACTATATTCGTTCCCTTCTTTTTGTTGTATACTAATTGCGTTTAAGTTCCTTTCCAGGGCCTCCTTGGTGGCACAGGGGTTAAAATCTCAGCCATCAAGCTATCTCCAGCCTCTGCAACATATATTCGATTCCCGGCCAGGAAGCTACCCACATGGGGCAGCAGACCTGTTCTGTCTTACCCACTGCTCCCCTCAGCAGTGTCGTTCAGTACACCTGGCTATTCTGCTCCCCACTGTCTCTGGTGAATCCTCTCACATCCCCGCCCCCCAACACCTCTAGCTCACACCCCAGTTCTTGTATGCATAAATAAAATCTTTTAAAAAATAAAAAAATAAAGTTCCTTCCATTAAAGGTCTTATGTACTAGGTATGTTTTGTCATGATGCAGCCAATGGCAAAATCTATTTAGAGCAGAGAGGTTTAGGGTTTTGGGGGTGTCCCTCACCTGCCCTGTATCATATTGTCCCTTTGGCAGTGCTTCCTCAGTATCAGGAGCTCTGCTACTTCGTGCTCCAGATCCAGTGAGGTTCTGAGGAGAGCTCAGTTCTTAGTTATTGAACAACTTGACCAGTAAGTCTCTCCAAGGTCACTGCCAGCCCTCAGTGAAGGCAACCTCACATCTGAAAACTTTCCAGTCACACCCTTTAAACACATACCAGTGTGACTTTCCTCACTCACCCCCTTACAAGATATACTTAATGTTCACTAATATATTATGTTATTAAGATCCAGGTGCTTCAAACTCTAGTTAATGGGAATATTTGTCTAGTCTCTGGGCTTGGCCCCTGTGTGGAGATAAGGCAGGTGGGCTGCATATCACAGCCTCGGGCTGCAAATAGCCTTTCTGTAAGCAGACGCAGACACAGGTCTGGCTCTCCCCTGCCAGTTCTGGCTCCAACAGTTCTCATTTGGCAGTCACATGTTCAAGCCAACATTCACCAGTCTGCGCCCTTACTTCTAGAGTTCTCAGCTTGTGCAGACTTTTCTTCAGTATGTGCCAACGAGGTGCCCTAGAATTAACAGCAAAGAGGCTCTATATGGTGACCACCCCTCTCTCTTGTGTGCTGTACCCAGTGGTATCACTCCAAACACAGTTTAGTTTTCCCACCTCTTTCCACCATGTTGCTGCTCTGATCGCATATAATAGCCGTCTGTCCGTTATTTAGGGGCCATTGTCATTGTTTAGCTATAACCTGGTTTTAAATGTGTGGAGTAGGAGAACCTGGTGTCTTCATTCTGCCACCGTCTCTCTAGACTCCAAGACTGGACAACAGTGAGCAGAAAATCTGAGATATCATTAGGACTCTGATTCTGAAGCATAAAACTACATTCGGATTTGGGCCAGCTGATATCCTATTAATACTTAATAAAGGAAAAAGGAGGAAGGTTGAGGAGTTTCAGGACTAGGATTTCAAGCTAGAGGGAAATAAAGCAATATGGAGAAGGTACGTTTTTGAAAGAAAATAAAGCAAGATAAAAGAACTTCATCAAATCTTGACTCAGTGTCAAAAACATTACTGATGTTATTCATTCATTCATGTAACAAATATTTACTGAGTGTTTACTCTAGGTCTGGCAGTGAATTCTGGAAGTACTATCCCATTTTATCTCAGAAATTGGGTCACAGATTACTCAAGCAATTCCCCAGTGTCCACAGAGTTTGAACTTAGATCTGTGTACTTTGAAGCTCATGCATTTTTTCAAAGCGTAGCAGGAAGTAAAACAATGTAACTTGGACACATGAAAGACAGTGCAAGGAAGATTTCATTGCAGAAAAATAACTTAGTCTATAACATCTTAACTTTCAAACATAAAATTTTGTGACTGATGTATTAGCTAATAGTGTGCTAACATAGTTTTTAAGATATTCAGTTCTTACAGATAGATGCATTTTAAATTCACAATAACTATCACTTTTAGACATGACAGTTGTGGAATTTGAAATTCTAAATATTAGTGTTCCAAAATTAAGAAAAATCGCGCCTGAAAAACTGTGGTTGCGAAAAGAACCGTGTAGGAAATTATTAACTGTGTCACTCTCTTTGTGCTTAATCACCTGCCACTACGTGTTGGTTTAAGCCTTGTCTTGATACTATTAAGTTCTTTGGAAGCAATGTCATGTCTCATTCTTCTTTGTTGCAATCAAATCATAAGTTCCACGTGTGACATTTGTGTAAAATTTGGATATTGAATATTGACTGATTTACTGTAATAAAAACAATTTCCTCAGTGTGAATAGGGAAAACACTCTCTAGGAATTCAACAAGCAACCACTGTGGGAGGTTTTCCAGCATAATTCACTGCTTTCCCAAGAAAATCGTAGACCATCCTTAAAACACCATTATTAATACCAAATTTGAAAATGTGGTTATGCTTCTTGAAGAAGTCATTATTTATGTTGACATCTTTAAAGATGAATAACTTGAATCTAGGATTTTTTTCAACACAATGTCGCGGCATTGAGGAAATCTGAGAAATAGGTGGCCAGTTGAAAATTGAAAGTTTATCAACAGAGTGATAAATAACAGCAATCTATTTTATTTTCTCTGATTTTATATATATTTAATTTTTTTATAATAAAAAAAATCAATACCTGAAGAAATCCTGAGTCATTTTGACTGACTCCTGATTCTAAATGGTAAAAAACCGATCACCATGTTTGGGCACAAGCTTTTTCTCCAAGGAAATATTAAATATATTTTTCAGCTCTTCTTCTATTTCTTCCTCATTCAGTGTCTTAAATTCTACCAGATCCATATTGTCCCTATAATTGAATTTCCTATAAGTGAGGGTGAAGCCCACTAAACAGTGAACCCCTTCTAAGGTCTGCAAGGAACAAAAGGACTTGCTTGTAAACACAGATGTTGGAGATGTCTGAAGGAATGTATTCATAGCCTCAAAATCTTCAATTGTTCTCGGTTCAAGAGTAAAGGAATAAATTTTTCGGTGTTTGCTCTTTTCCAGGAGATCAGAATTAAGAAATTCTTGGTTTGGAATGTACTGCTCTCTTCTGATTTGGTCCAGGTACCAGATTCCGTTCTCTTCTGTCAAGCGAAAGATACAAGGCACCTGAGGCTGGTCCTTCCCAGAAATTAATTCCAGAGGCTGCCACATCTGGTAAGACCTTCCAAACCCAGCATCAACGATGTAATTCCTGCCATCAATGGTCACTTTCAGGAGGAGATGAATCATGCCAGTGCTGTATTTGTTGGCTGGAGTGTTGTAAACATACCCTCCTAATATTGTGGTCTCAAAACCAATTGTGGTCAGCACCCAGTAGAGAAGATGATTCACCTGGAGACACCACCCACCCCGATTCTCTCTCACAACTTGATCAAAAATGGCCTCCAAGCCCAATTCCATGGCTTCTCCACAATGGATGTTCAGGTTCTCAAAGGGAATGGCTCGGATCTGGTGCTGAAAAATGTCAGTCAATGTTTCCAAGTCCAATTTGTTCCTGGAGTTCTTATAACCAATTCTTTCAAAATATGCTTCAATGTCCATGATTCCCTAAGGCATGGGAAGCAAAACAAAAACAAATAGTGTGACTTTTGTCCTTGAATTTCTTTCAGTAGATCAGTGACAACTGTGATGCATTTTAATATATAAATGTATTTTAAATATGTAAATACACAAGATGTTTATAAATATCAGTAGTTACATTACTTTTGTGTAGCACTTTCATTGTATGCATTATCTTCACATACAACACTTGACATAATCTCATTAGAAAAATGTTAGCACTTCTTTCACATTTCAACAGAAGTTGAAAATTAAGTGATAAGTGAAGGCCTCCCCAGTGGCACAGCGAGTTGAGCGCCACGCTGTGAAGCTGTCCACAGTCTCTGCAGCGCTGGTTTGATTCCCGGACAGCCAGGGAGATACCCACATGGCGTGGCAGACCTCTCCTGCCTCACCCGCTGCTCCGCTCAGAAGTGTCTTCAGTCCATCTGCCTGTTCTACTCCCCGCTCTGGTGAATTCTCTCACCCTCCCGCACCTCTGACTGTACCCCAGTTCTTGTTTAAATAAAAAAAAAACTTTAAAAAAAAAGTGATAAATGAAGTGATAAATAGCTTACCTGTGGTTTTCTTGGTGATGAAATAAAGAGGTTTAAATGGGTATCAATTGAGACAGGGTTTAGTTTCTAACAGGAGCATTATATAATAGAGTATGCTGTAATCATGGCACTCCACACACACAGTTCCCCTTTGGTTGAAACTTGCCATTCAAAGTTTCTTCCCCACTCAAAGATTTATATTCATTGATCATTAATTTATTGACTCATTCAATAAACAGTCTGCTGAAATCCCACTGTGTATTTGCTACTGATCAATGCTTGTTGGCCCTCAAAAATCTTACACTTTTCTGGAGGATATAATAACACAGATAATGAACTGAATAAACAAATAAAGCATGAAATTTCTTAGATTATGATAAGTGCTTTGGGGAAAAGGAGACAGAATGTGCCAGGGATAAAAAGAGAGCTTGAGTTTCAAATGAAGTAGTCAAAAATAAATGGTGACCACAAGGATGTGAAAAAATGAGCCATCCTCCTCTAGGCAGAAGGGACAGAAAGTGAAAAGGTCTGAAAATGGAACCTGCCTAGGGTGTTCAAGGAATGTCTAGGGAGCCAGAGTGATTGCAGCAGAGTAAGAGGGAGCATGGGCTAAGACGGAGTCAGACAGGTGACAGAGAGCATGCAAGTCTTTGGTTTTTAATTATCTTAATTATTTTTTAAAAGATTTATTTATTTATGCACAGAAAAATGGGGGTACAGGCCAGAGGTGCAGGCAGTGAGCGGATCCACCAGAGACAGAATGGAGAACAGAACAGGCAAATTGACTGAAGTACACTACTGAGGGGAGCAGCGGGTGAGACGGGAGAGGTCTGCTGTACCATGTGGGTAGCTCCCTGGCAGGGATTGAACTCATGCTGTGGTGACTGCAGTTAGCTTCATAGGTTGCATCTTAACCCCTTGCACCATCAGGGAGGCCCCTATTTTTTATTTTAAAAGGACAGATTCATTAGGAAATGGAGAAAGTAAAAGAGGCATCTGTATAGTCATAGGCAGACAGGAAAGCTGCTCTTTGGTTTTTACTCTGACATGAGAATTTATTGTACAAAAGACAGTAAGGGGAACTTGAGGGTTGGGCACTGTATTCCAAATGCAATCATATAACAGGTAGCCTTTTGTGAATACCTCGTTTAATTTAGGATAATATTTTCAAGGTTCATTTATATTATAACACATATCAATACTTCATTCCTTTTTATGACTGAATAATATTCAATATTATGGATGTACCAGCTTTGTTTATCTCTTCCTTCCTTATGGACAGTTGGCTTATTTCCACCATTGCCTGTTGTGAACAAGATGCCATCAGCATTTGTGTTCAAGTACTTTTTTCAGTATCTGTTTTCAATTCTTAGGGTATATACCCAGTAATAGAATTGAGGAGTTGAATAGAAGAATCTTAAGGAATGTTTTGAGTCTCTCTTCTTTCTGTGTGCCTTTTTATATATTTCCTCTCCCTCCCTTTCCTTACCCTTCCTTTTCTTTTGTCTCTGAGGCCACTGCAAGGACACTAGAACCCAGGCCACTCCAGGGACAAGCGTCCAAGCTAATGATTTTCTGGATGGAAAAAAATTTGCTGAGTAAGCTATACTCACACCATCCCTCAACAGTGCTTAGTATACTGAGTCTGTGAAACAGCCCAGAAAGGACATCTGTGGAAAAGTAGTGATTTCAGTTAAAGACAGTTGTACTGAGACCAAGGAAGCAGGAAACTTGGAGCGGTTTTCATTTTTTTGTTTGCCCTCCTTGGGAGGGCAGATTCACCAAGATTCACTGGTGAAATATGCTAGTTTATAAAGCTGCCTCTGAATTTTTTAAGCCTACAAAGCCTAGGCAAAATAAATTTCTGGACAGCATGCAGCTAAATAGTTGACAGCTAGCAACTTCCTGTTGAGTGTGAGAGGGAGGGGTCAGATGTTTTGTGATTGAGAAACTAAAATGAGGTTCCTCCGAAGGGAAAGAGCAGTTTATGAAGAAGGAGCCAGCAGGCGGGTTATATGTGGGCACCATGCAGAACTGGGAGCCGCACCCAGAACGGAGCTGCCACAAGGCCCCCGGCTTCAGGGCCCTCCTCCTAGGCAGTCTCTTCTCTCTGGATTCTGCACAGCTGTGCCGGCGAATTACCCTCAATCTGCCTCAAGTGAAGGTGCTGACTCTTCTTTATGATTCCTGGAGCCTTTGCCCGCTAGTCTCCTGCCAATACCATGGTATCCCTTTAATCTTTGCCCACCAAACAGTCCAGCGTCCCTGCACTTTGGGGATCGGTAGAGAATTTCCCATGAGCAGGAGGAATAGGACTTGCGGTGAATTTGCTGCCTCAGGACTAACTGGGTCCCTCAGACACACCCAATCCAGATCAGAGCAAGTGGAAATCACTGTTATAATTATTCCAGAAGGAAATCCAGTTTCAACAAACACACATTATACACTTTACTTTTTAAATATGCTTCTTTAATCCTCACAACAACCCTTTTAAGGAAGTACTATTTTAGCTCCATTTTATTGCTGGAGAAAATGCATTTTAGAGACACTAAGGGACCTGCCCAAGTCCTCAGAGTTAGGGTCCCAGTGACCTTACCCCAGACAATTTGCATTGCAGTCTTCTCCACTGTGCTGTACAGTAGGAAAGCACAGGATTCCAAACTTTTGAACAAGCTCAGGACTTGAAATTCAGGTGTGGTACAGTAGCCAGTCTCTTGGACTCACATTAAGCCCCAGTTTCAAAGGATAAACAAGTCACTCACCGAGTTCCACTGGAACCCACAACCAGGAACCAGGTTGCCTAGTCCTGCCACTCACAGGACCAGCACAGGAAGTGTCCTCCCTGGCCTCCCAGAGTGCTCCACCCCCAGACACCCAGAGACTTCTGGGAAATGTAGTTGTGAGGAGTCAGCTGCGTCTTGTGCACCTTTCAATCAAATTTCTTCATTGAAAAAGATCCATAAATAACTGTGAGGATGAGGGGGTGTGACCTTGTATTTGACATAATCCCTGCTCGTAGGGACCCTGAAGTCAGAAGTCCTATGTATAATGTGGGAGGGGAGTATTTTCAAGAGGTTTAGGAAAATCAGACCCATATACCTAGAGGAGGAGAGGAAGCTGGATGGTTAAAATCAGCTCCCCAGATGACACCCTTTTTTCATCAATTCTATGAGGTCCATGTGTTTGTTTTTATTCCTTTCAAGCTCCATTTCCAATCCCATCTGCCACTTCACCCAAAGGCACTGTGCAATGTGACTGAAATGTGCCCATGTTTAGGTTGGGTATAATATAGAATGCTGTTTGTTTGTACTTGTGTCTTTAATATACATTAATGATATTGGTCTTTTAATCTTGCTATTTCCTATGCCTTTTCCTCTACACTATGTTTTTAAAACTACTTTAATGACACAATCTTTACCTTTAGTTCTCCCTTTGCAATAATTGTTCTGATCAATAATGCCTCTCAGGTCCTACTGCACTAATTTGGGATTCTTAACCTGAAGGCTTTTTCTGGGTCTCTGTTAGGGAGGCTGGATGGACCTGCAACTTAATGTGGTGACACCACTAAGCATAGCATGATTGGTACTGGAGGATAAATCCCCTCATATTCTACCAACTCACATGGATTACTCTGGGAACATAGGCAGCACTGCTGCCCCATGTTATTCCCTGGTATTAAGTGCCCTTTATCCAGAGAGATAACCTGCCACACTAATGCCCCATTTATTGACTCTCAAACTGTGCCATCTCCCTTTCCTAATTGCATATTGGTACTTCCTTTAGTCACTTCCCAAATAAGCTACTGAATGCAATCTTCACCTGAGCATCAAGTTTTAGGAGAACCCAACCTAAGACTACCTAGTCCCACTCATGAAGGACACTGATGCTGTCTCCAACACCTGGTTATGACAAACACTATTATGATAAATGCTTTCCTACAGGTACCTGCCAATGAACATGAGAACTTTGCATGGATTTCTATCAGAAATGAGATGTTTTGGGAGACAGAGCATATGATCATTGATTTCATGGAGGATTTCATTAAGGTTACATCCTCTTCTGTAAAAAGATTCCTGTGATCTTTATAACCCAATTGACTCTTTATATAAGAAACTTTCAAATGACTCTTGATCTGATGTATCCAGGTGACAGCTCAGAGTTGCTGTAGTTTGAACTTCTCTGACAATAATCAGAAAAGTAAATTTGAGCAGGTCTTCATATGCCTATTGACTCTTCAAATCTCCATTTGGGAATTAAATAGCATGGTGTTAGTAAGGAGCACACTCTTGTATATTTAATACACATCTGTTGAGGAATATCTCAAAATACTCCTCTAGAGAATTTTTATTTATTATCTTCCATAGTTAAGCAGCTGATTTAGAATTATGACTATATGCCTCTTAAACTACAGGGCCACTGTAGGAGACCTAGCTGGTCACTGGACACTCCAGAATCTAGTGTTCAATTGTGTAATAAGAGGCACATTTTAAACTGAGTATAACAGCAACAGCAACAGTAATTATAGTTAACACATATGGAGTGGGTTTTGTATGTTTTTCTGTTCACAGCACTATATTTTTCTTATGTCATTAAATCCTTGTTAATGATTATAAGGGAAGTATTCTTCTTCTTCCCACATCACATACAAATTGAGGCCCAGAGTGGTTCCTAATTTGCTCATGAGCACATAATTGGTAAGTGGTAGAACTCGGCCCATACTTCACACAGTTGGACTCCTCAGCCATGTTCTTTTTTTTTTTTTTCCAAATACACAACTTCTTTCTTTATTGATATAATTAACATAGAGCAATATATTTTGTACATATTTCCCACTATGTGTGTATAAAGATTTTACAAATAAGAGTATAGCGATGTGAATAACATCTCGAGAAACAAAGTTCTTAACTGCTTGAAGTTCGCTGCCCTCAGAGCTAGCAGATTTCCAGGTCTCCTGAAAAATACCAGGCTCCTTTCTGACTGTAATCATTGAACAAGGCTGAATCCAAATCTCTGTTCTCAACTGAGCTCTTGGGAAGATTGAGAAGTGTGTACTTTTGTGGTCCAAAGTCCTAGATTACCATCTGATCCAGGCTGCGGACCTATTGATGATACCCTTTTATTTGACCTGCTGTTTTTCAAGAAGCATTTGTGGAAAACACACTCTTTTAAGGAGGTAAGATGAGTAAAACATTGGTTGTGCTGGTGTGTCAGAACAGTCCTGTTTCACACTTGTTCTGGTATAACAATTGGTTCTTTCCTAGCTGTCTGGAGTTTCCTCAGTCTACTGAAAATGGAGCTACCATACGACCCAGCAATTCCACTACTAGGGATCTACCCAAAGGACACAGAAACATTGATTCAAAAGAATAACTGCACCCCTGTGTTTATTGCAGCACTATTTACAATAGGCAAAACCTGGAAACCACCCAAATGCCCAAAAATAGATTACTGGATCAAGAAGATGTGGCATATGTACACAATGGAATATTATTCAGCAATCAAAAAAGATAAACACATGTCATTCGCAGCAACGTGGATGGAATTAGAAGGAATTATGCTCAGTGAAATAAGCCAGAAGGAAAAAGAAAAATATCGGATGGTTTCACTTACAGCAGGAATATAGGGGAACCAAATAGGACATCAGTGTAAAAAAAATAACAGTACAAGACAAAACAAAGCAAAGACGGACAATTATAAATCAGAGACATCCTGCAGGGGAGGAGGAGGGAGAGGGATCAGAGGGACGGAGGGAGGAACACATGGTGCACAGGTGCATTGGTGAAGGAAACTCTATGGGGACTACACCTGAGGGGGTGGGGGCAAGCAAGTATTGTTTAAAAAAGAACAATGATGTAAAAAAATAAAAAATTAATATATATATTTAAAAAATCGGTTCTTTCCTACTTCTACTTCTTGAATCATATTTTTGGCTTGTCTTCCATGTTCCCTGACTCTCTTTCTGCCTAATTCATTAGCTGGTTCTTCTGACTCCTGTTCTGGGTTTGCTTTCTTTCTTTCACTTCTAAGGGCTGTAGTGCCCTACTCTTAGGACCCATTCTCTTCTCCAGTGACACATTTCCCCCTGGGTGGCCTCATTCATTCCACAACACTAACTGCCACTCAAATACTAGGATTTCTCCAGAAATTGTAGCCCTAGACAAAGGGTTATATGTGATGCAGTTACAGATGACTGGTCTCTCAGATAATAATTAACACGTTTGTCCTCCCCCATCTCTTGCAGTGTCCCCCTTATTTGACAGGTTTGCCTTCTTTATGACCCGTCTCTCACATAAGCATTAACAAGTTTGTCTTCCCCATATTTCTTGCAATTTCCCCCTTGTTTGACTGGTCTGTCTTCTTGCATTCCAAGGAAAGGGGAGTTAAATAGCAGTTGTTGAAAAAAGCAAGCTGGTGCCCACCCGTCTCTGTACCGAGCCCTTCCCCTTTGCAGACGCTTGCACATCTTCCCCCTTTTTTTCCTTTGTATAAATACCCCTGCACTCTGCCAAAGAGCAGGACAGTTGTCTTTCAGACGTGGGTCTGTTGCACTCCTCATTTGTCGACAAAAACCACTTTAATTTGTCAAACTCTGTTTCCTTTTATTGGCCGAGGGAAACTGAGGCTGGTGTTCAGTATCAAATGCAAGTATTCAGTGAGCTGTTTAGTCAGAGCTAAGAGTTAGGGACATAGGCAGCAAAGCAGGGACGGAAAGGGAGTTAGCCAGTTTATCAACTTGGCCAATCCTCTCCCACTTTTCTGTTACCGTACATTCCACTCTGGCCCAAGAAGGCTTTCTTGGTCATTAACTTTCTGGTCATTAACCCTTTCTGAGTTGAACCTTTGCCACTGCTGAATAGGTCTCACATTCAGTACTGACAAGAGAGATGCTCTAGGCTAAAAAGTAAATAAAAAATATGTGAAAAAAAATTAGCTGTCGCTGTTGGCACTGCCAAAAATAAAATAACTTGAAATAAAAAAAATTTCAAGAATGTACAGGGCATATAAAAGAAGTGTCTGCAAACTGGGAGGCCTCAAACTGAAAGTAGAAAAGAAGCTCAGAGGAATGTAGTTACAGCCATGTACTTTATTTATTTATTTATTTATTTATTAAAGATTTATATACTTATGCATAGAAGAGCTGGGGTACAGGCCAGACATGCAGGAGGGTTAAGAGGATTCACCAGAAACAGAGTGAGGAGCAGAACACAGCCATGTACTTTATAAAGGGAAAAGACAGATGTTATTTAACCTTTGCAATGACTGTTTATAACAATGGAATACCCCAATGACAATGCATTGGTTAAAAATCATCATCTTATACTATTTTAGGAAGATGATTTAAGTTTTAAGTCTTATGAAATCAGAGGTATTTAGAAAAAAGTCTTATGTGTGCAAAAGAAAGTCTTATATATTACATTGTATTGATTAGAGTTTCTTCCTGTGTTCTATGAGGTTATTTAGAAGCAAGTATCGTATCTTATTCTTATTTGCTGAATTCCAGTCACAAACTTTTCCTCCAGTATTTTGTAAAAATTAGACACAGATTAAGTGCTAGTTGAGTTTAATGGAGTGATTTGCTCCATGTTTTATTAAGAAACCCACTAAACATTTTCTATTAATTCAACATTCACCCAGTGTTGAAAGCTTTCTAATATAAATGAGCAAGAGCCCTATAAAACACCAAAACATCCTTAAAATGTCCTTACTATTTTTAATTTTGATAAGGTTATGATTATGCTTTCTAAAGAAAGTTTTCATTGATTAATATATACTGAAATATTTATAGGTGAAATTTTTTGATGTTGGAATTATCTCATTTTTAATCTTTTCTAATTTTCTTTTTTTGACAGAAAAATGGGTCCATCTTTATTACATGCAGATTTAATTTTCTAGGATAAAATATTTTTATATATATATTTATTACATCATCCTTCATTTTTGTACAATGTATGATTTCCCATGAAATTCCCACCACCAATTCACTCGTGCATCATCACCATAGTCCCTTGTGCTCTTCCCACCCCCTTTTCTAATTTTCTTTAGAATAATCTTCACCTAATTATGAATTAGTTAATGAAAACATAGGAGCTCATTGTTGTATTCTTCTTGGGTTTGAAACTGTTTGATGTTTTCCATTTTAAGAGTTTCAGTATCTGAAAGAATACTGACGCTTTTGTTTTTTTAAATAGTAAAATATTGATGAATTTGTTTGGGCACAAACTTTCTCTCCAAGGAAATATTAAATATATTTTTCAGCTTTTCTTCTATTTCTTCCTCATTCAGTGTCTTAAATTCTACCAGATCCATATTGTCCCTATAATTGAATTTCCTATAGGCTAGAGTAAACCCCAATAAGCAGTAAACCCCATCAAGGGTCTGCAAGGAACAAAATGACTCCTTTAAAAACTCAGATGCTGTATGTGTTTGCAGGAATATATTTGCAGGCTCAAAATCTTCAATTGTTCTCGGTTCAAGAGTAAAGGAATAGATTTTTCGGTGTTTGCTCTTTTCCAAGTGATCAGAATTAAGAAATTCTTGATTTGGAATGTACTGCTCTCTTCTGATTTGGTCCAGATACCAGATTCCATTCTCTTCTGTCAAGCGAAAGATACAAGGCACCTGAGGCTGGTCCTTCCCAGAAATTAATTCCAGAGGCTGCCACATCTGGTAAGAACTTCCAAATCCAGCATCAGCGATGTAATTCCTGCCATCAATGGTCACTTTCAGGAGGAGATGAAGCATGCCAGTGCTGTATTTGTTGCCTGAAACGTTGTAAACAAACCCTCCTAATATTGTGGTCTCAAAACCAATTGTGGTCAGCACCCAGTAGAGAAGATGATTCACCTGGAGACACCACCCACCCCGATTCTTCCTCACAACTTGATCAAAAGTGGCCTCCAAGCCCAATTCCATGGCTTCTCCACAATGGATACCTAGGTTCTCAAAGGGAATGGATCGGATCTGGTGCTGAAAAATGTCAGTCAATGTTTCCAAGTCCAATTTGTTCCTGGAGTTCTTATAACCAATTCTTTCAAAATATGCTTCAATGTCCATGATTCCCTAAGGCATGGGAAGCAAAACAAAAACAAATAGTGTGACTTTTGTCCTTGAATTTTTTTGAGTAGATCAATTACTACTGAATGCATTTTCAATATATAAAGACACACAGTGGTTATAAATATCTGTTATAATTCCTTGAAAATATTAAAAATTTATTATTAATTTTTCCAACTTTATTTTCATATTATTAATATATATCATATATAAATTTAAGGTGTATAGTATAGATAAACATATCCACACTATACATAGATATATGTATATATAGCAAAATAATTACTATATTAAAGTTAGTGAACACGTCCACTCCCTCACAATTTTACAGTTTGATGTTTGTGGTGATTATATTCAAACTTACCTTCCAGTTGGAAATTTGAACTCTTTAACCAACATCTCCCCATTTTCCCATCATGGCAATCACCATCACTCTATTTTTATGAGTTTGGCTTATTTTGAAGATTCCACATGTAAATGAGAACATAAATATCTGACTTACTTCACTTAGCCTAAGACCATCAAACTTCACCCATGTTGTTGTTAAAGACAGGGTTTCCATCATTCATGACTGAGTTATATACATATAATAATAATTGTTTAATGATTTGTGTATCATTATAAATGTATGTTTAATTATAATGATATAATTATCGGTGGACACATAGAAAAGTTTTTATATCTTGACTATTGAGAATAATGCTGCAGTGAACATGGGTGACATATTGAGCTGAATGAACAGGTGAGACCAACTCAGTGCACATGTGTTCTAGGTTAATGCTTTGTTCATGGATTGCAAGTGATCCAATTTAGGTCAATGAGATTTTATTGAGGGACTTATGTCAAAACCAAACTGCTTCTCTTGCAGCTGGTAGGATATTTGCACAAAGTTACTGGAAGAACTTACTGAAGAATAATATCAACAAGGAATCTATGAAGATAAGGAATAAAAAGAAGGGCGGAGAGAAAAGACATGAATCAAGTCTTAAATTATCTCTTGACTTTCTCTTACGGTGAGCCAAAAATTCCACAGAAGCCAGGTTTGATAGGGGTTTTTATGCAAATAATGTTATAATCAAAATATATTTGAATATTTATTACTCAATATAATGGATTGTGTTCTACTGAAAACATAATTAAGGTAAAATTCTTGGGATATCAGAACATATAACAGACTGAAAACACTATGAAGTTTATATGCTGGCTTTATAGCTCAGCTGTGCCCTGAGAGACTCCTTCCTGAGGACCTGATCATGAGTTCAAGAGCAAAGACTAAAGGGAAGCAGTGAACACACTTAGGGAGCACACTAAGATCTCAGAAGGGCACGCTATCTCTTTCTAGCAAAGTTAGATAGAACATAATTTTCAATTCTAATTCAGAAGATTCAGAGTATTTCTTTTCTTGGCCCAAACTCTAAAAAATAATAGTTAAGAATTTATCATACACTTCCTTCCTTGAAACAAGAAGGATAGTTCTTGATGGACCAAAATACAAGAATCTTTAAATATCCAAAACAGAGGGGAGTGGGGTAAAGTGGTGATTTGCATTGATAAAGGAGAGAGCAGAGTGGATGACTGGTCTTGGGAGTGGCTTGCTGGTTGCAGGAGAGGGCGCAAAAGCAGCCAACCAGTGATTAGTTGCCTTGGGATCAGCAAAGAGGCATGAATGTTCATGTTCCACTTCCCACACACAACAAAAACCAAATATAGTGAAAGCACCTGATCTCCCTCTAAGTGAGAATTATAATTGGCAATATTTGGGGACCGATAAATAAGACAAGGCCCTGAATATAGTTGTCACCTAGAAGAAAAAGAGACCTCCCAAGTCCAGAAACAGAAAATCAGCCTTTGAATTTCTTGTAACTAACTCACCTCCCCTTGAAGCACTTGCCTTAGGCATCTTACCAGCAACATTACATACAAAAAATAAGTAAAAATTGGAGGCATAATTTCACAAGCTTGAATGTTAAGAAATCAGAGTACGCAAATATATTATAATACAAGAATAAGAAGAAAAGAATACAGCATACAAAGGGGGGGGGAGACAAACTGTTCAGGTAAAAAATATACTGAAAAAATTGAAATTATCACAGGTACTTGGAACTATAGAATATTTAACATGAACTCAGAAAAGAGTTCATTATGAGACAAAAAATTGCATAGTATTATGGACAGAAATATTTCATATATAAACAAAATAAATAGGAAAAGCAGAGCTAGTGTATAATTAATCATCAACAGAAAAAAGACAACAAAGAGCATAAACTTAGATATTAGAAAAGCTTGGCACTCAGAAAAAATAATGAAAAGATAAAACCATTAGACATTTGGAGAGAAACCATTAAACATAAATAGAAGTCAAAATAATCCATTATAGAGAGATTGGCTCTTTTGGAAAGATAACCCAAAAAGTGAAATAGGAAGTGAATAAAAAGAATTAATAAAGAGTCATTTTCCTGAAATGAAGTAAAAATTTAAATTGTAAATCAGGAGAGCCAAATTCTGGTAACCTTTCATTCAGAATGTTCACCACTGGAATGCATTCTGGTTAAACTACTGAATATTCAAAATTATATTGAAAGCCCTCTATGATATGTGAGAAAAATTCAGAGGTGTTTGAAGTGAAAATTTCTCCTAATCTCACCACCACTCACAAAAAATAACCATCAAACATCTTGTGCATTTTTTTCTAGTCTTTTTCTATGTAACTTAATATGTTATGGGAAACTGTTTGCCAGGCTGGAAAGGACCAATTGGCACTCTAAGGTCAAGCAGGTACAGGTTTAGTGATTATCACACCAGTAGGCACCAGACTGGAAAGGTCTCCAAATACAATCTGGGCCCTGAGTATACAAAAAGCTTCTTTTTATACTTGGTTAATTTCACATAGGTTGTATGGGTAGTTTACAACTTGAGTTAGAAGGTCATGAAGCTGGAGGATGAGCAACAAGGGGAAAACATCAAAGAAGGGGAAGGGGCTGAAAGGCCTGGATGGTCCTGCCACCCTGCTCCCTCCTTTTGGAATGCAACCTTGTAAGTGATAAGGAAAAGCAGACTTGCTTACCGTATTCACTGACTGTTTTGGTTTTCCAAATAGAGTTGTTATATATTTATTTATAATTTTTGATCCCCATTTCTCTCTCAATGCTAGAAGTTTTCCTAATATATAACTACAATTTGTATTGATTACTTTTCCTCTAAAATGTTATAATTCATTTGGAATAAAATATAATTGTAAACAAAAGATTAGATATAATAATTACTATTTTTGGAATACTTACTACTTGAGAATTCTATATCTATACTTTTATTTAATCATTAAGGTAGATATTGACTTATTTTAAAATGAGGAAAGTGGGACAAAAGGGCGTGAAATCATATCCCAAGATTTCCAATCATTTGAGTGTTTAAACTCAGATGTTTAGAATTTCAACCTGACATGCCATACATCATGTTGTATATTAAAATTAGTTCAAGATTATAATTGAATAAAATGAATAATTTGGTTATGCATGTGATGTGATCAAATTAAAAAGGGTTGAAGCAGATGGCCTGAATCAACAAGATAGATGTTGTAGTGAACCAATATTTGAGCTTGATGCTGAATATAACTCAGAAGTAGTAACTCATCAAATGCCTCCACGGGTTAGAAGCAAAAATTTAATCTAAAGATCAAAGAGATCAGATTCTAGAAAAATCTGATCAAGCATGCTTATTTCTAGAACATATTCTGGTTAAATTACTGAAATGTCAAGACAGGAAGGAACCAATTTAATGAACTAGGGAAGGCAGAAGCCTGAAGGGAATTCAAGAGGGCATTCCTTGTCTAAAGTAAATGAAACCCTTTAGATCTGTTGGCTGTCATCACGGCTTGGGCATGTGTCCCTGCAAGGTCCCCATGAGACGGGCAGTCTGCCATAGCTGGGATGGCAGATGCTTTCACTTTCCTCCTCTGCCTTTCCCTGTGTGACCAGTGTTTGAGTTTTCTTGCCCCACCGGGCAACCCTAGTTCATGAACCTCTCCTTGACAATCAGTGAGTCACTCAGGCTGGCTCTGCATATAGCTGATCAGGAGGCCATGAGTGGGTGTCCTGGGCTGGGCAGCTATCCCAGTTCAGCATAAAGATTACTTGATACCCTAGTTCCTGGGAGGAACTGTCCCTTCTGGATTGTAGGGCATCTGCAGAATGACCCCTAGTTCCCTGAAGCAAAGTCCCCAAACCATATGGTTATCCATTTAGTACTTTTGCTAGTGGGAGCCCTCTGACCTAGCAGCAGGGATGCCCCTGCTTCCTCTTTGTGATTGGTTTATTGCGGATACTCTCCCTTTGTTGCTGCAGAGATCATGGGACATTCTACCTCAGCAACCTGGAACTTGCCCTTAAGCTACGCTCCTAAAATCTGGAGCAATTCTGACCCAGACTCTAAAGAAGAGACACTTAATCTTTCTTTGCAATCCTGCCTGCCCCCAGTACAAATGAGAGGACCAGATATGGCCTATAGACAGCAGCCTCAGCTATCACACCATTCTCCAGCTACACCTTTTTTTGTCACAGCAGAGGCAAAATGTAGAATGCTGAAACCAAGGTGAGGGACACCACTGCAGCTGGCTGGTGGGCTGCTTCTCAGCAAGCAGCTGCTTGCACCTTTGCTCCAGTGCTAAGATCATTGATATGACTCTGCTGCCTTCCAGATGTGAGGGGAACTGATCTCTCCTTTTGTCCACCTTGAGATACTATTCTGATCTGTTCCACAGGAAGAAAATTCTATTTCCCTGTGTTTTCTAGTCTGAAAAAGGTCAATTTCAGACTCAGTTTAAGAAAAAACTTCTGAATTGCGTATTAGGCCTATAAAATTTAGAGATTCTTTAAAATCTAAGTTTCTTATTAAAATTAATTGGACAAAAGAGAATTATAGAATGAAAATGCAGCTTTCTGTGAGCTAAATTCCAAACTTCAGATTTCTGATAAGAGTCTAGAAACTGGTAAGCTGCAAAGTAAGACTTAGTCTATCTTTTCTCCTATCCTCCGCATAGTCCCTAAAGAAATTGTTCTTTTGTCTTAGAAACATCTTTGGTCTCAGGTGAGGTAGAGCAGAAACAATGTAAAGTCAAGGAATCATGTCTTAGAAATACAAAGTTAAGGGAAGTTGTCGTATCTGAAGGAGTTAGTAAAAACTACTTAAAAACAAAATGAATAAAAGTTCTCAGTGCCTTCACAAATACTTGGAAAATATCTGTTTCTTAAAATCAATATATATGGCCAAAATTTCAAATGAAAATCAAGAGATCTTTGTCTGTCATCTTCTTTTGCCTTCAGAGATTAATTAGAAACAGTGCTGATATAAATTCTAAATTCTAATAGAAAAAAAAACAAATTTTGAGATCAGAATCTAGAATTTTGGTGAACAAGAGCTAGTTCAAAATTTAATGGTTTAGTTTGAAACATTCATGCCTTAAATTTGTAATGTTGGGTGCTAATACTTTTATTCTATATTTAAATGTTTTACTTAAAAAGAAAGCACAAGGCACTCAGCAAGAAACAGCAATTCACCTGGTCTATGTTAACAAAGATAAATTGGTGGGAGGGGCCTCCCAGGTGGCACAAGGGGTTAAGAGGCAGCACTATGAAGCTATCCACAGCCACAGTAGCACATCCCCAGCCAGGGAGCCACCCACATGGCACAGCAGACCTCTCCTGACTCACCTGCTGCTCCTCTCAGCAGTGTATTTCAGTCAAATCCTCCTGTTCTGTTCCCCACTCTGTCTCTGGTGAATCCTCTCCCCCCTCAACACCTCTGGCCTGTACCCCAGTTTTCTTGTATGCATAAATGAAACTTTAAAAAAAACCAAAAATAAATTTGCTTTTAACGATTTTTACCTCAGCTTCTCTTGATAAAGAACTTTTCTAGGAAGACTAACCCAATTATCCCTCCCTTGAAGGAGAAATACTTTTGCTCCCCTACTAAATGTGTTGAGTGACTTCTTTCTTCCCTTGTCTTAACTAAGGAATTCAAAATGGCATCTAAAACCACATGGACAAGTTACTCAGCTGTACTGAGACTCACATATATTCAGAAAATGTACATGATATTAAGTCTCTCTGATTTTTCTTGTTTTTCTCACTTTAATGCTTATTTATTCACTAGCCTAAATAAAACCTTGGTGTATAGGGTTATTCCACTTACAACCCTAAAATTAATTTGGAATTCCAGTCCTAAGAGAAACTAAAGCTACAACTGGTATATCCATCTTAAATCTGTTCCTTTTTATCATTATTTAAATGGCAGCCCAAATCTCTTGTAATACTAAGGTTTTACTAAGTTTAATAATGAAAATTTCTTAAATATCTACCATTATGTCATCTAAAAATGACTGAGCTTTCAGGTTTACTTTTTGCTTCCTATTGTAAGGAAACTAAAGTTTTAATGTCATATCACCTAGAATAAAATTAAAGCACCTGTTTATGTGTAAGTCATACAGTGTAAAGCAATGATAGTATAACTACTACAATATCTTACAATCTAGAAATTAAAAACTAAGATATAACAATTCTAAATGCAAGTAAAGTAAAGTGTATATTTAAAAAGGAAAGAATGTATTGGGAATGGATATTTTGAAGGTCTTGGGAAGAATATAGTCAAAATGAAATGCTTATCTTAGAAATGAAATGCTGTAAAAAATAGGAAAGCAAAAGAAAGGGTTGAAAATCTGAGAGAGGTATCTTAGAAAAGAAATTTTATGTGCCCAAATGACTTGCTATAAGAATATTTAAGTTTAATGTCAGTAGTGTTCTTATATGAAACCAAATTTTAATTTCTTTTTCATGTGCAAAGAGGACTAAAACTGCTATTAGTAGCTTTCCAAAACAGATTAAAGACTGTTAAGGTAATCTGAAAATCTTGGTGCTCTTTCCCTTAGGCTTGGTTAACTGATTATCCTACTGTTACAGGCAGCGAGAGGGGCTGCCAATCCCCACAAAACTGCCTATTTTAAATGGGTTCTGCCATCCGCATTAACACAAAACATGAGACTTTAATGGGAAGGAACTTTAATACAATTAGGAAACAATACAGAAAAGGCAAAGAATCTAGTTTCTAAATCAAGCACCCAAAGTTACCCGTCCCCTCGTGGGTAAAACTCCTTCCAAATGGTTGAGGCCCAGAGCAAGGCCCCAAAGCCTGCCACAAGTCTAAAGCATCTTCCAGTGGGGACCCACAGAAAAGGACCCACAGAAACAACCAGACAAGCCCGGAAGGAAAAGAGCAAAATCAACATCAAGATAAAAGCTGCCATTGTCACCTCCCCACGGGTCTCACCCACATCTGTGTCACCCAGTCCACAACCAAAAGGCAAGCACAGTTTCTTCACGTGTCTCTAGGCTCTATGCGCCTCCTCCAGGTCTCCTTCTGGCTCCATCCTGCTTCTTTCCTCAGTCTCCTCTGCAGCTTCTTCTCTCCCTGCTCAGCTCCACCCTCCACTTGAGTGGGGCAGGGAACCTGGAACCTTCCCCTTTCCTGGGGACCACCCTGTTACACTACCAGCATTGCTGAGCTTTTTCAAAGAAATAGATCTGCTCTTAATAGTCTTTGTCACTCTGGGTAATTAACTTTTCTATAAAAATCTGTAATTTTGTTAATCCTATGACAACTTCCTGGATATTAAATATTTTAATATAATATATTGAAACCTCATAGGAAGCATTATTACAGAAAAATGGTTAACCATTGCAGCATATATGTAAACGAATAGGAGTAGTCTAAACTACACAAGACTTCTTAAAATCTAATATATTCTGGTCGACAGCCCCTAATACTGACTACCAGTGGAGTTGCTAATTCCAAGACCCTGGTGTTAGAAGCAGGAACCTGCCTCCGTCAGGATATGCGGAAGGCAATTGTTGAGCCCTTCAACTGTGACAAACTGAGGGAGATTACTCAAGAGCCCAGAATCCTGCATTATTCCAGGCTAGACTTGCTGAGTTCATGAAAAAGTACATTAATCTGGACCCAGAGATTATAGAAAGACAAGCCATCCTAGCAGTCCACTTCATTAGTCGTCTTGCCATGACATCTGGCACAAGCTCCAGAGACTGGAACAAGGGTCTCAGTTTCTCACCCCATAATTTTTGACGCAGCCTTCAAGTGAGGAGACCAGCCAGGCTGAAAGAAAAGAGAGGAGAAAGACAAGAGAAAGGCCCACTATATGGTGGCTGCCAGGGCCGGTGCCCAGCTGTTACAGGGCAACCCCAAAAGGGAATTGGATGGCCTGAGTGTGAGTTCTCACTCACACACTTAAAAAACTTTGAACAAGACCCAACTGCAGGCACAGTCAATAAAGGTTAGTACAAAACAAAAGTTATTTACAAAGGGAAATGGAAATAGGGGGAACCCAAAGGGAGACAGAGAGAGAGAGAGAGAGAGAGATTAATTGGTGAATGTATCCTACCAGTAAAGCAGTCGGCGCTGGGACCCTGAGAGCACTCTGAAGGCAGGCAACGAAGAGCGCAGGCCCATGTCTGTGCTTATATAACAAGCCTGGCTGTTTAACTCCACCCTTAGTGTCCAACAATCCCCCTTTCAAGAAGTCAGGAGTCATGATAGAACCATGACTCATGACAGATGGGAGTTGCAATCCTCGGTGCCTGAGATCTTCTTGTCATGGAGGTGGGGGATGTTTTATGGAGCTCATAAAACATCAGTGGGTGGATTTCGTTCAGGACATACTCTTCCCCCAACAGTTTCCACATTTCAATTTTTGTCAACATTTCCATGATGATGAAGGTCAAATATGTGGATACTAGGGTGCAGGATGCAGTCTCAGATGACAGTACTTTCTGGAGTTCATCTTTCAAAGGAAATAACAATCTTTCACTAGGCATTGTCCAGGGATGGCCAGTGTGGCAAAGTCCTCCATTTCTGGAAAATAGTTCATCAGTCCAACCCAAAAGGAAAAAATTCTGGATGCTATAGAAAATCCTCACAAGATAAAAATCTTAAAACTGGTTTAACTTGTTTAAAATAAATTTCTCTCCATTTTGAACCCAATTCTATTTAATATTCAACAGTAGAGCAAAATACTATTGCAAATTAAATCTACTTCCAAGCCATTTTACCTATTTTTGCATAAAGTCACAGGGCAGAATAAACAAACAGTAATTTAGTTGGCTTTGTTGAAATACTCCATATGGGTTGAGAGTGAGCTCTCCACATTCAGTCCATGAAGGCTACAGAATCAAGGCCACAATCTTACCAGATTCCACCTAGGTTTCCTTTTCTCAAGTTTCCCGGGGTTTCCTCTCTGACATTTTCCAGTTCTGCCCTTGGAGGCAAGTTTCTCCACCTCCAGTGGAGGTCTCTGGAACCCTACAAGCAAAGTAGCAGGTTCCCCACTTCTTGGCTCAGCTCAAATTCAACTCTTGGAAGAATTTCAATCAAAGCCACATAATGAAACACAGTTCCAATTTTGTAGTTCAAGGGGACAAAATTCCCTATTAACATTATGCAAAAATAGGCCTACTGCCATGAATAATAAAAAATACTACCACTTTTTCATACTATGTTTGTGTGAAGGAGAGAGAAAATGCAAACACAAGTTAGTTTGCTTATAAAAATGTAACATTGCCGCATATTCCCCATCCTTGCTATAGCACCACCTCTATTATGGGGCAATTAAAGTTTCTTCCTATCTTCCCTGGAAAGCCACAATATCTACTCAAGCCAAAAGCATGAAGGGGACTACAACCTCTTTTACAAAAATTCCACCAGTTGAGTTTAAAACCCTGTATATCTAACCTTTTTGTTTAGTTTCATCTCATTTCCACATTACCAAACTACATCTTGAGGTCACAGAATATGTTATGGAGTATCTAGACCTAGAGGCACAAACAATTGCAGTATATATGGACCTGAACGCTTGGGTAGCCCATTCCGAACAACTGGCACCATCTGTAGCTCTTTGGAACAACACTTAGCACCTAAAATTGATGCTGTTCTGAAAGCCCAAAGTGTGCCCATCTCGTGCCCTTTCACACCCCATTCCCACTCTCCTGAGACAATAACCTAGGTAAGGCCAACACTATGCCCCCGAATTCAGCCTGAAACAGCTACAGAAGCTAGACCTTTGCCCCGTTTCCAAAAATTAGTCATTATCTTCTAGGGAGAAGGGGAAATGTTGGGTACAATTTAATAAGGTCAAAAGAAAAAAATTCCCTAATCCCTCCCCAGCAGGCAATTTTGGGAAGCTTGAATAGATAAGGAACTCCATAAGGCTGCCCCTAGGGACAAGGCCATAAAACCCACCACCATAACCAGAAAAAAAACTGCCCAGCTCCAGGAATGCAGAAGCAGATGTCAGGACATTTCTGTGTCAAAGGCCGGCGCTCGAGACCAGAAATCCCAGCAGATAACTGGTGCAGACTAGACAACCCAGACTCCCCGCAATTTGGGGATCAGTAGAGAATTTCCCATGAGCAGGAGGAATAGGACTTGTGGGGAACTTGCTGCCTCAGGACTAACTGGGCCCCTCAGACAAACCAAATCCAGATATGAGGAAGTGGAAATCACTGTTAAAATTATTCCAGAAGGAAGTCCAGTTTCAACAAACACACATTATACACTTTACTTTTTATTTTATTTTTAAAAGATTTATTTATTTATTTATACAAGCTTCTGACTGGGTACGGCCAGAAGCGCGGGAGGATGAGAGAATTCACTAGAGCCAGAGCGGGGAGCAGAACAGGCAGCAGGACCGAAGCACACTGCTGAGGGGAGCAGCGGGCGCCACAGGAGAGGTCTGCGTGCCATGTGGGACCCTCACCTGTGGCCTGGGATCGAACCAGCTTCGCAACCCAGCGCTCAACCGCTGCGCCACCAGCTTCGCAACCCAGCGCTCAACCGCTGCGCCACCAGGGGAGGCCCCACTTTACTTTTTAAATAAAAAAATACTTCAATCCTCACAAAAACCCTTTTAAGGAAGTACTATTTTAGCTCCATTTTATTGCTGGAGAAAATGCATTTTAGAGATACTAAGGGACCTGCCCAAGTCCTCAGAGTTAGGGTCCCCGTGACCTTACCCCAGACAATTTGCATTGCAGTCTTCTCCACTGTGATGTACAGCAGGAAAGCACAGGATTCCAAACTTTTGAACAAGCTCGGGACTTGAAATTCAGGTAGGGTACAGTGGCCAGTCTCTTGGACTTGAATAGATAAGGGAATCCATGAGGCTGCCTCAGGGACAAAGCCATAATACCCACCCCCATAACCAGAAAACAAAGAGCCCAGCTCCAGGAATGCAGAAGCAGAGGTCAGGATGTTTCTGTGTCAAAGGCCAGTGTTTGAGACCAGATATCCCAGCAGATATTGGTGCAAACTGGAGACCCCCCCAAAACCCATGAAAACAGAGTATAAAAGAGCATCAAATCCCAGTTCCAAAGGATAAACAAGTTACTCACCGAGTTCCACTAGGACCCACAACCAGGAATCAGGCTGCCTAGTCCTGCCACTCACAGGACCAGCACAGGAAGTGTCCTCCCTGGCCTCCCAAAGTGCTCCACCCCCAGACACCCAGAGACTTCTGGGAAATGTAGTTGTGAGGACTCAGCTGCGTCTTGTGCACCTCTCAATCAAATTTCTTCATTGAAAAAGATCCATAAATAACTGTGAGGATGAGGGGGTGTGACCTTTTGTATTTGACATAATCCCTGCTCTTAGGGACCCTGAAGTCAGAAGTCCTATGTATAATGTGGGAGGGGAGTATTTTCAAGAGGTTTAGGAAAATCAGACCCATATACCTAGAGGAAGAGAAGAAGCTGGATGGTTAAAATCAGCTCCCCAGATGACACCCTTTCTTCATCAATTCTATGAGGTCCATGTGTTTGTTTTTATTCCTTTCAAGCTCTATTTTCACTCCCATCTGTCACTTCACACAAAGGCACTGTGCAATGTGACTGAAATGTGCCCATGTTTAGGATGGGTATAAATATATAATATGGAACCCTCTCTAAGACCATTTAGCTAACCAGTTCCACCGATGAAGGACACTGAGGTTGTCTCCAATTTCTGGTTACCACATTCATCACTGTGATGAATGCTTTCACCCATATGCCCTAGATGAACATGGAAGTTTTGAATGGATATACATCAGGAAAGAGATGTTTGGGGTCAGGGCATATGCATACTTAATTTCACTGAGTATTACTATGCTCTTTTGTGGAACTATTCCTGGTGCCCTTATATACTGACAACTTGTTAGCAAACTTCAAATATCTTTTGATCTTATGTATCAAAGTGATAGCTCAGGGTTGTTTAGTTTGTACTTTGCTGATTTATAGTGAACGTGAGCAGTTCTACACATTCCTCTTGATATTTCAAACTTCCCATTTATTAAATGGCAAGGTGTGAGGAAATACCCAGTATTGCCAGCAGAGATGAGGAATGGATTGCAGAACAGATCTTGTTAATAAAACATTGCAGGGAAAGGATATAATCCCAGCATGCAGGTTTTGGGCTGTACAGTTTGACACATATGGAAGAGTAATTTTTTAATCAAGTATGACTATTTGCTATCCCATTCCAAGAAATTTGACAACTGGAATTAAAATATAGGTAGCAAATTCATAATTCTGAGTTTTGTCCTATTTCTTTTTTTTTTAAGATTTATTTATTTATTTATACAAGCACTGGGTACAGTCAGAAGTGAGGGAGGGTAAGAGAATTCACCAGAGCCAGAGCGGGGAGCAGAGCAGGCAGAGGGACCGAAGTACACTGCTGAGGGGAGCAGCGGGGCGGCAGGAGAGGTCTCCTCCGGTGGCTGGGGAGCAGCCGGGGAACGAACGGGAGCCACGGAGGCTGCGGGCAGCCTCTCCCACCACCCAGCGCTCAACCGCTGCACACAGGGAGGCCCTTTTGTCCTATTTCTTTAGCCAAGTAACACAGACCCTTGTAGATCTCCAGCAAGAACTGGCACAGGAGCTTGTATAAGGAGTCTTGTGACTTAGAGAACAATCAGACCTGTTGTCTAAGGGCAAAAACACCTGAGGATGTATTCTGGGACATCAGTGGACTGGAGAACTTTCTCCAGTCTCCAGTAATGTGTCTATCCAAACTTTTAAATCAAAATATGACTATTTCCTAGACTTTTCATATGGAAAGATAACTGAATTAAGAAATACTTGAACTACTTTCCTCACCAAAGAAGAAACAGAGATACAGAGATAATAGTAATATTAACATAATCACCCTTTTTTTCCCCCAAAGAATTATTTTATTTAGGTACAGGCCAGATGTGTGGGAGGGTGAGAGGATTCACCAGAGACAGAGCGGGGAACAGAACAGGCAGACTGACCGAAATACACTGCTGAGGGGAGCAGTGGACAAGACAGGAGAGGTCTGCTGTGCCATGTGGGTATCTCCCAGGCCAGCCAGGATCAAATCTGCACTGCAGAGGCTGTGGACAGCTTCACAGGACTGTGCTCAACCAACCGCTGTGCCACCAGGGAGGCCCATAATCACCCTCTTGATTCCAATACATGCAGTTGGAAAAGTTGTAAGCATACTACTTGAAAGAAAATAATTATACTTAAAATAATAGTGTATTTCAGTCAGTCTGCCTGTTCTGTTCCCCACTTTGTCTCTGGTGATTCCTCTTCCCCCCCGACCTGTATCTCTGGCCTGTACCCCAGCTTTTGTGTATAGAAATAAATAAATCTTAAAAAAAAATAATAGAATCAGTGTATTTTAAAGATTTTAATGTGTTAAATTGTTGTATTTCAAATATTAAATCGTGACCAATCATTTTAACTTTCTTGTTGAAGAAAAAAAAACCTGTAGTTTGCAAAGATAAGATGATGATAAAACTCTCCTTTGGATGATGGAAGACATTGTCCTCTAAATCAAGATTTTTTTTGTTAAGTAAATTTGTTTAAAATTTGATTCCCAGGTCTTATGGTTTCTGCTCTAACAAGTAAAAGTTTGGAAACCATCTACTATTTTCACTGAAATCAACAACACCTGAAAGTCAGTTAGATCAATCAGAGTACTGAAGACACAAGGCAAACTGTTGTCTTAGAAAGTAGAGGAACAGTGAGGTACATACATAGAAGATGTAGATTACTGGGAACTGAAACCCGGGATTAGAAACCCATAGTTGAATTCAGTATTATTAAGCACACTTAAAATTTAAATTGGTGAATTCTTGGAGCTTGGAAGTTAAAAACTTCATCCTTTTTAAAGTTTTTCCTCTAGGAACCCTGCCAGACTCTCACTGTGAAAACCAAAGAGGACTCTCCCTATGCATCTGGCAAAAGGACAAGAAGTATAATCATTTGGAAATAAGCCAAAAGCGTTCCATTCCCCCTACCCCTCCTGGGAAATTACTTTATTAGAGCCTAGTCAAAGTGGAGTAAGAGAAATACCCACCTTCAGCCCTCTCTAGCATTCATGCCTCACCTAAGGGGAATGGAAAGCATTTTTTAAATTCATACCCTGGGTCACAGTCTAGGCTTAAAGTTTGAGACTAATCATAGGACTATAAAAAGCTTCTGTCCTCATTATCCCTTATCATCACATCATTAGGTCTATTGTATATAAGAGAGAGTTACAGATTAAAAACTACAAGTTTCAGACTATGAGGGATTTCTAGATAATAAAGGATAACATGTTGCAAATGTCAAGAGTTTACCATTTTTATAACTGAGAAGTATTCCATATTGCGTGTTCCAATCATCTGTATTTAGACACTTAGTTTATTTCTGTAGATTGGCTATTTTAAATAATGCTTCAATGAACACAGGAGAATGCACACGTCCCTTTGAATTAGTATCTTTACACACTTGGGGTAGATACCTAGGAGTGGATTTGCTGGATCATATAGTGTTTGAAGAAGATGTTTGTATACCCTTAAGGCTCTGCTGCCTTAATAATGTTTTCATTATTTTTTCTATAATTCTGAATAATATTAAAATGTTTATATATTTAGTAGACATTTATATTTTCTTTCTCTTTTAACTACTTGTTTATGAACTTTGAACATTTTTATTGATTTATAAATTACATGTGTTAAGGAAATTACTCCTTTATCATGTCAGATGCTGTCAGATGTTAAAAATATGCTTTCAAATCATTTGTAGTTTGAATTTCTTTATGCCTTATTTGCCATACAGAAATTTAAAAAAATGTTATTGATATAACATTGTATTATAACATTATTTGTTTCAGGTGTTTATCATCAAATCAACATCTATCAACGGAACATTTTAAAAGTTGTTTGCTGTAAATTTTATTTTTTTAATTTTTAAAAAAGATTTATTTATTTATGCATACAAGAACTGGGGTACAGACCAGAGGTATGGGGGGTGAGAGGATTCACCAGAGACAGAGTGGGGAACAGAAGAACAGGCAGACTGACATGAGTACACTGCTGAGGGGAGCAGCGGGCAAGTCAGGAGAGGTCTACTGCTGCATGTGGGCCACCTTCTTGGCTGAGGATTGAACTCGTGCTGCAGTGGCTGCGGATAGCTTCATAGTACTGCGTCTTAACCCCTTGTGACACCAGGGAGGCCCCTATGTTGTCATTTTTTTTTGAGATTTATTTGTTTTTGTTTTGTTTTGTTTTTGTTTGTTTGGTTTTTTTTTTTTGTTTAATTAATTTATTTATACAAGCACTGGGTACAGTCAGAAGCGCTAGAGGGTGAGAGAATTCAACAGAGCCAGAGCAGGGAGCAGAGCAGGCAGAAGGACCGAAATACACTGCTGAGGGGAGCAGCGGGCGGCAGGAGAGGTCTGCGCGCCATGTGGGACCCTCCTCCAGTGGCCGGGGAGCAGCCGGGGATCGAACCGGCGCTGCAGAGGTTGCGGGCAGCTTCGCAACCCAGCGCTCAACCGCTGCGCCACCGGGAAGGCCCGAGATTTATTTATTTTTATACAAGAGCTGGGGTACAGGCCAGAGGTGCAGGAGGGTGAGAGGATTCACCAGATACAGAGGAAGGAGCAGAACAGGAAGACAACAGAAATACACTGCTGAGGGGAGCAGCGGGCAAGACAGGAGAGGTCTGCCGCGCCGTGTGGAATTCTCACCGGCCAGGACCAAACCCGTACTGCAGAGGCTGCGGACAGCTTCACAGCGTGGCGCTCAACTCGTTGCGCCATCAGGGAGGCCCTATGTTGTAAATTTTAATAACAAATTTATATGACTTTACAATGCTTAATTTTTTCCTTTATCTCATTGTTGTCAATAGAATCATTTGTATGTTGTTTTAATTCTTTTATTATTTTATTTTAACAGGTAACATTTTGATGTACCTTGGAATTTATTTTGGCTTTTGCTAGGGATTCATCTTATCCAATTCCCAAAATAACTAGCCAAGTGTCTAATACTGTTTATTGAATCATTTGTCTTTTCCCCAGATTTAAAATGTGATGTTAATTCTGTTGTAAACTTTTACATGTATTTGGATTTATTTCTCTTGTATTTCATTCTCTTCCAGAACCGGCACCAATTTATTTTAGTTACTTACCTTTAAATCAGTTTTAATAACTGGCAGTCCTCATTTTGAGTTCCGTTTTGGACAAGCTGACTTTCTAAACTATGTGAAACTTTCAGTTTGAATTTGAATTTAGTTTGAATAAGAATTTAGTTTGATCAGAAGTTTGAGTAAGCAGTTAGAGAGATCAAGAGTAAAATACAACATTGTTAGCCATCCATTTATAGGTCGTAAATAAGACTGTGAGAGTGAATGAGATTTACTTTTGAAAAAGTCTGAGGAAGACATGATAATGGAGGCTTTATACCTGATGTGATTCCCTCAGATATGAGTTTTTTAAAGTGCTTGCTGATTCTTAAAATATCCTTGTTTATTAAAATTGCTGTCTACCAGTAAGAAAGATAATATGCTAGAATATTCACCTACAGACAAAAATCAGAATAGAGTCTTGCCAAGAATAGATACTAAATGAAGTATGGGGCCCTTAAGTATTTGAAACTTTATAAGAATGTCTTAAATTTCATTGTGCCTGCTATCATAGCATTTATCATGCTGATGTATGTGTGTGTTTGTAACTTTTCTTTTTCTTTACCAAGTCAAACTTGTAGAGATCAGGAAATATCTTGCTTTTTGTTTTGTTTTGTTTCTTAACTCTAGAACCTGCCCCCCAAAAAAGTGTATGTGTGTGTACATACTTAATTCAATATACCAAGTAACACAAGAGTAAGCCAAAAAAAGCATTTTATTTATTTAGAAAAAATAGGAGACACATATATAAATATTTCTGGTAGTAGTAATACTCTCAGTCTCAATGTGGGTACTGTGACCACTTTTGATTCAAAATTACTATTTTTTGCTTAAACTGGTAAACTATGTATGGATCATTTGGTAATCAACAGAACTGCTACAGGAAACTACTTTAAGTGCAAGGACAGGGTTCTCTTCTGTGGAGACTGCTATTAAAACTTGGAATGGCCCACAACAGGCATATGAAAAAATGTTCAACATCACTTGTCATCAGGGAAATGCAAATCAAAACTACCATGAGATACCATCTTACACCAGTGAGAATGGCACACATTAAAAAAGCTAGCAACAACAAATGTTGGCGAGGGTGTGGAGAAAAAGGAACTCTTCTGCACTGTTGGTGGGAGTGCAAACTGGTCCAACCACTGTGGAAAGCTGTATGGAGATTTCTGGACCTACTAAACATAGAGCTTCCATATGATCCAGCAATTCCACTCCTAGGTATTTACCCAAAGGACACAGAAACATCAATTCCAAAGAACACCTGCACCCCTATGTTTATAGCAGCACTGTTTACAATAGCTAAGCTTTGGAAACAACCCAAATGCCCAAAAATAGATGACTGGATCAAGAAGATGTGGTACATATATACCATGGAATATTACTCAGCATTCAAAAAAGATAAACACATGCAATTTGCAGCAACATGGATGGCGCTGGAAGGGATCATGCTCAGCGAAATAAGCCAAAAAGAAAAAGAAAAATACCGGATGGTCTCACTCATAGCAGGAATCTAGAAAACTTAAATAAGGGACCAGGAAAATGAATAACTATAAGAAAGTGAAAATCAAAATCAACAAAAAACTATGAACCAGAGACACTTTTAGGGGGGCGGGGGTGGGAGGGGAGGGATTGGGGTCAGAATGGTGGGGCTGCAATTGTATGGGGAATATAACAATAAAATTTATAAAAAAAAAACAAAAACTTGGAATGGCCCAAAGCTTGCCAGTTTGGGAGGATTAAGTTATGGAAAAGGACGCTTTTTATTTTTTAATCAAGAAAGGTGTTTCTCCTATAGGGTAGAAAGGAATTCTATTTACACATATATTATCTCAAACACATCCCACATCCCGGCATACACAAATGCTGCCTGGTAAACAGGAGGAGATGGCAGATGTCCTCCCGGGAGACAGTGCCAGCATATTGTGAGGCTTGTCATCACGGTCACGCTGCTTTTCCCTTCCCATGAGTTTCTGCCTAGTGTCACCCTTATCATGCTCAAATTTTAGGAAACAGAATATGAAATCAATCTTTATCAAGTATTACTTTTGCCTTTAAACTGAAGGATGTCTGTTTAATTTTGGCTCCACACATAAAAAAACCAACTTTGGGTCTGGACTAGTAGGAGCTCAGACCATTGATAGAGTGGAGTAATTCATAATTATGCGATTAAATATGGTGAAAAACAGAAGGTCATTGACTAGCTAGTGGAGCATGTTGAAGATGTTAACAGATTTTTAAAAAATATTTTTCAAAACTAATTTTTTTAATGTTTTAACAATTTTCTCTTCTTTTATGTCATCATTAACAATTTATTCTTTAATTATTCATGTCTTTAAACATCCATTATAAAAATTTTGACATAGTACCCACCACAAAAACCATAGTGTCTGGGAACAACTGATTTAAAGCATTCTAAGAATGATAAGAATTGCAAGAAACTCATGGAGGCCTTTAGTCTGTACATATTATTTTAGGGTAAAGAATGATTTTATGATTTTTTCAAGCCCAGTAAAAACAGGTATTTCTGCATTCTAGTTTGTATTTATTGATTTTATAAAATGAAGATCTTCCTCTACATTGATCAATATTTATGATTCATCTGGATATTTTGAGAGTGGGGCTGTCAGTCATGAAGAAAACTGATTTATGGATCCTGAAATAATTCTCCCATTTTTCAAATATTTGGTACTTTTTGGTTTTATATAGCAAATCAAACATTGGTCAACATGGGTTTGGATAGAATAAAGATCATAGAAATCCATTGCTAAATATTGCATAAGTCATACTATATTGCCTTTTGGGGAGATTCACGTTGGTGCCAACCTGCTTAATCATTTTGATAGTTAGGAATTTTGATGTTATCTTCTTAGGGATGTTGTTTTCCTCTTGGAATGTAAGAAAACAAGGTTGTTAAACCGAGAGGGTAAATAAAGAAGATAAGAATGCTTATCTGGGACAAGGGGAGAGGTATGTCCCTTATCCCTCTGAAAATGTTTGAACTCAAATTTTTATTCATGTAATTAAGGGAGGGGGAATGGGGGAAAGAGGGAGGATATCCTTCACTTAGCAACATGTCAGCTTGGCCTATGACTTTAAACATTTATATATAACAAACCATGGTATGCGCCCCCACTCCTTGACATATGAAATTAACAGCAGTTCCACAATAGCATCTAACATGTAGTCTCTATTCAAATTTTCCTAATTGTTTCCAAAATGTGTTTCATAGTCATTTTTGGTTTCATTTGATTTATGGACTTCCCCCTGTCTTTATTTTTGTCCTCATGTCCTGTAGAAAGTCCCACATTCTAGATTTGCTCCATCCTTTTGTAGGGGGCAGCAGGAAATACTATTTTACTTCATTGGGTGAATTCCTCATTGTCCTTCAGTTAACTAATGTGTGACCATTTATATGTCTTAGAATAGCATATTCACTAAAATGTTCAGGATAGCCTTCCCAATATGAGGAAAGAGAGCTCCAGAAAGCGCCCAAATGGCACATTTGTGAATATTTGTACCTGACAATAATTGTGGATCACTATTCTTTTTTTTTTTTTAAGATTTTTTAAAAATTTATTTTTATACAAGAGCTGGGATACAGGCCAGAGGCATGGGAGGGTGAGAGAATTCACCAGAGACAAAGCAGGGAGCAGAACAGGCAAATAACAGAAATACACTGCTGAGGGGAGCTGCAGGCGCAACAGGAGAGATCTGCTGCACCATGTGGGATTCTCGCCAGCCAGCAGGGATTGAACCAGCAATGTAGAGGCTGCAGACAGCTTCACAGTGCTGTGCTCAACCCGCTGTGCCACCAGGGAGGCCCTGTGGATCATTATTCTTGACAAAGATTTCTCTTTTCCATTTCCTCCCAATTCTATCATAAACAAAATGCAATTAATTTTAACAAATGTATTAAAAACCTGATGATCTAATTTTCAATAAGACTCCAAATTTTCAAGGGGAGGCAGAATAATGGATGAATCATAAAGAATTAGGGGGCAAGAAGCCAGGTCCAGAATGAGTTTTTAATATCTTGAACTCTGTCCACAAATCCAAAGGATTTCAATGATATTCAGTATGTTAACATTTACTAAGCACTCACTATGTGCTACACAATGTAGGTATGAACAAAAAGACAAGTTAAAGGTTATAGCTGTCCTCTGGGGATTTTTAGTGCATTTCTATATACAAATAATTTCATGTGAGACCCTGTAAAGGTACAAATAGTAAGCATCAAGGAGAAGTGAGGAAGTGACCCTGGAAACCTAATAGAGGGATAACATGTGAGCCCACCTTAATAAGCCTTCCAAGATCTTGCCTTGAATAGACAGTAGGGGATGTGGAGTAACAAAGATTCGTTCAACCAAACTTTAGCTTGGCTCCTGGACCTTCTCCTAGGCCCATCTGCATACTTCTTTGTAAAATTCAGTTTTAGCCAGACCTGCTAAGTCAATTCAGCCAGAGTTTCCTCCTCTGCCTAGTTGATCACCCTCAATAACTAACTGGGTTTCTTATTCTCCACACCCACTCCCACCCCAGGAGACATTTGACCTGCCTGCCCTGTCTTCAGCAGATACTGTTAGGCCAGTAGCCAGAATCTACCTTATCTTGATACTTCCTTTAAGTAGTTTCCTAATTACTAGACCCTACCCTGCTCCTTAGCTATAAATTCCCATTTACCCATGCGGTAACAAAAAAATTGAGCCAAGTTCAATACTGAGGTCTCTTTTCCCCTGTTGCTACTGCCCTGAATGAAATGTTTTTACTGCTTTAAACATTGTCTTGCTCTGTTTTTCTTTGGTAAAAGGGACATTAAAAATTCCAAATTAAGCAAAAGTCAATGCCAACTATATTTGATAAAGAAGTCTGCTCAAAGGAGTGTTAAGGAATAAGGCTAATGAGGAGGTATGCATTTTTCATCTAGGTTCTTTTGGTGGTGTGTGTGTGACTGGTTCTGTGGTATTTGTGGGAAGTGACTTTGTAAGCGTCTACCTAAATTTTAAGCCAATCTAAATCTGTTGTTGACACTCAGATTGTACTAATGGGCTGTAAATCTCCTAGTGCCTCTAAATTCTGCTTTCACAATTAATTTCTGGGTTCTGCAGTTGAGCCCAGAATATATAAGCTGCTCCCTAAAGTGCATATATAATTTCCCTGTAGGAAGATCCCCTGCTTCATCTATGTCTTCAAGCACTAGGTAAATGAAATCTCTGAAATATTTATGAGTAGAAATTATTCTATTAATAATGGAAAAAAGGAAACAAGATCACACCCATGAAAAGAGAGAGTGCATTTCATGGAAATCCAAGTTCCCTTGGCAGTGCCTAACCACCCCTGATTCTTCTGAGGAAGGCAATGAACTCAGTACTGGAGGATGGAGTCATCCTGTCACAGAGAGAAAGCAGCCTGGAGGAATGATTAAAATTGCTGTGTGGGTTGCAGAGGAAGAGAAGCTTTTATCAAGGAAAGAATGATCAATATCTTAATATTAGTGCTGTTGTACTTGGAAGCCAAGTATTCTCACTGGCTCTGCCTTGTGGCATAAGAGAAAAGGATGCTTGAGCATCCTTAGGTTGGAGAGAATGAGGGGCTGTTGGAAGATGTGGGGACAGCTCTACCATGATGCCTCCTTTCATCACTTTTGGCAACAGCATCTCTATTGGAGAGAAGGCTGGACCCCTGTCAGAAGAGAATCTAAGATAGTGGCACTCAAAAATATTTGTTGAATGTTCTCTATGGACTGAAAACTGTGCTGTTGCTGGGAATACAGTTATGAATCAGTCAGGTCTACTCCTTGTTTCCATGGAACTCATGGGGAATGTAAGGGGAAGACAGGAAGGCAAACAAGTTAAATTCAGGTAAACAAGCATGAGGGCTAAGTGTGAGGATGTGATTGAAGCTCCTCAAAAGGGATCAAACTGTTTTGGGGGGAATGAGTGATTAAGGAAGGCTTTCTCTAAGCTGCAACCTGAAGAATGAATAGGATTTAAATAGGAGGTGGGATGGGGGTAGAGTGTTCCAGGCAAAGGAAACTCTAGGACCATGATATAACCTGCTGCACAATTTTATAGAGCTATTATGTCTGAAGAATGGAGAACAAATTGGAAGGGGCCAGAATGGATGATGAGATGCCAATCAGGAGACTATTATTATTGCTCAAGTGAAATATGATAAAAGGAAAACTGATGTCTAACCCTTAGATAAATCCATGATTTAGGGTAGTGAGCACCATTTGTCATAACTTTGAAGTTTCCCATCCCAAGGAAAACTTAACTAAATCTCACAAAATCATTACACAAACAAAATTATAGACTACCATATAATATTTGAGCTGCAAATATTGCTTCTTTTTCTCTATTTAGAAAGTCACTTTCGGGCCTCCCCGGTGGTGCAGTGGTTGAGCGCTGGGTTGCGAAGCTGCCCGCGGCCTCTGCGGCGCCGGTTCAATCCCCAGCTGCTCCCCGGCCACCGGAGGAGGGTCCCACATGGCGCGCAGACCTCTCCTGCCGCCCGCTGCTCCCCTCAGCAGTGTACTTCGGTCCTTCTGCCTGCTCTGCTCCCCGCTCTGGCTCTGGTGAATCGTCTCACCCTCCCACGCTTCTGACTGTACCCAGTGCTTGTATAAATAAATAAATAAATCTTAAAAAAAAAAAAAAAACTCTCCAAGTTTTCTTTGCTATTAATGGAATAATTTTCTGGAATTTATACCACATTTTCCTTAATTAGCATTTACATGTGTTCAATGGTGATCTTCCCATTGAAGTTATTGAGCCCTCTCATGTTATTCTCTTCTCCATCTATTTCCTTTCTCTTTTAATATCCCTCTCCTCCAGGGCCCTCCCTGGTGGTGCAAGGGGTTAAGACACAGCACTGTGAAGCAATCTGCAGCCACTGCAGCACAAGTTCAATCCCCGGCCAGGTTGGTGACCCACATGGCACAGCAGACCTCTCCTGACTTGCCCGCTGCTCCCCTTGGCAGTGTATTTCGGTAGAGCAACCTGTTCTGTTCCCCACTCTGTCTCTGGTGATTCATCTCACTCCCCACATCTCTGGCCTGTACCCCAGCTCTTGTATGCATAAATAAATAAGTCTTTTTTTAAAAGATTTTTTTTAATTTATACAAGAACTGGGGTACAGGCCAGAGGTGCAAGAGAGTGAGAGAATTCACCAGGGACAGAGCAGGGAGCAGAACAGTCAGATCCACTGAAATACACTGCTGAGGGGAGCAATGGGGGAGACAGGAGAGGTCTACCGCTCCATGTGGGTATCTCCCTGGCCAGCCGGGAATTGAACCTGCACTGCAGAGGCTGTGGACAGCTTCACAGTGCTGCACTCAACCTGCTGCACCACCAGGGAGGCCGCAATAAATCTTAAAAAAAAATCTCTCTCCTCCAGAAAGGTTATGAGTGAGACATGTTTATACCCACCCAGACCATGCCAAAAAATTCAGGTACTTTAAAATTTGTGTGTGTGTGTGTGTGTGTGTTTGTAAGGTTTTTTGTTATTTATTTCACAGAGAAGGGAAGGATAGTGAAAGGCATCACAGACCCCATAAACTCTTCTCTCCTGTCCATCACTGTTCCATACTGTTCCCAAACATGAAACCTGTTCAGCAAAAAGATTCCTGGGACTAAAGAGTAATGGGGTAAGGAGGGGACACACTCAACTGGGAGTTTGTATGAGCCTTCAGTTCATGGGTGAAGGTCTTGCAGTGGATATGGAGTTCATTCATTTCCTCTTTGACTGCTAAGAGTCTTTTGGAGTGCTCTGGGGGCTGGTAATACTCAACCAGATGTCAGCCTGAATTCTGTGTTGAACTTTGAATGTCTCACAATTTTCCTGTGTGACTACTTTAGAATTAGAACTGGGTCATACACCTTTCCCAAATGTGCCCATGTGAGATTTTTATAATAATGGTATTTGGGGCTATATTTATTTATGGCTCTAAGGATACTGAATTGGATCTTACTTTATATAGCATCAAGTCAAGGGTCTTCGAAATCACTGGGTCAGCTCACCAAACAGCAAATGCCAAAGCTCCTTCTGTTCCCTTTCATGACAATTGCTCCCTACTTGTTATGAAAGGATGGTAAGGAAGGAGTTATGTGGGAGGGGAATGTGCAGTGTATTATAAAATGAGAGGGCATTAGCTTCAATAAGCTTTTTTTAAAATTGTGGTTAAATACAGACAACATAAAATTTACTACCTTAATCATTTTTCAGTACATTTCAATACACTTCAGTGTACATTGCAGTGGCATTCAGTGTATTTACATTGTTAGGCACAAATCTCCAAAAATTTATTACCCTGCAAAGCTGGGAATATATATACATTGAGCAACTCCCTTCTCCTCCAGCCTCTGTCGCCTGCCATTACCCTTTTTGTTTCCATAAACTGGTCACTCTAGATAGCTCATTTAAGTGCAATCATACAGTGTTTGTTTTCTTTATTTGATTTATTTTACTTATGGTAATGTTCTCAAAGTTCATTTATGTAGTAGCATGTGTAAGAATTTTATTCCTTAATGCTGTATAATCTTTTATTGTATGTATGTATATACTACATTTTGTTTATTCAAATGGACACTAACAACACTGTTATTAACATGTGCACATATCTCCTTGATATCTCATTTTTAATTCTTTTGAATTTATACACAGAAGTGGAATGGCTAGATCATGTGGTAATTTTCTTTTTTTTAAAGATTTATTTATTTATGCATACAAGAACTAGGGTACATGCCAGAGGTGTGGGGGGGTGAGAGGATTCACCAGAGACAGAGTGGGGAGCAGAGCAGGTGAACTGACTGAAATACACTGCTGAGGGGAGCAGTGTGCGAGTTGGGAGAGGTCTGCTGCGCCATGTGGGTCACCTTCCTGTCCGGGAATTGAACTCAGGCTACAGTGGCTGCGAATAGCTTCAAGGCTGCGTCTTAACCACTTGTGCCACAGGGAGGCCCCTCATGTAATTTTCTTTCTAATTTTTGAGGTATACTTTCATACTGTTTTTCTTATAGCAGCTTCACCTTTTCACATTCATTCTGGTGGTACATACAGGTGCCAATTTCTCCATATTCTTGCTAACACTTATTATTTTCTGGTTTTTTTTTCTTTTTTTGTAGTATTAGTCATCCTCTCGAGTGTGAGATAATGTATCATTATAGTTTTGATTTTTATTTTACTAATGATTAGTGATGCTAAGCATCTTTTCAAATGCTTCTTGGTCATTTGTATATCATCTCTGAAGTAATTTACATGCAAACCTTTTTGCTCATGTATTAATTTATTATTTGCTTTTTTATTATTAAGTTATAAGAGTTCTTAATATATTAATCTTGATACCAACCATTATTAAATATGGAATTTACAAATGTTTTAGCCCATTTCATAGGTTGCCTTTTCACTCTGCTAACTGTATCTTTTAATACAGAGATTTTACTTTTAATGTAATCTAATGCATTGTTTTTACTTTTGTTGTCATGTCACAATTAAGAAATTATTGTCAAATTCAGTGATATGAGGTTTTTTCTGTCTTTTCTCCTCATAGTTTCAGGCCTTACATTTAGGTCTTTCATCGATTTTGAGTTAACTTTTCTATATGATGTTTAATTGTGATAACTTTTGACATAGTGGATAATTTTAAGTTGGGCTCAGATATCGCACTGCCTCCTCGTATCATAATGACAAGTTTCCCAAAGCAATGAAGTTGCCGATGATCTTGCAAGTCAAATTTGTCTCTGACTTTAAAGTGCATTCTGTTGAAAGCTCCAAATGAGCTCCAAATACTGAATGAGCAGCTCCTGCACTGTTTATAAGCAACAACTATAAATAAATAAGACCATTTCATGAAAGAAACTTGAAAAGAATAAAGTGATATTTACACGTGCAGGGAATAGTATTGATTCAATCTGAAGTACAGACAAACCCCATTTTTAGCTGGATTTCCTTGAGACTCAGATAAGTGGGTATAACTAGGAATGATGAGATTTAGATAATTAGGAAAGGATGGCTGTGCCAAACATATTATGTGATGGAGTGGAATATGGAGATTTACATTAATAAGCACAGATGTATTTTATGTGTGTGTGTACTTCTTCTATTCTCTTTCTTGCATCTTTTTCTTTTTCTTTCAGCCTTGATTATTAATTTCATTTCTTTGCTGGTTTTGTCTGCTCTTTCTGCTCTTGGGCAGGATCAAATCTAATAATAGACAGAAGAATCTTTTTGAATATGTCCTTTAATGCTTTGTAGTTTCTCAAGATGGCATGGAATAGAAATACCAATGTGTGAGCCTTTCCAGGTCTGATCATGTGTCCTTGGCAGGACACGTCCTTCCGGATACAGGGAATAGGACGCAGTGTAGAGACCATATGCTCACAGAAATGATGGTGGCTTAATTGGAGCAGGGAGAGTAGAGCCGCATACTGATTGTGTGAAGTGGTGCTGAGCAGTTGGCAGGTGTGTTTGGGTGTGGGGGACGAATTTGCATTTGGATAGGATCCTAGATCTGAGGGCGGGAACTAGAGATTAGATGAGCAGGTGTTAGTAAGGCTCAAAGCTAAAGGAAAAGAAGAGAAATTAGACTGAGTCATGAAGAAGAAAATCCACAAGAAAATGGAAATGTGTGGAGATGGAACAAGATGAATACAAGAGAACTGACATAAAGTCTGAGGAGCAGGAAGTCTAAATGTGAAAAGAGAAATCCCCACCAGAAAGGAATTAATGACAGGAACATAGGTTATTTATTGACTATTAATTTAAAAAGGAAAGTGTGTAGAATTTCAGAACATCTTATTTAAAAATATTTCAATTCATAATGCCCAAAGAATTTTGCTATTGGTCTTATTGGTCTTCTTAAAGCTAAAACTTAACGTTTTTCCTTTCTGTTGAGGTATTGACAACATATTTGGCATTCTCACTTTTTACATTGACAATAAAGAAATATACACCAGTAAACATATATTACCATTCCAATTTCTCTAATATTTTATTTTTGAGAGTATATTGTATGTATTTTATTTTCCTGGCCCAGTGTCACTAAGTTTATAAAATCAGAAACCATTAAATAAACATGTCACTTTAGACTTAAGCAGTTATTTTAGGGTACAAAGGACTTTCATATCTTTCCTAGGAAGCTACAATATGCCCTCAAGCTAGAGGCTAGAGGGAACTACACCTCTTATACTAAATTCCTGCAGTAAGGTCCTTTTAAGACCCTGCTCGCTTAACCTTTTTGTTTAATTTCATCTTGTTTACAGATCATCAAACTATAGCTCCTGGTCACGGAGTTTTGAGACCTAGATCCACAAATGGGTACAGAATACATGGACCTAGACTCTTGGGTATCCCAGCACCACCCATAGTCTCTCAAAACAACACATAACACTTAAAATTGACCCTGGCCGAAAAGCACAAGAGCACTCCATATCCTACTTTCCCAAGATGACAATAATCTAGGTAGGACCATCTTTATGCCCCCAAAATTCAACTCCAAGCAATTACAGAAGCCAGACCTTCACCCCATTTCCAAATATTTGGCACCCTCCTCTCAGGCTTGAAAAGATAAAGGGAAGCAATAAGGTTGCCATGGGAACCAGGCCTAAGCCAATCACCTTGACCATGACCTGCAGAGCTTCAGAAATGCAGAAGCGTAGTTAGGACACACTGTGTCAAAAGTCAACACCCAAAGCTAGACATCCCAGCAGATAACTGGCACAAACTGGCACCTTAAGAAAGTATACAAGAGGTCCTCATTTTTCATCCCCTGCTCCCTTGCAGAGCACTCAATAACTCTGCCTTTTCTGTTAAAAAAAAAAAAAGAGGGCCTCCCTGGTGGCACAAGGAGTTAACACAAAACCTATGAAGCAATCCACAGCCACTGATGCACAATTTCAATCCCCAGCCAGGGAGCTGACCCACATGGCGCAGCAGACCTTGCCTGACTCACCCGCTGCTCCCCTCAGCAGTGTATTTCAGTAGATCTGCCTATTCTGTTCCCCACTCTGTCTCTGGTGAATCCTCTCACCACACCTCTGGCCTGTACCCCAGTTCTTGTATGCATAAATAAAAAAAATCTTTAAAAAAAGAATTATGCAGTTCTAAATTATTTATCTGCCATTGTACTAAGGGTAGAATTATACAGGGGTAGAGATTTCTTTGTCTTGGCAAAGGTTAGCAGGCTTTTTGGTAAAGAGCTACATAGTAAGTGCTTTCCCCCACTCATATAGTTACTTGTCGCAACAACTTTGTCACTGAAGAGCAAAAGCAGTCACAGACAATGAGGGAGCAGGGCTATGTTTTAATGAAACTTTATGAACACCGAAATTTTAATTTCATATAAATTTTACATATCATGAAATGCTATTTATCTTATTTTTCAATCATCTAAAACTGTACAAACAATTGTTAACTTGCAGATAATACAAAAATAGGCAGTAGGTCATATTTTGCCTATGGGCTGTAATTCACTAGCTTGTGCTTTATGATTCTAAGGAGAGATATCATTTCCTTGCCTGCATTTTTTCAGAAATTTTTTCTAAAGTTTCATAAAATGAATTTATAACTCAATATTCCAAGTCCTTTTTACTTTCTAAGTCTCCTTCTACTAGTTAAAAAAAAATTTATTTTCTGATGAGATGAGGCATGTTCAGGATGGCATGGTTGTAGACATATGTTATTTTCTGAAATCTAGTTCATGCAGAGTGAATTATTTTTCAAATGCACCAGTTTATATCCTCTGGGATTAATTATTAATGTCTTGTCCTCAAAGAAAGTAACTAGAATTGTACCTTCAATGTAAATATGAAAAAATACCAAACATAATTCTTGGTTCATAGCAGGAACTTAAGTAGAATTTGAACTGACTTTTATATCACAAATTCTCTGGAACTTCAGACTTCAAAATTGAAGTATAGTAGCCTTCACTAATTCAGACTAGTCAGAGAGGGTATTAGTCAGAATTGATATTACAATATCAAGTTCAACTGATAATATTGTTGATTAAATTATCTCCAGGAAATGTAATCCCTTTTAATTAAAGGTAGGATTTAATATATGTGACTGTCTACATAGATCACAGATACTTCATGTTCATCATAGACATAAGTTATTTTCTTTAAAATCATTCTATTATTGTTTAAATTTTCTTTTAGCAATGTTTTATAGTTTTCAGCAAACATCTTCAGTTAAACTTATTCCTAAGTATTTTATCTTTTCTTTACTGAGATACATAAGATTATTTCAAGCTCTTATATATATAGTTAATTATTAGTGTTAGAAAAAAATTGTATATTCATTTTGACCCTGCCACTGTACTGAATTTGTTTATTAGTCCGACTCCCCAGGGGTGTACCTAATTGTCTTGTGCAGGAGAGGCTTCTGAATCTTGGCAGCAGCAGAAGTGCTAACTTAAACTGGAGATGGGTGGGGATTACCCCTGCAGACTTAAGTGGTCCCAAGAAGTTGGAGAATCATTATGCTTAGGGGCTTCTATCCAGATCTTTGTCCCATATTTTAGGATCCGTATTTTCTTCACCAAGACCTTGACCTCATTATAGCCCTGCTTTGACTTATGATTTTTAAATCTCTGGAATGCTGCAACTCTAACAGAAATTCAGTTTACTATGCAGCTGTGACTGCTCTTCCAATGTGGGAGCTAAGAGGACATAGAGGACTTCTGATGCTTACACTTGGCCATTGAGCACATTTAGCACCTTGAAGGACTGTTACCAGTTCTGTTTCTCATTAATTTTCTTCAGTGCATCAATACATCTCAGAGTAGCCAGCCAATTCCACTTTCATGTAAATATTGTTCTCTCCACACATTCCAAATGTCAAAATCATTACACCTTCAATGATTTCCAAGTTCCCCACGAGTGTAATCTTTAGCAATTTAACTTCGACCATGTGCCAGAGATTATCTGTGCCCTACCTACTTTTAGCACAGCATTCTCTTCACTGGTAGTGGGTGATCTGGAAGCAAATACCTATGCTAAAATCTGGGGCTCAGACTACTGGTAATGCTGGTTTTAATTCAGGCAATTTGTCAGTCCAAACGGGGAGATGAGAGTAAATGTGCAATGATTTTATTAGGGAAAAAGTCAGTGAGAGGAAATCTGGGAAGACATAGAGAGCTATCAGACTACTTTATAAGTCTCTCTCTAAACAAGGGAGAGAGAGAGCAAGGTTTGTAAAAGTATCCTACATTGCTGTGTGGTGTAAGGAAAATGTAGTGAAAACTTTAGAGGGTCTTCAAGACAAATCTGTTGGAGAGGAGTCCAGCGTCTCCTATTGCCATACTATTTCTGACCTGTTCCATCAAGAGCTTAGAAGTGTGATCCTAGTGCAAGCATAGCAATGGATTTCAGGTAGAAATCCAATGTGGAGCAAATGGGACCCTTGGTCACTTGCAGTCCCTGCACTGAATCAAGCATATTCTCAATGTTGTCATACCTACATGCCCAAAGACATCAGCTCTTTCTTGGGTATCTGAATCACTTTAAGATTTGATTAAGAACCACCAAACCCATCCTCTTAGTTAAAGGTTAAAAAGTAGGACTCAGCTTCCAACATTACATATTAGTTTTACTCCCAACATATATGTAGCCTCTTCTTTCCAGAGCACCTGGGTCAGGGAAGATCTGATACCTACTGTCTCAAAGACCCAGATCTGCCATTTTTCTCTGACATCTGACATTTCACCTTACTTCTAGAAGTTCCTCATCTTCTGTCTCAAGTCATACTCATTTATGGTTACTATGAATAACACTTCTTTATATCAGATCTCTTGATTGTCTACCAAAATATCATCCTTCCCTTCTACTACTACACTTATTTTTTCTATCAGGATCCTTGTTTTGTTCAGATATCCACTTTCTTCTGTGAAATTTGGGACTTAAGAGGAAGCTGCTCAGATCCCCAAGCTCAGGGGACAAATCAGATTTTATTGAAAGCAATCATGGGGACTTCATTCCTCTCACCAGTATCTGGTTTGGGCATTGGAGTAGCATAAATCTTGGCCAATAAAACATGAGGTATGCTTGGTAAAAAGGAAAGATACATACATATATAAGTGAATGCCCTTGCTCTTCTGCTGACATTGTTCTGGTCAGGATATCTACAGAGTCTTATAACCATTAAGGGGGCATCTAAAAACAAACTTAACCTGAATGGTTAAGAGAAATCTTCCAAGGAATTAAAAAATGGGATGGAAAGAAAATAAGATCCTAATTTTATCTAGCTACTGAATTATGCCACCCTGGATCTAATCTACCTTTGAACTTACTATACAAAATAATACATCTTCCTTATCAGTTGAGTCAGTTGAATTGATGTTTTCTATTACAAGCAATCAAAGGCACCATGAGTGATATACAGTTCAATACTGATTGGATTTAGTGTACAGTTTTAATATATTTTTTAGCTGATATTACTATATCTCAAAACCAGAATCAACTGCAAATCCCACAAACTGAAGGTTAGTAAAGGAGAGAACTTAAGTTATATATACATGTTTATAACACTTAACTGTCAGGAAAGCTTCTCATTCTCTTAAACGCACTTCTGAATCACCTTGTTGTTCATACTCTGGGCTGCAGGCAAGAACTCTTTCCATTGGCCTGCTGCCTCCCCTCTAATATCTACCTTTAATCATGGCCTGTTGCTGCCAGTTCAGAGAAACAGCACTCACTGATAAAATAGTAGCTTCCCAATTTTACCCAGGAAAGTATCTATTTTCTGTGAAAATTGCTGCTTTGAGATCAGATTACTGAATAAAGACAATGCAGAGTTTGAGCTAACAGCATAACAATGTTGTTTTGTGGGTTTGTGGGCACTTCTATTCACGCTCCACAGCTTTGTGGAGCCAAATCCACTTGGCTAATGGCCAGTGCACCAGTGATGAATGAGTCCTTATGTGACAAAGTAAGCCAGTGACCCTGATGTGACCCTGCTACTCTTTGCAAAAGTTATGTGGACAACCAGAAAATTAAATAGTCCGAAAAAAGGGCAACATTTGTTGAGTCTTCACCAAATCTAAATGTGTGTGGTCTAGAAAGGTTGGCAAGAAAATAGAGAAGAACAAGAAAGAATTGTTTCTAAATTGTTCACTGTAAATTGTCATTTTATACAACTGAATAGAGAGTACTATGTATAGCATATGTTTGCTTAAAATGATTCTTGGGGAGGATTCAGGAGGTTTCAGTTAAGTGCTATTCCCTCTGGCTGTGTGACCCTGGGGTGAGTGGCTATAACCTGAAATACAAATAGAATCATATCTGCCCTGTCCATCTATTCAAATCACACACTATCATTGGGACATTTTACTATAGTCTCAACTTGAACACCTTAGAGAATTGTATGAAACTTAGAACACCTGTAGAAGTGATAGATGGCATATAAGAAATTTCCTCAGCTGAGTTGCAAAGTAATGTTCTAAGTCTATTCTTTGATGAGGACTTGATATGCAGATAACCCATTATTCTAATTAAAATCATTTCTTTAAAGTTCAGTTTCTAGGAACAATTGACAAGGTTAACATTTGCTGTGAAAATTAAGGAGTCTAAGCAATATTCCCAACCTCTACAAGGATATGGGTCAGAATCTATGGCTGAATCCAAGATTTTTTTTTTGATTTACCATAGTTTATTTATTTTTTTTAATTTAAATTTTATTTTTATATTCCCCATACAATTACAACCCCCTTATTTTGACCTCAAGCCCTCCTTTCCCTGCCCCCCACACCCCATAGAGTGTCTCTGGTTCACAGTTGTTTGTTGATTTTGATATTTTCTTTCTTATAGTTATTCTTTTTCCTGGTCCCTTATTTAGGTTTTCTAGATTCCTGCTATGAGTGAGACCATCCGGTATTTTTCTTTTTCTTTCTGGCTTATTTCGCTGAGCATGATCCCTTCCAGCGCCATCCATGTTGCTGCAAATTGCATGTGTTTATCTTTTTTGAATGCTGAGTAATATTCCATGGTGTACATGTACCACATCTTCTTGATGCAGTCATCTATTTTTGGGCATTTGGGTTGTTTCCAAAGCTTAGCTATTGTAAATAGTGCTGCTATAAACATAGGGGTGCAGGTGTTCTTTGGAATTGATGTTTCTGTGTCCTTTGGGTAAATACCTAGGAGTGGAATTGCTGGATCATATGGAAGCTCTATGTTTTGTAGGTCCAGAAATCTCCACACAGCTCTCCATAGTGGTTGGACCAGTTTGCACTCCCACCAACAGTGCAGGAGAGTTCCTTTTTTTCCACAACCTCGCCAACATTTGTTGTTGCTAGTTTTTTTAATATGTGCCATTCTCATTGGTGTAAGATGGTATCTCATTGTAGTTTTGATTTGCATTTCCCTGTGAATCCAAGATTTTTTGAAAGGAAAAGCAACTTTAAATCCATTCTACCCTGAACGAGTGCTCTGTGGAGAAATCCAGGACTTCAGTTTAAAAAAGAATTTGACATTAATTTTGACGAAACATTCAGCAAACTGATGGTTCAATAGGATGAATGGAATGGAAGATGCCTATTTTACAAAGGAAATGGCAGTTTGTGCCCACTCAGGAATGCCAAAAAAGGGGTGATTATGCGGAAACTACCCTTTAAACATATCAACAGGGCATCATAATAAAAAGGTTATTTTGAAGCTAATAATTTGGCGAAAATTGGTGATAGACCAGAATGAGCATATACTTTAAAACTAGTGGCAAGAGATATTTAGTTACCTTTATTTAACTTAAAGTGACTAATCAACGTAGTTATGGAAAAGGGGGCTAGCAGGCTCTAGCTGAGGAGAGTTCCAGTTTGTTCAAACACAGAAGTAGTTGATCTAAGACATCAAGCATAGAAAATTAGTCCCCACATATATCAACAGCCATCTGCGCTTGCAGTGAGTTCCTCATGCTGTGAGGAACTCTGTCCCCAAATATGCTGCCCTTGGTAATACTAACAGCCATTCTATGGTTTCTCACTGAGCCTTATTGTACTTGAGGTTTCTGTTGAAACAATATGGCCTTAACATTAGTCAATACCATCAACGCTTTTTTTAAAAAGATTTATTTATTTATTTATGCATACAAGAGCTAGGGTACAGGCCAGAAGTGTTGGGGGTGAGAGGATTCACCAGAGACAGAGTGGGGAGCAGAACAGGCAGACTGTCTGAAATGCACTGCTGAGGGTAGCAGCGGGTGAGACAGGAGAGGTCTGCAGCGCCATGTGGGTAGCTCCCTGGCTGGTTGGGGATCAAACTCCAACTCCTGCTGCAGTGGCTGTGGACAGCTTCATAGGTTGCGTCTTAACTCCTTGAGCCACCAGGGAGACCAAAAAACATCAATTCTTGAGAGGAATCTTTTATATTCTATCTTTGCATTTAATTTAGTCAGAAGGTTTTTTCCCTCCCTCCCTCCCTCCCTCCCTCTCTCCCTCTCTTCCTTCTTCCATTCTTTTATATCTTTCTCTTCTTCCTAGAGGAGATTCTTATTAAACCAAGAACAGTGAGAGAGCCACATGTTTCTTAATACTAAACATACAAGACATTCATATAAGAGAAAGACATTAAGACAGTCAGTTGAGATAGATCATTAAAATAGTTCCTGTTTGGAAAATATTACCACATACATTTACAGAGTTTTTACCTTTTGTTCAGTTTTAGTTCTACTGAGATAGAGGGATATTCTAAGGATAAAATGATCTTTTATGCATAATTGAAAATTACATATTATCATATGCAAAGAGAGACTATTTAGCAATTGATACAGCTGGTTTATAAATATGAAAGATGGTTAAAATTTCAACTGGATTTTTTTCACAATGTGCCATTCAGTGATGGTAACTTGTTGTCTGTGGATACATTTTACCAGATAGTTAAAAACAGCTAACCATTAATGTAGTATGTAGGTAGAATTTAGCAGGGAATGGAATGTACTAGAATTAGATAATAAACAAAAGGTACTGAAAATACGTTCACACTCTTAAGGAATTTGTAATAAAATTGCACAAAGGTAATATGGGGTGAAGAGAAAACTTCTCCTCTTCCTCTGGATTCTTCTTGGGCTGGGTGAGCAATCAAATTAACATCAGACAGGTAAGTAGGCAAAACAGAACAAATTTAGTTACAAGAATATGGAGAATTTACATGGCTATAAATTACAGAGTAAAGACAAACAAAGGGTTTTTGTCCTTGAGTTAATGAATAGAATAGGGGTCTGTGGAGTCAAAAAGAAGAGAGCTCACATGAGAGAGGGTGACTCATAGGACAAAAACACATGCTCCATAGCTAGATGTTTGCCAAATAGAAAAGCTTCTCTGATAAATTATCTGGAAATGAGCCTAGATCTGGGCAATCTTCATTCTTATAGGTATTTAAGGTGATGAAAACAGTTTCTTAATGCCCCAGGGTCTCCGTTGATCTTTGTTCTGCATACCAACATGATACATGTTGGGAAAATTCTGTCTTGTTCCATCTTTTGGAGGGAAGTCTGTTCTCTAGTAACATGGTAGAAAGATACAAACAAGTGAGGCAATATTACAGAATTTATATAAATACTGGGGGTGGTAGTAAGATGTGGAAGGACATAATATGACCATCCTTGTACGAAGGAAAGTCTAGGCATTCATAAAATAATGGACCTCGATCCAGAACTAGAAGAAATGTTGTAACATAGATGATGAAAATGCAGGAAAACAGCCTCTATTTGCTGCTGGTAGGAATTTAATTGCACAACATTCCCAGAAGATAATTTGTTGTTATGTTTGAAAACCTTTGAACATGTTTTTTTGTCATAATCCAGAAATTCCATTTCTTGGAATTTAATATAATGACACAATTAGAGATGTTGTTAAAGATGTTTACTGTAGTATATTCTATAATAACAAAATGCTGGGAACAAGTCCAGATTTAGGGAGTTGTTCAATAAATTAAGATACATTCGTGAAATCATGCTTTGGAGAAAACAGACTTGGAGAACCCCCAAGTTATCTGAAATCTTATAACAGCTTATAAAAAGTTTGTAAAATTGTATCTTATAGTTTCTCAATGAAAAAGAATGAGAAAACTGAATAAATACTGATGGTCATATACTGAAAGAGTGGAAAGTGGTGATGAATTTGTTTTTTCTTATTGATTTTATTTCTGAATTCTCTCAATAAATATATTTTAATTTTATAATTAATATTTAAGAAAAGGTATAGCTATATGTAGAGGGGGAAAGACAGGCTTGATGGGGTGAAATTGCTGAGAGGTTGAAGGAGATAATTCCCAAGAAAGGATTGCGTGGTAGTCAACAGTTGGACAAAAGACCACCTTCACTGTAACTGTAGGGTATTAGGTAGATGTGATGTGCCGTGGATGGAATGCCGTGAATACTAAGCCCAAGAAATTAAGTTGGGATCTTCCCTAGACTCTTGCACTGGAAAATATTCTGCCCAGCATTCGGGAAGTTTTCCTTTAGAGAGGTATGTGGTATCGCCAGGCACACAGAATGCATTCAGACCAAAGAGACACTGACCCTAAGGTAAAGCACCATGTCAGCAGAACACACAAATTAAAAAAAAAAAAACAAAAAAAAAACAAAAACCAGTTCACCATTGTTTGGGAAATTTAAAACCCAGGAGTAATACATGTGATTTATATTATATGGAGGTTTAAAAAACAAAGTAGAAGGTTAAATTTTCATTCCTCCTTGATTTATCTATTTTTCCCTTCTCCTTCCCATTTTCCACCTTCCCTCCCTCCCTCCCTTCTTTCTTTCTTTCTTTCTTTTCTTTCTTTCTTTCTTTCTTTCTTTCTTTCTTTCTTTCTTTCTTTCTTTCTTTCTTTCTTTCTTTCTTTCTTTCTTTCTTTCTTTCTTTCCTTCCTTCCTTCCTTCCTTCCTTCCTTCCTTCCTTCCTTCCTTCCTTCCTTCCTTCCTTCCTTCCTTCCTTTCTTTCTTTCTTTCTTTCCTTCCTTTTTCACTTCCTTCTTTATACAGAATTGGTAGCACTATACAGGCTATTTCTGTAACATTTTTTCCACATAAAAATGCATCTTTCCAGATCAATATATAAAATCTACAGAGATTATTCTGAATTGAATACTGACACATTTTCTTCTAGATCATAATTTGTCATCTAAATTGATCCCAATCAGAAACCTTTACAAGTTTGGCAGAGAGCTTAGTAACCTATCCCGACTGACCCAGCTCACAAATACTGGAATTAAGTTCAGATCATAGATCTCCTGACTCAAGCACATGCTCTATTTTACTAATTGATTTCCTCCTCTCTGTGAGAATTTATGCACTCCTTTTTTTTTTGGTACTAAATTTTATGAAGAAGATCTATATGAACACTGTGGATTAGTTAGTATTTTACAAAATGGAGGAGGAAAATAGGAAAGTTGGACAATGGAAAGACAACTTTGTGAAATTCTCTGTATTCTCCAGATTGGCCAGATATCATGTTATGGTTAACTAAGAGAGGAACAACCCCACAGCTATTCAGAAATTACAGTGTGTGTCTCATGGTGCTCAAACACTGAAATGGAGAATGGACTCTGTAAATAAAATAGATAGATAGATAGATAGATAGATAGATAGATAGATAGATAGATAGATAGGCATTGCTTTGGTCAAGTTCCTTACTCAAAGCACATCTGTAATGCTGTTCCTAAGAGTTTGTTTTTGTTTTGTTTTGTTCCCTTGAATGTTATTATTTTGTAGCTGTTTACAAAACTATATAATTTGGGTGGTACATTTCACAGCTCCATATGTGCTTCACTTACTCCACCATGACTCCTTGCTAATGTCTTATCCCCTTCCCTCACTTACCTCTTTTTCCTCCTCCCCCACTCCATTCCCTCTGGTAACAGAGTCTAAGAATTAATTTTGCTTTTGCTTTGCCACTTTGTTTTCTTTGGTTATTTATATTCCACAAGTAAGTGAAACATCTAGTATTTGCCTTTCATGTTCTGATTTATTTCACTTAGCATAATTGCCTCAAGATTCATCCATTTCATTCCTAAAGGCACTATTTCATCTTTACTAATAGCTGAGTAATATTCTACTGAGTATATGTTCCACAATTTCTTTATCCAGTTGTCTGTTGGGCATTTAGATTGGTTCCATGTCTTAGTTACTGTGAATAATACTGCTATGAATACAAGAGTGCATCATGCTCTTCTTTTTTGTATTAGAATTTTCAAATTCATTGGATAAATGCCTAGCAGTGATATTGCTAGATTGTATGATTTTTTTTTTTTTGAGGAATCTCCATACCATTTTCTATAGAGACTGCATCAAGTTATAATCCCACCAACAGTGGATGAGTGTTCCTTTCTCTCACATCCTCACCAACATTTGTTGTTTCCTTTTTTTTTTTTTTAATATGGGCCATTTTACAAGAGTAAGGTGATATCTCATTGTGATTCTGATTTAAATTTTTCCTTATAATAAGTGATGTTTACTATTTTTTTTCATGTACTTTAGTCACCTGAAGGGCTCCTTTGAAGAAGTGTTTATTTAGGCCTTTTTCTTATTTTTTGATTGGGTTGTTTTTGTTGTTAAGTTGCATGAGCTCTTTACATTTTAGAAATTAGCCCCTTGTCAGATGCTTAATGTATCTTCTAGGATTTCTTAGTTTTATCATTAGCCCAAAACAAAACAGTAAATCAATTCACAACATCAGTGTGATACATTTTCCATAGCTCTGGCAAGAATTTAGAGTTTAACCTTTATGTGCTTCTTGAGCTTCCCCACTTCAACTACCTATTGGGGCAGGTTAGTGTTTTGTGAATTGTATGCCACAAAGCAAACTGGAGGGCTTGGGAAGCTACTGTGGAAAGATATTAAATTTGGTTCATACTGCATAGACATTTCTTACCTAACTTCTTCTGAGAAAGCAATTTTAAAAGATCTTACTTCTTCCAATCTTGAAGGAATGGCCATTATGTAGGAGATGAACTTTATCATTCAACCTTGCACTAACTCTTGGATGTCTTTTGAACCTCTGTGATTGCAGAACCTATTTATTTTTAACAGTTTCCAATTTTTGAGGATTTGCCAAGACTCTTCAGTATGCCAAAGAGAGGAATCTCACTCAAAATGTAGATTTAGGCTAATTGGAAGTCAGAACCTCTGGCAGCGGTTATTAAAGTATGCAAATACGTACTGTCCTGTGGGACAGTAACTGTAAATCTTGCCGGCCACAAAACTAAGCAATCTAGCGGTGTCTCTGTTGACGATAATAAAAATAGGGGTTACATATGAGTATATAAAATCTTTTCTGGTATAAAATACAAAAGAGCTGGACTAAGGCAGAGGGAAATTACAAAAATGGCATCCTTTTTGTTTTTTATGTCCCTTAAACTAAATCTAAGCTGATAGCTGTGAGTATCCTGGCTGTCTTCAGCGCTATTGTCATTGCTATGTCATGCCAGCCCCTACTTACTGCAAACTGGTTCCGGGGGCATGTAGATATACATCTGGATGGCAAGCTGCATTTTGAATGCAGTTGGTTAAGCCAGTAACAGACTACATAACCTGATCTGGGCCCACAGCAGCCACAGGGTTCCTGACTATTGGTTGTACTCTCCTATGATGTCATCATTTCTCCTTTAGAGTAGGATGGAGGCTGCTGATGGGCATCAGTCTAATGACATGCAAGTGCACAGCTGGGATAGGGGGGAATAGTTCTGATAGTGGGAATGGCAGGGAAGGTCAGCTGTGATCTAGGCTCCTGTTAGTTTGCTTGTCAGGATCTGGTGGGATTTGTTGGGATGAGGTGAGGTGGGACTCAAGTAACTGACATCAGTAAATACAAATAAGTGGGGTGTAAAACTACTGAAATCTGCAGAAAGTGTGTGACTGCTGAAATGATGTCGGTTCCTTCAGTGATGAAACGTACGGGATGTGTTTGTATGTAGAGCAGTCCACTGTGAACTGTGATCACTCCCTTGGGAAATGGGATGATGCAGGAGAAATGAAGGTGTCTCCCTTCTCTATGTATTTATTCTCTTGCTTTTAGCAGTCCTAGGACTGTTTTTGTTTTCGATAGCTGCCTAATTGTTGATCTTTATAACAGGGTAGGATTGTGGTCTCCTACTCTGATATTGATAAACTAAACCTTCCAATATCCCTCTTTTAAAGTGTTACATGGTACTGCTGAGACATGTGCTTGGTGCTTCCTTTCTCAAAGGAAGAGTAACCGTCCAAAACATGGCTGCAACTACAAGTGATATGGGCCTTCACAAATGTCTTTCAGGGCAACAATGTTTTAGTGTTCAGTCATTTCATATGACAGATCCTCTCTCCTCTTATCATTTTCTTCCTTATACTATCTTCATTTGATTTTTGGGAACAAAGATCTACTGGTTTTATAAAATGAATTTGGGAATAGTATCTTCATTCTGTCCCTTGGAAAACTTTTATAAGTGAAATTATCTAGTTATTGAAACTTTGATGGCTTGATATATTAAGCCATCTGGGATTTTTGGTTTGCTTTATTTGTGAGGGAAGATTCAATTAATGATTATAATTATATGGTTATAGGAAACATCAGGTTTTCTATTTTATTTGCCTTATTCTTGGTAATTTATATTTTCAGAACTTACCCATTTTACTAAACAGTTTTCAAATTTATTGGCATTATTTTTTACTACATCCTCACATCTTTGGGACCCTTGCCCTGTTAGTTGTTCTGTGTCTCTTCCTTCTAAAGTCTACTATTTATTTTTGGATGTCGTTGTTTATGAGAGCTAAGGGAAGATTGATGGACACTAATGGTGTCTCCTCCAATCTCTCTCTCCTCAACAAATGCTCTCTTCACTTTGCTTTTGAGGTAAATTACTCCTCTGGTTTTCTGTCCACCTCACCTTCTCAGTCTCCTTTGCTGATCTTTCTCATCTCCCCTATTTCACTTCTGTGATCTCTGTTATATTTATTTATTTATTTATTAAAAAAAATTTTTTTAAGATTTATTTTATTTTTACTTATACAAGCACTGGGTACAGTCAGAAGCACGGGAGGGTGAGAGAATTCACCAGAGCCAGAGCAGGGAGCAGAACAGACAGACTGATGAAATACACTGCTGAGGGGAGCAGCGGGCGGCAGGAGAGGTCTGCGAGCCATGTGGGACCCTCACCCAGTGGCTGGGGATTGAACCAGCGCTGCAGAGGCTGCGGGCAGCTTGGCAACCCAGCGCTCAACCGCTGCGCCACCGGGGAGACCCTCTGTTATATTTATATTCACTTTCTTATACACCTCCTCCAACCTCATGACCTTCAGTACCTTCTATGTATGATTATTCTGGAAGTTATATCTCCTGCCTTAACCTCTCCTGTGAACTGCTGACACATATATTCAGTGACCTACTAATCATCTGCACTTGGAAATTTCAACTCAGTATGTCTAAAAGCAGCACATTTTGTTTTCCTCCCTTAAACCTGCTCCTCTTCCAATGTTTCCCATCTTAATATCACCATGTACTCAATTTCATGAGCCAAAAACCTGGGGATCATTTTTGAGTTCTCTCTTTCTCTCACATCCCACTTACAATTCTGTAGCAAATCATGAGGGTTCTACCTTCAAAATATATCCAGACTTACGACTCTTTACTTCTTTCCCACACTGGTCTTGTCTAATCTGTGCTATGTCTTTTTTAAAAAATTGTTTTCTTTTTAATCTAGAATTAAGAAAGTGAAGGGGAAATATTAATTATGCATATTCAACTTAAAATATGCTATGCTTATAGATATTACATTATGAATAGCACAAAAAATTGAGGAAATATTCTTTCAGTATTTAAAAGCTATTATCCAAATCAGCAAAGAGGCTGCTCATGTCATTTACAAATGAATAGAAACTCTGCTTTGTTTCTATCATGTTCATCTTACTCATTAAAATAAACCAAAATATCAACCAATGTTTGTATTGGAATTACATCCAGAGTTAGTTGTTTAAAATGTATGAGCATACTACTGCATATGTCCATAGTATTAACATTAGAGTTGCCTATGAGAAGTACAGAATTATGACTTGCTATATACCTATGTTTCTGCATCTTCCCAGTTTTCTATGATGAACATCATTATTTTTATAAAGTGTAAGTTGTTTTTTAAGGGCTTGCTATAATAAAAAATAACATAAACTGACTCATGTCAAGTTCATGACCTCTCAGCAAGTAAGATTGCATTAAGGCATCATCTAATCAATCATTTTCTGAAAATAGCAAACTATAGTTAAATTCGTATGACAATATAGGGGTGAAAATCCCCCAGAATCTTAGCATGAATAATAGTAGTGAATTATAGCATGCACAAACTTCAAAACAGCTTACAAAGAGAAAACTGTATATTTCACAAACGCCTTTTGCTTTAAGTTTTTAAGAAAAATGCAATCCAGCTAAACTTAAAAGGAGGCATATGAAACAAAAGTATATGGAGACATCTGTGTGTGGAAATAAACCTGTATGCTTCATGCAGGCATATGAAATACAGGGTGACAAAGGTCTAGAGAAGTGAATTATCTTCCTGAATTCTAAACATCTAGGACTCAACTATGTCACGGTTAGCTACTTTGATTTTTACATGCCATTCCTAAAATTCTTGTCCCTTGAAAAATTAAAATGATCACATAAAATCGTAAAGGAGTCGTAGAAAGCTGAGGAAGGGATCCAGAGGATGAGATAAGATATCCAGAATAAAGAGTTAAAGGGGGCCTCCCTGGTGGCACAAGGGGTTAAGTCTCAGCACAATCAAGCTATGGGCAGCCACTGCAGCACAAGTTCCATCCCTGGCCAGGGATCTACCCACATGGCGCAGCAGACATCCTCTTCTAACTGGTCCGCTGCTCCATTCAGCAGTGTATTTCAGTAGATCCACCTGGTCTGCTCCCCACTTTGTCTCCTCTGTCTCTGGTGAATCCTCTCACCAACCCCAATGCCCTGCACCCCAGCTCTTGCATGCATAAATAAATCTTAAAAAAAATTTTTTTAAAAATGTGGAAGGACTAAAGATAGAGGGTTTCTAAAACATTTAAAGTATCAACAATTTCAATTCAATAGTAGAAGCAAAGATAATTTAAACAGGTGGTTTCAGAGAGATCAGCAATGAACAGTTCTGTGAACCTCTTTAGAGGGATTTTCTAATCAGCCCTCATCAAAGGCTGTTAAGCAAGAACAGCCTCTCTGGTTCCTGTGCTCCAGCTTCCACAGTGTCTTGTCTGTCACAATGATCACAGTGTGTTTGGACCTCTCATTTATTGTTATCACTTCAAAACTCTGAAAATGCTCTTCCCAATTTTGTGAATCTTATTGGGTGGCAAACTCTTCATCTCATTCTAGGAAGCTAAAAACATTGTATATGTATTTCCCAGGTCTGGGGTTTATGAACTAGGATCAATCAATTAGATGCCCTGTCTGGGATAGTGACGGAAAAAGCACAGACATCAATAGGGGTGTTACCGCCCCTATTGATTATGATGTAGCAGTGACCCCCTGACTCTATGGAAGGTAATAACAGTGATGCTGGGATGTCCCCAGCCCAGCGTTGACAGCAGAGGTCCTATTTCTTTAGTCTTAATTAAGTGCTTTCAAATCAAGACATTATAGGACCTGGCCAATGAATTAAGAGCTCCTTAAGAGCTCCTTACAAGCCAGTGGCTTGTAAACTCACTGTATGTAAGACCACTGGGATTTCTATTAAAACCCCAGATATCCAAGTCTTACTTTGAGAGATTCTGATTCAGTTTAGGTGTAGAAGAGGGGCTCCCAGATTTGTATTTTAAATCAGCACCCCAGGAGATAATTGTTGCTGGTGGTCTGTGGAGGACAATTTTAGAAAATACTACCTAGAGTGATCAACATAAATGATGCAGAAAGTTACTAATCTGCCAATGCTGTACTGTCTACTCACAAAGGAATCAGAATATAGAGAATCACATAGAATCTCAGTTGGGAATTATTCCAGGGACCCTCGAATCACAATCCAAAACTTTTGCTTACAAATCCAAAGTCTCTTTATTTGATTTTATAATCCTATTGGTCTGCTTTTCCTTATGTAATGTAGTAACCTGCGATTGGCCAAGAGTAGGTTAGTTAATCCTGAATGGTCTGGAATGTAAGTGCCTCTGACTCTTGGAAGTACTAAATCCTCACTGCAATTAATTTCTTTTATGTGCGAATCCTGGAGCACAGAGGGGAAGCATAGCACTGAAGATTGGTTGCTATGCAAAGTTTAACTGCAGAAGCAAATGAAATCTGGAGCATTTAATTTTTTCCCCTTGAGTTAACCAATATACTCATAAAAACTCTGTCTCCTTCTATAAAAACAGATGGGAAAGAGACCTAAGGTTCTTTCTTTTAAGGATGAAAAAAAGAATTTCATAATAAAAAGTAGCCAATAATAAATTGCAACAAAATATGCTGAACAGTTGTTTCTGTTGTTTAAATGGTTGCAAAGTCTCACAATATCTTTACTGGGAAATAATGATAATAAATATATCCTAAACCAGAGAGGAGAAATACTCCTTTTAAAATAATTGAATGAAAACTCCTTAAATACTCTAAATCCTCCAGGATTCTGATATTTACAGATCTTGGGAGAAAACAAAGTAATTTCTGAAAATTCTTCCTTGATCAACATCTCTTTCTTCCTAAAGGAAAGTATGCTTATAAGATCATTTTGAGTAGGATACATTTGGTAGGACTCAACCTAACATAAAAAGGTAACATAATTGCATCCTTGGGATTTTTGTCCATGTCTCCTTTGATTGTAAGTCACTCATCAGTCTTTCTCTATGTGAAAAGTGGCTATCAGACAGACTAGTTAACTGTATACTTATCAGTACTCAATGTCTACTCAGTTGAAACGGAATGAAAAATCTGTCGTCGTCATACTCCAATCTTAAAACTAAGGTCGCCATTGGCCATAATTTTCTTTTAATTCTTATTTTTTATTATCAGAAAAATAGCATAAAGAATACTGTTGATATAACCCTCAAGGAAACATAGGCATGGTGAGCAACTATTGGGCCTCCAGGATCTGGAAATTCACAATGAATTCCATAATTCATTCCTGATGTCTACACCATAGTACACAGGCTATCCTGTTAAAGGTCTTTAAATTTTGTGGTAGTATCCAGGCAGAATAAGATGAGGTCCCTTATAGGCAAAAGAAACAAAATCTCTTAACAGTGCTTGCTTACTACCAAGGACATTTTCAGGCTAATATAGTAACAGTTTTTGGACTTCTTGTTCCTTTAGCTCTTAGCTTTCAAATTTCTCAGTAGTTTACACTAGTTGATCCTGTCTATCCCAGGATCTGAAACACACACACTCACCATCAAACATTCAGTGTGTCTAAGCTGCCTACTACATTTTGGAGTTCACTGGACCTGCTGAATTTCACAGTGCCAATAGCAGCGCACATTGTCAAGTGGGCACTTAGCTTCTTGAAACATGGACTTAGCTAGCCAAATAAACTGAAGGAGGCACATCATCCTACTGATGGTGGTAGCTACCTGGAGCCTGGTAACCCTGGGACTTGGGTCAAAAAGCAGGCCTTGTGGGTACAATAGGTATTACAAATGTGACTATGGGTTCTCTACTTGGGTCTTGCTATGGGTGGATATGGAGCCTTGTTGTGTATGCAGTGGTCCTTGTAGGCATGGTGTGCCTTGTGGGTACACAAGCAGAGGTCACCACCATGATGAGGTGCACATGAGTTGGGACCTTGCAGGGGATGGAACACATGCACAAGTTAGCAAAAGGTGGGTATGACAGGCCTTGGGCTATTGGATGAGTGAAAATTATTGTGGGTCTACTTGCTAGCTAGCTATGCTTTGTAAAGTACTTGGGGTACTTGATATCCATAAGGGTGCACAGCTTGTTTGTCAGCAGGCAGTTGGTGGCTAGCAGGTGCCTGACCTATTTGTCTCCAAAGAGGAATCTGTTGATTTTTATCTTTCCACCCCTACCTAGCTTGGTTATTTACCAGGAGTAGGTAGAGTTTCTCATCAGGAATTCACTTTCAGTGTCTAATAGTACTGAGAACAGGTTCCAAGATAGGGCCTCCACAGTTATTGACAAGGTTACAAAAGGTTGTCAAGATGACACCTGCTGAGGATTCTGCTTTTAAATTATTCCAGGGTGTTTTTTGCCTCCCAGGCCAGTTCTGAAAGGAAGGGGTATGGGATTTCTTTACATATGGGTCTAAACAGTTCAGAACAGTGTCATGACTTTGGGCCACAGAACAAGTGAGTCTCTCATAGGTCTAGTAAGGGCTGGTTCTTAGTTCCTACATTTTCCTTAGCTTTCCTATATTCTTTTCCCTCTGGCCCTGAATACAGGAGTTCTAGGAGACTGTCACTACAATGTTGGATTGTACAATTGGGTGCTAGGTATTAAGCACAATCCTCCCTCCATTCTTCAGGGAAAAGTTCCGCACCTTAGAGATGTCTTCCCATTTTTGCCCAAGGATGCTAGAGATGGACCCTCTTGATACTGGAGTTTCTTCCTTAGAAAGAGCATCTCTCTCTACCTCTCCTGTCCATCTGGATGCTGCCTTTTATCCTTTGTTGGGAATGCTTTATTCATCAGGTCTGCTTCTGTGTAGGTTAGTCCATATTTAGGTGCAGATTTGTTGTGAACAGAGGAGGAGGTAAGCACAAGTTCTCCTATTCTGCCATCTTGGGCCTAACACACTTCCCTCCCCCCATATTTTTCTTGTTTTCAAAAAGAAAAGTTTCCCCTATGGGCAGAAACATGTGATAAGTGCCTTAGAGATACAGTCTGTCTTGCCAGGGGAATCATTCGTTTGATCTTCCTGATAACCTCATGTGATGGACAGGGCAGAGATAATTAATTCTATTTTTAGAAAGAAAAAATGAATGTCCAAGCTCAATTTCACAAGAAGAGGTTGTTGGGCTTTGAACAGAAGTCTTTTAATCTTGGTCCGTGTTTCTTCTATGATATGATGCTGACCTAACAACAGTCACCTGCTGGCAACTACATTATACTCTAAGCTTCCAATTAATGCTTTTTATTCCAGTTCTAAATCAGAGATTAAAAATACAACAGTTTCTAATAGACATTTTCTAAAACGAATTACATTTTTGCCAGTACCTAATTATGGATTAATATTTAAAATTCATCAGGTTCCATTACTATATTAAAACATCCTATCACCATGTTTTAACAAAAAGTATATTAAATTGGGAAAACAATGTGTCCACATAATAAAAATTCAGACAATAGCAAAAATATTATGCAATTAAGCATATGTTTCCTTCTCACCTTAAATCTTAGTCTTCTTTTAGGGCCTCTCTGGTGGTGCAAGGGGTTAAGACACAGCACTATGAGGCGATCAGCAGCCACTACAGCACAAGTTCGGTCCCCCAACAGGGAGTTACCCACATGGCGCAGCAGACCTTTCCTGACTCACCTGCTGCTCCCTTCACCAGTGTATTTCAGTCAATCTGCCTGTTCTGTTCCCCACTCTGTCTCTGGTGAATCCTCTCACCCCCCACACCTCTGGTCTGTACCCCAGTTCTTATATGCATAAATAAATCTTTAAAAAAGATCTTAGTCTTCTTTTATAGCAATAACTTCTATTCATACCTTTTGTAATCTTCCAGAAACCACTTGTGCATAGTCAAGCTTATACAAGCACAAATGCTCACTTCGTGTCACACAAGGGATATCATCCTTTTCTTAAGTACTATTTTTTTTTTTTTTTTTTTGTAAAATAGACATTAGTGGGCCTCCCCGGTGGCACAGCGGTACAGTGGTTGAGTGCTGGGTTGCAAAGCTGCCCACAGCTTCTGCAGCACCAGTTCCATCCCTAGCCGCCGGGTGAGGGTCCCACATGGTGCACAGACCTCTCCTGCCGCCCGCTGCTCCCCTCAGCTGTGTACTTCGTCGGTCTGCCTGTTCTGTTCCCCGCTCTGGCTCTGGTGAATTCTGTCACCCTCCTGCGCTTCTGACTGTACTCAATGCTTGTATAGATAAATAAATAAATCTTAAAAAAAAAGTCATTAGTATTTCTGTGCTTTTATGAGTTTCTGTAAATGCCAAATATTGTCACTATAACATGATATCTAACATTTTATAGCACACAATATTATTATTTACAAATCACTTTTACGTACATTTTTATCTTTATGACAATCTTTAAGTAGGGAAGATCACCATTTTGCAAATGAAAACCCTGAGGTTGGGAAATACAATCTTTCTATGGTATGGGAGAAAGAGAAACACTTGTTGAAAGAATGACCTTTTTATCACAACCAAAGTTTGATTATTATTGGAATATGGATGGGGGTGGTTAGGAGATTATCTGGCAGCATCCAGATGGATAAGAGAGGTAAGGAGATGCTCTATTTAACAGGAAGACAGATTTCCGGGGGGAAACCTTCAAAAGGCAGAAAGCAGGACAAAACATTTGAACATGACAAATGCATTTTCTGCTGAAATCTCTAAGTAGTAAAAAGAAAGATGTTACACTTTTATATCATTCTTTTGTTTTCTACAGGGAAATGTGTGTGTGTTTGGGAGTGTGTGTGTGTGTGTATGTGTGTGTGTGTTTCAGCATATTGCCTAAATAAGGCCAACAACAGACTCTTTGTCTAGTTAATTATAAAGGATTAAAATGTTACTTGATTTCTCATAAATACCTATCAATAACCACTCACTAGCAATTACGTTATGTGAGTCTAGGGCCCACTGGAGAGAGGGAGATTTTAGGATGACTATGGAATTTTCTTATTTTTCTTCAGTGCTTCCTAAGTGCTGCTCTCGGAGTACTCCCAAAGGATGTATGCAGAGAAGCCTCTGCAGATCTCACCCACACATGGGCCATTCAGCTTCCTTGAGTAGGTTTAGCTCTACCATAGACTACAGAATCATTCATGACTTGAAGCAGGAATAATTTAAGCTTTCAGGTTAATAATTCTAAAACTTGATAACTTGTCTTTGAGAACTACCTCTATCATACATGCAATCCTGATAGCTAATCCAGAACCCAGACCTGCTCTTTCAAAATCTGTAAGGGAGATGTTCTTCCCCCAAATTCTAGCCTGTTTCCTGGACCCTGCCTCCTGACATCAGAACTAATTTCATTTAGTCCAAAAACATATCAATGCCTACTTTGAAGCAGGCTTTATTCTAGATGCAGAGCCTACAGTAGAAAAATTAAAATAACAGGAAAAAGAATCATTCTTTCATGGGTCTTGCCAAATGCTTGTAAAAAGAATTATTTTAAAGGTAAGAATTCTAAGACAAGAGGCAGGAGCAGGTAGTGAGTGCCATGCCCCTAGATCAGGGAGAAGACTTGAACCAGGCCACTATCTTGATGACTATGATGATTAATTCTACATGTCAATTTGACTGGGCCACAGGGTGCCCAGAAATTTGGATATGCATTGTTCCGGGTATCTCTGTGAAGGAGTTTCTAAATGAGATAAACATTTGAATCAGTAGACAGAGAAAGGTAGATCTCTTCCCAAAGTGTGTGGGTCTCATCCAATCCACTGAAGTTTGGGGAGAACATAAGGCAGAATGGATGAAAATTTTCATTTTGCCTGACTGTCATTGAACTAATAGCTGCAGGGCTGAGACTGCTGAAAATCAAGTACACTATCCTCCAGTGACTGGCAGTATTACAAGTTGAACCCTAGCCTTGCAGAGCTTATGTTAAAGCGAGAGTGTTTATGGAAGAGTTGGCATATAATGACAAAGTTGATTCTTCTCATACCTAACTCTTTTTTGTTGCTAACCCTTTTTGCTTCATAACTAGACTCAAGTCCCAGAAAGTCCTTAAAGGGGAGAGGCAAAGTGTGACCTATGATAAAGTATGCAATATCCCTGGCCCATTCAGAAGGTACAACATATCTATATGTATGTATACTACAGCTCTCCAGGGAACATGTGTGCGAATGGATGAGAATGTGGGATAATGGCAGAAGCAGGGAACATAAAGTTTGATCAGGCCAAACTTGTTGATATGGGCTCTCTAAGGAAGAACATTTAATGATGCAGCCCAGGCAGTATGGAAGGACTCTGTTTGTTTGGTTGATTGAAACATGGTTTCATGGTAGAAATAGTTCAATGTGTAGGAGGGGATTCAAAGGCTAAAAGATATTGTAATATTACAGTGTATTTGTCATTTAAGACCTTTAAGACCTACTGTCTCCCACTGAGAAGGTCCAGAAGACATATTTCACCACTACTGTGAGAAATAAATATGTGAGGGGAGTTCAGACATCCTTGAAAAGCCCCATTATCTCTGTTCTCTGTCAAAATTTTCCATGGAAACTGCAGTCACTAAATTGAGAAAACTAAATGCAATGGAAGTAATTGGACCCCAGGGTGGCAAATGGTGGTATTTAATCACTAATGGCAAGATGGGCATGGTTACCGTAATGGACAGTAAAGTCAATGCTGCAATTAGAATAGTCTGACTCATGCAAGCCTATGATGTTAGTTAGTTGATCATGGTGTTCCTAGAAATAGATAAGACTACTAAATTCTTAAACCAAATAGGCATAAATGCATAAAAGTCAAGTAAGCGTAAAAATAGAGTCATAACCCCTTAATCAGTTCCCATTCTTGAGTTAGTTTATAGACCCAAGACCCTTTGAATGAAGGGAATTCAGATGTCTTTGAGGAAGGGTTTATCTTTCCTAACCCTCTCCTGAAGTAACTATAGTCTCCCCAGAGTAACTGTGCATTGGGGAAAAAGGAAACACTCCAAGCTTTTGGTGACAATTGGACACTGGTTCTGAACTAACACTAATTCCAGGAAACTCAAAGTATTATTATGATCCCCCAGCCAGAATAGAGGCTTACAGAAGTCTGGTGATCAAAGGAGTTTTAATTAAGGTCCATCTCACAGTGGGCACAGTGTTTCCCCCAATTCAATCAATGGTTCTTTTCTCAGCTCTGCAATGCATAATTGAAATAGATATACTAAGCAGCTGGCAGAATCCCCACATTAGTTTCCTAATCTGTGGGGTGAGAACTAGTATGATGGAAAAGAGTATATGGAAACCACTAGAAATGCTTCTACCTAAGAAAAGAGTAAAGCAAAAGCAACACTATGTCTCTGGAGGGACTCAGATTAATGCCAGTAATAAGGATGTACAGTACACAGGAGTGGTGCGTCCCACCATATCCCCATTCAATTGTATTGTTCAAAAAAAAGATGGATCTTGGAAAATAAAAGTGAAATATATATATATATTTTTCCCCATATCTATCAATAAGAACCATCAGAAGCATTTTCATTTCCTTTGACATGACCAGTAATGTGCCTTCACTATTCTACTTTAGGAATATATCAACTCTCCAGTCTTTTTGCAGAGATCTTGATCACCTTTCCCTTTTGCAAGAGATCATACTGATCATTGCATTGATGGAATTATATTGATTGGATCTTGCAGGGACCTATGATCTCAGTGAAATTTCTCAGTGAAGGGACATGGGGAAGGTTGAGATATCCTTTCCAAGGGGAAGGATAAGTTGTTGCATGTGGCCCCTCCTGCCACCAAAAATAGGCACAACGCCTAGTGGGTTTTATTGGATTGAGGAGAGAACATATTACTTATTTGAGTGTGCTAGTGTGACCCACTTACTGAATGGCCTGAAAACTGCTGGTTTTGAGTGGTTCCCAGAAAAAGAGAAGATTCTGCAACAAAGCCAGCTAATATGCAAGCCTCTCTGCTACTTGAGCCATATGATCCAGCAGGACAAATAGTGTTTAAAGTGCCAGAGGCTGATAAGGAGCAGTTTGTAGCCCTTGGCTACTGTTAGGTGGAATTACATCCTTGCTACTCCCATTATTTGGGGTTAAGTATAATTTAAGGAAATAAATATGGGTGCCAAGCTGACAATGAGTGGATTTGTGATGATTAGTTTATGTGCCAACTTGACTGGATCATGGGGTGATCAGATGTTTTGCTAAACATTATTCTGGGAGTGTCTGGAGGGTATTTCTGGATGAGATTAACATTTCATTTGGTAGACAGAGGAAAAGAGATAATTCTCCCGAATGTGGGTCAGTTTCATCTAATCATTGAAAGTTTGAATAAAAGAAAGTGTTACGATGAATCACAGGAGCTAGGGCAGTGAGAGAACTACAGGGACTACAGCTGAGGGGAGAAATCAAATACTGTCGAAAAATTAACAATAATGCAAGAAAATAAATTAATTAATATATTTTTTTTAAAAGAGTAGAGAGAGAATTTTCTCTTTCTACCTATCTTTGTGGTGAGACATCACTTTTCTGCTTTTGGATTCAGTTTGGAATGTATATTATTGGATGTCCTGGTATTTAGACATCAGACGCAGATTAGAGCCTCATCATCAGCTTTCCTGGGTCTCCCACTTGCTTACTGCAGACCTTTGGATTTATCAACCTCTACAATCATAAAATAAATCTCTTGGGATATCTATTGCTGTCTCTAACTTTATCTCTATGTATGTCTTACTGGTTCAGATTCTCTGAAGAACTCTGACTAATACAATGACCTTCAAATTATTGCAGGGAGGGCCTCCCTGGTGGCACAAGGGATTAAGTCCCGCACTATGGAGCAATCCGCAGCCTCTGCAGCATGTGTTTCATCCCCAGCCGGCCATGGAGCAACCCACGTGGCGCAGCAGACCTGTGTCCCCCGCTGCTCCCGTCAGCAGTGTATTTCAGTCAATCTGCCTATTCTGTTCCCCACTCTGTCTCTGGTGAATCCTCTCACCCTCCACATCTCTGGCCTGTACCCCAGTTCTTGTATGTATAATAAATAAAATCTTTAAAAAAATTATTGCAGGGAATAAGCCACCTACTCTGTTTCTGTATAATACCAAGGAAGCAATTTTTGGCATTATTACATATTACTTTGCTAAATTATCTAATGAATGGATGGGTCTGCTCCTTGAAATGACAACTATTGAAATCCTAGTACACAGAATCCTAGGACTCTAAAACTCTAATTTAAGGACCTTCAATTTATTGCTAGCTCATGCCATTTGCACATGTGTTAGCTTTATTTGGGAAGCAAGAATATACAGACAGGCACTATCTTGAAAAACTTTCTGAACCATGTGTTTTTGCACAACCAAGATGTTATGGTCATGCCACATATTGCCAGGGTATCATTTAATAAGGTTAAAAACTAAGACCCCACTCCTTGCTCAGCAGGCTAGTTTGGGAGGCTTGCATAGATAAGGAATCAAAAAGGTTGTCATGGAAACTGGGCCATATGACTGACCACCATGACCAGAAAAACCATCCCAGCTCCAAAAATGCAGGACACATTCTGTGTTAAATACCAGTGCCTGAGACCAGCAGATAACTGGTGCAAACTGGCACCCCAAGTAAGAAAAACAGAATATAAAACAGAGAATACAAAATTCAAAAACAGAATATAAAAGAGAGCCTTAAATCCTACTTCCCAGGCATACATATATCTCCCACCTACCCTCTGCTCCCTTGCAATATGTTTCAATAAATTGACCTTTTTTGTTCTCCACTCTGTCTCTGGTGAATTCTTTCATCCCTGCACCTCTGGCCTCACCCCAATATTACATCGCCACAGATATGCCACCATTTGTTTTGTGGAGTTCGAACCAAATCATATGTTTAACTCCAGTTAAGACAATATTCCCATACATCTGGCTTTTCATATGTTGCTAAGTGGAAACTCAAAATGTAGCATAATTATAGGGGGAGGGATGACGCTGAGGATAAGTCACTTTCTAGATTCTTGCCTCACTCTCTTTAGAACAATTCACCTAGACTGAACATACATACATCTCCCCCTTTGACATTGTTGCAAGGACACATTTCAGATTGAGGAATTGTTTGTTGGATTCTGCTTTTAAACAGGTTCTTTTTTCTTCATTTACTCCTTCCTATGAATCTCATAGGTGGTGGTAATAAATAAGACTATAATAGTTATACATTTGAAAACAATAACCTGAAGGTGTCAGATGTCTGGCTATCAAAAAATTTGCCAATGGTTGAAATAGGCCTCCCTGGTAGCACATGTGGTTGAGCACCGCTCTGTGAAGCCTCTGCAGGGCAGGTTCGATCCCAGCTGGCCGGGGAGAAACCCACATGGCACAGCAGACCTCTCCTGTCTCACCTGTTGCTCCTCTCAGCAGTGTATTTTGTCAGTCTGCCTGTTCTGTTCCCCTTTCTGTCTCTGGTGAATCCTCTCACGCTCCCGCACATCTGGGCCATACCCCAGTTCTTGTATGAATAAATAAATCTTTTTAAAAAATGAAATAGAAATGATTCATTTCATGCTGTTTCTAAAAATCCTACCACAAATGCTTATATTAGCCTTGAATAATATATATTAATTCAATAATTCTGAGACTGAGGTGTTTGGTAAGGACAATTGTCTCAAAGACTTTAATTTAATTCTGTTTGAGTATTTTGTGCAAGTCCATGGAGCACAGAGCATTCATGTACCTCTTCTGCTTAAGTAATTACAAACATATTTTAGTGTTACACCACTTTTCACACCAGGGAATCAAAGTTTTAACTTCTTTCAATATCATTACAAGAACTAATTGCTCAGAATATCATGAACAGAGAAGACACTTTATGAGATTAGGATATACAAATTTTGATTGAGAAAAATATAACATTGGGTATTTTGTACACACACATACACACAAACACACATGTTTGTTGCAGAAAGTAGGGAGAATTGGTTAATCTGAAGATACAAATCCATATGAGCAAGCCTTTCTGGTACATGCTGAAAATAGGGGTTAAGTTGCCAAAACTGAATGTTTGCTATCCTAATATGGCACACCTTATTTTGTGACTGTGCTTAGAATCATCAAGGTAATAAGTCACAGTGAAAGGTGGAGCATGATATCCAGATATCTGTGGATCTGTAAGCACTCATCAAGAATTATCATCTGCTAATTAAGACAAAGCAGGCCATGTTTCATTTTTCAAATATTGTTCTGTAATTGATTCATAAGGACATTGGAACTGTCCACAGAAGAAAGGAATGGAATTTACATCTGTGCTATTCATTCTTATTCAAAATAGATCCTTTGTAGAATCTTTAGCTTAAAACTTCCCCTGCCTTTATTGCAAATATGTTTAGGGAAACTTTGACAGGAATTATTTGAGAAGCAGAAAATACATAAAACACAGCTCCGAAAAGTCAAAGATAACCTTCCCAAACACTGGCTAGCTTAGGGTTGTGGCATTATTTCAAGTCTGTATTCACCATTCCTTTTACAGTATTTGAAGGGATGTCAAGGACATTTTAATTTACTATTTGAGAACAAAATTTCAAGGTGATTTTTTTTCCATTTGAGAAGCTTAGCTTTCCTAGGTGAAAAGCATTTTTCACTTAAGTTTTTATATAGAAGAATTGAAAAATGACTTACGTGTATTTCATAAGGAAAGATGTCCACTGCAGTTGTTTCTAAAAAGGGCAAATGGTTTATGATAATTATCCCAAAAAGAAGCTTAAATTTTATTGGTTAAAGAAAGAACATATTCCTTAAAAATCTCCATTCAGAAGCATCTCAGCCTAATCTTGTATCCTGTATTTTGAAAACATCTTACCTGGTTAATCCAAGTAAGTAATAGATTCCCCAAGAGTTAGTTAGACCACAGGGGCTAAGTTTAGTAATACAGGGGCTTCATGAAGGGGGAAATTTTTTTTTTTATTTTTATTTTTTTACATAATAGACAAATAAGAGAGGCAGGGGAGGGAGAGATAGAAGAAAAGAATGGTATCATTTTCAACACAAAGCTTCATCTTTGGGGTCATGACAGTTGCTAATGTAGCAATGTATCAGGTAGTAGGAAGAAGAAGAAAAATAATAGGGCAAGCAGATTCCCTTGAGCACACAAGGCAGAAATTGCCCATATCGGTTACATCCACATCACATTGCCTGACCACATTCAGTTGCTAAGGACATTGGGAAATGTCATCTCCAGCTAACTGACTTTGGGACTCACTAGAATTGCAGCAACAAAACACAAATGATGGATGAAAATCCACAAGATAGCCTCAATTTTCACAGATTCTATGAACTCAAAACAAAGTATGAATCTGTGAGCTACTGCTTCAGGTACCCTTAGGAATAAGAGGGTGTAAGGTAGGTTTTAAGGTGGTAGAAAGTGCTTGGAATTTGATGCATATGAGAACCTTCATATTCATTGAAAATAAAACCTTGCACTTAGAATTAGAACTTCCAAAGAACTTCAAATTTTTGTAAGCAAAGATTACAATAAAGTATTTTTTAATCTGTAAAAGTTAATGGCAAAATTTGCTTGGTCTCAGGCTGAGAAAAATGCATTACCAGAAATTCAAAATAAAAAATGTAACATATAGTAGGTTTCATGTCTCTAGTAACACTGTGTGTCTTAAATAAATAAAAATTTGTTCTGGGACAAAGTTTAGATAATGAAGACCATAATGAATCCTGATAGAAAACAAGAACACTACTAAAGATGGGATGGAAATAAAAATGACAAATCACATAAGTAATCAATTTACCATCAGAAAATATAACAAATGGCAGGATTAGAGCCCAATAACTTTATCATATTAATAATACTCTGAGGAGAATTTACAGTTGGACGTTCCAAATGATTATAGACATAAAATTCAAACCCTAAGGCAAGAACAATATCCTATAAAAAGACAAGCAGATTTGATTAAAAAGATAAAATTTCTAGAAATACAAATAAAGATATAAGAATAAATTTTCAACAGATTAATTGAACAGCAAATTAAATGCACCTGGAGAAAAAAGTATAGAACTAACATATTTTTAAAAATCAAATAAAAAGTAGCAAGGAGAAATTAATACATTGAAAATATCAGAGATGAGGTCACACATGAATAAAATGAGAAGATCCAGGGAATAATTTATAGGTGTTCTAGAAGGAAATAACAAAAATAGGCAAATAAAAAGGTAATTGCTATTAGTTATCTAAAATTCACAAAAGCATGAATTCTTAGATTCAAGATGCAAGACAAATCTTAAGTAGAATAAATAAGTTTATATTTAGACATATTAAATCTGAAGAATGCAAAGATAAAAATATGTTAAAATCAGATTTAAAAATCCATGCCCAGCAAATCGCTCAAAAATGGTGCAGGAGGGTCTCCCCTGTGGCGCAGTGGTTGAGCGCTGGGTTGCAAAGCTGCCTGCAGCCTCTGCAGCGCCGGTTTGATCCCCGGCCACCAGGCGAGGGTCCCACATAGTGCGCAGACCTCTCCTGCCGTGCCCGCTGCTCCCCTCAGCAGTGTACTTCGTAGGTCTGCCTGTTCTGTTCCCCACTCTGGTTCTGGTGAATTCTCTCACCCTCCTGCACTTCTGACTGTACTCAGTGCTTATAGAGATAAATAAATAAATCTTTAAAAAAAAAAACTTCCAAAAAAAAAAAAAATGGTGCAGGAGGCAGGAGAGATTGATAGATAGAAAAGACAGGAATGCCCATGATCAATAGATCCCCCCAAAATATTGAGAGGCAGGTCAGCAACATGGTAGCATAACATGTTCTTCTTTTATTCCCCTCATAATCAATGAATTAGTCATCTGATCATGGACAAAAATGCCTTTATTTTAGGAGCTAGCAAAAGTCTCACCCATCACTGCAGCATTCATGAATTTATTAGTGCCAGGTCATCGCAAGTCATAGAATATAGGTGCTCACTAGACATTTAGGTGGGTAACATAACATTCTGTCATTTGCTATACATGTGAGATAATAGTCTATGGCTTTTCTTGCTCTGTAGTTGAATGTTGACCAAAAAAAAATACATCATCCGTCCCCCTCCCCTGAACCCCTACATGTGATTTCAAGCACAATAGTGGCAAGTCACTTTGTTCACTTCCCACTGGGTTTAGCTAAAGAGTAGTTTTAAAACATTTATGTTGATGCTGTGGTTGACTTTTTATTACTTAGAAAGAATTGCAGACTTGCTGGTGGCAGCAGGATGACTTTCTCTTCTTAGCCACATGAAAGTTCACTATGCCTTATTTATTGTTCAGGTGGACCTCAAAGAATCACTTTCAAAGGACACCACTAGGGCCTCCCTGGTGGTGCAGGGGTTAAAGACAGTGCTGGCCAGCCGCTGAAGTGAGGATTTGATCCCCTGGCCTCCCAGGGAGCAACCCCAAGGCATGGCAGACCTCTCCTGTTGTGCCCAGCTGCTTCCCTCAGCAGTGTACTTCAGCGGATCCACCTTGTTCTGCTCCCCAACTCTGTCTCTGGTAAATCCTCTCACCCCTGCCTCCCCGCACCCCTGGCCTGAACCCCAGTTCTTGTATACACAAATAAAATCTTTAAAAACGAAACAAAGGACACCACCCCTGAAGACTGAAGGGAAATATATATCAACATTAAATAAACACTTGGTGAAGCATGCATAAGCATTTCTTCACATAAACACAGCAGAAAATAAAATAGTTCAGAAACACAAGTACTACTGCATACACTTCTACTGCTGTAACCTCGCCTGCACACACTGGTTCTATTCTGGCTTCTCACTGACAATACAGAGACCCTGTACAAAGGTGAGATTTCTCCTCAGCAACCCCCTCTCCAGTTTCCTCCTGTCCCTACACAATCCCAGCAAAGGGGAAAGAAGGAAACACAACAACTGTGGCAGCAACACAGGTGACAGCAACAGCAGCACCCTTCACCTCTCCAAAACAGAACATTTAGTATTTTGGTGAATTTACAGGTGAATATAAAATAATTTTTGGAAAATGTAAGGAAATCAATTTAGAGTCATACTTTTCAAAGTGTAACACTTTTCTCAGAGGACACATGGCTTCCTAAACTCCACCTATTATTGGATGAAGTTCATACAATGAACACCAGAAAGCTCAGGCTATTGTTAAGTAACAAAGATGTAAGTGCTATTTAGCATGGAAGGTGCCCAGTGGCAAGAAATTCAATACAGTGAATGTCTCTTTTGCATTGCTGTGTATGACATTCAAATGTGATACTATTATTGTGTTTTAAGCAGTCTAGCTGGTAGAAATGTTTGGAAACATTCATATCTGGATGATTAATTCAAATATGTGGATGTGGTTCATTCTTTGAGCTCAGAGGGGCCCCGATTTGATTTAGCTCTTATTGAAGAGTTCAACAAAGGAGATCACTTACACTCAGTCTGGTGAAACCATGGTGCTCAATCTGACTTAGGAGGTTATTGTGCTCAGTCCTGCCGGGGGCCCTGGCCCCTCTCTGCTGCATTTTCTTCAGGGTGGTTTGTGGAAAACAGCCCTGGTTTTCCAAAGCCCCTTTGCTGGGATTGTGTAGGGAGAGGAGTAACTGGAGAGGGGGAGACCTGAGGAGAAATCTCATCTTTGTACAGGGCCTCTGTATTGTGAATGAGGAGCCAGGGTAGAACATGCTTTTCTTTCCAAAACATTATGCTGGTATTATTTTGCTTCATTCTGTCATACTGGCACAATAGCAGAATCTTTAAAGTGGTTCTGAATGTTTTGTTCATAGAGCATAGCACATGGGGTCCATGGTTCTGTTGATTAGCCAGTAGCCCAGATTTCAATAGGTTTTGGGCATGCATCTGTCACCAGAGGTGTTCACCAGAACAAAGACATTGTAGGAGGTCCAAGTAATGGTAAGGCAAGCAAGATGGCACTGAGAAATCAATTTAGAGGGTTGCTTTATTCTCCCTGATGACGGACATCCATTTCCACTTGGTGATATAACCTCTGGCTTTCAGAGCAAACCTCCTGGCCAGTCTGACTTCCTTGAAGGACAAAGGTAGAGTGACTATGGCCTTACCCACTGAGAAATTGATGTCAGAGGTCTTGATATGGCCCATGGCTGACTATAGTTGGAAGGGAAACTTAGAGAAGCTTTTTTGAAAGCTGCCATACATCATCCCAGACTTACTTATGAGATGGAACTAATTCAAAACACTTATCTCTCTCTAGATCCAGAACTAAAACTAGTATATATACCACCTCCAGCTGCATATCCATAGCAGCTTAAGCAATTACCCTTTTTTTCTAGATCAAAAGCTGGAGCAATCATTTACACCATCTCCAGATTCACAGCAAGAGCCAGCTCTTGTTCACAGCTATTTTTCAAGCTCAAGATATAGGACAAACACTTATTCCAGATTTAGCTATGAGCTAGAACTGACTCAAGACACAGTTCTTTCCAGATCATGAGTTAGAAGACACACAAACACCATCTCCCATTTCAGAGCAACATCAGGCTCAGGTCAAGCACATATCCACATTTAGTTTCAAAGTCATAGTAGGCATAAGACTTATGTCTTTTTGTATTTCAGGAGGTAGAAAATGCACCTACACAAGCTTCAACTTCAGAGCTAAAGCTGACTCAACCAACTGATCTCATTCAACATTAAGAGGTAGTAGTAAAAGAATGAACAATATTCCCAGATACACTACAAGAGCAAGCTCAAATCACAGTTCTCATTCTACCTCTAAAGAGTAGAAACTACTCCAGTTTCATCTGAACAGAAGCAGAAGACTAAAAATAACATTCAATATCAATAGCTAAATCAAGACACTATAGCATCTCCAGCTTCAGAACAAGAATAAGATCAAATAAAACCTCTTCTTCAAGCTCAAGAACCAGAAGAAGCACCTACATCATTACCAGAAAAGAAAAAAATCAGTATCATCTATATTTCTCATTCAAGTTCAAAAGTCAGAATAGCACATATGCTAACAACAATTTTAGAACCAAAGGAAAACTCAAGTCACAACACTCCTTCAGGCCCAACAGCCAGAACAATCACCATTGCCAGCTCCAACTTTAGGGCTAGTTCAGGCTCAAGCAACTATCTTCATTCTAACTCAAGAAGTAGAACAAACACATATGCTATCTAATATTCCAGATTTTGATAATGCTATAGGAATAGACTTATTGCACTCAAGAGACTGATCAAGCACCTAGACCACCTTCAATGTTAGAACCATAGCAGACTCAAACAACAGTTCTCTTTCCAAGTAAATAGCTAGAACAAGCACATACACCATCTACAACTTCAGACAAAGAGGATACTAAAGGCAAATTTCTCTTTCAAGCTCACCATCTAAGACAAGCACCTAACCTAGATTCAGCTTCAAGATCTGAGGAGACTGAAGCCACATTAACTCTTGTTCAAGCTCAAGATCTAGAAGAAACAAAGACATTACCTTCACCTTTAGAGCTGGATCCAGCTAAAATCACAGCTCTCTTTAAAACTTAAGAGTTAGATCAAAAACCAGCATCTCCAGCTTCAGATCAAGAGCAGACTCAAGCCAGTTTTTATTCAATTTGAAGAGTTAGAGCAAGTAAATATCCAGTTACACTTTTAGAGTCAGAGCAGGCTGTTTTAACTCAAATTCTCATTTAACTAAGGATATGGAACAAGCAACCACACCAGGCTCAGCATCACAGTCAGAGCAGGATCAAACCAAAGCTCCCTTTTTAGGTCAAGAGCTAGAACAGGCAGATATGCTAGTTCCCTTGAACGACCCAAAAGAAATCATAGTTTTATTTGAAGTTCAAGAACTACACCTTCTTCAACTTCAGAGCCAGAAAAGACTCAAGATAGAGATCTCATTTAAGCCCTAGAGTTTGAACAAACCTACATAGGTCTCAATTTCAGAGCCAGAGGAAAATCAAGCAACAATTCCAATTCAATTTCCAGGGAACATCACAAAGCCATCTTTCAGCACTTAGCCCAAAACTCCATTAATTTCCAACAATAGTTCCAGTTTCAGAATTTAACCCAACCCTAGCAAGAGTACCATCATTAACTCTTCAACTCCAGAGTACTTTAGCTCCAATTCCAGTGCTCTTGAGTGTTATCTGTTTTAGTTCTAGATCTAGAGGTTCCCAAAGCCAGGCCAGTGCTTAGTTTCAGGCAGAGCCAGTTTCTCCCTCAGCATACCTGGAGTCAATGTCATCTCAGCAGCATTCACCAGCTCCTGCAATTCTTTCCATGCCAGATTCTAAAACAAAACTAGTGACAACTACAGCACCAGAGCAGTCATTCCTCTTCCCTATAATGGCATTTTTGTTTGTTTGTTCTTACATGTATTTAATGGCTTATTTTATTCAGCCACCATTTTATTTACTTAAAATAAAATTTAACACTTTGACCATTTAAATTGTGCATTTAAGTGGCATTAATTATATTCACAATGTTGCAAACCACCACTCGTATCTAGTTTCAGATATAACCTGTACCTATGAATAGTCACTTCTCACCCTCAGCCCCTGACACACAGTAATATTCTTTATGCTTCTATGGATTTATTGATTCTGGATTTTTCATGTTAGTGGTGTTCATGTAATATGTGTCTTTGAATGTCAGGTCAACCAATAGGTGAGGAGACTTAATACTTCTTTTATTTTGACTTTAACAAAAGGCTTTTAAAAAATAAAAAGCAGGTCAGTGATTATAAGAATAGCTTTGCATGTGTTTGATCCAGGTGAAGTTTTGACTTGCAACAGCAGGATCTACTTGAGTTATTTTGAGCATAAGCAATCTTTAAAAAAGTATTAGATGTTTAAGAAAGCTGTGGAAAGGTTATAGCCTCAGGCTGGGAGATATGTAGGTGAGCATAGCCCCAACCCACACCAAAGATCCTTCCATCAGTGACTCCTGCCCATGGTTAGTGTCTTTTGTTTTCTGTGCCCAGAAATGTAGCTCCCCATTGCAGAGAACATAAGTCCACATGGGGAGGACACTTCAAACTCTCCCTGGAGAAAGAAAGTAACCCCTGATTGAATGGGGAGTTGATGAAAGCAGAGATCTACCAGGACTAAGGTGAGCTGCCATAGGTTGGGTCAGACTAGCTACAGGCTCTGTGTTGGTTTACAGAAAGTGGCTAGCAGTTGGGACAAAGTGTGGAGGGAGGTAGTTTTACAATATGGAGCAGGGCACCCATTAATGTTAGAATCCTACTCTCCCATAGAAACTGCGAGACAGGGCCTCCCCTGGTGGTATAGTGGTTCAGCGCTGGGCTGAAAAGCTGCCCGCAGCCTTTGTAGCACTGGTTTGATCCCCGGCCACCAGCAAGCGTCCCACATGGTGCGAGAGACCTCTCCTGCAGCGCCCGCTGCACCCCTCAGCAGTGCATTTCATCAGTCTGCCTGTTCTGCTTCCCATTCTGGCTCTAGTGAATTCTCCCGCACTTTTGACTGTACCCAGTGCTTGTATAAATAAACAAATAAATCTTAAAAAAAAAGAAAAGAAAAACTGGGAGATAGGGGTGCTATCATTCTTGATGTTAAATTTCAAGGAGATAACTCCCAGGTGCTTAAGAAAGCTATTCCTGGGTCATAAAGCTGGCAAGAGACTTATTTAGCTTCTGAAAGATTTGCATATATTTCAAAAGAAATTTACAATGACAATTTTTCTAATGAAATGCTCAAAAAAAGAGGAGGAGGCGCTCCCCTTAATTTCAGCAGAAAGAATCAAGCCTCTTATTTTTAATTGTTTGACCTTAAAATACAATGGAATAGATACTCCCTTACTCTCCTCCCTCTTTCCAATCTCTTGTCAGGTTTCTCCATTAATTGAACCTAGTTGGATCCAGAGGACAAGGAAAGTACATAGTAATGAGATCCACATAGTCTCCAGGGTGAATACAGGGTGGAGAACAGCAGAAAGTGGCTCTAGAAAGCAAAGAAAAGGGGTAAGAGAACAAGAGAAAAATGTTTTACTTTAATTCATTGAAGGCATTTCTATAGGGAGTTGAAGACATTTATCACCAATGGGAGCATAACAGACAAAGAAAGAGAAAGTTCAAAGATGAGTAAGCAAAAATGTGAGATGTTATCGACTAAACACATGAGAAAAGAATTGAAAAACAATGCACTAGATTTAAAAACAGAGACTTATTCACTTTGACACAATTTCAGTGGAGCAGTAAAAATAGGAAGCAGAGTATGGTAGTTTTATAAATGAATAGAATGCCAGAAAATAGAGATGACTGGAAGTGACCCTTATAATATGATGTCTGTGGAGGGAAAGAAAGGATTTCCTCTAATTTCTAGAGTATAAAGAACATTTTTTAGCATGGGAGACATGAACACATTTAATCTCTACTGGAAAATGCTGTGTTATTGACTAAAGAGACATCTAAATGCTTTAAATAATCATGTGTGGGAGAAAGAAGAAAGGAAGATATAGGAGAGAGGGAATTGTTAATTAAGTCTTACACTGAGAAGACAGAAGGAAGTGGAATCCAGAGCACAGCATGGCAGCATAATTTAGGGGTTAAAAATACTGGCTCTGGAGATGGGTGGTGGTAAAAACCAAAAATCCAACTGAGTTCACTTTAAAGATCTAATTGACTTTATTAGACGATTCATGAATTTGGGCAGCATCCCACTTAGCAAATAGAAAGTATTTTTAGGCAGAAAGAGGGCAAGATAAGTGAAGAGGGAATTATTTCAGGCTTAGGTAAACTACCTAAATGGGATGGAAAGAACCTTGTGACAAATTATTTTATTTTCCTTTGATGCATGGAAAAGGCTAACTAGTTGATGCTGACCAGAAAATTCCATACAGATCAGTTATGACTATATTCTTGCCAGAGGGAGGAGGAGGCTTGAAAAAAAGTTAGGTTAGGTATTTAAGGTATTAAGCCTTAGTGGGATTAACTCAAATGTCTTCATTTTAACAGTGATCTAGTTTCAACTCTTGAATTACTCATAAATCAGCCATGTAATCTTGAAGAGAAATAATTTTCTCATTTTTAGGAAATTTCAATGAGCTCACACTTATAAACTGTTTAACATATTGGCCTCCATCTCCTAAACATTCAGTGAGTGATATTTAGTATTATCATTAGTACTAGTAAGAGGCCAGCCTAAGGAAGGAGGACCTCCTCTTCTGTTGTAAAATACGAAAGTAGAAGAGAGAATGACAAGGGAGTAAGACAAACTAGAGGCCCAATGCTATTTTGTTACTAAGAAATAGAATATGCAAGTAGGGAAATGATGTTGGGTTAGGCAGAGGGAGAAAAGTGATTCAAGTTTTATGCAATGAGAATGCTAATTAGGGAAAGAGTTGGATTGCCAAGCAGTGTAGAGCTTCCCGGAGCATGATGGCCTTGAATTTGTGGTGGCACTAATTGGTGTGTGATCTTCCTCTATACAATGGAAAAAGAACCATTTATTGATAATATGTACTAAATTTAGCTCTCATTATCCTAACTGGTAAGAATAAATTAAAACAATGGATTACATAGTTTTCATTTTTTGAAGTAAACAATTTTATTTATAGAATTTTTTTGAAACTGAATGCAGGGACCAATCTATTTTGAATACCTGTCTATAAAGTCATTGAGTATCATGTCAGGCAATGCTGTCAGCTCCAATTTGCAACAGATAAAGAAGCATTAACTTGGGATTAATTATACTGGAGAAAATGAAGGTTGGGAATGAAGAAAATACAGCTGAAGTTGATGCTATAGATAGGAAAAAACAAACATCTTTGCCATGTAGCTTTCGGCAAGAAAAAGGGGTAAGAGCAAGAGAAAAATGTTATGCTTTTAACATTGAAAGTGTCTGTTCCTTCCCTATATCTTACTTCAAAGGAAAAGGTTAGCATTTAGGAATGGGAAGTTAACAATTATGCCACTCATCTCTCTCAAATATCAGATATTTCAAGCAAGGGCTAGCTAACATAGATTCAAGGTTCAGTTCTCTGAAGAGTGCCTGCCTGAAAGACTGGCATTCTACAGTATTGATTAAGAGGGATCCAAATTCTCATGCTCAGCGAAACAAGCCAGAAAGAAAAAGAAAAATACCGGATGGTCTCACTCATAGCAGGAATCTAGAAAACTTAAATAAGAGACCAGGAAAAAGAATAACTATAAGGAAGTGAAAATCAAAATCAACAAACAACTATGAACCAGAGACACTCTATGGGGGGTGGGGGTCAGGGAAAGGAGGGATTGGGGTCAAAATAAGGGGGTTGCAATTGTATGGGGAATATAAAAATAAAATTTAAATTAAAATAAATAAATTAATTAAATAAAAATTTGGAATTCTAATCCAAATTCTTTAGAAAACAGATGTGTAGGAGGCCAAGGATTCTTCCTATTATTAAGATTTCAAGAGTCAGCCTGTATTTTCACTCAGCTCACTTCCCTGGGGACTGATATGGTTTGTCAAATTTTATAATTCTTTCCCTTCTCCTAAAAGTGCTGTGAAAAAGCACACATTTTCTTTAATTAGTAAAATTTTTTGTATCTTTTGGGTATTTTACCACATCCCTTGAAATTGATGGAGCTATTTTGAGACAGATTGAGGCATAGGTGCCTCAGCAGGTTTATAATTTGTAATTCCTTTGAATATTTGTTCAATATTTATTAGAAGACAGACAAAAGAATGGAAAGGAGGAAACGGAAAGTGACTCAGTCTTTGCTGTAAGCAGATACTCTGCACAGCAGCAGCGCAGATCTGGCCTCCAATCCATGTCCTATCTAGCAAAATAAAAACCCTCGAATTATGCAGGCTACTATCTTGGAAGGTATTTGCCCTTTGAGGCACTCATTATTCACCACCCACGCTCTCCTACTTATATTGCCAAACCACTCTTACAATCACATGAGAAGAGTTTGGGTAAATGGAGCTTTCTTGATTTTTAATGTATTTCTAGTGACTTTTTAAAAAGTATATTTTATAGATTATGTTAGGGTTTTAGGGAACTAGTCTAACCCTTAATCCAGCCCAATTTGAGAATCAATGGCAAACAAATTAAACAAAAACAAATACCTCACAATGTCAATTTACTAGAAAAGTCTTATCTGAATCATACCTCACCCTGACATTCTTGGAAATAATCAATAGCAGATTAGCTCCTTGGCATTCAGGCTATGATTCTTAAAGGATCAGGTAGATCCAGCCAAAAGAAATCACACACACACACACACACACACACACAAAACCTGATGGTTGGAAATGGGTGTCATGAAACTCCTAATTAAGTGATATGGCAATTTAAAAAGAGAATGTTAAAGTAAGCTATTGATTTCTTTACTCAGAAATGTTATCAAAGATGATGTCACCATACCAAATTTTTGTGTAATAGGGTAGAGAACTTCTTTTCTGCTTAACACTTCTACTAATTCATAGAATGTATTTGAATAGAGGCTATTGTAATTGTGTTTGTTTGGTAGATTTGTGTATTTGAGAAGTGTATGTATTTTCTTTTTGAGGTTTTTTTCTTTTTCTTTTTTTTTTTTTCTTTCAGAACAGAGCTTCCCACTCACTCCCAAATAAGAGAAGTGTGGGGAAAAAAAGGCATATTTTTACTCAGAAGATTATGTTCTCTTTAATGTGCACACTATTCCAATGGAAATGATGCTTTGGAAAAGGGCACTTGTTATTTATAAAGAAGGTTCTCTTCAGAGGTAGGATTTCTCTAAAATCCCTAACTGATATTTTTGCCTCAGAACATTTCTCTGAGTTTCCAGGATCTCTTTTACTGTTCAGCTACTAGTAAGGGGCGCACTGTCCTTTTGGAGACGTATTAAGGATAGTCAGCATTCCAGAAGAGCTATACTGCATTTTAAAACTCTGACTGGGTTTTTTTTCCTATACATTTTTCTTTTTTCCCTTTACTCCACCACTCACTCAGTGCCTTGAGAGTCCAGAACATTACATTATGACTGCCTGTGAAAGTCATGGTATACCCACCTGCCAGACCCACATATGTGTACATTTTTCCTAATTTCCTCATTAGAACAAACTTTTTTGGGACCAGATTAGCTCAATTTTAAAAAGTCTATTAAAAGGTACAAACTCTGTCTCAGGTGTTCTCCTCTTACAGCAACTAGAACTTATTGAGTGTTTACTCTGTGCTTAATGACTATTTTATAAACTTTAATACATTAACTTACTTAAGTCTCACAACATCCCTCATGATATGTTCTCCTCAAGCAGGAAAAGGAAGCTCAGAGATTGTAGCAACTTGTCTGAAGTCTGCTATGTGGCAGAGATAACTTGAACTCAAGTCACTCTAGCTCTGGAGCCTTTGTAGATCACCTCTGTGCTTTTTTTTTTTTTGTTAGTTTCCACATAAATATAGATTTTCTATTTGTCTATTGTTGAATTTTTAGTTCCACACCATTGTGGTCAGAGAAGATAACATGTATAGTTTCCATCTTGTCAAAATGCTATGATTTCTTTTATGTCCTAAAATATGATCTATCCCAAATAATGTTCTATATGCACTTAAGAAGAATGTGTATTCTGCCAGTTGGATGGAATGTTTTTTATATATCTATTAGTCCATTTGCTATATAGTATGTTTCAATTCCAATATTTCTTTGTTGATTTTCTGTCTGGTACATCTTATTGCTTAAAGTGGAATATTGATGTCTCCTATTAATGTATTGATTATTTTTTCCCTTCAGATCTGTTAGTATCTGTTTAATATATTTAGATGTAGAACAAATATATAGATGTAGAACATCTTAATATATTTAGGTCTTGGATGAATATATATTAGATTGTTATATCTTCTTGACTGTTGACCTCTATTATTATATAGTGACCTTCTTTTCTCTTGTTACTGTTTTGGTTTGAAATCTATTTTGCCTGATATAATATGGCTATTTCAAATTTCCTTTGATTGCCACTTGCACAGAATATCTTCTTCCATTACTTTACTTTGAACCTATGAGTATCTTTATTTATTTATTTTGTGTGGGGGGGGGGGACCCTCGCCGGTGGCCAGGGATCGAACTGGCGCTGCAGAGGCTGCAGGCAGCCTTACAACCCAGCACTCAACCACTGCGCCACCAGGGAAGGCCCTGAACCTATGTGTATCCTTAGAGCCAAAATGAGTTCTGTAGGCAAAGTATCATTAGGTCTTACTTTTTATCCATCCAGCCACTCTGGATCTTTTTATTTGTAAATTTATTGTACCTATATCAATGATTATTGATATATGAGGACCTGCTGCTTCCATTTTGTCATTCACCTTAGGTTGTTTTGTATCTCTTTTGTTTGTTTTTTCTTCTTTTTGCCTACCTTTATAAATTGGCAATTTCCCATTAATTATGCTTTTTCCTTTTTTATGTTTTTGTTAATTTACTCTAGATTTGTGCTTTATGGTTATTATGAGGCTTACATAATAAATCTCAAGATAAGCCAGTCCCTTTTATGCTGATAGAAACATATTTTTGTTTGTCTGTAAAGATGCCACTCTTTTGGTTATCCTAGCTTATTATTATTATTATTTTTTATACAAGCACTGGGTACAGTCAAAAGCATGGGAGGGTGAGAGAATTCACCGAGCCAGAGCAGGGAGCAGAGCAGGCAGAAGGACCAAAGTACACTGCTGAGGGGAGCAGTGGGTGGCAGGAGAGGTCTGCGCACCATTTGGGGCCCTCGCCCAGTGGCCGGGGAGCAGCCGGGGATCGAACCAGCGCTGCAGAGGCTGCGGGCAGCTTCGCAACTCAGTGCTCAACCACTGCGCCACCAGGGAAGCCTGCAGCTTATATTTTTTATGTAACAATATACCTTTTCCTTTCAGCATTTCTTGCAAGGCAGGTCCAGTGCTAATGAACTTCCTTAGCTTTTGTTTAGAAGTCTCTATTTTTCCTTCATATCTGAAGGAAATTTTGTCTTGGCAAGCAATTATTTTCTTTTAGCAATTTGAATATGTCATTCTACTTTCTTCTAGTCAGAGTTTCTAGTCTAGATTTTCTCCTGAGTAATCTGTAGATAGCCTAGGTAGGTTATTCTCACTTTTACCATTGTTTCCTTTCATACTAATTTTTTTAAGCTTTCATCTGCTTATTTATTAAGACACATCTTTTAGAGTTTAAAAATAGGTTAGACACCATTAGTCTTGTGAATAATGCAAAGAGACTTTATTTTTAAAAAAATCAAGTTCACTGTATTTTGTAGCATTATTTTATTAAGAGCGAACCCTTATCAGTTTTCCTAAACTATAAATGATGAAGAACTGAAGTGTCAACATATTAGGTGTCATAATAGAAAAAAAACCTGCAAGTTTTCTTGTTGCCTATATACAATGTATATATTTAAGCAAACTGAATTACTTATTATGCAACATTTTTGCACACGTTGCCTTGTTTTATCTTTCAGTGCCTTTATCTTTTGTTTGACTTTCAGCAACTCCACCTGGATAGGCTGATCTTCTGGTGCTACCTCCCGAGCTTTCTTACATTCAGCCAGTGCTTGGTGGGATCCTTTTAATCCTTGCCATCCTTAAGCTCTGCAATACAGTGCTTTGGTATTTTATGGGTCTATTTCAAGAGTCTCCAAACAACTGTCTATTGCTCCCTGCCAATTTGAAATCTTCAGCTTACAAGCACCAATATTCAGCACACAGCTTAAAAGCTACATGTTGCAGTTGCCATCTATCTGTTTTATTAATAACAGCCTTTGAAGCTTCCACTTGTCTATATATTTTTATATTTTTTAGTGGCCATCTCTCAGTTCTGGGATTTGAAAAAAGTATTTCCAATATCTTTAAAGACTTCTTAAAACTTTATGTACATCTTTTAAATTCATATCTGCATCCTCAGAGAAATCTGGGTGATTGTCACCAAAACCATCTACTGGGAATATTCCCCAATTCCCCCCTTCCTTCAGTTCTCCACACTCTGCAATTATGCACAACTTGGAAGGTTTTCCACCATTCACTTCTACATTTTTTAGTATTCTTGCCACACTCATTACTTTAATTATTTGACCAAATACCACGTTTCCCATTCAAATAAGGAGTTGGAACAGTTGTAATAAAGAACTGAGAACTATTTGTATTACAGCTCGCATTTTCCATGCTCAACAAACCCTTCTGATCATGCTTATAAATGAAATTTTCATCTTCAAATTTTTCACCATAAATACTTTCTCCACCTGTCCCATTCTGTTTTGAAAAGTCAACACCCTGAATCATAAATATCTTAATAATTCAGAAAGGGCATCCCTTGAAATGGAGAGGTTTTCCAGTGGTAGGTCCAGTGCCTTTTTTCTCTAGCACATAATCAATGAAAATTTTCTGCAGTTTTGGGTACAGTATCTGAAAAAAAAATCAAAGACAATTCAACCAACTTGCTCTCCTCCGATGTCGATATCAAATGATGGAGATGCTGGGTTTACTAGTGTTGGAGGGCTCAGCCTGAGTGGACAGATAGGATATTTTGACTTGCAGATGTGTTTGGAAGTGGGCTCAGGCCCACTGGGCAGCTCTAACCCAGGGACTCCTCTCTCCCTGAAAAGCAAGAATCAGTATTAATTTCTGACCTTTGATTTTTGATAGTTTGGTTATAATGTGCCTTGGTAAGTTCTTTTGGCATTGAGATAATAGGGTGATCTATTGGTTTCTTGAACATGGATGCCCATGTCTTTCCCCAGGGCTGAGACATTTCAGCAGTTATCTGTTTAAATAAATGCTCTGCTCCCTTCTCTCGATCATTTTCCTCTGGAATTCCTCTTATCCTGATACTTCCCTTTTTGATTGAGCCCCACAGATAAACTAGTTTTCTTCACTCATTTTTATTCCTTTCTCTTTATTCTATTCAAAATTCCTTTCTTCTAAATACATCTGTTCTACTCTACTACAGACATTCTCTTATTGTATTCATCTCATTCATCGAATTATTCAGCTCCAGAATTTCTATTTCTTTATGCCTCTGTCTTTGTAAAGAATTCATTTCATTCACTTATATTTTTCTTAACATTACCGAATTATCCTTTTGAGTTTTCTTATAGCTTATTAGGGTTTTTTCAATACAGCTATTTGAATTCTTTATCAGCTAGATAACTGTATTTCATGGCTTTGAGCTCAGTTGTTAGAAAATTGTTGATATCCTTTGGAAATGGTGTACTTCCTTGATTTTTAGAGTTTCTTTTATTTTTGTGTTATTGCTTTCACATTTGAAGTATTTTTACTGGTTATCTTCAGATGAGATATTGTGATTTAATACTGCTTCTCTGAGGTTTCCTAGATTGATTGTGGATAGAGTTGCTTCACTCTTCTTGCTCCCTCATGTGGTAGAATTCTAAAAATTATTTTCTTCTTTTTTCTTACTAAACTGATTGTGGGAAACTTCTCTTAATTTCCAGAAGGTGGCACTGTAGCTCCAGTTTGTGGTTTTTCTGATCCATTTTTCTGAGATCATTCCCATTACCCAACTTTTTCTCAGAGCTGTGTATGTAAAGGATCTGGGGAGGTGTGGGCTTACCACTTGGGGTGCTGGGAATGCCCTTAGATTGAGTTTGGAGATCCTGTGGAGCGTAGTCCCAGAGGATAGTAGTGAACTGCCAGCCATAATTGTGAAGCAGATAGCAGATCTGCATTCCTTTAATGCCCTTTGATTACTTACTGCTTCCTTCCCTTTCTCCCCCAACCTCCCACCTCGTGCCCTGGCCAGGAGATCCCACCTTAATACTAGAGGGTGATGCTGGATAGAAATGGATTTCTTTCTCCAGCTGGGACCTGCACGAGCAGAATAGTCAGGGATTACTCACTGCTTTCCACCTCCTCTGCAAGGAAGGTCACCACTGCTGGATAAGGTCCCGTGCAGTGTTGCCCTGGGTGGAGTTGGTCCTCCCTCTCTGCGGTGTCCAAACTCATTTCTTTACTGTTCCACTCTCAAGCCAAGTATCTCCTCAGCAGACTGGACTTCTACAAATTCTTTCTCTCCTGTGTGTATCTACCCAGGTCAGCATTCTCCGGGTTTCCCCCCTACCACCGCAAGTAGTTTCTCTCAGTCCCTTTGGGTAAGAGTCCCAGTTGGGCAAGAGTCCTTCAGGTTCCTTGGCATAAGGTGCTGGATCTCACAGCTCCTGCTGAGGCAGTTCGTGGATGAATTTCTAATTAGCTGTTTTTATGTCTTTATACTGCTGGCATCATTCAGATTATATGATTTTTCAAGTTTCATTCTGTTAATTTTGTGTATCACGCTTAACTGATTTGTAGATGTTGAACCACTGTTGCATCCCAGAATAAATCCACTCCCTCATGGTTTATGATCCTTTTAATGTTTTGCTAATTTTTTTTTGGTAATGTTTTGTGGAGAGTTTTTCATCTAAATTTCATTAGTTATGTTCGTCTACAGTGTGCTTGAAGTGTCCTTATGTAGTTTTAGTATCAGAGCGCTATCCTCATAAGTCTGGGAATATCATCTCTTCAATTTTTTGGAAGACTTTGAGAAAGATTGATATTTATTCTTTAAATGTTTGGTAGAATTTGCCAGTGAAGTTGTCTGGTTCTGATCTTTCTTGTGTTGGGAGGGTATTGATCACTGATTACATTTCTTTACTTACCAGTTTGTTCAGACTTTCTGTTTTTCCTGATTCAGTCCTTGTTTACTGAAGTTTACTTTCACTGCCACCCTTGGAAATATGCACAAACGCTGGCTACAGAGTGGAAGAAGGTATGGCATTGGCACTTGGACATAGGAAGTATCAGTAGGCCAGTGAGGAGGGTCTTCAGTTGAGGTATTCCCAGTGACTTGTGGTACACTTCTGCTGGAGCCCTGAACACAATCAGCAGAAACTGCATCCTTTTCATGCTCTCTGATAGACTTATGTGCCTATTTCTTGGGGGCCACACTCCCCCCTGTCATAGAAGTCCAGCCTCAACACCACCTTGGCCTCTATAGAGAATGGGTTTCTCCAGCAGTGTCTCTCAAACTGGGGGAGCCAGGCATTCACTCCCTGCTCTCCCTTTTCCCTGCATGAGAGGTGCCATCTGTTAGTTCATCTCTATGTTCTGCTGCCTTGGGGGAGGTATGGAGCTGGCAAAGTCCCTCATAGTCTCTCCAATATTCATACTATTTTTTTTTCCTCGAACAGAATACTGAAATCTCTCCTCAGGAAACCAAGACTTCCACAAAGGTTCTGTTGTCTTTAGGTGTCAAGTTAGCACTCTCCAGGTACTCCCATGCTACAGCCAAAAGGGCTGAGCCTGGTCCTCAGGTTCCTGCCATTTAGACAACCTGTACTAAGGTTCTTCTGCCTTATTACACAATGTGTAAGTGGAAAAGACGCTTCTTGGAGAGTGGTGCGTAACATGCACAGTTGTACTTTTGCTCATGAATATAAGTCAGTTAAAAGATGGGGGGCGGGGGTGTTGGGGAAAGGAGAACAAAATGAGAACTATTTTTCACCACCATGATATTGACATCACTTCTCACCCTTAATTTCTCATTACCTTGCACCCATGTGGTAAACAAATCTGGGTCAAAAACCTGCTTCCTAGGGCAGGTGGGCTTTCTTTTTATACTCATGGCAGTTTTGTGGGTAACTCAGATTCTTGTGGTCTGATCACACACCTTTATCCTCTCTTCTTCCTTTCCAGGAGTCTTCTTCTCTGAGCTGATTCTAGAATTTCAATTCTTTGGGTAAAAAAAAATAAGCTGAAACATAAGTGGTAAATTTGAATTCATCTTCGGCCACAGCACTTCTTGGAACAACAGACTTTTGTTTAATTATTAATAGTGATATACTTTGATTCCCATTCAGCTATTATTCTTTAATCAAATCTTATAACTGTATTACAGAAGCTAGGGGTAAATGATAGAGAAAAATGTTAGTATTTCTTGGGCCTAATTCAGGATCCTTTCATTAACATGGTAGTTCATATTAAATTCCTATCATTTTAGGCTATCTTAAACTTAAATTCTGGACATTCAGCTTACTAGTAATATAGGCATTTCAATGGAGATTTAAATGTATTTATTTATGTATTGTTTGTGTATATTAATAAGGATTTTTAAGTCCTAAAGACAGAGGGGATTTTTTTAAAGATTTATTTATTTATTTATACAAGAACCGGGGTATAGGCCAGATGCACGCGAGGGTAAGAGGATTCATCAGAGACAGAACAGACAGACTGATGAAATACACTGCTGAGGGGAGCAGTGGGCGTGACAGGAGAGGTCTGCCTTGCCATGTGGGACCCTCGCCAGCCGGCCAGGATCTAACCCGCGCTGCAGAGACTGCAGACAGTTTCACAGCATGGCGCTCAACCACCTACCTGCACCACCAGTGGAGGCCCAGAGGGGAGTTTTTTTAATGTCAAGGTATTTGACTCATGATAGGGTGATAGCTAAATGTGACTTTTTTTATACTGGCATAACATTGGCTTATAATATTATATAGATTTTAGTTGTACAGAATTATAATTTATAAGGCTAGATTTATAAATCAACATTTGCATATACTCTATTATGCTTGTCACCAAAAGTCCATTTTCCACCCATCACCATACAATCACTCTCTTTTTTTGCAATTTATTTATTCCCAGCCCCTCATCCCTTCTGGTAATTACTATTTTGTTCTTAAATTTTAAGAGTTTGTTTTAATTTTATTTTTTCATTTGTTTATTTTCAATGTCATGTGACTAAAATCATATGGTGCTTGTCTTTCTCTATCTGACTTATTTCACTTAGCATAATGTCCTCAAGATTCATCCATACTGTTGTAAATTATAAGACTTCATATTTTTTAGCTGAAAAATATTCTATTGTGTATACATACTACCTCTTTATCAACTCATTCATCTACAGGCACTTAGGATATGTCCACCTCTTGACTACTGTGAATAATGCTGTGATAAACATGAGGGTACATATATCTCTTTGAATTAGTATCTTCATATTCTTTGGATAAATACCCAGAAGTGGAATAGCTGGATTATATGGAATTTCTTAATTTTTTGAGGAATCTGAATACTGTTTTCCATAATGGCTGCAACAATTAACATTCCTACCAACAGTGTAGAAAGGTTCCCTTTATTCTGCAGAGGGTAAAAATTCTTGTATCTATGCAGCTATCTAGACTAGTCAAAGTTCTTCTGGTTTAAGCAACAGAGACTGACCGAGGCAAACTCAGAGGTGAGACTACAGATAACAGGAACTATTTTACAGCTGCTCTGAGGGACAGCCACCAAAAGCCAAAGCAGTTTATCATTTCATCTCTCCTTTTTTCTCAGGGGTCTTTGCTCATCTACTACATTCTCTCATTATTTCTCTCTCTCTCTCTCTCTTTCTTTCACACACACACACACACACACACATCATGTTGTGTTCATTTTTCTTTCTTCAACTAATTGACCCTCTATATTTTTGTTCACTGATTCCAAATTTCATGATAAAGACATAAGAAATCAAGATATTGTTTCAAATCAAGGGATAGGCACCACTGGTCAGGGAATCCAGAGAGGGGGCTGTGGTCCTGCATTGCCATTCATAGTTGCTTACTTCCTAAGTAAGAGGTTTTTTACAGATTCTAAAAAAAAGATCTAAATCATGCTCTTCACTACTAAGATTGTGTACTATTAAAATAAAAACATTAAGTTGTGGGAAATGGAGTGTTTCTATTCAATTCCTATGCATAAGAAAAATGCTGTCTTTCATGGGTGTTTTAGATACACTTTTCTGCAATAGTCAATTACCTTAAAATTTATTGGCTTCAAGTAACATGTATTATCTCATAATTTCTCTAAGTCAGAAATTCAAATGTGGCTTAGCTTGCTCCTCTACTTCAGGTCTCTTAGGCTGCAATCTAAGTCAAGTGTGACAAAATATGACTGAAGAAGGATTCACACTCAAGCTCATACATTTTCACAAATTGTTGAACTGAAGGCCTCAGTTCCCTACTGCTTTTGTGCTCGGAGGCTTCCCTCACTTCCTTACCACTTAGACATCTGCCTAGGGAAGTTCATTACGTGGCAACTAACCTCATCAATGAGAACAAGGAAGAGGGGAAGGGGACAAGAGGTTCACAGTTTTTTAAAAATCAATATTGAAAGTAGCAATACACTAGGTTCAACCCACACTTACAGGGAGAGGATTATATAAGGGTATGGATGGCAGGAGGTGGGGATCACTACAAGACATCTTCAAAGACTACCTACAACAGTTCGGTCCTGTGTCCTACAGTGATTCACATTCCTCTCACATGCAAAGCTCCCACAAAATATAATCTCATTGAAATGGGAAGCAATGATTTGGGCCCCTTTCTCTTCAAACTAGGCTGGTCTGTATTAAAAGAGAAATTTCTATTCTTTCTGAAATGAATTGAAGAGTTACTCTGTACTATAACTTACCAACAGAAAAATTAACATTCATTAAACTGAAAATGTCAACCAAATAATATCCACATCTTTTCTTCCTTTGCTGATCAAAGAAAACCCAACTTTTATGTCATTAGTTTTCATTTTAGAAGCTAAGACACCCACACTAAATCATTAGCTGGAAAATCAAAGAAACACTACTTCCTGATACTCACTGGAGTATCTTCATTGTCCATTCAGAATTTCTGCATTATTATTACATCTTTGGGTTAGCCCTTGGCAATATCCATCACACTATGAGCATTGTAATTATACTAGGTAATATTGATTAGTTGTAATATGAAGGAAAAATTGGGTAAAAGTACAAACAGAGCATTTTAAGTGTGACAGAAATGATGCAGAAAGTGAGCCTCACAGAAATAAGGGGAATGCAGGCCTCCCCAGTGGCGCAATGGTTGAGCGCTGGGTTGCCAAGCTGCCTGCGGCCTCTGCAGCGCCAGTTCTATCCCCGGCTGCTCCCCGGCCACTGGAGGAGGGTCCCGCATGGCGCGCAGACCTCTCCTGCCGCCCGCTGCTCCCCTCAGCAGAGTACTTCGGTCCTTCTGCCTGCTCTGCTCCCCGCTCTGGCTCTGGTGAATTCTCTCACCCTCCCGCGCTTCTGACTGTACCCAGTGCATATATAAACAAACAAACAAACAAACAAATAAATAAATAAATAATACATGCCTCTTAAAAAAATAAATAAAAAAAAGAAATAAGGGGAATGGGAAATCTGTGATGACAGGGATGGGCTGGGAAAGAGAGATGCAAATGGAAACAAGTCTTGAAGAATGAGTTAAAATTAAGTAAAAAAGATAAGGGACATAATAAGCAGCTAGGATATAGAAAATAGAATAGTGGAAGATGGATAGAAGAGAATATGATCAGATTGGGGGGAAGGAGAGTCCTTTTAAAGTAGATTCAGGAATATGGAGGAAAAGAAAATACAACATGTGAATTTATAAGTGAGAATGTCTCTTTTATCCTCAAATCCACTAGTACTTTTATCCTCAAATCCACTAGTACTTAGTTCTGTACTTTGCACATCTAGATTTTTATAAATGTCTATTGATTTGTACTGAATTGAAATGAAATAACTCCTGACCTAAGCATCAAAAGAAGATCTAATGCAAAAATGTGTTGTTGCTTTTTCTGCCTGCTTCTAACCTACGTATGACCTGGTGACAAGTTTCTTCCTGACTCTAGTTTTTACCTGTGATAAAAATCAGCCCTATGATTAAAAGAGCACTGCTACAAGCGGAGATTCACACTGTGCTCATGAGCTCACATCTAGCTTTCCTCAACTTGGCATGCCTCACCACAAATAGCTCTACGGCAAGATAGCTTAGGAACAATTAATTGCCACGTTGTGCATTACCCACAGAAAGCAATTAGAGGAGCCCTTGAAATATCTTCGGTAAATGCATGTCAGCCCTAGGGTTACCAATGTATTTTAAATGTTTAAAATCTGTTCTTCAGGCTTTTATTATATCTACATATATGCTCTAGGATTTTTTTCCTTGTCATATTTAAGTTTTTGAGTGTTTGCATAGTATATACCAAACTATGTATGGTAACCTAGCTAATTTTACCCAATTAACTCTACCCTACCCAAACTACCCAAATTTTCTAGGCTTAAGACTTCAGGGTTCTAAATAATACAAATGTCCTCAACAATATTATACTTATCTGGTTTATATTACTCAAATCCATGTCAAAAATAAAGGGCAGGTGTTAGAAATGTTAATAAAGCTAGCTAAATAACAGCCCACCACTTCCTATAAATTCTTGAGTCAAAATGTTCTAGAGGACCTTTCCTCATTGATTGATGTTTGCAAACCAAAGGATTTAAAACACTGGAATTTACTCACATGTTACTTTTAATTTTCATTTTTCACTTATGTGATCTCATTTGGATTGAGGAGTTGGGTGACCATGGGCAGTTTACAATTTAAACCAGACATCTATGCTATCTGGAACAAATCAAATATGTCCTTTGCCATTCCAAGTATGGGAGCACATGGAAAAAATTGGGAATCAAGACAATCATGAAGTTGGTAAAAATCCATTGGTGATTATTTCTCCTTTTGCTCTAAGGATCCTTTGCCCATTTCATGGGCATTCTTTTTTTTTTTTTTTTTTTTAATAAATTTTATTGTTATATTCCCCATACAATTGCAGCCCCCCATTCTGACCCCAATCCCTCCCCTCCCGCCCCCGCCCCCCTAAAAGTGTCTCTGGTTCATAGTTTTTTGTTGATTTTGATTTTCACTTTCTTATAGTTATTCATTTTCCTGGTCCCTTATTTAAGTTTTCTAGATTCCTGCTATGAGTGAGACCATCCGGTATTTTTCTTTTTCTTTTTGGCTTATTTCACTGAGCATGATCCCTTCCAGCGCCATCCATGTTGCAGCAAATTGCATGTGTTTATCTTTTTTGAATGCTGAGTAATATTCCATGGTATATATGTACCACATCTTCTTGATCCAGTCATCTATTTTTGGGCATTTGGGTTGTTTCCAAAGCTTAGCTATTGTAAACAGTGCTGCTATAAACATAGGGGTGCAGGTGTTCTTTGGAATGGATGTTTCTGTGTCCTTTGGGTAAATACCTAGGAGTGGAATTGCTGGATCATATGGAAGCTCTATGTTTAGTAGGTCCAGAAATCTCCACACAGCTTTCCACAGTGGTTGGACCAGTTTGCACTCCCACCAACAGTGCAGAAGAGTTCCTTTTTCTCCACACCCTCGCCAACATTTGTTGTTGCTAGTTTTTTTAATATGTGCCATTCTCACTGGTGTAAGATGGTATCTCATGGTAGTTTTGATTTGCATTTCCCTGATGACAAGTGATGTTGAACATTTTTTCATATGCCTGTTGGCCATTTGCATTTCCTCTTCAGAGAAGTTTCTTTTAAGCTCTTCTGCTCATGGGCATTCTTTACTGAATTCATTTCTGTGATGTTAATCAGGGCATTTCACTTGTGGACATTTCAGAGCCTTAAATTTGGAAAGAAAGTTTCCATGGAGTGTTAGTTATACAGTCTATGTAACTGGACAATAAAAAATACATATTGATAATCATTCATAGTAATGAGCAATTACTACGGAGGAATAAATATAAGCTCTAAGTCTTACCCGCAAGGAGTTTTCAGCATAGTTGAAAACATAAGACACAGGCATATGTTAGTAAAAGCCTGAAAATGAAACTTCCTCCAATGAGTAATATAGGCAATAAAAGTAATGTTTTCAAACAAAGTAAACAATCCAGTCAAAAAATGGGCAGAAGAGTTAAACAGACACTTCCCCAAAGAGGAAATGCAAATGGCCAACAGGTTTATGAAAGAAATGTTCAGTATCACTTGTAATCAGGGAAATGCAAAACAAAACCACAGTGAGATATCACCTTACACCAGTAAGAATGGCACATATTAAAAAAACTAGCAACAACAAATGTTGGTGAGGATGTGGAGAAAAAGGAACTTTCATACACTGCTGGTGGGAATGCAAACTGGTCCAACAACTATAGAAAGCTGTGTGGAGGTTTCTTAAACTACTAAAAATGGAGCTACCATATGACCCAGCAATTCCATTCCTAGGAATCCACCCAAAGAACACAAAAACGTTAATTCAAATGGATACCTATACCCCGTATGTTTATTGCAGCACTTTTTACAATAGGTAAAATATGGAAACAACCCATATCTTATGCCCAAAAACAGATGCCTGGATCAAGAAGATGTGGTATATATACACAATGGACTACTATTCAGCAATCCAAAAAAAGATAAACTCATGCCATTTGCAGCAACCTGGATGGAGCTGGAAGGGATTATGTTCAGTGAAATAAGTCAGATGGAAAAAGAAAAATACTGGACGGTTCCACTTATGGAAGGAATGTAGGAGAACCAAATAAGGGATCAGGGAAAATAAATTAATTAATTAATTAACATTAACTATAAATCAGGGACATTCTGCAGGGGAAGTGGAATGTCCGCTTCCCTCCACAGGGGAGGGAAGAGCACAAGGGACTATGGTGATGGTGCACGGGTGAACTGGTGGTGGGAATTTTACAGGGACTGCACCTGAGAGGAGAAAGGAAATATTATGCAAAAATGAACAATGATGTAAAACAAACATAAATAAATTTAAAAATAAAAAAATTTTGCAAAGAAAAAAAAGTTTTAGGTTTTCAGAAGTGAGTGGAATCACTTCCATGTTGAGATTTAGGGTGTTTTCAGAGGGTTGTGTTTTCCTAAACACTACCACAATGTTGAACCTAGACCTGGAATGCTGGGGTATTTGGACAGGTACACACAAAGTGTAGGTAATGGTAGTGTTTATAAGAACTTCATAAAGGAAATTAGTGCAAAGCAATAGTGTCAAGTTATAAAGAGGCTATGTTGACAAATAGCTAGAAATGGTGTTACTGGATCATATGGTAGTTCCATTTTGTTTTGTTTTTTTGAGGAATCTCCATACTGTTTTCCACAGAGGTTGCACCAAATTACATTCCCACCAACAGTGGATGAGTGTTCCTTTTTCTCCACATCCTCACTAACTCTTGTTCCTAGTTTTTTTGATATAGGCCATTCTCACAGGGTGAGGTATTATCTAATTGTGGTTTTGATTTGCATTTCCCTTAATGTAAGTGATACTGAACATTTTTATGTGTCTAGACGTCATCTGTTAGTCTTCTTTGGAGAGGTATCTATTCAGGATTTTTGTCTATTTTTTTCATTTTGTGGTGGTGTTGCGTTATATGAATTCTTTATATATTTCAGAAATTAACCCCTCATCAGACATGTCATGTGCAAATTATCTTCTCCCAGTCCATAGGTTTCCTTTCATTTTTGTGGTGGTTTCTTTTGTGTACAAAAGCTTTTGAGTTTGATATAGTCCCATCTGTTTATTTTTGCTTTTGTTTCCTTTGCAGATACATCCCTGCAGTAAATCCAGCATACCCCCTCCTTTTCTTTTATATATTATATGAATTCAGGTCTTGTACCCTAGTCTTTAATCTATTTTTTAATTGATTTTGTGTATAGAGTTAAGTAATGATCTAGTTTGATTTTTTTTTTTTAATGTGGTGGTCCAAGTTTCCAAACCCTATTTATTAAAGAGGTTTTCCTTTCATCATTGTATGGTCATAGCTCCTTTGTTAAAGATTAAATGTCCAAATTTGTGTGGGTTTATTTCTGGTTTCTATTATTTTCCCTTGGCCTGTGTTTCTGTTCACATCAGTACCTACAATAATCTTGCTTTTCTTCTATGCTATGTTGGAGATTTTTAATAAGCAGGAATATCAAAGAATACCAATTTTGTGAGATGAAAAACAAGAGAGATCTATTATAGGGGACAAAGAATAAAAATGCCAGATAGAATGACCTCATTTGAGAAACCACACTTCCTACAACCTAAAGCTCATGTTGGAACTGCACCTTCACATCTTCTCTGAACTGAGACAGATCAAATAGATATGATGCATTTCTATCTCATTTACTGCACTTATGTGCACTTGCATATTTACATGTGTACATGTGTGTATATACGCACGCACACATCTGGTCTAATGGGCACTGTGAGGAGTTCCTATTCAGATAAATATACAGTAGTAGTAGTAGTAGTAGTAGTAGTAGTAGTAGTAGTACTGTTCTTTACTGACAATAAACTTGTAATACTCACTCCTGATGAGAGGTCCTGGCCTCCTTCTGAGGAAAGATTCAGAATAATAAAATTTGGGCATTTAGCTTTACATGCTTTCATCCATAGTGGCAACTGTGAGCCTCTAGCGGACTCGGAGACCTGGGACGCTGATCGTGAAGTACTAATCAGACTGGGGGCTGCTATGAGCAAGGAGCAGTGATTCTCTATTTTTCTCAGCATGGTTTTATAGGCATAGGTACAGAGACATCTGCGTTTTTTCATAAGTCAGAAAAAGCCAAAACAACCTTACCTCGCACACCATGTACGTGAGCTCATACACACACCGCATATGTGAGGCCTTGAGCTTATCGGACATGTCTGCCCTAGAGGGCCTCTGTTGCTAGGTAACGACTGAGGAGACTCCAAGGACAAAGCAAGTTTGGGGCGTCCCTCCTGAGCGGGTTTTCCGCCCTGGTGTAAGTGAGTTTTCTCAAACGTTTCAGTCAGCCCTTTCCTTGCTGTCCTCAGGTCACCTCTCGATCATCTTCATGCAACAGCAACCATCTCAGAGAGGCTTTTCAGAGGCTCTGGTTCTTTTTGGAATTTCTCCTTGATATGACTATGTATAGTCCATTCATGTTCTTGGGCAGAGGAGAAGAGGTTATCCAGAAATTTCAGTGTAATTAAATTCCTCAAATATTCCTTTAAAATAATTATATGCTAAACAGTGCATTAAATGCAAACCATGAAGGATGCAGAGATTAACAGTCTATAGTGTAATCCCTCCAGGAGTTAATTTCATAAAGAAGTTAACATATTTACCTAGATAATGATAACTAATAGCTGAGTGCTAAGAGTTCTAGGGTACATTGACTGGGCTTTGAAACATTGCAGCATTTTAACCACAAGAGTAAATGATATTCTACATATAGAAACAGTAGGGTCACAGTTTAAAGGAAAAGGTATTATTATTAGGTTTGATACATGGATTGAAGGAGGGAGCATAAATGACAAGCCTGGTTGGAATGAGGAATCAGAGACACAGGAATGGAGAAATGGTCATCATATTGAGCAATTAGAAAGATGACTTTCCCAGCAGGAGTTTTAATGCAGTGGTGGGGTCAGAAAATAGTTTGAAAAGCTAAAGTTGAAGCAAAGTGGCATGTGAAAATGTAGAGACAGTAACTGCCATGTCTTATAAGTATTATAAGACATGCAGGTAAAAAGAGAAGAACAGACATTAAAAGGGCTCTTAGGCCTTGATTGAGTTGTTATTTTTCTTGAGTAATGGAAAATTGGATTTGAGTGGTAATTAGTGAGGAAGAAGCCAGAGAGAAATGCACCAACTCTACCAGAGAAGAGATATTTAACAGAGTGACATCATGGAGGATTGAGGGCTAAGGCTGAAGTTACTCTTGTATTGTAAAAAGTTTAGTGTTACCTCTTATTCTAGTCCTACATAAAGCTTCTACAGTCTCTCCCTTTGATTCATTAAATACTCTCATATCTTTGTAATAAAGCACTTCCATTCCTTGATTTAGCTTGATTAGGATTCTGATTCCTATAAACCAAAGACCCATGTATTAGACATCTTCTCAAATTATGTGACTGGGCTTCTACCTTGTTAACCAAAAAATATCAGTTCTTTCCTGGGCTTGCTTCCTTGGCTTGGGGCTAATGCCCTCTTTTTAGCTCTCCTTCTAGAGCACTGGATCCTCCATCACTCTCCTTCCCCTTTTGTCACTGATGGGAGTCTCAAAATTGATAGATCTCCTGGACTATAAATGCCAGCTTCAGGCATACTTAGAGGTCTGTGATGCTCTCTAGGTTGAACCTTACAATATTAAAGCTTGGCATAATAACTTGGCTTCTTCCTGTCTCAAATAATAGGTAACATTGGTTGAGCACTTACTGTGAGTGTCAGACACTGTGCTAAGCATCATCTCATGCTCTTCACAACTATGATCTCAAGTATGTGCTATTTTAAAATTTTGTAGTCATTTATTCGAATTATAAAGACCACTTATTATGCATTTAGACTTTGTAAATACATCTTAGAATTAGAAATTAGAATGCATGTTCTACTGAGAAAGCAGATAGGTTAACACATAGATAAAAATGTAAATTCAACTTATTGTAAATAGTCTAAAATAATAGTAAAGTCTGATACAAATCCGTGCTTTAGTTCAAACACAGTTTCCACCCTGTCATGCCTGATCTGTAAGTTCTCTCTCTTCTAATAGTTCATTTTTTGCTTAGGATTTGATATGCCTTTTACCCAACCTTTTCATGTTTTGAAAGTAGAGGGTCTCATGAGACAAGGAGCAGATGACATATAACAAAACGAGGCACTCTAGATGTTTACCCTATTGTAAAATAAGTTTTTCTGATGAAAAAGGTTATTTCTGTAGATGACTCTATATCTTCATTACTTAAGGTAATGGTAACAATTTCTCTTGAAATCCACAGGGCCTCAATTGATCTTAGCTCCATATGCCACGGTAACACATATTAGAAAAACTCTCCTCTGGACATTCTGGAATAAAAACCTATCTGAATGTTTTAGGAAGACCCACCCTTTACTACCTTGGCAGGTAGTAAGTCAACTGTTCACTTGTCTCCACACTCAAATGGGTACTTCTGGCTCCTCTGCCACCATGCTAGGTCTTAATGACATAGTCCAGGATAATAGTGCCCTGACTGTTCTCAAATCCTTTCAACCATATCTATTTAGGTGTTTCTAGTTTATCATTTTATCCTTACCCTTCCTAGAGAATATTTTTACTTTCCCTTTCAGAGGACTAAAAATCTCAATCCCAGTTCTGGTTTTACTATTTTAAGGATTGCTAAAGGCTAAGAGGCATAATTCCTGAGGACCTCAGGAAGGAAAGGAATGTGGTATATTTCAAAATTCATTACTCTGTCATAACTAGAGAACATGTATATTAGATGAAATCATCTTTCTTTATACGTTCCTTGTTCCCACATTGCCCTCAAGTCTTGTTCAATCTGTTCAGGGCTACAAACTTGAACACATTTCAGTTTGCCTTCTCTAAAAGGTCACCAAGGCAAAGAGAGATAGGGATTAGGGCTGTCACGCCTGTCAGAATTCCCGGCATGCACATATGGAGCCTATGCTCTGGGGTGTATAGTGGGAGTTCTCATGAACCCAGACAATTAGTCAGTTTGTTCATCATTCTGTCTGGAAGAGATTCGGTTCAAGATTCCTCCCTCTCCAGGCCCAGCTGCCTCTGTCTTCCCACCTTTCCATTTAACAATCTGTGGGCTTAGTCAAAATTGATTTTTCAAAACGAAAGGAATAAAGTAACTTTTTAAGGATGTTGGAATATTGATCCTATACTTTAGTAGGAGATAAATAATAAATAAATCCCATTGAATTACAACAACTTTCCCCTAGGTAATTTAGCTTGTTTATAGAAAAAATATTTTTTAATTTGTGTTCTTCATTTGTAGAGGATCTAGATAATGCAGAACTGTGTTTAGTATCCGATTTCATAAATTAGAGTGAAGAAAAGGTTTACTTTACACATTTTTTTAACCAGAGAACACATTGTACTTAATATAGGAAGAAAATAGGAAGAAAAACTTCTATATGAAAAACAATCTGAATAAGATGCTAAAACTTTGCACTTCATAATTCAGATTTAGTTATTTAATAACTATTTCCTAGGATGACTTAAAGGGTACATTAAAGTGAGAACCTGTTTTTGTGGGATGAATAACCCACAAAATGGTTAAACTTATGTTGAAAACCTCCAGTGGCTTCTCGCTGACCTTACTGTGGTCTCTTGGAGCACTACATGTTCTGTCTATGGCCTACCTCTCTCTCTAGCCTCAGCTCATACCTACTCATACTTTTGATGTCAGCTACTGACCTCAGTCAATCTGGAATCCCTCTTGTTTCTCACCCATTCCCACATGACACTGACTTTGGGGAAAATCTTGGTTAGTTGTCTGATAGACTGTCCACATGCTCAATCAGATGAAGGCAGATTAAGGTCTGTTTTTGTACAGTCTTAGAGTTAAGAATATTTTTTATATTTTTAAAGAATTGTAAAAGAAATAAAAAGAGTAAGAAGGAAAAGGAGGAACAGAAGCAGAAAGAGGAAGAGAAGGAACAGAAGCGGAAAGAGGGAGAGAGGGAAGAGGAAAAGGTCTTCAAAGCCTAAAAGGTTTACTATGTGGCTCTCTACAAAAAAAGTTTTCTGACTTCTATTCTAGATTTTTCTATTACCTCAAAGTCTTAGCTTATACCTAATTTCCTTTAATTTTTGGCAAATTGAAAAACAGATCTAGAACTGTATTGTCTAGCACTGTAGTCAGCAGTCACATCTGACAATTGAGCACTTATTTTATAGTTATTTTTATCTCCAAGGTCAAAATTCATTTGTGGCTAAAAGATTATCAGTTGTTTTGGGATGCTTACCATACAAACACATGTCCCATCTGATATGAATCCCAAGAAGAGGAAGCAGTTCCAACCTTCTATGCTGGAAGCTGAAAATAAGGTAGATATTCTGTGTGTGCCAATCAAGTGGCAAGACTCAGTCAATTTGATCTGTCACTCAGATCTTGAATCCTGAGGGGTGACACAGAGAACAAGGTTGTCTTACTATGGTGGCTATGGTAGATGCAGAATTGTGGCAGTGAATAGGGGCACAATCCAGCAGCAGAGCTATTGAGTGTCCAGTGACCTGAGCACCCTCTTTCAGTGGGACTGATCTTTGCTAAGCCTTGTCTCAGGATTCCTGTTTGTCACCAAAGCCTTTCTATCTATTTTAAAGTTCTTGTGTGATCCCCACAATACATTACCTCTCTTTTAAAAAAAAAATCTAGTTGACATAGAAGGTTGTAGCTAAGAATGCTGGTTGGTACAAAGAGAAAGAGATCCAAGAGGAAACCCATCTTTTATAGCTTCTCTTCCTCTCTTAGGGACCGAGTGTCTGACATCTTGGTCATTCAGATGGATACTTCATTCATGCTCAGATTTGCAAAACATGCCATCACAGGTTTGTTGACAAAAAGATATTCAGCTACAGGAAGTTGTCCAGGATTGTGGAGAATCTTTAAACCAGAGAGGACAAAGTAACTAGTAATAGTGTACAGATTTCTGTCTGCAGGCACACAGCATACCTTCTCTCTTATCCTCTTAATTTCTCACAATTTTTATTTCCCAAGACTTTCAATCTGCCAGGTGCAAATGAGAAAACTAACACCATAAAGCAATTCTCACTCAGGGACTAATAGACATCAGCATCCCACCACCCTTTGTGGGGAGTATTTATATTATGAAAATTAACAGCAACATGTTCAGTACAAGGATGTCAATTCAATGCTAAAGATCTCATCCACATGATTGGTAAGTAGGGAGGCTTTCTTCATGCATTTTGGATCTATCCGTTCATGCTCATTACTAGAGTCTACGTTCACCTTGAGTCTGTTTCTGTGTATAGCTTAAGCATTTTGATGAGTTTTCTAGCAAGTATCTGGAAAACTGAAAGGTAATTACTTCTTAATGACTAAACAAAATAATTAACGTACTGTTTGTCCCAGTGCTCTACTCTCTTTCTTTGCCAGAATTGCAAGCATCTCACTGCTAAATACTGCAGGTGAGGGGGAAGCGGGGTGGAAATGTGTTACTCTGCAGTATTTTTTTCCTCCCCTAATGAGAAAAGCTCTATCACTTTAAGCTATTTTTTTTTCATAGTGGTATTTAAGAGAATTTACAAATTATGTTTCATCAGTCCCTGGTTCTTTATGCACCTCTGGGTGAATGACATACAAAATGGCCACAGATATTAAGTAAAAGACTTTTGTCCCAAGTATTACATCAGGGTATTTTGTTCAATTGTTGACCTTAGTTCCAGTAGCCAGTAAGCAATGGTTATAGTCACACATTAGATTTTATAAATATGAACTGGGCCTCCCCAGTGGCACAGCGGTTTAGCGCTGGGTTGCGAGGCTGCCTGCAGCCTCTGCAGCGCCGGTTCGATCCCCGGCAGCCGTGGCAGGGTTCCACATGGCGCGCAGACCTCTCCTGCTGCTGCACGCTGCTCTTCTCAGCAGTGTACCCGCTGCTCCTCTCAGCAGTGTACTTCGTCAGCCTGCCTGCTCTGCTCTCCCCTCTGGCTCTGGTGAATTCTCTCACCCTCCCACGCTTCTGACTGTGCCCAGTGCTTGTATAAATAAATCTTTAAAATAAATAAATAAGTAAATATGAACCTTTTAAATTTAGCCCTTTTAAATTTAGCTTTAACTTTTATCAAAGCAAAAAGTAATTACATAGTCAAGATAAAACACCATGATCTCTGTAGCAATGGAGTATTATTTTCTTTGTTTATGTTGTTACTTATTTTACCTTCAGAGGAGGAAGAGAAGCAAAGACAATTTAAATTCATAAGAAAACAAACAGATTCAGGACTCCCAACTAAGTATTAAATGCTTTTTCAATTGAAAAATTGAAAAAATGCTTTTTCATCTGAAAACTATGAGGATGACTTGACAGAACTTCATTCAAACATCTATAAACCATAATTTTTAAGATTATGTGATACTTGAGTTTAAAAATATTTATTGCTACTAGAAAGCAGAATAATACATCTGACAGACTTGCAGAAATAAACTGGGCTGTAGATGGGAATTCCCAGAGGAAGATTTCATTTACTGTCAGATCTACTGACATCTAGTGCCACTGTGTGGGTTACGCACCCATGTTCCAAGGAAATTCCCATCAGAGATAAATATTATGCAGTTATCCATGAAATAACATCAGGACTATCAGTTTTCTATTACTCAGATTTCTATACATGTGTCCCTTTTCTTATTTGCCCTTCTATGTTTGTAAATAATATATCACAGAAGTATCTAGAGAAATGGGTGTTGCTATAGCTTGGTTTGTGTTGTGGATAAAGAATTTCCTTCTGGAAAAAGAAAAATATCAGTGACAAAACTAGTAGGCAAATGATAAATTGGAGACTTTCAGCAGGGGAGGGGCAAGGAGAGGAATCAAAATAGGAGGGAAGGGCACAACAGTCCATGGTGATGGTTCTCGGGTGTCTTGGTGGTGGTAATTTTATGGAACACCTAAGAGGAGAAATCAAACATTGTACAAAAATGAACAATGGTATAAAGTTATAATTTTACTTTTACATTAAAAAATTTCCTTATGAATGTATTTAAGGCTTATTAAGTGTCTGATGACCTCATAGAACATTCTAACTTCTTCCAAGTTATCTTTTTATTAAGGTAACCAATTTATTAGTTCATTGTTTTTTCACTATTTTCTATTTCATTTATTTTTACTATAATTTTGGTTTCTCTTACCTTCTGCTTGCTTTGGGTTAGTTTACCCTTTTCTAATTCCTCTTTAATTAAATTGTTTTGTTGAGGTAACCAAGGGTTACAACATATATATGTTTCAGAGGTATAGGTTCACACCTGTCATATGTTACTATACAACCAAAGCCCCCTCCATACTTTGTTCCCCACTGCCCCCCCCACTCTCTTCCTCTGGTAGCTTCAGTTCTGCAAATTTCAGTTCTGCAAAATTTTGTTTTGGCTTAGTTTTGTCTGTTCCTTAGCTTTGTTTCTTTATATTCCACATAAAAGTGAAATCGTCTGGTGTTTGTCTTTCTCCTGACTTATTTTGTTTCACATAATCCCTATCAGTTCCATCCATGTTGTCTCAAATGGCAAAAGTTCATCTTTTACTACAGCTGAGCAGTATTCCATTTTATATGTGTATATATGTATATATTTATATATACATGCATATATAAATATATATTTATATGTACATAAACACATATATATACACACACCATATCTTATTAATCCACTCATCATTGGACACTTAGGTTGTCTGCATATCTTGGCTACTGTAATAGTCCTGCAATGAACATAGAAGTACACAGATCTCTTCAAATGAATGTTTTTGCATTCTTCAGATAGATACATAGGAATAGAATTGCTAGATCATAGGGCAGTTCTATTTTTAACATTTTGAGAAACTTCCATTTAATTTTCCACAGGGACTGGACCACTCTACATTCTGCCAACAGTGTGAAAGGGTTCCTTTTTCTCCACTTTCCAGCAGTTGTTTTTTCTGGTATTTTTTATATGAGCCATTTTCACAGGCATAAGGTAGTTATCTCGTTGTGGTTTTGATTTGCATTTCCCTAATAAATAAGGAGGAGCATTTTTCATGTCTGTTGGCGATCTGCAAGTCATCTTTTAGAGGTGTTTGTTTAGCTCTTCCGCCCATTTTTTGATTGGGTTCTTTGTTCTCTTATTGTAAAGAGCCCAAAGAAATTACTGAAACCAAAGTTGTGGAGTGTTTTGCCAATGTTTACTTCTATGTGTTTTATGGTTTCAGGTCTTATATCTAAGTCTTTAATCCATTTTGAGTTACTTTTTGCATATGGTATAGTGGGTCTAGTTTCATTCTTTTGTATGTGGTTGTCTAAATTTCCCAATACCATTTGTTGAAGAGACTTTCCTTTCTCCATTGTATACTTTTGACTTCTCTGCTATAAACTAAGTGTCCATAAAAGACAGGATAGTTTTGTAGTATAGTTTGAAATCTGGGAATGTGTTACCTCCATTCTTTACCCCTTTTTGTCAGGATTTCTTTGACTATCCAGGATCATTTGTGGTTCATATAAATTTAGTATGTGGAAAACTGGATGGTGGAGTGGCCATTTTAGAAAGGATGCTCTAAGAATGGCTCTCTGCAGAGGTAATATCAAGATAAAGAGTTGAACATAAAAAGAGAGGGGACAAATGCAAAATTCAGGGGAAAGAGCTTTCCAGAGATTCCTGAAGCATAGTGGAGTGACAAGAGTGGTAAATGAGGTAGGTGAAAAGGAACGCTTAATCTTATGGATCTTTGTACACAAGCAGAAGGATGTGGACTTAAATCTCCAAGTAAGGGAGAAACTGTCAGTAGAAAGGGAGCAACATAATCTAGAAACTTTTGCTGTTCTGTTTGTGAAAATCCCTTTGGGAATTGTAGAGAATGAATTTGGGGGTTGGGGACCTAGAAAGGCAGTCATATTCACATGATTTGGGCTCACACTAAGATGGTGTGGGTGAAAACAGAGATGAATCCAATTTTAGAAGCTGAGTCTAAAGAACATGCTGAGCCATTATTGGAAGGAGGGGCGGTAGGAGGAGAGGTGTAAATTCGTATCAGAAGACCTTACAGACTGCTTATGTAGTTCTCAGGCTTCTTTGTAACATCTCACAGGCTCCTCATTAGTAAGATAAACTGACTTTGGTGGGGGGGAGGGTATATTCATTTTCCTGTACATTTACATACAAATGTATTTATATGATTTTAACTTTAAAATAACTAATTTTTAACTGACGAAAGGGGTGAAAGAGTGAACGAGAAATTGGGCAACATGTATATACACCTCTTTAACGAAGTTTCGATTAGAGGTCGTGTTCGTCTATTAACCCTCCAGAAAGGCAGTCTCAGCGCAAGCCGCCGACTTTAAGGAGCCAACGCCCCAGCTCTGGGGTCCCTGCGACGCTCTCACGGGAGAGCTTGGCAGGCGCTCTGGAGCAACAACGCCCCCGACGTCAGTCAGCACGCAGCGGAAGCCCGGAGAGGCCTGGCAGACGCAATGTCTGCGCGCCGCGAGAGCCTGGAAAGGTGTCTACTCCACCCTCTTCCGCGTTCCGCAGCGGCTCCAGGGGTGTGGCTTGGTGATGTCATCTGACTGCGCGGCCCAGGGTGAGGGGTCATTCTATAAGCTGCCCTGTGTGCTTGGTGTGCAGTTTGTTAAGGGTTGGGTCTTTACTCCATTAGAGGGTCCCCACGGCCTCGATGCAGGTGGTATTGTTACAGGGCAGGAAGAGGGGCAGCCCAAACCCTGCAAACCTGCCTATTGTAAATGGGTTCTGCCATCCGCTGCATCAACACAAAACATATGAGACTTTAATGGGAAGGAACTTTAATACAATTAGGAAACAAACAATACAGGAAAGGCAAAGAATCTAGTTTCTAAATCAGGCACCCAAAGTTACCCGTCCCCTCGTGGGTAAAAGTCCATCCAAATGGGATTGGCCCAGAGCAAGGCCCCAAAGCCTGCCACAAGTCTACAGCATCTTCCAGTGGGGACCCACAGAAATGGGTCAGAAAAAAACAGACAAGCCCAGAAGGAAAAGAGCAAAATCAACATCAAGATAAAAGCCGCCATTGTCACCTCCCCTCGGGTCTCTCACCCACATCTGTGTCACCCAGTGTAGGGTCAGGAATGGACACAGTGCAGGTTTTCTGATCCAGCAGACTGGGTAAAGGAGGAGTCAGAGTCCTCAGTGGCTTTTTGCAGGTCTTTTATTGGGATTTAGCGGGTACATGGCAGGCAGGAGTGCAGGGGGGCCAGGAGGCTGGCAGTCCTCCCAGCCCCCAGCAAATCTTCACTCTATCTGGGCTTTCTGGCATTCTCTCTGCTTCTCTGCTCTTCCGTTCATTCTGCTTCTTCTTGGCTTCTGCTGGTGTCCCTGTGATGCCGACCTTAAAAGCCCAGTCTTAGCCCAGGTGAATCACATCTACCTATGCCCACACCCTATTCCAGGTGCCCGCCATCAGGCATGCATTCAGGACCGCAAGGATCCATCATCTATCCTGATGGCAGGAGGGCAGAAAAGCCTCACATTTTTCCTTACCCTATACCCAGTCCACCACCAAAAGGCAAGCTCAGTTTCTTCATGTGTCTCTTGGCCCCATGTGCCTCCTCCATCCTGCTTCCTTCCTTCCTCAGTCTCCTCTGCAGCTTCTTCTCTTCCTGCTCAGCTCCACCCTCCATTTGGGTGGGGCAGGAAACCTGGAACCTCCCCCTTTCCTGGGGACCACCCTGTTACAGAATCACCTTTAAAAAGGAAAGGGCCGGGCTTCCCTGGTGCCAAGGAGCGACCCACATGGCGAGCAGACCTCTTCTATCTCACCCGCCGCTCCCCTCAGCAGTGTGTTTCAGTCAATCTGCCTGTTCTGTTCCCTGCTCTGTCTCCAATGAATCCTAACTCCCCCTTCCCTACCCCGCAACTCTGTCCTGTACCCCAGCTCCTATATGCATAAATAAATAAATCCTTTAAAAATGAAAGGACCAACTCGGAAAGATCAAGTAATTGGTTCAAGATTACACAGCAGAGTCATATTGTAGGTGGTTAACAACTCTCATCACTATAAAAGGAATATAACCATATGTTACTCATAAAGTGTTTATGGTGTTTGTGAATATCACCTTATATTCACCTTTGCCCATCGACCCCAGAGCAGGGACCATTTCTGATTTCTGACTGGCTCCCCAGCGCCTCAACACAAAGGAGAAACAGTATATTGAGCAGAAGGCCTGAAACCGAGATTGCAGATATACCCAGCGAAAGGTGAGGTCAAAACGTAGGTTTCTCTACAGGGCCTTACTAGTAACACCTACGCACACATCCAGTATGTACTTCTCATCTGTTTTTGTTTTTTTTTTTTCCTAAGTTGGCATCACCTTCCTACTCTCCTCCAGACAATCTAGTAATCAAGCTGCTTTCATGCACTGCACATCTGATTAAACACTGACTCCTGTCTCTTTTTCCTTCTCTTGGTCACTGTTTTCCACTAGATTAGACTTTGTCAAGTGATCTCTAAAATACTTCTCGAATTGATTCATTTGTTCAATTAATATTTGCAAATTCTTAATCATTAAGTATCATTAAACATCACCAAACATTGCTACTTTTACTCGTTTTCAGCACATAGTGGAGTATATTTCTTCGCCCAAGACCAAAGAGTTGTGAGGGGATGTGAGCCCTCTTATTTTCAGACACAGCAGTTGATTGCCATGTGAAGGTGTTCCAAAGCTCTTCCTTTTCTCTTGCCCTTCGACAGACAGCTTGTGAAATGGTGGTAGCTTCCTGAGACTATATCCCTGAATGGTTAAGATAAGCAGGGCCCCCTATGGACCTATGATGAACATGCAGCTTAGGAAAGAGAGAAACTTCTTTTGTCTTAAGGCACTGAGATTTTTGGGATTGTTGGTTACCACAGCATAAATCTGCCATCGTCTAATTGATGCTGGTGCCTACAAAAGTGAGCAAAAAAAAAATTGGACTCTGTCCTAGTAGAGCTAATAGCAGAGGTATCTCTGTAAAATGCAGATATGATCATGATGCCTTCCCTGCTCTAAAGCTCAATATCTTCCTGTTGCTTTAAGTATCCAGTCCAAACTCAGCCTGGCATTCTAAGTCCTTTAATAGTTGGCTCCAAACTGTACTTTTGTTTCCCTCTCCTTTCTGTTTGATAGTTCAGCCAAACTTTACTGCTGACTGTTGCCTTCATCCAGTTTCAAACACCTTCATCCATGATGTACCTTCAACCTCTGTGCATGTTTGCATATTCTAGTTTCCCTCTGTCTTGTTAAATACTACATGCCACCCTCTACTAACCTTTGTAGACTACTTATAGTAGTCTTAATTGTATGGTTCAATCATTGTCTCCCTTTAATGTCCTTACAGGACTATAAACTTGAGAAGTCCATCTTATTCACTATTGTGTCATGTTGCATCAGGCAACACCACACTGTCAAAGAAACAGGAGTCGTGGAGCAAGCTGTTATAGCAGGATGCTGCCAAGAAGGCAAAACCTGGCCTTTTTATTGATTGAATGATTTTACAGAGTCAATTACTCAGGAGAACAAAGTGAAAAAAGTTAGAAGGAAGCCAATGTATGCTTAAGTTATCTAGGCTTTTGGGGGCGATGAGTCTGAGGATCCGGATTAGTTTTATGACCCCTGTTTGAAGATCAAAATCAAGCTTCGGACCCCCACTCATGGTTCGGATCTTATTAGCAAGGCATTCCGCTGATCATTCCCTGGGACGCAAAGTTACATACAGCTCCCCTGGCATTCCTGATCATGCCTCATGACGTATACTCGTTGTCCCAGGGAATTAACTTGAGAGGAACCTTTGCAGGGTCATTAGTTTGCATTCTTTAAGTTTAGGAAATTGACTGAACCAAATGGACTTGGTACTGAAAAGGACAACTTAAGCAGTCCTTTAAGCCTAGCAGGCCCACAATGTCAGGCATATGTAGGACTTAAATATTTGTTAAATGGATGGTTCATTGGCTCCTTCAACTAAAAATGTTGTCAGTTGCATGTATTAGGTTCCTGTTGTTGCAGTAACAAAGTACCACGCAATTAATGACTTAAAATAACATAAATTTACCACATAGTTAATAAATGACTTAAATCTACACATATGTCCTCAAAAGCATTATGCTAAATAAAATAATTCAGAGGAAGGCAAATATGTTATGATCTCTTTTACTGTGGAATCTAAAAAAAAAAATTTAAACAAAACTCTTAGCTCAAAGATACAAAGAACAGATTAGTGGTTACAAGAGGCAGGGGGTTGGAGAGGTGGTTCAGTAGAGGAAATGGGTGAAAGGGGTCAAAAGGTAAAAAAGCAGGAAGTTGTATATTATTAACATATTTTTCTTTGTGGCTTTCTCTGACAGGGATGATCCTTCTGGCATTTATGAATTGCAAGGATATTAATTTTACATTAATTTCATTATAAAACAGATAAACACAAATGTATTATCTTATGGTTCTGACCGTGTTGGCAGGCTCTCTCTAGTCTTTTTTGGAAGCTCTAAAGAATCTATTGATATTTATTTCCTTGCTTTTTCCAACCACTAGAGGCTGCTCATGTTCCTTAGTACCTTCCAAGCCATATATTGTATCTCGCTGAGCATTCTTCTGTAATCACATCTTCCTCTAACCAGAAAAATAGCCAGGAAAGTTTCTCTGATTATAAGGATCCATGAAATTAGACTGGATTCACTTTAATAACCCAGGATAATCTTTCCATCTCTACATATTTAATTACTTTTTCCTTTTGCCATGTTAGGTACCATACTCTCAGTGCCAGGGATTAGAACAAGAATTATTCATTATTTGACTTTACCTCTTTCTACCTTGGCATTTACCCTTCAACATCAGCTAAATAAAGTCTTAACTGAAAAGCATCAGGGGTGTCCTAGAAGTAAGATAGTCATTTATGGCCCACATTTAGGCCTTGACTGAATTGACTAGACATGGCAAGATGGGTGCATGAGCTATGGAGACCCGACCCTAAGTGGGAGCAACATTTTTTTTTAAGATTTATTTATTTATGCATACAAGAACTGGGGTACAGGCCAGAGATGCAGGGGGTGAGAGGATTCACCAGAGACAGGGTGGGAAACAGAACAGGCAGACTGACTGAAATACACCGCTGAGGGGAGCAGCAGGAGAGTCAGGAGAGGTCTTCTGGACCATGTGGGTTGCTCCCTGGCAGGGGATTGAACTCATGCTGAGCGGCTGCGGATAGCTTCATAGGTTATGTCTTAACCTCTTGCGCCACCAGAGAGGCCTGGGAGCAACATTTTTATAGACTTTCTAGTCTGTCTCTCTTAGAGAGAGATCAACGAGATGTTGAGAGACTTTACTTTCCTCAGAAAATCCATGCTTTAAACTAGAAATAGGACACTATTTGGCTCAACAAATTAAACAGGATCTCTCTCTCCACTGCTTTCACAATATATACATAACAATATGAGCAATCTAATGTTTAGTTATAGACATTAGACTTTTAGCTAGGACATATGTTGCAAGTATTAACTCCCAATTTGACATTTGTCCTTTGATTTTGTTTTGTTCATGATAAAACCTCCTTTAGCATGTAGTTCCAATATACCTTGTGGGTACATGACAAAAGATGAGCAGAAGTCAAGATTCGGAAACTGGGGGGTCTGCTCATATTGGACTTGTAAAGGGTGATTTTCAGCTATAGGGGAAAGGAATAAAAGATACTAAAGCAAGAATCTTTTAGTATGTTCTTCCTTTATTTGATCAAGGCTTTCCATTTCAAAGTCTGTTAATCCTAGATAAAAGACAGAGCCAGAAGATACTCCAGGAAATCATCTTGTGATCTTATTAGACAAATAAGTTGTATACAAGGTTAGTTATCACTTTGCACTTGCAAAGTAATGACCTTCCTACTCTGTTATCCCTACAATTTTCTATGTAAATGAGCTTTCCTTTTCCACTCTACACTTTATTTCCTTTCCTTTCTGGTTATTTTTTTAACAAGGACTTACAGTTTTTTATTTTTATTTATTATTCAATCTGCTAGAATCCGTTGCCTCTTGTATTCTTTTTGATGCTAAAATTGTCTCGGTATAGGTCAGTGGGAGCCCCTTTAATTCGCTTCTGTAACCTTTTGACCTATTTCCATCAGCCTTTGTGTTTTTTCCTGTCTCGGGCACAAGCTATTTCAGGATCACCTTCTACTTTACCTGCCCCAGATCTGACTTCTGTTTCATCAAGGAGCTCTGGTTCCTTTCAGTGAGCTATGATATTTAGAAACCAGGAGCTGACCTTAAGCTGTATTCATTGCTACTAACTGCCTCTTGGTTCTTTTAGTTTCCCTTTAGTACGTCCCCTTTTTCTTTCTTTTATTTGACTGAATAGTATTTTATTCTAGGAATGGACTTTTTAAAAAAAAAAAAAAAAACAATCTCTTGGGCCTCACTGGTGGTGCAGCGGGTTGAACGCAGCGCTGTGAAGCTGTCTGCAGCCTCTGCAGCACGGGTTCGATTCCTTGCTGGCCAGGAGATACCCACATGGTGCAGCAGACTTCTCCTGTCTCGCCCACTGCTCCCCTCAGCAGTGTATTTCAGTCAATGTGCCTGTTCTGCTCCCCACTCTGTCTCTGGTGAATCCTCTCACCCTCCCGCGCCTCTGGCCTGTACCCCAGTTCTTGTACAAAAATAAATAAATCTTTAAAAAAATAAAAAATAAAAAACCAATTTCTTATTGAAGAACCTTTAGGTTATTTCCAATACTTTAGTATTACAAATCATGCCACAATGAATAAACTTACACATATATGTTGTTTTAGATCTGCAGTTGCGTATTAACCCTCAGCTTGATATTTGTGTCTTGAATTTTATTGTTTGCTGCAATGTCTTTAATTCATTTATAGCTGAATTTGTCACTTTTTTCTTTTATTGTGACTAGATTTTTGAGTCATGGGCAAAAACTATTATAAATTGTGTTATCATTTCCAATCATAAGTGATTTGAAATCTGCAAGTTTATCTACTTATTTTGATGTCCTCAACACAATGCTGTAGTCCTCAGTGACCTAATGACTAAAAGTTTTTATACCTCTCATTTCCTTTTAAGGAGTTCATTTAGAATAACTTCATATTGACCTTCTAAGAAGTAGTATGCTATATTTATGGACGCATAAAGTATTTCAACCTTGAACTATTATCTTTGGGAAAATAGATTTTGAAACCCAAAACCTGATATTGTACCTGGTATTTATTCATTTTTCAGTCATGTTTAAGTGAATGAAGAGATAAATAAATGAGAGGCAACCATTAATATGGAGGCATGTTGGTGAATTATTTACATGAAAAATTGAGTGCAACCTGAAAAAATCAATATTAGAGAAAGAGTTAAATAAGCCATGGTATATCTAGTTCATTGAAAATGATGTAGCACAAAAATGATAGTTCTAAAAGACATGTAATATGAAGGATGTATAGTATCTTTATTAGATGGATGTGGTGACAGAAGGAAAAAGCAAATTACCAAATTATTAAAAAGAATCTATTGACTATAAACACACATTGAAGAAAAATAAAAATTGGAAGAAAAATATATCTTTCTAGTTCCCAAATTTTCTATTCTAATGAAAAACCAAATTTTATTAAATATTTTTTCCCTGATCCCTAGCTGTTCTTAGACTCTGAGTGCAGCAATGGGGAGGAGATTTGAGAACATGAAGTAGGTCATAGCTCAAGAGAGAATTAAACCTTTGCACAGGTACAGTATAGAATTCTCACCATACAGCTAACAGCAAGAGCTTGATTATATTTAAAAGGTCATAGCAAATGCTTTTCACAATTCCATGCTGTGGCTGCATGACTCTGAGATCTCTTATCTGTAAATGAGAATAATTAAATTACCCCATAGAGGTAATTTAATGATAAATGAGGTAATACATATAAATACTTAAACTCTGACCTACAGGGTATGATCAATGCATGATAATTTGTTTTGTTTTTTTGGTTTCTGGAATTTTTCCCCTTAAATTATAAAAGCTTGGTTACAATGCCCCCAAGTGTCTGTACATTGCAATATATCTGGTCTTTTTTTTAAAAGAATTTCTTATTGTTTGAGGTGAATGCCTTGAAATGACTGTCCTAAGGCCATGCATTATCCACTCATGTTTTAAATAGCTCTTTTGAAACAAATGCGGCCCCCCCCCATATAAAAGTAACACACACTCTCCAAACAAAACTCGGAAAATATTTAGAACAATAAGGAATTCTAGCCAACTATAATGCAACCACCCAAACATTTTGGTGTGTTTTGTATTTTCTATGTAAGTTCATATATTTGTGTGATAGATACGTGGATTTTCTTTTTATAAATTAAGGTCCATATATTTTTACACAAGATTAAACTTTAGAATAAATGTAAACTGTATCTTTTGCCATTAAACAAGAGCAGAAAGATGACAATGTGGATAATGAAGTAATAGAGGGTGTATCTTTTCACCACAATTGCTCATGCTCCCCTTAATAGGCAATGACAGTAGGCATATCAAACGAGTGGTAGCATGCCTTACAAATGCTTTAAAGTGAAAGAAAAAATTCACATAATTTAGAAATACAATGGTACCTTACGTAATACCTGAGGAAGACTGTATGAGAATCAGTTTGTTGTACTAATAAACTTATTCTTTAATATGAGCATGGTAGCAAATCTGTCCTAAAATTATTTCTACTGTGTATATAAAAATTGGCCTTTTATGTAAGAGGAGGGGGAAAATAAAACTACAATTAGATGTATTTACTTATTTTTACAATAAGGGAACAAAAAATGATAAAAAAACAACAAAAATGGTTACAAGTTAGGGATTGGTGGGAATGGCTAGGAAGCGAGACTTTTCTGAATATACATTTTTATTTAGTTTTCACTCTTGAAGCATGTAAATATTCTATGAATTCAAACATTTAAAATATATTAACTCATAAAGATCAAGCAGAGTCAGACCTTAAAACTGAATACAAATAAGGCCTCCCTTGTGGCCTAGGTGTTAAGTCTCAGCTCTATCACCCCTTTGGCCCTCTGCCCCTCTCCCTGGGAGCTAACCCACATATGGCGCAGCAGACCTCTTGTGTCTCATCCGCTGCTCCTAGCAGTGTATTTCAGGAAATCTGTCTATTCTGCTCCCCACTCTGTCTCTGGTGAATCATCTCACCACCCCCCACCTCCCTCACACCTCTGGCTTACATCCCAGTTCTACACGCACACACACACAAAAACACTACAAATAGGAAAAAAATCAACCTAAAATCAAAATGTTTATAACATAACCACACCAAAAATCATTTCAAGTAACTTTCCAGCACAGCAGTCTGAATAAGGACAAAACTAAAAAAGAAATCTTGAACTTTCCTTACTGGGTTTATTAGAGATAGTGGCTATGTATAGTGATTCTGAAAGTATTTTGTTTAGTTGTAGCAATAAGAAAAGGAATAAATATATATTGTTGCTTTTTAGAATCAGAGTTCTTTGAAGAAGAAGGATGCAAATAAAGAATGGGCAAGTCCTACTATATATATATATGTATTTCCTTTTTTTTTTTCCTACTTAGGCCAATCAGCAGTGGCATACCACTAACAATAAATATAGCTAGTGTCATAATTTGATTCCTACATACCATTTCCCAATAAAATGATCAGAGCTCCTTAGAGAAATGAGGACCCCAGGTCTGAGTCAGCCGAGTAGGGAAAGTACAAGGTGACTCAGTTTTGTCCCAAACAAAGAACTAAATATTCAAATGCTAAAATGGAATATAAACAGATTACAGTAGCTGGCTTCAAAGGGTTTCTCCTAGGCAAATTTGGAACAGTTTGCGCATCAAAAAGAATGATGACAGAACTGGGTAATAACATTACCAATAACAATATAAAATTAAGAAACTTCCCCCCAGTATCCCACCCCTCAGATTTCTAGGTCTGGGATGTGTTTTGAGAATTTTTATTTCTAAGCAACTTGCAGGTGATAGTGAGGTTTCTTGTGCATGGATATCAATTTGAGTAGCACTAGGTCATAAAACTTCAAATTGAAAAGTAACTATTAGTCTATATGAGTGGTGGGGTGGGGGTAAAGAAAAGGGAGAGATTATGGAGAGGTTTAAAGGCTCAGAGGCAAAAGCAATAGCTGGGCATTAAGGCAAATGTGCCTGGAGGGGGAGAGAATAGGGAAGAATAGGAGGTAGCCACCAGCTGGGCCACGAAGTGAATAGAAGCTTTTAAGTCAAGGCAGTACTCTGATGTGATATTCAGTTTTAGATGACCTCTCCTGGAGAATTCTGTGTGGACAATGAGGCCATCCAGTTGAGAACCAATGGCAATAGTGATGGGAATTGAAGGGAAAGCTGATAGATGTGGGACAGGAGAGGAGAAAAGAAAAATGGTTCCTAACTTTGGGAGATAGACATACTCTAGCCATAGTCTCCTTTGATTCATAGAAACAAAAAATATAATGATAAATATGTACCACATTATTGTTAAATTCATTGTATGGTAATAATTACATGTTACTGCTTTCTTAATCTTGGAAATGAGAGGACTAGGTTTACTAACTGCTTAATACATTCCTTGTATCTTTAAAATAGTGTTAATATTTATAATATCTCCCCATAAGATTTTGTGAGAAAAAAAATGGCCTTTATTAGTATGTCACAGTAAAGAGTTGGAGGAAGAGGGATGTTTTATCGGGCATAGGGGAGATGTCAGGGCAAAGAGGGGGGAAATGCCTAAGAAAGGAAACAATAAAATCTACTTGGAAAAGAAAACAAGGGGCTGATGGAAGAAAATAGATTGATTACCAGGGAAGAAAGGGGGAAAGTGTGAAAGTGTTCAAGCTTCTGGGAGAATATTAGCAGAAATTTAAGGACCAGCTGCTGTTTGGGGGAGCGGTGTTGAAATGACAGATAGGAAAAAGCTATTGTATAAGTTTTGCTCTTACAATAAGAATGCATCTGCCCTCCACATCCACCACATACATCTAGAACTTTCTAAAAGACTTTAATTGCTTTCAATATTTGGGGGGACAGGGCCTCCCTGGTGGCACAAGGGGTTAAGACACAACCTATGAAGCTATCCACAGCCACTGCAGCATGAGTTCGATCCCCGGCCAGGGAGATATCCACATGACACAGCAGACCTCTTCTGACTTGCTCTGGCTCTTCCCCTCAGCAGTGTATTTCAGTCAGTCCACCTGTTCTGTTCCCCAATCTGTCTCTGGTGAATCCTCTCACCCCCCACACCTCTGGTCTGTACCCCAGTTCTTGTACGCATAAATAAATAAATCTTTAAAAAATATTTGGGGGAATTATTTTCTCTGAATATTACATTTTGCCAAGACTTGCCCACAGGACTTAATTCAGACTACTGAAATACTGAGAAATACCAAGAGACATTTTCTCTATTTTTATTCAGACATTTTCTATATATGTGTTAGTGACTCCTAATTTTTTTTTAAAGATTTATTTATTTATGCGTACAAGAGCTGGGGTACAGGCCAGAGATTCGAGGGATAAGAGGATTCACCAGAGACAGAGTGGGAAACAACAAGCAGACTGACTGAAATACACTGCTGAGGGGAGCAGTGGGCGAGACAGGAGGGGTCTGCTGTGCCATGTGGGTTGCTCCCTGGCCAGCCAGGGATTGAACTCGTGCTGCAGAGGCTGCGGACTGCTTCATAGTGCTGTGCTTAACCCCTTGCGCCACCAGGGAGGCCCCTTGACTCCTAAGTTTCAAACTTATTACAAAAATTCCAGAGAACTACATAGGGAAACTACTAAGGGTCAAGACTTTTTTTTTAAGTTCTATCTTTGAGGTTCTAATCATTTTGTGAAACTTCAGAAAAACTCTACTTTGAAGATTTAACATTGCCACTATAGTGAGATCATCCCAAATCAGAAACTTGTTTTTCTCCAGTCTTTCACCATGTTTCTTACATCTCTTTTGTACTTTATTTATTCTGTGTAGCTTGTTCTTTCAAAGTACTTTCTTAATGTAAAGGTAATATGTGCTGGCTGGACTTCTCTTTTTCCAGCTTTATTAATGTATAATTGACAAAATTGTAGCATATTTTACATTACTTATAATAATATATTAAAGTGTACAAAGTGATGATTTGATATACATGTACTTTGTGAAAGGATTCCCACATTGAGTTAATTAACTCCATCACCACATGATTACTTTTTTTTTTGGTAGAAATGCTTAAGATTTACTCTCCTAACAAATTTCTGATATATAATACAGTATTATTAGCTATAGTCACCATGCTGTAATTAGATCCTCAGAATTTATTTTTGTAATTGGAAGTTTGTACCATTTTTTTTTTTTAAGATTTATTTATTTATTTATACAAGCACTGGGTACAGTCAGAAGCGCAGGAGGGTGAGAGGATTCACCAGAACTAGAGCGGGGAACAGAACAGGCAGACTGACAAAATACACTACTGAGGGGAGCAGTGGGAGGCAGGAGAGGTCTGCGCGCCATGTGTGACCCTCGCCGGTGGCCGGGGATCGAACAGGCACTGCAGAGGCTGCGGGCAGCTTCGCAACCCAGCGCTCAACCGCTGCGCCACCGGGGAGGCCCGAGTTTGGCTTTTTTAGATTCCACATATAAGAAAGATCTAATACTATTTGTCTTTTTTTCTTTGACTTAGTTCACTTAGCATAAAGTCCTCCAGGTTTAACATGTCCTTTTTATGACTGAATTTTATTACATGAGTATTTATACACACACATTATCTTTATCCATTCATCTGTCAGCAGACACAAGTTGTTTCCATGTCTTGGCTATTGTGAATAATGCTGCAGTGAACATGAGGATTGGGGTGCAGGTGTCTTTTTGAGAGAGTGATTTTGTTTCCTTTGGATATACACCCAGTAGTGAGGTTGCTAAGTTATAGGACAGAGTTATATTTTTACTTTAGTTTGAATTTATCCTTAATTGTGTGTTATAAACTCACCAAAAAAGAAATCACACCTTCTTTATAAACAATATCATTGCAATCAACAGCACAGGCCTCAAAGTCAGAAAAACCTGAGTTTGCATCTTGCCTCTGCACCCCTTAGTTAAAATGCCAAAGATTTTGTTGTAGTAATTAATTTTGTTCAATTGTGTTTAGTTTCAATATTCTCATCTTAAAATTGAGTTAATAATGCCTAGTTCTTTTTTTTAATTTAATTTTTATATTCCCCATACAATTGCAACCCCCTTATTTTGACCCCAAGCCCTCCTTTCCCCGCCCCCCACACCCCATAGAGTGTCTCTGGTTCATAGTTGTTTGTTGATTTTGATTTTTTCTTTCTTATAGTTATTCTTTTTCCTGGTCCCTTATTTAGGTTTTCTAGATTCATGCTATGAGTGAGACCATCCAGTATTTTTCTTTTTCTTTCTGGTTTATTTCGGTGAGCATGATACCTTCCAGCGCCATCCATGTTGCTGCAAATTGCATGTGTTTATCTTTTTTGAATGCTGAGTAATATTCCATGATGTATATGTACCACATCTTCTTGATCCAGTCATCTATTTTTGGGTATTTGGGTTGTTTCCAAAGCTTAGCTATTGTAAATAGTGCTGTTATAAACATAGGGGTGCAGGTGCTCTTTGGAATTGATGTTTCTGTGTCCTTTGGGTAACTACCTAGGCATGGAATTGTTGGATCATATGGAAGCTCTATGTTTAGTAGGTTGAGGAATCTCCACACAGCTCTCCATAATGGTTGGACCAGTTTGTACTCCCACCAGCAGTGCAGGAGAGTTCCTTTTTCTCCACATCCTCGCCAACATTTGTTGTTGCTAGTTTTTTTAATATGTGCCATTCTTACTGGTGTGAGATGGTATCTCATTGTAGTTTTGATTTGAATAATGCCTATTTCTACTGGATACTTATGAACATTAAATGAGATATAAATAAGAATGTATTAAAGTGTTTATCACTACACCTGGTACACACAAGTAATCAACCAATGTTAACCATTATTCTGTGTTTGTTTACTTTATTATTTGTATTGATTTAAAAGTAATAATCACCACAATGAGAAGAATATCAGCTTAATATTCAGAGTCAAGATGTAACAGGGTGGTCCCCAGGAAAGGGGGAGGTTCCCTGCCCCTCCCAAGGGAGGGTGGAGCTGAGCAGGAAGAGGAGAAGCTGCAGAAGAGACTGAGGAAAGAAGGAAGCAGGATGGAGCCAGAAGGAGACCTGGAGGAGGCGCATGGAGCCTAGAGACACGTGAAGAAACTGCGCTTGTCTTCTGGTCGTGGACTGGGTGACACAGATGTGGGTGAGACCCGTGGGGAGGTGACAATGGCAGCTTTTATCTTGATGTTGATTTTGCTCTTTTCCTTCCGGGCTTGTCCAGTTGTTTGTGACCCTTTTCTGTGGGTCCCCACTGGAAGATGCTTTAGACTTGTGGCAGGCTTTGGGGCCTTGCTCTGGGCCGATCCCAGATGGATGGACTTTTACCCACGAGGGGATGGGTAACTTTTGGTGCTTGATTTAGAAACTAGACTCTTTGCCTTACCTGTATTGTTTCCTAGTTTTATTAAAGTTCCTTCCCATTAAAGTCTCCTATGTTTTGTGTTGATGCGGCGGATGGCAGAACCCATTTACAATAGGCAGGTTTGCGGGGTTTGGGCTGCCCCTCTCCCTGTCCTATAACAAAGATGAGGGCTAAGCAGAGGGAAACAGACTTTGTACACAAACATTGCTCATTTTCTTCCATATTTGAATCCCTATCATGTAGCACACAAGTAGCTACTCAGATCTTTGCTGAACAGATCATGGCTAAGACAAGAGAAGAGAACCATGAAAAGAATCTGGTGCTGGCGCCATTGGTTACTATGCCTTGAGATTTGAAATCCCAAGGGATGTTGTGGGGGCTTGAGGCAAGCTTCTAGCCTAAATGAACCTTATTGGAAGTGGGGTAGGAAGAAAGTGTTATCTGTTAGTTCCAGGACCTAGCTAGGAGTTCTGAGCCTCCCCCGGGAATTTCAATTCAATCTCAGTTCCTTCTCCTCTCTGCCCTCTCCCACAGTGCCTCTGGAGAGTGCTCTAGTGATGGGAACTTCCAGTGACCAACCTGCCCTTTCATGAGGTTTCTGGGAGTTGGGGACCCACTCAAATACCACCTTCTGCCTGAAGCACTTCCTGTTTGCCCATGTAAGAATCTCCCTTGTGATTGCACTTATTGTCCTGTTCCAGCCACTAGCTTTGCATTGTTTCCCTTGGGAACCGAGAGTCTCTGAGAGCAAAGTCTGACTGGCTCCTGTTTTATCAGTACAGTGAGATGTACACAAGTTCCAAAGTAATGACTGTTCTATTGAATTCTACTGAAGCTGGAGGGGGCCTGCAGCCTGCATCTTCAAGCTGCTCTTTAAACTCCAGCCTTCCTCTAAAATAAGGTGCTATCCTGGTCCCAGAGCTGTAAGAAACAAACTTCTGCTTCTACAGAAGAACATAGCCTGTTGTTCTTTGTTTGACTCCTAGTTGGAAGTTCACAGTAATCCTTTTTTTTTCTTTTTTTAAAAGATTTATTTATTTATTCATACAAGCACTGGGTACAGTCAGAAGCACGGGAGGGTGAGAGGATTCACCAGAGCCAGAGTGGAGAGCAGAGCAAGCAGACTGATGAAATACACTGCTGAGGGGAGCAGCGGGCGGCAGGAGGGGTCTGCGCGCCATGTGGGACCCTCGCCCGGCGGCCAGGGATCCAACGGGCGCTGCAGAGGCTGCGGGCTGCTTCGCAACCCAGGGCTCAACCGCTGCGCCACCAGGGAGGCTCCCCAGTTATCCTTTTTTAAAGCAAAAAATAATAATAATTCTTAAATAATAATTAAACAAACAAAAAAATTATTTAATTTAAAAAGCCAGCAGGGATCCAGAAGAAAATATTTAGAGGTTAGGGATAGGGGTTAACATTCAACTTTTTTCCTCTCTATAATTTAAAGTTCATTTTTTACATCACCCAGCTATTACATAGGAGCATTGTTGAAATTCAACATCTGTAACAGCAAGAAACAATCTGAAAGAATTCTGACTCTATTAGCAAACAGCTTACTTAAATTTTGTTTAGCAGCCATATAAAATTATTAAATCAATAATTTAGCCCATATGCAATTATTTTAAATCATGAAATTTGCACAAAATTGTAAATTTTTCATTCTTAATCATCATTACCACATTGTTTGCTAAAGTACTTGGCCAAAAATAATATCTTCTGGAAATTATTCTGAGTTATTTAATTAATTTTAGTTAAAATAACATCTAAGGCAAAGCAGCTCAGCAATTTTCTTTTCTCACTTGACATGGGATAAAAAATTACCCTTTCAACTTCATGAATGTGTCCTTCATGGCTTGAACCTCATTCTGCTTGAAGAATGCGAAAGTGTCTACTCTTGACTTCACATAGCTTTTCACAAATCCAGTTAATTTCCTGAGCCCTTCAGTCAGTCCCTCCCCAGTGATGGCACAGCAGGGCTGTACATACCAGTTCCGGTCACTGCAGAGCTTCTTTACTTTAAACATTCTGGTGATGTCCTCGGCAGTCAGAGCGCCAGGCATATCTTGTTTGTTGGCTAATAGGACAACAGGTATATGTTTAATGTGTTCATTCTTCAAAATGTGCTCAAACTCTCTCCTGGAATCTTCTAGTCGCTGCTTATCTGTACTGTCCACAACATACAGCAGCCCGTCAGTGTTCTCACAGTAATAATCCCAGACAGTTCTCATTTTCTCCTGTCCTCCAACATCCCAGATCGTGAGTAGAAGACTCTTTTCCAGTTCAATCATCTCCACGTTGAAACCAATTGTTGGTATGGTCACAATATCTTTAGCAAGTTTTAATTTATAAAGGAGAGTAGACTTCCCTGCAGAGTCAAGTCCCAGCAGAAGAATTCGGGCTTCCTGGACTTTGGTATTTTTAGAACTCAATAGACCCATTTTCAGGTTTTTGTTTTTTTATTTAAAGACTTTTTTTTTTTGGCTGAAGCAATGTTCTTCTGTAGATCTTGCATGAAATTGTTAGGCGGAAAGAAGAGAGCTAATGCTTTATATTACATTGTTAGATTAGGAGCTTGCGTGTATTTATGTTGTGGCTTATCAACTTAATTGTGGGCAGTGTTTTATGTGCAGTCCAGCCAATCCTGAGGAGTCTGTGGTTTGAGTAACTAGGCTATGTCTAAGTAGCTCAAGGGGGAAATTCCTTGTGAGTGAAAAGGACAGGAGTGGCTTATCTGGGCGATGCTCCAGCTTGTTCCTTCCAGATGGAAGTCTAGAGGTCATCAAAGGCTCAGACAGGCATAAGAACATGGTTAGATAGCAGAATAAAAAGTAAATTTTACAAGTGATTTGTAAAACTTCTCTACTTATTTGACCATTTATTCTATCCCAGTTGTAAATGAGTAACCAGACCGCTGAAGTCACAAGAGTTTATCTCACATGTTCCTAAGCAAGTGTCACTACCTTCCCCTTATCCAGATTACTCAATAGGAAATGTTAAACCACCCAAGGTTATGTGAACATTTACTCCCATAATCATATATTCACTCCTTTACTAATCATCTACACATCATCCCCAGATGAAATGTACAGGAGCAGGAGAAGGGGGGTGTTTATAATGCAAAGGCTTTTAAAATTAAGCAGCCTTTTTATAATGGCAAATTGAATACACGTCCTTTCCTTTTCAAGACAGAGGAGAGTTCATCTGAAAATGAGAGACTTTTAAATTCTGGAAGATGGAAATAGAGGGAAGATGAGTGGTAACTGATATAGCACGATGTGGCTGAGGCTTGGTGTGCTGATGCACCAGATATAGAGAGAAGGGGTGAAATGAGGGTCTAAAGGAGTGAATCAGAGGCTTAATTGAAAGTCTGAATACGAAACAAAAAACACACACACACATGTGCTTCTGCTATGTAACCACTAAGCAACAAGATGTTACTCCTCAAGCAAAACCTGAAGGGTTCTTTTCTAAAGAAATTGAATGATGTCAGAAAATACCTCAATGTATGGCAATTGGGAGTTCCCACTTCATAATGTCTACCTTTAATTACCCTGTAGTCAAACTGGCAGTTGGCGAACCTTATTCATGTACACAGAGTTCCAATCAACTTTTCAGTGCTCAAAGGTTTCTATGCTTAATATCTGACATGTCTTTCATGTGAATGAAAGACAACTATAAAAATAAGAAGGATTTAAGAAAACTTAATGAGAGGTAATTCAGGGAAAAGAAGAAAATTTTCAGTAAGTTCTAATTAATATTTCCATAGGGATTTGAAAATGGTGCATCCATAAGAAAAGAAATAGATGATATTAAAAAGGACACTCAGAAGCAAATACAGAACTCTCAAATAATTTCCAAATTCTTAAATGATTTCCAAAGCTAGAAAAAGATCAATAGTAGTTTGGAGGAAATCTTTTAGAAAGTAGACATAGAAAATGTCTTAATCTGCCCTTAGTAACTTTCAGTGGGGAGGAAGTAAAAGATATATGAACAAATAAAAGTAATTCAAAATTGAAAAAAAAAGCAAATGCCTCAAACAAAAGTTAGAAGTATTCTGGATACCAGAAGATTATTTCAGGATGGAGGACCTCAAGGAAATAATCTAGAGAGGGTTTAGTATTAAACTGAGCTTTGAGATGCAGCAGGGGAAGAACATTTATTAAAGACATGGTCTGTGTAATATATGCACATATAAAGACATGGTCTGTGTAATATATGCACATAGTCTTTTTCTATAACATGTTTAGATCTCATGAGAAAATCATCCGTCAAATCTAGATTGTAGGATATGCTACCAGGCAACAGACCTAGACTCTTCAAAAACACCCTTGTCGTTACAAAGGGATAAGTGGGAAAATGCTCTAAATTATAAGATACATGACTCTTAAACACATTGTGTGGTCTTTGATTAGATCTGTTGCAAAAATAAAAAGAAGGGCCTGCCCTGGTGGCGCAGTGGTTGAGCGCTGGGCTGCGAAGCTGCCCGCAGCTTCTGCAGTGCTGGTATGATCTCCGGCCACCGGCGAGGGTCCCACATGGTGCGCAGACCTCTCCTGCCACGCCTGCTGCTCCCCTCAGCAGTGTATTTCGTCAGTCTGCCTGTTCTGTTCCCCGCTCTGGGTCTGGTGAATTCTCTCGCCCTCCCACGCTTCTGTACCCAGTGCTTGTATAAATAAATAAATAAATCTTAAAAAAAAATAAAATAAAAAGTTTAAAGAAATTATTATGATAATTGGGGACATTTGCTTATAAGCTATACATTAAATGGTGCTATTTAAAATTTGAGTGGGATGCATGCAGGCTTTGTGGACTCCACCCCCACTCCAGACTAAAGCCATCGGGACTCTGGGAAAGACAAATCCCATCACCACCAAGGGAGGGTGGAGCTGAGCAGGAAGAGAAGAAGCTGCAGAAGAGACTGAGGAGGAGCAGGATGGAGCCAGAAGGAGACCTGGAGGAGGCGCATGGAGCCTAGAGACACGTGAAGAAACTGTGCTTGTCTTTTGGTCGTGGACTGGGTGACACAGATGTGGGTGAGACCCGTGGGGAGGTGACAATGGCAGCTTTTATCTTGATGTTGATTTTGCTCTTTTCCTTCCGGGCTTGTCCGGTTGTTTGTGACCCTTTTCTGTGGGTCCCCACTGGAAGATGCTTTAGACTTGTAGCAGGCTTTGGGGCCTTGTTCTGGGCCGATCCCATATGGATGGACTTTTACGCACGAGGGGACGGGTAACCTTGGGTGCTTCATTTAGAAACTAGATTCTTTGCCTTACCTGTATTGTTTCCTAGTTTTATTAAAGTTCCTTTTCATTAAAAAAAAAAAAAATTTGAGTGGGATGATAGCATTGTGGTTAGGAAGGAGGATGCCCATATTCCAAAGAGTTACATGCTAAAATACATAGTGGTGGGTCTCCCTGGTGGTGCAAGGTGTTAAGACACAACCTATGAAGCTATCCGCAGCCACTGCAGCACAAGTTTGATCCCTGGCCAGGGAGCAACCCACATGGCGCAGCAGACCTCTCCTGACTCGCCCGCTGCTCCCCTCAGCAGTGTATTTCAGTCAGTCTGCCTGTTCTGTTCCCCGCTCTGTCTCTGGTGGATCCTCCCACCCCCCACGCCTCTGGCCTGTACCTCAGTTCTTGTGTGCATAAATAAATAAATCTTTAAAAAATAAATTAAATAAAATAAAATACATAGTGGTGATACCAGCAAATTAATTCAAGTTGTTCTGAAAAACACTTTTGTACGTACACAGAAAGAGATGCAGAGCAGAAATATGGCAAAAGTCAATAATTGGTGGATTTAGGTGAAGAGTATCAGATATTCATTGTATTTTTTTTTAACTCTTCTGCAGGTTTGAAATTTTTCAAAATAACATGTTGGAAAAAAGAACATAAATGAAATAAGCTAATCACATTAGAGTGCAGTCTACAGTAATATAGAAAAATAATAGCTTATATGCGTGGTAATCCTGTATTTCCAAAGAGGAATTTAGGGATTCTGACCACTCTCATTTGAGCTTTTCCCCCCTTCAGTATTTTTGGAAAATTAAATTTTAAAAGAAAAAGCTTGACATTTATTTCATATTAAATTTGGCACTACATTCTTTATGAGATTGACTATCAGCACTGGGGTAATACATTGTTTTGGCTATCATGAGGATGATTAGACCTATATGACTTCACTGTTTCCCATTTGACCAACTGTACTTTCTTTTCAGAACAGCCAAGGAAATGAAGGGTTAAATTCTGCACTCGATCTTAGCCAAAAGGCCGAGAAGCGATGAAGAAGGGTTAAATTCTGAATGAATATTATATCCAAATGAAAACATGACTCTTTTTTGAAAGACAGTAAAATAATTTGTTTAGCAATGCTAATTTTCATGAAAAAGTTTATAAGTGTTTCAACATCCTTTCCTATAATTCTACAATATTTATGGCTTCATTTTCCCAATCAAGAAAGATGGTAAGGTATTTGTTTTCTGTAAATTATTCTAACATTATGCTAATAAAGGTAGGATTGTGGAAGAGTTCCTGGTAGGCTCTGTGGTGTCACAGAAAAATTGTTTTAAAATAAAGGAACGAAAGAAACATTTTCTTTAATTTCATACCATGGAGGTGGGAGGCAAAAAGTTCTAAATTAGAAACTCAACCATGTGCTGACCAAGATATAGAAACTTATCATTTGGAAGAAAGTGGTAACTTATTCTACTATCTTTATTTTTCACAGATAAAAAAGTAAAAATAAGGTTGTGTGATATGCTTAGCTTATGCAAACTTGGAACAGCCCCTGTTTTCCTACAATAACATTTTATTGGTATTTTCAAAAATAAATGCTTGGAAAATTGAAGTATAGCATACATATAGAAAAATGCAAAAATTATAAATGTGCTGCTCAGTGAATTACCACAAATTGAAAACATGCATGTAACCACCACTGAGACTAGGCTTAATTTTTAATTTTCCATTTTTTGTTACAAGTAAAAATTTCAGACCTCAGTTGTCAGAAATACATTCTTCCCAAACATAAAATATGAACAGCAGTTATTTGTGATCCTAACCTAGATTCTTTGATGTGAAGAATGTTATATTACAATCTATGAAACTTTCCAAGGGCTATTTTCTCCATGACAGAGCCAGTACCTTCATCCACATTAGCAAAGGTTGAGAGATTTTCTTTTCCCCACACAGGCATACTATTGGATCTGAGTTCAAATCTAACCTCTCGAACTTACTAAGTATTGAATGGTGATTTTTTAAAATATGGGAATTGTAATAATTCTATTACAAAAAAACATGTCAAAGCACCACAAAAGTTGGCACATGATTGATGCAATTTTTCTTCCTCTCTTCTTGCAAGATTTGTGTATTAGCTAGCATTAAAAATACCTGCAATCGGGCCTCCCTGGTGGCGCAGGCGGTTGAGCACCACACTGTGAAGCTGTCTGCAGCCTCTGCAGCGCGAGTTCGATCTCAGCCGGCTGGCGAGAATCCCACATGGCACAGCAGACCTCTCCTGTCTCGCCCGCTGCTCCCCTCAACAGTGTATTTTGTCAGTCTGCCTGTTCTGCTCCCTGCTCTGTCTTTGGTGAATCCTCTCACCCTCCCATGCATCTGGCCTGTACCCCGGTTCTTGTATAAATAAAATAAATCTTAAAAAAAAAAAAAAAGGTGGCCACATGGTGGGTGGCACCTTGGAAATAAAAAAATAAAATACCTGCAATTTTTTATCCTTTCTAGAAGAAAAATGATTTAGTGGTTATCATTAGAGTATCCCCTTGACAGAATAAACCATTTATGCTGAACTTCTTCCCCAGGTCCCCAACATTTTTATTCCCCATCCCAAATAAGATTAAAATGAACAAGAAGACAGTACAACAGCAGAAGGGTAGTCTGCAGGTTCTGCCTGGCATTTGGAAGGGCAGTTACAAACCTTTGCCTTGGTGAAGATGGAGATTTATGTAAGGGCAGATGATTCAATGTCTTTAGGCCCAGCTGCATACCAAGCTCTCAATATCCTCTGAGAGTATGTTCAATCAGCACCCAGGATACCTGAAAGAACTAGTTGGGCAAGCTGACCACATTAACTTTATTGGTTCTCTTTCACTTCGGTGAAATAATGATTCAAAGCATAGGTTTGCATAAGTCTCTATTCTTTGCAGCTGCTCATCTCTTCTAGCTCATGATAAATCTGTGATTATTTATTCAACATTTACTGTATATACACTGTGAACACTGTCTTGCTGCTTTTTTCAGAATAACTGAGAATTCACCCTTTGTGAAGTAACTAAGGGTTGAACTTCTTTTACTTATTTATTATTTTCTTAAAGATTTATTTTATTTATGCATACAAGAAATGGGGTACAGGCCAGATGGGTGGGGGGTGAGAAGATTCACCAGAGACAGATTGGGGAACAGAACAGACAGATTGAAATACATTGCTGAAGGGAGCAGCGGGAGAGACAAGAGAGGTCTGCTGCGCCATGTGGGTTGTTCCCTGGCCAGCCGGGAATCGAACTTGTGCTGCAGTAGCTGCGGATAGCTTCATAGGTTGCGTCTTAACCCCTTGCGCCACCAGGGAGGCCCGAACTTCTTTAAAAATCTTTTAAAGGGCAGTCCAGCAAGATGACAGGAGGCTGAAGATGCAGAGCTTGCCTATTCCATGTTTACAACCAAATTATAAATATACCAAATATACCAATACAAACATACAAATTATACTCTTTAAGGAAATAAAACAAAATATTCAAATTTATATGAAATTATAAAAGTCTCAAATAGCCAAAACAATCCTAAGAGATTAGATAATAAATAGCAGCATCAACAATACCTGGCCTTAGGCTATACTATAAAGCAACAGTAATTAATACAGTTTTGGGATAAGAATAGACACATGGATAAATGGAACAGAATCAAAAGCCCAGAAATAAATTCACATATGTATCAATATTTAATTTAGGATAAAGTAGCCACAACCATACAATGAGGAAAGGAGAGTCTATTTCACAAATGGTGCTGGAAAAACTGAGCAGTCAAATGTAAAGGAATGAAGTTGGATCACTGATTCTGAAAATTAAATTAAAAATGCACGAAACACTTAGATATAAGACCTGTAACAATAAAATATATGGAAAAATGTTGATAATATATTTCATAATGATAAAGATGTCTTTGGAGACTTGTCCCCTATGGCAAAGGAAATAGAAGCAAAAATAAACAATTGAGATTACTTCAAGCTAAAAAGCTTTTACACAGTGAAAGAAAATATAAGCAGATTAAAAAGACATCCTGCCTAGTAGGAGAAAATACTCACAAAATACAAAATCAACATTGGATTAATATCCAAAATATTTAAAAAAAACTTATTCAACAACAAAATAATAACCCAATTAATAAATGAGCAGCAGAGCTGAAGATACAGTTCACCAAAGAGGGTATCCAGAAGGCCAATAGCGATATGGACAGATGCTTAACAGTTTTTACAAGGGAGATGAAAGTCAGAACTACCATGAGATATCATCTCATACCCCTGAGAATGGCACAAACAATAAGTTCTGGAGAGGATGGGGAGAAAGAAGAACCCTAATACACTATTGATGGGAATGTGAACTAGTGCAAACACTTCAGAAAGTAATCTAGATTTACCTTATGAGCATTTATCTGAAGAGCATGAAAACATCAACTAAAAAAAAACTATATGCTCTAATTTACAGGAACTACACTTCAGGAGAGAAAATACTGTACAAAATGAACAAGGATATAAGAAAATTAAAAAGTTTAATAGAGAAGATGATATGCTCTACAATGTCTATTGCAGCACTATAATTTTTATACCCTTAAGGAGCCCCCAAAATTCCTACCCCATGGTTCATAATTCAGTTTCCATGAGTGTGGATGAGTCTGTGAATATTGTGGGTGTCTCTCTTGATTAAATTGTATGACAAAGATGAATGGATTTTGAAGATATAATTAAGGTTCCATGTTAGTTGACACTGAGTTACTCAAAAGGGAGCCTATCCTTGGAACTGACCTAATCAGTACAACACTTCCAAGGAACTAAGCCCTTCCTGAAGATGGAAACTAGAAGCAGAAGATTTATCCTGTAGGTCTAGAAGAGAGCAGTCATATTGTGAATCATCTATGAAGAGGAGCAAACTCTAGTAGCTGAGGCTTCAAACAACAACAGGAAACTGAATTCTGCCAATAACCTACATGAGCTTAGAAGAGAATTCTAAGCTCCAGATGAGAATCCCCCAGGGCAGAGCCTTGACTGCAACCTGTGACATCCTAAGTAGAAAGTTCAGCTAAGCCATACCTGGCTCCTGACCCATGGAAACTGAAATACAAATGTATGTTTTTAAGCTACTAAACTGGTGGGAATTTGCTAGCAATAGAATATTGTAACAATAGAAACCAAATTCTGTTACCTAAGAAATTTTAACATTCATATTTAACTTAATGTCTGAAGATATCTTTATCCACTTTTAGGAAAATACAAAGAGAGTTTTAAAACTCCCTTTTACCATCCTTTCATTATACAGTCATTCTTTTTTTTTTTTTAAAGATTTATTTAATCAAGAGCCAGGGTACAGGTCAGAGGCGCTGGAGGGTGAGAGGATTCACCAGAGACAAAGCGGGGAGCAGAACAGGCAGGCTGACAAAACACACCACTGAAGGGAGAAGCAGGTGCAACAGGAGCGGTCTGCTGCGCCACGTGGGACCCTCGCTGGCCAGCCAGGATCGAACCGGTGCAGCAGAGGCTGCAGACAGCTTCACAGAGCGGCACTCAAAGGCTTGCGCCACCAGGGGAGGCCCTATACAATCATTCTTATATAGGCATATCTAGCTTGATTTATTTAACCCTCAAACATTATTGTTTTATTCACTAATTCCTGGCTTAGATTTATCCACATGTTTATCATGTTCTTTGCTTACCATTCCTTCTGACACTGAAGCTTTCCTCTATGTTTGTCACCTCTCATCCTAAAATGCATTCTCTAGAAAATCTTGGACAAGAGTTTTCTGTAATAAAAGCTTCCAATTTTTTTTTCCTAGTCAGAAAACAGCTTTATTTTAACCTCATGTTTGAAAGTTTATTTTGCTGATGAGATAGTATAGTCTTCTTTCAGCATATTAAATATACCATTTCATTACCTTTTGACTTCCTTTGTTGCTGTGGGAAAATTTATCAGTTTAAATATAGTTCCTTTATAGAGATACTTTTTCTCTAAATGCTTCTAGAGAAGCATATCTTCTTAAAGTTTGTATTTTAAATTTTTACTGTAGTGTGTCTAGTTGTAGATTTCTTTTTATTTACTGCTTGCAATTATTTCCATTTTCTGAATCTATGGCTTGGTGTTTCTCATTAGTAGAGGAGAAGAATCCTTGATCATAATCTCTGTGAATAGTATTAGTTCTCCCTTCATCTTTGTTATCTATTCCTAGAACTTCTGTTAAATATTTGTTGGAGTTTCTCCCTCTGCATCCTCCACATCTCTTAACATTTCTTTTATAGTTTTATTATCTTTGTTTCCTTCTGAATTTGTTGTAATTTCCTTCTTCCTACCATGAATCTCTTCAATTCTATTAAGCTAGTCTTTAAGTATTCCCTTGAATCTTTAAATTCAATTATTACATTTTTTAATAGATATAAGTTCAGTTTCTTTTTCAAATTTGTGAGGTCAATTTCAATGGCTTATAGTTTTCCTTTCTTCCAGTCATCTTTTAAAATTTTTCCTTAACGATATTAAAATATCTATATTTTATCCTGCATCTGATCATTCCATTATTTGAAGACTTTAGTGTCTCCAAAGCCATATTCCTTGAAATGTCTTGAAAATGTCTTTGTGGATCTGGATGTAATGAGTGTTGTTTTGAAGAAGACAGGCTGTGTGGGCCTCCCGGTGGTGCAGTGGTTGAGAGCTGGGTTGCGAGGCTGCCCGCGGCCTCTACAGCACCAGTTCGATCCCCGGCTGCCAGGCGAGGGTCCCACATGGTGCGCAGACCTCTCCTGCCGCCTGCTGCTCCCCCCAGCAGTGTACTTTGTCAGTCTGCCTGTTCTGCTCTCTGCTCTGGCTCTGGTGAATTCTCTCACCCTCCCACGCTTCTAACTGTACCCCAGTGTTTGAATAAATAAATAAAATAAAATAAATTAAAAAAAAAAAACTCAGGCTGTGGTCACGTCAACTCCCAGGGCTTTTCCTAAGCCTACAGATTTTTGCTTTTTTTCCCCCATGACCTCTGAAAAAAGTCCCTTAATTTCTCACCAGTTCAGTTGCAGACAAACATACAAAAAGCTGATCGGGGTTTTGTTTGTTTGTTTAATATCTATAGTGCATTTGTAAGTGTGAAGGGTTCTTTTTATTTCTTGAAATTGCTTGAATTTTTAGTAAGAATGTTCTCTTAATTTTAGCTAAAAATACATTTAAAATATAATAAAATGTTAGAAGAAAATATTAATAAGATAATTATCATGGTTATAGATGGGTTCCTAATGCTAAAATTGCAAAAAAAAAATTGCCAAACCTTACAGATTACTATTGAATAATATATTTAACTGCATAAACATTTAAAATTTTTGTATGAAAACAACACCTTAATCAAAATTAAAAGGCCAAAAGTAGCTAAAAGAAAATATTAACAGGGCCTCCCTGGTGGAACAGCGGTTGAGCTCTGGGTTGCGAAGCTGCCCCCAGCCTCTGCAGCGCCAGTTCAATCCCCGGCTACTGGGCAAGGGTCCCACATGGCACACAGACCTCTCCTGCTGCCCACTGCTCTCCTCCGCAGTGTACTTCATCTGTCTGCCTGTTCTGTTCCCCGCTCTGGCTCTGGTGAATTCTCTCACCCTCCTGCACTTCTGACTGTACCCAGTGCTTGTATAAATAAATAAATAAATCTTAAAAAAAAAAAAGAAAATATAAACAATATATAATGAGAGACTCAGATATGTTAAATATAATCATCTCACACAAGTCCATAAAGAAGACACATAGAACCAATTATAAAATGATCAATGGATATGAACAGACAGCTCACAGAAAAGGATATACAAATGGCCAAATATTATGTGAAAAAATGACTCACTCATCACCAGAGAAATTGTTGTAGAGCAACCCCGATACAAAACCGGGTGCCTGACTGTGGGTCCTCACCCGCGCGCTTAAAAGGACTTATCAATGCTCTACTGCAGGCACACGGGAAAGGTTAATAAAGGTTTATTTACAAGGGAAAGGGAAATGAGGAAATGTACAGCTCAGGGAGAAAAGTGGGAGACAAAATTTTAAATGAGTCCTACCCGATCCGATTAGGAATCCCAAAATGGCGCTCTGAGAGCTGGCTGCAAGCCAGGAGCTGTGTAGCCAGGAGGTGAGCGACAGCGAGCCAGCCCAAGGCCCGCGTGTTTGGTTTTTATACCCAACCTGGCTCCTTAACTCCACCCTCAGGTCCCAGCCACCCTCCCTTTGGTGGTGATGGGATTTGTCTTTCCCAATGTCCTGATGGCTTTAGTCTGGAGTGGGGGTGGAGTCCACAAAGCCTGTATGGGATTAGCTTAGGACATCCTTTCCCCCTAACAAAATGAGTATTAAAATAGTATGATACTCATATGAAAAGGTGCAAACTTATTCCCAGAAATCATATACAATGTTGTAAACTAATGTTACTTCAATAAAGGGAAAAAAGGTAAGATAATAGATTTTCACCAAAATACTGATAATATATTAGACACACTCACTATTAGTAGGAGTGCAAACTGACGCAATGTTTTATTGGAGGGTATTCTGGCAATATGTTTATTAAATTTTTAAATGTATTATTTCAGGAATTTTGAGCCAGTAGCTAGAGAATATGTCCATCCTCCTGTCAAATCTCCAGTAATACATTAATTTTTTAATGTATTGATTAAGTGAGTGAGTGAAAGGGGTCTGAACTCCAAGATATCAGTGAGAAAAGCCTTTTAGGAAAGTTAGTTTGTTTCTTTTCAAAATAACATCAAGTGTTCAGAGAGTACTCCAGCTGATTTCTCACTACTTTGATAGTAAGGTTTTCCTAATTAACTCTTGAACTGTATCCATAGAGTAAATACAAATCTCGAGGTCTGTCACCTTGGTTATGACCTGGTAACAGATTATCTTTATGTGACCTATGTTCCCCATTTTGAGTAAGAGAATAGCCAGTAATGACGTCAAGTAGCAACATTTCCTTTCTCATTTGGAGTATGGAAGGCAACTTCCTCTATTCATGGCAAAGGTATTAGGAAGTAGAGGCATGCAAAAATACTTAAGACATAATGCAAATGCAAGGCAATGGGCTTGGAAGGAAAGGACTTGGAAGGATACTTTCCATACTGTTATGCAGTATAGAATGCCAAAGAGATGTTTAAAGGACACCATATTGTCTACCTGTAGTCACATGACTTACAAAAATCATCCCCCTTCATCTGAAACAATCTAAGTCCTGATGTGCCAGTCTGTCCTTTAGCACATACATTTGGTTCATAAGTAAAGGAAACACTGTATGGCAAATGATCAAGAATTTTTCATAGAGAGGAGGCTAAATATATTTTAAATGTATTTAGGTGCTTCTGTGCTATGAAATACTTTTTAGCAGCTAAAAGAAGAATGAGGAGATATGTACACAGTGATATAGAAAGATATCAAGTTATTAAGTGAAAAAAATTAAAGAAGCTGAACAGTATACAATAGCATAAAAATGTTTATGTTAAGTATAAATACACACACATATCTTTCAGAAAATGTATAATCATATCTAAAAATGCATGAGAAAAGTCTTAGAAGGCTATTCCCATACCACTGTGCAATAGAGGAGATTGCTATATATGGTAATGGGTATTAAAATGTCTTTATACTAGTTTATTATGTTATACTAAGAATATCTTCCTATCCTCACTTAATTAACTGAGCAGCACTCAAACCATATTTTTAAAGGATTAGCTTTTATAAAGAAGAAGAGAAGTTGGTTAGATCCAAGGAGCCTACAGGAGGATGTTTGACCTGTGTCTAGAAGACATAGGTAAGTAAGGGGTAAGAAATAGTCTACAGTGAGAATCAGAGGGCAGAGTTTGCTGGATTTGTGCATTCATTTTGTTTTTACACCAGAAACTTTAATTGCACATCTACTATATGCTAACCTTTGGCCAAAGGAATATTCAGAAATGAAAACTATAATTTCCTATTCCTGGAAGTTCACATCATCTTAACACAATTAGTTGAGTAATAAAACCCAGTTAGGTCTGGTGACTAAGAAAAGTATAAGGAAAAGAGATACCAGCCATGCCCATCCAAGTGCAAGACTTGACCTTCTGGCCTTCCACTAATCCCCAGTGACTACAATGTATACACTGTCTTGGCTAGAAGCCAAGACTGACCCTGTGTGTTCCATATGCAGGAGTTACAGGCTTTCTAGCAATGCAGGATCTGTGGTTGATGGATGGATAATAAGGACTTCTCCACAGCTAACAAAACTTTTTGAGCTATAATGATATGGACATCTGGATTTTAACAGCCTTTAACCATCTCGCTTCACCACAACTGCAGTTTCTATGATACATTCAACTCCTTTTTTTAATAAATTTTATTGATATGCCATTCGTTGATAATACCTTCAGTTCCCTTAACAGTGAATAATCTATCATTGTGAAAGATAGATTTTATTGTGAAAATCTGAAAGCATTCACACTAAAATACATATAATCAATCTGTAGGCAATAAACATATAACAAATTACTAAATGATCAAATAAAATTAGATCCCCCTGAGCTTTGCTAGAATGTAGAAATGCAAAAGGTAACTAATTGATATTTTTATATTTACCAAGTATTTTTCATTTTTGCATATTTAGCTGTTGCACTGTGTCCCTGTCCTCAACTTTATTTTTTTTAAAGATTTATTTATTTATGCATACAAGAAATGGGGTACAGGCCAGAGGTACAAGGGGTGAGAGGATTCACCAGAGACAGAGTAGGGAACAGAACAGGCAGACTGACTGAAATACACTGCTGAGGGGAGAGGCTGGGGATAGCTTCACAGTGCTGTGCTTGACTCCTTGTGCAGGGAGGCCCTGTCCTCAACTTTAGGCAGCAGAAGGTAGCTGCTTCTATGCCCTTGGGGGAAGAAAGATCACAATAAACAACAGAGAACAAAAGAGTCCATTTTCACCCAGATTTTGAGTTTCAAAATAGATTTTAAAAATTCCCGTGGGGGGCTCCCTAATGGCACAAGAGGTTAAGTCTCACCACTAGGAAGCTATCCACAACCACTGCAGCAGGAGTTCAATCCCCAGCCAAGGAACAGCCCACATGGAGCAGCAGAACTCTGCTGTCTCACCCGCTGCTCCCCTCATTAGTGTATTTCAGTCAATCCGCCTGCCTGTTTAGTTTCCCACTCTTTCTCTGGTGAATCTTCTACCCCTAACCCACACCTCTGACCTGTACCCCAGTTCTTGTATGCATAAGGAATCTTTGAAAAAAAAATAATTCCTGGCAGAGGCAATAGATTAAAAGGTTTTTTGAGAGTCAAAAGCTAAAATAATACCATAAACATTTTATTTTAGAAGAATACACAATATCAGAATGAGTTTTCCTACCTGTGCTAGTCTCCCATGTGCTTTAATGCCTCACCCTTGCAGGGCCTTGTGGCTTTCTCCCACCTAGCAATAAACTTCTGTCCCTTGGCCCTCCTGTGTCTTTGTGGGCAGCCTTCATGTGCCAGGTCTGTCCCCAGCACATACACATCCTCTGGAACAATGAAAAAATAGCAGCGCAGCAGCTCATCAGTCATGTGTACCAACCAACGGAAAGGATAAGTAGAAACTGCTGGAGAGATTTTCTCCCCTTTAAATGATAGAATCACACGTTTTTGGACCTGGAAGCAACTTTAATGAACATATAATTTCATATTCAAGATTTTGAGGCTCTGTGTTTGTTCTACTTGGAGATTATTAAGACTATTAATGAGTGCATTTCTGAAACTGTTGCGTAGAAGTGAAAAATCATCCCCAGGACTGTCTATTGGGAAGATAGTAAAATCTACATAGCCAGGTCACTCAAAACTCAAGCTCACATTTAAAAAAATGGCCACAATAGGGCCTCCCTGGTGGCACAGTGGGTTGAGCACAGCACTGTCGAGCTGTCCACAGCCTTTCCAGTGCCGGTTCTACTCCCGGCTGCTGGGGAGAAACCCACATGGTGTGGCAGACCTCTCCTGCCTCGTCCGCTGCTCCCCTCAGCAATGTATTAGGTCAGTCTGCCTGTTCTGCTCCCCACTCTGTCTCTGGTGATTCTCTCACCCTCCCATGCCTCTGGCCTGTACCCCAGTTCTTGTATAAATAAATCTTTTTAAAAAATGGCCACAACAAACACTGGCAAGGATGTAGAGAAAAAGGAACCTGCTACACTGCTGGTGGGAATGCAAGCTGGTTCAACCACTATGGAAAGCTGTGTGAAGGGCCCTCATACTGCTAAAAATGGATCTACCATAAAACCCAGTGATTCCACTGCTACCCAAAGGACACAAAAACACTAATTTGAAAGGACTCCTGCATTCCTGTGTTTATTGAAACACTAGTTACAATACCTAAAGCATGGAAACAACTTAAATGCCCCAAACAGATGACTGGATCAAAAGGATGTGGTATACATACAATGGAACACTACTCAGTGATCAAGAAAGATATACTCATGCCATTTGCAGCAACATGGATGGAGCTAGAAGGGATCATGCTAAACAAATTAAGTAAGAAGGAAAAAGAAAAATATCAGATGATTTCATTTATAGGTGGAATATACGGAAACCAAACAAAAGGTCAGGAAAGGGCCTCCCTGGTCAGGAAAGGGCCTGCAGCCCAGGGAGCAACCCACATGGCGCAACAGAACTCTCCTGCCTTGCCCGCTGCTCCCCTCAGTAGTGTATTTCAGTCACTCTGCCTGTTCTGCTCCCCACTCTGTCTCTGGTGAATCCTCTCACCACCCCCCCACCCATCTGGCCTGTACCCCAGTTCTTGTATGCATAAATAAATAAATATTTTTTTTTAAAAAAAAGGTGAGGAAAGAGACAAAACTTGCAGGCCAACCCACAGATCTGAGGCATAGAGCGGGGAGGGCATAAGAGAAGGGAAAAACAGGGGAGGGAACATGGTGATGGTTCACGGGTGCTGTGATGATGGGAGAGTTATGGGGACGATACCTGAAGGGAGAAATCAAATACTGTACAAAAGTGAATAAAAATATAAGAAGGGGGAAAAAAAAAAACAACAACACCAGAGCTCCTAACAATCAGTAACACAATAATCGGAGTGCTAGTGAGTTAAAAAAAAAAGTCATAGTTAAACTAAGATACAGTGGAACCATTTATATTTCTGAGACTGGGTTCAAGCAAATATCTCTCTGCCCTTAAGGACTGAATGGGATAAAAAGTAATATTAAAATAAACTATCCAAATTAAAATTATGAAATATATAGAGGACCAGTTTGAAAGATGCCCAAATGAATAAAGTCAAAGAGAGTATGTACTTCTATATCCACACTACACCAGAGACTAATCTACTATTGCTCCCTGAGTCTAACATAACAGTTTCCCTCCGAATGCCAGCAACTGGGCTCTATATTTAGCAAAGTCAGTTTCCCAATCCTGGAAAATCTATTGAAACGTGACAGTAATGAGTGAGCAGTTTTAAAGTATCTATCTACTCTGTACATTATAATTTAATAATACTAAAGATTTGTAACCTTGAACATATTTTCCTTAACCTTCCAAGTTTAAAAATATCATTATAGCACTCTATGGACGAAGAAGACCCAATATGCAGACATGAGTGACTCATCACTAAGAGAGCCGGGATTTAGACAGTCATGCTGGGTCCCCTGTCCAGTGACAACCACATTTGGACAGCCTCACTGCTTCTTCCAAGAAATGAGTCAATTAACTGCTCCGGCAGCAGAAATATTATTTTATTGTTTTAATTTTTCCCAGTTAATTCTATAACAGCTAACCTATAGCACACTAGAGCTAGCAAACAGAAATGTGACTTTATGTTTATGTTTTAGATATATGGATTCAGTACCTCAAGTATATAAATTTATTTTCAGTTATTCTGGATTTCCCAAGAAATGAGACCTTACATTAATATTTTCAAAGAGATGATTTAATTCAAAAGATTAAATAGAACTATTTAAACAAAAATCATGCTAATTAATTTTTTTCATAATTAATTTTAAGAAAACTTTTTTTTTTTTTTTTGGTGGGACCCTCGCAGGTGGCTGGGGATCGAACTGGCACTGCAGAGGCTGCGGGCAGCCTCGCAACCCAGCGCTCAACCACTGCGCCACCAGGGGAGGCCCAAGAAAACATTCTTAAGAGAAAGTACAGAGAAAAATCAATTGCAAGAGGGACTGCCAATATCTGTCAAGTAATCAATTACCTGCCTTCTGAAATTTCTGAATTATGCTTTGATAAATTGATAAATATCCCACCTATAAAATTACCAATAAATCATTCTAAAGATTATTGTTCAGATTTCATCTAATAAAGCATTCTAGTGCTTCTGTTATGAGTTTTATTTTCCTGTTTCTCAATGTACTGGATGACACAGCTACTTCTTTTTTTTTTATTTATTTATGCATAAAGGAACTGCAGTGTAGGCCAGAGGTGGGGGAGGGGGAGTGGGGATTGAGAGGATTCACCAGAGACAGAGTAGGGGACAGAACAGGCAGATCTACTGAAATACACTGCTGAGGGGAGCAGTAGGCAAGACAAGAGAGGTCTGCTTCACCATGTGGGTCACCTCCCTGGCCAGGGATCGAACTCATACTGCAGTAGCTGCAGATTGGTTCATAGTGCTGATGCTTAAACCCTTGTGCCACCAGGGAGGCCCATGACACAGCTTCTTAAATAAATTCTGCTGGCGTCTCATTTCCTTTACAGCTATCAAGATTATTGTAAAATTACCATATGACCTAATGTAAAATTTTAAATAAAGTTGGCATTTCATTTAAAATATGATGCTGGAGAGTCTTCTTATTAACACCAAATTCAGAGCATCATGAAATCAAAGATAAAATACCAGGGTCTTATTTATTATCCATACAGCAAAGATTTACTATCTTCTCTTAATTGTATAATTTTTCATCCAAACCAAAGACACAGCTTAGTCATCAAAAAGGTTAAAAAGAGACAGAAGCTCCTCTTGGCAAGACTGAATAGTAAAATGAGTCAGAAACTATTGATTTAATAACAGGGACCTTTGGTCAGGTGGATCAGGCTAAAAGTCAATTACAAGAGGATATCTGTTTATAGGGAGAGCTGCACTTTCTCTCTCACACTTCTTATTTAGCATCAAGCCTTAAGTTAACACACGAAGTTAAAGGGGCAAGACAAAATGGTGAGATGGAAGTCTATTGTACATGAAATCATTTCATGTCTCTCATTTGAAATCACTGATAAAATTAAGGATAAGAATGAAGAGCTAAAGCAGTCTTATCAATTAATTCAAGGGCAAACACTTGAAAGGTTGCTGGAAAATATAGTGAATCAATTCTGTGTATTAAATTAGGAATTCTAGATTTTTTCTTAAGGCACCTCAAATGATGTGATTCACTTGCAAAGTGAAGTGGGCTTTTTGCAACTATAGGAGCAGTGCAACTATTAAATGTTATCATTCAAGGAACAGTTTCTGTCCTAATAATCCAATACTTATTCATCTCTCCAACTGTGTCGACAGAAAGTACTGTCACTCTGGTCATGTAACTTAACATTTGTACATCTCATTTTGCTTTTATGTAAAATGTTGGTCTGGAAACTGTTGGAAGAATTTATTAGACAATAATTGTAAAAGGCTTTGCAAGCCTGATGTATTAGGTGATCAGCAATAATAATTATTACAAATAAAGTATCATTCAAAAGAAACTTAGAGAAAAATAGAAGTACTTTGGATTCATCTGAGAGTGATTGCAACTCAGAAAGAAATTTTGGCTCAAATGGAGTGGGGTAATAGGAAGAAGCACTTCTTTACCTCATTTTAGAAAAATACATGGGAAAGAATAGAATATATAAAATTTATACCACAAATAATGACACATTCTGCTAATGCCAGTTCGATGTACATGTATATACATGTTTTAAAAAATAAGTTTAGATTTTAATTAAGACTAGATTTTAGGGCCTCCCCGGTGGCACAGAGGTTGAGCGCTGGGTTGCGAAGCTGCCCGCAGCCTCTGCAGTGCCAGTTCAATCCCCGGCTGCTCCCGGGCCACCAGAGGAGGGTCCCACATGGCGCGCAGACCTCTCCTGCCGCCCGCTGCTCCCCTCAGCAGTGTACTTCAGTCTGCCTGTTCTGCTCCCCACTCTGGCTCTGGTGAATTCTCTCACCCTCCCGCGCTTCTGACTGTATCCAGTGCTTGTATAAATAAATAAAAATAAATCTTTAAAAAAAAAAGACTAGATTTTAAACTTTATTTGGAAAATCACCTCCATTCATTTAGTGCTATTTGATCACATCAGGATCTGAGAACATTCAGATAAGATATGGCTATTGTAGTAAGAGGAATATCGATATTAACTAAGTCCAGTGAGATAGATCTACACAATAGGGTGAAAGGAGCATGGACTTTGGAGTTGGACAGACATGGGTGGGAAAACTGGCTCAGCCACTTGAATGGTTGGTTTTGGATGAATTAACATTTTGAGTCTGAGTTTTCTCATCTGTTGATTAATAATAATAACCTCCCTCATAGGTCTGCTATGAGGAATAAATAAGATTCCATTTGAATAGTCCTTTATTCAGAGCTTGGTTGTCCATTAAACACTTTTAAATAATAACAATTGCATTCTGTATCTACACATGAGCCTAAATGATCCCATTTGAGAAAATCTTCTTCAGTGGTTCATTAGTACTTTGACAAATCTGAAGCAAAATCAAATCTTCCAAAATTACAAGTGCAAGAGATAACTCCTTAAGGGTCAATAATTCTTACTTTTGGGGTCTCCCTGGTGGCACAAGGGTTAAACTTTCAGCGCTATCCAAGCTATCACCAGCCACTGCAGCATGAGTTTGCTCCCTGACCAGGGAAATGGTGCTGACCCATATGGCGAAGCAGACCTCTCCAGTCTCACCCACTGCTCCCCTCAGCAGTGTATCTCAGTAGATCCACCTGTTCTGCTCCCCAATCTGTCTTCAGTGAATCCTCTTACTCCCCACATTTCTGGACTACACCACAGTTTTTGTATGCATAAATAAATCTTTAAAAAATAATAATTCTTCCTTTCATGATAGTTTTTAAGGTTCTTTCAGTACTTCAAGAATCTCATACAGGATATCCATTTTGTGAGTTTTCTCAAAGCAAAAGTCACTTGTATGCATGTGTATCTATATATGTGTGGGTATCTACATGTACAGATAAGAGGCTACAGAAATGCATACAACTATACTAAATAAATATATATTTTTATTTTTCCATGTTGATAGGAAACCACTGACAACATGTTATTTCCTCTATTTTTCAGGATGTTAGAGATGAGAAAGCTGAGCTCTTACCCAGTCTAATAACTTCTCTTTACAGATGAGGAAACCAAGGTCAAGAGCTTGGATAACTTGTCAAAAATAACACAGTGTTAGAATTGCTAATAGAACTCAAGTGTCTTGACTACCAATCAACTATTTTTTTTAGTGCCTTTAAATAAAACATAGAAGGGAATACAATATACTGCTACTTTAAAAAATAAAAGTTCCTGGGCCTCCCTGGTGGCACAAGGGGTTAAGCACTGCACTATGAAGCAATCTGCAGCCTCTGCAGCACAAGTTCGATCCCCGGCCGGCCAGAGAGAAACCCGTATGGCACAGCAGACCTCTCCTGTCTCGCACACTGCTCCCCTTAGCAGTGTATTTCAGTCAGTCTGCTTGTTCTGTTTCCCACTCTGTCTCTGGTGAATCCTCTCACCCGCCGCATCTCTGGCCTGTACCCCAGCTCTTGTATGCATAAATAATAAATAAATCTTTAAAAAAAAATAAAAGTTCCTGGTAAGATATTTTAAACATCTCCTCTGCAAGAATACATGAATCATGTATACATGATTCTTGCAGAGGAGATGTTTAAAATATCTTACCAGGAACTTTTATGGTCTTTGTGGTCACACAGTGCTTAGCAGAGTTCTTTGGAACAGCAACTACTCAATATATTTCAAATGAATTAATAAATTTTCCTAAGGCTATAGTATGTGTGACTTTTTCCCTTTTTACAAGGGGAGGTATAGTTAAACAAAATTAGATTTGGCTATATATATGGTTTAGAAACTACATTGTTTATGATGACATAAGCAAATGAATATGAGAAAGTTTAATCTGGAATTTTTAAAAATCGCCAAGCATTATTTAAAGGAAGACTGACTGTCAGCATAAATAATACAAACTAAAAGTCCCTTTTTTTAAAAGATTTATTGATTGATTGATTGATTGATTGATTGATTTATACATACATTCATACAAGCACTGGGTACAGTCAGAAGCGCGGGAGGGTGAAAGAATTCACCAGAGCCATAGCAGGGAGCAGAGCAGGCAGAAAGACCGAAGTACACTGCTGAGGGGAGCAGCGGGCGGCAGGAGAGGTCTGCGCGCCACGTGGGACCCTCCTCCGGTGGCCGGTGGCCGGGGAGCAGCCGGGGATCAAACCGACGCTTCAGAGGCTGTTGGGCAGCTTTGCAACCCAGCGCTCAACTGCTGTGCCACTGGGGAGGCCCCAAAAGTCCCTTTTTAAAATGTGGAGATTATGTTTTTGTATTTAAACAATTGCCTGAAAATTTCCTATCTATACTGAGTCTGAAACTGTGTCTCTGTGAGGTCACACATCTTGTTGAAAATCGTAAAATTAGGTAACTATCAAGACATTGGTGTAATCACGGCATAAATGACACAATTGCATACAATTATAGTCAGAGAAATTATACCTATTGATTTGCATCATGATATTATTTTTACATAGTAAAGCCATTCCAACCATTGCACTATTGCACAGCCACTAAAATTCATGTTCTTGAAGATAATGTGGCAACATGAGGGAAAGTGTTTGTTTCTAATATTTCACTAGGAAATCGGTATTCTTTGTCACCTTATTTTATAGGAAAGAATTCTGTACAGAAAACAGGCCAAAAAGAAATATCTCAAAATAAAACAGTAGCTATGTTTGGATGGTGAAAATATGAGCACTTCTTTCTTATCTCCAGTTCTATTACTTCTGTCACGGAAAACAAGTTTACAAATACGAAGAAAATGAGTTCCATAAAAGAAAGTATAGAGAGCATCTTTATTTGTGGCAACCCCAAATCTTCTGAAAAACAGTCCCATTTTGGTCGTCCCCCACCTTGTCAATTTTGTCTTCCCAAAGTAAATTCTAAAAGCTCATCTGTCCTCATTCCCTAGCCTCTGAGTCTAAAGTACAGTCTATAGCGCAGTTTCTGGCGCTCAGTAGCAACTATCAGAAACCACCAGAAGAACAGACAGGGTCCAGACATCCACTCTGCTGGCATAGGTAGTTCAATGTGATGATTCTGGGTCAACCGCGGGAGCAATAGCTTCCCCAGAACAAGGAAATCATTTTGGCTCTGGGTGGTGGTAATTCAGCCTATGACCTTTCCCGGCAGTCTTCCCCATGATTATCTAGGTTTTCTAATCTCCCTTCATGTGTCTTTTTTCATTTAAATGACTTAGAGTTGATATTTTTTTTTCTACAGCTAAGAGTACAAACAGATAATAAAAGGCTAACAAAACTGGAATTCAGCTAAGATGAAAGAAGGGTGAAATCATTACAGAGGTCATACTGAACTCAAAAGCACACTGTGCTTTGAGAAAAATCATGAGAAAGACCTTTCAGCAGGTCAATGTCATGAGTGTCATTCCCTAGCAAAGAGTTTTAAGAGTTGGTGTGTAATCCTGTGATTCTCTCTTCCACTGCAGGGACTATGGAACTTATCTATCAGATGCTGCTGCTACAGAATGTTGGCTTCCCTTGGTACTTGAGAGACTGTGTGGAAGAGAGTCCTCCACTGATCCAAATAAGACATGTAATCTGAGCAAGAAATAAACCTATTATGTTAGGCCACTAAGATTTAGGAGTTAACTTGGTACCATTGTGTAGCCTAACCTAGCTTGATTAATACACAATAGTATTGGAAATAGGAGGTATTTAATGCTCAAAATAAATAAATATAAAAGTCTAAAAGACTTCTATGATTAGAGAACATTTTTTTTCTCAAAAAAGTAAATTAAGTGAAGAGTGGATTGAGGATTTGTTGTCATTTTACAGTAACTAAAGACATCTGGGTTTACCTGAAGTAACAACAATAAAAATGTAACATATTTTGAAAAACCCTAAATATTTAATGATCTCAAAAACAATAGACCATGCTTTTCAATTCTCGCACTACAAAAAATAGAATTTTAAACACATATATAACTCCCTGAAAATAACCCTTCAAAAAGGAGTATTTAATAATTAAAGAAAAAGCAATTCATATTTATTTTTATTGTGAAATTTTTGGTTGTTTGCAGAGAGAAATGTGAGAAAATGGCTAACAGGATTTGTTGAAAATGTTCCTGGCAAAACGGTAGGAGCTGTGTTTGAACAGCTTCAACAGTGTCTGCCTTTTCTAAGCAGGGATCTCACAGGCCCTTTTCCTTTCAAATGTCTATTTTAGTCTGTAAAACAATAGATTTTTTTTCCTGCTCACTAGTAAATGACCTTTATTTCATAAAACCTATGTGATTCTTTCACCTGAAATAACCATGGTCAAAGCGATTTTCTGTTTGTCCATTATAACCTGCACTGTCTGTTACTGAGTGCTGCAGGAACATGCACCAGCACTGGTAGCAAGAATTATCATCACCATTCTGTGGTTCAGACGTTTCCAGTGTCCAAACACCTTAGTAAATGATCCTCTACTGTGTCTTAAAGAATATAAGGGGGTGTTTGAAAGAATTGCTTTAATCTGGCTTTGTATATAGCACAGAAGACAAATAAGGGAAAATATGATTAAAGTTGGAGAGATTTTCAAAACAACCAGAGAGGAAAGGGATGCGGAGGGGTGAAATGGTAAACAGAGACAATTGTATGGTAATAGAATGGAAACTAGTCTCTTTTTAGTGATCATGATGGAGTATATAGATGTCAAACTATAACGCTATACATTTGAAACTTGTATAATGTAATAAACCAACGTTACCTCAATAAAAATTTCTTCGTAAAAAATCAAGGCAACATAAAAAAGATTTAAAAAAAAAAAAAAAAGTAGGAGAGATTTCTATTGGACATAAAAGGAGTTCCCGGACTGCCAGAGTGAAAAACACTAGAATGGATTTTTGAGAGAAAATGCTTGGTATTTTGTCAGGTACATTATTAAGATAAAGTTTTCTAAAGGCGGGCCTCCCCGGTGGCGCAGCGGTTGAGCGCTGGGTTGCGAAGCTGCCCGCGGCCTCTGCGGCGCCGGTTCGATCCCCGGCTTCTTCCCGGCCACCGGGAGGAGGGTCCCACATGGCGCGCAGACCTCTCCTGCCGCCCGCTGCTCCCCTCAGCAGTGTACTTCGTTCGGTCCTTCTGCCTGCTCTGCTCCCCGCTCTGGCTCTGGTGAATTCTCTCGCCCTCCCGCGCTTCTGACTGTACCCAGTGCATGTATAAACAAAGAAAGAAAGAAAGAAAACATGCCTCTATTAAAAAAAAAAAAAAAGTTTTCTAAAGGCAGAAGACAGAATCAGACACTCCCTCATAGTCCATTCCAGTTCTGTGGTTTTATGATTGTACAACTAATATTACATCAGAATTCTCTTGGCTTCTGTTTTCACTTGTATTATTCAGCATCTCTTGCACCTGCCACGGATTGGTAGATGGTCTGTGTTCCTTCTCTGTCCCAGAAAGGGTATGTGTGAACAACTGCATGTTCTTTCTCCCTGTCTCTCTGTCCCTCTGCTAGTCTCTCAGTTTCTCAATCTCTCTCTCTGTTTCTCTTTGCCTAGCTCTGTCTATGTTTCTCTCTCTCTCTCTCTCACTCTCTCTCTCTCTCTCTCTCACACACACACACACACACACACACACACACACTGACACACCCAAGTTGGGGGAGGTGTCAAATAGTTCTTATGTGGTGCATTCCTACAACAGTTTCCAAACTATATTAATCTAGTAGAGGAAATAAGGGTCACCTTTGCCATCCTTATCAAATTAACTCCTTTCTGATTTTGTGCTTTGGTCCATGAACACAGGTTTCACTAACCAGACCTTGAAGTTCTTCCCCCATGAGTGTTCCCTTAGCAATAGGAAGTGCTCCCTTGGACCACTTGTTTCTCATCCCGGCACCCACTTCTCACCCTCACTGTGCTTTCACATAGTTCTTTTCTCCCTTCTGTGGTCCCCACCTTTCCTTTCCAGGCGTGAAACTCTTTCCCAACATTAGCAAACCATAGTTCCCCTCTGGCAAAGCTCCTCTGTACTTACAGCATGGAGGAATAGAATGGATCTTCAGGAGCAGGAAGGAAGTGGGAAGGTGGCCTGCTGGCATTATCGAGCACAGCTCAGGCTGGCTGTAAGTCTGTAAGTTCTGGGAGGAGTGAGTGAACCTGGGAAAAGATCAGAAGTTTATGGAGAAGTCAAAAGAAAGAAGATTTCCCTCCTCCAACATTCCTCAGATTTTTGTTCCCTTACCCCATTAAGCTTAACCATTAACTAGTGGTGTGGCTGCCCTCCTTGGGAGACAAAGTTAACTATGTACCTGAGCAATCCTGGCCCCATATCAAAAGGTTATTCATTCCCCCAACACCAACCGCAGCTCTTCTGGGATGCTGGTGGGCAGTGTTTTATTTTTAACTCCAGGAGGCTCTAAAATGTGTAAGAATAACATGTTAATTAAATTACTCCTAAAACCTGCATCCAATTCTAGAAATTCCTTCTCTATTCTATTTCTCTTCCCAAACTATGTTTAGCCCCAATGTCCACAAGAGCTCATCAAAAGATTTGACAATGGATAAGACAGCACAAACATATTCCAATAATAGAAATGTCACCCCTTCGACATGCAGATTCCCAAATTTGAATGTTAACTGCTTTGTAATGGATTTTCCTGGGAGGAAATTAAAGTTAAAAATTAAATTCCATGCAAATTACTCCAAAGAATTTGGAGGTCAAAAGAATTAAAGTCCAAGATCATTCTCTTGTCCTTACGAATTAAGATTCCAAAGAAATTAAAATCCAAATTTCATTCTCTTTGATTTCTTACTTCTGCCTACTCTCAGCAGAAAAAGGTCTTTGCTACAAAGTAGAGTTGGGATGTCTTTGGCAGTACAACCTGGGATACGTGCTATGGAATGGATGTAAGTCCCTAAGAGTACATGCTGAATGTGTGTCCAGTATTTCCTGTGTTTAAAGGTTATAAGACTGAACAGAACACACAAAAAAATTATCACAGCTCTGTCTCTGACACTCCAAATCTAGAAAACATCTCAATCTTGTAATCACAAGTAAAATTTTGTTTCTAAAGCCCAAGGTTAATGTTGACAAAGATTCAGCCTTACTAGAAGAGAGAAAGACCAAGAAAATGACTTGGCTTAGCATCTTGATGATGCCATGGAGTCTAGGCTAGTTATGGAAGGTACAGTTTCTAAATTTACATGAAATCATGAGCAGGGCCTCCCTAGCTGGCGCAAGCTGTTGAGCGCCGCACTGTGAAGCTGTCCGCAGCCTCTGCAGCGCCGGTTCAATCCCGGCCGGCCGGCGAGGGTCCCATCATGGCGCGCAGACCTCTCCTGTCTCGCACCCTGCTCCCCTCAGCAGTATGATTTCGGTCCTTCTGCCTGTTCTGCTCCCTGCTCTGTCTCTGGTGAATCCTCTCACCCTCCTGCGCATCTGGCCTGTACCCCGGTTCTTGTATAAATAAATAAATCAATCATTAAAAAAAAACAAATCATGATCAGCCTCCCATCTGGTAGTTAATTTTGACACTATGTAACTACATTTGGGGAACAGAGCACTAAATGGAGGTCTCCACAGAGCCTTCTTTCTAAGAGAGTGGCGTTTAAGACATTATAATCTCACAGAGTTAGAAATTTGCAATGGTATAAACTCAAAATTACCAGGTCCATTTAATGTGGCCCCTCTTCTCTACTTATTCATTATCTCCAGTTCTCCATTTTCCCTTTGAGTTCCATGTTTCTGGCCTCCCCGTGCTGAGCTGAATGTGGGTCTCATCAACACCCCATGAGCAGGCCTTTACAGTCCTAGGCCATAGAGGGTGCTTCCATTGCTCTTACTGTATAAATGCTTGTGACTACAAAACGTGTCTAAGAAAGAATAATATTTGCCTAGTTGTCATATTAGAATCAGCTAAAGAATTATTCTTAGTGTATTCTTGATTCGGATTACTGTCAATGCTCCAGAACGTGTATTTCTCATGGTCTATGGGAGTCACTTCTTATCCAATAGGCTCCTTAAGTTGCTGTCTCTCCTACCCTTTGAATATTCTGGGACTTGAATAGCATTTATATTAGAGACAGACTAGTAGTATGTGCCACTAGTGCTTTATTCCCTTTTGTTACCCTGTTTCTCCCAGGACTCAGTTGAATTGCTAGAAGTTTAACTTCTTACATCAGTTGCTTTCCTTTTCTAACACATGTACACTGAAATCGAGGACCTTTCTTCCTTTATTCTATCTTTGCTTTCTGACCCAGAAAATAGTTTTTCTAGCATACTTCCTTAGCACTTGATCTGCAGGGTCCCACCTTAGTAAGAGATACAATAAATTCTAAGTCTACCAAAAGCTACACTGTTGAAACAAATCTTGGCCATCTTCTACCCATATTAGATAGTCCCACCTGGCAGATATTATCCCATCAAACATCCAACCTGGGCCTAGATTCCATTGATTATTATTCTGTGTGGTTCCCCATTTTTATTTCTCACTTCTGTTGTGCTTTCTTTAGAATGCCAGTTTCATGAATTTCTCTGGCATGCGCCTTTAAGTCGCAGGCAAAACCTGCTTGCCACCTGCATTGTCTGTCTCTGAATCTAACTCATATCACAATGATTTGAGTTTTTGGTGCTTTTATGTTCCTAGTCTTTCCATCTCAAGTAGCCCAAATTCTTTGTGACTACTTGGTTAACTACCCACCTTGAATGTCCCTTCATTGCTCTGTGGATTCCTCTTCTGCTCCTTTCAGAGGATCTCATTCCTGGATCATTCTGGGATCTGGCTTCTTGCTGGCATGGAGGATGGTTTTAGTGAGAGGTCTTACCCTTTTTACTTGTTTTCTAATTTGCCTAATCATTACTCCTGAACTAGTAAAGATATATTAAACATCTTTACCTTTTTCTAATACTCTCTTTGTGAACTAGAACAATTTGTGCCTATCAAATGTCTCCAAGAGCTCCTGTTGATCTTCCCATATGTCTAGTCTCTCCACTAAACATTCATTTTGCTTCTGTTATAGACTGAATGTGTCCTCCCAAAATCCATGTTAAATGCTAATGCCCAATGTGATAGTATTTGTAAATAGGGTCTTTGGGAGATAATGAAGTCATGAAGGTGGAGGTCTCTTGACTCTAGAATTAGTGCTCTTATAAGAGACACCCAAGTTGATCCCTTGCCTCTTCCATCATATGCAATTTAGTGAGATGTCTGTCTATGAATCAGGAAGTGGCTCTATCAGACATTGAATCTGCAAGCACTTTGATCTTAGACTTCCCAGCCTTTAGAACTGTGAGAAGTAAGTTTCTGTTGTTTATAAGCCTCTCAGTCTATGGTATTTTATTGAAGCTGCCTGAATGGACTAAAAGCACTTGCTAAGCAAATTTTACTCTCTCTTCATGTAATCGTCTTGTCTTCCTTTATTTTTATTTAATTCTTTCATTCCCTTTGCTCATGTAGTCAGACTGAAACATAACTTTCAAATCACTCCAGATCTTTCTTGATTTCTAGAGGAAACTTCATTGCTGGACATGGCTGGCTAGGCACAAACCTATGTTTTGCTCTCAACCCTGGAAAATGACATGTTGCCTTTACCTTAAGAATTTCCATTTCTGGGCCTCCCCTGGTGGTGCAGTGGTTGAGCACAGGGCTGAGAAGCTGCCCGCAGCCTCTGCAGCGCCAGTTCGGTCCCCGGCCCCCGGCAAGGGTCCCACATGGTGCAACAGACCTCTCCTGCCACCCACTGCTCCCCTCAGCAGTGTATTTCATCAGTCTGCCTGTTCTGCTCCCCGCTCTGGCTCTGGTGACTTCTCTCACCCTCCCACGCTTCTGACTGTACCCAGTGCTTGTATAAATAAATAAATAAATCTTTAAAAAAATTTCCATTCCTGTGTATGAATTTATTAATAAAAGTTGCCATCTTTTTATGAGTCAGATTTGATATTAGGATCTCAGAAATCTAAAGCCATGTCAGAATTTGTGTAACAAATCCAGAACCACTTGAAACCACATAGTTGTGCTAATTTTTGAGTCTATAGACAAGCCATGTGACACTTAGTTTTGTCCCAATATTCTCTCTTGGGCTCAAAACAATATAAGTAGAAGAAGATAATCAATATAATACTGCATACACAGAGCTGGCAAAAACAACTTAAAGCCAGAACCTTGTTCACTATCTAAGCTACCATCCCCTCTCGCCTAGATTACTGACTGCAATAGTTCCTAATTCATCTTTCTGGCACCATTCTTGCCCAATAGTGCATCTTCCACAACACTAACAGAATGGTCTTTTTAAAACTTCTATCGGGTTACAATTCAGAGAGTAAAAACACAAGTGATAGAAGGTGATAAAGTTTTTGCAAATCATATATCTCATAGGGCCAAGTATCCTGAATATATCAAGAACTCTTACTCAACAATTAAAAGACTAGTAACCCAATTCAAAAATGGGCAAAGGACTTGGATAAACGTTTTTCCAAAGCAGATATACAAATAGTCAGCACATGAAATGATTCTCCATGTCATTAGTCATCAGGGAAATGCAGATCAAAACCATAATAAGACACACTTCATACCCATGAGGATAGCTATAATTGTTGTAAGACAGCCCCGATATTGAATGGGTTGCCTGGCTGTAGGTCCTCACCCGTGCACTTAAAAGGGACTTATTAATACTCCACTACAGGCACACACAAAAGGTTAATAAAAGGTTTATTTACAAGGGAAAAGGAAATAAGGAAAATGTACAACTCAGGGAGAAAAATAGGGAAATAAAGTCTTTAATGCATCTTACCCGATCCAACGACCTGGAAACCCAAAGTCACTCTCAGAGCTGGCCGGACGCTGCGAGCTTGTGGAGAGCCAAAATGGGGACCCCTCCAAAGCCCATGTGTCTGCCTTTATACCAACTTGGCTGCTTAACCCCACCCTCAGGTCCCAGCTACCTTCCCTTTGGTGGTGATGGGATTTGGAGTTCCCAGTGTCTTTGGCTTTGGCCTGGGGTGGGGGTGGAGTCCACAAAGCCTGTATGGAATTAGCTTTGGGACATCCTTTTCCCCCTAACATAATCACAAAAACAGAAAATAACAAATGTTGGCAAGGATGAAGCAAAACTGTAATCTCATGCATTGCTGGTGGGAATATAAAATGGTGCAGTTACTTTGGAAAAGAATTTAAAAGTTCCTCAAAAAGTTACTAAATGTAGAGTTATCATATGACTTAGCAGTTCTACTCCTAGGTATATATCCAAAAGAAATAAAAGGATCTATCCATACAAAACGTGTACACAAATTCTCATAGCAGCATTATTCAGCCAAAATGTTAAAAAGCCCAAATGTCTTTTAACAGACTAATGAATAAGCAAAATCTATATATACACACAGTTGAATATTATTCTGCCATAAAAATGAAATTCTGTTACATCCTACAGTATGGATGTTCTTGGAAAATTGTGCAGAGTGAAAGAAGATAACATAATACATTGTATGGTTCCATTTATATAAAATGTCCAGAATGGGCAAAACCACAGAGAACAAAAGGAGATTATTATTTGTCACAGACTGGGGTAAGAGATAAGGAGGGGAATAACTGCTAACAGATAGGGGGTTTCCTGTAAGGATGACAGAAATGTTCAGGAATTAGTGACAATAATTACACTCATTATGAAACGTTAAAATCTATGACCTGTACACTTTTAAATGGCAACATTTATGATGTGTGAATTATATTTTAATTTTCTAAAATACTTCTAAGGGAAAACACATCAATTCATGATCTGGTTAAACTCTTCAGTGGTTTCCTGTGTCACTCAGAAAAAAAAATCCAATGTCCTTATGTGGGCCTACAGGCCCTAAATGATATGATCCCTATCTGCCTCCCTTGTCTCATCCTCTATCACTCCATTTTCACTACATTCTAGGCTCACTCAGAGCTTTACACTTAATCTTCCTCCTGCTTAAAATATTTTTTGCCTAGGGCTTCTCAAAGCTACCTCTTTCTTCTCATGAAAGTCTCAGAACAGTGTCACCTCTTCAGAGAGGCCTCCTTCACCTTTCCCAACACTGTCTATAGTATTACCTTTTCTTCTTTTCTTCACAACTCATATCACATCTGAAATTATTCTCTGAGAACAAAGAGGCCTATCAACCATGCCTGGCACCAAGTACATGCTCTAAATATATATGTTGAATGAATGAATGCACAAACCTCACTTGTGTGCCGTGTTAATGCCGTGTTAATTTAGACATTTTGGTAGTGTTTGGGGTGCTGACCAAGCTACACCTGATTTGAATGAGAACTTAAGTACCCCATTCCTGGAAGCAACAAGGCCATGTGTGTAGCATGGGGGGAGGGAAAGGGGAGAGGGGAAGGTCAGAAACAGGAGGAGTGGAGAAATGTACCACATCATCACTTCCAAATTATCCAATGAAAAAATTTAAGTGTTGTGGAAACCATCACAAAACTTTTCAACTGTTATGAAACCAGCTATATAAATTTTGCAATGTAATTCATGATTCTGTTTGCTCTCTAAGAGTTGAGATGCACACACTTGATCTGAGAGTACCAGACATCAAAGGGAACTGGGCTATGGGCCACACAGTGGGGTGTCACTGTAACTGCAGCTCAGAGCAACCTCCTGCTGCAGCTTTGTTTCTGAAAAGGACCAGTGATTAAGAGAGCCCCACAGATCACATCTGCTTTAGGACCCTGGAAGAGGGTAAGCCAGGAGACAAAGGTGGCATAACAGCTACCAAGAATGACATTTAGTAGTGACCATGGTTGTCTCAGGAATGAGGGGCTGTCAGGGTAAGGGGACCATGGGGCTTACATTCACAGACCAAGTGAGGTGTCTTCTGAAGCAGACACCCTAAGGCTTGTGTGAAGGATCTGAGGCCTGGGATATCCATTTTTTGCTAGAGAAGACTAAGCCACGGCTGTTACTTCATCGGTATGAACTAGGGATAGGTGGTTACAAATACAACAGAGGGGACAGTGTTTATTTCCCCTCATTCTAATGAGGGAAATATCCTATTTTTATTCTGAAATGATCTATGAATCATATATGACATAAATTAAGTGGAAGCAACTTTATAGGGGGAGGGTAACCATCTGTCTCGTATATTTTAATGAGTTTGATGATCAGGCAAAAGAAAATGCTTACCTCCAATCTAAGCAAGGTAGATAAAGAACATAAAGATCTCATTTAGATTTATCAGTAGATTATCAAATGAGAGAAAGGTTGTTGAGGCAAGAGCCATGAGAAAGTAAGGTGGTACAAAGGAACAAAAGACTAGTTTGGAAACAATAACCAAGATTGTGAAATGGGAAGAATAGCCCTTTTTTTTTTTTTTTAAAGATTTATTTATTTATTTACACAAGCACTGGGTACAGTCAGAAGCATGGGAGGGTGAGAGAATTCACCAGAGCCAGAGCAGGGAGCAGAACAGGCAGACCGACTGAAAGCACTGCTGAGGGGAGCAGCAGGCGACAGGAGAGGTCTGCATGCCATGTGGGACCCTCGCCAGCAGCCGGGGATCGAACAGGTGCTGCAGAGGCTGCGGGCAGCTTCACAGCCCAGCGCTCAACTGCTGAACCACCAGGGGAGGCCCAGGAATAGCCCTTTAAGCTTGAAAAGATAAAGCTTTGTTATAAATCAGTTTGAACAACTGTGTGCATGCAAAATACTGAAAGTAAGTAAAAGGTTTTTTAGAAAGTTTAAATACAAGAAAGTGAGCAGAACATAATAAGGCCTAGCTTGCACATGGAGGTAATATCTAGGGATGCCTAAGATGGTGAATTATAAGAAGGAAGCTAGTGCTGGCTTGTACAGATTTGAATTTCCAGAACAGCCTGCTAGGTGGCCTCCACTATCAAGCCGACCTGCACTGTGTCACCTGACCAATCTGAAACAGGCTTTCCTTGTGTAAAACCTCTACACCCTCCCAGATCTTACTAAGCCAACCTCAGACTCTGCTTGTCCTCTGGTCCCACCTTCCTTTTCTCTAGCACACACCTCTCAGGCTGCTACTCTCCTCGTCCTGCCTCTAAGCCTTTGTCAGAGATACTACTTAGGCCTGCAATGTGTGCTGTCTCTCATCTGCCTCTTCAGATGGTATCCTGTTGTCAAGGTCAAGCTTACATTTCATTTCCACCATTACTCTTTTTAATTGCTCTTTTCCACAAACTCTTAAAACACAATTGCTCCTTTATGCTGTCAGCTATCATTCACTCCTCCTTTACCTGTTTTAGTAACAGAAACTGAAGGAAGATGAAGAGAGAAATCCACTTTAGATTTCGATTTGGAGGTGGGAGTGGGTAGAGAATGGAGGGAGCATAGCCATGTTGTCCCTTTTGTTGTAGGAAAGGAAACAGGGCCAGCTGTAGCGAGCACCACACTTTCCATGTCATTCTGGCAGTAACAGATGAAGGTTTAAGCTTAGTATCATGATGAATGAAAACTTTATCTGGGTGTTCCAGATAGCGAAAGCTTACTGTGCGAATTTTGGGGTCTCATGCTATACCTACTAAATTAAGGATGTTGGGTGGTAGGCAGTAATTTGTGTTTAGCAGCATGCTAGATGATTCTGATACATGACAATGTTAAAGGACCACTGCTATAGATCATAAAAATTTAAAAATTATTCAACACATGAAACTAGCTCTTTTTTAATTTTTTTAAAGATTTATTTATTTATGCATACAAGAACTGGGGTATAGGCAGAGGTGTGGGGGGTAAGAGTGTTCACCAGAGACAGAGTGGGGAACAGAACAGGCAGACTAACTGAAGTACACTGCTGAAGGGAGCAGCGGGCAAGACAGGAGAGGTCTGCTGCGCTGTGTGGGTTGCTCCCTGGCTGGCTGGGGATCGAACTCATGCTGCAGTGTCTGGCGATAGCTTGATAGCTCTATCTTTAACCCCTGAGCCACCAGGGAGGCCCCAAAACTAGCTCTTTATTACATACTTCTTGCCTTCTTAAACAGAACAGACTAAACATTAAGTGCTCCATTCTTGTGGGGTCAGAATGACCATGAGGAACATTACTCCTTGCCCAGTGCATTGTAACAAGGAGCACAGACAAAATACTTAGGCACCACACTGCCAGGGCCACAGTCCACCTGACTACCTCATTCCAGCAACTGACTGCAACTGTTGTTTGGGTTCATTTATCAAAACAATACAAAGACTGGGGCCTCCCTGGTGATGCAAGGGGTTGAGACGCAACATGAGAGCTGTTGACGGCCACTGCAGCACAAGTTCAGTCCACGGCCCGGGAGCTGCCCACATGGTACGGCAGACCTCTCCTGACTCGCCCACTGTTCCCCGCAGCAGTGTACTTTGATCAGTCTGCCTGTTCTGTTTCCCACTCTGTCTCTGATGAATTCTCTCACCACCCCACACCTCTGGCCTGTGCCCTAGTTCTTATATGCAAGGATAGATAAATCTTAAAAAAAAAAAAAAATACAAAGACTAATTGAAACTGGATCCCAGTATAAAAGAAAACATTTTACCTGCAATTCAGTTTCCTAATCATAGCCACACCTAACAACAATACTGAACTGAGCCATTCTGATGTCACAATCCACTATCTTTTTTCACTGAGGAAATGCTGAGCTTTCCTAGGCAACCCCCGAGATATTTTGGTCCTTAACTGGATTCCACTTATACGATGCAGACTTTGCTGATCCTCCTCCTACTAACACACTGTTCTTGCCACATCCCCGTTTGCCCAAGAACAACTGTTTCTTTCAAGTCATTTAAAAAACTCAGAATCTGCATCTGCAGTTGTTCAAAGTTCAAATTTTACTAAGACATCTCCAGACAACAGCTATGTGGGGTTTGGCTTTTCTTGAATTCACGGAGCTAAGCCTGTCGCCAGCTTCTAACTGCTGAGGGCGGGCACAGCTTTGTGTCTCCCTCCAACCAACCTCTCTGTGCCCGAACCATAGTGAGGCCTTCAGTGAGGTTTATAGCCAGTTCAGTTCCTTTGGGAAGAAGTAGCTTTCAGAGTCCAAACTGAATTGGATTTCCTTGGATTTGCGGATAGACATGTATGATAATTGAAAATACAGTCAAAATGCCTCTCTGAGAGGTTTATCAATGTTCTCCAGAGTGTAGAAGGCACCTATTTCCCCACAGCCTCATTGGCAGAGATAGGATTTCTTTTTCCTATAGATTTCTTAGTGTTCTGTGACATCTTCACATAACCATCACCACTAGGAGAACTTAATCATCTCTCTTCAGATGCTGCACTTCCTTCTCAGATGCAGTTTTTATAATTTGAATTAAAGAGTTGAATCAGGAACTTTGAAACTACTTTTCACAAGTATAAAGTCACAGAACTTGCAACCTAACTATGCTATTTATAATGACCTCTATTCTTTTTCACTTCAAAGACTAGTCAAGAGTTTTAAAATAAGAAGGATAAGATAAATTGAAATGATGCAGTCCCTGTTTGTTTAATAGAGTTTAGTGTCTCATGGTATCTACCTCTATATTCTAAGATATCTTTTTATTCCATTCAAAGAAATATTATTTATTGCAAGTCAAGAGCCTCCCTAATCACGAAACATGGTCCCATTTCTAAGACAGCTGAAATTCAAAAGTTAATCATTAATGCAGGATATTACTAACAGGGAAAATTGGGGGGAGGAAAGGAAATACATAGGATTTTTCTGTGCTTTTTCAACTTTTCCTTAAAACTGCTCTTTAAAAATAGTCTTAATTTTTTAAGTTAAAAAAAAAAAAGAATGGGCTATATAACAAAATCCCTTTTTTTATATTTGAGAAATAGATGCACAGAAAACATGATTCAGCCCAATTTCAGGACAACTGCTTCAGAAACGTCAGACTTACAGCCCAAACTTACATACATTGTAAAAGTTCCTGTATTAGGACACTTTAAGCTACAAAACCCAGCTCAGATAATTATAAGCAATAAAAGGGGCTGTATTGGTTTCTGTGACTTAAAAGTCTGGGGAATTCTCAACCTCAGGCAGAGATGGATTCAGGAACTCGAGCAATCTCATCACACTTTAGCTACAGCCCAATTCCATCTCAGCCTCTCCTTTGTAGCAGGTTCTTTTTCCCTGTGGTGGTTTACTGACATTTCTGGTCACGTGCTTACCTCGGTTCCTGGCAGGCAGGTTGTAGGGGCAGGGTGGCACAGAGCCGGTTCTATGATCCTGCAGACAGGTAAAGGAGGAGTCCTGGAGCCCTCAGTGGCATTCTCAGGCTTTTATTGAGCTTTACATGTAGTGCAGCAATCAGGTACACGGCAGACAGGGGTGAGGTGAGGAAGGAGAGGGGGTCAGGAGACCAGTAGGCCTCCAACCCCCTGGCAAGTCTTCCCTCTGGGCTTCTCTGGCCTTCTTTCTCCCCTTCTCTCTCCAGCTTCTTCTGCTTCTGCTTCTCCTGGCGGATATATCTCAACACTGCTGCCTTCGCCCACAGAAGTAAACAATATAACTTATGACAATGTAACAAATGCTGGTGCCCACCATCAAGCATGCAATCCTAATGGTGGAAGGGCAGAAAACTCTGAAAAATCATTTACTCTACACAGGTGGTGTGAAAGGAGCACTTAACTGAAAACCTATCGTGGGTGCTGACAAGTGGAGTGGGCTTCCCCAGAAGAACCCATAGGCTAAGCACACCAAATAAAAGATAATTATTATATCTTCCCAAGCAATTTAATTCAGAATAACATCAACATTTCCTTGCAGGACAGTACAGATCTTCATGACTAAAAAAATTATTGGAAACATTCCCTGGGTGACTCATCCAGTCTTGCTCACCTGGGCTCTGCTGTCAGTCCACTATCCCCTGTGCTGGTAATACAAAAGCATTCATTTGAACTTGCTGTCTGTCTGGTTTATAGCTTTCCTGGACAGACTTGTTATTTAAAAAGAAAGATACTTAGTGGGTGCTTTGTGCTTTTTAGTGTTATTATCTCATTTAATTCTCACAACAATGCAGATGATGAATCTAATATGGAGAAAGACTGGATACATTGATTCATGCAAAAGTGACAGAGTTGGAATATAAACCTAGGATTTATATCTTCAAATAGTATGCTCTGTCCAAGGTGACAACATGCAAAAGTGACAGAGTTGGAACATAAACCTAGGATTTATATCTTCAAATAGTATGCTCTGTCCAAGTGCACAGGGAGCAGTATTAATATTAAAAATAATTTTGATAAAAATAACTATTATTATTTATTGAGTCCATCCTATGTGCCAGGCAATTTTTCTTGCAAACATTATCTCACTAATTTTTTTTTTTTTTGTGTGTGTGTGTGTATGACCCTCGCCGGCGGCCGGGGAATGAACCGGTGCTGCAGACCGCAGCCTCGTAGCCCAGCGCTCAACCGCTGCGCCACCAGGGGAGGCCCTACCTCACTAATCTTTACAACAGACTACAGATGGGAAATCTGAAGCTCAAAGAAATTAAGTAATTAATCTAACTGCATAGCTAGTAAGTGGACTTAAAACCAAGTACACCTGAGAAGCCAATTACAAAAGGCTATTATATATTGTATAACTTCATTTACATAACATTCTCAAAATGACAAAATCATAGAACTAAAGAATAGATTATGGTTGCCGGGGATTAAGGATTGTGTAACTATAAAGTGGCAGCAGGAGGGGAGTCTTTCTGGAGATGGAATAACTCTTGATTGTGGTATCTTGACTGTGGTTATGCTTACATAAATCTACACATGTGATCAAATAAATAGAATCATACAGATGCATTATGCCAATGTCAATTTTCTGGCTCTGATATTGTAGTATAATTGTATAAGATGTGACCAATGGCAGAAACAAGGTGGAACCTCTAATATGGTACCTGTTTATCATCTTTGTAACACCCTGTGAATCTGTAATTATTTCAAAATTTTTAAATTAAAAAGGTATATTTGATCCTAAAGTACAGTTCTTTCAGCTTTATTGAGATATAATGGACATAAAAGTCTATGTTCTTAATTGCTGTCCTGTATTATATGGCTTCATTATCTCGGACTGAGACCAGCAAGTAAGCAGAGTATAGCCCCTAAGACACAGAATCTGACTATACAAATTAAGGTGTTATTATCATTGAGAGTACTAATATGAAAATGTCAATTCTCTAAGAAGTTAACCTTAAATCCGTTTTGCTTCCTGCTTTCCAGTGCATAATAAATCAAGCAACTCACTTTGCTCCATATGTGTGTACTAGGCCCGGTTATGCACCTCAGCAATTTGCTTGGCCCCCATCCCACTTCTGCTTCTTGCTGCCACTATCTCATAAAAACAGCCATGGCTCCTTGGAGAAACATCTGATACCAAGAGTGAGGCAGGGCAACGCAAGTTGAAGCATCCTCCAGTGCTCAAAAAAACAAAAGGAGAGTGGATGTCAAAGAGATGTGGGATCAGTGGGAAGGAACTCCCAAAACACACCTAGGAGAATTTGAGGGCAGAAGTAATGTAGATTGGGTTATAACTCAAAGTACACAACAAATGTCCAGGAGTCCATGCTGATATATATAAGCAAATGAATGAATAAATAAGAAGAAAAAGAAGAAAAGACAAATCTTCCTTCTATTAAAATTGCAAATAATTTTTATACATACTTCCTCTCCAGGAGGTGGAGCTTAAACTCTCTCCCCCCCCCCCCCTTGAGTGATTTGCTTCCAAAGAACTGAGAAAAGGGAGAGAGTTCATTTACAGTGAAGTAACCTGGCTAAAACTACCTTAACTAAATGACCAAGGTTGGGCCTCCCTGGTGGTGGAGTGGGTTGAACACAGCGCTGTGAAGCTGTCTGCAGCCTGTGCAGCGTGGGTTCAATTCCCGGCCGGCCAGGGAGATTCCCACATGGTGGGGCAAACCTCTCCTGTTTCACCTGCTGCTCCCCTCAGCAGTGCTTTTAGTCCGTTCTGCTCCCCGCTCTGTCTCTGGTGAATCCTCTCACCCTCCTGTGCCTCTGGCCCAGAGCTCTTGCATAAATACCCCAGCTCTTGTACAAATAAAAATAAATCGAAAAAAATTTAAATGAATAAATAAATAAATGACCAAAGTTAACATAGTCAATCAAAAGTCATACTAAGAGCATATATCTCTGATTGATCAGATGAGAATGCTACTTCACTTCTGTGGTCATTTGTCCCAAAACCCATATACCAGTCTAACCAAAATAAAAAATCAAACTGGGGCCTCCTTGGTGGTGCAAGGGTTAAGACGCAACCTATGAAGTTATATGCAGCCTCTGCAACACGAGGTAGATTCCCAGCCAGCCAGGGAGCAACCCACATGGCACATCAGACCTCTCCTGACTCACCCTGCTGCTCCCATCAGCAGTGTACTTAGATCAATCTGCCTGTTCTGTTCCCCATTCTGTCTCTGGTAAATCCTCTCGCCACCCACCCCCCCCCACACACACACCTCTGGCCTGTACCCCAGCTCTTGTATGCATGAATAAATAAATCTTTATTAAAAAAAAACAAACCGACAGCCATTTTACAAAATTCTTAATTATTTCTCCCAAATGTCAAGATCATGAAAAACAGGGAAAATCTAAAAAATTGTCACAGATCAGAGGAAGCTAAGGAGACATGGTGATGAGATGTAATATGGTGTCCTGAATGAGATCCTAGAACAGTGAAAGCACAAAGCTGGGGAAATCCAAATGAAGTCTGGTGTTAATAGCAATGTACCAATGTCAGTTTCTTAGTTGTGACAAATGTACTTTGGTCTTGTAAGATGCTATCCGCAAAACTGATTGAGGGTCAGAATTGAGTTCTGTACTATCTTTGCAACTTTCTTATCACTCTAAAGCCATTCTAAAATTAAAAGCTAAAAAAGGAAAAGATTCTAACTAACCAGGTATATGTAATGTAATTAAAAGACAAACACCAGAAAGGAGAAATACTTCATACAGATTCAACAGAAAAGGAGAAAAGATGTAGTACTTATTTTTCACATTAATTATTGTATACTTCCTTTTTAAATATATGATGGTGTCACTTAAATATTATAAATGAAGAGAAAAAGTAGAGAAGTAAAAAAGAATAAGAGGCCTGACAGGATTAATAAGAGTTCAGAGGCACTGAGCAGGCCCAGCAAGGTCGGGAGCCTACACTTGGGCTGAGCACAACCTGCTCAGCCTCTTTTCCTGTCAATACGTGTTTTGCTCAGCTGTGACCCAGATGGAACCAAGCTCAGTAATTCAGAAAGAGACATTTTGATGTATGAGGGAAGCCATTAAGATCTAGAAAGGTGATATCTCCTCCAGCTACATATCCTCAGGACTATCTGGATCAAAACCTCCTTCTTGATGGAGGTAGAGCAAAGCCAACCTGTTCTTTGCCCTGCTACTGCCCAATTATCTCAGATGAAAAATATTTTAAAACATGCAAACCACGGTGTAATTTTCCCTTTCATGGATGGTGGCACTAATTCATATCTAGAAACTACTTAAAAAATAATTACTCCCACCAATAGCACTGATTTTAATAGATCCCTGCAGCTTAAGTGACTACAAATATCACTTTAGAGGAAAACATTACATAAGAATTTAAAACTTAGTTAATATTTATTTTCATGTTATAAACTGATAATCATATAAAGTTTATAATTTTGAAAACCTTAGCTGATTTTATCATCATATCAACCCAGTCACAGAATAAATATATTTTATAAATAAGAATATATTTTATATATTTTATAAATAAGAGGGTCTGAATAACTAAGTAAGTGGTTAAATGAACAGCTGGTAAGTAATTGATTGAGGTTTAGAAGTTTAGAATCCAAATTATCTGACATCAGTTCTTGACCCAATGGTGGTCACGCCCTACTCAGCCTGCCTGTTAGGTCCCTTCATAAGCTCAAAGCTTCCAGTTGAAGGGGGTGAAGGTACATTTTCAAACATTCTGGGGTTGGGCCTCTCATGTAGGAGGTGAGGTTACCTTGCAGTTCACACTGTCCTCATCAGGTGCTGTCAACATCAGGGATTGGCCTTTGTCATAGCCAGTTTCATGAACAGCATGAATTCCCGGAATGTTGGAGGTTTCTTACATGGCATTTGATACACTTCCAATGAAGGATATGTTATTGGAGATTCTGAGATTTGCTTTAAAATAATCCAGGAGGAGGCGCCTCCCCGGTGGCGCAGCGGTTGAGCGCTGGGTTGCGAAACTGCCCACAGCCTCTGCAGCGCCGGTTCGATCCCCGGCTGCTCCCCAGCCACCTGAGGAGGGTCCCACATGGCGCGCAGACCTCTCCTGCCGCCCGCTGCTCCCCTCAGCAGTGTACTTCGGTCCTTCTGCCTGCTCTGCTCCCCGCTCTGGCTCTGGTGAATTCTCTAACCCTCCCGCGCTTCTTTTTTTTTTTTTTAAAGATTTATTTATTTATTTATACAAGCACTGGGTACAGTCAGAAGTGCGGGAGGATGAGAGGATTCACCAGAGCCAGAGCGGGGAGCAGAACAGGCAGAAGGACCGAAGTACACTGCTGGGGGGAGCAGCCGGCGCGGCAGGAGAGATCTGCGCGCCATGTGGGACACTCCCCGGTGGCCGGGGATCGAACCGGCGCTGCAGAGGCTGCGGGCAGTGTCGCAGCCCAGCGCTCAACTGCTGCGCCACCGGGGAGGCCCGTCACGCTTCTGACTGTACCCAGCGCTTGTATAAATAAATAAATAAATCTTAAAGAAAAAAAAAACAAAACTTAGGCATCACATCGTCTTTAAATAAATGAATGAATGAATGAATGAATGAATGAATAAATAAATAAATAAATAAATAAATAAATAAATAAATAAATAAATAAATAAGATAATCCAGGAGGCAGCAGAGGGGAAAGAGGGTACCAATGACATAGGAATGGCCATAAATATGTAGGAACTGGTAGGTACAGATAAGAAATATGACCTTCTAACATAATGTTAAAGAGATGAGTACATAAGGCATCATTATATGATTTTTTTCTACTTTTGTATGTTTGAAAATTTATAGAATAAAAAGTTAATACATTAACAAATACATATTTTGAAGAACATAGCTAATCAGTTAGGATAGGCAGGCTCACTTTTTTAATACAGAGACCTTAAAAGACTCAAACACAATGGAAGTTTGCTTCTCTTTTTTTTCCTTTTTCTTTTTTCTTTTTTTTTAATTTTATATATTTTATTTTTCATTTTTGCACAATGTATGCATTTTCATCTTGGTTATAGTCCCCATACAGTTCCCACACCACCCCCCCTTGTTTTGATCCTATTCCCTTCTCCCCGCCACCCATAGTGTGTTGGTTTATAGTTGTTTGTTGATTTTTTTTCAAAATTTATTTTTTTATTTTTTTAATTTAAATTTTATTTTTATATTCCCCATACAATTACAACCCCCTTATTTTGACCCCAAGCCCTCTTTTCCCTGCCCTCCTCCCCCTATAGAGTGTCTCTGGTTCATAGTTGTTTGTTGATTTTGATATTTTCTTTCTTATACTTATTCTTTTTCCTGGTCCCTTCTTTAAGTTTTCTAGATTCCTGCTATGAGTGAGACCATCCAGTATTTTTCTTTTTCTTTCTGGCTTATTTCGCTGAGCATGATCCCTTCCAGCGCCATCCATGTTGCTGCAAATTGCATGTGTTTATCTTTTTTGAATGCTGAGTAATATTCCATGGTGTATATGTACCACATCTTCTTGATGCAGTCATCTATTTTGGGGCATTTGGGTTGTTTCCAAAGCTTAGCTATTGTAAACAGTGCTGTTATAAACATAGGGGTGCAGGTGCTCTTTGGAATTGATGTTTCTGTGTCCTTTGGGTAAATACCTAGGAGTGGAATTGCTGGATCATATGGAAGCTCTATGTTTAGTAGGTCCAGAAATCTCCACACGGCTCTCCATAGTGGTTGGACCAGTTTGCACTCCCACCAACAGTGCAAGAGAGTTCCTTTTTCTCCACAACCTCGCCAACATTTGTTGTTGCTAGTTTTCTTAATATGTGCCATTCTCACTGGTGTAAGATGGTATCTCATTGTAGTTTTGATTTGCATTTCCCTGATTACAAGTGATGTTGAACATTTTTTCATATGCCTGTTGGCCATTTGCATTTCCTCTTCAGAGAAGTTTCTTTTTAGCTCTTCTGCCCATTTTTTGACAGGATTATTTTCTTTGTTTTTGGTGAGTCTCATCAACTCTTTGTAGATTTTTGTGATCAGTCCTTATCATTAGTGTTGTGTACAGAAATGTTCTCCCAGTCGGTGGGGTTTCTCTTTGTTTTTGTTATTGTCTCTTTTGCTGTGCAGAAGCGCTTTAATTTGATGTAGTCCCAGCTGTTTATCTTTGCCTTCACTATCACTGCTTTGGGTGATGTGTCTGTAAAGATGTCTATGGAAGTTTGCTTCTCTTAACAGATGGTTCAGGAGGAGGTTCAAGCCTGAAAGAGTAGAAGTTTTGCTCCATGAAGTCACTCAGGGACCCTGCCAGGTTCTGCCATATTCAACACATGGCTTCCAAGGCACTCTACTTGTCATCACCCTGGCCCATAGAAAGGAAAAAGGGAGCAAGTGTACAGTCTCTTGAAAGCACAGACCAGAAGGGCATATAATACTCTGCTCCATTCCACTAGCAAAAGCACATGACACTCTTAGCTGCAAAAGAGTTCAGGCATTGTGGCTCATTGCTGACAACCATAACCTAATTATAGCTCTGTAAAGGGTTAAGATTTTATTCCATGGTCAGGGAAAACATGTAACTTGACATGTGTTCTAGAAATATTGATGTACCCCCCCACCCCCCACTTCCCCCCAACCCCCCCCCCCGTGGCGCAGTGGTTCAGCGCTGGGCTGCGAAGCTGCCCCAAGCCTCTGCACTGCAGGTTCCATCCCCTGCCACTGGGGGAGGGTCCCACATGGCGCACAGACCTCTCCTGCCGCACCCACTGCTCCCCTCAGCAGAGTATTTCATTGGTCTGCCTGTTCTGCTCCCCACTCTGGCTCTGTTGAATTCTCTCACCCTCCCGTGCTTCTGACTGCACCCACTGCTTGTATAAATAAATAAATATTTTTTTAAAAAAAGGAATTGATCTGTCCTCATTGTGAAGAATGAAGTAGAGGAAAACAAGGTTGGAGGAAGAGACTGGTTAGGAGACTGCAGTAAACTAGACTTGAGATGATGCCATCTAAAACTAAAGCAGTAGAGGGCCTCCCTGATGGTGCAAGGGGTTAAGCCTCAGCACTATCAAGCTATCAGCAGCCACTGCAGCACGAGTTAGATCCCTGGCACCAGGGAGCTAATCCACATGAAGCAGCAGACCTCTCCTGTGTCGCCCACTGCTCCCCCAGCAGTGTATTTCAGTCAGTCTGCCTATTCTGCTCCCCACTCTGTCTCTGGTGAATCCTCTCACCCCCTATACCTCCGGCCTACACCTCAGCTCTTCTATGCATAAATAAATAAATCTTAAAAAAAAAAAACTAAAGCAGTAGCGATTAATTGAGAGGTATTTGGGAAGTAGAAGTGGTAGGACTTGAATCACTGGCTAGCTAAGCAAAGAGGAGTGAAGAGTGAAGGATGACAACCAGTTTCTGACTTGAGTAATCCTGCTGACCATGATGTCATTCATCAAGAGATAATACAATGAAGAAGCAATTTGCTAGTTTGAGGGGTTTTGAGGAGATGAGAGAAGGAAGCCAATGTGTACTATTTTGTCCACCCTGGTTTAAAGTGCTTATGAGTCACTGAGTAGAAAGATTCAGAATGTAGTTGATATCTAGTAGTAATTATCCTGAAGAAATAAATTTGGAAGTCAGCATTGTGCAGTTATTAATTAAAGCCACGGGTATAGAGAAAATCTAAAATCATCCCTGAATAAAATGTACAATAAGATTAAATACAAACTTGGCATAGAGCACTGAAGACTACTCATCTTTAAATGACCTGCAGCAGAGAAAGAAGGTCCCTTAACGATTACTGAAGAGGAACAGAGGAAGATGGAAGGAAATCAGAAATATTATGAATATAGAAGTTAAAAGAAGAATTTTTTTTAATTATTAGGTGAAACTAGCTCCTTGCAGCTTAGAGGTCATCACGGAAGTTTTGGTGATCTTGGTGGGAGCACTAGTAGAGGAGGTGATGCCAAATTTCAGGGGTTGAGGACTGAATGGGAGGCAAGGGAAAATGGGGAATTCACTTCCCTTTTCTATGGACTGCTACAGAAACAAATTAATCAGAGTCCTAGTTTTAGATACTAGTTTAATTAGAGTCCTAGTTATAGTCACTAGTTTAAGCAGAAAGGGATTTGTTACAAGATGTTTCTTAGCTTATAGGATATTTGGGAGGGCCTTGGAATCAATCTCAGTTATTGCACAGCCTTCTGGTTCAAGAGAAATACCCAACCACATCATGAGAATATTCTGGCAGCTATGTCCTTGCTGCCACCATCCACTGCTTGATACCTATGGATCCAGGATCTGGTCACCGACACTCCACATAGCTGCAGCAGAAAAAGCAAATCCTCTTCTGTGCTTGTTAAAAGAACTATGCAGCCTTGTGATGCTCACTTCTGCCTGCCAAGTCTGGCAAGGGTGCATCTGCCTTCAGGAAGCATTAGTAAGTGTGTGTAAGTAAGGCTTCAGAAAGCCTTCAAGTGTGTCTTGGAAATTTAATGTTTCGCTTTCCAGCTTCTAAAGCACAGGAAGGATTCTACAATGGGTTGCAAATGTATGGAGTGTGTCAGCTGGTAATATTTGCCACTGCCTATTCATTTGGCTATTCACCATCCAATTATCTTTGTCTCCACATGTAAAATTTCACACCACAAATTGCAACAAAAACATGTTCTTGACTTTCGTAATGTAGTTATTTCTTGTAGAAAGGAAGTTATATTTATTCATCATCTCCCTTTGATACACAGAATTTCATCAATAACTTCATTTTTCCTTAGGTAATGTTTCTTCCTGGTCTGGTTAAATCACAACTTGGTATTGATGTCCTAAAGTCTATGGAATAAGTTGTGAAGTTGACCACAAATTAAAAGGGCAAGATAAAAAAAGAACAGAACAAGGAAGAAAATAACATAAGACCACTTACTACAGCTGGTGTTTACTTCCTTCCACCACTATGTATTCCATGCACCCTGTACTCTCAACCAAAAGCTTACATAGTTGCAATTGTTTATCTGACTAGATAACCTACATCTTTCTTCCTAAAAATTCTTTTATGATACTGACATAGATTCCTGAGGTTTTCCCTTTGACTTTTGTCACTGAGCATAGTAATAGGAGGAAAGGATGTCGAAGGTTCTAAATGTGCTTCTCTCAATGCCTCCCTGGTGGCGCAGGCAGTTGAGCTTCAGCTCTGTGAAGCTGTCCTCAGCCTCTGCAGCACAGGTTCGATCCTGGGGAGATACCCACAAGGCGCGGCAGACCTCTCCTTTCTCGCCTACTGCTCCCCTCAGCAGTACATTTCATCAGTCTGCCTGTTCTGTTCCCCTCTCTGTCTCTGGTGAATCCACTCACCTTCCTGCACATCTGGCCTGTACCCCAGTTCTTGTATAAATAAATAAATCTTAAAAATAAATAAATAAATAAATGTGCTTCTTTCATTCCTTTTCACATAGCTGTATGTAGCAAACATTGTGCCATAGGAGTGAAGAAACATTTTATCCTGGGCCTGTCAGGGAAGGTTTCATTAACACAGACACACACACACGATTTTAATAGGTGATTTGAATTTTTGAGGAGAAAAAGAGAAAAGTACATTTCCAACAAAGGAAACAGCAAAGGTAAAGGCATCGATATGCATGACAAATTTGGAAAAACCCAATCCAGCAAGTTAAGAATGCAATATGCATGGAAATGCTTATGGGAGCAGAATACCGAAAGGACAGTTCATGTTGCTGAGGAATGCATTGAGAAGCCACTGAAAGTGTACGAAAGGGAAGAAAGAAGTTCCACTCATGTTTAGGAAGAGGATATGTTTGGGCAATCTGAAAACATAGAAATCACAAGCTTTGAAGTTAAGCAGACATAGTTTGAATCTTGCTTTGTAATCACCAGTAGTGCTGTTTGGGGCAAGACACTTGACTTCTCTGTTTCTCGATTTCATCATGTCAGAGTTGACAAATGAAAGCACACAACACTTGCAGGGCACAAAGTAGAAGCTAATAAATTATAGGCATTTTTCTTTTTATGACACTGTGGAGGGTGTATTAGGAAGATAGAATATTGGATACATGGGCAAACTCAGGCACTGGTAGGGAGTCTTAAGTGAGAGGACTAGATTGTAAGTGACGACTGTGGGAACAGAAAAGACAAGATATGAAGATATGAGCATCTTGTGGGGGGATGCCAAAGGTCCCACAATGCTGAGGACAGCCCTCAACAACAAAGAATCACCTGGCTAAAAGTAGTGTGCAGCGTCACTGAACTGATAGAAAGAGATCAGAGGAAGCTGTATGACTTTACCTCAAAATTTTTTCATATTATGGAATATTTAAAATGTTCTTAAAATGGAATAAACAACACATACTTAGAACCAAAATTTAACAGAAATTCACCACATGGCTCTTTTGCATCAAATAGAAGGAGGTGTAGCCAGGAGTCCCAATAACCCTTGGGAAATACCCTAACCCTCTAGGACTGAGAATCTGATAGAAGAACACTTAAATTCTCAGGTAAAAGTCCTATGTTCCTCTTTCATACAATTTGAAAATGGAAAGTATCTGAAAGTAATAATTAAATTAAAAGGAAGTCTTTTTTCCTCAGCTCATTAAGCAACATTAATGAATATCATTTAGCTGGCATATCTGGAAAAGAGACAAAAATTGCACTGTGCTATGATGAAAATTGTCAATAAATGGGATATAGCATTTAGATGTGGACTTTGCTGAAATAGAATCAGATAGAACCCAATCTAGTCTTTCTAGCCCCACATAGAGCCATGATAATCTGATATTGGTGAAAGATTCAGCAAGTATGGACATGACCCAACATCTGTATACCACTGTGCACATGATTTCTCCCATAGGATGCCACAAATATAAATGATAAAAATCAAGTGACTCCTTCAGGCTTTTAGTGAATATTAACGCTTAATGAGATAAGTAGAGAAATGCAGACACGAGGAGGTCAGACAGGCTTACACACTAGCACAGGGACTGTTCCTGTAATCAGGTTGATTCAAATTCACAGCACAGCAAATTTATGACAGTCACTCCTGGGCAGGTAATACTACACATGTAAAATCTGTAAATTCCAAGGATATTTTGTACATGTATTAAATCACAGTACCTAACATGGCTCCCTTCTTGGATCCATATCTACATACCCTTTCAGATCTTATTTATTACGTATGCATATATGAAAAACATTTTAATCCCAAAGGATCCAGTTGCCTCAAGAAGAATTTTATGTGGATTATTTTATGTCTGTGGTTTAACATGCTCATGAAACCATGTAAAACATTAGTCAACAGCCACATATATAGTTACTGAGCATGTGGAACATGACTAGTCTAAATTGGGATATTCTGTGAGTGTAAAAAAGCACATAGGTTGGGTCTGCCTGGTGGCTCAGGGGTTAAGACACAACCCTTGAAGCTATCCTCAGCCACTGCAGCATGAGTTTGATCCCAGGCTAAGGAGATACCCACATGGTGCAGCAGACCTCTCCTGCCTTACCCGCTGTTCCCCTCAGCAGTGTACTTCAGTCAATCTGCCAGTTCTGTTCCCCACTCTGTCTCTGGTGAATCCTCTCACCGCCCACACCTCTGGCCTGTATTCCCATTCTTGTATGCATAAATAAATAAATCTTAAAAAAAAAAAGCACATAGGATTCAAAGATTTTTTTTAATGGAAATTATCTCATTTTACTGCATTGGCTATATTAAAATTCATACATTTTTGATATTTTGGATTGAATAAAATGTATTATTATAATCAGTCTCACCACAGGTCAAGGTCCCAGAAAAATCCAGAAATGAGTCCCAGATAAACCGGCTAATGTCATCTGCACTCCTCTGTGGCTCAGTTTATTATTAGTTGTTTTTACTTTATTATTAATAAATTAACTTATTAATGAATAGTGAAGAAATCTAGGTCGACTCCATTTCTTTTCTTACTAAATTAGATTACTTAAGGCTTAAAATCGAGATCCAAAATCACTTTTGGAAAAGTCCAACTCAGAACCTAGGACTTCTGTTTTCATTAAAATCTATTTTAAAATATTTTCTCCTTTGGCTCTATGTTAGTGCTATATTGGCTCAATGGATCCAGTTATGAGAACTTAAAAACAACTTGCTGGGCCTTCCCAGTGGCACAGCGGTTGAGCGCTGGGTTGCAAAGTTGCCCGCAGCCTCTGCAGCGCTGGTTCGATCCCCCGCTACTCCCCGGCCACCAGAGGAGGGTCCCACATGGCGTGCAGACCTTCTGACTGTATCCAGTGCTTGCATAAATAAATAAATAAATCATCAAATCCTTAAAAAAAAAAAAGCAAAAACAAAAACAAATTGCTGACAAAGTCATCTTTTTTCCTAAAAGACTGTTTTCAACATTCTTTTTTAAAATTGAGATATAATTGACATATAACATTATATTAGTTTCAGGTGTACAACATAATGACTTGATAGATGTATATATTGCATAATGATGACCAAAGTAAGTGAAATTAACATCCAACACTACACATACTTAAAAATTTTGTATCTTGTCATGCCAACTTTCAAGATACAATTTCTTAACAAGGTTCAAATACACAATACAATATTATTAAGCATGCTGTACATTTTAGCATTCATTTAATTTGATGTTTTGAGCAAAAAAATTCTAGGGGTTGGGAAGTTTTCCAGGATGATCTACACCATACTACATAACATTTGCACATTCTCCAATTTGCTTAATATTTCATATTTGTGATTTTCAACCAGTGTGGAATGGGCTTGAGCTGTATACTATAGTTTGGGAAACTAACCACAATAATTGAATTATCAAGTCTGCACCTATCCACCTCTAGTGCACACAGTCACACACATGCACACAGCACCAGGGGCTGCATCACAATATCTCGGACTTTATCCTTTTCCATTATAGTTCCTTCTCATAGTAAAACAATTCATCCACCACTGAACAGATTTTATCAAACTTAATTTTCTTGGGTTGTGCTAGAAAAACAACAGTCATATTCAACACACTTTTAAAAATTACACATGCTTCCTCACTTTGAGAATGATTGTTCTGAGTTTACCATTCAATAGTTCTGTTAACAGCATCTATTTCCTAAACATGATGGCAAAATTCCAATTTATAATAATATAACATGACATTACCAAAGATTGCTCTAATCAATTTTGGGTGACATTCTGCATAAGTATAATATATTCTACGTAAGTATAATATATTGTGACATTTGCTGCCACTGATTCAATTCACTTTTATGGTTTTGGCTTCCAAAAAAAGTTTTATTTGCTTTTTACAAAATCATACTTAATGTAGTAAGATACCACAGTCTGGACTGAAATTGCAGGATCTGAGATTTAAATTGTAATTCTTTCCTGAAGCCACAAAATTATAAAATAAAAATTTCATATTTTATTTGAAGTAATCACCTTTACTGAAAGCACTCAACATTTACTACTTAAAATACTCTATTTATAATAATGATGTAAGAACTATATAAAATAAAATTAAATATTAAAAATACTTTGTTGATATACTTTCTAATTTTTTTTCTTGAATTCTGTTGCTTCTTTTTTGAATTCTAATTTTTTTCATTTCTTACATATGTTCCTTAATTTTTTTTTACCTTATTTTGAAAGTGCTTAGGACCTGCTTTTTGAATATGTCTCTATGGCATGCACTTATGGTCTATATGGGTGTTATTTTACTCCCTACTCTTTTTTCTTATACTAACTTTGTATGGCATCTGTCTTGATATTTTTCTGTTGCTCATTTTTATGTGAATTTAGTTTTCTTGAACTTTAAGTCGGACTTTTGGTTCTGATAGCTTTTTTTAACTTTTGGTCATTGAAAATACAGCAGCATATTTTCAGAGGCTTCCTCACTGTTTCCTTCTTACATGTCAGCCTAGCCCTTCTTTTGCTTTCTTCATCATCAATGCCCTGATGAATTTTGGTTGTGCCCCCTCATACTCCTTGGTCTCAGGCCCCCATCTTGAAGTGAAAATTATGGGTCATGTTGAGGAGTTCGTGCTATTAAGCCAGCCTGGCTCCTGTAAATCTTCCTTGAGATCCTCAGTTATCTGATCACCTACCAGCAGTGTGGCCTTGCCTAAGTTGCTCTACTTCTCTGTGCCTCCATTTCCCCATCTGTAAAATGAATAAAGTAATAGGATGATGAGTTTTCATTCAAGGTTGTTAAAACATTGTTTGACACTAGGTGACTATTTTTTGGATGTTTGCTTAATAAGTAAAATATCTATAACTTCTCTTTTTTAAATCAAATTTTAGTGATCTGCCATTCATCTATGTAATTATGTAATTTGGTGAGTACAACTGCACACATCAACTTTTACACATGCTACAATTACCCTCTACTACCACTTAAACTTCTATTAAGGAAATCATTGGGAAAACGGATTAATTTAAACCATAACCATTGGTGACTTAGTTACACTCTGGTTATATAAGAGAATAAACTTAAAACATTTGGGGTAAAGAGGTATCAAACCAGCAGCTTATTCCCAAAGAGTTCAGAGAAAGAGGGAGAATGTGAAAGTGTATGTGGTAAAATATTAACATTTGAGGAAACCAAGTGAACAGTATATAGGCGTTCTTCATACTATTCTCTTACAGCTGAAATTGTTTCCAAATAAAAATAATTTTAGGGCCTCCCCTGGTGGCACAGTGGTTGAGCGCTGGGCTGTGAAGCTGCTCTCAACCTCTGTAGCACTGGTTCGATCCCCGTCCGCCGGCGAGGGTCCCACATGGCACGCAGACCTCTCCTGCCGCCTGCTGCTCCCCTCAGCAGTATACTTCATCAGTCTGCCTGTTCTGCTCCCTGCTCTGGCTCTGGTGAATTCTCTCACCCTCCTGCACTTCTGACTGTACCCAGTGCTTGTATAAATAAGTAAATAAATTAAAAAAAATTCTTTTAAGGTGGGCTACTAGGAATAGAAAGACAGTAATATTAATATCCTGGAGGTTTTCTTAGATCACTTATGACATCCCTAAATGTTACACATGGAAAACAAAAGCAAAAAAGTTGGAGGCTTATCATGCCTCAAATATTTGGGAAGTAAAGCCAGTACAAAATCACTCCTCAGAAAGGAGTTGGTGTACTAATGTTTGATATGATGAGCTATCATTTCATAATTGCAGAACAAATGATGTCCTAAAGCTAATAACTCAGGTTTAGGCCATTAGGAAGCAGGCACTATCAAAGTGGCTCAGAGATGAGTCATTATGCTCGTTTACCATGTGGGACAACCATGGTGCTTGCAATCTGTGGGCGGGATTTATACTGAGATGATCTAGTATAATCTTTTTGAGGAGCAATCAAGTAGTACAGTTGACCCTCCACATCTGGGCTGCATCTGTGGATTCAACCAAACACAGATGGAAAATTATGTACTATGTAGTTAGGCCCATGATGGTTACATCTGTCAGAATGTGTACAGACTTTTTCTTGTAGTTATTCCCTAAATAATACAATGTAACACCTATTTACATAGTTCTTAGCTTCTTGGCCTTTTGGCGAAGATCAAGTTTACATAGCACTTCCATTGCATTGTGTATTATAAATAATCTAGATATGATTTAAAATATAAGGAAGGATGTATGTAGGTTATATGCAAACACTGCTCCATTTTATATAATGAGATTCTTGGATTTGGTATGAAAGGGGGTGGTCCTAGATTGACAGTATCCCCCATGGATACCACAGGATGACTGCACGTATCACATTTTAAATGTTCATACTCTTGACTCAGCAATTCTATTACAAGGAAATAGTGGGGCATATAAACAAAGATGTATATTCAAGGATGCTCACTGTATCACAGTAAAGAAATGTGTCCATCATAAGGAGATTGATTAAATGCATTATAGTTTATTCATACAAAATAATATTCTTCAGCCATTATGAAGTATGAAATAAATGACAGGGAGCAATATCCCTAATATATTGAATGAAACCAGTTCCAGAATAGTATGTATAGTATCATCCCATGTATTTACATTAATTATTTACATTTTTAAATAGAAATACTATATAGATTTTTTTAAAGATTAAAGAAGGCATGTAAAAAGAATTATGGGTAGGTAGGGAGTTAGAAAAATATATACTGTATTATTCATGGCAGACTACATAATTTGGAAGGCCCAGGCCAAAACAAAAATGTAGAGCCCCTTGCTTAAAAATTAAGAATTTCGAGATGGTAACAACAAAACATTAAGCCAAGCATGAGGGCCTTTCTAAGTGTGGTGTCCTATGCAACTATACAGGTCCATGAAGCTGGCTTTGGCTATATACTATATTGTATGCCTAGATACATATTACACTCTACTGTACATTATACTGCAAAGTATATCTAAGATGTATATTACATTAAGTGGTAGCATATGGATGAGTGGGTGGAAATATACATCTTATCTCTATCTTATCTCTCTGCCCCTTCCACACACACACACACACACACACACACACACACACCTTTTTGTCATTTTGGGTATTATAATAAGGACAATACTTTGTGATAAAGTTGTGTTTAAGTTATTCCTAAAAGAAGCTAGCACATGAAGGTGTTGAGAGTAGCCATTTTCTAGTACACCACTTTGAGTCCCTTTACATTCCACAAGAGTGCCTCCAAGAGGACTGACAAGAGAGGCAATGAGGAGACACATGTGCAGCTCTTAAAAGACTTCTATTGCAAATTTAATTACCTCGAAGGAGGTTCCATGATAATAACTATCTGGACAGATAAATAACAGGTAATTCCCCCCCTCTTTTTGTGTGGTAAGTACAAGTATAAGAAAAAAATAAAAACAAAAAATATAGAGAAATTTCCTGCCTCTAGAAATTAGATGGTTATGCTAGTCACTGTTATTGATAAATATTTTTCTACTGTTCTGAATGGTTCTATAATATTGTTGAGTTAATCAAGCAATAGTATTACTAGTCATTGATTCACTTGATCTTTCTACAAGTCAAGTATTTCCTCTAGTGCTTCTATTTATAAGTAGAAAACCTGAGATATCTAATTTGGGATCAGCATGGTAGCTTATATTCATCCATGTAGAACATCAAGGTTTGATTAGGCAATCTTAGGGCTGTAGCCAAAAAGCAAAAGAACAAGACATTCTAATACCTAATGGGATCTAAATAAGATGGCCTAACACTTACCAGTTTCTGATTCTCATTAGTTATAAGAATAGCAACCTTTAACAGAGACTAATGAGTTCTGGGACAAGCATATAGGTGAAAAGACAAGGCTATCCAGGATTCAACCAAGTTGGAAAGAGGTGACAAAAACATTAAAAGAACTGTTATAGATTTTTCTGAAGTCCATAATAAGGTAATGAGTGCTAACTAAATCTAAATGACATATTAGAAGTCATAGACCTTTGACCTCATACACCTCTGGAGAATTTGTTGAAACTGCTTAAGATTTCCAAGAGGCTTCAGGTTTTGTGTTACACAGTAATAGAATTGTAAATAGAATGGGGTAAATCCTGTGAGGTGTTGTATATTTTTTAAACACTTTTACTACTTTTTAATTCATCTTCTAGAATTATATGTGTATACATGGTACCAAATGTCACATACAGACTCTGTTCAGCAATAGGGAAAAATAATAAACATATCAGAGTCCTACTTATAAGTGATTATCTAAGGCAGTTATCTGTTTTAGGGTAACATTTCTGTTTTCATTTAAGTTACTGACATCATTCATATTCAGGAGAATCAATTTTCACATTTGATTAGCACTATTACTCTTAAATTTCAAAACAAAACCCATAATCCAGGTAAAAGATATTAGACGGTGATCATTTTAACAAATGCAAAAAAGAACTCTAAATATTGAATGCATTCACCCTTTGTTCTCTCCATAGATATTACAACTACTTAAATTTTACAACTATGTCTTTTAAATGATATTATATACATACATGTATTTTAAATTAAGGGTTTTCAAATGATATCTTTTAACGATGAAGGAGACTGAGATTCAAGAAATATTGCATCGCCCACAAATAAATATGCTGCCCTTGATTAAGTGAGAATTCAAGAACAAAATAAATGGCTGAACTGGATGACTTTTGTGCTGTCTCCCAACTATGAGGAATCATATGAGTATGAAACAATTCCTACAGGTCTTGAACAGGGCAGAGCATAATATTGGTGGTGAAATGGAGAGGAAGTAAATGAGAGAGACACCATGAAGATACCCTATTTATTCTATACCAGTTGCCACTGATTGCACATGGAATTCAGGAAAAAAAGGTGAAGGATCAAAAACACAGTGTTTCTGGATCAAAAAAACTATGTAGAATAACAACATTAAAAGAAATGAGAAAAGATTAACAGGTTTCTCTTTTTTCATTGTTTTGATTGTGAAGGAATCCCTCTGAAAACAGCAACTAAAAATAAAGAAGTGAAAGAAAGAAAGAAAGAAAGAAAGAAAGAAAGAAAGAAAGAAAGAAAGAAAGAAAGAAAGAAAGAAAGAAAGAAAGAAAGAAAGAAAGAAAGAAAGAAAGAAAGAAAGAAAGAAAGTTAACTCTGCCTTTCTGCTTTGTTTTTTAGTATCAGGGATGGTTCCAGATCAGTCCATATGTGACAGAATAGCCCACTCCTGACCAGACATCAGGGCGTGGTCTAAGAAGGCATTTAGTAGTAGGAAACTAGGATGCCTAGCAAATGGACTAGAATTCAGGAGCACAGGAAGACCAGTTACCAGAGACATGTTTTGCCTCTCTGGGAATGACTCAAGAACTTGCACAGACCTGAGCCTTCAAAGAGCTGGGATAGGCAGTGGCAGACAATATGTGGCAGACAGCAAGGAACTCAGAATAGACTTCACAAGCTCAATGGAGTTGATCTTTAAAAGAATGTCATTAAGAAAACAGCACTTGATGAAACTTAAGAGAAAAATTAGAACAAAAACACCAGAAAACACTGCATAAATCTATTCAAAAAGTAAAATAGAATTGAATCTTACTGGGCTATAAATTCTGTCCTTGAAACATTATATGGTACACTTCTTGAGTAAGGACTATATGACAATTATTTTACATCTGTACTACTTTGAAATTTTGCATGACAAATCATCTATTACAGTGATGTCTTATTATCCTTTTTTTAACTTTTTTTAACCTAAAAGTTGCAATCACCTTATATGATATGGTAGGTCAGATAAAGTAATTTTCAAAGTATGTTCCCAGAATCAGTACCATCAACATGGCCTGAAGTGCTTGTTAAAAATTCAAAATTTCAGATACTATCCCAGACCTACTAACTCAGAAACTCTGGGGATGAAGTCTACCAGTTTGTGTTTTAAGTCTTAGATGACTGAAGCACTCTAAAGTTTGAGATACACAGCTTAGGTATTTCAGAACTAGAATGGGGGGGGGGACACTCTTTTCTGTCTACTCACAGTGCAGCTCCACTCTCATTTTCCATCACCAAAGAAGTGGTAATTTTTTTCCCCACACCAAACAATTTCGTGAGGAGGTTTGAGTCACAGAACCAGTTGCCTGTACTACAACAATTCTGACAATACCTGGGGATAATCTCTGTCCCACAACACTGTGGACCTCACTTCCTCACTTCAGATGCTAATCAAACATTCAGGTTGTCACCTCTACTTTTAACCAATCAGCTTACATCAGAGGTTCACATAACCCTAGATAGGTTTCCTGGACCAATTTCAATGTGAATGTGTGTGGCAGGTTCACCACATGAACACAAAATTCTCAGACAACATCTGGGTGTTCAAAAATTCACCTCAATCCTGACATTATCTTGCAGGAGGTAGAACATTAGATTCCATAATAAAGGCCTTAATCTTCCAAGACCACCCTCCACCTTAGAAACCAGTTGCAAGACTAGGTTGTTACTTGTGCTTCTGACTGACTGGCTATAAATCAGAAACACTATGACCCCCCTCATATAGTTAAATTAATTTGCTAGAGCAATTCACAGAACTTGGGAAACCCATTTGCTCACTGGATGATTGATTGATTTTTTTTTAAAGATTGATTGATTGATTGATTGATTGATTGGTTTATACAAGCACTGGGTACAGTCAGAAGCGCTGGAGGGTGAGAGAATTCACCACAGCCAGAGCAGGGAGCAGAGCAGACAGAAGGACCGAAGTACACTGCTGAGGGGAGCAGCGGGCGGCAGGAGAGGTCTGCGCGCCATGCAGGACCCTCCTCCGGTGGCCGGGGAGCAGCCGGGGATCGAACCGGCACCGCAGAGGCTGCTGGCAGCTTCGCAACCCAGTACTCAACCGCTGCGCCACCGGGGAGGCCCTAGATGATTGATTTATTACAAGAATACTAAAGGATGCCTTCAACAGCCAGATAGAGAGATACACAGGGCAAGTTCCCAGACAGAGGAGCTCTGTATTGATGAAATTTGAGACCTTGCATGGTGGGATGTCGAATCACTCTGGTTCCCCAACCCAGAAGCTCTCTGAATTCCACTTTTGTGGGATTTTATGGAGGTATCATTACGTGTGTGATTGATTGAATCATTAGCCCTTGGAAATTGGACACACTCTCCAACTCTTCACCTCTCTCTGGAAATCTGAGGGTGAGACTAAAATTTCAACCATCTAATCACATAGTCAATTCTTCTGGGGTCTGGCAACCAGACCCCATCCTTAGCTGTCTTCCAAAAGTCACCTTATTCACATCAATGAAAGACATCTTTCTCATTCTCAACACATAGGAAATTCCAAAGGTTTTGAAACCTGGAAGTCAGGAACTGTGGATGAAGACCAAATATGTGTGAGAAACTTATTTTGGTCATTTTAATCACCAAGTAACTATTTTTCTAATAAATCACAATATCACAAACTCCTTCCTGGGATTTAATTTGCTAGAGCGGCTCACAGAACTCAGGAAAACAGTTTACTCATTGGTTTAGCAGTTTATTATAAAAGGATATAACTCAAGAATAGCCAAATGGAAGAGACGCATAAGATAAAGTCTAGGGACAGGGCACCAAGCCTATGTCCTCTCCATGCTCCCCACCTGTCATTCTCCCCAGCCTTCATTTTGTGATCTGAGTTGAGATTCTGTAGAGAGAGGAAAGACAGAATGTAGGGAAGGGAAGGAGGTTGCAGTGAGCCTCAGGGACACTCCTGAATGGGAAGAATGAGAAAATACCTCCACATGTCCAGCAACCCAAAAACTCTCTGACCCCTTCCTTTTCAGTTTTTTATGGAGACTTCATTAAGTAGGAATGATTGATGAAATCCTACCCAGAGATTGGAAGGGATGGAACAGAAAGTTCAAACCCTATAATTCAGTTTGCTCCCATCCTTAGGGGCTTTCCAAAAGTCATCATGTTAACACAAACTCAGGTGTGGTTGAAAGATCTTGGTATGTCCAACAAAGGACACCCATTTCACTCTGGAGCTATTTTTAGAGCTGAGGGGAGCTGCCCTCAAACTTTGTAATCTATTTTTTTCTTTTTTAATTATTTTACATTTATTTATTTGATTTTATATATTTTTACATCATTTTTCATTTTTGCACAATGTATGCATTTTCTTTTTTTTAAAATAAATTTTATTTTTATATTCCCCATACAATTGCAATCCCCTTATTTTGACCTCAATCCCTCCCCTCCCCACCCTCCACCACCCATAGAGTGTCTCTGGTTCATAGTTGTTTGTTGATTTTGATTTTCACTTTCTTATAGTTATTCATTTTCCTGGTCCCTTATTTAAGTTTTCTAGGTTCCTGCTATGAGTGAGACCATCCGGTATTTTTCTTTTTCTTTCTGGCTTATTTTGCTGAGCATGATCCCTTCCAGCGCCATCCATGTTGCTGCAAATTGCATGTGTTTATCTTTTTTGAATGCTGAGTAATATTCCATGGTGTATATGTACCACATCTTCTTGATCCAGTCATCTATTTTTGGGCATTTGGGTTGTTTCCAAAGCTTAGCTATTGTAAACAGTGCTGCTATAAACATAGGGGTGCAGGTGTTCTTTGGAATTGATGTTTCTGTGTCCTTTGGGTAAATACGTAGGAGTGGAATTGCTGGATCATATGGAAGCTCTATGTTTAGTAGGTCCAGAAATCTCCACACAGCTTTCCACAGTGGTTGGACCAGTTTGCACTCCCACCAACAGTGCAGGAGAGTTCCTTTTTCTCCACACCCTCGCCAACATTTGTTGTTGCTAGTTTTTTTAATATGTGCCATTCTCACTGGTGTAAGATGATATCTCATGGTAGTTTTAATTTGCATTTCCCTGATTACAAGTGATGTTGAACATTTTTTCATATGCCTGTTGGCCATTTGCACATGTATGCATTTTCATCTTGGTTATAGCCCCATACAATTCCCACCCCCTACTCCCTTCTCCCCCTTCCCCCCCCCCCCCCCGCATAGTGTGTCTCTGGTTTACAGTTGCTTGTTGATTTTGATTTTTACTTTATTATAATTAGTTTTTTTCCTGGTCCCTTATTTAGGTTTTCTAAATTCCTGCTATGAGTGAGACTACCTGGTATTTTTCTTTTTCTTTCTGGCTTATTTCGCTGAGCATGATCCCTTCCAGCTCCATCCATATCGCTGCAAATTGCATGAGTTTATCTTTTTGATAGCTGAGTAATATTCCATGGTGTATATGTACCACATCTGCTTGATCCAGTCATCTATTTTTGGGCATTTGGGTTGTTTCCAAAGCTTAGCTATTGTAAACAGTGCTGCTATAAACATAGGGGTGCAGGTGCCCTTTGGAATTAATGTTTCTGTGTCCTTTGGGTAAATACCTAGAAGTGGAATGCCTGGATCATATGGAAGCTCTGTCTTTAGCAGGTTGAGGAATCTCCACATAGCTTTCCATAGTGGTTGGACCAGTTTGCACTCCAACCAGCAGTGCGGGAGAGTTCCTTTTTCTCCACATCCTCACCAATATTTGTTGTTGCTAGTTTTTTTAATATGTGCCATTCTCACTGGTATAAGATGGTTATCTCATTGTAGTTTTGATTTGCATTCCCCTGATTACAAGTGATGTTAAACATTTTTTCATATGCCTGTTGGCCATTTGCATTTCCTCTTTGGAGAAGTTTCTTTTTTTAATTAATTTATTTTTTTTAACAATATTTGCTTTGCCCCCGCCCCCTCACATTGAGTCCCCATAGAATTTCCTTCCCCAAAGCACCCATGCACCATCACCACAGTCCCCTGGAGAAGTTTCTTTTTAGCTCTTCTGCCTATTTTTTGACTGGGTTATTTACTTTGTTTTTGTTGAGTCAGCTCTTTGTAGATTTTTGTGATCAGTCCTTTATCATTAGCAACTTTGTAATCTAAACTGCAAAGGAGGCAACATTGTTGTTTTGTCCATTCAGGCTACTATTTCAAAATACCAAATATTGGGTGATTTATAAACAACAGAAACTTATTGCTCACAGTTATGCAGTTTGGGAACTCCAAATCAGGGCAATGGCTCATTCAGTGCTTGGTGAGAACCCACTTCCTCATATACCACCTTGTCGCTGCAATTTCACATGGTAGAAGTGATGAGGGATCTCTATGGTTTCTTTTATAAGGGCATTCTTCTTATTCGTAAGGTTTCTACTCTCATGACCTAAGTACCTCCCAATAGACCACATCTCCAAAACCCATTGTTGGAAATGAGATTTCAACATACAATTTGTGGGAAACACATTCAATTCATAGCAATGTCAACTAGACAGTGGGAGGTTTGCAGCAGTAAGGCTTGCAATCAAACTAGAACTCTAGGACCTGTTAGTTACATAAGGTCTTGAGCAAATTGCTTAGCCTCTCGGAACCTTGGGTTCCTCTGATAGAAAATGTAAATAATAATACCAACTTTGAAAGGTTACTATGAACTCTGAAGCTTTTGTAGCTACATTGTAATCAGAACTACTGGCACTGATGTCAGATTGTTAAATGCTAGCTCTTCTTACTGTGTGATCTTGGGCAAATTACTAAACCTCTCTCTGCTTTCATTTTCCCATCTGTAAAGTGAGTTACAGTATGATTGTCTCAGAGGGTTATGAGGATTTAATGAGTTAATATATATCAATTGTTTACAAGACTGCTTGCTGCAGTCCAACAATTGTAATCTATTTATAATAGCAGAAATATGAGTAACAATGATAATAATAAAATACTTCATGTAGCTATAACACCTAGACCTAAAATATAGGCACTCAGCATTTTGGTAACAATTATTACTGTGATTACTAAACTCTTTCTCATAAAGCAGAATTAGAATAGGTTCCAGTATACAGGCGCCCCTGATATGTTCATGTATTCTTTACGTTCTTCAGTATTCACACCCCTCTGAATAAGCTCCATGGATTGTATCAATGTCATTTTTCTAGTTTTGCTAATAGTATAGTTATATGTTTTTTAATTTTTTAAATTTATTTATTTATGCATACAAGAACGCAGTTACAGACCAGGGGTCCAGAGTGGGGGTGGGGGGTGAGAGGATTCACCAGAGCCAGAGTGGGGAACAGAACAGGCAGACTGACTGAAATACACTGCTGAGGGGAACAGTGGGCGAGACATGAGAGGTCTGCTGCGCCATTGGGTTTCTCCCTGGCCAGGGATCAAACACGTGCTGCAGTGGCTGTGGTTAGCTTCATAGATTACATCTTAACCCATTGTGCTAACAGGGAGACCCACTATAGTTATATATAAGATGCTATCATGGTGGATGGGGCCTGAGTGAAGAAGTCCATGAGACTCTGTGTACACTTTATTTATTTATTTATTTATTTATTTATTTATTTATTTAAAAGATTTATTTATTCATCTGTACAAGCACTGGGTACAGTCAGAAGCGCGGGAGGGTAAGAGAATTCACCAGAGCCAGAGGGGGAACAGAACAGGCAGAAGGACCGAAGTACACTGCTGAGGGGAGCAGCAGGCAGCAGGAGAGGTCTGCTCGCCATCTGGGACCCTCGCCCTCTGGGGATCAAACCGGCACTGCAGAGGCTGCGGGCAGCTTCGCAGCCCAGAGCTCAACCACTGCACCACTGGGGAGGCCCTCCGGGTACATTTTATTGGCAACTCCTGTGAAGATAGGGAAAGGGAGCTTGCCTGAAGTGAGTATTGAGGATAGATCTCTACTGCTATCTTTCTAAATACATTTTATTATTATCATTGTTATTCGTATTTATAGGAATTGCCCCCAAAAATTACAAGGAGATTCCATATACCTTTTATTCAGTTCATTTCCCACTCCCCAGAATCCTTACTTTTCTTTTCAATAATTTAGACTGCTGGAAATCATGGGAGTCTAACAGCTGAGAGCTACGCCAAGCTCCAATAGGCTTACAATAGATAAGGTATGAATTTGCATACCATACATATTCGATCCATGGAATTCTAAGGGTGAGAAACATTGCAAACTTTATAACAGTCACCTTACACCGTTCCTAGCACATGGTGGCAAAACCAGAGATGTACTCTTCTTGTCCAAAGTTGTAAATCCAAATTCTTTCTCTGCTGAAATACTGGTCACATTTTGTGACCAGGTTGCATGACACCCATTCCTCTTCATTGGTTAAATAAGTCTTTGTGGGCTAACCCAAATACCTGTCCAGCTAGTCAAGACTATTGTCTTAAATGCACATATTCTCAAAGAACTAATCTGCAAGCAAATTTTTGAAAATTTGCTTAAAAGTGGGTGGCCCCTATTTGTAAGTCACTATATGTGGTTGATGCTATTAATATAAAATTTTTCAATTGAGGGGGAACAGTGATCTTTCTAGGCTCACTGATTTCAAATTTCTAAATATAAGCACACCCTGGAAATACTGAGGGTTGGTTCTAGACCATCAAAGTGAAGCAAATATCACAATAAAGCAAGACACATGAATTTTTTTTCTCCCAGTTCATATAAAAGCTACACCTAAACGTCAATGTAGTTTACTAAGTAAGCAATAGCAACATGTCTAATAAAATGTTTACACGTTAATGCAAAAATACTTCATTGCTAAAAATGCTAACCATCATCTGAGCCATCAGCAAGTCACAATCTTTTTGCTAGTGGAGGGTCTGGCCTAGGTGTTAATCAGGGTGGTGATCACTGAAGGTTAGAATGACTGGACAATTTCTTGATATAAGACAATGAAGACTGCTGAATCATTTGACTTTTGATCTCTTTGCCACATGCAATGCTGTTAGATATATTTCACCCACAGTTGAACTTTTTTTTTACAAATGTTTAGTCTTTTACTTAAATATTATAAACAGACACCAAAGTTGAATGTTTTTTGAAATTGGAGTAAATTTCTCAAACCCTACCACTAAACGTATGTAATATACTAAATCCTTTATCATTTCAACAATGTTCATACCATCTTAATCAAAAGTAGACTCCATCAAAAAACTCCTCATCTGTTCAAGTTTTATGAGATTACAGAAATTCAGACATATCTTTAGGCTCCACTTCTCATTCTAATTCTTGCTATTTCACATCTACAGTATTAATAATGGAAAAGTCTGAAATATTGACATAATTATAAAAATATGACAGACACACAAAATGAGCACGTTATTGGAAAAATGGCACTGACAGATAATACAGGCTTACCACAAACCTTCAATTTGCAAAAAACACAGTATCTGTGAAGCTCAATAAAGCCAAGTGCAATAAAACAAGGTATGCCTGTAATATTCTCTTAACACTAGCATCTCAAAGTTCCCACTCCCCCATGTTCCTAAAATTGTTAGACCAAGGAAAATTTTTTAAAGAAACACTTACTGACACCAAGTTCTAGGGAACTCTCTGGAATCGCTAATCTTATTAACATGGTCTCCTGTGGTAATTACAAAACTTAAAAACAAGACTATATATCACTTTGTTTCCAATATTTTAGACACAATTAAAAAACATGTGAAAAAAGCTTTAAAATTTTTATTCATATTTCCTTAGTAACAACACAAATAGGTACTTGCCAACTATATTTCCCTAAGAAAATAAAGGTTACTGAAGGGCCAATGATTTTTTTCACAAAAGATTCAGTCCAACTACAAACACAAATTACATTTTAATTAAGATCTAGCAATATAAAATTGCTTCTTGTTTCAGCAAACACTAGAGTTCAGCTCAAGAAATTACACATAACCCAAAGTATTCCTCAAACAGTAACAGAAATTATGAGATTCACAATCTTTCCTACAGATTATGGAGAAATTCCAAAAATCTCCAATGAGAATACGCCAAACTTTTCAAATGAAGTAATTATTGATTAAAATTCCTGTTGAAATTGAATTTGATCAATTAGAACCCAGGATAAGCCTTCATAAATCTCTGCTGCAGAACAGAGAACATTTATTTATTAGGATAATTCCTTAAAAAGGAGAATTTCATGACATATTGAAAGCAAGCACCTCCATAATATTTTAGACTTTTCCTATACCAAAATAAGAAGGTGACTTACTAAGTTACCTGCTGCTAAACAAGATTACTCATCCTATTTGAAAACAGGTCACACATATAAATTTAATAGTGTTCAGTTATAACTATATTTCACACATTGAAAACATCTCTGTAAAATAGTCTGTATTGAAATGGTATTGATGGCAGCATTTTACTATATCATTACTCAAGCAAATTAAATTTCTAAAACCTTCTAACCACAGTTAAACCTACTATATTTTGCCAATTAGGTTGCCAGTTTGCATTTAGAGCTACTACTAATTCTTGGAAAAACTTCTTTACCCTTCTGATAAATTATGTATCTTCCAGCTGGGAAGAATCGGAAGTACAGACACTAAACATATAAACAGGGTGACAAACAGGTAGTGATCATTTTCAATGACAATTTTAGGCTGCTAAACAAGACTACTTAAGCATATAAGTAAGCATAATTGTTCACTGTAGTAAAGTGTGTCACAACTACTTTTAAACATGTAGGGTATTTTGCCCTGAAACCTAGGTTTGATCTACTCCCTGAATTTTAATGCTAGAGTGAGCATAATACCAAGTTAAGAATTATTAGAAGGAACCCAGAGTACATTAGAAATAATAACAGCTCAATCCACATTTTAAATCAAGTGTTAAAGTGCTTTTTAATGGTTGGAACCTACACTCAAAAAAGTCTAGATTCAGGTCTTGCCTTTGACAAATAGTTAATGAATGCACACTGTGTGCCAAATACTATTAGGTAGGTGCCAAGTATAGTGAAGAAGAAAACAAACATGGTCCTTGACTTCAGAGTTTATTATCTAGTGAGAGCGCTAGACCTTAGGAAAACATTGGACATCTTTTTAAACCCTAAATTATAATTTGTGGTTATTTCCTGTTTATATTGTACCTCTCTCAAGTGGTTAACTATGATCACACCCTTCTTTTAGGAGTAATTTAAACAATCCCAACTTGTTTAACTTACCAGAGACAACCAGTTGTAGTTGAGGGACAGGAAGACATACAATGGTAGACAATCTTATAAGTCTTCATTATGAGAGCTATTATGGAATTTATCCCAACACTACTAATTGTCCACACATGCATGTTGACAAGATAACTTCTAATCATAGCATGGAAGTTCATCAGTAGTTTGTTTTCTTGAATCTTGCCCATGGCAAAAATCCAAGATGGTGGAAAACAAAAACACTTATTCCTAAACTCTGAAAACACCAGTGCTCTAATGTGCAATGTTACTTCAATTAAATTATTCTTTGAGGCATAAGGATTTGTAATAAACGTCATCTTTTATATTTTAAAATGTGTACTGAATTTACACGCAAGTTGACCTTCAGTGTGAATTATTTTCAGGTACAGCTTCTGTTTGCCTAGGCAGCACGAGGAATATGAAGTATTAATGAAAGTATACAAAGTACTTAAAGTTATTCTCATTATAAACATTTAAGTTATTCTCATTTTAAAAGATTTATCTCTGTACGTTTTTACAGAAAGAAAGAAATAAGGAAGGCAGGCAGGCAGGAAGGAACGAAGGATGGAAAGAGTAAGGGAAGGCATGCTCTCCCTACCTAGTCATATTTATATACCCAGCTTCTGTCCCGCCTCCCTTCAGAGCTTAGTTGCTACTACAAGTTTTCCTGCACATTGGAGGGACTTAGTTGGTATTTAAATATTTTAAAACCATTTCCTTTTGCCTTTTTTCCTGAAATATTTGAATACCTTCTTTTGTAGCTTGTGTTATTTCTGACTCTGGTAATAATGTTTCTGGTAGAGATATAAGTCCTTGGAATTAATTTCCTTCATTAACAGTTACAATATTACATTACTATGTCAGGTGCCAAAGTCCCCACCTTCCAGAAGTTAGTATTTTGCCACCAAGTGAGACAGACTGGTTAGGCAAGAAGGGTCCAGGGACACCCCCACCCCGTCTCTCCCCACCCCCACAGCATGGAAAATGTCAGGAAAAACTAGATGTGTCAGAATAAATGGAATACAACAGGACATAGGTAAGGAGTCACAAGCCTTGATAACAAAGGTTGACTCAGCAGCCAATGAGAAAGCAGCAACTCAGCTGTTTCAAAGCACTACAAAGGTATAAGACAGGGAATCAGGTTCTTCAGCCCCTCCCTGGGAGTCTGTTCCTTTTTCTTTTTAATAAACTTTGCCCTGCCTTGTTGAGAGGGCCCTGTTCCTTCTGTGGTCAGCAGCACCACACCAACTCAGCTCAGGCTATATAGCACATCATCTTTGGGGGCTCATCCAGGATTGTGGTAAGGTAAGTTGGTTCTTTTTGCTCTCACATCTATCTACTTACATTAAAAAATCAATAATCTCCATGGCACTCATCAGCCAACCTAAGAGAGTAGGACAGCTGCTACTCTCAAGTCTTGGGTGACAGGTTTCTGGGCAGAGTTGGTCTTCCATTCTCCTGTCCTCAGCCGAGAATGTTGGCTGGTCTTTTCTGCCCCTTCACCCCCTTTTTGGCTCGCTTAGCACAAGGAAGGAATTCTCTCCAGTAACTCCTGGGATTTCCTTGAGTCCTGGTGGCCAAGAATGCTGAGCCAAGAGGGTCTATCCATCTCCACATGGACCTCTATTCCTATATTCCACCTCTTCTTCCATCCTCACTCCCCTAGAGCATTTTGCCTTGTTTAGAATCTTGAGGTCCTGGCAAAGTTCATGTCGCTCATGCATAGCTGAGCCTCTCTACCCATGACATTTCCCTTCTCTAGAACAATTAGAATTTTATCTAGGAACGGGGCTACATCATCTGCTCATGTGTACTGGCCATACGAGGGATCAGTATCTTTTGGCCCAACCTTTCTATGTCCATGGTCACGGCATGTCATGTCCTATGGCATCCTGGTCATGGGATTCTATGTCATGAGCCTTCTGTAGAAAAGGCTTGATCTCCAGTATGCCCAGGGGATTGCCTTGCATTGTTATCAGCTAACGGCTTTGTACTCTGATGCCCTCATTCAAAGGATACTGGTGGACAGAGTAGCTTCTCTCCAAAGTCCCTCCAGTCTCACTGCCTGGGTCACTATCTTGCCTATTGTCTTTGAACTATCTATATGCAAATTAGAAAATATGTTTACCACTCTTGGGGAAGAGCAGGTAGATGGTGGGTGTACTACTCACAGGCAACCTTGCAGACAATTTGGGACTGTGAGGCTCAGAGCTTCCCCCAAAGGGGGCGAAAAGCGCAAAGTCAGGCTAGTAATGGAGTGACTAAGTCTGTTAGGGCAAAGTTCAGGGAACTTGGTGCCTCAAGGTTCCTTTTTCTCCCCTCCCTAAAGGGATTCTTTTCCCAGGGGATTCCCTCATAGAGAAGAAGTGTTCAAAGTTCCTTCTCTTTCTTCTTTCCTTTCAGATGGGAGCTGTTTCATTAACTCAGACCCATAGCACCCCACTGTCTTGTGCCCTAAAGCATTGGAAAGAGTTTGACCCAGAGGCTTTTACAAAGAAACATCTTGGGCCTCCCCAGTGGCGCAGTGCATTGAGCACAGCGCTGCTGTGAATCTGTCCGCAGCCTCTGCAGCACAGGTTCGATTCCCAGCCGGCCAGGGAGATTCCACATGGTGCGGCAGACCTCTCCTGTCTTGCCCACTGCTCCCCTCAGCAGTGCATTTCGGTCATCTGCCTGTTCTGCTCCCCACTCTGTTTTTGGTGAATACTCTCACCCTCCCACGCCGCTCGCCTGTACCCCAGTTCTTGTATAAAAATAAATCAATCTTAAAAAAAATTTTTTAAAAAGACAAAAAAAAAAAAAAGAAACAGCTTGTGTTTTACTGTCAACAAGCATGGCTGCACTATGACATGGAGGATGGGGAGGTTTGGCCAGGAGAGGGCAGTTTAGATCACAGCACCCTCACACAGTTAGATCTGTTTTGCAGACAACAGGGCAGTGATCTGAAATCCCTTGCACCCAAATTTTCTTTGCCTTAAGTAATCGTAGGGACTTGTGCGAGGCATGCAGACTAAGGGTGCCAAATAAAGTAAAAAGACCCTAGGCTGCCCTGCATGGAGACAGTGAGTCCCACCTATCTAAGTCCACCTCAGACCATCCCTCCACTCAACCCACTGTGATTGCATCCCAGACACAGACTCAGACAAACTGATGACAGATACCCCCCTCCCCAACTCTAACTCCAGAACAAAAGGGGCCTCCTGACCTCTATACCTTCCCTGAATGCCCCTGCAGGTAGTAAAAGTTCATGTTCCTTTTTCTTTGCAAGATTTAAGGCAAATTAAGATGGACCTGGGTAAATATGCAGAAGACCCAGATCATTATATTGATAGCTTTGTAGGCCTAACTATGACATTCAAGCTAGAATGGAGACATTATGCTTCTTTTAAATCAGACACTGACATCAGGGGAAAGAGAAAGTTTTCTCAGGGAGGCAGTTCAGGAAGGAGATGATTGGTATGCTGTTAATGCTGCTGGCAAACAGGGGAGGAACTTAGAAACTATCCCATAGGGGTCCAGGCAGTGCCTCTGGCTGATCCCCTTTGGGAACCAGAAGGGACATGGATTAGAGGCTATTTTATCTCATGTATCTGGGCTGGATTGAGACATGCAAAGACAAAGTCTCTCAATTACTCCAAATTGATGGAGATTACACAGGAAGGGACGAGAGCCCTCCTGCTTTCCAGAGGCATTGAAAAAACGGATCAATATCGATCTGGAGACAACGAAGGGCCAAACCGCTTTAAAAGACAAATTTAGGGCCTCCTGGTGACACAAGAGGTTAAATCTCAGCACTATCAAGCTATAGTCAGCCACTGCACCACCAGTTCGAGTTGGATCCCTGGCCAGGGAGCTAACCCACATGGCGCAGCAGACCTTTCCTGTCTCACCTGCTGCTCCCCTCAGCAGTATATTTCAGTAGATCCGCCTGTTCTGCTACTCATTCTGTCTCTGGTGAATCCTCTCTCACACACACACCCCACACCTCTGGCCTACACCCCAGCTCTTGTATGCATAAATAAATAAAATATACCTTTAAAAAATAAATAAAAGACAATTTTATTAGTCAGTCAACCCCAGATATCAGGAGGAAGCTTCAGAAATTGGCTTTTGGCCCCAAACAAAATTTGGACAAACTCCTTGCCATGGCCACCTGTTTATTATAATAGCAATCAGGAGGAGAGGATAGGAGAGACTGACATAAGGCAGAAACCTTAGTTGTAGCCCTCAGAGTAGACCATCAGGACGCCAAGGGGAACAGATAAACAGGGACTCTGGGAACATGTTATGTTTGTGGCAAGGGTGGTCACTTCCACTTAGACTGACCTCAAGAGGTACCAAAACCCCCCTCAACCCTGTCCTCAGTGCAGAGGGGACCACTGTATGCAAGACTGCTCCCAGGGACAAAGGTCAATGGGGCCAGACTCCTCTGTGCAGGTCCAGACATGATGGGGCCCAAGGCACGCCTTGGCTCCTGTCATCCCTGTCACCTCACAGGAGTCTGGGTAACTCTCTCAGTGGAGGGTCAGGACATTAATTTTCTTCTGGACATGGGAGCCACATATTCAGTCTTGCTCCACAATCCCGGACTCCTCTTCTGTCAGACCAACACCGTAAAAGGTGTTTTCCTGGAAAACTATGACCAAATGTTTTTCACAGCCTTTGAGTTGCTGTTAGGATTCATTTGTTTTCTCATGCCTATCTCATTGTCCTGGAAAGCTCTACACCCCTATTAGATAGAGATCTACCTAATAGGTAGTTTCGGAGTCCAGGACACTGGAATCTTCCCAAGTTTTTGAAACCCTTAAAAAGGCCCTTCTTCAGGTGTATGTGCTCTCTTTTCCTCACTGCTGATTCCCTCAACTTGTTTGCCACAGAAAAACTAGGGAGGCCCTCAACTCAGGGGGTCCATGGCTCAACCAGTCCATCAAAGTTACCCCTCAGAAGTCTTGCAAAACTAACAGTGGGGATCATGGCTCTTTTTAGAAAAAGGGGATTGCTTACCTCCAATCAAGGGGAAATCAAACACACAGCAGAAATTCTCAGGCTGTTAGAAACAGTTCAAGCTCTGGAGCAGGTAGCAGTCATGCATTGTTTAGGATATCAAAAGGCGAGTAATTAAACAATCTGGTCAAAACAAAGCTGTCAAAGAGACTGCCAGGTTGGACAACATAATACCACTTGTCCTGGTACTTAATTTGTCAAAAATTAACCCACACTCTGTTCTTTTCCTTAACCCATTATACTTTGCAGAGCACCTTGTCAGAAATTCATTGCAACAAAATAGAGCCTATTGTCTTAGGCATCACTGCTCTGGTAACAGCCCTCAAGGGATTCACAGTTGGGAGTAGTTTTTAGTAAATGCTGTCTAATGTTGCACAAACAGTCTCTGACATAGCAGTTGATGCGGAAAAATCTTTAGAGACCTTAGATCCCTGGACTCCTTGACACACATGATCTTGGACAATGGTTTGGCCTTAGACTACCTTCTAGTGGAAAGTGGGGTATGTGCAACTTGTTTTTATATTAACACCTCCTCCCAAGTAGGGGAATGTACAGTGCAAATCCTTAAAAAAGTCCTTATGGTTATGGGAGCAGGCCCAAAGGACTTGGTTGTCTGGGACTCCATGTTTCAGGACAAGAGTAAGAACTGAGATTGTGGGCCTGGCTGCAGCCCTCTTTGAACCCATTAGTTTTATTTATTTACTTTTTTAAAGATTTATTTATTTATGCACCCAAGACCTGGGGTACAGGCCAGAGATGTGGTGAGTGCGCGGATTCACCAGAGACAGAGTGGGGCACAAAACAGGCAGACTGGCTGAAATACACTGCTGAGGGGAGCAGTGGGCTAGACAGGAGAGGTCTGCTGCGCCATGTGGGCTGCTCCCTGGCTGGCCGTGGATCGAACTCGTGCTGCAGAGGCTGCAGAGGTTACAGAGGCCACAGATTGCTTCACAGTGCGGTGCTTAACCCCAGGGAGGCCCTGAACCCATTAGTTTTAATCGTAGTGCTACATCTCCTTGTTCCATGTATACGCAATTGCTTAATTAGTTTCTTCTTGATAGAGGCTGTCAAACTCCAAATGGTCCTGGAGATGGGCCCTCAATGAAGTTGGCCTGTTTTTCGCGGGATTTTTCTGGGTTCAACCAGAAAAAACTCCAACTGCTTCCCCACTATGCCCCATACCAGCAGGAGGTCTCCAGAAAAGATTCCACGGGTCCCCTTCCCTAACAGCAGTTACAGGTCTTCCCAGAGAGGAGAGAGATACAGACTGGTTAAGCAAGAAAGGCCCAGGGTTTCCCCGCCCCACGCCCTTTTATATGGTAAATGGCGGGAAAAACAAGATGTGTCAGAATAAAGGGAACTTAACAGGACGTAGGTAAGGAGTCACAAGGCTTAATAACAAAGCTTCTACTGGGCAGCCAATGAGAAAGCAGCAACTCGGCTGTATCAAAGCACCACAAAGGTCTAAGAAAGGGAATCAGATGTGGGCTCAATGGCTTCTTCAGCCCCTCCCACTCTCCTGGGAGTCTGTTTCTTTTTCTTTCTAATAAACTTTGGCTTGCCTTGCTGAGTGGGCCCCGTTCCTCCTGTGGTCACCCGCCCCACACCAACTCGGCCCGGGCTGGGGCGCTTCACAAGGCGCTTCTTTCACATATTAAAACTAGATACCCAAGCGGTGGTATCATCACGGGTCCCTCAGTGCTTCCCAGGAGCCTACCTGTTGCGGGACTTAGAGGGGTGAATCAGCTTTGTCTACTGAGTCCTTTTCCTTTTCCACCCACCGGCCCTCTCCTTTTTCCCTGGTGCCCCCCGAACACACCCCCCCTACACACCCCCCCTGGCAGTCTTGCCCCGGATCTGGCCCTCCGTCAGCCTGGACCCCGGGCCCGGCCATCAGACCGCAGGCCCGACCCTCCGGGGCTGGGTCGGGGAGTGTTCCGACCCGGCAAGGAGCTGAACGTCGCTTCCTTCAAAGAGCAGAGGGCGCATCCGAGAAGAACTGCACCTCCTAAAAACGGCTTCGACCCTGCACCCCCAACCTCGGCTGGGACCCGGAAAACCGGAGCAAGCCGCTTCCTTCTTCGGCCTCCCCAAAAGTCTTCCCCTTACTTCTGGCCTCCCCCTCTAACTGGAAGCACAGGGTCTCCCCGGCCCGCCACAGCTCACCCCTCCCTTCCCCCTCTCCCCTTCTCTCCCTCGCCCCTTCCCCCTTTTACACGCCCCCGCCCCCCTCAGCGTCGGGGCCACCCTCCTCTCCCGCCTTCCGGCCCCGCCCCTTCCTCCCAGAATCGCTCGCTTCCCCTTTCCGCTCGCTCTTCCGCCCCCGCTTCTCCATCGTCCTTTCTGATTGGCCAAAAGCGCCGGAGCCCGGTCGGCCAATAGACGAGCCGGGCTGGCGACGGTGGGCGTGGCGCGGCGCCGGGCCCCAGAGCGAGGCTGCCTCCCCCTCGTCCGGAGCACATTCCGCCGCCGTTGCCGCCGCCCGGCCCGCGGTGTCTTCGCCGGAGCCGCCGTCGCGCCGGGTCAGGGCGGGGGGCGGGTGGGAAAGGGCAGGCCCGACGGGGGCGCAGAAAGGAAACGGGAGCGGCGGGCTAGCAACGCAGGCGGCGGCCCGGTTCCGGGAGTGTCGGCGCGGCGCCGTGGTTGGGGCGGATCCCGCGGGCCCGGGCGGGGAGGGAGTCGCCGGCCCGGCCATGGCGGACAGCGAGAAGCTGGACAACCAACGGCTCAAGAATTTCAAGAACAAAGGCCGCGACTTGGAGGTAAACCCGGGGGCGCCGGGGGGGCGGGGGCCGCGGGCCTGTGCGGTCCCCGCCGGGACGCGAGTGCGGGAGCGGGCGGAGCGCCGGCCTGACGCCTCCGCGGGCGCCGGGAAGTTGGTGCGGCGCGGCCTCCGGTGCGCGGCCGAGCGCGGCGCCGGGAAGTTGGAGCGACCCGGCCGCCGGCCCGGGCCCGCGTGCGGGAGCCGCGAGCGGAGAGTAAGTGCCCGGGCCCGTGGGGGAGCCGGCGCGGGGCCGGCGCCGAGGGGCCGGCGCGGCCTAGGCTGCCCGCGGAGTGGCCCCGGCGGGGCGAGGGGCGCGTTTCCTTGCCGAGGGCCGGCGCCTCCCGCCGCGGCCGCGGGTCTCGCCGGGCTCCGGCGGGCCGGGGCGGTGGGCGCCGGGGAGGGGACGGCGAGCGGTGACCCAGTGGGGCTCGAACTTCCCCAGCGTGGCCCCCGGCGTCTCTACTGAAAGGCACTTTCTCTGGTCTTCCCGACTCCCGCTTTCCCCGGCCTCCGCCGACGTCCGAACTGCAGGAGTCAACTTCTCCGTTGAAAAAACACCACCCCCGGCGCGAGAGGCCCTCCCGGGGATGCTAGCAGTGCCTTCCAGCGGCCTGGGTTTTACTCTGGACATAGCTGATTCGAGATGTGGCTCACGGGGTGTCCTCGTCCAGGCAAAGGACACCCTGTATTTCAGCTTGTTCACAAATCTCTTTACCCCCCTCCTGGGAGACCCCCAGCTGCTCTCTCACACATACAGTCCACAGGGTTGTAGAAAGCTGTCATGCTGTAGTCTACAGTATCCTTTCCTCCACCTGCTGGTGGTGGTAGTGGGGGATGGGGTGGGTTATGGAATGGTACCATCACGTTTTATTATTTTAGAGGGTGAAAAAAACCCTTCGTTGCCTTAGATACAGCTGCTTTTCAGGTTCTCAGGTTCAGCACCTATATCAGACATTTTTGATAGAAGACCTCTTTCAGCTTTAAGGGTCTAGGTAAATAGCGTTTGTCTTTATTTTAAGTAACACTTTCATCTTGCATCTGAATCAGAAGTTTAGCTTTTAGAAGAAAGCGGTCATGTAGTATTTATCCCTGTCTTCTTCTTTTTTTTTTTTTTAACTGAGATTTTCAAATCTCACCTATTTCTCAACTTTGAACATTGGCCTGACTGAGACAGTAATTATTTAGGGGGTTTTCCACAAAGCCCTTAGTGAATCTCTAAAGTAGCTTTATCTGTCTGCGAGAGTTTCAGAGGGACATGAAAGGGACTAAACGGACTATGAAGTAGGGCTGTGGCTGTCCTGTGACTGTTAATATGAGACATCATTGTGATCCCTTTTTTTTTTTAATGAAAAAAATTTAGCACCTTGGGATAATTCACATGTCCTAGAACTCACCATTTAAATAAATGTACAGCTTATGATTTGCACTGTTTACTTGTGTAGCCATATGATGGAAAAAATATACTGATGTGAACGTTTAGAATGAGGGGGGTAAATCATGAATTGCAAAACTTAGTAACAGAATTGCCACAAGGTTACAAAAAAAAAAAAAAGGCAATTGGGTGTTTGACAAATCCTTCTCATCCTTTTCCCACCTACATTTCTGGCTGCTTTCTTTTTAAACAGCTTCATTGAGATGTAATTCACATATCATACAGTTCACCCATTTTAACTGACTTTTGTTATTTTCACACAGTTTTGCAACCAACACCACTGTCTTAGAACATTTTCATCACCCTAAAAAGAAACCCAAATTCATTAGCAGTCACTTTCTATTTCCCAATTACATTCTGTCTCCAGATTTTCTATTCTGAACTTTTCATAAAAATGAAGTTTTATAATATATCATCTTTAGACTGGCTTCTTTCAGGTAGCATGTTTCTAATGTTCACACATGATCTTACAAGAACATATCGGTACTTCATTCCTCTTTACGGCTGAATAATATTTCAACATATACATTTTTTGCTTATCCTTTTTCAGTTGTTGCCACTTTTTAGTTATTATGCATAATGCTGCTGTGAACATTCAAATACACATTTTTGTGAGAGCCTATGTTTTCATTTATCTTTGTTTATATACCTAGCATTGGAATTACTGGGTCACATGGTAATTTATATGCAACCTTTTGTGGAATTTCAGAATTGTCTTCCTGAGAGATCCTATTTCTTTAAATTGATGTTTCCCTTACTGCATATCTTACTACTTCAGTCAAAATAAGATTACATGCTGACACTTTGTTAGTATATTATGGTATGTGATTTTTTAAAAGATTTGTTTTTTGGCAGTTTGGTTTTTAGGAGAAATTCACGGTGCCTTGAGATCCTCTGAATAACCCTGTATGTAGATTAGGAGCATTTTCAGTTTTCCATCTGAGGAAATGACATGACTGAAAGAAAGTCATAATTTCTCATTATTACTCAAAAGTCATGTATGCATGTAATGAGATAGGAACATCTTGTATTTTCCTTACAGAACAATAGAATGGCCTCATTGGTGTATCTATTAATTATATGTATATGTCTATGCCTACTTCCTGTAAATGTGGCTATGTTGTGCTACAAGAAATTCTAGGAAAATACTGCTTTTTGGCTTATGTCTTATGATGACATCTGTTTCATTGGGAGGTCTTTGGAAAAAAGTATGAACCAGTGCTGTCTAACAAATTTTATTTATAAAAATGCCATTGAAACGTGTACTCACTGTAAAGAAAATTAATGAGATATTTATATTATTCTATACTAACTCTTCAAAATCCTGTTTGTATTTTACACTTTTGGCATATCTGAATTTTGGACTAGCAACAATAGCCTCATGGGACTGGTGGGTACCTTATTGGACAGCACACACACAAGATAGCATTTAGAGTGAGATAATTATAGCATTTTCTGGCTTGATCTATCATGCATTCAAAATGATGAAGAGTGTAAAGTCCTAGAATTTCGTTTAATCTATAATTTGGTGACCTTGGGAGAATCAGTTAGCTTTATGGTTTTTTCATCTATAAAATTAGGGGCACTTGATGCCTGCTTCAAAAGTATTGGGAAGATTAATAGGTTAATGTTAGGAAGAAGTCTGGCAGACTTTGAGCATTTTACCACTCAACTTTTCTGTTTGAGGGAGATAAGGGGATTTAACATACTTCTTTGCAATTGATTCTCTTACTTGAATTGAATCTTTGTTTTTTCTCTGTGCATCTGTAACTAAAGGTAACATTGAATTTACAATTAATTGGGAAGGTTTTTAATACAGAGGTATATAGTTGCTTACTGAAGGGCAATTTCAAATAGGGAATTAGTGACCTTTCTAAAGTAATAATTTCTAAGTATTGAAGTTGAAACTGATTCATAGCTTTCAATGTGATACTCATTCCTAAAATTTTACCATTCTGACTTCTCCAAAATGTGGTTATGCTGACTTCTTGAAAGACAAAAGCATCAAAGAAGCATATGTCAATATCCATTTAAAATAACTTACAGGAACTGTCAGATGATATTCAGGGCTTGGATTCTTGCATGAGAGGATCACCATTATTAGTTTGAGATTAGTAACACATAGAAGGTACATAAAATACAAGGCATGAACAGCAGTGACCAAACTTCAAATAAAAAAAATAATTCTTCAGAATAAAACAAATTAAGCTCATCTAGGTTGTTTTTACAAAAGTGGGGGAATTCTCTTAACAGACTTTCTAATAAACTTGGATAGTTTTTGTAGACATTCTGAGAATATCCAGGTTAAATAGGGCTAAGTTTTGTTAGAAAAGTATCTTAAAAAACAAAAGTTTATGGAAAAAACATACACTAAATATTAAAATACTACATAAATGGAAACTAGTGATCATCCACACAACATAAAATATGAAGTCAACTTTAACAGAAAAATAGTTGCTCGGTAAGCAAGTGTTTAACAAATTGATCAGCTGTTTTGTTGTTGTTTAGAAATAACCTTGGTGATTTGTTAAACTGAAAAGCATTGTTAAGCTATTAAGTCTTGTTAACTTTTAGACACTGACCTCTCTCATCATGAATCTTGGAACATATTTACTGTACTTAAAATAACTACTGTCTAATTTTTCAATTAATAGTCCAAGCATGTGACAATATGAAATATCTGATAGAAATGTGGTTGGGTATTAAAGAATTGTTTTTGTGCTTCCTGCCAGCTTTTCTGGCTTATAGGACAACCAATTAAAGAATTGCTTCATTGATAATTTTCTTAGAGATATTAAAATGTCTGTGTTTTTGTAACTGTGTGTCAGATGAGGATACATGTTAACTTAGAAAAAGTTGTAGGAATGATTTAGCTTTAAAAGAATGAAAGTACTTCAGAAAATAGTGTAGGCAGTTTTTAAACTTTGATCCCTAATATCTGATATTGTCCATAGATCCTTAAAATATTTTTAAGTGTTTTTTTTTTTTTTTTTGAGCAATAGTCATGTACTTGAGGCCTGTGATAATGAAATGAGAGCTTGTCATCAAATCTACCTTGAATGATGATTTTGGTACTCACTGATTTAGCTTTAGAACAAAGGAGGGAAGTATGCTTGAACTAACTTTGAGCATCTGCCATATATGCTATTAGTTGTAATTTCATTTCTCTCAATCATATAATCAGGAACTATTTTTAAACAAGAAAAATCTTTCAAGTTAAGTCATTTGATAGCATAACATGCAAAGGACTGATTTTAACTCACTTTTGTCAAAGTAGTTTGTACTTTTTATGTTACACCATATTACTTTTCTTTAATTTCTCTCAGCCATAGTACAGATCTTAATGTTGATGAAAAGGTAATATATAAAAGCACCTAGCGTAGTCCATGGTTTATAAGTATACAGTGTTTACTTTTTTATTCCATGGAGATTTTTGGAAATTGTGCATCACTTGTGGACTTTGAGCTCTGGATATAATTCATTTACTGTATTTTCCATTTAATTTTAGTAAAAGACAGGACCAAGGGAGTCGCTCTTTTTAAAAAGAAAAAAAAAGATTTATTTATTTATGCTTACAAGAACTGGGGTACAGGCCAGAGGTGCAGGGGGTGAGAGGGTTCACCAGAGACAATGTGGGGAACAGAACAGGTAGATCTGCGGAAATACACTGCTGAGGGGGGAGCAGTGGGCTACACAGGAGATGTCCACTGCGCCATGTGGGTAGCTCCCTGGCCAGCTGGGGAGCACACTCATGCTGCAGAGGCTGCAGATAGCTTCACAGTGCTGTGCTTTAACCCCTTGTGCCACCAGGGAGGCCCCGGAAATCTCCTTTTTTTTATACATCAGTGTGAAAACGGTCTTCATGCTGGTACCTACTAAATAAGGATAATACAGGGCCTCCCTGGTGGCTCAGGGGGTTAAGGCTCAGCACTGTGAAGCTGTCCGAGCCACTGTAGCATGAGTTCGATCCCCAGCTAGGGAACTAACCCCACAAGGCCCTGCAGACCTCTCCTGACTGGCCTGCTGCTCCCCTCAGCAGTGTATTTCAGTCAGTCTGCCTGTGCTGATCCCCACTCTGTCTCTGGTGAATCCTCTCACCTCTCCCCACACCTCTGGTCTACACCCCAGCTCTTGTGTGAATAAATAAATAAAAACAATCTTTAAAAAAAAGTAAGGATGGTACAAATGTGCTTGTTAAGGCTGCCCCCCCCCCCAGAAATTTTCAAAGCTTTGAGGCTCAAGACCCATTTTATTGTTAAGGACCTTCAAAGAGTTTTGTTTATGGATCTCTATTATAAATATTTTTCATTTTATAAGTTAAAACTAAGATTTTTAACAAATACTAGCTTACATAAAAATAATTGTTACTTGATATAAAGAAATTTCTAATGAAAACTAAGAATGAGCATGTTTCACATTTTTTCAGGTATATTTAATGTTTGATTCATGAGAGGAGCTGGATTCTCATATCTATTTCTGAATTCACATCGTCATGGATAGACAGTTGAAAGGGGGATGTTTTAATAGCCTTTTCGGATAATTATGAAAATTGTTCTTTGATTCCATACCATAACTCCAGAAATGATAGGGTGGAATCTGAAGCCACTTCAGTGAACATTTCTTACTGTTGTTAAATTAAAATCCATTGGTCTATCTCGCATTTGGAATGTGTCTTTTACCTTTACCTAATTTTGTAACATCATGTATTGATCATTTAGAAACTGTTAACTTCACTGAGTTATGCAGGTCTTCCAAGTGCTGACACATTTTATTATACTCAGGAAAAAAATCACAATTATCATTTTGTCTCTACATAGTTCATTAAAAAAAAATCTTAAATACTGGGAATCTTTCATGCTCACCTGTGGTCAGTACAAGTTTTCCAAAGTTCTTATTTTCATTGAAAACTCAAATTTTATCATTAACAACAAATACTGTAAGTTATTTTCCATGAAGCCATAAGCTCACTTTGCTCTTTTCTTTTCTTTTTTTTTTTTTTTTTTGTGAAAACATCTGCCAGACACTGGCAATAACCATAATTTGTCTGTCAGTCATCCTTTCAAATAAAAATGATGTTCCATGAAAAAAGGGACTTCTTCAGTTCTCAACTCAATCACACAAATACTTTTTCCTTGAGACAGGAAAAAGTATGAAAGTACTTCAGAATGGCTACTAATATAGCTTGGAGACATTGCTTTTAAAGCACCAGCCTTTATTTATTTATTTATCGAGGTACATTGGTTTACATCGTTTGTGTTTAGAAGTAAAGGCTCTCACCCTTCATGTGTTGTTACTATACCACACCTATCACCAAAGCACCCACAGTCCATCTAAAGCAATTGCAGTTTTACTACATTGTGTTATAGTGTAAATGTTAACATAATTTTAAAAGTATGAAAAAAATATTATGAAGATAATATTTCAGTGTGGACCCTCTGAACAATTCTCTGTCTTCATAGGGGCCCATTGACAACTCATTATCTTTGTTTTTGGTTGTCGGTTACTTCTGTTACAGGTTACTGTCACTTTTTATTAATAAAGGTTCTTAAAAGACTTTAGGATAGCACCATTAAAGAACATGGACTATGGGCCTCCCCGGTGGCGCAGCGCTTGAGCGCTGGGTTGCGAAGCTGCCCGCGGCCTCTGCAGTGCCGGTTCGATCCCCGGCTGCTCCCCGGCCACCGGAGGAGGGTCCCACATGGCGCGCAGACCTCTCCTGCCGCCCGCTGCTCCCCTCAGCAGTGTACTTCAGTCCTCTGCCTGCTCTGCTCCCTGCTCTGGCTCTGGTGAATTCTCTCACCCTCCCACGCTTCTTACTGTACCCAGTGCATGTATAAACAAAACAAACAAAACAAATAAATAAATAAAACATGCCTCTATTAAAAAAAAAAAAAAAAAAAGAACATGGACTATGGAGTCACTGACACCTGGATTTGAGCCTTGGTTTTTATCAAATACTTAAATACTTGACAGTACCAAGCATATGAAGAGTAAATGGAGGCCTTTTTATTTCTGCCAGTTTGCTTCATCAAACATTACATTTAAATAACCCTATGTTCCCTCTCAGAGTGGCATTTTGTTTGCAGTTCCCTTTGTATCGCTGTGCGCCATAGTCCAGCGCACATCACATGAATTGGGAAAAGCATTCTTTTCCCTTTATTACCATCTGAGTATAAAAGCCTACTTTATCCTGCATACATCAACCAAATTGTCACAAGGCTACAAATTTCTCCCTACATTTCTATAGTTCCATCTTGTAACTAACTTAGTAAATACTTTGTGTAGACTGTAAAAGTTTCTTCACAGGAATGTAGATTTAACCATAAAATAGCTCTAATTCACACTATTACCTGTAATGAAAAAAAATTTAAGGTCCATAGGCATTTGCTGGTAATGCATAAGTTAGTTTACTTAAAATGATAAACTTTTTTTTTTTTAATAGAGGCACGTTTTTATTTATTTATTTTATTTGTTTGTTTTGTTTATACAAGCACTGGGTACAGTCAGAAGCATGGGAGGGTGAGAGAACTCACCAGAGCCAGAGTGGGGAGCAGAGCAGGCAGGACTGAAATACACTGCTGAGGGGAGCAGCGAGCGGCAGGAGAGGTCTGCGCGCCATGTGGGATCCTCCTCCGGTGGCCGGGGAGCAGCCGGGGATCGAACCGGCGCTGCAGAGGCCGTGGGCAGCTTCGCAACCCAGCGCTCAACCGCTGCGCCACCGGGGAGGCCCTAAAATGCTAAACTTTTAAAAATAAAGCTTTAAGGTCTTTTCTATTGCTGTTTACAGTTTGAACAAAGTTTGGTTAACTCTCACTTTTATCCTAAATTTTATAGTAAAATTAGTGTAGATTATACTTTCAGTGTTGCATTTTGGCAAATCTGAAATTTCATAGATTTTTATGAATAAAAGTCAGAGTCCTTAGATAATGTGGTGTTTCATAATCTGATGATAGACCCTTTTTTAATATTAGAAAGCAAATGATGTTTCCAGTTTTTTTTTTTTTTTTTTTTAAGATTTATATATGCATACAAGAACTGGGATACAGGCCAGAGGTGTGTGGGGGGTGAGAGGATTCACCAGAGACAGAGTGGGGAGCAGAACAGGCAGATTGACTGAAGTACACTGCTGAGGGGAGCAGCGGGTGAGTCAGGAGAGGTCTGCTGCACTATGTGGGTTGCCCTCTGGCCGGTTGGGGATCGAACTCTTGCTGCAGGCTGCAGATAGCTTCATAGGTTGCATCTTAACCCCTTGTGCCTCCAGGCAGGCCCTGTTTCCAGTTCTTTAATGAAAACTTTAATTGCCCATTATCTACTCTTAATACTTGTCTTAGTTTTAGTAGCACATCTTTGTGGTTCCTTAATGTAGGTAATACATAGATTTATTTAGTTATACTAGTTATAGTCTGAAAACCCTACAAGTACTCTCTACTTGGTTGTATTAAATGATCCTGTCTGTTTTATTATGCATAATATTCACCCTGGTCCTCATTAGCAACACTTGCAGCTGTTAGTGGTTTTTTTCTAAACCACTAAACTGTAAGTGACTATAGTCAAATAATTGTTAATATTTTGGTAACTCATTTTTAAATGATTTTCAAATAATTAAAATCTTGATTCTTTTTTTTTTTTAAGATTGATTTATTTGTACTAGCACTGGGTACAGTCAGAAGCGCGAGAGGGTGAGAGAATTCACCAGAGACAGAGCGGGGAGCAGGGCAGGCAGAAGGAACGAAATACACTGCTGAGGGGAGCAGCGGGTGGCAGGAGAGTTCTGCGCGCCATGTGGGACCCTCCTCCGGTGGCCGGGGAGCAGCTGGGAATCGAACCAGCACTGCAGAGGCTGCGGGCAGCTTTGCAACCCAGTGCTCTACTGCTGCACCACCAGGGAGGCCCGAAATCTTGATTCTTAGTAAATATGGCACCCTGTATTTTCTGACTCTCTGTAGAATAGTGCTTTAAAGTTACCCTAAGTTCTTTTCCCATAACGTTAGTACTGAAAGGTCTAATAATTTTAGGCTGAAAGAGCTGATTTTTATATTATGTTGAACAGAGTCTCAACTAAAATTGGTTTAAGTATAGTTGGGGAATCTGGCTCTCATATAAACCATTGAGTCCAGGGTAGCAGCTGGTATAAATTATGAGCGTTCTAGTAAAAATCTAGGGAGGTCTCTGATGGATCAAGATTAGATTGCATGCTTATACCTGAATTAATCATTGTAGTCAGAGGAATATGGTTTTATGATTGGCTTGCCACAGGGTCATGTGCCACATGTCCCACCACTTGTTGCAGTTGGGAAGGAGTTTCAGTACCTCCACTTAAACCACAGGTTTGCCCCAAGAATGAGGGGTGGTCTCTTAGCATAAGAAGAAATGAAGAAAAAAGCCTATTGAAGACAAGTTAGAAAGCACTACATTCAGTACAGATGTGGACTGGTTCCTTAATTTCCATTTGAATGTTAACGTGGAAAAGTATGTTGCATTTTAAGTATATTTGTAGAATTGAGTTCATTGTTGGTTGGTTATTTTCTCAAATTATTAAGTGTTCATATTTTTTCTCATAGTCTTGAATAACTTCCCAGTTCTCGTTTGCCAGACTTACAATAGTAATAGTAGTGTCTTTAAATGATGAAAACGCTTAACTCAGACTAATAAGCAAATACATATATGGTGGATGTCATTAGTCACTAGGGAAATTCAGATGGAAAACAATGAGATACCACCTCATACCTACTGTGATGACTCTAAAGAAAATGACAACTGTTAGTGAGAAGGTGGATAAAGTAGGGCTCTCATATGTGACTGATGGGAATGTAAAATGGTACAGCCACTTTGGAGCTCAGTTCTTCAAAAAGTTAAACAATTACATGTAACCCAGCAATTACACTCCTTAGGTATTAATCCAAAAGAATTGGGAATAAATGTCTGCAAAGAAACTTGCACATAACCATTCACAGCAGCACTAGCCATAATAGGCAAAACATGGAAACAACCCGTATGTCCTTCAGCTGATAAACAAAATGCAGTATATACGTACAATGGAAAATTGTTTTTCACAGAAAGGAATTAATTACTACTACATGCTGTATGGCATGCATGAACCTTGAAAACATTATGCCTCCTGAAAGCCAGTTAAAAATAGATTACATATTCTATAGTTCCATCTAGATGAAATGCCTGGATAGGTAAATCCATTGAGATAGATTCAGTAGTTGCCAGGACCAGAGGCAGGGGAAGGGGATGACTCCTAGTAAGTATGGGACTCTTCGTGGTCAAGAAAAGTAAAGGAAACGATCTGGAATTAGATGGTGGTGATTGATGTACACTTTATGAATGTGCTAAAAATCTCCAAATTGTAAACTTTATTTTTTTTAAAGATTTATTTTTTATTTATTTATACAAGAACCAGGGTACAGTCAGAAACATGGGAGGGTGAGAGAATTCACCAGAGCCAGAGCGGGAAACAGAACAGGCAGGCGACAAAATATACTGCTGAGGTGGGCACAGCAGGAGAGGTCTACGCGCCATGTGGGACCCTTGCCAGTGGCCAGGGATCGAACCGATGCTGCAGAGGCTGCGGGCAGCTTCACAGCCCAGCGCTCAACCGCTGTGCCACCAGGGAAGGCCGCAAATTGTAAACTTTAAATGGGTGGATTGTCTGGTATGTTAATAATCTCAGTAGAGCTATTAGGTTAAAAAGACAGAAAAAAAACCCAAGCTTAACTCAGAGTAAATGGAGACTGACAACTTTGCACTACATATGGGTCGCAGGTGAATTCTTATTTTTTTTAAAGATTTATTTATTTATGCATACAAGAGCTGGGGTATAGGCCAGAGATGCGGGGGGGTTAGAGAATTCACCAGAGACAGAGTGGGGAGCAAAACAGGCAGACTGACTGAAATACACTGCTAAAGGGAGCAGTGGGTAAGACAGGAGATGTCTGCTGCACAATGTGGGTTTCTCCCTGACTGGCGGGTGCCGTAGAGGCTGTGGATTGCTTCATGATGCATTGTTTAACCCCTTGTGCCACCAGCGAGGCCCACAGGTGAATTCTTGACAGCTCTTGTTCATTGTCTGCTGTCCTGTATTGAATTCCTTTGTTCAGCAAATATTTATTCATCTTCTGTGTTCAAGGTTCTGTTGTAAACAAAAAAGGAAAGAGCAATGATGACTAACACAGACTAAGTTACTGTTCTCATGGAGTTTATATTCCATCGTATAAGGATCTCTCAGAACCCTGCTCTAAATATATCCTGTGCAAATACTCAATAACTGTGAACTAGTGTTGTAGTTGGTTCCTTAATTTTCTTTCCTAAACTCAAATTTACAATAAATTATATACTTCAAGTTTGAAGGGAAAGGTATCCTAAAATGTTTTGTGTCTAGTAACTCGTACCTTGACATTTAGGGAAAAACTTGATTTTTAGAATTACAAGACCTAGAATTACAGTCCCTTAGCTATACACATTTAGAAAAGCTTAATAATAAAATTTTTAGTCTCAGTATCTGTAAATTATTACTAAGTACTTGTTTGAATTAAGTCTTTAAGAATGTAAGAATAGGGGCCTCCTTGGTGGCGCAAGGGGTTAAGTGTTAGCGCTGTGAAGTTATCCGCAGCCACTGCAGCATGAGTTTGATCCCACGCCAGGGAGCAACCCACAAGGTACAGCAGACCTCTCCTGACTTGCCCGCTGCTCCCCTCAGTAGTGTATTTCAGTCAGTCTCCCTGTGCTGTTCCCCACTCTGTCTCTGGTGAATCCTCTCACCACTACCACCACCCCCCGCTCTTCTGGCTTGTACCCCAGTTCTTGTATGCATAAATAAATCAGTCTTTAAAAAAAAAAGAATGTAAGAAATAACCCTAATTCAGATTAGGTCAGATAATGTGGTGGTATTAGGAAAGTTAAGGAACCAATTCTTAGATTTTCCAAGGTACTTAAGAAGGACTGTCTTGGTGGTAGGAATTTAGGAGGAATCTTCCCTTTATTGCTCTGCCAGCTGCTGACTCAGTCACTAAGCTTTATTTTTTAGATACTGATTGTCTTAGTCTTTGTGTAATTTTATGTTAAAGAGCTAATAAGCCCTGCCAAAGCTGAAGCAGATTGTTATAACTGAATCGTGCCTTCCCCCACACCCCCCCCCCATCAAGTGAGCTGTGATGTGAGGAAGGGAAAGGGGTGTCACATGATAACAACATCCTTTACTGCTTTTGCAGCAGCATCCCTGGAAGCAAGTTTCTCATAGAAAAGGTTGTAAAGTACATTATTTAGTTAATGTCACGCCTTCCTTTTTTCTGTTAACTTTTTACTACTCACTGTTGAAATGTGGGGCAGATCATTATGACCTCATCTCATCTCTGCAGTGGTTGCCTTTATTTCTACTATTGTTTTTCTCCAGTTCATATAATAACCAGCATAGTTCTTTTAAAAAATAAATTAGGGCCTCACTGGTGGCACAAGGGGCTGAGCACTGCACTATGAAGCAGTCCGCGGCCTCTGCAGCATGAGTTCGATCCCTGGCCAGGGAGAAACCCTCATGGCAGGGCAGACCTCTCCTGCCTTACCGGCTGCTCCGCTCAGCAGTATATTTCAGTCACTCTGCCTGTTCTGTTCCCCACTCTGTCTCTGTTGAATCCTCTCACCCCCCACACCTGTGGTCTGTACCCCAGTTCTTGTACCCATAAATAAATAAAAATCTTTAAAAAAATAAAAAATAAAAATAAAAAATAAATTAGATCATATCTCTCTTCTACTTCAGTAACTTCTCAATTCATGTAGCTTCCAAACTTCTTACTAAGACCTTCAAGACTTAACCATATCTGGTTCCTGTCTTTATCTTGTACCTCTCTCACTTTTTAAAATCTTTCTTAGTATCCTGTCATTCATCTTCTTTTAATTCCTCTAATTCTGACACATTAATTGTTCACTCTTCTTCAGGCCTTTCACACATGTTGCTCTACTGTCAGAATATCTTCCCCAACCCATTCATCACCTTTCCTTCACCTGCCTGGTTATTTCTCATACTTCAAATTTCTAATATTTCTATCTCTGAGCAGGCTAACTGAAAGTTAAAACCCCCTTCTTTATTTTCCTTAAAAGCATTGATTATAATTTGTTAGTGTATTTAATCAGTGTTAACTTCTCCCATCAGACTATAAGCTCCCTTACAGTGTGGACCCCATCTAGTTTGTGCACCACTGTATTCTAATTCTCATCACCAAGTCTGGCTCAGATACATGACACTTAAGTAATTTGAGGGAATTAAATATAACTTAAAAGAAAAATTAAAATTTTTTTTTCTCTGAAATGGTACTGTCCTTGTCTTTGTAACTATTTTTTAGAAAAATGAAACAACCTTCCATAATCGTAACTACTATTAATTTTGGAGGTACTTTTTAATAATTTTTTTATTTAGGTAATACTGGTTTTACAGCATTGTACCTGATTCAGAAATACAGACTTCTACCTCCCCAGTTACATGAAACTACACCACACTTACCACCAAGGTACTCATAGACGACCACCACCATAATCCATTGATGCTCCCTTCCTCTTTTTATCTTCTCTGGTAGCCTCAGATTTTTAGTCAGATTTTTCTAGGGTTTTTTGATTTGTTTTTTGCAATATTTGCCTTTCTCTGCCTGACTTATTTCACTTAGCATCATCCCCTTCAGTTTCATCCATGTTTTTGCAAACAGCAAGAGTTCCCTTTTAAAAAAAAAAAATATATATATATATATTTATTTATTTATTTATACAAGCACTGGGTACAGTCAGAAGCGCAGGAGGGTGAGAGAGTTCGCCAGAGCAGGGAACAGAACAGGCAGACTGACGAAATACACTACTGAGGGGAGCAATATGCGGGGCAAGAGAGGTCTGCGCAAGAGAGGTCTGCGCGCCATGTGGGACCCTCGCCGGCAGCCGAGGATCAAACCAGCGCTGCAGAGGCTGCGTGCAGCTTCGCAGCCCAGCGCTCAACCGCTGTGCTACGGGGGAGGCCCAAGAGTTCATCCTTGTTTGTTTGATTTTTTTCATTTGAGTAGTAAATATTGTGTAAATATGCCATATCTTGTAACCCATTCATCAGTACTTGGGGCAGATAGGTTGTTCACAAAACTTAACTATTATAAATATGGCTGCAGTGAACACAGAGGTGCATATAGCCTTTCAAAGTAGTATCTTTGCATTCTTTGGGTAGATACCTACGAGTGGAATTGCTGAATCATATTGTAGGTCTATTTTTAATAAGGATTTTTCCTTTTCCGTGCACATATTTTTGAACTTATTTTGGGTTCTCATAGTAAAATACAGCAGAGTTTCTTACTCCTGGTGCTATTGATATTTTAGGCCAGATAATTCTTTGTAGTGGGGAACCGTGTGTTTCGCAGGATCCCTTACCCTCCTCTGCCCATTAGATCTCAGTAGCACACTCCTACCTAATTGTAACTATCAAAATTATTTCCACAAATTTCCAAATGTTCCCCATGACAGAACCATCCCAGATGAGAACCACTGGAAAGCAAATCAGTAAACTTTGCAGAACATAATTGCTATATCTACTTTTTCAACTCAGAAACCTTTAATGGATTCCTGTTTTTTAATTCAGGGTCAAACTGCCTTAATAAGTTGTCTTTCAGTTTTTCAGTCTAGTTTAGCAGATATTTGAGTATTTTCTGCATAAATGTGCTAGTGAAAGGGCAAACACTAAAATGTGTGACAGGATATTATCTTTTTAGTTTATAATTTTACCTTCCACTTAACTTCATCTCAGATTCATCTCCTTCAGACTTGGGAGCCTACCTGTCCCTTAACATTCAGTTCTACTTTTCTGTTTTTGCTATTAGTGAATCTCTACTGTAAACGCCTTTCAGTCTTTCCTTTACCTTGCCATTTTTTAATTTGTATTTCTAGGTTAAATGTAAGCTTCCAAGCCTCAGTTAAGTTTTCCTTTGTCATACCGATTCATGTCTGTCATTTCTTTATTGAACTATTACTTTTATTATTCACATTTTGGTGTTCCTTCATATAAGATAAATTTCATGCTTGTCGTGTGTTTTGTAGAGCAGAAAGTATTGCTAAAGGATATGTATGACTTAATACACCCACAAATCAGACAGCCTAGATGAAAGAGATGAATTCCTAGAAACATATAACTTACTAAGATAGTATCATCAAGAAATCAAAAATCTGTTGGATCTGTAATTGGTAAGGAGATTGAATCAATACTTAAATACATCAGGGCCTCCCCTGATGGCGCAGCGGTTGAGCGCTGGGCTGCGAGGCTGCCCGCAGCCTCTGCAGCACCGGTTTGTTCCCCGGCCACCGGCGAGGGTCCCACCAAAAAAAAACAAACAAAAAAAAACTGCCTTACAAAGAAAAATCCAGAATCAGATGGTTTCACTTAAAGAATCAACACCAATCCCCCTCATAATTTTTCAAAACAACAACAAGCTGAAGTCAAAGGAACACTTCCCAACTCTGTGAAGCCAACATCACCTGGTATTAAAGACATTGTATAAAAACTACAGCTCAATATCTCTACAGAAATTCTCAACAAACTGTAGCAAACTGAATTCAGGAGCATATAAATAAAAAGGGTTGTATACCATGAACAAGACAAAAAGCACATGATTCTCTTGATGTAGAAAAAGCTTTTGACAGAATTCAGCACCCTTATGTGATTAAAAAAAAAAAAAAGGAAACTACCTCAATGCAATAGGCATCATATTTTAAAAGTTCCAGCAGACATCATACTCAGAAGTGAACAACTGAAAGTTTTTCCTGTAAGATCAGAACAAGGACACACATGCTTGCTTTCATCAGGTCTGTTCAGTGTAACACCGCAAGTCTTAGACACATCAGGCAAGAAAAAGAAATGAAAAGCATTCAAATTAGAAGTAAAATTATCTGTTTACAGGTAGCTTGTAGAAAATCTTAAAGAAAACCTTTTATGTAGAAAACCTTGAAGATTCCAACCAAAAAAAGAAAATTCAAGACAATAAATGGTTCTACAAAGTTGCAGATTATAAAATTAGCAAATGATAACATGAAACAACCTGAGAAGGAAATTGAAAAACATAAAAAACAGCCATTTACAATACTTAGGAATAAGCCTAACCAACATTGTAAAGGGCTTTTACACTGAAAACTGCAAAACATTGCTGGAAGAAATTTTAAAAGACCCAAATAAATTATAAGACATTTATGTTCATGGGTCAGAAGAATAGTTAAATGTTAATATTACCCGCAGAGATTGATAATGAGTTTTCTATCAAAACCCTAGTGGTTTGATTTGTAGAAATAGAAAAATCCATCCTAAACTTCATATGGAATCTAAATAGACCCCCAAATAGCCAAAGTAATCTTGAAAAAGAAGGTCTCATACTGATTTCAAAGCTTGTCGCAAAGCTACTGTAGTCAAAATAGTGTGCTGTGAGGGTAAAGTAAGACAGACCAAAGGAAGTAGAATAGAGAATTCAAAAATAAACTCTTGCATATATGGTCAAGTGACTTGACAAGGATACCAAGACCATCCAGTAGGGAGAGTCAATCTTTCAACAAACAACACTGAGAAATTTGATATCCACCAGCAAGAGAATGAAGCTGGATCTTTTTCTTACATAATACACAGAAATTAACTCAAATGCATAAAGGACTTAAATGTAATAAGACCTAAAGCAGTAAAACTCTCAGGAGAAAACAAGACAAAAGACATTTGTGAGACATTGGATTTGACAGTGATTTTTTGGAAATGACACCCAAAACATAGGTAAGGAAAAAAAATAGGTGAATTGGATTACATCAAACTTTTCAAACTTCTTTGCATCACAATCAAAAAAGATAAACTCAGCAACATGGATGGAGCTGAAGGGAACATGCTCAGCAAAATAAACCAGAAAGAAGAAGAAAAATACCGGATGGTCTCACTCATAGCAGAAATTTAGAAAACCTAAATAAGGGACCAGGAAAAAGACTATAATAAAGTAAAAATCAAAATCATCAGGCAACTATAAACCAGAGAGACACACTAGGGGGGTATGAGGGGAGCAGGATCAAAACAAGGAGGGGGTGGGAATTGTATGGGGACTATAACCAAGATGAAAATGCATCCATCCATTGCGCAAAAATGATGTGAAAAATATATAAAATAAAATTAAATAAAAAACTTTGCATCAAAGGACATAATCAGTGTAGTGAAATGGCACCAATGAAATGGGAGAAAATATTTGTAAATCTAAAAAGTAGTTAATATCCAGAATATATAAAGAACTTGTGCAACTCGACAGTAATTAACAACAACAAAAGTGTCATACTTTGAAATAGGCAAAGAATTTAAATACACATTTCTCTGAAGAACATATACAAAAGGCTAACAAGCAGATGAAAAGTTGCCCAGCATCACTAGCAAGGATATTTATATCGAAACCATCACAAGATACCACTTCACACCCATTAGGATGAATACTTAAAAAAATACACATAGAGGGCCTTCCTGGTGGCGCAGCGGTTGAGCGCTGGGTTACAAAGCTGCCCGCAGCCTCTGCAGCGCTGGTTCAATCCCCGGCTGCTCCCCGGCCACTGGAGGAGGGTCCCACATGGCGCGCAGACCTCTCCTGCCGCCCGCTGCTCCCCTCAGCAGTGTACTTCGGTCCTTCTGCCTGCTCTGCTCCCCGCTCTGGCTCTGGTGAATTCTCTCACCCTCCCGCGCTTCTGACTGTACCCAGTGCTTGTATAAATAAACAAACAAATCTTTAAAAAAAAAAAATACACGTAGAAAATAAAAAGTTGATGAAGATGTGGAGAAATTGGAACACTGGAGATTGATTATGATCAATCTTCAATATATATCCAGAATCCACATTTTATGATCTCCACTGCTTTCATTCTAGGGAGACTATTGTCTTATGTCCAAACTATTACCTTTTACTTATGTTCCCAACACAGCAGCTGGAATGATTCTGTTATATCAGAGTGCATCTCCTTTGTTCAAAACCTTTGCATTTAAGAATAAATGCTGAAAATCCTTACAGTGGCCATCCATATCCCACTCTCCTTTATTCATTGCATGTCACCTACCCTGGACTAATTGCTTTCCTTTGTCTCTCATTTTTCTCCCTTTTTTTTACTTGTTAATCCCTCTATCTCGAATACTTTCTGCCAGATGTCCACAAACTTGCTCACTTACCATCTTAAGGTCTTTACTTAAAAATATCCCCTTCTCGGCTTTATATTTTTCTCTGTAATATTTGTAACTGTCTAACACACTTTATATTTTAGCTGTACTTATTGTGTCTCCCCACACTAAAGTGTAAGTTCATGAAAAAAGGGATTTTTGTCCTTTTGTTCCCTGTATCCTTAGCACTGAGAACAACTTGTTTTCATCTGCTGGTAGTCAGTAAACATTTGTTGGGTGAATGAATGACTTCTAGGTAGATGTGCATATCAGTTTCATAGGTGAGCATAACTAGAGTTGTGCTTTTTAAATGATGCTTTTAGTAATCAATAATTACCTTTTAATGAAGTTTTTTCTCGCCAATGTTGAATATAAATTCTATGAATATAAGTTCACAAAGAAAAAGCTTTGAGAATATTTTGAAAATAAATACTGAGGGGAAAGGAAAAGCAGTTTATTTGAAAGCTATGTAACAAAAATAAACATAAGATGAAAAAATAGAGTGATATCATATAGAGAACATTGGACTGGGGCCAGGGAATCTATCTTGCTATTCTTAGGTAAGTTACCGGACCTCAGTTCCTTTCTCTATCAAATGAGATTGAAATAATTTCGGTTCTTTCTGGTTACAAAATTGTGATGATATTTGTGTAAATTTTTCCATAAGAAAACTATGAATTTGAATTATGTTCATAAAAAAAATCCCTTAATCACTTGCTGTTCATATTTAATTTAAATCTGATACTGCTTTGTAAATGGAAAAAAATATTTTTTTTTCTTCTGAGAATATACCAGATAAACAGAGAAATCAGATTTCTTCAGCAGCTTGGGTTCTGTTGACTTCTTAGTTTGGCTGAATCTCATTTCATTTCATGTTTTCCCCAGTTTTTCTCCGTGTCTTTCTGTGTGTTGAGTTTTTTGTTCGACCTGTCATTCAGTCAGTTCCTGAAGTTTTATTTCTAATAATGAAGTACTCAAAATACTTGAAAAGTAATGATTTTTTTTTTAAAGATTTATGTATGCATACAAGAGCTGGGGTACAGGCCAGAGGCATGGGAGGGTGAGAGGACTCACCATAGACAGAGTGGAGAGCAGAACAGGCAAACTGACTGAAATACACTGCTGAGGGGAGCAGCAGGCACAACAGGAGAAGTCTGCTGCGCCATGTGGGTTGCTCCCTGGCTGGCCTGGGATCGAACTCTGCTGCAGAGGCTGCAGATTGCTTCTTAGTGCGGTGCTTAACCCCTTGCGCCATCAGGGAGGCCCAGTAATGATTATTCTTGCTAGCATTTGATCAATCCCTTGTACATTAATTCTTTTAAGGGAATGTAGTTCCTTCCCCTTTGCTCATATTATAACAGATTTCTCTATAAGTTGTCTTGATCACTTTCAATATGTGATTCCAAAAGTTACCCTTGCATTGCTTCCTGTTTGTTATGTATAGGAGTTATAGGTACCTCACCAAATCTATGCACATTTCTTTTTTTTTTTTTTAAAGATTTATTTATATAAGAACTGGGGTACAAGCCAAAGATGCGGGGGGGTGAGAGGATTCACCAGAGACAGTGGGGAGCAAAACAGGCAGATTGACTGAAATACACTTTTGAGGGGAGCAGCAGCCTAGACTGGAGAGGTCTGCTGTGCCATGTGGCTACCTTGCTCCCTGGCCTGCCAGAGATGGAACCTTGTGCTGCAGAGATTGCTGACAGCTTCACAATGTTGTGCTTAGCCCCTTGCATCACCAGGGAGTTCCTATGCTCATTTTTTGTTTGTTTGTTTGTTTGTTTTCTTAACCTATTTTTTCCCCCTCCAAACACCACCTCACCACCACCACTACACACATATAGTATTTATTTGGTAATTATCTTCACTAACGAAATTAACTATTACAAGTTAAATAATTCCATCTCTTTTTCTTCATTGCAGCATAAAGTGAGAAAGTTCAAATAACCCTTCAATGTTTACAATTTTGATTCTTAGCATAGAAATTTTTGCTATGGATAGTAATTTGTACAAATAGTTAAATATTTTGTGTCATTGTTTTTTAAAGTTAATAAATTTGATATAATTTTTGAGGGTTAAAAGGTCTTAGAAATCTGTTAAATCCCCTCACTTTTACAGATGAGGAAATTCATGCCCCTAAATGTGTTAACTTGCTACATAAAAGGCTATTGTATGAATCATAAGTAGAGCTGGGACTGTAAAGTTGGTATAACTATATGATAGTAACTCATTGGGAGGAGACATACTTGTATGCATGTGTTTTCTCATCTCATGTGGCTGTTTTACAAGATAGGTGAATATAGAAAGTCTGCAAAATCAACATTTCCCTCTTCTACTTAACTTTATTTTCCAAACAAATATGTATGACTTTTAAATTTAGTATATTTTGCTATTTGCATTTTAAGTATACAGAGTATAACTCTACTGTAACCCCCGATCTTGGGATTAGCAGCTGTTAAAAGTTTGTTACAATTTTTGTGATTTTAAGAAATTATATACTAGTTAAGTTTCAGTGCTTATAATTTAGATGTGGCTCCTTTTAAAGTATGGCCTCAAGATTAGAATTATTCCTTAAAACTGATCAAATAACCTGCCCCAAGGTTAAATGTGGTCTCACACTCTGAATTTAATTTGAAATTTCTTTTTACTTATATTAAATCTGCATTAATCTTTACTGGCTAGAGAGGTAAGAACTTGATTTGATTAAGACTTTTCCTCACTGGTAGTACGAATTAGAACTTTGCTACTACTATTGAAAGATAGTATCTCCTCAAGTAAATTCAGTGTGAATTAGCTTTTAATAATAAGTACTTAAAACTTTCATTGTCATAAATGTGAACTTGGATTTTGTTATTTATGTGCAATTTTAAACATACATACCATTTGGCAAAGGCATGAAATAAGTACCACAGTGGCTGCTACTGGAGAGATTTGCAAGCATAAGTGAAAGGAGGAAGAAATAGAAAAGAAATATGTGAATTATTGAATAATACAGTATAACCCTGTTATGGGGGAGGATATGTATGACTGTTGTGTATGTAGCTTGTTTAAAAATTGCTTTATTGAGAATGTATCTTGCATAAAACTAACCCATTTTAACTGTACAACCCAGTGATTTTTAGTAAATTTTCAGAGCTATCATTCATACCACAATCCACAAAAGATCTCCTGCCTAATTAATTTAAATTTTTTAATTTTCTATTTGTTGTACTATTACCAAAGTATTAACATTCCTAGGGTATGAATGATGGTTTGGGTGCAATAAAATCAAAGTATTATATTCGCTATGCTTTGTATGAATGACTAACTTCAGAAAAAATTTTCTTTAAATATCTTTCTCTAGTGAGATTAATCGAATCCTTACTCATCTAAACCTAACTTTTTACTCAAGAAAATTTTATACGTTCAAATTTCATACAATATATTAGCATTACAATCATAAATTAAGTTTGTAAAGTTTTAAAGAAAAGTTACACATTAGTAAAAGTAAATTGAAATCAGCATAAATTAAGTGATCACTGATTCAAAATTAAATAGTCATTAATTGGAAAGAAAGTACTGAGCCCTACATCCCATTAGAGCAGAGAAAGTATTTAATCTCTAAAACCACATACCGTGATGGATACATAGTAATTATTTGTTAAATAAAATAACTGCATTCCCTTTAGCTAGAAAGAGCATTCTGTGTTCCATAAGATTTTATTTGAATTTTTTGATAATATTTTTTCCCTTTTTGCCTGAATTTAGAAATTTTTAACTGTTGCAAACGATACTTATAAAATTTCTGGGTGATCTGCCTCAACTCTGCCCTCAGCTCAGTCCCCTTTCTTCTTCTCCAGACACCCCTCAGCCCCCAACCCCCTTTTACAGCCTTTGTCCTTTTAGATAGCTCATTGTCCTATAAATAAGCCTTTGGCCAGTTTGGCAGCCTTTTGGAATTCTAATTGACAGCTTACTGCATCAGAGTAAGTCATGTGAATTTACAACTATTACATTTGCAAGTAGTACATAAAAACCCAGCTTTTTAAGATAAGGAAAGACTTAGAAAAGAAGCCTTACATTCCCCTTTCATGGGACCCCAGAGAAATAAAAACCTTGATTTGGAGATGGAGTTGTTACTTGAAAATATCTAAATATCTATAACTACTTTTAAGGCATTTGCTTTTTACAATAAAAACATGGTAAATACTGCCACACTGGGGCATAGGCTGTCTTTGTACTAATTAATTCCGCATTCTCTTGAAGCTGATAACTTCTTCTCAAGAGAAGAAAATTCTTGCTTTCTTGCTCTGTGACAAAAATTTTCAAATCTTTGGGCCTCCCCGGTGGCGCAGCGGTTGAGCGCTGAGTTGCGAAGCTGCCCACAGCCTCTGCAGTGCCAGTTCGATCCCCAGCTGCTCCCCGGCCACCGGAGGAGGGTCCCACATGGTGCGCGGACCTCTCCTGCCGCCCGCTGCTCCCCTCAGCAGTGTACTTAGGTCCTTCTGCCTGTTCTGCTCCCCGCTCTGGCTCGGTGAATTCTCTCACCCTCCCATGCTTCTGACTGTACCCAGTGCTTGTATAAATTAAAATAAATAAATAAATAAATAGATAAATAAGCTGGGATAACCAAAAGAGTGGCATCTTTACAGACAAAAAAAAATATGTTTCTATCAGCATAAAAGGGACTGGCTTATCTTGAGATTTATTATGTAAGCCTCGTAATAACTATAAAGCACAAATCTAGAGTAAATTGACAAAAACATAAAGAAAAAAGTGAGCATAATTAATGGGAAACTGCCAATTTATAAAGGTAGGCAAAAAGAAGAACAAAGAAAAGAGATACAAAACACCTAAGGTGAATGACAAAATGGAAGCAGCAGGTCCTCATATATCAATAATCATTGATATAGGTACAATAAATTTATCTTAGTGGTTTATTGGCTTTGTATGAGATTCTCTGAATAATCCTGGCTGTCTACTAGCTGTGTGACCTTGGCCAATTAATTTAATTTTTTAAGCTTCAGTTTCCCTCTTTGTAAAAAAAAGAAATTCTGTTTCTTATTTTCTAAGACTCAGTATTAAATGATAAAGAATGTTGAAATTCTTCATTGTAATAATTGGTCGATTTTTTTTATCTATTTTGCCACCTAATTAGTATTTCTAAATTGAGTCTTGATTTTAAAATTCATATCTGTACCAAAACTCATCAGATTGCAGAATTTTACTTCAAGATAAGGTAAATTGGTCAAAAATTGAAGTAAAGATTTCTGCACATATGAGATTAGCCAATGCATTTGGGAATGAATAATACTTATTCTTTGTTATTCCTTATATAGAAGATTTATGTTATGAAGGTGGGACACAAAAGGCAAATAAGATTTTTTTTTAAAAAAAGATTTATTTATGTATCCAAGAGCTGGGGTACAGGCCAGAGATGCGGGGGTGAGAGGATTCACCAGAGACAGAGTGGGGAGCAGAACAGGCAGACTGACTGAACTACATTGCTGAGGGGAGCAGTGGGCGAGTCAGGAGAGGTCTGCTGCGCCATGTGGGTTGCTCCCTGGCCAGCCGGGGATCTAACTTATGCTGCAGAGGCCACAGGTTGCTTCATAGTGCATTGCTTAACCCCCTGTGCCACCAGGGAGGCCCGCAAATAAGATTATATATAGTAGAATGTGATGAATGGTATGGCAGAAACTAATATTGAGAAGTAGGATAAAAGGTATCCAGATGGAGAGTTGCTAGATGGTGAGGAAAAGGAATAATCTCACCATGGGGGTGATATTTGAAAGGCTCAAAGAGGATGGAAGTAAGCCCTGCAGATGTGAAGGCAGAGCATTAAAATTTGAGGAAACAGCAGAAGTAGAGATCATTATAGCTCACATACTGCCATGTACACTTTACATATATTAACCTATTTAAATCTTAGTAATCCATGAAAGAGGTATTCATTGTACTCATAGGTGAGGGAACTTAGGCATGAGAAAGCTAGTAAGCAGTATGGCTGAAAACTGAATGAATCTATTGATAATTTCACAAATATTCAATATTTGAGAATATAAATGCAAGACAAAGAAAATCATCTAAATATTATCTTTACTGTGAATAAATTATGACTTACTGTACATCTATGTAATTAGAAGAAAAGTTTAGTGAATATACATCAAAATGTTTTCTTTAGATGATTAATTTCTTTGGGGCTTTATATTCTACGTGGGTTTTGAAGAAAAATTTTTATTGTCATTTTACACATTTACATAACTTTGGCAGTATATCTTTATACCTTCGTATGTATGCATTCTTCACTCATCTGGATGATTATATTTGAGATGATTTTTTAAAATATTTCTGTTTAATTTCTTGTAGACTATGAGAAGACAACGAAATGAAGTTGTGGTTGAATTAAGAAAGGTAAGTCTGATTAATATTAGGTACCTCCCAGCATGACTCTAACATAACAGCATATATAGAAAATATCAAATGTAGGGCCTCCCCAGTGGCGCAGCGGTTGAGCGCTGGGTTGCGAAGCTGCCTGCGGCCTCTGCGCCACCGGTTCTATCCCCGCTGCTCCCCGGGCACCGGAGGAGGGTCCCACATGGCGCGCAGACCTCTCCTGCCGCCCGCTGCTCCCCTCAGCAGTGTACTTCAGTCCTTCTGCCTGCTCTGCTCCCCACTCTGGCTCTGGTGAATTCTCTCACCCTCCCGCGCTTCTGACTGTACCCAGTGCATGTATAAACAAAACAAACAAACAGACAAATAAATAAATAAATAAAACATGCCTCCTCTATTAAAAAAAGAAAATATCAAATGTATATTAAATCAAGTGCTTAGTATTTTTTTGGAAAACCAAAAGATTTTTTATTTTATATATGAAATATATATAATTATATATTATACATAATTTTAGTTGCATATATAATATATAAATATTAACTATATTATATATTGAATATATATTAAAATATCATATATATATATAAAAAACATCATTCTTCCTTTTTGTACAATGTATGCTTTCAGGTGTAGTCCCCATATAATTCTCACAATTCACCCTTGCACCATCACCATAGTCTCTTATGCTCGTCCCTCCCTGTTTTGATCCCCCTCCTTCCCTCTCCCCTGCAGTGTCTCTGACTTATAGTTGCCTGTTAATTTTGGTTTTTAACTTATTATTACTTTGAAAACTGAAAGATTTTGATTATAGTTAAAAAGTTATTGAAGTTGGCAAGATGCAACTTGTCCAATATCCAAAAAATAGACACAAACAAATTAAGAGATTTTTAATGTGATTTTTAATGATTTATGTAAGTGTTGGTCATTAGGTATACAGTTATACTAAATAATTAACTATTTAAAGGTAGTAGTTATGCCCTGAAAAGAATGTGTTACTTATAAATTTCACCAACTTTTCTCATAATAAAGTAGATTATAGTTGGGAATATATATACACTATATAGTATATATATAGTATTATACATGTAGTATATATATTTTTTTATTTGTCTCAGTCATTGTAAGTGAAATTCAGGTAGCCCTTGATTTTTGTGAGACATTGTTGATTTTTGTCTGATTTTGAATTGCCCAACTTTTGCTTTGATTTTGTTTTTAGGTGATAAAGAAGCTCCCAGATGATGTATAAAATGGTTTTGTACTTTTAAATAAATATGTATGTCTGGTACTGGCTTGAACTATACACTGCCTTTTATAATCAGATTTTTATATGTTTCAATTTTTTTGTGTGTAGCAGCTCCAAATTTCTGTATTTAAGTTGTACTTCTAAAAGATACCTTATATTTCAGTTTGTACATAGAGGACTGCCTGACCTTTGTATAGGTATTTAGTTCTTTTTATTTAACTGAAGTTCCTTTTCTGATTTTTTTTTTTTTTTAAAGAATAAAAGAGATGAACATCTCTTAAAGAGAAGGAATGTACCACATGAAGATATCTGTGAAGACTCTGATATAGATGGTGATTATAGGGTGGTAAGTTTTTGTTATTCTGGTAACTTAAAATTATCAGTGAAAGATTTTATATAAATACAGAATTTTAAGTTAACTTTTTCTTTAACTCTTTTCCCAGCAAAATACCTCTCTAGAAGCTATTGTTCAAGTAAGTTGAGTTCCCTCCCCCCCATCTTTATTGTTATTTTTTTGGACTTAGTAACTCATTATTGTGTGTCTACATCTTTTTTTTTTTCTCCCAATAGAATGCTTCAAGTGATAACCAAGGAATTCAATTAAGTGCAGTTCAAGCTGCTAGGTAAGTTAAATTTAGAGGATATATTTAAATGTAATAACTTAGACAAGGGTTCTGTTTTGTGTTTACCATTATATGGTAGTCCTGTCACGCCTACCTGAATTTGATGAAAAAGAACAGTCATAGATTAACTGAATTTATTTAAAAAATTATCCTCTGACTTAGATATTAAATTGGCAGCAATTTCCTAAACTTGCAAATATGCTGAAACATTATTGTGCATTATACATACAGAGGCTAGGGAAAAGCTGATGTAACACGTTGCTGCCATAGGCTAATAGGAAACATTATTTATAAAGCTTTACATTTTATAGATAAGTATGTTTATTAAAAAGTCAGATTCCTTAGGTCTTGCCTAGGTAACTAATTTTTTCCACAGTCACACACTGAGCAAATAGTAAATCAAGTTACAAGTTTTCTACAGCCATGTACAGGCCAGTAGACATTAAGAATTAGAACTACAAAGATTGCCAGTCTCTTTCCAAATAGGAATACTAAGTTATTTTGCATACTTCTGTTACAAAATCTAAACACTCATATTTTAAAGGATGAAGCAGAAAAACTTATACTAAGACTTTGTGTTAATAGTTGGGAAAGACATGACTGTATCATAGTACAACATAGTGGGTTGCTTTGTTTATGAATAAAAGAATAATGCCCTGTGATGTGGTTATCAGTAGGGAAGACACTAAAGCAAGAAATTTATCCTGTTATAGAATTCCAAAGTGAAAAAGATTTCACACACCCATCCAATCTCTCATTTAATGCATGAATCTCTTTTTATGTGTTGAACTTTTCCTAACTTGTGTATATTTAATTTAAATAACTTAGAATGATTAAGAAGTGATAAATTATGTTCATCATTGTCAGATTTGAATATTTGATAGTTTTGGAGCAGCTCTTATCACATGAGTTCTGCAAGATAATTAAACTCCTAAGGCAGGAGTTTTCCATATATAGTCTGTGGATCCATAGATGATCCGGAGACAACTTGGGGGAAGGAAGGTTTTATACAATATCAAACCTGTTTTCACAATACTAAATCGAAACCCATGCCTTTTTGTTGCTGTTAACATTTGTATTCCAAAAGCAGTTGTGGGTAAAGTTGCTGACACCTTAGCATAAATTAAGACAGTAAAACCAAACTGATTTTGTAATTTTATATTTTGTAAATATTTATGTACTATTATGTACTTTGGGGGGTAATTTTCTCAATGAAGTGGTAAATTTTATCTTTTATTAAGACTCAATTCTGGATTATTTCCTACTTTACTAAGAATCTTGCCATGTGTAGAAAATGCTGTGGAAAAGCATGTGGTATAATTCTTACTCTTGCTTCAAACCTAATTCAAGAAGGCAAAATTACAAAAATGGTGATAGTCATTTATATAAGATATTTAGTTGTTTTTATTTAGCTGTTGCAAAGTTATATTGTGTAAATATTCTTGAAATTTAAAGAGAGATTTATAAAAAACACAGACTTTGACTAGAGTTTAAGTAAACTAAAAAGAGAGGGCATTCAGCACTGTGGATGGGAGAGGGTTAGGAAAAAAGAGGGCATTCTAAATGGGAATAGGGTATAAAGACTTAAAAATGAGATTGAAATGGTTGAACAGACAACTGACATGCTTGTTCTTCAGTTCGAGAGAATTAGTTAAGATGAAGACAACTTTTGGAGTGGTTCAGAACTTGGTCAGGTAGTTTACATTGATGGGGAGTAATTAAGCAGCCATTATATGGTTTATGTTGGGGGGTGATTTGATTAAGCTCTTTAAACATTGCCTTTAACGCAAGGGATTCAAATGGGTAAAGATTTGTGTTAGTCCTCATTGAGGACCTATCAGCCTATCTATAGCCAGCGTACCACATATGTAAATTGTTTTACCATCTTAAATTGTTTTACCATCTTAAAATCCATGAAAGCAAGATTGTGTCTGTCACGTTCATCTCAACATCTACTATTTTCCTACATGCTGTGCTTGTACCATTTCACATTAGTTGTTGAGATGGGAATGTTAACTGAGCTTTTATGACCTTTGATTTGATGTGAAGAAAAGGATGAAAAATTAGATACTGGTATCAGCAACCTACTTGCTTTTTTTCCCTTGACTTTGTTGTTACCTAGGATATTTTGGGATATTTTGGTGACATCTTAATTCCTTTCTTAGCAAGGTAAAAGCCATGTTGAAGGAGTCTGCTCACTTTTTTCTCTGACCTCAAATTAAGTCCAAAGGTAACACATACAAAACATTTAGTTGTCTTTCTGTAAGTCATATTTGGAGCTTCATTGAAGGAATAATATTACTGTACTAGTAAAGTGGTTCATACCTACCTTTTTTCTAATTATTAATAATTAAGTTTATAAATAAATATTTTCATAATAAAGAAAAGATAGCATTATATAAAATTTAAAAGTAACTTTTAGAGTCCTGGTGCCAAATGCTCAGATTTATAGTAATCTGCGTATCAAATAAAAATTTGAATTTAATGATACGTCATTTTCACGAGGGTTATATAATACATATCTCTCTTCTAGGAAGCTTTTGTCCAGTGATCGAAATCCACCAATTGATGACTTAATAAAATCTGGAATATTGCCTATTTTAGTTCATTGTCTTGAAAGAGATGACAAGTAAGTACATCTAAAAAAAATATTTTGGGATGTATCATTTGCAGAAGTCAAGATTTTTCTGGTAGTTTGGTCTTTAAAGAAAAAAGAAATGGCCTACAAAATGGAGTTGAGAAGCCAAAGTGAAAAACAATGCAAGATGTGTTTATATCAAAAGGTAAAGGCGAGTGAGGAATTGAGAGTGATGTATTTCACTTTGAAAATTGCTGAAAGTACTTTGCCACATAGGTAACTGAAAAGGATATTTGGGTAGTAGTGTCCAGATGTCTTAATAAAGAAGTTGTTTTTTTTTTTTTTAAGATTTATTTATTTATTTATACAAGCACTGGGTACAGTCAGAAGCGCGGGAAAGTGAGAGAATTCACCAGAGCCAGAGCAGGGAACAGAACAGGTAGACTGATGAAATACACTGCTGAGGGGAGCAGCAGGCGCAGCAGGAGAGGTCTGCATGCCATGTAGGACCCTCGCCAGTGACCGGGAATCGAACTGGTGCTGCAGAGGCCGCGGGCAGCTTTGCAGCCCAGCGCTCAATCGCTGCACCACCAGGGGAGGCCCCTTAATAAAGAATTCTTGCTAAAAATAAAAATACCTTTTCAGTGGTTCACAGGTACTATGGTAGTGGGAGAATTATGGGGATTACTAAAGGGAGAAATTAAATATTGTATAAAAATGAACAATGTAAAAAACTTAAAAATAACTTAATAAAAATATATAATATAAATACCTAGGCGAGGTCATGTTTTTAATACCAAAGAAATATTTTAAATAGTCATTGGAAGTTTTCAGACAGGTTAGAGCCATACGTTTTGAAACAAAGTAATTACTTTTAAAATGTTAGAGGAGAGGACTGGTTGGTAGATATTTGGGCTAGTGTAAAAATCCCTACTGTTTAAAATTATTTGTTTTTTGTAGTCCTTCTTTACAGTTTGAAGCTGCGTGGGCTTTGACAAACATTGCATCTGGAACCTCTGAACAAACGCAAGCAGTAGTTCAGTCCAGTAAGTTGGTTATTTACAGACAAAAATTGTGGTTTTTTTTTTTTTTTAAGGTAGTAAGAAAAGTGATTTTCCCAAATTAAAAAAAAAAAAACTACCACCTGTATTATAAAGTAATAGCTATCTACTAACATATAGGGTAGATGACATGGACCAACTTAAGTTTGTTGCTTTAATCATTTTGTTCTGTTAACTGACATTTTCTGTTTCCAGCGATTCTTTGATTCCTTTTTAAATCTGAGATTTCTTAAATATAGTAGCAGATTATATTATTGCTACACTTTATAGTCCATCATAGAAATAAAGGTGTTCCCCCCCCCCATTGCTGTCCTGCCTCACATGATTTCCATCATCGTTTTAGCAAATTCTTTTATAAGGTAGTCCTATTGAAATTATTGCTTGATTGACATTTTTGTTATTGTTATTATAATAGGATTGTTTTTCTTTTACCTTCTAAGAACTATCAGTGGGAAATTATTACTGTAAATAATAACCTTAGTATATTATTTTCATGAATATTATTTAATTCTTCTATGAAACAAATTAGTGATTTTAAAGAGAGTACTTCATAAAATCCTCTTCAAGTGTGTAAGCAGTTTAGTTGTCTAAGCTTGTTAATTTAGCACTAATTTCTACATGAATTTGAAAGGAAACCAAAAAAAGAAATGAAAAGTTACCTTTATAAGTATTTTATTATATAGATACTTAAGTTGTAATGTTAGTTATCTTAAGTCTTAATATAACTGGTTTAATGCTGGGCTCAGGTAGTTTTGTTTTTGGTTTTTTTGGTTTTGTATACTTATGACTGTTAGTAAATTTTATGATCTCAAGACAATGTCTTAATCCTTCAGCTTTTTCCTTTCTGTTTCATGTGCTCATTAAAGATTAGAAAGATATCTAGAATTATTTTAACCCTGCTAGTCTGTCATAATTAATCAAACATAATAAATGAATTAGTTTTTATTATAAGTGGGCATGATTAATGTACAGGTATTTAAACAAAATTTTTCAGAGTAATATCAGAAAGAAGAAAGGAAATAAAATTGTTTGCTCAGTGCAGTGTTGTTCTGTTGGATATAGACCTTTCTCTGTGTTTCCTATTCTTGTTGTTAGGCAACAGAATCACTTTCTGGTTCAGAAGATCTCGTATGCCACAGGGTCACTGACCTATGTAAAGACCCATGTGATTTATTTTTTTTTTCATTTCTGTATTCAAAAATTAAACTATTTTTTTTCAACCTCGAAGTTAACAACCTATAAGGAATTAGTCTTCAAATTGGAATTAAGTCCAGATTTGATTGTGAATAAAGTTTTACCAATTTAACTTGACATTTATCTGTTTGATAAAATTATCACTTTGATGGTGACTAAGTCTCCTGGGCAAAAATTTTCCATTACTGTTATTCTACTGAAAATCACCCAGTGACAACATTTTGATTTCTTTAGAGGTTTAGTGTCTTTAGCCTTATCTAAATTGAGTTGTAAAATTGGCATAGAACACTAAAATTTACATTTTCATCCTCAGATGCTGTGCCACTCTTTCTGAGACTTCTCCATTCACCCCATCAAAATGTCTGTGAGCAAGCAGTATGGGCATTGGGAAATATCATAGGTTTGTATAAAACCAGTGCAAGAATTGTAGATATCGTATACTTTGTAATAAAAATGACTACTGGTAGTTGGAAAGGAACAGTTGGCCTTTTTCAGTAATATTTTTTTTAAATAACTTACAGAAATTCTGTTTAAGAATAAAATCATAGTAATAGAATGTTCATTTTTTTAATATTGCCAACTCAATTATTTGAAAAATTATAAAATATGTAGAAGATTAAGATCTTTTGTTTCCTATTATATTGGGGTCTGTTTTATTCCTCAAGTCTCTTCAGTGTTACAGAAAGTAATAAGAAAAAGGAGGCAGCAAAAACTTAACAGTTTTTCTCCACAATGGCATTTCTGGCAAAAGCCTCAATTAAAACATTTTATATCTCAGGAATTTTAGTACATTATCACATAATGTTACAGTTATGAAGTCATGATCATATGGGAGGTTAGTTATAATGTGTAGACAATTTCATTAAGTGTTGTACATCATTACATAACTTTTTACTTATAAATAATTTAAGAATAAAGACAATTCTAATATTTCAAGGCTTTGTTTTTTTAAACTAGAGCCTGACTTTAGCCAAACTCAAAAATTCAAAAAACTCTCCTCCAGTAGAAAAATGGAAAAAATCTGGGGCCTGCACTTTATTGTCTCCCTTGATATTGAAATGTATGTTTTGCCACAGATTCTTTTTCTTGCATGTACATAATCAGTATTACTTTATTATGCGTTTTTTTTTTTAAGATTTATTAATTTATGCATACAAGACCTGGGATGTAGGCCAGAGGTGTGGGGTGGGTGGGCAGGGGAGTGAGAGAATTCACCGGAGACAGTAGGGATCAGAACAGGCAGATTGAGGGCCTCCCCGGTGGCGCAGCGGTTGAGCGCTGGGTTGCCAAGCTGCCTGCGGCCTCTGCGGCGCCGGTTCGATCCCCGGCTGCTCCCCGGCCACCGGAGGAGGATCCCACATGGTGCGCAGACCTCTCCTGCCACCCGCTGCTCCCCTCAGCAGTGTACTTCAGTCCCTCTGCCTGCTCTGCTCCCCACTCTGGCTCTGGTGAATTCTCTCACCCTCCCGCGCTTCTGACTGTACCCAGCGCATGTATAAACAAAAACAAACAAATATAATAAATAAATAAAAACATGCCTCTATTAAAAAAAAAAAGTTTAAAAAAAAAAAAGAACAGGCAGATTGAAATACAGTGCTGAGGGGAGCATCGGGCGAGACAGGAAAGGTCTGCTGCACCATGTGGGTTAGCTCCCTGGCAGTGGGGATTGAACTCATGCTGCAGTGGCTGCAGATAGGTTCGTGGTGCTGAGACTTAACCCCTTGCACCATCAGGGAGGCCCTAAACCTTCTTTTTATTACCCTTTTGGAGACTGATATGGAAGGCAAGGGATGGCTAGTGTCCCACAATATTGACTTTTCAAAAGGAAGTGTTACCAGCATCTTGACTTTAAATTCAACGACAATGCAGAATTAGAATACATTAATGATTAAAAAAGAGCAAGTACTTTATCTTTGAATACTGTAGTACAAGGAAAAGTGTTTTCACCATAGAATAAAGTATTTAATGTTTGTACTAGAAATTGCAGTTACACTCTAGATACAGAAATTGATAGTTTTCTAGGAAAGATTCTTAAACTTCAGCATATTATCGGAATCTTACGAAAACAGGGAATCCTGTACCTACAGAGTTTCTGTTTTAGTAGATCTAGGCTAGCGCCCAAAAATCACTGGGAACCATTGTTGTAGGTGACCACCACTTCTTGTTTTTGAATGTAGTTTCCTAAGTGTATAGAGTAATTTATAGTTGATACTCTTGATCCTCTGATATTGGATTATCAGAATAAAGTCTACAAAACAGTTGTTTGCTTACAAAGTATTTTAAAGAACTCTTAGGCTTCCAGAGTTTAGATAGCATAAAAACATTTCATAAATGAATAGCTTATAAAGTGCACATTATCCACACCTGAATGTTGAATAATGTGCCCCAAAAAATCATCTTTGTACCCTTATATGTTCCTTCTCTTTGCTTAGAGACCTAAAATGGTGAAACTGTTATATAAAATTAAATTGTTTAAAATACAGGAACAGAATATTGAACCCAGTACTTTGTTTTCTGCATTGCTTATTATTAGCATGTTTGACTGAATAAATTAATCCTTCTTACAGGTGATGGGCCACAGTGTAGAGATTATGTTATAAGTCTCGGAGTCGTGAAACCTTTACTTTCTTTCATAAGTCCATCTATTCCTATTACTTTCTTACGAAATGTCACTTGGGTAATGGTCAACTTATGTCGTCACAAAGACCCACCACCCCCAATGGAAACCATCCAGGAGGTAAACAAGTATTTTGTACTTTTTTAAAAAATTATAAAGTAGATACCATATATGCATGTTTTTATCTGTATATGTTTTCAAATCTTTATATTTCTCTTTTCAGATTCTTCCAGCTCTTTGTGTTTTAATTCATCACACAGATGTAAATGTGAGTAAATGTTACTGGTACATCATTTATTTTTATATATGTGTGTATGTCTGGGGCTGTACCTGTGACATAGGGGAAGAAAAATGTTAAACTGAACTTCATGTTACTTTAACAAACTTATCATTTTTAAAAGCTGTAATATATTGTTTGATATTTTTATATTTTCTGTTTTACCTGTATCACAAAATATCAAATCAGTGAAGAAATGAAGCCTGTTATTTTGGCCTGGAATAATGTACATGCATAATGTGCATGCATATACATAAGTGTTGTAAAAACTCAACATTAGCAGTTTTTCAAGTTGCCTCTTAGTGATCTTTCTCACTAAGATTATGTATTAGAAGCTCATTTGACAAATGGGCCAAAGAGAGCATAGATACCTAGTGGTGGTATTGTTTTTTGAAAGTTAAAAAGAGAAATATTTGTTGCTTTATGGGTTTGTATTAGTTTATATATATTAAACTGTGAACATCAGTTGCTCTTGAATTACATTTTCATTTCTCTGTCATTTTTATGACTTAGTATAAAGATAACTCCTAATTATCCAAATGGTGAGAAATAAAAGCAGTGCAGACTAGATTTTCAGCGTAATAAATACATCTTGCTCATTCTGCTATCACAGATGGCAAAGGAAAAAGCAACTCCAGAAGTATCACGGAGGTGGAAAACTGCTGTTTCTAAAAGCCATACTGACCTCTCCACTGTGTTAGAAAAGCTAGGACTATAATAGGTAAAGGAAATCACGTGGATAAAATGCATAGTAACAGTCAAGAATTCGTGTGGGTGCTTAAAAACAGTTTGGTATGATAACCAGTGTTTGATAAACTGTTTCATTCCTATATAGTTTCAAGGGCAATGCCTTTTTGCCAGGATCTCTCTAAAGCAAATAGAACAAATTAAAGTTAGGATTTTGTTATATCAAGCAGTGACATGATGTACACAATTCATTAGGTGAACATATTTGCTCTAAAGATACATTTTTAAGCTCCAGAATATCTAGGATTAAAAAAAATCATGTAAGCAGTTTTTGGTTTGGGCTCCTTACAACCAAACTTTTTGATCTAATTATAAAAACTATAAAAAAAATTTCAAATTATAAAAAAAATTTCCAAGAAATACTAATCTGAAAGTTTACACCTGTAGGAACACCAGATACCACGGTTGATCTTATTCAAGGATATGATACTCTTCATTTCATGTATTCATCCCAGTCCTGTTAAGATTGACTCCACTTTTCTTTCTTTTGAATTTCTCAAACCAGTTTGCATTTGTTCTTTTTTAGTAGCATGTTTACTAAGTAATGTTTTATACTGAAGACAAAATCTCCTTAGGTTAACACTTAGCAAGTTCTTAAGTCAGACCATCAAAAATAAATTAAAAATAAAACTGTTTCCACACACCATTAGTAAACCAGTGAAACAACACTTTGGTTATAATTAGTAAATGTATGGAATATAAAATTTGTCTGGTATATACAAGTATATATAAGCGCTAGTCAGACTTTAAATTATGAATTTGATGTGATTGTTGATGACACATGTAGTATTGGACCTTTTTAAAAGTGAATCTGGGTTTTACATAAAGCCATGCCCACGTATTTTGCCTATGTCCACAAATTTGACATATGCTGGTACTCCAGAAAAGTTACATTTGTAAGTTGAAATTTAATTGTTTTCTTTCATTTGATGTGTTTTTACATTAAAAATACTCACCAGGCAGTCTTAAATTTCTGAAAGAAACAATGAATGTTCTGTTTTCTCCCTTTAGAAACTTCCTAGGTATTTTAAAGACAGCAATAGTTTAGACTTTTTAAAGTTTCAAACTTCTCTGGCTTATATTTTACCAAAGTTCATATTCTAGAAAAATCCTGGAAGTAAAACTCCAGACATAATTACTGTTCCTTTGTCTTACCAATAATTGTTATTTATGCAGTAACTTAACAGTTGTTTGTCATATTTCTATTTGGCTATATCTTCTAGTTAGGACTTAATATACAAAAAAAGATCAAACACAATGACCGGCTATGTTTAAAAATACAGTCATTTGAAACAGATTATTTTTTGGTATAAATTAATTACAAAGGTCTCTTTTTCTCTCTTTTTGGCAAATTGTTTAGGCAACTAGTGTGAAGTATGTATTTTTTTATCTCACTAGAACATGTTTTCTGATTCTAGATCTCAGGGGTTGACATATGGTTGCTTTTTAAGTCTTGATTTGTAGCTGTGGGAGAGTGCCAATATTTGCAAAGTTGCCTCCAGTTTTATAAGGCAAAGCAAACTGGTTGGAAAAGATGGAACAGTTATAATCCTACCAATGGACTATTGGCTTTAGACATACCTACATGGAACAGATGATATTAGGAAACAATTCAAATATATCCATTTAGCCCAGGTGTTTTGAGCCAACTGTGTATGTTGGATACATACAGCCTTTCCACCTATTATATGTACATTTACCACAATGTCCTTGAACCTATTACTCTTCAGTCTGAGCACATGAGAAAGAGAATTTCTGTTTCTCCTATTTCATGTATTACGTAGTATATTTGTACCTTAGTTAATTAAGATGGACTACTAATCTTATGATTGGGGTCATAATTAACCTAACTATCCTAAAAGATGTATCTAAAAGATGCATGTACTTGATACAGACATTGACAGATGATGGTTTTTAGTAGTGAAGTTCAGTAGTGAAGTTCAAAATTCCAGTGCATTGAAGTGAGAGAAGAAAAGAAGAAAGAAGGTAGAGTAATCATAGGTTAGTCCATATGGTGAAGAATTAATTAAAATGAGAAAATATTAAAAGACTATTTGAAATTTTATTCACTAGATATTGGTAGACACAGTCTGGGCCCTCTCTTACCTTACTGATGCTGGCAATGAACAGATACAGATGGTAATAGACTCTGGAATAGTCCCTCATTTGGTTCCTCTGCTCAGCCACCAGGAAGTTAAAGTTCAGGTGAGTTTGTTGTTGATAAAAACCTAAGTTTTTTTACCACTAATTATTTTAAGCATGACACTTGAAAATGCGCAACTCAATACCCTTAGTTTAAGGGTATTTTTACCCAATAACCCTAACAGTATGTCTGTGATGAAAAGAATGGCGTGTCATAGCGTCATTCTAAATGTGGAGAAAATGAGGTAAGATTACTACAGTTAAGCAAGAACTACCTTCACTTCCCCAGAAAACCAGGTCAGCTCCTTGTAAACTATTTCTAAAATAGACCAGAGCAATTCATACAGCAACTTAATGGCATCTGAAGTAAGTATTGATGCTTATGCTTTTCCTATTTTGCTTGTTTTTCTTCTTCCATTCTTTAATTCCTCCCACCCCACCCCTCAGCTGTTTGTTTTTACTCTTCTCCACTGCACCTGGCAAGTTTAGGTAATGCTTAGCTTCACTAGCATTAGGAACACAAGGCTTTTTTTTTTTTTTTTTTTTTTAAATGAAATACGTAGCTTAGGGGCTTCCTAAATTGTTTCTTTTTCAATTATTTAAAATCTTTTGTAAATTCTTTTCTTATTTTAAATTCTTCCACATAAATATTTTCCCCAAAGAATATGCATCTCTAGAACCAAAAAAGAGAAGGTGAGATATTTACACAGATACAGGTTGTAACTGTCATACTATGGTGATAAAGGGAAATGGAGCAAGCTCTTCCTACCTTCTGAAGTAAATAATATGCTTTAATCTTAAAATAATTTAGTCTTATAAAATACAACAATAGCATAATAGCAACTATTAATGTAATTATTTTTCAACCCTGAATGGACTTCAGAATCCACTGTGGTGGATAAGGAGAAAACAGTTTTTTAATTTCCTTTGCTCAGCCATTAGAAAGTCTGTTTCAGTAAATCTGGGATATTTTCTAGGAACCTGGGCTTTAAAAAGCTCTTCAGGTGATAACCTATGTACAGTCTGAATGGAAACAGTTGGCTTAAAATTTTAACCACTTTGAGGAAAGAGTGAACACTAGCTAAATTCAGAAAGAAGTGATTAATAAAATAGCTGTCAATTAAGGGTATGTGTGTCTAATTTAAAATATTCTTACTAGATATTTATCATTGTTTCATTTCTTAAATGTGGGGCTTATGGAGGTCTCCCTGGAGGCTCAAGGGGTTAAGATGCAGCACTATGAAGCTGTCCGCAGCCACTGTAGCACAAGTTCAATCCCCGGCCAGGGAAGTGACCCACATGGCACAGCAGACCTCTCCTGTCTCACCTGCTGCTCCTCTCAGCAGTGTATTTCAGTCTGTCTGCCTGTTCTGATTCCCACTCTTTCTGGTGAATCCTCTCACCTACCGCATCTCTGGCCTCCACCCCAGCTCTTGTATGCATACGTAAATAAATCTTTTTTTTTTTTTAAAAGTGGTGCTTATGTCTTGTAGGTTTTTTGTTTCTTTGTTTTCAGAATGCATCTTCAGTTTTAATATTGGACTTCACTGAGTCCAATATTAGACTTTTATTTCTTTAGCCAGTTCTAAAGGAAAGTTAATTTTCTGTATTTCTTCCAATAACTCATATTTTTAAAATCTTTTTCAACTTTCACACCATAATTTGGCCATATAGGTTCCCCCTAAACCCTCTTTACGCCCCACAAATTATTTGACACAAATCTCGGATACCATATAATTTCATCCAGTTTGCATCTCTAAACAATAAAGACTGTTTTTTTTTTTTAACATAACCATAATACCATTAGAATACTTAAAAAAAAATTAATGGTTAAAGACCAGTTAATATCCCAATTTTACTGATAGCTTTATATTTTCTTCACAGTTTGACTAAATCAGTACTTAAACAAGGTGGACACATTGTATTTGGTAGCTATGTCTTTAGGTTTCTGTTATTCTACAACTTCTTTTTCCCTTTAAATTTATTTGTTAAAGGAGTTAGGTCACTACAGAAACATTTTTGAAAGAAATTAAGACCTCCCCTGTGGCGCAGTGGTTGAGCGCTAGGTTGCGAAGCTTCCCGCAGCCTCTGCAGCACCTGTTTGATCCCCGGCCACCGGGTGAGGGTCCTACATGGCGCGCAGACCTCTCCTGCTGCCCGCTGCTACCCTCAGCAGTGTACTTCGTCAGTCTGGCTGCTCTGCTCTCCGCTCTGACTCTGGTGAATTCTCTCACCCTCCTGCACTTCTGACTGTACCCAGTGCTTGTGTAAATAAATAAATCTTTTTTAAAAAAAAAAAAGGAAATTAAGACCTAAATAAATGGAAAGACACTCTGCCGGTCAGGAGAGAGTATTTGCAAATCATGTATCCAAAAAAGGGGTTCCTATCCAAAATACACAAATAACTCTTAAAAATTCAACAATAAAAAGATAACTAATTCAAAATATAGGAATACTCAAGTACAGTTATTCAGAGGAAACAAACACACAAAATGGTGAACTTAATTAAGGTATTAAGGAAATGCTATTCAAACGGCAATTGAAATACCACTTACCACCCACCAGAATGACAGTAATCAAAAAGTCAGTAATAACAAGTGTTGACAAGAATGTAGAGAAATAATTTTCATACACTTTTGGTGGGTATATAAAATGGTGTCATCTCCTTGAAAAGCTTGACAGTGCCTCAAAACGTTATACATAGAATGATCATGTGACCCAGCAATTCCACTCCAAAGTATGTACCCAATAGAACTGAAAATAAATTCACACACAGATTTGTACACAGATGTCCATGGCAATAACATTTATAATAGCTGAGAAGTGGAAACAGTCGAAATAATCTCTCAGCTAATGAATGGTTGGATAAAATGTGGTATATCTGTATAGTAGAATGTTATTTCGCCACGAAAAGGAATGAAATGTTAATTCCAGGTGCAACATGGTTGGACCTTGAAATCATTATGTTGAGTGAAAGAAGCCAGACACAAAAGCCATCTACTGTTTGATCCAATTATATGAAACCAATTATATGAAATGTGCAGAGTAGGAAAATAGAGATGAGCATAGTGTTTGCCAGGGGCCTGGGAGTTAGGATTATGCAAAGGGGTACAGATAATTCTTTTTTGGGTTCATGAAAATGTTCTTCAATTATATGTTAGTAATATAATTATATGCTAGTGATATGATTCATACCCTTTGAAAGGGTGAATTTTATGGTAAGTAAATTATCTCAAAAAATTTTAGAGGTGTGAACCTGACCCTAAAATATATACAGTGCTATAAACCAATGTTACCTTAATAATCATAATTTAAAAACAAACAAACAAAAATCCTGAGTGGTTTAGTAAAAGGAAAAACTTACCAAGAGTTATTTTTTAACTTGGTGGTGAAATATGTTAAATAGGCTTCTGATTTTCTTCCTAAAGACATTTTTTTCCTTAAATTAATGAAACGCTAAATCTGAAATTTAAAGTACTGTCTTTTCCACTAACTGTTAATGTAAAATTAACCTTTTTCACTTGGGTATCTTCAGTAATATAAGGCTCCCTCTGAACTGAGGTTGTATTGTCCTTTCACTCCTTTGTCCTTAAATCAGTATCTGACACATCTTGCTCAAAGGATAGGTTGGCATGAATGAGTGAACCTTATAACTCCTTAACACACCTTTGTGGTAATAAGGAATATTTCACATAGAACAACATCTCATTAAATTTTTTTTGTTGCAGACTGCGGCACTTCGAGCTGTGGGCAACATTGTTACTGGAACTGATGAGCAAACACAAGTAGTTTTGAATTGTGATGCTCTTTCACACTTCCCAGCACTTCTGACACATCCCAAAGAGAAAATTAATAAAGTAAGTATTTTAAAATACTGTTTAATAACTAGCATATGAAAATATGCTATTTAAATTTATCAGCAGTTTTTTAATTTGTAAAATTTAGGGACTCAGAAGTGTCTGTGAATGATTATTAATATAAACTCTCATTTAGATATCAAGAAAAAGTGAAATATTCTATAACATGAACTGGTGAATATTTTCCATATATAAAACAAGCCAGCTGTATGAAATGTGAATTTGGCTCTCTTGGAAATGATGAAATAGAGATAATTGGGTGCTGAATGTTGTATGATTGGAAATTTTTAATATGTAAGTTAAGTTTAATATTTTAAAGGGTGTGTGTGTGTGCGCTTGTGTGTGTGCATGTTCGTGAAGGCTATGGAAAGGGGGCACTGACTGGTGATGCTGATATTGGAGTGCATCTGAGGCTGTTGTAGAAACACATAAGTTGTCAATACAACATTGCCGATGATTATACCTTAAGAACAGCTCACCTAAGTAGCCTAGCACCCTAAAATCTCTAACAGGTTCATAATAAATGGTCCTGTGATCTGATCCAAAAGAGCCTATTACACACTAACTAGTATTAGTTGTTAGTGGAGTATAACTTGTTTACCAGTTTTTTAGTAGAGGAAATGTTCTCCTTTAGTAAATTGGTACATGTAATAAATTTCTTAGTTTGATAAGTCATAATAATATCCTACTTAGAATGGTAGGTATTTCATCTTGCTTCATATAAACTGTGTTTTATTTTCTACAAAACTTGTAAAACACCTGGGACTACCTTTGTCTTGGTAGAAGTAGTGTGGTTGTGTTGTAAAGGGGTAGCATGAAAAGATCGTTAAAGTAGACCAATAAAGGAATCAAATAACTGGTTTCACTTTAGCTCTTGAGAGAAAGGATGCAGTGAATGACAAGTACAAATAAGCGAACTACATGCAACCCAGTATTTCATGTTTCATGACTCCATTGTCATGGATAATTAAGATTGATCTGCTTTGGCTAGGACTCTTGATGAGAAAAGAGAGTAAAGCACTATTCTGTGAGGGAGGTGCTAAATATCACTTACAATAGTTTTAGGATTTGTATTTCAGTTCATTGATCCCTTGTTTGTTCAGCCAAGCTTCTTTGGAGCTTATGTTTGAGAAAACTGCTTTCCACAATTCTTTGGAAAGGTTATTAGTTCATTATGATTTGGATTAGGGCCAAAGAAAATGTGGAAAGGGAATGAAGGAGTTAAGAGTTCTAAAGCTTTTATTTTGGAGCTCATTCCACAATAAAGCCATTTGGATATTGTAGTAAATGTGTGTTCTTAGTTCAGATGCAGATTTTATTTTTAAAAATGAGAAATGTTGAAGAGACTTTGTTCTACAGGAAGCAGTGTGGTTCCTCTCCAACATCACAGCAGGAAATCAGCAGCAGGTTCAGGCAGTAATTGACGCCAATCTTGTACCAATGATAATACACCTTTTGGATAAGGTAAGATGATTATCTTGTGTATCTCTAAGTAAGAGGAAGGGGATTTAAACGCAACAGATGATGTGAATATATATTTTTCTGTTTGTTTAGGTAGGGCTTATAAAGAAACATGAATACTATAATAAAGTATTGTTAATATTAAATCTTCTCAGTAGATTTTATATGTAAGTAGCATTTCATTTTGGAAACCACTGACCCTTCTGTGTCACTCTTTTTCCAAAATTACTATTATCATGGGATTTATTAAAAATTAATATTAATACTACTAATTCAAAATGCTATATATTGTTCTATACACTTCACATATGTTACCTCATTTACTACTCTAATTTTTATGAGATTAAGAATTCTTCCCATGTGGCAGATGAAGAAACTAAGGTATTGGCAAATTGCCCAACACCAAACAGCAAGTTTTATGTATTCTATCTGATTGAAAGCTGTGTCAACTCTAATGCTGTGTCAAACATTACACTAATGTTTGAGGGAAAAGATAATTTAAAATTTCACAATCCAACGTAAGGGTATTTCTGAACATGGATTTGTAATTAAAGAGAAGCTATTGTGTCTTTTCCTCCATGTTTCCTATAAACTAATAGATCCGCTTTTTAGGCAAGAATACTTAAGGCACTGCTGTACTTGCTAATCATGCACAATAGGAGACACTGTCACTACATCTAGTAATACTAAGATTGATGAATGAGCCTATTCCAACTAAATAGGCAGTGTCCATCAGTCTTTCACCTAATGGTTTTTAGGCAGTCATTGATTCATGGCTTAGATCCCTCATATTTCTAGGAACTGCAAAATGGCAACTTTCTGATTTTGTGTTTCATTCTTAATGTATTACTCTTGATTCTTCTAATAAAGAGTTTTTTCTTGGCTATTGGTTTACTGTGAAATATATTTCCTAGAGAAAAGGCAAGATAGTCTTGATTTTTATTTTTAAAATAAAATGGTTCCCTAGCTACCTCAAAAGGAGACCAAGGGCAGTTTTTATTGTCATAGGAAAATTACAGATTTTTATTTATATTTTATAAATTTTAGTTCTTTATGGTGGTTAATTCTTTCTGACTCACATTGTCACTTACTAGTGGGAACTACTTAAAGTTGGTGTCTAATCTTTCTTACATCAATGTAGTTAACTTTGAGCGCTTCCTACCTTTTGGATATTACATGAGTCCCTGGCTTTCCTTGAATTTTCTGACCTAGAGCTAGAATTACTTTTTCCTCAGGGAACCCTGCCTCCTTTTTTGTAGTGGGTGTTCTTTAAGTCATGGTTCAGGTTTTAAAGATGATCATTGCTATAAGGCCATCTTTGTTTCCAGGCCTGAATGAACAAAATAGGTGAGAATGTATTTTATTTTAGAAAGTAAAAAATATATTGTAATCTCATGAACGTGAGCATTCCTAAGAAACATCAAAAAGGAAACTATCAGGGCCTCCCCGGTGGTGCAGCGGTTGAGCGCTGGGTTGCGAAACAGCCCGCCGCCTCTGCAGCACCGGTTCGATCCCCGGCTGCTCCACGGCCACCAGAGGAGGGTCCCGCATGGCATGGAGACCTCTCCTGCCACCCGCTGCTCCCCTCAGCATTGTACTTCAGTCCTTCTGCCTGCTCTGCTCCCCACTCTGGCTCTGGTGAATTCTCTCACCCTCCCGTGCTTCTGACTATACCCAGTGCTTGTATAAGTAAATAAATAAATAAATAAATCTTTTTTAAAAAAAAAGGAAGCTCTCAGTCATTACTGGGTATTTAGGATAACTGTTTTTATTGTGTCTTTGATATTTTCATCCTTTTTTCTCTTGTGCTAAAAATGTTTAAACATGGACTAAATTATGTGCTTTATGTGTTGAGATATTATAATTTAAAATTATCAAAATGATAAGACCACATTGCCACTCACTTTTTAATTTGGGGGAGTTACTTTAGTTTTTTATTTTAATTCTGGTTTAGGTTATATAAAACATTTATATGGTTTCCAAGTGAAAAATACATACATTGTTTTCAAGCTAAATACACCAAGTCTACTTCCATTTTCATCCATTCCTCCCTATTCTCTCTCTTCCTTTATGGGAAGCTATCATTTTATTAGTTTTGGGTTTATACTTTCATTGCTTCTTCTTTAAATATAAGCAACTGCCTGTTTTCACTCATTTTTACACAGAGGGTGGCCTGCTATATATTCTTGCACTGCCTTTTAAAAAGTTTTATATATTTCTTTTTTCATGGAGATCACTCCCATATAATAACACTATGTAAAAAGCATCCTTATTCCTTTCGTTTATCCTTTTGTAGCATCACAGTACTCCACTATATGGATGTACTGTAATATAGTCAATTAATTTGTTATTTTGTGATCTTAAGATGTTTCCAGTATTTTACTTAAAAGACTATGGATGTTTTCCATGCCTTTATTAGGTTACATTTATGATTACTAGCTCTAATAATAGTCATATGTGTAAATTTTTACTATCTAATGCTCACCCCCTCTATAAGAATTGTGCCATTTTGCCTTCTTATCAGCTTCACCATCAAATATTTGTATTTTATCAATCTGATAAATAACAACAGCTATCCTGTTGCACTTTGAATTTTTATTCCTCTTATTTTGCCGTCTTAATATTTAACAGTTGCTTATTTATTTTTAGATTAACTGTATTACATCATTTATTCCCCTGTTGAGAATCTTGGTTGCTTTTACTTTTTGATTGTTAAGTACTGCTGTGAGTTGAGAAATTATGCAGAAAGATACATAATATTACTTTATTTTCTTGGTAAATTTTCAAAGGTGAGATTACTAAATGATAAGGCTTTTTATCAGTTGTATTTGAAAGGCAGTGTGTAAGAATGATATCTTTATAACAGTCTCACTGATGGTGAACATTATCATCTTTTAAACTTTGCTGTGTGTTTAAGGGATACTTTATTTTAACTTCACATATGTAAAAATTATGTATGTATGTAGAAGAGCTAGAAGGTAGCCTGGGAAAATAAGAGTTGAAAATTTTCAAAACATTTTTCCAGTTTACATTTGATTGCAATTTTTGACTTTGCTCTACTTTCACAGGGGGATTTTGGCACTCAGAAAGAAGCTGCTTGGGCCATAAGTAACTTAACAATTAGTGGAAGGAAAGATCAAGTAAGTTTAGCTCTTACTTATTTCTGAAAACTGGTAAAATAAGTTGGATTTATATTTCAGTAAATCATCATTTAAAGTAATAGCAGGCGGGTGTCCCTAGTGGCGCAGGGGCTAAAGACACTACTGTGAAGCTCTCGCCAGCCACTGCAGCACGAGTTCGATTCCCCTGCCAGCCAGGGATCAACTCTCATGGTGTGGCAAACCTTTCCTGCCTCTCCGCTGCTCCCCTCAGCAGTGTATTTCAGTAGATCTGCCTGTTCCCCATTCTGTCTCTGGTGAGTCCTCTCACACCACTGGCCTGTACCCCAGTTCTTATATGCATCAATAAATAAATCTTCAAAAAAATAAAATAATAGCAAAAGTGGTGTTTTGTGACTTAACTACAGAAAAAGAAAGCAAACAAACGATAAGAACAAAAATTTACCAGCTGCAAACCAAACAAGGAACTAAAACTCAACCAGAAGGGTTGAGACGGGGAACCAAAGTGAAAAATTTGATGTGTCCAGGGTATAAAATTCAAAGTGACTCTCACTCTCAAAGTTGTATGGGTGACATAGCTTAACATTGTACCAACTACAAAAAGAAAGTAAGTTTTAAGATTCCCAGATATGTTTCACAGATAGGTGGAAAGGGTAAATTTGGAGCTGATAAACTACTAATTGTCACAAATAAACTAGGGTTTGGTGTGAGCTAAGGAATCCAGTTAAATATGGGTACAGAGCAGAATATAAAAATAATGCATGGAAATAGCAGCCTAACTAACAAAATATATAAATGATTGAAAAATACTTTGAAAATATACTGGAACAAATAGAATAGTGAATTGAGAAGCTGGCAGGTGTTATATAAAAGTACAAAATGTTTACAGCAAAGAGCCATTGGATGCCCTCACATTGAGTAATTATAGTTTAAAAAAATATATGCAGACTCTTCACTGATTTCATAATTTCTTAATGGAAAAAAATTTTTATTTTCTTACAGTATTGTTTAACTTTGTATAATAGATGATTTCTATGCTTGTGTGTAGTCCCCGTGAACCATCACCACAGTCCCTTGGTGTGGTTTTTGACCCATCTACCTGCTGTCTGCCTCAGATCTATAGTTTTCCTGCAAGTTTTGTATCTCTTTTTTTTTTTAACCCTTTGTTCAGATTCCCTGTATTCCTCCTATAAGTGAGAACATCCACTCTTTTCTTTTTTCCTTCTGATTTATTTCACTGAGTTCCATCCATCTGCAAATGGCATGAGTTTGTCTTTTTCAATTGCTGAATAGTATTTTATTGTATATATGTACCACATCATCTTGATTCAGTTATCTGCTTTTGGGCATTTAGATTGTTCCCGTATCTTAGTGCTTAGTTCCCACATCTCAAGTAGTGCTGCAATAAACATAGGCATGCAAGTTTCCTTTTGAATTAATGTTTTTTGTATCCTTTGGGTAGATTCCTAGGAGTGGAGTCTCTGGGTCATGTGGTAGCTGCAGTTTTAGTAATTTGAGGAACCCCACACAGCTTGCCATAGTGGTGGGACAAGTTTGCATTCCCATCAGCAAAGTAAGAGGGTTCCCTTTTTGGAGGAAAGATCTTTGAAGAAACTACTCCTTTTGGCAAAGAATATTTTATATAAAGTTGAGTAATTCATTTCATTTTTTTCCCCCCAAGTTCTAAAAAAAGTATACTTACTACATTAAAAAGAACAGGTTAAACCTTAATTTTTTTTTTAATGAAGATTTATTTATTTATTTATTTATTTATTGGGCCTCCCCTGGTGGCGCAGTGGTTGAGCGCTGGGCTGCGAAGCTGCCCACAGCCTCTGCTGCACCGGTTCGATCCCCGGCCACCAGCTAGGGTCCATATGGCACGCAGACCTCTCCTGTTGCGCCCGCTGCTCCCCTCAGCAGTGTATTTCGTCAGTCTACCTGTTCTGTTCCCTGCTCTGGCTCTGGTGAATCCTCTCACCCTCCCACACTTCTGACTGTACCCAGTGCTTGTATAAATAAATAAATCTTTTTTAAAAAATTTATCTTTTATTTATCCATACAAGAACTGGGGTGGAGGCCAGAGGTGCAAGAGTGAAATGATTCACCAGAGATAGAGTGGGGAGCAGAACAGGTAGATCTACTGAAACACACTACTGAGGGAACCAGAGGGCGAGACAGGAGAGGTCTGCTGTATCATGTGGGTCTGCTCCCTGGTCTGGGATTGAACTCATGCCGAAATGGCTGGTGATAGCTTGATAGCGCTAAGACTTGAACCCCTGTGCCACCAAGGAGGCCCTAAACTAATACAGTCTTAACTTTAAACATGTGAGAGATAAAATCATATTTTCATACTCAGAATTTCAAAATCATAATTTTCTCAGTGAGAGAAATATAGTACATAAATAAAGTTCACTAATGTTTATTTTATCATCATGTTTTTGTTCTTCAGGTGGCTTACCTAATCCAACAAAATGTTATCCCACCTTTTTGCAATTTGCTGACAGTAAAAGATGCACAAGTTGTGCAGGTAGTACTTGATGGACTAAGTAATATATTAAAAATGGCTGAAGACGAGGCAGAAACCATAGCCAATCTTATAGAAGAATGTGGAGGTAAGTTTATTGTAAACTGTTATTCCAAATTTTAATGTTCTTTTTGTAACTATTTTTATTTTCTGACTAATATAGCACTTCTGTATTTTTCTGTCTTAGATAATCAAGTAACAGAATAAAGTAAATTCTATGTTCTATATGTACAGTCCTGCTCAGCTACTTGCATATTCTTAGGTAACTGACTTGCTGCCATATATTGAACAGGCACTGTGCTAAGGTACTGGAAAGACAGTGGTAAACACCACACAGTCCTTGCTCTCAAGGCATGTAGTCTAGTCATGGAGATAAATATGAACTGATTTAATGTGCTAATTACCCTAATAGAAATGTACAACAAAATGAAATACCTAATCCATCCTGGAAGAAGCAGGAAGTGACACCTGAGCTGGATTTTGAGAGATGAATAAGGATTAATAAAGTAAAAAGGGATGAAAGGTGTTCCAGGCAGAGATAACACCATGAGCAAAGTCTGAGGTGAGAAATAGCATTCAGCAAATTATAAGTAGTTCAGTGTTGCTGAATCTCAAAGTATGGGGTAGAAACTGCCCATATGTGAGACTGGAGACATAGCCAATAAGCAGTCTTACAAACTTTTTGGCATAGCAGATATTTATACTTTGGGGCAGTGGTTCCCAAATCTGGTTGAATACCAAAGCCCAGAGACACCTGGAGTGTCTCTACATCTTAGCTTTCAACTCAGAATTAACATGAAGCAGAACATGGAAGTCTCAAATTGGGGTATCAACCTGGATGAGCTTAACATTAAAAGTAAAGGTATTTCTGATAGAAATTAAGAATTAAATGAAAGGAGGGTTATAACTATAGGAATAGGGGAATCTACATTTGCAATATAGTGGAGGGTTCAGCAGCTTGAAAATTACTGAGAAATAGTATTTTTTAAAGTTACTTAAGTAACGATGAAAATAACGCAGAACTACTAAGTTAGTAATAAGAAATGGGAAATAACGTTAGGGAACTAATTAATTAGGACATGAATACCAGAAAAATTAAAAACAGGCATAGTTAAAATTTTTTCACTATCTTTTTTCTTATGTAAACATTTTAATTATTAAAAATTACTTTTATATATTGAAGTTAAAATACAGATGTTGCATATTACCCACCTCAGTGAAGGTGAGGCTCCAGAATCTGTATTTTATAAGTTTCCCAATAGATTATGCTGTAGGGTATGACAAGCCATTGGAAGATTTTTGCCTAAGGATGGATGTGTTTTAATGGAATGTGGATATAAGTGGGACTAGATTGTGCAGACAGAAGACAGGAAATCAATTAGGAAAGTGTATAAAAGTCCAGCCATGGTAAATGAAGTCAGGGAATTTGGTAAGATTCAAGAAATGGATGAACTTTGAGGTTCTGAGATTTGATTGTGGAGTGTTAAGGGAAAGGCTCTTCCTTACTCTGACATTTCAAGTTGAGTATCACCAAGTAGAATATAGTAGAATGCTCAGTTTGATGAGGGAAAGGCAATAACAAATTGCTTTAGACATTTTGAGTTTTAGGTGCCTGCGAAATGTCCTGGCAGAATTATTGTTCAGGCATTTATAAAACTATAGATTTGCAAATCCTCAGCCCTGTGTGTAGTAGCTAACTTTTTAAATGAAAAGACCCCAGAAGGAAGGCGTGTAGAGTAAGAAACAAGTCCCAAAACAACTTTCTCCACTTTAGGAATAGGTAAAGGAAAAACACTCTTGAATGGGAAATTTCACTGTACTTTAGAGATTTAAAATGAACTATCCCCATAAAACAAGACAAGACTCACTTTGTGTATCAACAAGTTCGTGTGTTCTTTTTTAGTGTTTCTACTTTCATAATTTCATTAATGTTCACAGGGTAAATTGTGTTTATCCCCTGAAATTCTGTCGTTGATCTTGATCTTTTTCCATTCATATTAAATAATTCTTAATAATTAAGATTAATTCTTAATCTTAATTTTTTTTTTAATGTATGCTCACTAGAAAATCTTTAGACACTGGAAATAGAAAAAAAAATCTTTCACTTTTAACAAACAAAAGCAATTTTACATGTTACTACTCCTTATAAACATTGGTTATATGGTATTCTACTTAATAGATAACCTCATTGCTTACCTAAAAAATTACATGCAATTAAATAGGTGGTTAACTTTTTGAAATACATCTTTGAGCATAAAATCTTTTTTTATAATGCACCTTTAGAATAGATTCTCAAAACTATAGATTTGCAATCTAAAAATTGGGTTATGTGATACCAAGTTTATTGTAATTTTTTTGTCACTACTTCTAAATATTATCATTGTTTTGCTTCTTAAAATTTCTTGCAGGACTGGAGAAAATTGAACAACTTCAAAATCATGAAAATGAAGACATCTACAAATTGGCCTATGAGATCATTGATCAGTTCTTCTCTTCAGATGATGTATTTAATAATTTTATAGTTTCCTTAGTTTTATGTGTAAACATAAAAGTCTGCATGAAATAATAGTAAGCTAGGAAGAACATCCATGTATATGTTTTTTTTAAAATAGAATTAAAATAGGTATATGACAATAATGTTACTGTTGCAGGAACAAAAATAATATTTTAGGTCCTGTAGGGCATTAAAAACTAGTAATTTCTTTATCTGTGATGATCAAAGAAAATCAGGATTTATTTTATTTATTTTTTTTTTACGCTGACAAGTCAGGCTTTATTTTCACTTGCTATCTCTGTAGTTCTCATATTTTTATAATAGCCTAATATGTTTATAGACAAAGTAATCATACTTGTATATCCTTAGTAAGTCCCGTATGGCAGTAATTACTTAATCAATGATTGAATGTATTGTCACTGTTGTTTTTGATTAGTAACCAAAAGCAAACATGAAGATAGATAAAATAAAAACAAGTCATCAAGAAAGATAAATTACTATATACTATATAGTACATAAAAGTATCTTCAGTTTGTCAATATGTGATGGTTGAAATTAAAGTACTAATTTACTCTTAGTATTGCCTCTTTGGAAAAGTAAATCTAAAATTCAAGTAATCATTCCTTAGAAAATTACAATGATCAGGTATAGTCACAAGTGGATTTCTTGAATGATTTTCTAAGCTTAAAAGATTAAGTCTTACCACCACAGACTTTTCAACACTATCAAAGAAGACTGGAATGTTATTAAACAGTTTTGTTAAGCAAGTATGTAATCTGACAAAGATAAAATTAGAAAATTATAGATGTTTTACTTACAGATGATCACACTAAAGTTCTATTTTGAATATAAATGCCAGTTTTAAATAAATCAAAAATAAAACCCAGAAAAAGCATACTCTTTCAAAGTTAGCTTTAAGCACATGAGATTTTTGGGTATCCTAACTTGCATTAGGAGTATACACAGGACTTAGGATTTCTAATACCAGTACCTTAACATGCAGCTCGGTTTTCACTATCTTAACATTGTGCAAATTATCATTCAGATGATGTGGTGTATTCCTCAGAATGACACTGTAGGTTTGTAATTTTGTGGTGTTTCCAAAAATACTTTTAAATATAAAGTGCATATAACATTTTATTTTATTATGTTGCTATTTTAAGCCCAAATGTGACTTCTAATTGTTATTTAAAAAAATAACCAAAGTTACATTTAGCCTGTAAAAGTGCTGGCAGAATTTTTTTAAATGACATAACTATGTATATTTGCCAAGGTATAAGGCAAATTATAGTGAGTGTACTCTCAGTTTGAGATGTAGGACCATCTCCAGTTTGTTAGTTATGTTTGATTCTTTTAGAAAAGATCCATTTTGCATATTCTCTTAAGTTTTCTCCCATTCTGGTGACCCTTAAGAAAAAAGCCTTGCAGCTCCTTAAAGGGATAGTAAGATAATGTTGGTATTTGTCATCTGTCATTTGTCACATGCTTTTTTCAAGAAAAATGGGAATATTACTGTAGTGCTGTTTATGCACTTGAAAATTAATCATCGCTTTGTTTCTTTTTTCCCTTAGATTGATGAAGATCCTAGCCTTGTTCCAGAGGCAATACAAGGTGGAACATTTGGTTTCAATTCATCTGCCAATGTACCAACAGAAGGGTTCCAGTTTTAGAAAGATGTTGTGGAAGTTAGGTACAATGCAGCACTGAGATACATATATATATATACATATATATAAAAAGGTTTGATCCATCAAGCTTGGCTCATGGGATCTGCTGCTGCATTAAATCGGGAAAGAAAATGTGAAGATTTCATTTGGAATCCAGAAAATGCCCAAATGAGGTCAAGATGGCGAGTGGGTGCGAGTGAGAATGAGTGGCAATATGTAACGAAAACTTTACATGAATGCTTATTTAGGTTGTTCAAAGGAAAAAGGGCTACAGGTCACAGATCTTCAGTGCCTGAGAAGGAACATTGACTTACTCTATACCAATTGAGGGGGAAATGCAGTACTGTCATCTTCAAGCCTTGTAAGCATAAAAGAGAATAGGATGCCCATATATAAGTCAAAGGAAAGTGAGCCCAGGCCTTGCTACGAAGCAGTGTGTGAATGGACGATGCTGAATGAATGTCTGGCTCAGTGATGGAGAGCCAGGTACATCTTCCAAATCTAGGGCTCTTCACCCATGAAGTAGACTCCTAGCCCTGGAGTGACTGTGTACGAGAGTGTGGTTGTGGTGCTGTATGTGAACGCATGCAAGCTTGATTTGCCTTCAGGGGGCTGATAACAAACTTAGTAAATCATTAAAATGAGATCATAAGTGTTAATGTACACTGGACATGAAAACAAAGACCGGTTTAGCAGCAGACATTGGTTTACTCTGCAGCCTGTGTTTTCTATTTCCCCTCTTCCCTTTTGCCACCCCTTTCCTTTTTTCTTTTCTTTTTTTTTCTTTTTTTTTCTTTTTTTCTTTTTTTAGTTTTTATTTACCTAGTATGGCTTTTTAGTTGCTTCTCAAGTCAGAAAACTTTTCAGGAAGGTTTCCCTGTGCATTTGCACCAGATGAATGTTTGATGCTATGAAAAGCTTTCCATATCATCAAAACTAATTTGTGTAGATTTTTGCATGAAAAAAATCATAAATTTCCCTCAAAATAGACTGTGTTGCAGTAACACAAGTTGCCATAATAGTATAAAACAGTAAAATGTGCTTTAAAAAGCCATCCTTTTCATTTTCAGAGATAACATAAAGACCTTTGCATGAGGTAAATCTACAGCATAGTTCATTTTTAGATTTTGTTGAGTCCTGTAAAGAAGAAGAAGAAAAAAGTTTCAGTTGTGGTAGAATACCGTGCTGTGTTTAAATGTTACTTGTTTTCAAACTTTGTTTTCTATGAAAATGATATGGAAACTTCTAAAATGGAATTTGGTGCATATGTACTGCTGAATAAAGACCGATGAAGAGGTTTGAGTAGATGTACAAATCAAGTAATGGTTTGAACACCTTTAATAATATGCCTAATCTGTTCAATTGTTTTAGAATCTTTTTATCTTAGATGTAGGCAGCCATGAACAATCTATTTTGAGCCACTTTAGGGAGAAAACTTTGTATTTTTAAAACTTGCATAAAAGTTATGCAAGTGGTTTTTATAAATTGGAATAATACCTCAGTTTTGAGGTTATGCACACTAAATTAAATGTGACATAAATTAATTTGTACGAAAAAGAACTCTTTATAAGGTGGCTCATTGTAGGAAATCCTGTGCCTTCCCCTTTGAGCACAAGTGTTGCATGAACAACAGTTTGCTATAAGAAACATACCAGATTAGCCACCATTAGCATCTATATCTACTTTGTGTTTAAAAATCAACTGGTAATTCTGAAACACTGTAGAATGGATAAAAATTATTTTGTGATCATAACTCTTTGTTGAACTAGAGTATTTTTGCAGCATTCCTTGTCATCAGAAACATGGTTAAAGTTTAAAACTAGAAGCAGCAGAAAACTAGCTTGTAAAATTTATCCAAGTAGAGTGCAGGCTAGGCTGTCTTGGGGAAATAAACATTAAAACTTAAAGCAATGTTTTACATGGGATGTGTGTGTGTGCTGTGTGGATTTTTTACACTCATGTAAAAGAATATAACGCAGTGGCTTGTATTAGCTTGTCTTCAGCTTTTGACCTAAGAACCAACATAACAAGATACTTCTTCAGTTGTGTAATTTCAATATAGATGTATTAATATTCTAAGCCACTGGATTTATTCAGGTAACACCCTATCTATGCTGCTGCTTTCTCCCTGTCCAAACCAAGGTTTTGATCTTCCTCCAATTTTCCAGCAAAATGAACTGAGAAAGACAACTTGAGTTTAAACTAAGTATTACTATAACTTCAACATGGTTCCACGTGAAAGACTACATAGTTTTTACAGAAAACTTAATTGCCAGAAGGAACAAAACAGTACTTGTACAATTCATGTTTCTTAGTAAACCAAACTCTGGTTCAAAGCCAGTGAGCTTATGGTATATCAAATGATTTGATACTGTGGATCATATTAACATGAATGGTCTAGCTGATGGTCTGAATATTTTCTACCTATGGTCTCATAAAGGACAGTGATTTCCTAATAGAATCCTAGGAAGAACTTTTCAGCACACTTAACAGTTCACCACCGTTAACTAATTTAAACAACTTAATTGAAGCTGTGTGAGTAGCCCTAGTCTTAAAATACCTTTAAAGACATTTGTTTCCTTTCTAATTTTCAAAGACTTAAGTAATTGTGAATCATGATGGAATTAATACTTCCCACATTTTACTGAACCAAACTCAGAGCATTCCTATAATTAGAACTATCAACTAATCATTTAAAATAATTTAGGCTGACCTCCATGAATATAATTAATAGATTTTTCATTTCTTTAAAGATATAATTCATTATAAAATCACTGAGTTTATTGTAAATTTATAGGATGTCCCTTCTTGATTCTGCTCTGCCTCATTTCCCTTAAGAAGAAAGTTTGACTTAGAGAAGTGATATATTTTCTGTTACTGTATAACATTACCACAAATTTATGATAACATTTGATTCATGTATCAGGAGTTCAGATTCAACTTTGCAAGATCCTGTCTAGCACCCTCAGGATTTTCAGAGCCTCATCTGCAGTTTTGGGTCCTCTTAACATACTCAAATGACAGAATCCACTTCCTTGCAGCTGTACACTTCACGACTGATTGCTTCTTAAAGACCTGCAGGAAAATCCTAGAAGGCCCTAAACCTTTTAAAGGGCTCACCTAAGTCAGACCAACATAGGATAATCTCCTTTTTGATTATCTCAAAGCCAAACTGATCCATAATACTTCAAAAATCCCTCCTTTGCACTATACTGTATCCTAGTCATAGATGCTATCCATCATATTCATAGATGCTATCTGCACTTGAGGGAAGGGGGTTATAATGGGTATAAAATTGAGCAGGGAATTTTAGGAGCTGTCTTAAAGTTGAGTGCTATTTACCCTAGGGAGATATCAGTATTTACATCTGAGCAATTTGGAAGTGCTCCCCTAATAGTGCAAATTTATTGAATCAAGGTTACCTGTGAGAGACCAATGAAAGCTTTGGACCAAGTTCTCTCCAAGATACAGATTTTGGGGGGCGGGGGAAAGGGGCTTATAAGTGCATGAATCTCGGAATGCAAACAAGTCTGTCCTAACACTTTATGTGATAAGAGTTGCCAAAAGGTGATTTACTCAAGTTCAGGCAGCTATGAAGTGCCAGATAAGCCCCAGGTTTCAGCCCCCATACCATTTGAAGCTGAACTTAAAATTTTAAAAATTCATTTATTTGAGCTAATGCAGAAAAATTAACACATTTTCCTACCTGTGTTTGCAAAAATGATTTAGAGAAGCTTGAGTTTTTATATTTCTGAGTACTAAATATTGTAGATACCAAGATGATGAACAGGTCAATTTAGATGTGTCAAAAGCAGTTATCTACCAGTTAACTCCAGAGATTTAGTTGATTATCTCTAAATATGTTAAGTTAGGATCCATTGTTGACTGTTTTGGAGGACAGGATATTTGAGGATTTTTAAAATCTTATTTTTCTCGTGGCAAAATTCATTAAATGTCAGCCAATAATATAAGGGGAGTCTTTTCCCAGACATTTGTTCACCAATATTCCCAAACATTGTACTAGCAAATCCAGAACTAATGATATTTTGAACATTTAAAGGAGAAAATAACCTTTTTTTTTAAAACAAAAAAATATGCTACATGCTTTTTAGTAAGTATGATAATAAAAATTGTGCATAGGTATCTTTAAAGTCAAGATGCACATTGTTAGTCTTGTAATACAAATTCCTAAATTAAAGGAACATGTAAAGCAATGATTTGTAAAGTTTTATTTTGGTGTGATCAGAAGCAACTGTGGACTGTCATGTTGCATATTAACTAGCACATCAACAGTTGACAGGGAGGTAGAGTAGCTATCTTTTCCTTAAGACAAATCTAATAATACCATTATTGTTGAATGTTTCTTCTAAATTCAGGTGCTTTAGGTAACCAGTTTAAGTCGGGATATCCATGTCAAGCTGTGGCGTTTATAAACTTGATAGCTACTACTTTATGTAGAAGAGCAACTGAGTATGAAGAAAAGTAAATCTTGCCCTACAGATTTTTATGATCTACCTCTTACCAAAAGACTGCGCAACTCTCTCATCTTTGCTTATATTTTTGCCCCAATTTCTGCCTTCACAAATTTTGTATCTTGCAGCTCTAAATTTGCTGCTTACTCCAGGTTCTTAGCTTTTCCAGACTTAGTTCTTCCAGTTTTATTGTTCACAAACTAATCTTTCCACTTTTCTTTTTCCCTTACTCTTCAAATATGACTCCTACCTTCCTTATCTTACCTCTGATTTGTATAACTGCTGAATTTCTTGTTACACTCTGCCCAAGAGTTCCTCATCTGCATACATTTATTTTGCAACAGCTGTATAAGAATATCTATTAATTCGCTAGATCCCTAAGCTTTTTATGGTTTTTTTTCAGTCTTGTTACCTGCAATCTAGGTGTTTCATTCAGTGTCCTGCTTTGTGAACCGTCTTTACCCCATCCTTGTAACCTTTTTCCTCTGTAGGTATTTATGACTTTTCTGAATAGGTTTTTCTTGAAAAAAAATTTTGGGGGCTTGTGTGGTTGAGAAGGAATCAACATAGCCTTACTCTGGCCTGCTGTATAACTACTCATGTTTTTTGGGGGTTGTCCACTGTTCAACTCATTAATGTAAAACTTACCTATTACTTATTTGAGTACCTTCTACCTCCAGCCATTTCCCTTTGCTTCTGACAGTGTGCTCCCTCCATAAACAGTTGTATTTTGTCTCAGATCTAGTGGTTCCCAGTGCAGTCTTCAAGGTGCACCATTAATGCAACTGTTTAACTGGTACCAAGGAACTAGTTTTGACCTTTTTTCCCTGTAGTTTAGGGTGGTGCCTAAAGAGTAACTTTGTTCCAACCTATCAACTAGTCTATCAGAGGTGCTAAAAGAGTACTGAGAAGTTTCTTTTTCCTATTTTCTCTGTCTTCATAGTTCTCATCTCGCATTTCTCCTACAAACAGTTAAGGAAAGATAGGGGAAGCAATTAGGAAGTGTCTTTTTTGCATCCTGGTTTTCTCATCTTCACTCTTTGTACCTTGACTATCCCAGGTAGACAGATATATCCATTACTATTACCTTTGCTATTTCATTAACTCACATTTTGCAGTGTGTTTTACATGTAGTCATTTTCAGTCTGTAGTGTCCAGTCATTGCTCTGTCACGTCTGCATTTCTCCATCTTTCTTTACACTAGATTGTAAGCTCCTTAAGGGCAAGGTCGTCGTGTAAGTGAAGCTGTGTAAACTCCGTGAAGGTGCCATAAGTTCTATGGGCACTCAATAAATATTTGTGATGAGAATGATGCAGTTTCTCCGATGAATTGATTGTAGTAACTTCTAAAAGTCTCCCTTTGCCTTGGGATTTTTAAATTTGCTGAAGTTTAGAATGCTTCATGTAAGAAGGAAATCTACTTTCCTTGCCAGGTGAATGTTTTGTTCTTCATTTCCTTTTCTTCACTTTTCATATTTTACCCAATGTCAGATCTGGATACCTGGCGCACACAGGATTTTGAAATGGACCCTTAAGTGTTTTTAAAACACCAATTGTACATATTATGAAGACCCTAATACTTAATGCGGCTGATAACAATTTTTAAAATGTCATTTATTGAAATAACTGCATCATAATTGTAGGTGTTTTTACAAAGAGTACCCAAACCATAGACGTAGTTGGTATTTTAGCTGAGCAATCTATAGTATGAAATTTTTTTAAAAGATTTATTTATGGACACAAGAGCTGGGGTACAGGCCAGAGGTAAGGGGGGGGGGGTTGAGAGGATTCACCAGAGACAGAGCAGGGAACAGAACAGGCAGATTGACTGAAGTACACTGCTGAGGGGAGCAGCGGGTGAGTCAGGAGAGGTCTGCTGCGCCATGTGGGTTGCTGTCTGGCTGGCCAGGGATTGAACTCGTGCTGCAGAGGCTGCAGGTAGCATCACAGGCTGCGTCAACCCCTTGTGCCACCAAGGAGGCCAGTATGAAATTATTAAAATACATTTTTTGCTATTAGTAGAGTTCACTGATTTACATAATTTCATAAAGTCAAGCCTTCTCCCTGCATATTATGCAAATTTTTAGTTGCTAGAAAAATTAGGAGCAAGCACAACAACACTTTTTATATAGCCCCAATATAAACAGTTCCTCCATCACTATGGTGCTTACGGATTCTTTCGCTGTTGCAGATGCCTCAGGTGCAAATTTATACAGTGGCCCATTTGATAGATTATCTGGCTTCAAATTGTAATTCTGACATTCAACTCATGTGAGGTCCTGTAAAATTATTTTATCTCGATGCTGTTTCTTCATCTGAAAAAAAAAAATGAAACCTACTTCAGTAATTTTATGATTTAAGTGATTTAATTCATGCAAAGCACCTGTAATTATGGATAAATAAGTACAACTAGGGGAAAGACTAATTTTTTGCTGCAAATAAAAGCAGAGGCTTTACTCATTTTTACATTTAACAAATAGCTGAGAACCCACATTGGACTACGGGAGCTAGGGAGACAAAGTCGATTAAAATGTAACACTTGCTCTCAATTTAAGTTATTGGGATAGAGACCATCATGAATGGATAAATGAAGTGGTCAGTATAGTGAAAGATAGTCAAGGATACCTTAGATAGACCCCAGTGTTTGGGAACTGCGTCAGACATTTGATGGATGCCACAAAAATATTAGCATTTACTATCTGCACTAAAGGGGGAATTAAGTGAATGGTGTGCAACAAAGAATGATAAAAGCAAATCATGGACATTTACATAAATAGGCAGTAATAAAACATTTCAAAAATAGTGAACATACACATTCTGAAGTTAAAAAGAAGGAGAAGAGAAAGTACTAGACACAGGCCAGCACACAGGGAGAACACGTGAAAATGAGGCAGCGATTTGAGTGCTGTTTCTCCAGGCTGAGGTATGTCAAGAATTGCCCACAACCACCAGAAGCCAGGAGAGAGGCAGGAACAGATCCTCCCTCACAGCCTTAGTCTGCTCTCAGACGTCTAGCCTCCAGAACTGCGAGATGATAAACTATTGTTTAAAGCATCACAGTGTATATTCCCCATACAATTGCACCCCCCCTTAATTTGACCCTGGTCCTTCATCTCCCCTCCCCTTGCCCCCACCCCCCCCGCCCCGTAGTGTCTGTCTGGTTTATGGTTGCTTGTTGATTTTGATTTTAATGATGTAAAAATTATATAAAATAAAATATTAAAAAAGATAGTCATAAAGCATCACAGTGTAAATGCTTTGTTACAGCAGTCGTAGCGAACACAAGCACTTAAACATGTGAAAATATATTTAGTATTACCCCAGTAATAACGAAAGTAAAACTGCAAGAAGCCATTTGTGGTCTATTGGATTGTTCAAAATCACAAGTTTGGCTATAAAGATGTTGTCATTGGTGTGGAAAAAGTGTGTTCACACTCTGTAGTTTGAAGTACAAACTAGTACAAACTCAGTGCAGTAGAATATACAAAATCGAATTATAAATACATGTACATGTGAAGTACACAAGTGGCACAAATACTAAAAAATTTAAGGAAGACCTTGTATATTGATAGAAAGTTTTCAAAATAATAGACTGAAAAGTCAAAATATAACTGCATAGTATTCAATTGTGTGTTAAATATACATGAAAGTATACAACATTTGCATAAATTTAAAATATCTCTGAAAGAATATACTCAAGAAACTAACATTGCATTCTCTAGAGAGGATGTAGGTTGTTTTGTTGTTGTTGTTTAAGATTTAATTTATGCATACAAGAACTAGGGTACAGACCAGAGGGTGAGGGGTGTGAAGGTGAGAGGATTCACAAGAGACAGCATGGGGAGCAGAACAGGCAGATGTACTGAAATACACTGCTGAGGGGAGCTGCGGGCGAGTCAGGAGAGGTCTGCTGCACCATGTGGGTAGCTCCCTGGCTGGGAATGGAACTTATGCAGCAGTACGTAGCAGTAGCTTGATAGCACTGATACTTTAAGCCCTGCACCACCAGGAGGCCCGACTTGGGTTTTTTAAGGATTAGGTTGGAAAGAGACTTTAATCACGTTTTAAAATACATTTTTGAAATGTATATAATACATAATTTCTACATAAAGTTTCATTTTTTTCTGCCACAAGGTGGCAGTGTTAATAACTTTATGGAAGAATGCAGTACCTTTTTTTTCTTACATTGTTCATTTTTGTACAATACTTGATTTCTCCCCTCGAGTGTAACCACCGTAACTCTCCCAACACCACACCATCCGTGAGCCATCACCACAGTCCCTTGTGCTCTTCCCTCCCCGGTTTTGGCCCCTCTCCCTCCTCCTTCCCTTCCCCTGCTGTAGGCCTCAAATCTATGGTCTGCCTACAAATTTTGTCTTTTTCCTGACCCTTTGTTCAGTTTTCCTATATTTTACCTATAAGTGAAACCATCTGATTTTTTTTTCTTCTGGTGACTCAGCCCTTGACCTACTCTCATTTAATAAGTATTTATTCCTCGTGGTTCTACATAGTCATATTCATTTCAACAGGTTCACATATGGGATAGAGAAGTGCCTGTGTTCTGTCACCACATTGAGCCACAATCCTTTGGTGATGACTCTTAGTTCTGCCTTTTTGTTGTTACCCCAGATTGTGTGTGTATTTTGAACAATAGTTTACACTATAATACATATTCACTGGATAAGATTTGAAAACATGGACAAATTAAAAATATCTGTATTCCTGCAAACTGAAATAATTACTGTTAGCATTAAGGTATATTTTATTTTCAGTCTTTTCAATATGCATATGATATATTTTAAAAAACAATTTTGATATTACACCATGTACAAGTTTTTATCCTGTTCTTTTCACATATCATGAACAATTTCTCAAGTTACAAAATTATCTTCTACAACATTTTTAATGATTACATTGTATTCATTATATGGTTAGACCACAATTGTCTTAATAATTTTTTTTTTTTTGTCTTACTAATTTTTCTCTTGAGCACTTTGCTTGGACTCAGGTTCTTTTTTGATTGGTTTCTTCATTTGTTGTTGTAGAACATATCTATCATCCCTGGCACTTCTGTGTGCTTGTTATACCAGTCTTCAATTCGGAAACATACTCTTTGATTTAAGCTGCAAGGAATTTATTAAAAGCAGCCCACAAAATCACAATAAATCACATCCAGTTTTACCACTGGCAGGGAGCTCTCTGAATAGCCTGCCTCCTGGATGCTGCTTTCTTACTCCACACCAGTCCTTTCCACCCCCATCCCACCCCTGCCAACCCTCAGGCTTGCCTCTCCATTTGTCAGATCTGGCGCCAAAGTTCAAATACGAATCAATATTATGACTATACATTTAAGTTTTACAAATCAAGCTAAAACTGTTTACAAGAAGATGTGTTTCATCTTCCTCCCATGCCTCTCACAAAAACCTAGAAGAGGGCCTCCCCTGGTGGCGCAGCGGTTGAACGCCGAGGCTGCCTGTGGTCTCTGCAGCACCAGTTCGATCCCCAGCCACCGGGCGAGGGTCCCACCAAAAAAAAAAAAAAAAAAACCCTGGAAGACTGAGCTCTCACTTGGAATTCTTGTTCTGTGCCATAATGATGACCTCTGGTCATCAACCCCTGGGCCCATTTAGCTCCCTTTCCACTTTCTACTCAATTCTTCACTTTCCAGTGGCTGCAGAGGATGCTCTCCGGAGGCCCTGGAAATGGACATTAGGGTGCTTAACCAGAATTCCAAGGTCTCAGTACAAAGAGGCAGGTCTAGAAGAGGCGAGTGCAGGTTAGAGTTGGGCATTTCCTCATTGAATCCCTACTCCTGTGGTGGGGTGTGATCAGTGAAGTCCCAGGATGGGACCTTCCTGGCAGGGGTCCAGGGTAGAGCTGATTCTGATCCAGCTTAGGATCATTTCTCTGGAAGCCTCCTTTGTCTCATGGTTAACCTTGACCTCTATTTTGTCTTTCATGCTCTGGATCACCATTGACAGCAGTCGTGTGAGCATTTAATCACACATCCACAGTATTGTTGCTTAGCTATTTCTTAAGAGTACAGGCATCCTAACTCCTGAACTAGAAGAGCTAGATTCATATCCTGTAAGTGACAAATAATTTAGCTATCACAACTGCTACTTAATCAATTGAATGACAAAAAATAATATACTAGTAGCCTAAACCAATGTTAATAACTTTTTCCTCCACATATTATTTGATATTTACAATGTAACCACATATGTTTGTGCAATAATAGCAAGATTATAACTTTTGATGTGGAAGTGTGCATGTGCACACACACGTGTACACACATGTACACACCCCTGTAAAAGCATCTTTTAGTGGGTAAAAACTAATGTTGGGATAAATGTGGTTAGATTTGCAAAGTATCACTCAAAAATGTAACTATTACATGGAAATTTTTCAGTAATTCAATCCACTATAGAATTATCCCTTCAATATAGGACATACTGAGAAAAAGAGTTCCAACACAGCACATCAGCTAGTCAGGCCATGGTATTTCCTGAGCACCTTCTGTTTACTAAGCACTGTAGCAGGCCTTGGTCCTGGGGGCATACAGTAGTAAATAAGACAAGACGGGGTCTTACTTTCATGGAGCTTATGTCCCTTCCATGGAGCGGATCATACAGAGGCCGGTGTATATGTGTAGCCTCTCAGATGTATTTCTCATTAGGCATTGCAGCTGCAGCACTCAATCTAAATCCAGGCCAGTGAATGCAGAGGTCAGAGGAAGAACTGAACAGGGTCAGTAGAAAGTGGTCATTCTCTTTTTCTTTTCTTTTTTTTTAAAGATTTATTTATTTATGCATACAAGAACTGGGGTACAGGCCAGAAATGCGGGGGGTGGGAAGGGGGTGAGAGGACTCACCAGAGACAGAGAGGGGAACAGAACAGGCAGATTGACTGAAATACACTGCTGAGGGGAGCAGTGGGCGAGACAGGAGAGGTCTGCTTCGCCATGTGGGTTGCTCCCTGGCCGGCCAGGGATCAAACTCGTGCTGCAGAAGCTGCAGATTGTTTCACAGTGCCCCCTTCACAGCTTAACTCCTTGTGCCACCAGGGAGGCCCAAAAGTGGTCATTTTCATTAGCAGCCACAGACCCTCCTGCTGTTCTGAATTTACTAAAAATACCAAGGGGATAACATAAAGAGGAGTAGGAGTACCCTCTCAGGGATACCTGTCTTCCGTTGGCCTTGTCTCCCTTGTTCTGGCCCTCTTCTATTCTAGAACTGCAGTTCTAATGTTTTCTGTGATGGCTAAAATTAATCAAATCCTGTGTTTGTCTTGGGCTTGATTCTGAAAAGAGTAATTAAGGCTCCTTAAGATTCTTTCCCAGCACCCTGCTCAAGGAGAACAAATTGTGCTGGTTACCCTGAACTCTGTTATGGACACACTTTCTCCAGGCTCCTAGGAAGCACCACCTCTCAGCTTCCCACACCAACCAGGGAGTGTCCATAGCCAGGCACTGATGTAACGTGGCTGGTCAGAAGACGGCGCTTGCGTTTAACTGCCTGATCCACTAGTGCTCTCATGCAGGGCAGACACTGAATTGGTCGCAGCCTATCTGCCTGTGGCCCAGTGCAGAGGAACGAGATGCTCACCCACACGCTGGGGTGGAGAATAGGCTGAGAGACTGGAGGGAGAAGTCAGCTGAGACCTAGGGTTGGCAGAAAGTGAGTGGGAGTTGGGAAAGCCAGGCTTCAGGGGCTCCCTATTGTGCACCCTGATAGAGCCCAGTGTGTGCTTACCAGCCTCAGACCTCAGTGGCTAATTCCATCTGCACATTGAGGAACTGAGAGGAAGTGGCACAACCTCAGGCACAAAAAGAAAATTATGGTACTAAGAATCTTTCCTTCCCCTCGCTGCCCCTTCCCTCATCCAGTCGCACAGTCACAGAGGAACACCTCTCTCCCGGTGATCCAGCTCCACCTTTGGCTCCTCAACAATGATCCCCACAGAAATGGATCATTACCTAAAGAGACTTTTTTAAATTATAAGATTGAATTGCTTTAGATTGGCATTTCATTCAAAAGCCTGTTTTTTTTTAAGAACTGCTAAGTGGAGGGCCACCTTGGTGGCGCAGCGATTGAGCGCTGGGTTGGAAGCTGCCCGCAGTCTCTGCAGCACCGGTTCGATCCCCGGCTGCTCCCCGGCCACCGGAGGAGAGTCCCACATGGCGCGCAGACCTCTCCTGCCGCCCGCTGCTCCCCTCAGCAGTGTACTTTGGTCCTTCTGCCTGCTCTGCTCCCCGCTCTGGCTCTGGTGAGTCCTCTCACCCCCCTCCCACCCCCCGCATCTCTGGTGAATTCTCTCGCCCTCCTGCGCTTCTGACTGTACCCAGTGCTCGTATAAATAAATAAATAAATCTTTAAAAAAAAAAAAAAAAGAACCGCTAAGTGGAAACTCAGTGAGGAAATTGTCAGATCAGCTGGAGACTAACAGAAAGGGCAAGTTTCCTCCGAGCATTCCAGTTCTCTGGGGTGTAGGCTCTCTAGAGAGAGAGGGAAGGATGGGAAAAGGAGAATGGGGAGGAGGAGAGAGGAAGGAGGGAAGGTGAGGGAGGGAGATCATAAGGAATTGGCTCTGTCAGTTACGGAGACCGACAAGCCCATGAGCTGCGGTGGAGGCCCCCAGAGCCAGGCCTTTAATCCAGTCATGTCCTGAGAGCAGAGCCCCTAGGGCAACGGTGTTAAGTGCCAGTGTGAGAGCAAGAGAAGATGGGTGAAGTAGGGACTGTCCACCAAACCCTGTGTACTTGCAGCATTTAATTTCAAAGTCGCTGCATGTACCTAAAGTGTGATTTTGTGTCATGGAAAAATGAAGAATGAACCATTACCTGATAAATAAGCCTGTGTGTTGCCATTAAGTAACCAGAGTGCCACCTAGCAGGAATGTTGAATTTTTCTAAACACTATTCTTTTTTTTTTTTTTTAAAGATTTATTTATTTATGCATATAAGAGCTGGGGTGTGGGCCAGAGGTGGGGGGGGGAGAAGGGGAAGCAGCCAGCAAGACAATAGAGGTCTGCTATGCCATGTGGGTAGCTCCTTGGCAGGGGGAGAGCTTCATAGTGCTGAGACTTAACCCCTTGCACCACCAGGGAGGCCCTATTCTTTTTTTTTTTTTTTTAAGATTTATTTATTTATTTATACAAGCACTGGGTACAGTCAGAAGCGCAGGAGGGTGAGAGAATTCACCAGAGCCAGAGCGGGGAGCAGAGCAGGCAGAAGGACCGAAGTACACTGCTGAGGGGAGCAGCGGGCGGCAGGAGAGGTCTGCGCGCCATGTGGGACCCTCACCCAGTGGCTGGGGATTGAACCGGTGCTGCAGAGGCTGCAGGCAGTTTCGCAACCCAGAGCTCAAGCGCTGCGCCACCGGGGAGACCCTAAAAGATTAGTTTTTAATCATGAATAATGAGTGATAGTTTGAGACACTAAACAACCTCTAACATCTGTCTTTGAAATTATGTTCATTTTAGAAAAAGCAATAAATAAACAGAAGTGGTTTCATTAAATGATCCACTGATCATTGAAATCTCATCTAATTGAATGGTTTTAGATTTCAAAAAAAGCTTTCCAAGGATGCTTTGAGACCATATAAATTAGAAAGGAGCACAAATTACTCCTCTCCAGGTAGAATTAAAAGTACAGTGATAGAAACGACCCTCCAGGCTGAGTTGGAGAGCCAGACTTCTTTCACAGCATAAAGGGGAAAGGTGAACTGGGACAAAGGCAAGCTATTCGTGGAAAAAGACTAGGTTGGGGGCCTCCCTGGTGGCGCAGCAGTTGCCCGAGGCCTCTGCTGCGCTGGTTCGATCCCCGGCCACCGGAGGAGGGTCCCACGTGGCGCGCAGACCTCTCCTGCCGCCCGCTGCTCCCCTCAGCAGTGTACTTCGGTCCTTCTGCCTGCTCTGCTCCCCGCTCTGGCTCTGGTGAATTCTCTCACCCTCCCGCGCTTCTGACTGTACCCAGTGCTTGCATAAACAAAACAAACAAACAAATAAATAAATAAAACATGCCTCTATTAAAAAAAAGAAAAGACTAGGTTGGAGATCGAGTTTGACCACACAGGAGACTGTGCCTGCAGTAGCCACCAGAGGACACAGCTCTTTCGAGGGATGAAAGGCCTTGTAAAAGCAGATGGCTACACTCAGACTCCTTGGCTGTGCCCCCAGGCAAGGCTGCCCAGCAGGAAAGTTACCAGGCTCTTCTGCTCTGACCCTCCCCTCAGCCTCTCTCCCACTCTGCCAGTACTTCCTTTCTCTACTCGAATTCCTAGCAGGAGGAGGTAAATCCCAACCTGTTTCCGTACCTAGAGACCCCCACTTTTTTTTTTTTAAATGATGTTCTTCCTCCTCCTTCCCCTAGTTCTTGCCGCAACTGTGGAAAACACATTTGATTTCCAGACAATGTTAACACAAATACCTAAAATACACCAATTTGGAAGATGAGATTTTTCTCTCTAGGCTCAAGGGGCTTTTTGTTATCTTTTTAAAAAAGATTTATTTATTTATGCATTCAAGAACTGGGGTACACACAAGAGGTGTGGAGGGTGAGAGAACCCACCAGAGAGAGAGTGGGGAACAGAACAGGCAGATTGACTGAAGCACACTGCTGAGGGGAGCAGCAGGCGAGACAGGAGAGGTCCGCTGTGCCATGTGAGTAGCTCCCTGGCTGGGGATCGAACTCCTGCTGCAGTGGCTGAGGGTAGCTTCACAGTGCTGCATCTTAACCCCGTGTGCCACCAGGGAGGCCCCTTTTTGTTACTTTTAGTCACCATTTCAAACCTGCATTTAGTAGATATTCAACACATGAAAAAACAAAAGAGAATCAATCTGTTTCCTAGTACATACACATTCATTATTCTTATTTTTCCATGGGGGCTGTAAATTCCATGAGGATAGCCCTCACAGCTATACCATCAAGTACCCTGTGAGACTTTTAAAAATTTATTTAATTTAGGTATCACACTAACATTCCTAAAACAACTTTTTATTCTCAAACAAAATAATAACTGACCCAGATCAGTTACTGACACCCTGGGGGAGGTGGGAACACACAGAAATACAGGACAATGTTTCACTGGTTTCCATACTTCTGTCTTCTTTGCAGTGAGTGATTTCTTTGAGACTTAACCGAGGACACATGGTAGAGATTTCACCAGAGGGAGGGAAGGGTAGGGAGAGGGGGAGGTCTCTAAATGACCCCAATTAGCTGCAGGATTCTCTTGAATGCTCATCCTTTTTTTCTTTTTCCTTTTAAACAGAACATGGTCTTTGCCATGCAATAAAATGCAAGAAGTTACTCCAAACTGACTGCTTCCTCTCCTCCAGGCCTACACCAAGACTTTTCATAGAGTTGTTATTGCTTCAACAGCTTGTTTACCATGCGGTGGGCAAGAAGAACTTGAGGCCCCAAAAGAGCTCTCTAAATACCTGAAGAAAAGCTTCCACACAAACCAAATAATTTTTACAGCACATAAGTATACCTCCACAGTATTTGCCAAAATCCTCAGGGTCAACCTGATTAAAAGGGTGTGTTCACCCACCTCAAGCCAGGAAAGCACTTGTGTCTGCTCAGTTAGCTCATTGCTGATTCTATGTCTCCTGGGCCTTCGGTGTTGACTTTTGAGGCTGCCCTCCATGATCACAGGCAGGTGCTGCGGTCCCCTGAGTATATGCCACAGACTCAGGTGGAGCCCAAGGCTGAAGGGAAGCAGGACACTCCTTCCTTCAGCATGAGATTTCACCAGGGAAGGCCTCGCTGGGCACACTTGCAGGCTCCAGCCCCGAGTGCCTTCTCTATGAGTCCCAGGCAGAACATTCCCCACCTTGAAAGCTCTGTGTCGTGCCTGGTTCCAGCATTTACCCCTACTGGACCTACCACTGTCCCCCTTCTCAGGTTTGTCAGTTTCCCCTTTCTAGCCCTCAAAATCCAGGAGACTGATGACGCCACTTCAGGGTAAATAGAACCTTCTGGGTCCATTCTCCTGCGGAAGCCTCTTTCGGGCTTATCAAAACAACCTTGGCATCTCTCACTAAAGGAGGAAGAGAAGTCATTTTATCTTAGCCGCACATATTGCAAAATGAAAAGTTGCTGAGGCAGGAACTCATTGTAACTTTCCCTCCTCCCTCTTAATACTCCTTGTTTTCCCCACCCCCAATAGTTGGTACGTTTCTAAAGTTTCTGTGCCCATCAAATCTCAATGCCTGTCTATTGCCCTATTGGGAATATTGGAAAATTCTAAAAGAAGCAAATGTGAATGATAGTGAAATAAGAAATATATACCTATAAAAATAAAAGAACTATAGAGATGAAAAGAACATTAGTATGCAGACCTGGATGTGTGTGTGTGTGTTTATTATGACAGTTTCTCTCCAACAAATGAACAAGAGTACAGAGACTTCAATTTGCTCACAATGGCTAGAATAGCTCAGTGGTTTTGCATTTGATGGCCAGTATTATTATGATCAACAGTTATTAACAAGACTTTTGATCTGTAAAATTTCTACCTGGCAGTCACTTTAGTTTGAGTCCTAAACACAGCAACAGAATTTCAAGATGAAAAGTCCTTAACAGCAATTGACTTTCTTAGATTATTTTCCATGGGAAGATTGACAGATTTTTCTTTCTTCTTGAGTTGGGTCATTTATTAGCATCATTTTCATTTAGAGTCACTACCCTTTATAAAGTGGAGCATTAGTGTAACCCATTTTCCTCGTGATGACTAAAGCTTTTTGTTTGGTGACTATGGGAAAATCAGTATAATCTTGAAAGGACATTGAAAAGCCTCCTCAGGTCTTTTGTGACCTACCTCTCCACCTCCTCATGGACCCTATTTCTTAGTCAGCCTTGAAACAGTGTATCTGCTTTTTCCTGGAACCAATGATTATTTGAAGAAAGGAGGGGAGGGAGTGAAGGCAAGAAGAAAGGAGGCATAGGGACTCTGGAACCTTCTATTCTCCTTAGTCGAGTGTCTAATCTCCCACCTCAGGCCAACACCAAATACTAGAGGGGAGGATTCCTGTCCTTCCTCAAATTTGTATTATTTTGAAATATTTGTATTATTTATTGTAATATTTGTATTATTTGTAAATATTTGTATCATTATTGTTTACATTAGTTACTTTCCTATCCCTAATGCAGAACTTTGTAACAACTGCTACACTTTTAAACCTTCATTTATTTGCAAAGGTGAAGAATTGCAGTTTTACTGAACCCCTGAGAACCATACAGCCCTGGGGAGCATGGCCTTTGGAAACTGACAAGAACCCAGAAATCAGTCCTCTCGCTTTGTGGAGGAGAAGACGGAGGCCCAGACTGGGTACATAGTGTGTGCCCGGTTTAGTGGTCTATCACAGAAGCTGACTCATTCATACCCTCATTCTCCGAAAGAATGTTCCAGGCACAGTGTGGGCATGGTCCCTGTCATGTAGAGATGTAAATAACTCCCAGTCCCTCATACCTCTTTGTAATCTCAAGATGCACAAAGCCTGTTAGCTTTTTTTTTGTCTGAAAGAGGAAAAAACCCAAATTTGTATTAATTGGGATAATATAGGTGTTAGCCAACCTACTGTGATACTCATTTCACAATATATACATTATCCAAATTATCACATTGTATACTTTAAACTTAGGAGGCTATTTGTCAATTGTATCTCTATAAATCTAGAAGAGGGGGGTGTGCAGAGGACAAACAAAAAAGAAAGAGGAAAAAGACATTGTGCCCGGGGGTGTGGAATAGATGCAGGAAGAGAAAGGAAATGGAAACTCTACAATGTTCAGGCAGAAGGTCTACCGGCTGGATGACAAGGGGCTTGGTGAGACTTTGAAGTCTAAGGGGTCTAAGGCTGGGCGCAGGACCTCACCTCTATCTAGTGCCAAGGACTACTGACTAGCTGGGCTCACAGAGTGGCAGGGGCAGTGTCCTGGCCAGCCTCTAAGGGCTTAAAGAGAGCGTCCGCTCCATTGAGAATTTGGAAGGAAGAGTAAGAGCCCATGTGAGTCACCCTCTGAGGCCACAGCACATGCTGGAGAAATTAGGGGGTTTGAGAGTTTTCTGGTTTGGAAGCAAAGAGCTTACACAAAATATGTTCTCATGTGTGTGCATAAGCAGTGAGATCAGGTTACTCAGGTACCTGGGTGTGGGAGAAAGGGCGGTGTTCTTAGAAAGAACTGCAGGAGAGATGGCTGTTCAGGAGAAAGCCAGCTTTCAGATGTGGAGGGAAATTTTAGTGGAAAGGCGAGACATGTATGTGGGTGTAAAAGGCAGAAATGGCCACTGAGCAGGTTTTCTGATCCAGCAGACCGGGTAAAGGAGGAGTCAGAGCCCTCAGTGGCTTTTGCAGGTCTTTTATTGGGGTTCACCAGGCATATGGCAGGCAGGGGTACTGGGGGGCCGGCAGGCAGGGGTGCTGCAGGCCTCCCAACCCCCAGCAAATCCTCACTCTATCTGGGCTCTCCGGTGATCTCTGCTTCTGCTTCTCTTGCTTCTCTCGGCTTCTACTACTTCTTTCTCGGCTTCTCTTTCGGCTTCTACTGATGTCCCCGTGACACGGCCCCTAAAAACCCAGTCTTAGTCCAGGTGAATCCCATCTACATCTGCCCACACCCTACTCCAGGTGCCCGCCATCAGGCATGCATTCAGGACAAGGATCCATCATCTATCCTGATGGCGGAAGGGCAGAAAAGCCTGAAATTTTTCCTTACCCTACAGTCCACCCCCTCAGGGTTTTCTGCCATATAGTCTTCATATATACAATTTTCTTAGCAAACATGAACAATGCAGCCATGGCCCACAAAAGCAAATACATCACAATATAACAAAATACAACAGAACACAAATAAGTCCAGGCAGGGCCCCAACCTAGTGGCAAAAGACAATTATTGGTACCAGCAGATGAGCCACCAAATCTGCTGCCGAAGGCACTGCTCATACAATGGAGGGGAATCACTCACGGCATCTACTGTCACACACCAGGAGCCGTCAGGCTTCCTAGCCTTCTCTGGCTGTAGTCTCGGATACAAGCCACACACAGCATCCACCCCCAGGATGCACTCGCTCTGGGATTGGCAATTCTATTCTGTTCGGGATAATCACCAACCCTCAGGGTTTCTGTCTGCAGTCGCTCCAACACTCGGCCTTCATAGCCACCAATGCAACTCGCAGACCCCTGCACTCAGGCCAACCCACTGCACAAGCACATGGGTCGGGGATCCAAACTGTACCTGAGGCTTGGGCTCCATCCCAAGCCACGTTCCCCACCCATCCCCCAAGGACAGGTTCCTCAGCAACTCACCCTCACTCAACAATGAGCAGGGCATCACCCACAGGTGATTTTACAAGACTCGCAGGTCTTCAGCATACTCAGGCTGCTTAACAGCCACTCAGGGCTTCCCAAACTTAACATCAGCACCAGCTTTTGCCTTCTCAGTTGGCTTTTCTCCTCCGCCTGGCTGCTGGGCATGCACAGGCTGCTTTTGGCCATCAAGGCCCACTGGCCACCCCCAGATTCCCATCTCCTGGGGTGTACAAACAATAGCATCCTTCCCCAGGGTCCCCAAAACAACTTGCCAAAGTTCCTCCGCCTTCTGGCAGGATTGTCAGTCCAAGTTCATCAGTCCAAGTCCATTAGGCCTTTCCATCAGCACTGGCGAGCTCTGAATCGATTCTTCCCCAATGATTCTTGCTGCCTCGGGGTCGTTGGCTGGTCCCTTGGGCATCTCCTTCACACCAGGTCTCGTCCTGTAGCTCCTGGACCTTGTCCATCTCCTGTGCCGCCATGGCGCCTCCAGCGTCGTCACAGGCACACACAGTCTGTTACTCCTTAGTCCCTCAAGGTCTTCGGAGGGCTCCATACCTGTCTGTATGGATCATCTTGCCGACTTATGCCAATTGTAAGGGCAGGAAGGACACAGTGCAGGTTTTCTGCTCCAGCAGATCGGGTAAAGGAGGAGTCAGAGTCCTCAGTGGTTTTTGCAGGTCTTTTATTGGGATTTACCTGGTACACAGCAGGCAGGGGTGCTGGGGGGCCGGGAGGCTGGCAGGCCTCCCAACCCCCAGCAAATCCTCACTCTTTCTGGGCTCTCCAGTGATCTCGGCTTCTGCTCGGCTTCTACTACTTCTTTCTCGGCTTCTCTTTCGGCTTCTGCTGGCGTCCCCGTGACGCCGCCCTTAAAAGCCCAGTCTCAGCCCAGGTGAATCCCATCTACCTATGCCCACACCCTATTCCAGGTGCCCGCCATCAGGCATGCATTCAGGACCGCAGGGATCCATCACCTATCCTGATGGCAGGAGGGCAGAAAAGCCTGACATTTTTCCTTACCCTACAGTGTGTTTTCCTGGAAATAAGGGTCAGGATGTCACAGAGAAAATAGAAGTTTAGGAGGAAATAGAATGATGGAGGTCTAGGTCGGAGAAGAAAATCCAAAGAAATAAGGAGTTGAATGTGCCTAAGAAGAGAGAGGACCAGAGCTGACAGTGACCCAGGAAAACCAGGACTCGGGGAATGGAAGAGAAATCTGGGATTGGAAAAGCACATTCAGATCAAATAAAGGGTCAGCTGTGCTTCTAGGAGGGCCTCAGCCAGTGAAGACCTGGATCTCTTTCCATTTTTTGGAAAGAGCACCTGTCTCTGGGGAAAAGGAAACCCACTACTTCTTGAGAGAATTTATTCATGGCCTGGTCTGGCAGCTTCCATGGTGCTGTCTCTCCCCGTATCTCCTCTACTCCTCAAGGTAAAGCAAAGCCTTTAAGTTAATTACCTGTTGGTGTTGTGGGAGTACCCCCAATTTATATTAACCTTTCAGCCTCTCATCTCAGGTGTTGTATTTGCTGGTTGATTCCATGCACACCTTATGCTCACCTGCTCTTGCACATGTGGATGTAAGTGTCCCATTATAAAACATCAGCTTCTTGCTTTTCTTGGTCTTCCCCTCTGATTAGACACCTTTCCTTTTATGTTACAGAAATGGAGATAGAGTCTGGGCCTGGCCGTCCCCTTGACCATAGTCTGATTCACTGAGTTGCCAAGCTACTCCAGAGTAAACTGGGTGTGTCCAGCCTGTGGGTGTCTGATAGCAAGGGGTTCGAGTTGGGACACTTACATACACATGTGCAAGAGCAAAATTACTTCAAATGTTGTTGTGGAGTTAAAGCCTTGCATGAGAGTATACACAAAACCCCTGTGAGGGCTTGTTAAAACACAGATTGCCAGCCCCCTGGCTGAGTTTCTGATTCTGTAGATCTGAGGTAGGCCTGAGAGTTGGCATTACTAACATGCCCCTGGGGGGTGCTGGTGTTGCTGAGTTGGAAACCAAAATATGGGAACCATTAGCTTACAAGGAAGAGGCGACTACATGATTAACTGAGGGGGGAAGAGTTTGGGGTTCTGGGGGATGGGGGTTCAGGAGATCAGAGAGAAGAAGGAGGGAAAAGAGATAATGGAATGCTGGGCATTGTGTGATATAGATTTTGGTAAGGATGTTTCCCTTCAAATATAATATACTTAGGTGAGATTTCTTATGGAAACTGAAATGGAACTGAGCTCTGTATTCAGGGGTGACATGGAGGTGAAACAAAGACATCACCCATGGGACTTAACCAAATTAATGGAAGTTTTTCAGAAATCTTAAGGAAGCCCTTGAGAATTTCCTCAGCTGCTGGTAGCTGAGGTAGGAGATGTCCTGAAGGCATTGCCTTCTAAAACTCAAGGAATAGATACATAAATTAATAAACAAGTAAACAAAACTCCTGGGGGGCGGGGAGCTTTCATGCTCCAGCTGATCTGAATATACTGGAAAGAACAAAGTTTCCAGAAAGATGTAAGGAAGCCTGGGGTTCACCTAATTCACCAGATGTTAGCGAATACATAGGAAGCCTGGAGAATACAGAAGAGGAGCTATTCAACTTCTGTGCAGGAAGGGCTCCAGAAGACTTTTAATAAAACCATGTATTTATTTAGGCCAAGGTGACATTACTACACAAGTAGCCATTAACCTCACCCTTTAGTTCCTGGGAGAGACAGCAAGGTTTTTTTCTCTAATGTTCTTTCCCCATATTTGTGAAAGTTCACACTCAGGCAGTTTCTTCCATATCACAGTTAGCAGAGACTACTCTAAAGGGTAGCATCATTATGTCTTCCACAAAATAATTTTTTAAATAGTTTTGTTACTTTTGTAATCAGCAAATATTTTTTAAAGCAAGTTTTGTTTCATATTTAATCTTCAACTGTTTCATGGACCTAGAAATTATTTTCCCACTTGGAAAGGGTAAGACAGTTTAATCGTAAACATAAAATTGAAATAAAGTTATACTTTATTGTGCTTATACTCAACAGTGTAATCACCCTGTAAGTGTTATTTGAAAAATTGAACTGAACGAACCTGTCCTGTAACAAGTTTATTTTAACAAGCCTCTGACAGAAACTTGTGATGAACACCGTGTGTGTGTGTGTGTGTGTGTGTGTGTGTGTGTGTGTCTGTCTGTCTGTCTGTCTGTCTGTCTGTCTGCAGGCCTCCCTTCTCTGTGGTGGTTTCACTCCAGAGTCCGCATGCAGACTTCAGCTAGCTGGCATAAAGGTCAGGGATAACTGCTAACAAATGTGGGACATATATCAGGGCCCCTGCTATATCTCTGGCTAAAAAAACATTAGTAAAAACATTCAAAATTATCAGCTTTAATGAGCAGTTATACCATCAGCTAACAACCACAGCCCAGTTCAAGCAGGGACTAGTGCTGAATTTGCTCTTTGTATTCCCAACTCCTTCAAATCCAAGTTCTCAAAGTTATTAGGTAAGTAACAAAATGGTTTTCATTATTTTGTTTCTTTATCAGAGTAATAGGCTTCTCTCAAGAGTCACTGTCATTTCCTTTGCATTTGAAAGATACATTTTATGTATATGTATTTTTTTTTTAGTCAACTTTGAGAGGCCTGTCAGGGCCCATTGATATAATTCTGGCTAAAAAGATATGCCTAAACAAATGCTGAAGAGTTTTCTTAAAAAACTTTCTTTCCTGATGAAAGGAGAACTCCTGGCCGGCACTTTCCCATTTCTCCTTCCTTTCTAAAGAGCAGACATTGTGCTGAGAAGGGAGATCTTCCTGCCGGCTGGCTGAAGGGGTAAGGAACCAGCAGAGGTGCTGGGGCTCACATCACCCACTGCAGCTGCTGACCACAGGGGACCACTGACCTCCAGGTATCTTGCCAGGTGAGACCCTCATGAGACCCTCACTTAACTCTTGTTAATCCTTGCTTGTGAGCTGGTTTTCTATACTTGCACCAAATAATTATTAATTTATTTAGAGTCATGTATGTGTCACGGCCAATATGCAAATAAAGTGAGACTAGAACTAGGCCATGAATGCTGATCCAGCAGGCAAGGAGCAGATACCAAGAAGCTCAGTAGCAGGGTGTCAGTACAGGAGGAAAACTCAAGGAACCAGCAAGCAGAAAACACAGCTTCTCTGCAAGACTAGCACGCTATATGCCAGGCACTCAGCCCGGATAAGAGGACAGGACACAAAACTTGGGCCTAATGCCAGGAACAAGGGGTTAGAGTGAGAACAAAAGGAAAATTGGCTTCTCGATAAGATCCTGAAATCTAGTCCTTCTTAACCTCTTGAGGCCTTGCAGGACAGTTGGTAATACATCTTTAGCTCGGAGTGATTGGAATATAGGAATTGTTTCATTTGTTAGTATCTGGTTCAGGGCACAGTTATCTGATAGTGCTCCACAAATATTTGTTGAATACTTAATTACATTGTCACAATCATGGCATAATCATTTTCTTTACGTAGTTCTCATTTCTGATATTGTGTTATGGACATAGGTGGTATTTAAGGAAGTGAAGGCTATTTATTATAGTCATGCAGTCCAAAGGTAAATAACCGACACTCCACGGTGTACTGCATTGCCAGCATTTTTAAGATATTGTGCTTTCACAGCCCATCAAGTCTACAAAATGCTGTCTGCGCCTCCTGCTTCTGGTGAGAAGGGGCAGGCAATTGCTCAAGATGACTGTTCAACTGCAGGCAAATGCTCATGTTCTGAGCACATTTAAGGTAGGCGAGGCTAAGCTATGAGGTACAGTAGATTAGGCATGTAGAGTGCATTTTTTTTTGCTTCAGCTTATGGTGGGTTTACCAGGATGACACTCCATTATAAATCTAGGAGCATCTGTACAGTTATTGTGCAGACTGTCCCTCAGCTTGAGTTTGTCTGGTATTTCCTCATTTGGGGCAAGAATATCACAGAGTGATGCCTATGCCTTTTCAGTGATCATATTGGGAGTGCCATCATGGTGTTATATCATATATCACTAGTGGTGATGTCATATTGATCACGTGGGTAATGGTGTCTGATAGGTTTTTCCTCTGTAAATTTACTTGTGGGAAGAAACTGTGAGATTGAGCAAAACTCCCATTTCTCATCATACTTTCAACCATGAAATTTAGCATATACTGATGAATTTTGCTTGCATAATTATTCCGGTGATATTTGCCAAAAGGTGGTTTTGTATTCCCATCATTCCCACTCCATTTATTAGTTGGAATTCTACTGTTTCAATGAGTCATCACTTCTTTTTTTTTTTACTTAATTATTCAATTGTTTATATCAGTATGGAGACATGAATTTGAGCTTTATTTTATGGACTATAAGTCATTATTATCATTAATTATTTACTCATTAATTGTTCCAGATTTGGCTGTTGGTAGCTCTTTCAAATTGAGTCCTTTGGAAATGCTCCCATCATTTTTTGACTACTTCTTTATTTTATATCACCATAAAATGTTCTAAAAGAATCTACTGTCTCTACTATACACACACACACACACATCCTCACACAATTCAACAATAGAAAAAAAAACACAACCCAATTAATAAATGAGTAGCAGATATGAACAGACAATTCACCAAAGAGGATATCCAAGAAGGTCAACAGACATTTGAAAAAATGTTCAACATTGCTTCCAAAAAGAGAGATGCAGGTTAAAACTGCAATGAGATACCATCTTACAGGTGTGAGACTGGCACTTATTAACAAGACCTCTAATAAGTGGTGGAGAGAATGCAGAGAAAGAGGAACTGTACTACACTGTTGGTGAGTGTGTAAATTGATGAAACCATTATGGAAAGTGATGTGGTTTTACCTTAAACACTAAAAAATGGACATACATACAACTCAGCAATCCCACTCCTGGACATTTATCCAAAGAATATGAAGCCATCAGTGTAAAAAACCATAGTTTGCAGCAGCATATCCATAACAGATAGGACAGTGAAGTGGCCTTAATGTCCACCAATAGATACTGCATCAAGGGCCTCCCTGGTGGTACAAGGTGTTAAAAATGCAGCATATGAAGCTATCTGCAGTCACTGCAGCACGAGTTCGAAACCAGACCAGGGAGCTACCCACATGGCCACATGGCGCAGCAGACCTCTCTGGACTTGCCCGCTGCTCCCCTTAGCAGTGTATTTCAGTCGATCTGCCTGCTCTATTCCCCAAGCTGTCTCTGGTAAATCCTCTCAGCCCGCCCCCCACACCTCTGGCCTGTACTCCAGTTCTTGTATGCATAAATAAATAAATCCTCCAAAAAAAAATAGACACTGCATCGGGGCCTCCCGGTGGCGCAGCGGTTGAGCACTGGGTTGTGAAGCTGCCCCTGGCCTCTGTGGCGCTGGTTCGATCCCCGGCTGCTCCCCGGCCACCGGAGGAGGGTCCCACATGGCGCGCAGACCTCTCCTGCTGCCCGCTGCTCCCCTCAGCAGTGTACTTCAGTCCTTCTGCCTGCTCTGCACCCCGCTCTGGCTCTGGTGAATTCTCTCACCCTCCTGCACTTCTGACTGTACCCAGTGCTTGTATAAACAAACAAACAAACAAACAAATAAATAAAACATGCCTGTAAAAAAAAAAATAGACACTGCATCAAGATGTGGCACATCCACTGTGGAATAGTATTTAGCCATAAGAAAGGATGAAATACTGCCTTTGCCAACAAAATGGAGGGAATTTGAGAAAATTGTGTGTGGTAAAGGAAGTCAGAATGATAAAAATATTGGACATTTACATGGCAGACAATCCAATAATGTAAAACTCTTTTTAAAAACCAGTAAACATCAATAAACACTGTGATGGCTCTGAGGGTAAGACGGGGGGAAGGGAAAGAACTAGGGGGTTAAAAAATAATTAAAAAGTCAGAACCACACATAAAAGTTTAGAGAAATGTTACTCAACCCATATTTCCAAGTCCTCCATTCTTTTCACCCCCTTCCCACCCATGCCCTGAAGACAACCAATTGTGGATTATGTTGCCTATTTTTTACTTTTGCATGTATGTTCTTACATGGAGTATTAACAGATATTTACCCACACTTGGATCTTGGATCTAATACTTTTATGGTTTACTTTTTTTTTTTAAGATTTATTTATTAATTTATACAAGCACTGGGTACAGTCAGAAGCGCGGGAGGGTGAGAGAATTCACCAGAGCCAGAGCGGGGAGCAGAGCAGGCAGAAGGACCGAAGTACACTGCTGAGGGGAGCAGCGGGCGGCAGAAGAGGTCTGCGCGCCATGTGGGACCCTCCTCTGGTGGCCGGGGAGCAGCCGGGGATCGAACCGGTGCTGCAGAGGCTGCGGGCAGCCTCGCAACCCAGCGCTCAACCACTGTGCTACCAGGGAGGCCCTGGTTTACTTTTTTTTAATTTAGAATTTAAATTCATTTCAAATTTATCCTGGCGTGTGGTGAGAAGTATGGACTCATTTTATCTTTTACCAAATAACTAATTGGTCTAGCAACATTTATTAGAAAATCCAATTTTGCCCCAGTAATTTGAGATGCCAACTTTGTCAGATACTATATTTTATATGTGCTTGAATCTACTCCTTTAGTCCAGGAGTCAGCAGCTTTCTTCATTTAGGGCCATATAGTAAATATTTCGGGTTGTAGGGCATACTTCTCTATTGTTAAAGATCATGCCATAATGTCTGTGCAAAAAAAATCCCAGTTTGCTGATATTGCTGTTTTATCCTGCTGGCCAACTTGTCTATTTTTTGTACCAATAACTAACTATTTTAATTACAGAGGATTTTTAGGGTATTTGAACATCTGGTAGAACTAGTTTCCTTCATAATCTAATTTGTTCAATTAAAAAAACAACAACCATGTAACACAGACCAATGAAATTATATGAAGATTTTTATTTTCTTTGCTTTTGCTCTTTGGTGTGGTTTATAGACTATCTAAAGATGACTTCCAAAGAAGAGTTCCAGAGATCCTTTGAGTAATGTTGTTATAATCATTTGAGTCTCCCACTGTGTTACTACTTATAAGCATGACCCTATCTGAATAGATCTGGTGTGGATCATTATAAAATCAAATCATGTAACTTACCTTATGGTTACAACTTTTTAAATAAAGATTTATTTATTTATGCATACAAGAGCTGGGGTGCAGGCCAGAGATGCAGAAAGTGAGAGGATTCACCAGGGACAGAGTGGGGAGCAGAACAGGCAGACTGACTGAAATACACTGCTGAGAGGAGCAGGGGGCCAATCAGGAGAGGTCTGCTGTGCCATGTGTGTTGCTCCCTGGCTGGCTGGGGATTGAATTCATGCTGCAGTGAGTTCATAGCTTCATAGTGCTGTGTCTTAACCCCTTGAGCCACCAGGGAGGCCCCTACAGTTACAACTTTTACAACTAAAGTGAAAAAAATTTTTCTGAGAAAATATTTTGAAACCTTATAATAACCTTTGAGGCAAATTGAAATATTCTGTGATATTACAATCAGAAACTGGAACTCTGGTACTTTTTTTTCCCCTATGGCAAATATCTTGTCAATTGTAAATGATATGCAATTCTTCATAATCCAAGGTCATTTGAGTTATAGGAAAGCAATCCTGTTAATCATCTCTGATTTATTTATCAGAACATCCTTCAGCTGAATACTATTAAAGAGTAGAGTGCTTTCTAGTTTAAAAGAAATCCAGACTTCACCCTGTTGGAAATGTGATCAGATCATTGATGGGTAACTTGGTTACTAATTTGGCACTACCTATGTTTTTCCATCCTGGATTGAGTGAACGTTATGACCTGGAATGTAGAAGTTGTGAGTGAATAAGAAAGCTTATAGCTCCCTAGTTGCATGAAGAACCAGAAACATTGAGCTGTAGTTAAATAAAGTCTAGATCAGGGCCTCCCTGGTGGCGTAAGGGGTTAGGACACAACCTATGAAGCTATCTGCAGCCACGGCAGCATGAGTTCGATCCCCGGCCAGGGAGCTACCCATACGGTGCAGCAGACCTCTCCTGACTCGCCTGCTGCTCCCCTCAGCAGTGTATTTCTGTCATCTGCCTGTTCTGCTCACTGTTCTGTCTCTGGTGAATCCTCTCACCCCTCACACCCCTGGCCTGTACCCTAGCTCTTGTATGCATAAATAAATAAATCTTTAAAAAAAAAGGTCTAGATCATAGGTGTGAATGTCATGGTCTTGAGAGCTGTATTTTTACTGAAAATGAAGTATTATTCTTATAAATGTACAGAGTGGGATACCTTTATAAAGACATTACTCATATTGGGGTGCTATCAGGGGGCTGTGGGATGAAAAATGTAAGATCTCCTGTTACCACCAACATTGCTATTCGATAAGGAACATTTTATCAGTAATTTGTTTTAGGAAAAGTAACTTGACTCTGTGTGGATGGAAGTCAGAGGCTCGTTTAATAAGAAATGGCCAAGCTGCTTTACAGGGAAGAGTGAATAGACTGTGTTTTGGTCCTTACCAAGGCAATGGGAAGAGAGGTTCAGTCAGCAGGGGAGGCCATGCAGTCTGTGGTGAACATGGCCGTGGGCCCAAGCATCACACGCTGGGCCGTGTCTGCCAGCATTGTTCCACTCTCACAAACATTGTTTTGTTTAAGTGACAGAACTCCAATTGTTCATTGACAGGTGGTAGAGAGTGTGACTTTGTTTTCAACACAATGTAGTTGGTAATTTGAATGAGAACGTATCAACTACATAGCAACTTTATTTTTTTCTTCAATGGTCCCTTTAAAATACACTCTAGTGGGGCAAATTCTTTCCCTGGATGAAAGCACCAGCAGGCCTAAGTTTTCTGGTAATTCTCTGGTGGCATAAATTTCTGAGGCCCCTCTAGACTTTATAAACCTGTACACTCAGGTTACCCTATATTTATTAAAAAAATATGTTCTTTCTTACTAATAAGTTAATTTCACCTTTCTGTAACTTTTAAACTTTATAACAGACTCATATCAGCAATTCATCCCAATTTCTAAATTTCATTCCAATACATCCGATTCATCCCAAGTTTTTAATTTTATTTTCTGATACTATAGCTACTCCTGTTCCCTCAAATAAAGGCTGCTCCAGAGGATTTCTGGCTTCTAGGGTAGGTACAGGGTTGACTTCTTTCTACATTTCCTCCTCTCTACCCTCTTCCAGCCCAACTACCTGTTTGTTTCTCATGTCTCCTGCATTGGACAGTGGGTGCTATAGACTGCGATTTCTCAGTTGATTGGTACTCTGGGCCTAGATAGGTTTAAACTTGACACTTCTCAACATCAGTGATCATCGGGGAAATGCAAATCAAAACCACAATATGATCCACCTCACTCCTGTTAGATGGTTATCATCAGAAAGACAAGAGATAACAGTGTTGGGGAGGATATGGAGATAAATGAACTCTAGCACTCTGTGATGGGGATGTAAATTGCTGCAGCCACTCCAGAAAACATATGGAGGTTCTTCAAAAAATTAAAAATAGAACTACCTTATGATCCAGCAATTCCATTTCTGGGTATTTATCCCAGAAAATGAAGACACTAACCTAAAAAAGATGTATGTACCCTCAAGTTCATTATAGCATTGCAGTCACTTAGTGATGGGGATACTTCCTGAGAAATGCAGTGTAAGGTGATTTTGTCGTTGTGTGAACATCCTAAGGTGGAGGTACTCACAGAAACCCACTATACCTGAGGCTGTGTGGCCTCGCCTATTGCTCCTGGGCCACCAACCTACTGCATATTACTCTACCCAATTCTGTAGCCAGTTATGACACAATGGTATTTGTGTGTCTAAGCATATTTAGACATAGAAAAGGTGCAGTATAAATACAGTGGAATAGATCAGAAATGGTATAGCTGTACAGGGCTCTTTCCATGAATGGGCTCGCAGGACGGGAGGTCTCTCTGGTGAGGAGTGAGTGAATGTAACACTGCTGCACACTACTGTGGACTTTGCAAACACTGCACACTCAGGCTATAAAATCTATAAGAGATACTTTATTTTAATCAATAATAAATTAACTTTAACTTACTGTGTTTTTTTTTTTACTTTATAAACTTTTAAATTTGTAATTTTTTTACTTTGGTAATAACATATAAAGCAAATTATACTGCTATACAAAAAAGTCTTTATATTCTTAATCTATACATTTTTTCTACTTTTATTTATTTTTTAAATACATATTTTTATACAAGAGCTAGGGTACAGGCCAAAGGCATGGGAGGGTGAGAGGATTCACCAGAGACAGAGCGGGGAGCAAAATAGGCAGATGGACCGAAATATACTGCTGAGGGGAACAGCAGGCATGACAGGAGAGGTCTGCTGCACCATGTGGGAATCTCCCTGGCAGACCAGAAATCGAACCTGCGCTGTAGAGGCTGCAGACAGCTTCACAGCACTGCACTCAACCTGCTTTGCCACCAGGGAGGCCCTCTACTTTTAGATTTTTAAAAGCTTTTAAAATATTTTTTGCTACAAACTGAGGTATAAACACATAGCAGCCTAAGTCTACACAGGGTGGAAATCATCAATTTCATTATTTCTACCTCCATATCTTGTCCCACCCGGGTGTTCTCAGGGCCATGACTGGAGTGGAGCTGGCATCTCTTATGACAATGCCTTCTTCAGGAACATGTCCTGAAGGATGTGCCTTAAGAATTTTTGAGTAGTTCTTGCTCTTTTCAGAAATATGTCCATGGTAGTTTTCTTGGTTTGTTTCCTTTTCTCATTATAGCTTTGCTAGTAAACAGATAATGCACCATGAATATTTCTCTCTATTAATGAAAACCTTTTAGTGTTGGGGTCCATGGTTTTATTTTTTTTAAATATTTATTCATTTATTTATTTATGCATATAAAAACTGGAGCATAAGTCAGAGGTCTCAGGAATGAGGGGATTCACCAGAGAGAGGGGGGAGCAGAACAGGCATATCTACTGAAATACACTGCTGAGGGGAGTAGCGGGTGAGACAAGAGAGGTCTGCTGTGCCATGTGGGTTACTACCTGGCGATAGCTTGATAGTGCTGTCTTTAACCCCTGTGCCACCAGGGAGGCCCAGGTCCATGTTTTAAAACCTCCTTTTAAAGGAACTTGTTGAGCTCTACAAAAATATTGCTAACTCCTTCATTGTGATTTTCTTTGGGATTCTTCTTTTTCTTCTCTTGGAGTTTCCTTTTATCTTGCCTCTTCTTTAGCTATGCATTCCTGTTCTAGCTCCAACTCTTCATTGGTCAACCCCCAGGAACTGCCTCCAGGAGCTCTTCTATGTCATCCTCATCCACATCCAGGGTATAGGTGCTTGCTGTCTCAACCACAGCCCCCTTGACTTTTTCTACCTCCTCATTCTTGACAAGTCCTTTGAAGTCTTGGATGAACTTCTTGAGTGTCTTCTCCCAGATGCCACTCATACACTCCTCAGTGACATCACCCCAAGCTCAAGCAAGGTTACTGCTGCAGTCATAGATGTTGTAATCCTACCAGAATTGCATCAGTGTCTTCTCAGTGTCTTCCTCAGTTGTAGCAACAACCTGGGCAAAGGCGCTCCTCAGGTAGTAGGCCTTAAAAGCTGCTGTAACTCCTTGATTCATTGGCCGGATCAAAGAGGTGGTATTTGGTGGAAGAAACACCACTTTGATATTGGAATTAGGATCACCAGTAAAAAGAAGATGTCTGGAAGCATTATCAACAATAAACAAAATGTTGAAAGGCACGCTATTCTCCAAACAGCACTTCTCCATTTTACTGGCACATTCAGGAAGGCATCTTGGAAGAAGAGCTAGGTCATCCATGACTCTACTTGCTCCCGTAGGACACTGGCAGTGGGTGCTTAGTGATATGCTTGAAGGGTTTTAATTGGGAGCCTGTGATATTGTCCCCCCTCAAAACACCCCCTCCCCACCCCCCGCCAGTGAAGAATGTCATCCTGTCCTTAAAAGCTCTGAAATCTGGCATCGACTTGACCTCCTTATGGATCAAAGTACTTTCAGGCATCTGTTTCCAGATTAGGGAGTTTTCATTCATATTGAAGATTTGCTCTGGCAAGTAATTTTCTTCCACCCTCATCTAATTTATAGTTTCCAAAATTTTTTCAGGGGCTTTTAAATCAGCTCTCACATACTCACTTTAGCAGTTTCTTAAGCCCTTAGATTGTATAAATTCCCCAGAGTGAGCCATCTCACCGTTCACTTTGACACTTAATGTCTTATATCTTAAAGCTACAATTGAAATTTCTAATACAAAAATTATCTGAAGAGAAGTAATTTATTTGGCCTTGAGAGGAGAGACTTGGTCAGAGTCTAAGATTAGACCTAATACTTAGTAGCCAACCACACATAGATTACTTATGGAGCTTTCAGAGTTTAGGAAGTTTAGTCTAGCTGTGAAAAAAACTCTCTCTTGGGCCTGAGCTCTGAGAGCCACATGTTACATAGATAAACTGATAATTGTTTGTATCACCGTTCTTGGACAGATTAAAAAAACGACGTGAGATGAATTACATTCCTTAACACAATGTTATGTATGTCAAATGGTCATTAGATAGGGCATCAGGAAATTTAAGTGTCATCTTGAATCTGCTGTGAATTTGCTGTGTTATCTTGAGTAAAGAATTTCTCGTTTGGGCCTAATTTATTCTATGATGTCTGAGATTCACCATCTCATTTTCTGTGAGTCTGAGAAGTCTGCAACACTGTGTACATGACAACTCTAATTCTTCAGCATCTTATTAGGAATGTATAGTGGGTTAAAGGGTAACAAAATGAAGATTTCCAAAGATTTCTCCTAGAACCTGTGGGTATTCTATTTGGAAAGAGGATCTTTGTAGATGTAATTAAGACTCTTGAGAGAAGATTATCCTGTATTATTCAGACTGGCGCCCAATCAAAATCATCAAAAACCCTTAAAAGAAATCAGTCACAAAGATACATATTGTATGATTCTATTTGTATGAAATGTCCACAATAGACCAATTTATCGACAGCAAAAGTAGATTGGGAGTTGCCTGTGGTTGGGGGCAGGAGTAAGGATGTGGGACTTGGGAGGAGGTGGTAACTGCTAGTGATACATGGTTTCCTGAGGGGGCAGGATGAAAATGTTCTAAAATTAGATTGATAGGATGGTTATACAACATTGCCAGTATACTAAAAAATATATATATATTAAATATTAAATGAATAAATTTTAACATATACAATCCTGGAATTGAAAGAAGGCATTAATGTGAAAATTGGTGAAATTCATAAAGTCTGGAATTTATTTCATAGTTTAGTTACCAATGTGTTTATTTTAGTTTTGACAATATGCCATGTAATGTAAGATGCTAATATTGGGGAAAACTGAGAGAGGCATATATAAGCATTCTTTGTCCTAGCATTATAAGTTTTCTGTAAATCTAAAATTATTCTAAAGTTAAAAGTGTTTTTTTTCAAAGATTTATTTATTTTTATACAAGAACTGGGGTGCAGGCCGGATATGTGGGAGGGTGAGAGGATTCACCAGAGACCGAGCAGGGAGCAGAACAGGCAGATGGACCGAAATACACTGCTGAGGGGAGCAGTGGGCTGCCACGCCCTGTGGGAATCTCCCTGGCTGCGTGGGAATCTAACTGGTGCTGCAAAGGCTGCAGACAGCTTCACAGTGCTGTGCTCAATTCGCTGCACCACTGGGGAGGCCCAAAAGTTTTTTTGAATTACCAAAACATGGAGATGTCACACTTACACATACCACCAAAACCACTACCACCACCAACACACAATGGAATACTATGCAGTCATAAAAAGAAAGAAATACTGGGCCTCCCTGGTGGCTCAAGGGGTTAAGACACAACCTATGAAGTTATTAGCAGCCACTGCAGCACGAGTTTTATCCCTAGCCAGGAAGATACCCACATGGCACAGCAGACCTCTTCTGACCCACCTGCTGTTCCCTCAGCAGTGTATTTCAGTAGATCCGCCTATTCTGCTCCTCGTTCTCTCTGATGAATCCTCTCACCACCCCCGTACCTCTCTGGCCTGTACCCCAGTTCTTGTATGCATAAATAAACATAAATCTTTTTTAAAAATTCCAAATTAGTTTTCATTAACCAAAGTAAATTCTATATTAGTTTCTTTTAGCCACAGATTATCCCAGGCCATGCTTCCTGGGAGCACCAGAACCAGTTCCTATTATATTTCTGAGCTCAAAATTCCTCCAGAAGCTGTCTATACTGTTTTTATTTTAATCCTTTGGAGGCCAGAACAATTAGACTAAAAGGGGAAGACAAACAACATATGGACACAGACAGCTTCCTTCGTTTTTTCCATTTAATCCATGTGGAATATCTTATGTAACTGCAGTTTTATTCATACTTGAAAGGAAACAGTGCTTTCTCTCTGGTTCATTACAAGGACAAACCTTAGTTCTCTGAAGCTACATTCTTTTCACCATTGACTGCTGGAAAAGCAGTTTTATTTACATGGAAGCAATGAGAGTATTTGTTCACCTGAGGCACACATGAGCCTGTAAAAAAAGCCTGCAAAGAGACAAAAGGGGAAAAAATCAAACATAGGCTCCCATACAAAAACGTCTTCATGAAAAATTTTAAAATATCAAAAATTAAAAGCCAAAATCAAAACCAATTTTTCTTTCATGGAGTCAAAATCAAATTCCCAAAACTGGGGAGTGATGACAGCAGAAGTCATGTGATTTCAGATATGATCCTACGTACCTTAGACTTTGGGAGGAGAAAAAAAGTTAAGCTAGACCAAATGACAAGGAAGACCCATAGCCTTATGCATTTCCTCAGGGGCTCTAGTGTTCACCAGGAAGCAATTCTGGGGTATCTTACAATAGAAACTGAAAGAGAAAGAAATATTCAAGTGTCTGTCTTTTTAAAAAACAAAGAACTCAGGTCTTCTACAAGACCTGAGATATTTCACAAGACCAGTGGGCCTCTGGGTCTCTGGTCTCTGGGTCATCATCTTCTAAGCCTTTCTTCACTTGGAGTGATGCCTTCAAATTTCAAAGACGAGTGAGTGGTTAGCAAAGCATTATGAGAACCAGGCCATATCTCCAACAGTTGGGCTTGGGTGTCTCCACTCGGCTAGGTCTTGAGTAAGTCCCAGTCACCAGGTCTGAAAGGATGTAATGGTTCATCTGGAGGCATACAAATCCCAGAGAAAGGAACGTTTTGAGTTACAACTAAAATTTCCTGGATGTTTTATGTACCGTTTGATCATACATTCTTATTGATCTTACAGTCTTGTTTTCTGTCTCGTACAGTGGTCAAAATAGTAACCTTGGTTACTATTTATTTCACTTTTGTTGTTGCTTAAATTTATTTCAGGAAATCAAAATGTAGTATATTTGGGGGAAAGCAAAGGATGAGTGCAATAATAAGGGGACATCCTAAGCTCTATGCTAACCACTATCATGTTTATGTTGGAAGAAAATACCTCCTAAGATAAGCACAGATATAATGTCACTTTTAAAATTCCATCTTCTTTAAATCTTTTCAGTTCAATCATAAATCCTGAAGATTTGTCATGTCCTCTTTGGCTGCAGTTTGGATGAGATTAGTTCTTTTGTACAGTACTGAAGAACATATCGCTTCACACCACTCATCTATCAGCTCATAGTAAAAGGCAAAAGTAAATACTGGAAGCTGAAATTTGAACTTCTTTTGTATAGTCAACATCAGATCTTGGACAAGTACCACCTGGGGCGACTAGAAAATTCTTCTGGTAGCAAAATGTGGAGATTGCAGTTTGGGCATGTCCCCTGTTCCATCCATCAAGTTTCAATGCACTGACAGTGGAATTTATGAGCAAAAGGCAAAACTGACGGTTTTCTGAAGAGAGATTTTCATGACAGATTCCACAAGGCTCCTCCTATTCCTTGCAGTCAGCACATTGTTCTTTCTTCTACTTCACTTCTACTTCCTCCCCATATCCCCTCTCTCGTCCTCCAAAACCCTATTCTGTCTTGTCTCTCTACAAAAACAGTTGCAGGTCTAGGCCTCCTTTCTTCTCTTGCAGCATACACTCTAAAGGCTACCTCCCTAGTGGTGCAAGGGGTTAAAACACAGCCTTTGAAGCTATCTGCAGCCACTGCAACACAAGTTCGATTCCCGGCCAGGGAGCTACCCATATGGCACAGCAGACCTCTCCTGTATCGCCTGCTGCTTCCCTCAGCAGTGCATTTCAGTTGATCTGCCCGTTCTGTTCCCCAGTCTGTCTCTGATGAATCCTCTCACCTCCCACACCTTTGGCCTGTACCCCAGTTCTTGTATGCATAAATAAATTAAAAAAAAATAAAGGCTACACTGACCAATTGGAAAGGATATCTATGGCAACTTCTACCCTGGTGTCTTTCTTATATCAGGTGTACACTGACCAGTGAATATTGTGTTAAACATACCAGTATTTTCTAGAGCATCTGAATTCATGTCTGTAAGTACAGTAAGTTTGAATAATCCTTTCGAGAGCCTCAGACTGACCCTTACTGGCCTTCTGTTGAAGCTCTAGTATCTTTTTTTTTTTTTTATAAGTACTTTTTTTTTTTTTTTAAAGATTTATTTATTTATTTATACAAGCACTGGGTACAGTCAGAAGTGCAAGAGGGTGCGAGAATTCACCAGAGCCAGAGCGGGGAACAGAACAGGCAGACTGACGAAATACACTGCTGAGGGGAGCAGCGGGCGGCAGGAGAGGTCTGCACGCCATGTGGGACCCTGGCCCGGTGGGTGGGGATCGAACCAGTGCTGCAGAGGCTGCAGACAGCTTCGCAACCCAGCGCTCAACCGCTGCGCCACTGGGAGGCCCGAAGCTCTAGTATCTTACCAAATTTTTTTTGCTTAGACATTCCCTTCTTTAATTCTGCCAATCAGCACCTCTTATAGTGTTCTAGTCCTTCCATTCTCCCATAATTGGGGTCCCAGTTAGGATCTACCATTAGGACAGCTCCTTCTGGCTCTGGGGTATCTGGATTCTTCTGGTGGAGATGAAAATCTCTTCACAAGCCATCCCCAAAACCATTCTCTGCACAACCAATGTTAATGCTTATGTGACATGTCCATTTAGGTAGGCCAATCAGAGAAAAAAATGGAAGCAAATGAGTCACCCTTTGAGGCTCCTGTTGATATGGAAGGACAGAATTTTTCCAATTCAGAAGGTTCCCCATTGGAAAACAGGTTAAAGACCAATAGTATCTGATGTAGCTTTTGGAGTGTGGGATCCTTGGGTTCACTCTAGGAAAGGTGTCACCAGAGCTCCCCTTGTAGTAGCACATGGCGCATTTCCCAGGTGAGTTTCTCCTTGAGGCAGAGACATTAGTTATATTTAAAGAGCAGGTTTATTAGGGAAAGGGACAGAAGAGTAAAAGACACTTGCATAGACGCAAGCAGGCAGGAAGAGCTGCCCCAAAAGGGACAGGTTTGCTGAGAGAGGCCTGTATGGTTGCAGGAGGGCAGCTTTGAGGAGAGCTGCCGCCGCTGAGGGAGGTCAGTGAAGAGAAGTTCCGGCATGGTACAGGTGACGGGCAGGCAGGAGGCTGCTTTGCGTTGGGAGAGATTTTGGTGAAAGGAAGCACCTGCATAGTCACAGGTGGGTAGAAAGACTGCTGCCCGGTTGTGGGGGCAGCTTTAGGTTTTAGTTAGGTTTTATCATCTTCAGGGAGGGGCTCGTCTTTGTGGGTGGATGGTTTTGTGCTCATGACACTCCCCACAGCAGTCGGATACTTTCTGGGTGTTGTGCCTCCTGATCTGGGTGTTGATGCCTAAGGGTCTTGGGTTCTATAATTGTGTTAATGGCTTACTCTAATCCCCTCTACCCCTACCTCCTTATATGAGTTAGGTTCTTGACCTTGTATCTCCTTTCCAGTTTTTCTATTTTTATCCTCCATAAGTATCCTTCAGGTTGCCCCTGATGATTTAATTAACGGGAACTGGTGAAACAGAATTGTTCTATCACAGGGTAGGCTCCTTTGACTAAATTGGGTGCCCTAACTGGCATCATCCTGGCAGTAATGTGCTACAGCAGTGGGAGCAGGAAGGAGGCGGGAGGCGGTGTAGTTCCCACAGCCCTCCCGGCTCTCAGAGCTAAGTCTCAGTAAGACAACTGGAGGTTGCTCCAGGAACTCAGTCCAGGGCTTGGTAAGGCGGAGCTGTCAGGAGCCAGGGCTCTGAGGGTGGAGAGCGCCAGGGTACCCTCCCGCAAAGGCTGAGGTAACGACTCGCTGTTCCTCAAACTCTGGAAACCAATTTTTTTTTAAAAAGATTTATTTATGCATACAAGAACTGGGGTACAGGCCAGTGGCACAGGGGGTAGGTAGGGTGGGGTGGGAGGATCCACCAGAGACAGAGTGGGGAGCAGAACAGGCAGACTGAAATACACTGCGGAGGGGAGCAGTGGGTGAAACAGGAGAGGTCTGCCGCGCCATGTGGGTAGCTCCCTGGCTGGCCAGGGATTGAACTCCAGCTGCAGGGGCTGCGGATTGCTTCATAGGTTGCATCTCAACCCCTTATGCCACCAGGGAGGCCCTGGAAACCAAATTTCGATGGCCCGGCCGGCCGGTATAACAATATGCTCCTTTTGGGAATCTCCGGCCACCTCCAGGTCCACCGAGCGCTCCGGCGCATGGAGCAAAGGGGGCCTCCCGCCCCGCCCCACACGCCCCTGGCCCCGCCCCGGCCCCGCCCCGGCCCCGCCCCTGTGATCACGCCCCGCCCCCGCCGCCGTTGTGGGCGGTTGACTTTCGAACGGCGCCGCGCACTCTCGCCCATTGGAGGACGCTGCGCAGTTGAAAGTCGCCGGGGACCGCGCCTGCGTGGGGAAGCCCGCGAGGCCCCGCCCCGTTGGGCGCCCGCGGTGCCTCGGGCGGCGGGGGCGGCGCCCAGTACCTCAGCCTGCGTCGGGGGCCGCGGAGCCGGTGGCCGGCGCTGCGCGCGGTGAGTCTGAGGCGCCCTCCTGCCCGCGGGGGCGCTGCGGCCTCTCCCCCGGCGCCCCCGCGGCCTCGTGGGGTGCCTGGGGCTCGAGGGAGCGCGCGGGCGTGGGTCCTGCGTGTCCTCCCTCCGGCCCGGGATGGAGCCGCCCTTCTGCGGGGTGCGGGTCGGGGCGGGGGGGGGCGGGCGGGGCTGCCGGCCGGCGCCCCGCGAGGCTCGGGGGGCTTTGCCCGCGGACCCTGCGGAAGCGGGAGGGCGAGGGAGGGCGAAGGCGCCTGAGCTGCTCTGTGGGGCTGTCTCAGGGGCGGTTATGGGCCCATTTTACGGACGCGCAGCCTCGGTTTTCAGAGGCTTTAGCCTCCCGCGGCGTTTACTGGGCCGAGCGGAGCCAGCCCCGCGGGGGGTCCTGAAGGGTGTCCAGCTGGAGCTGGCAAAGCCTCTCGTTCCCGTGGCTGTTTCTTGCCTTCCTGTAAAACAGCTTGGGCAACCCCAAAATGACCAGGAGTGTTTGGTTAATACTGCTTGGTTGATGTTTTCGAGAGCTTGTAAGATTCTTGATGCTAAAAAAAAAACAACAGAGGTCCTTTGTGACGATTTGTTTGTTAGAGAATTGTTAGGATTTTCGAGGTACGAGAGATGCCTGCCCTGCAGCTCCAGTAACTCTTGATGTTTGTTACTACTTTTCTTAGGAAAAAGGAGGCACAGGTAAGATAAACATAAAAGACAGTGAGATAACCATTCCTGATGTAGTTTTGAGATGAAAATCTAAAATATTTAGAAAACTATTTTCATTGTAGAAGAAGAATAAAAGAATCCGAAAAAGTTGGAGAAGATAAAGGATTGTATTCATTCCCCACATCCGAAGGTCACCACGAAGTAGGTGAGTTCTGGAAAATTAAGGACGAAGAAAAGGTTTCAGAGTGTGCGATTTAAACTGCAAGGTGAAGATTTTGAATCTTCTGTAAAGATATGTTGGTGATGTGTAAATTTCAAGTCGTGTAGGAGGAGCCTAAATTGAAAAGTAAACAATCCCTCCACTGACCTATACTTTAAACTTAGTTAACTCTTTTTGTATACCCTTTCAGAAGTTTGTAGAGACCTGCGCACAGTGGTGTCACTTTATACGTTCAGTTCTGCACGTTACATTTATAACTTGTTACCTTTTTACTGTGTGTTTAGCAGTGATCTGCATTTTTTAATAACTAAGTGATTATTACCTTTTGAAATAAGGTGCCATCATTTAGTCTGGAAAGGTGGAGTTTTAATTTTAGGACAGTTTCAACATTGCCTTTCCACAAGCATATTACTGAATGTTTTTTACCAAATATGTTTTCACTTTGAAAACTGTAACCTCTCTTTTTAGTTACTGGTTAAATTGCTTTAAAAGTTTCTTTCTTAGTTTGGGTTAACAGATGTCAAAGTGCAGGAAAACAGACAGTGAAAATCAGATCTGACCATAAGATTTTTTTTTTAATTTGAAAATTAGAGTGGTTCTTCCTTCCTTTTGTGTAAGTACAAAAGCATTTTTTTAAAAAAATCTTGCTTTATATATGTATACAGATGGCAAAATTGTGATATTTCTAAAGTAAGTCTTGAATTGCATAAAATGTGTGTTTTATCAGCTTGGGCCACAAAAATGTGAGCCCAATCTGGGTGGTGGCATCTCTTGAATTTTCCCAGACTTTCAGCTGACTCACACAGTAAGTCTTAGAGTAAGTCATCTAACTCTATAATGTGATAAATATAACTTTTCTTTACAGGTTGTAAAAAGTAATGGATGTTTTATAACCATTCATGTTTAGAGATGAAAGGAAATAATGCACTAGTGAATTAAAATTCAAAAAATAGTTTATGGAAAATGGGTAATATTTTTGTTACTGCTTATTCCTGGTCATCATTCTGTAACGTGCTGGTTAGACATTGTGGAGGCTCCATAGGAGGAAGTGAGTTTGAAGGAGAAAGACTACGTGACTGCCTAAAATGTTCAGAAATTCAGAAGTGTGTTTGTTTTTGACACAAGCAACTTGTGCAATAATTCATAAATAGGTGATTTAGCTTCGTTTCTTTCTGAAAAGATTAATGTTTTCTATTCACATTTCTTGGTGACTTTTAAAAGGGAAGTAGGAAATCTTTGAACTCATTTACTAATTTTTACTTGGAATTAGTGCTCACTGGAGGAAAACAATATTTACAGTTACTTTTATTTTACTTTTTAAAAATATATTTATTTTTTAAAAAATATTTTATTTTATATAATTCTTACTTCATTTTTGCACAATGTATGTATGCATTTTCATTTTGGTTATATTCCCCACACAATTCCCACTCCCCTTATTTTGGCCCTAATCCTTCCTCTCCTTCCCTGCCCTCCTCCCCAAACTGTCTCCAGTTTATAGTTACTTGTGGATTTTGATTTTTACATTTTTAAAAATATAAAGTAATACTGTTTCATTTTACACTTAATTTAGTAGTGGAAAAAGGGCGAGAATTAAAAATTATAAGGTTTTTTTTAAATTTTGTTAAAGTATAACATAAAATTTACCATCTTAACCACTTTTAAGTGTACATATTTAAGTGTGCATTGAAGAGTGGATATACTTAGTGGCATTAGTATATTCATATGTTGTGCATCCATTCATCTCCAGAATTTTTTCATTTTCCCAAGCTGATACTATGTACGTTCTAAACAGCAACTATAATTACTATCCCCTCTCTAGCACCTTGGCAACCATCATTTTACTTTCTATCTTTGTAGACTGCTTATTGGTTTTTATATTATGTACATTTTTCATATATAATGTGATTACACAGGTTTACTGCATTGGCCTAATTGAATAGTTTTCTGTAACTGAATTAACTTCATATTTCTGGAAGGAACCTTATTTAATCATTCACTGTATTCTAGATTTGTTTTTGCTAATATTGTGTTTAGGATTTTATATCAGTGTCCATTTTTTCATGTTAGTTTGTTTTTTAGGTTTGTATTATCTTTGTTAGTTTTCAGAATCATGTTATACTATCTTCAAAACAATTTGCAAACTTTCCATCTTTGTATCCTAGAACAGTTGAAATAGATTCATGACCATTGCAAAGAACTCACCAGAGAAGTTTTTCCCCTTCTAGTGTTTTAGAGTAGCACTTCTCAATTTATAAATTTCTCTCATTGTTTGCTTTATCTTCTTGGTTCAGTTTTGATATTAAAGCTGATATAGGGATGGGCCTTCCTGGTGGCTCACTGGTTAAGCACTGGGTTGCGAAGCTGGCCGCAGCCTCTATAGCACTGGTTCGATCCCCGGCTGCTGGGCGAGGGTCCCACATGGCGTGCAGACCTCTCCTGCCGCCCGCTGCTCCCCTCAGCAGTGTATTTCCTCGGTCTGCCTGTTCGGTTCCCCGCTCTAGCTCTGGTGAATTCTCTCACTCTCCCGCACTTCTGACTGTACCCAGTGCTTGTATAAATAAATAAATAAATCTTTAAAAAAAAAATAAAGCTGATATAGGGATTAATTCATTTCTTACAGGTTTTCAAATATAGTAGCAGAGAGTTGTGTGGGATAGTCTGTAATTTTGGCTTTTTCTGTATTTGGTTTATTTCCTTTTTTTAAAGCTAACTTTTTTTTCCCGCCTTTTTCTCTTTGGGTTAGGATAATATATTAATATATTGCTGCCTAACAAACTACCCCCAAATTTAGCAGCTTAAAACAACAAATATGAAAACACATTCTGTGGGTCAGGAATTCAGGAGTATCTTAGCTGAATGCCTGTGGCCCAAGCTTTCTTATAGAGTTGCAGTTAAACTGTTGGCTAGTTTGCAGTCATTGAAGGATTTCACTGGACCTAAAGTATCTGCTTCAAAGTTAACTTATGTAGTTGTTTGCAGGCTTCAGTTTCTTGGGAGCCCTTAGACTAAATGCCTTTGCTGCACCAAGTAGACCTAGGTCTCCTCACAACATAACATCCTGTGTCCCTCAGAGTGATTTATGAGAGAGCAAGAGTATTCCAGACAGAAGCCAGGGCCTTCTATTAAAAAATTTCGGAAGTGATATCCTGTCACTTCTGTATTCTATTTATTTGAAAGGGAGTCGATAGGTTCAGTCCACAATGAGGAAAGAAGATTATAAGAGGACATGATTACTAGGAGGTGGAGGTCATTGGGAACCATCTTGGAAGCTACCTATCACAGATAGTTAATTGTTTATTTAAAGTCATCTCTTGGGTTTATCAATTCTAACAATTTTCTGTCTGTAATTCCTTGTTTCTTCATTTATTCTAGAGCTTTTCCTTCTTTTGTTTTTTTCTCTAACTTTTAAAAATTCCATTTTTTATTTCATAATAAAAGCATAAGGCTTCGGTTCTGCTTTACAGAATTTTTTTCAACTCTATAGATTTTGCCAAGAATTTTCAGATGAATAAATTTATTCTGGGTACAGAATTCTTAGGTCTTATCCTTTTCCTTCCAGACCCTGTGGATGTTGCTACATTGTCTTTAGCATGCCTTCTTTCTTTGGTGATGTGATTATATAACAAATATTTGAAGACATGGCTGGCTGCACATCCAAAATGGCATTTTCTCTCATAGGTCTGGCATCTCACTACTTCCCAACTTGGCCTTTCTCATCAGCATGGTCTTTTTACATAGCAGTTTGTGATTCTAAGAAGTAGTGACCTGCCAGGCACATTAAGGGCTAGCTGTAGAACTGCCACAGTATCACTTCTACCATTTCCTATTGGTGAGATGAACCCACAGAGCATGTGTGGGAGATGAGTGTGGTGGCCCTTTTTGGAAATTATAATCTCTTAGAAGAGAATTTTGAGACCAGTATGTTTTTGTTTTCCTTTCCTACCTTGCCTTGCTTTTCTACTTGGATGCTTGTAGGATTGTCATTAAAATTTTATTATGATTGGGGCTTCCGTGATGGCACAAGGGATTCAGTCTCAGCACTATGAAGCTGTCCACAGCCACTGCAGCACGAGTTTGATCCCTGGCCAGGGAGCTACCGCACATGGTGCAGAAGACCTCTCCCGTCTCGCCCGCTGCTCCCCTCAGCAGTGTATTTCAGTCAGTCTGCCTGTGCTGATCCCCACTCTGTCTCTTGAATTCTCTCACTACCCCTCCCCCCACCTCTGGCCTACACCCCAGCTCTTGTATGCATAGATTAAAAAAATTTTTTTTATTATCATTATAATTATATGTTAATAGTTGAAAGTAAAGCAGCACTATTTAGATATATAATGAAAAACACCAGCCCCTTGCCCTTACTCTCTCCAGTCCTGATTCCTGGTTTCCAGAAGTAATCACATTCATACCCTTTTAAATCGTTTCTTTGGAATTGTTTCTATGTTTCTAAATAATACACTTTAAATGCGATTTCATATTCACTTTCAGGTGTGTATTGACTTCTTATAAAGGAAGGTTAAAATTTAGTTCTTGAACATGACTTCCTTATTTCTCTCTTGCAATATAATTTTGTCATTTTCTTAGTTTGGGCTGTTATAAGCAAAAAATATCATAATCTATGTAACTTAAACAACATTCTTATGGTTCTGGACACTGGGAATTCCACATTCAAGTTGCTGGAATAACTTGGTTCTGGTGAGAGTGCTCTTCTGCTTTGCAGGTGGATGTCTTCTTCGCGTGTCCTCACAGGAAGTAGTGAGCAAGAGGGAGCAAGTCCCTATAAGGATGCTAATTCCACTTCTGAGGCCTCAACACTCATGATCTAATTACCTTCCAAGGCACCACCTTCTGAATACTATCACATTATGGGTTAAGATTTCCACATGAGGGGCCTCCCCGGTGGCGCAGTGGTTGAGTGCTGGGTTGCGAAGCTGCCCGCAACCTCTGCAGTGTCAGTTCCATCCCCGGCTGCTCCCAGGCCACCTGAGGAGGGTCCCACATGGTGCGCAGACCTCTCCTGCCACCCGCTACTCCCCTCAGCAGTGTACTTCAGTCCTTCTGCCTGCTCTGCTTCCTGCTCTGGCTCTGGTGAATTCTCTCACCCTCCTGCGCTTCTGACTGTACCCAGTGTGTGTATAAATAAATAAATAAATCTTTTTTTTTTTTTTTTTTTTAAAGATTTATCTATTCATACAAGCACTGGGTACAGTCAGAAGCGCGGGAGGGTGAGAGAATTCACCAGAGCCAGAGCTGGGAGCAGAGCAGGCAGAAGGACCGAAGTACACTGCTGAGGGGAGCAGCGGGCAGCAGGAGAGGTCTGTGCGCCATATGGGACCCTCGCCAGTGGCCGAGGATCGAAGCAGCGCTGCAGAGGGTGCGGGCAACTTCACAGCCCAGCGCTCAACCGCTGCGCCACCAGGGGAGGCCCAATAAATAAATCTTTAAAAAAAAAAGATTTGCACATGAATTTGGGGGGACGACACAAATGTTCATTCCATAACAGTAATGCTTTTTTGGAAAAAAAAATCATATTTTTATAATATGATTAATACAGCAACTGAGCCATATAATGTACTGTAATGTTTTCTCTTTTTAGAATTCTTATCGCTTTCCCTTAAGTTTTACTTTTTCAGTACTCTCAAGATGTTCAGACACATGAAATATTCTGTCCGTCCCATTTATTTGCTTAAAGACATTTCTTCTGGATCCTTCTTCCTCCTTCAGACTACTTGTAATCTAGGCTTGCTGCCCAGTTATATCTTGGTGAGAATTCGTGTTTTTTTTTTTTTTTTTTCTGTCCCTGCAGTAGCTGCTTTAGTAAGTGTATGAGGAGTTGTTCATTTTTGTGACTTCGCATGTTAAACTATCTTTAGTTTATCCTCAAAACTTATCTTTCTTGGGTGTAAAATTTTAGATTGAAGCCACTTTTCCCTGAGAATATTGAAAGCTTTGCTTCATTGTTTCCACTGTTGTTTAATACATCCAGCATAGCTAAATCTAAAATATTCTTCCTAGAAAATATACATAGGTAAATTTTTTTTGCTTCTTTTCTCTTAGCCTAGTTACAGAAAATTTCTGGTGTGTAAAATTTCTGGAAGAACTACCCCTAAGCATAATGTATCTATTATATGTCAGGTGGCAACCACAGGAAAAGTTCCTGGCCTTAGAAAATCATTTTCAGTCAGGGATTGCTTCTAATAAATCAATTCCGACTTCTCATGAATTTGTTATCTAAGATACACTTTTAGTAAATCAGCAAAAGGTAGTCCAAGAGTAGGATTTGATTTTTCAAGTTACCAACAATTAATCAAATTGTAAGTTATGGAAGTAACTTTTGAGACAATGATTTTTGTTTCAATTTTGTATAAACTCAGGAGATTTTTACAGTCTTACTGTGACTATCCTATCCTCAATTCTAAAGAAGTGGAAATTACTTGTTTCCTAAATGGGTTCTCAGGACAAATGTTGTTTGTCAAATAATAGAATTTCGGAGGGAAAGGTTAGATTCTGCTTTATGGCTGATTTTACTACTTTAAAATATTAAATAGCTCTAACAACAAATCTAAATTGAATATATGTCCACTGCTCATTTTATTCCTTGCAAAGTGCTATTGTTTATTCCTTCATTATGAATTCCTACATCACTGGAATACTCTGAGAAACATGCTTGTTTTTCGTGGGCGTTTTTGTATTTCAGAGCTCTCTGTAGGCGTAGTCAGGAAGTCTTCTCAACATGCATTCACTTGCATTTACCTAAAACAAGTGTCATCTTCTGCATTGTCGCCCAGTTACTTTAGTTTCCTGGAATGCTTACAAACTCAGTCTCTATGTGACATGTTTTGGCTCATTAGGGTTTTGAATATTGTCAGTCTGAGTGGAATATTTTCTTTCTTTTTTTTTTTTTTTTAAGATTTATTTTTATTTATTTATACATGCACTGGGTACAGTCAGAAGCGCGGGAGGGTGAGAATTCACCAGAGCCAGAGCGGGGAGCAGAGCAGGCAGACTGAAGTACACTGCTGAAGGGAGCAGCGGGCGGCAGGAGAGGTCTGCGCGCCTTGTGGGACCCGCCTCTGGTGGCCGGGGAGCAGCCGGGGATTGAACCAGCGCTGCAGAAGCTGAGGGCAGCTTCGCAACCCAGCGCTCAACCTCTGCGCCACCGGGGAGAGTGCCCTGAGTGGAATATTTTCTGGTCTCTACTTTCTTATAGCTTTTCCTGAATAGCTATATAATATAGCTGTTAATATAGCTTATAATATAGCTTTTCCTGTCTTAAATATCCCAAAAACTATTATTTGACACTTTATTAACTTGGTCTTTTAAGATAGTGTATATTCAACCAATTTTGAGTAAATGCTTACTATGTGTAAAGTTCCTGCCCTTATTGAAGGTTTACATTCTGTTGTATGGAAAAATGTTAAAAGATTCTTTTAAGTATTACCCAGTTAAGTGAAATTATCAGGGGACCTAATCTGGGGAAGAGGTAAGGCTCAAACTGAGATTCGAGTCATTTTTTTGGTTTATTTAACAAATGGTAAAGATAAAGAGCATAGAGCTAAAAAGTCTAAATAGGTTATGTTCATGTAAGTATCAAAAGTTATTTGTAAATGTTGATTTCTCAAACTTTTAATCTTAAAATCTTAATTTTTATTGAGGACTTAGTAACTTTTATATTTTTTACATGACTGGTTCTTGTATTTTAAGGTTCTTTAAACAATGGTATAACTTGATTTTTCTATTAGGGCTGAGCAAGTCTTCCTGAGAATTGTGGCTTGTGCTGAGGATAGATGCAAGGAAGACTAAGAAGTGATAGGATGCAAAACTGTTTCCTGTTGTTTGAAATGTCAATAATAGCTAGTCAGAGTGTCTCTGAACTATTGCTGGGTTTCTTCCATGAAGAAAAGATGACTAATGGCTTTCTTTACCACTAATGCTTTAGTAGTCAGTAATTCAGTTACCGTAGTGAACATTTTATTTTTCAACGGATTTTTTTTTTTGTATTTTTATTTATGCATACAAGAGCTGGGGTACAGGACAGAGGTTTGGGGGATGAGAGGATTCCCCAAAGATAGAGTGGGGAACAGAACAGGCAGATGGACTGAAATGCACTCCTGAGGGGAGCAGTGGGCAAGTCAGGAGAGGTCTGCTGTGTCATGTCAATCCTGGCGGCCAGGGATTGAACTCGTGCTGCAGAGGCTGTGGATGGCTTCATAGGCTGTGTCTTAACCCCTTGTACCACCAAGAAGGCCCTCAACTGTTTTTTATTAGGACTAATTCAAATTTTTTTTTCCAAATCTTAAAATTATTACTTTAAGATATTACACTATGCTGATCCTGGTTTTAGGCACAATTCCAATTCAAAAATCTAAGAATTACAGTAATTGTTACTAGAGAAATTTAATAACTTCCTTTAGAAACAATGGTTGAGCCAACTTGGAACATTAATTCTTCTTTTGAATTAAAGAATATAATTTTGCTAAGTCTAACTTGTTACTAATAGACTTGTTTGGTCTTATTCATTACATTTAGTTTTCTAGCATGTTAGTTTTCTAGCATCTTAGAATGCAAACTTGCTCAGAATAGTTATAATCATTAAATAGACTTCAGTAGAACACTGAGGGGCCTCCCTGGTGGCACAAGGGGTTAAGTAAGTCTCAGCACCTATCCATAGCCACTGCAGCACCAGTTCCATCCCCAGGGAGCTGACCCACATGCCACAGCAGGCCTCTCCTGTGTCACCTCCTGCTCCCCTCAGCAGTGTATTTCAGTGGATCCGCCTGTTTTGTTCCACATTGTCTCTAGGGAATCCTCTCCTCCCCTGCACCTCTGTCCTACACCCCAGCTCTTGTATGCATAAATAAATAAACCTTAAAAAAAAACCCACACTGAATTTTTTAGTCTTCTTCACATAGAAACAAACTTTAATTTGAAGTATTTTATTACAAATTAACTAGAATTGATTTGTTCAGCTCTTTTGTCTCCAAATAATACATTTTTAAAGATTATCAACTACTGAATATTATATATTAGGAATTGCATTACTAGGAAAACTATATTTTAAAAAATCTTAGTAAAAACAGTATCTTTTAAATGACAAGTGCAGTATATCATTTGGAGGTTAACAGCTAAAACTTTAAAACTTTACATAATGTATGCTTATCTCTTTCATATTTAAAATACTTTTTTCTTTTGACAGGAAATGCACAATTTTGAGGATGAGTTAACGTGTCCCATTTGTTACAGTATTTTTGAAGATCCTCGTGTATTACCATGCTCTCATACATTCTGTAGAAATTGCTTGGAAAACGTTCTTCAGGCATCTGGTAACTTTTATATATGGAGACCTTTACGAATACCACTCAAGTGCCCTAATTGCAGAAGTATTATTGAAATTGCTCCAACTGGTATTGACTCTTTACCTGTTAATTTTGCATTAAGGGCAATTATTGAAAAGTACCAGCAAGAAGAGCATCCAGATATTGTTACCTGCCCTGAACATTATAGGCAACCATTAAACGTTTATTGTCTGCTAGATAAAAAATTAGTTTGTGGTCATTGCCTTACCATAGGTCAACATCATGGTCATCCTATAGATGATCTTCAAAGTGCCTATTTGAAAGAAAAGGACACACCTCAAAAACTGCTTGAACAGTTAACTGACAAGCATTGGATGGATCTTACTCATCTTATTGAAAAGTTAGAAGAACAAAAATCTCATGCAGAGAAAATGGTCCAAGGTGATAAAGAAGTTGTTCTCCGGTATTTTAAGGAGCTTAATGATATATTAGAACAGAAAAAAAAATTTTTCCTCACTGCTCTCTGTGATGTTGGCAATTTGATCAGTCAAGAATATACTCCACAAATTGAAAGAATGAAGGAAATGAGAGAGCAGCAGCTTGAATTAATGACACTGACATCATCTTTACAAGAAGAGTCTCCTCTCAAATTTCTTGAAAAAGTTGATGACGTCCGCCAGCGTGTGCAGGTCTTGAAACAAAGACCACTTCCTGAGATCCGACCTGTTGAAATTTATCCTCGTGTAAGCCAGGTTTTGAAAGAAGATTGGAGCAAAACAGAAATTGGACAAATTAAGAAACTGTTCATTCCTGAAATGAGAGTTTCTTCAAAAAGGATGGCATGTTCCTGGCCTGATAAAGATGAAAAAGACGTTGAATTTTTTAAGATTCTGAACATTGTTATAGTCACACTAATTTCAGTGATACTGATGTTGATCCTCTTTTTCAACCAACACATAATAACCTTTGTAAATGAAATCACTTCAGTATGTTTTTCTGAAGTTTCTCTATCTGTTTACCAAAGTTTATCTAACAATATGCATGACTTAAAGAATATACTATGCCACACTTTGTATCTACTGAAGGAATTTACTTGGAAAGTAGTCTCTTACTGAAAATTCAAATCTGAATTTTTTGTATAGGCTTATTCTGTACAGCAGACTAGCCATTGCTAAGTGGGGAAACGGGTAGCGTAGATAAGTAATGAACTAGTGTTTATTAGAGTTGCAACAAATATGTTAAGCCTTTCATGCTTCTGTTGGGTAGAAATGTGTCAAATTAAAAACAACAGTCTTTAGTTTTCAGTCTGAAAATTAGAATAAAATTTAATTACTTGAATATATACCATTTTTATTGGCTTGAGGTTGATTTAATACTACTATGACATTTAAACAATCTTAATACCAATGTAGTCTTTCATTATATACTGTAGTGGTCAGCTTTGTGGTTCTTTATGTATACTTTACCTTATACATTAAAACATAGCAAAATCCTAAAGTTGTACATGCCTTTATTTTGATGTGGGTTGAACTTTTTGAATGGGCAGATAAGGATAGTGAGGTTTTAAAATTAAGTAGCAAAATCTGAATGTGATAAGGGGTTGTTCATGCTAAAGATGTTTTTGATCAAATATACCTGCGTGACATTCCAGAGACTGGAATTGTGGTTTGTGGTAGGACTTTTGGCTGTGTGCATGCAATCCTAAATATATACTCATTTCCCTTTCCAGAAATCCCAGATGAGCTGTTGGAGCACATTGCAGGAGGCTTTCTTAATTCAAACTTTTCAGGTGACATCAGAGAATGGTCTTGGTAAATTATAATTAATAGGGCTGTTCATGGCCATAGTTTGTAATTGTTGGGACATTAGTTTTAAAATACTTATCTGCTGAGAACAAGTCTTAACACTAAGCTGACAATATTTAAGGTCAAGTTATGACCAGTTATCACTAGATTTAGCCCTTTTAAGTACTGCATAGGCAAACAACATTTGAAGGGTATAAGAGGTAGGGACGATGTATTCAGCTAATGAGAAATACAAATTTTTAATTTTAGACCAAGTGGCATTTAAAAATTTTAGTCACATCTCAAAAATTCCATTTCTAAATACTTGTAAATATTAGTAAGCCCCTGACAAAACGCTGTGTCAAACACATAATCCACGTTTCTGAAATCGATTTTCGTCCCCCCCCCCAAATACTTTCTGTAGAATCTTTTGATGACTTATGTAGTATGCATGGTCAAGTAATTCTTACACATGCTATTTTGCATTTTTACCAGATTGTTAAAATTTAAAGTATATAATATTTCTAAGTTTTATGCATAACAAAATATATATTTTAATAAAATCATTTTGACATTTTATTTGCATTGTGACTTTATCAGGTATCCAAACTAAGGAGTGGTAGCTTTAGAATTTTTATATGGGGTGTAATATCTACTCTAAAAATAAGTGTTAATTTCTATTACTCCACTAAAGTCATTAAAATCTATTAAAAATACTAAATTCCACTCACTTGTACTTTCACCAGTGAAAAAGCATTCGATTATATTATAGCTTTTACCAGGTATTTTCCCCTCATGTAACCTTGATTTAAAACACATGACCATACTTGAGTTTCAGATCTTGCTTTATTTGTCCATGCTAATGTATTTACAGTTTTCAAAGGCTTTGTTATGATACAACTCTTAGCTCACTGTTATTTCACAGGATTAGTTATCTAGAAATTGAACAGTTAAGGAAAAGACCTGATTCAATACCAAAAATTCCTTCAGAAAATTAAAAGGTTGACAACCTATTTCCAGTAGCAATATGAAGCATTCCTGAGCTAAGTGTTTAAAAACCCCCAAACCGTGGCACTATTAGGGAAATAGCACTCCATCTTAATTTCCATTTGTACTAAGTTACCACCCTTATTCTTTTTATGAAGCAAGTGTAGTGGCATATGAGTTTCATTTTCAACTTCTAATTTACCTGAGTCACGTTCATAGTACTGTTTGCTAACCCTCCTGAAAGTGTTTTTCAAACAAATACATTAAGTTTTAGAAAATCATAGAATATTTGTTTTCATCTTTATAGTTCAGAATGACTGGTTTGAAAAAGTTCCCAATATTTGTGTAATAAATACAATGATTGTCTCAATTAGTAAATTAAGTGGAGTATCTTAAGAATGTGTATCAGAATAGCTGGCAGGATTTTCTAAGTGGGCTGAAGATCCATGCGAGTAGGCTGAGTCTTGATAACATGATCTAGTTTAGAGCTTCACTATCACTACAAAACTGTTAGATTGTTAAAATCTAGAGGCAAGTATAGAGAATATTTTATTAGAATTATAACATGTCAATTACATAAAATAGAAACCAGTTACAAGATCCAGTCTAGGAATACATATTTTACATAATTTAAAATCCCTTACAAAAAGGAAAACCAGCAATATAATACTCTCAATTTATGTTGATTCAATACAAAGAATCTTCAGTATAAACAAGTTCAACAAAGTCCTTTAGATGCAATTTCTTTTGGGTTTACTGCAACACTTTTTGTTATATTGTATGTCTTGTAAATTCCAATAAGTCTATCTGAAATCTCAAACATATTATTTCGAAGAGAAATGATGATGAACTGGGCATTTTTTGTTTGTTCCTAAGGAGAAAAAGTTAGAAACATTAAATATTACAAGTAAGTCATATAATAAACACCTAAGCTTTACTATTTTCCTCATTTGGGAGCAGAAAATTAAACCTTACACTGATTATGAACATAAACAGGAATGATGGCATGGACAATCCATGAAATAGGATTTGGATTTGAGAGGAATTTGGGTATTTCTGGTAGCATTTTGCCTGGAAGTCTTCTAGTGGAAAAATGATTCAGGTAGGAAACTTCAGCTTCTAGCTGTGTTTCTGCTACTAATATACATTATCAATTTGTACTTTTAATTTCCCCCAAATTTTCCTCAGATGAAGGCCTTGGTCACCTTGATATCATAGGATGTGGAATTAGAGGGTAGGAAAATGCTTAATAAGAAATAAGTCAAAGCATTTCATGTGTAATGTTTAGGGACCAATAAAATTAAAAAAAAAAAAAAAAACAAAAAACCTCTGAATGACTACTTACATAAATATAAAATGCAACAATTGACACATTTTTAAAATCAAGGGCTGCATCAATCTCGTCCATGAAGTACAGGGGTGTTGGTTTGTAGTGGTGAAGAGCGAACACTAAAGCCAATGAACTAAGTGTTTTCTCTCCTCCTGAAAGGTTAAAGATCTTCTTCCAACTTTTCTTGGGTGGTCGAACACTGAAATAATTATTCAAATCTTAAGAAAATGTACACATTAAATTACTTGTGAAACTAAATTTAAGATAGAGTGATTTGTTTTTCAGAATTGATTTCTACTGCTTTCTTCAGTAATCTCTAATCTGATAAAAATGGTGAAGGATGGACATATAGAACACCTGCCAGAATGGGATTATTTAATTTAGGTAGCAGCTACTTTTTGCCATTATTCCTATTTTCAATGCAATTTTTGCTTTCTGACTTCAAAATCCTGTTACATTGAAGTGGCTCAAAAATTAGACGAAAACTAGACAACTACTACTAACTGCCAATACATAAACAAATTCATATTTGTCAAAATAAAGCTAGAACTACAACTTATTTAGAAAGTAAGTTCTCATTTAAGAATTAAGATTTTAAGTATTAAAAGGAAAAACTAAAACTTCATATAATTACAAACCTGAACATGATTCCTTCAGAGAATGGATCCAAGCTGTCTACAAGCTCCAGTTCTGCATCACCTCCCAAAGTAAGCATCTGGTAATTTTCCTTTAGTTTATTTGTTATTATATAAAAACCTGCCATGAATTCATTAAGCCTTTGTTTCCGAAGGTCTTCATATGCCTGTCTAAAACTATCTCTTTCGCAAGTAATTTTGTCCAATTCTGCTACCCGTTGTAAATATAATTCTTCCTATTAAAAAAAAAGGCATACCATGAGAAAAACATTCAGTTAAAGGTCAATTTAAGAAGTAAAAAATAAGTTAATTCAGGGCCTCCCCGGTGGCGCAGCGGTTAAGCCCTGAGTTGCGAAGCTGCCAGTCAGCCTCTGCAGCGCCGGTTCGATCCCCAGCTGCTCCCCAGCCACCGGAGGAGGGTCCCACATGGCGTGCAGCCCTCTCCTGCCGCCCACTGCTCCCCCCTCAGCAGTGTACTTCGGTCCTTCTGCCTGCTCTGCTCCCAGCTCTGGCTCTGGTGAATTCTCTCACCCTCCCGCGCTTCTGACTATAAGTGCTTGTATAAAAATAAATTAAAAAAAAAAATTAAAAAAAATTGTTTAAAAAAAATAAGTTAATTCATACCTTCTTTTTATACTCTGCAATGGCACCAAGGTTTGGTTTCATTTCATGACACTGGGCTTCCAAAAGTGCAATTTGATTTGTTATAGAATCTGGATTCTTAATTGCTTCAAGATCCTCTGGGCTTAGAACTAAAATCTCTTTGACAGGATTATCTTCTATGGGATGCAATGATATTTTTGAAATCTAAATGTTCAATTAAGATGACAATTAGGGAAGGCACAGTACTAAAATTCATTGATTAAAAAAATGAAAAGGCAAATTACCTATCTACTAAAAGAACATATACTAAAGAGTTGTGACTAATTTGTATATCAATTATTCCTCAGAGTCCTTCAAGAAAAACACTGATATTGCTTGCAAAGTGTCCATGCAGACTTTTGTTAAATGGAACGAAGATTCATAACATACCTCAAAACACACACAGAAACAAAAACCCCAGGTATATTTCATAAAGGCTATTTTAAAGTTACACTTAACTAAATGGTAGTATCCTCACCTCTTTTTGCCAATATTTTATTTTAGAATTATGTTCAGCAATGTGACCATCTATTTGCTCAAGTTTCAACTTAATACTAAGTGCATCTTTTTGAAGAGCATGTTCATTTTCTTGGATTACTTTTAGTTCTTGTAGTAGATTACGATGTTCTTTCTGGATCTCTGGTAAAGATTCCTAAAAATCAAGAGGAAATGCTTCAGATATGACCTTCCCAGTTGGAAAGAACAGGTATATAAGTAATCTCCCCTATATCCCTTGCATTTTAAACTAAAATTTATTTACAATACAGTACAAATAAAATTAAGTTATAAATTTTAATGCACTGAGTGCTGCTTATATATATGTAAGGCACAGATGTCCTATTTCTTACTCTTCAAATACCATTGCTTCCCCTTCAAGTCTCACCTCTGCATCATTTGTGTTCTTTATGACCTCCGTTGCTTTGTCCTCAAGACTTTTTAGTTCTGCTGTTAAGTCATCTACTTCTTTCTTAGTATCTTTAATTTCTTTCTCTGTGCAAAAGACAGAGTCTTGCGCTTTTTTAAGATTTCTACAACAAGCAAAATGATCCATTAAAAATGTGTTTTAACATGATTTGTTATTCTGCTTCTGAAACCTATCAACTTCCCATGACCTCTTTCTAACATCTAAAAATTTATATTTAAAACCATCTTTGAGCTGGGCCTCCCTGGTGGCGCAGCGGTTGAGCGCTGGGTTGCGAAGTTGCTCACAGCCTCTGCAGCGCTGGTTCCATTCTCGGCTGCTCCCCGGCCACGGTGGGAGGGTCCCACATGATGCGCAGACCTCTCCTGCCGCCCGCTGCTCCCCTCAGCAGTGTACTTCGTCCGTCTGCCTGTTCTGCTCCCCACTCTGGTGAATTCTCTCACCCTCCCACGCTTCTGACTGTACCCAGTGCTTGTATAAATCAATCAATCAGTCAATCAAAAAAAAAAAAATAGGTACATGTCCATAAAAAAAAAAAAAAAAAAATCCTTGAGCTAGTTTTTATACTTATACATACATATACCTGTGCGATGTTAACATATTTTAACTTTCAATACAAATCAATGAAACAGAAAAACGCCCAAAATATCTCATTTGACATAAATGGATTAGTCTTTGACAAAAGGAAATGGAATAACTTAATAACCACCAGATAGTATTTTACAATTTTGAGATAAAGGTGTTTATAATTCAACATTTTACATGCATATGTGATTTATTTAAAAAAAAAAAAAAAAACTTCAATACATTATAAACTTCAAGATCTGAGTGGATAAATTTTGTGTAAATTAGAGAAATGAAATAATCAAAAATGTTTTTGTTAAGAGATCTCATTCTTACCTCTTATTCTCCCAAGACCAAGATCTATTTATATTAACCATCATCTACATCTGAGCCAGAAAATCAAAAAAACCTTGATTTCCAGTCTTTACAGCAACTAGAAAGTTATAACTACACTTTTCCAAGGCACACCTGTTTGCCCATTAAAAATAACTGGTGATATATTATCATTTTGCCCTTTAAATAGGTAAATTTAATACGTGTAACAAATATTTAATAGCCATTACATTCAAATATAAACCCCCTTTCCAATGTGGAGAGAGCAAAGAGTAAAGAGGCTAAATAATATGCGTACTTTACCTCTCTGCAGTCTTGATTGCTACCTGGGCTTTCGTAATAGCAGAAGCACATTCATCCAATTGTTTGTTTATTTTATCAAGTTTGTCTTGCTGGGCCTTGAGTTTATGGTTATTGATTTCTACGATGATATTGTGTAACCTTTTAACCTCAGCTTCCACCTTACCAGCTCTCTCTGCCACACTGTCATATTCTGAAAGCAAAACAACAACAAAAAAAACTTAATTCAAATTTCTAAGGCTAATAAGTAAACACTTAGGTGTAAATTTCTTCAGTCAATAAGACTTAACTTGATGTTTGCTATGTCCTCAAAAACCAGGGGGGAAAAAAAAAACCCCACCAACAAAGCTAAACACACTGTATCAAAAGAAACAGTGTTATAACAACACATGGTTAAACTCCCTTGCTCAAACATGAACACAATCCATTTATTTCAAAATGGCTTCATAGTTCTTAAAGATATTTCAACTTTTTCTTAGGATATATCCTTGACTATTGCTTTCCAAATGATTTTATCATTTGACTGTGTGCCTAGCTACTAACACTCTCCAATGGGTTTCTATTTCACTTGGAGATATGGCCTGTAAGGCCCCACAGTACTTGATTCTTAATTCCTTTAGTGGAATGCCAGCATACTTCTGCCTCAGAGCCTTGTGCTTACACTCCATACTTCTGGAGTGCTCTTCTCCCAAATACCCACATGGTTAACATTCATATACTTCCTCTGGATCTCTGCTCAAATCTATCAGATGTCTGTCTAAAACACGGTCCATTACTTTATATTTTATCCTAGTTTTACTGCTCCCCTAATATAATATGTAACACGTTTGCTTAGCTTCCCCATGCTAAGTGTGAGCCTCTTTAAACAAGGGACTATTTTTATTTTGTTCAATGCTCGGATCATATAATGTTCTAGGCATATGAACAAAAAGCTGGACGGGAGCAGATGTTATATGAGCTAATATTAAAAGGCAGATAACCACACACACATGCACAACACCCTGGGTATAGATGAACAGTTAATGTGTATAGCAGACATTTGTCTACCTCCAATCTTCTTTTGGAGAATTCCGTTTTTTTTTTTTTTTGTTTTTTTTTTTTGGTGCATTTGGCATATTATTCCATCTTTGACTAAGTCTCTGTGATGGAACATTATTTGCCTTTGTTGGCTCATGAACTAAACTGTAATAGGAGTCTTTCTTGAGTTTGTGATGAAGATCACTGTTTATAGGGGGTTACTAAGATACTGTCAGCCAAGATGGTATCTGTCATCACAGTCCACTTTTTCCTTTCTGCAACAAGATGCACATTCACCTATGTTTGAGATGCAAGCCAATATGAAAGAGAAGCAGGGCTAGCTCAACTGCATTATTGGGGATTTTAAATTTCAAAGTTAATTCTCACTGATGAGTCTATAGCTCACATGTTTATATATACACAAGAAGAAAAGATTTGGAAGAAAATGTACTAAGTTATCAAATACTGCTCATGTTGAAGTGATTTATTTCTCTGAATTCTCTCAGTTTCCTTAATATACACAATAAATACAATCTTGAAGAGTCCTTATGAAGACTGGACCAAAATATACAAAATATGAAATTAAGGTCATAGTTCTGGAATCAGACTGCCTTGGTCCTGAGTTCCTGTACCACTACTTGGGCAAATTACAGAAACTTTTGTTTCTGTTTTCTTATTTGCCAAATGAAGTACTCAATTTTGTAGTACTTATGTTAACCTTAATAGTACTTACTTTCACAACCTCTTGAGAGTGATGTAACAGAAACCATAAAAACTGTTGTTACTTGCACATAATACATACATGTCATCTGATATTTTTATTCTATAAACTGCTACCCTTGAAATTTCAAACTTTAAAAACCTAATTTTGACAATTAAGAAAAGTCTATATACTAAATATACCTGTTTTGAAAGCACGAACATTTTCTTCTAGCAGTTTCTGCTTTGTTTTGTCGGGGGCTGTAGCAAGTACATTAGCTTCAAGTTCTTTCACTTGGACATTCAAATATTCTTCTTGTTCCGATAAACGCTAAAGAAATGTTTTAAATTTCAAGGTCAGCATTTTAAGACAATAAATTTAAACATTTTGAATTTAAAACACACCATTTAACTCTAAGAAAAAGACAAATACAGGAAAGGGGCAGAAAACATGAACAATTAACCTAAAAAATGAAAATGGCAAATATATGAAATATGAGCTCATTAGATAGAAATGCCACTTTTTAGTACATCAGTGTAACAAACTTAAAACACACTGAAGACTACCTAGTGTTCAAAGACTTGGAAAATAACTACTTACATATACTGTTAGCAGTGTATAAATCTTTTTGAGGACAATTTTGCACTATACAACACATGTCTTATGCACTGTATGTACTGGGAAACAATTGTAATTTTAGGAATATAAACTAAGAAAATAATTGAAGTGTAAAAAATATACCTAACAAAGGTATTTTAAATATAGTCATATATATAGCACAGATAAGCATTTATCAAATTATTAAAGAAAACATATCAAAATATAAGCAGAATGCTCTAATGCAATTTCAAGCAAAGTAAATTTACATTGGCTTGGAAATAAAACTGTAATGTTAGTACGACTCATTAAAATTACATATATTTGTATATCCACATCTACCATATACAAGTACAAACATGCAAATTAGGCATTTATATTAAAGAGTTGAAGAATGTACCTAAAAATGAAGGTGATCTTTTGAGTAAGTCCTGAAAAATTTTTTGAAAAGACAGTAGGAGTGCATGTGTAACTTTTTCATAATGAAGAAAACATTCCACTTTGAATAGACAATGAAAATAAAGGCTCACATAGTTGTTTAAGAAAGAAGTATTTCTATGTAGCACAAGTGGGAAACAGTAAATAGTACTAGCTGTGGCCAGAGCAAGACCGTGACAGAACATTTTCCATGAATACCCAGGGAAACATAGTATCAAGAAGCAGGCCCTCTATCCAAGGATATACCTTATTTCTTTTTACGCCTTTCCTTATAATATAAAAATTGTTAGCAAACAAGAAAATATTTCTGCTAAAACACTGCTGAATTCCCAAAGTTTCAACTACAATTGTTAAGAGTACCTGGATGCTCGCAGTAAACTTTTCTAGTGTATTCCTCATTTCTCGCACACTATGTCGTAACTTAATTGCAGCTTCTTCCAGTTGTACTTTCTTTTCCTGGATTTGTACTGCCTTTTCAGAGTCTCTCTGCAACTGTAATTCCATTTTATTTACCTACAGAGAGAACCAGTGAAATAAGCAAGTCAACTTATGCATTAAGAAAACTCAAACTTCTGATTTTAAAGACTAGAACATATCAGCAATGGAGTTTTGGTGGAGGGTGAGCAAAGCATACACACTATGGAAGTATGTAGCTGTCGTATCAAAATCATAGTTATGTAAAAAGACTGATAAAAAGACTAAAGTCAAACAACCAGTTCCTAATACCAAGCCTAAGCTTAGAAGCAGGTAACTAATTTAATTTCTGTATCAAGAAATCAGAAGAAAGGACAATTTTGCAGCTGTATAATCACCTATTATTTCAATGAAGTTACAATATCCAAGTATTTAAGTGGAGAAATATAAATTGTTTCAAATATGGGGGGAAAAATCAAGGCACAACAGGCTTGGAAAATGTTAGGGATCTAAAACATCCAAGTATGTCTTATTAAGGATAAAGAAAAGTTTATGTAGTGTTCTGAGGGTGATAATGGAACATGACAGTTTTTCCTGTACTTTTTAACATCCTCATATACTTGTAGGCACCTAAAGTACTTTGAAATAAAATTTGGACACATATCATAAGTCTTTACTTACAATTTAAATTATTTTGAAATAAAAACAAGTATGTAATAAAGCAATAATTATGTGAAAAACCCCCACAAAATACCAGCTTATATATTAGTATTTATAAAAAATTTACTTTTAAAATTTGAGTTTACGACACTTAAAATGGCTAAACTTTATATAGCATGTATATTACTCATCACTATAGGACATAATGCTAACCTGCTCTTCAGAGATTTCAACAACAACTGATGAACCCATCCTTCCCTTCATTACTCTGCTTCCTCCACCAGTCATTGTACCTGGAGAACAGAGGAGAGAAGTCAGCCTTAGATACATTTTCCAATGAGATTAACAAATTGAATGGCAGGAAAAGAACCACTTTTACCTGACTGTTCTATTATTTGCCCTTGTAAAGTCACGACTCTCCATCTTTTATCCTTCTGATACGCTACTCTTGTGGCTTGATCTAAGTTGTCAGCTACTAAGGTGTCCCGTAAAGCAAAGTAAAATGCTTGCTGAATTTTCTCATCTTTTACTTTTACCAAATCAAATAACCGAGGAGTATTTTCAGGAGTCTGAATTTTGTTCATTTTCTTTGCCCATACTGCCATCTAAAAGTGGGGGGTAGGAGGGGTGGGGTAGATGGAGAAATAAAGAAAAATCCCAAAACATGTAATAAAGAACTTATAATTTTTGGTATCATCTACACAAGTTATACACACACACACACACACACATATATAAACACAAAAATAAACATAAGATGGGCAAAAAGATCTTGAGTACCTGAATAATTATCATTACTTTATTTTTAAAAAATCATTATTGTAAAACCATTCCAGATGTCATGATCTTATACACACAAAAATCCCAAGGTATGAACAAACACACCCTCACACACATCCATTAGAGTGAATATGAATTTAGTTTAAACTGCAGAATACAGGACAGACAAAATTGTATTTCTACATCAAGCACTACATAATGAAAGAGTATACTTTCTTTTTTTTTAAAGTGATATTTTATTTATACATATATATATATATTTTTAAGATTGATTTATTTATACAAGCACTGGGTACAGTCAGAAGCACGGGAGGGTGAGAGAATTCACCAGAGCCAGAGCAGAGAGCAGAGCAGGCAGAAGGACCCAAGCACACTGCACGGGGGAGCAGCGGGCAGGAGAGGTCTGCGCGCTATGTGGGACCCTCCTTTGGTGGCCGGGGAGCAGCCGGGGATCGAACCGGCACCACAGAAGCTTCAGGCAGCTTCGCAACCCAGCGCTCAACCGCTGCGCCACAGGGGAGGCCCGAAAGAGTATACTTTCAATATTAAAAAACCCAAGGCATAAATTTAAAAAATTATAAAGACCTATACACTGAAGACTGTAAAACATCACTGCATAAAATCAGATGCAAATAAATACATGCCTTGTTCATAGATTTAATATTAAGATGCTAACACTACCCAAATTGACCTACAGATTCAATGCAACCTGTGTCACACCTCCATTTGCTTTTATTCCCCCAGAAATTGACCCACTGATCTTAAAACCATCTTGACATTAAAAAAAAAAAAAAATCCTGATTTCAGCAGTAATCAAGACACTATTGCAATAGCAGAAGGATAGACAGAGATAAATGGAGAGTTCAAAATAAAACCTTACATTATTGGTCAGCTGATTTTTGACAAGGGTGGTAAGAAAATTCAACGGGAAAAGAACAGTCTTTTCAACAAATAGTACTGAACAACCTGATATCCACATACACAAGAATGATGTTGGACCTCTACACCACATAAAAAGCTAAATCAACATGGATTAAAAACTAATTGTAGGGTGCTCCATGGTGGTGCAAGGGGTTAAGCACAGCACTGTAAAGCTATCCTCAGCCTCTGCAGCATGACCAATTCCCATTAGGCCAGGGAGCTACACATGTGGTGGCTGACTTCCTCTATCTCTACCGCTGCTCCCCTCAGCAGTGTATTTCAGTCAGTCTACCCGTTCTGTTCCCCACTCTGTCTCTGGTGAATCCTCTCACCCCCACACACCTCTGGCCTGTACCCAAGTTCTTGTATCATAAATATATCTTAAAAAATTAAATTGATTTCTTCAATATTTAAAACATTTATAGTACATTAGAGAGCAAAATAATCCACAAAATGGGTAATCTATAAAAATATTTGCATATCTTCTCAAGAGACTTGTCTGAATATATAAATTGTTACAACTCAACAATAAACATAAATATGCCAATTAACAAATGGGTAAAGGATTTGAAGATACCTGTCCAAAGATAAACAAATGGCCAATAAGCACACAAAAAATGTGCAACACAGTCATCAGGAAATAACAGTAACAATCACAATCCCAACGAAATACCCACTTTATACTCACAATGATGGCTATAATCAAAAAGATTATATAACAAGGGTGGTGAGGATGCAAGAAATTGGAAGCCTCATACACTCCTAGTGGGCAATGATGCAGCCACTGTGTAAAGTCTAGCAGTTACTCAAAATTTTAAACAGCACATAATCTAGCAATTACACTCCTTTTCAGAGAACTGAAAACAAGTGTCTGAACAAAAGCCTGTGCATGAATGTCCACAGTAGCATTAACCATAATGGCCAAAACATGCAAACAACACAGTTGTCCTTCAACTGGTAATGGATAAACAAAATGTAGCATATACATTTAATGGATTATTATCCTGCCACAAAAAGGAATCCAGTACTGTTATATGTTACAACATGGACAGTGAAAAGCTGTTAAAGTCACACACAAAAGGCTACACAGTGTTTGGTTCTATTTATATGCAATGCCCAAAACAGGTATATTTAGAGGAACAAAAAGTAGGTTAGAGATTTCTGTGGAGAGTTAGTATGGGATTGACTGCTATAGTGTATGAAGCTTCTTTTTGGGGTGATGTAAATACTGAAAAGGTTAGAATTCAAAATGAAAAACAGTGGTGATTAAAATTTTAATTACAGGTAGCTTACTATGAAATACCCACCTTATCCAAACCAATGAAGGTTGCAACTCCAATATTTTGTCTTTTAAGGAAGTTTACACATTCTTGGGCTGTATCAATAGAATCAACAACAATGTAGTCTAATGCATGACAACAGGATGAAATAGCAACATCATATTTTTCATCAATCGCTCCTAAGTCCCCCTATTAATTAAGAAGGAAAAAAATCAACACATAAATAAATAAAAAAGAAATTAGACACAAGATCATTTCATTATGACTCACATGGCATTTGTCATTTTGAATGAAACTACATTTATACCTTGGTGTGTAAAAGTACAAGAAGGGTACACAACAACAACAAAATACTAAGTGTCCTCAACTTCCATTTCTGCAGAGGCAGTCAGCACTAGAGTTTTAAATCTATCTTTAAAAAAAGTTTGTATGTATGAGAGTTTGAACTTTTTAATGAAAGCACAAAGTGAAAGAACTGTTTTCATTGTATGAAAATGAAATGTGAAGACTTGAAACCTACAAGTACTACAAACAAAATAATTTATAAAAAAGAAATTTTGAATTATTGAGTCATCTAAACATTATGCAAATTCTGATGAAAATATTCATCTATGAATAAATTAATGGCACATTCACTGACTAGCTTTATTTTTTCCTCAGAGCAAATCAACAGGATCCAATTGTGTATCTTCAAGTAAGGTAGAGTTGCTTGACACAGATGTGACTATATTAGATCATTTTCAACTGGCCTTCTGACTCACTCCCTAAAAAGCTGACTCAGGGAATTTACCAACGGGATTCTTTGACTCTCTAGCTTTAGCCAATGAGAGGTACCACCCAGAGATGGCAAGGTAGGAGATGAATGATTTTGAAATATATATACCCTTTCACCCCTAGATCACCTTTAACTGTGGCCACAACTCCTTCCCTTCATTAGGCCCTGGAGCAGGACTGGGCTCTACAATTGCTAGCCTTCCCAATGTGATTCCTTTTTGATTTCTCTACAGCCATAACTTTTAGTATAGTGGTGTAAAACCCTAAACAGAATTATCATGTTCCCCCTTTCCTTTTTATTAAGGATCGTTTTTATTAAGTTTGTTTATCACTACTAGAGTGAGTTTCCCCCCACTCCTTGGTATTGAGATGATTAATTACACAAATAACCTGGAAACTGCTTTTAATGAGACTCCTTGCCACAAAGAATTCTGTCAGAACTAAGAGCAAAATGTTTAAAAATGAATGTTATTGTATGTACAGTGATAATATATAAATACAAAGTAAGTCAAGGTAAGAAAATCATTTTTACAAAATTATCTTGAGGAAAAAAAATAGTCATTTCTAAATAAATCTACCTTACCAATCTTCCATATATTCCTGGAATCCTGCCAGATTTTTTTTCCTGAATTATTGCATCAAGGACTTTCCCTCTACTTCGATTCATTGCTAAGGAACTCTTTGCTTCTTCAACTTTTTGGAAAAGATCACGAACCAAACTTTTACAATTTATTTCTTCTTGTGTAAGTTTTTGAAGTTCCGTTTCTTTCTGAAAGTGAAAAGAAAATGAATCCTAGAAGCATCTGCCCAATCACAGAACAGAATTAGCTGTAATATTCAAAAAAGGCAAGAACCAGCAATAAACAAGTGAACAAGAACTAAGTTGCCATTTTGTAACTGCTGGGTTGGCTTTGAAAAATATGGATGATAGCACTTCTTGGCCTTTTGGCTAAGGTTAAGTGAAAAATATGGATGGGTAGGAATTATGAGTCAATAAATAAGGAGTCGAAGTGCAATACAGCTCCAGGAGTAGTACATTATTAGAACAGAGCTGGGCTGCAGATATCCCATTTAGGTACCACATAATTCATGAGTGTCCTAAAATAGTTCTGCACTAGTCATAAACAGACTGTGGTACAGGAAGCTAGATATGGGTGACTAGGGTTTCTAAATGATTTTATTTGTTGTACATCTAATTAAACGAACGGGGTGGAGGTCTCAGCTCTGAAATGAAGGGAAACGTGAGTGTGAACAGTTCCACTGCTATACAAAAATGTATAGCTAGGGCCTCCCTGGTGGCGCAGCGGTTGCGCACTGGGCTGCAAAGCTGCCCGCAGCCTCTGCAGCGCCAGTTCGATCCCCAGTTGCCGGGTGAGGGTCCCACATGGCGTGCAGACTCTCCTGCCGCCCGCTGCACCCCTCAGCAGTGTATTTCTGTCTGCCTGTTCTGCTCCCTGCTCTGGCTCTGGTGAATTCTCTCATCCTCCTGCACTTCTGACTGTACCCAGTGCTTGTATAAATAAATAATCTTAAAAAAAAAAAAAAAAGTATAGCTAGCAGAGGAACCATACACATACATAAACAAATCCAAACTCTCGGTTTTTCAATCACTGTGTTCTATCATCGTTTTTTATGTTCTCCCTCATCTCCTGGTTTTAAATTATATCATTTATATCAGTATAAAGCAAAAGCTCATTATAATTTCTCTAAAATTAAACCAAATCACCACAAAAAAGGGGAAGTAACTGGATGTAACTTAAGCTTACATGAAATTCTATGTGGTTATACAGTTCCTTCAAACACAACAGGGTGTACTTCCTACAATGACGTTCAGTATAATTTCTCTTCAAACAGCATTTTTTCTTGCCATTTTGCCTAATGAGGCTTTAGAGATTAAATCTACCAAATTCCTTAGATATGCAATTCACCTGAAGGATAGAGGGACACCCATGAGCTAAATGTTAGATGTCCTGACTAAATAGTATGCAATCCCAACACAGAAACTACAACTATAAAATAAAAAACAAAAAATACACTGATTTGCCTTGCATAGTCATTTACCCATATGTACATGTACATACATCTATCAATTCATTTACCCTTGTACAAGTTGTCTATATATACATTTAGGGAAATAAACTTCTGCTTAAATTATTTCCATAGGATGCTGGTAGTGACAGCATTACTTGCCGTTTGATGCTTCCTAAGGGAATACAGTTTCTCCACAGTTTCAGTTCCTATCACATGGAATACCAAAACACCCTATTCTTTTGGAAAAGGTTACACTAAATGAAAGAAGATCCATCTACCAGTTATTTCAATGTTGAAATTAAAATATATGTACATAAATAAAACTAGGGTTGATTTGCAAAGTTACAATGAAACACAGAAACAAAGGTTTACCTCCTTTAATTCTAGTTCAGTTTGAGGGAGTTTTGCCTCTATATCTCTGATTGCAGTTTTCCTTTCTTTGAGAGTCTCAGAGGCTGCAATTAGAGCTTCCTTGGCCTTATTGAATTGAGACACTGCAGTATTATGACGACTGAGATAGATATCAAGTTCTGACTGGGCTACATCCATCTTTGAACGTGCTTCATTTACTGATTTGCTGAAACCCATAAGTTCTTTTTCTCGACTCTGTAAAAATGAGACTCCATTAAATCTGAAATGTTTTCAAGCCTAAAATGAAACAAGAACTATACATTTTGAATTTAACTTTAGAGATTCTGCAAGGATAATATATAGAAGTAATTCTTACAAGTGGAATAAATAGTTCTTGCCTAGTTTCAAGATTCAGGGTACAAGTCTTTTCCTAGCTGATTTCACAATCATTTACTGAGGTGGATCTCAATAAGCTCATTTTAGAGATTAAAACAACACAAAAGAAACTTCTGAAAGAGAACTAAACTTAGTAATTGTTTCACATTACCTTAACTGAAAAAGGGTGTAGGTTATAAATATTATTCAGTATCAAGTTTCATCAAGTATATTTATCTTTAAAATCTTTGTTTTAGAGGTAAGACCAGGTAATCCCCACCACTAATCATTATTTGATGAATGAGAAATTTTGGGCTATTGTCTTTGGTTGGGTCTAAAAGACTTAATATTTAAACATCTTATAGGTATTAACCTTTAACAATCCCACTAGGCAAATACCATCATTATGATTGCTATGAAGAAATGAGTCAGGGTTTAACTCCAAGTCACTTACTCACTCATAAGCATCACAAGATTAGAGACCTAGGATTTGAATCAAGAATTGACACAAGAGGGGTCTCCCTGGTGGCGCAAGGGGTTAAGCACCGTACTATGAAGCAATCCACAGCCCCTGCAGCACGAGTTCAATCCCCTGCCAGCCAGGGAGCAACCCACATGGCACAGCAGACCTCTTCTGTCTCACCTGCTGCTCCCCTTAGTAGTGTATTTCAGTCAGCCTGCCTGTTCTGCTCCCCACTCTGTCTTTGGTGAATCCTTTCACCACCTGCATCTCTGGCCTATACCCCAGCTCTTATATGCATAAATATATCTTTAAAAAAAAAAAAAAGAAGCGACACAAGAGCAATGGTTCTCATTACACAAGAGCTACAGAAGCAAAGTGAGACATCAATCTGTGCTAAGTGTGCCCCATGTTTTTATAGTTGGCAGCTCATTAACAATCAAGAAAAAAATTTAAGATAACAAAAAAAATTTGATGATGAAATCAAGACACTTCAAGTATTTGACATGTCACACTTTCTGCTATCACTATAAAGTCTCACTTATTTTCTTTTGAATGGAAAAATAGAAAACAAAAAATCATGAAAAAGGTCTAGGCTATCATGGGGAATGCTGAACGTTAAAAGGTCCCAAACGTTTTCTCCAAATAGTTCAGGTTTCACTATTACCGCAAAAAAAATTCTCTAGTTTAAAAGTCACCAAAATAAACACCAAATAAATAATCTTACTTCTTTTTCTTTCTGAAGCCCTTGGGTTTCCTGTTTAAGGCTATCCATAACTTCCTTTAATTTTTCTTCTTCTTTCTCTTTTTCCTTCTCAAGGGCATTTCTTCTAGTTGTTGTCTCAGTTATTGTAGTTTCACTTTTGGCAGGTATACTTTTGAATTCTTCAACCTAAAGTTATAAAACAAGTTGAAGTTATAAGAGCAGGAACCTTTATACTATCCAATGTCATCAATACCTAACTTATTTAAATACATTTCTAGGTCTTTGAGATTTTCCTTATAATTAGATTTGATCTAGCTGGCTTTAGCAAATATTCTTTGACTCATTCACAACAATTTCTATATTGTTCAGTCTAATGGTAAAGTTAATTCTATAAATTCTTGGTTCCTTACAAATGAAATTCTCCCTAGTTGGGCAATTAGGTCTGCTTCTGTACCAATTTCAGGCTGTAATTATCTTTCTTCACCTACACGACTATATGGAATTACCTAAGCTATCCTTGATGGTATATTACAACTTTACTCTTTCAGAGTCACTCCTGTAGGACTATTATTTTATTGCATTAATACCTTCTGGTAATAATCTAGTATCTTCATTTGATATCTAAACATTAATGGCTCTGTAGCAGTTACATTTAGTCTGTTCAATTTTGGAATTGCTCTCAAATCTTTATTTTATTTATTCTATTTATCTAATACCAGAAAAGTTGGACATTTTCCAAAACGGCATTCCTCAAACATGGATTCCCATTAAGATCTGGTACCTGGTCAAAAAATATTGTGAGTATATACAACTCATTCTCTTAGGTAACAGGAACAAACACATCCATGAAAAATAATGAAGATTGGATAGGCTTTTTTTTTTTAAATATAACAATTTTTTAAAGATTTATTTATTTATTTATACAAGCACTGGGTACAGTCAGAAGCGCAGGAGGGTGACAGAATTCACCAGAGCCAAAGCGGGGAACAGAACAGGCAGACTGACGAAGTATACTGCTGAGGGGAGCAGCGGGCGGCAGGAGAGGTCTGCGCGCCATGTGGGACCCTAGCCCAGCGGCCGGGTATCAAACTGGTGCTGCAGAGGCTGCATGCAGCTTCGCAGCCCAGGGTTCAATCGCTGCGCCACCAGGGGAAGCCCTGGATAGGCTTTTCAGACAAGAAAATGTAAGGATCCTTTTCTTCCTTTCTTTTTTTAAATTTACATACTTTCCCCATCATTATTCATTCTCCTCTCAGGTGCACTCTCCACAGATTTTTTTGTTTTTAAATTGCGTAACACTGGTTTACAAAAGTATACAAGTTCACACCTCATTTTCATATAAGGGCTTCCTCCCCTCCAAAACCAACCTTTTCTTTATCTTTTTGAAGTTGTTTCTCCAGTTTTTTTGCTTTACTTGTAGTATGCTTCAATTTTTCTCTAACTTGAACATCTTCCAAATCTAGCTGTGTAAATTTTTCTTTGTTCTCCTCAATAAACTTTGTAATTTTATTCAGTTTCCTAGTCAAGCAAAAAAAAAAAAAAAGAAAAAATTACTACTCACTATTTGGGGTAGTTAGATTAACATCTTAAAGTTATGTTATACAAACTTCCTTTCCTCTTCTTTTGTAAAATGTCAACAAAGTTTTTAAAGATAGGATGATAAAACTCTACCAGTTATCAAGCTAATTCTCTCTTAACTCTATTTGAAGAACCTGTTAAAATGTGATTATAAGTTACCTTGCCATCTAAGCTGGATAGGAAACACATTTTTTAGCAACCATGTCTTCGTGTGGAAAATTTTAACATGAAAATAAATTCATTTAAAAAACAAAAATTGCACAGATTAAGATACTGGTATCACTGAATATTGGCACAGAAAAAATTCATTAAAAAAATTATCCAGAACAATCCCAATTAACTAGATTTGTGGACTGTTTGTTTTTTTTTTAATTTATTTATGCATACAGGAACTGGGGTATAGGCCAGAGATGATAGGATTCACCAGAGACAGAGTGGGGAGCAGAACAGGCAGATCTACTGAAATACACTGCTGAGGGGAGCAGTGGATGAGACAGGAGAGGTCTGCTGTGCCATGTGGCTTAGCTCCCTGGCTGGGGATTGAACTCATGCCGCAGTGCTGAGACTTTAACCCCTGTGCCACCAGGGAGGCCCTGGACTGTTTAAGACAACTCTGTAGTGGTTAAATTAAATGCTTGTTCATTTATTTTTTGCTGTGATGTTTTGTTACTGTGTTCTGCCACTAGGGGGTAGCATCCTCTATTATTTTAAGATGACATGTTGGGCCATCTGTTATTATAAACTGGATGCAGGGCAATTAAGATTTTTGCTTCCAAAAGGAAACCATTTTATATGCTGAGATTATTTTATATGTATTATACTCCTGTAAATTTATATACTGACAGTACAAATACATGTAATAAAAATTAACTAAATTGTTTTCAATATTTTTCAAAAGATTATTACTTTTCTACATCTTTTACAGCTTTATTCTTAGCTTTCATTTCATTTGACAGTATACTGCTCTTCTCATTAATTTCTTTGGTATCTTCATGAATTTTTTTCTTTTGAGATTCCATTTCAGCAATTCGTTTCTGAAGATCATAACTAGAGGGGAGAAAAAAGGAATCAGAAGTCCTAAAGTACCATTTCTAAAACTATTTAGAAACTTGAATAAAATCTGCTGTTCCTTAAGTATTCTTAATTATAGTCAATTTACAATTACACCTGCTATTGAAGGAAAAAGACAACTCAGGTGTCAAGGCTAGAATTAGTAAAATAAATTATTGTTTAAAATAAATTAGATTTACCAGTACACAAATTTTAAAAAATATGTGTGAAACTATTAAATATAGTAAATACCTATAATTCTACTTCTTAAGTCAACAACCTTCAATGTTATCTATGATAAACAGCCCTACTTCATGACTTGAACACAAAACTCCCCCCCACCTCATTATATTCCTTGACTATGAGAAAGAGAAGGGCTTTGCTTAAATTTCAGAAATAACTGACAAAGTACTTACATGTAATACTGACAAACATGATTCTTTTTGCTAAATATTTCATTTTCCAAGGTGAGAAATTCAATGGCAATGTTTTTCTCTCCCTCTAAGGCATCCTTTTCCTTTTCCACCATCTTAACTCTGTTTAGCTACAAAAATCAAACATATATAATGTTCAAATAATCCACTTATATGTACAACTGAACTTAAAATATGCCAACATTAGATAAAAACATCCACCTTAAATGTCAGTAAGAAAAACATAAAATTCAACCTAATATTCCATTTACTCAATAATTATGATCTATAATCATGTGAATAAGTCAGTATAATTTAACTCATAAGGAACATTCTGATTTGTAACAAGTCTATAGAAAAGTCACCTTCTCTCCTCTGTGTTCATTTAATATTTCAACTCTCCGACACAAGACTTTAATAGGCTCATTTAGTCGTCCACAACCAATTATATCTTCTAGATACTCAAGCATACCCTCGTCGTGTTCAGTCTGGCCTTTTGGTTTCATCATAGCAATTTGTTCAACTTCACCCTTAAAAAAAAATTTATTATTTCACATTGTGTATGTTTAGCTACATCAATCTTAAGTGAGAACTAGAAACAAAAAAACTCAATGGTAATAAACTACTGAACAATGTACATCAACTTAAACAGATTCAATAAGGGGGGGGGGCTCCCTGGTGGCACAGGTGTTAAAAGTCTCAGCACAATCAAGTCTTATCACCAGCCAGAGTCCTGAGTTTGATTCCCAGTCAGGGAGCTGACCCACATGGCACAGTAGACCTCTCCTATCTCACCTGCTGCTCCCCACTCTGTCTCTGGTGAATCCTCACCCCCTGCAGCTCTGGCCTACAACCCAGTTCTCATATGCATAAATGAATAAAATAAATCTTAAAAAAAAAAAAAAAGATTTAACAAGGTACAACTATTGCTAGTGTTCTCTTAAATGACATTAAGTTTTAATTTTACATAAGGGGACACAAAATGTCTATTTATATATTCTTACATTAACTCATAAAATTATGCCCACAAAGTGAAAGAATCTCCATCTAAGATGTTTTTCAATATAAATAAAAATTAACTTTTCTATTAATCATTATCAACAAGATATTCATGTAATCTGATTTAAAAATTGTAGCAATGTGTTAATAACATAATTAGAACTCCTGTTCTAAAACAAAGCATTCTCTAAAAGACCATTCATGGTTAGAATATAGTAGGAATCCTGCTTCAAAAGTAGCTTATATTATTTTTAAACTTTATAAACTGGTTATTAGTACCAGCTTTCAAAAAAGTACCTCAAACTTTAAGTTTCTAATGTTCTAAAAACAAAAATTACTTATTTTTCATGGTAATAAAAGAAAAAAATCCATAATCAGTAATCTGCAGGGCTGAGTGCCAGTCATTTATTAGTTTGGTGGTTGAGAAAATTCTCTCTGAACATGCTCAGGCAAAAGCTGCTACTGTACTTCGCAGAAGCAGCCTGCGTGTACTCTATGCTACCACAACAGAAGAAAATGGACAGGCAAGTAGAAAAAACACACTCTTTGATTTGAGCAAACACAGCAGATTAAAAAGAACAGAGAAAAACACCACATTAAAAAGAACATGTTATTTTCTCAATTTAAATATTTAAAATACCCATTTATGAACATTAAAAATTTGGACAATGCATTGCATTTACCCCAAGTTTCAACATAATTATAAAAGTTAAAAAAATAAAGATGGGATAATATAGTTTGTGTATGTGTGGCTCATTAATTTTTTTTAAGAATTAAAGCAATTTGTTAAAGCTGCTAAGCTCTTGTAAAACAGAGAAAACCCAAGCAGTTTTTGCCACACTGAAGAACCCACTCATTGTATAAAGTTGGCTAATTTTATACCCAAATTCCCGAATATAACAATTCAGTTACATCTGTACTAGTCTAGCAATACAATTTTTTAATATTTGTATACACATCACTTTCTGTACAACACATGATTATCAAAGTGAAATATTATCCAAAGAGCCTGTTATTTTTCAGATTTCCTATGCAATCTTTAGTGTACTGTGTATGAATTAGTATTTATATAAAATATTTTACTGTGCTTTTAATTATCACTTCTTTCCAAATGTTTGTAGGAATAGTTTAAATTTTAGACAAGATTTAAGCCTAGAAGAATGTCCAAAGTTTTGGATTGTAATAACAGCAGTTCTAGCCAGCCAAGAATCTTATTCCAAGTTTTTTTTTTTTAAATTTAAATGTAGGCAGAGTGTAGTTAACAGTGACACAACTTACATTTAGGGTTAAATAGTCTTTTTTTGTGTTGGGGGGGCTGTGTTGGGCATTGTAGGATGTTAAATAGCATTTTTTTTTTAAATTATTTCTTCACTAAATGCAAGTAGCAACCTCCTCCCCTTCTCCAACTGTATCAACCCAAACTATCCCCAAACAATGCATATGTCCTAGTGGAGTGGATGTAAATCTCCGTAGATGAAAGGTACTGACCTCAATGATGTATTTGGGTTAGTATTTACCATTCAAATAACAAATATCTTATACCTGATTCTAATACACTAATCAAAAAAATTTAATATCTAAGCACCGATGATTTTAAGATGAATGAAAAACTATGCTAGGAAAACTTAACATTTCTGAATCAAATCACCAGTTATTAAGTATTGGAATTTAGTGTTTACAGTTTGCAATGAAACTATTAAAGACATCACAGTTTCCCTGGCCAATTTCTTGAAGTGATGGAATACAGCTATTAGGACATTGTACAGCTCTGGGTAAAGCAGTGATTGTTTTGGTCGTTTGCTCCCTCTCAATTAAAACGAAGGATACTCAGCTATGGTTTCTGTTCATTTTAACAAAGTTGCCCAGTTGAAAAAAATGTTAAAGGGAAAGACAAGGATATTTATAAATTAAAATGTTCCATCACAAATCTCAATAATGTTTTTTCATATAGTATTATGACAATCACTTTTTAAAAATCTACTTATTGTATTATCTTATCAGGACTGCTGAATCAACAGGCAGGAACATTCAGGTCTCTAACTTGTCACTTAACTATTAGGACTGACTGCAATGGCAACCTTGGACCTTTTCTGTGACTGTTCCTTGATGTACCTTTTGCCTGTCTTACCACTTTCTACAATTTATTTTCTTCCTTTTTCCATTTTTGTGGCATTTCATGTACAACATATAGATTCACAGCCTGATTTTTCAGAAAATTTGCCAATTCTATGTGAAATTATAGAATACAGCTTTAATTTAGGACAAAAAGTCCCATATATATTTCAGAAATGAATTTAAAGCATTAACCTGAATTTAAAGTCATACTTCCACATTAAGTAAGACTCAAAGTCACAAACTGGCAGCAAGATTATCCAAAAAGGTTTCAAACTAAGGCTAACATCCAAAATTGCATAGGCTTCCAGACAGATACCTCTAGTTTCTGTAGCTTAAAGCATACTAAACAAGGATTGAAACCATTCTTTCACTGTTACTTATAACAAACTTCATATTTTTAAAATTATGTTCATACTGCATCAGAGACATTAAGCAACTATGGAAAAATGTACGGTTTTTAAGTTTCATAAAAACAGCAAACATACTTCAAAGAGTATATATAAAAGTAAAGGCTTAAAGATCACGTCCTCCAAAATACAGTTGATAACATTTTCCAAATGATGGTCTCAATCCTAACTTACTGAAATGAGTGACACTGATTCAGTTAAACCATTCTTGACAATATAATCTATAGGAAAATGGCTTAAGTATCTAAGTGAAACAAGTATGATGATCTTTACTCTTAATTGAACATGAATTTTAGCAAATTAGGAATCATAGGAAATCAAGTACATAGTTATAGTAGGATTTTTCCTAATAATGTCTGCAGGGTTTTTAAAATAAAAAATGGCTACATGCGGGCCTCCCAGGTGGCGCAGTGGGTTGAGAGCAGCGCTGTGAAGCTGTCCACAGCCTCTGCAGCACAGGTTTGATTCCCGGCTGACCAGGGAGATACCGGCATGGCGCAGCAGACCTCTCCTGTCTCACCCCTTGCTCCCCTCTGCAGTGTATTTAGTCAGCCTGCCTGTTTTGCTCCTCACTCTTTCTCTGGTGAATCCTCTCATCCCCCTGCACCTCTGGCCTGTCCCCCAGTTCTGGTATAAGAATAAACAAATCTTTAAAAAAAAAATGGCTAGGGGACTCCCCGGTGGCGCAGTGGTTGAGTGCTGGGTTGCAAAGCTGCCCGCAGTTTGATCCTCGGCCGCTGGGCGAGGGTTCCACGTGGTGCGCAGACCTCTCCTGCCGCGCCCTCTGCTCCCCTCAGCAGTGTACTCCCCGCTCTGGCTCTGGTGAATTCTCTCACCCTCCCGCACCTCTGACTGTACCCAGTGCTTGTATAAATAAATAAATATTTTTTAAAAATTAAATAAATGGCTATATACATCAAAATTTTATTGCCCAGAATTACAGGACTTTGAACTTTTATTTTGCCTTAACATTCTTTCAATATTCTCCACTTTCATTGTAGTATATTCATCTTCTAATTTTATTGGTTTTTTTTGAGTTACCTAAAAGCCAAAACCCAAAAATTTATTATCTGCCTAAAATAAGTTCATAAATAGAAAGGATAATATGCTTTAGTAAATGGAATGCTTGACATCTGTTCTGACTGCTTAAGGATAATTGCTTTCCATTTCTTGTATAGAAGCTATTGAACAAGTTACTTCTGAGTAACTGAGTTGCTACTGATAACATTAAAATTTCTTTTGCTATATTACAGATTTATTTCTACAGGTTAAAAGATTAGAACCCAAAATTTGTATACCATGCCAAGCTTAGAAGATGTATGTTGGAAAAAGGAAGAGATGGACAGGCAACAAGTTAGACTAAGATTATTTCAATCTCCAAATTACTAAAGAGTAAGGAAAAAAATCTTGATTCTTGTTTTAAATTTTAAGTTAGTCTTTATAATTATAATGTGAAGACAAAAAAACACGTGTAGTTGAAAACTTTGGGGGGAAAAAACCAAACCAAAACTGTAGTTAATAGTTATAGCAGCTTTTTAGGTGTTTACAAAAACATTCCTGAGACAGCAAATCATCTAATACAATTTTGAACCTGAATGAAGCAAATAAACCAAAACTTATTAAATCTAATTTATAAGCCACAGTTTCCATGAAATGTTATGCACAACTAATAAAACCTTATTTGTTGGCACCAAGAGTTATAACAATGGGACATAAACTCTTAAATAGGATATATATAAATGGAGAAATATATAAACATGGACAGCACAATAGTCAAGCATAACCTATTATTTTAGGCAAAGAAATACTTTGTGCCATTAAGGACAAGAAAAGGGATTTAATCATACTTGTATCATTTACAGCATCTTTGTAAATGCCTCATTAAGTACTCATTTGAATGGTCAACTGAAAATTTTTTAAATGGATTCAAATACTAGAAATAATGAATAATCTCCAAATCCAATACACATAACTGGGAAAAAAAAACAACAACACCCAAAACCCAGCCTTTGTGATCTTTTAAAATTTAGCACTTTTTAATTTCAAAATTTTTAATTTAGCTAAATTCAGATTTCTTATGTTGTTAAATCACTACCACTGTCTCATACATTTTATTCAAAGTAATGACATGTCTGGGGGTGTGGTATGCTATCTCTAAGTTCCCAGCTTCCCAAACCACAGCTAATTCTTTTTCTTTTTAAAGATTTATTTATTTATGCATATAAAAGCTGGGGTACAGGCCAGAGTTGAAGGGGTGAGAGGATTCACCAGAGACAGAGTAGGGAACACAACAGGCAGACTGACTGAAATACACTGCAGAGGGGAGCAGCGGGTGAGACAGGAGAGGTCTGCTGCGCCATGTGGGTTGCTCCCTGGCCGGCCGGGGCTTGAACTCGTGCTGCAGAGGTTGCAGATTGCTTCATAGTGCAGTACCTAACCCCTTGCGCCACCAGGGAGGCCCCACCACACCTAATTTTTAAGATAAACATTATCCAGTGGGAGAGAAGGTAACAAAAATCACATTCTTACTTACCTTCTCATGCTTTATGTCTCTAGCGCAGGAGTCTAAAATTCTGATAAGCAACTAAATAAAAATCCATAGAAACCACTGCCACTTTCCCTCACACTTTTAATAAGGCATCATTAGTTCTACCTAGTCCAATCCTGTTTCTTCTTCCTAACAGGTGAATTCCTAAGGTTCTTATCTGTAAATTTAATCAAATGGAATTGAATTTGTTAACTTGGATAGTTTACATTGGTATTAAGAACTTGCTTTAAACAATTTATCACAACACAAAAAGGTTGAGATTACTATGAGAATAATCAACATAAGCAACTTAGATACTTCAGAAGCATATTTTTAATATAAAATTGACAATTCAAACATTATTTTATTTACTTCTTTGGGAAGTTGTTACTATACTTAGCTTCCTTTGTTATTGAATTATGCACAGAGGCTACATCAAGGGGAAAAAAAAGACTCTTACAAGGGTTAAAATGTAGTCTATTTAGATGATTCTTTATACAGGTATAAAACCTGTACTGCTTACTCCAGTATAATAAATAAAAACAAAAGAGAAACACAAATACAGTTTCTTACAGATGGTATCATTACCAAACTTAGCATTAGAAAGGGACAGAACTTTCTACTTATAATCAAACCAAATCCCAGAATACGAAGTTCTATGAAACATTTGATTAAAAAAAAAAAAAACCCAACCCTACAAAGCCTTATTCCCACATTTATCTAAATTCAAATTTTGTTCAGAATTTTGTCTGCAGCTGACTTCCAAACATTCAATTTTAAGGTTGGGATTCAGAAGTATTACAAACATAGTATGTCTGGTAATAAAGATGCTATGCTAATGTAAGTCCAGAATATTGATTTATCCTGTACATATACTATGTATGTCTAAAAGTAATTTTCTTTTCTTAAAGAATAACTGAATACAAATTAAAATGGAAGAGGAGATAACATTTTAAGTGTTACTCGGTCATCCTATTTAAAATTTCAGTATACAAACCAGAATTCCCAAATTATAATCAGCAGCACAAACACTAAAGACTATTTCTACATTATTATGCTCTTGGTGATCTGGATAGGACTCAAGAGAACAAGTCAGCCTCAAAATTAAAAAGAAATCTAACATTTCTTACAAAGTCATATTTTACACTAAAATTTTTTTTCCTCATTAAGCAATCCTGGTAGTTTTACTCAAATAAAAAATGAAGGATTTCTAATATAAATCAACTTAAAACCAGGTACTTAATTTTATATCCCTAAAAAAAAAACAAAAACAAAAAAAACACAACCAACCAAAAAACTAAACAAAACAAAACAAAACCCAACAACAACCAAAAAAACCCCAACAAAACACTGAGACTCTGTGATACTTAAAATGAAAACATCTCAGTTACTCTCTGATCTTCCAAAAGTAGTGGTTCCAGTAGGCTATTATAAACAAGACAAAACCCAGCTTGAGTAAACTTTTATTAACCCTTCTAAGCGACAGAAAAAGATTAAATTAGTTGCTCAAATTTGTCAAATACCAAGTCTACAGTTATTTTCATTTTCTTTTGCTGTATAGTATTATTAGAGGTAAGAATAAACACAAGGAAAAGAATTCTTCAAAAAAAGGAATTTCATTTAAAATGTTTTCTTAGAGGGAAATATAAACAAAAATAATAGTTGCTATATCCCTGTCACGCTAAAGCAGCACAATAATATTGGTGTTTAATATTTATCTTACTACGCCAATATTTACGTGCTGCTAGAGCGGAACAAGTAAGTCCGTTCATACAAAGACAAAATGAGGCTCTGATGATGAATATATAGTTTTGAATGAATATCCTTAAATTTCTAGAGCAGCAAATAATGATTCGCATCTTGTCTATACTATGTAAACCATGATGTGCTGCTACAGTACTTTAAGGCCTCAAAAATACAGGAGTCATCCCACAGGGAAAACCTCTCACCAAACTTTATTGAAGGAAAAAAAAGTAACAAGACTAAAAGCACTTCTGAAGTCTTTAATAAATTTACCTGTAAAATTAAAAATCTGTTATGGTCCAAGTCAATTCCATGGCTTCGAAGAAGATTTCCAACATCCTTAAATGTTTTCTTCTTCCCACTTATGTGATAGACAGAAGTATTATCTCTGTAGGCTGTTCTGGATACATAGAAGTTACTGTTAGGAATGACTTCATAATCATCCCCTTCCTGTTTTCAGGAAAAACAAAACCAGAAAACAATTGTTATTAAGTCATATGTCTGGTTCAAGTATCACTCACTTCATACTGAAACTAATATTATGGATCAAAATCTTCAACAGAAGATGCACACAAACAGGCGACAGTTCTCAGAAATAATTTTAACAAAGAACAGGTATTTTTGCAAGTTGTATGATACCTTCCCTCACACGATCATAAAACAGATCATCAAACCAAACAAAAACCCCACCTATAAAACAAGCCTAAAAATATTTGACTAAGAGTTAATGAAATGGGGAGAGGGGAGAGAAAACCACAGCACATGCAAAATGAATTCACCTAATCATTAAGCCATGTTGTTAGATTAAATTACTAGTCCATTAAAAAAAAAAAAAAAAACAACAAACCTGCAAAAGATGATTCAAGGAAGAAGGAAGTAATGAGGTGATATGGCTTTTTTTCTTTTGCCCGGGGTGTGTGTATGTGTGGAAGAATATGCCATTAATTGAAAGTAAAAAGAATCACAAAGAATTGAGATTTTAAAAAGTCAAAATGAAGTGCAAATCTACTTTAAATCTACGAAAATTTACTTTCCCTTAATATCTGTCATTTTGAAGTTATGGCTTTTAAAATTTACACGAGTCAAATGTAATTAACAAGGAATGGAATAAAATCTGATTTAGTGGAAATCTATGCTCCATATCAAATTGCAAAATAGAAAGCACCAAGAAATAAAATCGATTCCACTGTGTAGATTTAGATTTAGTCTTTTATATTTAAAAAACAAAACAAGCCACAAAAAAACCCAGAAGTTTCTTTCATTATATAATATGGTTCTCTTTATTTTTAAAAACCAGTCATTTTTGAAACTAAATGAATTTCTAAAGTTAATAAGCAGAAGAGGAAAAAATTCAATACCAAAAAACACTCAAAAATAATCTAAAGACATTTTACCTATTATATCCTTTTCCAGAAAACATGTTAGCCTGATCCCTCCCCTGCTTTAACATTTTACCTATTATTATATCCTTTTCCAGAAAACATGTTAGCCTGATCCCTCCCCTGCTTTAATAGTAATTCAAAATGAAACAAATTGAATGTATATTAGATACATTAAATTTAATACAAATTGAAATAATAAAGATGGTGAAATTAGTCACTACATTTTAAAATTTAGGCAATTTATCCAAAAGCAATAAAAACGAGCCCAAAATTCATACTAAAAGAATGCCTATTTGGCACTCAGGATACCAGAACTGCTTAAAGTTTTTATTTCCAAAAAGGCAAACACTATTATGAGTTATTTTTCCTAGATAAAAAATTTAACATTCGCCACCACCACTTTCAAAAGAAAATATGACCACGGAGGTAGAGAAATCAACATCTGTTCTGCTTTAATCATAGACTAATTTTTAGAATCCAAATTAAGTCCAAAAAAAGTGCAAATGTTTTGAAATTCTTCATGCTCCTTACTTGAAAGTTGCAAATAAGCTAAATAGTCAAAAATCCCTTACCTTATCAATTATCTTTTGAAAATGAACTTCTACCGTACAACTCTGAATATCCTTGTGTTCATCAGAATTGTGTATTAGTACAGAGATTTTTTTAGATCTTATTTTTTGCGCTCGATAGCCAAATACAAAAAGCATAGAATCAATAACATTGGACTTGCCACTGCCATTTGGCCCAATAATACAGGAAAAACGCTGTATAAAGAGAAAGAGAAGTTAAAAAGATCACACCAATACTACAGATTTTAATCTACTTAATTTTTAATTTGCAGCAAACCCACAAGTATTTAGTTTTTATTTGTACAAAATGACAAACTAAATTTTCTTAATCACATTCTCTATCACAAATTTCAATATCTTAAGACCATATTCTAATTCTAACTCAGACACTTCAATAAATTCATTCTAACAGAGAAAGTTCTCAAACAAAAAACTCACTAATTCGATTCAGAGAAGAAAAGCTACAGCTTTTATAGTGAGAGGTTCTAAAGATAAGCAAATAAACAGGCTAAATCAGTTGTTAAAAGTAAAGGAACCATCCAACACAAAAGTAAAGGAACATCAAACACATGTTGCAAGGTTAAATACAACAACACAAAAAACTTGAAACATCTAGTGATAAAAACCATTACTTTACAGTAGGTATTAGGATGGTCAAATACCTTATGAAAAGGTCCCAGAACTTTTTCACCAGCATAGGATTTGAAGTTTTGGTTTACAATATGAGTTATCATAAGTCGAGGAGCTCCAGCTTCATTGGTCATTGCTGGAGGCGGGGGAGGAGGGATGCTATTCAAAATCTCTTCCAAACTTCTATTATCCATTTCCTCACTTGGAGTCTCTAAGTGAAAGGAAAGGAAATGGAAAGCAAGGTGGAAAAAGCCTCAATTAGTGTAATCAGTTCCGAGTACATGCTTACTAATCTCTGGAAAGATGTTTTATATGAAACCCAGGAATTCGGATTTTTCACTTAGATACAGCATTATCCCAAACTCATAAACTAATAAAATCATCTTTATCGAAAAAAAGAAATTCATTAAACCACCAGTCACCAAACTCTATAGAATGTACCTCTTTAAGAGTCAAAACACTACATGAGCAAATTTGGGAAAACACAACAACCTGATGCCCTGATGCAAGCCTAAGCAGGTGGATGTATCCTGAGACTCGATCCAACCCTCGGAGGCATCTTTGAACACCAAGAACCTTTACTTTGGACACTCACGAACTCCAGCAACACTGTCACAGCGGAGTCGTTCAATTTCTGAACTCTCAGAAGCTACGGCACCTTCGAGTAAATTATTCTTAAACGCAATTTAAGACAATAAAGGTGACGTTAGGGACAAACAACTTTTCATCCCATCAATACATCGTCGTTACGAAAAGTCAACTTGTTATAGACTGATCGTGCCGATTTCCGCAGAAGCACTAGGCCACAAAGAGAAGGTCAAACTAAAGCCTTTTGCTCACCCCCATGTCCTGAAGCACCGTTACACAGAAACTGCACCAAGAGTCCAATATCTGAAAATCTTATCACTTTCTTGAGCTGCTCCTCAGGGCCAATCTCGAGGCGCCGGGACGTCAGCTCGCGGCCGCTGTGGCCCCTGCACCTCCACCCCGGTTCGGATTCACTTGGGTCTCCCACTCCGCAGCTCGCGGGCGGCGCGGACCCAGCGGGCCTCGCAAGGTACTGGCCCGCGGCGCACGGGCCCACCCGGACCGCCCCGCGCCGCCCCGCGGGGTTGCACTCACCTGCGGCGGCGGGCTCGGACTCCGCGTCGCTGGCCGCACCGTCGGGGCTCTGCGGCCGCCCATTCTCGGCGCGCCGGGCGGTGGAGGGCTGGGCGCCTCGGCGCGGCATGCTCCTGTGCGGAGACCCGGGCAAGTCAGTCCCCGCGCGCGCCGCTCCGGGAAACCCGAGGGCCCGCCGTCAACCCCGCTCCACGCCCGGGTGGGGGAGCGCGGGCGAGGGGAGGCGGGGTGGGGGCCGGTTCTCTACACCGCGGGAGTCGAGCTCGGAGACCCCCGCGCCCGCTCCGTCCTCCTCCGGGGCCGCAGCCGCAGGCGCGCGAGGATACCGTGTCACCTCGGAGCCCGCGACGGCCCCGCGCCCGCCGGGCTGCGGACTTTGGGGGAGTTCGTGCGGGCTCTGGATCCGAACACTCGGCTCGGAGGCAGGAGACTCCGGCCGCGCGCGCCCACGCCTCCCCCGCGGCTGCGCTCAGCGCCGCGGGCTGCCGGGGTGAAGCCCCCTCCACAGCCCAGCCCGGAGCGGGGCAGGCGCGGGGTCTCCTCCACAGCCCACAGGGAAGAACGGCCCGGGGTGGCGTCTCCCGTCCGCACCCCACTAGGGCAGGCGGCGGGACTGGGGTCCCCGCTCGTGCCCTTGGAGTGGGGAGTGCCCTCTAGGAGAGCACTCACGGGCCGCTCGGGGGCCGCTCGGGAGGGGGCAGGCGGGGCCGGGGTTCCGAGGGAGGACTGCGCGACTCGGAGGCCACCCCCGCCCCCCCTCGCCGCGAGCTCCAGGCAGCAGCGCGGGGACAGGCGGCGGCGGGGGAGGGGGGACAGCCCGGCCCGACCGCTCCGGCCCCGCTTCAGGCCTCGGTTCTCCGAGCGCCGCCGCGGCAGGAAGCGGGAGTGGGGCGGCCTCGCCGGGGAAAGCACTCTACCTGCGGCGTGGCCCACTCGGACCAGAGCTGGAAGACGATCGCAAACCCCCACTCCAGCCGGTGTTTCGGCTCCGGGTCCCTCACTCGAAAATGGCGCCTAAAATACAAACTCGAACGGAAATTCGTTACAAATGCGCGCAATGCCTTCTGGGAGGCACCAATTTGAAAAAAAGTGCGGCCATCACCGCCGCCATCTTCTGGCCTTCCAGGCGCATGCGCGAGCTCTTGCTGGCCCACAAGCGACAGTGGACGTTTCTGCTAAGTGGCCAGGAAACGTGGCAGTGTTTTGCTTAGGGCCTACTGCAACTACACTGCTATAAGAATATTTTTTAAAAAATCCTGAAGCGTTTTCAAGAAGAATTAAACATAGGTTCCCGCCCACAGATGGAGGTGGGGCTTCACCATCCAATAATGTCCCTCTAGGAGAGGGCGGGCTCGCAGAGGGGCGGGCTCTCAAGACCCCTCGCCAGGGAGACGCGCGGCGGGGAAATATCGCGGGAAGAGGGAGGGAGTGGGCGGGGCGTGGATCTTTGCGTCTCCATGGTAACGGGAGATCGGGCGGCTAGGCGACCGAACCCACTTTGAGAGCAGTAGCCTCTGCTTTCCTGGGACTGGAGGTAAATCTCCACTGCTGGATGTGGCGAGGGCAGGGTTGGCAGCGGGGGCTGTCACTACTGGGGCCGCCTTCTTATTTTGAGGGTGTGGCGGCGCTCAGCATCCTCATTTCTGTCCCTCTGGGTGCGTGTCGGGGTGGGGGGCGGGGGTTGGGGGGCGTGGGTGGGGGGGACAGGCTGTGGCCTTTGCCTTTGGGATGGGAGAGGGGAAGCCCTGGGCTAGGAAGGAGTGGAGGGGCTCTAGGAAAAGGAGGGGCTCTAGGACCAGAGTAATTAACAATCGTGTAGTCCTTTGTGAACAGGAAACAGTGATTTCGAGTTGGTGTTAGGTCTTGAGTGTCACTAATGAAAGGGGGCTTCGGGTTTTTAAAGTCACCTGACTAAAGTACTCGCCTGGAAGAGAAGGTTCGCGGATGCTGTGCTTTTTTTGTTGTTGTTGTTGCTGTTATGTTGTTGTTTTTTGAGAAAATGATCGACCAGCAAATCTCTCCTAAGTAGCTCTTGTATACATCGCACTATGCAAGGCCTGATAAAGATTTTAAAGCAAGTTTTCCTTTCCTCTTCCCCTCTAGAGAACCTCGTTTTGTTAGTGGGTTTTTAACCCAGAGTTTGTGGATCTCGTGGTGATTAAGCGTCACAGAAGATCGTAACTCCTCTGAAATTGTATACAAAATTCCGTGTTTTGTATTTTTCCGAGTTTCCCCATAACTTTAGTCAGATTCCCAAACGTTGTCCTAGTTGCCCACAGTGTTAACCGCTGGTTGATTTGAATGTCTCCAATAACTATTAAGAATTCTTACTTACTGGACATCGGCAATTTGGAGCCTCTTTTGTTTTTTCTCTTTAACTTTTGCATACTTAAGTCCTGGCATATTAAAGCACCAATAAATCTGCTATATGAATGAATTTACAATGTTATTGTAAGTATTGTGACTCTTGCCCTAGGGAGCAAAAAGTCAAGCTCAGTGATTCTCAAGAAAGGGTCTGGAGGATACTCCTTGCAAGTTTTAGAATTTGGTGAGGTTGGGACACTGGTGTGATTTGAATATGCATTGACTTGATATTATTAATATACCTTTATATTTGAAAATTTTTTTTAAATATTTATTTATACATACAAGACCGGGGTACAGGCCAGATGTGCGGGAGGGTGAGAAGAATCACCAGAGACAGAGTGGGGAACAGAACAGGCAGACTGAGTGAAATACACTGCTGAGGGGAGCAGGGGGCGAGACAGGAGGGGTCTGCAGCACCATGTGGGTATCTCCCGGCTGGGAATCGAAACCACACTGCAGAGGCTGTAGACAGCTTCACAGGGCTGTGCTCAACCGTCTGTGCCACCAGGGAGGCCCTATATTTGAATTTCAAAAAGGGCTTGTTTTCAAAAGACAAAATCTATACAATAAAGTTTAAAGCTTTTGACTGCTAGTCATACCAAGAAGATGTAGTGATTCTCTGAGAGTATCTGAAACTTTCGGATTTTCAAATATTGTAAATAACTATAAATTCCAAGTTGGAGAGCTAACAGCTATGAAAAAAACAAAGGTTAGTTCAAACTGAATGGTGTATATGAGGGGCAGAGCACAATGTAGTAGAGAGATGTAACTGTCAGAATCCCAAATCCCATTAGTTTTTTGTTATAATCTGAGACAATTACCAATCTATGAGAATATTTTTTATAAAGCCAACATATAATACCTCTTTATAGGATTGTTTATGATTATTCATCTAAAACTCGTGCTATTAAGCATTTGCTAGTTCTGTGTTTATGACATTGACCTTATTAGGATATTGCAAAAGATGAGCAATGGGATGTCAAACTAAGGTTAGCTTATGAAGAGTCTTCAAAGTAATGTTAGGGATATGAGATGGAGGAAGCATCTGTTAAGACAATTTTCAACTAAGGAATAATTTGGTTAAAAAGAATAGTTAGCAGTACTTATATGGGATATGTTAAAGACAAAAAGAGACTAAGATTAGCCTGGCTGATCTGGACTGTGCACTCATTTGTGTGGGAGTTGGAAAGTGCCTACACAGTAGACCTGAAAAACTCCAGAGATATTTTGGGGGGAATAATGTATAGCTTTTGTGGATTTTAATGGTCAAGTGTATAAAACATTAAAGTTAGTCAGCTACTATTTTTTGTGAATCCCTGAGTCAGTGATGATTTGATAGGAAAAATAAATCCTAATTTTACTGCCTTTGATAATTGCAGTAAATAATGTAGATCTGATGATTGATAAGAAGGAAATTTTAAATAACTCGGTAAAGGGACTTCTAACTTTAAATGTAGTTAAATCTAACCATGCCCCATTCAAAACAAATGTTTGACTTAAAATAGGTTGTGTAGTGAAGAAAAAGCATAATGAACAACTGCAGAGTAGACTTAAAACTAGAGATTTATGTGTACTATGAAAATAGTACACGGGATAAATAAGTGATTTGAAAAGAGATTAGTGTCATAAGAAATATTTAATTGATGGCTGCCAATACTTTGGCCACTTATGAAATTAAGAGGTCCTAATTGTAAAGAGAAACTGGTGCAATTGGAAAGGAGTAGATTGTAGTAATTTTGGGAAGTATAACCAAGTCTTATCTTTCTGTTTCAGATCATGTACTGACAATCATTATATAATAATTCAGGTGGTCTGAGAAGAGAACCCTAATATTCTGTCCCACAATTGCATACCATAAGAAGATATGTTTATTCTTAAGTTCAAAAAAAAGAATTGGAATTAGAATTAAAGGCCACACTTGCAATTCTTTAAGGTCAAAGTGAAATTTAATTTTCATTAGGGGCCTCCCCGGTGGCGCAGTGGTTGAGCCCTGGGTTGCAAAGCTACCCACAGCCTCTGCAGCGCCGGTTCGATCACCGGCTGCTGGGTGAGGGCCCCACATGGCGCGCAGACCTCTTCTGCTGCCCGCTGCTCCCCTCAGCAGTGTACCTTGTCAGTCTGCCTGCTCTGCTCTCTGCTGTGGCTCTGGTGAATTCTCTCACCCTCCCTCGCTTCTGACTGTACCCCAGTGCTTGTATAAATAAAAAAATAAATCTTTAAAAAAATTTAATTTTCATTATAATAATGTGTTTTATTTTTTAATGTGGTCATATTTGCAGTTCTTTAAATGTAAGGTTAAGTTTTGTTATTATAATAATGGGTTTTGCCTTTTAAAGTGACAGCATTTCATAAAGTGTAAAATTAGATTTGTGGGTAAAAGTTTAAAAATATTAACTAAGTTTTTAATTACTTATAAACATTTAGATTAGTTAGGTATTAACTGATGGATCAAAATGAAAAAATAGGGGCCTCCCCTGGTGGCGCAGCAGTTGAGTGCTGGGCTGCGAGGCTGCCCGCAGCCTCTGCAGCGCTGATTCGTTCCCCGCCCGCTGGCGAGGGTCCCACAAAAAAATAAAAATAAAAAAAATAAACAAACATGAATTTGTGTAGATAATGTGTAACTACTTAGAGAATATTATTTAAAGTTAATAAATTGGATACAGGCACAGGACAGGTAGTAATAAAAACTTTCACAATATAAGCCCTAGAACAGTTATCTTACTGAAACTCTAGCTTAACACAGAAAAAATAGGAAGTGAGGAAGGGGAACACTAAAAACAGTTTAGGTTTTGAAGGTTTTGAAGAGAGAGAAGATAGCACCAGTTGAGAAATATTGAAGAAATGTCCATTCTTGAAGTCTGGAAAGAAGAAATAATTACAGTAGAGTCTCAGATAGGGCCCTCTATATGTAAGTGACAGGAAATCCAATTCAAATTATCTTGAGGGAAAAAATAGCTCCCATAACTAAAAAGTCAGGTGAGTATAATGTATGAGGTAGGAAAGGAAGGATTTAGTGTGCAGACAGACAGCAAGATTTGGTTTCTTTCTTAGCTCTGCTGTGTATTTCATTGTCTTGCCATTATTCTCAGCCTCCTCATAGTGACCTGGCACCACCAGAGCTTTCTCCCCTTGCTATGTAAGGTAGCTACAGTAACTCCAGCTTCAAATTTCTAAAATTAAACACTGGAGTTAAGAAGAATTATTTTTCCCCATTTTTTATTAAATAAAATCCCTGGACTACCTTTGAAGCAGTCTTTGTGCAGATGGATTGGAATTCTCTAATTGACTTAAGTCTGGGTCTCATGCTGTCTCCACCTGGGCTGTAGAATAAAGAGGCAAGAAGAAATTCTTTGTAGCTAGGAAAAGAGTGAAAGATGACAAAGTAACAATTTTCACTGCTTTACGGAATATTTTACTATGGGAGAAAGCATAGTACCTGGAAGATAACTTAGGTAAGAATTCCAACAAGAGTGCAGAAGAGGCAGATAGCAGAAATTGAGAATGGTGAACTCATGAAAATATTAATACATTTTAGGTTTTTTTAAATGCATAAAAAGGAAAACAAAATTGGGCCATAATGCTATCACAAACAATCCTATATTAAATATATACTTGATAAATAAAATACTATGAACATGTTAAAAATTTAAGATAGTACAGAAACGTAAAATTAGAATTAAATCTTCCTTTTGTACCTCATGAAGGTCTCTGTTTTCTTGCATATCTTTCCAGAAAAATTCAATTTTTTTTAAAGATTTATTTTATTTATGCATATAAGAGCTGGGCTTCAGGCCAGAGTAATGGGGAGGGGGTGAGAAGATTCACCAGAGACAGAGTGGGGAGCAGAACAGGCAGACTGTCTGAAATACACTGCTGAGGGGAGCAGTGGGCGAGACAGGAGAGTTCTGCTGTGCCATCTGGGTTAGCTCCCTGGACAAGGACCAAACTTGTACTACAGTGACTGCCTATAGCTTCATAGTGCTGAGATTTAACCCCTTGTGCCACCAGGGAGGCCCCCGGTATTCTTTAGTTAAATACCTAACACTTTTTATTTATGTAAAAGTGGCTGAGTTATATAATACTGCTGTGTTTCTTGCCTTTGTCATTTAACACAGACACCTTTATCAATACATGTAGATTCATCTCATTTTTTAAAAAAAGTTGCAGACCATTCTAGTATATAAGTTGAGTGTGACTCATTTTTGCTAGCTGGTGAATTAAAAGGGTAAATTAAAGATACTTTTTTTAAGCTTTTGAATCACATGATTTATAGATTAGAATTTTTTCAGTCACCTTGCAAAAGGATTGTAAATATAGCTAATAAGAATATTATTAAAGTGAAGCTGGCAAGATACAGCTATAATCATAACTAGACTTGGTAGGAAATGTCAATGCCACAGCATGCACATATTCTCCAGCAAATGCATATAGGAATCAGAGTTGGGTGGAGTTTGGAGATCTTTAGTAATTGAACTACAGTGCATTTCCATTCACAAGCCTATTTACTTGGCTTCTTTTGACTTTGATTCTGTCCCTGAAAATGGTGAGCCTGCCTCGCTGGTCCCTGCCTTACAAAATAACCTTTGCTAATCTGCAAGTGATTTTATGATAACATCAAGCCTTTCTCTACACGTAGGAAGTGTAGAGAGACATAGTATGCCAATCAAAAGTATCAGTTTAGAGGACTGTTAATAAAAATTGATATTTTACAATTTATAAAAGTTTACAATTTTCGGGTAGTCATAAGCAAACCAACAATTTCAACCATTAATGTCAATATCCAAAGGCTAGCCAAATATGCAAATGGCCCAAACAGAACTTCGTATAAAGTGCTTGGGATCAAGCTCTTGTATTTCTTATCAGTACTTCACATTCTTGTTCACTACTCTCAGCTTTTCTATCAATTCTTATCTATTGGAACATCCTTGCTGATAAGTCATGACTTCACTGTTTCCTGCCTAAAATTTTTCTCATTTTGTCAGTGCTTCTGCCTTAGTTTTATTTTTTAATGTAATTTTTCTTTGTTCTTTTTTAAAAAGGATCTTAATCATTTTTAAGTGTACATTTCAGTGGCATTGAGTACATTCACTTACTACTGTCACGTACATTCACCTACTGCTGCTACTATCACATCCATCAAACTCTTCTCATAGTGCAGAACCAAAACTCTGTGTACCCGTTAAATAATAAGACCACCTCCCCTCCCAACCCCTGGCAACCACCATTTGATTTCTTATTCTGAATTTGACTGTTCTAAGTACCTTATATTATGAAGTATATCATGCAATATCTGTCTTTCTGTGACTGACCTACTTCAATGGGCATATATTGTTAACTCTAATTCTTAACATTAACTCAATTCTACTTTCTTGGTTCTAATTCTGTTTCATATATATATTTTCACTCACATATTTACATGTAGATCTGCAATATGGGTGTGTACTCTATGAAACATTTCTAGTTTTTTGACAGTTGTGTAATGAACAGACTTCATATGTTTGATATCTATCATATGTATATATGATATATCTTAAGTAGTTAATATTTCATATATGTGTGTGTGTACACTTATATGTATATGATAAATTCCTATGGCTCGGGGCCTTCCTGTTGGCACAAGGGATTAAGCACCGCACTATGAAGCAACCCCCAGCCTCTGCAACGCAAGTTCGACCGCTGGCCTGCCAGGGAGCAACCCACATGGCGCAGCAGACCTCTCCTGTCTCACCTGCAGCTCCCCTCAGCGGTGTATTTCAGTAGGTCTGCCTGTTCTGTTCTCCACTCTGTCTCTGGTGAATCCTCTCACCCCCCACATCTCTAGCCTGTACCCCAGCTCTTATATGCATAAATAAATAAATCTCAAAAAAAAAAATTCCTATGCCTAGTAGGGATTCTTCACGGAGTAGATTGCTCATATAACACTTTCCTCTTTGAGTTAGTAGTTTCTAATTCAAAATAGGAGCAGATATGTCATAGTTGCATAGTCTAGGTTATTTGCTCATGCGTAGCTGTAGGGAAACAGGAGAGAAAATAATCTGTTTTCTTAAGATGTACAAGACTTGTAGGCAATTCCCCAAACATAGAAAAGGCAGTCAAAGGTGTTAGGGAAGTAGGAGCTTGGGGAACAAACATGTAAGTGACCATTAGGACCATTTTACCTGCCCTTCAATTTATGGGAGTATTATCTTTTTTGTATGCCAATACTGAGTTCTGGGTGTTTTGCATTTGGTTACTTTGATAACAGAAAAATGTTTATGTAACTTTTAATTTTCATTTGTTTAATTATAATTGAAGCTGGGCATTGTTTTATGTTTTTGATTGCCCATTGGCTATCTGTATGTTTCTGTGAACTATTAGTCTGTAAGTGTTTAAAAATAGAAGTACCCTTGATCAAAATACCCTTGATCTTCAAAGGGGAACGTGTTGTCTTGTTATTCTCTGTTTCTATGGTATTGTCAGTCTATCCCTGTCCACTTATTCCTTCTTCTGTGCCTCCAAACATACTGAGGACTATTCTAATTTAAAAGACCTTTATAACTATAATTTTGTTTCTTCCTTTAACTTCCATATTGATAAATACTTAAAAAAATATTTATGCATAGAAGAACTGGGGTTTAGGCCACAGGTGTGGGGGGTAAGAGGAATCATCAAAGACAGAGTGGGGAGCAGAACAGGCAAATTTACTGAAATACACTGCTAAGGGGAACAGTGACAAGACAGGAAAGGCCTGCTGAGCCATGAGTGTGTGGGTTAGCTCCCTGGCCGGGGATCAAACTCAGGCTTTAGAGATGATGGTGCTGAGACTTAATCCTGATGCCACAAAGGAGGCCCCAAATGTGTGTGTGTGTGTGTGTGTGTGTATTTGTACTTTTACACGTATACTTATATACCTTTAATTTCTACACTGTGAGCTAGGACCTACTGACTTTACTTTTCCCCATTCTTTGAACTAATATATACTGTTAACTATATGCAAGATGGTTCTATTTGCAGGGAATGTAGGAGTGAACAAAATAGATAAAAATTCCTGTCCTCATGGTGTGCACATTTTAGAAAGGGGCAACAATAAGTAAAATGTATAGTAGGATCGATGGCTTTAATAGGGTAAAGAGAGAAAGATTTACTGAGGTTACTTTTGGGCAAAGATATGAAGGCAGGAAGAAGAGTAAGCCATGTGGGTATCTGGAGGTAGGAATTCCAGGCAGAGAGTTCATGTACGAAGTCCCTGAAGCAGTAGCATGCTTACTATGTTGGAAGAAAAACATAGAGCTAGTGTGTCTGGAGCCATTTGAGTGAAAGGAAAGAAATGTAGGAGATGAAGGGAGAGAAATAATGGAAATGTCTCCAGAGCTGATGTTGTAGTCCTGTGTCTGAAAGCTGAAAACATAGGCAAATTTTTATGTTGTGGTCTGAAATCAGAATTCCTTTTTTGAGAAACCTTGGTCTTTGCTCTTAAAGTCTTTAGCTGTTGACTGAGGCCCACCCACATTATGCAGAGTAATGTGCTTAACTGAAAGTCTGATCATAAATATTAATCATCTCTAAAAAATAATTTACAGTAACATTTAGACTTGTGTTTGGCCAAACTGGGTGCCCAAATACAGTGTAGCCAACTAACACATGACACCATGATCACATGTGAAGTCCAGATCAACGGGAACTTTGAACACCATTGTAAGAACATTGTAAGTACTCTGAGTGGATAGTAAGCCATTGTAAGATTTTGATTAGAGAAGTGCTATGATCTATTTCAAAACAGTCAACATGACTGATATTGTGAGCATAAATTGTAGAGGAACTGGGAGACCAATTAGAAAGTGCTTGTTATTCAGGCTTATAGATGATGGTACCTTGGCACTGGGGGTCATAGCCATGAGGATGGTGAATTTTCAGATATTTTGTAGAACCAGATGTTTTTTCCCACAAATTGAATTTGGGATGTGAGAGAACAGTTAGTGATGATTCTAAGGTTTTTAAACTGCCACTGGGATTGCTATTTACTGAGGTGGGGAAGGTTCTGGGAGGAGCAAAGTGAGAGGAAAGATCAGGGATTTGATTTAGATCTTTTTTTTTTTTTAAAGATTTATTTACTTATTTATATAAGCACTGGGTACAGTCAGAAGCGCGGGAGGGTGAGCAGAACAGGCAGACTGACGAAATACACTGCTGAGGGGAGCAGCGGGCGGCAGGAGAGGTCTGCGCACCATGTGGGACCCTCGCCTGGCAGCCGGGGATCGAACCGGCGCTGCAGAGGCTGCGGGCAGCTTGGCAACCCAGCGCTCAACCGTTGCGCCACTAGGGAGACCCCTTGATTTAGATCTTAAGTTTGAGATACCTGCTGGATAATCAGATAGAGTTGTTCAGTAGTTAGATATAAAAGTCTGGGGTTCAGTGGAGAGTTCTAAACTGGATATATGAATTTGGGATTGTCACTGTGTAGTCAATATACTTAAATTTCTGTTAAGGCAGGAAACTGGGTGAGATCACCATGGCAGTAAGTACAGATGATTAAACCCACGGTTAAAGGTTGGGGATATTAAAAGAAATGAACATTTATTTATTCCCTTTATATCTCTGAAATATCTTTCCCTCACTAAACTGCCAATTAAAGTAAATCCTAACACTAACAGGATTGGAAAGGAATTCCTCAGAGTAGCATATGCTCTTAGCAAGCTTGCCTCTTCTTCCCTTATATATCAACTGCCTATGAGACCTATTCCAGGAGAAGACTACAATTTAAATGGATAGCACCCTTCCATTATGAGACCATTGGGAATTTTCCATCATACCTTTTATATCCCTGTTTATCTTATACTCCACATATAGGACTCTTCATTCCCTGTATTAGCTCATTATTAAGTTAAACTGCTGATGAAATAACTTAGCATGGTAAAACTTCGTTCTGTATCACTTAAAAGTATATATAGGTGATTCAGGCCTTATATGACCCTCCACCAAGTCACTTTCTGTCTTGTTGCATGACCTTGATGGCATTGCGGGAAGAGTGTTACTCTTTTTCAGTTTGTTCAACCTCCATCCTGACAATCTGTGTTTTTTTTTTTTTCAGACTATCTACACTAACCGTTTAAAAATAAAAGTCGGATCATATCACTCTTGCTCATAACCATCTACTGACTTCTTAGTGAAGCTTTTATTATAATTTCCAAGCCACTCTGTGGCTTTCAGTTCCCAATTTCCTGCCACTTCACTCACTGTTTTAGCCATACTGTCCTTCATGATCTGCTTAGCCTTAAAAGGATTACTGACTGTTGTATTTAATAGAGTTTGAAGGACTAAGTGTAGGACCAGGAAGATCAATTCTGAGGTTACTGCAGTAATGTAGGCAAGGAGTGATGATGGCTTTGGACTACGAAGGAGATGCTGAAAAGTGGCCCGATTTGGAGGATACTTGGGTAGTTGGACTGTCAGAGTTTGCTAGGCACATTTTTTCCCTCTTTAGCTCCATGAATGTCTTCCCCCAATAAATTAAAGACAATTTGTAAATGATTTTTAATAGCAAATGCATAATTATTCCCCCCTGCTTTCTAGATAAAGTTGCAAAATAGAGAAAGTTATCTATACTCTAGAACTTTCTATTATCGCTTCCCCAACCCTTATGCCTCCCAAATACCGCTGCCTTTGAGCAGATCATCCCTTACTCCCATCAGCCTAATAAATTTTAAGAATAAGTGAAAAAGTGCTTTGGCACCTTGCGGATCTAAAATTCTTTCTGAATTCCAGGAATGAGAAATTATCTAAAGGAGGCCTACTGAATCTGTATTCAAACACCTCCTTTGATATGGTTAGCAAAAATTTTCCACTTGGTGCCAAGTTCTTTTTTTTCTTTAGTTATACTTTCATTTAATCTTTTTCTTCTTAGGTTTGCAATAATACTCCTGTAACTATAAATGGGATTCAGACAATTGAGCATTTTCTTGATTTGTATCCTTTTTTTTTTTAAGATTTATGTATTTATTTATGAATACAAGAACTGGGGTACAGGCCAGAGGTGTAGGGGGTGAGAGAATTCACCAGAGGCAGAGTGGGGAACAGAACGGGCAGATCTACTGAAATACACTGCTGAGGGTAGCAGTGGGCGAGACAGGAGGGGTCTGCTGTGCCATGTGGTAGCTCCCTGGCCAGCTGGGGATCTATCAAACTCGTGCTGCAGAGGCTTTGGATAGCTTTATAATGCTGTGCTTAACCCCTTGTGCCACCAAGGAGGCCCCATCATGATTTTTTTAATATAGCTTGTATAAGGGATTTATTACCTCTTTCTTAAATAATTTACTTATTTTTTTCCCATTGCCACTGCAGTGAACATATTTGTTTCTCAGTGTTTTTTTCCCACAATAGACTATAACCTCAGATTGGACCTCTAGGTTGATGTCATCACATTCCCTTTTAGGTTCCCTAGTTAAAGGCCATTAAAATTTTATCTGAACCCTGAATCAGAATTTGGGAATTTATTCTAATGTTTATTCTATTGAGTAGGACCAATAATGACCTGTCATTGAGGGGCTCCCAGTTTATAGAATCTTATAATTGGGCCTCAGAACACCCTTTGGAAATTATTTACCTACCCAGGTTTAATGGTATTCTGTATTTGTATGAATGTTTCAGGCAAGTTGTAGAGCACCTTTGAAGTTCAAGGCAAGGCCTCATTCACCCCTTATGCAGGACTAGTACACTGACTAGTTTTCTTCCTTTTCAATTTATTTGATGTCAGCGGAATTGAAGGAGTTTCACTGTTCCTTGCTTCTGTTTTTTTGTGTACATGTGTTTGTTTTTAATGCATATTTTATATTTCCCCCCTTTTATTTTTATAGTGAATGTAATCAAACAGCATTTAAAAAGTTTGCTGAGAAGTGGAGACATGAGACTGAAGATATCGCTTTTAAAAGAACCGAAGCATATCCTTTTAATACAAGTCCTATTGTGATCATCTTACTGTAGTAAAAGTTTTATTTTGTATGCTAGTTGGAGAATTGTTTTTTCATGCCTTTTTAATGGTAGTTTAGCTAAATTGTTTCTGAGATATTTGAGATAATATGTTACAGGTAATTCTCTAAAGCATACAGTTTGCTCAAATTTTATTCCAATTGTTATTGGCCTTTTTCTTGTTCTACATAAGTATAGTCCAGTAGGATCTTAAAGAGAATCTTTTTTAACCAGATTTCTTGGCTGGTTTGACCTGGTGTATTTTCATTGGATTCTACCCTAGTTCTTCATACTCAGGATAACGTGGAAGACAAACTGGGGAAATTTGGTTAGATCTTTATTATTTCACATGGGCCCATGGCAATTATAAATATTTTCTCAAACACAAGACCCTATATTTTGTTTGAAAGAATTCTCATATATGTGTTTGGACAATATGATTGGGTCCTCTACCTTCTTTCTTAGTTACTTGGACCAGTACCTCTTAAAAGTATCATCTGCAGACTTTATTGGAGATCTGGGATCAGATGAGTTCTGAATATTACAATCTCACTTTATTATCTATTTGTGCAAACTCTTAAGATATTCCTATAATTTTTAAGTTATTTGCATAGTCTATCACATTTTGAAGTTTTTTTTTTTTTAATGGTAGTTTTTTTTTTTTAAAGATTTATTTTTTATTTATGCTTACAAGAACTGGGGTATGGGCCAGAGGAGAGAGGATTCACCAGAGACAGAGTGGGAAGCAGAATAGGCAGATCTGCCAAAATACACTGCTGAGGGGAGCAGCTGATGAGACAGGAGAGGTCTGCTGCTCCATGTGCATTAGCTCCCTGGCAGGGGATCTAACTTATGCTGCAGTGGCTGGGGATAGCTGGAGATTGCTGAGACATTAACCCCTGCACCACCAGGGGTTAAAAAAAATCTTACTAACATCCCAGAATAATTATGGCACATTGTCTTGTTTTCCTTGGAAAGAGTTTATTGGTTACTCAGATAAGCCAATAAAAACCTTTGGTGAGAAAAGGAGGAAGTAAAGTGATTATACCATAACAATGTCGAGAATGTCGAGTAATATAGAAATCTAGATATGAGCAAGAGAAAATATTCATTGTAAATGACACTCTGATGGGGGAAGTAGGGGCCACTTAGCTCCTTTTTTCTTTATAGGGGCCAAAAATTTGAGTTAAAGTAAAAATTTTGGGTTTATATCATATCCAGCATTCTGTGCCTTGTAGATCCACTAAGTTGTCATTGAATTATTTCTTGAATTTATTGTCAAAATGTTTGGTAAGTGTTTTGTTTCAAGCAGTAGGTCTTTTCCTGTTTAAATTGATATTATAATGTAAATTTAAGCATGTACTTTACTGTTATGATTTCAGTTTTCTTTTAACACCTAATTTTTTTTACTTATCAAAATAATACATGTTTATTCTAATTTAAATGATACTGATATATGTAATAAAAAGAACATAGTTTCCTTTTCTCTCTATCAGTTTAGTGTAGATCCTTTTATACCTTTTGGACTATTAGGTGTCTTTTTTTTATCTTTTGGCCTTGTTTATGGAATATTTTATAACATATAACTTAAAAATTTTTCATCATGAAATCTTTTTTTCTCTCTTTTGGCTTCTGGGTCTTTTATCTTGCTTTCTATTCCTTTTTTTTTTTTTTTAAGATTTATTTATTTTTATAAGCATTGGGATACAGGCCAGAGGTGCGGGAGGGTGAGAGAATTTACCAGAGACAGAGCAGGGAGCAGAACAGGCAGATGGACCATAATACACTGCTGAGGGGACCAGTGGGTGAGACAGGAGAGGTCTGCCGTGCCATGTGGGAACCTCCCTGGCCAGGTGGGAATCGAAACTGCGCTGCAGAGGCTGCGGACAGCTTCATTGCGCTGCGTTCAACCCACTGTGCCCCCGGGTAGGCCCTCTTCCTTTCTATTCTTACAACTGTTTTTGACACTTATTTTCCTTCCTATGGAAAAAAATATAAAAATGAAAATGAAAAATACATTTAGAAACTTGGAATGTTTGATCCTGTTTTATTTCCTCCTAAGCTACATCTAAAAATCTATTTATTATAAGACCTTTGTATCTTGTATCTCCTTAACATAGTGTCACATCAAGAATTAGTAAGCTGTGTGGGCTGGACTACTGCCGAAGAACTGTATTCATGTAGTGATGATCACCAGATAGTGAAGTGGAACCTGTTAACCAGTGAAACAAGTCAAATAGTAAAACTTCCTGATGATATTTACCCAATAGATCTTCACTGGTTTCCAAAAAGTTTAGGCGTAAAGAAACAGACTCAAGCAGAAAGCTTTGTCCTCACAAGTTCTGATGGTAAGTTTTAAATAAATATATGTATTCAATTGAATTTTAAAAACATAATATATTAGTTTGACTTATTCTTTCCATTATTATACAAAATTGATATTTGTGGGTCTTCATACATTTATCCACACATTTTATCCATTTTCTATGTAGTCACTTGGTTTGTGTTTTGACTATAAAACTTGTCATGAAAGATTAATAATGAACGTATATCTTTGATTTTCCTTTTTCTTTGCTCTCACCAGTTTTTAAGCCCTTATTAGTTTTTTCTCATTCTTCAATTTACCTTTACAACATAACCACATTAAAAAAACATGGATATAACTGTATAATGCCTATTAAATGTACATACTGCCTATTAAATGTAGCCTTTATTTTGTAGTGCATGTAAATTTCTTATAAACACTTTTGGAAAGTTATTTGATTTGACCATAACTTTATTATTGGTGACTAGAAAGCATGACTTTTGTAATTTTTTTGAATAAGCTACCTGAAAGGGTTGTTTTCTCCACCACCATCCCTTACACCTTTTTGAGCCTTTCTCCCTACCCTTGCCCTCTTAACCACTAAAACCTCATTTTTTTTAACATCTGCTAGTTTTTTCAAGGTTTTTCTTTTGTCATATCATCTGCGATGTAGATATCCAATGTTAGTCTTTGTCATTCTGTCTTGCTTCACTATATATAATGCTCTTGAATGCCTCTATTTTGCTGTAAATGATACCATTTAATTCTTACTTATGGCTGAATAGTATTCCAGTGTGTGGATATAATGCATTTTCTTAATCCAGTCCTCTATCAATAGGTAATTAATTTGTTTCCACATTCTAGCTGTTGTAAATAATGTTGCCAGAAACATTGTAGGCAATATAATTACTTGAGTTTATAGCATCATGCCCCAAAGTGGGGTTGCTGAGGGGCCTTCCTGGTGGCACAGGCAGTTGAGCACAGCGCTGTGAAACTGTCTGCAGCCTCTGCAGTGCTGATTTGATCCCTACTGGCCTCGGAGCAACCCACATGACAAGTAGACCTCTCCTGTCTCGCCTGCTGCTCCCCTCAGCAGTGTATTTCGTCAGTCTGCCTGTTCTGTTCCCTGCTGTGTCTCTGGTGAATCCTCTCACCCTCCCACGCATCTGGACTGTACCCTGGCTATTGTATAAATAAAATAAATCTTTTAAAAAAAAAAGATGGGGTTGGTGAGTCAGAGTATTTCCATTTTTTAGTTTTAGTTTTTTTTTTTTTTTTTTTAAGATTTATTTATACAAGCACTGGGTACAGTCAGAAGCGCGGGAGGGTGAGAGAACTCACCAGAGCCAGAGTGGGGAACAGAACAGGCAGACTGACGAAATACACTGCTGAGGGGAGCAGCGGGCGTGGTGGGGGAGATGTGCGCTCCATGCGGGACCTTCGCTGGCCGGGGATCGAACCGGCACTGCAAAGGCTGCGGGCAGTTTCAACCTCTGCGCCACCGGAGAGGCCCCATATTTAGTCTTTTAAGGAAATCCAGATTGCTGCACCATCTCCCATTAACAGTGTAATTGGGTTCCTCCTTGGTGTTCCTCCCAGTGGTTGTTCTTGCAGTCATTTTAATATGTGCCATTCTCACAGGTGTGAGATGTTTTATTGTGGTTTTATTTGCATCTCCCTTACTAAAAGTGATGTTGACCATTTTTCCATATAGATATTGACCTTCTGGATATTCTCTTTGGTTAATTGTTCAGATCTGGTGCTCATTTATTAATTGGGTTTTGTTATTTTTTTTTTAAACTATTTATATAAGAACTAGGGTACAGGCCAGATGCACGGGAGGGTGAGAGGATTCACCAGAGATAGAGCAGGGAACAGAAGAGGCAGACAGATGAAATACACTACTGAGGGGAGCAGTGGGCGAGACAGGAGAGGTCTGCCATGCCATGTGGGACCCTCGCAGGGCTGGCCAGGATCGAACCAGCGCTGCAGAGGCTGTGAACAGCTTCACAGTGCTGCGCTCAACCGCCTGCACCACCAGGGGAGGCCCAAGGTTTTGTCATTTTTAAAATGAACACATTTTTTGTATATCTTGGGATATTAACCCCTTATCTGTTACATAATGTCTGAATATTTTCTTCCATTCAATATAATGTCTTTTGAATCTACTTACATTTATCTTTCTCTGTGTAAAAGCTTTTTAATTTGAGGTAGTCCCAGGTATTTATTTTTGCTTTTATTTCCTTTGCAGTGGGGATTGAATCTCCAAAAAAGTCTTTATTTTTGATGTAAGAAGACAGATCGCCAGTGTTTTCTTCTCTGTATTTTATTGTTGTCTGTCTTACATCCAAGTCTTCAATCCATTTTGAGGTTTTTTTTTTTTTTTTTTTTTTTTTGCATGGAGTTAGAGAGTGATCCAATTTCATTCTGTCTTATGTTGCCATCCAGTTTTTCCACCACCATTTGTTAAAGAGGCTCCTTTTTCTATTTTATGGTCATGGCTCCTTTGCCATAAATTTATTATTAATATATGTGTGTTTGTTTATTTCTGGGGCATTCAGTTCTGTTCCATTGAGCCATGTGTCTATTTTTTTCCAATACAATATTTTTTAAAAAAGATTTATTTATACATTCAAGAATTGGGCTACAAGCCAGAGTTGTGGGTGTGTGTGTGAGAGGATTCACCAGAGATAGAGTGGGGAACAGAACAGGCAGATCGACTGAAATACAGTGCTGAGGGAAGCAGTGGGCGAGTCAGGAGAGGTCTGCCGCCCCATGGGGGTAGCTCCCTGGCCAGGGATTGAACTGGTGCTGCAGTGGCTGCGGATAGTTTCATAGGTTACGTCTTAGCCTCTTGCACCACCAGGGAGGCCCTCCAATATAATATTATTTTAATTACTATTGCATTATATATAGTCAGGAAACATGGTACTTCCACTTCTGTCCATTTTTTTGAGGATTGCTTTAGCTATTACTTTAGTATCTTGTAGCTTCATATTAATTTCAGTGAATTTTGTTCTATTTTCTAAGAATATCATTTGCATTTTAGTGGAAAGTGCATTAAATCTACATAATGCTTTTAGTAGGATAGTAATTTTGATTATATAGTTTCTTCCCATCCATGAGTATGGAATATCTTTCCATCTTTTTATGTCTTATTCCTTATCCTTTAGTAGAGTCTTAATGGTTTTCTTTTTTTTAAAGATTTATTTATTCATGCATACAAGAACTGGGGTACAGGCCAGATGTGCAGGCGGGCGAGAGGATTCACCAGAGACAGCAGGGAACAGAACAGGTAGACTGACTGAAATACACGGCTGAAGGGAGCAGTGGGCAAGACAGGAGAGGTCTGCTGTGCCCTTGGGCATCTCCCTGCCGTAGGGGATTGAACCCGCCCTGCATAGTCTGTAGACAGCACTGCACTCAACTACCTGAGCCACCAGGGCGGCCCAAGTCTTTTTTTTTTTTTTTTTTTTTATAAATTTTATTGTTATATTCCCCATACAATTGCAGCCCCCCATTCTGACCCCAATCCCTCCCCTCCCGCCCCCGCCCCCCTAAAAGTGTCTCTGGTTCATAGTTTTTTGTTGATTTTGATTTTCACTTTCTTATAGTTATTCATTTTCCTGGTCCCTTATTTAAGTTTTCTAGATTCCTGCTATGAGTGAGACCATCCGGTATTTTTCTTTTTCTTTTTGGCTTATTTCGCTGAGCATGATCCCTTCCAGCGCCATCCATGTTGCAGCAAATTGCATGTGTTTATCTTTTTTGAATGCTGAGTAATATTCCATGGTATATATGTACCACATCTTCTTGATCCAGTCATCTATTTTTGGGCATTTGGGTTGTTTCCAAAGCTTAGCTATTGTAAACAGTGCTGCTATAAACATAGGGGTGCAGGTGTTCTTTGGAATTGATGTTTCTGTGTCCTTTGGGTAAATACCTAGGAGTGGAATTGCTGGGTCATATGGAAGCTCTATGTTTAGTAGGTCCAGAAATCTCCACACAGCTTTCCACAGTGGTTGGACCAGTTTGCACTCCCACCAACAGTGCAGAAGAGTTCCTTTTTCTCCACACCCTCGCCAACATTTGTTGTTGCTAGTTTTTTTAATATGTGCCATTCTCACTGGTGTAAGATGGTATCTCATGGTAGTTTTGATTTGCATTTCCCTGATGACAAGTGATGTTGAACATTTTTTCATCTGCCTGTTGGCCATTTGCATTTCCTCTTCAGAGAAGTTTCTTTTAAGCTCTTCTGCCCATTTTTTGACTGGATTATTTTCTTTGTTGTTGTTGAGTCTCATCAGCTCTTTGCAGATTTTTGTGATCAGTCCTTTATCATTAGTGTTGGGTGCAAAAATGTTCTCCCAGTTGGTGGGGTTTCTCTTTGTTTTTGTTATTGTCTCTTTTGCTGTGCAAAAGCTCTTTAATTTGATGTAGAATATGCATTGGAGCAAAGAAAGTTTGTTCAATAAATGGTGCTGGGAAAACTGGGTCGCTACATGCAAAAGAATGAAGCTTGACCACCACCTCACACCATACACAAAAATCAACTCAAAATGGATTAAAGAACTAGACATAAGACCTGAAACCATAAAATATATAGAAGGAAATATAGGCGAAACACTACGTGATTTGCACATCAAAGACATCTTTACAGACACATCACCCAAAGCAGTGATAGTGAAGACAAAGATAAACAGCTGGGACTACATCAAATTAAAGGGCGGCCCAAGTCTTAATGGTTTTCATTGTGTGAAGTCCTTTACTTCCTTGGTTAGATTAGTTTCCAGGTATTTGATTCTTTTTGATGTGATTGTGAATGGAATAATTTTCTTAATTACTTTTTCTTCTCCCTCATTTGTATATTAAAATTGTACAGATTTTGTAAGCTGTCATATTTCGTGTTCCCTTATTATTTCTTTTTTTTTTTAAAGATTTATTTATTTATTTATTTATTTATTTATTTATTTATTTATTTATTTATTTATACAAGAACTGGGGTACAGGCCAGATGCATGGGAGGGTGAGAGGATTCACCAAAGACAGAGCGGGGAACAGAACAGGCAGACAGATGAAATACACTGCTGAGGGGAGCAGCGGGCGTGACAGGAGTGGTCTGCCACACCATGTGGGACCCTCACTGGCCAGCCGGGATTGAACGGCTCTGTAGAGGCTGTGGACAGCTCCACAGTGCTGTGCTCAGCCACCTGCGCCACCAGGGTAGTCCTCCCTTATTATTTCTAATAGCTTTTTTTGGTGGAGTCTTTGGGATCTTCTATATGTAGTTTCATGTTGTCTGCAGACAATGATGTTTCACTTCTTTTCCAAGGTGGATTTCTTTTATGTCCTAATGTTATCTGATTGCTCTAGCTAAAAGCGCTAATACTAAATTAAATAGATTTGGTGGCAGTAGGCATCCATGTTTTGTTTCTGATCTTCAAGGGAAAGCTTTCAATTTTTCACTATTAAGTATTATAAATTTATGATAAATTCTTACTATGTTGAGGTAGGTTACTTCTGTTTCCATCTCATTAAGAGTTTGTCATAAATGGTTGTTGAATCTAGGCAAATGCTTTCTTTGCATTTGTTGGTATTATATGATTTTTATATTTTCTTTTATTGATATAATGTATTACATTGGTTAATTAATATATATTAGGTCATCCTCGCATCCCTGATACATCACTTGATTATGATGTATAGTCCTTGTAGCGTATAGTTGAATTTGAAATGTTAGTATTTTACTGAAGATTTTTGCATCAATATTCATTGGGGATATAGGCCTGTGGTTTCTTTTCTTGCGCTGTCTTTGGTTTGGGTATTAATATTGCCATCATAAAGTATATTAGGGAGCATTCCCTTTTCCTGGAATTTTAAAATAATAAAAAAAATAGAATTTGTTTTTAAAGCTAGACCTGAGCTTTTGGTAGGGGGAGATTTTTGATTGTTTCAATTTATATGACTGTGATTGATTTCCTTAACTCTGTTTTGGTTCAGTCTTGGTAAACTATATTTTAGAAATTGGTCCATTTCTTCAAGGTTATTGAATTTATTGATATATAGTTATTCATAGTAAGCTTTTATGATTCTCTGTTTTTCTATGCTATCTGTGGTAATGTCTTCTCTTTCATTTCTAATTCCATTTTTTGATGCTTTCTCTCTTTTTTTTGCTAGCCTACCTTAGAGAGTTATTAGTTTTGTTTATTTTCTCAAAGAACAAACTTATATTGATTTTTGTATAGTCTTTTTATTTTTATTTCATTTCTTTCCACTCTAGTTTTTATTATTTCCATCCTTCTACTAACTGGGTCTTGTTTATTCCTCTTTTTCAGAGTGCCTTAAGTGTAATACTAAGTTTTTTATTTGGGATTTTTTTGCTTTTTAATGTTGGCCTGTATTGGAATTATCTTTCCTCTTAAAGATCATTTTTACTGCATCCCTTAAATTCTGACTGCTTGTTTCCGTGTTTTGATTAGTCTTAAGATATTTTTTGATTTCTACTTTAATTCTTTAATCCAATAGCTATTAAGCAGAGTGTTTTTTAGTCTCTATGTTTTTAAGTTTTTCCCTTTTTAAAAATAGTTGTTTTCTAGCTTTATGGGATTATAGTTAGAAAGAGTACTGGGTGAGGATTATAATTAAGACAGGGTCAAAAGCCAGGAATTATTCTCTTTGCCTTTCAAGCATGGAGCCTTACCCATGGGCATTCATTCCAGTTCTTAAATTCTGGGTTTTTCAAGTTCTGGTTAATGCTGTCTTGGCTTTGGACAGGGGTAGGACAGGTGTTTCATATTATCACAGGCACAGGTTGGAATAATAGTCTCTTTATGAGGAATGTAGGTGATCTGAGCTAGGTACCCCATATCACCCCCATTTCAGACTCCAGTTATTCTTGTTTGAGAATCACAGGCTCAAGTTGACCATCACTAGTCTGTATCTTTACCCCTAAGTTCACCAGTGCGACATTGTCTGTCCTGCACTCCAACTCTATGTACCCCTTCTCCATTATAGACCCTAGGTTTTAAAGCCCCAACGTGAGCATATGCCCCTGAATGAAAAACAGCAGAGAAGTTCTATATGGTATCAGTATCTGCCTCTCCCTTTCATGGGTTGTACTGACCTGGCATGACTCCAAACACAGTTTAGTTTTTCCTTCTTTTGGCATTCTAGAGCTCTTGATGCATATACTAGTCATCCATTTGTCATTCAAGGGTCATTGTCTTTTTTGTGTGTGCAAATTTTTTTTTAAAAAAGATTTATTTATTTATACAAGAACGGGGTATAGGCCAGATGCGCAGGAGGGTGAGAGGATTCACTGGAGACAGAGTGGGGAACAGAACAGGCAGACTGACGAAACACACTGCTGAGGGGAGAGCAGCAGGCAAGACAGGAGAGGTCTGTCGCACCATGTGGGATTTTCGCCGGCCAGCCGGGATGGAACCCACGCTGTAGAGGCTGCGGACAACTTCACCAGTGCGGCACTCAACCGCCTGCGCCACCAGGGAGGCCTGTGTGTGCAATTTTGTTGTATATAATTGGAGGAGGTGAGCCTAGTGTCTTTGCTCTGTTGCCATCTTGGTGGTTGACCATTTGTTCTAATTTTAAGGAAATGTGTTAATTTTCTTTGAAATCTTATCTACTGTGTCATTTAGGAGTACATTCATCAGAAGTAGTACAAACTTTTTTGGCTAACTATGTATGGACAGTTTTTTTGTTTTTTGGTTCACTTAGCTCCAGGGATAGATCTTCAAGCACAGCTGCATCATGCCCCAGTGCTCACCATCTCTTGCATAGGTTTCCCCTACATGATGAGCTTGATGGCAGGTATGAGCTTCAGGTTCATTATACTAGAAAAGAAACAGCACAGAGAGTGCTTCTTCCTCAATATCTCTTGCATGCCAGTTACAGAGAGGTTTTTGCGTGAGCCTGAGTCATGTGTCCGTCACTGAGTGGATCACTTTTTTTTTTTTTTTGTGGGACCCTCATCGGCAGCCGGGAACGAACCAGCGCTGCAGAGCCTGAGGGCAGTTTCGCAGCCCAGCGCTCAACCGCTGCGCCACCAGGGGAGGCCCGCTGAGTGGATCACTTTTGTTAAGAGAAGGGACACTGATCAACTGTGTAAGGCAGGTCTTGGGCTACCTGCCTAAGGGAAGGAAAGAGAACCAGGGTAGAGCTGCTGTGGTAAATGATAGAATCAGATCTAGATCTTTTACAAATAGGACTTAATGGCATTTTTTAAAACCTTATTTTTATGAATCTTGATTAAAAGAGATGTTGTGTGAACATACTTACATAGTGCCTGACTTTGGAACACTGACTCTGAACCACAGCTAAAATTTAGTAGACATTAAATGATAAATGAAGGGTTGTATTTTTTAGAAAAGACTTTTAATTTTGCATTTACAGAAAGATTGCAAGAATTATACAAGTAACTCCAGCATATCTTTTATCCAACCTCATTGTTAACATTTTGTCCCTTATACTTTATCATTGGCTCTTTCTTCTTGTTCCTTTCTCTCCCTTACGCCCTCTCTCCACCTACACTTTTTTCTGAAACATTTGAGGATAATTTCTAAATATGCCCCTTAACCAAAAATACTACTGTGCATTTCCTAGCAATAATGATTTTCTGTTACATAACTATAATACATTGCTCAAAATCAGGAAATTTTACGTTTTTGCAATACTGTTACCTGATCTTCATATTCAAATTTTATTAATTTTTCTATAAAAATTTGTTTTTTCTGTTTTGTTTTTGCTTTTATCATATCTTCTAGCCTCCTTAAATCTGGAGAAACTACTCGGTATTTTTTTTTAAAGATTTATTTATGTATATAAGAGCTGGGGTACAGGCCAGAGGTGTGCGGGGTGAGAGGATTCACCAGAGACAGAGTAGGGAACAGAACAGGTGGATTGACTGACATACACTGCTGAGAGGAGCAGCGGGCAAGGCAGGAGAGGTCTACTGCACCATGTGGCTTGCTCCCTGGCTGGCTGGGGATTGAACTCATGCTACAGAGGCTGTGGACAGCTTCATAGGTTGCGTCTTAACCCCTTGCACCACCAGGGAGGCTCAGCTCCTCAGTATTTCTTTTATGATGTTGGTTAAGTTTTAATAATTATAGGCCTGTTATTTTTATCAGAATATCCCTCAATTTGTGTTTGTCTGCTGTTTCCTCATGATAGATTCAGTTTATACACTTTTAGCAGCAATGTGTAGGATATCAGATTGGGAGATTTATGATATTTCATCAATTATTGGTGATGTTAACTTTGCTTATTTCAAGAGGTTGTGTTCACCAAATTAATCCACTGTAACGTTACTGATCTCCCTCTTAAAAAATAATTTGTGAAAGGATATTTTCAGACTATGTAAAAATATTTGCTTCCTCCTTAAACCTTCTCCTACTCTCTTAGCATCCATTGATGAGTCTCGACTGAATCATTTATTACTAAGATGATTACCAAATGATTTTTTAAAAAATTCGATAATTCCTTCCATATTATATTCTACTGTAAAGAAGTGCCTCCTGTCTCCTGCCCATTTACTTGCTCATGTCAGATTAGACTTAATAGATTCTTATTTAAGTGTCTTGTTACGATCATTTAAAAATGTTGATGTTAAAATACCCAGATTCAGCCATTGATGACCCCATCAAGCCAGTCCCAATGATTTGGGTTTTTTTGGTATGTTTCTTCATCATTTTTGAGAACTTCTTTGCTGGCATAAGACGTTCCAGGATCCTCTTGTATTTCTCCAAAGGGGACATTTTCTTTCCTTTTTGGGTGGATAATGGTATTTAAAAATCAAGATGAGAATTCTAGGCGTGTCTCTTTCAATGGTGTATGTTTGCTTAAAGATTCTTTAAGAGGACATAGCTATGATATATGAACACAAGTGTGTATTTAAAAGCATGCATATGTGCAGCTGTTTCTTTATCTCTTTCTCTTCTTCCCTATCTTTCCCTCCCTGCCTCCCTTCCTTCCTGCCTGCCTTCCCACCCTCCTGCCTTTCTTTCTGTACTAGAAATTATGAGTTCACTTTGATAGCATCCATATCACAGGGTTAAGTCTAGTCTCCTCCGCTGCCCCCCGCCCCACTCAACCCCCACACTTGGAAACAGTAAGGAAGTCTTTCTCCCTTATTCTCAATATATTTACTCATTTGTTCAATACTACAATTCACAGTAGGTTTTTTCAGAATTGCTAACCCATACCTCTGTAAAAAATTGTTCCAGTATTTGTTTGCTGTTGTTTTTAATCTTTCTACTGAGGATATGGAGTCAAAGTCCTTTGTTTAAATGTTACTTTCATTGTCCCCCTGCTTAAGTGTGGTAATATTATTCATTTAAAATAAAATTAAATGTATTATTTTTAATTTATTTCCAGTTAAAGTCCGTCTTCTCTCATTATTGTTGATCTGATATTTTTTTTAAATGTTAACATTAGCATGGATACTTTCTCAAAGTTAAATCTATGCAAAAAATATACTTAGGACACTGTCACTACACACTGTCTATGGACTCCCTGTAAGTGATCAATCTCTCTCTTTCTGGTTTGACTTTTCTCTGTTTCTTCTGGCAAAAATAAACAGATGCATATATATTTTCTCATTTCATCTTTTTAATTATATGGCACACCATATTTTATTTGCATTTTCCTTTTTACCCTCAACAATATGTGAGGATCACTTTTATCTGGTGAATGTGGACAGTAAATATGGTGAGTCTTGATAATATTTGTTTTCTACTTCTCTAAATTATTAAAATTACTTAATTACACTTAAAAAATAATTGCTTGGGTCTCAATTTCATATTGGCTTTAGATAAAACACTTATTTTGATAGGGGAAAAAGTTTAAAGTAAAAAGAAGTAATTTAGAAGATAAATTTGCAAGATAAAATAAGAGAAAATGTATTATGACTGTTGAGAAACTCTAACGTTTCATTTTATTTTTAGGTTTACTATATAAAAAACCAAATAAGATAGCATAACATGCCACAACTAGATGTGGGAAGGAGAGATAACTGACAGAGTAGCTGGGTATTTTCTCCAAGGCTACGGTGAGAAATATCTGGGATCTTGTGAAAGAGAGAGAAAGGTATGGTAGATCAAAGAAAAGAAGTGGAAGAGTAAGACAGAAAACAGCATCCAGAGATGAAAACAAAACTTTTTATAAAAGAAGGATGTGGATGCCATCAGGAGATGGTCAAAGGGTTTCTTGCCAGGTAAACATCTGAGGTCATTTTACATATTAGTATTTGTTAATCCAACACTTAAAAAATAAAAGCTGTTGTTATGATAAAACACCTAACATGAAACCTACCCTCTTAATAACTTTTTAAGTCTACAATGTAGCTTGTTAACTATCAGTATAATGTTGTACAGCAGATTACTATGACTTTTTCATTTTGTTTGATATGACCTAATACTTAAAAAAAGTTTCCTCAAGATTTAGTTAATTGCTCAAGCAGTTCTCTTTTCCAAATGCCAACAGTTTTCTTTTAAATTTTCTCCTTCAAGGCAGAAAAGATTACAGTTTTAAAATGTTTTCATTACCCTTTCTTTGTCCCAATACCCTCCATTTTCGGTGTTAGTGGTTACATTCAAAAAAGATCTCTGGGATTTGGGGGTCTGGAACTGAAATACATAAAGCAGACTTTTGTGAGGTATTCTCTCTCCAAGATTATTACTTCTTTTTGAATATTTCATGTAGCTGTATTCCACTTTTTAGAGTTTTTTAAAAATAATGTGCTAAAATATTTACATTTAAAAATAACAATTATTTTAAGTGAATTAAGAGAGCTGGTATGTAAAAAATTTCTGGTATAAAATCTTTTGTAAAGTCATTAAAGACTACTTAAAATATATTTAGTGAAAGTTGCTTTTGTAATGCATTTTAGTAGATATGTATTCTCTTATTAGTTAGTATGTCCATTTTTAAGCCCCACTTTAAAAAAAATATTTGTTTTTATCAGAAGTTAGTGGTTACTGATCTCTTTTGAGACTTTTTTCTGCAGCTATCTGCGAAAATATTTCTGCTGTTCAGCAATCTGCAAAAGTGTTCATGGGCCATTTCTCCTAACACTTTATTCCAAGCCTCTTCATGTTTCCAGGGGCATTTCTTTCTTTTTTCAAAAATTTATTTTTATTTATTTATGCACACAAGAACTGGGGTAGAGGCGAAGTATGGGGGTGGGTGTTGAGAGGATTCACCAGAGACAGAGTGGGGAGCAGATAGGCAGATCTACTGAAATGCATGGCTAAGGGGAGCAGTGGACATGACAGGAGAGGTCTGCTGTGCCACATATGGGTTCGCTCCCTGGCCAGGGACGGAACACCAGGATAGTGCTGGAACTTAACCCCTAGGCCATGACGGAGGCCTTCTAGGGACATTTCTTAAAGCATTTCTAACTCAAAGAAAAAGTGTTTCATATATTTAAAAAATCTATTTCTGTTCTGAGGCTCTTTTATAATTTTTTCTTTTTAATTTAGCTTTTATTTAATAACAAAAGATTTATTTTACACCTCAGGACTTAAACATCCATGTTTTAAAATATAAATCATCCAATGTCTAATAGATCAATAAATGAATTATATTTGTTATATTCTCACCCCTAGCAAATAATTGGAAATAAATTAATTGGTTCTAGTTTTGCTCGTGCATTTTTATAAAGGCTATAGAAAAGTTGGAGAGAAGAACCAAATAGTTAAGTGGATATTTGTGAATTTGAACATATTTAATTTGAACATATTTATAAATTTGAACATTTTAAAAAAATGTAACCTTTTTTATTTGTGCTTTACTATGGGTGTGTTAAGCAATTTATAACAATCAACCAAGATAAAAAAGCCAAAGGTTTATTGAGTGCCAGATCTACAGAAAGAGCTGACCTAAGTTGCTCTGTATATATCCTCTGTGAGGTCATAGGAAACAAGAATAATTTTAGCATTTTTCCAAAAGTCATTTTGGACTTTTGGATTTTAGTGATTTTAGGGTAAGAAATATCAGTGATCTACATAAAATTTCAAAAACAGGGAATATTGAAAACCAATTCCTAGACCCTTTATTTCTGGTTTAAGAATTATTTGGTTAATCTCTTTGCTGAAAGATTTGTTCATTATATGCAATAGTTGTTTATTATGTAAAATATTCTGTGCTAGGTGATATACTAACATTTGGTGAAACAGACCTAGATGAAGTAAATAATGGCTGCAAGATTAGTTTTCCACTTACTATATCATCTTTACAGTTTTCTCATTTGAGACTTCCTCCCCCCTTCTATTTTCTCTGTAAAGCAATGCATTTAAAAAAGCATATCCAAACTAATTTTATTTATTTATTTATTTTTAAAGATTTATTTATTTATGCATACAAGATCTGGGGTATCGGCCAGAGGTGCAGGGGGGTAAGAAGATTCACCAGAGACAGAAAGGGAAACAGAACAGGCAGATGTACTGACATACACTGCTGAGGGGTACAGCGGGCAAGACAGGAGAGGTCTGCTGCGCCATGTGGGTTGCTCCTTGGCATGCCGGGGATCAAACTCATGCTGCAGAGGCTGTGGATAGCTTCATAGTGCTGTGCTTAACCCCTTGCGCCACCAGGGAGGCCCTCCAAACTAATTTTAAATAGTCCCATAGAGTAACACAGTTGGATTCCAAGTAATAACACAGTTGGATCCCAAGTAATCTTGCTTCATTGAAAAATGACCCAGCACTAAATATAAAATTAAAAGGAAGGTATGGGAGAAAGTAGATGGTACTAGTGTACAGTAGATGAAGAAAGGAGCTAGCTTATTGTCAAGGGCCTAGAAAATGAATGAATGGTAGGAAAAGAAAGCTGCCATTCAGAAAGGAAAGAAAATCAAAGTATCTGGTTTTTGTTTTTTTTTTTAAGTAACTGAGTGTGGTTTCTGAATTGGTTAAATTTAAGAAATGTTTATTATATAAAAGCACTGTTGCAAATAAAAATATGACTAAGACATGGCCTCCTGCCCTAAAAGGAATCACAGCCCAATAAAAAGTTCTGCAACAGAGCTACAAATAATGTAGATTGTCTGTAAAAAAAGAAGGAATAATTTAGTTGGTGAGAATAGGTAGGTAATCAGTGAAGTAACTACAGGGTACTAGGTATTAAATGTTTTTAAAAACCATCTGAAGGGCCTCTCCTGGTGGCGCAGTGGTTGAGCACTGGGCTGCGAGGCTGCCCTCAGCCTCTCCAGAGCCGGTGGGTTCCCCCACTGCCGGTGAGGGCCCCACAAAAAAAAAAAAAAAAAAAATCTAAAGCATCTGACTTAAATGTTGATAAGTTGTTGATACTAGGTCAGATTCTTGGAAAGTGTTTTTTGCTTATTTTTCTTTTTAAATTTAAATATATTTTATTTTTTTTTTATAATTTTTTTAAAGATTTTATTTGTTTATTTATACAAGCACCGGGTAGTCAGAAGCGCAGGAGGGTGAGAGGATTCACCAGAACCAGAGCGGGGAACAGAACAGGCAGACCGACTGAATACACTGCTGAGGGGAGCAGCGGGCTGCAGGAGGGGTCTGCGTGCCAAGTGGGACCCTCGCCGGTGGCCAGGGATCGAACCAGCGCTGCAGAGGCTGCAGGCAGCTTCGCAGCCCAGCGCTCAACCGCTGCGCCACCAGGGGAGGCCCTTAAATATATTTTAATTGAGGTAATATTGGGATACCCCCATCAGGTATTACCACCTTAGTGTACCTACCACCAACTCACCCATATTCTGCCACCATAGACCATTATGCTTCTTTTCCTCTTTATTCTTTCTGCTCCTCCCCTTGGTGCTTCAGTTCTCTAATCAGCTATCAAGGGTTGGTTTTCAAGCTTGTGTTCATCTATTTAGGTACTTTATATTCCAGGTATTAGTGATACCATCCAGTAGTTATCTTTCTCCTTCTGACTAACTTAGCATTATCCCCTCAAGCTCCACCCACCCTGACCACATCCTCTCTGGTCAGATCAGAAGCTAAGCAGGGTTGGGCCTGGTTAGTACTTGGATGGGAGAATATTGAAAAGTCTTAGGAGTGAATTCAAACAAAATCAGAGGTTGTTACATTATAATTTTACTTTGAAAATAATAATCATCATTTAAAACCACACCTTTCTTTTTTGGCTTCCTCTAGCACTTACTCTACGCACAGTAGATTTGTTCTCTTGATGTCTCACATAGTTTGCTTATGTCCTTTCAAGTTGTCAGTTGTTTACTTTTTGCCTCTATATGGCATAACTTTTTGTTTACCTAATGTCTGGCCTTATAAGGTAAGTCTTTTAAAATTTGGGATTATCAACTGTTAAATTAATTAAACAGGAGGTCTTTAGACAGAGGTGACTCTAGTACCATTGACATATGTAAGCAAACCAAAATCTAAACCTGTAAATGCCTCAAGGTTAGGAAATTGAAACCTAAGGACAACCAGTTACAAACAGCCACGTAGGCTAAAGCCTTAGTCAGTCAATAATTTCCTTACTTCTTTGTTATTTTCTTTATAAAAGTCTCTGCAACTCTTATCTGTGGAGTGCTCCTAACCACTCTGGTTTGGTACTGCCTGCTTTGAAGAGATTTTTGTACAAACTTAAAATTTTTAGTGTTTCAGTTTATCTTTTAACACCATTTATATATTTTGGGTGTTCTCTTTTACACCTTTCCAGCTTTTCTATAGTATTTTTAAAAAATGCAAGACTGCAAAAGTCTGCTTAAGTAGAAGGTTTTCTTGACATTTTTCTTTACCCCCTTTGGTCATATCCCAGCAGTTTTATTGTCCCTCTGAACTATCATAGCATCATATACATATTCTATAATACCACTTTAAAATTTAGATTTTGAGCCTGTCATCCAAATATACTTTTGTGCTCGACAGTAAGAGTAATTATATTGTTTGCCTTTGTGGTGCCAATGCCTAGTTCTATAGTCCAGTTGTAGGTAAGCAACTGATGTTATTTGGCTGGATTAACTTTGTGAAATAAACTCAAGTATAATTTCTTTCAGGTAAATTTCATCTGATTTCTAAGTTAGGAAGAGTGGAAAAAAGTGTAGAAGCTCACTGTGGAGCTGTACTCGCAGGAAGATGGAATTATGAAGGGACAGCATTGGTTACTGGTAAGTTGTCTACAAAAACAAAATTTTAAATGAATTTTTAAAAGAAAAATTTGCAAAGAAACAGAATATTTTTATTTACAATAGTGTCTTTTACTGTCTAATAGCAAATAATTGGCACAGTATCAACAGACTGCTAATATTTTAATTCAGAAATGTCACGTTAACTTAATTTTCTGTCGTATATGAAAAATGTTGTTTCAAAGAAGGCTTTTGTAATGATCAAATGTGGGGTAAATAGAAGTTGTAATTCTTTTTCCTCAAGTATCTACAAAATCCGTCCCCATCCTACCAATATGTGGCTTTTTTTCCCCACATGATTCCTTCCTTTCTCAGTGTCTCCAATTTTCCTTCTTCCCTCCGTCCCTCCCTCCCTGCCTGCCTGGCTGCCTGCTTTCCTTCCTTTCTTCCTTTTCTTTTTTCCTAGGAGAGTACATATAAGAAGGAATTCAATAGAATTCATTATAGAACATATATGTCCCAAAATGAAGTATTTATTTTCTCAGTAATGTTTTGTCATCACCCCCCACCATCCCTTATTTTGCATAGTCCCTTTCTCTCCCCTCCCCTTCTTTTTTTTTTTAGATTTATTTATTTATTTATACAAGCACTGGGTATAGTCAGAAGCGTGGGAGGGTGAGAGAATTCACCAGAGCCAGAGCAGAGAGCAGAACAGGCAGAAGGACCGAAGTACACTGCTGAGGGGAGCAGCGGGCGGCAGGAGAGGTCTGCGCGCCATGTGGGACCCTCGCCCTGCGGCCGGGGACCGAACTGGTGGTGGAGAGGCTGCAGGCAGCTTTGCAACCCAGTGCTCAACCGCTGCGCCACCGGGGAGGCCCTCCCCTCCCCTTCTTAACCTCAGATCCTTCAGTATTTAATATTCACTGGTTTTTAAAAGTGTTTTTATATTATTGAATTGTCTGCTATGTTAATGTCCAGTGTTTGGTTTTATCATTCCAATTCACTTTACTATATATAATCTCTCAAGTTCCTCCCATTTTGTTGAAAATAGCTGCATTTTCATCCTTTTTTATGGCTCCATAGTGTGTCTATATCACATCTTCTTGATCTAATCACCCATCGATGGGCATTTAGGCTGCTTCTATGTTCTGGCTATTGTAAATAATGCTGCTGTGAACACTGTGAAAAATAGGAATTTTTATATTGATGATTTCATATTCTTTGGATAAATGCCCAGGAGTAGGATTACCAGTTTGTACAGTATTTCCATTTTTAGTTTTTTTAAGGTATAACAAAATTGCTTTCTATATTGGTTGCACCAGTTTATATTCTCACCAACAGTGTAATACGATTTCTTTTTCTCTACATCCTCTTCACCACTTGCTGTTGGGGGGTCTTTTTAATATGTGTCATTCTTACAGGTGCGAGATAATATTTGTGGTTTAATCTGCATCTCTCTTAATGGAAGTGACGGTGAACATTTTTTCATATTTATTAGCCATCTACATATCCTCTTTGGTGAATTACCTATTCATATCCTCTGCCCATAAAAGTTGTAATTCTTTAAAAATTTAAAATTCAAAATATTCTCATTTAACTTGACCTTCATTCCCTCCCATCTCTTGCCTATCTCCTAACTTTTTCTATGGACTCTCATCTTCAGCTTTTTATATTGGTTATCTATTGTTGCATAACAGATTACCCTAAAAGTTAGTGTTGTAAGATAATAAGGATATTTATTTCATAGTTTCTGTGGGACAGGATACAGTTTAGCTCTTTGGTCCAATTCCAGACTCTTGAGGTTATAGTCAAGAAGTTGCATGGGACTTAGTCATGTGAGGCCCTGATTGAGGCTGCAGGATCTGCTTCCAAGATGGTCATCATGTGGGCAAGCAGTCTTAGTTCCTCTTTGACTGTTGACAGGAGACCTTAGGTCACCTTCAGTCACTACATATGCCTCTCCATAAGACTGCTTGAATGTTCCAACAGCATGACTGCTGGCTTCCCCCAAGTGAGTGATGCAAGAGGGTAGCCACAATGTTATTTTATGATCCACCTTGGAAATCATACTCCATCATTTCTACCACATTCTGTTAGGCACACATCATGAAGAATAGTGTACACTGAAGGTGAGAGAAATTAAACTATCTCTTGAAAGGAGGAATAACAAAGAGTTTGTGGGTATGTTTTAAAACCACCTAGTCCCTGGTTCTATGGAACTTTACTTAGTGAGTTGTCTTTTCTCTTGCCTCTGTCTTCAGCTTCTCCTTTTCCAGTGGTTTCTTTTCATCTCTAAAATTGAAAAGAATCAAATTAAAATCCCTCTTTTAAAAAAATAACTTTCTAGTTACTATTTTCTTTCTTTCTTCCCCTTTCAGATAAGCTGTTCAAAAGAGTAGTCTTACTATTTCACTCAGTTCAGTCCCCAGATCACTAATATTTGACAACAACTCTTATTACACTGAAAGCATCTCTCTTTGAGTTGTATGATGTAGATTTCAGTAACAATAAAAGTAGTGTTGGAATAATAGACTCATAGATCTTCTATGATTAAAGAAAAAATAATTTTTGTCAAGGAAATTAGGCTGTTTAAATTAATTTTTCATATTAATTTTAATTACAATTTATAGTTATGAAGCACTGTCATTTAATTAGAATGAAATTATTTGAATTTTAAATATGCATTAATATAGCTACTGCTGATTTTTATATACAAATTTAATGTTTAAATTTGTTTCCTAAAAGTAAAAATACAAATTATTATTTTCTCTTTACAGTTGGAGAAGATGGGCAAATAAAAATTTGGTCAAAGACTGGAATGCTAAGATCAACTTTAGCTCAACAAGGTATGTATTATAATCAATAAAAATGTCTTAACATTTTTTCTTTAAAAACAGTCTAACATAGTTTCTAAGACTGAGTTTGCTCATGTTTAAATCCTGAAATGACTTACTGCTATTTACAATTTTTCCTTTTCCTTTTCATGTTGCCTGATGCACAGTAGCTGTATCATTTGAGCCAATATGAGAAATATTCAAGGATTTTTTCTTTGCTAAAGAATTTATAAGATGCAATTATCAGTTAATGGTTCTTTAAAAACTAAATCTGGGGCCTCCCCTGGTGGCGCAGCGGTTAAGTGCTGGATTGCAAAGCTGCCCGCAGCCTCCACAGCACTGGTTCGATCCCCGGCCGCCAGCCAGGGTCTCATGGCTTGCAGACCTCTCCTGCTGCCCACTGCTCCCCTCAGCAGTGTATTTCGTCTGTCTGCCTGTTCTGTTCCCCGCTCTGGCTCTGGTGAATTCTCTCACCCTGCCGCGCTTCTGACTGTACCCAGTGCTTGTATAAATAAATAAATAAATCTTTTAAAAAAATTTAAAAAAAAATAAAAAATAACTCTGAAGCATTTGGGCATATCCTCTCTAGAATAGAATTGGGTATCTACTTCAGTAAATAATGACTATAGATAATATTGAAGTATCTCTTATTTAAAAAACTACTGACTTCCAAATATTAGCATCCTTTCCAAATTACATTGTACATTTGATTTCTTTATGAATGGAGGGAAGCAGACACCCCAACGATCTAAAACTTGGTAAACTATAACTACTTAGAGTTGTATTTCAGTTTCCATTTTAATTGGGAAGTGTGCTCATAAAGCCAAATCAGTGGTCATTCCTTTTGGGATCTAGGTTGTATGTAATTTTTTTTTCCCATGTGCAATTTATTTTCTGAATTAGCTTTTTCCTAGGAATAATAAAATAGTTTTAATGTTGACTTGAGCAAACATCAATTGCTCTTTAGAGACAGGTTACCAAAATGTTTGCAGGCTGTTCTTCAGAAGTCATATGATGGAGCATTTCCAACAACTGACTTCCAAAAATTTCCAGATTTAATTTTTAAAATCATGTTTACTGTTAGGAGAGTGTTAAAATAGTTGTAGTTCTTTAGATACACATTAACTAAATGTTAGCAAAAGTAACCAGAAATGCTAGGAGGTGATTATCTCCTGAGCTTGGTTTAAGTCTTTGCTACAAGTAATCTCCAAGTGGAATATTTACTCAAAACTAGAAAATTTAGAGTTCATAGAAGCATTCATGATGAATTTCAGTAAGGAAGTTATGTCAATTTATTGTTACTCTAGTAATAAATTCTACCATTAGAAAATAAACTTTAATTTTCTAGTGGGGATGCAGATTTAATTTTGGCTTCATGGCATTAGTTAGGGCTAATTATCTGGCATCCATTTTATCATGCCTGATTTATAAAAGCAAGTGACAGAATCCTTTCAGAAGTACTGTCTTTGTATCTGTAGCTGCTGAGATTTATTCTTTTCCTTTCTCTTTGAGTGCCTGCAGAAGACACTTAGATCTTAAGAGAAATTTTGAAAGTTTATCTTACCGCCCACTACAGTAATTGAACTTTTGCTTAACTCTACCAGTGCCCTCTCAGGCGCCTTCTGTTTCCTTTTATTCTTCCCTTTACTAACCTCCAATTCACCTTTTTAAGCTTTCCAAAGACTCAAGTTGAAACTTAAATTAAGTTGTTTAGTATAAACATTGTTAATCATAGGTGGTTAACATAATGTTATAAGTTGAATATTGTAGTTTGCCTTAGTAATAGGTCCAGAAACCAGATTGCTACTTACATTACTCTTAAGCACAATATGCTTTCAGAGTTCCCAAACTTGCAAGGCAGTTTGAAAGAATAATATTGGGTTGTCAGATAAGTCATGATGTGTTTTTTCTGTTTCTGTTGCAAAAATGCATCAGGACTCTTCTGACACCCAATATATTCACAAATCAAGGACTTTTTTATGAACCAGAGGTACAGATAGGTGGCCTGTGACCAAATTGGGTTTACTAGCATGGCATAGGCTTAACATTAAAAGTTAAGACATTTCACATACAAATTTGGATTTCTGGTATCTTGAAAAATTGAAGACCTGGCAATGTTGGGCCTACTTTCCAGAATAAATACAATGAGCTGGAGCTCAGTAGTGGCTATTTCATTTTTTTGTGTCATATTTAAGCCTATCTTACTTTTCTTATATACTCTTAACACTTCATTCATTTATGTAGTAGAACACAACATAAACTGCTGAAGGGATTTAAGTTTCAGTAATATTATCAAATGTGCTTTGATAATAATAGTGATTATAACATTTTGATTGTAGTTTGTACCTTACAGGGACTACTTAAATATTTTGATTTTATTTTTGTGCATTCATTTTAAATAGATATTACCTTCACATCGTTCAGAATTTAAAGCATAAAGAGTGTAAAGCTGTCTTTTAAGCACTCCCTGTTTCTTTTAATACCCTCTGCACTTGCAGCCACCTCCTTACCTTCCCAAAAGCAACAGATGTTACCATTTTCTTGTGTAGTAAATATGTTTTTATGTAGTTTCTTTTTACAAACAAGTGGTTGCATGCTGTATCTACAACAAAATATTTCTGGCTTTTTTTTTTTTCTCACTTGAATCATGAGAGATAATTCCATATTGGTAACTAAAAACCTACAAATTGTTTTCCAAAGTGGGTATACCATTTACATTCCTTCTAGAAATATATGATGGTTCCAGTATCTGCACATCCTCAGCACTCACTGTTGTCTTTTTTTTTTTAAGATTCATTTATTTATGCATACAAGAATGGAGGTACAAGCCAGGGGTGTGGTGAGTGAGATGATTCACCAGAGACAGTGGGAAACAGAACAGGCAGATTGACCAAAATACACTACTGAGGGGAGCAGTGGGTGAGCCAGGAGAGGTCTGCAGCGCCTTGTTGGTAGCTCCCTGGCTGGCCAGGGATCACACTCGTGCTGCAGTGGCCATGACCAGCTTCATAGTTTGCGTCTTCACCCCTGCACCACTAGGGAGGCCGCTATTGTCTGTCTTTTTATAATCATTCTGTTGAGTATAAAGCAACATCCCATTGTAATTTTGGTTTGCATTTCCCTTATGGTTGATGTAGTTGAACATCTTTTCTTTTTTTTTTTAATATTTTATTTTATATAATTCTTACATCATTTTTCATTTTTGCACAATGTATGCATTTTCATTTTGGTTATATTCCCCACATAATTGCCCCCCCTCCTTATTTTGACCCTAATCCTTCCCCCCCCCCTCCATCCCCAGCCTCAGTGCATCTCTGGCCCATAGTTGATTGTTGATTTTGATTTTTTACTTTGTATTAATTAGTCTTTTTCCTGGTCCCTTATTTAAGTTTTCTAGATTCCTGCTATGAGTGAGACCATAGAGTATTTTTCTTTTTCTTTCTGACTTATTTTGCTGAGCATGATCCCTTCTAGCTCCATCCATGTTGCTGCAAACTGCATGTGTTTATTTTTTTTGATTGCTGAGTAATATTCCATTGTATATATGTATCACATTTTCTTGATCCAGTCATCTACTTTTGGGCATTTGGGTTGTTTCCATAGCTTAGCTATTGTAAATAGTGCTGCTATAAACATAGGGGTGCAGGTGCCCTTTGGAATTAAATGTTTCTGTGTCATTTGGGTAAATACCTAGGAGTGGAATTGCTGGATCATTTGGAAGCTCTATCTTTAGTAGGTTGAGGAACCTCCAGACAGCTCTCCATAGTGGTTGGACCAGTTTGCACTCCCACCAGCAGTGCAGGAGAGTTCCTTTTTCTCCACAACCTCACCAACATTTGTTGTTGCTAGTTTTTTTTTATTTTGTGCCATTCTTACTGGTGTAAGATGGTTTCTCATTGTAGTTTTGATTTGCAATTCCCTGATTACAAGTGATGTTGAACATTTTTTCATATGCCTGTTGGCCATTTGCATTTCCTCTTCAGAGAAGTTTCTTTTTAGCTCTTCTGCCCATTTTTTGACAGGATTATTTTCTTTGTTTTTGTTGAGTCTCATCAGCTCTTTGTAGATTTTTGTGATCAGTCCTTTATCATTAGTGTTGTGTGCAAAAATTTTCTCCCAGCTTTTTGCTGTGCAGAAGCTCTTTAATTTGATGTAGTCCCAGCTGTTTATCTTTGCCTTCACTATCACTGCTTTGGGTGATGTGTCAGTAAAGATGTCTTTGAGGTGCATGTCCTGTAGTGCTTTGCCTATATATCCTTGTATATATTTTATGGTTTCAGGTCTTATGTCTAGTTCTTTAATCCATTTTGAGTTGGTTTTTGTGCATGGTGTGAGGTAGTAGTCAAGCTTCATTCTTTTAGATGTAGCTTCCCAGTTTCCCCAGCACCATTTATTGAACAAACTTTCTTTGCTTCAGTGCATATTCTTTGCTCCTTTGGTAGTTGAACATCTTTTCACGTGCTCATTGGTCATTTGAATATCTTCTTTGGAGAAATAACTATTTAAATCCTTTACATGTTTTTAACTGGATTGTCTTTTTTGTTGAGTTATAAGAGTTTTTTTTTTTAATATATCCTGGTTAATAGACTTTTTATTGGGTATATGACTTGCAACTATTTTTCTCCATCCTGTGGGTTTCTTTTTCACTTTCTTGTTATCCTTTGAAGCATATTTTTTCTTTAGAAATTATGAACATTTTAAAGGAAATACTTGAATATACTTGAATACTTATTATCTAAAAATGGATTCAAATGCTTTGAATATTTTATCCTAACAATTTTAATAATATGTTGTTCTAGAAGATTCAAATGTAAAACTTAAACACACTATATATGTATCTACATATATTAAATACAATATGTTGTATGTATACATTATATTATATGTACACAATATTTTATCAGGAATTCTTCATATGATTAACATTCTGGACTGTTCTAACAATGTCAAACAGTGAGATGCCAAATATGATTACATACATTGTAAAAATAGCACTGAGAAAGAACAACAGGAGAATGAATCAGCTGTATCTTGGTTTTATGCTTTTGATTAAGTTCAGCTGAATGTAAAAACAGCTATGACTTGTTTGTTTCCAGATAGCCAGACCCCCCCACCACTGGCTCACCAATATTTATAGAAATGCATCAGGTCTTCAAATAACATTGTTATGTTGATAAGAAAAAAAGTGTGAGCAAAGCTATGTTATGAAAGACCTACCTTTGTTTTATGTATTCCTTAGGATGCAGTTGCAGCTTCCAAGAACTTACCTACTATTTTAAGTGAGAGCTTACTGTGCTAAGTCCTAAACATTGAAAGAAAGACTGCAGGTGACCCTTTGCTTCTCTCTGGTCACTTTACCAGACATCTACATCAGTTACCACATTACTTGTTTAATATTCTGCATTCCAAAATTATGCAGATAAACTGAAGTTTCACTTAACAAATACATTTAAAATAGATGAAACACTTAAATTTGTATAATACAAACCTTAATTTTCACTTTCATTAAAATATTTTAGAATTACTCAAACATGAAAATTGGGAGTGGGTGTGTTTATTTGGAAGAGAACTATTGAATTTATTCTTCAGAGGAAAAAGTGGACCTAAAGTATTATATTATGGGACTGTTTGAAACACGTTGGCAAATCTTATCCTGCAAACTTCAGTGAAAGCTTCTTGTTCAAAATATCTAATGAATATTTGCCCCTATTAAACAAGCAAGATATCTGATATATTTAATTTGTCAGAAGCTGAGTCACTTCTTTCTTTTGCTTCTAGTTGCTAGAATATAATAATATAATATGCAATATATAATATAATATAATAAAATGCAACTTGCATTAGTATATTTTAATGGATCCATGTAGATGCCCAGCATCAAATTGATGAGATCATATTTTTGAACTTCATATACTGGCAATACTTCTTGATTACACACTTGATTACTTTCTCAGTATCATACAGAAGGAACATGCTGAAAAAGAGCTAATCTACCATCAATTCCTACTGAATATAAAGTGGCACCAGCCATAGTAGTAGGTGGAAGAAACTTAGACCTCAGTGAGGACAGAAAGACTAAACCCAGCTCAACACCCAGGAGGGTGCTTGTGTTCAGAAACTTCTCACTGAGCACGCACATGACCACAGTGGAGAAGCCTCCCACGATATTCACTGTGTACTACACACACTGATGAAAAGAGGGCCCCCCCCTAATATCATCAGAGGAGACACCACTGCACCCATCATACCACAATATAGTAACCAGGCAGGATGCTTTGGCTTGTGATATTTACTTATTAGTATCCTAGCTCTAATTATGACTGCAAAGGTTGCACCAATTGTCATCCAAAGGCCTCTCATAAAATTCTTGAGAATGGGAGTTCTCCTTATTGCTAGGGCAGACAAAGCTGTTAGCCCAGTCCTTTCTGCTAAGTAAATATAGGTAGAATACATTCTGTCCTTCACATAATGAGGCCAAATTACAGCTTTATCATTAGCTCCCACTTCATTAGGTATTCTCAAGACATGGGAGCACAATGTTCTAAGACCAACACTAGCTGCTGCAGCAGTGAACCATCTTCCCACCTGATCAATTTTGAACATTTTTTGTTCCATTGATGGTTCCAATGTTGACTTATTGAGTTCTTGGACAATTTTTTACCCTGGATCCCAGTTCTTGCCTTGGTGGTCTCTGTTGGGTGTTAGGAGTGTTAGGAGAGTTGATTTTTCTTTAACAGAGGAGGCCTTAGTGAAAGCTGTTTTTGGAAAACTCTGGGAAGGTAGTGTCCAGATGTCAGATCTTGAGAGTGTTATGGTTTTAGTACTTAAATTTAGGTTTATTACACATTTTTATTTTATTTTATTTAAAAAATATATATTCATTCATTCATTTATTTATTTATTTATTTATTTATTTATTTATTTATTTATTTATTTATTTATTTATACAAGCACTGGGTGCAGTCAGAAGCGCGGGAGGGTGAGAGAATTCACCAGAGTCAGAGCGGAGAGTGGAGCAGGCAGGCTGATGAAGTACACTGCTGAGGGGAGCAGCGGGCAGCAGGAGAGGTCTGCGTGCCATGTGGCTCTGAGGCCGGCGGGGATCGAACCAGCACTGCAGAGGCTGCGGGCAGCTTCGCAACCCAGCGCTCAACTGCTGCACCACTGGGGAGGCCCTATTACACATTTTAAGTTAGATTTTGTGTATGGTGTTTATTTTGGAAAGAAAAGGGCAATGCTTTTTTTTTAATCTTCCTCCCAAATAAATGGGTAAGTAGGATTATCTTAAGGATAAAATACATATGATATACCATAGGTAATGTAATTATGTATTCATCATATCATGTAATATTTTTCATTGACATTTTGCATATCTACAATTTCCTTAACATCAGATGGCAGAAAAAAGGCTGATCATTTTTTCCCAAGTTTTATGTGTAAGATTATGAGCCAAAATTAGATTTTCTAATTAACCTACTGGTTTTTCAATTATCAGCTATCTTTTTCTAAATTGAGATGTTAGAAATTTAAAATAGAACTATGCCTCTGATTTTTGAGTTTTTGATCATTGGTACTCCCCTATACTTTCTTAGTAAGGCTTAGACACTCCCTATTTTATTTCTGAGGAAAAAAAAATCATTAGAGAAGTTAAATTATAATGATATTAACATTAAAGGAAAATTTCCTGGTGGCTTATAAGGTTTGTTGGATTTATTAAAGACTATAAATTTTGAGGGTATTTATAAATCTGAGCTACTGGAAGCTGGATGCTAAGGGGTTCAGATACAGAACCCAATGTGGATAGGGGTGCTTCTGCCTCCTTTGAGAGGAAAAACCCAGTAATTTTTGGCACAAAAATGAAGTAAGTCTGAATTATTATAAAAATTGGAACTTAGTAAACAAAATTCAAAGTGTCCTTGTGATTTTTGCTTCACTTGTGTACTCACTCCTCCATGAATAGGAATTAATTCCTGACTTCATTTATTGATGATTGGAGCCAGATGTATATATATATGGGAAAAGTCATGGTAATCACCTTCTCCTCTAATGCAGAAGCATTGTTTTTTTTTTTAATTTTATTTTTTAATTTGACATAGTTTAAAAGTGATTCTTACAGGGTGCCTATGAGGAATTATTTTTTCCTTACTAGAGGTAAATAATGTGTAGGCTGGGGATAATTATAATTAAGCCCAATCTTGTGTCATATTTTAATTATAGGTTAAAATTGAATAGAGTAATAAACTTTAAGGATATTTCCCCCACGCTTTACTCAAATAGAAGAATGGAATGATAAAACATGACATCTGTCTATAAGGAGTTTAGAAAATGTGGTAAACTGGAAATGGAAACAAGGCAGAATCTCCTCATTATTCTAAGGCACTATGGGAGAACAGGAAGGCAGAGATTAATGTTTGGAGGAAAGAGGAAGCATCAGAAAGGCTTCCTGGCAAATACTACAGACTTTTGATTGGGCTTTGAAGATAAATTAGGTAAGGAAGTGGGTGTGTTGGCAGTGGGGAGGCGCTATGGAGGATATTAGATGATCAGAGGCATGGCGGTAGAGCAGCATAAGGCATAGAAGTCTGGCGAGTAAAAACTGACCCCTTAGGATAGAGTTAGACTGTATGAGGGATAGCACTACTGGGCACTAAGATGTTAATTGTCTTAGATGCCAAATGAAGGGGTTTGGACTTAATCTGTAAGTATGCAAAATCTTAAAAAAAATTGAGCAGGACAGTGAGAGATAAAAGCTGTCTTTTAGGAAGATTACCTGAGCAGTAATATGTAGGACAAATGGAGGGAATAGAGAAAATGGGGGCAGCCAGTGTAGTGGCAAGCCTGCAAACTGGCAAGGCAGACTGGCAAGGGTCCGGGAGGCTCCAGAGGAAACCAACCCTCCCAGCCTCCTGTGAATCTTTAACACTCCTCTGGGCTCTCTGTGGCATTCTCTCTCATTTCATCTTGTGGTCTTGCCTCTTCTGTATTCACTCTGCTCATCTTCTCGTGGCTGTCGTCCCTCTCTGAGTGACACTGCCCTTACATCCTTGGCCTCTAGGCTCAGGTGTGCACACTCATGCATGCCCACACCCATGCTTTAGGTGTCCACAATCGGCCACGTGTTTCCAACCCCCTCTACCATCCCTAAGTGCCTTCAGGTGATAGCCACAGAAGCTAGTGGCTTAAAAAGCCTAATTAATTCTTTTTACCCTGTAGCCAGTGAGAAAGTCACTGAAATGTTCTTGCTAGTAGTGTGCATTAAGGCTTGCACGGAGGCATTAATGATGGTAGTTGGCAAAAGTGAATAATTCTCAGTGGCTGAGAGGAATGAATACCTGTAAGGTAAAGAATTCAGAGGGAAGACTAAATGAGGGGAATATGTGTGAAGGCAGGCTAGTTTTGAATATATAGAATTCATAGTTCTGGCCTGGACAAGTTGTAAAGGCAGGAATGGCCACTGAGCAGGTTTTCTAGGATCCAGCAGACTGGGTAAAGGAAGTGTCCTGGAGCCCTCAGGGGTTTTGCAGGTTTTTATTGGGATTACCAGGTACACGGCAGGCAGGGGTGCTGGGGGGCCAGGAGGCTGGCAGGCCTCCCAGCCCCCAACAAATCTTCACTCTATCTGGGCTCTCTCTGGCGTTCTCTCTGCTCTTCTCATGGCTCTGCTTCTCTCTCAGCTTCTCGTTCAGCTTCTGCTGGCGTCCCTGTAACGCCGCCCTTAAAAGCCCAGTCTTAGCCCAGGTGAATCCTATATACATCTGCCCACACCCTACTCCAGGTGCCCGCCATCAGGCATGCATTCAGGACCGCAAGGATCCATCATCTATCCTGATGGCGGGAGGGCAGAAAAGCCTGACATTTTTCCTTACCGTACAAAGTCTTTGGGGCAAGTGGAAATATGGTGTTAGAAGTCAGAGATAAAGGCTGAACTTAACTTCCAAGTAAGTGATAGAATGGTGAAAGGTAAAGCTACAGGGGAACTTGAAATTCACAAATGGAGAGGTGATTGAAAATAGAAATGAAGGAAATGAATGTCTCATTTAAACTTTTTCTTTGTACTGATCTAGGGATGTACATAATCCAAAAGTTGCTTTTTGTGGAATAAATACCATTTGATTACTTACTGGTAGTACATTTCCCTACAAATAGAATAAAAGGAAATAATTCTTGGTTTTTGAATTCTTAGTGATTTGGCAAAAAAAAAAAAGTGAGTCCCTACAGTCATGAACAATATGATAAATGGTTGCTTATTGCACTATAGTTTCTAGCAGTAGTAGCTAACAGATAGTGCTTACATAGTCCAGATTCTAATCAAAGTGTAGGCCTCTATTGCATTCTAAGGCAAAGATGGCTAACATTTCATCATAATAATGAAGAGTTTGTTCAAAAGCATTCTTAAAAACATGCAAAAACAACATTTTTTGGGGATACTTTTTAGTATGAATGTGAAAAACATGGTATATTTGACCATGTACTTCCTTAAAACAATTGAAATACATTTTTGTCTCCTCTTCTGTGGTTTAAAAATGCCTTCAACAGCTTGAAAGAATTTAGATAATTTGTTTTACAGAGAGATAAGGGTCTGACATTTAACACAACCCCAGGTGCATGTGGTTTCTTAAAAAATGTCAAAAAGGTCACATGATCTTAGTGTACAAAGTCAGAAAAACAAGATCTTTTTGAGTGTCTTAACTGAAATGGAGCATAAATTAAAATTCCCAATTTTACAAGCAAGAAATTATATAATTTTGTAAAGCAATTTTTGTTTTTATCCATTTTTTGTTAATGATGAAATTAATAACATCTTATTACATAAATTACTAACCTTTTTGTTTTAAAGTTATTCAGTCTGGAGACTAAATTTGTTTTTTCCATATTCTGCAAAGTGAAGTGTAACACTGGAAGTAATTCAGTGCTTTAGTAAATATGTTTTTAGAGACATTTTAAGTATTATGGATTTGTTTCAAATGTGAGTGGGATGTATTTCTTCTACAGTCAATAATGACCTTCATTTGAACCACCCATGTTGGAAGTTGTATAGCTAAGTAGTATACCTCCTTTTGGAAAACATTGAGACAGGCAGTAGTTTCAAACTTAATATTTTATTATAAGCTGTAAGGGATAGATAAACTGAAGACTACCTGTAATTCTTGATGTTATATCCATTTTGAATATTAATGGTTAGGAAGATTGAACTAATATTGATAAGACATCTATTGATCTTACTTATGTGAGGTTGTTTATTTAGCCGAACTCCATATTTGTTTTTGATTGAAGGAATGTGGCTAAAAATTATATGTTATATATAGCAAATGAATTATTTAATTTTTCTTCCATAAGTTTATTTTGTTTTATAATTTTTTTTACCTGTTTCTTTAACATTATTGTTTAAAAAACTGTTTTATAAATAGGAAATGAATAATTTCCATGTCTCAAGGGAAGATTGGTAGTCTAATACACAGCTGACTTAATGGAGCCACAAAGTCAATGTCAAAGAGGACAAAAGCATCCCTAGTTCTTCATATTACACCCCAACTGTGCCTTTTACCACAGCTAAAGGGCTAAAGGCACTTCCTGTATAACTCAATGTAGTTGTATTTACTGAATTATTTCCTTGAGGGTAGATGTTTGTCATAGTTTAGTATACATTTTAGGGAAGTGTAATTTTGCTGAGTATATTCATGAATATTTGATAGTCTATAATTAAAATACACTGATTTTTTTTTTTGCACAATAATTACAACTCTAATAATGGGAGAAAAAAGAAGGCACCTATAATTCTACCCCCTGTTAAGTAAGCTTTCCTCCCCTTTTCCTTTCCAGTCCTCAAGTACCACAGTTGAAATATCTGAAATTTTGATTCATATTTTCTGGGGAGCTTATTGATGAACTCTGTTCATTTGGAGATTTACTTTTGAAACTATTCCTTGTGCTTATTCCAAGAGAATGTTCTTACCAGTCTGAAAGAGTGCCTTCTGAGATAGGTCTTCTCATTGGCCATCTGTAGGTTCCGCTTACATAGTACAATCCTTGATGACTGAACAGGACTGACTGAAAAGGGTGTTTAGACCCAATATTATATCTAACCTCAAATGTGGAAGACATGCTTGTGGATTTTTTTGGACTTGGTCTAAACTAGACTTTTAAAGTCCGCAAACCACTGAGACTTGCTCACAATTGAGTTATACTTAGTTGGGAAGAAAACTGCACAAAAGGATTTGGGTGCCTCTTGAATATAAGCATTTATCTTACTGAAGTTTACTCCCTATTGATTATTGATTACTTCCATTTGATCAGCAACAGTTTTTTCATTTAAATAAATAATTAAATCTTGTCAATTGCCTATAAATCCTTAGATTAAAATTTCATTTTACTGAGAATGTAAATTCCTGAATAATTCACTCACTCACAGAAAGTCAAGTGCTATAATAATCTAATTTAGGAGTCCTAGATAATTTTTGAAAACTTGACTTTATAAATATCAGTTGGTTTATATTTCATGGGTGAATTTTTTTTATCTTGATTCATTTTTCTAATGAATAGGTAACTATATCAGATAGTTTACCATATCTGGGGGTACAAGTAATTTAATGCTTTCAATGGCTATCTTTAAAATACTAGACTTACATAACATTCTCCAGAAAGCAACTGAGCTAAAAAAAAAATCATCTCTAAATTCCTGTCCTCAAAAATCAAAAATAATGAATTTTAATTTAATTTATAGGTAATAGATAAATCAAATTTATATCTTCTTCTGGAAATGAAGTCAACTTTATTCTGGTTATAGGATGTTTGAACCTGTCTTAGTCTAATTCTCAGTCAAAAGTCATACTTGATAGGTAACAGAACTTTCCTTAATCTCATCTCTAATTTGCCATTTATATATTCACAGATGAGTGGGATAGGTCATTTTGGGATTTTTACCCATGAGTATACTACTGCTTGAGCAGCAGATGATGGGAAGCTTCTGTTGCCTATAGAAGCATCGAGAGTGGGAATTAATCTATAAGTTGAGTATACATGTATATTTTTGTATGGAAAATTTAAGTCAAGTTTAAACACTGTCTCTTGAGAGGAAATGATAAATCATGACTTTTTGGGTACATTTTTATATCTTAAAGTAATGAAGTATATTTTATTTTATATATTTTAAGAACACACTATCTTGAATTCCTAAAAACCACATATTTTCTCAACAAGGAGAAGATTAGTTAAAAATATAATTTGTTAGTTTCACACAATAGATTTTCAATATCAATATTGACTAAATCTAAATTTCAGTATCAGGTTATAATGTAATTTGAAAAGACCATTGGTATGGAAGAAATGAAATAACCCATCTTGCTTTTTTGATCCTCTTAGCAGTCTCCCTTTTTGTAACAAAGTTTCTTAGGTTTTTTTTCTTTTCTTTTTACAGGAGCACCAGTGTATTCAGTAGCTTGGGGCCCTGATTCAGAAAAAGTTCTTTATACTGCAGGGAAGCAGCTGATCATTAAACCTCTTCAACCAAATGCTAAAGTTTTACAGGTACTTACTTCTTAGGCCTTTGCAAATTGTTATCAGAATCTGGGAACTGTTAAGTGAGAGGTCACTTTCTTAGAAGTCCCTTCTAGGTGGTCTTTTTACAGTCTGAAGCTTTTAAGTGTGTGGTTTTATCAGCCTTTATTATAGAATAGAGAATGTCTAGTTATGTTTCTAACAAGGTTCACTTTCCCCTATACCAACTCCATTAGACCAGTACATTGTAAATGTGTTTTGAGTTGCTAAATTGTCACATCATTTGGCACAGTAAGCATCTTTAAATTTCACAGTCAGCTTCAAATGCATATATTTGAGACAAAGCAGGACTCAATTATAAAACTTCAAGAGCTTGTTTAGCCTTTTATTTTTTAATCACCATAACTATCATCTTCTTATCACCATCATGTGTTGAATACTCTTGGATTTTCTCAAAGATTTTATCACTCTTTTAGAATTTTTAGAGTAGAGGGGGAGTCATTGTAATGTTTAAAATTATTAAATAATTTTCTCCATAATTTAATAATGATACCATGTAGTGTGGATGTAAGAAAATAAACTTTGAAGTTAGTCAGGTTGAGTTCAAATGCTTCCTCACCTATACGTGACCTATGAAATAGGAAATTTCTCTGTGCTATAGCTTTCTCTTATTTGTGGTTTTTGAAAGATTTTTGCATAGAAGAACTGGGGTGTAGGCCAGAGGTGCGGAATGGGGGAAGAGACAGAGTGGGGAACATAACAGGCAAATTTACTGAAATAACACTGATAAAAGGGGAGCAGTGGGCAAGACAGGAGAGGTCCAGCTGCTCCATGTGGGTCAGCTCCCTGGCTAGGGCTTGAACTCAGGCCATAGTGGTGATAGCGATGAAACTTAACCCCTCGACCACCAGGGAGGCCCCTGATTTGTGATGTATCATTGTATCATAGAAGACTGAATAAGTTAAATTGCAAAGGGCATAGGGCAATGCATATCATATTAAGAGCACACATTCAGTAAGTACTCAGTATAGAGTAGTAGTTGTTATTGTGAGTTATTTTGTCATCTCTACCTACAAGTTAGTTCCTAGTAAGTTAGAACCAGAGAGGACAGAAAAATGATGCAGATTAATTAGGTCCTGAATAAGGACTTGATGCTGTAGATTGGCAGACTATGGCACGTATAACAATTGAGTAGATATAGATTGGGAGAGTAAAGAGACAGAAATAATTTTGAGGTTCCATATTAGTAACTTTTATATAGATTATGCTTTATATATTTCACATAGTTGACATGCATTTACTGTGTGTAGAACACTTGGCTAAGAACTGTAGGACAAACACAGAAGATACAAGCCCTTGCTCTTAGGCAACTAGAGTAAAAAGTTTGGGCAAAGGGAAAAAGCTGAGTACTAGTTCTCTCTGCCTTTTATCAAAGTCCTTCCATAACACTTAAAGTTTGAAAATCTGCTGTGAAATTATGCAAGAAGGCTAGATGAATCTTTTTGTTTATACTTAATGTGATTTATTTAGGTACCTATAATTAGGCTTATATAAATGAAACTCAGTAATATGCTTATGTCACTATTAATAAATTATAGTTCAGTACTTCAGCGGGACTTTTGGGCCAGGAGGTAGTAGAGAAAACAAAAAGAGTATTTATTGCCAACATTTAGGTAGTGTAGGAGAGGAGTTAAAATATAATTAGTAATTTAGTGCAAATTTTCTATTCTTAGAAAACTGAAACTGCAGCAGTTCTCCAGGGGTATAAACACATGCAAATTTGGATTTTCCACAAAAGAGGAATGCTTAATTAGTTCTTGCTTGTAGAACATAGTTCAGAAGTACACCTCATTTACTTTAAGAACAATAGGGACCCTTCTGAAAACCCAGAATTTAATTTTGTAGTAGGACACTTCTGTTTATTCATACAGTGCAAATGTTGTGCACACTTAACTATATAGCAGGCACTATGCTAGGTGTGAGATAATTCAAAGTCGAACCAAACACAGTTTCTGCCTTCAAGGAACTTCTTATTCAAAGGAATTTTACAAAATGTCTAATACACTGAGAAATAATTAAAACCTGTCTATGCATTACCTATAATTTATAAATATAAGTAATGTGTATGTTGATGCCCTACGTTATAGTGTAAAGAAAATTTAAATCACATTTTGTTCATAACTTTTGAATATGCAAATATTAATTTTGTAGTTTTAAAATGAAACTCTTGAGAATCTCTCTTTGTATGATTCTGTATATACCTATATATTTATAACGTTTGTTCTAACAGTTTATTTCAGGACACTGGATTAACTTGATAGTAAATTGTGACAATTTATTGCTTTTAAATAAGCATTATCAAAGCATTTGTTTTTGAGTATATTTTTATATACCTTGAATAAATCAAGCTCTGAATTATTGTTCCTTCTTTGAGCTTATTTGATGCTAATTTAATATTTTATTTTGTGAATACTAAGTGTAATAGGTTGGCAAGAGTCTATAAAGAGAGCCCTTGAAATTGGTCACTGTTTCAATTTATGTGCAGCAAAGTAAGTCAGAAACAATGAAGAAAATGTATTTCACATTTACATAGCAGACAATTCAACAACATAAAACACTTTCCAAAACTATTGGATGTCCCTAAACAACCTGAGGGCTCCGAGATGAAAAAGGAGGGGGAGGGAAAGGGACAAGGGGACACAGCAATGGGGGGGGGGGATTGGTATAATATGAAGTTAATTGGCTCAGACATTAAAATATATCTTATCATCTTCAAGGAAAATTCTTTTCCAGTTTTATTTTTTTGCTTAAACATTGTGAAATAACTTTAATTACTTGTATGATAATAGCTAAATGGACACATGAATCATATTTAAGAACAAGAGACATCCATGCTTACATCCTGATTGCCAGTGTCTGGGTGGGATGAATATGCATTCTGTGTACAAAGGGAATTTGTGAATGTGTGGAAAACACCATTTTGTTATATGGTTAAATGAAGCTGAAGAGCCTCAGAGTAGTTTAGTAACTACTCCAGAGACATGAAGAATGAAGCTTGGGAGAATTTGCAGAAGAGAATGAAGAGAGTGCTAAAAAAGACATTCATGTAGTAAATATATACATAAAAAAAATAGTAAATGAAAATGAAAGCAGTGTCAGTAATGGGAGCGCCCATGTAAAGGAGAACAAGATTTGTATTTGACTAATAACATGTTCACTTCCATGTCAAGCTTGGAGAATAATTCAGTAGCAAGTGATAATTCCATCTAAAATTCAGGCAACTGAGGTAACTTATAAGGATTTAAGCTATGTGCTAGATATTATACTGTAGATATTTTCATGAGTATAAATTAGATATTAAAAATGAGATAATGCATAAAAGCTATGAAAGTAAGATAGCAGTCTCCAAGGAGAGGAAAAGAGGATCTTCAGAAAGAGGCAAAATGTCTTATAGAAAAAAATTTTTAATGCTCTTAAAGACATAATTAATATCTTTTTCTCGTAGTGGAAAGCTCACGATGGCATTATTTTAAAAGTAGATTGGAACTCAGTCAATGATCTTATTTTATCTGCTGGGGAAGATTGTAAATATAAGGTATGTAATGTTTGAGTTTATCATCTGGTTAAAAGAATACAATTTAGATGAAAAGTATTTAACATGTAAGATAATCTTTAGTCCTTCACTTTAGCCATATATTTTGACTTTTAATAATGTAACAAATTGTTATTGTATCATAGAAGTGGTATTTTTTAAAGTGTTGACTTCCTCATTGGCCTAATACACCTATAGAATTTGATTTAATGCGTAGAAATATAAATATGATTACTAGTTTTAGTGACTCAATTTAAATCAATTCACTTAAGCTTTAAAAAGTCAGTCTTACAGGTTCACTAAACATTGATCAACTTAGACAAAATATTTTGTGGGGAAGAATATAGTTAGAGGAAATTCAATTGAAATAAATACTTTTAGGCAAATGTAGTACTTATTGGGCATAAAAATTTATGCAAAAAACTATGCCTCAGATTTTTATTATTAAATTTAAAAGGAATTAAAATGTGTAGGTTCTATTATTACTCAAATTTAGTAAAATTTGAAAATTATCAGTATATCATATCTATAACAATTTTTTGAAGATATTTAGGTTTCAACTAATGCAGATTTTGGGTATGCTGGCTATAGGGCCACTGATGGACAGCACCATCTGAGGTGAAGGTTTTGGACCTGCTGCTCCAGGGCCTGCCTGTACCTGCTGGCTCAGAATTATCAGCTCCTGCTCACCTCTGTCTCAGAACATTATTGATCATTATGAAAATACTAGAAATATGGATTGCCTTGACATGACATCTAAAAATGTTGGAACTGGATTGGTGAGGGCTCAGTGTAGCATGTAGTGATGTGATGAAATTACAGATTCAAATGGATGAAAGGGAAAGATTGTGGATGCCAGTGTTAAAACATTTGCCTGGTTCTGCAATTGCCTCCAGCTCATTAGCCACCGAATGGGTGAAAAGGGAGGCAGTGGAGGAAGCCTTAATCACTAAAGCACAGCTATCGCCAAGGAACTCTGTTTTCTCTGTGATACTACTGCTCCATGTTGGCTGATGACGCAGTCCAGGCTGTCCTGGTTGATCACAGATTGAAACAAGAACCCAAAAAAGTGAGGTGGAGAAGAAATGAGCCTTTGGTGAAGTACCCAACGGGTCCCATAGCTGCCTGCCCACCCACCTGTGCATTCACCCTAGATGTTCAGAAGCCTATACCAGTGCAATAAAAGAGTTATGAGATGTGCACATTTGCTATTCCCATGTGGCTCTGATGCAAACAAATACAGTTTTTTGTTCTGTGTTCTGTGGTTTCTTTCAGCTCACTCTTATCACTTTTACATAGTTCCTGAATATTTTGAATTGTGGCTGGCCTTAAAACTGAAATCGGTAATAAAGTTTCAAGTTTTGATAATACATGAAATACACAAATAGGCAATTTTACCTGAATCTTTTTGAGGAAGATTGACAATAGAACAACTTGGTCTGATTGTTTGAAAGAAACAATTATTGTGCGTGAAGTAACTCTGTGTGTGTGTATGCATAATAAAAAAAATATTAAGACAAAAAAATACAGCTTTTTTCCATCTTATGTGATAATAAAGATATTTCATTGCTAATAGTATACAGTGATGATTCTAATTCCTTACTATGTATCTTATTGGAGGACAGGCTTGTTTTCAATAATGTGGTGACTGTTAAAATATTTTAAAAAATTTGCTTTTGTAGGTTTGGGATAGTTATGGGCGCCCTCTGTACAATTCACAACCTCATGAGCATCCTATTACCTCAGTTGCCTGGGCTCCAGACGGAGAACTATTTGCTGTTGGATCCTTTCATACTTTACGCTTGTGTGATAAGACTGGGGTAAGTTCTGGTGGTGAGCAGTCACAGATGTGTTGTCATACAAGTGCTAATGCACATCACACCCAGTTCTTAATCTTTAAAAACATTTTCAATGAATGTGTTTGCCATCTTTCTTACTTTTCTTCATATCTTGTTTCAATCAATTCCAAATTTGGGGGACCATACACCTCTTTTAAGTTTGAAGAATGAGCATGATCTTTACTATTTGTCTTCCTGGAAATACTTACACATGATTTGAAAGATGGTGAAGTAATAATGTATTAAAATTTATTCCCAATCAATATAAGAAGTTTAGTTTTACACAAGGGACTATGGTGATGGTTCATGGGTAAATTGGTGGTGGGAATTTTATATGGACTACACCTGAAAGGAGAAAGCATACATTGTACAAAAAGGAAGAATGATGCAAAAAAAAAAAATACATATAAATAATAATAAAAAGTTTTTAAAACTAAACTGTTTTAAACTTTTTAAAAAACTCAATATTTTTCAATCAAAAACTTTGTTTGCATATTTTAGGTAAGGAATTGATACTAAATTTTAAAGTGGTCATTTTTAAACTAAAGAATTCATGTTTAAGTATGTATGAGACACTTTCCTTCATACAAAAGCAAATAAGTTCAATCTAAGGAATGAGTTGTTTCATCAACATCTTCCAGAAGCATCAACATTATATGGCAAAAAGAGTTTGAGTGGGACTATTTTATACTATCCATAACTATGAGGAACTCTCATAATTCTACTGTTGCTTATTTTCCTCAGTGGAAAATGAGACAATTAACTTAAAATTTTTAGAACCTTATAAATGATCTATTAATTTTTCTGGCTATTTGTATTCCATTACATAAAGTCCTCAGCTAACTTTAGAAACTTGGAAACATACTGTCATCAGTTCCATGCCATCTCTCCCCTCCCATCTTCCTAATTTGTAGCCGAGCTCACATTAGGTTGAACACTGCTTACTAATATTGCCACTCATCTTCTCTCTGTTCTTCCTATCCCTTAAGGGGATGGTTGACTTCATTGACTCCCTAGATAGTTTGTAAGAGCTCAGTGAGACTCTAAACATCTAGACAAAATGCAAAAATTACTTGAAGACTAGCGAGTAATCAAAAATAGGCAGATAGCCATTTTTGGAAAATAGTTGCACGGCTTTGAAAATGGAATTGGCATTTGAACCACAGTCCACTAAAGTGAGCAATGCATGAATTTGGAACTGATACAGGTAACAAAATACCTACTCTTATGAGTTTTAATTCCAATCAGATGAAAGACCATAAAACAATAAACAAAATTATTGTAATGTGTTAAGTGGTAACAAATGCTATAAAATAAGTAAACGGGTGAGGGAGATAACATTATTTTAGGTGAGGTGTTCAGTGAATATCTGACACAAACTAAGTGTACATTATTGAGTGTTAGTAAAATAAATTATGGTACAAGTAAATTAAAGAATAAAAATTAAAAACACAAGTACTGTATTTCCCCCGTACATTCCATAATAAATTTTACTCTTACCTTTGATTTTATTCTATTTTATTTTTTAAAGATTTTATTTATTTTATTTATATAAGCACTGGGTACAGTCAAAAGTGCAGGAGGGCGAGAGAATTCACCAGAGGCAGAGCAGAGCAGGCAGGAGAGGTCTGCGCGCCATGTGGGCCCCTCGCTCAGTGGCCAGGCATTGAACCAGCTTCGCAACCCAGCGCTCAACCACTGCGCCACCGGGGAGGCTCTGACCTTTGATTTTAAAGATATGTATGAGTTAACAGTGTAAAGCAAAAGCTTCCAAATTAACAATTGTTATAATGAATAAGCAAAATATTTTCGTGAGTTGCATTGTATTACACTTAATATTTAGGAATTAGATCTGATCATGTGAGGCTACGCTTTTAACTGACGTTGCTTTTGTTCATCAGCAGGTGGCGCTAGTGTGTGAGAACTCTTGCCATTCTGATTTTCTCTGTTCTTGAATATTCAGTTGTCTTTATAATAAAGATTTCCTTCAGTTAATTTATTCTTCCATTCAATTAAAATCATTGCATTGATTCATCATTGGTCTTACTGATCTTACTGCTGCTACACTTAACTTTTCATTGTCCGTTATGTGTATCAACATATACAATTAAGAGAGTCTATAATTCCTGCTATGTGAGAGAGAATATTGATCTTAAAAATCAGTGTGCCTAAAAGAAATATAAGAAATTTTGCATCTGTTTGCTTCCCCCTAAACTTAATTTGTGAATGGAATTCACCCAACTTGGCTAAAGAGATAGACTTTTGAGCATCATTATAATCTATATTTATATAGAAATAGTTGAAGAGAATGGTGAGGGTTGCATTTAGGAAGTACCTTTAAAATTTTCTATAGTAAGGTCACTTTTTTTAGTTAAAATATCTCTTATTTCTGTCAGAAAATAATCTTCCTGCCTGAACAATTTGACAGGATGCAGAAAAAAACTTATGAAATATGATATCTTTTAATAGGGCAGCATTTTATAGATGCATACTCATTTGTGCTTTGTATAGTCCTGTCTACAATAAAGCTGATTTTATTTTACTTTTTGTAGGAGTAGTTAGCATGCTGTAGAGCTCTGGGGTCAAGGCTCCAGTGGCGAATTACAAAGTTAAAGTCTCTTCTGGGCCTTAGGTTTCCTCATCATCAAAATAAATGGGCTGGGTTGTTTGATCATCTCTCTCAAGTCCACACTTCTACAATACCTTTCCCATGCGAACTAAGCATAATGCTTGCTTCCTCTCATGAGAAGTGTAGTATGTTGTTAATTTGTTTTGTTTTGTTTTGTTTTTAATATAAGATTGTTGTATGGGAAGCGGCAGAACTGCACGGGATGTGTCAGAAGTGGGAAAAACTCAAGCAGTGCTGGAGAAGTGTGACTGATCCTATAACTTCAGATTTACCCTACATTTTATTATAATTGAATGCAAGTAGCAGAAACCATTAAGCAAATAATAATAATAATAATAATAATAATAATAATAATAATTGGCTATAAAGTAAAAGAGAAAGCTTCCAAAAACCAGGGTAAGGATGGACTTGGGCCTCAAAAATCAGGAAAGTATGGTGCTAAGAAAAACAGAGATTGTTCTCTCTGTCTTTTGCCTCTGTTTCTATCTGCATGTCCCTGTCCTTTTTTCTATTCCAGGGAACTTACTGTCTTCTTCCCCAGGGTTTGCATGCTGGAAAGGGACTAGCTCTCAAGTGTACATCTCCTATATTCAAGAAGGCAGCCAGATTAAAATAAGAATATTAGTACTAAATTTAGATACCTCCAGGGAAGTCTCTAGGTCAGCTATCGTTATTTAATGGCAAAAGTTGTAGTTGTTGTAAGAGATTAAAGAATAGATGATGGTAAAATTTCAGATATATCTGTACTTATTTTGGATGAGACTAAACTTGGTTAACGTAAACTTCCTCTCTGTGGTTGACCAACTTGAAAACACAAAAAAACCCTTTTTTTAATCATCAAAGACTATTTTTTTTTTATCAAGGAGTGCAAATTTGAATTTGCTGATTTCTTTCTGATTTTGGTTCTTAAAAATCTAAATTTAATTTTCTACGTTCAGAAGCACAAAACTTTTGTTTAACAAAATGTTCACTAGATGGGGGTATGCTAAAATCATGAAAATGCTCCCCTTGCACACGGACCAGTCCAAGTGTGATTCCTAATACACTGTGTGTCACTGTTCCCCACCTCCATTTGGGAAGAAGTGGCACAGCTTCCTCTTCAAAAATACCTCTGAGTGTCTTCTGTTCGTAAATAACTCATGAACCACCAAAGTCCAACATTCACATGTTCTGATTTGTTATTGCCAGAAATGTAAATATACTTAAATCCTTTATTTTGATTTAAGATATTTTCCCTTTTATTTCATTTTCTTTAAAGTGTTTCTTTTGCTCACCCTTTTTAAGCATCCTATAGATTTCTCTGGACCAATAAGCCATAACTAGTTTACTATTTACAGAATCATCTACTAAGGCCTATGGATTTGAGCAATTTAAAATTGTTCCTTAAGGATTTCCCCCTAAGTATTCTAAGATGTCCATATATTTTCTGAGGAAGATTCTATCTCATAGTCTAATTTTTCATACTGTCAGGAAATGTTCCTCAAAATGATAGCTTTCTTCTTTTTTTTCTTACCATAATCTAAATGTCTTTTGTACAATCCACATGCATATTTTATTTGATTTCATAAACCCATTTTGGTTTTTTTTTTCTTTCTGAACAAGTAATTTTAAAATGTTTTCTTTCGGATATACTTGGTATTTCAGTATAACATAAACAAGACCAAGATCCTGCTACTGCTTGGCAACATGGTCAAATTATTGTTTCATTTCTTTTTAATTATGAATAAACCTTTTCAAAGCCCAACCACAAACTACTTTTAAAAAGTGGCGAAGATATTGTTTCATGTGTTTATTTGCATGTCATGTTTTAATCTCCGGAACCTGTAAATATACTTTAAGTGGCAAAAGGGACTTTGCAGATGCCATTAAGGTATAGTCTTCCAGATGGTTAGGCTATCCTGGATTGTCCAGGTTGGCCCAGTCTAATCACATGAGTCCTTAAAAGCAGAGAATCTTTCCCAGCTGGGTTAGAGGATGGAGGAGTAAGACAGATTCAAAATAAAAGCAATTCAGCTTGCTGTTGCTGGCATTAAAGATGGAGGCTTATTCAACCGTATATCTGAGATTTACCCTTGTTGTTGGGTATGTATAGTGGCATAATTTTTGAGTGTTCTCAAATCTCTCTATAGACAGAAAATAAGAGACCATAACACAAAATCCACTGACAGTAACAAACAAAACTAAGTGACACTATATCCCGAAAGACCTCCCAAATACAAGTCGTTTTCCCAGCTACCATTGAGAAGTACACATGGTATCAGCATTTGTGTGAGGAAGTAGAGGAAAGACAACCAGGCTTCTGAGACCACATAAAAAGAACCCCCAAGTCACCAATAAATACCCCAAACTGAAACAAATACCAGAATGTGGGAATGGTAGCTGAAAAATATAAGGGAATTTCTATAGGATCCAATTTTAAGTGAGTACAAGGGGACATAGTATACCCATATGCTACACTAGATAAGGTATGACATGTTGTTAGACATTTTTGTATCACTACTCCTACCCCCTTTTTAAGGTAAATTCTGGGTTCTATACACACTTATTGAAGAAAGAGATAATGGTAAGACAATAAAAAATAATTTTCTATAAGAGAAGGAGAGAATGGAGCTGAGAATGGTGTTAAAAATTAGACTTATTTGACTATATGTGTGTGTGTGGTTTGTTTGTTTGTTTATTTGTTTATTGTTAAATGTAAAGCAAAATTGATTTTTTTTGAAAACAATTCCTAAAACTCAAAAATAAATGAAATAATAAATGTTAGGATATGAAGGAGAGGGAATCATGTTCATTGTTGGTGCATATCTAAATTAATGCAACAACTATCAAAAACAGTATGGAGGTTCCACAAATAAAAAGTGCAGCTACCATATAATCCAACAATTCTACTTCTGGGTATTTATCCAAAGGAAACAAAAACACTGACCTGAAAAGTTCTATGCACCTCCATGTTCATTGCAGCATTACTTACAGTAGCCAAAACATGAAAACAACCAACCCAGGTATCCATTAGTGGATGGATGGGTAAAGAAAGTGTGTGTGTGTGTGTGTGTATATATACTACACACACATAATGGATTATACTATTCAGTTGTAAAAACAGAATCCTGTCATTTGTAACAACGGGGGTGGGGGGTCTTAGGACATTATGCTAAATGAAATAGGTCAAAACAGAGAAAAGACAAATGCTGTATAATCTCTGTATATATGGAGTCTTTTTTTAAAAAAGATTTATTTATTTATGCATACAAAAGCTGGGGTACAGGCCAGAGATGTGGGAGGTGAGAGGATCCATCAGAGACTGAGTGGGGAACAGGCAGACTGACTGAAATACACTGCTGAGGGGAGCAGCGGGCAATACAGGAGAGGTCTGCCTCACCATGTGGGTTTCTCCCTGGCCAGCCGGGAATCGAACTCATGCTGCAGAGGCTGCGGATTGCTTCACAGTGCCATACTTAACCCCTTGCATCACCAGGGAGGTCCCATATATGGAGTCTTTTTAAGAATTAAAGCACACAGAAGAAAAGAATAGAGTGGTGGTTGCCAGAGGCAGTATAGTATACTTGAAAGTTGCTTAAAAAAAAAAAAAAGTAGATCTTAAACATTCTTACCACAAGGGGAAAAAAAATCTAAGATTATGTATGGTGATGGATATTAAGACTTATTTTGATCATTTCTCTATATGTGTGTGTGTATATAAATATATATTCACCACTATCAAATCATTGTTATATACCTGAAATTCATATAGTGTTGTATGTCAATTATTTCTCAGTTTAAAAGAAGTGAAACGAATGAACCTAATTATGTTTTTAGTTGTTTGTATAACTAGTGAATGAGGAGCTATTCCAGATGACTTTAAGTGATTTTATTGCCTGCTTCTTGCACTCACACTGCAGAATCAATACCAAATAGCTCTGCCACTTGGGAAAGTAGTTTAGTAGTTTCTCAAAATGTGAGACAGAGTTGCCATAGACCCAGCAATTCCACTTTTGCCTGGATATGTATCCCAGAGAAATGAAAATAAAAGATCATGCAAAAATCTATATACAAATGTTCATAAAATAGTCAAAACCCTAAAAACAAACAAAAAAGTCCATAAAATGATGAAGAAACAAAATGTTATATATGTGCAATAAATATTATTTGGCAATAAAAAAAGGAAGTACTGATACATCCATGAACCATGAAAACATTATATTAAATGAAAAATCCAGCTACAAAAGGCCATATAATGTATTATTCCATTTTTAAAAAAAGATTATTTATTTTATACAAGAACTGGGGTATAGGCCAGACGCACGGGAGGGTGAGAGGATTCACCAGAGACATAGCGGGGAACAGAACAGGCAGAGTGACGAAATACACTGCTGAGGGGAGCAGCGGGCAAGACAGGAGAGGTCTGCCAAGCCATATGGGACACTCGCTGGCTGGCCAGGTTCGAACTGGCGCTGCAGAGGCTGCGGACAGCTTCACAGCGCAGCGCTCAACCACCTGCGCCACCAGGGGAGGCCCATAATGTATTTTTCCATTTATATGAAATGGCCAGAATAGAAAATGAAAGTAGATTAGTGGTTGCCAGGATCTGGGGTCGAGGAGAATGGGAGTGACTGCTAATGGGTATGGGTTTCTTTTTGTGGTGATAAAAATGTTTGAAATCAGATAATGGTGATGGTTGCACATCTCTGACTATACCAAAAAACCACTAAAGTCTATACTTTCAAAAGATGGATTTTATAATATATGGATTGTATCTCGGTAAAAGTTATTTTTTTTAATGAAAGAAGCTTAAGGGCAAAGGAATAAAAAAGTTAAAACTTTCTTGTAATCATTTGTGTTGTTAATATTATTCTGAGTAGATTTGTGTTCTTAAGAATAAATATTTTTGGCTAGCTGAAAGGAGATACTGAGAGTATTGGTGACGATCTTATAGTGCCAGGATTTGGATCAAAAGTATCAATTTGAGTTCATGAAAAAATTTCCTAGTTCTGTCCACTAAAAAGGCTTAGAAAAGTAATGATCAACTTAGGAAAGTAGAAGTAATGATCAACAGTGACACCCCTAGCATTTGTGAATATTCTCTAAATACCATTTTCTGCATTTCATAAAATGAGCTCATTGAAGAAAAGACTGATTCCAGTTGTGGGTCAGGAAATTAGGCCTGAATTTGGAGCATTTTATCATACTAGAAAACAAGGAAAGTGATCAAGACTGCAAGAATCTGTCAAAAAGACTAAACTACCCTGAAGAGGATACAGTTGGTTAAAATTGGACTGATTTGAACATTATAGTTATTGAAATACATCAGATATGGTTAAAATTGAGTTTGTGATACTAAACAAGAACATTTTTTGGTTTTATTTGACAGTTGCAAATTATTAAAGCCAAGGAGTCACCCACAAATATCCAAATCTCACTTTTCAACAGGTTTGGGAAGGAAAAGTCCTACCTTATTCAGCCAGCTCTGCCCTACTCAAGCAGTGAGGCTTGAAAACAAAGTCATAAAAGACAAATAGAGAAGAGAGAAAAACTATTACCTTTTCGAGTGAGCAACCAATATTAAAGGACAAAATCCTTGAAAGCACAAAATTTCAATAACAATGAATTTTTTTACTCAAATACTTTTTTCTCTTACCCATCTTAAATTTAGCTAGTGAAATAAAAGGCGTTCTCGCCACTTGGTTTCCATCAGAAGGACAGAAGGACAGAGATGAGGACAGAGATGAGGAAGGACAGAGATGAGGAATCTGAAGTGGTAAAAATGCTTACCTTGCTTGCCAACATGTTCAGAAGTACTTAATCTTCCTCTTGAAGCCATCTTGAGGAAACAAAACTCTAACCATAGGCTAGGTCTCTTGGCTGTCACATTGTCAGGTCACAAAGGAAATCATTCCATTCCTCTCTGGGATCTTCGAGGGTGGCCAGTAATCAAACAAGCATGAGGTATATTGTTAAGAGAAAAAGCCATCTAGAAGTTTAACAACATCCACACTAGCCTTTTACAAATGGGAGAGAGTTATGACTGACTACCAAAAATGATTTTAATATATCAGTTCTTCTTTCTTTCTTCCTTAGTGGTCATATGCTTTAGAAAAGCCCAACACGGGCAGCATATTTAATATTGCATGGTCAATCGATGGCACCCAGATTGCTGGTGCCTGTGGAAATGGACAAGTTGTTTTTGCACACGTGGTGGAGCAGCATTGGGAGTGGAAAAACTTTCAAGTAACATTAACTAAAAGAAGGACCATGCAGGTATGCTATGTTCCGTGGCTGATTCTTCTTATGTTAGTTCACTACACAGAATGTAGAATTGTCTTCATTAATTATATTTAAATCATGTGCTATAAAAACTTAGTCACAATGAAATCTTTTAATTATACCATTGAGTGACTTTTTCATGATTTTAAATAAGAATCTTTCACCGATAATAGCACCCAAGTGTCCACAACTACTGCAGTTATGGGGTTGAGAGGAGATAGTGAAATTCGAGGCATTTAGCGAATAGATTCAATTGAAGAAGGCATTAAGAAGGTATGTATGACAAGTAGATTGAACTCCCAGAGCTGACTCCAAGACAGCCCTAATCTGCGAGTCACTATGGTTATGTTATTTTATTTATTTATAATTATATGTTTATGTAATCTAATTCTTTTTTTAGCTTTCCCTTTAAGGGTTCCCTAAGGCAAGCCAAAGTGGGACAATGGGAGAGAGAAGGAAAACAAGTGATCTTGGAGTGAAATACTTTGTTGACTAAGACAGAAAGGTTGGAAAGTAGCAATAGAAAGTCAGGGGAAAACATCAGTGGGAAGCTTCTTCAGGGCCCACGGCTACATTTCACTTACCTTGTATCTGCCCTATAGTGTCTAGCCCAGTGGCTTGTGTATAATAAGCATATAGAAAGCACTCAACAAATGTTTCAAAAGTTAATTCCTGAAAGGTAGGAGGAGGAAGTCAGGGACAAGGCATACCCTCTGCCAAAGAAAAAGGTACTGTCTTCTTCTTCCTCCTGATTGTGCCACTTGCCTTTATCTTCAGTATCTGCATTTCAGATTATTATTAATTATTATAAAAATTTGGAAGCATATATCTTGTGATTTCTTGGACAGGTGTATTCAAATATTCTTTAGCCTAAGTATCCAGATTCTAAAATGTGGATGATGTGGTTGCCAGATTCATAATGATTAAGTATATTATAATTTTTATTTGTTCTTATTTTAACAATGTAAACTCTTAATTATGGAGAATTTAAAACATACACAAAAGTACATAGATTGGTATAATAAACTCTCTATGTACTCATCACCCAGCCCCAGCAACCATTAACCCATCACGGCTGGGTCTCAATGGATAATTCTTTCCAACAGGATGAGTAAAGTCTTTGTGAGAAGGAAGTGTTTAGAAGGGAGAAGGCAGAAGGGAGAGGACGAAAGGGAGGAGACAGTATTTCTCAGCTCTAAAGCTCACTCCTGCCTCTTTCCTGCATGGGGCACAGCTGTGACTTTTGGTAGTTGCAGAAAGTGAAGATTACTTGATTCTTAAGTTACTATATCCTGTATGGGTAAGAGTTAATAGTAGAGTGAATTTGAAGATTAAGTGAGATGATGTATGTAATACAAAATAACTAGTAACTGCTCCTGTGGTTATATCTATGAATAGGCTTAAATGAGTTTTGGAAATGTGGAAACAGACTTTTTGGACTTATATCAGTCTGGGGAGCTTACATATTGTAGTCATGTAGAAGTGTCAGAAGATACAACTAAGGTTAATCAAGATCAAGATCAGGATTGAGGATCAGTCAGGATCAAGAGGTTAATCCTGGTGCTGTCTTGAGTTTAACTGGGCAATGGATGCATTAAAATTCTGCACAGGAGATTTCTGATATGAAAATTATAGCAGCAATTATCAGTGTGTTGGTTTTGTTATTATGGCTGGGATGTTTTATTCCTGTTTGGCTCTAGGGTTCTAGATTCCAAAAAATGGAGACTTTCTCCATATCAAACTTTAAGCAGATAAGAATTTTATGAAATCTGCCTATAATTTGAATAATGGCAGACGGAGGCCAATACAATCACAGTTTGAAATATTAAAATTTCCTATGCTTATTTTAATAGCTTGTTTCTCTGGGTGTCATGATGCTATAAAGAAACTGTCATAAAACTTTCTTTAAAAACTCTTTATAACATTCCATTAGGCTTTACAATATTCCTAGGAGAGGATAGCATTTTGGACCTTTTAAAAAACCTCTGGCAGCTCAGACTTCTGGTGAAGATGGTGTAAAAACTTCATACTTGGAAGGAAGAGACATACTTTTTTTTTTTTTTAAAGATTTATTTATTTATTTATACAAGCACTGTGTACAGTCAGAAGCGCGGGAGGGTGAGAGAATTCACCAGAGCCAGAGCGGGGAGCAGAGCAGGCAGAAGGACCTAAGTACACTGCTGAGGGGAGCAGCGGGTGGCAGGAGAGGTCTGCGCACCATGCGGGACCCTCCTCTGGTGGCCGGGGAGCAGCTGGGGATCGAACCTGCGCTGCAGAGGCTGTGGGCAGCTTTGCAACCCAGCGCTCAACCGCTGCGCCACCGGGGAGGCCCCAAGAGACATACTTTTGTCTCCAAAGAGATCAATAATATATGAAATACACTTTAAAAAAAAAAAAAAAAAAAGACTTACCTGGACTCAAAATCAAGACAAACATTTCAGTGAAACAGAAATGGAACAAAAATGCAGAGTGTGGAGTCAAGCCTCTGATCTGCTTGACTCCCTATCCAGAAGCAAGTAGCAAAGGCAGTGAGCACCGTGGCCACTGCTGACTCACAGAGCTGAAAGGATGTGAAGCGAGACAAGTGGCCGAGCTGGGTCTCTGTGAGATCAGCCCGTGGGGCTTGGTGGGGTTGCTCTCTTCAACCCTTTGTGAAAAAAGAAAAAGGGTTACCACCTAGAGCCAGGCCTGCTCAGTTCCAAGGGCCCACTCACTTAGACCTAGAGTTGCGCAGGGCACAACCTGCACTGGCCTACAACCTGCCCCCTACACAACCTGCAGCAGTGCACAACCCACAGTGGTATCACCTGTCCCAGTGCACAACCAGTCTTTTCACTGAAATTACTCTTTGCATTTTTTGTTCTAATTAAAACCTAGCTGCTTCCTGAGATCCTTTTCTCCTACAGCCTGCTCAAGCAGAGTTGTTTTCCTTTAGGCCCAGTCTCTCTGGGTCTGGAGGTCAGGTAGGTGTCTTCCTTACCCCTCTTTGCTGAATTCAGACACCTGTAGCTTCTCTTCCCTAAAAACTCCAACTCCTTTAAGGCACCTGCTGTCAGACTGCTCCCTGTCTGCTGTCATTTCCCGTCCATGGAAGAGTTAAGCAAACTTATCTGTTCTTTTTCTTTACCACTAGTCATGCTTCACTCTTTAAATTAAGACTTTTTAAAAATGCCTAAAAGATAAGAACTATTTTCATTTTAAGATAACCATAGTAACGTTTCACTTTTCTCTGTCTCTTAAATGTTTTTCTACACATTTTACAGAAATGTAACACATTTCTACAGAAATGTCACATTTCTCTAATTATTTTCTAAGAATACGTTTTTATAATTGGTTCTTTTGTAACAGAAAAGCCCCATGTTGCATTTAGTTAATATGTCCCTTCAGTCTTACATAGTATGAAACAATTCTTCCTCTTTCTTGTTTAAGAAACCAGGTCATTTGTTTTGTTGAATTCCCCCCCTTTTCTATTTATATCCTATGGTATGATTACCTTGAACATGTTCATCTGGCCCCTATATTTCTTGTAGGTTATTAGATTGAGAGCCTTGATAAGTATAAAGAATACTTCCTAGGTGATTCTGTGCACTTCCTATGATATCTTGCCCGCTTATCTCTCTTTGATAAGATTGATCAGTGTATTCAGGTGCTATCAGCCTCACTCATCTATCGTATGCTTACTCATTAGGCTTTTTCTTTAATGTTTTTAACAGCCATGGATAGTACTTGTCTAGACTTAGGTTTCTTTGGGGGCTGCAAAATGGTTATCTTGTAATTCTATCATCCCTTCTTCTTTGAATAGCTAGAATTCTTCTAGAAAAGTCTTTCCCATCAACCATTTGGGGCAGAAATCATATAGTCTATGAATTTTATGGGCTTTATAGTTTTTATAATCATATTGTCTCTTTCCAACTTCTATGCCACACTCCTTTGATTGTATCTCAGTTTTATATTCCATTGCTGCATCATTCAGCTTGACTCGCAGATTAGAGATGTCTATACATTTTTTTTTATTTATTTATAAGTTTTCTGTATCTGTAATTCTGTTGGTTGATTTTTATGTCCAAATATGCCAGCCTATGCCTAGTTTCTTCCTATTTAATTCTTTTTACATGTAATCAAGGTAATCAAGAGTGCACTGAATTTTTTCAAAATCTTGCTAATATAATTAAAAGTTTGATGTATATTAATTTGTTGGTATTTAATTTTTCCTTGTTTAGGTTCGTAATGTTCTTAACGATGCAGTGGACTTGCTGGAATTCCGTGATAGAGTCATTAAAGCATCTTTGAACTATGCACATTTAGTTGTTTCAACATCTCTTCAATGTTATGTGTTCTCGTAAGCATCTTGCATTTCTTAAAAATCAAGATTTTTGTGTGTGATGAGAAATTTATTTTCAAGCTTTCACATCAATGTATTTTGGTTTAAGCTTTCTCCAAAACCTCACCTGTACTCAATTTACTCCCAACCAAGAAGTGACAAAAAGCTGATATGACAGTGAAAATAGATCTAATAAGTTTATGCATCAAAGGTTAATAATCATTTATATAATAGAAAATACCTTGTCTGGTGTTTACTGTTAATATGTTATGCTCACAGTTTTCTAAGGAATTTAATATAATTTGATTTCAAAGCCAGAGAAGATTAGAAGTGACTGATAAATGATGGAAAAGGGAGCACCACTGGGCCTCCTGGCGGTTAAGCACTACACTGTGAAGCTGTCCACAGCCTTTGCAGCATGAGTTCAATCCCTGGCCGGCCAGAGAGAAACCCACATGGAACAGCAGACCTCTCCTGACTTGCCCCTTGCTCCTCTCAGCAGTGTATTTCAGTCAGTCTGCCTGTTCTGTTCCCCACTCTGTCTCTTGTGAATCCTTTCACCCCCTGCACCTCTGGCCTGTACCCCAGTTCTTGTATGCATGAATAAATAAATCTTTTTAAAAAAGTTGGAATTAGCTCTAAAAAAAAAAAATAATAAGGAGCACCACTAAGCCAACTACCTGACAACAGGTGGAAAGCTATTCAGTAAGGACACAGCCTGCATCCTATAGCCCAGGGGAATCATAGGTGTTCATGTGGGTAACCCAGGGCTGTCCAGAAGTGGTGAAAGAAAATATACTCAGTATACCTTATATTGGAAAGCAGGGAATAAGCCAACACATCCAAGAAACTTGCACCTAAAACCTTAAAAACATGGAATTTTTAAAGGGCAATTCAATGTGTGCTGACAAATGTTGAACAACTGGCTTTTGAGAAACAAACTTAATTTTCAGCGTTTGCTGATTTTATGATTTAAATACTTCTACCATAACAAATTACAATGTAAATTATCTCAAGAGCGTGGAGATAATTGAATGAAGTCCTGGAAATGATATGGTTAGAATATTTATTATAGAATGTGAGAAATCTCACAGTTAGTACACATGAATGTTTGAATAATTTTCCTGGAGTTAGGAAAAAAGAGAAGATTTCTTCAATTTAGGGTTTATTTGTTTGCTTGAAGAAAGGTAGAGCTCTTAACTGCCTTAAATGAGCCATTGCCTATTATAGTCTATTATTGTGACGCAATGCTTGAATCTGAAGGATTAGTATCTTTAGGTGTTACTTGTATTGAAGAGATTGCTTTTTTAAATATTTACCAAAAGTTTAACAACTTTAAATTATTCTATCACTCTTTTCTCATACTCACTAATCTGTTGCAAAATATGATTGCTTCTTTCTGATGTAACCTTACCCTTCCCTCTCTTCTTGTCAAGACATTTACAAAGGTATAAAATATTTATTAATGTGAATGAAATACCAGTGAGCAGTTGTGGGAATGAGATAGTAATGAGACCTGTCATCAGAACATATATATATATTTTTAAAGATTTATTTATTTAGGCATACAGGAGCTGGGTTGTAGGCCAGGGGGGTGAGAGGATTCACCAGAGAAAGAGTGGGGAGCAGAACAGGCAGATCTACTGAAATATACTGCTGAGGGGAGCAGCGAGTGAGATGAGAGGTCTGCTGTGCCATGTGGGTCACTTCCCTGGCAGGGGATGGAACTCATGCTGCAGTAGTTGCAGATTGCTTCATAATGTTGATGCTTAACCCCTTGCACCACCAGCAAGCCCCAAAACATATTTCATTAATTTTAATAACCTACTAGTATTTTGACTAGCAACAGTTATTTATTGAGCACTATTATGCAGTTTTTATGCTAATGATCTGTTTTACCCCTGTGTGTTGGTGCTGTTGTTATTCCCATTTTACAAGATGAAGATACTGAAGAACCCAGAGGCCAACTAGTAATTAGCTTCAAGTCTAAATCACCTCTTTACTAAAGCAAAAGTTGGGATCAATAATGCTGCCTCTTTTTAAGTAATATAAATATAATTTTAAAAACAAACATGAAGCAGTATACACTTTTATATGAAAATAAGTTCCCAAAAAAGGAAATAATATATAAGCAAGTCTATGTTAAATTTTCACTTGTTTTTTACGATAATACTTTAGAAAATATTCTTGTTCTATTAAACATTATAGTTAAGGGATTTTATATTATCATGGCATGTATAATTAAGGAGTCATTAAAAAAAATCTCATAATCACTGTTCTTATCAACTCTCTAGACAAAGAGTGAAAGTTAATTCTCATGACCGCATAAATGAAGCTGCCTGTGATATTTTTTATAAAATACCAAAGCATATAGCTTCATCATACATATCAACCCAGTGTTCTAATTATTAGTAACGCCTTATTTGGAGTTATGTTTTATGCATGCATTTACTTACTGAAATGAGTATCAGACTGTATTAGCCAAGATTAGTTTTCCACTGTTGTGCCGAGCTTACTGCTCTCTTCCCCTCTTCTGTCTTCTGAATCTGAACATGAGATTTAATCAGACTTGAAGAATTGGTTCTATGAAAGTAACTGAGAGAGATTCAAAATATATAGGAGTAATAAAACATTTTAAACTGTGAAAAAACTGATTATTTAGGGATGAGTTTTCAGTTTATCAGTGCTCTCTTCTCATCCCTTTGTTTGAATTATATTACACTACAAAAACTAAAAGAGTTATTTGTTCATTTATTAATCCATCTATTCAGCAAGCATGGTCATAGCTTACATGTATATAGCATTTTATAGTTTACAGAATGCTTTGCAGAAATCTTTTCATTCAGCCCAACAATAATATTAGGAGACTTGTAGGGGAAATAGTCATGTTCATCATGTTATTGTTAAAGTTTCTGTATTTTCAATGTCTTCTATGGATAGGCAGTTAGGTAGATACTTTGGTAAATCACCACTATTTCCATTTTACAAATCAGAAAACTGAGACTAAGAAGGTTAAGCTTAAGGACATAAAGCCAGATTTCTAATCCTCATCTGTCTAACCAGACAGAAATCTATCCTTTTTTCACTATGGCATGCTGCTACAATTTTTCAGGTAAGAAATATTAGATTGTCCAAATGGAAGAGCTAATCAGTGATAGACCTAGGACTTACACTTAGGACTCCTTGATTTACATACTGTGATACCTATATTAAAAATTGAATGCTGGTGTGCCAGGTGCTGGAACACAGTGTCTGCTTCCTAATGAGGGATCCAGACATACAAGTGAATAGGTTCAAAATAATATACCAAGTGCCATAATAGAAATATATACAAAGTTGCTGAGAAATGGTATACTTTATTTAAAATGAGTACCTATTTATTTATTTTAAAGTATTTGGTATTTCAAATATTGATACATATCCATTTTATTTGTGTTTTAGTACGAAGAACTGGAATACACCACTTATATTTGATCTCAAAGAAGGAACTGTTAGTTTAATTCTGCAGGCAGAAAGGTAATTTATCACTTTTGACTACTGAATTTGGGGTTAAAATATCTCAAATTGTTAGAAAGTACTCTTTAAAGCATGCTGTTTACTCAGTCGTACATTAGTCATTTGGAATCAATCTATTTCTACTATTCTTTTGAAAGAAAAAAGGGAAGAGAATAAGCTCTCAGATGAGTGGTTCTGAAAGTTTTTGGCCTCAGAATTTCTTTACATTGTTAAAATAAATATTATATATAGATTGTATATTTATAAGTATTTACTATATTCAAGTTTTTGAGAAATTTTAAGAGGTACTAATTTAAGATGATGAGAATAAATGTATTACAAGTAAACATCAGAGCAATGATATGAGAATGAGTGTGAAATAAGCAAATTACTATGAAATTGTTTTGATATCATGGTCAAAAACCATATCTGTTGTGTTCTATTCTGCTTTTTTATTCTGTTAAATGTTGGTTTATGCTCAATGATTTTCTGAGCCACTGCTAGTCTGTGACCTTCAGTGTATAAAGGACCACAAAACTCCCAACTGATAAACTAGAATAAAAATTGGAATAGCTATTACCCACACTTTCCATGAAACAATCTATCAAAGCGCCAACCTAATAAAACCTGGAATAAAGTATGAGACTGTATAAGCAACAGTTACCTAAAATAGTTGCTCATAAAATCTTTGCACCAAAACCATGTGTTTTATTCCTCATCCCTTTACTCACCACCTAAGCAGCTCTTGATTGTGTTATCAGGTTTTCTAGCCCACAACCTTTTATAAATAGCAGACCAGAAAAGGAAGGGTGCTGGTAGACTGTTAGAGGCTGGCACAATGACAGGAAGAAAAGTGACTGACTGGCAAGGAATCTTAGCGAAAAGTAGAAGTGCAGAACTCTGTGTGTAGTTGAGCATAATTATTCTGAGGTACCAACAGATGTGCATGAGTATCAAAGCCACTCACTATCAGTTAAATAGCTATAAAAGTATATAGTTAACATATTGATGACCTTGAATAATAAAGAAAATAATTGTTATTTTATATTATACAAACTTTGTATTATCTAATATTGAAATTGATACATGATTTATTTACTTATATCACATCTTTTTAAAACAAAAGGACACTGTTGCTGCTTAAAGGGTAAGATATAAGCTATCTAAAAATTGTACTTCTGAAATTCTTTTTACATTAATCATTCCAATAAATGTTTTTACACATTGTTTATAAATGTATTTATTGACTATATGTTAATTGCATACATGATTAGGTATTTAAAGGATATTTTACTTACTACCTGTTGCTGGTCCTATTTGTTCATTTAGAAATATTTGTCCCTTGAAACATGGTATTTGCTTAGAAGGAGGTTAAAAGCTGTTTTGTTTTGTTTAGAAGAGAGAATAGTTTTAATACTGAGACGAAATAATATGTCACCTTCTTAAAATTAGCAAATAATGTTCTCATACATTAATGTGTGTGTGCCAAACCCTTCAGTTAAATGAGCTATGTGTGTTATTAAGGAATAATGGTACTTATTATATACTGACATTTCACTAGTTTTGGTGTTTGTTTCCATAGTAAGAAGGAACAACTAGCAATTCCTGATTCAAGAAGTAATTCTGAATCAAGGATATTAAGACATTCAGCATAGATTTTAAAAACTAATAAATTGTTTAGCACTGAAGAAACAGGCACTCCAATGTAGCAATTGTGTGAGTGTAAATCAATATGACATTTCAAAGGTTAGTTTAATATAAAAATTTAAAAAGTATATGCCCTTTCATTCAATAATTGCCATTCAGAAGTTATACTAAGAATATAATGAAGGTAGACACACAGAGATACATATATACTTTAGACATATCTTTGAAGGATGGATAATTTGAAATGAAATGTCCATCAGGAGTGAATTAATTAAGTTAAATTATAGTATATCCATACCTTGTCTGCCATGAGTTGTCTCTGTGGATATAGGATTGCAAGAGAGTTTTTGCTATTTCTTCTGTTTGGATTGTTTTTTCAAGTTTATAAATGTTCAAAGGAAAAAAAAACCCATAAAATATTTATATTTTGATTTAATAAAAAACAGAACCCTTTGCTTTAAAATATATCTGTCAACACAAGTGAATTTCCTTTTTTTTCTATTTTTTTTTTATTTTTTTAAAGATTTATTTATTTATTTATACAAGCACTGGGTACAGTCAGAAGCGCAGGAGAGTGAGAAAATTCACCAGAGCCAGAGTGGGGAACAGAACAGGCAGACTTGACGAAATACACTGCTGAGGGGAGCAGCGTGTGCAGCAGGAGAGGTCTGTTGCGCCATGTGGGACCCTCGCCAGTGGCCAGGGATCGAACTGACGCTGCAGAGGCTGCGGGCAGCTTCGCAGCCCAGCACTCAACCGCTGCGCCACCAGGGGAGGCCCTAATTTTTATTTTTTTAATTAATTTATTTTTATTTTTTACATCACTGTTCATTTTTAAACAATATTTGCTTCCCCCTATATCCCCTCAGGTGTAGTCCCCATAGAGTTTCCTTCACCAATGCACCCGTGCACCATCAGTCCCTTGTGTTCCTCCCTCCCTCCCTCTCATCCTTCTCCCTCCTCCTCCTGTGCAGGATGTCTCTGATTTATAATTGTCCAGTTTTGCTTTGTTGTGTTTTGTACTGTTACTATTTTTTTACACTGATGTCTTATTTGGTTCCTCTATATTCCTGCTGTAAGTGAAACCATCCGATATTTTTCTTTTTCCTTCTGGCTTATTTCACTGAGCATAATTCCTTCTAGTTCCATCCACGTTGCTGCGAATGGCATGAGTTTATCTTTTTTGATTGTTGAATAATATTCCATTGTGTATACATGGCCACATCTTCTTGATCTAATCATCTATTTTTGGGCATTTGGGTTGTTTCCAGGTTTTACATATTGTAAATAGTGCTGCAATAAACATAGGGGTACAGGTGTTCTTTTGAATCAATGTTTTTGTGTCCTTTGGGTAGATCCCTAGTAGTGGAATTGCCAGATCGTATGGTAGCTCCATTTTTAGTAGATTGATGAACCTCCAGACAGCTCTCCAGAGTGGTTGGACCAGTTTGCACTCCCACCAGCAATGCAGGAGAGTTCCTTTTTCACCACATCCTTGCCAACATTTGTTGCTTGTTTTTTTGATATGTGCCATTCTTACTGGTGTAAGGTGTATCTCAATGTGGTTTTAATTTGCGTTTCCCTGATTATAAGGGATGTTGAACATTTTTTCATATGCCTGTTGGCCATTTGCATTTCCTCTTTGGAGAAATGTCTTTTAAGTTCTTCTGCCCATTTCTTGACTGGATTGTTTTTCTGTTTTTGTGGAGTCGTAACACAAGTGAATTTCTGATATGAAAATGTGGTTTTATATATGAGTGCATTTGATGATCATATTATTTTAAAGTCAAAACATCTTATTTTAATAAATGCTGACCGTGAGGTTAGTTTTTTGAGTCATGTATACTTTTTGAACTTTAATCAGCATTTAACTTCATCTTTAATGTAACCTTTAATTGTGAAATATATATTAGCATTATCTAGGCAATAAATAACATCTGGCACTAATGTCACCAAATTGTAAATGGTAAGAGTTTCTTATTGCCTTTTTATAGAGACATGCTTCTCTAGGAAAGAAAGTGAATGACAAGCATAAGGTAAAAGGAGTCAGAATTTTATATTGAATCATGATTATGGGCATTTTCATGTTTCTTCTCCTACTTCCATTAAAAAAAGCAATTAGCAAAACAAGCAATGCTAGGTTGTTTTTTTATTTCATTCTTTATATGTATATATTTTATTATTTAGTTGTAAGCTATGTTTTTCTAGAGGAAAAGCTATTCTCTAAATAAAAGGGAGAATATATTGAAGTCTCATTTGCAAATATATTTTTGCTCTTTATTTTTCAGACATTTTCTTCTTGTAGATGGTAGTGGTATCTATTTATATTCTTATGAAGGGCGTTTCATTTCTTCTCCGAAGTTTCCTGGAATGAGAACAGATATTTTGAATGCACAAACTGTGTCTCTGAGTAATGATACCATAGCAATAAAAGATAAAGCTGATGAAAAAAGTAAGTACATTTTTTATAATTTTCTATGTCAAATTTGCATGAAATTTTACACTAAAATTTTTTTTAAAGATTTATTTATTTATGGCTACAAGAGCTGGGTGTAGGCCAGAGGTGCGGGGGGTGTGAGAGGATTCACCGGACACAGATTGGGGAGCAGAACAGGCAGATTGACTGAAACACACTGCTGAGGGGAGCAGCGAATAAGACAGGAGAGGTCTGCAGCACCACGTGGATTAGCTCCCTAGCCTGGGATCTAACTCTTGCTGCAGTGGCTGCAAGTAGCTTCATAGTGCTGAGACTTAACCCCTTGTACCACCAGGGAGGTCCAACGCTGCAAAATTTTTTATGAATTAATTTTCCTTTCCCTGTTTGAAAGAATTATGAGCTTCCTAATTTGTTGTAAGCATGAATTAATTGAAGAACTATAGTTGGCACATTATATCCAATTAATGGAACGAATAGATATTGTCATAATATCAAAGCTATATGGTAAGGGGGTATCTTGATATATTTGGTTACTGTTGGTAGAGTTCAAAATCAAGTTTGTGAGAGAAAATGCACATTAATTTTTAAATTTATGAATCTAAGTTTATTCATAACATATTCCCTTTTTCTTCATTTGGTAATATGGTGAATATTGTGCGTCATTATACTGTTTATTTTCCACATATTCGTTTTAAATGCTATTTTTTTAAAAGATTTATTTATTTATTTATGCAAGAACCGGGGTACAGGCCAGATGTGCAGGAGGGTGAGAGGATTCACCAGAGACAGAGCGGGGAACAGAACAGGCAGACTGATGAAATACACTGCTGAGGGGAGCAGTGGGCGAGAGAGGAAAGGTCTGCCTTGCCATGTGGGACCCTCGCAGGCTGGCCAGGATTGAACTGGCACTGCAGAAGCTGCGGACAGCTTCACAGTGCTGCACTTAGCTGCCTGCGCCACCAGGGGAGGCCCTTAAATGCTATTTTAAATTAATGATTAGAAGAATATTATGTATAATTTTAAATTTCACATGAAATTCTAGACCACATTAATATATGTAAATATAAGTATGTCAGGTGTTTTGGAATTCCATAATAGAGTGATACCATTTTATGAATGCATTGCTATATCATAAATTCATTTTACCAACAAATATTATACTCAACAGTTAAACTTAACACTTATATATGCCTAGTCCTTTTCTAACAGTTGAGGATGTAATAGTCACCAGGACAGATGAATAAACAAGCAAATATGTAATAGTCAGCTGTGAAGAAAATAAGGTAGAATGAGGGAATAGAGAATGGAGGGGGTATGGGAGAATGGAGGGGGGACAGGAGAATGGAGGGGGACAGGAGAATGGAGGGGGACAGGAGAATGACCACATGACAAGCAAGTACATGGGTTCTGTGGTAGGATGAGCAGCCTATAAAAGGAACTGCCAAAGGGCCCTGGGACCAGGTCAACATGAACTGGGCAGAAAGTGGTGAGAGTGGAGGACAGAGAGAGAGAGAAGCAGGAATCAGATCATGCGAGCATTTGGCCATGTGGCTATGATGCAGTGAGAGCTCCACAAGCCAAGAGTTCTGTTTTGGTCATGATAAGTTTAAATGCTTAGACATCCAAGCAGTGGTGGGGAGGGAATAAAATAGGATTTTATTTTCTGACCCCAAGTCTAGGGGTCAGAAGAGAGTTGAGGACTAGAAATATAAATTTGGGAGTTATGGGGGGGTACAGATGGAGCCATGACACTGAAATCACCCAGGAAGTGATAAAGACAGAGTCCCAAAGATTGAGCATTATAATTTAGAGGTGGGTAAGAAGAGGAGGAGTCAGTGACATAAGGTGAGTTATCCTTAAACTCCAGTGGAAACATATTAAATGCTTGTTTTTCTCTGATAATATATAGTGCTAAAAACATTGCCCATTACTGTGACATGTTACCAAAAAAAATCCTTCCCTGACTTTAATTGTGTTAGTGTATGCCATGGAAGATCTAGTTCAGGAGCTAGGAAACTGTCTACCTTTTGAGTTTCCAATATTTTCAGATAGCATGATTTCTCATATTCATAGGAAACACAGTTTTCCTAAATAGAGCTCTTCTATCTTTCGTGCCTTAGACCTTCTCTGAGAGAGGACATTTGTTTATAAAAGATTTATCTGGTTGAAAAAAAGGAAAAGAGAGTAAAATAAAATATTATCTAGGTAAACAGATTTAAGATGACTGAGTAATTGCTAGTAATAATAATTTGGCAGTCAGATTTTTGTCTTTAGTGAACTTGAAAATCCCAATGGTTATTATGAATTGCCTATACTTTTCTTACCACCATATATTTTAAATGGGTTTAATAAAGTTTATGTTCCTAGCTGAATATACCTCATTTTAAAATTTTTTGTAGTTCTTTACATCTGAAGCATATTTTTCTTTTTTTTTCTCTCCCCATATTTTTTAAGCCTTTGATAATTCTGTGCTGATAGAGGTCCAGAGAATTAAATTTCTCATGAGAATTATGCTAATTCTACTGAATGTACTAATACACTAATGTTTTCTTTTTTTTTTTCCCATCAAGTAATCTTCCTCTTTGAGGCATCAACTGGAAAACCATTAGGTGATGGAAAACTGCTTTCTCATAAGGTATTGGACATTAGTTATTTCTAATGTAAACTGTCCCTACCTAATTTCATATAAAAATTAATGTTTTCACTTAATGAAAGCATTTTGCCTAGAAATGTCACAGTTAAAGACTAAGCACTAGTAAACACCAAAATACAAAGATGTATATGCAAATTAATTAGCTAAAGGGTGTGACTTACATGTCTATTGTCCATACTCTTTACTGCTTTTCAATAAAATGTTGATGAAACTTTCCGAAACGCTCAGTAAATAAAAATGTATTTATATATATATAGAAATATTTTGCAGTTTTCTCAGTGTCAGTGTTTTTTTTACATTTTAGGACTATATTTAAACTGAGAATAAATCTATAATGTATGAAAAGATTCTGAATTGTGGCTGTTGGCTTCTGATTTTTAGCCATCAAATAAACAAAAGGGGACAATTTATTGAGTTACCCTTCTAGTAAGTGATATGTAAAGGTCTAAAGATGCTTTTAACTTTATTATTCAATGCTGCCAGTCGAGTGTGACTCTGTATTTTGTTTTCTTTTTGAATTATTTTAAAATTGAATGTTACAAGTCCTCCCCGGTGGCGCAGCGGTTGAGCGCTGGGTTGCTAAGCTGCCCTTCAGCCTCTGCAGCGCTGGTTTGATCCCCAGCTGCTCCCCAGCCACCAGAGGAGGGTCCCACATGGCACGCAGACCTCTCCTGCTCCCCTCAGCAGTGTACTTCGGTCCTTCTGCCTGTTCTGCTCCCTGCTCTGGCGCTGGTGAATTCTCTCACCCTCCTGCGGGCTTCTGACTGTATCCAGTGCTTGTATAAAATAAATAAATAAATCTTCAAAAAAAAAAAAAGATTAAAAAAAAATTTCTTAAAAAAAAAAAAATGAATGTTACATTCCCATGGTTCAGAAAGCAAAGAGTATAAAAAAAAGTATGTAGTGAAAAAGTCTCTGTCCTATGCCTGTTCTTCAACACTTTTGTTTCTTTCCTCCAAAAAGTATCACTGCTCTTAATCTTATATATTCTTTAGGAGATTTTTGGTGCATATGTAAACAAAACTGATAGGTTCTTCTCTTCCTCTTCTACAAAAATGTAACATATAACTCTGCTCCTTGCTTTTCTCACAATACATTCTAGAGATCTTCCATATCAGTACATAAGGACTCCCCAACCTCTCCACCCCCACCATGGTATATATTTTATGGATATATCAGAATTGACTTAATCTGTACCCAAATGAGGCATCTTTAAGTGTTTCCAGTCTTTTGCTGTTAAAATACTTCCAAGATATTTTCTTACACAATGTGTTAATGTATCTGTGGTATAAATTTTGGAAGTATTGTTGCTGGGTGGAAGGATAAGAGCTTTTGTAATTTTACTAAGTATTGTCAAGTTACCTTACAAAGTGACTGTATCAATTTATGTTCTCACAACTAATTTGTTGCCTGTTTCCCTACACTTTCTCCCTTATAATCATTTTATTTATTTATTTTTTTAATTTAAATTTTATTTTTATATTCCCATACAATTACAACCCCCTTATTTTGACCCCAAGCCCTCCTTTCCCCACCCTCCTAACCCCCATAGAGTGTCTCTGGTTCATAGTTATTTGTTGATGTTGATATTTTCTTTCTTATAGTTATTCTTTTTCCTGGTCCCTTCTTTAAGTTTTCTAGATTCCTGCTATGAGTGAGGCCATCTGGTATTTTTCTTTTTCTTTATGGCTTATTTCACTGAGCATGATCCCTTCCAGTGCCATCCATGTTGCTGCAAATTGCATGTGTTTATCTTTTTTTGAATGCTGAGTAATATTCCATGGTGTATATGTACCACATCTTCTTGATCCAGTCATCTATTTTTGGGCATTTGGGTTGTTTCCAAAGCTTAGCTATTGTAAACAGTGCTGCTATAAACATAGGGGTGCAGGTGCTCTTTGGAATTGATGTTTCTGTGTCCTTTGGGTAAATACCTAGGAGTGGAATTGCTGGATCATATGGAAGCTCTATGTGTAGTAGGTCAAGAAATCTCCACACAGCTCTCCATAGTGTTTGGACCAGTCCTTATAATCATTTTTAATCAAGAATATATAAGCAGATTTTTTTTTCTTTTCAGCAGGACCAAGTATATTAAGAGGAAGTAAGTTTCTCAGTTTTTCAAATTACAGTTATTATTTTGTTAGTAGGATTGAAATGAGAGTCATTTAATAAAGTTTAGTAAATGGTTCTGTTAATGTGATACTTCTTTTTCCAGAACACTTTTCCTAAGTACAAAAAATTCCAACCTCATTATTGTAAGAATGGCAGTGACTTCCTCATCACACCTCACTCAATTTCATAGAACATTTATCTCTCTTTATCTTATATATATAGAAATTTTAGCATTCTATAAAATAATAGAAAAAAATTAATGTACTTTGTTTTATACACAAAGAAACTAAACCTCAAGACTTACCCAAATGAATAGTGGAACCAAAATAAGAATTTAAGTCTCTCTTTTTTTTAAAGATTTATTTTATTTTATTTTATTTTAAGATTTATTTATTTATTTATTTATACAAGCACCGGGTACAGTCAGAAGTGCGGGAGGGTGAGAGAATTCACCAGTGCCAGAGTGGGGAACAGAACAGGCAGACTGATGAAATACACTGCTGAGGGGAGCAGCGGGCGCACCAGGAGAGGTCTGCGCGCCATGTGGGACCCTCGCCAGCGGCTGGGGATCCAACCAGCGCTGCAGAGGCTGCGGGCAGTTTTGCAGCCCAGCCCTCAATCACTGTGCCAGCAGGGGAGGCCCTAAAGATTTATTTTTTATTTATACAATAGCTGGGGTACAGGCCAGAGACACGGGAGTGTGAGAGGATTCACCAGAGGCAGAGCGGGGAGCAGAACAGGCAGACAGATAAAAAGCACTGCAGAGGGGAGTACCTGGCGAGACAGGAGAGGTCTGCGCACCATGTGGGCATCTCCCTGGCCAGCTAGGAATCGAACCCATGCTGCAAAGGCTGTGGACAGCTTCACAGCACTGTGCTCAACCCTCTGCACCAGCGAGGAGGCCCTCAAATCTCTCTCTTTTTAAAGAAAAATTAAGTAGCGTGGAGACAGGGATGAAGGTTCTAATAAACATGAAAATGCTTTCATATCCTGCTACAAAGAATGACCCAGGAGGAATAGGAAAAAAGTGTACACAGTTGGTGTGTACAAGAGCAAAAGTGGGTTTAAAATTATTTAATAGGCGTAGTGGTTGAGCGCTGGCTTGCGAAGCTGCCTGCAGCCTCTGCAGCACTGGTTTGATCCCCGGCTGCTCTCAGGCCACTGGAGGAGGGTCCCACATGGCGAGCAGAACTCTCCTGCCACCCGCTACTCCCCTCAGCATGTACTTCGGTCCTTCTGCCTGTTCTGCTCCCCGCTCTGGCTCTGGTGAATTCTCTCACCTTCCCTGCGCTTCTGGCTGTACCCAGTGCTTGTATAAATAAATAAAATTATTTAATAGGGACATTTTATCACTATAAGCAGAAGAGTGAGATTTGATCTTTAAATAAAAAAATGTTCTTATAATTAAATAATTTAAGTGATCTGATGTCAAACACTAAAACTAATCCAGTGTTTTCATTTTTTTTAAATTACAGAATGAAATTTTGGAAATTGCACTGGATCAAAAAGGACTTACCAATGATAGAAAAATTGCTTTTATTGATAAAAATAGAGATCTCTATATCACCTCAGTAAAACGGTTTGGGAAGGAAGAACAAATTATCAAACTTGGTAAAATAATTTTAATACATTTTAAATTGTAATAACTTTAAATTTTCTTAGTTCATCCTTTCTATCATATATTCAATATCTTGCTTCCTTGAATGTATCAATAGTAAGTTCGTCTCATAACATTTCCTCTTAGTTATTTAACTCCATTTTAATAGTTACTCTTCAGCTGCTACAGCTAAACTGGCATTGAAAGATTTGCATTATATTAAAAATATAATGGCTCAAGGTAGAATATTCAAATATTTCTATAAGTTCATATGCAAACTTTTTATGTTTTTACCATTATATAGTCAGAAAATAATATCATACCTGTCAGAAATTAGATGGGCTCTTGTATGTCAGCTGATTTCAAAGATATATTTTTAATACTTAATATAGTGGAACTAATAGGACTTTAATGCTTTTTAAAACAAAGGAACAATGGTGCATACCTTGGCATGGAGCGATACATGCAATATCCTTTGTGGACTTCAGGATACTCGATTTACTGTGTGGTATTACCCCAACACGGTTTATGTGGACAGAGACATTTTGCCTAAAACACTATATGAGAGGGATGCAAGGTAATATCTTACTGCATGGAATTCTGTTTATTGTGGTAAATAAAACAATGCTCTGCAGGATAGTCTTTCACTTTCTTGCTCACTTTAAATACATTGTTTAGTTGATGCTAGCTTGAGATTTAAATGATGCCATCAAGTTGTGATTGTTGTATAATATGAATTATTTGTTCCTTATATGAATATAATTTTCAAGGTTAATGTTACTTAATGGTAACTCAGGTTTTTTTTTTTAATGTCATTTAGTGATTTTAATATAGGCACTCAATATTTTTCAGTGATGTCTCCAACCTTGTGATAGTCTACTCCATCCCAGATTGTGACTGATCTTAAGGCTTTCAGGAATGTCTGTGTCTCTACAATTGAATTTCTAAATTAATGTTAAGATTAAAAAATACTTATAAGGTTACTAAAAAGTTTAATTTTGTATGCATTGGAAAATCAAATAAAATTCATATTTCTAAATTTTTTAAGAAATAGGGCATCTCCTACTCTTGACAAATAGGACTGTGAATGCTTCTCAATTACAAATCTTAGCTTAATTTTCAAATATGAGTTCATTTTCAATTTTCAAGTTCATAACCTTAGCAAAACCAGAAGTGTCATTTTATATATTTAAACTAATTAGAAGTTAGTCTTTTCATTTAAAGTGTACATCTGTGAACACTGATGCAAAAATCCTCAATAAAATTTTAGGTATCAGAATCCAGCAATGTATCCATAAGATACTTCACCACAACCAAGTAGGATTCATTCCAGGGACATAAGGATGGTTCAACATCCGAAAATCAATCAACATTATCCAAAACATCAACAAAAAGAAATATAAAAACCATATGATAATATCAATAGATGCCGAGAAAGCTTTCGACAAAGTGCAACACCCATTCATGATAAAAGCCCTTGAAATTCTTGGGAAACAAGGGACATACCTCAACATCATAAAGGCCATATGTGACAAGCCAACAGCCAGTATCATTCTCAATGGTGAAAAGCTGAAAGCATTTCCATTAAGATCTGGAACAAGACAGGGATGTCCACTGTCACCACTGCTTTTCAATATAATACTGGAAGTCCTAGCCAGAGCAATAAGACAAGAGAAAGACATACAAGGAATCCAAATAGGAAAAGAAGAAGTCAAACTATCACTATTTGCAGATGATATGATAATATACATAGAGAACCCCAAAAACTCCACAGAAAAACTAATTCAACTCATCAATCAGTTCAGTAAAGTGGCAGGATACAAAATCAACATGCAAAAGCCAGTAGCCTTCCTATACACAAACAATAAATCTGAAGAAGAAGAAATCAAAAAAAAACCATCCCTTTTATTATTGAAACAAAAAAATCAAATACTTGGGAATAAATCTAACAAAAGAGGTAAAGGACCTATACAAAGAAAACTATAAAACATTGTTAAAAGAAATAGAAGAAGACACAAAGAAATGGAAAGACATCCCCTGCTCATGGATTGGAAGAATAAACATTATTAAAATGGCCATCCTACCAAAAGCAATATACAGATTCAATGCTATTCCAATAAAAATTTCAATGTCATTCTTCAAAGAAATAGAACAATTATTGATGAAATTCATATGGAATCACTAAAAACCCCGAATAGCCAAAGCTCTCCTGAAAAAAAAAAGAAGGGAATGCAGGCATCACACTCCCAGACTTCAGACTATACTACAAAGCCATAATCATCAAAACTGCATGGTATTGGAACAAGAACAGACATACAGACCAATAGAATCGAATAGAAAATCCAGAAATAAACCCACAGATTTATGGTCAACTAATCTTTGACAAAGGAGAAAAGAATATGCATTGGAGCAAAGAAAGCTTGTTCAATAAATGGTGCTGGGAAAACTGGGTCGCTACATGCAAAAGAATGAAGCTTGACCACTACCTCACACCATACACAAAAATCAACTCAAAATGGATTAAAGAACTAGACATAAGACCTGAAACCATAAAATACATAGAAGGAAATATAGGCGAAATACTACGTGATATGCACATCAAAGACATCTTTACAGACACATCACCCAAAACAGTGATAGTGAAGGCAAAGATAAACAGCTGGGACTACATCAAATTAAAGAGCTTCTGCACAGCAAAAGAGACAATAACAAAAACAAAGAGAAACCCCACCAACTGGGAGAACATTTTTGCACACAACACTAATGATAAAGGACTGATCACAAAAATCTACAAAGAGCTGATGAGACTCAACACAAACAAAGAAAATAATCCAGTCAAAAAATGGACAGAAGAGCTAAAAAGAAACTTCTCTGAAGAGGAAATGCAAATGGCCAACAGGCAAATGAAAAAATGTTCAACATCACTTGCAATCAGGGAAATGCAAATCAAAACTAAATGAGATACCATCTTACACCAGTGAGAATGGCACATATTAAAAAAACTAGCAACAACAAATGTTGGTGGGGTTGTGGAGAAAAAGGAACTCTCCTGCACTGCTGGTGGGAGTGCCTACTGGTCCAACCACTATGGAGAGCTGTGTGGAGATTTCTTGACCTACTAAACATAGAGCTTCCATATGATCCAGCAATTCCACTCCTAGGTATTTACCCAAAGGACACAGAAACATCAATTCCAAAGAGCACCTGCACCCCTATGTTTATAGCAGCACTGTTTACAATAGCTAAGCTTTGGAAACAACCCAAATGCCCAAAAATAGATGACTGGATCAAGAAGATGTGGTACATATACACCATGGAATATTACTCAGCATTCAAAAAAGATAAACACATGCAATTTGCAGCAACATGGATGGCACTGGAAGGGATCATGCTCAGTGAAATAAGCCAGAAAGAAAAAGAAAAATACTGGATGGTCTCACTCATAGCAGGAATCTAGAAAACTTAAAGAAGGGACCAGGAAAAAGAATAACTATAAGAAAGAAAATATCAACATCAACAAACAACTATGAACCAGAGACACTCTATGGGGGCTGGGGGGTGGGGAAAGGAGGGCTTGGGGTCAAAATAAGGGGGTTGTAATTGTATGGGGAATATAAAAAATAAAATTTAAATAAAATGTGAAAAAAAATAAAGTGTACATCTGTTTATGAGAAAATAATCTTGAAATTCAGCTTAATTTTTAAGTTTATACTTTTCTGCTTTTAAAAGCTGATGCTAAATGATGTAATTATTTGTGTGATATACCTTAGATTTAGAAAAAAAGTTCATTTCAAATACTTTAGGGAAAAGTTCCCAAATATTAATGACTTTTTGCTACTTTTAAACTGTGTTTTTGCTCCAAGTCTACATAGCAATGTAGAGTCAGATGTTTATGTGTATATATACATTCTCCCCAGTATTAACTTTTTAGGGGGTGCATTTTGTAGGTTGGAGAATTCATTTGCATATCAGGGGTCACTCTCCAAAAGAACTTGGGAAACTATGAAATATTTTGTTCATAATATAAACTGCACTTTGCTTTATTCCACAGTGAATTTAGTAAAAATCCTCATATTGTGAGTTTTGTTGGAAATCAAGTAACTATCAGGAGATCTGATGGCTCACTGGTTCACATCAGCATATCACCATACCCTGCTATTCTCCATGAGTATGTGAGCAGTTCAAAATGGGAAGACGCTGTGAGACTTTGTCGCTTTGTCAAGGTGCTTTACATTTCAGGTCCATAGCGGTGTATATATTGTGTTGTAGTTTACGCAGTGTCTTTGTGCAAGGTGAGAAATAATAGTTAAGACTGGAAAACTTGCAGATGGAATTATGTCTTTTCTTAACAAGTAAAGATGTGTGATCCGGGGACAAATATTGCTATGTGATTTACTCTCTGAAGAAGGTATAATTTAAATGGATAATTTTTCCATACTAGTATAGATAAAAATCTTCTGTAGAGCTTTTTAAAGTCACGTTTCCCAAGTTCTACCTGCCACGGAGATTCTAATTTATTGGATCTGGATAAGACAGGGGCATATTTTATAAGTTCCTCAGTTATTTGTACAGCTAAGGTTAATAAACTTCTTTCAGTCAGCATTTCCAGCTTGGTTGAATCCCGTATTTTTCAAACATGTTTGAACTCTTTTTTACATTGGTCAACATCCCTTAGAATACACTTTGGGAAAACAACTTGTAGATGTTTTTTCCTTCCAATGGTTGTTTGTGACATTGTCTCAATACCTTACCATTCCTCTGGTTCCCTGTAAGTTACATTCTTTGACATCACATCGAAAAGATAGGGTTTATAACTAAGTTATCTTAAAAGTTGTTAGCTTAGGGCCTCCCTGGTAGCACAGTGGGTTGAGCGCAGCACTGTGAAGCTGTCTGCAACCTTTGCAGTGTAGGTTCAAGCCCTACTGGCTGGGGAGATACCCACATGGCACGGCAGACCTCTCCTGTCTCACCCGCTGTTCCCCTCAGTGGTGCTTTCGGTCTGTCTGCCTGTTCTGCTCCCACTCTGTCTATGGTGAATCCTCTCACACTCCTGTGCCTCTGGCCTGTACCCCAGCTCTTGTATAAATAAAAAATAAAATCTTTAAGAAAAAAATTATAAGCTTAGAAATAAATCTTTGATAAATAAAAATGAAAATTTTCAAAACCTTATTTTGTTGAATATCCAATGTATATATTTTTTTAATTTTTTTTACATCACTGTTCATTTTTAAACAATATTTGCTTCCCCCACCCTCCAGGTGTAGTCCCCATAGAGTTTCCTTCACCAATGCACCCATGTACCATCACCTCAGTCCCCTGTGCTCCTCCCTCCTTCTCTCTGATCCCTCTCCCTCCTCCTCCCCTGCAGTATGTCTCTGATTTATAATTGTCCATTTTTGCTTTGTTGTGTTTTGTACTGTTATTATATTTTTTACACTGATGTATTATTTGGTTCCTCTATATTCCTGCTATAAGTGAAACCATCCGATATTTTTCTTATTCCTTCTGGCTTATTTCACTGAGCATAATTCCTTCTAGTTCCATCCACATTGCTGCAAATGGCATGAGTTTATCTTTTTTGATTGCTGAATAATATTCCATTGTGTACATATGCCACATCTTCTTGATCTAGTCATCTATTTTTGGGCATTTGGGTTGTTTCCAGGTTTTACCTATTGTAAATAGTGCTGCAATAAACATAGGGGTACAGGTGTTCTTTTGAATCAATGTTTTTGTGTCCTTTGGGTAGATCCCTAGGAGTGGAATTGACAGGTCATTTAGTTGCTCCATTTTTAGTAGACTGAGGAACCTCCAGACAGCTCTCCATAGTGGTTGGACCAGTTTGCATTCCCACCACATCCTTGCCAACATTTATTGTTGCTTGTTTTTTTGATATGTGCCAAAACCTTATTTTTTGATGATTTTATCTATTTTCTTCCATTTTTATTTACATATTTTTACATCATTGTTCATTATTTTAAAATGTTTAATTTCTCGTCTCAGGTGTTGTCCCCATAAAATTACTATATCCAAGACACCGTGAACCGTCACCATCGTCTCTTGTGCTCTTCCCTCCCATTTTTACCTCTTTCTTCCCCTCCTACCCTACTGAATTTATAGTTTGCCTGCTAGTTTTGTCTTTTTTTTTCCTGATCCCTTGTGTGGATTCCCTGTGTTCCTCCTATAAGTGAAACCATCTGATATTTTTCCTTTTCCTTCTGACTTATTTAACTGAGCATAATCCCTTCCAGTTCCATTCATGTTGCTGTGAATGGCATGAGTTTATCTTGTTTGATTTCTGAGTAATATTCCATTGTGTATATATACCACGTCTTTTTGATCCATTTATCTGTTTTGGGGCATTTAAGTTGTTTCCATATTTTAGTTATTTTAAATAGTGCTGTAATGACATAGATGTACAGCTTTCCTTTTGAATTAATGTTTCAATAACTTATTTAAATGAAGTTCTCTGTTATTAATAATCTTAACAGAGTAGCCATATGAATTTCAATATCTTAATTTATTATCAGATTTTTTTAAAGTGTCCTACTCGGTCATTTTTATTTTTTAGTTAAAATATAATTTCTTTTTTTTTTAAATCACTGTTTATTTTAAGGCAGTACAGCAATGTAGCTGAGATAATTGTTCTCATGTTTCACTTTAGGAGCAGACCATGTGGGCTTGCCTAGCTGCTATGGCAGTTGCTAATCGAGATATGACTACTGCAGAAATAGCCTATGCAGCAATTGGTGAAGTAAATAATGTTTAATTATGTGTATCTGTGTGTGTGGTGTGTTTCTTAACCATAATTTGTTATATTTCTGTTACTAGCAGCTATATTTCTTCTCTTTTTTTTAGATTGATAAAGTTCGGTACATCAATTCTATAAAAGATCTTCCATCTAAAGAATCTAAAATGGCCCACATATTAATGTTTAGTGGCAACATACATGAGGCTGAAATAGTACTACTTCAGGCTGGCCTTGTTTATCAAGCAATCCAAATTAATATTGATCTCTACAACTGGGAAAGGTAATAAAAATGATTTCATCATTTCCAAAACCTGATTAGTCTTTATGTATTATATCTACCACTTAGTAACTTACATTTTTTGCTATATTTAATAGTTTTCTAATGCCACTGAAGTATTTATTCACCTCTATATTGCGAGTAGTTTACCGTTAAAAGTGTATGTCTTCTTGAATTGTGTTTGGTTAGTTGTGGTGAAGAATAAAAGAAAGTCTAGGCTGTCTGAAATTTCTGATTTAAGTAACTGCATAGATAGTCGTTCTAATATTAGCAGATTTGGAAGGGAATAAACTGAGCTTACTTTTAGGCTTGTTGGATTTGGAATCTTTGTGAAGAGATATGTGATAATGGTTGATTAGTGGACCAGAAACTCATGAGAAAGATTTGGAGGTGTAGGTTTAGGAGTCATCAGCACATGGATGTTAGTTGAACCAGAGGAGTGGATGCTTTTGCCTGGGGATTGTGTGGAATGAGAAGGCATCAAATATTTATAGGATGGATGAAAGAAGAGAAATCTGCTGAAAGATTGGGGTAAAGTCAGTCAGACAGGCAGAGAGAAGAACCAAGACAGGAAGAAGGATGATTGGATTTTCAGTAAGGAGTGGCGAGTAGTAACCTCCCCCACTACAGTTTGCTTCGGGAAAGAGTGCTTTCTAAGAGTAGAGTACTCCTCTTCTCTATGACATAGGTTCCTCTACTCATTGTCTCTGGTTTGTGTCTCTCTGTGAAACTTCATTAGATTTAGTTTTTTGGTTTTTTTTTTTACCCTTTTGGCAGGACTCCATCAGCGGTGGTATTACAGATACTTTCGTAGTGACTGTTTATCTTTTTGTGATGTTAGCAGGTATTGATGCACCCAGATTTATTCATTTGATATTCTAATTCTGACCTTCTAGAATTCTCGAAAGAGAGAGTGTAAATATTGGATGATAACTATTAGGCTGCTTTTAAGACCTTGAATTTCTATGTGTTTAAATCCTTTAGAAAAGAACAGATTTTATTTTGTTAATATATGTTATTACATTTGAGAAGCAGATTTTTTTTTAAATTTGTGCTACATCATTTATTGTTTATTTATTTGTTTGTTTGTTTGTTTATTTATTTATTTACTTATACAAGCACTGGGTACAGTCAGAAGCGCGGGAGGGTGAGAGAATTCACCTGAGCCAGAGCAGGGAGCAGAGCAGGCAGAAGGACCAAAGTACACTGCTGAGGGGAGCAGCGGGCGGCAGGAGAGGTCTGTGCGCCATGTGGAACCCTCCTCCGTTGGCCAGGGAGCAGCTGGGGATCGAACCTGCGCTGCAGAGGCTGAAGGGCAGCTTCGCAACCCATCGCTCAACCGCTGTGCCACCGGGGAGGCCCGAGAAGCAGATTTTTGCTGGTTTATGCTCTATTATTCATACTTGAATCTGAAAATTGCCTGCAGCCTAGTAAGATGCAGCCCTTAAAGATATAGGTAGCAAATTGTCTACTTGACATTCACTTTGAGAATTTGTTGGTAGCTGTTCTCAAACAGAAGTTAAAAAAGGTAGAAACTAGAAAGAAACACTGCATATACATGCACTATAATATTTATGTATTAATAAAAATAATTTCTCTACTTCTAGTTATACAAAGTGATTTTGATTCATTCCGGTTAAATAAAAAAAATCACTGTGATGTTATAACATCTTTTTATATAACTTCCTTCTATTTAAAAATCAGAGAAGAAACATGGATTTATTCCAGCTCCATAATCTAATGTCACATTTGTTTGGTTGCCAAATAACCATTTTAAAGCTAGAGACGCGCTGTTCCCATAACCCTTATATAATTTAGAGTGAATTCCCTCCTAAATGCGGTAAGGAAACATTTTTTATGCAGTATGTGTTTTAAGAGAACATTTAAAATAGCACATTTCATTTGAATGGTTACCTTTACACATTGCTTTCAATCAGATTATTAATGCATATTTTATAATATTATAACTTTAATGATAATCTCAGTATCTCGTGTCTAAATGCAGAATTATACATATTCTATCTTTTCTATATACTTAAATGTATTGATATTCCATAACAAAGTATCTTTTTGAAATGTTTTAAAACCCCAAACCCAGAATTAATGCTTG